>NC_064642.1:619225809-621725809 GCF_023864345.2 Schistocerca serialis cubense | reverse complement strand
AGGTTACACCAATACCCAAAAAGGGAAGTAGGAGTAATCCGCTGAATTACAGGTCCATATCACTAACGTCGTTTTGCAGTAGGGTTTTGGAATATTTGCAGTATTCGAACATTATGAAATACCTCGAAAAAAAAAACAATTTACTGACACATAGTTAGCACGGATTCAGAAAATATAATTCTTGTGAGACAATTAGCTCTTTATACTCATGAAGTAAGGAGTGCTATCGACAGGAGATGTCAAATTGATTCCACGTTTTTAGGTTTCCAGAAGGCATTCGACACCGCTCCTCACAAGCGTCTTCTAACCACACTGCGTGCCTATGGAATGTCGCCTCAGTTGTGCTATTGGATTCGTGATTTCCTGTCAGAAAGGTCTCAGTTCATAGTAATAGACAGAAAGTCATCGAGTAAATCAGAAGTAATATCCGGCGTTCCCCAAGAAAGTGTTATAGGCCCTCTGTTGTTCCTGATCTATGTTTACGACATAGGAGATAATCTGAGTAGCCGTCTTAGACTGTTTGCAGATGATGCTGTCAGTTTTTTTGGTCATCAGTCTACTGACTGGTTAGATGCGGCCGCCACGAATCCCTTTCCTGTGCTAACCTCTTCATCTCAGAGTAGCACTTGCAACCTACGTCCTCAATTATTTGCTTGACGTATTCCAATCTCTGTCTTCCTCTACAGTTTTTGCCCTCTACAGCTCCCTCTAGTACCATGGAAGTCATTCCCTCATGTCTTAGCAGATGTCCTATCATCCTGTCCCTTCTCCTTATCAGTGTTTTCCACATATTCCTTTCCTCTCCGATTCTGCGTAGAACCTCCTCATTCCTCACCTTATCAGTCCACCTAATTTTCAGCATTCGTCTATAGCACCACATCTCAAATGCTTCGATTCTCTTCTGTTCCGGTTTTCCCACAGTCCATGTTTCACGACCATACATTGCTGTACTCCAGACGTACATCCTCAGAAATTTCTTCCTCAAATTAAGGCCGGTATTTGATATTAGTAGACTTCTCTTGGCTAGAAATGCCTTTTTTGCCATAGTGAGTCTGCTTTTGCTGTCCTCCTTGCTACGTCCGTCATTGGTTATTTTACTGCCTAGGTAGCAGAATTCCTTAACTTCATTGACTTCGTGACCATCAATCCTGATGTTAAGTTTCTCGCTGTTCTCATTTCTACTACTTCTCATTACCTTCGTCTTTCTCCGATTTACTCTCAAACCATACTGTGTACTCATTAGACTGTTCATTCCGTTCAGCAGAACATTTAATTCTACTTCACTTTCACTCAGGATAGCAATATCATCAGCGAATCGTATCATTGATATCCTTTCATCTTGTATTTTAATTCCACTCCTGAACCTTTCTTTTATTTCCATCATTGCTTCTTCGACGTACAGATTGAAGAGTAGGGGCGAAAGGCTACAGCCTTGTCTTACACCCTTCTTAATACGAGCACTTCGTTCTTGATCGTCCACTCTTATTATTCCCTCTTGGTTGTTGTACAAATTGTATATGACCCGTCTCTCCCTATAGCTTACCCCTACTTTTTTCAGAATCTCGAACAGCTTGCACCATTTTATATTGTCGAACGCTTTTTCCAGGTCGACAAATCCTATGAAAGTGTCTTGATTTTTCTTTAGCCTTGCTTCCATTATTAGCCGTAACGTCAGAATTGCCTCTCTTGTCCCTTTACTTTTCCTAAAGCCAAACTGATCGTCACCTAGCGCATTCTCAATTTTCTTTTCCATTCTTCTGTATATTATTATTGTAAGCAGCTACGATGCATGAGCTGTTAAGCTGATTGTACGATAATTCTCGCACTTGTCAGCTCTTGCCGTCTTCGGAATTGTGTGGATGATGCTTTTCCGAAAGTCAGATGGTATGTCGCCAGACTCATATACTCTACACACCAACGTGGATAGTCGTTTTGTTGCCACTTCCCCCAATGATTTTAGAAATTCTGATGGAATGTTATCTATCCCTTCTGCCTTATTTGACCGTAAGTCCTCCAAAGCTCTTTTAAATTCCGATTCTAATACTGGATCCCCTATCTCTTCTAAATCGACTCCTGTTTCTTCTTCTATCACATCAGACAAATCTTCACCCTCATAGAGGCTTTCAATGTATTCTTTCCACCTATCTGCTCTCTCCTCTGCATTTAACACTGGAATTCCCGTTGCACTCTTAATGTTACCACCGTTGCTTTTAATGTCACCAAAGGTTGTTTTGACTTTCCTGTATGCTGAGTCTGTCCTTCCGACACTCACATCTTTTTCAATGTCTTCGCATTTTTCCTGCAGCCATTTCGTCTTAGCTTCCCTGCACTTCCTATTTATTTCATTCCTCAGCGACTTGTATTTCTGTATTCCTGATTTTCCCGGAACATGTTTGTACTTCCTCTTTTCATCAATCAACTGAAGTATTTCTTCTGTTACCCATGGTTTCTTCGCAGCTACCTTCTTTGTACCTATGTTTTCCTTCCCAACTTCTGTAATGGCCCTTTTTAGAGATGTCCCTTCCTCTTCAACTGTACTGCCTACTGCGCTATTCCTTATTGCTGTATCTATAGCGTTAGAGAACTTCAAACGTATCTCGTCATTCCTTAGTACTTCCGTATCCCACTTCTTTTCGTATTGATTCTTCCTGACTAATGTCTTGAACTTCAGCCTACTCTTCATCACTACTATATTGTGATCTGAGTCTATATCTGCTCCTGGGTACGCCTTACAATCCAGTATCCGATTTCGGAATCTCTGTCTGACCATGATGTAATCTAATTGAAATCTTCCCGTATCTCGCGGCCTTTTCCAAGTATACCTCCTCCTCTTGTGATTCTTGAACAGGGTATTCGCTATTACTAGCTGAAACTTGTTACAGAACTCGATTAGTCTTTCTCCTCTTTCATTCCTTGTCCCAAGCCCATATTAACCTGTAACCTTTTCTTCTACTCCTTCCCCTACAACTGCATTCCAGTCGCCCATGACTATTAGATTTTCGTCCCCCTTTACATACTGCATTACCCTTTCAATATCCTCATACACTTTCTCTATATGTTCATCTTCAGCTTGCGGCGTCGGCATGTATACCTGAACTATCGTTGTCGGTGTTGGTCTGCTGTCGATTCTGATTAGAACAACCCGGTCACTGAACTGTTCACAGTAATACACCCTCTGCCCTACCTTCCTATTCATAACGAATCCTACACCTGTTATACCATTTTCTGCTGCTGTTGACATTACCCGATACTCATCTGACCAGAAATCCTTGTCTTCCTTCCACTTCACTTCACTGACCCCTACTATATCTAGATTGAGCCTTTGCATTTCCCTTTTCAGATTTTCTAGTTTCCCTACCACGTTCAAGCTTCTGACATTCCACTCCCCGACTCGTAGAACGTTATCCTTTCGTTGATTATTCAATCTTTTTCTCATGGTAACCTCCCCCTTGGCAGTCCCCTCCCGGAGATCAGAATGGGGACTATTCCGGAATCTTTTGCCAATGGAGAGATCATCATGACACTTCTTCAATTACAGGCCACATGTCCTGTGGATACACGTTACGTGTCTTTAATGCAGTGGTTTCCATTGCCTTCTGCATCCTCATGTCGTTGATCATTGCTGATTCTTCTGCCTTTAGGAGCAATTTCCCACCGCTAGGACAAGAGAGTGCCCTGAACCTCTATCCGCTCCTCCGCCCTCTTTGACGAGGCCGTTGGCAGAATGAGGCTGACTTCCTATGCCGGAAGTCTTCGGCCGCCAATGCTGATTATTTATCAAAAATTTAGGTAGTGGCGGGGATCGAACCCGGGACCGAAGACGTTCTGCTTAAGAATCAAAGACGCTACGCCTTTTTTTTAAAAAAAAAAATCTTTATTATTGAACAAACGGAGAGTACATATATATACACACAAAGCAAAAGTTCTTCAAGGTACCAGTTAAACATATACAAATGAGTGTTAGGTAAACAAATTATTAGAATAACATTAAATACAACAAAATAGAACATATCCTGTTTTCCTTTTTTTTTGTTCTTTTTTTTGTTTTTTTGTTTGTTTTGTTTTTGTTTAAAAATTTGTATTGAACAAACTAAAAGTACATATATATTCACTATGCAAGAGGTCCTAAAGGTACCCTTTAAAAATATACAAACGACTGTTAGTTAAACAAAAAATAATATTAAAAAAGAAAAACATTAAAGACAACAAAATATAACATATTCTGTCTTCTTCCTTTTTTAAAAAAAATAAAAAAAATTGTGTTTGTTTTTGGTCGATGCATGAGAACGTGGATAAGGGTGGTGCATCATGTGACAGGTAGGCATGGTACACCCCAACTTTGAGGGAGGTCAAGGAAGACGCTGCGGAGATAACCGGCAAAAGTTTGTCGGTAAGATGGTTTTCGGGTGAGGGTGCTATGCGCGGTCACAACTTTGTACCAGAAGTCAAGGACTGTATGCGGACCACTCTGAAAGAGATATTCTAAAGCTTGTCCTCGAAACCAGATTAGGGTATGGTGCTTAGCAAGAGCGTAGTGAAATGTCTGGGGCAACAACAGGAAATCCGGGGTTACCGTCGTTGGCGGGGCACGGAGGTAGAAGCCCACGATTCGTTGGATGAGGAGCCATACGTTTTGTTTCAGGGGGCACGTGAGACGGTGCTCGTCGGTGTCTTCGAGCTGACAGTCAGGGCAGAGTGGGGAGGCGGCCAGTCCTATGCGATAAAGTCGACTATTAGTCGGGAATTTTCCATAGACTAAAACATACCAGAGTGCAGACACAGACGACGGTGGAAAGGGCGCATGCACACGCCCTCAAACCGTGCGCCAGTTAATGTCAGGATGCTGTAGCACCATGGGGTCGCAAGGGTTGGACAGCATAAACAAACGATAATAATCTTTTGTACGGGGAGGACGAGTGACTGGAAGATCGGCCCGAACGTAGCTGAGTTCTATGAAACAATTGGCGACGTAGTACAATAATGGAGAAATAGGTGCCACATTGATCGGTGGATCGAGAGAAGCTGGTCGGAGGATATCTAAGAGACTGCGTGTTAAGGACGGGACCGGCCCCTGCCAGTGCCGCAACAGAGTGTGGACAAAGAGTGCAGAAGAGCGTGCCCGCACGTTGATGAGTCCGAGGCCACCTTTTGCAGGAGGCAGTGTTAGAGTGTTGTAGCGGACTTTGAAAAGTGCCCCTGCTGACAGGAAATATCCAAAGGCTGATTGGATGCGGCGGCCAAGGAGTAACGGCATTGGGAGGATCTGGGCGACGTGTACCAGTTTAGGGGCGACATAGATGTTGACATAAGACACACGTTGGAGTTGGTTTAAGTTACGGTGCACTTGACCACGGACATGGTGCCGAATCGACTGCAAAAGCCGCCGGTAAGCCAGGGCCACTGTGCGGTGTGTGGAGCTCGTAAATTCGATACCCAAGTAACGAAGGGTGGCACTGACTGGGAGTGGGGTCGGCACCATAGCCGGGAGGCCGCGCCCAATGTGCATCATAGTCGATTTACGGACTTTAAGAATGCTACCAGAAAGACATCCATACTGGTGGATCCATTGGATGGCGTCATTGAGTTCCGTGGAGGAGCAGGTGAGAAAGAGGAGATCGTCCGCATACGCCCTACAGTGAAAGGTGTGGTCACGCAAAGTGAGGCCCTGCAGTCTAGAGGTAAGTCCAGTGATGAGGGGCTCAAGTGCAATGGCATATAGTAAAGTAGACATAGGGCATCCTTGACGCACAGAGCGGCGTTTAGGAATCGGTCCTACAAGCCTCCCATTGACTTGTACCATCGAGACCGCGGGAAGTAGTAACCGGCGAATGGCATCGACAAAAAGCAATGGGAACCCCATACGTGTCGCCACCATGAGGAGGAATGGGTGTCGAACGCGATCAAAGGCACTTGTGAAATCGACTGATACCAGTGCTGCACGAAGGCGACAAACCGACGCCAGTGCAATGAGGTCACGGCATTCTCCTAGGGCTGTTTGTAAGGTGGCCCCACAACCACGTGCAGTCTGCTCAGGTGAAAGGACCGTAGGTAAGACGGTGCGTATGCGCGCTGCTAAGAGGCGTGCATAGATTTTATAGTCTGCATTCAAGAGTGTAAGGGGGCGATATGCAGAGACATGAGACCCTCCCTTCGGTTTAGGCACAGGTAGAAGAATGCCAGTGACGAATTCAGGTGGAATTGGGAAGGACGGAGTAAAGAGTTCCTGAATCATTTCCGTCCAGCGAGGAAGCATTAACGTGGTGAACGCCCGGTAAAACTCCCCTGGGAGACCATCTGGTCCGGGTGATTTGTTCTTGGCCCCTTTGTTGATCGCATCTACCACCTCTTCTGCGGTGATTGCAGACATCATGGACGTTGACTCCGCGACGGTGAGGGTCCGATCAGGGGAAGGAGGGAGATCATCAGGAATGGGCGTCGCCATCGGTTCATCATCATAAAATTGGCGATAATGTTCAGCAAAGGCAGACACGACTGCCGCCTGTGTTGTGTGGTGAACACCATCGGAGGTCGTGATGTTGGGGACGAAAAGCCGACGTCAACGACTATGGTCGGATGCGGCATGGATTGTGGGTGGGGTTTCGTCGTGGAGGAGGTCTTGTCGTCGGGAACGCACCACGACACCATGCAGTCGTGCACGTTGAAGAGAGAGGAGACGAGCTTTAGTACGTTGTCGTTCCCTGTGGGTGTCTGGTGATGGAGGGAGCGCATCGAGCTCACGGAGGACGGCGTAGTGAAAATTTGTGGTGTCTCGATGCCATGCTGCTGCTTCCTTGCCACATTGTATGAAGGCCTTTCTGATCGCAGGTTTGGCACATTTGAGCCACCAATGGAACGTGGATGTGTACTGCGGAAGGCGTCTTTCGCAAGACGCCCATGTAGTGGCAATACATTGTCGGCAGTGTGGATCATTAAGGAGGGAGGTATTAAGCTTCCAGTAACCTCTGCTGCGCCACACTGACTGAGGTGGCAGAGCCAGGGAGCAAATGACGGCGCAATGGTCCGAAAATGCAAGGGGCCATCGTTCAGCTTGGGCGACTTCATTGCCGAAGTGAGCAGAGACATAAAACCGGTCCAGTCTGCTCGCAGAATGTGCTGTATAACGGGTAAAACCGGGCGTATTGCTATGAATTTTCTCCCAAACGTCCACTAGATGAAAATCTTTGATTAAGGTGAGCAGCGCCGGGCATGGCGAATAACCAGGCACTTGGTCCTGCGGATGGAGGACACAGTTGAAATCGCCTCCCATGATAAGGCGATCATAGCGTCCAGAAAACAGGATCGCCACGTCATGTCCGAAGAAAGTGGACCGCTGCCGACGGTTCGTGGGGCCAGACGGAGCGTAGATATTGATGACGCGCGTGTCGAAGATGGTAACAGCCATGCCTCTTCCACAGGGAAGGATTGTCGTGTCCGTGAGTGGGATTCCTTCGCGGATGTAGAAAGCCACTCCACGCCCTGATGGATCACATGTGGACGTGTATGAGTCGTAGCCGTAGGCTGGTGGTAGTGTGGCAACGCGTACTTCCTGAAGAAGGGCGACGTTGACGTCAGAGGCCCGAAGCATGTCACATAGGAGTTGCAGCTTGGGTGCAGTGCCGATCATGTTGATGTTCAGCGTGGCAAACCGGTACGTTTGTTTCAGTGGTGGTGGACGCTCATCTACCATCACCAAGGGAAGTAAGAGGAGGGCACCGACAGGAAGTCCCGTCCCATCAGATGCAATGCCTCGCTTTTGATGTTAACAGGTAGCCTTGTCCGGCGGACGCAACTCATCCAGAGGAGGGAGTGTATCTTCCTCAATGTCGTCGGCCCATGCTCCTGTGCCGTGGGTCTGTCCAATGTCCATGGGAATTGCGCCGTGGTGAGAGAGATCTGGAGTTGTCGGCGGGCAGACAGGCGTCTCAACCGGCGCACCGATCATTACATTGTGCGTGGCGACCTCCATAGTGGTCCCGTTCTGCGAAACGTCTTGTTCATCGTGAAAGTTGTCCACCGACCTCTGCGTGGAAATGTCGGTTGCTTGGGTGTCGTCTTCGTCGTCGCGGGTGGCAACGCTCTGAGAGCCCGTGGGTGAACGGCGACGGCGTTTGCGCCTACGTGGCGAGCGTTGTTTGCGCACGTGTTCCTCAGTGTCGGACGAGGCAAGGAGGAGCGTCGACCTGGTTCGAAGGCGTCGGTGGGTACAATGAAATTGTCAAACAGGTGTTGTGAAGATGTACTGGTCTCCTCAGCGTCCGGTGCGGGAGCCTGTTCGGCGGCAAGGTTGTCAGGTGGGACGTCTGCACCGTCCGTTGGTGACTGGGACGGTGGGACGTGCCGATCGGAAGGACCGGGCGACGGACTGGACGAAACTGTAGACGTGGCAAGAGCCGCTGCGTAAGTGACCGGGAGGGCGGTCATCGTGGGTGTGACGGACGCTTCCGACAACGGGAGCTGCGCGACACGTCGTTGAATGCATTCAGACCGTAGGTGACCTTCTTTCCCGCAACGGGAACAGGTCCGAGGTTGGCCGTCGTACATTATAATAGCACGCCAGCCTCCGATACGTAGATAGGAAGGCACGTGTTTCTGCAACTCGATGCGGACCTGTCTAACACCGTTTAAAACTGGATAGGTCTGAAATTGGACCCATCGTTCGGCAACATGTTCCAGAACGTTGCCATAGGGACGGAGCGCCTCGATGACGACGTCTGCAGGTAGTTCGAACGGCAGTTCGAAGATCCTTATCGTCCGTGTGCCGAGACCTGCGTGATCGACGGTAACGGGTCCGACGTTGCCGTCGGAATGGCAGAAGCGCAGTCCACGTTTTGCCTCTTGAAGCACCTTGTCGCACGCCGCATCGTTGATCATTTTGACGTAGACGGTACTGCTAACTACGGACAAGTGGATACCAATTAGATCCGTTGGTGGTATTTTAACTTCATCGCGTATAAATCGTTCTACCTCCAGGGCCTTGGGTCGGGCGAAGTCGGAACAAAAGTTGAAACGTAATGTCTTCTTCCGATAGTTGTGCGCCATGGTGGTCTAGAAGGAAAACGGCACTTACAGCGGCCGAAGTAAACACAAACACACCGTGCGCGCCTCGCCCGCAGCGCTCTGGCGCGTGACCGCCTCGCAGCACTGCCGGCGGCAGACTGTTAGACCACGGGTGCAATGCTTACTGTCATTTAATGTCGTTTAAAGTCATCAGATGCCAAAACGACTTGCAAAACGATTTAGATAAGATATCTGTATGGTGCGAAAAGTGGCAGTGGAACCTGAATAAAGAAAAGTGCGAAGTTTTTCACATGAGTAGTAACAGAAATCAGCTAAATTTCGATTACACGAAAATTCACAAAAATCTGAAGGCTGTAAATGCAACTAAATACTTAGTGATTACAATTACAAATAACCTAAATTGGAATGATCACATAGGTAGTGTCGTGGGTAGTCCAAACCAAAGACTGCGATTCATTGGCAGAAAACTGAGAAGGTACAACAGGTCTACTAAAGAGACTGCTTACACCTCGCTTTCCGCCCTATCCTGGAGTATTACTGTGCAGTGTGGGATCCGCATCAGGTGGACTGACGAATGAGATCGAAAAAGTAGAAAGAAGGACAGCCAGTTTTGTATTATCGCGAAATAGGGGAGATAGTGTCACAGACGTGATACGTGAATTGGAGTGGCAATCATTAAAACAAAGGTGTTTTACGCTGTGACGCGATCTCCTCATGAAATTTCAATCATCAGTTTTCTCCTACGATTGCGAAAACATTCTGTTGGCACCCATCATCAAGATAAAATAAAAGAAATCAGGGCTCGCACAGAAAACATTGAAGTGCTCGTTTTTCCTGCAAGCCGTTCGAGACTGGAACGGTAGAAAGACAATTTTAAGGTAGTTCACTGAACCCTCTGACAGGCACTTTAATTGTGAATTGCAGAGATATACCACATTACCCGTCAAATCACAGCAGTTAAGCGCTTTGATCGTTGACTATCCGGCATGCCGAGCGCTGTTGGCAAGCAGGGTGCACTCAGACTTTGTGAGGCAAACACGAGCTACTTGATTGAGAAGTAGATGCTCCTGTCCCGTAAACGGACATACGGCCGGGAGAGCGGTGTACTGACGACATGCTCCCCCATATCCTCATCCAGTGACGCCTATAGGCTGAGAATGATACGGCGGCCGGTCGGTACCGTTGGGCCTTTCTGGTCTGTTCCTGCGGGGTTTAGTTTTTTAGATCGTTTTAATGCACGCATATACAGCTTTATATTCCCTTCCTCTTCACAGCTGTTAAAAAATGAAATTTTCGATAGGTTTTCGCAACTGCGTTAAAAGAAAGCTATGCAAAATCTGACAGGAGTAGCAATTTATCTTTAAGACCAGAGTTGTCTGTTACCATTAACAATGGTGAATGCACCCTCAACTGGACGCATGATAAACATCGAGATTATCGACTCGTCCCACACTACTTATGCCAACATTCATTGCTGTTTTGTTTGGCGTCACAGTCCACCCAACGTTGTTGAAATTATAAGGCCATAGATGGAATCTTTTGTAAGCCTACACTAAAAAGAAAGAAATCGGTTATCGTAAGATCCTCCGTCCGTGCCTGCCAAAGGTGCAAACTGATACCCGTAAGCAACTTCCGACTGATCCATCGTAGAGGCTGTTCATTATATTCAAAAGCGCAGCCCCTACCGGATGACATCCAAAGCGTCATTCACACAGATGATCACGCCATCACAGTTCACAGCAAAAGACTTTGAAAGCATCGAATGATATCTGTCAAAAGTCCTAGACTTACCATCCCCATACTACGAGACGAACCAGCTGAAGCCCAATCGTTCTAATACACACTTCTTCTGAAGGACCAGAAGGCCAATAGAAACCCAGAGATAATCTGGGAAGGAACTCTGCTGGAACACTGCACAGCTTTAAGTATCTTGAGGCTTCTTGTGACGGAGCGCTGACCTATAAGAAACACTGCAGGAATACCAAGCAGAACGTCGGCGCAAGGAGCAGTTTGGTATGGTTGATCACAGGAACAACTATTAGTCTCAGCCAGACAGTAAGGACACCGCATTAGCCACGTGCTAGTCCAAGGAGGACTGTCTTTAAAAAATGGCTCTGAGCACTATGTGACTAAACATTGGAGGTCATCAGTCCCCTAGAACTTAAACCTAACTAAGGACAACACACACATCCATGCTAGAGGCAGGATTCGAAACTGCGACCGTAGCAGTCGCGCGATTCCGGACTGAAGCGCCTAGAACCACTCGGCCACCGCGGCCGGCTGAAGACTGTGTCTCTCAGTGTGGTATCAGTGTTACCACTCTAGAGGACACCCCTCTTCGAGACACCAGACAAAGATTTTACATTGTTTACTATCAGATGTGAGTGGTGACACTGCAAGCGAAGATGGACTGCAAGGGCAAACACAATCTCTGGAGGTTGCCACCTCAGTATTCCCCACCACCGAGATGTTTTCATAACATTATCTGTGCAATCAGAAACCGTCCTCTGGGCATTGAGGTGGGAATCTCACGGTTAGACCTACGCCCTTACGACGACGATGAAGGCGCTCATCGAAACCGCCAAGTTTGCCCAAAATTAAGACGGGAAGTTAAGCCAGAAATTTTTAACGAAGAACTCCGTCGCGAAAGACTTTACAGCCATACTTCGGATTTGTGGTTTAGCGACATTCACCTGGTCACCCAACCACATTCTGCGTGCCTAGAGATTGTAAAATGATCTCATAACGTCGTATTTACACTAACACTGCACCGGTATTCGCACTCGAGGGAAACTGCACGTGCATCACGAATTCCTAGGAAGAACTTTGTGATTTTTACCAACCTCCCTGTATTCGTACCTTTGCAGGTATAAATAGCGACGTTCATCTGTTTGTAGTAGCATGTCCTTAAGTGCTTTCCCATCACTTGTGGGACACTTATTGTGTGAAATATTCGGCCGATTTCCAGAAATTACTTAATGACATGGGAATACAATAAGCTGACCCGCTCGTGAGTTTCCACGTTACGCTATTTGCGGAGGTGCCTCTTCAAGACACTTTGGCGCTGCTTACTCAGCATTTCGAGCCGCAAATAGCGAAACGTTTTGAACATACATTGACGACCACCTACTTCAAACGCAACGGACATAAAAGATGGATGGACTGGCGATGGGATCCACACTGGCTCCTGGAATCGTAAATCTCAACATGGAACACACTGAAGATATGACCATTCAAACGGCTTGCCAAAAACCCACTTCTGTGGTGTGGGGTTAAGGTAGAGAGTTACTGAACGACTTCCTGCACCACCTTCTTCTGTCAAAACACTTCATTCATTGTGGAAACAGAAGAGAATCGACGTTTCCTTAATGTTAATAAAGAAGAAGGAAGAAGAAGGGGGGCGCTGTATGGGAGAAAGAGTCACACAGATCTGTACCTGCCAGCAACGAGTTGCCACCGTCAAGGGCAACGACAGACAGTGCTAACTACCCTTGTACGTAGGGTTCGCGTCATCTGCCATATGGAAAAGCTGTCAGCCGAAGAACTATACTTAAAGCAAGTGTTCAGCAAAAATGGGTAAATGCAGCACAGAATAGTAAGGCATTCAATAAGAGAAAAGATTCAATAAAAGGTGAAGAGAAGCAAGAAGACAGACTCGCTTTCCTTCCGTACTTTGGGCCACCCTCAGACATATTTAGAGTTTATTTGAAAAATCCAAAGATGGAAGAATATATTGGATCGGCGAAAGAACCACTAAAACTTAACGTACCTAAGATGTACAGCATCGCCTGTGAACATACCCGCCAGTACACCAGACAAACGCTACATTGGATTTTGTGGAGCACATCAAGCAACTAGAACGGAGGCGCACAAAGAAATCAGCGATAGCAGATCATACCCCCATGGAAGACCTTAGCTTTGACTTTCAGAACACTAAGGTGTTACGCCGAGCAACCGGGTATCGCGTGAGCATTATATAGGACTCCATTGAAATAAGGATATCCGAGAAGTTGGTCAGTGTGGACAAAGGATACTAGCATGGAATTGCGCGTTAGCGGCAATACAAAGAGAGCACTGGTAGAGCTCACTTGCACTAAAGACGCATCCGGAATTCCCAGTCACAGGTGCGAACGGGGCACCCGTTACCCCCACCACTGCTCTCTCACATCCTCCCCGCCCGCCAGCGGATAGGACCCAGCCGCTCATAGCCAGGTGGAGCGCAACACGTCAGTAATGTAAGAATTACATTCCCAGTACCTCGACATCTGGAACACCGGCCGGCGTACTCGACCGCTTATTGAGGCAATATTGGTTGTGTTAACTATCGGCGCTGCTCTTACTAGGAGACGGCAAGAGCGTGGGGTTGGAGATTTGTCCGAAATTTTGTGTGGTGAAAGAGGATCCCTAACATCTCACGTGGTTAAAATATTAGGACGCACTACCCGGAAAATCCCGGGAAAAATCGATCCAAAGTTTCATAGGTGCCTTATGAGTATAAAACGATAGCCCATTGCCGCGCCGCTGTCTGGCGTTGATGTTTAGGGATTGGATTCAAATGGTTCAAATGGCTCTGAGCACTATGGGACTTAACATCTATGGTCATCAGTCCCCTAGAACTTAGAACTACTTAAACCTAACTAACCTAAGGACAGCACACAACACCCAGTCATCACGAGGCAGAGAAAATCCCTGACCCCGCCGGGAATCGAACCTGGGAACCCGGGAACCCGGGCGTGGGAAGCGAGAACGCTACCGCACGACCACGAGCTGCGGACTTAGGGATTGGACTCTTACCCCAGAGGTCTTGGGTTCCATTGCTCCTCTGGCACTTTTTTCTACTGTTTCATTTTCTTTTGTTATTCCGCCAATTATTCAGAAAGTTTCCCAAACCTACATTATCTTTAACAAATTAGTTACATTAATGAATAAAAATTATTGTCTTTTTGTCCAACAACACAATTCATGGCGGTGGATTTTCCATTTTTCATTGTAAAGTATATACAGAGAATCATTGGTTTTTTTTTATCAGAATGACAAATTCGATTGGGAAACATTCAATTTTTATACATATAATAATTATAAATAAAAATTGCAGTGGTAATTATCGTAAAAACAAACAAAGCAATAATTTTTGCGACATCTTGCACAACATATAAAAGCTGATTTTCTACAATCACAGGGCGTTTGCAATAAATCTGTACAAAAATATGCCCCATTAACATTTACGAAAATGTTTTGAGTTTCTGATAATTTTGAGGCAAACCAGGCATATTGAATTATATCTCGCAATATTAGTGACGAAAACTGATGGTGAATAATAGAGTGAATTTTTATACAGTCTTCCCGGGAATTAATTTGACGATTCTCCTGTAACAATGCGCTGCAATTTTGGAAGCAACAGAAGGAAAAAAAATTGCCGGAGAAGGAATCTAACCCGAGACCTCTGGCGTAAGAGTCCGACCACTAACCAGATAGGCCAGACGGCGGCTCGGCAATGGACTAACATTTTATACTCCTAAGGCGCCTAAGAAACTTCGGATCGATTTTTCTCGGGATTTTCCGAGTAGTGCGTCCTAATATTTTAACCACGTGAGGTGTTAGGGGTCCTTTTTCACCACACAAAACGTCGGACAAATCCCCGACCCCACGCTAGTGCCGTCTCCTTGTTAGTTCACTCTTCTTAACTTCCTGGGCGCAGGCGGAAGGTGGTTGTGTCGGTTACATCTCCAAATACTTGAAATACACTCCTGGAAATGGAAAAAAGAACACATTGACACCGGTGTGTCAGACCCACCATACTTGCTCCGGACACTGCGAGAGGGCTGTACAAGCAATGATCACACGCACGGCACAGCGGACACACCAGGAACCGCGGTGTTGGCAGTCGAATGGCGCTAGCTGCGCAGCATTTGTGCACCGCCGCCGTCAGTGTCAGCCAGTTTGCCGTGGCATACGGAGCTCCATCGCAGTCTTTAACACTGGTAGCATGCCGCGACAGCGTGGACGTGAACCGTATGTGCAGTTGACGGACTTTGAGCGAGGGCGTATAGTGGGCATGCGGGAGGCCGGGTGGACGTACCGCCGAATTGCTCAACACGTGGGGCGTGAGGTCTCCACAGTACATCGATGTTGTCGCCAGTGGTCGGCGGAAGGTGCACGTGCCCGTCGACCTGGGACCGGACCGCAGCAACGCACGGATGCACGCCAAGACCGTAGGATCCTACGCAGTGCCGTAGGGGACCGCACCGCCACTTCCCAGCAAATTAGGGACACTGTTGCTCCTGGGGTATCGGCGAGGACCATTCGCAACCGTCTCCATGAAGCTGGGCTACGGTCCCGCACACCGTTAGGCCGTCTTCCGCTCACGCCCCAACATCGCGCAGCCCGCCTCCAGTGGTGTCGCGACAGGCGTGAATGGAGGGACGAATGGAGACGTGTCGTCTTCAGCGATGAGAGTCGCTTCTGCCTTGGTGCCAATGATGGTCGTATGCGTGTTTGGCGCCGTGCAGGTGAGCGCCACAATCAGGACTGCATACGACCGAGGCACACAGGGCCAACACCCGGCATCATGGTGTGGGGAGCGATCTCCTACACTGGCCGTACACCACTGGTGATCGTCGAGGGGACACTGAATAGTGCACGGTACATCCAAACCGTCATCGAACCCATCGTTCTACCATTCCTAGACCGGCAAGGGAACTTGCTGTTCCAACAGGACAATGCACGTCCGCATGTATCCCTTGCCACCCAACGTGCTCTAGAAGGTGTAAGTCAACTACCCTGGCCAGCAAGATCTCCGGATCTGTCCCCCATTGAGCATGTTTGGGACTGGATGAAGCGTCGTCTCACGCGGTCTGCACGTCCAGCACGAACGCTGGTCCAACTGAGGCGCCAGGTGGAAATGGCATGGCAAGCCGTTCCACAGGACTACATCCAGCATCTCTACGATCGTCTCCATGGGAGAATAGCAGCCTGCATTGCTGCGAAAGGTGGATATACACTGTACTAGTGCCGACATTGTGCATACCATGTTGCCTGTGTCTATGTGCCTGTGGTTCTGTCAGTGTGATCATGTGATGTATCTGACCCCAGGAATGTGTCAATAAAGTTTCCCCTTCCTGGGACAATGAATTCACGGTGTTCTTATTTCAATTTCCAGGAGTGTAGTTCAGAGGAGACGGCACAAAAGGTAGCGATATTGCGTAAGTCGACGTGCTACATGAAAAACCATTTGTTTAAATGCTTTAGCCTTTCAGTTATGGTACCCTAGCTGGGATCACCACAGTAAGTAATAGGCTGTCAAGTAGTGGTACAATAGTTACCGAAATGAGAGCTCGTACCACGGTGGTTACAAAAAAGAGAGAATTAGTCTTGATCAGTTGCTGCTATCTTTATTCAGTTAACTTCATCAGAAGACAGGAACGTAGGAAATGCATCCCTCCTTGGATTGCACCAATCGACACCCGCAGTTCAGGGGCATTTGACAGAGTCATTAGGTCATTAAGCAATCACGAAAATCATGATCTGTACAGAATACGATCATAAAAGTAATTTCTCACCCGTTAACAGTGAGGTCCGCAGTTGCTCCAGTTTTATATGGCGGTTTGTGGGAAGGCTGGCCGGCCGTCAGGGTACACATGACATAGGCGACATCTTTTGCCGACTCTCAGCATCGTACACTTCTGTCAGTCCGGTTGGGGACTTGCAATAGTGATCCTATCCGTTTCCCACGTTCTCATTTTTTTTCTGTTCTGTGTATTAGGATGTTCTTCTATATGTCCAGAATCTGACGTGTATATTCCTTCGCAGGTCAAGAAGTACCTCGTTTTACAAACCGCCATGCGGTAATAAGGAGAAACAAATTATTTCGGAACACAGGGTGACTTCGTCCTTTGTAGTTCTTCGACGCAGAGTGGTTCTCTCATTGTATCTCAGCACCTAAGAGCTTCAGAAACAGGATCCAAGACGCTAAATTCACTGTGCTACGATGTCATGCCGATTTGTGAAAACTGGCCACTAGATGAACAACTGAAAGCGTCTACCTTGCCTAAGTAACATGGTTCTTTGCGTTACCTTACCAATTTAAAAGCCGGCCGTTGTGGCCGAGCGGTTCTAGGCGCTTCAGTCCGGAACCGCGCGACCGCTACGGTCGCAGGTTCGAATCCTGCCTCGGGCATTGATATGTGTGATGTCCTTAGTTTAGTTAGGTTTAAGTAGTTCTACCTCTTCTAGGGGACTGATGACCTCAGATGTTAAGTACCATAGTGCGCAGAGCCATTTAAACCATTTGAACCAACCAATTTAAAATTATAATAGATCCCATAATTTAATTACTCTACTTGCAAATTACACATATTGAGAGATCAGTTTTGAAAAAGTAGCTGCTAAATGCAGAGTAACAGGACGTAATTTTGGCATGAACGCTCTCACATTAAGACAGAATACTGTAGCCTACATGGTTTCACTTCCTTTTTAATTTGATATAGCCAATAAAAGTTGCTATCCTCAGTGAGAGTAAAGAAGAATATGGTGGATAGACTAATGGGTACATATTATGGACTGACAGTAAATCTGAGAAGACGTAAGTAACGACTAGCACAAATGAGATTAACGACACAAGTAGACTAACATCAAAAATGCAAGAACCTGGAAAGAAAAGAATCAAGTCGTTTGAGATGTGGTCTACAGAGGAATACTGGCAATTAGATGGCATAGTAAGACAAGGAATGAAGAGCTTCTTTGTAGAATTTGCGGAGAAAGGAGCATATAAAGACCACTGACGAGAACAAACGGCATGATGTTTGAACGTATGTTAAGACAAAGGGTAACATTTTCCAAGGTACTGGCTGGAGCTGCAGAGGGTAAAAATTCTAGTGAAAGATTGGAACATATACAGCAAGTAATTAAGAATGTAGAGTCAAATGATACTCTATGATGAAAAGTTCGGCGCTTGAGAGGGATTAGTGGCGGGGCGCATAGATCCAGTGAGAATACTGATGGATAAATCTAATAAAAAAATAAAAGCAACGTAATACATGTTTTCTTGGTGAGCTCTCACGCTCGATGTTAATGTTAACGCGAGGTTCCTTCTGCCCCCATACGGCGATACTGCACCCATAGGTTTCCGCACACAGAGGAAACGTATCTTCAACACTCAGATTAATGGTTCCCAGCAAAGCGCCATCGCGTACGGCATTGGCCTCAAATTTCTCACAATGCAGCACTTAAAGTCCTCTGATAGTAAGGTATATTCAGCTACTCGTCGTTGTTGAATGACAGTTACCACAGATACATATCAATTCCGCAAAGAATTCGTAATCTACATCTACAACTACTCGATTACTGGAATTACGCTTAAGTGTTTCGCAGTTGATGCATACAATAACTTTTAGACTGTTACTGTAATGATACTCGGGTAAAATGAACACCTAACTCTTCCCATGCAACATATGATTTCTCGTATTTTCCCAGGATGTTCAGTTTTCACCATATACATAGAAACCAACAAACTATGTTGATATTCGGAGGAGGAAGTCGGCGAATGAAATTCCGTGAAAAGATTTCGTGGCAGCGAAGAATGCCTTTGTTTTAATGATCGCCACACCATCTCGCTCAACATTTTGTATGTGATGGTTCCAGTATAAGATATTTGTGGTATTTAGTAGAACTGGCGAACTTCAAGTTTATGTGACGTATCATGGAACGGAAATTTGATGGAATCTTTTAGTACTCATGTGCCGATCTACTAGCATTCGTACCACCCATGTCTTGTCTAAATCACTTTTGTACGGTTTCTAGCTTATTTTTGGTTTTCAAAGAAATTGATGTGATCTCTATATTTTCAAGCGATGTGTCACACATTGAGCATTTTTCAAACAAAAGTGTTTCATAGTCGACATGTTACGCCGCAAAGGTTCTGAGTACAAGCAATGTGATCTTTCGTTTCCTGTAGCAGTATCATTGCCAGCAGCGTTCTGAGGGAAGTGAGTGAGTCGCACTACTGAGCGCACTGAAA
Source organism: Schistocerca serialis cubense (assembly GCF_023864345.2). Taxonomy (NCBI): domain Eukaryota; kingdom Metazoa; phylum Arthropoda; class Insecta; order Orthoptera; family Acrididae; genus Schistocerca; species Schistocerca serialis. Next base: position 621,706,776 of record NC_064642.1, on the reverse strand, counting down.
ACTGTTAACAGACCACAAAGATAAAGAAGAAGAGGATACTGAATTTTGGAAATATGATTTCGTAAAGATTGATTTGAGAAGTGTGAAGATATTCAGATAATTGTTGCTGCATTGCTTGCCTGCGTGTAATTCATAATGTCCTGGATAAAAGAAAAATTTGAGTGCGATTTTTCTTTACTGATTTGGGCTAGTAGTTTGATTCTTCAGACATGTTTAAAAAAGTTTACCTCTTCACATGGGTTCCTTTAGAATTCTATTAATTCATCTCTTGTCAGTGTCATACACTACTGTCCATTAACATTTCTACACCAAAAAGAAAGGCAGATGATAAACGGGTATTCATGGGAGAAATACATTATCCTAGAACTTACATGTGATTACATTATCACGCAATTTGGGTCCATAGATCCTGAGAAATCAGTACCCACAACACTACCTTTGGCGGTAAAAACGGCCTTGATACGACTGGGCATTGAGTCAAATAGAGCTTGGATGGCGTGTACAGGTACAGCTGCCCATGCAGCTACGACACAATACCACAGTTCATCAAGAGTAGTGACTGGCTTATTGTGACGAGCCAGTTACTCGGCCACCATTGACCAGATGTTTTCAGTTGGCGAGAGACCTGGAGAATGCAGTAGAACATTTTCTGCATCCAGAAAAGTCCGTACAGGACCTGCAACATGCGGTCGTGCATTATCCTGCTGAAATGTAGGGCTTCGCAGGGATCGAATGAAGGGTAGAGCCACGGGTCGTAACACATCTGAAATATAACGTCCACTGTTCAAAGTGGCGTCAATGCGAACAAGAGGTGACCGAGACGTGTAACCAATGGCACCCCATACCATCACGCCGGGTGATACGCCAATATGGCGATGACGAATACACGCTTCCAATGTGCGTTCACCGCCAAGTCGCCAAACAGGCGGATGGAACCATCATGATGCTGTAAACAGAACCTGGATACATCCGAAAAAATGACGTTTTGCCATTCGTGCACCCAGGTTCGTCGTTGAGTACACCATCGCAGGCGCTCCTGTCTGTGATGCAGCGTCAAGGGTGACTGCAGCCATGGTCTCAGAGCTGATAGTCCATGCTGCTGCAAACGTCGGCGAACTGTTCGCGCAGATGGTTGTTGTCTTGCAAACGTCCCCATCTGTTGACGCAGGGATCGAGACGTGGCTGCACGTTCCGTTACAGCCATGCGGATAAGATGCCTGTCATCTCGACTGCTAGTGATACGAGGCCGCTGGGATCCAGCACGGCGTTCCGTAATAGCCTCTTGAAGACACCGATTCTGCTAACAGTCGTTGGATCTTGACAGACGTGAACAGCAATGTCGCGATACGATAAACCGCAATCGCGATAGGCTACAATCCGACCTTTATCAAAGTCGTAAACGTGATGTTACGCATTTCTCCTCCTTAAACGAGGCATCACAACAACGTTTCACCAGGCAACGCGGGTCAACTTCTGTTTGTGTAAGAGAAATCGGTTGGAAACTTTCCTCATGTCAGCACGTTGTAGGTGTCGCCACCGGCGCCAACCTTGTGTGAATGCTCTGAAAAGCTAATCATTTGCATATCACAGCACCTTCCTCCTTACGGTTAAATTTCGCGTCTGTAGCCCGTCATCTTCGTGGTGTAGCAATGTTAATGGCCAGTAGGGAACTTTGGTAAAGTTAATTGCAGTTGTTAAGAAATCAGAGTTTCAATACAGTTCTTGAATGCTAGTCTCTTTTAAGCGTTTGGTAAACGCAACACCATGCACTGTCTCCTCACGAAAATTTTGTTTCCTAATAGTGCGCCTCCACACTGCACTAAGGGGAATAGATTTGCACCAAAGTAAAACTAAACATCAATGTACCTAGGATAATTGCGTGTCCTTGCATGTCACTGTGCAACGCTTGCTTTGCTTGAGCTGGTTTGGTGCTGCGATGCACTTTTAATGTCCATCACTTTCGAGCAGAACCGATTTTCTGTTGCCACATGTAAGCTATGAAAACTTTTAGGCCCAGATTTACATTACAGTCAGGACAACAACGTCTTTGGCCGGCCGTAGTGGCCGTGCGGTTCTAGGCGCTGCAGTCTGGAGCCGAGCGACCGCTACGGTCGCAGGTTCGAATCCTGCCTCGGGCATGGATGTGTGTGATGTCCTTAGGTTAGTTAGGTTTAATTAGCTCTAAGTTCTAGGCGAGTAATGACCTCAGAAGTTAAGTCGCATAGTGCTCAGAGCCGTTTGAACCATTTTGAACAACGTCTTTCACAACTAAGCTTTCATTTCAAAATTAAAATCAGGATTAGTTTAGATTAAAATTAGACCAGATTTCATTCCTTATGCACACAGACATATTCTTAAAATGCCCTGTTACATTTGTGTGTTGCGTCAAATAATATATGAAATTTTACGTAATTCGCTCACGTAAATTCACAGGGCATTTTAGTTATTTATTCTTTCAAAATCCGATATGCAACTGTTGGAACTGCGAGTCACATGCTGTGAAGTGACACATTGTATCTCTCTTCATCGCACTACGCAGTACAGAGTTTCACAGGATAGCTTTTTGGTTAGTATGAGGTTTAAAGTTTTCTAATTCTTTTTGGTAACGGTTAATTGCAATACAATTACACAGTTTCAGATAGTTTTGGCGACTCATTTTATCACATAGCGCTTTCGTAATTACACCACTTGAATTGCTCAGGATCACAACACACAAACACACAGGAAGCTAGAGAATAGGTAACCAGTTCAGTTAGGTTCAATTCAGTCTAGTTCAGTTTACAACAACAACGACAAGCCTTTAATTGACGGTAAACGGCAGAATCTGCAGCAGACGTAAAAAGAGTGATTCTCAGAATGTCTCTGAAATCGGTTATGTACGTAAATGGAAATGCCGTGTGGCTAGGACCTCCCGTCGGGTAGACCGTTCGCCTGGTGCAAGTATTTCGAGTTGACCCCACTGCAGCTACTTGCGTTTCGACGGGGTTGAAATGATGATGATAAGGACAACAAAACACTCAACCCCTGAGCAGAGAAAAATCTCCGACGTAGCCGGGAATCAAACCCGGGACGTTAGGTATGATATTCTGTCGTACTGACCACATTCTTTTTTTTTTCATACAAAATTAGGCAGTTCACAAACACTAAATGAAATGCATCCTCTGCAAAGAAAAAAAAATCATTTTAAAACAAATCACATATTTAAAGGAACAGGGATGTTGTTTTTTTATTTATTTATTTATTTTCAATAAAGATCACTCTGTTAAAAGGAACATGTAGATCATTTCATCGTATAGTATGTGCATTACATATTGAGTGGTGAGAGAAGCGTGAGGTTCATTATCAGCTGTCAAATGTGCACACCGACTGCACCCGGCACATCCCTACTGCGTGGGGGATCGTGGAAGACTGCCTGAAGATAGTTGTCAAAGGTTTTCTGATTGTGTGACCATCTATGAACCTCATTGTGGGCTTGCTGCAAGAAATACCAAAAGTCAAGTCGCGACTTGGCAGCATCCCCGTAGAAGTACGCGATCGTCCAAACTTTGACCCAGATGATCGCCTGTGATTTAGTCGCCGGAAAGTAGTCACTCTTCGGATGTAAGAAAGAAGCAGGTGTAATATGTTGCGGGGTCACACGGAGGTAACAAGACACCATCTGTCTTCCTAGGAGCCAGACGTCCTCCACCGCGATACAAGTTAAGCAGTGATGGTCGTCATCCACTTGGCGACATTTCGGGCGTAGTGGAGTGTCCACTAGTCCAATTGCATGGAGCCGTTGGTTGGTGTTGAACTTGCCACAGGCGACAGTGAACCACAGAGCCCGAACGAAGGTAGGAAGGAATTTTTGGTGCACATGTGCCCAAATCTGCGGCCAATGCAACCTGGGGTGTTTGAGTTCAATGACATTACGACTTATCCGTCGTAGCAGCCAAACATAAAAATCCTTCGCGCATGGCGGTCTCGTGCGCGGAAGCTCGTCTCTGATATAACGAAGTTCCACGATAAATTTAGATACATGCGCAAAATTTGGCGTAATGTTGCCCACCACCACCGGAGGTGTGAGGGACGCTGGAACTAGGAGATCCAGTAGGCGGGATGTAAGGGAATCACGCCCGCACTGCCATTGCTTGGCTAGAAGGTGCGCCGCCGCTCGGCAGTGAACATTCGTAAGTCCGAGTCCCCCCTTGTCCATTGGGAGCGTGAGCGTTTCGTATCGCACCTTGAGGGGCGATCCAGTTATCACAAAATAGCCTAGTGCTGATAGAAGTCGACGTCCGAGCGTGAGTGGTAGGGGCAGGATCTGCGAAATATGCACAATTCGGGAAACCACGTAAGTGTTCAGATACTTGACTCGCTACAAAGGATCAAGGCGCCGTAGGAGATGTTGTCGGATCATGGTACGTGTTGTCAATAAAATACGTCGGTAGTTAACTGCCGCAGTATGTTTTACAGATGAGGTAAAGTCTATACCGAGATAGCGGAATCGTTGCACATAAGGAAACGGACTGATTTCTTCCGGCGTAAGGCCCCTTCCAACCGGCATTGCCGCCGATTTGTTCATGTTCACTGCACTACCCGCCGTCACACTGAGGTCCAACAACAGTTCAAGGACCGTCTTCACCTCTTCCTCAGAACGAACGAGCAGCAGGAGGTCGTCCGCATAGGCACGACATTTGAAGGTGTAGCCCCGTAGTTCCATCCCAGAAAGAGAATTGGTTAGCCTCCCAATTAATGGTTCCAACGCTATCGCGAACAGCAGCATCGAAAGAGGGCAGCCCTGGCGAATGGATCGTCGAATTTGAATGGGCCCTGCTATACGCCCATTAACCGGTACCAAGGATTGTGCGCCCACATAAATAGTTCTAATGAGACCAGTAAAACAGTCTGGAAATACCATCTGTTCCAGTACAGCGTACAGATAGTTGTGGCGCACCTTATCAAAAGCACTGTCAAAATCAACCGCCACCATCGCCGCTTTAAGCCGGCACTCCTCCGCCAGCGCTATCACATCACGGCATTCGCCAGTAGCTGTCTGCACATTCACCGATCCACCCAGTGTCGTCTGTTCTGGAGAGAGAACGCTACGAATGAACATGCGACATCGGAACGCTAGCAACCGCGCAAAGATCTTATAGTCGGCATTAAGCAGGGTGATGGGACGATAATGTGTGACCGTAATTGCTGGCTTCGGTTTATGTACTGGTACCAAGAGGCCTTCCATAAAAGCCGGTGGAATAGGCGCATCGGAATTTAACATCTCGTTGTACATTTCCGTCCATCGTGGTGCCATTTCGTTGCGAAATTCTCGATAAAATTCAGCAGGAAGCCCATCAATGCCTGGGGACCGATTCAACGCACCTTGTGCGATCGCATCATGTACTTCCTCACAGCTAATGGCTTCCAGTAAGGTTTCCGCGGCTTCCACCGTCAGTGTACGGGAAACGTACGTGGCTATACGCTCGAGGTCATCGACAGGGGCTGCTTCTTCCCGATAGATTTGTTGGTAATGGTCGACGAATGCAGAGACAACGTCCGCTTGCCGCGTCACTCTTCGGTCTTCGCGGGTAATTAATTCCCGTACCAAAACGCGTCGTCGGTGCTTTCATTCACTCACGACGTGGTGTATGGAAGGAATCTCGTGCCTTATCGTATCGTGACATCTGGCGCGCACCATGGTTCCCTGAAGATGTTTCCGAGCTAAAGCCACTAGTTTAGCTTTTATCCTTGTGCGTTCGATCCAGATACCTTGTCCCGGCGGACCATCATCCAGATCGCGCAGTGCTGCAAAATAAAAGTCGGTCGTACGGAGACGCCATTCTGCCATCTCCCTGCTATATGAGATGAACGTACGGCGAAGCGCCGGTTTAGCACAAGCCAGCCACCAATCAAGCATCGTCGTATACCTTCCAACCCTTCACTCGCACATCGTCCATGTCTCAAGGATACGTTGACGGCATTCACGATCATGTAGATGTTGAATGTTTAGTTTCCACGGGGCCTTACTGTTCCACACCTCTCTACGGGGAAGAAGCACCCTACAGATGTAAGCGCTGTGATCGGAAAATGCCAATGGCCAGCGTTACGCGTCCTGGACATCATTTGCATGAGCCCGTGAGATATAAATGCGATCTAATCTGCTCGCCGAATGGCTTGTCACATAGGTGTATCCCGGTGCATCTCCATGTCGTAATTCCCACGTGTCACTAAGTACAAGGTCGTTGTCAACGATTCGCAACTCCTGGCTGATGTTTGCTTGCGGCCATTGGTCTTTCTGGCTGAGAACACAGTTGAAATCTCCACCAATTATTACACATTCATAACGTCCATGGAATAGTGAGGCAATGTCTTCTGCATAAAAGCGCGCCCCTTCCCGCCGCCGATTATTTCCCTACGGTGCATAAAGATTGATGATGCGTGTCCCAAACGTCGTGAAAGCCATTCCCCTGGCCGGCGGAAGATAACACACGTTTTCCACTGGGAAGCCATCTCGCACGTAAACTGCCACCCCACTCCCATTGTGAGCTCCATGTGACGAATAGGATTGGTAGCCTGCGATGTATGGGAGTGCAGCTATGTGGACTTCCTGCAGCAAAGCAATATCCACATCAGATGCCCAAATCGTTTCCTTCAGTAGGTGTATTTTGGCCGGTGAATGCACGTCATTTATATTTAATGTCGCAATACGGTTCGCGTGGCGTCGAATTCCACTCTGTCGAGGCGCAACAACATCTCCCTGCATCGGCGCTGGGGGCCCCTCTCCCTTCACCTTCAGCAATTATTAGGCCGTCTTAGTGAGTGCCGGCTGCCTCTGTATGACGTCCGGCGTCTCCTCAATATCGTCATACCACATCTTTTCAGGCAGTGATATATTCGTGTCCATAGCCACAGCATCTGCGTCTGGAGAGCCAACTGGCTCTGAATCCTCTTCAGCATCACCACGTCCCGGTACCGTCAATGTGACAGACCGCTGTGGGTCTGATCGAACAGTTCCCATTGCCTCATCCTGTTTCGTAGAGGCTGTTGTGTCGTGTTGGTCCACAGGCACATCGTCGTCGGGGCAAGGGGAGTCTCCCGAGGAGATGTGCGACGCTGCCGTTTCCTCCTTTTCGGGGAACGTTGTTTGCGTGATCTTCCTTCCGTGTCCTCAGATTGTAGGGAATCACGGCTGTCCCACAGAAAAGCATCCGTAGGAACTGGAAGTGTTTCGGGTCCCATCGTTGTACTTGGCGGGAGATCGGTCGAAACTGATGTCGTCACAGAGTGCGTTCCAGACGGAACAGCATCCGTAGTGTCTGGAACTGCTTCGTGTACTATCGGTGTACTTGATGGGAGTTCGGTCTCATCTGATGTCGTCGCCGTAGATTGAAAGCTCGATGGAGCAGCATCCTCTGTCATCCCAACGTCTGCTACAAGGTTTCGGAGAGTCCCATCTTGATCTTCCACCGGGGCTGTGTCCTTTCGGTCATCAGCGGACGCAGTGAGGGCTTTTGCATAGGTGATCGGTAGTACTGTCATCGCCGGCGACGGCTCCCGCACATCTGAAGGCAGTGGCGTAATCCGCCGTTGCATACAGCTCGACCTGAGATGTCCCTCCTGGCCACAGCCAGAACATGTACGTGGTTGACCATCGTAAATCACCACCGCTCGACAACCACCAGTTGTCAGATATTACGGTACATGCTTCTGAAGATCAATAGTGATCTGTCGCACTCCGTTAAGAACAGGGTACGTGGCGAATTGTGTCCAGCGTTCTGCCGTGTGACCATGTACCGTGCCGTATGGCATAAAAGCCTCGATAACTTCTTCAGCCGGGAGCTCAAATGGCAGCTCAAAAACACGTATTGTCCGTACACCCAGACCAGCATATTCTACAGTTACCGTGCCGACATTCCCGTCACTATGGCAAAATCGGAGACCTGCTTTTGTCGCCTGTAGAATTCTCTCACACGCCGCGTCATTTACCATCTTAACATACACCGAGGGACTAATGATGGGCAGGGGTATTCCGACAATATCGTTTGGCGGTATCTTGACTTCCTCTCGAATGAATCGTTCCACTGCTAAAGCCTTTGGTCGTTCCTAGTCTTTGTAGAAATTGAATCGTAATGTAGTTTTCCTGTACTTGTTCGCCATGATCGTTGTTACTAGCCCGCGCGCAGACGAAGTCCACAAGTAAACAAACACTCGCACACGCCGCACAGGCGGAAGTATCGGACCTCCGCTTCGCACGGCCCCTAGCGTCGAACTGTGACCACTCAGCTACCAGGGGCTGACGGTTATGTAGGTTAGGAACAGCAATAATACTATAACTCGCCCATGAGAAACGCCAGGTATAATTTTAGTTTCACTCGATGACTTCCCGTCAGTTACCACGAACTGTGGTTTTTCTGAAAGAATATCACTAATCTAGTCGTACAACTGAGACTATCCTCCATGGACACGCAATTTGATTGCAAGCAATTTTCGAAGGACGGAGTCAAATGCCTTTTGCAAATGCAGAAATATGGAATCAACTTGAGGAACCTTGCCGAAAACACTCATCACTTCGTGTCAATAAAGAAACGTTTCTATTGCACAAGAACAATATTATAGGAATCTAGAAAATCTTTCCACAGCCCAGATCGCATAAAATATTTCTTTATTTAAGTTAACCGGGTTCAACAGACTTTCCTGCCATCCTCAGGTCTTAAAATGTTTTCTTATAAAACATGTTCGTTATACGCTGAAGCTCATGCACAAGATGTCAAGTGGATAAAAATCAGCACAGACCTGAAGATAATAGCAAATTCTGTTGAAATCGGTTGTCTTAAATAAAGAAACACCGGGTGATCAAAAAGTCAGTATAAATTTGAAAACTTAATAAACCACGCAATAATGTATATAGAGAGATAAAAATTGGCACACATGCTTGGGATGCCATGGGGTTTTATTAGAACAGAAAAAACAAAGTTCACAAAATTTCCGACAGATGGCGCTGGACAGCAAAACGTCAGTGACCGCGCAGGACAATCGTGTATAAAAGGAGTTGTAATGAGAGAGAGAATCGGATGCGCCAGCAGTCGCAGCATGTTGACGTTACCTGAAAATGTGCTTTTAGTGAAGCTGTACTATCAGAATAGGGAATGTGCTAGTTGAGCGTTACGATCCTATCGCCATAGAGTAGCGGGTTCGTCTATGCACGGGGAAGTCAGCGCTCGTGCAGTTACACGTAGCACCAGCATTCCATACACTACTGTTGGGTTGGCACTTAGGCGTACCCTCCGACGCTATCCGTACAAAACCCATTGGCATCATGAACCGTTTCCCGGCAATTTAGTGAAGCGGAGGGCATTTGCAATGTGGGCGTTTCAAAAGATGGCGGAAGATGACGATTAGTTGAGTAACGTGTTGTGGACCGACGAAGCTCATTTCACGCTCCGAGGGTCTGTCAACGCCCACAACTGCAGAATTTGACCTACCGAAAATCCTAGAACTGTCGTGGAAACTCAATTGCACGACGAGAAAGTCACGGTATGGGTTGGATTTACCACATCTACCGTTATCGGGCCTTTTTGCTTCGAGGAAATGCGTGATTCTGGTTTTCTAACTGCTACCGTGACGGGTGGGATGTACGCAGATGCCCGCATCCCGTGCTCGTGCGGTAGCGTTCTCGCTTCCCACGCCCGGGTGCCCGGGTTCGATTTCCGGCGGGGTCAGGGATTTTCTCTGCCTCGTGATGGCTGGGTGTTGTGTGCTGTCCTTAGGTTAGTTAGGTTTCAGTAGTTCTAAGTTCTAGGGGACTGATGACCATAGCTGTTAAGTCCCATAGTGCTCAGAGCCATTTGAACCATTTTGTACGCAGATATGTTACAGAATCGAATCATCCCCAGCCTGGCTGATAAACACCTGCTGGAACGTACGATGTTTATGCAGGATGGCACTCCAACCCATATAGCTAGACGCGTGACAGATCTCTTTCGCGCGTCTTTTGGTGATGATCGTGTGCTCAGCCGCCACTTTCGTCATGCTTGGCCGCCCAGGTCCCCAGACCTCAGTCCGTGAGATTATTGGCTTTGGAGTTACCTGAAGTCGCAAGTGTGTCGTGATCGACCGACAACTCTAGGGATGCTGAAAAACAACATCCGACGTCAATGCCTCCGGACATTGTTTATAGTGCTGTTCACAACATTATTCCTCGACTACAACTATTTTTGAGGAATGATGGTGGACATATTGAGCATTTCCTGTACAGAACATCATCTTTGCTTTGTCTTACTTTGTTATACTAATTATTGCTATTCTGATCAGATGAAGCGCCATCTGTCGTACATTTTTTGAACTTTTGTATTTTTTTGGTTCTAATAAAACCCCATGTCATTCCAAGCATGTGTGTCAATTTGTACCTCTCTATCTACATTATTCCGTGATTTATTCAGTTTTCAAATTTACACTGACTTTTTGATCACCCGGTATTTTATACAATCTTGGCTGTTGAATGGTTTTTTACAATTAAAACATATCGCCCTTCAGTACTCTCAAAATGAGGAAATTCAATTTGCTGAATGCATGGTGGATCGTTTTGTCGAGGTATTTCGTAATGTTGGAGATTAGTATGTATCCCGAAACGGTATTCACACTGTACGTTGCCACTGTTACTAAACGAAAAGTCTGCTGTTAAACTTACTTGACAGATTTCGAGTCCTCTAAGGCAGACCCTACTTTGACACGGTTGATAGGAACCACGTGCTACTATGGTCGGTCGATTCGGCAAGCTGTGATGGACAAGGTATAAAGGCACAGGATATTACTACAAATCGCCCGCTAGCAGCCACGGTGTTGATACGGACTTACAGGGAAGCGATGGGGGGGTGGTCGATGTAATACTCAATGGGCTACCGGTGGCAGGACTGATTAACCTGGGGCGGAGGACGGCAGCGGACGCGACCGCGAAAGGACAATGCGGTGGCATATCGGCGCCGGCGGCGGATACAATTACTCGCGTAATGGGCGGCCGCGTGCGGGAAATTGCGCCAGCGCGCGCGGACGCCCCGCGAATCGCTGATGGACGGCCGCGGCTCGCGCGCTGCACTGACCCGTGCCGCTCCTGCGCGCTAACAGGCCACATCTTAACGGCGCGCCACCGCTTCGCTTTGCCATCATCATCGGCACTGTTGTTCTTTCAAGTGGTTTGAACAATCTAACATTTCATAACCTCTTTCGCCACTGGAGGTACTCCGATATTTTGAACTAGATTCGCCTTCTCCTATGCCAGGGGTTGCAGGTTCGAGTCCGCCTGAAGCATGAGTTTTCACTGTGCTGTTACTGTCTGTTTGAATGTGATCGATATACTGAATTTATACAGGGAGCGGACGAAGCATCGGATAGAGAATGTGTCATAATCTGTAATGATTAACAGTGACAGGTGCTTGAAACTCTGGCAAATAATACACGATGATTTTGCGGAAAGGGAAAAACACTTGAACCAATCGTTGAGAGGATAAGGAGCACAGAAGTTCGTACGGAAATCCGTTCCTGTGGAGACACACCCATCGGAAGGAGGAGATAAAAGATCTTACACTGTGTGTGTGTCAATGATTGCAAGTTCACTTGAGAACACACCTGGCAATCGTAAATGGTTTTTTTCTGTTTTAACTCCACAATCATACTTACCAAACAGAATGCAAAACGTTGTGTCGAATAATTCAAGACAATGTAAAAATCTCAGTGACGGGGGGGGGGGGGGGGAAATTTACAAAGGGAGCTCCACAGGGTTCCATTTTGGGTCCATTCCTATTCCTGTGTAAATGACTTTCCACTTAACATTCAACAAGAAAAATTGGTATTTTTGCAGACGATACTAGTGCTGCAGTACATCTCATTAGAGAGAAAGCAACAGAAGAGTTCGTAAACGATATTTTCCAAAGAACGTGTGAGTTGTTTTCCGAAAATGGACTATTCCTAAACGTTGTGTGGCACTGCTGGCTCTAGATAACCTTGAACCCGGCCTAAAGGTCATTCTGGGAAAGTGCTACTCATGTGTGGTTTTCACAGAATTGGTTGGTAGTCAGGGGCCTCATACTTTTAGGCAATAAACAGATTCTAATAATACTTAGAAACCGTATTTTTTACGCAAACATACACTTCTTAAATGGAAAAATGCCTATCGACATTAACAAACTGAAAGTAGTGTCAGTTAGAATGTCAGTGGTGTTTGTCGTGGAATTCTAGTGCGAGTCGTTTACGAGATATCGTATTTTGAAAACTTTGCATGCTGATACTTGTTTGTGGTATTTAAACTGCTTAGTTGCTAGGTGCAATATTGTTATTTTTGCTTACAGTGTGCTGATGTGTTCCTTCAGTGCACTGCGACTTGCTGGTCAGTTAGAACGTAACAGTCCAAACAGTAGGTCGTGAGTGCACGATGGGATTTACCCATGCAGAAAAAGCCGACATGCTCATGGTGTACAGAGAGTGTAGGAAGAATGCAGTTCTTGCATGCAGCAAGTTATCGCAACAGACAACAAACGTCTCGGCTGTTATTTATCGACCTCTTCAACCATTTCTAACCATTTGCGTGAATGTGGTTATCTAACATCTAGATAATTTAACAGAAGGAAGCACTCGACGATGGAAGAGAGAAAAATTAATCTTCTTGCTACTGTTGCACTTGATCCGCACAAGGAAGTGATACGTGTCATGCAAGTCCCCTGTACATTCTCCATCGACATAGGTTCCATCCCTGCCACATCTCTTTCCATCAAGAGCTGCGTGAGAATCGTAATAACTTCCGTACATGGACATTTACACAGGGTACTCCAGATGTATTATGTATCATGTTTACTGATGAAGCCGCATTTACCAATCAGATAAACCGCCCAAACTTGCACTATTGATCTGTTGACAATCCCGTGTTTTCGTCAGGTGGAACATCATCGTCTACATGGAGTAAATTTGTGGTGTTTGATAGTGAACGATCTGCTTACAGGCCTGCGTTTCTCATACAGAACAATGAATATGCACAAGTATCACAGCCCCCTAAATGACCGTCTTGCACGTGTGATAGAAGACATTCCTTTGCAGACTAGGAGGAACCTGTGATGCCAACGTGACAGCTGTCCAGCCCATAGTACACGAAGTACTACAGCATGTTTCCACATATTGTTTCCAAACCGTTGGATTGAATGTAGAGGGCCTGTAACTTGGTCGGCTCATTCCCCAGATATGAGGCCTGTGGACTTCATAAACAATCTATCACAATTTGAGAAGAACAGTAATGTACATACTACAACAGTAGAGGGAAGAATGGCCTTTATTACCATTGTTAAAACTGTCAGTGACTCGGAAAGGAGTTCAGTAAGCAGCAACAAAAATTTTTGAATATTGTTAAAACTGTCAGTGACTCGGAAAGGAGTTCAGTAAGCAGCAACAAAAATTTTTGAATATTGTTAAAACTGTCAGTGACTCGGAAAGGAGTTCAGTAAGCAGCAACAAAAATTTTTGAATATTTGCCCAATAACATAAAATGTCTCACAAATCTACTTTCAATCGTTTCTCCTGGACAATTCCTTGCATCCCATTGATGGATTTCTACTTAAAAACTTATATTCAGTGAAAAAAGATGAAATTGAGCGTGATGTTATGGGTAGGAGTGAAAATAGTAATGAGTTCATTGATGTTAAGACTAATCATGTACTGATATCCTGTAAACGAAATTGTTCCATATCATTTCGATAAAGGAGTTGTTCAAATGATCCATGGAAGATGAAACTAACTAGCTCAAGAAGACGGTGACTTGGAGCACTCTCATGTAGTAGCCTTACAACAGAACGAGACACGGACGAAGCAAGGAGGACATGGAAAGCGTCTAGTACGGATAGAGGGCATTCCAGACCAAGAGAAGTCTACTGAAATCAAACACATGGCGTAAAATGAGGAAAAAAATTTCTGTGCATGAAAGTTCTGAACACAGCATTGTAGGTTCTCCGCAGAATAGTCGAGGAAAGGAACATGCAGTAAACACCGAGACGAAAAGAAGGGACATAATGATAGGACATCTCTTAAGACATCATAGAATAACTTACACGGTACTAGAGGGTTACAATTGTAGGGGAACATAGAAATTGGAACACGCCCAGCAAATAATTAAGGGCTCAGATTGCAACTGCTACTCAAAGACGGAAAATGTGATACAGGAGAGGATTTCGTGTTGGATTTCGGGCCACACCGAACCGATCGGAAGACTGATGACAGAAAAAAATTACATTAAGAGTGGGATGAAAATTCGACTCGAAAGGTATCAATGAAAATGTTTGCTGATGGCATTGCTATCCACAGTGGAATGAAGAAGGTTTACACGATCTGTTGGATGCCATGAACAGTCTAATGAATGTAGAGTATAGATTAAGGGTAAATCGAAGAAAGACCAAAGTAATGAGAAGTAGCAGAAACGAGAACAGCGAAAAAATCTACAGTGACAAGTGTGTAACGATACTGCCTCTCACCACGGACAACGCAGTGGCCGACGCGCATCACTTAACTACCGACAGTAGCGGCGTTTGCGTAGAGTGGTCTGTGCTAACAGACGAGTAACACTGCGTGAAGTAACCGAAGAAATCAATGTGACACGTACGACGAACGTCTCCGTTAGGACAATGCGGCGTAATTTAGGATAGTGGACTGTAGGAGCAGACGACCTACTCGAGTGCCTTTGCTAACAAACTACTTCGCCTGCAGCGCCTCTGCTGGGCTCCTAACCATATCACCTGGGCCCTAGACGACTGGAAAACCGTGGCCTGGTCAGGTGAGTCTCCATTTCATTTGGTAAGAGCTGATACTAGGGTTCCAGTGTGTCACAGACCCCACGAAGCCATGAGCCCGAGTTGTCAATAGAGCACAGTGCAAGTTGGTGGTGACTCCATTGTTTTTCATGGACTGGGTCGTCTGGTACAGCTAAACCGATCACTGGCTGATATGGTTATTTTTGGGTAGTTGGAGACCATTTGTAGCCTTTCATAGATTCATATTGCCAAATAACGTTGGAATTTTTGTGAGTGACATTACGCCATGACACGGGCCAGCTATTCACGACTGGTTCGAAGAAGTCTATATCCCGTTCGAGCGAATGATTTGGTCACCCGACGTGAGCCCCGACGGAAAATTATGAGGGTGACGAGGTCATGTGGTTCGGATTCCCAAGTTAAATTGCAGGTCTCCATTTTCCGATTAGGCAAGTGGGCAAGGCAAGGGATACGTAAGTAGGACACGCAAGTAGCTGCAGTGGCGTCCAGTTGAAAGACCTGGAAGAGGCCTAGCGGGTACACCAGAAAGAATTCTCTTTTGCTCCCTCTCGTAAGCTTGTTAGCTCCGGTGAAAACTGGGCTTAAACTATACAAACATTGTTTGAATAACTTCATATCGACTGTTCAATTCTTCTGCATGTAATTCCGATAAAAGTGGCTAGCAGAGAAAATAAAATCATGGCAGTGTTTGATGTTACAGACGACTTCCGTCGATGAGGACTTGTAATTTGTTGAAATGAAATGTGTCTTGCAATGTTAAAATGTGTGTGAAATCTTATGGGATTTAACTGATAAGGTCATCAGTCCCTAAGCTTACACACTACTTAACCTAAATTATCCGAAGGACAAACACACACACCCATGCCCAAGGGAGGACTCGAACTGTCTTGCAATACTACATTTTATAACAATTTATGTAGGCTATTACTTATAATAACGTTTGAATGTTGTTCATTTAACTATCAGTGAAACAGTTCTTTGTTTAATCCCTGTAGTCGTCACAAAAATGCGAAGTGTCTATTGACTGACAAAAACAAACGTTTTTCCTGTACCAGGCACACCGGACAGAGGAAAAATTGTTGATGTCAGCACTTCGCAATAACTACTAGTTTTATTTTGACAGAAGTGGGATGGAGTCAGAAATAGTCCGGGCAGTTGTTCTGCATATTGCGCTGCATACCAGCGTGGCGAAGAAAACTGGCAATGCACAAATGGCTAGAGCTTAAGAACACTGTTCCGCTGATAAACCTGAAATGAGAGAAAAATGTTCAAATGTGTGTGAAATCTTATTGGACTTAACTGCTAAGGTCATGAGTCCCTAAGCTTACACACTACTTAGCCTAAATTATCCTAAGGACAAACACACACATCCATGCCCGAGGGAGGACTCGAACCTTCGCCAGGACCAGCCGCACTGTCCATGACTGCAGCGCCTGAGACCGCTCGGCTATTCCCGCGCGGCGGTATACATTTCGACCGCCGCCTGATGCGCTAAGAATTTGGCAATTTTCAGCTATTTTTTTTTAATACTTTCAGTGCCTCTTAGCAGCTAAAATTTTGATACTGCATTTCTTGCGCAGTCTTCTTCCTGTGTAAAAATTCCAGGGTAGGTTTCGACATGTCTTATTGGACCATTCCCTTGTGAGACTGTATGTTGAGCAATGAATTCAATGCACTCCATCCTTAAATGGTGTTCACCCTTGAGAACATGGGCGAAGTGCGATTTAAAAAAACCAGCCACGAGCGATTCCCTTATTCACGCGTCATCGTGTCAACCCCGGGCAATACATGCTTAACGTTTTTAAATAAGTGGTTACCCGGGTTCTAGAGTTACTCAGCTACCAGCGTAGAACTTAAAAACCTAAAACACAATGCTATTAATGATGGCTACAGCACTATCGTTGTAAACAACTCTATGAAGCAAAGATGTGTGTAGATCACGTCATTTCTCCTAATAGCCCGTCGGGTGCCGACATTACCCTTTTCAGACAACTTTTCGTACGATCTATCTAACCTCTTCCGTGGAGTAGAGGTTAGAGTAGTTTTCTCTGGGGGTGCCAATAGTCAGTGTGTGTATATATGAAATGAGGAGTCGACCAGAGACAAATGCCTAAGTTCAAGGGTATACTTGCTCGACCGTGATGAATGTCACGCTGCGTACATTGGCCACACTGGCAGGACACTGAAAACCAGATTTCAAATAAAAATAGGCCAACTTAAACATAACTCGGCTTTGGCGAAACAACTAAAGTCCAGTGGCCATCGTTTTGCCATGTTGCAAAATTAAAATGTCCTCCACTATGCACAAAAAAGAGAAAAACTCCACATCCTGGAAGAAATTAAAGAGCTAAGCATATAGGGACAACAGACGGGTAGCTCCTAAACGATAAGCTAGCTAAAAGAAACCACATATATTTTAACAGTATTAATGGCAAAGACTTGGATGCTATGTAATTGAATCGTGCCACCTGCTACAGTTTCCAAAAAGTTATCTTTTTAAATTTCTTATTTTTAAGTTTACTGAGTTCTGTTTTTAGTTTTTCCACCCATTGGGCGCTCTATATTACGCACACTGTGAGATATAGCTGCTACTGGCACTCTTGCACTGATATACCTTTTCAACAAGAAGGCCCATTTTGTTTCGGGGAATGGAAAAATTCTCTAAGTTTCAAAAAGTGTGTTAAGTTTATTGATTCTAATTACGTACCCTGTAACACATAGCAGTCATTGGAACAGTTGCACTGATGTCACTCCGTTTTTAACAAGAAGATTCTTTGTTTTCTGGACGTGGCAGTTTCAAGATTGATTCTTGGTATCAGCTTTTGGGGTGGGGGATCTTTGTGTCTTATATAGGGTGCCATACAGTTATCACCGACAGTTTTTAACATTAATGTGATTACATATTACATTTCGTGTATGTATTTGCATTTATCAGCATCGCATTGAAGCATTTTTACGGCCTAGATGCCGCACTGGCTTGACATCTAGACACTCAAAGTACCTATTCGGAGCTCCCCTGTGTACTTTTATGTTTCCCATTATAGCCTGTTTCGTATTTAGGCAGCTCAGAAGGCTGCAGGCTCGGCGTGAGGCAGTGGCGGAGAATCAGTGCCCCCTCCTCCCCCTCCACCCACGCTCCCAGACGCTACGCGGTTTTTCGTGGTCGGTTATTTCGACGTACAAAAAATATTTCCTTACGATAAGAGTTTGTTGTCAGCCACTGTGTTTTCTTCTCGCTCGCCATTTAGGTTTCCCGATTTTCTGTTATTGTTTCATCTCAGCAGCTGCTTATATAGAATCTGTCGTAATAAATGATTTATACATTAGTTACTTAAGAAATTGATCGATATCTTTCCTGAAGTGCAGGTCTGTTAAGATGAGATAATTTAATAAATGTATGTCACTCGAATCTGATCTTGATAGCCTCACTGAAAATTTTAACGTAATGGCACTCCCGAAAATGTTTTTAGAGTGGCACATATTATTCTGCTGCAGATCGTGTCCCAGTGAACATCCGAGTGGATGCCGGATACCTGTCACTGCGCACTCTTCTCAGCAACGGACAGCCAGACACATCCAGAACGTTGTCGATGATAGATGCCTGCTGCTTGCTTGCTGTCCCCACCACTACAGTCCTACAACCACAGAGTTATTTTCTGCGAACGCTAGGATTATATTAAATACTACCACAGATTTCTATTTCAACTTCCCGTTTCAACACAGTTCCCAAACTCTTTACTACTAATCACCTCCTCTACAAACACCTTCGGTCTCCCCTTCCCCCCCCCCCCCCCCCCCCCCAATCTACCAGGCCCCTCCAACCTTGCACTGCCATATTTTACTGCCTGTCTCAACATCAGCCCTTTATTTTTTTCGTGCTTCGTGCGCGCTAGTACAGAACTCACACACACACACACACACACACACACATGCACAATGACACAACAAACATTGTATCTGCGATCTTTGCAGTACCCAAAAAAAGCTAGAAAAACTAAATATTTCTGTATGGAGTACAGAAAACCGATATACTGACAGTAGGAATTGCGTTAAGGTACATTGTACATATCACCAATTTTAAGAACCTGAAATGAGCCGCAAACGAAAACTAAATATAACTAAACGGAAAATAAACGCCTCCCTAACAGCCCATGAAGGCCCAACGGTACCGACCGGCCGCCGCGTCATCCACAACCCTTAGGCTGAGCACACCGCTCTCACCGGCCGTATGTCCGTTTCCGAGGCCGCTACTTCTCAATCACGGAGCTCCTCAGTTTGCCGCACGATAGCTGATGCTCCCCGCTTGCCAGCAGCACTCGGCAGACCGGATGGTCACCCATCCAAGTGCTAGCCAGCCCGACAGCGCTTAACTTCGGTGGTCTGACTGGAACACGTGTTACCACTGCGCCAAGGCCGTTGGCCACTAAACGGAAAGTAGACTGCATGGGTGCTTAATTAAAAGAATATTAATGAATAAGTGCAATAATTTTAGTACCTGTGTGACCGGTTCAGAATTACAAGTCTAATAAATGAACACGAGCCAGATTTGTTGGCTGAACCTGTGAGCAAGAGGCATTGTTATTAAAGAAAACTGTAATACCTTTTTACCTCATGTCTGCCACGGTAGCTGAGTCGTCAGCGTGACAGACTGTCGATCCTAAGGGCCAGGGTTCGATTCCCGGCTGGGTCGGAAATTTTCTCCGCTTAGGGACTGGGTGTTGTGTTGTCCTAATCATCATCGTTTCATCCCCATCGACACGCAGGTCGCCGAAGTGGCATCAAATCGAAAGACCTGCACCAGGCAAACGGTCTACCCGACGGAAGGCCGTAGCCACACGACATTTCCATTTTTATTTTACCTCATATATTGACGAAAATATTTCCATTACACCAGCATCATAAATCAAAAGCCCATCTCCTTTCTCAAACACACTGTGACAATTGCAACATCTTCCATCTATACATTACACCAACCGAATAGCATCTACTCTCTCGCCCAACAGAACAACAACTGCCCTCGACATCCTCTGCACTACTACTGCACCAGTGGAGGCGGCGGAATAATAATCTCTGGCGCAATCTCTGGCGCTGTGACACAGTGTAGCCACCTTTCAAGGCTTCGAAAACTCGAAAAACAGCGCACGCTCGTGTGTGTGTGTGTGTGTGTGTGTGTGTGTGTGTGTGTGTGTGTGTGTTTGTGTTTGTGTTAACAACGCTCAGCGACAATATTATCCAGCAACGACTGTAAATACACTCCTGGAAATGGAAAAAAGAACACATTGACACCGGTGTGTCAGACCCACCATACTTGCTCCGCACACTGCCAGAGGCCCGTACAAGCAATGATCACACGCACGGCACAGCGGACACACCAGGAACCGCGGTGTTGGCCGTCGAATGGCGCTAGCTGCGCAGCATTTGTGCACCGCCGCCGTCAGTGTCAGCCAGTTTGCCGTGGCATACGGAGCTCCATCGCAGTCTTTAACACTGGTAGCATGCCGCGACAGCGTGGACGTGAATCGTATGTGCAGTTGACGGACTTTGAGCGAGGGCGTATAGTGGGCATGCGGGAGGCCGGGTGGACGTACCGCCGAATTGCTCAACACGTGGGGCGTGAGGTCTCCACAGTACATCGATGTTGTCGCCAGTGGTCGGCGGAAGGTGCACGTGCCCGTCGACCTGGGACCGGACCGCAGCGACGCACGGATGCACGCCAAGACCGTAGGATCCTACGCAGTGCCTTAGGGGACCGCACCGCCACTTCCCAGCAAATTAAGGACACTGTTGCTCCTGGGGTATCGGCGAGGACCATTCGCAACCGTCTCCATGAAGCTGGGCTACGGTCCCGCACACCGTTAGGCCGTCTTCCGCTCACGCCCCAACATCGTGCAGCCCGCCTCCAGTGGTGTCGCGACGGGCGTGAATGGAGGGACGAATGGAGACATGTCGTCTTCAGCGATGAGAGTCGCTTCTGCCTTGGTGCCAATGATGGTCGTATGCGTGTTTGGCGCCGTGCAGGTGAGCGCCACAATCAGGACTGCATACGACCCAGGCACACAGGACCAACATCCGGCATCATGGTGTGGGGAGCGATCTCCTACACTGGCCGTACACCACTGGTGATCGTCGAGGGGACACTGAATAGTGCACAGTACATCCAAACCGTCATCGAACCCATCGTTCTACCATTCCTAGACCGGCAAGGGAACTTGCTGTTCCAACAGGACAATGCACGTCCGCATGTATCCCGTGCCACCCAACGTGCTCTAGAAGGTGTAAGTCAACTACCCTGGCCAGCAAGATCTCCGGATCTGTCCCCCATTGAGCATGTTTGGGACTGGATGAAGCGTCGTCTCACGCGGTCTGCACGTCCAGCACGAACGCTGGTCCAACTGAGGCGCCAGGTGGAAATGGCATGGCAAGTCGTTACACAGGACTACATCCAGCATCTCTACGATCGTCTCCATGGGAGAATAGCAGCGTGCATTGCTGCGAAAGGTGGATATACACTGTACTAGTGCGGACATTGTGCATGCTCTGTTGCCTGTGTCTATGTGCCTGTGGTTCTGTCAGTGTGATCATGTGATGTATCTGACCCCAGGAATGTGTCAATAAAGTTTCCACTTCCTGGGACAATGAATTCACGGTGTTCTTATTTCAATTTCCAGGAGTGTAGCTCGATATAAAGATTTTTTCTGCTTCAGTCTCGGCTAACAAGAGGAAAAGTACCGTTTTTACGAATGAGGAATGAACATGTAGAAACTTCCTGGCAGATTAAAACTGTGTGCCCGACCGAGACTCGAACGCGGGACCTTTGCCTTTCGCGGGCAAGTGCTCTACCAAAGCACGACTCACGCCCGGTACTCACAGCTTTACTTCTGCCAGTATCTCGTCTCCTACATTCCAAACTCTACAGAAGCTCTCCCGCGAAACTTGCAGAACTAGCACTCCTGAAAGAAAGGATATTGTGGAGACATGGTTTAGCCACAGCCTGGGGGATGTTTCCAGAATGAGATTTTCACTCTGCAGCGGAGTGTGCGCTGATATGAAACTTCCTGGCAGATTAAAACTGTGTGCCCGACCGAGACTCGAACTCGGGACCTTTGCCTTTCGCTGGCGAGTGCTCTACCAACTGAGCTACCCAACAGGAGAGCTTCTGTAAAGTGTGGAAGGTAGGAGACGAGATACTGGCAGAAGTAAAGCAGTGAGGACGGGGCGTGATTCGTGCTTCGGTAGCTCAAATGGTAGAGCACTTTCCCGCGAAAGGCAAAGGTCCCGAGTTCGAGTCTCGATCGGGCACACAGTTTTAACCTGCCAGAAAGTTTCATATCAGCGCACACTCCGCTGCAGAGTGAAAGTCTCATTCTGGGAACATGTAGAAAGTTAATAAAGTGGCGTCGTCGTTGGGAGTGGTGGTCTACAACGCAGGGCCGACAACGCAGTCAGACTTCATTGCTCTGGAGATGGTGGACGGCTGGCAGCGACCGCTGCTCAACAAGGGCAACGGACCCACAGAGCTGCAGAGCGACGTCGCCGTGGGCGATGGCGAGTGGCTCACTCTCGCCGTCCACTTCAATCCCACCTACAAGCAAGCCTCCGTGGACTGGTCGTCCCCAGCCTGCGTCTCCCGCAGGGCGGCCGCCGCTTCTGACACCTTGCTGACACTTCTTCCTCACAGCTTAGTGCTAGAAACACAGAGTATGTGTAGTACTTGAGGCTGGGAGACTGTCTAGTTGAAGTTTACACAATCAGTTGTCTCTGGTCCCTTAGTGCTAGAAGGATTATTGTTGTCAGACCATGCGGTAACAGACACAATACCAATCGAGACTCAAATTTCGCTTAGTACCTAGAGTTGGATCTTAAATTATTTGCATCGACATTGAGAAATGTGTACGAAAATAACAGAAGAAAGTGGGACCACACCAAGACATCAATTTATAATACCTGTCTCTTTCATGATACCATCACAAATGGTTTACTACTTCCTAGAGTACAAAGGTTAGAGAAAGACACGGCAGCGACAACTCAGATACTACAGGATACTTAGGAGTTAATAAAAATGTTGAACAATTATGCAAATCGCTGATGGAATCTTCTATGGTTATCAACCAAGTTGTGGTACCGTGCTGTCGAACGTTTTGGCAAGATTCCTATTCGTCATCTTCATGTGAAGTGTCGCGTTCATATTTAATTCGTTCCTCGCTCTCATTCTGCCAACGGCCTTATCAAGAGGGCAGAGGTTCAGGGCAACCTCTTGTCCTAGGGGTGGGTAGCTGTCCATGAAGGCGGAAGAATAAGCAATGATCAACGGAATAAGGATGCAGAAGGCCATGGAAACCACTGCATTAAAGACACGTAAGGTGTATCCACAGTTCATGTGGCGTGTAATTGATAAAGTGCCATGATGTTCTCTCCATTGCCAAAAAATTCCAGAATAGTCCTCCATTCGAATATCTGGGAAGGGACTGCCACGGGGAAGGTGACCATGAGAAAAAGACTGAATAATCAACGAAAGGATAACGTTCTACGAATCGGGGCGTGGATTGTCAAAAGTTAAACGTGGTAGAAGAATGATAAAATCTGAAAAGGGAAATGCAAAGGCTCAATGTCACTAAACTGAAATCGAAATAACATGAGGATTTCTGGTCAGATGAGTATAAGGTAATATCAACAGCAGCAGAAAATTGTATAACTGGAGTAGGATTCGTTATAAACAGGAACTTAGGGCAGACAGTGTGTTACATCTACATCTATACTCCGCGAGCCACCTTACGGTGTGTGGCGGAGGGTACTTATTGTACCACTATCTGATCCCCCCTTCCCTGTTCCATTCACGAATTGTGCGTGGGAAGAACGACTGCTTGTAAGTCTCCGTATTTGCTCTAACTTCTCGGATCTTTTCGTTGTGATCATTACGCGAGATATATGTGGGCGGTAGTAATATGTTGCCCATCTCTTCCCGGAATGTGCTCTCTCGTAATTTCGATAATAAACCTCTCCGTATTGCGTAACGCCTTTCTTGAAGTGTCCGCCACTGGAGCTTGTTCAGCATCTCCGTAACGCTCTCGCGCTGACTAAATGTCCCCATGACGAATCGCGCTGCTTTTCGCTGGATCATGTCTATCTCTTCTATTAATCCAACCTGGTAAGGGTCCCATACTGATGAGCAATACTCAAGAATCGGACGAACAAGCGTTTTGTAAGCTACTTCTTTCGTCGATGAGTCACATTTTCTTAGAATTCTTCCTATGAATCTCAACCTGGCGCCTGCTTTTCCCACTATTTGTTTTATGTGATCATTCCACTTCAGATCGCTCCGGATAGTAACTCCTAAGTATTTTATGGTCGTTACCGCTTCCAATGATTTACCACCTATGGCATAATCGTACTGGAATGGATTTCTGCCCCTATGTATGCGCATTATATTACATTTATCTACGTTTAGGGAAAGCTGCCAGCTGTCGCACCATGCATTAATCCTCTGCAGGTCCTCCTGGAGTACGTACGAGTCTTCTGATGTTGCTACTTTCTTGTAGACAACCGTGTCATCTGCAAATAGCCTCACGGAGCTACCGATGTTGTCAACTAAGTCATTTATGTATATTGTAAACAATAAAGGTCCTATCACGCTTCCCTGCGGTACTCCCGAAATTACCTCTACATCTGCAGATTTTGAATCGTTAAGAATGACATGTTGTGTTCTTTCTTCTAGGAAATCCTGAATCCAATCACAAACCTGGGCCGATATTCCGTAAGCTCGTATTTTTTTCACTAAACGTAAGTGCGGAACCGTATCAAATGCCTTCCTGAAGTCCAGGAATACGGCATCAATCTGCTCGCCAGTGTCTACGGCACTGTGAATTTCTTGGGCAAATAGGGCGAGCTGAGTTTCACATGATCTCTGTTTGCGGAATCCATGTTGGTTATGATGAAGGAGATTTGTATTATCTAAGAAAGTCATAATACGAGAACACAAAACATGTTCCATTATTCTACAACAGATTGACGTAAGCGAAATAGGCCTATAATTATTCGCATCTGATTTATGACCCTTCTTGAAAATGGGAACGACCTGCGCTTTCTTCCAGTCGCTAGGTACTTTACGTTCTTCCAGCGATCTACGATAAATTGCTGATAGAAAGGGGGCAAGTTCTTTAGCATAATCACTGTAGAATCTTAAGGGTATCTCGTCTGGTCCGGATGCTTTTCCGCTACTAAGTGATAGCAGTTGTTTTTCAATTCCGATATCGTTTATTTCAATATTTTCCATTTTGGCGTCCGTGCGACGGCTGAAGTCAGGGACCGTGTTACGATTTTCCGCAGTGAAACAGTTTCGGAACACTGAATTCAGTATTTCTGCCTTTCTTCGGTCGTCCTCTGTTTCGGTGCCATCGTGGTCAACGAGTGACTGAATAGGGGATTTAGATCCGCTTACCGATTTTACATATGACCAAAACATTTTAGGGTTCTTGTTTAGATTGGTACTGTGAGCACTTCATTGATAAGGTTGTTCTTATCAGAATCGATAGCAACCAACACGATAACGATAGTTCAGATGTATAGGAAGACGTCTCAAACTGAAGATGAAGAGATAGAGAAAGTATATGAGGATATTGAAGAGTAACACAGTACTTAAAGGTAGACGAAAATCCAATAGTCATTGGAGACCGTAGTGCAATTGTAGGGGAAGGAGTAGAAGAAAAGGTTACAGGAGAGTATCGGCTTGGGACAAGGAATGAGAGAGAAGAAAGACTAATTGAATTCTGTAACAAGTTTCAGCTAGTAATAGCGAATACCCTGTTCAAGAATTACTGGAGGAGGAGAAGTACTTGTAAAAGGCCTGATGAAGCGGGAAGATTTCAGTTAGATTACATCATGGTCAGACAGAGATTCCGAAATCAGATACTGGATTGTAAGCTGTACCCAGGAGCAGATATAGACTCAGATCACAATGTACTAGTGATGAAGAGTAGGGTGAAGTTTAGGAGAAGAATCAATACGCAGTGAAGTGGGATACGTAAGTACTAAGGAATGACGAGATACGCAATACATCAATAAAGAATAATCCAGTAGGCAGTACAGTTGAAGAGGAATGTACATCTCTAAAAAGGGCCATCACAGACGTTGGTAACGAAAACATAGGTACAAATAAGGCAACTTACAAGAAAAACTTCAGTTGATCAATGAAAAGAGGAAGTACAAAAACGTTCCGGGAAACTCAGGAATACAGATACACAAGTCGCTGAGGAATGTATGAAGGGCAGGGAAGCTAAGAGAAGATGTCTCCATGAAAAATGTGAAGAAATCGAAAAAGAAATGATTGTCGGAAGGACAGACTCAGCACACAGGAAAATCAAAACAACCTTCGGTGACATTAAAAGCAAGGGTGGTAACATTAAGAGTGCAACGGGAATTCCACTGTAAAATACAGAGGAGACAGCGGATAGTTGGAAAGAATACATTGAAAGCCTCTATGAGGAGGAAGATTTGACTGATGTGATGGAAGATGAAACAGGAGTCGGTTTAGAAGAGATAGAGGAACCGCATTAGAACCAGAATTTAAAAGAGCTTTGGAGGATCTAAGATCAAATAAGGCAGAAGGGATAGATAACATTCCCTCAGAATTTCTAAAATCGTTGGGGGAAGTGGCAACAGTACGACTATTCACTTTGGTGTGTGGAATGTATGAGTCTGACAACATAACATCTGACTTTCGGAAAAATGTCATCCACATAATTCCAAAGGGTGCAAGAGCTGAAAAGTGCGAGAATTGTCGCACATCAGCTTAACAGCTCATGCATCCAAGTTGCTGACAAGAATAATATACAGAAGTATGGAAAAGAAAATTGAGGATTTGCTAGTTGACGATCAGTTAGGCTTTAGAAAAGGTAAAGGCACAAGAGAGGCAATTCTGATGTTGCGGTTGATAATGGAGGCAAGACTAAAGAAAAATATAGACACGTTCATAGTATTTGTCGACCTGGAGAAAGCGTTCGACAGTGTAAAATTGTGTACGAAATTCGAACTACTGAGAAAAATAGTGATAAGTTATAGGGAGACACGGGTAATATACATTATGTACAAGACCCAACAGGGAATAATAAGAGTGGATGAGCAAGAACGAATTGCTCCTATTAAAAATGGTGGAAACAGGAATGTAGTCTTTCGCTCCTACTGTTCAATCTGTACCTCGAAGAAGCAATGACGGAAATAAAAGAAAAGTTTAGGAGTGGAATTAAAATTCAAGGTTAAAGGATATCAATGATATGATTAGCTGATGACATTGCTATCCCGAGTGAAAGTAAAAATGTGAATGTCGTGTGACGAGGGCCTCCCGCCGGGTAGACCGTTCGCCGGGTGCAAGTATTTTGATTTAACGCCACTTCGGCGACTTGCGCGTCAGTGGGTATGAAATGATGATGATTAGGACAACACAACACCGAGTTCCTGAGCGGAGAAAATCTCCACCCCAGACGGTAATCGAACACGGGCCCTTAGTATTGACATTCTGTCACGCTGATCACTTTTTTTTCTTTTTTTTTTTAAGATGCAATAATCATTATTGAACAAACTAACAGTACATATATGTATACAACGCAACAGTTCTTAAAGGTACCATTAAACATATACAAATGATTGTTAGTTGAACTAAAAATATTAGAAAAACATTAAATACAACAAAATATAACATATTCTGCTTTATTCCTTCCTTTTTTTTCGATGCGTGAGATTGCATCATGTGACGGGTAGGTATGGCACACTCCAACTTTGGGGGGGGGGGGGGGGGGGGTCAGGGAAGACGCTGCCGAGATAACCGGCAAAAGTTTGCCGGTAAGATGTATTTCGGGTAAGGGTGCTATGCGCGGTCACAACTTTGTACCACAAGTCAAGCATTGTATGCGGACCACTCTGAAAGAGGTATTCTAAAGCCTGTCCTCGAAACCAGATGAGTGTATGGTTCTTAACAAAAGGGGAATGTAATGTCTGGGGCAACAACAACAAATCTGGGGTGACCGTCATTGGCGGAACACTGAGGTAAAAGCCCACGATTCGTTGGATGAGGAGCCAAACGTTTCGTTTAAGGGGGCACGTAAGACGGTGCTCGTCGATGTCTTCGAGCTGACAGTTGCTCAGCTACCGGGGGCGGACTGAGCGAGAGAAGTATTTCATCTTCTGGATGGAATGAACAATCTAATGAGTACAGAACACGGATTGAGAGTAAATTGAAGAAAGACGAATCTAATGAGAAGTATCAAAAATGAGAACAGTGAGAAACTTAACATCAGGATTGATGGTCACGAGGTAGTTGAAGTTAACAAATTCTGCTACCGAGGCAGTAAAATAACTAATGACAGACGGAGTAAGGAGGAAGTCAAAAGCAGACTAGCAAAAAGGGCATTCCTGGGCAAGAGAATTCTACTAGCATCAAACATAGGCCTTAATTTGATTAAGAAATTTCTGAGAATGTTCATCTGGAGTACAGCATCATACGGCAGTGAAGCAAGGACTGTGGGTAAACCGGAACAGAAGAGAATCGAAGCATTTGAGATGTGGTGCTGCATGCGAATGTAGAAAATTGTGTGAACTGGTAAGATAAAGAATGAGGAGGTCCTGCACAGAATCAGAGAGGAAAAGAATATGTGGAAAATACTGAGATGGAGAAGGAACATTACGGTAGGACATCTGTTAAGACATGAGGGAACGACTTCCATGGTACTAGAGGGAACTGTAGAGGGCAAAAACTGTAGAGGAAGACAGAGATCGGTATACATCCAGCAAATAATTGAGGACATACATTGCAAGAGCTACACTGAGCTGATGATGTTGATACGGGAGAAGTATTGTCTTGAATTCTTAAACCAAACAAATGAAAAGAGTTGAGAGCAAAAATATTACAACTGTCTCAGGAGAAAAGCACTGTGAATGTCACTGCCTTCTTCAAATTTTGGAAAGTTGCAAGAAGGTTACAAGTGCCTAAGATAGGACCGTCTTGGTCATTATACACCATAAGCGTACGACGCCAGATGCATAACTTAGATCTGCCAAGCAGTTCGCAAGTGCTCCAGTAGCAAAGTCACTGAGGCTCCAGGGAAACAGACCGATAGACCAGAAATAGTAAGAGGCACAAAAAATTTGTTGTCATCACATAGCACTGCAGTTGAGTTGGTAGCACTTCCTAAACGGTTACTACACTTTATTTTGCACTAATGACACTGTGGAGCTTTGAATATACACTACACACTGTTTGTGACTTCGAATTGTGTGAAGGAGTACCAGAAGAGGGTGTCGTATGTTTCTATATACATACGAACTGTACATGTTCCCATTTCCTGCAAAAATGAAAGTTATTTCACGAGAGGGGCAAGATCGGCGATTCTTCTTCGATTTTCACTTGTGCCTTAGTCCCGCATTTTGCGCAGGTTCGGCACTGTAACAGTCGGATTTGGCATGGTTAATGGAAAGGGGTGGCCAGATGCCTTTCCTGCCGCCATACCCCATACCCCCCCAGGATGGAATCAGTGTAGCCCAGCTGTCTGCTTCTACTGTAACAATGAAATAGTGTGAAGGTGTTTCAAATGTCTGCGAGGCGTGTAACTGAGGCTGGATGTGGGGACCAGCCCAGTATTCACCTAGGGGGATGTGGAAAACACCCTAAAACCATAGCCAGGCTGGCCGGCACACCGGCCCCCGTCGTTAATCCGCCGTGCGGATTCGATCTGGGACCGGCGTGCCTACCCGAGCTCAGGAAGAAGCAATGGCATGGCTTCATGCCTTGTGGCAGACACATGTTTACATGGTCGCTGTGGCTGTGGCTGGCCGGGCTGTCGCTTGCAAGCTGCGACACCTATTTGTCGTGGCTATGTTTTTTTTTTTTTTTTTTTTAAAAAAAAAAAAGAACAGATTGCCACTTCCTCAAAACCGTCTGCTGCACTCTCGCAGGAATCCTGATAGTCTAGATCTACAGAACATGTTGTAAGGAAGGCTCCGCGTATTTAAGAATCTGTTCCCGCGCCAACTACGTTGTGCATTATAGCACCGTGAACCATTATCACTGTAATAATTCACACATTCACATTTGAACCCACACTGACTCGTAAGGCCTTGCAATTCAATCACCCACTATGTAGTCCAAAGAACTTCTAATAAGCAGCAGCCCTTGAACTCTATCTTCGTAACACTTCGTAAGCGCGTGCAGTAGGTCGTCGTATGATACTAGTTCTGGGCAGGACGAGGGAAAAAGTTTTGGTGTACAGCGTAAAAATGCACATTCCTGCTGTGTCCAAGAAATAAGAATGCTGTTAGTACCTAGTATGTGATGTGCTGCGATGTTATTTGCGCAGTCTTCCTTCGCCTCGTCAAACCCACGAAACGGTGGCACATATGCAGGCGACGCTGGCTGTGGCGCTGCTGTTGGGTCCAGCGTCTTCCGTGAAGTCATCTGCGCTGTCATGCAGCGATACATCACTTCAGACAGTTGCGACATTTTTTGACTCTGTAACTGAATAAACTGAATTAGATCAACTGCAGGCAGCACAGCAGGCGACTGCACCTTAGTAGCCGTAATCTACGAAGCAATGGACAACGACAAACAGTAAAAGTCGAAAAATAGCACAGAGAAAGCGAACAGGGGTGCAACAGCAGCACCTGCGGAACCTAGAGCATAAAGAATACAAACAAGGAGGCACTAGGTACCCAAAAAACACCAAAAACCAATCAAAAAGACGATAGAACAGGAAGAAAACAACTCGAAGAGTGTCACACGCAGGTTCGATGACTCGTGGCCATGTTTGTTGCCTACATCTAAGTAAACTCGAACGGTGGAGGTGCAGCCGCGACTGGGTGGCGTCTGTGTAGCATCCTACAGCAAAGTGGTTCCAAGCCTATGTGGACAAGCAGCTGCCGCCGGCCATCCCATACTGCGGCTGCAAAGGGTGCTTGTATTACAAAGCTGCTGGAGGCGTGACTCATTGGCCTCGTAACCGTTGGATCTGCCAGTCCCACATGACCACTGTCGACGTCTAACGGAAGCTTGAAATTCCGTTACCAACCTAAAGATGCCTTTGGGGTGGTATCGATATGCGATACCACAAATGCCACATCCCATGTGGAAACTACTGTGCTGGCTGACAAGATGTCACGTACTCATATTTGTACTGCCACTTTGATGACCGAATCCCAGAACCCGTTTCCTCTGCTGAGATCTTCGTATGCTTAAAAACAAAAGGCCTTCGTTCATGCTGTGCTCCGCCACTGCATTATTATCAATTTCGCTGAGACCAGCGATCCTCACATGTTCAGAACAGCGCTACGAGATGCATCGCTGCGTCTTACCAATGTACTCCATGCCACACTCACACAGATGTTGTTGTAGAAGCCAGGTGACCTAATTAAAATTGGTCTTTGACTGAGCCGATTAAATCCTTGATTTTAACCGTTGAGCCGAAAAGCATGTTTTGTGGAGCTTCTCCATTATCCTCCATTACAACCACGGGTGGTTCAGCATACAGAAGAAATGCCAGGCTCTTCGTTTGCTCTTCTGAACTGCTTTCTTTCTTCTTGCTTGGCGGGAGAGCGAGTCTTATTTGCGTCTCCTAGCGGCTGCTCTTGCATCTGCACGAGGGCTTTTGCCAATATGGCTCACGGGACAAATAAGATGGTGATTATTCATAATCATTTCTTCTCTCAAGTGTCTTGTTCACAACTTCCAGGTGATCTAGCATCAAAAAATTCTTGATCAGTGCATATTAAAAAAAAAATAGAGAGCAGAAATATTGTTCCGCAATAACCAATAATGCTTCAAGCGTCACTGGTGACTCCACCATTAGTGTCATAAATTCCCAGAACTAACTCAAAACAGGACTTTTGCTCACAAAAGACACACGTGTATCCGTTAGTAAGTTAAAAAGTTGACTCATTCGTTGCTTCCACATGAAATCGAAAGCGCGATATAACCTCTTTGCCCTTAGCTACACAACCGTCCCTGGCGATCTATCTGACACGGAGACGTAATGGCGGTCTGGATGTGCACACCCTCAATCCTTGACCACCGATAACTGGAGGATCACGATCAAACAGCAGGTACACGGGCAATGTAAGCAACTGCCGGCACTGGACATCACTTTGAACAAGAATGTGCATTGCTAATCTGTCAGTATACATGCATAATATACATGTTACTCGGATTTGGTGGAAGACTGCCTTGTTATTTTATCTGCTCTGTTTTATGCACAGAAATCACCGGCAAAATGGAATGGCTGAGCCGTATGGACACGACTGGAGAGGGCTTTCATCTATAAACTGTACGAGCTGGCATTCGGAGCTACCCTCGACGCCGTAGATTCTTTATACTGTGATCTTTAGGCTCGAATTAATTCCTTTTTTTATTTAAAAGGAGTTCACTCGTCACGCTAACTTATATTAGTAATTTTTTATGGAACTTGTTTTTGTTGATTGTCTTTGAGCCCTGTTGACAGTTTTTGATTATTATATGAGTTGCACTGCGGTCTTTTGTGTACTCAGTATGAATGGATGTTCAGTTTTTCTGTCTTAGTTGAAGCCATATCAGCGTTCTCGTTAAAATTTTATTCAAACACTCTTTTATGGAATTTACCTGAGAATCCTAATTTTAGAAACAGATTATGCACATTGCTGAAGTTTTCTATCTGTCTATGTTACAGGTACTCCTGTCTACTATGTTCGAGCCCGGTTTCTTATTCACCATTTATTTGTGCAGTCTTTGGTACCCAGTGCTACATTTACTACTTGTTATTGAAGCCAGCTTGGACTCTTCTTTAAATTTTATTTATAAATCTTCTTTTGTTGCACATATGTTTCTCTGTGTTTTCTATACTGGTTCATTGCCTGTTATGATATGGTACATAAAAGCTTATTCACGTTGGATTTACTATTACAGAACACTTTTTAATTGAAATGCTTTTCCCCTATCTTATTTCATACACTGCTTTATTTAATCTATGTTGAAACAGAATCACTGGCGTGGAATGGATCTCAGCGATTCGATATCTCAAGTTAATGAATTCAGTTTCAAATTCTGAAATTGTATTCTTCATTTGCTTGGATTCATTTGAGTTTCTCAGATATTACGTATTAAAGAAACACATAACAGCTATTTAGAGTACACTTTAAAGAAATCAGATTCAAATGTTATGTTTTTGCCACCCGAAGTCTTAACACTCTCAGATCCTCGCTAGCTACAGTGTTTCTTCAAACGGCGCACCTTGTTGTGGGTATACCCAATACCACTGCATGCTTTATTACGGGAGATGGTGGTGGTGGTTAGTGTTTAACGTCCCGTCGACAACGAGGTCATTAGAGACGGAGCGCAAGCTCGGGTTAGGGAAGGATTGGGAAGGAAATCGGCCGTGCCCTTTCAAAGGAACCATCTCGGCATTCGCCTGAAACGATTTAGGAAAATCACGGAAAACCTTAATCAGGATAGCCGGAGACGGGATTGAACCGTCGTCCTCCCGAATGCGAGTCCAGTGTGCTAACCACTGCGCCACCTCGCTCTGTTATTACGGGAGAGGCAGTTCCTTTATGCTAAATAAAAGCTAAACTTTGTAAGTAGGCTGTTCATGTTTTCTCTATGTAAGTAGCCTGTTTATGTTTTCTCTATGTAAGTAGGCTGTTTAGGTTTTTTTATTGGTAACGCCACCTCTGTTTGAAAATCACTGGCTGTGCTGTGGGCAGTCTGTGTCTGCTTTGCATTGTTGTAATACTCGCCATTGTAGTGTTAGGCAGCTGGCTGTGAACAGCGCGTAGCGTTGCGCAGTTGAAGGTGAGCCGCCAGCAGTGGTGGATGTGGGGAGGGAGATGGCGGAGTTTTGAAATTTGTCATGAACTGCTATATTTATATATGATGATATCAAGGTAAATACATTGTTTGTTCTCTATTAATATCTTTCATTTGCTAACTATCCCTATCAGTAGTTAGTGCCTTCAGTAGTTTCAATCTTTTATTTAGCTGGCAGTAGTGGCGCTCGCTGTATTGCAGTAGCTTGAGCAGCTACAATGGCGAGTATTACAACAATGCAAAGCAGACACAGACTGCCCACAGCACAGCCAGTGATTTTCATACAGAGGTGGCGTTACCAATAAAAAAACCTAAACAGCCTACTTACATAGAGAAAACATAAACAGCCTACTTACGTAGAGAAAACATGAACAGCCTACTTACATAGCCCCCATGCTCCCCACAAAAATTTTTACAAATTTTTTTGGGCCCTGGCCAATACATATTTGTTAAAATTTTTTTCACAATTACAATAACAAGGAAATCAAAGGCACACACTTATTGATATTATGTTGGTCAAAAGCTCAAATTTTCTCACAGTCTATAAAGATAGTCCTGATTCATCACAGTAAAATAGCAGTGTTTTTCTCAAAGTCTGAGCAGTAAAAGCAAATGCACACAGAAGTAGTGGATTTCCATGCAGTCTTGAAGAAGTAGTGTTGTTCTTCCAACGGAAAGAGAGTGCTGACTCTCGACGTGCAGACAGGTAATGGGCCACAACATAGCAAACCCACAGCAGAGTCATTCGACGTTTTGAAGAATATTGGTAGGTAGGTCATCACAGAGTAGACCCACTGTAGTCCTTGTAGAGATTACGGTACTGGTGGGCCACCAGAGGTGCAGACCCACTGCAGTCCTTGTAGCAATTGGTGGGCCATCATAGATGCAGACCCACTGTAGTCCTTGTAGAGATAATGGTACTGGTGGGTCATCAAAGATGCAGACCCACTGTAGTCCTTGGAGAGATAGCCAGCAGCCATCTGTTGTGACTGTGCAGGTGCACAATCACCGTTGAAGAGTCTTGCGGATAATATAGCAAGTCCATAAACCACCACTTGTGCACTCACAAAGTTTTTGAAATTGTCCTTAGAACCAGCAATGCTGTTATCCAGTCCCTTGCTGAATCATTAACACACGTGCAAACACTATCAGTCCCTACTTCTCACATATTGTCCATATACTGTGACCAACAGAAACGTGTGCAGTGAAATGTAACTAACAAGTTAATAATATCATGAACTGGTGACAATTACAATTTTATAACATAAGAATACAATAACAAAGGTACAAAACACATCATTAAAAACATAATAATACAGATAACGTTTGTAGTAATAGGGGCTTTACAAAAGAATAGAAATAAACATATACATCAGTGTTACAGGAATTATGACATAAGTAAATACATAAAAGATCAGAATAACTTTTGAAACATCAACTTTACACATGAGCATTAAAACAAAACAGAATTAATAATGTCTAACATCTTTACAAAGTAAATAACATATTATTAATGCCAATTATATTCGAGGATAACAGTATTCCTCATCATAGTGAATGTAGCTTAATATTAAAAGAAGAAAAAATTCTATGAAACTACACAGAGACAGGAAGAAAACAAATACACAAGGGTACACAAACATATAGTGGGATAACACAAAAGGAAAGGACAGGGTTTGTTTCATTGCAGTATTTTGCAAACAAAACTTTCTTTGCTTCTTGGAGATCTCCCTTCATTCATCATTATTCCCAAAAGTCCTATCTAAGCCTGCCTTCTGTATTTTGTTAACATCCTCTGTCAAAAATAGTTTTTCTCTCTGCTTTCTGTATTCTGTTCACATCCTCTGTCAATAATAGTTTTTCTCCACTGTACAGTATCCTTTTTATTTTGCCAGACCATTTTCTGATAGCTTCTCAATGCATTTCTTATAAATTTATAGTAGTTAGTTTCTTATATAGTCTCCTCTTAAGCTAACTTAAATCTACTGAGCTCAGATGCTAAACTAAGGGACGAGGCAATGCAGCAGCACATAACAAATTAACACAAACATCAATGCAAAAAAAAAAATGGAAAATTGCAAAGCAAGCTACAGTAAATATAAATTACCAAGCAATGCAACATTACAACTAATATGAGCCAATGTACAGTAGCAAGAAAAATAAGTCAGTAGTAAAATTAGCTTAACAGAGTAACACAATTTAAAATTCAGTAGCACTATGCCTGGCAAACAGCAGCAGCAAATATAAAAAATATAAAAAATATAAAACTTATATCTATACATGACAAAGCTCAAGCAGAAAAAATATTAGAGTAAAAACAACAATGCAGATAAGGGAAATGTATATTCACATCTTAATATCTATGTAATTAAAGTGGTGCACCACAACAACTTATTGTAAAAAAAATATTACCATGTACTTGAAAAGAAAATTGTGTGTTACTGTTACTAGTTCCTTCTTATTGTTCTTTCCTTTCCAAGTGCACCTTTTTTGAAGAATGTGGATCACAAAATTATTATTTAATAGATCTGTTGACAGAAAGTGTTCACATTAGCAAATGCATTTAATTTTATTTTATGAAACCAATGCTGCAACACAGCTGGAAAACAGATGTCAAATGAAATAAGCAATTACGCAAACCAAAGCATAAAAACATCATTAATAGCTATGTGGCATTTCGTAAGTCAATGGCTCTCAACTCTCGTAGAAAGACACTTGTCATTATCAGGTTTGCAGATGTAAGAATATTTCCCATCAATTCATAAGCATTTCAGTAAATATCATAAATTACGAGCTCCACAGTATGCTTTCGACAAGGAAATGTCAATAGCGAGTATAATGGTCCCCCCCTTTTGTTTTTTTTTTTTTTTTTTTTTTTTTACCTGTGCCGCTGAAAGGCTAATGGCTTTTTTTCGGGCGGCTGTCGCCCAGGTGGGTGCCCGCGACGCATTACGTGCAGGTGGTCACTTAACTTTCTTACGGAAATATTTACGACAGCAGTTTCCGCTACAGTGACAGTCATATATACAAAATTTCACAGGTCGAGAATTTACGTTGCAAATGTGTAGAAACAAAATCCTATGAATATAACAGTGTCCAAAAAATTTTCGCCGGCATTGTGATACATTCACGCATTTACACACATTTCATAACTCTTAAAGTACGATTCTTGGTTTCCAACATCCTTTTTCACAAGTCAAGAGTCCCTACCCACTATTCATTACTCCTTACCTTATTACACATATACGTATCCATCGACACTCGTCAATATTTCGTCATTATAAATATGAAGCATAATCATATAACTCATATAGCCTCAGCCTATTAATCGTAAACATACCTCAGCAGCATAATACACATCGTCGTCGTAAAAATAACATCATAACACCTCAGTCAAATCTCAAAATCCTCGTAGCTTCCTCCAATAATTAAAAAAATTCTCTGTTCATGTCAAAAGTGTCATCTGCCTCAAACGTACTTTAAAAATCATGAATCCATACCAAATACATCATTCAAAGCTCTCATAGTATCACAATGGTTCCGAAAAAATATGAGCATTTCACAAAGTACAGACAAAATACAATTTCATAAGTGTGAAGTTATCCAACTGTGTAATTGCGTAAACATCTGTCACTGATGTAATAAAAAAAGTTTATCTCTCAGTTACATGATCAGATAGCTGTGTAATTTGTGTGTTAGAGAAATATGGTACCGATGTGTAAAGTTGTATAAGCAAATACCATATTAGCTAGGGTTCCTTGTGGTTGCCAAACACATGGTACACAAAGTAGGCGTATAGCCCCCTGAGGATAAATGTAATTATACCCTCAGGTGTTACAAATTATAGCAATGGAATGAAATGTATCACGGAAAACTTTCTTTGTAATTAAGTGTTTTAAGTATAAGATTAATCACTCAAATGCGTGTACTGTAGCGCTAAACTGTGCGTCTTGTCGCAACATAATCTCTGTAGAAGTGTCGTAGTTATCGTCCTCCGAAAGCTAAGTTCTGCAGAAGTCAATGTACTTACCTCATGATAATCAAAAGTGAAATGCTTTGCGTATAGATCTCTTAGTTATTACGCTTATTGCCGTGATGAGGAAAGTACTGTGCTGTAACGTATTGTTGTGCCACGAAAAATGCTGTCTCATTGTTGCTATACTACAAAAGTTACTATTAAAACATGTTCTACTTTCCAGAATAAAACAGAAAACTGTGCAGATATAAAACAGAAACACTGCAAATGCAACAAGGTGAATTGTGTCACACATTAGTAGCGTCGTGATATAGTCGTGTAGCTGTCAAATAAACTAACCACTGTGTCACCTGGTATCTCTCAGAAAGCACCTTGAATCCATAATGTATTTGCAATTAAACCAAAATGTTGCATTAAAAAGAGCAGATTATCTTTCAATAAACGGTTTTACATGTGAAATGTGGTGTAAACCTTTACTCTTCCTAGTGCACAGAGTTTCAACTTCAAAGCAATTATCATGTTGTATACATCGGTAAAGAATGCTAAAAATGTTCTCAAGGCTAGCGTCTTACGTTATTTTTCTCGGAGCCAGCGGGCGCACGCGGCTACCTGCGGTGCGAGTCATTGTCTGTTCCTTTGTTGGCGCGCGTCGTTATTGGGATTAGGAGACCTAACTTCTACAAATTCACTCTGACGAGAAGGCCCTGCCGTGTTTAAATCCCGCCAGTTCTGATGCAATTCAGGTCTGTCGTTACGAATATATCGTCTGTCGTCATGTCGGTAGGTTCCGTAATTTCTTCCTTGTCCGTCACGTGGTGGAGAATTTCTCCCTGAATCGTAACTGTGCGTCGAACTGTTGCGTCTGAAGTTATTCTGCCTCCCTTGATAATAATTGTTTTGGTACCCATATTGTCTATTTCTATGGTTATCTCTGTCATATTCATTACTACGGAAATGCGATCTTTCTCTGTAACTATTATTACTCTGCCAGTGGTTGTCATATGGATGGTGTCTGTTTTGGTCACGATTTGCGTTGTAAGAATAGACTTGTCGTGTCCAGTTACTGTTTCTGTCGTCACGGAATTGTGACGAATGTGACCTGTAGTGATTGTTTTCCTGTTTTCGCGTTCCGCGATTGTCAGTGTCAATTTCCAGTTCTTGTAACAGTCCCTGAAAAGCTTCAATGTCGTCTTTGCAACGTCCTGCCAAAATAATATGTCGTAAATGTTCAGGTAATTTGATTAAGCAAATGCGGATGAGTTCTGAGGGGCTGTATGGGTTTGACAGGTACTGATTCTTGTGCAACATGTCTTCAAAATATATCATAAGACTGGAAAATTCAGATTGTTCGAAACGTTTCATCATTATGATGCTTTGTTTTACTCGGTCTTGTGTGGCCTGAGACCAATATGCTGAGAGGAAGGCATGGTAAAACTCTCCTTCACTGTGGCAATCGTGAATGACCGACCGCATTCTTACAGCTGGTTCATTCTCTAAGTAGCCACACATAAATTCTAATCTGTGCTCTAATGACCAGTTGGGAGGAAAACAATGAGAGAATTGATGGAGCCATGCTTGTGGATGAATGTCGTTGCCAGAATTATTAAATGTTTTGAATTTACGTGTAGTAATGAACAGCTTATAGTCAAAGTCATCATGCCGGCGAGTCGCATATCGGTCATTGTTACGTCGTTTCGGCGGTTCCATTTCAAAATTCGGTGCACCTTGCCAATTTCTTTCATAACTTCCGAAGTGTCCTGTGTTATTATTTTGTGGTTGTTCCGTATTTCTAAGTCCCTCTTCCCGTATTGGAGCGCGAGTGGCCTCTGAAATACGTAATTCTTGTATTACCTGAGTCAGCTGATCTTGTACTTCCCGGATTTCTCTTTGGTGTTGCGTATTAATTTGATTCTGATTTTGTTTGAATTTCCTAATTTGTTCGCACTCTTCTGTGTCATTAAAGACTACCGGTTTTGTGTCGTTCAGATTATCATCTACCTTCGTAGATAAGTTAGTGAACTGATCCGAAAGTTCGGCTACTTTCTCCGATAGTGAACACATTTCCTCAATGTGTTTTTCTGAACCAAGTTTCAGAGTGTCCATTTGTGTTGAAATCGAATCTACTGTGTTCTTTAAGTTTTCCTGAGTTTTTGCAAGTTGCGTAACCGAATCGGTAGATGCAACTGAGTCAAATTTAGCTTGCAAGGTCTCATGATTTTCATGAACAATAATTTGCAGTTCTTTTATGGCTGCTTCGTGATTCTGTAATGCCTTTTCATGCCGCGAAAAAATAGGTTGAAAATGCTCACAAATTTGAGTTTTTACGTCATTACAGACTTTTTGACATTTCGATTCAATGTTATGTAACTCAGTAGTTAAATCTTCACGCGTTTGTTCAAGAGTTTGTTCCAATGAGTCTAACTTTTGAAGCTGTTGCTGTGTTTGTCTCTGATTTTGTTCCAGTGTGTCTAACTGTTGCTGTGTTTGTCTCTGATTTTGTTCCATTGTGTCTAACTTTTGAAGATTTTGTCCCATTTGTTTCTGATTTTGTTCAAGTGTTGTGTCTAACTTTTGTAGCTTTTGTCCCATTTGTTGCATTAACTGTAATAACAATGCACTGGTGTCTGAAACATGTTCCCCAGTGCTTTTCGGCAGTGAATTTGCACCGGCAACATTCACATTTTGACAAGCGGAAAACGTGTCTTGACTCATTTGGGAAAACGGTGAGGACGCAAAACCTGAATCTACAGTATTTGCAAAATTGTGTCCTGTCATTTCGGATTCCTGAGGCGAGCTATTGCCGACCGATCGATCGATAATGCTTCCCTCTTCACTAATTGTTTCACTGCCTACACCATTGTTTGCCGCCCGCTCCATTTCCCTATGCACAATTACCAAATTACTACTTTGAACATCAGTTAATTCATTACTCGGTGGCGCTAACACACTGCTTTCATTTTCACTGTCATTTCTCAGTTTACTTTGGAGCCTAGTATTACGTTTTTCACACGCCATTATTGTCACAGTATTTCACACGACAACACAGAAAAACACAATTTGAAGATCAAAAATAAGAGAACACATTAACATAGCACTGAACATAATATCTAGTTAATTGCAGCTGCGAAATACTTGGTGCAAATCTACATGCATACCACAACTGTTTTACTGTACAACAATGAAAGTCTGCAACTACAAAGGAGATTTTCTCTACAATTACGCGCTAGCAATAAACAAAATCTACACTAATTACACAAACTACAACAAAAAATCAGAAGATTCCAGTGAGGTATCCTCGGCTAAGGGTCGACATATGAAACGTCCCCTTTGAACAATTATACACGACTGTGCTTAAACTGACACACAATATTTTGTTAGCGCAACGCAATCTGACTTTCAAAATTCCCTACAAAAGAATGGCCCTGACTAACATTAACCTATACGTTTCACAAATCACTTACCTCACAAAAATCTTCGCTGCTCAAGCTACTGCAATACAGCGAGCGCCACTACTGCCAGCTAAATAAAAGATTCAAACTACTGAAGGCACTAACTACTGATAGGGATATTTAGCAAATGAAAGATATTAATAGAGAACAAACAATGTATTTACCTTGATATCATCATATATAAATATAGCAGTTCATGACAAATTTCAAAACTCCGCCATCTCTCTCCCCACATCCACCACTGCTGGCGGCTCACCTCCAACTGCGCAACGCTACGCGCTGTTCACAGCCAGCTGCCTAACACTACAATAGCGAGTATTACAACAATGCAAAGCAGACACAGACTGCCCACAGCACAGCCAGTGATTTTCATACAGAGGTGGCGTTACCAATAAAAAAACCTAAACAGCCTACTTACATAGAGAAAACATAAACAGCCTACTTACATAGAGAAAACATGAACAGCCTACTTACAACTTATACAGTTGTCTGTAGTTTTACATGGAAAGTGTATGCTCGCTGCAGTTAAAATAACAAAAATATTTCGCGAAACGCAGTGCATTTATTCTTGAGTCTATTACTTTACCTTCATTCCCACAAACGACTAATAATTCTTCAAGAAACTGTTCTGTCTAAAGAATAAATCGACCATTTCTTTCTTGCGAGGAAGACTCCAGAAAGTAATGTAAAAGTAATTACAAACGTAACGGTAATTAAGGTGAGTGCCTCTGCACGCACACGCCAACAGAGGCAGCGGTAGACGAATTCTCCATTTTCCAGGGCTCTTGGG
This sequence comes from Schistocerca serialis cubense, assembly GCF_023864345.2. Lineage (NCBI taxonomy): Eukaryota > Metazoa > Arthropoda > Insecta > Orthoptera > Acrididae > Schistocerca > Schistocerca serialis. The sequence continues at coordinate 621,664,967 of NC_064642.1, read as the reverse complement.
AAGCGATGTCTGTCAAAATGTTTTTCATCATCGTGATTCTCGTTGCAAAATCTGGAGACCAAATTAGGCATATGGCCTGCCAGGAAACAAAGTAAGATATCACATCAACAAGTGAGGTCTTCCAACTAGTTTTGTAGTTTCAGTTTCGAAGAAGGAAGCAAAATAAAAACTAGTCACAGGAAAGGGTAATTTGAACTGTAATTAGTAGCGGTATTTTACCACTGACATATAAATGGTAGGTCGCAGGTGACGGAGGAAAATCACTTTCTGGATATCGATTGTACAATTGCATTTATAGAGAATGGCTCCAACGTTTCACTAAACATTTCCTGCAAAGTAATTATCTATTTATTACGTCATAATGGTATTACTGCTTTTGAACATGCTAAGGGACGAAGAAATAATGAGAAAAAATTTAAATACATGACTCATTAGAATTAAATAGATACAAAAAATGAATAATCGCAAAGGGTAATGAAATCACAGTACATACTCAAAAACGGTGGCGTCAGAGTGAGGGGCGCTTCGTTTAATGCAGATAAGGATGCCTCCTACCATGAAGTATAGGGAGAATCTGAAGAATCTGGACTCCCCAATACGGACCCGAGCTCCGCTTCTTTCGAATTGGATTACAGTGGTTGCTATCAGCTGTTCGTGATCTGTCTCCCGTGTTCCTTCAGATTAACGATGGGTCTACTTCAGTTGCTGGAAACAGTTTAGGGCCGGTCGGAGTGGCCGTGCGGTTCTAGGCGCTACAGTTTGGAACCGCGTGACCGCTACGGTCGCAGGTTCGAATCCTGCCTCGGGCATGGAGGTGTGTGATGTCCTTAGGTTAGTTAGGTTTAAGTAGTTCTAAGTTCTAGGGGACTGATGACCTCAGATGTTGAGTCCCATAGTGCTCAGAGCCATTTGAACCAAACCGTTTAGGATCATAAACTGGAGAGCCAAGACGTTATGACAACTTGCTTCATAGAGCGTTGCTCCACTTGCCGAAAGCAGTTCTGTGTGGCAAGAAATCAATAAGCCATCCGTAGGTTTGTAAAAGTAAGTGGCACCGGATGTCCGCGTACAGGTCACGCAAATTTCCCAAAATTACGGGCTGATGGTTTGCAGACACGGAGCTGGTTCAAAAATGGCTCTGAGCACTATGGGACTTAACAGCTGAGGTCATCAGCCCCCTAGAACTTAGAACTACGTAAACCTAACTAACCTAAGGACATCACACACTTCCATTCCCGAGGCAGCATTCGAACCTGCGACGGTAGCGGTCGCTCGGTTCCAGACTGTAGCGCCTAGAACCGCTCGGCCATTCCGGCCGGCCCACGAAACTGGTGCCCGATGGCGTTCCATCGGTTGAGACCAGACGAATTCGGTGTCAAGGACACCAACATTAGTTCACTGTCATGCTCCTCAACCCGCTCTAACACGATTCTCATCATGTCAAACGGACTTATGCTGCTGGAAGATGACATCGCCTTCGGGATACAACAGTGTTCACGTAACCCACAGCTGTCACGCACATTCGATTACTACCACAAGTCCTACGGAAGTTCAGGAACATGTCCTTCATGCCCCAAATGGCCTACGTTTTGAGGAGGCATTTTTCGAGCTTCTATTTGCCTGGATGGATGAGGGATCGACCGTGGACTTGGTGTAACAAGAAACGCGAATCATCTGACAGGGCGACGCTTTATCTGTGGTCCACCCTACAGTCTCGACGATCCCGTTGACACTATAATCATAACTGACGACTGTGTTGGGTCAACATGGAAACATGCGAGGCTCATCTGGTATGGAATCCCAAGCCCAACAATGAGCGCTGAAAATCGTACTCTGTGACACTTGTGCCTGCACCAGCATTGTGCCCTCTCGTCAAGTCTTCCACAGATCGCCGTGTATTCCGTTTCATGGACAGGACAAACGTTTTATACTCATGTTCTGTGCAGAGGTGTAGACATCCAACACATCTTCTCCAAGTTGTGGCTTCACCATCGTTCTGCCATTCGCCATAGATACTCAGGATGATAGGGGGCGAACACCGCAGCAGCTTCGCCGTTTCCGAGATGCTCGTTCTCAGGCACAAGGCCATAGTGATCTGCCCTTTGTTAAAGTCGCTTATGTCAGTGGATCTCCCCATTGGCAGCCACTAGATGATTCCGTAAGCGTCACTGCTTCACTTATATACCAGGGGTGCTCAGTATGTAATGCAGCACATTTTAATCTGAAATCAATTCGGTTTTATTCAGGAATCAAAAATGGTTCAAATGGCTCTGAGCACTATGGGACTTAACTTCTGAGGTCATCAGTCCCTAGAATTTAGAACTACTTAAACCTAACTAACCTAAGGACATCACACACATCCATGCCCGACGCAGGATTCGAACCTGCGACCGTAGCGGTAGCGCGGTTCCAGACTGTAGGGCCTAGAACCGTTCGGCTATTCAGGAATCCAACACAATATTATTCCCTATTTTTCTGGCTACAAATCTGTATTTTTCATCATAATTTCCGTTCAGTGCCTTGGCCTTACTGGGAGGGCCTCTATGCCCGCATGATACCGCTCTACCTGTCCACGTCGAAGACAACATTTTGCTGCATCAATAACTTCCCCATCATCCACGTACAGCTTCCCGTGGAGTACGTCCTTCGAGGCCAAACAGATGGAAGTCGGAAGTTGCGAAATCCGCGCTGTACATTTCAGCACTCCAACTGGAGGACGAATACACAATGAGATCAAAAGTATCCCGACATCTGGCTGAAAATGACTTACAATTTCGTGGTGGCCTGCATCGGTAATGCCCGAATTCCGTATGGTGTTGGCCCAACCTTAGCCTTGATGACAGATTCCACTCTCGCGGGCATACGTTCAGTCAGGTTCTAAAAGGTTTCTTTGGGAATGGCAACCCATTCTTCACCGAGTGCTACACTGAGTAGACACAAGTGACACCCAATCATCTGACCACGTTCGAAGTCCGTGAGTTCCGCTGAGCACCCCATTCTGCTATCTCATGATGGCTAATGACTACTGTCGCTGATATGTAGTACCTGACAGTTGGTGGCAGCACAATTCAACTAATATGAAAAACGTATGTTTTTGGGGGTGTCCGGGTATTTTTGATCACACAGTGTATGTCAGTGCTACCAAGAGAGGCGTGCAATTGTGCAGCGACGTGTTTGAATGTTACTAGCCAATGACGTCGAATGAGAGTTTCCGCACACCCAAATATTGCAGGAGTCCCAGCTGTGTACGGCTGGCCGACATGTGGGAAATCGAACAGGTTTGCACAACCTTGTTGCGCTGATGACAGACGACTCGCGTAACGACTCACCGTGCTTTTGTTTGCCAGGTCTCCGTATACATTCTTAAAATGCCTAAGGATATCTCTGATACTTTGGTTTCCGCCAAAGGGAACTCTGCGACAGCTCACTGCTTGGAACGCACCCCGTTAGACAAACTATTTTGAATCACGTATGGCATCGCCACCTTTCAGAACTTCATGAAACTATAAAAGCTGAAGAGGGTATATTCCACGACGAGCCACAGAAAATTCCGAATTTTTAACCGAAATTATTGCTCCTCGTACAATCGGCATCACCCACCCTCAACGCCATTAATGCCACCATGTTTTTGTTTCAGATGGGAAAGATTGTGAGGATGTCATTTAGCTTCCATGATCAATGTCTGTCGACTAGTGCTATTGGCTGGTCCAAAGCAGGAGACTAAGTCTGCCCATCAGCGTAGAAACGACTCCATTGGGTGTTGTTTTCTGTCAAGGGAGCGGCTACAATGGTTTTGATGCAAGCACAAACTCTAACAATATATATTCTGAAAGGCTGCTCTAGGAGACAGTCAGAAGACTCAACACATGAATGTTTTCTACAGTTAGTGCTTCATGTATTCATTGCGTGTAATGATTAACACTACATCAAGTTTAAGGAACGTTACTTGGCGTCCACCATACAGGGTGCTAAGAAAAACGTGTCGCATACTTTGAGAGTTGGTAGTACTCATCGGAAATCCAGTAAACATTGGTCGGGAATCGCATACTTTTCGAGATAAACAGCTGTTTATAGGAAGGGCTGCGCGGCACTTGGTTGCGTGTATTAGGACAATCGTGGCATTGGCGCTCCGTCAAATGTATCGGCAGGCTATTATGATGTGTCACTCACACTACTCTACCTGCCATTATCTGGTCTGCAGTCAGTTGTGTGGTTCTAGTCGTGCTGTAGGCTACGTTAGTTTTCGCCGAGATTGTGTGCCTTATTGCACAGTACTGTCAATCCTGGGTACGTATATGGTGTTTTACCTGCTTCCAAATGCGTGTTTACTACTACTGCGCAGTTTTACGTACAAATGGTGCAGTACATTTACATTTTCTCTCTTCCACCACTCGACAAGTGAAATTGCGGATATGATATTCTGCTGAGGTTCAGCAAATTTCAGCAAATGGACGTAGCCTGCGAGCCATTGGCCAGTAGGCTGAAAAATATCCATAGGGCAGAGTGCCCTCTGGCAAGCTATTCAGCAGGCTTTTCCAACGTCTTAGGGACACAGGTACCCTTGCACCTCGCAACAGACGGTGGAAGGCCCCGCTCAGTCCTCACGCCTGACATGGCGGAGTGTGTGCTACTTTCGGTGAAAGAAACTCATGGGATCAGTGTGCGACGATTAGCAGCAGCAGAGGGCGTGTCTCACTGTCTCATCTGGGGAATACTTCTTGAACAATTCCTGCACCCATATCATCTACAGCGCGTTCAGGCCATAAGACCACAGGATCAGCAAGGCAGACAGCGCGTCTTTGAATGGCTGTTGTAGAAATGTGCCGCAAACCCACTGTTTACATTCAAGATTTTTTTAAACAATTAGGCAGTGTTCACAAGAGATAGTGTTTTGAATTTCCATAACCAGCATGTATGGGCAGATGTATATCCCAACAAATTCATGAAAGATGGCATCAACACCGATCCTCAATCAACGTATGGGCAGGCATAATTGGCGACAGATTAACAGAGCTATACTGCTAACACAATGCTTACCCAGGGCGCATTATCTGGAATTTCTTATTAATGTATTGCGCACCTTGCTGAAGTCTATGCTATTGCAGCAACAAATACAAATGTGGTTCATACATGATGGCGCATCAGCACATTTTCGTCACTAGTTATGACAACACTGGAAGGAAAACGTCTACGTCACGCCAATCAACGATGTGGTGAAACTACAGGAGCGCATCTTCAATGCCTGCCATCAGGGACAACAACAACCGGGTACGTTCAAAGGGTGCGTCACTCCTTACGCCGGAGGGCAGAGGGTTAAACACCTTCCAGAAACACGCGTTTATCGCAGAAAGTATGCATTTCCGGATCCATGTTTATTAGATTTACCTTAAAAATTATAAATTTCCGGACCCATCTTTATTGAACTTACTTTTCTTCTTTCGAGAGTACTACCGCCTCTCAAAGCATTCGACACTTTTTTTAACGACCTATGTAAGTGGTTATAGTTTGCAGCTTATGTCACATAGAATATGTTTGCCTATACATTTCTTATTAATCATTGCATAAGATGTTAACGTACGTGCCGCAGTGGATGCAGCGGTTCCCGTCCTATCGCCGAAGTTAAGTACCGTCGTGCGTCCGGGCCAATATGCCCTGTTAACCTACGGAAATGCACTCAGCCTCGTAGTGGCAATTAAGGAGTCACTTGGCCGATTAGTAGCCGCTGCAGGTACAAAAGCTGACAACGGCCGGGAATATGGTGTGCTGAACCCATGCCCCTCTATATCCGCATCCAGTGATGCCTGTAGCCTGAGCATGACACGGCGGTCGGTCTGTACTGCTGGGCCTTTGAAGGACTGTTGGGGCTGCCATTATCATACAGCGGGGTAACAAAAGTCGTGGGAGTCCTGATAATGTGTCGCACCTGCCTTTGACGCGTGTACTACAGCAACTCGATGTGCCCTGGACTTAACAAGTCGTCGGAAGACCCTGCAGAAATAGTGATCCATGCTGCCTCTACAGCACACATAGTTCCGCCACGAACTGACCTCTCGATTATGTCACATAAATATTCTATGGGATTCCTGTCTGGCGATCTGCGTGGCCAAATCATTTGATCACATTGTCCAGAATGTCCTCCAAACCAGTCGAGATCAATTGTGATTCAATGGCGTTATACCGTTGTGTGGGAACATGAAGTCCATGAATGGCTGCAGATGGTCTCCAAGTACCTGAACATAACCGTTTTCAGTAAAAGATCGGTTGACTTCAACGAAAGGACCCAGTCTATTCCATGTATACACAGCCTATACCACCAGCTTACGAAGTGCTTGTTGACAACTTGGATCCATGGCTTCGTGGGGTCTGCATTACACTCGAACCATACCATCAGGTCTTACCAAATGAAACCGGGACTCATCTGACGAGGCCGTGGTTTTCCAGCTGTCATGGGTCGCGAGCCCAGGAGATGTGCTGCAGGCAATGTCTTGCTGTTCGCAAAGGCACTCGCGTCGGTCGTCTGTTGTCATAGTCCATTAACGGAAAATTTCCCCGCAGTGTCTTAACGGATACGTTCGCTGTACATCCCACATTGATTTCTGTGGTTATTTCATGTAGTGTTGCCTGCCTGTTAGCACAGGCAAAAAAAATGGTACAAATGGCTCTGAGCACTATGGGACTTAACATCGATGGTCATCAGTCCCCTAGAACTTAGAACTAATTAAAACTAACTAATCTAAGGACAGCACACAACACCCAGCCATCACGAGCCAGAGAAAATCCCTGACCCCGCCGGGAATCGAACCCGGGAACCCGGGCGTGGGAAGCGAGAACGCTACCGCACGACCACGAGATGCGGGCTTAGCACAGCCACCTCTACTCGAACACCACTGCTCTCGTTAGTTAAGTGAAGGCCGTTAGCCACCTGTGTACAAATATGACAGCTCCGACAGTGGATTCCCCGTTTACAAATTGTGTACGCGATACTACCGACATCTGCATATGTGCATTGTCTCTGTCCCAATACTTTAAGTCACCTCAGGCACAATAGGCGCTCATGCACTTCACAAGCGCTGTAAATAAAGACATTTCTTTAGTTCTTCTTGAATGAAACTGTCTTTTTTGCGAAAGTGTTGCTTTAATGAAGCGTTTCGCCTTTGCAGGGCATCATCAGATTAATGGACATTCTTAGGACTACCATGCTATGAAATGAGGATATGTACAGATCGTGCTAATCTCGGCATGTGCCTCTCGTAAATTCATGACAAAAGATGCAGTAGTGCAGCGATGCACACATCTTCTTCACTAACCATAGTACGATGAAAACTTGCTAGCATGCGTTGTACTATGGATAGTGAAGCAAGATGTGTGCTATGCTGTAAGTGCAGTACTATCGCAGGACCATTGCACCTGCTGTCACGACTCTATGGGACGTACATCCACGAGCTCATCTGGACGTATACTTTTCCCGTGTCATACTAGTCTCTCAGCCATGATAATCTTATGATGCCCTCCAAAGGCGAAAAGAATGGAGCAATATTCTCGCAACGAAGACTTATATTCGAGAATGATCTTCATACGCTAACTGTACCAGTCGGTCAGATGTAGTGGGAGACGTTTTAATTGTTTATTTCAAGCCTCATTTTATTTTTTTGTGTTCGGAGACCGAAGTTTTTTAGCCAAAATTTGGGCTACCTTAACTTCTTCCCTATTTTACTACCAAAATTCTTCGAAAATGCATTTACTGGGAGAGTTAGAATAATGTCTTGATATTCATGACTTTCACATTTGTCTTTATATTCGTCTAAAATGTCTCACTCAAATGGCTCTGAGCACTATGGGACTTAACATCTGTGGTCATCAGTCCCCTAGAACTTAGAACTACTTAAACCTAACTAACCTAAGGACATCATAAACATCCACGCCCGAGGCAGGATTCGAACCTGCGACCGTAGCGGTCACCCGGTTCCAGACTGAAGCGCCTAGAACCGCTCGGTCATTCCGGCCGGCCCACGGAACTGGTGCCCGATGGCGTTCCATCGGTTCAGACCAGACGAATTCGGTGTCAAGGACATCAACATTAGATCACTGTCATGCTCCTCAACCCGCTCTAACACGATTCTGATCATGTCAAACGGACTTATGCTGCTGGAAGATGACATCGCCTTCGGGATACAACAGTGTTCACGTAACCCACAGCTGTCACGCACATTCAATTACTACCACAAGTCCTATGGAAGCTCAGGAACATGTCCTTCGTGCCCCAAATGGCCTACGTTTTGAGGAGGCATTTTTCGAGCTTCTATTTGCCTGGATGGATGCGGGATCGACCATGTACTTGGTGTAACGAGAAACGCGAATGATCCGACAGGGCGACGCTTTATCTGTGGTCCACCCTACAGTCTCGATGATCCCGTTCCCACTATAATCATAACTGATGACTGTGTGGGGTCAACATGGAAACATGCGAGGCTCATCTAGTATGGAATCACAAGCCCAACAAAGAGCGCTGAAAATCGTACTCTGTGAGACTTGTGCCTGCACCAGCATTGTGTCCTCTCGTCAAGTCTTCCACAGATCGCCGTGTATCCCGTTTCATGGACAGGACAAACGTTTTATACTCATGTTCTGTGCAGAGGTGTAGACATCCAACACATCTTCTCCAAGTTGTGGTTTCACCATCGTTCTGCCATTCGCCATAGATACTCAGGATGATAGGAGGCGAACACCGCAGCAGCTTCGCCGTTTCCGAAATGCTCGTTCTCAGGCACAAGGCCATAGTGATCTGCCCTTTGTTAAAGTCGCTTATGTCAGTGGATCTCCCCATTGGCAGCCGCTAGATGATTCCCTAAGCGTCACTGCTTCACTTATATACCAGGGGTGCTCAGTATGTAATGCAGCACATTTTAATCTGAAATCAATTCGGTTTTATTCAGGAATCAAAAATGGTTCAAATGGCTCTGAGCACTATGGGACTTAACTTCTAAGGTCATCAGTCCCTAGAATTTAGAACTACTTAAACCTAACTAACCTAAGGACATCACACACATCCATGCCTGAGGCAGGATTCGAACCTGCGACCGTAACGGTAGCGCGGTTCCAGACTGTAGGACCTAGAACCGTTCGGCTATTCAGGAATCCAACACAATGTTATTCCCTATTCCTCTGGCTACAAATCTGCATTTTTCATCATAATTTCCGTTCAGCGACTTGGCCTTACTGGGAGGGCCTCTATGCCCGCATGATACCGCTCTACCTGTCCACGTCGAAGGCAATATTTTGCTGCATCAATAACTTCCCCATCATCCACGTACAGCTTCCCGTGGAGTACGTCCTTCGAGGCCAAACAGATGGAAGTCGGAAGTTGCGAAATCCGCGCTGTACATTTCAGCGCTCCATCTGGAGGACGAATACACAATGCGATCAAAAGTATCCCGACATCTGGCTGAGAATGACACAATTTCGTGGTGGCCTGCATCGGTAATGCCCGAATTCAGTATGGTGTTGGCCCAACCTTAGCCTTGATGACAGATTCCACTCTCGCGGGCATACGTTCAGTCAGGTTCTAAAAGGATTCTTTGGGAATAGCAACCCATTCTTCACGGAGTGCTGCACTGAGTAGACACAAGTGACACCCAATCATCTGACCACGTTCGAAGTCCGTGAGTTCCGCTGAGCACCCCATTCTGCTCTCTCATGATGGCTAATGACTACTGAGGTCGCTGATATGTAGTACCTGACAGTTGGAGGCAGCACAATTCAACTAATATGAAAAACGTATGGTTTTGGGGGTGTCCGGGTATTTTTGATCACACAGTGTATGTCAGTGCTACCAAGAGAGGCGTGCAATTGAGCAGCGACGTGTTTGAATGTTACTCGCCAATCACGTCGAATGAGAGTTTCCGCACACCCAAATATTGCAGGAGTCCCACCTGTGTACGGCTGGCCGACATGTGGGAGATCGAACAGGTTTGCACAACCTTATTGCGCTGATGACAGACGACTCGCGTAACGACTCACCGTGCTTTTGTTTGCCAGGTCTCCGTATACATTCTAAAAATGCCTAAGGATATCTCTGATACTTTGGTTTCCACCAAAGGGAACTCTGCGACAGCTCACAGCTTGGAACGCCCCCCGTTAGACAAACTATTTTGAATCAGTAAGGCATCGCCACCTTTCAGAACTTCATGAAACTATAAAAGCTGAAGAGGGAATATTCCACGACGACCCACAGAAAATTCCGCAAATTTAACCGAAATTATTGCTCCTCGTACAATCCGCATCACCCACCCGTAACGCCAACAATGTCACCATGTTTTTGTTTCAGATGGGAAAGATTCTGAGGATGTCATTTAGCTTTCATGATCCATGTCTGTCGACTAGTGCTATTGGCAGGTCCATAGCAAGAGACTAAGTCTGCCCATCAGCGTAGAAACGACTCCATTGCGTGTTGTTTTCTGTCAACGGAGCGGCTACAATGGTTTTGATGCAAGCACAAACTCTAACAATATATATTCTGAAAGGCTGCTCTAGGAGACAGTCAGAAGATTCAACACATGAATGTTTTCTACAGTTAGTGCTTCATGTATTCATTGCGTGTAATGATTAACACTACATCAAGTTTAAGGAACGTTACTTGGCGTCCACCATACAGGGTGCTAAGAAAAACGTGTCGCTTACTTTGAGAGTTGGTAGTACTCATCGGAAGTCCAGTAAACATTGGTCGGGAATCGCATACTTTTCGAGATAAACAGCTGTTTATAGGAAGGGCTGCGCGGCACTTGGTTGCGTGTATTAGGACAATCGTGGCATTGGCGCTCCGTCAAATGTATCGGCAGGCTATTATGATGTGTCACTCACACTACTCTACCTGCCATTATCTGGTCTGCAGTCAGTTGTGTGGTTCCAGTCGTGCTGTAGGCTACGTTAGTTTTCGCCGAGATTGTGTGCCTTATTGCACAGTACTGTCAATCCTGGGTACGTATATGGTGTTTTACCTTCTTCCAAATGCGTGTTTACTACTACTGCGCAGTTTTACGTACAAATGGTGCAGTACATTTACATTTTCTCTCTTCCACCACTCGACAAGTGAAATTGCGGATATAATATTCTGCTGAGGTTCAGCAAATTTCAGCAAATGGACGTAGCCGGCGAGCCATTGGCCAGTAGGCTGAAAAATATCCATAGGGCAGAGTGCCCTCTGGCAAGCTATTCAGCAGGCTTTTCCAACGTCTTAGGGACACAGGTACCCTTGCACCTCGGAACAGACGGTGGAAGGCCCCACTCAGTCCTCACGCCTGACATGGCGGAGTGTGTGCTACTTTCGGTGAAAGAAACTCATGGGATCATCGTGCGACGATTAGCAGCAGCAGAGGGCGTGTCTCACTGTCTCATCTGGGGAATACTTCTTGAACAATTCCTGCACCCATATCATCTACAGCGCGTTTAGGCCATAAGACCACAGGATCAGCAAGGCAGACAGCGCTTCTTTGAATGGCTGTTGTAGAAATGTGCCGCAAATCCACTGTTTACATTCAAAATTTTTTTAACCTATGAGGCAGTGTTCACAAGAGATAGTGTTTTGAATTTCCATAACCAGCATGTATGGGCAGATGTATATCCCAACAAATTCATGAAAGATGGCATCAACACCGATCCTCAATCAACGTATGGGCAGGCATAATTGGCGACAGATTAACAGAGCTATACTGCTAACGCAACGCATACCTAGGGCGCATTATCTGGAATTTCTTATTAATGTATTGCGCACCTTGCTGAAGTCTATGCTATAGCAGCAACAAATACAAATGTAGTTCATACATGATGGCGCATCAGCACATTTTCGTCACTAGTTATGACAACACTGGAAGGAAAACGTCTATGTCACGCCAATCAACGATGTGGTGAAACTACAGGGAAGCATCTTCAATGCCTGCCATCAGGGGCAACAGCAACCGGGTACCTTCAAAGGGTGCGTCACTCCTTACGCCGGAAAGCAGAGGGTTAAACACCTTCCAGAAACACGCGTTTATCGCAGAAAGTATGCATTTCCGGATCCATGTTTATTAGATTTACCTTAAAAATTATAAATTTCCGGACCCATCTTTATTGAACGTATTTTTCTTCTTTCGAGAGTACTACCGCCTCTCAAAGCATTCGACACTTTTTTTAACAACCTATGTAAGTGGTTATAGTTTGCAGCTTATGTCACATAGAATATGTTTGCCTATACATTTCTTATTAATCATTGCATAAGATGTTAACGTACGTGCCGCAGTGGATGCAGCGGTTCCAGTCTTATCGCCGAAGTTAAGTACCGTCGTGCGTCCGGGCCAATATGCCCTGTTAACCTACGGAAATGCACTCAGCCTCGTAGTGGCAATTAAGGAGTCACTTGGCCGATTAGTAGCCGCTGCAGGTACAAAAGCTGACAACGGCCGGGAATATGGTGTGCTGAACCCATGCCCCTCTATATCCGCATCCAGTGATGCCTGTAGCCTGAGCATGACACGGCGGTCGGTCTGTACTGCTGGGCCTTTGAAGGACTGTTGGGGCTGCCATTATCATACAGCGGGGTAACAAAAGTCGTGGGAGTCCTGATAATGTGTCGCACCTGCCTTTGACGCGTGTACTACAGCAACTCGATGTGCCCTGGACTTAACAAGTCGTCGGAAGACCCTGCAGAAATAGTGATCCATGCTGCCTCTACAGCGCACATAGTTCCGCCACGAACTGACCTCTCGATTATGTCACATAAATATTCTATGGGATTCCTGTCTGGCGATCTGCGTGGTCAAATCATTTGATCGCATTGTCCAGAATGTCCTTCAAACCAGTCGAGATCAATTGTGATTCAATTGCGTGATACCGTTGTGTGGGAACAGGAAGTCCATGAATGGCTGCAGATGGTCTCCAAGTACCCGAACATAACCGTTTTCAGTAAAAGATCGGTTGACTTCAACGAAAGGACCCAGTCTATTCCATGTATGCACAGCCTGTACCACCAGCTTACGAAGTGCTTGTTGACAACTTGGATCCATGGCTTCGTGGGGTCTGCATTACACTCGAACCCTACCATCAGGTCTTACCAAATGAAACCGGGACTCATCTGACCAGGCCGTGGTTTTCCAGCCCAGGAGATGTGCTGCAGGCAATGTCTTGCTGTTCGCAAAGGCACTCGCGTCGGTCGTCTGTTGTCATAGTCCATTAACGGAAAATATCCCCGCAGTGTCTTAAGGGATACGTTCCCTGTACATCCCACATTGATTTCTGTGGTTATTTCATGTAGTGTTGCCTGCCTGTTAGCACAGGCAACTCTACTCGAACACCACTGCTCTCGTTAGTTAAGTGAAGGCCGTTAGCCACCTGTGTACAAATATGACAGCTCCGACAGTGGATTCCCCGTTTACAAATTGTGTACGCGATACTACCGACATCTGCATATGTGCATTGTCTCTGTCCCAATACTTTAAGTCACCTCAGGCACAATAGGCGCTCATGCACTTCACAAGCGCTGTAAATAAAGACATTTCTTTAGTTCTTCTTGAATGAAACTGTCTTTTTTGCGAAAGTGTTGCTTTAATGAAGCGTTTCGCCTTTGCAGGGCATCATCAGATTAATGGACATTCTTAGGACTACCATGCTATGAAATGAGGATATGTACAGATCGTGCTAATCTCGGCATGTTCCTCTCGTAAATTCATGACGACAGATGCAGTAGTGCAGCGATGCACACATCTTCTTCACTAACCATAGTACGATGAAAACTAGCTAGCATGCGTTGTGCTATGGTTAGTGAAGCAAGATGTGTGCTATGCTGTAAGTGCAGTACTATCGCAGGACCATTGCACCTGCTGTCACGACTGTATGGGACGTACATGCCCGAGTTCATCTGGACGTATACTTTTTCCATGTCATACTAGTCTCTCAGGCATGATAATCTTATGATGCCCTCCAAAGGCGAAACGAATGGAGCAATATTCTCGCAACGAAGACTTATATTCGAGAATGATCTTCATACGCTAGCTGTACCAGTCGGTCAGATGTAGTGGGAGACGTTTTAATTGTTTATTTCAAGCCTCATTTTATTTTTTTGTGTCCGGAGACCGAAGTTTTTTAGCCAAAAATTGGGCTACCTTAACTTCTTCCCTATTTTACTACCAAAATTCTTCGAAAATGCATTTACTGGGAGAGTTAGAATAATGTCTTGATATTCATGACTTTCACATTTGTCTTTATATTCGTCTAAAATGTCTCACTCAAATGGCTCTGAGCACTATGGGACTTAACATCTGTGGTCATCAGTCCCCTAGAACTTAGAACTACTTAAACCTAACTAACCTAAGGACATCATAAACATCCACGCCCGAGGCAGGATTCGAACCTGCGACCGTAGCGGTCACCCGGTTCCAGACTGAAGCGCCTAGAACCGGACGGCCACATCGGCCGGCTTTCTCACTCATTCAGGTTTGCCTTCACTGGTGGCACTTCCAGTCTGATGCAGTCCAGTATCCTCCAAACCTTCCACCAGAGTTCACACCGCTGTGTATCTCCTGCATTGTATGGCATTCGTTTGGAGACTCAGTGAGTTCTTTGATCAGGAATCGCTTGCGTGATTTAAGTCTTTCAGATCTCCATGAAGTTCTATACGATTGGTGTTCATCGAAGGTATGCTTAAGCTTCCCAGCATCCTCATGACCAACTTTCCGGGAGTTGGGCCGCTAAGTCCGGCAGCTTTGTATAATTGATCGAGATTTGTATGCAACCAGCTATAAGCTGGAATGTTCCATGTAAACTTACGTTGACCTTCTTAGCACATACAGATCTGGAGCACACTACGCAAGCATACTCTGTCTGGGTCGTGGTAGACAGCATCTCTTGTCTAGTTTCCCATTTTCAGTTACCAGACATTGTAACCTATTTAGTTTTCCTGCGACTTTTCAGGCCTTCTCGCAGTAATGTCTGTACATCAGTGCCGCGCGGGATTAGCCGAGCGGTCTTGGGCGCTGCAGTCATGGACTGCGCGGCTGGTCCTTGCGGAGGTTCGAGTCCTCCCTCGGGCATGGGTGTGTGTGTTTGTCCTTATCTTAATTTAGGTTAAGTAGTGTATAGGCTTAGGGACTGATGACCTTAGCAGTTAAGTCCCATAAGATTCCACACGCATTTGAACATTTTTTTGTACATCAGTGACATTGCATGGGGGCTTAATTATTATTTTAATGCAAATATTTTTTAATTTTAGTCGCTGTATGTCCGATTACGAAGTGTCGTAAACGGTTGGCCCTGACTAGTTTTAGTACGCAATCTGACTGCATAGAATAACAACAAAGAATGAAAGAAAATTTCCGTTAACACAATTAATTAATTAAGTCCCCAGCAACTATAAAACGTACAAAACCAAAGCACAAGTGTAACTGTTCTGTGTGTGGAAGTGTGATTCAACGTACACATCTGGCACGGTTCTTCTTCAACAAGACAAGAAATTTTAAATACCATTTATACTGAAGTAATTAAAAAAAATGGAAATACTATAACTGCGCAAGAAAACCAGAATTACACTCTAATACAAGAAAACAAGCCAGATGCTTTGTTGACTGAACCTGTAATGACGTATTATTTAAGACACTGAAATAATAAAAAGAAAAGGGAATTTTTTTACCATCATATGTAATGACGAAAAGCACTCTGATCATTACAATATTTCCTTTCGAACAACACCTGCTGTCTAGCCCATCAAACAACTGCATAAAACATGGAACAAGCACTCCCTACTACAACATCTCAACACCGACTCACTACTACCACATCTCGATAAGCAGTCTCCACCACGACTTCTCTACAAGAACTTTTCACTACGACATCTCAGCAAGCACTGACTACTACGACTTCTCGACAAGCACTGCCACTGGAGGCGGCTGAATAATACTCTTTGGCGCAATCTCTGGCGCTGTGGCTCAGTGTAGCCACCTTTCAACATGCGCAATGCAACATGTAAGTATGACAGTTTATCTGTGTGTTACAGGATGATGACATTGTAGGTTACATCCAGCTTTTGATTTTTGTGCTTTCAGACAGGGTGAAAAGCACTGACTTGTGTTTTCGCGGAATCTGATTTAAGAGAATTTTTCTGGTAGTCTACAGGCAAGGTATTTAGAGCAGGTTCAGGATTAATTTGAGTCATGTAGTAAATATGAACTATTTCTTTTAGCCCCGTAGTTCCAATATATACCTTGAACTATGAGGGACAGATTGGCGTACAGGAAGTGAGTGGTGTAATTTGGTGTTGGCTGGTCATTGGTATACATGCTGAATAGAGGGGTACTGGGAAGCTACAATAGGGGTTACCTTTTTCTTGCCGTCGCTATCGTCTCTTTCGGTCCTCATACATAAAATGGAACATTCTGTATGGCAATGGTCATTCAGTGAATTCTACCTAGCAGTCTTTAAGTGTGTTATACAGTTCTGTCACGACCTATGGCTCACAGTTCCATATGCAGAGTATAGGTCAACCAAAGTTACTCCTGTTATTTGTTTATTTTCATATCCTTTAGTAAGGGACAAAGTCTGGCTGGTGCAAGATTTTTTCTGACCTGAAACCGATGCATCAGTTTCGGGTTCACAATACTCGTTATGCGATTCAGTATCAGTCGTTCATACAGTTTGTGTAGGTGGCAGAACAAAAATATCAGGTGATGGTTCTTGGGGGATTCTGGATAAGGATCCTGGCTTTGACATTGCTACTATCATTGCTTTCTGCCACATTTTGGAATCTTGCATGTCCTGATGTAGTGCTTCATAAGGTCCTGGATCTATAGTTTGGCACCACGGCCAAGGATTTTATCTGTTCCATACAGACATCTTCAACTTCTGCTGCTTTTCCGTTTTTCATTGAGTTTAACAATAGGTTGAGTTCATTTGAAGCAAATGGCACAACAAGTTGATTCTGGATGTCTGACATGTTCATTTGCCTTTTATGTTTACGAGGAGTTGGTCCGAAACTTGATTGGGTGTTAATACTGACAGTCCTTTGACTATCTTAGGATCACAGCTACCTTCCATTATTAAGTTTCAGACTATTCTACTACTGTTAGCTATGTCCATTCCTTCCACAGTTTCTATCCGCTTCCTCTCTCTTGTTTCACTTAGTATTTCTTTAGTCCTGTTCTGCATCAGACACTATCCTTATCAAAAGTGCTTCGTATTTGTCTATTTGTCCACGATGTCCTTTGATACATCCGTGAGACCAGGGTTAAAATATTATCTCCAGCATCGTGAATTACATCTCTTTGAAGTTTTTTGGAGAATCTCTAGGAAGCTTCTGCAGTTTTCTGGTATTGGGCTAAATTTCTTTTTTATTTTCGCATCGAAATGAAATGTATTCTGTATCCATTTAAAACTGATCCTCTGCGAAATGGCATATTTCTAACAGCAGCATATGTCTGAATTCCAATTGGCCCGGGTTGCATTTCATGGGTAGGCTCACATGCGTTTATCAGGCGTTGTTCGTGCACATTTACACTGACGAAGCAGTTGTCAGGAATGTAACCACGCTTCCATATTTTTCTATATAGGAGCAAGGTAATTTGAGCTATGTAATAAATATAAGTTACTTGTTTCAGCACATTGTTGTAATATATAGCTGCTGTCTTCCATTGGTTAAATGGTTCAAATGGCTCCGAGCACTATGCGACTTAACTTCTGAGGTTATCAGTCACCTAGAACTTAGAACTAATTAAACCTAACTAACCTAAGGACATCACACACACCCATGACCGAGGCAGGATTCTAACCTGCGACCGTAGCGGTCGCTCGGCTCCAGACTGTAGCGCCTAGAACCGCACGGCCACTCCGACCGGCTGTCTTCCATTTATTTGTAGCCCCATGTGATGCTGTTACAGTTAGTCTGTGACTTCAATCTGATTATAGAAGTTTTCGGTAGTATCACAATGGCAAGTCTTCCTCATCCCTCACAACCGTGCTCAACACATGCACCTCTAACACGTATTGTACAACGCATTTTAATTTTATCCATTTATACTACGCGTCTTGATCACCAGAGCTCAATATTTGAAATTTACCATTCAGTTACTCCACAATGTCATACCTGTGTAGTGTACAGAAGTACGTAAGAGTGGAACTGAGTTGCAATCGGACCAATAGCAGGTGGGCGACAGGGTTACGCAATGCAAATCAAAACACTGGTATTCCAAAGTGGAGCCAGCTGGGCACAGTATAGTAACAGCCGACACTGCAATACGCTAGTGACAGGACGAAAATCATCCCTCACTTGGCACCTAGGAAGTGTTTAGAGTATATCCCTTAAACCCCAAAAGACCATAGTCTGGAGCATGTAAGTACTGAGCGATTCGTGTACTAAATGATTCCCATGTCCGTATCACACCCTACACCACAAGCCTGTTATACATGGAGAGAAGGCCCTGAGTCATGAGGGAGCCACCAACTCACTGGAGGGAGTTCATGGGCATCGTCAGCTGCGCCACAGTACTGTAATTGTGGTCGCACCGGAAACATTACTGACAGCGACATTCAAGTGATGCCACACTCGGTCCTGCTCTTTGTGCTGTCAGCAATGCCAGACGTCTATTATTTCATGTGAGAGGCAACTGGACGCCTCCACCAAGCTGTTAATGACATACTACAGCTGAGGGACAAAGTAAAGAAATTAACGGAACAAATCTACTGGCATCCAGATGTCTCATTTCACTCTCCACGGATGACAGTTCAGAGTGCTATTTAACACCTGTGACTCTTCCTGAACTCAAGTAACTTTTGAAGTATGTCAACTCAAGTAACTTTTGAAGTATGTGTCACTGCCAAATAACATAGCTCTCTGAAAATTGTACCATCAATAGAAATAGCTGCCAGTATTGTAGAGATGGCAGCTACAAGAAATACACAATAAGGTGAACAATATGACACTTTCATGCAAATATAATTACACAAAAGTAACTGCAATTTATGATGTCTCCTGCTGCGACATGGTTCCTAACAGGATACATGATCGCCATTGTCAGCCATGGGTGCTCTCCAGTGTGTTCTCATGCTGCCCATAAGTTCAGGAAGGAGATCTTCCGGCAGACTGCTCCATTCCTCCATCAACGCGGTTGAGAACTGCTGGACGGTCGTTGATGCGTGTGGGCATGCGGAAATACGTCTTTCCAACGCATCTTACGTATTTCGATGGGATTTTAGTCGTGGGTACGGCAGGCCTCTCCATTACCAGAATACCCTCATGTTGTAAGAGCTCCTCCACCTGCGTTGGTTTATGTGGTCGTGCTTTGTCGACTCTAAAATTGAAGTCAGGGCTGAAAATACATGGGGAAGGAGTACAGTGTCACATTAAAGCTGACTGCTGAGTGCACGGCATTAAAAACTTTTGAGGTCAACTTGCTCATTCAAATTATGCCTCCAGAAACCCAAAAGTGGACCACCAAAACGATAATATTCGACAGTGTTCTTGGGTGCATTACAGGTTCCCACGTATCGCCATTTAAGGGTACGTCCAGAATCGCTACTCAGACTGCATCTGCTCTCATCCGAGAAGAGCACGTGACTCCATTCCTCTTTCGTCCATCCCCTATGCTCTTGGCACCATCGCAAATGTTGTGGAGTGTGAGGCTGCAGTCCCGTTAAATGTAACTGTCATCTGCTGCTATAGTTGATTGGGCATCACTGCTTGCGGCTCGGAACACTGCCCATGCACTTGAAACAATGCTGTGAACAGTACCAAACTACACTCGATACATCTTATCTTTCTTCAACTTTCCCGATGATTCTTCTCCATGTGTAATCATTCAAATATTGTCTCCGTCCAACGTTGTAATGAAGGACACCACCTGAGTGCATCATAAGTATTCGGTTATTGTAACACACTGCCTTGTCCTGTTCATTCAACTGTCTCGTACTGCGAGGTCAGCCCCATTTGGCGCTATAGTCGCCATCAACTGACCCACTGGTACGTCCTTCTGTGGACGACTGGGAGATCTCTGACAACACCTTATGACAGTTATCGTTTATTTCCACCTAGTAGTTAATATGCTATGATAATATGTTATGATAATTTATCAATAGGGATTGGACAAGAACATTGCGAAACACATGCTTGTACGATAATGAAGGTCCTAGCGAAGTCTGCATTATCGTTGTATTTGACATAGAACGGCACCTGTACAAAACCCACAATATGTTGCGAGTGTCAATCGTGGTCAGAACAGGTTCTGTATAGCGAAGGGCGTATTATGTCGGAGCTAAATAAATTCGAACGTGGATAAATTGTTGGAGATTGTACGGTGGGTGCGTTCACACCACAGTATCCGAAGTGTTTGAGGTTTCAATAGGTACAGTATCAAATCTTTATACCCATACATGGAGAACGGAAGAACATCATCCGCTAAGTCACAGCCGGCCGCTGTGCCCGTGCAGTTCTAGGCGCTTCAGTCCGGAACCACGCGGCTGCTGCGGTAGCAGGTTCGAATCCTGCCTCGGGCATGGATGTGTGTGATGTCCTTAGGTTAGTTAGGTTTAAGTAGTTCTAAGTTCTAGGGGACTGATGACCTCAGATGTGGAGTACCATAGGGCTTAGAGCCTTTGAACCATTTTTTTTTTTTCGCTAAGTCACAATGCGGACGAAAGTGTGTGTTGACTGATCGCGACGGACGGTCACTGAAGGGACAACAGCCGTAAAAGTCACTGCACAACTGAATGTAGCAGCACTCGGGAACCCTGTCAGCACCAAAACAACGCGAAGGGAGCTCCAGAAGCAGACGAGACGTAATTCCAAAACTATTCATGTGTGAGGCAGACGCCTCAAAACGAATACGTCGTACCAAAGCCGAAAACCTGGACAATAGAGCAATGAAAGAATGTGATGTAGTCGGCTGGGTCTTGTTTGGCATTTATTTCCAACTTCTGGCCGAGGTTAGGTCACAAGAGTGCAATGTGGTGGGGATCTTTGAAGATTAGGGCAACTATATTGTGGTATTCCATAGGGCACATAGTTAGTCTGCGAGCCACATTCCTGCCGGGGCTTATGTGACAGCTTTTTCTGATGATAGCCATCCAATGGTGCAATATTTGTTTTCAAATGTTGATGCTGTTTTCCCATACGACAGGGCCCTGTTCACATAGCTCTCATCGACCGGGAATGGTTTTGTGAGCACGAGAATGGACTGTCGTATCTGCCTTGGCCATCACAGCCACTAGATGTATCCCTACCCACATCCATCTTCTTTGCCTGAACGTGCCAGAATTTTGCGTGAACAGTGGTATACGATTTCATTAAAAACCATACAGGGCATGTACTTATCCATGTCGAGACTACTGAACACTGCTTCGAAAGCCAACGGTTTCGCTACACCGTATTAGGCATGGTAACTCGCTCTGATTTTGTGTTTCCATACTTTTGTCCGTCCTGTGCTGCTCGTCTTTAAGTTTTGCACAGAAATTTCTGTTCCTCCTTTTCTTAACATGAAGGTGGTCTCTCTATTCTACCTCTCCACATCAAAATAAAAATCTGCCCCTTGTTCCTGAACGAGCCATTCTCATATATTTCTCCCCGACTGTCAAACGATAGTTTACAGGAGGCAAGAATTGTACGTAATTTATGCGAGAATCATCTTATAAGAGTGACTTTCTTTAGGCACTGTTGCCAAGACTAGTGTGGTGCACTGAAGAAGGAATTTTTTGCGTTTCTTCCTGACGCGTGATGAATACTGTAGCTTGGGTTTTAGACAGAATGATCTGACGAGAATCTGATGCACTACGTATTCAGTTAGTTTCAGATCGACGCACCGATCACATCCGTCAGCTGAGCCTTAAGGAAAAGAAATTTGTGGTAAGGTCTTATGGGCCCAAACTGCTGAGGTCATCGGTTCCTAAGCTTACACACTACTTAATCTAACTTTAACTTACGCTATGGACAACAGACACACCCATGCCCGAGGGAGGACTCGAACCTCCGACGGGGGGAGCCGCGTGAACCGTGACAAGACTCCCGAGACCAAGCGCAGAGAGCCTTAAGGCAATGGTCCTTTCTATCTGGTCAGAATCAGTACATAATATCACAGTTGCTGCAGCACTTAGTTATCTACAATGTTTGAGTTGATACTTATATTTGTTTGCTGTCATCTAAAAGTAAGAGAACATCAGGGCATCATACCACTATACCTATTTTCATTGCCGTCCTGCTACACTAAGAAACCACTAGATTCTCACTTGCATCTGATTGCCCATAACACAAACATTGATTTAGGTTTTCCCTGATATCCCTAAATCGCTCCAGGCAAATGCCGGGATGGTTCCTTTCAAAGGGCACGGCTGACTTCCTTCCCCGTCCTTCCCTAACCCGATGAGACCGATGACCTCGCTGTCTAGTCTGCTTCCTCAAAACCAACCAACCAACCAACACAAACATTATAGTCACCATTCCATAAAATCTGCCCGCCCTCTTAGCTGAGTAATAAAAAAAAGCGTTCAGCACATCTTACTGCCATGGGGCCGCATTCGATTCTCGGCCGAGTCGGAGATTTTCTACGCTCGGGGATTTGGTGCTGTGTTGTTCTCATCGTCATTTCATCATCGCGACACGCAACCCCCACAGTGTGGCGTTTACTGAAAAGACTTGCAGCTCGGTGGCCGAACTTCCGTAGGCGGGGTCTCTTGGCCATCAATACCATACGATTTCATTTCGTTTCCACTAAGATCTTTTCAGCTCCCGCAGAGGCCAAGAATGTGGCACTTACATATAGTGGCCTCTTGGAGGCGTTACGCCGCTTGATACGGAAATCGATCGCTTCTCTGAGGATCATAATGTGACTGCTCCCTCTAGCTGCACTGTAACGCAAATCCCTTGCAATAGTTTACTGGGCTATCCAGCGATCGTTCCATAGAATATACCTCAGAGTCCCGCGGTTTCCAATCAGCTAATTACTTCGTCCTAGCGCAGGTGTAATTTGGACGTAGTGCTCCCCGTTTCCATTTCGCATTAATAACGCTGTCAGTGGACGCAGGTCCATCGAATCCCCGTGAAATCTCTCAAACGAAACTTTCCTTTGTAGTCGTACACAAATCAAGCTGCCGCAACGTTTTTTGCTCACTAATTTTGAGAGACAGATTACTCTTTTTGTAAATGTGCATACTTTGATGTATCTTGCTATATACAGCATGTGTGACAGAATGCGCGTTCTGTGTATTCTAGCGACACTTTCACCCGCACGGAAAATTTATTTATCAGAAATTCCATTACCGACGCTCTAAAAGCTGCTGACAGGAAACTGCCACCAACCTCAACCATTAGATCAATTTTCTCCAGTGTGAAGCGTCAACTGGAAAGCGACTCATGAAACAACATTATACATTATATTATTCGTTGTCTAGAGAGTCACGTAGTAGGCTTTATCATCAACTCAGGGATGGTAAATTACGTAATGCCCACGACAACTTGCAGACGTCTCCTCTTTCCAGACTAATGCCTGGCAGCCATTTAAACTGCAGGATCACATCGAGCAAGAAAATCAAAATCGTTCGGAGCTGCTGTTCCTAAATCAAAAAGAGGAAGTACATATCATCTTGTGCTCTAGGATATCATTCAGGCAGGAGAACCAATAGCATTCAGGCAGGAGAACATACCAAGAGTGTCTACAACTCGTGTGGCCAACTGTTACGGTGTGAGAAGCGTAGTGTGATCCCGAGAGACAACGCCGTTAATAAAGCTAGAAAGGGTGAGGGATCTCAGCTGCAAACTGCAAACTTTATCCAGCTGTGTTATATGTAGTATTTGTCACTACTATCCATGAAAATACACCACATGAAAAAATAAGACTTGGAAGATAGAAAAGTTGATGGCATGAATAAGACTCACCCATGTAGTCGGACAGGTTTCAATCCCTAACAGTGATTTTCTTAAATGATATGCAGTACGTGTAAGACGATTCTCTAAGTGAAACTCTTGGGTTCCACTTAATCATGTTCCGTAACGAAGACGTCACGCAGACCACATGGAAGGAATACATCGACTGATACCTAGGAGATCAATAGACATTAACGCTACTTTTTCTTACACATAAGCACATATTTTAATGGGGAATGTCTTGTTGAAATAAATCCAAGAGGAACGATCAACTCTCCAAACATCGTGCTAAAAACAGATGCATTTTTTTTTTCAACTGCAGAAATAGAGTAGCTTAGAGGGCATCGACGTCGATGTCATTAAATACTAAGCGGTAGCCAGAAGAGTACATAGTTAGTACGAGACGTTGCGCAAGTAATGGTATTCGCTCATCACCAAATCCAGCGTGTCAACCATTGCACCGTATAGCTACATTTTAAAAAATTTCAGGTGTCATAGACATTAACGCCAAATTTCGCTGCACTGTCCTAAAACGTTCGTCGTACGTCCCACACTGATTTCTGCGGTTACCACTGACAACTCTACACAAACGCCGCTTTTCTCTGTCGTTAAGTGAAAGCCGTCGGCCATTGCGTTGGCCGTAGTGAGAGGTTATGCCCGACATTTTGTATTCTCGGCACACTCTCCACACCGTGGTTCTCGGGATATTGAAATCCTTGAAGATTTACAAAATGGAACGCCCCATGCGTCTAGCTTGAACTATTATTCCGTGTTCAGAGTCTATTAACTCCCGTCATGCTGCCACAGTCACGTCGGAAACCTTTTCACAAGAATCACCGGAGTACAAATGACAATTCCGCCCGTTCTCTGTCCCTTAATACTCTGTGTACGCTATACTACCGCCATCTGTATGTGTGGATATCGCTATGCCATGACCTTCATCATATTAACGTACATTAGTATGTAATTTATGTTCACATGAGCATGACACACCGTCGAATGAGGACTTGTTACAGCTTTGAAGGTGGTCTCTCTTTAAGCTCTCTAAAGCTCGACGGCCTCTGTTGGTGCTCTTCGCAAGGAGTAGGCCATGTGCCGGTACCGGGTTTCACCCCTCTCTCTTCTTCTCATCCATAAAAAGAGAGCCGGCCGAAGTGGCCGTGCGGTTAAAGGCGCTGCAGTCTGGAACCGCAAGACCGCTACGGTCGCAGGTTCGAATCCTGCCTCGGGCATGGATGTTTGTGATGTCCTTAGGTTAGTTAGGTTTAACTAGTTCTAAGTTCTAGGGGACTAATGACCTCAGCAGTTGAGTCCCATAGTGCTCAGAGCCATTTGAACCATAAAAAGAGAAACTGTACTGCACAAACACTCGTCACAGTCATCGACACGATACAGATACACACTTTTCGTAACTGGTCGGACAAAGTCAGCCGCTAATCACCTCCATCAGGATCTTGCAATGAGCGGCGGAGCACAATAACTCCACCTTCTCGCCTCCACTCACATCCTGAGAATGAGACTGTTCATCTTACTAGTCTGAAGAGAGAGTGAGATATGTCAATGCAATCACTTACTTAATAAAAGCGATGGCTACAAAAGATGTTGTATTGGTATTAGTCGTCTAATTACTCGAACAAAACCGCTCATGTAAGGGAAAGAGTGGATTCTTCAGTCCCTCTCATCTCTAAAGATTTTATGAAACTCAGAAATTCACACGGGCCAAACAAACCTGCTTAAATTAACTTCATATTACGGCGCAGCTTAAACATAGCGATTGGCAACAGCCAGAACAGTATCACTCTACGGGCTTAACGGATAAACTGAGGATCCTGTCGTCACGGTTTCGGTATTGTGACGAAACGTCTCCCTTCAGTCGCTCGACGCCGATGGAACAACTTGTCGACGCGAAGAGTTGGGTAGTTTATATTCCACTACAGCCTCTCAAGTACGCCCTTTCAAAAGGATGTTTTCCTTCCTAACTCGTTTAAAAAAAAGTGCAAAGTTTGCTGATCTCGTTTTCGCAGCGAACGAAAGAGGGAAGAGGGGCGGAGAGGGGGGGGGGGGGGGGAGGCTGAGAGGCGTCCGCGGGGCGAGATGGAAGATCCGGCAGATTGCAGCCGGGGCGGGGAGGGGCACACGGCCTAACTGGGCCGCGGGCGTGAGTTTGCATCCATCCGCCCAACTTAGCGACTCCTCACTTCCAGTTCATTACTGCGCGCGGCTGCGACATGCGTGCTCGTCACCTGAAATGTGACAACAGCCTAAACAACCCCTGAAATTAATTTTGTACGTGAGACATTTTTGCTAGCTCGGATATTACATCAGTACTTTTGTTTTTGGCATGAACTCTAAACTGAGAGAATTTCGTACATTGTTCAGTGATATTATATGAGTAATTTTGGCATGAGAGACTTTTAGATTCTGGTGCCTCGTTACAGAAAAATTAGTTATAATTTTGTTTCTTACCCCCATTTATCTTTGCGTGTTTTCACAATAGCGCAAGTGTCAACCGTATTCGTTGAATCTTGTTGGGAAACAAAAAATAATCAATTTCATTAAGTTTCGGGTGTGCAGCCGCAAGAATTCTCCTTCTTCTTCTAATATTTCGGCCGTATAACGAACAGCCATCTTCAGAGTGAGGCGCAAGACTGCCGCTCCAGTTTTTTTTTTTTTCCTTTATTGAATTTCAATTCCCCCCCCCCCGAAGGGGGCGGGCTGGCAGCAGCTTAGTACGCTGCTCTACAGCCTACATACTTTGATACTTTGTTTCAAGAAACGTAAGAAGAAAAGAAACAAGAAAAACAGGCGATAAAACGGTGACTTAAATTGTAAAACGGCGGAAAATTGTGGAAAGTTAAAACATAAAGCAAAGGGGTTGGCAATGTTAATAAAATACACAGAAATCAGATAAGTAACATAGTAGACACACAATTAAAAAAACCTGGCGACAGTCTGGTTTCTGTTCACAAGGGATAAAAAAAATCACAGCCAGCGGCAGTATGATGGCCGTTCGCAACACTTCCCAAAAGACACATAACACGGAACACTCACTGTAAAACACTCACTGGAAAACACTGCACGAAATGTCGGAACAAAGATGGCACTCCCTAGCCAAGGGCAGTTGGGTGGGGGGGATGAGGGGGAAAACATGGAGGGCGGAGAGGAAAAAACGAAAAGGGGGGGAGCCAAAGGAGGGAGAGGACTCATAAGGGGGCAGAGGGGCAGGGCAGACGCGAGAGGGAATGGGAATAGTCAGAGGAGGGAAATGCAACAGGACTCGGGAGAGAGAAGGCGGGGGTAGAGAGAGGGTAGGTGCGGAAAAAAGAGGACGGAAGAGAGGCCGCTCCAGTGCTCGCTTCGTTCCTTTATAGTCCTGTACCGCGCAACTGCGCATGCGGCCACAGATGCAAATGCGCCAGAGACGTTGGTCGACGGCAGAGACGTGCCAGTACGCGAATTACATCTATGACTCCGCAGTCGATCTGTGTTGGCGTGTCGATATATCATTGCGAGCTGCACTGTGATGGCGTCTTTGTGAGTTTATTACATCAAGTGCCGGATTCCACAAATAAAGCAGAAGAAGACGAAGAAATCTTTTAAATCGATGGCCTTCCTGCCATATGTGGGTAGCCTCTCATCAAAAATAGGACGGATTATCAGCGGACTCAGAGTAAAAGCAATTTTTCGTCCTCCAGCTAAGACTGCTGCACTTGTGGGCTCCGTCAAAGATGATTTGCTGCTCCGAAAATCTGGAGTTTACAAAATTCCATGTGAATGTGGTCTTTCTTACATTGGACAAACAACCCGTACTGTCCAAGAAAGATGTACAGAACACTGGAGTTACACACGACTTTTACAACCTAACAAGTCAGCAGTGACAGAACACTGTATTGACACTGGTCACAGTATGTTGTATGACAACGTCGTAATTCTGGCAACTACATCATCTTTTTGGGACTCGATAGTCAAGGAGGCAATTGAAATTCGCTTGAGGTGGAATTTAATTAATAGAATAGTGGTTTCAACCTTGATAAATCATGGAATCCGGCACTTGCTATAATAAACTCAAGAAGACGCCGTCACAGTGCAGCTCACAATGATATATCGACATACCAACACAGATCGAATGCGCAATTGTAGATGTAATACGCGCATTGTTCACGTCTCTGCCGCCGACCAGCGCCTCGTGCTCATTTGCATCTGTGGCCGCATGCGCAGTTGTGCGGTACTCGAGTATAAAGGGGCGAAGCGAGCACTGGAGCGGCAGTCTTGCGGCTCACTCTGAAGATGGCTGAGCGTTATACGACCGAAATATTAGAAGAAGAAGGAGAATTCTTGCGGCTGCACACACGAAACTTAATGGAACACTCTTCACGCCGCCAAAACCTAAAGATTCACAAAAAGTAATCCATTTGCTTGAAGTACCTGTTGCTGTCAACGGTAATGCCCAGTTTGCTTTTGGCCGTCAGGCTTGCATTCCGTACTACTCGGTTTACTTTTCCGGCAGGTAATGTTGGTAAGCAATATGGGAGGTTAACCGAGAAAAGTGTACGTGCTCACAGAATCCAATGACAGAGCAGCGCGACCTCGATTTGCTGAGCTGTTTACAGCAGCGAGGGCATTCACACTGTACAATAGTTTCGCATTCGTACCTACGCGTTTGTATTTGTGTTGTATGTTTTCGCGATCGCATGTCACAGGATTTCTCATTGTTGTGAAACGTTTCTCACAGAAACGAAGGTAACTGGGATATCAAACCTAATAAGTCACAGTTACATCATTACTCATCAGTGAGTCACCGGAGATTCTGGGCCTTTTTATGAAAATACTTGGAAAATATCCTCTAGAAATCTTCGAGAGCAACTCACATTACAGGTGCTCATTGTCAGCACCGTCTATCAAGCGGGAGCGGAAGAACGTCAGCGCGTAGTTCACTGAAGTCGCATCTACAGCAACCTGCTTTGGAAATCTGGCCATTTGGTTGCCTATCTCCTGGTGCCACATGATTCGGTACGGCAGTACGGAGCCAATGATTTATCCACAAGTTCTGACCCATCTGTCCCGTAGTTCAAAAATGGCACGATTCGTATTAAGAATCAAAACTTGAAGAGGTGCTCATTCCCCGTGTCATATTTTCTTATGTCTTGTGGTATGCCCCAAATTGCCTCGTGAACCTCTGCAGAGCCTGTCTTCGATTATGAGACAAGTAAATCACAGTGAAAAAGCATTAAGATTAACAAGGAGAGATCGGACGCTGCATCACACCCAATTTGATGAACAAGTTCTGTTTCTCACCAAGTTGAATCGTTAGATCACTGGAAAATGAGGAGATTTTGTTGATACGAGGGTACTTCAAGAAACTTGTTACATGGGACCATTCGAGAATCGATGTGTGAACTTCCTCATCGTTAGTAAATCTCTTTCGCCAAAAATGCTCTTTCAGCTTACCAAAAAGATGGAAGTCGTACGGTGCAAAATCGGGAATGTATCGTTTACCAGTATCACTCACGTTGTAAGTAGGCTGTTTATGTTTTCTTATTGGCAACGTTACGTAGCGCTCTGTATGAAAATCACTGGCTGTGCTGTGTGCAGTCTGTGGCTAGTTTGCATTGTTGTCTGCCATTGTAGTGTTGGGCAGTTGGCTGTGAACAGCGCGTAGCGTTGCGCAGTTGGAGATGAGCCGCCAGCAGTGGTGGATGTGGGGAGAGAAATGGCGGAGTTTTGAAATTTGTAAGACTGGATGTCATGAACTGCTGTGTATATTATGATTTTTCAACACTGTTAAGGTAGATACATTGTTTGTTCTCTATTAAAATCTTTCATTTGCTAACTATGCCTATCAGCAGTTAGTGCCTTCCGTAGTTTGAATCTTTTATTTAGCTGGCAGTAGTGGCGCTCGCTGTATTGCAGTAGTTCGAGTAACGAAGATTTCTGTGAGGTAAGTGATTTGTGAAAGGTATAGGTAAATATTAGTCAGGGCCATCCTTTTGTAGGGATTATTGAAAGTCAGATTGCGTTGCGCTAAAAAATATTGTGTGTCAGTTTAAACACAGTCATGTATAATTTTTCTAAGGGGACGTTTCATATGTCGAGGATACCTCACTGGAATCTTCTGATTTTTTTCTTGTAGTTTGTGTAATTAGTGTAGCTATTGTTTATTGCTAGCGCGTAATTGTAGAGAGAATCTCCTTTGGAGTTGCAGTCTTTCATTGTTGTTGCGGCATGCATGTAGATTTTCACCAAGTATTTCGCAGCTGCGCTTGCAGTTAACTAGATATTATTTTCAGTGCTCTGTTAATGTGTTTTCTTATTTTGCTCTTCAAATTGTGCTTTTCTGTGTTGTCGTGTGAAAAATTGTGACAATAATGGCGTGTGAAAAACGTAATACTAGGCTCCAAAGTAAACGGAGAAATGACAGTGAAGACGAAAGCAGTGTGTTAGCGCCGCCGAGTAATGAATTAACTAATGTTCAAAGTAGTAATTTGGTAATTGTGCATAGGGAAATGGAGCGAGCTGCAAATAATGGTGTAGGCAGTGAAACAATTAGTGAACAGGGAAGCATTATCGATCGATCGGTCGGCAACAGCTCGCCTCAGGAATCCGAAATGACAGGACACAATTTTGCAAATACTGTAGATTCAGGTTTTGCGTCCTCGCCGTTTTCTCAAATAAGTCGAGACACATTTTCCGCTTGTCAAAATGTGAACGTTGCCGGTGCAAATTCACTGCCGAAAAGCACTGAGGAACATGTTTCAGGCACCAGTGCATTGTTATTACAATTAATACAACAAATGGGACAAACACAGCAAAAGCTTCAAAAGTTAGACACAATGGAACAAAATCTTCGAAACTTAGACACAGTGGAACAAAATCAGAGAGAAACACAGCAAAAGCTTCAAAAGTTAGACACAATAGAACAACACCTGAGACAAACACAGCAACAGTTAGACACAATGGAACAAAATCTTCGGAAGTTAGACACCACACTTGAACAAACACGTGAAGATTTAACTACTGAGTTACATAACATTGAGTCGAAATGTCAAAAAGTCTGTAATGACGTAGAAACACAAATTTGTGAGCATTACCAACCTAATTTTTCGCGTCATGAAAATGCATTACGGAATCACGAAGCAGCCATAAAAGAACTGCAAACCATTGTTCATGAAAATCATCAGACCTTGTGGGCTAAAATTGACTCTGTTGCATCTACCGATCGATTACGCAACTTGCAAAAACTCAGGAAAACTTAAAGGACACAGTAGATACGATTTCAACACAAATGGACACTCTGAAACTTGGTTCAGAAAAACACACAGAGGAATAATTTCACTATCGGATAAAGTAGCCGAACTTTCAGATCAGTTCACTAACTTATCTACAAAGGTAGATGATGATCTGAATGACACAAGACCTGTAGCCTTCACGGACACTGAAGAGTATGAACAAATTAGAAAATTCAAACAAAATCAAAATCAAATCAATACACAGCACAAAAGAGAAATCCAGGAAGTACAAGATCAGTTGGCACAAGTAATACAAGAATTACATATTTCAGAGGACACTCGCGCTCCAGAACGGGAAGAGGACATAGAAATACGGAACAACCACAAAGTAATAACACAGAATGTTTCGGAAATTATGAAAGAAATTGGCAAGGTGCACCGAATTTTGAAATGGAACCGCCGAAACGACGTAACAATGACCGATATGCGACTCGCCGACATGATGATTTTGACTATAAGCTGTTCATTACTACACGTAAATTTAAAACTTTTAAGAATTCTGGCAACGACATTCATCCACAAGCGTGGCTCCATCAATTGTCTCAATGTTTTCCTCCCAACTGGTCATTAGAGCACAGATTAGAATTTGTGTGTGGCTATTTAGAGAATGAACCAGCTGTAAGAATGCGATCGGCCAATCACGATTGTCACAGCGAAAGACAATTTTATCATGCCTTCCTCTCAGCATGTTGGTCTCAAGCTACACAAGACAGAGTAAAACATAGCATCATAATGAGAAACATTTTACATCTATTGTCTTTGTAGTTGAGAGAATTTTTTTCCTTTGGAGACGTCATTTGCCAAGAGAATGACGTTCCATATGCTGCTTTATATATATATTTGCTCATTTTGTTTAATATCAAGTTTCTAGCTGCAGCAGCATTGGTTAAAATAAAACTTAATAGATATACTAATATAACTATTTTCTGTCTACAGACCCAGTTAAGAATACGTTTATGATGTACTTCCTTAGAAAAGAGAGCACAAATAATCATTTCCCTCACAGTAATTGCATAAATAATTTTTAACGGTTTGGTAACTTGTCTGCTAGAGTAAGTCAAGGTGATGCATCACCCTAGTGTTAAGATGTGACATAGGTATTAAACATGGCCATTTATATTTTAATATTTTTTCTGCTTGAGCTTTGTCATGTTTAGATATACACTCCTGGAAATGGAAAATAGAACACATTGACACCGGTGTGTCAGACCCACCATACTTGCTCCGGACACTGCGAGAGGGCTGTACAAGCAATGATCACACGCACGGCACAGCGGACACACCAGGAACCGCGGTGTTGGCCGTCGAATGGCGCTAGCTGCGCAGCATTTGTGCACCGCCGCCGTCAGTGTCAGCCAGTTTGCCGTGGCATACGGAGCTCCATCGCAGTCTTTAACACTGGTAGCATGCCGCGACAGCGTGGACGTGAACCGTATGTGCAGTTGACGGACTTTGAGCGAGGGCGTATAGTGGGCATGCGGGAGGCCGGGTGGACATACCGCCGAATTGCTCAACACGTGGGGCGTGAGGTCTCCACAGTACATCGATGTTGTCGCCAGTGGTCGGCGGAAGGTGCACGCGCCCGTCGACCTGGGACCGGACCGCAACGACGCACGGATGCACGCCAAGACCGTAGGATCCTACGCAGTGCCGTAGGGGAGCGCACCGCCACTTCCCAGCAAATTAGGGACACTGTTGCTCCTGGGGTATCGGCGAGGACCATTCGCAACCGTCTCCATGAAGCTGGGCTACGGTCCCGCACACCGTTAGGCCGTCTTCCGCTCACGCCCCAACATCGTGCAGCCCGCCTCCAGTGGTGTCGCGACAGGCGTGAATGGAGGGACGAATGGAGACGTGTCGTCTTCAGCGATGAGAGTCGCTTCTGCCTTGGTGCCAATG
Source organism: Schistocerca serialis cubense (assembly GCF_023864345.2). Classification (NCBI taxonomy): domain Eukaryota; kingdom Metazoa; phylum Arthropoda; class Insecta; order Orthoptera; family Acrididae; genus Schistocerca; species Schistocerca serialis. The sequence goes on along the minus strand of NC_064642.1, from coordinate 621,631,919 downwards.
ATGGTCGTATGCGTGTTTGGCGCCGTGCAGGTGAGCGCCACAATCAGGACTGCATACGACCGAGGCACACAGGGCCAACACCCGGCATCATGGTGTGGGGAGCGATCTCCTACACTGGCCGTACACCACTGGTGATCGTCGAGGGGACACTGAATAGTGCACGGTACATCCAAACCGTCATCGAACCCATCGTTCTACCATTCCTAGACCGGCAAGGGAACTTGCTGTTCCAACAGGACAATGCACGTCCGCATGTATTCCGTGCCACCCAACGTGCTCTAGAAGGTGTAAGTCAACTACCCTGGCCAGCAAGATCTCCGGATCTGTCCCCCATTGAGCATGTTTGGGACTGGATGAAGCGTCGTCCCACGCGGTCTGCACGTCCAGCACGAACGCTGGTCCAACTGAGGCGCCAGGTGGAAATGGCATGGCAAGCCGTTCCACAGGACTACATCCAGCATCTCTACGATCGTCTCCATGGGAGAATAGCAGCCTGCATTGCTGCGAAAGGTGGATATACACTGTACTAGTGCCGACATTGTGCATGCTCTGTTGCCTGTGTCTATGTGCCTGTGGTTCTGTCAGTGTGATCATGTGATGTATCTGACCCCAGGAATGTGTCAATAAAGTTTCTCCTTCCTGGGACAATGAATTCACGGTGTTCTTATTTCAATTTCCAGGAGCGTAAATTATTGCATTTGCTGCTGCTATTTGCCAGGCATAATGTTACTGAATTTGACTTTGTATTACTCTGTTAAGCCAGTTTTACTACTGATTTATTTTTCTTGTTTGCTGTGCGTTGCCTTATATTAGTTGTAATATTGCAATTGCTTTGCTAATTTATGCTGCCTGCTTTGCCAATTTGAATTTTTTTGTCATTGCTGTTTGTGTTAACTGTTTTTTGCTGCTGCATTGCCTCGTCCCTTAGTTTAGCATCTGAGCTCAGTAGATTTAATTTAGCTTAAGATGGGGTAGGCTAAACAAGAGAACGAGTTGTGATGAATTGGAAGAAATGCATTGAGACGCTATAAGAAAATAATTTGTCCAAAAAAGTATTTTTAAAGAGAATATGAACAAAAAAGTAGGGTTTAGAGGCAACAAGTTTAGGTAGGGTTTTCTTGGAAATAAATGATGAGGTAAGATAATGGAAAATAAATAATGAGGTAAGAAATATGTGAACATATAAATACAGTAAGCATGCTTGGATAGGATGTTTTGGTGGAAACAAATGTTGAAATAAGACGAAAGATCTATGGAATGAAGTTTTGGGTTGGACTGCAGTAGCAAATGTTACACTGAAAACAAACCCTGCCCTTTCCTCATGTGTTATCCCACTATGTGTTTGTGTACCCTTGGGTATTTGTGTTCTTCCTGTCTTTATGTGTTTATCTGATGAGAGTTACGTTGTAGAATTTTTCTGATAATATGTTATTTACTTTGTAAAGTTGTTTACACATTATTTATTCTGTTTTATTTTAATGCTCAGTGAAGTTGATGTTTCAAAAGTTATTCTGATCTTTTATGTATTTACTTATGTCATAATTCCTGTAACACTGATGTATATGTTATTTCGATTCTTCTGTAAAGCCTGCATTACCACAAATGTTATCTGTAGTGTTATGTTCTTTAATGATGTATTTTGTACCTTTGTTATTGTATTCTTAAGTTATAAAATTGTAATTGACACCATTTCATCAAATTAAGTAACTTGTAAGTTACATTTCACTGCACACTTTTCTGTTGATCATAGTATATGGACAATATAAGAGAAATAGGAACTGTTAGTGTTCGCATGTGTGTTAATAATTCAGAAAGGGACTGGATAACATCATTGCTGGTTCTAACGACAATTCCAAAAACTTTGTGAATGCACAAGTGGTGGTTTATGGACTTGCTATATTCTCCGCAAGACTCTTTGATGGTGACTGTGCACCTGCACAGTCGCAACAGATGGCTGCTGGCCGTCTCTACAAGGACTACAGTGGGTCTGCATCTTTGATGGCCCACCAATACCATTATTTCTACAAAGACTGCAGTGGGTCTGCACCTCTGGTGGCCCACCAATACCATACACTCTACGAGGACTACAGTGGGTCTGCTCTGTGATGACCTACCTACCAATATTCTTCAAAACTTCGACTCACTCTGCGGTGGGTTCGCTCTGTTGTGGCCCATTACCTGTCTGCATGTCAAGAGTCAGCACTGTCTTTCCGTTGGAAGGACAACAGGAAATCCACTACTTCCGTGTGCATTTTTTTTTTTTACTGCTCAGACATTGAGAAAAACACTGCTATTTTACTGTGATGAACGATCAGGACTGTCTTTATGGACTGTGAGAAAATTTTAGCTTTTAACCAACACTGTATCAATAAGTGTGTGCATTTGATTTCTTGGTTATTGTAATTGCGAAAAAATTTTAGCAAATATGTATTGGCCAGTGCCCACAACAATTTGTAAAATTTTTTGTGGGGAGCATGGGGGCTATGTAAGTAGGCTGTTTATGTTTTCTTATTGGCAACGTTACGTAGCGCTCTGTATGAAAATCACTGGCTGTGCTGTGTGCAGTCTGTGGCTAGTTTGCATTGTTGTCTGCCATTGTAGTGTTGGGCAGTTGGCTGTGAACAGCGCGTAGCGTTACGCAGTTGGAGGTGAGCCGCCAGCAGTGGTGGATGTGGGGAGAGAAATGGCGGAGTTTTGAAATTTGTAAGACTGAATGTCATGAACTGCTGTGTATATTATGATTTTTCAACACTATTAAGGTAAATACATTGTTTGTTCTCTATTAAAATCTTTCATTTGCTAACTATGCCTATCAGTAGTTAGTGCCTTCCGTAGTTTGAATCTTTTATTTAGCTGGCAGTAGTGGCGCTCGCTGTATTGCAGTAGTTCGAGTAACGAAAATTTTTGTGAGGTAAGTGATTTGTGAAAGGTATAGGTTAATGTTAGTCAGGGCCATTCTTTTGTAGGGATTATTGAAAGTCAGATTGCTTTGGGCTAAAAAATAGTGTGTGTCAGTTGAAACACAGTCATGTATAATTTTTCTAAGGGGATGTTTCATAACGTCTGTGCGGCCTTGGTCAAATTGTTGTACCACTGCACTACGGCAGGACGCGACCAGTAGCAGCACAGCTTGGATTTCACCAGGCGCAAGCTCTAAATATGCGCCTCTCGCCCTATTTTTGCAGTTAAGCAGAAAAAAGAAATCAGTCCTACTCTGTCACTGTTTCAAATGGTTCAAATGGCTCGAAGCACTGTGGAACTTTGAATCTGAGGACATCAGTCCCCTAGACTTAAGGATATCACAGACATCCATGCCCGAGGCAGGATTCGAACCTGCGATCGTAGCAGCAGCGCAGTTCCGGACTGAAGTGCCTACAACCGCATGGCCACAATGTCCGGCTGTCACTGTTTCAAATGGATTCAAATAAAATACATTTTTTTTAATTAAAATTTTATTCTGCGTCTTTTTCGCAGCGAAAACTCTTTCGCACATATGTCCATGTTAATTTGTACCTCATGTTCGATAGCCAGAATATCTGGGTTTCTTAGATTCAACATGGATATTGTAGATCAAAAATAGATTTTAATTAGTTCCAATTTAGGGAAGCTTGTCTCACAACCGCCAGGTGTGAGGATATTCTCAACATTATAACTACATTGAGGTTAAAAATCGAAACCCAAAAAAAAAAAAAATTAATGTACAGTAATGAAATTTCTGGATTACAATCGTCTACGTAGCATATGTAAGTGATTAACATTGCAAGATCACAGTGTGATGTAAGCGCGAGATAAGCCATTGCAAATGTAAGATGCTGTTACTTTCACAATAGGTGTAAGCGCCAGACTGCTGAATGTAAGCATGCAAACGTGCATGCATTGTGTCGTACATGTGCCGGATGTCAGATTGCGGAATGGAAGTGCATCCGTGTTGCACTTAGTTGACCAATATAGGGACTATTAATGTTGGTTTAAAATTTGTGGTAAGATCTTATGGGACCCAACTGCTGAGGTCATCGGTCCCTAAGCTTATACACTATTTAATCTAAATTAAACTAACTTACGCTAAGAACAGCACACACACCTATGCCCGAAGAAGGAGTCGAACCTCCAATGGAGGGAGCCGCGCGGACCACGAGAAGATGCGTCAAGGCGTGCGGCTACCCCGGGCGGCAATGTAGGTTTAAATGACACTGGAGTTTTTGTCCCATGATGTCGCACATGTGCTCGACTGAAGACAGATCTGGCGGCGGAGCAGACCAAGACCACATGTCGACACTCTGTAGAATAACTTGAGTTACAACAGCGGTATGTTGGAGAGAGTCCTTCTTTTAGAATACACCCCATGGAATGCTGCTCATGAATGGCATCCCAAGAGGTCAAATCAGCACACTGGCGTACAATTTTGCACTCAGGATACTTGTGATAAACACAAGAGCGCTGCTGCTATCATACGAAATCACACCCCAGGGCATAACTCCAGGTGTAGTTCTAGTGAGCCTAGCACGCAGGAGTCCCTCAACTGGTCCTCTTCTAACCAACACACGGCCATCACAGGCATCGAGGCAGAACCAGCGTTCATCAGGAAACACAACAGACCTCCAGCCTGCCATCCAATGAGATCTCGCTTGACACCGCTGAAATAGCAAACGGCGGTGGATTGGGTTCAGTGGAATGCACGCTACAGGGCGTCTGGCTCGTAGCTGTCCTTGAAGTAACCGATTTGTAACAGATAGTTGTGTCACTGCGGTGATAACTGATTCTGAAATAGCTGCTGCAGATGCAGTATGATTCATCAGAGCCTTAAGCTGACCACGATGGCCTTCCCTCTCAATATTGCCAAGTGGCCGTCCAGAGCCCTGTCTTCTTGTGACCATACATTCTCGTGACAACGCTGCCAGCAATCATGTACAGCAGCTAAATTCCTGCAAGTCTTTTTGTAATATCGCTGAAGGGACATACAGCTTCTCGTACTCCTATTATATGACCTCGTTCAAACTCAGAGAGGTGTTGATGATGGCGTCCTTGTCGCCCTGATGGCATTCTTGATTAGCATCAACTCATCAAGTCCAGTCTAAAAGGTAACTAACGCTCACGACCATCACAGCGAGTATATAAAGCAAACCTAATTTGCATCATCTTATGTGCCTGGCGCGAAATCTGAATACACAGCATCTTTCACGCACACAAACACGCCTACCGTCTTTCGTTTATGTAGCACAACTTTTTCTTGCTGTTGAAATTTTTTTCTGTCAATGTATATTAGGTAACCGTCGTTGACGTCTGGAGTCAAACATAAACATTAATAAACGCAGTGGTGCGGAATCAATAGGCTCTGTCTGACAGTCTGTTGATCTACGGAAGCCCTTAGCTGCACTCAGTCAAACTTCACTACGTCAAAATCATGAGATCGGTCGAGGCTGCATTCCCCATCATCTAGGCCCATCATTATTACAGGCCTTAGCCAGTCATGCTTTTCGGCCAAATTCTGGAGCTACTGGAACCTTTCTCGAAGTTCAGCGGTGGCTCTACCTAGTGAAACATCTTTCATTTTAAATCCTCTTCGTTTGATAAACCTGCATCTCTACTTCCGTCTGCAGAAATGTACCTCCTCCTAAATCGCCTTGGAGGTTCAATAAAAATGCTAAGTTTCTCATAAAAGCTTTTAGCGTAACTTCAGCTCTCGTCGACAGATTCGTCTCGTTTCTCTTCCAATTCCGACTGTAAGGAGCTAATTTTCTGATCACACTGGCATAAGGAAATCCCTGCGGTTTCAAATTATTCTGGACATCATTCGCTTCACGCAGCACAGGTTGCCAGTGACACAGGAAACATAGAAATGATGATAGAGTTCATCGCAACCAACGAAGTTCGTGCGTTACAACTTTAGGTTCTCTATGTTTGTCAAAATTTCTTCATAATAATGAAGACGAATGGAAAAACTGGTAGAAGCCGACCTCGGGGAAGATCAGTTTGGATTCCGTAGAAATGTTGCACACTTTAGGCAATACTGACCTTACGACTTATCTTAGAAGAAAAATTAAGGAAAGGCAAACCTACGTTTCTAGCATTTGTAGACTTAGAGAAAGCTTTTGACAATGTTGATTGGAATACTCTCTTTCAAACTCTGAAGGTGGCAGGGGTAAAATACAGGGAGCGAACGGCTATTTACAATTTGTGCAGAAATCAGATGGCAGTTATAAGAGTCGAGGGGCATGAAAGGGAAGCAGTGCTTGGGAAGGGAGTGAGACAGGGTTGTAGCCTCTCCCCAATGTTATTCAATCTGTATATAGAGCAAGCAGTAAAGGAAACAAAAGAAAAGTTCGGAGTAGGTATTAAAATCCATGGAGAAGAAATAAAAACTTTGAGTTCGCCGATGACATCGTAATTCTGTCAAGAACTTGGAAGAGCAGTTGACAGTGTCTTGAAAGGAGGATATAAGATGAACATCAACAAAAGAAAACGAGGACAATGGAATGTAGTCGAATTAAGTCGGGTGATGCTAAGGGAATTAGATTAGGAAATGAGACAATTAAAGTAGTAAAGGAGTTTTGCTATTTGGGGAGCAAAATAACTGATGATGGTCGAAGTAGAAAGGATATAAAATGTAGACTGGCAATGCCAAGGAAAGCGTTTCTGAAGAAGAGAAATTTGTTAAGATCGAGTATAGATTTAAGTGTCAGGAAGTCGTTTCTGAAAGTATTTGCATGGAGTGTAGCCAAGTATGGAAGTGAAACATGGACGATAAATAGTTCGGACAAGAAGAGAATAGAAACTTTCGAAATGTGGTGCTACAGTATAATGCTGAAGATTAGATAGGTAGATGACATAACTAATGAGGAGGTATTGAATAGAATAGGGGAGAAGAGGAGTTTGTGGCACAGCTTGACAAGAAGAAGGGACCGGTTGGTAGGACATGTTCTGAGGCATCAAGGGATCACAAATTTAGCATTGGAGGAAGCGTGGAGGGTAAAAATCGTAGAGAGAGGCTATGAGATGAATACACTAAGCAGATTCAGAAGAATGTAGGTCGCAGTAAGGACTGGGAGATGAAGAAGCTTGCACATGATAGAGTAGCATGTAGAGCTGCATCAAACCAGTCTCAGGACTGAAGGCTACAACAACAACAATAATAAAGTATCATGTTTACTATATAGTTTCTTGCGTTTTAACGCGTGTCCTGAATCCTCTTCAAACACTCACTTGTAGCAGCAGGTAGAAATTTCCATAGGTTTGTGGACATAGGAAATAGAGCAACGTGTTGGAGACAGTTGCTGAATTCAGTTCCACCGAAACCACGTGAGTTCAGTGAGTCTTTTGAGCAAGGAACCAATTCTGCTTTAGGATTCATATATCGCATTCGTTGCTGCATACCTTCTGTCTTCCAGCCACTGTAGCAGCATTATTATAAGCTTGCTCTTTACAATTGATAATGTTGAGCTCAAATACTGATTTCGATCAGTATTACCCGATTTTAATTCGGCTATGTACCCGTGTTTTACTTTTTCTTATAATCATCTTACAACCTCTTTTCAAGACACTGTCTCTTCTGCTCCTCCGGTCTTCCAAATCCTTCTTGGTCTCTGAAATAATAAAAATGCCCTCGGCAAGCCTCAAAGTTTCTTTTTCCTCTCCTTGAACTTCAACTCCTTTTACAAATTTCTCCTTGGTTTCTTTTACCGCTTGTTCTGGGTACATATTACAATCATTCACTCTCACTCCAATATCTATTAACGCCTCCGTTTCATGTTCTTTGACTCGTATAACTCCAGTCTGGCTTCTATGCTAATTGTAATAAGGAATGAAGAAGTGTTCCGCAGTATCGGCGAGAAAAGGAACTTACGAAAAACACTGGCAAGAAGAAGGAACAGGGTGATAGGAAGTGTGGTAAAACTTCGGGGATTAATTTCCATGATAGAAGACGAAGTTGCAGAGGGTAAAAACAATAGGTTGAGACTGTTACTGGAATAAACTCACAAATAATCGATGACGTTGGTTGCAAGAGCTATTCTGCTATTTTAGGATTGGCACAGAAGAGAGGTTCGCGGGATGGCCGCATCAAACCAGTCAGAGAATGATGACTGCACAAAAAATATCGAGTCGTAGGTAGTCTTCCTCTCCCTCTGTCGCCCAAGACAAATTGCATCACCAGTGATACTTCGCGTGTTGCTTCTGATCTTCAGAACCCAACTGATGTTCCCCCAGGTCGAATTCTTTCACTCGTTCACTTCCTGCGTAGATAGTTCACATTAATATTTTCCAGGCATGACAGATTAAACCGGTGGTTCATTAATATTCATCTCTTAACGACAGTCTTCCTGTGTATCGTGATTATTACATGTATCTCGATGTTTGAGGATATTTCTTCTGTATCATTTGTCGTAGACACTATCGCGAAAAATGGTTCATTGTTCCAAGGACCTCAGTAACCCCTGAGTTCCCTTGTTTCATTTTAAGCCTTCGGGTACTCTGCCAAATTCAACTTGCAATGTCGCTTCCCCCATCTCATCTTCGTCCAATTCCTGTTCCCTGTCTATAATATTGTCTTCGAGTTTCATTCCGTTATACCAACCCTATACACACTATTCCCACCGTTCATTCTCGCACTGTTTGCTAGCAACTGGTGTGCCGTTTGAGCTGTTGTGTTTCATACACTAGATACAGTTGGTTTAAATGCTGAAGTGTCCAAACAAACATCTCACACATACGAGTAGAGGGAATGCCATTCATATGTTTCTGTGCGTGTACCAGCCGAGATACTCTTATGTATTCCATGGTGATGCTGGCCTGAACTGGTTATTTCGCATGTAATGATAGATACTTCAGGTAGAGTGCTACAGGGGGTTGGAAGGGAGATGTAAAATGAAGGAGAGAGGACAGATGGTGGGGTGCCTACAGAGCCCCATCCCTAGGTAGAGACCCGAGATACTGAGCAACGCATGCTTGCCACTATTGGAGAGCGTATAGTGCCCAATCTGAAAGCACAATCCACATATGGAGGCGATTTGGTTCAATCCTCCTCCGTGAAGGTGGTCGGTGACCCCCACTCAACGTAAACTGGCCTGAGCGAAAAGCACACTTAGGTAATATTCGCCCTGGGCTTTCCACTTTCGCAATACCTCTCCTACAGAGAGGTTCAGCGCTTCCCCTCCGCTTTCCGCTAACAATTCTCTGGCGGGAAACACCTTAGCTTCCAAGTATGACTGCAGGGCCCTGTAAACCATTCGGTACGGTTGGGAAGTTCCTGGCCCCAAAGCAATGCCGTCTGCCACGAGAGCCCATTGTGTGCCCGTTTGCGTCGAGGTGCTGCTATTGCTGTTCTATTCTGATCAGCTGGCTGCAGCGAGGATCATCAGTTGTAGTCGTACCAGCTAAAGCGTCAGAGAACAAACAACACTGACGAACGCTGCTCCTAGCTTGTAAAAGATTGTAAATGATTACTTAATACTGTGACATTGTGACAGTTTCAGAGTAGTTATTTGATAATACACAATATTTTTGCAAGACTCTACCGTCCAATTTTTCTGAAATACCTTCTGATTAGTTTTTCATAACTGGGGTCCACAGTAATGGAAAGTTTAGTAAATGACTTTATTGTCGCTGCTTTACGCTAAATTTGTTTATTTGTACAAACACTATTGCTGTTTAGTTCCTGTCGACATTCTCAAGTGAAAAAAAAGGGTGTATACATAGGGTGGCAGTCACATGTCGCCATGCTAATGTGAGTTGTGTAATAAAATAAAATACTAAAAGTAATAATATAAGAGGTATGCGCTGCCTGCGATATGTAAGCTATAAGAGAATCTGAGACGAAAGAGCAGTGTTGACTGCAGTACGAACTGTGTAGCTGTAGCAGTAAGTTGTTGCTAGCGAGCAGTCTGGTGTATCATGTCGGTCGCGGTGCAGCGACGCCGGAGCCTGAGTATTATTGTATAAGGCAAAAAGCAGCCTAGCGCATGTCTAGTAATGTTATGTGAACTCCCATGTAAATCTTTTAAAAATGTCCTAATAATAATCTTTGTCATATAAAGTAATTTCTAACAAGCATTCATTTCAATTTAAAGAATTTGATAATTTCTCCAATCCATGATCATTCCGATTGTTGCAAAAGAAAGATCAGTTGCTTCCTTTCATAAATAACAAATGTATAGGCCAGCATTGCACAGAGCTGTGCCGGAAAAAGCTATTGTAAGAGCAGATAGTTGCCGACTTTATCGAGGAGAGAATTTTTGCTTTTTATTCAGAATGATCTTACAGGCACATGACGCAGCACTGCCGTCGTCCAAATTTTACCAGATTACTGAATTTATTTTTTATTATGAGGTTCAGGAATTTTTCTGTTTTGAGCTTACATTAAATGAGAAAATAATTTTGTGGGTACATTAAACGGGAAACAAATTTTGTGTGGAGGTTAAATGTGAATGAATTTCTGTAGGGAGGTTATAAATGGGAACCAGTTTTGTTCTGAGGTTATACAAAAAATAGAATCATATTATTATTATTGTTTATTAAATTTTTGTGGGGAGGTTGCTCTTGGCGACATCTGGCCAGGATCGTATTTCTTTGTGAATCTCTGAGAAGTAGTCATATAGCTGCTCCTATTTACTTAAATGTAGTTTGCATCTGGCGCAACGCATTTACTAATTTGTCACTCTTTATTTCACAGATCATCGGCAATTTGTTGCTCTTTGTTGTAATTCTGTTTGTTCCATTTTGCTTCGTCTTTGTTTCATTTGTGCTTAATTTTGATTTGAGAAAAATGCCACGAAAAACTGTTAACAGTACATCGCGATGTGCAATGAGTGGAATAGCGGACTCGAATAATTTGACCGATAATACTTGCGATACTCAGTGTAATAACGATAATCCCCTAATTACAGATAATCAGTGCCTGCCGATCACTAGTATTGAGTCAAATCCTAATGATGGGCAAATAAATTCAATTATGCCCACAGTGAATTTAACAATTGATGACGCGGCACGATCCGATACAATGAACGGTGCGCAGTTTGACACACCCGGTTTGCAAAATTTGAATTGTGAACAGATAAATTTTTCTCACGAAGATGAACAATGTAGTCAAAATACGTCAGATTTATTTGATTCGGAGGTAGTGACTAACAATGCACATCCGATTAGCAAACATTTTGAAGAATCAGAGGATGACCTAATGGTTGCACAAAACGTGACAAATGCACATACACCATCACACAGCACAGAAAATACAGCAGCTAATTTTGGCATGGATCAAGTTATGGCACTATTACTACAACTCAATGAAAAATACGACAACCAGCACAAACAACTTAGTGAAAATTTCAAACAACAAATTAATGAATCGAACAAACAACTTAATGAAAAACTAGACAACAATTCCAAACAGTCGAATGAAAAACTAGACATCAATTACAAACAACTTAATGAAACACTAGAGCGCAATTCCAAACAGCTTAGTGAACAGATTACAGCCATTGCCGTGCAATGTCATGATACTAAAGAACAATTACGTGAGGAAATTAAGGCTTGTGCTAGGAACAGTAGTGAAGAAGTTAGATCTGTTGCTCAAGAATTAAGGAATACACAGGCAGCCACAACTAAATTACATAGAGACGAAATTAGTGCAGTCGCTAAACAATGTTCTGAAAACGCAACACAGTTACGCGACGAGTTTGAATTAATGTCAGCAGAACTTTCACGCATGCTGGATGCGAAAGTAGACGCGAAATTTGACCAACAGAACAGAGATGAAAAATGTTTCAGCCTTTAACACATCACAGCATACGCCACATTGCGAATATTTGTCAGACTCACACAGCCAGTATAATCTAGGTAATTTACACAGAGTACGTGAATTAGATTCCGAACAGTCACAGACAAATAGATTCTCATACAATCCTGAACCTGTTCAGACATACAGAGACGATAATTTTGATTACAAACATTTTCTATCAGTAAGAAAATTTAAAGTATTTAAAAATGACAGAACACAGATTCACCCATCGGATTGGATACAACAATTTAGCTTTGCTTTTCCACCGGCTTGGCCCGTAACACATACACTTAAATTTATTTGCAGTTTTTTGGAAGGCGAACCGGCAACTCGTATGAGACCGATCGCGAGACAATGCTACTCGGTAGAAGAATTTCAGAATGCTTTTCTGTCAGCGTATTGGTCGAAGATGACACAGTGTGGAATCAAGGATCAGCTAATTAGTTTACCGAATTATGAGAACTCAAATTTTTCCACTGTCACGCAATTTTTTGAACACATGGTCCAACAAAACCAGTACTTAAGTGAGCCATACAGTGAATCTGCACTTATCCAATTATGTATTTCTAAATTACCACAATCATTAAGAGTATCACTTTTAACAGGACAGAAGAAAGAAAATATTTCGGCATTTAGAGATCTGCTACAGCTTTTGGAAGTTCAGCAATCAGATTATTCCTTCATAAACAAAAATTTTTCATGTATTAACCAAGGTCAACAAACATATAGTAATTACGATCAGCCACGCTATTTCAATAGCAAAGGTAATAGACGCTCCAGGAATGACAACCACCAGAAAATTAATAACAGACACAATTTTAATCATCAGTATGTACAAAATTTTCAGCAGTCGGAAACACAGTTTGGTAACAATAGAGGTTTTTCACCGCAACAGCATCAAAGCCAGCCGGTTAGCATACCCAACCAGCAATGCAGTCTGCAAGGTCAACCAAGCTTTATTGTTTCGCTGCCTACACGTATAGCGTCGGCTCCGCCAAATAGTAACGCACAGCAGCAAGGAAATCAGTACGTACAGAAAACACACCATTTCAACTCATATCGCAATGCCCCGTATAGAAATGACTATCATGACAGACGTAACAATAATGAGCACAATTTTCAGCGTACGTTTAATAACAGTCGGTCTTACCAGCAACAAAATCATCCGCAACAACAGATTATCATGAATGAACCAGACAGTAGATATCATCCCGAACGTAATACGTCAGTAAGAAATAACAGAACAGTACAAATAGTCGAAATGCCACAGCATCCTCCCGCAATTAATAGTACGTCAGAAAGAATTTGATTAGATACAGTACAGGTTGCATCTTCCAGCAACGCAAGCAATATTTTTGACACGCAGAATCTTGCTCACAAAAATGTTATTACTTTTGACGACATCCGAGACACTCTTTTGCAGGAAAGACCAGTTATTCAAAAAACCATTTCACACCCAGTCATTGAAGTAAAGATTGGATCATCCAAATTTTCAGCAGTAATCGATTCTGGATCACCTATGTCAGTTATAAATGAGGAAACTTTCAACGAATGTAACAAAGAGAATACCTATCCTACGTTACCATTAGGTAAAATTAAACTAAAAGGAGCAGTATCTGGTAAAGGAGTAGATGTAAAATTACAGACACATTTATCATTTTGTATTGCAAGTTATACATTTCTCTCAAATTTTTGGATTGTTCCCTTATGGACCACAGACGTTATTTTAGGTACGAATTTTCTGGTACAACACGACGCAATTATTTACTTTCAAAACTCCTCTTTAATGTTAAAGGATGAAAATGTACAACTGGCTTTAGAATTTCAGCACTCTTTATCTGCAGAAGAACAAACAATTAATCGTACAGAGGTCATTTCCGCATCACGTAACATAGACTGTCATTCCACATTGTTTACAGATTTGTACATACACAACTATAATACTCCAGTCGAAGCCGACTATGACGTTATACAAATGATTTCTGATAAAGGTAAACAGAGCAGTCCAAATACAGACGACGAACGCACGCAACTACGCAAAATTCTTTTACAGCAAGCTCCAGTTTTTGACAACGTCCCTGGTACTATGTCCGGTTTTATGTATGAATTTCAGGTTAAACAGCACGACACATTTAAAGCCAAACATTATCCCATTCCGTATATTCACAGAGAACAAGTTAAGAAAGAATTGCAAGCTATGCTTGACCAAGGAATTATTGAACCGGCAGATAGTCCGTACATAGACCCACTCCATATTGTTAAGAAAAAGGATGGTTCACTTCGTCACGTACTTGATTCGCGTCACATCAACGACATTATTATTAATGAAACAGATCGCCCTCAAACACTAGAAGAACTTCTACAGAAATTTCATGGTACTGCTATTTATGCCACATTAGATTTGAAATCGGGATTTTGGCAAATTCAGCTCCATCCGAACTGTAGAAAGTACACAGCTTTTCTCTGTTTTGGTGACTGTAACCAGTTTTGTAAATTACCGTTCGGTTTAACAATTTCTTCAGCAGCATTTATTCGCGGTTTGAAAACTATACTTCCGACAGAACTTAAAGACAGAATCACAACGTATGTAGACGACATTCTTATTGCAGAAGCTAACTGGTCTGAACACAATCTGATTCTTGAACAACTGTTACGAACTTTTCGTGCACAGGGACTCACAGTTAATCTCAGTAAATCGCACTTTGGCAAAACTTATATAAAATTTCTTGGGCACGTAATTTCAGCAGAAGGCATTGCGCCTGACCCGGAAAAACTTCAAGCTTTACCTGACATTACTGTTCCTACAACGAAGAAACAACTACGCAGCTTTTTGGGTTTAATTAACTTTTTTCGTAAATTTATTCATTACTGTGCTTTGGACACCCCTAGATTATGTCAATTGACGGGTAAAAACACTATTTGGTCCTGGGATAGCCAAGCGCATTCTGAATTTGTGAATCTGAAAGAAGATTTGTTGAATGCACCACTTTTATCACACCCAGATCTTACTAGAAATTTTTCCATTGCCACCGATAGTTCTAACACCGCTTTAGGCGTACACACTTTTCAGGAAATTGAAGAAGATGGTACTACAGTAATTAAAAACATCGCCTTTGCGAGTAGCATTCTGTCACCTGCTGAACGCAATTATTCTGTCACAGAACTTGAAACATTATGTGTTGTATGGTCATTTACGAGATTTCGGCATTTTCTTTATGGAAGACATACGACCGTTTACACAGATCATAGAGCTATACAGTTTTTACTTTCAGCAAAATTTACACACGACAGGTTAAGCAGATGGGGACTTTATTTACAGGAATTTAATTTTACAGTTGTTCACATTCCCGGTACACAAAATATTGTAGCAGACGCACTATCCCGTTCTCTCAGCAACAATCAGCAAGACATCGCAACCATCTTCTGCAAAGCAAATTTCAGCGTTATGTATATGCAACAATTTAATTTCGTCATAGCACAAGAGCAGACTAAAGACAACGTATGGAAAGAAATTAAACACCTTTGGCAAGATAGGAATAATGTTACCGTTAGAAACCATTACACTGTACGCAATAATATTCTGTTTCGTCGCTCTCACCCTGACAGCAACAACTGGTTACTATGAATTCCTGACGAGCTTGTTAACAAATTAATTTGGTATACTCAATTAAGTTACGCACATTACGGAGCCAGAAAATGTTTTCTTATACTGAGACAGAACTGTTATTTTGCCAATATGGAGAAACGTATTCGACGAGTTTTAGCGTCATGTAAAATCTGCCAGAAAGCTAAGTCAGATACGACTTCACATATTCCTCCATTACATCCCATTGTACCTGTTAAATTGAGACACATGGCCACTGTAGACATTTTTGGTCCGATTCCCAGAACTAATAGAAGTTTTTGCTACATCTTTGTCGGTGTTGAACTCACTTCGAAATTTGTTACCTTCACTCCGTTACGCAAAGCTACTGCTGAATCTGATTCGAATGCATTTGTAAAACATTTTCTATTTCATGTAGGACGTGTATTGAAAGCAACTTCCGACAATGGATCACAGTTTCGATCTGCTATATGGACACGTATGTTACGAGCTAGAAACATTTCTCCGACCTATATATCCAGGTACCATGCTTCTTCGAACCCTTGTGAACGACTAATGAAAGAAATTGGTAAACTGTGTACAAAATACTGCCATAAAAGAACATACTGATTGGGATACACACATACTGTAATTCCAGGATGTAATTAACTCCATACCAAAAGAATCTACTATGCTATCTCCGACTGTTATAATGAAAAATGTTGAATCACCTAACAAAATTAAAGAATTAGTATCCTTTCCTACATCTCGTCGACTACGACACCATGAAATAATTGACATTGAGCTGAACAACATCAAACGTGCCGCAGAGCGCCGGAGAAGACAACAAAAACAGGTTTGTACACGCCGTGACTTTCACATTGGGCAGAAGGTATTAGTACGTACACACTATTTATCCAATAGAGGAAAGAGTAGATGTAGTAAATTTGAGCTTCTATATGCAGGTCCATATCGAATTCGCAGCATTCCTCACCCCAATGTAGTACACGTCGAAACTCTGAGAACCAGAAAAAGTAAAGGCAATCACCATGTCTCCAATATTAAACCCTTTATTGAATGAACATACTTTATGATTTATCACACTGAATGCTATTTCCTGGTTTTTATATGACCAATGATGCAATTATATTTATGTGACTACTTACTGATGATTATCATATTTTTTCTTGGCAAGTGCCCGGTAAGGTAAGGTTAGCAGGTCGCTTTTCTTGTCGTTATATATAAGACCGTGCACATTATCCATTTTTCATGTATGTATGATTGTTTTCCTGCTTGTTTGTATGCACTACGAAATCTTTAAGATATAACAAACACCAGTTGACTTTGACATTTTGCGTTATCATATCTCAACTTCGGGACTATTTCACTTTTTTTTTTTTTTTTTTTTTTTTTTTTTTTTTTTTTTTTTTTTTTTTTTTTTTTGCTGCTACATTATGAGACTGTGTGTGCATTTTTGCACCTGAACACTGTCTATGTTTTTGACATATTACGTTTTCTGTCATGCCATGCTGTATGCTAAATTATATCACTAGAAACCAGTTTTTATTTAATGGGTATATGATTTAAATGCAAGACATTAATCATTGTTCATCATTTTCAGAAAGCAATAACGTGTAAAAGAAATAAATTAAGCAAACCACAGTGGATTACTATGAAATGGGAATTTCACCTTCGGAATGAACGAAAGAAGATGCAATACTTCGTCATGAAGAATAAATGGATCAGAATTAACAAGCATTAACAAGAATATACTATACACATCGTATGATAGCAGCCTTAACAAATTTTTTTTCTTTCAGAATACGAGGCGATTGATGCAGGCTGTCAGACAGAACTACACATCTTAGTTTTAGTGATGAAATACGCTAGAAATAAGAAACTCTATACTATGAATAGTTGTATGAAGTAAATGGTATTATGAATAATGAATAATGAAGTGTCTTTTTGCAGATGATAGTGAATGACGATGAATAGTTACATGAAGAATATGGTAATATGAATAATGAAGTTTTTCTTTGGAGGTGATGATAGTAATGAAGTTATGGTAATATGAACAATGAAGTTTTTCTTTGCAGATGAGAATAATGATGAAGTTTATATATTTACTGTTAAGAAATGCTATGTAGTTATTTAAGTATTTGTTGCAGTTCATTTTTGACAGTATGTCTTATGTCGCATGGTATAATGATTGAATGTTTTGGAAAGGACAGCTAGAGTACATACATATTGAGTACATGTTTCATTACCTGTTAATTCGAAGTTCACTACTTTTCAGCATAATATGCGATTCTTCTTACAGCTGAAAAATCCATTTTGTATTTTTTCTAGGAGAAGCTATTCATGAAATTAATGTGCTATAAGCAGTTAATCATTAAACCTGTTCCAGTACTTGCATTTTTTTTACCATATGTGTGTGACATTCATGAATGTGATCACATATACTCTACTCGTTTCATAACCTTGCTACAGCTGACTCATGACGAATGACGTTACCTAAGCTCATTTGCAGCAATAAGTCAAAAGCAAATATTGTTATGCCCCAGCAATTAATTATCGATCCCAACGCAATGCATTGCTAGCCCAAAAAAAAGTGTATTACTGGTCCCAAACAATGCTACCAGTTTAAGAGAGTTCTGAGTAATACTGAACGATGTTTTCTAACCACAGACCTTGAGTAATAGTTACAGTGTGTTACATTTTAAATATGTCCTATGTCACTTGAATGATGAGTTCTGAGAAATAGTGAATGATATTTTGTAATAATGCATACATGCTATGCCAATAATTTCTGTAAATAATATTTTTGTTATATTCTATAAATGCTATGTTAATCATTAACTCTCATTTTGAATGATGACTTCTGATGGTTTGTAACTGGCCAATGAGTGCCAATAATTATTTTAAATATGTCATATGTCACTCGAATGATGAAAAATGTTTTGTAATATTCAATACTTGCTATATGTTTAGTAACTGGCCAATGAATGCCACTGTTTCTTATATTTTAAATTTGTATTATGTCACTTACATGCTGTTATATATGAATACCAGTAGCTTGATGCTACACTCATTAGCTCCTGTTTTGAATGATGACTTCTGATGGTTTGTAACTGGCCAATGAGTGCCAATGATTACAATAACTAGATGAATTATGTAAATGGTATGCCATTAATTAACTCTTGCTTTGAATGATCACTTTTAAATAATGTATAAAATGGTTTGTAACTGGACAATGAGTGCCAATATTTACTGTCATCAGATGACTTATGAATAATATTCTGTAATACTCCATACATAGTACAGAAATATTTAGTTACTAGGCATTGAGTGCCAACAATTAGTCAAATCGGTTGATAGACTAGTGTAATTATCAATGATGACTAGCATGACACTTAATGTCCTTCACCTTCTGACCTAATTACCAGAAATTACTGCAATATACGTTTGTCCTATCCTTATGATCATGGAGCACTATATTTGGTTTCTGCACTAATTCTACGTTGGTGAAAGAGTGTGGTGTTGACACATCATGGTGTACACCACCTTGAACAATGGAGATGTTATTACGGTTCCACTGTTTGGTGTACCTAATGTACTACCAGAATGATAACATGGAATATTAATACGACATTTCAGTGTCTTGGCTGCACTGAATAATACTTCAGGGAAGAGAACTTCAGATTGTCTCACTTCGTGTTGTGCTTCTGTAGAAAAATATGGACTTTCAGTGCAGCTAAGTGCAACCTACTGCGCTACAACCATGATGCAATCCTTCCCTTTCCTACCCTAGTTCTTGTAAAATGGTATAAAAATATATTACAGTGCGTATGCACTTTATGTCATTTGTTAATATGTTTTGTACTCATTGCGTATACATTTTGTCATTGCTTGATATGTTCTGTACTCAGTGCAAGTGCACTCTATTTCGTTTTATGTTCTGTACTTATATATATATATATGTATATATACTCTGTGACTGTCAACTTAGTTAATTAAGTAGATTTTAGAAAAATTTGTTGCTCATGGCAAGCCCAATTGACTCACCATCGCTGCCAAATTTTTGACCCCCAGTGGAGGGTAATGTAAGAGGTATGCGCTGCCTGCGATATGTAAGCTATAAGAGAATCTGAGAGCAAAGAGCAGTGTTGACTGCAGTACGAACTGTGTAGCTGTAGCAGTAAGTTGTTGCTAGCGAGCAGTCTGGTGTATCATGTTGGCTGGGCCGGTCGCGGTGCAGCGACGCCGGAGCCTGAGTATTATTGTATAAGGTAAAAAGCAGCCTAGCGCATGTCTAGTAATGTTATGTGAACTCCCATGTAAATCTTTTAAAAATGTCCTAATAATAATCTTTGTCATATAAAGTAATTTCTAACAAGCATTCAATTCAATTTAAAGAATTTGATAATGTCTCCAATCCATGATCATTCCGATTGTTGCAAAAGAAAAATCAGTTGCTTCCTTTCATAAATAACAAATGTATAGGCCAGCATTGCACAGAGCTGTGCCGGAAAAAGCTATTGTAAGAGCAGATAGTTGCCGACTTTATCGAGGTGAGAATTTTTGCTTTTTATTCAAAATGATCTTACAGGGCCATGATGCAGCACTGCTGTCGTCCAAATTTTACCAGATTACTAAATTTATTTTTTATTACGAGGTTTAGGAATTTTTCTGTTTCGAGCTTACATTAAATGAGAAAAGAATTTTGTGGGTACATTAAATGGGAAACAAATTTTGTGTGGAGGTTAAATGTGAATGAATTTCTGTAGGGAGGTTATAAATGGGAACCAGTTTTGTTATCATATTATTATTATTATTATTTATTAAATTTTTGTGGGGAGGTTACAATAATAAATACGTTACATTGTGTTTTAGCACATTTCAAAATCTAAAAATCGTCCGATATACAAGCATGTCATTGTCACATTCGCAAGTTGGATCCTTAACTGTGAGAATACGTTTACAATGAATGAGCGCACACAAAAAAAGGCGTATATTATATACACTCATCCCTACCTAGGTACAGTTTCAGATAAAATTAAGCATGTGTTCAAGCAAACAAATGCAGGTATCACACTTACAATATCTTAGGAAAGATAATCGACAAAACTCTGGTATAACTAACCCGTTTGAAAGGCCTGGGCTTAGCAAAACTAAATGTGTAGGTTCACTGAGTGTCGTATCGGACAAACACAACGCGCCTTAATTTTAAACAGTACATCAGACAGAGAGCAGACCTCCACCGTTAGCAAACGTTGAAACGGACAAACATAAAGCTCATAACCTAGATTCAGCCCTAAAAATGTTGTCTAAAAAGTAGAACTATGAACTTACTTGAAGAAACGGAAATACAAAACTACCTAAAAAATCATCTTGGTGAGTAACTGAGTGAGTTCCATCCTTTGTATGCACTCTGTTTTTATTCGCAAATATGCATTATTTCCACTTGACAATTGGCACACAATCGAAACTGTAATAACAGGTTCTACAAATAAATATTTTCAAAGTCAAAAGCCGTTCATGACGTCATTTATGACATACCTTCGTTTCGGCCCAAATTCAAGATAATACCGCTGAAGTATTGCAATGAGGGCTCTTTTAATAAATTGTACCTTTACGGTTCAGTTCCCCAACGTGGATATTTGATTTTACTGAAATGCAAAGTCGAAATGAGCGTTTGGCGTCATTGGCCGGGAGGCCCCTTACGGGGCAGGTCCGGCCGCCTTGGCGCAGGACTTATTACATTCGACGCCACAGTGGGCGATCTGCGAGCCGGATGAGGATGAAATGATGATAACACAACAGCCAGTCCCTGAGCGGAGAAAATCCCCGACCCAGCCGGGAATGGAACCCGTGCCTCTTAGGACGGCAGTCAGTCACGCTGACGATTCAGCTATCAAGGTGGACTTTACTAAAATCATTCTTAGGGAACGCAATACAGCACCATTACAACATTTCTCCTGCCACAGTTATTTCTTACAGACGATATATAATCCGACGAAAAAAAAAAAACGCAAAACCAAAAGATCGTTAATGCAGAGTAATGAAATTTCGGGTATACTTTTGTCTAGGTGACATACTTAAGCCATTGCAAATGTGAAATGCTGGAGCAATAATGACCGGTGTAACAGACACAATACAGAATGCAAGCTTGGAAACGTTCATGCGTTATGCTGTACAGATACTGGATGTAATTTTGTGGAACTGAGCCCCATGCCTGTTGCACTTGCTCGGTCAGTACACAAGCAGTTAGTTCTAGTAGTGAATGCTGGAGTCGTGGTTCGATGACGTTACGTTGGATATGTGCTCCGCTGGAGACAAATCTGGTGATCGAGCAGGCCAAGGCAACATGTCGAAACTCTGTAATGCATGTTGGGTGATAACAGCGCTATGTTGGGGAGTGTTATCCTGTTGGGAAACATCCTCGAATCACCAGACTGACGTACAATTTTGCAGTCACGGTGGGTGGGATAACCACGAGAATGCTCCTGCTATCATCCGAAATCGTATTCAGGGCCATAACTCCAGGTGTAGATCTAGCGTGCCTAGAACGCAGACAGGCTGGTTGCAGGCCCTCAACTGGCCTCCTTCTAATCGACAAATTGCCATCACTGGCATCGAGGCAGAACCAGCTTTCATTAGAAAATACAACAGACTCCATGCCTGCCCTTCAATAGAGTCCTACTTAACACCACTGTGAAATCGCAAACGGTGGTGATTTGGGGTCATTGCAATGCACGCTACAGGGCGTCTGGCTCGGAGCTGTGTTTGAAGTAACCGACTTGTAACAGGTCGTTGTGTCACTGCGGTGCCAGCTGTTGTTAAAATTGGTGCTGCAGATGCAGTACGATGCGCCAGAGCCATACGCCGAACACTACGGTCGCAGGTTCGAATCCTGCCTCGGGCATGGATGTGTGTGATGTCCTTAGGTTAGTTAGGTTTAAGTAGTTCTAAGTTCTAGGGGACTGATGACCTTAACAGTTAAGTCCCATAGTGCTCAGAGCCATTTGAACCATACGCCGAACACGATAGTGTCTCGGCAGTATTACGCGACCGTCCGAAGTCCAGTCTTCCTGCGACCAACTCTGCCATCAGTGACGTACAGTAGCTACATTCCTGCCAAGTCTTTCTGTAATATCGCAGAAGAAACATTCAGCTTCTCGTATCCCTATTACACGATCTCGTTCAAACTCAGTGAGATGCTGATAATGGTGCCTTAAAGGCGATCTTGACCAACATCAACTCAACACGTCCAGTCTCAAGCGTAACTAACGCTTACCATCGGGACAACGTGCATTTAGAGCAAAGCTGATTTGCATCTTCTTATGTAACTGGCGCGAAACTTGAATAGACACGTTGTGCCAGATGTAGAAACACGCCTACCATCTTTCTTTCCTTTATGTCGCACAACTCCTTCTTGGTGTATCAGTTATCTGTCTAGCGTGCATTCATCAGGTGCCCCCCAGTCTCCTGTTGGGTGCTTTAAATGACTACTACTCTGCCCATGTATGAACGGGTTACACTTTAAGTTGTAGAATAGTGGAATGTCCGTACAAGTGGTGTAAACTGCAACTAGACTGTATCAGCAGGACGTCTGTATACACGTCTTCGCTGGCCATCGGGACTTAGTTCGAAGCGGGACTCATCACTGAAGACAATTTTGCCGGCCGGTGTGGCCGAGCGGTTCTTGGCGCTACAGTCTGGAACCGCGCGACCGCTACGGTCGCAGGTTCGAATCCTGCCTCGGGCATGGATGTGTGTGATGTTCTTAGGTAAATTAGGTTTAGGTAGTTCTAAGTTCTAGGGGACTGATGACCTCAGAAGTTAAGTCCCATAGTGCTCAGATCCATTTGAACCATTTGAAAACAATTCTCCTACACTCAATGAGACTCTAGCTGAAGACGTGAAGGGAGACACCCCAGACGGCGGTAGAGTACCGACCTGACTGTCACCCAGCCGGGAGTGACTGTGTCGGGTGCCGTCTGTTTCCCTAGCGGGACCCCTTTGGTTGTCGCCAGCGGCACCCTTACAGCACTGCAGTACGTCGACGATGTTCTACGCCCGTTTTTTGTGCTTCACGGCAGGCATTCTGGGCTTACATTTCAGAAAGATAACAGCCGCCCGAACACGGCGAGAGTTTCTATTGCTTCTCTTCGTGGTTGCCTGTAATTGTAACCATCTATTTGACAGTACATGTATATCACACGTACCGATTTCCGTCCCATTCGGATAATTCCTGCGTGGTGCGTAGGTTTTTTATGTCTTAGTGTGTATGTCAGCTTCATAATGAAGTGTTCATCATATCGTTAATGGTCGTAGTAGTTGTGATATATCACATATAAGTAAGATACGGCACGAAATTCGAAAACGTTGCAATGAAAAATAGGTGTGCCCATGAAATTGCGTTCGATGCTCATTAGACCATGTAATGTTCTTCGATTCTGTCATTGCAGCGTCTCTCGAAGCCTGGTCCTCTCTGAGTGTCTCCAGATGCGCCTGCCATGGCCTTCCCTTTAGGGGTGGTTGTGGTCCGAGAGTGCGTTTATCGGCAACGACAACGCCCTCACTCATTCTGCAAAGGACACGGTTATATACACTTACAACTCTCTTGTTCTCCTGATATTGCTCCCAGCGACTATGTCCTTTTTCTTCGAATGAAGAAATAATTATTTCGTAGGCATTTCTAGAAGGTCGAGGAGGTGATTTTCGAGGTGGAAAGTTTCTGGGATAACCAAAATACAGACGTCCACACCAAGTCATCCATCGTTTTCAAAAATTAGCGACACTGATGACTGCAGAAGACTGACGCCACCACCAAATTTCGTTGCCGCAATTTGATTTTTCCCATTCCAGTGCGAACGCCCTTCAACCGTGCCCAACATACACTCCTGGAAATGGAAAAAAGAACACATTGACACCGGTGTGTCAGACCCACCATACTTGCTCCGGACACTGCGAGAGGGCTGTACAAGCAATGATCACACGCACGGCACAGCGGACACACCAGGAACCGCGGTGTTGGCCGTCGAATGGCGCTAGCTGTGCAGCATTTGTGCACCGCCGCCTTCAGTGTCAGCCAGTTTGCCGTGGCATACGGAGCTCCATCGCAGTCTTTAACACTGGTAGCATGCCGCGACAGCGTGGACGTGAACCGTATTTGCAGTTGACGGACTTTGAGCGAGGGCGTATAGTGGGCATGCGGGAGGTCGGGTGGACGTACCGCCGAATTGCTCAACACGTGGGGCGTGAGGCCTCCACAGTACATCGATGTTGTCGCCAGTGGTCGGCGGAAGGTGCACGTGCCCGTCGACCTGGGACCGGACCGCAGCGACGCACGGATGCACGCCAAGACCGTAGGATCCTACGCAGTGCCGTAGGGGACCGCACCGCCACGTCCCAGCAAATTAGGGACACTGTTGCTCCTGGGGTATCGGCGAGGACCATTCGCAACCGTCTCCATGAAGCTGGGCTACGGTCCCGCACACCGTTAGGCCGTCTTCCGCTCACGCCCCAACATCGTGCAGCTCGCCTCCAGTGGTGTCGCGACAGGCGTAAATGGAGGGACGAATGGAGACGTGTCGTCTTCAGCGATGAGAGTCGCTTCTGCCTTGGTGCCAGTGATGGTCGTATGCGTGTTTGGCGCCGTGCAGGTGAGCGCCACAATCAGGACTGTATACGACCGAGGCACACAGGGCCAACACCCGGCATCATGGTGTGGGGAGCGATCTCCTACACTGGCCGTACACCACTGGTGATCGTCGAGGGGACACTGAATAGTGCACGGTACATCCAAACCGTCATCGAACCCATCGTTCTACCATTCCTAGACCGGCAAGGGAACTTTCTGTTCCAACAGGACAATGCACGTCCGCATGTATCCTGTGCCACCCAACGTGCTCTAGAAGGTGTAAGTCAACTACCCTGGCCTGCAAGATCTCCGGATCTGTCCCCCATTGAGCATGTTTGGGACTGGATGAAGCGTCGTCTCACGCGGTCTGCACGTCCAGCACGAACGCTGGTCCAACTGAGGCGCCAGGTGGAAATGGCATGGCAAGCCGTTCCACAGGACTACATTCAGCATCTCTACGATCGTCTCCATGGGAGAATAGCAGCCTGCGAAAGGTGGATATACACTGTACTAGTGCCGACATTGTGCATGCTCTGTTGCCTGTGTCTATGTGCCTGTGGTTCTGTCAGTGTGATCATGTGATGTATCTGACCCCAGGAATGTGTCAATAAAGTTTCCCCTTCCTGGGACAATGAATTCACGGTGTTCTTATTTCAATTTCCAGGAGTGTATTTCGTTCGGGCAACCAAGCGACTCTCCGTGCTCTGCAAACGGCGCTTGAGCGTCGGGCCCGAAGTCGATAACATTCGATAGGCACTAGAAAACACTTGTCCGCTTTTGGTAAGATTTATTTGTCCGTCTGTTACATCCTTCAATCTACAGATTCTCGGTGTACCCTTGGTGGTACCCGGCTGACGCTAAATATTTTAGAAACTATTATATTGTCATCTCACCAATATATTGAAACTTCTTATCATTCCTCCAAAATAGATACAAAATCGTATTTCAGCACTTTACACATACGTCCCGTCCTTATACAAGCAGATATGTCAATAAAAGAATTAGCAAACGTATCAGTTCTCGTAGAAGCATAATACTGAGTTACCATAAACGTCATACATGCGATTACATCTCTAGGAGCAAAATTCATCCAACTCGAACGAAGAGTAAGCCGCAGCGGTCGCGCTACCTAGTGTAAGCGTCACCTAACACATACTGCAAGCGTTTCTATTATATGGATAGGATATCGATGATGGTTTAATGGCAGTAACACTTCTGACTGCGAACAGTTGTTAATTGTTATGCATGTAGGACTAATATGCATTTACAGGGCCATCACACGCAAAAATACGTTATGCAGAACCTCTGAATCCATTTGCGATTTTTAACAATCATTTTGGGGAATAAGATGTTAACAATGATAGTTCATGAGACGAACAAATATGCTGAGTAGCCTATGAGTTCATATGTGGGTATACTGAAACAATGATCGCATGTGCACAGATGGGTACCAACCAAAAACGAGAATTGTTTTCTTTGTACACAATGTTATTCCTACAAAGAATAATTCAGAAACCCGACTTCGAAATCAGTACTCAAGATAAGAAATCCAGAAACACCGATTTGTCGAAAAGCAATGTGGATGCAGTCGCTCCTCCAACAAAATCCTTCATGAGAGTATAAAAATAAATCTAATGTAAGGTCTTCGTTTCCACGGTACACATTGCTGCTGACAAAAGCTTCTAGTTGTTGGCTGCTAACAGTCACAACAATCACTAGAATGAGAAAAGCTCGCCGAAACTGGACGGATTATGCCGCGCTGCAAGGAAGCACCGCGAGGCTTGGGAATACACAATGAGCCAAATCACTATGACCATCTGCTCAATAGCTTGTTCCTCCATCTTTGGAACGACATACATCATCGATTCTGCGTATCACGGACCCGACTATTTGTTGGTAGGTTTGTGGAGGAATTTCTACAAACAGGTCATGTAATTCGTGTAAATAACGGGCCGCTGATATGCATATGCGGAAAGGGTGCCCGATAGCGACCCAGATGGATAGCATAGGACTTACATGAGACGAATTCGGTCGCCGAGACATCAAAGTGAGTTCACTATAACGGTCCTCAAACCACTTTAGTATGGTTCTGGCTCCGAGACACGGACAGTTATATTGTTGATAGTTGACATAGCCGACGGGGAAGAGATTAAGCATGAAGGAATATATGTGGTTCGCAGCTGTCAGTGTGTCTTCGGTTAATACCACAGGTCCCATGCAAGCGGAGGAGATTGTCTTCCTTGGCATAATACTGCTCCCACCACCATGCATCCGTACGGCACTGTACGTTTTGAGCTGCGTTCACCAAGATGACTGCGTTTGTGGAGATGGCCATCGACCTAGTGTGGCAAAAATGTGATTAACCTGAAGAGCCGACATATTTCCAATGATCGACGGTCGAAATCAGGCCTTAACTGGCGAACACGTAGAGGTGGTATGGTGTGGTGCTTCATGTTCAGCAATGTACGATGAACGGTGTACTCTGGAAGACTTCCGCTTGCACCAGCATTGTGCCCTTTCGGTAGAGATGCCACAAATCACCATCTATCCTACTTTACAGAGCAGACCAGCCTCCGAACCCCAAGTTCCGTGAAGAGTCGTGGACGTCCAACCATTTAGCGGCTGTTGTTGTTGTGGTCTTCAGTCCAGAGACTGGTTTGATGCAGCTCTCCATACCACTCTATCCTGTGCATGCTTCTTCATCTCCCAGTACCTACTGCAACCTACATCCTTCTGAATATGCTTAGTGTTTTTATCTCTTGGTCTCCCTCTGCGATTTTTACCCTCCACGCTGCCCTCCGATACTAAATTGGTGATCCCTTGATGCCTCAGAATAAGTCCTACCAACCAATCCCTTCTTCTAGTCAAGTTGTGCCACAAATTTCTCTTCTCCCCAATTACTGTCCTTCTACCTCAACTCGTAGTTGCTCACAACAGTAGGATGTGGACATTCGACCAGCTTCGCCGCTTACGAGATAATCGTTCACAGGCTCTGCGTAATAATAATCTGCCCTTTGTCAGCGTCGCTTATCTCGCCAGATTTCCCTATTTGCAGGCCATATTTCCGCTTACATATTTTGGTTGCTGCGTCACGCGCCTGTAGCGCCAACAGGTGGCATCCAACGTTTCGGCAGGCAGTGGTCATAACGTTTTGGCTTATCACTATAACCTCACGGGTGGTAAAATAGAGCACCGCAAGAAACAGCCGTTCCTTTCGTGGAATGGTTACCTTTTAATATATTTTTCCAATTAAAAACAATTATCGAAAGGAAACATTCCAAGAATTACATGAATCTGTCATTCTCTGTCGAACGTGATGATGATCTCATTCATATATGGGATCTATTCTCTTTTGTAAAAGTTCCATATTTGGTACAAAGTGCAGTGTTGATCGGCAATAAATTGGAAATTTGTGGTAAGTTCTATGGGACCGCACTGCAGAGGTCATCAGTTCCTACGCTTACACACTTCTTAATCTAACTTAAAATAACATACGCTGAGGACAACACACACACCCATGCTCAAGGGAGGACTCGAGCCTCCGTCAGTGGAGAGAGGGGGGGGGGGGGGGGGGGGGGTGCAGCCGGATCGGCAATACGCTCGATTTTGCTTCACTGTGGAAATTAACTAATATTACCACACACATGTAAAAAAACTTCGAAATCTGTGCTATCGGACTTGGTAAGATAATACAGGTTCAATGTAAACAATAGAACACTTAACGACAAAGTGCTGAAGGCACCTGATCGTTGTTATCAAACGAGCCATCCTTAATTCGGCTAAATATTATGAATGCATGTTCATTTATCAAGAAAGGACTGTAGATATGATCAAAACAGAAAGATAGCAGTTTCAGTCACTCAATTTTTATAATTTCAGGTAACGGTAGACTATATCACACTTGGGTCTATTCTATTTGATATCCAGAAAGAGAAGAAGGATAATTACAAAACATCGTACGAGCGTCGATGTATATCACAGGTACTATTTACATGAAAGGTGGTACTTTTGTATCGTTGTTCCGCTTGTTCAGCGTCGATAGTAATACATTACAAACTACATATATTATTCACTAACGAATACGGAGTAGCTCATGACTAGTATGTTACATATGAGATTCTTCTTCGTTGTAAGAGGGATTACACATAAAATAATATTACAATGAGTACGCTGTCGGAATATGACGTAATTGGCGAAACAACTCACAGTTATTACACGTTTTGCTGTTGTGGCTATAAATGAAATTGTTTCGTAAATGACATTTGCTGACTCTTCGCCATCATAACGGGCGTTCTGCAAACCGCCAAATTACGTTAGCGGTGACCCGCCGCTTAAGCAGTAAAAAATCAATGACAATATCGCGTTGCGGTTGCATATTTTTTATAAATGGCCTTCATGGAATGCTTCACAGGATGTTAGTGTTTCAGAGCGACAGCGTTAGAGTACAATACGACCGTATTAACGTTGTTGCGCCGCTAAACTGTTACCTATTCAATTACGTTCGTAGAAGTTCTTGGTTAAGACCATTGCAGAATCTGCAGCTAATGTGTAGCTATAATGGACTATGAAGCAGTTCTGAGCCGTTACTGAGCTCACCTCTCACTTTTGTAATGGTTATTGGACAAGTAAGTATTGTCTCTTACAGAAGAAGTGACAGCCAAGATTTACGGCGTTGTGTAATACCTTTCCATCAGGTGGAAGTCTTTCAGCTGTAGTACTCTCCTAACATCAACGCTTAAAATGTCGGCCGGGCTACCATGGTACACTGTCTTCAACGCAGTATCTTCAACTGAAGTGAAACCGTCATTGTCAATAAATAAAGAGCCCGATTTTGTGACAAATGTTAATGCTTCGTAATAACCTCATTTAAACAAAAAATACGATTTTCAGTTTTTGCAAGCGCCAATATTTAATCTATTCTGTGGTGTGTTGTCAATGTAATGGATGTTCTGCTGGTTCTGTCTGTTCTTATTAAAATGAACACCTGCCTTAAAGTCCTCTGTCCCGATGTTGTCCCACGCATCAGCTTCCTCTCGTACTTGCAGGCGTAATCAAGCTCGGCCTCTCACTTAACCCCTGTGATTATGACGAAGCTACTAACAGAAATTAAAAGCGGGTGGGGAGGATACAATATTTTATAAAAGAGAGCAGTTGACAGATTCGAATAAGTACTGGGTGGGAAAATAAAACTGTCCCAGAAAATAGACTGCACTACACAATTAAAGGATCACTTTCGCGAAGACCTTAATTGTCTACGATTCCAACAAAGAAACATAACATTTGATTTTTAGGTGCCGTACAACCTTCCTCTGTAATGGAGCAAATGCTTAGCGTCCTCCCTTACAACTGCTACACGCCAATTACAGCTGACGATCCTGCGATTGGAGGAATGGTCAAAGACCACAGGCCTTAAATTCTCTTTGGAGAAGACTGCTTGTGTAGATTTTAACCGTTCCCGTTCTCTTTTCAATCCGCCTGTTTTAAAACTAGGAGACACCGTTCTCACCTTTATGGAAAAAGTGAAATATCTCGGGCTTATTTTTGATGAGAAGCTCACATGGTTGCCACACCTAAAGGATCTAAAAGTCCGCTGTTTCAAGGCTTTAAACGTCCTTAAATGTGTCAGTCATAGGTCCCGGGGCGCTGACAGGGCACGTCTGCTCTAACTTTATAAGGCCTTTGCGCGACCTCGACTGGAATACAGATGTCAAGCTTCTGGATCTGAAGACCTTCGTACCTCAAAATGTTGGATGTGATTCAATGGGGGCTTATCGTACGAGTCCAGTTGCTAGTCTATGTGTCGAGGCTGGAGAGCCTCCGCTGTCCATTCGGCGTCTTCTCCTCGTGGTACGACAAGCATACAGGGCCAAGTCCACTCCTCTTTCATTGGCGTCCAACACCTTTTCACAGCCGGCACTGGAACGTCTCTTTCGCCACCGTCCGAAGGCCACAAAGCCGTTTGGCATTCGTGCAAAGGAGAGTCTCGAGTCAGTACACCTTGAAGGCATTAAGGTCCTCCATCAGGGATGGAGTAGGGGATCTCCCTGGCTACTACAAAGGCCAAGATTACTTCTTGATCTGGCTGCTTACAAGAAGTATTGCACCGCGGACCACCTTTTTAAAATTAAATTTACTGAGATTTTAGACCGCCATTCAGATTTTATTACTGTTTACACGGGTGGGTCTAAACAGGGGGATTTTATGGGCTGCCCTGCTGTGTTTCCCGATTCTGTCCGTAGGATAGGGCTCCCAGAGTAGTTCTCAGTTTACTATGCAGAGAGCATGAGAGCATATGCGACGACATCATGGCACGAAATTCATCTGCTCCGATTCCCAAACTGCTCTACACGCTCTTGAACAGATGTACCCAGCAGATCGGATGGTGCAAGAAGTGCAGGACGCACTTCTGCTCTTGCAAAAGCAGGGTAAGGATGTAATTTTCTGCTGGGTTCCAGGGCACATAGGGATTCCTGGAAATGATCTTGCAGACGCGGCTGCCAAGGAGGCTTGCTCCATCCCACCTCCGTCCCCCTGCATGCAATAACATCATTCGTGACTCGGATGGTCATGCGTTGGTGGGAGGGATAATAAGTTGCGAGCGGTGAAGGATTCTGTCCGACCGTGGCTTACCTCCTTCCGACAACGACGAGCTGAGGAAGTAGCCCTTACACGGCTTAGAATAGGACATTGTCCGTTGACACATGGTTTTCTGTTATGTTGTGAGGAGCCTACAACGTGTCAGACATGTGGGGACACAGCAGTCGGTACGACATATCTTAACTCAGTGTGTTTTATATGCGGGTTTGAGGGAAGATTTCAGTTTCCCACCTGACCTGCTCTCTATTTTAACTAATAATGAGGCGAGTGTCGCTAGAGTTTTACGTTTTTGTGTGATGTCGGGACTTCTTCCCAAAATATTGGGATAGATATCTTAATGTGCTGTAAAGTGGTTTGGTCACCCATTATTTGTAAGTGGTCACTCAGCCACCGTTAATTATTTTTACCTGTTTTGTACTGCTATTTTATTTTTAGTTTTATCTACCTGTTTTGATGTGCTGTGTCAATCTTGAAATTTGAACATTTACAATTCTCGCAAAGATCGTCTCTGAATTGATCCTTGTTTAACAGATCTTGGCTGTACCCGTCAACATTTCTTTTGGGAACGGGCGCTGATAACCTCGTTGTAGTGCGCCCTAAAACACTAATTATCACCATCATTAGCGGCCTGGAACGCTACCCTCAGGCTCGGCTATGCTTCAAACGGCAGGGTGTCGACACATGCAAATAAAAGGCCAGGACTTAGAAGTTCATGAAGTACCATTCAGGTTAATAATGTCACATGGGCACTAAATTTCGGTATAATTCTTCCCTACGGCACCGTGGAGGTGTATCGCGTTGGGAAGGTCGTCACACCCCCTCTTAGCGACATTTTCACCCCTTCTTTTGACGCCTTTGCCGTGGAGATCAGTACCGCGGCACCTAACGCTGAAATCATGCGTTTTTCTTATGCATAGCCCAAGAAAATATTTCAGACAAACCATCGCACAGGATCGACACGAAGAGGCCGTAGGGTGTGGCACATAGGGCGTAAATGAAACAACCCCTTTCCTTGGGGCGGTGATACCCACACGTTTGGTTGTAGTAAACGACGGTTCGCAATGTGGTGAGCAGCAAGACGACGTTCTTGACAACCTGTTAAACATAACACCAGAAAATATAACTTAATTTTTTCCTAACACCGTAGGTAACACAGAACGTAGCATGACTGTCAGCGAATATTTGTGTATTTTCCATAACCTCACTGCCGACTGACAGAGCTATAGTGTTCTATTATTTAATAATACTGAATAAAAGCTCTCATTTACGGGGACATGAAGCTTACTTAATCAGTTGTGGCAACACTGAAATGAGTGGCAATGCGCACTTGAACTGTTCACGTTTTACAGTTTATCCCAGCAGTATTCACTGCTCAGTCAACAGGGAAAAAAAGTCCCACACACGAAATTTTATATTTATGTACAAAACATGAGGCCGAAAGAGAGAAACTCTGTAAATGATTATATGATTTAAGCAGAAAATTTAGCAATACCTTAGCGGCAACATGATGACTTTGCTATTCAATTGTATCCGTATTTTAGTGACATCTTCGTAATACTTATCAGCCAGCAAGAAGATGTTTAAATGGTTTGCTCGTCGAAAAGCATTTCCTACACGGACGAGACTTCAGCTCTCAGGAACACCGGTGCAACATAATGGCTAAACTGTACGTCTTGTGATCCAGAGGCTGAGGTGCATAGAAGCATGTGTTTACCTCTTTGAGATAGTCCCCAAAAAGAGTGAGAACTACTGCTCGCCTTTGGGTCTTACTGGAGAACCTCTACTAGCAAGGGTATCAGTCAACAGAAGATAGTGCTACTACATTTTCGTGTCAGTTAAATGCGTCTTTGTTGAAAGACCAATTTGAAACGTCAGGTCGCCAGTCACTGGGACTTCTAACCGTCAGCTTCACCGTGAAAGTGTATCCCTGCGCGTGAAACCGTCCAAATTCGTGCACAGACCTGGCGACAATAACTACGTTGTAATGCAACAAGGTATTAATTCACAAAAATCAGATAGAATACTTCTACACTTATGATTGACCATAGTCACACGGCAGCACATGCATCGTACATAAAGCTATTTTATGGACAAAAGAGTCTACATTTCGTTTTTGTATACTGTTCCGGTTAATTGAGAAGCTATATCATGTCATCATCGAATTTACAACTAACTACTACAATATTATGGAAATCGAAGAGGATGTAGATGAAGATGAAATGGGAGATACGATACTGCGTGAAGAGTTTGACAGAGCACTGAAAGACCTGAGTCGAAACAAGGCCCCCGGAGTAGACAACATTCCATTGGAACTACTGACGGCCTTGGGAGAGCCAGTCCTGACAAAACTCTACCATCTGGTGAGCAAGATATATGAAACAGGCGAAATACCCTCACACTTCCAGAAGAATATAATAATTCCAATCCCAAAGAGAGCAGGTGTTGACAGATGTGAAAATTACCGAACAATCAGTTTAATAAGCCACAGCTGCAAAATACTAACGCGAATTCTTCACAGACGAATGGAAAAACTAGTAGAAGCTGACCTCGGGGAAGATCAGTTTGGATTCCATAGAAATACTGGAACACGTGAGGCAATACTGACCTTACGACTTATCTTAGAAGAAAAATTAAGGAAAGGCAAACCTACGTTTCTAGCATTTGTAGACTTAGAGAAAGCTTTTGACAATGTTGACTGGAATACTCTCTTTCAAATTCTAAAGGTGGCAGGGGTAAAATACAGGGAGCGAAAGGCTATTTACAATTTGTACAGAAACCAGATGGCAGTTATAAGAGTCGAGGGGCATGAAAGGGAAGCAGTGGTTGGGAAGGGAGTGAGACAGGGTTGTAACCTCTCCCTGATGTTATTCAATCTGTATATTGAGCAAGCAGTAAAGGAAACAAAAGAAAAATTCGGGGTAGGTATTAAAATCCATGGAGAAGAAATAAAAACTTTGAGGTTCGCCGATGACATTGTAATTCTGTCAGAGACAGCAAAGGACTTCGAAGAGCAGTTGAATGGAATGGATAGCGTCTTGAAAGGAGGACATAAGATGAACATCAACAAAAGCAAAACGAGGATAATGGAATGTAGTCGAATTAAGTCGAGTGATGCTGAGGGAATTAGATTAGTAAATGAGACACTTAAAGTAGTAAAGGAGTTTTGCTATTTGGGGAGCAAAATAACTGATGATGTTCGAAGTAGAGAGGATATAAAATGTAGACTGGCAATGGCAAGGAAAGCGTTTCTGAAGAAGAGAAATTTGTTAACATCGAGTATAGATTTAAGTGTCAGGAAGTCATTTCTGAAAGTATTTGTATGGAGTGTAGCCATGTGTGGAAGTGAAACATGGACATAAATAGTTTGGACAAGAAGAGAACAGAAGCTTTCTAAATGTGGTGCTACAGAAGAATGCTGAAGATTAGATGGGTAGATCACATAACTAATGAGGAAGTATTGAATAGGATTGGGGAGAAGAGAAGTTTGTGGCACTACTTGACCAGAAGAAGGGATCGGTTGGTAGGACATGTTCTGAGGCATCAAGGGATCACCAATTTAGTATTGGAGGGCAGCGTGGAGGGTAAAAATCGTAGAGAGAGACCTTGAGGTGAATCCACTAAGCAGATTCAGAAGGATGTAGGTTGCAGTAGGTACTGGGAGATGAATAAGCTGGCACAGGATAGAGTAGCATGGAGAGCTGCATCAAACCAGTCTCAGGACTGAAGACCACACAACAACAACTCTTTGTAAAAAGTGAAACACTCAGAAGCAATGGTCTGCCACACGCCACGATAAAGATAATATGTAGAACAGTGGATCAATAATAAGTTATTTAAATGTCAGAGAGATGGCGTGCACGTAGGCCCAACAGCGCCATCTTTTGTGTGACTGGACAGGTCAGTGTTATGCAATGCTCAGTTGGGCAGTGGAGCCTTGATACAATGTGCAAATATTTAACAAAGTGCCACTATGCTTCGTCAATACGACAGACTGGAATACCGGCATGTGAGTGCGTTCGAACAGGGTCAAATGTTTCGTCTCCGGGAGGCGAGTCTGTCTTTCTGCGACATTGTGGCTCGTACAGGGCGCGCTACTTCAACAGTGAGGCCATGCCCTACGTGAGCGACAGAAGCGACCATAAGCGAGCGACTTCCGGATACGCGACACTTCAGCGACAATCAGCGGCGCCAGGCGAAGAGCTCGGGTGTCCTGCGTGCGAGCGACCATGTCGCGCTACAAGATGGCTGCTTAGAGCCAACCAGTTGTTTCTATAAAATGGCACCCCTAAACTGTAGGATACCGTAGCTGGAGAGTGAGGCTACAAAATTAAGGAAATAAAGCGAAAAGGAATGCTCTGTATGAAATATACAAAGGGAGGACTGTCCATGGAGAATTTCATAATTACCATCAATTACGAAGATCACTAGACAAATTCTTCGAATACACGTAAATGAGCAGAGGAGCATTCTACTACGTCATCAATAAATTAAATACCAATTTTTTTTTTATATGATCAAGAACTTTTAACAGCCAATAAATGCGGAAGAATGACTGACTACATGATTACCTACCCTAAATGCACACTTAAATAACTGATTGCCACCCGAAAATAGTAGTTTGCTGTGGTTTAGCGGTAGTGTTAAACTCTGTTATTATGTGCGTCGGAAAGGTCCTTTGTTCGATTCCAGCTTCTCCTTATGATTTAACCGACTCACTTAGAATTCTGTATACTAAGTTTTATGTATACTGTTTACAACGCATCGCTAAGTGTATTTTCAACGGCTTGCCAAAGAACTTGATCTTTAAGGCTATACACAAATATCCCAGTATATCACACACATTTAATTCCTGATAAATTAGAGTGAACCATGAAATTTTAAAGATATTTGATGTTTCTAATGTAATTCATCAAATGTTAAGGCAAAGCGATTCAATTAATCTAAATAGTCTGTAAAAGTAAATCACACAAAATTTTTGAAAAGACAGTTAAACGTTTTGTCTAATGATTTGTCGAAAAGTATGAAACAAAAAATAATAGGGAAACGTTTGGTGCACCTAATTTTCTGTTCATTATTTCGAGCATCATTCAAAGGCATATAGACCGTTTCTCTGATCTACTCATATTTTTTACACAAATCATTTCATAAAATATTTGACTGATTTCTTTGATTCTTTATTTTAAAGTTTTATTCAGAAAGCATCATCTTACTGACTCCTCGTTTGCCTTCCTCACGTACTTGATTCGAAGGAAGCCTTTTTGACGTTTAAATACTGCTCCAATGTATCTTTTTATGTGCAAAATAACTATGCCTTGAACAAGTGAAATGTTTGATACCTCATTTACATAGCTTGGCAGCAGCTTTTCGTGAAATATTTCAATTTTTCCTCAACTCGAAAATAAAGTTATCGTTAATTACCCTGATTACTTTCAAACAGTTAAATATTTTCATGCAAAACTAGACCTCACGCTGATCACTATGATACGCCGTTCACCTGTTTCTCTCTCTTTGCTTAGCTATGAAAATTCGGACAAAACCTCATGGTGTAATTTAGAGAGGGTCTTGTTTTCGCTCTGCTCACGCGTTCACAAAAATGTACCGAGTGTTAATCATACGATAAAATAGCCATTTCTGCATGCTATCATTTCCAAAAATCTTCGTTTCGATATCTGGAACCGTTTATGAGATACGATGATTTTTACGCCCACTTGATTCCCGAAGCACAGGAAAGGTACAAAAGCGCCGCGAGCGACCCGTCAGCGGATATAACAACCAATATCTCAAGAATAAAAGAAGAGGTATAATTCCGGTCTCAACTTTAAATGCAATTTAGATATATTGGTTATATTTCATTCACAATAATGTATGGTCTTAAATGAACTATACGGAAAGTCTACCCAATGTGATTTTACCTCTGCAAATTCTTAAAAATTTCGTGCAGACATGTACTCAATTTCGTGTAGCATGGTAACTATGACGAATAACGAAAATAAATTCAGACCTTTATCGTGTAAAGATATCAAGCTATAAGATGCAGAAGAAACAAATTTTTTCACCCAATACTTTTCTTAAAATCCGATGATAAGTATTTCTTAGCTGCCGTCGACTGCACTCCAGTGATTTGCTGAGAAGGTACGTGGCTGTCGCTCTCTGTCGCGCGTGCTGCAGCGACAAAATTCAATCGCGTTTGAATTCAATCGTCGCCAGTTGCAGCGGTAGACAGGCAGCGACACAGATGTCGCTCACGTAGGACACTTCCGTAACTATATCTGCGGTTGTGTTTTATCGCCTGAAGCTGTCGCGCGCTGTCGCTTACGTAGGACGAGGCCTGAGCCTTACGTGGAACCAGTGGAGAGAGGAGAGCCGTACACAGCACCGACACAATGTGATCACAATGCGAGATGAAAACCATCTTGTCCGCTTGGCCGTAACGGACAGGACAGCTTGGTCCACAGTGTTGGCGCAACGCTGGAACACTGCACTGGGTGTCGACGTGTCTGCGTCGACGGCTCGACGTCGCGCTCTGCGAACTGGACTGGTGGCACGCATGCCATCCATTATCTTCCACTGACCAGACCCCATCTACACCGCAGACAGAAATGGGCACGTGAACGACAAGTGTGGCTGCCGAGTGGCAAAGTGTAGTGTTTTCTGACAAGTCTCGCATCAACTTGTCTTACTGTCATGGCCGCATATGCGTTTGACACCGTCCATGGTGAACGCAACTGGGCAGACTGTATTGGTGAGCAGCACTGCAGACAAACGTCAAGTGTGATGATTTGGGGCACCATTGACTGTTACACACAAGTCTTGAGAGTAATCTGAACAGCTATCGCTAGATCAGCGAGATTTTGCAGCCCAAGACACTGCCCCTCCTGCAGGCGTTCCATATGCCTTATTTCAGATGGACAACGCCTGGCTGCATGTGTCGAGAAAAGTCAAGCTTTCTTCAAAGAACGACGCTACCACTGCTTACCTGGCCTGACCATTCACTTGACATGCCATGCGTCGAACATGTCTGGGATGCAGTTGGTCAGCAACTTATTCGTTCAGGTCATCGTGCAGGCACAGTTGATGCTCCGTGGGCACGCCTACAAACCGGATGGCAGAGTACTCCTTAGCAGCATATTCAGGGGCTCTTTTATTCCATGCTACGATATCTAATGATTCTGATTGCTGCACGTGGTGGCGCTACTCAGTACTGAATTTCCACAGCCACAGTGCATATACAGGCCTATAATGCTAATCATTTGTGTAGTGTCATGTCTCTAATCGGCGGGAAAAATTTCATTGTGAAAACGTCTCTAGGTCTTGATGTTCCACTTTTTACAAACAGGGTCTTCTGCTGCGTCCTGGCTGAAGTGTTAAGAATGAAACAGATAATAAAATCAGGATTGTCTCACGCTGCTGCTCCCAATCACGGATCCAGTGTCTGAGCTACTGTCCTGTCTCGTTTTGTGACTGGCATTAGCGTTAATATTTCTAGCAGAAAATGTGAATCACTGACAAATAAATTAAATCTGTGCTCATACTAATCTAATATAGTGTGTTTCTGCAGCTCGATCACAATCTGTCAGAGTTTACAGACAACTTGTTCAGTGAGTCTTGTAGTCTATTCACATGGCAGAATTCTGAGAATAGTGTAAAGTTACATTTCATTACGGCCTGATTCCAATACTTAAAATAACTGTTCAAACAGTACGAAGGTCATTACAATACTGAGTGAGGATGGATTGTGTATCTGGTCATTAAATCTGTTGTTGTTATTGTAGTCTTCAATACGGAGATTGATTTGGTGCTACTCTCTACACTAGTCTATTGTGTGCAAGTGTCTTCATCTCTGCTTACTCTACTGAAGCTACGTTACCCCTCTACATTTTGTACCCCCCCCCCCCCCCTCCACCCGCCAAATTTCCTTCTGTTACAAAATTGACGATTACTTGATACCTCTTGTCCGCAGCTCGTGGTCATACGGTAGCGTTCTCGCTTCCCGCACCCGGGTTCCCGGGTTCGATTCCCGGCGGGGTCAGGGATTTTCTCTGCCTCGTGATGACTGGGTGTTGTGTGATGTCCTTAGGTTAGTTCGGTTTGAGTAGTTCTAGGGGACTGATGACCATAGCTGTTAAGTCCCATAGTGCTCAGAGCCATTTGTGAACTTGATACCTCAGAATGTGTCCTATCATCCTACACCTTCTCTTATTCAAGTTGTACCACAAATTTCTTTACTTTTTGTTTCGATCCAGTACCTCGTCATTAGTTATTCGAAGTATATATATCATCTTGATCATTCTTTCGTAACATCACATTTCGGAAGCTTCTGTTCTCTTCTTGTCTGTGTTTCTTATTGTTCACGTTTCACGTCCGCACAAGGTTACGCTCCAGACAAATACATTCGTAAAAGACTTTGCGATATTCCTGGCCGTGGCCGTCAGTATTTTAGTTTGCCAGAAGCTCCCATTAATACAGCATCATACACGTGAAGTGGCATATGTTACAAAAGTGGAGTGAGGTATAAGCGACAGACGGTAGTGTGTACCATTCCCGTGGGAGAGTCCCCCAGTTGTACTGAACTTGCTTCTGATTGGTCGGCACATTCGAGTGTTAGGTGCCACGACGCCTAACTTCCCTAATTTATTGTTTATATAATTTACATTATACACTCCTGGAAATGGAAAAAAGAACACATTGACACCGGTGTGTCAGACCCACCATACTTGCTCCGGACACTGCGAGAGGGCTGTACAAGCAATGATCACACGCACGGCACAGCGGACACACCAGGAACCGCGGTGTTGGCCGTCGAATGGCGCTAGCTGCGCAGCATTTGTGCACCGCCCCCGTCAGTGTCAGCCAGTTTGCCGTGGCATACGGAGCTCCATCGCAGTCTTTACACTGGTAGCATGCCGCGACAGCGTGGACGTGAACCGTATGTGCAGTTGACGGACTTTGAGCGAGGGCGTATAGTGGGCATGCGGGAGGCCGGGTGGACGTACCGCCGAATTGCTCAACACGTGGGGCGTGAGGTCTCCACAGTACATCGATGTTGTCGCCAGTGGTCGGCGGAAGGTGCACGTGCCCGTCGACCTGGGACCGGACCGCAGCGACGCACGGATGCACGCCAAGACCGTAGGATCCTACGCAGTGCCGTAGGGGACCGCACCGCCACTTCCCAGCAAATTAGGGACACTGTTGCTCCTGGGGTATCGGCGAGGACCATTCCCAACCGTCTCCATGAAGCTGGGCTACGGTCCCGCACACCGTTAGGCCGTCTTCCGCTCACGCCCCAACATCGTGCAGCCCGCCTCCAGTGGTGTCGCCACAGGCGTGAATGGAGGGACGAATGGAGACGTGTCGTCTTCAGCGATGAGAGTCGCTTCTGCCTTGGTGCCAATGATGGTCGTATGTGTGTTTGGCGCCGTGCAGGTGAGCGCCACAATCAAGACTGCATACGACCGAGGCACACAGGGCCAACACCCGGCATCATGGTGTGGGGAGCGATCTCCTACACTGGCCGTACACCACTGGTGATCGTCGAGGGGACACTGAATAGTGCACGGTACATCCAAACCGTCAACGAACCCATCGTTCTACCATTTCTAGACCGGCAAGGGAACTTGCTGTTCAACAGGACAATGCACGTCCGCATGTATCCCGTGCCACCCAACGTGCTCTAGAAGGTGTAAGTTAACTACTCTGGCCAGCAAGATCTCCGGATCTGTCCCCCATTGAGCATGTTTGGGACTGGATGAAGCGTCGTCTCACGCGGTCTGCACGTCCAGCACGAACGCTGGTCCAACTGAGGCGCCAGGTGGAAATGGCATGGCAAGCCGTTCCACAGGACTACATCCAGCATCTCTACGATCGTCTCCATGGGAGAATAGCAGCCTGCATTGCTGCGAAAGGTGGATACACACTGTACTAGTGCCGACATTGTGCATGCTCTGTTGCCTGTGTCTATGTGCCTGTGGTTCTGTCAGTGTGATCATGTGGTGTATCTGACCCCAGGAATGTGTCAATAAAGTTTCCCCTTCCTGGGACAATGAATTCACGGTGTTCTTATTTCAATTTCCAGGAGTGTATTTAACCCAGTTTTCAGTGTGACAATCTCTCATGGTTACCATACGGGTTAACGTTTTCTTTTATGAAATTTCACTAGCTACGAGAAACATAAGAATAACGATTTTGCAACCGAAGTGCTTTGGACACCTTCGGGACGTTTTGGCGAGCCTGAGAGATGAAGTACTTCGGCTGCGCTAGTCACTCTGTTTCGGGTGTTCCGGAGAGCCGGACGTGTATCTCTGTTTCGAACGGACATGTCGTGACTATATCAGAAGTTGTCAGAAAAGTTACCGTACGATTAAGAAAGCTACGTCTACTGTTGTAAAAAAATAGTATAAAATGTATGATTATTTAAAATATAACAAATCAGGATGCAGTAATGAGAAGTGTCGCCTACCATCATTGTCAGTACAACAGATCTTGCCTTCTGTAGATACAGAGACTAACCTGGGCAAGTGGCATCCCGAAAAAACCACAATCACAAGTTCACGTTGACAGCATAGCACCATCCCACAATCGAAGAGCTGTCTTATGCGCTGGGGCCACAACTTTAGAAGACGACAGGTTGGTGGAAAGAGCGGTTAGGGACTCTTATTCAACCTCTTCAGATCTCTCCAACTTCCAGATAGGACGTCCAAAGGACATGCGTAATTTACAACATTCTAACACTTAAATTTATATTAGACATTAGCAAATTTCTCTTTCCCAGAAATGCATTTCTTGGTAGTGCCATTCTGCATTTTACATCCTGTCTCTTTGGAGATAGTCCTAATTTTCCTATCGAAATCGCATAACTCATCGACTAATCTTATGGTCATAATCAAATTGCGTCAGGATCACCTGATTTAGTAGAGCTAAAACCCTATTACCCTTATTTACTTTTGTTGCTGTTCCTTTTCAAGACCTATCCATTCCATTCAACCGTCTCTGACATAACTGCAGTGTTATCAGAAAGCCGCAAAGCATTTATTTCCTCTCGATGAAGTTAAATTTCTTTCACAAATTTTTGCTTCGTTTCCTTTACTGTTTGCTCCTTATATGGACTGAACAATATCGACGGTAGGCTACAGCCCTGCCTCACTCATTTCTCAACTACGGCTTATCTTTCTAGTCCTTCGACTCTTACAACCGTTGTCTGGTTCCCGTACAAGTTGTAAGTCACCTTTCGCTCTCTTATTTTATCCCTGCTACCTTCACAAATTCGAAGAGTATATCCAAGTAAACACTATATTTCTTCAGAAGAAAGCTGCTAAATTTTGTTAATGTTAATTCTCTTTATATCTGTCGATCTCAGGAAATTATGAAAATTTCTTTAAATGTTTAATGAGATGAACCATAGCTCTCGTTGTAGGCATTAAATGTTTTAGGGTGGCCCTTATTGTTCACATTGTGTTAGAACGCCGCTGATGCAAAAACCATTTTAAATTTTGGTTCAGTATCTTGCAACACCCACCTCCATGCTCCCTATCCTTTCAATTTGCTTCGACAAATTGTGTCCCATTCACACTATTTTCAGTTAATCCTGGCATAACGGAGCGTGAATGCGCAGCTCTTGCATTTATCGTCTGGAAGAACTTTATATAAATTCAGAGAACACGACGTAAATGCGGTACTTATGCTATGTGGCGTCATAGAACTCACTGCTCCCATCCTACAAAAATCTAGTTATTCAGGTTAGTAGGCAATGTATGGCATAAATGACAAACACATTTGTTGTATTTATTACCATTTGTGGCACTGTGGTGGTATATTTGCAGTTAATGAACTAACGCATATTTCGCCTGTGTTATTTTCAAGAATGAGTCCGTCTGCACCATCCATCCCGCTTTGCGAAACGTTTGCCTTCTTCATTGTGAGCATCAGACTGCGTTATTAATGGGTCATGTTCAGGAAGGAGAGGCACACGGAATTCAGTCGCAGTCTCATTAGCTTTTATTATTGCAAGAACAATTAAAGGTTATGTGATTGCGACTTCGTGCTGTGTGCCTCTCATTCTTTATAGTTTACGATCATTGGCCATAGCGGTTCCTGATGGAATCAAATTTGGTCATATTCAGTGTATGAGGGTATATTTGAGGGCGGAAAGCAGGTTCTTGGTTCCCATGAGGACTTTAACGACATGGCACGCGTGGAACACAATCAAATAAAGTAGTAACAATCTTTTTCTGAAATGACAAAGTTTACGCCATCGACTAGCGGCGGGACAGCATGGTGGCCTGTCCTAATGACGTCAATTACCTCCTGACAAGGGGATGAATGCTCAAATCAGCAAACAGTCTGAAATAAACTATTGTACCTGTCGAAAGCGGAAAGATCATTTGAGAGATTTTGTATGACAGTGGTGCCTGCCTGAAGGAAAGTAAAGAAATGACAGAAACACATTAGGGGCTTCGAAGTCCTACAGACTGAGTCCACCACCCCTAGAAATTTATCTGTATTGCTACGTTACAGCATTACGTAGATGTGAATATAATCTTCTACAGTAATGGCTGCCATCAATTTATTGGGCGTTCCTTTAATTTTATATTACCAGGCAATACTGTCCTGAACACTAGTCTGAAAATGTTGATGGAGACTATCGACGTTGATATTGTCAAGGAGGATCTACAGTTGATCAAACTTTCACGATTCGGCAAATACTAGAATTATGGGGCTGGTACACATTACCTCTTTATAGACTTCAGATCAGCCTACGATAGTATTGACAGTAGCAGCAGAAGTGTTAGACATCAGTAATAAACATATAGTCTTATTGAAAGCTATTATGGAAAACACCCGGAATCAAATAAAAATACAGAAAATGATATAAAAAATTTCCACAACCAAACCATATGGACCTATCGCAGTACCCATGCTGCAACACATGCTAGACCATCAGTTTAAAATTAATGTGCGAGTTGGAATTGTAGTTGACGTGCGGCCATTCTTTCTCCACCTCTTAACAGTTGGTGCTTACAGGGACTTTATACAGGACATCTTCTAAGACCTACTAGAAGTCGTGTCCCTGCCAATAACTACAAACGTACGGTTTACGCTTGATGGAGCTCCAGCACATTTCAGTCTTCATGTACGAGATGCACTGGCTAGTATCTACTGTGACAGATTGATAGGTAGAGTATAACTAGTTTAATGGCCTGCATGTTCCCTCGACATCGGTCCTTTGGATTATTAGTAGACCACCTGGAGGAAGAAACTCTTTATCGATGTTTAATGGAAGCCTGCGAAACCAGTTAGAAACCACCAAGGACTATTTTAACGGGTGTAACAGTCCGTGA
This sequence comes from Schistocerca serialis cubense, assembly GCF_023864345.2. NCBI lineage: Eukaryota > Metazoa > Arthropoda > Insecta > Orthoptera > Acrididae > Schistocerca > Schistocerca serialis. Next base: position 621,586,992 of record NC_064642.1, on the reverse strand, counting down.
TTCGACGAGAGAATGCGTGTTTAGAAGCAAGAGGACATTTCGAGTATTTACTACGAGTTTATATATCGATGAGATCCTGTAGCCTTAATTGTAAACTTTAGATAGTAAGTCGCAACAGAAGTATTTTCGGAAAGATGTTTATATGAACTATTTTTCTGGTTTTGATAAAGGAATCAGTCCCCAAAGTTTGTTATGGTATTTCTGAAAGACCCTTAATAAAACTCATTGAAGGTCCACATAGTTACGCGAACCGTGCACGTTGAATGAGCATAATTAAACGTCTTTATCCCATTTTCTCGCATTCTGCTTTCCAACGTCACCATTGTCAACAAGAGGTATCCCTGTTCCCTGAAAGCATCGATAAATTACAGCAAATATACTACAATTGGGTATCTACTTGACTCGTGGATACGTTTGTTCCAATGCCCCCAGCTTCAGTGGAAAATGCATAACCGTGTGAGTGAGCTTTAAAAATTCGTAGCCGATGGTGTATATATAACCTCGTATGTAAACGACATTTCCCAAGCTGCAATGAAATTTCATTAGAACAACATGTAATTACGAACAGGGTACAAAGGACTGTGGACTGTAATCAATACGCGTCCCTGATGCCCACAATTCGAAAACGAGGGGCTAGAAAAGATATGTTCTATAATAAAAGACTATACTCTGCTTTTCACCCGTCCTCTCTCCAAATTTGACCGTGGGGTGTTTCAGCACCACCGGCTTCTTACCAATAAAATCTTTTACACGTCGTTCTGCAGTGACGAACTTAAATGAATGCAAGGCTTATTTCGTGACTCTCAGCGTGAACTATTGAAGAAGAAACATTTATCCAAATAGAGGAGCCACAAAAGCGTTGTCTGTGAAGTCACTCTTGCGGCAAGTACTGAAACATATGTTATTTTATCTTCGTGGGCCTAATTCTCTACCAACGAAAATTCGTGTGATAATCAAAACAATAGTGATGCCATTTACCTTGGGAAATATATTATACTCTCTTACATACTACGGGGACTGGTCCAACGAGAACGAAGTTTTAAGGTAGTGCTGAGAATGGCGTCCGGAGCTACTAATAGCATCTGCAGCCGTGCGACGGGCTACTTCGGCGTTTTAAGCCCACTAACAGTCTCGTAAGCCCCGTTTACACCGACGCTAAAAGATTCGCGAGGCGTCCAAAATACGCCTCCGTGTTAACGCACCAAACATACGTCAGAGGGAATAGATTATATTTTACTCCTTGTGCTGAGCTGCAGCGTTCGACATTATTTCTTGTTCTGTAGATGCACATTCTAACCTATCAGTTAGAGGCTAATTAAACTGTTTGTATTATTAATGTAAAAAATCCAGTTCAAAGGCTAGCGATCGAAGTTTGGATCAGATGCATAGGCTAAAAATAAATGACCACATCTGCTTACTCGTATAGAAATAGCATCAATAAAAAATCTGTCAGTTATAACGACTTTGAATAATTGAGTTTGGACATATAGCAGGTATGGTCCCTCACCTTGCACAGGGATGGCGTTAAATAATATTTACTTTAGTATGTCTTAAACAACGAAAATTTGTTCGGGTCTCGGCTTCAGATCCTCTTCTGCTTATTCTGAGGAGTTGCTTTAGACTATGTGAGCACGTCCACAGGCGCGACTGCAGTTGTATTCATCCAGTTACCTTCAAACACTACAAGAAGGTGTTCTCCTTCAGGATGTGTTTCAAATGCATCACTGGAGAAAGCAGTAGCTGGGGAGGTTCGTGACGTACTGTGCCATACGAAAACATGTCGCTCCCACTGACGAGTCCTGAGAGGGAATAGGAAGGACTGCACGAATGTGCGTCATGGAACTCACCAAGGTACGTCGAGAACAACTTCTGCTAGTGGGGCGCCTGCTGTTCACTTGCTTGGCTGAAAAGTAGGCTATTGTGTGGGTTAGAATGTCGGCAGGAATCTCGGGGATCCGAGGAGGATACCATAAAGCGGAGACATGAATACTATTACTGGAAGCCCCCCCTGGCACATTCCCCATGTACAAGACTATATACAAAGTGTCCTCCTTTTGTTGTAAAACTTCCTATTCCTCCCTAAGCCTAAGTCTCGTGGTGCGAGGCGAGCGTGCCGGCTGAAGTGCCGACTAGTGTCACCCAGTGACGAATAAATACCTACGACCGTTCTAGTAGGGTGGGTAGCCCTTTTATAGGTGTCTTTGCGCACGGCTCCATCCTTCTGGAAGCTTCTACCGTTACGTATACAGGCGGGGCTGATCAAGCGGGAGGGCGTGACACCCACATGGCATTCACACATGATATTTTCACAGTGACGGTGTTCAAAGGTCACTTTTCCCCGCTTGCTCTGAGGCTCTTGATGCTAAAGAGTCGCCCTTGTTGGCAGGGCAAATAGCAAATCGTGACTGCTTCCGGTCACGTACGCGACTCTGCTGCTCTGACTGAGAATTTATGTTCTACTATACTATCGAATTTAGCCTGTTTTTCTGCTATTCCGGACAAACATACCGTTTGAAATAGTAATTTAAATTAAATTGCTGGAATCAGTGGAGACGTAATCAGTGACAGCAAAAAAACCTTGGCGAAATCCGTGCTGAAATCCGGAACCAGAAACGTATGAAATATGATCAAAAAATTAACGTTTGAGGGCCTTGCTGCAGCGTTGTGGAATGCTGCTACATGATAACGCACGTCCCCATATCGCAAATGTGTAACGCGGAAGTTACGCCAGCTGAAATGGGAGACTAGCACCTGATCCCCACGCAGTTGTCATGCCTACTGCTCCATAAATAGGCCTCGATCCACGACTCTTTTCGGACGAGGATGTGCAGTAGGATATTACGCACTTTTTCACGCATCAGGATACGGTGTTTTGCCAAACCGGTAACTTCAACTTGGTGCATTGCTGGGATGATTGTCTCAATGTTCACAGCAATTTTGTCTGTCTGACATACCAATTCTGGACTGTACAGGCTTCGAACGGAAACATTTTGATCGGCAATCGTAATTAATAATGTAACAACAATTAACGTTTGAGTCGTGGCTGGGGGCGTGCTCATGAAGTCCATTAATTTTATTCATTTCATTTCTATAATTACAGTACTTGGCCGAGCGGTTCTAGGCGCTTCAGTCCGGAACCACTTTGCTGCTGCGGTCGCAGGCTCGAATCTTGCCTCGGGCATGGATGTGTGTGATGTCATTAGGTTAGCTAGGTTTAAGTAGTTCTAAGTCTAGGGGACTGATGACTTCAGACGCCCATAGTGCTTAGAGCCATTTGAACCATCATTTTACAATATAGATTTTATTTCTGTTGTTTCTGTTCATGCATAACCAAAAGGTAGTCAACTACCCACTTAATTTCTGGAATAGTTCTGTTTACGCCACTCTTTAGACGTGTCGTTTGGCTTTATTGCAAATGGATTAAATGAATTAGTGCCCCACTTTAATTCTGTTATACGGCTTGACGGTAACAGAAATTTATGTACAGCTGGTGATCGTTTATTATAAATCCGCTCCTTTTTTCCAACAATTAAGAGATAGAAAGTTGTACTCAGCGTGGTAGGACATCTCTTCAAGTAGAACGACGTGGAAGCTTTGCCAAAACTGCTAACCCAGATGAAAATAGAGAGAGATGCAGAGCACTGTATTGCTTCATACGCTTTCAAATGCAAATCAAGATAAAGAGTCCTATACAGGATAAAGAGTACTTAGTATACACATCGTACGAGGAAATAAATATGAGAATGCTGAGCAAATGAAAACGCGAAAACGTATTGTTAATGTTTCACCTACAAGAAAATAATTTGAATGATTTTGTGCCTGATATGTCACTCTGGATGATTCTTGAGTCAACCAACAGAAACGAAAAGACCTCGAAGCAGTGGATGGAAGAAGATATTTCCGCACAAAATAAGATAAAGACGGTTTCGCCTGCCGGATAGCTTACGACCGATCTTTTACTGGATCTCAAATGGTTTTACCTCATCGGCTATATTGCTTCAAATGTGGGAGATGCAACGGTTAACTGTCTTACGTTCTCCAAATGTAGATTGCTTGTGATTTTTCCAAAAACTTTAGACCAATACGGGTTTGGTTCCCTGTATATGTCGCTGACACTGCCTTGTCGAATCCGAATTCCTGTTCGTCGATAGAACGCTACACCCTAAACTTTCTTCCCTTCTTACCTTCATCACTCGTCAGCAACAATTAGGAGATGTGTTTTGGTGCTAGAATTCAGAACGACTGCTTCTCTGCCCGTAACATCAACAATGTAGAAGCGTGTACCACATTACGTCAGCGTACCAACGTTTTTCAAAAAATGGTTCATATGGCTCTAAGCACTATGAGACTTAACATCTGAGGTCATCAGTCCCCTAGACTTAGAACTACTTAAACCTATCTAACCTAAGGACATCACACTCATCCATGCCAGAGGCAGAATTCGAACCTGCGACCGTAGCAGCTGCGCTGTTCCGGACTGAAGCGCCTAGAACCGCTCGGCCACAACGACCGGCAACCGTTTTTCACGAAGACTCGCTAATTTAAGCACGGCAACTGAAAACGGATTTCTTTTTTTTTTCACAGAAGTTCACTATGGTCAGTCTTGCCGAGTTGGTAATTACATTAGACTGATTGGAATAATGCAACGGTGTATATGCTAGTGTAATTGCCTCAGACTCCCAAGACCGAAGTCATTACCAGTGGCGAGTAGAGTTCCAAACACAATGTTATTGCGGTTAGATATCGTCCAAAGGCCAACGCAAACCTAAACATTCCTCAGGAAATGGTAAAATTTTGCCCATGATTGAAACTACCTTAAGGACAAAAGCACAATGGTCGATTTTGAGGACCAACGGAACAATTATTTCCACAAGAAAGTAAGTTTAAATACAATGTGGTCAACGAGTAATTCTTTGATTCTTCCTTTCAAAGCTTAAATTACACAGTATTTCAGTGAAACATTAAAAAATTTACATGTTAGTAGTAAAAAAAACAGTCGTATATCATTATCTTACCTCTGGAGCGACTTGCCGGGACGATATTCCATGAAATCATAAGCTACAACCAGCCACCTTGTGATCAAATTCTGAATCGCTGGCAGTCAGTTCAAAAACTCGGTGAAGGTTTTTACCCCACGTGAGGCTTTACACCCACCTACCATAGCTTCAGTTCCAACATACAGAGAAAATATTTGCAATTTCAGGACTAGATGCTCGTACAAGTCACAGAAGACAGGAGGACAACTACTGATAGCATTTAAAAAAAAAATAGGAATGACAAATAAAAAGTGGATTCGTGCTAATACCAACTTTTAATACACAAAAAAGGACCTATACGCGCCCCGACATCAGCAAGCGATATGAAAACTATTAGTAGACTCTCGTGTTCTTCAGCGGTATCAATATGTGCATTTGTTTGAGGAGATAGTGCAAATAGTAAATGGACCGTGCTACATTTAGCTCTGAAACATTTACCGTTGCTTTCACTTTATCTAAGAGAACGTCGAAAGCTCGGCCAACGTTATCCGCAGCTGAGGCTTCCCCAGACATTCCATGTCATCCCGATATCCCGGCATACTGAGCAGCGCCGCATTCCTCTCTATATTGAATTCTCGTGGCTGTGCAAGAAGGCGAGAGCTCAAGTCGCTACGGGTCATTCTGGCAATTTATTGTGCTTAAGTATGTCCTTTATTGCCCGTAGTTCGTACGTTAGTGTTGGGCAGAGTTGCCGTGCTGTAGTCACAGCGCCTTGGAACTTAAGCTCTGAAGACGGATTCTCTGCTACCGCAGTGTGAATTGTTCGCGGCTTGCGGATAGTGACAAGTGTAAAAGAGGTCTGATTTAAACGGACTAAAGTTAACGCGAACCAATTAAAATATTCTTAAATCAAGGACCAAAATGAATCATTTCCGACTTCCTTAATTAAACGGAAATTATTACACTTTTATGCTAAACAGGGATTCGAATCCGAATGCCCTGGTGATCGTGAAAAGTCACTTTAACCAACAAGCCATCCGAACACGGCTTGAGTGCCGTCTGAAACTCTTAAATATCACCCAAGTTTTCCCCTGCATAAACTCCGTACCATTAGTTCTCCTTTACATTACGTGAGGAGACAACCGCCACAGGAAAGAATTTGGATGCAATGAGCACTATAACAAACGCGGAGATTTAAAAGTTCATTTGATGCCATAGTCACAGTATACAAATTTTTTTGTTTAAAAAGAAATGGTTACATCATCGATTTGAAAGAAGTACGTCGTCATTTTCAAATGTAAAAACATCACTTGGAGAATGTGTAACGGGGATTATGACCATACATCTGACAAAATTACGAGAAATAATGACACCGGTAATGTGACCCTTTGTTTTTAAAGAAAAAATTTACTGTAACTGTGGCTTCACTATTGTAGTGTCAAACAAACTTTTAAGTTATATTGTAGTCACACTCGTTATGACAATCATTTCGGAATATATAATCCGGAGAAGTTAATATTTCCGAAAAAACCCTGCAACCAATTCAGTCAGTTCACTATCGAAGTTAATGTGACGCTATCAATAAAAGTGAGATGAATTTTAACTAACGCACGAATAATATCGCATAACTGCGCGGAGGAATATATTTCAAAGTTTTCATAAATCTTAACTACGCTTGACTGTACCTCACAACTTTTCTGTTCAATTATCAAGACAAATTATAAGAAACAAGAGACGTTTCTAACTTTGCTAGGAGCTCGGTCATGTACAAAATATATTTTTTATGTTAAAAAATTACGAAGTTACATCACTTGAACTGCCAAATGTTATAATTCCAGGCCAACGTACTTACCCAATACGTAGAGATGAGTCTGTGAGTATCGAAATAGGTGACATAAATGACTGTATCTTCCCATTACATTGACTTACAAGCTTAATCATTTTACATGTCCAATGGACATAACATTCAACTTAACAATCTAACCATTGCTGAGGAAAAGGGTTGCTAATAGTCGAACAGACAGACTGAGAGTCAGGCAGACAGAATGACAACAAAATGGTCCTGATACTGTCAAAAACTTGTTCGTCTTTCCTTTAGACATGTAAGCTTCAGTGACTAACACACACCGACCCATTCAATAATGAGGTAGCTTTCCTACACACTGTCCCGACTGTTCTTTTCGTTCCAAGCCTTCACTTTCTCCCACATCATAGATCCTCTTCACACATCTTTTGACTGATTCAGTTAAGTCCCAATTTAAGAATAAAGTCATGGAAGGGGTCGCAATTTCCTCTGGAAACCACCTCGAATGGAGATAGACTAGAGCTAGTATGTAGAATTACATGCAAAAGCTGTATGTTGGAGGTATGTATCCCAGTCATTGTGCTGATTTTTAACGTAATAACGTAGTTCAATGAACTCGCTCTGTTCTGCCTGCAGCCTGTGTATGTAATGGGCTTGTTCATGGTTTTGAAACATGAAGTACATCACATAACTGCACCATCAAGTCTGATATGAAATAATTAAGATATCAGACATGCAAAATTTAAGTATCCAACTGTTAACTTAACATGAGCTACTGTACCAGAGTGCTGGCTGGGAATCGCTATCATTGCAAAAAACCTTAAGAAGTGATCTGTAATTGACAATACATATTTATTTTTTACACTGAACGGTCGCAGCGTTTTGAGCCCAATCATCTGAGAGGCTTTACCCGATGCCCCTGGTAGTGTTAGCAAAGGGATTATATGATGATTAAGTTCTGCTCTGCACATAAGGTATCAAGTCCTTTACATACTGCTCAACATCAAGCTTTCTCGTCTTCCACCAGAATAGTTCCGGTCTATGTCCATCATTCTGCTTTCTCCGTGGCCTGACAATATATGGTCATGTGCTTGTTGTAACACCTCGTCCTTGAATGCTGCCAGAAACACTAGTCGTTCTGCAGAGTAAGCCATAATGCGTCACTGACTGTGGTTGTGACCATAATGCCTAACTGCCCTCGTCAAATGCCTATTGTCTCTGCCACTCCATTTACCTTTCCTTACTGGAGTAGTTATGTCCTGCTTTGTTCAGTCGTCTTGTAGCATATGCTACTGGATGTTCTTTGCCATCAGCATTCGGGGTAAGGATACAACGAACCACCCAGTTTCTGGCAACGAAAGACAGGCTAAATTCCTTCTCAAAATCAGGAAAGATGAGTACTGGAACAGAAACTACGGCTGCCTTCAATCTTTCAAACGCTGTCTGACTTTCTGCCGACTATTGGAGAGTCATATTCACCCTTAATAACCACTTAAATGGTTTTTTAAAAATTTTTGATAATAAATACATAAGCCAAGAATAGACTGTAATTGCAGCCTGGTCTACAGCATTGCAAAGCTCCAGATTGCCTCTGTTAGGTAAGAGTTGGTTTGAACAACTTCCCTTTAATCTCATCTCAAAGGTAGGTCATTTACGTCTGTGCAAAATGGCATTTATTTATATTAAGCATCAGACATGCTGACTGTAATTTGTCAAACACGTCTTTCAAATGCTACACAGCTTCCAGTATAACTTTTAAAGATACAATGGAACTGTGTAAATATGCCATGTAAGTTTTAGGCTTCAGCCCAAGTGAGCTGTGTCTTATAACATCTGTAGTATGACAAGGCTCCCATGATACCATGAAAGCCATCATTGGTCTATATCTAGAACTAGTAATGTACTGGCACTGTCCTCAGTTTCCAACGTTCCTGTAATGTGTGGAGGTGGATATGCGTCAGTCACCGTCTCAGCATTGTCATGTCAGCTGACACAACAGAATCTGTATTTCTTTGTACCACCTGTTGACTCCTTTGGTACAATGGCCAAAGCTGAACCCTATGAGCTACCTCTATGCTCTAGTAGCCCTTCTACCAAATGCTCATCTATGAACTCTTACGTTGGAGATGCTTCGATATGTGGTATGGCTTTATGTAGACTGGTGTATTATTGCCCATAGGTATGCAGTGCTGAGTAACAGGTGATGCTGGAAAAGGAGCGTAGTAGCAATGTTTTCAATGCCTGCTGATCATTGCCTTGCAAGTGATCCACTTTACTACGTAACACTGATTTGCCGACAGTTTCCTTGCAGTTCTGATCATAATATGACCTACCAATCTCCTCTTTACGAAATACATACAACGCAGCAGTAATGAAGCCCTTGGACATATTAATCATGCAAATCCCAAAGTTATCCAGTCTTATAGGTACTATAAATTAAACATTAATATCACTTACGCACACTACTTTTCTGTGTACGAAGCAATACATTTTGCCCAATTCTTCATAATCCACCAGTAGCTCTGTCATCTACAGTGCGGCCGGCCGCGGTGACCGAGCGGTTCTAGGTGCTTCAGTCCGGAACCACGCGGCTGCTAAGGTCGCAGGTTCGAATCCTCCCTCGGTCACTGATGTGTGTGACCTCCGATGTTAAGTCCCATAGTGCCTAGAGCCATTTATTTTCACCTACAGTGCTCTACATGGTAAATCAGTATCAACGAAACCCTCACAACTTCTCTGTTCATTATTTGTGTACATGTTTGCAGTTTAGTTGGCAAGACGAGGGGTGTGCCTTATGAGATTGTATTGCTTGGAACTATGTCCTCCAATGGAAAAAAAGCACCACTGAGTTCTACTGTATTCCTCAAAAGACCGATTTTAGCACGATGTGTATCAAGAACATTCAGCCCAAGAATCGCTAAATACTTTTCACATAGGTAAAGCACCCTTCCATCAGTTCACGAAAATTTTAAGTTTCAATACTAAATCTGAGCAGTGTCGTATCTAACGAGTCTACGTCATTGCCATCGATTCCATGTAATCTGTAACATGGGAACCTACGTCCCTTGATGCCTACAAGGTTCAGACTGGCGACTGATACGTGTGCACCCGTGTCTACCAGGAATTTATGACCCTTGCTCTCCACCAAACCTGCCAAGCAGCATTCCGGCTATGGATTTATTTGTGCAGAGATACGCCCTGTTGGCAGTGCGTTCCGACAGGTGAAGCATTCCCGTTTCTATTTAATAGCTGCTTCTGCTACCGTTATTTTCACTTCTTTCGATTCTGATATTACTGTGCACAGTGTGTTACTTGTCCACATCTATAGCCTTCCGGTTGTCGACACTCCTTTGTAAATGACCTTTACGCCCACGTTTATGATACTTAAACACTTAAGCAAAAACTGGCCGTCAATACGTACTTAAGAGGCAATGTCAATTTCTTCTCATAGCTTACTGACTTCAAGTGCTGCTACCAAGCCACCAGGATTTTCCATCCTAATCCGGAGGGGATACCATGCAGAAAAACAAGCAAAGCTCTGTTCTTGGCTTCCAGCTGCAAAACTCTACAGGCTTTTTTTTTTCGTTTTGCACGTCTGCGAGGTCATGTTCAGAATTCTATCTAAAGATCTTTACCGATTTGTTATGCTTTCGTGTAAAGTATTCAGATTTTCTCTGAAAAATATTGTGCTATTCTGCTTACGATAACGCTGACCTAAACCGTTAGCCAACTGTTGAAATATTTGTGCCTTGCCAAGAACTTCGTGATATGAAACGTATGCTTTAGCTTCACCTGTCAAATGGAAATTAACCACATGGAGACAAATCTCGTCAGACCGACCACTCATTGTGGCGGTAGTCGTAACATCGTTAGCGTACATAGCCATATTTTCAATTGTTTTGCCAGACAAAGGCGTTATTAAGCTAGCTTCCAACGGATTCAGAGGAGGAGGGCGTACACTCTACACTGCGTTAGCCTTTCCTGATGCAGATGGCTGAACATCTGCCTACGTAGATTTTCATTATACTGGTGTTGCTGGGAATTCACATGCAACAACGCCTGTACTGATCTGTTAAAGCGGCAGCTGCCGCACCAGTAGTAGCAGCATAAGTCTGACATTTCGCGTAATCTACAACTGCCGTTTACACCAATAATCAGACACAAATAGGGAAACTGTACTTAAAATACTCAAAAAATACTTATAATCTAGTCCATCCGCTGTGTTATCTCCCAACTAGCCTCAAAACAATTTTGCGCCAAATATCCAAATCGTGTACATGAGCTGTATAATATAACAAAATAAAGGAATAGGTGATAATAAAATATTTAAATGCGTGGCTTTTTAAATTGTATTGAATTAATGAGATTAATTTTTCCGCATGAATGACAAGCACAATAAGCTGAGCTATGCCTGGAAATAAGTTCGTATTAGTTCATATTATTTTGCAGGGCGAAGTAGTTTCTTTCTCCGCTGTAGATTTGTGCTTACCATTCTTTATAATGCCACGTTTGGTCGCCGTGTTCACCTCTAAAGTCTTGACCGTGTTCCCATTGAGCTTATCGGATCTTCGTAATTTTCCAAAGTACACAGGTGGGCTTCAGTTCTTGTAATTATCGTACTATTTGAAATAACAACTCACACGACATTTCTGTTAATAAAATAATACTGTATTTTTCTCAGAGATGCACATATGAAATACATACTCCTCACGTATTCATAGCGACCCCAAAATAGCGGTCTACAATTACTCGTTAAAAATGGCGTGCTTCTCACTAGTTCACTAGCTGAACGCGAATCCTCCCTTCCTCATACTGGTACAAGAAAATCTCCTCTATTTTTTAACAACTGAAAATCAATAATACCTTACGGTAGGCATAGGCTTTATGATGGGCTACCGCTTCATCTCTTCTCTTTGCCTTTAAAGAAGACGAAAACATAAAAGAAATGCAAAAGGTTTATCACAGCTGGCACAGCCTTGGCACATGGCAACTCGTGGGCTGACATGTCATGAAACTTCCACCGCACTGGCGTTAAACGTACCTTTTTACAGTCGCCTCTAAATTGCGATAAATCTGCAAATTCCTGCGGCCTGTCAAGGGTAACTTTAAGATTACTATGAATGCAAGATAAACACACAAAAGGCCAACTATAAAGGAAAATGTTCACTCACCCCACTACATTGTGCCCGTACTGTGAGACGGCGGTCGACGCTGCGTATGTACTACCAAAGAACCGTTGAGACAGACGTAGCGGCGTTAGCGTACCTGCCGACCACTTCCTGACTATAAATGAAGCGACCCGGGTTGGCCAAGGCCGCTATGGGTGAGGGAGTTGTGGAGTGGTGGAGAGGGGTTACGTGCTACACCCGGAGGTATCAATAATCTTCTGTGTTTCGTTCGTATCCTTTTCAGCCCAGCCCACACTCTCCTGAAAAGATCAAACCCTGACGGTTTTACGGTTATGCACTGGGTCTCTCTGGAATGTATCAAAGTCATTCTCTCAGCGCCAGCTCTCTGTCACGTCGAAGTCATCTCGTTGCAGGTCTTCAGCAGTAACAACTGGAGGCTCTCTTGACAGACGTTTGTTATGTTTACATCTTGAGAGAAAGAATGAATAGAAAGCTAGGCGTTGTTTTGTATATTTCTATGCTCTCTGAGTAATGCATGGTGCCTGCGCAAGTGAGGGGACATGACTAAGTATTGGTATCAAATAGACGGGTGTACTTTTTATTGCACCAGACATTTTTCTCATGGTACTATTCAATTCCACGTCGATTTTCTATGTATGAACACTATTTAGTCATAACGGTCAACAATATTCTACCGCCGAGTAGACTAATCCCACAGCAGGCGCACGGAGAGAGGATGCCGTAGAGCCCCAAGTTCTGCCACATAGCTTTTGAATTATATTGTCTCTGGTTCGGAGTCCAGGTGCTGTTTTTGTCGATCGCTGTTTGAAACTGATGATCGCATCCAAGGCGACTCCTAGGTACTTCGTAGTCATTTTATGGGAGAGTAAATTATTGTTAATTTAAAGCGCTAGTTCTTTATTTGCAGTTTTATTATTCAAGTGAAAGCAGGTAACTTCTGTCTTTGTTGGGCTTAGCATAGCCGGCAATCCTGGATGTATTTCTCATGACGCAAAGATCCTATGTCACTGTGCCGGCCGCGGTGGTCTAGCGGTTCAGGCGCTCAGTCCGGAACCGCGCGACTGCTACGGTCGCAGGTTCGAATCCTGCCTCGGGCATGGATGTGTTTGATGTCCTTAGGTTCGTTAGGTTTAAGTAGTTCTAAGTTCTAGGGGACTGATGACCACAGATGTTAAGTCCCATAGTGCTCAGAGCCATTTGAACCTATGTCACTGTGCTTTCAGTTTCCCCCATATCTTTATCCTGTGTGGTCTTTGCCCAATCGTCAGTATACCCAAATGTTAAAGATGTTGTTTCAGGCATATCGACGACGTACATGCCAAGTAGCAGCGGTGCCAGGACTGACTTCGTCTGCTTGTTGTGCGTTCCATAGTAGCATAGAATGGTCTACCGGTTAGCATTTCTTTTATTTGCTTTGCCAGCCTATTATGTGGGATAATAATTCACCTCCCCGTGGTGTGCGCTGGGTAACGTTAAATGAACTAGCTCAATTGGGAGTCAAACAATCTTCAAGATCTGCTGACCAAGAAATCGAATCACATGGACACAATGAAACCTGTCAAGATGTAGCGCGGTGTTTTCTCTTTTCCTTCCCTATTTTGTAGGTTGTGTGGCAACGCTCGACTAGTGCCATGTCTTCTGCTGCATTCGCGCTACGCCATCTTGACATACCGACTAATACACCAGTTCCGAGTTGGCTTGCTTGTCTCTGAGATCGCCAGGTATAAATTTAAAAAACCATAGTGTGCCCACCAAATTTATTCTGAGGTGCAACAGTATTAAATGCAGGATGAAAATAACAATAAAGGAAGACTATTAATTTATGTAACGCCGATGATAAATAGCACCGCTCTGCCTTTGGCTCTTGAACAAGAATGGACTGCCATTCCACCACAGACAGTCACCTCATTATATTCGCAGCAGAGTGCACGCTGTCATGAAGGCGAAAATGAACACACCCCATATTCATGTTCGCTTTTGCTCGTTCACGAACAGTGTTTGCAAATGTCAACACACCTTCGAAGCCTAATTACTGATACTGAAATGAACACTGTATGGAGAGGTAGTCGCTTATTTATGGTATGAACAGTATTATAATCGAATAGTATAAAATAGTATAAGGTCAACGAAATTTCGTAGTAAACATTGAAGACAAGCTTGGCTGAATATTATAACTGTACAAATGACGTACTTTGCACATTTTTTTTCTCTTTACTGCAGAACCACACACAAGCGAGTTCTTTATTTTGTGCCTTACAGTCCAGTAAATTTGGTGTAATTTGTAGCTGTGTCAAACTTAAACCTATTTTTCTTATGCCAGTTAGTGATCGTTAACACTCTATTAACTAAAGAGCATTACAAGAAAGCTGTTCCCTTACTTTTCGACTGCTTGACTTTCGGACTAGTGACTCTTTGCAGGAAACAGCTGTCTCTTGTCTGGAAGACTGGTTGAAAAGAGCCAAGACTTTCATTTATAAAATGAAAGAAATTCATCGTTATGATATTTCATGCTTTCTGTAATGTATAAAGATCAATCGAGTTACCATAATGTCCTGGCCAATATTTGAACCAGTCGAATAGCTTTCATCTTCAGTTGTCTGCAACGGGCCTATCGTCGCAGCGAATGCCGGATGATATTTTGGCTTGAGTTACTGCTTTTGGTCTCCTTCACGTGTTTGTAGTTTTGCCGTCGTCGTCCGTGTAACGTATTTCGTTACCTTCCTCGTGTGACGCCTAGTGCCGCCCCCAGGAAACAAGGGCAATGAATATGTATGCGCCCGATGGGAAGGCGAGTACCCCAGGCGAAGCGGGGATAGCGCAGATGTCTGCAGGAAACAGCATGTTGGTGTGTCAGTAAATGACTACTTTCAATCCGTTTGCAATGTATTTCAAATAGAAGAGAATTATAAAATCATTGCCTGGAATATACGTGAACTTCTTTTTATACAGAGTGTTACAAAAAGGTACCTCCAATTTCATGAGACGATATTTGTACAGGAAGAAAAAGTATTTGATTGATTTATATTCACGCATAGGACTGTTGTTGTCGTCTTCAGTCCGAAGACTGGTTCGATTCAGCACCTCCTCATCACTTATTCGACCTACCCACCTAATCTTCAGCATCCTTATGTACCATACTTCGAAAGCTTCTATTCTCTTATTGTCTGAATAAGCTCAATTCTGGACAACGCTTCTAATCTTGCTACTAACTTATACAATGTCCCCTCACGGCAAGAAAAGTCTAACCTACCTATACTGTCCGGTTTAGAAGAAATTTAGTGGTGGGTGTTACCCAACGGCCATGCCTTATTTTACAGAAAATGGCTGGCTCTGAGCACTACGGGACTCAACTGCTGAGGTCATTAGTCCCCTAGAACTTAGAACTAGTTAAACCTAACTAACCTAAGGACATCACAAACATCCATGCCCGAGGCAGGATTCGAACCTGCGACCGTAGCGATCTTGCGGTTCCAGACTGCAGCGCCTTTAACCGCACGGCCACTTCGGCCGGCTTACAGAAAAGACGTCAATTCTGAAGAATAGCTAACAAAAAGATGCAAGCAAGATTACAATTTGGCTGCTGTCGCATGGATACTTACCGCGTAGGACAAAGACCGGAAATAAATTTTCGTATGTGATTAAATAACTTGTAACAGAAACAATATGAAATTTGATTACAGGTAATAAATTACGGTCGTCAGCTCATAAGTGTGCGAAAGTTAACAATAATTGACTACTGAACTGAAATTGAAAATAAGTAATAATCACAGGTGTGTAGGTAGGCAGAAGCGGAACAAAACTGCACTCGCAGGAACTTGAATGATACATCTGCATGTGATAATAAGATGATTCCAGTGCAATGGAATTCTATGAGGTAATTAATGGAGCTCATTGATTATTGTCTATTAGTAACGTATGACAATAGCAATTTTGAGCAACCTTCTCACTATAACGGCATCTGTCGTCAGCCTTTTTGAAGCAAATCCCACCACTAATCACTATTTTACAGTAAATATTGCTTCAGACATGCTCGTAATACACTGGCCAGTCACGTTGTGACCACTCGTCAAATGCCTAACTAACCACCTTTTGCAGCGCGGATCGCAAAGAGACGTGCAGGAAGACAGTCAGTGAGGTTATGAAAGGTAGCGACAGTGACTTGGAACCATACCGACTTCAGTGCCTGCCCACCCGGTTAGTTTTCTCGATTGAAGGTCTACCTCGCTAACAGCCCGACTGGGGTAGTACCGAAGATCTCGATTGGTTTTACATCCGGAGAGTTTGGTGGATAGGGAGTATGGTAAACTCATTCTGGTGCTCTCCAAACAACTCGCGTACAGTGCGAACTATGTGACAAGTTGCTTTGTCCTTCTGGTTGATGCCATCATGCCGAGAAAAAGCAAACTGTATCTAGGGGTTGACATGGTCCCCAAGGATAGGTACGTACTTGTGATGTTCCTTTGTGCCTTCCAGACTGACAAGATCACCCAGAGAATGCCACGGAAACATTCCCCAGGCCATAACGATCGCTCCTCCGGGCTGGACCATGCCGACGATCGTTGCAGGGTGTTTGGTTTCGGACGTTTCACACCATATGTGCCCACAGCCATCCGTACGCCGGAGCATATAACGTGATTCATCGGAAAACTAGACCTGTCACTACTCAGTGGATGACCAATTGCCGTAATGGCGTGCAAATTTCAGTGTTCGTCGCTGATGAACTGCAGTCAGCATGAGTGTATGAACCAGGCGCCTACTGCGGAGCCCCATAAGCAGCAGCGTTCGCTGAACGCTCAGTTGCTCAACAGTTCCAAGTCATTTTTCGACTACATCCACAACGAGTGGTTGGTCGTCGAGACTTATCTCCGTGTGGCTAATTTACGTCTGACAGGCGACGCTAAAGCATACGTGTGACATTCCAACAGTTAGCCGACGGCATATGCCTCCATTATTAGAGTCAAAAAAGCAAGAGGTCCTTCCGATAAAAACTGAGTACCTTAACGTAGAAGCATAGAGGCCTTTTTAAGAAGTACAGGCGTTTTCAGGCAGGTTTTGGAAGATCAGTGTGCAAACATACCAACTGACGCTAAACGTAAAAGCCGATAGTGTCCTGCTGCGGAAAGCCTAAAATACGGCTTTGTAAATTTCTCAGAGTGGAATACACGTCATAATGTCACATAGGGTGACTGTGGAAACTTCTGGGGACTTGCCTATAGCTCTTAAGGTCGCTAAGCAATTAGAAGAAACTGTCACTACCACTAAAGAACTTGTCGCCCCCCCCCCATGTTTTTGCTTCAGATTTAAAGTATTACAGATGTCGTAGTAAAGGTCATGTACAGAAGCAATGTCGGTAACCTGAATGCTGTAAGTTTGGACGAGTTAGACGCCAAGCACAGGGTTGTGGGAATCCAAGACAGGGATAACAATGTCAGCAGATGCATCTGTCGAACACGAACAATAGTGCTTCAAACATTGGAAGGCATACCCAATAGGACGTAACACTGCATGAATAGATGCACAGATAGAATGTTTCTTGGTAGGCTTTGCGGGAAGCAAGGAACATAAATTTCCCGTGAACACAGGTGTACACCAGTCAGTCGTCAGTCTGAACCTTGTAGGCAGGTGCGGACTTGGGTCGCCACGTTACAAATTATGTGGGGTTAGTGACAATAACATCCTATCACACTTCATTACGCAGCTTAAGGTAAATACGGGTTGCAGAGGCGTAAACTTGTTGATTCACCAGCTTGCAACCACTGTAAACTCGAGCGACCTTGGGTAACCTTTTGCTCAATTTGTCACATAACTAACCACCTACCGTAGACTTGATTGCCATCCTAAAAAACAGTACGGAACTTTGATCAGAAATTGGATGATTTATTGTAGTACTGACCAACATCATAACGAAATCGTAAGAATAATTTTGTAAAGAAACGTCTAGTTAAACTTTAATATTATCGTGTTTAGGATAATTTAACTTTCTGAGAGTTAATATTTACTATTCTCGTGTTTACGATTATTTCACTTTTTGATGTTGACGAGATGCGTAATCCTGACAACTGGTTTAACATTGTCACACTGTAAACTGTGTAAAAGCGTGTATTTCTATGCAAACGTTGCAACATTAAACAAGTCAATACAACTTACACAGTTGTCCTCACTCACAGAATAAGAAAAATCGAAAATATCACCTTATGAACTGAAAGAATTTGAACAATCATTAAATTGTAGAGACCTCATCCTCGTGTGCATTGTAAATTACATACAACAAAAACGACATATTATTGGATTCGAAGCTGACTGTCGGCGGTAGGCTAAACTTCACCCTGCAATTAGTTGAGGTTATCACACAGTAATGCATTATTAAATAGCGCGCCGCTGCCAGTATTACATTTTTCGCTGCATGATTCAGTACTCGGAACGAAATAGAGACTGGTTGATAAAGGACAAAAATATTATTTCTTTCTGTAAGTCATGCGAGATAGATTCAGCAACAGTGGAACTTACGATTCCTGGAAGCCCAGAGCTGGAAACTGCAGCTACGATATTACTATCGTGTGCCTTAAATTGTGAAATGGTTTCAACTCCACCCCCAATTTCCGTTTATTCAGAGAATACCATTTTAAGAAGAAAAAAAAAACAACAACCGCGCGGTGCATTTCGAGCCTTGAGGCTTGTCTTTAGGTGCTTTGACACTCTAAGTAAATTTTCTTTACAAATTTACGTTAATTCTGGTCCTCGTAAGATTGCATTGGCATATTATAAAGTGGTACATTGTGAATATAAGTTTACAAAACTAAGACAATTCGAAAAATAACTTACTACTTCAAGTAGTAGATACGTGGTGGTTCTGATACTGGTAAGATCACATTGGTATATTACACAGTGGTGCACTGCGAATTTAACATACGTCGTATCCACTACTTTGTAAACTTATATTTACAACATGCCACATTGTCATAAACTAATGTAATCTTATCAGGACCACAAGGAACGTAAGTTTGAAAAGAAAATTGACGAAGATTGTCAAAGCACATGCAGACGAAGCTCTGGGGCTCGAAAAGCAGCGTGTATTAAAATCAAATCACCATTGTGACTGAAGGCGGTTGTTCTTTATTTTGCTAAAGTATTCCAGTCACAGGATAAAAGCTGACAGCGATGGATAGAATTAAGAACTATCTTTTTGTTTCTCTGTCAATAGCAAAGTTCCTACTAGCGCAAGAATGTCCATTCATACTTTAACAACACCCTACGAAATTAGCTGAGTTTCTGAGTGACTTTATGTAAGGCACAAAGCACCATATTCATCATAATGTAAATAGTTGTGTAATACATCTGACACCCGAGTGGGTGTTCTTGCATACAGGTAACTCTCATATTAAGTGTTGTAGCCTAATACGCTTACTGGAGTGCATGACGCGATAGCTCCCGGATGCAGTCTATATTAATGACGTGGGAGATAAGTCCTGGAGTAATTATAGACAGTGCCCAGAGAACGCCCCTGTGTATAGAACCTGTTAATCTAAGATGTGATTAAACTGGTACAGTTTTCTAGGGATTCCTACTGGGTCGTTAAGGCACAGATGTGTTTAGAATTCAGTGGAGTTCAAAGTGTTACATGTAATAATATAGCTATTGATAACAGTAGGAATGACGAAGTTTCTAGAGTTAACTAGAGTCTAAAGATATTAAATAGACGGCCAGTTTAATCTGTGAGTTCAACAGCTTTGAATTACTGTCTCAGTCGTAGGATATGCACTAGCCACTGGTTTCATTTTCCACGCCTAGATAGATAAATCCCGTGAGATCTCATTAAATGAGCTTTACATCGGTATAAAGACTAGCGAAAATGTAGTAATTCGTCGATTGAGTTACCGTGGATACTATTCTTTCTTCATATCTATGATTTATTCGTTATAATTAAAATAGCTGTAGGTTTTTAATTAAATTTCATATGACGATGCAAACACATTTCAAAGAATTCCCCTGATGAATGCGAGAGCTAAAATGAGAACTTTATTAGAATCTTTCTATCAATAGAGGGGAAATATATCGTGTATGTGAGCAAAGAAACACGCTTAAATCTCCTAGGCAACATAAACTGAATGTCGGACTACGACTAAACCCGAATCTGCGCGGAGGTGTGGCATATACAATTCATCTGTCTGTTTTGTTTATTTGAGCGATTTACTGCAGAAGGAAATAATGTGTTCTGAAAACATCCTCCCATATGCATTACATTTAGACTTCTGCTTTATGAAGTACCTCTGTAAGTATAAATCTTATCAACAAAGGTACATTTTGTTCCGATATATTAGTTGCAATTGGGTCCACAGACAAAACAAATTTTCGGAATCATAACAGTCTGCTGCGCTGACTGCCATTGTTTGGATTAAATTACAATTTTTTTTATTTTGGTGGCCTTTGGGTACAGTAATTCAGCCACTTGAAATTAACAGGGCTTCATTTCCGTTGAAAACATGAATCTTCGTTTTCCAGTAATTGATAAGTAATTTTAAACTCCGTTTTGATGGACATTAACGATAAGTGAAGAGTCCAAAACGTCTCTGCATCTTATGTTAACAAAAAGTTTCTATATGGACGTACATTGCCTCCTCCCCCTCTCCGCCCGACCGTCCCTACACATACACACACTTCAACTGATTGTATTTTAATGCCAAAGATTAATACGAATTCCACGAGAAGCTTATAGATGCTTACTCTCATTGGTGCGTCTAGGGTAGCCACAACATATTTAATTGACATCCTGGATGTCTCCAAAGTCGCAGAATGGTGATGGTTTGAAGTGAATTCTGGGGAGTTTGTGTTGTTGAATTTCAAGCTGGCACTGATCATTATGAAGCTGTTCTTATTCCCTTTGCCAGTGGAATTAGGTTTAATATCCTTATTCCTGTGTAGTACTGCACCTTGGATGTATGTCGGAATAGTCTTATCCATTTTAGTCCTAGTATCTACATAGTCAAGGCCAACGGGGTCACCATACACTCTAGCACAAAAAAAAAACGACGCACCATGAAAGAATTATCCGATGGGACGGAACTCGGTAGATGCGATGCCAATATACTCGTACAGATAAACAAAAACTAATTAAATTTCAGAAGAATCGGATGATTTATTCACGACAAAGAGCTTCACAAAATGAGCAAGTCAATAACGCATTGCTCCACCTCTGGCCGTTGTGCAAGCAGTTATTGACTGATAAAGTTACTGAAACGGATATCGTGTCAAATTCTGTCCAGTTGTCGTGTTAGATCGTGAAAGTCCCTAAATGATTGGAATTCCCTATCCAAAATGCTCCAAACATTCTCTGTACTTTGTGGTGGAGAGATCCGGCGACCTTGCTGGCCAAGATAGAGTTTGGCAG
Organism: Schistocerca serialis cubense; assembly: GCF_023864345.2. Taxonomy (NCBI): domain Eukaryota; kingdom Metazoa; phylum Arthropoda; class Insecta; order Orthoptera; family Acrididae; genus Schistocerca; species Schistocerca serialis. The sequence goes on along the minus strand of NC_064642.1, from coordinate 621,565,677 downwards.
GCACGAAGACAGGCAGTAGAAACTCTCGCAGTGCGCAGTCTGGCATTATCTTGCTTAAATTTAAGACCATGATTGCTTGCCAAGAAGGGCAACAAAACGGGGATTAGAATATTGTCGATGTACCACTGTGCTGTAAGAGTGCTGCGGATGCCAAACAAAGGGGTCCTGCTATGAAAAGTAAATAAGCACCCCCCCCCCCCCCCCCTTCTTTTCCGGCTGTTGGCCTGAGGCACCTCCGGACACATCTTTGCTTGTCGTCGGGGCTGAGTTCGAAGCTATATACATCACTGAAGAAAGTTCTACTCCAATGACTTTCCAGGCCGAAGACGTATCTGTTGAACGGCGGACAGCGGTGAGACATCCGTCTGATTTTCCCCCACCATATGGAGCAACAACTAGGAGTGATGATCTGGAGTGTCATTTGTTTTCATCGAAAGACCCCTTTGGTTGTCGACCACGGCACCATCACAGCACAGATGTACGCCGACAATATTCTACGCCCATTTTGTTGTTCTTCATGACAAGCCATCATGGGCTCAGATTTCAGGAATGTAATTCCCGCCCGCTTACGGCGAGAGTTTCTAATGCCTAGCTTTATGATTGCCAAACCCTACCTTGGCCGGATGTCTCAACAACTGAGAACGTTTGCAGCATTATGGGCAGGGCCCTCCAGGCAGATGTGAGACACACGGCAGTGGGACACACACCATTAGGTGGCTTGCGGAGTATGATGTAGGTGTAGATGAAGTTGGGATCTCTCAAGAGACAGCTAACAACTCAATCAATCAACGCCAAGGCGAATAACTTGATTACTTAAAAGGCAGAGGTGGACCATCAATTATTTGTTTGCCTGCCTACCGGTTTCCGTCCCATTCGGATAATTCTTTCTTGGTTAGAATGTATTTGGAGGAATCAGCATAAAATGACAGGACTTGACCACGTTGGGAGGTTTTGTAAATTGCTGTTATTAATCACTGGCATATCAGAGTAGTGAGTAGAAAAAAAGGTACAGTATCTCGTTGGTTTTCTCGTACTGTCGCTTAAAAGAGGATAGCCATCGCACTTTTTGAATCAGATTCTGAATCTTCCTTTTCGTTTAAAATGCCTCTACCAGTGGTTTGTAGATTTGTGTGTTCAACATCTGATGGTGAGCACTTTTTCACCTTCACTCCTATGAAACGCAATTCTACTGAACCAGTGCCCATATACGTTAAGGTATGCACTTTAGAGCACTTGTTTACTGTGCATTTTGTTCTTGTTTTCGTCCATACTATCTCATCCAAAAATATCGAAACCAAAGAGCTTGCAATATAAGAGATGTGTTTCACAGTATCCATGATGAACCCCTTTTTACTAGACTCATTTTGCTTGCTTGGTGCCTGCTACCGCCTGTGACATTTGCCTAGCCTACAATGTCAGCAGTAACAGTAATGGTACAGGTACTGCACTGTCCGACTATTACGACGAATTTCTCTTATAACTTTCGACTCTGTAATTTCCGGACGAGGGTCTTTTGCATCAAATTCATATATTTACCCCATCTTTCTCATCCCTGAAAGTTTGTAATAGCATGACGGGACCACGCTGTATATGGACCAGATGTAAATTCATGTCCAGACGGAGTGAAATGGTGCCAACAATTGGACCAAGGCCACACACACGTCAGCGATGCTGATCGGGAAGGAAAGCCATTGACTTGGACCACACATGACAAAATGGATCTGAGCACTATGGAACTTAACATCTGAGGTCGTCAGTCCCTTAGAACTTAGAACTACTTAAACCTAACTAACCTAAGGACATCACACACATCCATGCCCGAGGCAGGATTCGAATCTGCGACCGTAGTAGTCGCGTGGTTCCGGACTGGAGCGCCTAGAACCGCACGGCCACCGTGGCCGGCTATCATTTACCTGTTGAGTTTTATGTCTAGTGCACAGTCAATAAGAGTTACCTAGCCTGCCATAATAATGTGTAACATTTTCTGAAGTTCCCTTGTGTGAAAAAAAAATTGATTTACTTCCAGATATAATGCTAATATAACAGTTTGTGGTACTTACTTAAATATATTTATGTATTTACGTTGTCATTTTATAAGCAAATTCCATCAAAGTAATAGCTCTTAATATACCATTGCTATGACAGAAAGCGTGTTGGAGTCCTGGTGTGGCAAACGTATTGTTCGTACTAATATTTTGGTGATTCGCAACAGTGTTTTAAAGGTATTATTGTAGCCTTATTTTGCCGCAGGACATCGTATTGGTAAAAAAAAATCAACGTTTTGTTCACAAAACCTAATGTCACAACTGAGCAGGTTACTTTTTGGTTAGGTGAATCTGCTTTTAAACATCAGTTATAAAGTCTGGATCACGTTTACAGATTTTTTTATGGCAGCTGGTGGCGGCAGATCTGTAGTAGAATGGTTGTCACTGCTCTGTTTTTATTTGATTTTTAGCATTTTATACCGATCGCTGTGCTCCAATTGTAGAATACTTCTTAAATTTTACAATGTATTTCTGTCGCTAGTACTTATGACAACATTTTAAGTGTTGAGTTGTCCTGTAAGCATACAGCGTTCGCTCACTGTTTGCTGGGACAGTGGACCTCTTTGTTTTCAGTTGTAGTGCTCTTTGGGCTGCCGCATAGCTAGCGCGAGTCTCGAGCACAATCGTTTCCCAGGACGAAAATGCGGCTTGTTAGTTAGACTGCAGTCAATAGTGGAGCGGTGCTAAGCGACCAAAGGTGCGTAGCGTGGAGGACAGCAGCGACGGAGAAACAAACCAGCACCGCTGCATGAGCCGGATAACAGTGGAAGCAGAGAGGCACGGAGCAGTGCCGCGGCGATAAGTGTTTTTGTTGGCAGCGCTGCGAACGGAGCGTTTCATTAATTCCGGCAGCGCTCGGCAAACCCCGGCAATATTCGGCGAATCGCGTCAACGTTCTACTGTTACAACGGACAGCAGCCTCAGCTGTGCTCTACATCCTCGCTGGCGGTGAAGTTTCTCCTGCTGTATTGCTGAAAAACTGGCGTCAGTAAACGCTTTATTATCAGCTGTTTTTAGTAGTATCCTTAAAAACACATAAGCACTGCGCAACGGGATAACACTATGTGGAGTATACATCGCTCAGCTCAAGTACCTTCTCAGTGACTAATAAAGCGAATAACTTCAAACTCGTATTCGCCATCACCTCACATGGTAAACATTATTACGGCCGTCCTCTCTCTGGAGGTGAAAATGCTCGTGGACGAGGAGCTGGTGACGTCACAGTGTGGAATTCTACTTTGCACTACATGCGGAGCGTGAAATAAAGAATCTGGAAAATGAGATTTTTGCCTCTTGGAGAGGAACGTGGCCAATGAAATGCTACATCGTTTTACATTACAAGCAGAAGAGAGGAGCCGCCGTATTGTATCACGTTAAACGTAGTATTTGGTGGGTTTGCTTTTTCATGAAGTACTTTGTATGAAACTAAGCTGTATAAAAGCCTCAGAAACCTGAGGATCTATCAAAACTCGTTGTGGTAGCTACGATTCGTTATAATAAAATGACAAGAAATTGCATATCGCTTGGTATAGATTTCTCGTAGTTGATGTTTTTAATGTTGTAGCTTGTGTGCTACGGAAGTATACCATTTCAGCACTACTACACAATACTGACCTACCAACTGCGCATCTTCTGGTGCAATGTCCTTATTAAATATTAAATAATGGCATTTCTGGAAACAGCCTTTAAAGATTGTAGACCACATACGAAGATGCGATAGCAGCGTCAGAGTTGTAGCGCAGCGAATGGCTTTGTGGGAGCTGAGTTCAGGAGAACAAGGTAGCATGTTCGCATCCGCTCTCTTCCAATTTTTGTCCCACTTTTCCTTTTCTAACAGATTCTGGGTCTTTCTTATTCATATACTAGGAGTATTATCCCAAAAAATCGACGTTATTTACAAAAATTGTGTATTTTCTGCAATTATTTTTGCAAAGGCCAACGACTGGAATGTTTCCCCAGTGGCCAGAAATCTTATCGTAACTGCCAGTCTTGTCTGAAAGGCAGATACAAGTTACACACTGGATCTTTTTCTTATTATGAAACTTTCTGTAAAATACATAGGCCCGTCTCTGGATTAATGGACTGGCTCATGTTTGCATCTTGTCTGTAAATATCTTTTTCAGTAATGGTGTTCAGCTTCGAAATAATCACCTTTTCCATTCGAATGAAATTACAGAACGACTCTTGATCTAGGAATCTGTGTGATGAAGTACTTTATTTCAGAGTGTAAATGCAACATCGGAGACATGGATATTATGTACGTAGTGAACTGTGAATTCTTCTGTCTGCTCTTGAACATGAAATTACGAACAGATGACTATTGAGATTGCCCCATATTAGGAGCCAACCATTAATTGATATTAATAATTAAATTAAGGGGAAGGAAGAGGGGACGAATTGTCTCACCATTATTCATTATCGTTCGTCGGTTGCTGCTGTCGGCGGCAGGCGCTGCGCCGGTTCGGCGCTTCGCCTCGAGACTGCGCCTGAGTCGGCTGCCTTCACCAGCAATCGTGGCTTTACGGCAGGGCTCAGGTACGATCTCCTTGTTGTCTGCCCGTTGTCAATTGTGTGGCCGGAGCTGCGGTATCACACTGTCGAAAGGCGGATTTTAGCGATGGATGGAAGTGCACCCATGTCCTCTCGCTTCCGCGGTGTCTCCACGACTCCCCCTAAGTCGCTTCTCCGCTCTTTCTCAGCTCAACTCCTCTTCAAAATATTCTTCCTGTCAGCTTTGTCATTGATGTACAAAACTTTCAATGCAGCCCAATGACAGATTGCTGTTTCGTAGCCTGGCCTCTCCGCGCGGGGTAGAAATTTCCGATCTGGTGTGGGCTGGCGTGTGCCTCGCGAACTGGCATCTTTCTCACGATTTCACATTCTTACAACGTTTTCCTGCGTTCCGAGGTTGTTGTGAGAGCAGCTACACAACAGTTCTTCGTAACCGCTCTCTCTGGATGAGGCCGGGACAGACTTACGTTTGAGCTCTGTCTGAAAACCTGTAGCGTCCGTGATTTATAAGGAATGTCGAGAAAAAATCTTAAGAACGCTGACGTCTTTCACATGCCTCCCTGCGCCAATTCCCCGTGCTTTGTGTATGCTCCTCCCTATGCCCGAGGGGAGCTGGAATTGTCAACACATCCCTGCTCTCTAAGGCAGTTGTCGGCACATCCCTGCTTCGTAAGGTTGGTAAAATTACAGCCCCTGGGCCAGAAGAGCTCACATGCATTATGCATACATTCCTGGCGTTCCGACCTAATGGCTGCAGGTGTCCATCAGTTCTCAGCACCGTTCTCGTTTCAGACAGGCCCTTGGCAACATGTACCTCCTTGAGCGATAAATTTTGGGTATACGATAAATCGCACAAATCTAAGGGCTGTCAATTCTACTGAGTACTTAGGAATTAGCCGGTCGGAGTGACCGAGCGGTTCTAGCCGCTACAATCTGGAACCGCTCGACTGCTACGGTCGCAGGTTCGAATCCTGCTTCGAGCATGGATGTGTGTGATGTCCTTAGGTTAGTTAGGTTTAGGTAGTTCTAAGTTCTAGGGGACTGATGACCTCAGAAGTTAAGTCCCATAGTGCTCAGAGCCATTTGAACCATTTTGAACCTAGGAATTACAATTACGAGCATCTTAAATTGGAAAGAACGCATAGATAATATTGTGGGGAAGGTGAAACAAAGACTGTGCTTTCTTGGCAGATGCGACAAACCCACTAAAGAGGCAGCAAAAAAATGTTTAAATGTATGTGAAATGTTATTGGACTTAACTGCTAAGGTCATCAGTCCCTAAGCTTACACACTATTTAACCTGAATTATCCTAAGGACAAATACACACACCCATGCCCGATGGAGGACTCGAACCTCCGCCGGGATCAGCCGCACAGTCCTTGACTGCAGCGCCCGAGACCGCTCGGCTAATCCCGCGCGGCAAAGAGGCAGCCCACATTACACTTGTCCGTCCTCTGCTGGAATATTACTGCGCGGTGTGGGATCCTTACCAGGTGGGATTGACGGAGGACATCGAAAAAATGCAAAGAAGGGCAGCTCGTTTCGTGTTATCGCGCAATAGTGGTGAGAGTGTCACTGATATGATCCGCGAGTTGGGGTGGCAGTCACTTAAACAAAGACGGTTTTCTTTGTGGCGAGATCTATTTACGAAATTTCAATCACCAACTGTCTCTTCCGATTGCGAAAATATTTTGTTGACACCCACCAACTTAGGGAGAAATGACCATCATAATAAAACAAGAGATATCAGAGCTCGAACGGAAAGATTTAGGTGTTCCTTTTACCCACGCGCCATTCGAGAGTGGAATGGTAGATAAGTAGTATGAAAATGGTTCGGTGAATCCTCTGCCAGGCACCAAGTGTGAATTGCAGAGTAACCATGTAGATGTAGATGTAGAGCGAGACGAGGGCTTCCACCCGGCTTCCTGCTGAGTGCTTGCAGAATGACTGCAGTGTCCTTTCCTCGGGACCTTGCCCCAGGACGTCCATTTCCCTCTCCCCTCCTCGGCCGCTCGCGACGAGTTGGCGAATGTGGCCGCGGTCGGACGTATTACAGTACGCAAAAACTGACACTAGACACTATACCTTAACTATACTCAATTTAAAAGCGAAAATGGAAAGAACATTCAATTAAGTTAACGAATAACTTCTATTAGAGTATATCTCAGATCGCGTTACAGCATTATGTAGTGTTCCTTTACCATCAATTAGCCGTTCAGGGCATCGACGTGTTAAGACTGTTCTTAACGAGTCGCCAATAGAGTTCACGCAGCTGTTTTATGAGTGTCCATTTCCCTAAAGGAAATGTGTGGTTTGTGTGCGAAATAAAGCCGACAACTGCCGCTGGAGAGCGCTGAGAGGCCAGGTCACATTAACCAGTTCGCCCCTTATGCGACAGTGCAGACTTTCGTGAAGTCGGATGTCCCGTTCACGTCAACGCTAGCTGCCTTGTCCCGTGTGAGGACGGCTTAAGGCCCAACTATAGGTGACCTGAGTACTGAGTTGCTTACAGTTCACATGTTGAATAAGTACTTTGCCACACCAGCTGTGAGCGCTGAACAACTAATAAACTAGTTGAAATGTTTTGGTTATGAGGAAATTGTTCGACAGAAATTTCTTATTACTTAGGATATTACTAATCTTCTTCCGCAAATCCCAAGTTGGACACAATTCTCATCGGAAATGGAATGAAACGCAAATACATCACTGCACAAGTAAGAAAAAGCACCGTTTTTGTAATAGAAGGCATTGTTAAAATGATGTGGCATGCAAGCTAATAACGTATCAAGCGCCAAAAAACTGATTTAGATACAGTAAACCAAATGTGTATGGCACTTATACGAATATAAAAGCAGTAAAAAAATCACTGCACAAACACAAAAACTATACACGTTTTTGTGACATTTGTGTTATAATTTTACATTAGTAGGTTTAAAAACAAAATACTACAAAACTGGAGGAAAATTGAACGTTCTGTATGTAATAGCTTTAACACCACGATACAAGCGCCATGATGCCCATTTTCACTCGTTTCACAAGGTATTCGTAAAACCACCTATTGTCGTCTTTCACAAGGAGAATCATTTTAGCTTAGTCCCTCCACGTTTCTTCAGACAATATAGGATCCCACTGCAGTGTTTCCATCTGCACCTATTAATGATCAGAACACTTCCCGTTGCTCTTAAAGATGTAACGTTCCTTGAACTCTTCAGTTGACTTAAGAGTTAACCAAACTTGCACTACGCTTAACTGTTCAGCAGTCAATCTTAACCACTGCGCTTTTGATGTATGCAGTATGGTGAAATTCCTGTATATTTCAGCAGCTGATTTAAAATCGTAAAAATTGTATATCGCATAACAGTCACAGTGAAAGGCATTGTGTGACTAGCTTCAGTGATGAGGCCAACTAAATATTTTGGAACCTAGTTAACTTCTTTCGTTTCCTAATGTGAGCAAAATAACGATCGTCACAGAAACATCCTCATATTATTTTTGTTCTGTCCACCGCAGCTGCCATTCCACATTATCAGTTTCCTTTTGCAAGAAAGATTCGATGTAAGGACTTATTGCACGCAGGAAGCTATTTCATTCCCATCCCTACCACACACGGTCTCATGTCAGAAAAACAAGTGAACGGTCTCATTATCACCAACATAAATGCAAACGTTTTAATCTGAGGACTGCCGTAAATAGTATATTTCACTGCGCTTTAATAAAGGAAGAGAAATTACTTTTTGTAAATCTATTGTAAACGTTCATACATTCGAGTTACATCCTGGACTCTTGACTGTGTCAGCTTTCATGAAATCCGTAGCTTTCATTGCTTTTCGATGATGGAGGTCTAGCTGTTTATTATTGGGATCACGCCTCAATTTTGATTTAAGAAGATCACATGTAGAACATGTGTCACTTGACAAATGATATTTTAGTTTGGGGAATAAGTCTTTAAAGACTTAAGCAAATAAGTAGTATGTGATTGTAGTGTCTTCATAATAATTTTAAAATTCTTTGAATAAACGAAAAACAGTCAGGTCGTCACTTAAGCATTGTTTGTCAGCTTATTTTCCCTCGAATAGTGGCTTTCTTGCCTTGGTATGGCGTTAATTTGACCATCAACCAGCTTTTCATCTTCTTCTCTATATTTCCAGTGTTTTGTCTTATTTCCTCGTTTCGTTCATAGACAGTTTCACCAATCTGATTTAACTGTACTAATGCCAACCTTACGTAATGTTCCTTTACGTACTCTTATTACATCTCCCTCACCAACAGGCAACGAGTATCACATGGTTACTTTTTCTTCTTTGATGTTACGGTTATTCCGCACCCTTCTCAGTAGACAGCTGATCAGTTTCATCGCCGTCATTACTATCTTCTGATCTTCGTCTCTTCGGTTTGTAAACATGTACTGAGACTTTGCATAGGTATTTTGCTCCACTGCATCTTTTACTGAATACCAATGATTAAACAACTTAAGTTCGTGGTCATATGAAAGCCGTCTGCATTTAAAGTGGCATTTACAGAAAATCTAAAAAGTGAAACAGTGTATATAATAACATTTTTAAATCAACATACGTAGGTCTACGTCTTTGCTGATAAGTAGGTGATTCCATGCAAGTAATTAACTATAATCTCATATTAGAACGATGATTTTTGACGATACGAAATTCTTTTGAATAATAACTTAAATGCATTAAAATAATTGAACATTACTTATGTTTATTCCAAGCCTTACAATAAATACTACGACAGTCACAACATTCCTCGAGCTTGGGACTCTCTATAGCTGGAACCAGAATATTGTCTTTTCGAATACATCCATTTCCTTCGCTGCATAGTTCCTCCTTTACCTTTGAGCACTACCTTCAGCTCTCTTCCTCCGTTTTAGTGCAGTTTTCTTTTCCACTTTGCAATACTGTGTATTATCTATCTGTATTAAATATGTCAGCAGTGTCCTGTCGTTGCAAACAAACCGGAGAGCTACTTCAATTGACAGCGATTCATAGAAGTGCACCCAAAAACACTAACATAGAACATAGAGTTAGCTCATGATTAATTATTTGAACGTCGATGTTGGTGTTAGACACGAATGTCACCTTCTGATAGCTGTAAATACTGTTTCTGGCTCTTCTGGAGCTTGTATAAGAATCCACGAGGGGCGATCAATAAGTAATGCAACACTTTTTTTGCCGAAAACAAGTTGGTTTTATTCAGGATTGCAATACACCACCTTATACTCCACTCTCATGGCTACAAAACGTTGTCTTTCAATATAATCTCCGTTCAATGCGAGGGTCTGTATGGCCGCGTGGTGCCACTCTTCTGGTCGACATCGAAGCCAACGTCTTGCTGCATCAGTAACCTCATAATCGTCCACATACTGGTTTCTGCCAAGTGCTTCCTTCATTGGGCCAAAGAGATGAAAGTCGAAGGGTGGAAGATCCGGCTGTAGAGTGGTCAAATGAAGTTCCGTAAGCTCCTCTCTGGTGCGCAGACTTACTGGAGGCCTTGTGTTTTCGAGAAGTTCGTTTGCCTTTCTGTGTCGATGAACACGTTGAAGTCGTTTCTTTAGTTTCCTGAGCGTGGTGCAGTCCACTTCCGAGTTGATCGTTGAACCATCAGTGAGGACATCAAACAAAATATCAACTTCAGAGGCACAGAAAGCCATCGCCGTGAGTTTACCGGCTAAGGGTGCTGCTTCGAAATTTTTCCTCGGAGGAGAGGTGCTGTGGCGCTGCTCCATGGACTGCCGTTTCGTTTCCGGTTCGAAGTGGTAAACCAATTTTTCATCGCCTGTGACGAAGAGCGACAGAAAATTGTCTTCTGCTAGGCAGCGAGGAGCTAAGCAAGCGCACAGCTTTGGGTACACGCAACTGGTGCACGAGTGTGTCATCACTACCAACAGAGACGTCCAGTTATGCAGCGACGTGTTTGTCATCCGCCAATCACCTTGAATGAGAGTGTTCCCACATTACAACACTGCAGGAGTCACAGCTGAGTGCGGCCGGCCATCACGCCGGAGATCGAACAGATTTGCACGACCTTGTTGCAATGATGACCTACGCCTCGCCCGACAGCTCACCTTGCTTTTCTTCACTGCCACGTCTCCGTAGACATTCTGCAAGCACCAATGAATATCTACGATGCATTGGTTGTTCACCAAAGGAAACTCAATGACAGCTCTCTGCTTGGAAGGCACCTCTGTTACAGGCGTCATTCTCAAGGCTACGTATAAAGCCACCATCTATCGGAATTTCCTGAAAGTAAAGGGGCTAAAACGGGAATATTCCACGGTGCCCCACCAGATATTTCGGGCTGTTTCAACCGAAACAGGTCAAGAAAAAAAAATTCCATTAATTATTGAACGCCTCTCTATGGCTTTTACAGCGGCATTCCACCAATAACTCAAATTTTTGGTGTTTTGACGTTCGATCCGTTATTTACTTCCATGCTAATAAAGAATATGTTTGCCAGAAAGTGATGTGAATATTACGTCCCTCTAACAGAGAAATAAATAAAATAAACAGCTGCAATTCTTTCAGCTTTATATAATTAGGACAAGCCGCTAAAGGTGGTCGCTTCACAATGCAAAAGAACAAACTGGAACAGTATATTGGCAATAAGGAGTGCAAAGGATCTGTAGCCAACATCATCTCGGTTGATGCAGATTGTGACTATGTAAGAAGTATAAGGAATCCGTTTTCTCCTTGATTTAAGTACACAGCTTCATGATCTGTAAATACGGTATTTTGTGCAAAATTCGCTCTCCATTCAGCAGATAGTGACAATCCATTATGCTCTAAGAAAACGGTTAAATAATTACACTTACCATTTATATACTCAAAGTGAATATTTATAATAGACCAGTTTCAAGATAAGACTTGAGGCGCAAAAAGAAAGAAAAAAACTATTTGCGTTTTTGGTTACATAGGAATAGACGTCAGTTCAAACTGTATGTGTATGTTCTACATGGTGTCATGCTACAATGAGTCGTCATTACAAAACGAAAGGCGTTTGCGTGAAACGATCAAGGACGATAGAGAAGAACAAAAAAATTGCTTTGAGACAAGTAGAACTGATTGACAAGGGAAGTACCCTTATGAAAATTACTATATCCGAATACAAGAGGAATCTAGCAATAATCAGTCTGGATAAGAGCAACACGTGGACGTACCGCATCATTTCTGGCGCAGCCGTACCGCAATTACGTTAAAGCGAAATTCGCGGGCAGTGGCATGGCTTAAAACAAACACCACACTATCCCACCATTCTGCCCCGAGCATTGCCAAAAGCAGCTGATGGTTTCCCTATTGCAGACGAATTAGGACAGTACAAGTGTACTTGGAGTCGACTGAAGACTCGTTTAAACGGATAGACTGAATCGCAGTGACCCATAATTACACCTGCGGAAATATTCACACATTTAATAAATTTGAAGGCTATGACTTTACGGTTTGGACATCTATAGGTTAGATACATGGTAACATATTTTAATTTTTTTTAACTGGTAAAACTTTGTAAAGAAAACCGCATTAGCTCTTAGCAATTCCATTATTACAGGGTCACACAAATCCAGTTTCACGATGATTTAATCGCGTCCTCGGGTGTTTGTATATACCTTATTTAAAAATTCAAAATACACGGTCTCCCGACGTGCGGGCGGTGCTCAAATTCTAATGGGTAGCAGGCGCAGCCAGTGTATATTTGCACGTTGAGCCACGGGTACAGACCAGTGGTGAAAAATCAACAGATGGCCGCAAAAGTCACATGACCTCAAAGGAAGAAGGCCAGACCACTCTCGTTTCAGCTACTTCTCACTACTTTCGTCTTTCTTCGGTTTACTATCACTCGTTGGACTGCTCATTTCACTCAACAAATCCTGTAATTCCTCTTCAGTCCTTACACAGTGAATTTTAGTCCTACTCTTGAACGTGCCTTCTATTTCCGCCACTGCTTCTTCGGTGCACAGATCGAACAGAAGGGGCGAAAAACTGCATCCTGTCTTACACCTTTATTAGCACGAGCAATTCGTTCTCGGTTTCCCAATCTTAGTGTGTGTACTTGCTATTTTTTCTTTTTTTGTATATTGTGTATTACCCGTTCTTCCCTATAGGTTACACCTATTTTCCTCAGATTTTAGAACATCTTGCTCCTTTTTACAGTACCGAACGTTGTTTCTAGGTCGACAAATCCTATGAGCGTGTCTGGATTTTCCTGTCTTGTTCCCATAATGCAGCGTAACATCACAATTTCCTCTTTTGTGCCTTTGCCTTTCCTAAATCCATACTGATGGTTATCTAGCAGTTTCTCTGGTTTTTTTTCATTCCTCAGTGTGTTATTCTTGTCAGTAACTTGGATGCATGAGCTGTAAAGTTGATTATGCCATAGTTCTTTCACTTACCTGCCATTGCTATCTTTGAAATTGTGGGGATGAAATTTTTTCCGAATTTCTGATGGTATATCACCAGTCTCATAGTTTCTACCTACCAACCTGAACAGGCGTTTGGTTGCCACTTGCCCCAGTAAGTGTAGAGACTGATGGAATTTTATCTAACACCAAAGTCTTACTTAATCTCATGTCTTCCAACGCTCTGTTAAAATCTGACTCTAATACTGGATCCCCATTGCCTTCCATATGGGTTCCAGTTTTTTCTTCTATCACGTCATCAAACAATTCCTTCCCTTCATAGAGCCCATCAGTGTATTCATTCAACCCATTAGCTTTCACCTCTGTGTTAACTGTAGTATTTCCATTGTACTCTTTCCGTTATCAGCTTTAGTTTTATTTCCACAAGAGTTTGTCTCGACTTTTCTATGTACTGAGTCAGTCATTCCGAAGACCATTTATTTTTGGATTCCTTGGCATTTTTCCGGTAGACTATTCGCATTGGGATCCATGTACTTCTTATTTAGGTCATTCCTGAGTGATTTATATTGCAGTGATACTGTCTTCATCTGAAAATATTTTGTCGCTGGTAGCGTGCCGTTATATGGTAGTTTTTCTTTACCTGGTCTGTGATTGGCCAGAACTAAGAGTTGGACACTCCACTGCAGCTTGGTAATAGCTGGGTGGCGTGACCCGTCGCCAGAAGACGAGAAGCACTCAGAGTAAGTTCGTATATCGCATTGCGCAGTAGTGCATATAACGTGGTACAATAGATCATACCATTAAGCTGGGATTGTATCAGCTATTGTGTTAACTGTTGCTTTAAATATTGCAACCTAGACAAAATTCTTGGCATCCCTTAAGGATTATGTATTCACTACCTGAAAATAGACTTGCATATTCCTACTGCAGACTCACAAGGACAAATCATCAACGGAACCACGACCGTGAGAGATCTGCGAGAGGGAGACTACTTTAGTAGACGAAAGGTGAGCAAACAGAACTTTGGCGACACGTTACTGATGTCTACACATCCGCTTGCAACTTCTCCGTGAGCTGTTATGTTGTTACACCCTCACGTTTCACGGGGCCCCGGGTTCGTTTCCCGGCTGGGAAGGGAGATTTTCTCCCATCAGGGACTGGGTGTTGTGCTGTCCTCATCATCGTTTCATCCCTATTGTCGCTGCGCAAGTCGCCCAACTTGGCATCGCAATGAGACTTCCACTTGGCGACCGGACTTCCCGCCTGGGAACACCCGGCCACAGGGAGTTCACTTCCATTTTACCCTCAAGTTCTTGAGATGTATTACTACGTATCAGCACTAGCTACTTAGTTTCTCTCCCTGCCATCGTGTAATACATAAAATTAATAATACAAATTAATCATTTAATAATAAATTCATATCCCTGTCTTTTGTTTCTATCCTCAATGGTTTCCTATGCTTTAATTATTCCAATCATCCTTTTAGTTCCACTAGCGCTAGAAAGAGTGACACCACAAGCATTCCTATACAAATCTTTGGCACGAGGTGTAGCTACTGCACTGCATTTTAATCACTTCAATGCAATTCCACGTTTACACTTAGACGAGGAATAAATGTAGATCTTTCTACGGTACAACCACCTCCACTTAGGAAAACGTGACTCTGCGGGTACTGCACGTGTTAATATTGTTTGAATGCTTGGCTTGTTGCCAAATATTACCTCATTTATGATTCTTGTGAACCTGCTGGTCATTATTTTCCGTTACACCGTATCGTTTCCTCTGAGACTAGTGCTTCCTATTGTCTTTAGGTTCGTTACCCTTCAGATACCGAATGTAAGTAAATATGAAGAGGTTATCCGGTAAATACCATTAATGGGTGTTAGAACGATACAACATCGTATTTTAAAATCATTTTTAATCAGTTTCAGCCGTTCGAACAAGGGTATTTCACTTGTAAGTCGAATGTCATGACAACCCTGTAGCAGGAAACGAAAATATATGAATCTTTACTTGGAAAGTGTAATGAATTAATTAATTATGTATACAGTTGCTGTCACTGAATAGTAGGCAGCCATGTTAACGTGCATGCGTACATCAAGAGGGGAAGGGGAAGGACACTCCTCAGCAGAACTTGTGCAAGGTCATGGCTCTCTACAAAATCTGGGGATGAATATCAGCTGTTTTGAATGTAGCACATTGCGAAAGTTTAGCAGATAAACGAAATAGTTACAAAAATGTGTTCACTTGTCAATTTAAAATTTTTCCGTTTTCGCTCGTAGCTTTCGACTCAGCTCTTACAGATCAGAGTTCAGTATACTAAACTGATATAATGGAACTTCTCTATCAGCCTTGAAAGTTCTTGCCACCATCACGAAAACACGTTGTTGGCTGAGAGTACAAGAGATGTTGAGGATTCGAATTATACACTGCCTGACGGAAAAAAGTTAAACAGCCAGAAGACATGGTCGGACGTAAGTTTAACTTCGTACACGTACACACCATCGGCGGGTAGGTAAATGATTGCAATGATTGAGTCACAATTCTCTCTGACGGGTGTAATGACCATCAAAGTGCGTTGGTGATGTCCGTGTTTAGTGTTGTCGCCAGAGCTGGTAGGGTATATAAG
The DNA here is from genome assembly GCF_023864345.2 of Schistocerca serialis cubense. Lineage (NCBI taxonomy): Eukaryota > Metazoa > Arthropoda > Insecta > Orthoptera > Acrididae > Schistocerca > Schistocerca serialis. Next base: position 621,550,126 of record NC_064642.1, on the reverse strand, counting down.
GGGTGCGATCAGAATGACATGTTTTGTAATCACTCTGACAGACACTAAGTTGCAGCTTACTCGTAGGAGTCAGCCTTATCGGCACCTTACTGTCTGAAATGGGCCTCGTTATGGATATTCATGTGGCTGACTGGTCGAATTGTGCAATATTCAGATTTATGAAGCCTTCGGATGTGACAGTGTCCCGATGTTGGACGTCATGGGAACGAAAGGACAGGCATACCAACGGTCAAGGTACCACTCGAGCACGTTGACCACCACAAGTAGGATTCCCGCTATTTGTGTCTGACAAAACGGGACATTTCTCTGAAAATAAAATTTGGGAAGCAGAAACTAGGTATATTTTCTCGGTTTTGTGTTTATTACAGTGTGCAGTTGTACGAAAATAACGGACCTATGAAGGAGCATTACATGTTTGCTTGACAGTGTCGCACACTAACTCTAATTGCACAAATTCTGTAGAGTTTGTTCTGCCCAATGTCACATTTTTTGTTGTTTCCGAATCATTAAAAAGTTGGGAGCTAATCTTTGCAGTATAGTCCACTGAGTTGAAAGACATATGATGTTTAACGGTGTGCTATCACATTGCCAATTCCGCTGCTGTTACTAATTATCCCCGTATAAAAGGTAACAGTCCATTATTTAAAGTGCTCGTGGAGTTCACGTTTGATTTACGGTTTACGATAGCTAAACGTTCCAGTGTATCGTTGAAAGACAGCTACTCACAGAGGTCCAATGTAGGCTGCAGTTATCGTATGGCAGCGAAACTAGGTAGATATTGAAATGCGTTAATGCGGAACCGATACACGCTGGAAAAAATTTTGAACACCAGATGCAAATCTGGCGCTGCGAATGTAATAGATTAGTAATGGGAAGGGCTCAGAAAAAGTCAAAGAGATGAGAAAGTCATTATTGTAAATATATTGTTAACCGTCGCTTACGCTGGAGACGTCGACAAGGTGCTGTACAGCTCCAGATTTCCATCCGCCAGCCAAATTTGGAACTAATTTTTTTCGAGCTTAAATCGGTTGCGTATTAACGCCTTAGAATATCTACGAACTTTCACTGCCATACGATAATTACAGACCACGTGGACTTCTGTGAGTAGTCGCACATCAATTACAACCATTCGGTATTGGCTCTTCTCCTACATACAATGGAAACATAACACAGATTACACATTCTACTTCATATTCACTTCTTCTTCGATTTATGAAGAACCATTTTTCTGAATATTTTTCTTGGAATGGACACTTCTTCTTTGCATTTTTAGTTCACTTGAAACAATGAAACATTTTAATAACAAACTAACTGCGATACGACTCAGACAGAGGAACAGAGAAACACGTTGGTGCAACACCTAAACTGAAGTGAGATAAGGGACAACAATGGAAACTCACAGCCTTAGCGCACAGTAAGATTCATTAAGGGACTTAGCCAACTGCTATAATAAAAACACCCGGCGATGCACGCGAAAATTTATGGAAAATAGATATGATGACAATATTTGTTTAAAATCCGAAATCCAGAAGAAACTGCCGTCCCGAAAGTATTTTTCCGGACCCCGATTTCTTTAATCTGAAACTAAGACTGTCCCGGAAAACCGGAACAGCTGACAACCGTAAAATCACTAATATCACCATACTGGGCACCAAGTACATCGTAATTCCTTCACGCCTGCGCCTTCTGTCCGAGAACAACTAATGGACTCCCTGCGACGTTCTGTATCGCCCTGCACTATTGGTCGGAGACTAGCAGAAGCCGTCTCTGTAGGGTGGGTGAGGGACCAAACAGCGAGGTCATCGGTCCCATCTGATGAGGGAAAGATGGTGAACGAAATCGGCCGTGCCCTTTCAAAGGAACCATCCCGGCATTTGTTTGAAGTGACTTAGAGAAAACACCGGAAACCTAAATCAGGATGGCTGGATGCGGGTTTCAACCGTCGTCTTCCCGAATGCGAGTCCAATGTACAAACCACTGCTCGACCTCGCTCGGTGTTCTGTAGGGAATTAACGTTCTGCAGTTAAACCACAACCCAAAGTGCTGCGTTTGTAGTGGAGCCAAGCCTGGGGAGCATGGACTGCCGATGAATGGCTTCGCCTTGTGTTCAGCAATGAGCCGCGGTTCTGCAACAAACCGGATGACCATCGCCGTTAAGTATGGGTGCGATCTGGGGAAAAGTCCCATTCTTCCTTTGTTTTAGAGAGACACACTGGCGTTACTCCTGGCATAAAGGTATAGAGAGCCATTTCGTATCACTTCAGATCAAGGCTGGTAGTGAGTGTCATGCAGCAGTACCATGCTGTCGTCTTTCAACATGACAATGCTCGTCCGCACATGACACCTTTCTCTATGAACTGTCACCATGATGTTCAGTTACTTCCGTGGCCAGTGAGATCCCCAGAAAATGCGTAGGACCAGATCGGACTTCAGCTCCGTCCTAGTGTTAGTATCCAGTATGTCAACGACCAGTTACAGTAGCTTTGGAGCGGCGTGCCTCAGGAGAGGGTACAAAAGCTCTACGATGCCCTTCCCAACCGAATTAGGGCATAAATACAGGCTAGAGCGGGTGCAGCGTCATACAGATAAGCAGGCTCTTACTGCCAAGATTTTGTAACACGACAGTAACATTACATACGCATCAAACCATATTTTTCATATAGTTTCCTCCTCCCCTTCTGGGTCTTCTTTTCCTTGTCAGCCAGTGTATAACAGTACAGAATTGGGTCAATGGTAGGGAGATTTTTCGATATTTAACTGGATGACACAGTTAATTTTGGAGCTGCTCTACGAATATAGGTTCCTCCAATTTCCTTCCACATCCTCGGTCACCTTACCTAGAACGACCGCAATGAGACAGTGTTGTTAAACACCCCCCACCGTCCTTTTTCGTTTTATTGTTTAGTGTAGATTAAAAGTAAGCCCTTACAAAGCTCATAGCGAGATAGGCCTCGCCAAGGACGCAGCGATAAAGAAGTCACAAATAATTGATCAGAAAAAAACAAAAAAGGCGAGTTAAGAACGAAACGAGAGAGGCGCATGAATTTACCTATTGGTAGTTATAGTGTTCCTGTTTTCTGCCTACCAGAAGAAGTCCTACCCTCCAAGTGTGACTGTAAATGCACAATCGTACTTCGTCCAAGTAGCATCATAGAAACGACTGTTACCAAACAATCGTATCCATGATATGTGGATATCACAATAGTGGTTTACATTGAGGTGACAAAAGACATAGGATACCTCTTAATATCACATTGGACCTCCTTTCACCCGCCATAGTACAGCAGCTCTACGTGACACGCACTCCAGAATTCGTTGAAAATTTCCTGCAGAAATATTGAGCCATGATGGTTCTATAGCTGTCAATAATTGTGAAAATGTTGCCGGTGCAGCATTTTGTACACGAACTGACCTCTCGATTATGTACCATAAATATTCGACGGGATGCACGTCGGGCGATCTTGTTCACCAAATCATTACCTCGAACTGTCCAGAATGTTCTTCAATCGTGAAAAGCTGTGGCATGGTGACATGGCGCATTGTCATTCATCAATATTCCTTCGTTGTCTGGCAACATGAAATCCATGAATGGCAGCCGAAAATAACCATTTTTAGTCAATGATCAATTTAGTAGGACAAGTTAGTTGTCCATCAAACAAACACAGTCCGCACCATTATGAAGCCACCATCAGCGCACACATTGCCTTATTAACAGTCTGAATTAATGGCTTCGTGGAATCCACCATTAGCTCTTACAAACTGAAATCGGGACTCGTCTGCCCTGGTCACGGTCTTACAGTCGACTAGGGTCCAACCGGTATGGTCACGAGCCCAGAAGAGGCGCTGCAGGCGACGTCGTGCTGCTAGCAAAGGCACTCGCGTTGGTCGTCTGCTGCCAGCCCATTAACGCCAAATTTCGACGCACAGTCATAGCGGATGTGTTCTTCGTACGTCCCACACTGATTTCTGCGATTTTTTCACGCAGTGTTGTTTGTCTGTTAGCACAGACAACTCTACGCAAACGCCGCTGTTCTCCGTCGTCAAGTGAAGGCCGTCGTCTACTGCGTTGTATTTGCTGAGAGCTAATGCTTGAAATTCGGTATTCTCGGCACACTCCTGATACTGTGCATCTCGGATTACTGAATTCCCTAACGAATTCCGAAGTGGTATGTGTTATGCGTCTAGCTCCAATTACCATTCAGAGTTCAGAGCCGCGTGGCCATAATCACGTCCGACACCTTTTCACACGAATCACAGTACAAATGACAGCTCCGCCAATGGACTGCACTTTCATTGTAGCGTTGACAGATTGCCAACACTACGCACATTATTTACGGGAGGCGGCCATTAAGCAAGCAGGCGGACTTGATGGTCTGAAACAGGATACTTCATAAATGCCATAAAGAAAAGTACGTTGCTTTTGGGAATACTTAACTTTAATCTATCCTTGTTGTATACATCGTTCTTGTTGAGACATGCTTTAGACGATAATTATCAATTGCTATGTAAGGCTAATGGCGCCTTGCTAGGTCGTAGCCATGGACTTAGCTGAAGGCTATTCTAACTGTCTCTCGGCAAATGAGAGAAAGGCTTCGTCAGTGTAGTCGCTAGCAATGTCGTCGTACAACTGGGGCGAGTGCTAGTCCGTATCTCGAGACCTGCCTTGTGGTGGCGCTCGGTCTGCGATCACACAGTGGCGACACGCGGGTCCGACATGTACTAAATGGACCGCCGCCGATTTAAAGCTACCACCTAGCAAGTGTGGTGTCTGGCGGTGACACCACATTCATAACTTGTGTAAGAGATACTACCGCCATCTGTATATCTGCATATCGCTATCTCATGACTTTTGTCGCCGTAGTGTATTCGTCAATAGTAGGCCTGGTTTACACAGCTGCCCACCCACGCAACTCGTATATGTTCAGCAAAAGAGTTCTTGCTGCTACTTCTGTATGGCATTGTTGTGCGATCTCAGAGGTCGGCTAATGGGTGCTGAAGCCAGTTATTCCACTGAAGGCTTCTGATTTCTGCCAGTTCCTGCCCACTTACGACTGGAGCTACACTGGTTGACCTACAGTGTTGCGAAGCATTTCACAGAATAATAAGTGAAATTGAAAACAGACCTCACAAATATCACATAATTTCACCTCATTTTAATCCTGCCAGTAAACGCCTTAATGAAAGCTCCGTAGTTTGCTTTGCAAAACTTTCAACTAATTTTGGTGACAGACACAGTAAAGATGGTACAGCGAGGAGAGTTAATGAAATAGCTGTGTTTAAACCTACGTGAAGGAGCTAGTGAAGAGTATGTGCAGGGCTTCCCATTTGGATATGTTGAAGGTTTGCTTTCGAAGTATGGGGTAAGAGATGCTTAAACAAACGTTGAAATACCTTAGGGGATATTTATGACAAAGCCATCGATTGTAGCAACTTGTGAGCCCACTTTCAGCAAATTAAAGAGTGCAAAAACCACATATTGTGAAGTATGGATGAAAACGGACAGAATACGAAGCATCTGTTAAACTTGACTTCAGTGGCATAGATAATGAGTTTACTTGGCTCAAAGCAAGGAAATGCGAAGTAAAATTATAAGAAAAACCAAATTCCTGGAAATAGATACTTTATCAACTCTTCCTTATTGGTATAGCTCCTTTTATTTTATGTTTTATTATAGATGGAGTCACAAACGATGGCGGTAGAATTTAGGCTTGTTCTGCGCACCAATATCACGCGTCTCAACCAATGAGCGTTCGGTAGCGTCTGGAACGCTCTGCAATGAACGTTGCAGCCAAAGGGAACATTAAACGCCACCATAGAGATTTATTTAGTGAAGTTTTATTCAATTTGTTTCGAGTTGTCATCGGTGACGACGATGGTAAGCGACACATTGTACATAAGCAAGCGAGAGACGTAATTTGCAGGATACACGCTTTCTTCAAGCGCAAAGCAAGTGCATGCGCGTACCGCAGCTCTCGCTTGGCATCCACAATAATGCAGTCCCCGTCCACAATTCGACATTCGCGAAACGCCATCGTTCGTGAATCGGGCTGTAGCAACTTATACAGAAACAGTAATTTATGAAGAAGAAATAAACAACAGTTTCTTATTATACATCACACTTAAACAAATGTGCAGTATTGCCAGGTTTGTCTTATTTGCAGATGATACAAACATTGCAATAAATATTAAATCTAATATAAATTTAGAAAGGGCAGCTAATCAATTTTTACTGACATTAATAAGTGGTTTATAGCCAATTCACTGTCATTAAACTTTGAAAAGACCCACTATATGCAGTTCAGAACTTCCAAGAGATTTCCTTCTGGTATGTGTACAAAATATGACATGGAAATACGAGAAGTTGAGAGTGTAAAATTCTTGGGATTACAACCTGATAATAAATTCAGTTGGGAGCAACATACTAGCGAACTGCTAAAGCGCCTAAACAAGTCTGTGTTTGCAATGCGAATGATGTCAGACATAGGAGATATAAATATAAAAAAACTGGCATATTTTGTTTATTTTCACTCCATTATGTCATATGGTATCATATTTTGGGGTAACTCCATCAACAGAGAAAAATTTTTGGAGTACAGAAGCGTATAATAAGAGTAATGAGTAGTGTAAATCCAAGAACATCATGTTGAAACCTATTCAAAGACTTGGGCATATTAACCACAGCTTCTCCGAATATTTATTTCTTAATGATGTTTGTTGTAAATAATACATCTCTTTTTCCAGCTAACTGCTTAGTACATAGTATCAATACTAGGAATAAGAACAATATACATAAAGATTTAAAATCACTTACTCTTGCCCAGAAAGGAGTCCAGTATTCAACAGCGCATATTTTCATTAAGTTGCCAGCAACCATTAAGAATTTAGTTTCGGACAAGGCACAATTTAAACATAATTTAAAGGAACTTTTGGTGGCCAACTCCTTCTATTCCATGAGTTTCTCAACAAGTGCAGTAGACCATTTTAATGAAAATTTATTATACTTTAGTGTTTGACAATACTTGGTTGTAACAGCCAAGTAACTACCTACTGTGTGAATGATAGATGTATGGAAAGCAGATGTAAGTCTTAAGTCTGTAAATAGTGGAAGATTAATTTTAAATATTGTACATAATCCGACTGTTCTCAACTGAGGATCACTGAAATGAATAATTTACTTTCATTTTTGACAATACTTGGTTGTAATAGGCAAGAAACTAGCAAATGTCTGAATGATGGATTTAATGAAAGCAGATGTAAATATTAAACCTGTAAATATTAGAAGTTTAAATTTAATTCATGTACATAATTTTACTGTTTATTGACTGAGGATCATTAAAATTAATGAAACTCAAGTTTTTCTAATTACATTTTAGGATTCCCTCTTTTATTGGTCTGTGGAATGAATAATTAATCTAATCTATAAGTTACTGTCTTTGTTTCCCATTCAGTATTTTAGAATGTTTATAAGTTGTAATTTATTTGTTTCAATGCTGAATTTAATTATTGGCGTGTAATATTTTTTATCACCATCAGTCAAGTAACATTTTTTTCAATGATGCCACTTTCAAATTTAAAACAACTTAAAAATTGTAGGATTTTCTTAATCTCCGTAGAAAAAAGTGGAGAATGGTAGTTCAGGGGGACAGCAGCATGCGGGGCACAGCTTCGGCAGTTTTCCCGGGCACTGGGCAAAACACTGCTAAAGAGAAACTGACTTCAGTTTACGAACTATACGTGCAGCTAAATAACGACTGAAGTCAGGATATGAAGATCTGTAAAATCTCTCCTAAATAATTTTCAAAAGAGTTAATTAGAGAATTACGTGAACCTGTCAGTGGCTACACACCAGTGCAGACAATGATAGCTCAACGTAAGCATAGGCAGACTGTGAGAAGCTACACTTTGTTGTATATTGGATTATTGGGGGGAGGCGCGGTGCACAAATGCGCCAGTCGGAAGAGTAATCACCACAGCCACGCCCCTGTGAGAATCGGCTAGTGCGGCCGCACGCTATGCTGCTCAATCATCCCTCGCGGTCGCGAGAAATAGGCTTTGTCTGCACCAGAATGGAAGAGCATTGAAATTCATTTCTCGCTTTGTCGATGCGAAATCTCTTCAGTCCAGTCACCGCTGGGCGTCGCCGCAAGAGCTGATGCGCGCGTGTACCGGGGATAAGTACCCGCGGCACGTGCGGTCAAAACGAATGTCAACCGCCGGGCTTATCGAAAGCGCGCACCGATTCGCCCCCCGGCCTAACGCGCTTTCACGAGCCCTCTGGTTTACTGACACCGGATAACAAGAGCCGTAATTTTATCCGCTCCAGATAGCCGCGCCACGTTTGGGAAAATCGCCGGCACGGCCGCCGCTTCGTCCATCGTCGCCGGTGGCTGTTGTGCCGGGGGCAGCGCCGCCTCTGCCGGCGGGCCTTTCAAACCCCCGTCAGCCCTGCGGCGCGCCGTCCGCCGCAATTAGTCTTTGCTTGCCGAAACGCGATACGCGTGACAAAGTGTGACAACTCGACACCAGGAATTTGGGCCGGCCGGCGCGTGCAGGTAATGGTAATTACTGAAACAATGCGGCCCGGCCTCTCCTCTGATTACACACAACTGAGCGCCACATCCATTACGGCCCGGACGACGAACTCGGCGCAGCTGCGGCGATCGCGTTGATTGATTGACAGTCCCGTCCCCACCAGTGACCAAGAATTCTCACTGTAGGAATTCTTCTCCCGTTTTATACCGCAGGGCACCCAAACATTATAACGGCAAAGTTATCGTGTACCGACCACTTCCACTTTTTTTACTTCCATCTCTTCAAATTTTGAGTAGTCGAATTTTAAGTGCGAGGGGCGTTCAGTAAGTAATGCAACGCATTTTTTTCCGAAAGCAGGTTAGTTTTCTTCAGGACTCCATTAAGCCATATTATTCTCCACTCTTCTGGCTACAGAATCCTATTTTCAACGTAATCTCGTTCAATACTACGGTCTTACGACACTTTACTCGGAGGGCTTGTATGCCTGTATGTTACCATTCTATTGGTTGACGTCGGAGCCTACGTCTTGTTGCATCAACGACCATCCCATCGTGGACGTAATGCCTCCTGCCTAGAGCATCCTTCTTCGGACCAAACAGACTGAAGTCGGAAAGTGAGAGATCCGGGCTTTAGGGCGGATCAGGAAGAGCAGTCCTATGAAGTTCTGGTGTCTCATATCGGGTGAGTGGACTTTCCTGAGGCCTTGCTTTTTTGTGGTGATTAACAAGCTCAAGTAGTTTCTTCAATATCCTGAAGGAAACGCAATACACTTCAGAGTTTATCGTTGCAGCATGAAGGTTGACATCGACTACAATAACCCCGTCAGAGTCGCAGAAGACCGTCGTCATAACTTCAACAGCTGAGGGCGCGGCTTTGAACTTATTTATCGGAGGAGAGTGGGTGTGGCTCCACTCTCTGGTTCCCGTTTTGTTTCCGGTTCGAGGTGATGAATCCAAATTGTTCCATTATCTGTGACGATGTTCGACATAAAATTCTCATATTACCCTCGCAACGCGAAATTTCGCACAGATGGTCCTTCGTCGCTCTTTGAGTACCCCGACTGGTGGACGAGTGTGTCAGACTTACGAGCCGTGGTAAAATTGCTGTTTTGAAGAGCGCGCCGCAGCGCGTAGTGTCAAGCAGTCGCCCTCCGTTTCTGGCGGTGGCACCACTGTGGAAATCGCAGCTTTGGTGTCTCCCTCTGGTGGGAAAGGGGAAAGCTTGCCTGTCCACGAGCATTTAAGGGGCGCTATGAGCTCGCCAGTCGGTCAGTCTGGGTCAGTCTCTCGTCACCAGCTTCCTAGTCTGTCTCTCGTCCGCATTTGTTAGGCAGTTGGTGTCTGTCTGTCGTTCGGAGTGCTAGTATGTCTGTCGTTCGGATCAACCTTTAAAGCCGACAAAATGAGAGTCTTTCCACTCCTCCAGTAATAGAACTCAGTGAGTGGTCGCCCGGTCGGGGCTTAGTTCCTGCATCTGAGTATGTGCGTTAGGCAGCCAGTCCGCTCGAGTTTGCTTCGGCAATGGTCTTTGGCGGTTGGATCGATCGGTTGGTCGGTCGCGCACTGAGACACAAGATGACTTGTCCGTCTTGAGCGTCGGCGCATGTGAGGTCGCCACGTGAGTCCAGTGGGCCGCGGCGTATAGCGAGGGGTAGTGACTTCGCGATCGACACGAGAGCAACAGGAGTCAACCCACGACATCAATCTGGCCGGTGCGACACAGTGAGACGGGAGATCGGCGCGCCTTCCCGCGTCCGTTGAAGCGGCTGGCAGCGGACGGTTCGGGAGAGCGATCTGGGGGTGCTGCGCCAGGTCTTCTCTAGAAATCGCAGTTTATAGAAGTTAAGTGACTGGTGATATCTTGTTTGATTTACTCTTGTTAAATTCTACTTGTTTTCTTGGTGGGGTCACCAGCCGTTTTGCTTTGGGGTCGTCCCACCATTCTTCTCCCTTTGCCCACCCGCGGGAAGGTGGTTGTTTATAAATTGGGTGGTCCGTTTTTCCCTTGTGGAGTAGGGGCGGGTTAGAGCAACCTGAGGTTCGGGGTGTAGGGTAATCTCCCTATCAATCTACCGTACGTTAGTAGCTGCCTCTGTCACGTTTGTCGGATTTAGTGTGTTAACGAATTTATTGCTTGGAGTGTAACGGCCTAATACCTGAAATATGTTTTGATCTTTGGAAACTTTGATATTATTGCCTATGATCTTGAGGGGTGGTATCTGTGTACTGTAGAGCATCTTAACTATTGTTTGGCCAACCTTGTAGAACTTTATATAAGATTGCATTTCATGGGCTTTTATTTAAATGATCATTTTAGTATATAAAGTTGCCACCCTTTCACCGTAAGACTAGCGATTCATCAAGAACATAAACACATTTAATCACACTATGTAAACATGGAAGTAGTTGCCAGGGAGTAACTGATGAAATCATAACCAAATTCCTTTTAACAAATGGGAATTTTACTCACTTTAATAGTGCCTAAAAGCATTTTTTAAAAAAGAAACAGATTTAAAATTATAATCAGAAATCACCCTCTAAATATCAAAGTTACAATTTATTCAGATGCAGAAAGAAACAAGTTTTGACTGTATGAGCTTTCGGGCAGAAAACCTTGCCACTCCCTTTTGACGCGGCCGTAGTTGCCACCTTCGGTGGCAAGGTTAATATTTTAATTGTTAGCGTTTTGTACCATTTTCCTTCTCTCCTACGGGGGGGGGGGGGGGGGGTGCAGAGTTTGTGTGCTTGTGTAAATTATTAAAAATCTTAGTTTAAAGTTATCTGGTGTGTTGCAGATTTGCACCAGTGTTGTCTTTCAGAGGCTGTTGTGAGCGGTCGTAACTACGGCCGCGTCAAAAGGGAGTGGCAAGGTTTTCTGCCCGAAAGCTCATACAGTCAAAACTTGTTTCTTTCTGCATCTGAATAAATTGTAACTTTGATATTTAGAGGGTGCTTTCTGATTATAATTTTAAATCTGTTTCTTTTTTAAAAAATGCTTTTAGGCACTATTAAAGTGAGTAAAATTCCCATTTGTTAAAAGGAATTTGGTTATGATTTCATCAGTTACTCCCTGGCAACTACTTCCATGTTTACATAGTGTGATTAAATGTGTTTATGTTCTTGATGAATCGCTAGTAAACAAAATAATTTCTTAAGAATATTCTTTGAAAATAAATCACCGTTCAACGTAGCAACACAGATGTCGAGTTGAGCAGCGAGGTGTTTGTGATCCGTCGCCACCTCGAATGAGAGTGTCCGCACGTTCCAAAACTGCAGGAATCACAGCTTTGTGAGACCGGCCGTAACGTGAGAGATGGAACAGGTTCTCTCGACCAGACACCTCGCCCAACGATTCACCGTACATCTGTTTACTGACAACTCTCCGTAGACATCCTGCAAGCACCTATGAATATCTGCGATACTCTCGTCTTCCACCAAAAGAATCCCAGTGGCATCTCTCTGCTTGGAATGTACCTCCGTTATAGACCTCATACTGAATGCTACGTGTAGCACCGACACCTACTGGAATTTCGCGAAACTATTGGGACTGTAACGGGGATGTTCCACGATGTACCAGAACAAATTCTGCATCTTTTTCAATCCAATTCGGCCGAGAAAAAATGTGTAGCATTACGTATTTGACGCCCCACGCATAAACTATCATTAATATCAATTTTCTGCTGTGATACCAGATCCTTTGCATCTCCATTTATAGCGCTCCGTTGTTTCCTCAACAATCCTGCTGAATGTGCTGTCGTCCAGTGCGCCACCAGGATCTGAAATCTCTTCTTCCCTTATTTCCTCTCACTTTCCACATTCTCTTAGAATACCATTTTTATAAACCACACACTCTTTCTCAGTCTGTTCCGTAAACAATTTATTTTCCTTCGTTTTATTTCATTCGTTAACTCTTTTCTCTCGCTGTTCTCAGTACATCGCAATTTTCCACACCAGCTCTCTTGCCAACGGCCTTACCGCAGTGGTGACATCGGTTCCAATCGTATCACCGAAGTTAAGTGCTACCGGGCTTAGCTAGTACTAGGACGGCTGACCGTTTGGGTCTGCCAGGCGCTGTTCCCAAGTGGGCTGCACTCAGCCTCTGTGAAGCCAGCTGAAGAACTACTTGATTGAGAGGTAGCTGATCCGGTCACGAAAGTCGACAACGGCCGGAAGTGCAGTGTGCTGGCCAAATGCCCTTCCATATCCGCATCCGTCCAGTGCCGTTTGGCCGCTGAGGATGACACTGCGGTCGATCGCTACCACTGGGTCTTACGCAGCCTGTTCGGACCTACCTTTTAGTGACATATTAAAGGATAATCCCTACAAATCATTTTCAGAAGACGATTGCCAACAGTTGTTAAGAACGTTTTCAAACGAATGGCACGCACCTGTCTACATGTCTTTTCTGTCACGGTTAATAGCCATTATCAAAGTTCAGAAATTAATATTTTGTACTATATGTATAACCTCGTGTTTTATTAACGTCGCAACATTTTTAGTACAGCCCCATCAGAACAACTGAACACCTAAAGAACTAACAGTTTTCTGTAATCAAGAAATCTCTTGTCAGATAGCAAATTGAAACGTGCTAATCGCTTCATTTCATGTAACTTGGCATATTGTGCCATTGACACGCCGTGTTTGTTGTGCCTTTGTTGAATCTCCCACGCTAAAATTAACTCTTCCTAGACTACGCTAAACCTCTAGGGAGAAGATGAGCCAAACTGTTTTATTTAATTAGTGCCCGTGGATGGTATTTTAATTTCCTTTATCCTGTTGTCCACGAGTGATAATTGTGGTGTGACTGTCTGGGTGTCTGGTAAGAAACATAACATGGAGACAGAGAAGGTTAGGGCTGAGAGGACTGATGGCGAGTTTCAACCTCACCAACCCCTCCTCCCCCCCTTCCCTCCTCCCCACATTTCTAAGGTTCTGTGTCTTAACCTTTAAAAGCAAAACCATTATACGATGGCTTTATTGTTCGTCTGTCTGCCTGCCTGTCGGACTGTTAAGAAACCTTTCTCTTGGGAACGGCCAGACGTATCTAGTAGAAATATATTTCATATATTAGGTTCCATGGTTCCTCGGCAGTTTAAAAATTTTAAGCTTCTAAGTCAATTCCGTCGAAAGCTACAGCCGTTTATGTCGCATATTTTAATACTCCAAAACTCACTCATCAAAACCTATGGGGTACTTCCCGATAACCTAGAATCATGAAATTTGTCAGGAAGCAAGTTCCGTAGTACAAGTGCAGAAAAAAATCCGGAAACTGTCAATCTGTACTCATATAACACGAAAAATGTGTTTTTGTTATTTCTCATCCATCTGTCTCATCTGTCCGTCTCTTACAACCCCTTTTCCTCTTGAATTAAAAGTCGTACCAAGTTCAAATTCATGTCACGTCCTAAGATCCACGGCCCTTTAGCGGTGTAAAAATGTTTAGCTTCTAAGTCAGTGACATCAAAAGATACGGTCATTTGTGTCACATACTCTGATTCCCGAAACTTCACTCATTAACACCCTTAGCGTACTTTCCGTTCACTTAGAGCAACAAAATTTGAAAACTGCAAGTACAGCAAAAAATCCTGTAATTCTTAATTTGTAACTATATCTCACGAATAGACTATTTTTATCAGTTATTAATCCGTCTGCCTATGTGTCCGTCTATTAAGATCCATTTTTCCCTTGGACAGTTTGATGTACGAAGTTCAAATTTGTGTCACATAGCTAAGTCTGCGATACATCCAGTTGACGAAAAACCAAGATATTTGGCAGGAAGCAAGGTTTTACAGTACAAATAAAGCAAAAAAATTACAAATTGTTAAATTCTAATTATGTCACATAAAAATAGTTCTTCCTATTAGAACATACACTGAAACGCCAACACAGATATGTAAACAGCGACAATACGGCGCTACGGACGGTAACGCCTATATATGACAACAAGTTTCTGGCGCAGTTGTTAGATCGGTTACTGGTGCTACAACGGCAGGTTATCAAGATTTAATAGTTCGAAAGTGGTGTTATAGTCGGCGCGCGAGCGATGGGACACAGAATCTATGAGGTAACGATGAAGTGGAAATATTCCTGTACAATGATTTCACGAGTGTACCGTGAATATGAAGAACCCGGTAAAACATCAAATCTTCGATATCGCTGCGACCGGAAGAAGATCCTGCAAGAACGGGGCCATCGACACAACAGAGAATCGTTCAACGTGACAGAAGTGCAACCCTTCAGCAAATTGCTGCAGATATCAATTGTGGGCCATCCATAAGTGTCAGCGTGTGAACAATTCAACGAAACATCATCGGCATGGGCTTTCGGAGCCGAAGGCCCACTCATGTACCGTTGTTGAATGCATGACACAAAGCTTTACGCCTCGCCAGAGCCCGTCAACACCGGCATTGGACTGTTGCTGACTGGAAACATGTCGCCTGGTCGGACGAGTCTCGTATCAAATTCTATCGAGCGAATGGAGGGGTACGGGTATCGAGACAACCTCATGAATCCAAGGCCCATGCATGTCAGCAGGAGACTGTTCAAGCTGGTGGAGGCGTTGTAATGGTTGGGACGTGTGCAATGGGAGTGATATGGGACCACTGATACGTCTAGATACAACTCTGACTCCTAAGTTCCCTTTAATTTACGTCTATGGTCACAATCTTTTTGTTTAACAGATTACCAGTTTCGGTCTTTAACGACCATCATCAGATCTGTTTCATAGAAACATGAAACAGATCTGATGATGGTCATTAAAGACCGAAACCGGTAATCTGTTAAACAAAATGATTGTGACCATAGACGTAAATTAAAGGAAACTTATTACATATACGGGTCACTGTGTTTTTTCGCGACGATGTAGCAGCTTGTGAAACTCTGACTCCTGTCTGATTACCTACATACATTCATGTCCATTGTGCATTCCGACGACCTTGTACAATTCCAGCAGGACAATGCGACATCCCACGCGTTCAGAATTGCTGCAGAGGGGCTCCAGTAACACTCTTCTGAGTTTAAACACACCCGCTGGGCACCAAACTCCCCAGACATGAACATTATTGAGCATGTCTGGGATGCTTTGCAACGTGCATTTCGGAAGAGATTTCCAGCCCTCGTACTCTTACGGATTTATGGACAGGCCTGCAGGTTAAGTGGTGTCAGTTCCCTCGGGCACAACTTCAGACATTAGTCGTGTCCATGCGACGTCGTGTTGCGGCATTTGTGCGTGCTCGCGGGAGCTCTTTACGATATTAGGCAGGTGTACCAGTTTCTTTGGCTCTTCAGTGTAGATTGCATTCATCATCCGTCAAAAGTTTTAGAGACGAACATTACTGCATGCAAACATAAAATGTAAGTTGTGGTACTGTCGTACTTAGCAAATAAAAATATTGTATTATATCTACAATATCTATATATCTCAACTTAAGTTACCTGTTCATTTTTCTTTACACGTTCGGGCTAGTCTGGGGAATTACTGTAGATATTTTGATACGGTTGGGGAATTCCCGGGACCGATAGCTTGCTAGTATCCATATCAAAAACAGCAAAAAATCGTTGAGACTCTCGATTCCCAGGATGGAAGAACTAAAGAATTGCACGGGACCCTCAGCGCGCGAATCCTACTCGTACGTGTCTTTTTTTTTAAAAACTAAGAATTTCTTGAGCGTCGAGTTGCAACAAATTGGTGTGTCGCAAATAAATGTCCCGTGTGTCGTGAGATTTTTATGTGCCTGTTTATGAGTAACAAGTTTCTTTTACCGGACGCCTTATGTTTACGTTTATATTTTGTTTCTATTCATGAGTTTTATTTGATAAATATGTAAAATTTGTTTGTGATGGTCGTTCCATAAGTGAAAGAGTGTGGAGAAAGCTTGAAAAGTCCTCTGATGTGCCCAAAATAAGACATAGTGAGCAACGTGTCACTAGTCAATGTAGTTTTAAACAAGACATTGAAGGAAACTGCAGTACATGCCACGTGAAGGATAAAAAAAATGATAGGCTGCAGCGTAGGAATGGTTGGGCATTTGGAACGAATCCCTACTCCCTACTTTGTGAACAGAGGAAGCGTTCTCTCGATACTGTGGTTCCAGGCAAATCAGACGAGGATACAGCTTCGGAGAAGGATGAAAACTTAGAACGGAAGCGAGAGATTTTGTTTATTCACTTCTAACTGAACGAATCTCTCCGCTCATTCTTAAGAGCAAAGGCGAGTTATGGTGAATCAGAAACAAGCTACTGGCCTCCCAGAAGAGGTTCCATGGGGTGACTGTAGCCACGTTACTCTAATGGAGAGAAGTCGGGATGGAGACTGTAGTATTCAATTACGACGCAATTTCTGTGTCGCATCGTCAATGTGAGGGTGCTACGGTTACAGCAAACGGTTTGTGGTGCATCAGGCACAACCTACTGGACTTCCAGGAAAGGTTCCATCCCGTAACCGTAGCCACTTCACTCACTATGACAGAAGTCGGCATGGAACGTGTAGTATTCAATCGCGACGCAATTTCTGGGTCGCATCGTTAATTTGAGGGTGTGAGGGCTGCAGTAAGCGGGTTGTGGTGCATCGGAAAGAAGCTACTGGACTCCCAGGAGAGGTTCCCTGAGTTGACCGTAGCCACATTATTCTTGTGGAGAGAAGTCGGCATGGAGCCTACTGTATACAATCGCATTGCAATTTCTGTGTTTCATCGTCAACGTGAGGGTGCGAGAGTTACAGTAGAATTCGAAAACAAAGCGAGAAAATTTCTCCTTGACAAATCCTTTTATTTCGTAGACGAATTTCTGTAACCATCTCGTGTAAAAGGCGGTAAAAGTAACAAGAACTTACAAATGTTCAGAATGTAGCCACATGTTCAAATTAACTTGCGATGTGAATGGAAAATAACTTGTTTCACTTTATTACGATTTACAGTGAAAAGCGAGCCATTGAACACGAAACTAACTGACTCACGACTCATCATTTTCACTATGTTGTAGGCCTTCTGAATCTTAATGCCTTCCTTTTCATTTCCTTGGAAATGGTAGACTGTTTACTCCCTGGGGGTAAAGTCTGTTACGGAATGCATTCCCTTCGTTGATTACTTGTTGGGTTAAGGAAAAACGCCACCTAAAGATATCACTCGAGGTTGTTAGCTCCGAGGAAAGCGTTTCCAGCTCGATCTCTGGTGAAAAGAAGCAAACCACTTTGTCCCTGGTACCAAGTCAGACGCAGTGAGAATTTTTTCTCGAGTTGTTTCTTCCGCTGGTTCCGCCGTTCAAAGATCCATTCTTTCCGTCTTCATCACCGCATTCAGTGCAATCTTGGCGTACAGCCCCCCACGAGTTACTGTCAACAAGGCCAGGTGAGTCGTAGACGTTCTACATATCCCCATCTTCCTTCCTTGTTGCTTGCGTGAGAAGGCCAGGGCTGCGAGTGGCATAACGGATTCCTTAAGTGGTTTTAATACGCTGGTATGTCTCATAGAAGCAATAATGTCGAAACGTTTCAAAAATAAATGGCCCTCGCCAAAACTGTATTTACAAGTATGCGTTTGTTCCGTTACACCTCATGAGGTTGAAACCTGGTAAATTAACTGATATGAGTCTGTTGTACCTATAAGTTCTCATTGGGCAAGATGGCCAGCGTCTAAGACAGGGGCTTCCTGGAGAAATGTCGTTCAAATATCGGTTTGGGATTTAAATTTCGTTTGTCCGTGATGTAATTTTGAAAGAATAAACTCCTAGTTTATACAACGGTCAATCAGTAACAACACATATCATCTTGTTACGTTGCCTTTCCTCTATCTATCACTTCTTCTTTTTTTTCTCGAAGTGACTGGAAAATCAAATGGAAATGTAGCAACTCTAGCACCAACGAAGAAAGAACTTTGTCACCTTTTTTTCTAAGCACATGTAATGTTAAAATAGAGGCATAGTGCATTTATGGCAATGATTTAGGCGATAAAAACGAACAACACTTCAGCAATGACTAAGCAATCATGGATTTTTTATGAGCTCATGCGAAAGTAGGAATAACTTTATTCCTCCCTTAAAAATATGAAACATCACATTACTACAGATAATAGACCGTTTACTGGATTGAATTTAATGTTACATGATTCGAAGTCCAATAGATGCAGCAAAGGTTCATTGGTCGAAACAGACGGTCAGACAAGACAGGGCACGTTGAATACAAATAATCTCCTTATATGAAACTTATAACATGCCTAGAAGTGTCTGCCTTCTGATATATTATAAGTTAACCAAACTTGCTTATGCAATTTCTGTATAACTATTGGCTATATGACTCCTCCCGTCTTCAGCGAACAGCTCTTGTGCCACAGAAATAGCTGAGATACATGTCTGCGACTGCTTGAAACTTCTACAAATCATTCACATCTGCGAATTGGAATTTCTATGACATTATTTTACATTTTATAAGATATCATATAGGTCGTTTAATGGTGTGTTAGAAGAACTTTTAGATATTAGTCGAATTGTGTGCTTCGAACACAGAGAGGCGCCAGCCCACGTCAGCGGTTCCGTCAAGAGCCATGCGGTAATAATCAAGTCAAAAATCCTATGGATCAACCGCGCAGTCTCATTAACTGCTCACAGATTTTCCATGGATAGCGTTTATAGATTTGTATCAAGCATCAGAAGTGGACTTAAAGGTACATGCGTCTGATGTGAGTTTCGGCATTAGCTCTCACATCCACAGAGAGCGAAATACAGCTACAGTTAATGTGCTCCCTCGCACGAGGTTTCTCGCTAATGTGTTCGGTCATTACGGCTTCGAGATGTAAATGTGTTTCATTCCATGGCACTGTATTCATAGGGGGCATCTCTAGGACGACGACTGCTGAAGGTGCATGTGGATATCGGGATCTTGTTACTTTTTCCATCTGCCGTATCTGATTATAAGTTGTAGCCTGCTGTAATTCCCGCGAGCAGGGCCTTAGGGCTAACGACTAGGGACGTTTCAATCGATGATTCGATACCACATTTCAGATCGATAACAATATGTTTTATTGTCTTGATACCACGATAGAATCGAAGCATATACGTCGATGCTAAAGTCCCGCAGTGTAGTATTGGATTATCCTTTTTCAGTTATTCTTGAACACAAAAAGACTTGCTTAGATTATACAGTGAAATACTGAAACCAGATACAAACGTAAGGAGTAAAATAGACAAAGTAACTCATTTTGAATACAGGGGTATGTAACTGAATGATGCTATTTTCCCATGAATCAACTCGATTGTTTACTGTATACTACACAGATTCTCAACATTTTTTAATTCCCATTAAACCCGTGTGCAAGGTCCTGATTTCCCCCACCATCATTTATGCTTCCGATACTGTGATATTTTTCACGATATTTTCCAACTGTCGAATACTCGGTATCGATAAGGATGCCATTGGCTTCGACACAAAAGTGTCAACCTTGCCATTTTAGACATCACTGCGCTTAGCGACGACAGAAGAGAAGTGAAAATATTTTGGCCCATCTCTTTTCCGGGTTATTGCCATGTTTCCTACAGAAAAGGGTTTCTACCTGTCCGATGTATCGGGGCCATCACCATTATGGACCTTCTTCTCCCGACATCCCGACAACACTGAGTTTTGCCCCGACTTTGCTAAATACTGTTGCGAGCTTGGCTCAAGTACTGAAATAATGCCATCTGTTAGTGCAACATGTAAATGCAGCTGTAGTTAATTTTATTTATGTCAAGAAGTTGATGTTGACAAGGTCGTCGCACGGATGGCGTTGCATGTTAGGTACCCTGGATCGACGATTCAAGCACCTTATAGATCTAGTGCCTCATTCGAGAAAATGCCTGACTTCTCCAGTAGCATGAGGCTGCCACTACTCAAGCAGAGCCAGCTGAAGAATCGGGAGGTTCCCATTTGAGTAGCGATCTGATAAGACGATTCTTTGTAAGCGTAATACGAACAACGAATGCAAATTAGTAATGTCTGAAGGGTGTGAAGTGTATATAGCAACAAGTATTTCGATAACTATAAGTGTCATCGTCGACTGTTCACCATCTAATAAACTTATCATGTTGTTGTTGTTGTTGTTGTGGTCTTCAGTCCTGAGACTGGTTTGATGCAGCTCTCCATGCTACTCTATCCTGTGCAAGCCTCTTCATCTCCCAGTACCTACTGCAACCTACATCCTTCTGAATCTGCTTAGTGTATTCATCTCTTGGTCTCCCTCTACGATTTTTACCCTCCACGCTGCCCTCCAATACTAAATTGGTGATCCCTTGATGCCTCAGAATATGTCCTACCAACCGATCCCTTCTTCTGGTCAAGTTGTGCCACAAACTTCTCTTCTCCCCAGTCCTATTCAGTACTTCCTCATTAGTTATGTGGTCTACCCATCCAATCTTCAGCATTCTTCTGTAGCACCACATTTCGAAAGCTTCTATTCTCTTCTTGTCCAAACTAGTTATCGTCCATGTTTCACTTCCATACATGGCTACACTCCATACAAATACTTTCAGAAATGACTTCCTGACACTTAAATCTATACTCGATGTTAACAAATTTCTCTTCTTCAGAAACGCTTTCCTTGCCATTGCCAGTCTACATTTTATATCCCCTCTACTTCGACCATCATCAGTTATTTTGCTCCCCAAATAGCAAAACTCCTTTACTACTTTAAGTGTCTCATTTCCTAATCTAATTCCCTCAGCATCACCCGACTTAATTCGACTACATTCCATTATCCTCGTTTTGCTTTTGTTGATGTTCATCTTATATCCTCCTTTCAAGACACTGTCCATTCCATTCAACTGCTCTTCCAAGTCCTTTGCTGTCTCTGACAGAATCACAATGTCATCGGCGAACTTATCATAGCTTACGAAAATCCCTATCTATGATATGGGAAAGAGTAGCAAAAGCGTGGTCTTATGCCAAGAAAGGACGTAGGGATCGGAGAGCGTTGTGTGAGATTTGTACCTGTTTCATCACAGTAACTCACGAATGTAAGGCAGATGTGAGGCATCACATTTCTACGATGAAACATACAAACAGATTCGCCGAAGCATCTACATTCATGGTTAAAGAAGGTATCCGGGAAGAAACTGTCATAGCAGCAGAACTAACAACAGCTTATAAAGATGTCAAACGTCATCAATGCTTCAGCCCTTTTGACCGAATGCCGCAACGTACTTGCTACAAAGTCGCCGAAAGCAGTCTACAGGCAGGACCACAGCTCCAGCGATTGTTAAAAATGTTCTCGCACCACACTCCGTATCCTAATGCAGCAAACCATTGCGAGACACCGACGCATCGGCCCAAAAGGCTTGAAAGATGTTTCCATTAGTTGTTCAGTCCTTTACTGAAACTCAGGGAATCTAACAGACTGTTGAAATTTGATGAATAGCAAAACATCGACCACAATTGCAAAAGTTTTGTATAGACACTTTAATTAAGTTAGGTAAAATAATCGCTTTTTGTGGAGACAATACTAACTTCGGAGGGCTTCATCGACCCAGCCAGCAGAATGTGTTTCACCAAATTGAAAAAAACACTAGGAAAGAATGCAGAAGGAATTGGATTGGTAATATTCTCCACAGTACTACATCGAGCGCTGCTAGGTCGTAACTGTCGACATTGAAGTAATCGTCATGAAAATATTTGATTATTTCTCAATGTAAAGCTTAGGGACAGAGAAGCTGAAAGAGTTTTACTTATACGCTGATGTTAATCATCAGACTCTTCTATCTCACTTAAAAGCAAGATGGCCGTCTTTAATGTCCGCAGTTGAGGGAATTCTTAAGCTTTGGATTCCATTAAAAGAATTTTTTTAGGCCAGAAATAAAAAAAAATTCGGAAGTCCGATCACTGAATTTTTTTCGCGTTTCTGCAGTCAAACTTAGCTCTCTTTAAAAAATATGTTAAAGGCGTGGAGAAGAACGAAGTCTGGATGGTTGAAATAAGAAATATTGTATACTGATCGACACTCAAAGGTGCGTGAATGAAAGAAAGACTGCCAATTTCACTGGCATGCAAACCAAGATCAGTTTCAAATTAAATGATGAGAACTACAAAATAGTTATTTGATTTCGAAATTTGAGGAAGAGACAATGCGTTTCTATACCACAGCATTTCATTACTTAGAGAAATGGGCTATTTCTTCTAATAAGCATCAAGCATTTGACTGCATAATTGGATGAGCTATCTGAAACTCCAGATTGGGTGATGACTGTAAACACTACTACATACCTGCTTAAAAATGGAGTGAAGATTTCAGGCGACAATTGTTTTCAGGAATTTATGTATCTGAGGAGCTTTTTAGAAACTGGGCTTGACTCGGAAGAACGGAAGTCTCAACACTCCGCAGAAGAAATGTTGATCTTCTTTCTGAAGGAAACCGAAAATCCTGAACGCAAGTGCCCATTACTAAAACTAGTTGAATATTTGTTTCTTATTCCCGCACACAACGCCACTGTGGAAAGAATATTTTCGCTAAAGTCAGCTCAGTGGACTGATGAAAGAAATCGATTGCTGCCAGGGACTGTGGAATCAATCATACAACGCTGGTTTAACTACAAGCTGACTTACATGGAGTTTTATAAATACATACAAGGGAAAATACTTGCTGAAGAAGGTGAATTCTTCCGAAAATTATTGTGTACAAACTACTTCTGCCGCAACAAAGTCCATGTAATTGTGTTCTAAGTAAATATTAATTGTATTACATAAATTTTTGACTTCATTTCTACACCCCCATCTCTGAGCGAGCCGACAAGGTCCCAGCTACATACGACAACACTACTATAGGGTGAATTGCTTGTTCTTGGAACCCTCCATAGCCGAGGAGGCTAACGCACTATTGTGCAGTGGCGTTCAAGTGCAGCAATTTGTATTTTTGGAAGACATACGGGGTGTCTCCGTACGAGCGTACAAAAATGTAACAGGACATAGAGAATGCTCCACTGAACAATTTGAGCCTGATTACTGCGAAGTCCTTATGTGGGTTTTGTTTACTGTACTTGTCCATAGGTAAATCTAATCTAATGTAAGGTAGTTCTGTTGAATCATATTTTCATTGCTCCATGACAGAACGTGCTATGAATCAACGACAGACCCATTAGTTGCTCAGTGCTATTCAGAGACATACATGACAATTCGATGGAGCAGTACTGGCACAGAACTTACTGAAATGCACCTTGTGTATGAGATAGTACGTTGCAGTGCTCTCACTGCTGAAAGACTGTATATGGAGCGATTTCCAAACAGGTATCATCCGTCACGACCATTGTTTATTTCTCTCCATCGACGAATGCGGGAGACACGTTCGCTGGAAAGAAGAAACCAGGGACCTGGGAACATGAGCGCTCCACACCCGATTTTGAAGGGGGGGGGGGGGGGTGCTGGAATGTGTTGCAGCGGAACCCACTACAAGCACTCGTCGTATTGCACGTGGAATGGGCGCTCCACATACCAGTGTGTAGCGACTACTCCACGAACAACCATTAACCCGTATCACCCACAACGTGTCCATGCAATGCTTGTGACTGACTTTGCAACAAACGTTGCATTGTGTCAGTGGTTGCTCAACAATGGATTGATCAACCAGATTTGTTCCAAATCGTACTGTTTACTGACGAGGCCTCATTTTATCGTGATGGTATTTCGAACAGCAGGAATAGCCATTTGTGGGATGAGGAAAACGCTCACGCTGCAGTCGAGTCACACCATTTAGTATGTTTTGTTGTGAATATACGGGCCAGCATTGTAGGCGTCAAGGTATATCTTCTACCTGGCCGTTTCACTGACCACCTGCGCTTGAGGTTCGTGCAAGGAACTTTACCTGAGTTGTCGGAGAACGTACCCATGCCTATTCGTGAGAGGATATGGAGACCACATGACGGTTTACCGCCTCATTTCAGTATGGATGACCGCAACCATCTCAGTGCTGTATTTCCTGGTCCCTGAATTGGAAGGGGAGGCCCTATTCCGTTGCCTGCGAATTCACAAGGCGTGAATCCCCTTGATTATTTCCTTTGGGGATATCTAGTCACTTGTGTATGACCCCCACGGAGAGCCCATACGGAGACGAAATTACTTTCCAGAACCGTAGCTGCCTGTGATGTGATTCGAAACACACCATGAATATTTAACTGTAATTAAGGTAAATAAAAAAGTTCACAGTAATGTGATTTTATTACTATTACCGCCTTAAGCTGGCTTCTCCGAACACAGGTTCCCTACCTCACAGTGGAGCATCCTCTATGTCCTATTAAATTTTTGCAAGCTCTT
This sequence comes from Schistocerca serialis cubense, assembly GCF_023864345.2. Classification (NCBI taxonomy): domain Eukaryota; kingdom Metazoa; phylum Arthropoda; class Insecta; order Orthoptera; family Acrididae; genus Schistocerca; species Schistocerca serialis. The sequence continues at coordinate 621,525,334 of NC_064642.1, read as the reverse complement.
ACGTTAACCTACTGTGTACTCCACTGGTAGGTGACAAGAAAGGGGAGAAGGAGTGGTGATTTTACGTTCGATAGTACTGTGGTGGTACTGGAGAAATCTATTGCAGAAAGAGGTTTATTGTGTCTGTAACAGGGGAGCGCAGATAGTCATGCTCATTCTAGTCGATTGTTAAAAAATGCCTCTCAGCTGTGTAGTTTATGATCCAGATGCGCACTGTTTCGTCTCTTACATGTAGGAAGCAAGCAGAAGGACTCGACCTCGCGATTACAGTTCAAGGTAAGTCAGTTAATAAGTTAGTTATTGTTGCGCGTTCATGGATCATATTGCAAGATAGATCGTAATGACGTGGAACGAGTCATTTTGCATTCAAATCGCAAATTAATTTGCACATATCATTACAGTCCGAATATTTCTGAGATCTGTTTAACTAACTTTTATTGCAAAAGAGAAATGACTTACCGATGTGAGTCAGTAATTTCTAGCCACTGCCTTTTACACATTATAGCAACATATTATTCTGAGGAAATTACCCATCATAGTAATAGATACTCTTCTAAGGAATAGAAACTGTAGTCAAAGAGAAACTTTCTCGATTTCTTTTCAAATTTTACCTTGCTGTCTGTCAGACATATATTATATCCCTCGGTAAGTTATAAATTTTTTTTTGTTGCAGTAACCCTTTTTGTGCTAAAGAAAACCTTAAAGTGGAGTAATGAATGCCATATTTCCTTCTGATATTGTAATTACATGCATCATTGTACTTTACGAAATGTAGTGGATTGTATATGACAAACTTCATAAGGGAATAAATATATTGCGAAGCTGTAATCAGAATGCTCAACGTCTGAAACAGATGTCTGTAAGATTATCGTGATTCAGCACCACATATTATTCTTACAGCACGTTTTGCGAAATGAAGACTTTCTTTCTTAAAGATAACTTACCTCAGAATATTATTCCATGTGACATTATTAAATGAAACAGGCTAAACATGTCAACTTACTGATGTGTCTCTCCCCACGATTTCCAATGATTATAAGTGCAAATGTGGCTGAACTAAATTGTTTTAGTAGTACCAAAATGCGTTTTCTTTTCAATTTAAAGTGCGATATAAAAGAAAAGGAATATAGTGATATCAGGTGGGAAACTGCATCTTTTTACAGGGCGTCTCACATAACCAGTATTCCTCCAGTCGGACTGCTTGTGAAGTGGCATCCGTGTCTCGAAAGTTGGTACACTGCATTTTATCGGAAAGTTGAGTGCAGTTTCGTGTTCGTGTGTCAGCTGTCGTGATAAAGTCCTATTGTCGAGTTGTTACCGTAGTGGGGCAGTTTGCATTAGAACAGCGAACTGATATTGTGGAGTGTTACATTAAGGCAGGTTACATCAAGGAATCTAAAGAAATGCTTCAAGCGAAGTATCCTGGTAGGAAACTGCGCATGTCCAGCACTTTTCAAGATCTGTAAAAGAAATGGAGGGCAGTAGGACCCTTTCAGAATGTGCAGATGAGTAGGCGACTGACATTGAGCTGAAACTATAGACAGAGATCGCACTGGCATTACTAGAAGTCCCTGCAAGGCGATAGGGAGCTTATCGCAGAAGGCTGGTGTATCTTGTACGTCGTGTCATCGTGTACTAAAAAGTATGAAATTAAAATCCTATCGCGTCAGTGCGGTGCAAGATTTGAAATCTGACGGTACGGAAATAAGAGTTCATTATTGTAACTGGCTGTTAACATCAATCGCTAAAGGTTACTTGGACTCCATTTCAGATGAGCTCTGGTTTCATTTGTCATGTTACGTATGTTACCAGAATTGCAGATACTGGTAGCAGGACAACCCACTTAGTCTGAATGAAGAACCTCTTCATTCGGTAAAAATAGGATTTTGGTGTGCGTTGTCCGGCGTGCGCATTATTGATCACATATATTTTAATTACGCCTTATACATTACTAAGATGAATATCAAGATCTCAGATGGAAACCCAGTTCTATGCAAAGAAGGGAAAGCAGAAACGTGGAAGGAGTATATAGAGGGTCTATACAAGGGCGATGTACTTGAGGGCAATGTTATAGAAATGGAAGAGGATGTAGATGAAGATGAAATGGGAGATATCATACTGCGTGAAGAGTTTGATAGAGCACTGAAAGACCTAAGTCGAAACAAGGCCCCGGGAGTAGACAACATTCCATTAGAACTACTGACAGGAGAGCCAGTCCTGACAAAACTCTACCATCTGGTGAACAAACTGTATGAGACAGGCGAAATACCCTCAGACTTCAAGAAGAATATAATAATTCAAATCCCAAAGAGAGCAGGCGTTGGCAGATGTGAAAATTACCGAACTATCAGTATAATAAGTCACGGCTGCAAAATACTAACGCGAATTCTTTACAGACTAATGGAAAAACTGGTAGAAGCCGGCCACCTCGAGGAAGATCAGTTTGGATTCCGTAGAAATACGGGAGCACGTAATGCAATACTGACCCTACGACTTATTTTAGAAGCTAGATTAAGAAACGGCAAACCTACGTTTCTAGCATTTGTAGACTTAGAGAAAGCTTTTGACAATGTTGACTGGAATACTCTCTTTCAAATTCTGAAGGTGACAGGTGTAAAATACAGGGAGCGAAATGCTATTTACAGTTTGTACAGAAACCAGATGGCAGTTATAAGAGTCGAGGGGCATGAAAGGGAAGCAGTGGTTGGGAAGGGAGTGAGACAGGGTTGTAGCCTCTCCCCGATGTTGTTCAATCTGTATATTAAGCAAGCAGTAAAAGAAAGAAAATAAAAATTCGGAGTAGGTATTACAATCCATGGAGAAGAAATAAAAACTTTAAGGTTCGCCGATGACATTATCAAAGGACTTGGAAGAACGGTTGAACAGAATGGACAGTGTCTTGAAAGGAGGATATAAGATGAACATCAACAAAAGCAAAACGAGGATAATGAAATGTAGTCGCATTAAGTCGGGTGATGCTGAGGGAATTAGATTGGGAAATGAGACACTTAAAGTAGTAAAGGAGTTTTGCTATTTGGGGATCAAAATAACTGATGATGGTCGAAGTAGAGAGGATACAAAATGTAGACTGGCAATGGCAAGGAAAGCGTTTCTGAAGAAGAGAAATTTGTTAACACCAAGTATAGATTTAAGTGTCAGGAAGTCCATTCTGAAGGTATTTGTATGGAGTGTAGCCATGTATGGAAGTGGAACAAGAACGATAAATAGTTTGGACAAGAAGAGAATAGAAGCTTTCGAAATGTGGTGCTACAGAAGAATGCTCAAGATTAGATGGATAGATCACATAACTAATGAGGAGGTACTGAATAGAAATGGGGAGAAGAGGAGTTCGTGGCACAACTTGACTAGAAGAAGGGATCGGTTGGCAGGACATGTTCTGAGGCATCAAGGGATCACCAATTTAGTATTGGAGGGCAGAGTGGAGGGTAGAAATCGTAGACGAGACCAAGAGATGAATACACTAAGCAGATTCAGAAGGCTGCAGTACGTACTGGGAGATGAAGAAGCATGCACAGGATAGAGTAGCATGGAGAGCTGCATCAAACCAGTCTCGACTGAAGACCACAACAACAACAACAACAGTACTAAGTATCTAGAGATCTTTGACTGCTTCTATGGACCATTAACAGATGCAGAGAAGCCGTATGCAGTATTCCAACAACCGCTCACACATCCAACCGAAGTATATCCCACGTCAGCAACGTGTTCTCTGAAGACAGACTTATCAGCAGAGGCCTCTGGCCATCAAGATCCTCGGACTTAACATCGTGTGGTTTTTATACATGGGGCTCACTAGAAAGCAAAGTGTATGCCAAATCCTCGCACATAGACGATCTTAAACGGAACATTACTAGAGAAATGAACAACATCACGCCTGCTGACATAAAGCGTGTTTCTGGTTAACCTCATCACATGAAGTCAGTGATGCCTGGATGCCTATGGCCACTACTTCCAGGATCTCTTATAAACAGGTAACTAAATATTTTTTAGCGTTACAATTATCTGTTCTCCTTAGTTTGTCCATTATTACTCGAATCTCGGGCTTGAGGCGTACCGGTTTTATGTGGGAGACAATGTATAAGTCTTAGCCAGTTCGGTTCCAAACTGTTTTTTTATTTCTTCTGCTCCTGTGTTCTGTTGATTCACTGAAGCCACATGGTTGATCCATTTTCCACTTTTCTATATGGCAATCTAATTCTGTGAGTACCTCACCCTCCGATATTTTTCACTTCCCACGCCCGTGTTCCCGGGTTCGATTACCGGCGGGGTCAGGGATTTTCTCTGCCTCGTGATGACTGGGTGTTGTGTGATGTCCTTAGGTTAGTTAGGTTTAAGTAGTTCTAAGTTCTAGGGGACTGATGACCATAGATGTTAAGTCCCATACTGCTCAGAGCCACTTCGATATTTTTCCAACACCTTGGCGTTTAGTTGAATGGAAAACTAAGTAAATTAGCGTTGATCCCTTCGCTCAGTTTCCGCTATCAACAAATTTTGTTATAACTTTGTGGTTGGAAGCTCTTCCTGTTGCCAGAGTAGTCAATTAACCTAAGAAATGGAAGTGGTGTGCTCCTATCTTCGAATCTTGTGCACTTTGCTCTGTGTTTCGTGAGGTTTCGGCCTCGCAGCCGGATGTCATCGACGACTTTCCACGATATTTCAGCTGAGTACCATTCAACCACTTCAGGGGAATTTTAAATTTTTTGCGTGTTATCGTATTTTTAACTGTTTGTTTATTTTATGTTCTGATTCCGACTTGGGGATCATCCTAGTTTTGCCTAAACAAGGTTGTAAGACCACATTCAGGCTGGCCGGCGTACGAGGCTATAGGTCGTTGATACGCCGCGCGGATTAGATGCGGGCCTGGTGCAGCTCCTTGTCACGCAAGCCACTGCGCTACGCATTCAGTTTCAAGCGTAGCTTATCTGTTGACCAGCTGCAGCAGTCTGTATATCTAAATGGCTAGCACGGTTCATGGTGCACAGTCCGAGCTGGACGTAAGGTACCTAACGGCTTCCAGGGGCAACAATGATTTGAATTTCAATACATCACACAATTATTGACTGAATTTAAAATTCAGAATGCTGTCACAAGGTACTCATTAAGAGGAGTTATCTTTTGGTAAAGGCTTACAGTGTAAGACAAGATTACAGTTAGAAACTGTGTATATTCTTGAAACACTGTAACTCACAAACCACAAATTACCCAGACTATATTCGACAAAAATTATCTATAATTTCAAACCATTGTGAATCTTCTTGAAAGACCCCTAAAGAACATTGAAACAAAAAAATATATCCCTCACTACATTTTCTCTCTTCTTTCATCAGTCCTCAGGCATGACGTTCTAACAAGGTATTTGATTGTTTTTTGGAAATGGTCATAAATGGTAAATTATGTCATTTTATGCTCATAACATGCTTGAATTTCAGTCTTACTTTATAAAAACGGAAATGAAATTGAAGAGGTTGAAAAAAGGGGCCAACAAGTTGCAGGCCAAAGGCTTATTTAGCCCTTGACCTAGGTTTCGATATTTCTAAAAGTGTCTTTTTCAGAAGGAGAGGCCTTGTTACATCACATGGTGGTAAATTATATTAGCTGAAGAAATATCGAAACCTAGGTCAAGGACTAAATAAACCTTTAGTTTGCAGCTGATTGGCTGTTTTTTCCCACCTCTTCAAATAGCTGATGATTCGCTGTCATCTTTAAGATTTTGGAAATGAAATTTAAATAATTTGAAAGCCTGCTAAAATGCCTCATTCGAGTCATGTGAAACTGTGACGTCATTGGATAGTTCGCTGTTCCTACTGTCATAAAGCTCATTCACAGTGACGTCTTGTTTTGGATTTTACGTTTCGTAAAATGGGTTACAGATGGTGCATAGTCCCACTCTGTACAAATACAACTAAAAAAACTCCCGAAAATTAGTTTTTGAGTATTCCAAAGAATGAGAAAATGCGTAAAATGAGCTTGGACTGTACCGACAACATGCCACCATGCGACGAACAATTTCACTAACGTAACTAAAAATGTGTTACACTTCTAAGTTAACATTAATTTACCTCCGAGGAAGGATAGAGTCACATAACGAAATTAAACTCTTAGTGAAAATTGTCGTTTCGCCTAATTTCACGTACATTCGGTAGTTCAGTTGCTGGAGCGGCAGACCGTCGAATTATGTACATTGATATAGGTACAACGTTGTCTAGAATTGGGGACCCGACAGTCCTCACATATGAAAACAAAATCACAACTCCGAAGAGTCACCACAACGACCATAAACAGAGTATTATTGTGTTTTCCTTGCCGTAAACATGCACCCTCATCTGCAATCACTGTTCAGACACGTCACGTTCAAAAATATGTTTTCTAGTTATGTGACAACATACTCCTTACTTTATTTTTTATGTTCGTCCAGCCCAGTTAGGATCCTTATTGTTTAAACTTCTGAAGTTTCATCATCTTACATTAAAATGAAGTATGTCTGCTTCAGACACTGACGTTAGTTTACAAAATGGTTCAAATGGCTCTAAGCACTATGGGACTTAATATCTGAGGTCATCAGTCCCCTATACTTAGAACTACTTAAACCTAACTAACCTAAGGACATCACACACATCCATGCCCGAGGCAGGATTCGAACCTGAGACCGTAGCAGCAGCGCGGTTCCAGACTGAAGCGCCTATAACCGCTCGGACACAGCGACCGGCTCCGTTAGTTTACACTCACAAACATCACAGCCGTTGCGTTTCTGTTACCTGCATATTGTACATATTTCGTCTCTCTCCATACACAAAACCTCATCGTTCTACATCTCGTTGTACTGGGGGCGTGTGGTGATACGTTCACAACCAGCAATGCTTTCCAAGAAAGTGAAATGTTTGTACGCAAAGTAAATTCATTTACCCTCAGTTGCCCATTGCACAAACTAAGATCAATGTGAAGCTATATGTAACGTATCCCATCATCGAAACAACTGCTACAACGAGTTCTTGATAGCGCTATTCTCGTATTTCGTGTAAAACTTTAAAAAATATGATCCTTCCAGGATTCGAACTTTATTCGAAGTCAAATACGCTATCCGTTGCGCAACAGAACGTCTACTCAGGGGAGTGCCTCTGGTGAGCATCTCGTATAAAGGAAGTCAGAGCTAAGATCTGCGAAAAGTAATCCATGACTGATAGTCGACAATCTACAGGGTGTCCGAAGAATCTTTCCCTAATTACAGGCTAGAAGTGAGATACAAATATGAAACTTGTGTCGAATTGTTTACAACTATCAAAGTTTTTTTTTCTGTTTTAGGTTAGCAGCACGTAAGTAGTAGATGAGGTGCAGTGCCCAAGAAGCCATGTTAACCAATCAGGAGAAGGCACAGCGTGTCCTGTGGTACCATGAGACACGATCACCAACCACAGTGCAGAGATACTTCCAGACAGCATTTGGAAGGAATCCACCTGATGTCAGGAGCATTAAAGCCTGGTATGAGAAGTTCAAGAACACAGGATCGGTTGCTGACCTTCCGAGGTCTGGTCGACCAAGAACCTCAGCAGACAGGGTGGAAGCTGTAGGGCAGTCTTTTCTGCGAAATCCGAAGAAATCGGTGCGCAGGGCCTCACGTGAATTACAGATGCCAAAAAGCTCTCTCCATGACATTTTACACAAACGTATATTGTTTCGTGCGTACAAAGTGCAAATCGTTCAGGCCTTGTTGCCCAATGAGAGTACACGTCAATATGACTTTGCGGTCGAAATGCTATCACGTACTGAGAACGATGATGGTTATCTCAGACGAATTGCCTTTCCGACGAAGCGACGTTTTTTGTCAGTGGAGTAGTAAATCACCATAATGTGCGCATTTGGGGTTCACAACCCCCTGGCGATGTCATGGAGTGCACCAGAGGAAGTCCAAAGGTGAATGTTTGGTGCGCGCTATTACACAATCGAATTATCGGGCCATTCTTCTTCGCTGAGGCTACCATCACATCTGCAGTGTATCTGGACATGTTGCAACTGTATTCTGTTCCTCAGCTTCTTCAGTGTCACCCCGATGTCTTGCTTCACCAAGACGGTGCACCGCCTCCTTAGGGTTTGGACGTCCACGCCTATCTGGATATGACGTTCCCTGGGCGATGGATTGGTCGTGATGGGCCAACGGTTTGACCTCCGCGCTCTCCTGACATAACCCCATTGGACTTCTTTTTATGGGGTTATGTCAAGGATGAGGTCTACCGAACACGTGTACCAGATCTTGTAACCCTGCGGCAACGGATAACCACAGTCGTTGAATCGATCCCTCTAGTGATGTTGGCTAATGTGTGGACGGAAATTGAATATCGCCTGGATGTGCTACGTGCTACCAAGGGTGCTCATGTGGAACTTTACTGATGTGTGGAAAAAACTTTGATAGTTTGTAAACAATTACACACCAGTTTCATATTTGTATCTTACTTCTAGCCTGAGTTATCAGTTTATTTAATCAGGGAAGGCTTTTCAGACACCCTGTACTTATTCGACACGGATCCATCTGCAGAAGTTCTGCAGTTCCTTTGTTTTTAACGAGTTTAATGATGTAGCAGAGAGCAGGAAAAAAGATGTCCGTCGTTGCACGTATCACCGCTCTAAATGGATGCAGCATAAACATATCAACTTTCGTGTTTCCACTATCAGAGTTCAGAAAAGTTCTTTCCACTGTTACTTAAAACTCGTAATTGCGTTCTCCATCACTAAAATAAAGTGCATAAAAACCAGCAATTTCGGGTAGCATTTCTGCGACAAAAGTATATCTTCGTCTTACTTCTAGTCTGTGACATCATCAGAGCTGCAACGAATGACAGAGCATTTTCGATCACGCCACAAAATCTTGATATTAAATGATTTGTAAGCTTTAATTGCATAAAAATAACAGATACTCTGTGATTATATTAGCCGTAAATGTTTCTTGAATATTATAATCGCTCAGAATAACAATAATCCGAACCATATTTTTACCCTAGGAAAAGAGACTATTAAGTACTTCTTTACCACTAGCTTTATTCGTAACACATTTTGCAGCCCGCATACACATCGTTTCCCTAGCATGAATTAACTTGACATGAAAATAGAATACAAGGCAGCTAATAAGGATAAAGTGGTGAGCTAAACCAATTCGCACACAGGTTGTACTTATTTTAGACATTTGTTTAAGAAGACAACCACGTCCTAATTTATTTACTACGCATAAAAACTCTTTATAAAGCCAACATAATATTCAAACAAACACATTATTTTGACACAAAAACAATTTTATCAAATAACTATTTCTTAAGAAAACACTGAAAACTTTGCTGAGAGAAAGTTTAGATCTTTTAAAACAAGATTGGATCGACAGATGGTTCGGCATGTCAGACATGTGCTAAACAGTAATACATTTAAACAAATTCCAACCTCGTCCACAGCATGGCCCAATTAGTGTATGTCTTAACGTAAAAGGATCCAAATTAACCTTAGCTGTATTCTGTAACTGAACAGGTGTTAATATCACATAACCACAAATTTAACCATCACAAGAAGAGCTTGCGATACACATAACTGATGTGAAAGTAAATGGAATCAGATTAATAATTTATTAAATGAAACATGGAGTAGCTCAACTAATACTACTCTAGGGGCTTCTCTTCTTTGCCATATAATTGGCTCGCCCACAGCCATTCAGTACGAGCCAGTAACACGATCATGTTAGAGTACGATCAAGGGTGGCAAGCTAAAATGAAACGACAAACTAACAGTTCGCTTCGTAGGTAAACACAGTGTAAGCATGCTGTCTACATTAATGTAACGGCCCAGAGTATTTTCCAAAGGGGTAATGAAATAAGTCCAAGTTACAGGTCGTAAGTCAAACTGGCACGGGCAACCATATTCAAAATATAACTTCAGATGACATGCCCAAGTCCAAGTGCAATTCTGTCACAGTACAAGTGAAGAATAGAATGCAGTCACAGTACAGTACTTTATGATACACTGCTGCTGAACACACAATGTTCTCCAGGCTGCTTAGACGACCTCCATCAATCGTGCTGTCCGTTCATCAGCTCTCCCGCCCAAAATATGGTCAGGGACAGATGGCTCGAAGCCCCACCGTCCAATAGCATCGAGTCATAGCTTTCGAGAACCCCTCTTCACAAGGTACAACCACGCTCCGCGTGCAGTCCATTCGGACCTCCTCGTACGATCGGTTGCGTGGCAGATGCAAAAAATGTGCAGGTAACAGACACCACATTTACTACTGAAAGTAAATGCAAAATTATACATTGTACGACACATAATTCAGAAGATATGACGTCATAAACTTTGAGATGCATGAAAAGTTAGCATTTGGTTGAAATGGAGCGCAAATCGCATGCAGCGTTTGATAATGACATAAATTAGTAACTTCCAACACACTTTAAAAATCATTTTAAAGATTTTCTAAATTTTTTCTCTCTAACATGACTGACTTAATTTATAAATTCCATTTCTATTGATAAAAATATACTACAAACATGGGTTGAATTGCATAACACAAATCTCAAAGTTTTAGCTATGCTATTAAAAATACTCTACGCCTCCACCACTAGGAGGATGAACAACTTCTAGATGACAGCTAAATAAGTCATAAACTTTACACAATGTATCCGCTTCTATAGAAGCTATGGTGTCTGTTATTCTGTTATTCACTTCTTGTATGTCACAAGGTAGAGTTGAGATGAATAATCAGGTCTGGCGATCTTGGGGGCCAGGAATACAAGGAATTTTCTCGGAGCCCTGTGTGCCCCATCCAGCGTTGAACTATCTTCAAACACTGCAGAATTATCGTCATCTACAACTTCAGGAGGACTACGATAACTTCATTTTCCAACATGATGGAGCCCCAACACACTGGCAAAACAAGGTACATCAATTTCTCATTGACATTCTGCCTCTACGCCGGATAGGACCCACGGGAACGCGAGACACTGCCTTGCATTTTTGACCTCCATGATCGCCAGACATGACCTTATGCGGATTTTCTTTGGGGTTTTGTAAAGGAAAGTGTGCACATCTCCCCTTTACCTCGAGACATAGAAGAATTGTAGAACAGAATGACAGCCGCCATAACTTTTTTAAAAGCAGATAAATTGCGCAGAGTTTATGACGCATTTTGCTATTGTCTAGAATCTAGATTTTTTTTGTGCTGCTGATGGCGGACCCATAAAGCATCTGTAACAGCATAGCTAAGTCTTTAAGTTTTTGTGACCATTTTGTAATTCATCTATGTCATTAGTATACTTTTATCAGTAAGTATGGAAATCTGAAATCAGGTAATTCTTTTTGAAACACCCTGTATTAACTCAGTTGTGAAGTGATTAGACGTATCAAGCTGTTTTATACATGCAAGCTAACAAGCCCTTTTGGTTAAGAGAAACGGTCAGTTCATGTCGTTGGAAGAGGATCGCGACAGCAATTTGAGTGTCCAGGTGAAAGATGATGCAGTGTCCACGACGAAACGAAATGCCTGCGACGACACAACGCCGGGCACCGCTGAAGCCAGCCGTAATGCCTGGCCACGGAGCGTTCTCCAATGCCACCAAAAAACTGTTATCAACCTGGCTAAAAAAAAGGCAAATCACAAGGCGGCACATGGATTGAGAATATCCTCTTTACTATAAAAAGATTTGTTAGATTCACTACAATCTGTGGATATTATTTTATCCCACAAACAAAAAAGAACAAATACCGTCGGAACAGGCGTTGAAGACCCTACGTACCGATTGGCCGCCATGTCATCCTCAGCCCTTGGGCGTAACCGGATGCGGATAATCCCGCGCCCGGGTTCCCGGGTTCGATTACCGGCGGGGTCAGGGATTTTCTCTGCCTCGTGATGACCGGGTGTTGTGTGATGTCCTTAGGTTAGTTAGGTTTAAGTAGTTCTAAGTTCTAGGGGACTGATGACCATAGATGTTAAGTCCCATAGTGCTCAGAGCCATTTGAACCATTTGATGCGGATAACACAGGGGTATTTGGTCAGCACACCGCTCTCCCTGCCCATGTCAGTTTTTGTGACTGGTGCCGCTGCTTCTCAATCAAGTAGCTCCTCAATTGATCTCAGAAGGGCTGAGTGCAGCCCACTTGCCAACAGAATTTGGCAGACGCGGACGGTGACCCATCCAGGTGCTAGCCAAGCCCAACAGCGCTTGACTTTGGTGATATGATCCGAACAGGTGTTACCATTGCGGCAAGGCCGTTGACTTATTCAACACACAGTTATAGAAAAATAATGCTAAAGGCTACAGCAAGGCGGACTGAAGAGCCTGCTGCTGATTGGATTACTTAACCACTGATTGTACGATCCTGTCAGGAGACGAAGAATTCGAAAGGACATTTGTTGCTGTGCAGATGTGCTATATGACATCAGGTATGAGTTATGTGCAACATTGGTGCGTTGGTGCACATACATTACTGTACCATCAGTTGGTGGCATACTCAATTTTCAAATTAGGGACCAGCATAGAATGGAACGTGTTCATTTTGATAGCCATTCAGTGGCTTTTCTGTGTTAAACGAATAGCATAGCAGTTAACTTGTACCTCTGAAATGTCTAGTAAGAGATGTTTTAGTACTGACTCCCTCTGGCACTATAAATGTGCTTATAGCAAAAGATCGACTTATCTTAATCGTGATGTCCGTTTCCGCGTTGTTATCTGGTGGGGAGCTTGCATTTTATAATTCCTGTTGATGTTGTGCACCTAATATGAAGAGAGTGCCCGTCGTGGAACTGGTTAAAGAGATGAAAGATTGATTAGGAATAGTTGTGTTAGTACATTAGAAAGCAGATTCGGTCTGCTGGCTTCCGAAAGTGGCGAAATTCCGCTCGCACTAGCACGGATAGGTCACCATCCATATTCCTTCATATACAACGACACTATACACGTTTCGCCGTTTTACACAAACCGTATATTTCTTCACTGGGGTTTGCTGGTGAAACATCTGCGAATTCACAAGTAACTAACTTTGATTTGTGGCACAGTGACTATTAACTAATCTGTCACATATCAGAATAAACACTCACACTGTGGCTCAGTGTGGAGTAGTTTATGACTTATATTTAGATTAAAGTTCAGTCTTGATCACGTTATGTCTGTTTTAATGAGTAACCGGTTTCGGTTTTTTTTTCTATAAAACCATCATCAGACCCATTGGCTCCTTTGGGTTGGTAGGTGGAGCTCTCCTTGCTGCTGTGCAGCAAGGAGAGCTCCACCTACCAACCCAAAGGAGCCAATGGGTCTGATGATGGTTTTATAGAAAAAAAAAAAACGAAACCGGTTACTCATTAAAACAGACATAACGTGATCAAGACTGAACTTTAATCTAAATATAACAATTAATTGATCACTGTATTCCAAAAATGTTTACCAAAATTGTGCAGTTTATGACTTGCTGGCAGATTAAAACTGTAAACCGGACGTGACTCGAAATCAAAATCTCTGCCTTCCGCCATAAATCCTCTGCTGATTGATTTATTCATGCATGACCCACGACCTGCTTTTACAGCCCTACTTCCGACAGAAGTGTGGAATGTACTGGTGAGATATATGCAGTGGATGATCTGTGAGAGCGGGTTCTTGGTTGGGCCTGGATCGCTCAGTCTCTTGAGAATTGCCCACGAAAGGCAAAAGTATCGGGTTCGAGTCTCGGCCCGACATAGTTTTATTCTACCAGGAAGCACCAGCTTGCAGCAATCTGAATCGCGGGTAACTGTTCGAAGTGCGAGCAACAATGGATCTGACATAGTGGGTGAGAAGTCCCCATACCCTTATAGCTCCTGTTTAGTATCAAATGTCATTAAGCAGATTGGTAGCTACGTTAGTTATTTTCAGTTGTTGGAATGAAATCTTGTAGTTCATGTTTACATGCCTTCGCAGTCTCAGCCGCACTCGAGTTTTAATTTGTAGCCATGGCAGATCTGCCGGTCATAGTTTCGCTATTGAGGAGCACTTACTCACAAGTGTGTGAGTGTACGAAAGACAACACACAGCCGGCCGCGGTGGCCGAGCGGTTCTAGGCGCTTCAGTCCGGAACCGCGCGACTGCTACGGCCTCAGGTTCGAATCCTGCCTCGGGCATGGATATGTGTGATGTCCTTAGGTTAGTTAGGGTTAAGTAGTTCTAAGTTCTCGGGGACTAGTGACCTCAGATGTTAAGTCCCATAGTGCTCAGAGCCATTTTTTTGACGATACACAAGACAGACAATGAGGCAGATTATTGGAACATTCCAGGAAGATACAATAAGGCTCCATCGCGAAAGGAAACGGTTCAGGATTTGTAAAGACGTGCTCCTGCTTTGCGCAATATTGTAGACAGGCACAAACACACTCACATTTAGGAATGTGAGTGAATTCCTAAGGGACCAAACTGCTGAGGTCACCGGTCCGTAGACTTACACACTACTTAAACTAACTTCAAGTAACTTATGCTAAGAACAACACACACACCCATGCCCGAGGGCGGCACGTAAACGTGCTTCGAAACTCGGTATACGGAGGACAACAATGCGATATCACATAAAGCCGAAATTCGTGAACGAGTTATCAGATACAGACCGTAATGAGAGCACTTTAGCATGCCGTGCTTTGTTAATCCAATGTACAGATACAGTGAATCGTCCCAGGGGTATGTTTTCAGATAAATGTGCCGTTTATCACAACTCACGTGCTTGAAATATTGTCGGTTGAGCCATATGACATTACAGTTAAGTTAGGTGGGAACCCGCCTCACGTAATGATATGTGCAGCGATGACATTGTATCTGCTTGGAAGAACTGAATGGCGCAAACTATTTATACATGTTAAAAAATTATTTACACTTCAGCTTGATGAAAGGGGCTTCATAGAACGCACGTGGTTGCAGAAAGACGGAGCGCCTGGTCACTACACTCTTACAGTGAACGAATACCTATATGAACACTTTCCACGATGTTGGATACGTCGTGGTCCTTCAGCTCCCTTGAAATGGCCACGAAGAAGTCCTGACGTCACCACACCAGACTTCTGGTTACGGGGAGTTATTAAGGTGCACTTATATGCAGGTCGTTAAGCTACGAATGCTCAAAAATGTGTCAAGAACATGGAAGCGTATGGAAATGTAGTTAAAGCTTGGCAGGGAAAATACCAATACGTTTGACATTTAATACGTAATTCGAATCAATTAGTATTCGATAGCAGGGGGTTCGGGCGCTTCTCGCCCACCCTATATAGCAGTTCCAGGATGTACCATCTGTTGTTTCGCGATGTCTGATTATATTTCACGCTAACGGACGTATGACCTTATTCTCGCTCGTATCCTAGTGAAACTCTTCAGTCAGCCGTCACTCGTTCGGAATGAATCCGGCGTCCAAATCAGCATAATGGGCGTCGCTGGCGACCGGGCCATTGTGGCGCTTCCGCGCCGCGCGATGCTCTTTGTCCAGTTTGAACCGGCGCGGCTGTGCGCCTGTTTGCATCGGCGCACTCCAAACCATTGTCGGCGGCAGTGGCAGCGGCAGCGAAAACAGCCTGTTTAATCACTGATTGACTTAGGCGGCACACGACAGTCTCCCCGGCGCTGCGTCAATATTGCCCTGTCCGAATTGTTTTGCCAGTTGCTTGAAAACAATGGACGCGCGTACAAACAACCCGACCGGCCCCTGTTTGGGTTGAGCCATTTTCGCTGCCTCGGAATCCACCCGTGTTGTGTTGCCACAGAAAGCAGGGCACGAGATTGCATTATGCAACACCTAATTCTGAATTCCAAGTTAAGATACAGAACAGTGCACTCTCGGAATTTTAAATCACCTTCGCCATTGTTTATTTTGTGTACTCTCTGTTGAGAAGGAAACTGGGTTTTGTTGCACGCGGGGCGTGGAGCCGTACGCTCATCCTTCTGCAGAATACCAGCTTCTGATTAATGCAGCTGTCCTCTTAACCAACTTACATAATCGGGAGCTTTTGTTTCCAATACTCTGACACAGAACGTGCCAATAAATCTGTCCCATTCCATGCATTTTCGTAGAAGTATGTCAATAATTTGATATGAGTATTTGTTCGTTGATCGACTTATACCTCATATGATCAGGAAAAAAGCACAAAACTTTTCAGTAACGCCACCAAGGTGGGCGAATCTCCGAGTTCGAAATTAGTTAGACTTATAGACGGCCTGTCCCCTTCCCTTCCCCCCAGCCCCCCTTTCTAACCAATTCACTGTTGGTTACCAGTTTCCGTCGTCGAGGTGGTGTCCAGAAACATGCGGGCACGTAGACTTGCAGACACCAGACATTTGTTGTCACGTAAAGTTGCCTAACAATATGCAGCGCTGCAACAGTTGGAAGTACCATATAGCATTGTTCAAGCTACACACAGCTAAACGTTTACAGTTGTCGCTTCCGCGTGGTGAACCCGTGACATAACGAGGTGTGGTCCGTCGTAACGCCCGAGAATTTTCGAACTTCCTTTCCCAGGTAAATTCTGGCGGGAAAGCTTCCATATCCCCACTACCCTTCTTACATCGCCGAATGTTTTATTGGCAGTTGCATTATCACCTTCCACGTTCGTTGTTGTGTTGGAGCTTCGTAGACCTCGGCTCGCCTCGTAATCTACGTAACTGTTTGGTTCAATACAATACAAAACATGTTCGTACAAGTACGATTTTGCAACAGCTAGTGATCACAATACTGCTAGCGAACAAGCAGACCACTCAGAGGAAGAACTAAAGGTCAAAAGTGATGGACACCTTCCTCTTTCTCCAGATAAAATACACTGAAGTGCCAAAGTAACTGGTACACCTGCCTAATATCGTGTAGGGCCCCCGCGAGCACGCAGAAGTGCCGCAACACGACGTGGCATGGACTCGTCTGATGTCTGACGTAGTTCTGGAGGGAATTGACACCATGAATCCTGCAGGCCTGTCCAGCGGAAGTATTTAAACTCAGAAGAGTGTTCATGGAGCCACTCACCTGTCAGTCATATCTAGACGTATCACAGGTCCCATATAACTCCAACTGAAAACGCCCCGCACCATTACAGAACTTCCACCAGCTTGAACAATCACCTGCTGACATGCAGAGTCCGTGGATCCATGAGGTTGTTTCCATACCCGTACACGTCCATCCGCTCGATACAATTAGAAACGGGACTCGTTCCACCAGGCAACATGTTTTCAGTCATCAACGGAGCTATATCTGTGTGACTGCGACACGCAAAGCTTTGTGTCGTGAAGTCATTGACGTTATACAAGTGGGCCTTCGGCTCCGAAATCTCGTATCGATGATATTTCGTTTAATGGCTCGCAGGCTGACACTTGATGGCCCAGAACTGAAATGTGCAGCAATTTGCGGAAAAGTTGCACTTCTGTCATGTTGAACGATTCTCTTCGGTCGTTGTTGGTCCCGTTTTTGCAGGATCTTTTTCCGGCGGCAATGACGTCGGAGATTTGATGTTTTACCAGATTCATGATATTCACGGTGTTCTCGTGGAATATTGGTAGGGGAAAATCCCCACTTCATCGCTACCTCGGAGATGCTCTGTGGCATCGCTCTTGCGCCGACTGTGACACCACGTTCAAACACATTTAAATCTTAATAACCTGCCATTGTAGCAGCAGTAACCGATCTAACAACTGCGCCAAATACTTGTTGTCTTATTAGGCGATGGCGACCGCAGCGTCGTATTCTGCCTGTTTACATATATCTGTTGAATTCGTATGCCTATGCCAGTTTCTTTGCAGCTTCAGTGTACTTAAAGTGTTATTTAAAACCAAATGTGTTCTGCGTGGTGGTAAAATGAGGATACCATCATTTAATTTCAAGTTTGCTTACATTCTTTATGTAACTACTGAGTGCTATTTTTAAGAGGAAGTTTAAATACTGGAATTTAATTTTTTGTGAAAATTTACTTTTTGCAGAGTAGGAGGAGATTAGTGCTTAACGACCCTTCGACAACCCGAGGTCATTAGTGATGGAGCACAAGTTCGGATTAGGGAAGGATGTAGAAGGAAAGCGGCCGTGACCTTTCGAAGGAACCAACCTGGAATTTGCCTTAAACGATTTAGGGTATAATCAGGATTACCAGAGGTGGGTCCTCCCGAAAGCGAGTCCAGTGTGCAAATCACTGCGCCACTCCGCGCAGTACCTTCTACAGACATAACACAACTTTTCAGACTGTAATATTCAATATGCGATTTTGTGTGAGAAAAAGTAAAATACTGCAAGCTTTAATTGGTGGAGTATTTAAAAAAGACACTCACATAATTGTAGAAACAACTGCCACTTAACTGGAAATATTCAAGTGACTTTTTTCCTAAATCTAGGTTTAAATATGGAAATTCAGAGACCACATCTCGTAGTGATATTACAGGAAAGTCACCTTGTGTTGTTGTAGTGGTCTTCAGTCCAGACACTGGTTAGATGCAGCTCTCTACGCTACTCTACCCTGCGGAAGCCACTTCATCTCCGAGTAACTACTGCAACCTATATCATCCTGAATCTGCTTAGTGTATTCATCTCTTGGTCTCCCTCAACGATTTCTACCCTCCACGCTTGCCTACAGTACTATATTCGGGAGCGCTTGATGTCTCAGAACGTGTCCTACCAACCGATCCCTTCTTCTAATCAAGTTGTGCCACAAATTCCTCTTCTTCCCATTCAGTTCAATACCTCCTTATCTACCCACCTAATCTTCAGCATTCTTCTGTAGCAGCACATTTCGGAAGCTTCTATGCTCTTCTTGTCTAACATATTTATCGTCTATGTTTCACCTCATACATGGCTACACTCCAGACAAATACTTTCAGGAAAGACTTCCTGACACTTAAATCTATACTCGATGTTAGCAAATGTCTCCTCTGCAGAAACGCTTTCCTTGTCATAGCCGGTCTACATTTTATATCCTCTCTACTTCGACCATCATCTGTCATTTTGCTCCCCAAATTGCTAAATTCATTTACTACTTTAAGTGTCTCATTTCCTAATCTAATTCCCCCAGCGTCACCTGATTTAATTTGACTATGTTCCACTATCTTCGCTTTGCTTTTGTTGATATACATCTTGTATCCTCCTTTCAAGACACTGTCCATTCCATTCTACTTTTCTTCCAGTTCCTTTACCGTCTGTGAAAGAATTACAATGTCGTCGGCAAACTTCAAAGTTTTTACTTCTTCTCCCTGGATTTTAATTCGCACCCCAAATTCTTCTTTTGTTTCCTTTACTGCTTGCGCAATATACTGATTGAATAATATCAGGGATAGGCTACAGCCCTGTCTCACTCCCGTTTCAACCACTGCTTCCCTTTCATGCCCCTCGATTCTTATAACGGCCATCTGATTTATGTACAAATTGAAAGTAGCCTTTCGCTCCCTGTATTTTACCCCTGCTACCTTTAGAATTTGAAAGAGAGCATTCCAGTCAACATTGTCAAAACCTTTCTCTAAGTCTACAAATGCTAGAAACGTAGGACTGTCTTTCCTTAACCTATCTCGTATGAGAAGTCGTAGGTTCAGTATTGCCTTGAGTATTCTTACATTTCTCCTGAGTCAGCACTGATCCTCCCTGAGATAGATTCGTGTTAGTATTTTGCAGCCGTGACTTATTAAAATGGTAGTTCGGTCGTTTTCACACCTGTCCCCACCTACTTTCTTTGAAATTTGGATTATTATATTCTTCCTGAAGTCTGAGAGTATCTCTCCTCGCTCTCCCAAGACTATCAGTAGCTCTAATGGAATGTCTACTCCTGGAACCTTGTTTTGAATTAAGTCTTTCAGGGTTGTCAAATTCTTCGCCCAGCTTCATATCTCCCTTTTCATCTTACCTTTCCATAAGACTTCCCTCAAATACATCTCCATTGTTCAGACCCTCTATATACTCTCTCCATTTTTCCGCTTTCCTTTCTTTGCTTAGGACTGGTTTTCCATCTGAGCTCTTGATATTCATACAGGTGGTTCTCTTTTCTTCAAAGTTCTCTTTAATTTTCCTGCAGGCAGTACCTATCGTACCCATAGAGATACATGCTTCTACATCCTTACATTTGTCCTCCAGCTATTCCTGCTTAGCCATTTTGCACTCCCTGTTTGTCTCATTTTTTATACGTTTGTATTTCATTCCGCTGCTTAATTTATTGGATTTTTATATTTTCTCCTTCCACTGATTAAATTCAACATCTCTCTTGTGTTACCCAAGGAATTCTACTAGCCCTCGTCTTTTTACCTACTTAAAACCCTACTGCCTTCACTGTTTCATCTCTCAAAGCTACCCATTCTTCTTCTACTGTATTCCTTTCCCATGTTCTTGTCAGTCGTTCCCTAATACTCCCTCTGAAACCCTCTACAACCTCTGGTTCTTTCAGTTTATCCAGTTCCCATCTCCTTAAATTTCCGCTCCTTTGCAGTTCAGTTTTAATCTGTAGTTCATAACCAAAAAATTGAGGCCAGAGTCCACATCTGCCACTAGAAATGTCTTACAGTTTAAAATCTGGTTCCGAAATCTCTGTTTAATCATTACATAATTGATCTCAAATCTTCTGGTGTCTCCAGGTCTCTCCGACGTATACAACCTTCTCTCATGATTCTTACACCAACTGTTAGCTATGATTAAATTACGTGCAAGGTCTGTGCAAAATTCTAACAGGCGGCTTCCTCTTTCATTCCATTCCGCCAGTCGATATTCACCTACCACTTTTCTTTCTATTCCTTTTCCCCCAATTGAATTCCCATCTCCCATGACTTACATTTTCGGCTTCCTTAACTATCTGAATAACTTCTTTTATCTCATCATGCATTTCCTCAATTTCCTTCTCATCTGCGGAACTGTTTTGCATATAAACTTGTACTGCTGTGGTTGGTGTGGGATTCATTTCTATCTTGGCTACAGTAATATGTTCACTGTGCTGTTCATAGTAGATTATCCTCATTGCTATTTTTTACTCACTATTTAACGTACTCCTGCATTACCCCTATTTGATTTTGTATTTATAACTCTGCATTCACCTGACCAGAAGTCCTGTTCCTACTGCCACGGAACTTCACTAATCCCATACATCTAACTTTAACCTATCCATTTGCCTTTTTAAATTTTCTAACCTACCTGCCCGATTAAGAAATCTCACATTCCACTCTCCCATCCGTGGAACGCCAGTTTTGTTTCTCGTAATAACGACGTCCTCCTGAGTAGTCCCCGCCCGGAGATTCGTATGGGGGCTATTTTATCTCCGGAACATTTTACCCATAATGACACCCTCATCATTCAACCATACAGTGCAGCTGCATTATCTTGGGAAGACTTAAGGCTGTAATTTCCTCTTGCTTTCAGCTGTTCGCAGTAACAGCACAGCAAAGCCTATTTGGTTGATCATGCCATATCAGTCTATCATCCAGACTGTTGGGCTTGCGACTACTGAAAAGGCTGCTGTCACTCTTCAGGAACTGCACGTTTTTCTGCTCCTCAACAGACACCCCTCCAATGTAGTTGCACCTACAGTATGGTTATCTGTATCGCTGAAGCCTCCTAACCAACGGCAAGCGAAGCCTCCTCACCAACGGCAAGCTCCATTGTTCACAAGGGGTAATATACATATAAATTTAATGAGTATGCTTGCCTTCTTATGGAGAACGCTTGCACAATTCAGAATGTGACGTTCCTCTTCCAACAGATTTAACAATTATGTGAAAATTTTTGAAATGCGACAGTCGCAGTCTAGATCTACATGACACGGTCCAAACTTGATTGAACTACTGTCATTGCGTTGCTGTTTCTCTGATTGTTGAGCAGGTTTTGTTAACTCAGTCCTGAAATAACTTATCTCTGGTGGCTAATTACATTTGTGTCAGTCTTCCATACAAAAATCATTATTTTTCATTTTGATGATGACATGCGCGAAGAACTGGAACTTTTTCAGTTACGTTGGTTTTCTTCCAAGGCAGCGAAATATCACCATTTAGGTAGCGAAATCCATACATACTCCAGCATTATAGACTGATGCCATGAACGATCGCTTCCATATGAGTCTATGTCTCAAAACGTTTGTAAGTTCATGTCTTACTCATGAGATCTTAATAGGTTCCTAGAGAGCTATTTTTCTTTTCCAACATCATATAGGAGGAAGTGGGGCAGACTGATGCCGAAAAATTCAAACTGAAATTTAATATGATGGCGCTGAGCACTATGGGACTTAACATCTATGATTATCAGTCCCCAAGAACTTAGAACTACTTAAACCTAACTAAGGACATCACACAACACCCAGGAGGCAGAGAAAAATCCCTGACCCCGCCGGGAATCGAACCCGGGAACCCGGGCGTGAGAAGCGAGAACGCTACCGCAAGACCACGAGATGCGGGCTTTCATATGATGAAATGTAACAAATAACTGTTTCTCTAAGCTTAGTATAGTGCGCTATATATCAATATTATAAGTCAATTGAACTGCTTAGTTACAAGAAAAAACATATTTCACCTTTTGAATAAGAATTGGTTTTGGATGATTCTGCTCCACCTAGGGGTCACTGAGATACTTCACTTGGGGCGAAGAGGAAATTACGTGAAATTGTTTGCAATTTGGAAGACTTCTATAAAAATTATACTTTTATTGTGACGAAATCGTAATCAGCCTTACATTTATCATAAAAATTGAAATTACGTATGAAAATTAAATTTCAAAGATCCTTAAAAAGAATTACTTTTTAATAAAATTACGAAACTAGTTGTCCCTTGAAATAAAAGCCTCTTATTCGGCTAACAAACATTCTCTCCAAGTATACGATGCTTTTCCTTAAACGCCGGTTGAAGTGGCCGAACGGTTCTAGGCGCTACAGTCTGGAGCTGCGTAACCACTACGTTCGCAGGTTCGAATCCTGCCTCGGGCATGGATGTGTGTGATGTCCTTAGGTTAGTTAGGTTTAAGTAGTTCTAAGTTCTAGGGGACTGATGACCTCAGACGTTATGTCCCATAGTGCTCAGAGCCAATTGACCCATTTTTTTCTTCAAACATAACATTCTTAATAACAATAGAAGCAACTTCTGTTGCTCAATATATGCACAAAATCAATTGAGAAAGCATAGAGAAACGCTGTTCGAGTTGTACCTTTTGAGAAATTTGGCTTAAGCAAGTGTAAAGTTCTCTCAAATCAACGCTTCTTATATATTCTATATTTGGAAACATAAAAGAACAAGATTCTGTTTTTTTCTGTGATATGAGGCTTGTTAGTTGGTCAAATTGTATTTGGAAATTACTTTGGCCACATAAGGAACAATCGATTACTTCTTCCCAGCTTTTCTCCACCTTTTGTCTCAGACTGCTGTTCTGAGTTTTCACCTTCGTTGTCTCTTAATTCCAACAACTAATTTTGACTTGGAACGGAATCTGGCAGTGACTGTAAACTGGA
Source organism: Schistocerca serialis cubense (assembly GCF_023864345.2). Taxonomy (NCBI): domain Eukaryota; kingdom Metazoa; phylum Arthropoda; class Insecta; order Orthoptera; family Acrididae; genus Schistocerca; species Schistocerca serialis. The sequence continues at coordinate 621,501,921 of NC_064642.1, read as the reverse complement.
ACAGACTCTTTTCTTTTTAGGCTTTCTGGTTTCTATAAGCCTTTGCTCTCTGCTTTCGTGAAACACTTGTAGTCTATCCTTTTCTGTTGTTTTGGTATAAATCCTGGATTTTCCCTTCTGTATGCCTTTTTTAGACGCTTTTTCATTAAAAACGTTTGTTGAGTATGGTGTTACTGCTTTTGGTGACATTAATATAGTCTTAGAGCTTGAAGGAAGAAGCTCCAGGGATGTCAAACCTTCATCACTCGATGAGTTACCGTTTCGTCTCCTTCGCAACTATCACTAACTTCATCATTTCGATTTCTTCCCACCCCCACGTAATCTAACTTTCAATGTCCTGTCTATTGTCATCATTTTCTTCTAGAGAACTTACATTACCATCTTCTATAGGACTCAAATAGTCGTCCCCAAACACAAATTTGTTAAATGGCCAAATTTCCGACTTTGGGAAGCCACTTGTGATATTCTTTGCCGTAAAAGATTGCAGAAACACCAATTTTGAATGTTCAGCTATGTTACGTATGTGGATGAAGTCCTTCCGGTGTTTAGAGTATGCCAGTCATTGAAAGCTATTTTCAGTTTGCATTTAAACGAACCAAAAACGCTGACATCAAATGGTTGTAGCTTGTGGGAAGTGCGTGAGGGTAGACACAGGCACATGATTCTATTGTGTCTACAGAAATTGACAGTTTCGAACGAAATATGTGTTTCGTGATTTCTACAAATAATAAGAACTGGAAATCAATCTTTGAAATGCACACGAAGAAAGACATAAACAGGAGGAAGTGCAATGCCGTTGCGTTACTATTCCGCAAAATAGAACTAGCTCTACTGATTCAGATGATACCATTAGTCCTACTGGTGTGTGTTTCTTTCCCGCCAAAATTTTAGGCGTTGGTAAGACTGTGTTAATTCCTGTTTCGCAATCAGGCGTAAGTTTATAGCGCAACATTACACGCTTGTAAAGTCAAAACTCTCAGTAACTGCTGCTGCACTGAATGCAAAACTTTTTGCTGTACTTATGTTTACAGATTTTTTCAGGTGAAGTCCCTAGTTACTTTTTCTAAATCCTGTTACCCAATCTTCTCCAATTTTTTCCATTATTTTGGCAATTTATATCGCAAATAATCTACGTATTCATAACCCAGTGTCAAAAGTTTCTGCACGGGCAATACATAGTACATTTTGCTGCATGTCAATAAATATTCTGTGAACATCTTTTCTTTTTGTGTTGGAAATACCTGAGCAACATAATATTTTGGCCTATATGAAGCAGAACCGACGACTGATGATTTTCTTCATGAGCTTTTCGAAACTTTTCAATACGGTGTCGCAAAGTTCCAGGTTTGATCACATGCTTTTCAGCTGCTTTTACTATGGGTAGTATTTTCAGTGTAACCTCGGTTACGGCAGCTTTTATCTTCTTCTCATCTATATTTCTTCTTTCTGTTCAAAAATGATTCAAATGGCTCTGAGCCCTATGGGACTTAACTGCTTAGGTCATCAGTCCCCTAGAACTTGGAACTACTTAAACCTAACTAACCTAAGGACATCACACACATCCATGCCCGAGGCAGGATTCGAACCTGCGACCGTAGTGGTCGCGCGGTCCCAGACTGTAGCGCCTAGAACCGCTCGGCCACATCGGCCGGCTTTCTTCTTTCTGTCTTTTGTTCATATGTACGTACCATTTCATGGTAAAAAAAAATTATGTTGCGGCAAATGTACTTTAGCTGGCACTTTCATACACAAGTGGGGTCCATTGATACGTATCTATGTGCCACGTGCTTTCTTCTTCTTCTTTCGATTTCGGCCATCTTTGGACCACGTTCAACAATTCACTTGCCCGGCTTTTTGATCTTTTTTTCTCTCTTCCCAATATTTCCTCATCATTTTCGAGTGGTTCCTCCTCCGCTCTTCCGACCATTTCCTGTTATTATTCTTTAGTTTCGTTTCTTCTGGAAAACACTTAATTTCGTTCACTATTTGTCTAAACTTTTCCCTGTCCCTGATTGACTCACGGGTGACATTAAAATAGGCCAAATCCTTTTTCACCATCTGTATCCATTTATTGTTGGTTTTTTCGTTCCTGTTACTATGTTCAAACACTTTTCTTGTTAGTCTGTTTCCATCCATCCTCGACAGGTGACCATAAAACGTTAGTCTGCGTTTACGCATTGCCTCACTCACTTTCTCAATAGTTTTGTATATTTCCTTATTACTCTTTAGCTTGTACTCTTCTCCAATCTTTCTCGGTCCTAATATTTTTCTCAAAATTTTCCTTTCTTTCTTTTCCATGTTTTCTATTTCCCCCTTTTTGTTAAGAGTTAGGCACTCCGATGCATACAGGCATTCTGGTCTAATGACAGTTTTATAATGTCTTAATTTAGCTTGAATCGAAATGTTTTTTTTGTTATATATGTCTTTGGTTTTTTGAAAAGCAAATTCCATTTTCCTTGCTCTCGCCTGGTTTGCACTCTTGTCTAAACCATTCACTTGAATTATTTCACCTAAATACTTAAATTTTTCTACTCTCTTAATATTGCCGTATTTAGTAATAAGATTTTTCTTGTTATTTCTATGATTAGACATATACACGGTTTTTTCAAATGAAATCTGCAGTCCAGCTCTGGCCGAAACTTCTTGTAGTTTCTCCAGGTAGTTCTGAGCTATTTCTTCGTTTTCTGTAATTATTGCCAGATCGTCTGCAAAAGCTAAACAGTCCACTTCTATTTTTTCTTTTTTTGTTCCAATTCTGATGTCATTCTTGGTGCCTTTGAGTTCTTCTTTCCATATTCTCAATATCTTTTCCAGTACGCAGTTGAAGAGGATTGGGGATAAACCATCACCTTGTCTAACACCTGTTTTAATTTCGAACTTCCTTGAAATTTCACCCATAAATTTAACTTTGGCCTTACTGTTTGTTAGCGTCTGTTTGATAATTTGAATTGTTTTCGTATCGACCCCAAATTCTTCCAATACTTTCAGTAATGTTTCTCTATCTACCGAGTCGTATGCTTTTTTGAAATCTACAAATACTATTGCAAATCTCTGGCCTCTTGAGATTCTGTAACGAATTAGTGTTTTCAGGTTAAATATTTGTTCAACACAGGATCTACCTTGTCTAAAACCTGCTTGATATTCACCTATTTTTTTATCCAGAACTGGCTCCACGATTTGAAGTAATTTCCTTGACAAAATTTTGTATCCTACTGGTAGTAGCGAGATCCCTCTATAATTATTAACATTCATCTTATCCCCCTTTTTGTGTAGTGGGTGTATCAGGGCACACTGCCAGTCTTCAGGAATTCTTTCTTCGTCCCAGATCTTCTTAAACATATGTTCCAAAACTTGTGGGAGGTTGGTATCCATTATTTTTAGGATTTCTGGTACTATGGAGTCTTCACCTGGGGCTTTATTGTTTTTTAGACTGTGTATTATGTGTTTTATTTCTTCAGCGTCTGGAGGTTTTGACTCGGTATTAGTATTTCGGTGGTTTTCAAAACTCATTTTATCTTTGGGTGGTTCACAATTTAGTAGATTCTCGAAATATTTTGCTAATATTTCACAATTAGTCTTGTTTGTCAAACCTAGCTTGTTCTCTTCATCTTTAAAACATAAATTTGGGGATTGGTATTTGGTTAGCTGTTTTCTAAAAGTTTTGTAGAAATCTCTAGAATTATTTCTTTTAAAGTCTTCCTCAATCTGTTCTAGGTTATCCTGAAATTGTCTTCTTTTTTTATTACGGAAAAGCTTAGCTGTTTCTCTTCTCTGGATTTTAAAATTGTCAAGATCTTGAGGATCTTTTGTGGAGTTCCATTTCTGCCACAATTTCTGTCTCTTCTCCAGGTTCTCATCACATTCATTGTCCCACCATGGATGTCTTCTTACTCTTTTCACGAGACAATTTTCTTTTGTTATTTCAACTATTTCGTTTTTGATCTCCTCCCATCCCGCTTCCTTATTTATTGTGGGTATGCCATCGCTATCTTTGTGCAATGCTCTTTGAAACCGTTGTTTAATTTCTTCATTTTTTAACGTTTCTGTGTTATATTTTGGAATTTTGTAAAAGGTTTTCTTCTCTTTTCGAAATGGGAGTGGTCTGAATTTAATCGTAGTCAAATAGTGGTCTGAATCAACATCAAGGCTTTTCAGCACTTTAGTGTTTTGAATTTCTTCTTGACAATGAAGTGAGATAGCCACATGGTCAATTTGGAATTCTCCGAGAAGTGGATTTGGTGATCTCCATGTTTTAGTTTTTCGGCTCAGCTTTTTGAAATGTGTTGTCATTATTTTCAAGTTGAAATGCCTACATACCTCTATAAGCCTTTCTCCATTTTTTGAAGTTCTTTTGTGACCTGGGAAGAGGCCTACTGTTCCATGGTATTTTTTCTCCCTTCCTATTTGTGCGTTAAAATCGCCTACTAACATTTTTATGTTCTTCTTTGAGTATCTATCCAGTTCCATTTCAAGTATCTCCCAAAATTCTTCAACTTTCTCCGGGTTATTTTTGTTGTCCTGGTTTATGGGTGCATGGCAGTTGATTATAGAGTATCCTTTGTTTTTACATTTAATCTCAAGAATGGATAGTCTCTCAGAACTCGAGTAGAAGTTAGTAACTGAATCTAAAATTGAGTGATGTACCAGAAATGCTGTTCCCAGGTATGGCATTTGTTTCATTAAGATTTTACCTGGTTTTCCTTTAAATAAACGATAGTTTTCAAAATCTAAAGCAGTTTCATCTAAAAACCTTGTTTCTTGTAATGCACATTATAAAATTTCTTTCTGGTTCAGCTTTTCAATCAATAATTTCAATTTTCCTACTTTAATTAGAGAGTTTACATTTAGGGTTGCAAACATAGTTGCTTTCTTAAATTTCAGTGTTGAGGGCTGCATACATGTTGGTTGGGGTCCTCCAAAATCCTTTGACCCCTTTGCATTGTTTCTACGAACAACGGAGGATTTGCCATTCGGTCTACCTCTTGGAGTAGTGTCTATCTTTGACGACGTTCCCATCATGCTTTGCAGTAATTGTTGGATAATAAATTGGGGGATCGGGTTGCCCCGAATCCGAAATTAAAACCAAGGTAGTAAGCCCTGGAGTTAGCTCTTCCGCTCTCTCTGCCGTTGGGAAATTGTTCCTCTTCCGCCATTGAGACCGTTGGCTGGGTTTCACCTAGTAACCCTAGGCAGGGGCCCTATGACAGGGTGCTACCATCTGGAGCCGGACGGACCCTGGTTTTTTTACGAGGTTGTTACTCCTCCCCCTCCACACTTCCCCATCCTCTTGTTTATTATATAAATGTGTCCAACGGAAATTTACCAACAATGAAGGCTACAAATGAAACAATCTCACTGAGTTTAAGAAATTCATGAGATCGTTAATGCTCCGTGACCTAAATTACCTTTAGTACACATAGTTCTTCATGAAATGACACAGAAGATCACTGAAACATTTTTATCTTCAATGTATTTACTTATCTGGCATCGCTAGAATAACGTTCATTCCTGTTAAACGTCATCTTGTAACTGTCGGCTGGCGCCGTTGTACTTGTTATATTATGCCTCACCACGTTTTATTAGAATCATCACCAAGTGATTACGCTTAATCGACTGTGAAATACGTTTGTGTATTACACGTTCCGCATGCGGGCATGCATCATTCTGACCATCTCCCCCTACATCTACGAGATCTATTTAAAAAATTCCAAGACTTTGTCCACAAAACTTTTCTGCGTTTAACTTTTACTTATTGTACAATGTCTCCTTCGACCTACTCTCCTAAACAACTGATCCACCGTTTCCAACGACATGTCCACTTCCGGAAGCAGTCTTGCTACGGCTCTTGCTGGATTGCGCGAACCACCACCTGCGAATTTTCTTTTATCTCGTCTATCGTTACAAATCTTCGTATTTCAACATTGTTTTCAACTTTGGATGCAAGAGCCATGATTTGTCTCGCCACATGTCATTTTGCTTACTTCCCATATTTTCTCGGAGGTCTCGCCAACCTTTCCCATAGTACTATCGATTAAAAGTTTGCTACTGTGGCACGAAATCATGATGATCTAATCCTTCAGAGTCAAAGAAAACTATCAGCATGGCTTTTTGGATTTGACCTGACGAGGTTTTTTTGGTCTTGAAGAATCCTTAGCGACCCACTGTGAAAATTGAGGCTTGGTTTCAACATCATAACCGTAGACCGACGTCTCATCACCTGTTATGATTCTCTTAAGGACTTTTTCGTTCTCATTTGCGCAATCTAAAAGCTTTTCACAGATTGCAAGGCGAAGATGTTTCTGGTGTTCACTCATGAGCAGTGGGATGAACTTGGTGGCAACATGATGCATTCAATGGTGCCGTGTCAGGATTTCATGACATGATCCAACTGAAATGTTACATTCGTTTGCAATCTCTTGCACAGTAAGTCTTATTGGTACACACAGTTTCTTTCGCGCTCCTGACATGAGCGTCATCGGCAGACGTCGACGGGCATCCTGAACGATGGTCACCTTTAACTTCCCTCCGGCCATTTTTAAACTGTATGAACCATTCGTATCACCGAGTACGGCTTAAGCAATCATCACCGTAGACTCCCTACATTATTTGGTGCGTCTCTGTAAAGGTTTCCTGCAATTTTAAATACAATTTAATGCAGAGTTCTGCTGGAGCACACTATTGGCACGAAATTACGTAAGTAGCCGAATTTTTTGACCATACCTTGTATTTGATGAGCAGGGTGGAGTATAGTAACATTAAAAGTGGGTACGACATCAGAAGATGGCAATGTAATTCTTTAAGTGAAAGGTGAGTCATGGGCGTCCACAGAAACTTTTCCGAAAGGAGAGAGAAGCAGCGCTCTAAAACTGTAATTTTTTCTATAAATTACTTATTCGGTTTTGAGACGTGTCATGTCACTAGAACTAAATTTTATAGGTTACACAGAAACATATGATAGTCCAGAGAATGAATGGTTATCTCAGTATTTACAAGATCCGTTCAAAAAATTCGGGAACGTTCGTAATCCACGCCAATAATGTGTTGGAGTGAAATGCTGTTGGCATCCCTGCACACACCTGTGTTTAATGTGTAATTAGCTGAAGTGTCAGTTTTGTGTATCTGTTAGTTATTACTCAGCGATGTACTGAGTAGAACGTTGTGTCCCACAGTTCGCGAAAATCGAAATGGCAGAGTCCGAGGAGCAAAGAGTCTGCTCTAAATTTTGCGTCAAACCCAAGAAACCTTTACTGAAGCACACCAAATGTTTCAGGAGGCCTGCGGTGATGAGTGCTTAAGCCGTAACCGGTGTTACGAATGGCTCATATGGTTTAAAAATGGCTGAACGGAAGCTGACCCTCATTCAGGACGCCCTTCGACGTCTACCAACGACGCTCATGTCAGGAATGTCAAAGAAATTTTGCGTGCCAATCGAAGACTGACTGCCCAAGAGATTGCAGGAGAATGTCACATTTCAGCAGGATTGTTCTTGAAATACTGACATGGCACACAGGAATGCATCATGCTGCAGCCAGGTTAATCCCACTGCTCATGAGTCAACACTAGAAAGATCTCCGCCATGCAGTCTGTGAAGAGCTTTTGGATGGCGCAAATGAGATACTCCTCAAGAGAATCATAACTGGTGATGAGACGTGGATCTACGGCTATTACTTTGAGACCGAGGTTCAATCTTCACAATGAGTCGGAAAGGTTCTCCATGACCAAAAAAAGCTTGTCAGGTCAGGTTAAATGTCAACACCATGCTGACAGTTTTCTTTCACTCTGAAGGATTAGTTCGTCATGAATTCTTGCCACAAACTGTTAATCGATGGTACTATCGGTGTTACCACGCCTGCGAGAGAATGTGAGACGGAAAACGGTTTGACATGTGGCGAGACAATTCTTGGCTCTTGCACCACGAAAACGCCCCCGCGCATTCATCCCTCTTGATGTGTGACTACTGTACAAAAAGGGAAATTACGTGCTCCCTCATTTTCCGTACTCTCCAGACTTGGGCGTTGTGGACTTTTCTTTATCTCTAAAGTTGAAAACCCCTTTGAAAAGACGAAGATTTGCAACGATAGACATCCGGCAGTTCACACGATTCAGCAAAAGGCGTAACAAGACTGCTTCCGGAAGTGGAAACGGTGTTGGGAGCGGTGTATCAGTTGTGGAACAGAGTACTTCGAAGAAGACCGTGCACAATAGATAAAAGGTAAGAGCAGAAAAATTTTGTGGACGTAATTCTGGAATTTTTTTTATCGACCTCTTATACTTGTTACAGGTAGACTACTTTGATACGTAAAAGGTAAGCACAATTCATGATTATCTACAAGGTAAAGGTTGTTATATTATTAAAACGACGTGCAACACGATAGATTTTTGAGTTGATGATTTAAAATTATATCCTTTTACGAATAAATTTTATATGTACTAACCAAAATGATCAATAATTTAGGAATTAAAGCAGTAGAATATTTTTTTTACTTGGTGCTGAATGTGAAAAGTCAAGTCTGAAATAGGAAATAGTTAAAAATGAGAATACTGTTGCTTATAAACAAAAATGAGAAGTCATAATGAACCCCTGACTCATCTTCCTAGAAAGTGTTAATTCAGAGAGCAAATTTTAAGTCACAGCCCTGTGCACGTGGTACCGCTATTGCCATTACGAAACAGTGCTCGGGAGAGCGCTGCGTTTAGTTTTGTTGATTACGTTGAGAAAATTGCGACGGGGAAGTGATTCCACAACAGCTGGGAAAAATCAAGTATCCAACTTGACAACAATATCTCGAAGAGACAATAAAGGAAGGCAGCATGGTACACAAGAGCGGCTCTATTGCGCCTTCCTTTGATCTGCGGTACAGCAGCGTGCTCATTGCTGTGGAAGGTAGTGTGGTGCTGCAGAGAAGCGCTTCTAGGTGGCTCGTGTGAAGGGGCCCTTATAAACGAATGAAGCCACTGCCCCATAACAGAATGTCAGGTATTAACTTTTCTAAAGGGACGATGGCAACTATCACAGTATTACTTCACTGTGATCGGCTAGCATATGCTACAACTGGCTAAACGAGAGGTTTTGCTGAATCACGGAAATTACTTTTTGACCCGAATGGGAATTATGTAATGAATAAAAACTCTGTACTCGCTACCCCCTCCCCTCCCCCTACGCCTGCCTATAATGTGAGTTCGTAGGGTGCCTATCATGTGAGTTCATCAACAGAATGGCCAGACGTGTGGTGTAATAGATAAAGAATAAACTCACTGTACTCCAAACGGAAAAATCTAAATCTAAAGCACGTTTGTTTTAAAGAAGTAATGGCTACGATGTGTATAATCAGATATATAGATATGTAATAAGGAAAATTGTTTCAATGAGATAGGAGACGTGGTGATGAGGTTGACTTACGCAAGCAAAAATGTAATACTAGCAAACCAGTTTGTAAAATTTTCCTTAATCTAATGAACCTTACAACGCAAAAACGTATAAGAAATGAGGCTATTTAAAAAAATTCTGTCAATATTTAACCGTAGAAAGTTTGCATCTTGTATCATTCAGTTACCGCTAAATCTCGTTAATTCACTCATGAATTAAAGTACACCAACTTCTAAACGCGGATGTAGTTACTATGAAGCTCTTGAATCTGAAAAGTGAGAAAGTACGAGAGACACAATATCAACAAAATCAGCCATTTAATTCGTCATCAATCCGGAAAATATATGTTTGTTCTTTTCATCTTACGATGGGCACTCACAGCTGCATACTGTTGTGACGGAGCCGTCTGTACGAAGACTGGTGTGATGTGGCTCTACACGCTATTCTGACTGGAGCAAGTCTTTTCATGTCCGCCTAATTTCTCCACACCCATTTGAACCTGCTTACTGTATTCATTCTTGGTCCCCCTCTACAAATTGCCCCCCTCTCCGACCTCACTGCACACATGTCCAATAGAAAATTACTTTTCACTTATGTTATCTATCAACCAATTCCTTCTTTTTGTCACAGAACAGTTTTTTCGCCAGTTTTACGCAGTTCGTCGTCCTTAGTAACTCTATTTTCCCATTTTATCTTTAGCTTTCGTCACATTTGATAAGCTTTTATTTTCTTCTGATATGTACTGTTTTACTTCCATACAATATGCAAAAAGGAAAATACTTTCAGAAAAGACGCAAGTACACTTGTATTTATGTTAACTTATTTCTCTCTTTCAGAAGAGCTTTTTTCCTCTGTTACCAGTCTACACTTTTGTCCCCGTAATGGCCGGCCTGAGTGGTCGAGCGGTTCTAGGCGCTTGAGTCTGGAACCGCGCGACGGCTACGGTCACAGGTTCGAATCCTGCTTCGGGCATGGATGTGTGTGATGTCCTTAGGTTAGGTAGGTTTAAGTAGTTCTAAGTTCTAGGGGACTGATGACCTCAGATGTTAGGTCCCATAGTGCTCATAGCCATTTGAACCATTTTTTTGTCCCCGTAATGGCTTCCACCATCAGTTATTTTGGTATTGTGCATACGAATATTTTTGTCTATGAAAGAGTGGAAGTCGAACTATAGAGCGAGGCACCTAAGATTCTCGCCATTCCTGCACCTGAAATGGTTGAATCCTGTACTTCCACCTGAAATGGTTGAATCCTGTACTTCAAATCCCACGCAACAGCGAAATAAGTGCACAAGGTCGAGACAATGTTATAAAAAGTATCAGTTTAGGATACTTGTGCGCCGTCTACTGTAATCCGATTACTCTACAAGAATCTCCTATAGGAAAGTACATTTGTTACTGAATGCCTTTTTATAAAAGATACATACATCCTATACTTACGTCAACGTAGTAGATAGCGTGGCGTTTGGGTGCATGTTTAAATTCTTCCAAAAACGAAGGATTTGCTTTGTTTTTTGCTTTTGAAACCTTGTTACTAAATTCTTCACACACCATGCCTCACAAAGTTTTACTGTTTTTAAAGCTCTCCAACTACTGTAACAACAAAATTTTGTCTACTTGAAATCCTGCTATTTAGCCACTATGCGCAGCCTCCTTTTTTTTCCTCGAGCACATTGACAACAGACGAACTCGTCGGGCAGTTGTCACGACAGCGCTACATGCGGCTCAGTTTTCTGGGTGACGTGATGGAGGGAAAGACAGTCGGATGGCCAGATTCAACCGATAGCACAACAAGCAAAATAGTCGGTCGCCCAACAAATCGATACAGATACGAATTGCTGGTCGATCACTCGACAAATTGATGTGTGTGTATGGCCCTTTAACTCTGTATACAGGATGAGTCACTAACTATTGCAACCTTAACATATCAGTCTCCACCAAGATTTAACTGGTACGGATTGTATGCGCCGCATTGAATTCTGCCGATAGGCTCAACTTCAGATTAAGAGGGATGACACATTTATTAATTTGATTTTATTTACTAACGAGGCTACATTCACGAACCATGGAAACGTTAATTTGCATAACATGCAAAAATCCATGTTGGGTGCGAGAAGATGAACACCAAAAACTGTGGTCGGTGAATGTATGGTGTGGGATTCTAGAGGACAGAATTATAGGCCCTTCTTTGATAGAAGGAAATCTTAATGGTGGGAAGTACATCACATTCCTTCAAGAAACTTTAGGTCTGTTATTGGAAGAACAGTGTCGGTTGGTCACAGCCAGTGCGCTCCCTGCCACCGTTGGATAAGCAGCTGCAAGCAGCAAGTCGTATAATCTTAGCTCACTTATATGTTACATAGTTTAATGCTTAATTACTTTGCCTGTTTTTGGGTACTTGCATTGTTTAATTCATAAATTTCGGGCGTATTATAGTATTTGAGAGTTGTAGCAGCGCGTTTTTGTACCTGAATAGTGTAAAATCGAGTAGTCTCCTTCTGCCGACGAGCAGTGTGTCAGCAGTGCGCAAGTAGCAGCATTACTGCATTTACTAGGCAATCTTGTATTTTAATAACCATTTAAATTTTGTGTCGAATTGTTTGTGTTCTCTGTAGATTAATTCAGACGTTCTTAGCATGGGTAGGGACTGCGACTGCTGTTTTCGGATGCAGGCTGAGTTAGCATCCCTTCGCTCCCAGCTTCAGGCAGTGTTGGCTTCGGTCACACAGCTTGAGGCTGTCGCCAATGGGCACCACTATGGGGGTCCGGACAGGGGTTTGTCGGGGACGGCCAGCTATTCCCATGCATCCCCCGATCGGACTACGGCTGTGGCTGCCTGGGATACTGCCAACATTGAGGCTGACCCCTCAGCTGTGGCAGAGTGGGAGGTCGTCTCCAGGTGTGTCAGGGGGTGAAAGACATTCCGGAGGGCTGAACGGAAGGCCTCTACTGTGGGTCTGACGAACCAGTTTCAGGCTCTGTCTCCGGCTGATATTGATCTTCGGCTGGATATGGCTGCTTGTCCTGTTCCAGAGGTTGCCCCTCAGTCTGCAAGATCCGGGCGGTCGCAGAGGGTGGGCTTACTGGTAGTTGGGAGCTCCAACATCAGGCGCATAATGGGGCCCCTTAGGGATATGACTGCAAGGCAGGGGAAGAAAACCAATGTGCACTCCGTGTGCATACTGGGGGGAGTCATTCCATATGTGGAAAGGGTCCTTCCAGATGCCATGAAGGGTACAGGGGGCAACCATCTGCAGGTGGTCGCTCATGTCGGCACAAATGATGTGTGTCGCTATGTCCTATCTGGCTTCCAGCGGCTATCTGATTTGGTGAAGACTGCCAGTCTCGCTAGCCGGATGAAAGCAGAGTTCACCATCTGCAGCATCGTCGACAGGACTGACTGTGGACCTTCGGTTCAGAGCCGAGTGGAGGGTCGGAATCAGAGGCTGAGACAGTTCTGCGACCGTGTGGGCTGCAGATTCCTCGACTTGCGCCATAGGGTGGTGTGATTTCGGGTTCCGCTGGATAGGTCAGATGTCCACTACACCCAGCAGTCGGCTACACAGGTAGCAGGGCCGTGTGGCGTGGACTGGGCGTTTTTTTTTAGGGTAGATGGCCTCGGGCAAGTACAGAAAGGGCAACAGCCTCAAAAGGTGCGGGGCAAAGTCAGGACATGCAGGGACCACGCAGCAATCGGTATTGTAATTGTAAACAGTCGAAGTTGCGTTGGTAAAGTGCCGTAACTTCAAGCGCTGATTGAAAGCACCGAAGCTGAAATCGTTATAGGTACGGAATGCTGGCTGAAGCCAGAGATAAATTCTGCCGAAATTTTTACAAAGGCACAGACGGTGTTTAGGAAGGATAGATTGCATGCAACCAGTGGTGGTGTGTTTGTCACTGTTAATAGTAATGAAATAGACGTGGATACTTCCTGTGAATTATTATGGGTGAAGGTTATACTCAACAACCGAGCTAAGTTAATAATTGGCTCCTTTTACCGACCTCCCTACTCAGCAGCATTAGTGGCAGAACAACTGAGAGAAAATCTGGAATACATTTCACATAAATTTTCTCAGCATGTTATAGTCTTAAGTTACGTTGTGCAAGACGCGACAGTTGGCTGCGACTGCGACGCTGCCCCCTCCTCTTTTCCCACCCTGGCAGACGGCGACACGGCCGCAACACGACTGGAGTCGTCGCCGTTTCCCAAGCTCCGGTCGGCGGCGGCGGATTCAAATACATAAGAAAAATAAGAATTCCGATTTTCTTGCTGTAAAAAATACTGTATGTTAATGCAACAAAGTTACATCGGCTCCCAGAGTTAGTTTTTCGATACAGATTCTCCTTTTACTTTAAAAAATTGAAAAGTATCTCTTCCGGTTTTGCGTGTTTTTTTCGCTGTATATTACTTCTCTATCAATTGCGAGGAAAGTAAAAGGCACAAAAAATTGATGTTTGCGTATCTTACAGTTTCACATCACAGCTTGATAATGAGGTGTCTATTTTTCCGATATTCGTAACAGTTATCCCGATACTTAATTAACAAGTAACCTACTGCATAAAATTTGAATTGTGTACAGTGAAAAATGTGGTCGCTGGCTACTTTACGTATGGTTCACGTTAGGTCATACATCGTTGCGGATGAAAAGAAGCTAACATATCGAAATTATTTTTTAAGTTGAGATCAGATTGATATCGATCTCAGTTTCCGAGATTTGGGCTCATATATCTCCGGGAGCGTCGCGACTAGCCGCCAGTTCTGTCGACGCGCAACGAGAATCGTGTGGTCATCACACGATAGAGAATGCATTTGTTTTGTTTCGCTGACACATTTGGACCTAATGAAACCATTTTATGTCATATTCCTCCGGTATGAGTTACTAATATTTCTCCATATGCTCTTGACAATTTCATTTAAAATGCCACGAAACGTAGGTTTCTTAAAGCCAAGTGATCAAGCAGAACCCATTTTCTTGGTTTTGCTGAGGCATCTGAACCTGTTCCAAGCTTTCTTTCTCGTTTATTTCTCTGATACGAGTCCCGAATATTCCTCCATCTGTTTTTGCACATTTCACCTAAAATTCCAATGAAAGATAAGTTTATTAACAATAAGCGCACGCTAGCTTCATTGCATTGTTTCAAGTTCTTGACAACAAGATAGGGTTACACCTTAAACATCTCTAGAATTTTGATTCTTAACGTCTACAGTATACACTGGCAGAAATGTGGAAGAAATAATGTCCGTGCTTGTTCACAAAATTTCCCCAAATTATACTTGTCAGTTTCTCCCACGCAGAAACTTTTGGAACAAGCTAAGGCAACTTTCATAGCCGACTGAATCTTTATTCCCATCGAAATGAACTTCGATATTCTTGTATTCTGACAGCATACATCGTTATGGATGGCATCAACATTTAATCTTGCCAAGCTGCACTCAAAAGATGACTCCAGGATTTACAAAAGACGAATTTCAATTGTGAACTGTGTCAGACCAGAAGGGCCTTGTAAAACAGTAGCGCACTTTTGGCACAAGTTTTTTGAGCACCATCTTCTACCAATGAATTGAAGTGAATGTGACAAATTACTTATTGCAGCATACTGTTTGCGCAATCTGTTGAGAAACGCCTTCCTCAAAAACGAACATCTATTGATTACAGACAGCTGTACAACAATCTGGTGGTGGCTTTTCACAACTAGAAGGTATCATCTACATCTACATCTACATCTATACTCCGCGAGCCACCTTACGGTGTGTGGCGGAGGGTACTTATTGTACCACTATCTGATCCCCCCTTCCCTGTTCCATTCACGAATTGTGCGTGGGAAGAACGACTGCTTGTAAGTCTCCGTATTTGCTCTAATTTCTCGGATCTTTTCATTGTGATCATTACGCGAGATATTTGTGGGCGGTAGTAATATGTTGCCCATCTCTTCCCGGAATGTGCTCTCTCGTAATTTCGATAATAAACCTCTCCGTATTGCGTAACGCCTTTCTTGAAGTGTCCGCCACTGGAGCTTGTTCAGCATCTCCGTAACGCTCTCGCGCTGACTAAATGTCCCCATGACGAATCGCGCTGCTTTTCGCTGGATCATGTCTATCTCTTCTATTAATCCAACCCGGTAAGGGTCCCATACTGATGAGCAATATTCAAGAATCGGACGAACAAGCGTTTTGTAAGCTACTTCTTTCGTCGATGAGTCACATTTTCTTAGAATTCTTCCTATGAATCTCAACCTGGCGCCTGCTTTTCCCACTATTTGTTTTATGTGATCATTCCACTTCAGATCGCTCCGGATAGTAACTCCTAAGTATTTTACGGTCGTTACCGCTTCCAATGATTTACCACCTATGGCATAATCGTACTGGAATGGATTTCTGCCCCTATGTATGCGCATTATATTACATTTATCTACGTTTAGGGAAAGCTGCCAGCTGTCGCACCATGCATTAATCCTCTGCAGGTCCTCCTGGAGTACGTACGAGTCTTCTGATGTTGCTACTTTCTTGTAGACAACCGTGTCATCTGCAAATAGCCTCACGGAGCTACCGATGTTGTCAACTAAGTCATTTATGTATATTGTAAACAATAAAGGTCCTATCACGCTTCCCTGCGGTACTCCCGAAATTACCTCTACATCTGCAGATTTTGAACCGTTAAGAATGACATGTTGTGTTCTTTCTTCTAGGAAATCCTGAATCCAATCACAAACCTGGTCCGATATTCCGTAAGCTCGTATTTTTTTCACTAAACGTAAGTGCGGAACCGTATCAAATGCCTTCCTGAAGTCCAGGAATACGGCATCAATCTGCTCGCCAGTGTCTACGGCACTGTGAATTTCTTGGGCAAATAGGGCGAGTTGAGTTTCACATGATCTCTGTTTGCGGAATCCATGTTGGTTATGATGAAGGAGATTTGTATTATCTAAGAACGTCAATACGAGAACACAAAACATGTTCCATTATTCTACAACACATTGACGTAAGCGAAATAGGCCTATAATTATTCGCATCTGATTTATGACCCTTCTTGAAAATGGGAACGACCTGCGCTTTCTTCCAGTCGCTAGGTACTTTACGTTCTTCCAGCGATCTACGATAAATTGCTGATAGAAAGGGGGCAAGTTCTTTAGCATAATCACTGTAGAATCTTAAGGGTATCTCGTCTGGTCCGGATGCTTTTCCGCTACTAAGTGATAGCAGTTGTTTTTCAATTCCGATATCGTTTATTTCAATATTTTCCATTTTGGCGTCCGTGCGACGGCTGAAGTCAGGGACCGTGTTACGATTTTCCGCAGTGAAACAGTTTCGGAACACTGAATTCAGTATTTCTGCCTTTCTTCGGTCGTCCTCTGTTTCGGTGCCATCGTGGTCAACGAGTGACTGAATAGGGGATTTAGATCCGCTTACCGATTTTACATATGACCAAAACTTTTTAGGGTTCTTGTTTAGATTGTTTGCCAATGTTTTATGTTCGAATTCGTTGAATGCTTCTCTCATTGCTCTCTTTACGCTCTTTTTCGCTTCGTTCAGCTTTTCCTTATCAGCTATGATTCGACTACTCTTAAACCTATGATGAAGCTTTCTTTGTTTCCGTAGTACCTTTCGTACATGATTGTTATACCACGGTGGATCTTTCCCCTCGCTTTGGACCTTAGTCGGTACGAACTTATCTAAGGCGTACTGGACGATGTTTCTGAATTTTTTCCATTTTTGTTCCACATCCTCTTCCTCAGAAATGAACGTTTGATGGTGGTCACTCAGATATTCTGCGATTTGTGCCCTATCACTCTTGTTAAGCAAATATATTTTCCTTCCTTTCTTGGCATTTCTTATTACACTTGTAGTCATTGATGCAACCACTGACTTATGATCACTGATACCCTCTTCTACATTCACGGAGTCGAAAAGTTCCGGTCTATTTGTTGCTATGAGGTCTAAAACGTTAGCTTCACGAGTTGGTTCTCTAACTATCTGCTCGAAGTAATTCTCGGACAAGGCAGTCAGGATAATGTCACAAGAGTCTCTGTCCCTGGCTCCAGTTCTGATTGTGTGACTATCCCATTCTATACCTGGTAGATTGAAGTCTCCCCCTATTACAATAGTATGATCACGAAACTTCTTCACGACGTTCTGCAGGTTCTCTCTGAGGCGCTCAACTACTACGGTTGCTGATGCAGGTGGTCTATAGAAGCATCCGACTATCATATCTGACCCACCTTTGATACTTAACTTAACCCAGATTATTTCACATTCGCATTCGCTAATAACTTCACTGGATATTATTGAATTCTTTACTGCTATAAATACTCCTCCACCATTGGCGTTTATCCTATCCTTGCGGTATATATTCCATTCTGTGTCTAGGATTTCGTTACTGTTCACTTCCGGTTTTAACCAACTTTCCGTTCCTAATACTATATGCGCACTATTTCCTTCAATAAGAGATACTAATTCAGGAACCTTGCCCTGGATACTCCTGCAGTTTACCAATATTACGTTGACTTTTCCTGTTTTTGGTCTCTGAGGACGGACGTTCTTTATCAACGATGATAATGTCCTCTCTGGTAAGCCGTCAGGTATTTTATCGTTTCGCCCAAGGGGGGGTCCCTCTAACCTAAAAAACCCCCGTGTGCACGCCACACGTACTCTGCTACCCTAGTAGCTGCTTCCGGTGTGTAGTGCACGCCTGACCTGTCTAGGGGGGCCCTACAGTTCTCCACCCAATAACGGAGGTCGATGAATTTGCAACCATTATAGTCGCAGAGTCGTCTGAGCCTCTGGTTTAGACCCTCCACACGGCTCCAAACCAGAGGACCGCGATCGACTCTGGGCACTATGCTGCAGATATTAAGCTCAGCTTGCACTCTGCGTGCGATGCTGGTTGTCTTCACCAAATCAGCCAGCCGCCGGAAGGAACCAAGGATGGCCTCAGAACCCAAGCGGCAGGCGTCATTCGTTCCGACATGTGCTACTATCTGCAGCCGGTCACACCCAGTGCGTTCAATAGCTGCCGGAAGGGCCTCCTCCACATTACGGACGAGACCCCCCGGCAAGCACACCGAGTGCACACTGGCATTCTTCCCCGACCTACCCGCTATTTTCCTGAGGGGCTCCATAACCCGCCTAACGTTGGAGCTCCCTATAACTAATAGGCCCGCCCTCTGTGACTGTCGGGACCTTGCCGGAGAATCGGCCACTGGCCCATCAGGCGAGGCATCCTGTGGTGGCTCGGAAACGATGTCATTACCACTAGGAAGCACCCCGTACCTGTTGGAAAGGGGTAAGGCAGCTGCCACGCGGCCAGATCCCACCTTCGCCTTTCGGCCAGGCACGCGCGAGCCCACCACTGTCCGCCATTCACCCTGGAGTGATGGCTGACCGGTAAGATGCTCACTGCCGGAAGACGCAGCGACATCAGGGGTTCCATGTGATTCCAAGGCCACCGAAGTAGGCATAGGTCTCACCGCAGTTGCCCCAACGCCACTACGAGCCGACGCCTGCGCCTCGAGCTCGATGAGCCTAACAGACAAAGCCTCCACCTGCCCCCGAAGAGTGGCCAATTCTCCTTGCGTCCGCTCACAACAACCACAGTCCCTACACATGACTGTTTACCCTACTCTATACGGTGACAAATTCCCAAGATAATCTTCTGATGAGCTACTCTGATAATCAAGAAACACTCACTGAAATACGAGACGCGAAAACTACGCTAGGTTTTCCCAGAAAAACTATTTAAAAGCTATTTAAAAGCTAAGCGCAGCAAATAAGTACAAAAACGCTTTATACAAACAGTACTCGCTGCTGCTGGTGCTCTCGCTCTGGCTGTCACAAGACAACTGCTGATTCAAGTGACTAGTGGCTAACGGCCGCGAAACAAACAAAAGACGGTTTTAGGGCGCTTTCTGTTCTAAACGATCAAGAAAACACTAAGAAATCTAACACGAAAACTACGTAAAGTTTTATCAAGAACTGTTAGTTACTATGCAGAGCAGATAAACACAAATACAATCCCTTCCTTAGTGGAAGGTCGTAAACAAAATGCAAAATAAACGCTTTATACAAACAGTACTCGCTGCTGCTGGTGCTCTCGCTCTGGCTGTCACAAGACAACTGCTGATTCAAGTGACTAGTGGCTAACGGCCGCGAAACAAACAAAAGACGGTTTTAGGGCGCTTTCTGTTCTAAACGATCAAGAAAACACTAAGAAATCTAACACGAAAACTACGTAAAGTTTTATCAAGAAGTGTTAGTTACTATGCAGAGCAGATAAACACAAATAGAATCCCTTCCTTAGTGGAAGGTCGTAAACAAAATGCAAAATAAACGCTTTATACAAACAGTACTCGCTGCTGCTGGTGCTCTCGCTCTGGCTGTCACAAGACAACTGCTGATTCAAGTGACTAGTGGCTAACGGCCGCGAAACAAACAAAAGACGGTTTTAGGGCGCTTTCTGTTCTAAACGATCAAGAAAACACTAAGAAATCTAACACGAAAACTACGTAAAGTTTTATCAAGAAGTGTTAGTTACTATGCAGAGCAGATAAACACAAATAGAATCCCTTCCTTAGTGGAAGGTCGTAAACAAAATGCAAAATAAACGCTTTATACAAACAGTACTCGCTGCTGCTGGTGCTCTCGCTCTGGCTGTCACGAGACACCAATCTACCGTTTACTTTCAAAGTGAAGGTATTGTAAAATGTAACTTTCTCGTTGTACTTTAGATTGTTCATTTTATAATGTATTTGCCGTTTTCAACTTTTATCGTCACAAAAAAGAGTAATGCGAAAATTGACCTTAAAGTTCATTTTCATCATTCTAATTCTACATCTGCATGGATTATACTGATTTTCATAACAGGCCTGAAAAATTTGCATTAATGGGAAAATATTATATATTTCACTCACCTGCCAGTTTCAACTGTGCACCAATTTCTTCCCAAATTCTGTCTCTGAACATAGTGTCTCTATATTTAGGGTTCTTCAAATCGTAAAAGCAAGGCTGTTGCGAGACCAGCTCACAGAGCATCATATCCTGTGAGTGGCTCATTTCAGTTTTCCTTGACTGGCTCGACATGTTTCTCGCAGCCGTACGTCTTTGTGTCGTGCGACTTCCGTCGCAACACTGCTCACTGGTGCAGTGCTGCGACAGCTGCCGCAACAGTTGCGCGTCGCATCCCAAACTCGAACTGCGCATGCGCCAGCGGACAACTTCTGACGTCACGTAGCGACCCGTCGCAGTCGCTAGTGTGCGTCGCGTGTAGGACAACGTACCTTTAGGTGGAGATTTCAATTTACCAGATATAGACTACGAGACTCAGATGTTTAGGACAGGTGGTAGGGACAGAGCATCGAGTGACATTATACTGAGTGCACTATCCGAAAATTACCTCGAGCAATTAAACAGAGAACCGACTCGTGGAGATAACATCTTGGATCTACTGATAACAAACAGACCCGAACTTTTTGACTCTGTAAGCGCAAAACAGGGAATCAGTGATCATAAGGCCGTTGCAGAATCCCTGAATATGGAAGTAAATAGGGATATAAAAAAGGGAGGAAGGTTTATCTGTTTAGCAAGTGTAATAGGAGGCAGATTTCAGACTATCTAACAGATCGAAACGAAAATTTCTGTTCCGACACTGACAATGTTCAGTGTTAATGGAAAAAGTTCAAGGCAATCGTAAAATGCGTTTTAGACAGGTACGTGCCGAGTAAAACTGTGAGGGACGGGAAAAATCCACTGTGGTTCAGCAAAAAAGTTAGGAAATTACTGCGAAAGCAAAGAGAGCTTCACGGCAAGTTTAAACGCAGCCAAAACCTCACAGACAAACAGAAGCTAAACGATGTCAAAGTTAGCGTAGTCTTACGTTAAATCAGTAAGTGGATCGAAACAGCATATCCAAACACTCTGGGATGATGGCATTGAAACAGAGGATGACACGCGTAAAGCTGAAGTACTAAGCACCTTTTTCCAAAGCTGTTTCACAGAGGAAGACCGAACTGTAGTTCCTTCTCTAAATCCTCGCACGAACGAAAAAATGGCTGACATCGAAATAAGTGTCCAAGGAATAGAAAGGCAACTGAAATCACTCAACACAGGAAAGTCCACTGACGGGATGCCAGTTCGAGTCTACACAGAGTACGCGAAAGAACTTGCCCCCCTTCTAACAGCCGTGTACTGCAAGTCTCTAGAGGAACGGAAAGTTCCAAATGATTGGAAAAGAGCACAGGTAGTCCCTGTTTTCTAGAAGGATCGTCGAGCAGATGCGCAAAACTATAGGCCTATATCTCTGACATCGATCTGTTGTAGAATTTTAGAACATGTTTTTTGCTCGCGTATCATGTCATTTCTGGAAACCCAGAATCTACTCTGTAGTAATCAACATGGATTCCGGAAAGAGCGATCGTGTGAGACCCAACTCGCTTTATTTGTTCATGAGACCCGGAAAATATTAGATACAGGCCCCCAGGTAGATGCTATTTTCCTTGACTTCCGGAAGGCGGCCGATATAGTTCCGCACTGTAACCTGATAAACAAAATAAGAGCCTACGGGATATCAGACCAGCTGTGTGGCTGGATTGAAGAGTTTTTAGCAAACAGAACACAGCATGTTGTTCTCAATGGAGAGACGTCTACAGACGTTAAAGTAACCTCTGGTGTGCCACAGGGGAGTGTTATGGGACCATTGCTTTTCACAATATGTATAAATGGCCTAGTGGGATAGTGTCGGAAGTTCCATGCGGCTTTTCGCGGATGATGCTGTAGTATACAGAGAAGTTGCAGCATTAGAAAATTGCAGCGAAATGCAGGAAGATCTGCAGCGGATAGGCACTTGGTGCAGGGAGTGGCAACTGACCCTTAACATAGACAAATGTAATGTATTGCTAATACATAGAAAGAAGGGCCCTATATTGTATGATTATATGATAGCAGAACAAACACTGGTAGCAATTACTTCCGTAAAATATCTGTGAGTATGCGTACGGAACGATTACAATTGGAATGATCACATAAAATTAGATGTTGGTAAGGCGGGTGCCAGGTTGAGATTCATTGGGAGAGTCCTTAGAAAATGTAGTCCATCAACAAAGGAGGTGGCTTACAAAACGCTCGTTCGGCCTATACTTGAGTATTGCTCATCAGTGTGGGATCCGTACCAGGTCGGGTTGACAGAGGAGATAGAGAAGATCCAAAGAAGAGTGGCGCGTTTCGTCACGGGTTATTTGGTAAGCGTGATAGCGTTACGGAGATGTTTAGTAAACTCAAGTGGCAGACTCTTCAAGAGAGGCGCTCTCCAACGCGGTGTAGCTTGCTGTCCAGGTTTCGAGATGAGATCACGAATGTAAAATTAGAGAGATTCGAGCGCGCACGGAGGCTTTCCGGCAGTCGTTCTTCTCGCGAACCATACACGAGTGGAACAGGAAGGGGAGGTAAAAAAATGAAATGTCGTGTGGCTAGGGCCTCCCGTCGGGTGGACCGTTCGCCTAGTGCAGGTCTTTCGAGTTGACGCCACGTCGGCGACCTGCGCGTCGATGGGGATGAAGTTAATGACAGTGGCACGTAAAGCGCCCTCCGCCACACACCGTTGGGTGGCTTGCGGAGTATAAATGTAGATGTAGATGTAGAACTACCTTTGGGTGTGAGGAAGAGAAAATGGTTCAAATGGCTCTGAGCACTATGGGACTCAACTGCTGAGGTCATTAGTCCCCTAGAACTTAGAACTAGTTAAACCTAACTAACCTAAGGACATCACACACATCCATGCCCGAGGCAGGATTCGAACCTGCGACCGTAGCGGTCTCGCGGTTCCAGACTGCAGCGCCAGAACCGCGCGGCCACTTCGGCCGGCTGAGGAAGAGAATGTGGTATCAACACAATGAGTGTCAAGCACATTTTTCGCTGATGGCTAGAAGTGAGTTGCAGAGATATTCCCAAATCGTTGGACTGGGCGCGGAGATGTGTCGTGGCTGGCTCGCTCGCTAGATTTGTCGCCTTTGGATTTTTTCTTGTGGGTATTCGTAAAAGACATTGTTTATAAAGACGTTCCAACTACATCTGAAGATATGCGAGAGAGAATTGTCAGAGCATGTGCTTCGATAACTGCCGCCGATGTGGTAAGGAATACCACTCAGTCCTTGATAGAAAAGATTGGAGCACTGCATTGATACCAATGGTCATCACTTCGAACACCTTCTGTACATGGACGTTCATGCCACCTTCGTGACATTCGTTGACCTTCAAAGACCATGCTGTTACGCATCACTGGATTCGTCTCTATAGCCGCAGTCAGAAAAGTACCAAACTGTGGCATCTCATTTGAAAAAGCAAAGTTGACCTTCATGTCTCTGAAGCGACCCCACCTAGCAACTAAAAACCAACCTCATATTATGGCCCCCGTTGTCCCACGCAACTTTTGTCCCACAAACTTTTCAGCTCCTATCATGCTTTCGAAGTTATTCTGGGTGGCAATAATTGGTGATTCACCCTGTATAGCATGGATTTAGAACTAATCGAGTTTTGCAAAGTCACATAACCACTGAATAAGAATTTTTAGGGTAGCATAAACTATCAAACCGTTAGTCAAACTTAACATCTTTCAAATTTATTCGACAGTGTGTTGCCTTTGTTTGATGTTTTGTTTAATGTAGACAGTGTATGACTTGTTTGCGAGATGTTTTGATTGACTTCGATTTGGAGAACAAGTGATCGTTTGCGCATGCTTCTGTTAAGCCCTAACCATTTGCCTGCCGGACTGCTAGTATCTGTGACTGAGAGATAAGTACAGGGTGTTTCAAAAATGACCGGTATATTTGAAACGGCAATAAAAACTAAACGAGCAGCGATAGAAATACACCGTTTGTTGCAATATGCTTGGGACAACAGTGCATTTTCAGGCGGACAAACTTTCGAAATTGCAGTAGTTACAATTTTCAACAACAGATGGCGCTGCAAGTGATGTGAAAGATATAGAAGACAACGCAGTCTGTGGGTGCGCCATTCTGTACGTCGTCTTTCTGCTGTAAGCGTGTGCTGTTCACAACGTGCAAGTGTGCTGCAGGCAACATGGTTTATTCCTTAGAACAGAGGATTTTTCTGGTGTTGGAATTCCACTGCCTAGAACACAGTGTTGTTGCAACAAGACGAAGTTTTCAACGGAGGTTTAATGTAACCAAAGGACCGAAAAGCGATACAATAAAGGATCTGTTTGAAAAATTTCAACGGACTGGGAACGTGACGGATGAACGTGCTGGAAAGGTAGGGCGACCGCGTACGGCAACCACAGAGGGCAACGCGCAGCTAGTGCAGCAGGTGATCCAACAGCGGCCTCGGGTTTCCGTTCGCCGTGTTGCAGCTGCGGTCCAAATGACGGCAACGTCCACGTATCGTCTCATGCGCCAGAGTTTACACCTCTATCTATACAAAATTCAAACGCGGCAACCCCTCAGCGCCGCTACCATTGCTGCACGAGAGACATTCGCTAAAGATATAGTGCACAGGATTGATGACGGCGATATGCATGTGGGCAGCATTTGGTTTACTGACGAAGCTTATTTTTACCTGGACGGCTTCGTCAATAAACAGAACTGGTGCATATGGGGAACCGAAAAGCCCCATGTTGCAGTCCCATCGTCCCTGCATCCTCAAAAAGTACTGGTCTGGGCCGCCATTTCTTCCAAAGGAATCATTGGCCCATTTTTCAGATCCGAAACGATTACTGCATCACGCTATCTGGACATCTTCGTGAATTTGTGGCGGTACAAACTGCCTTAGACGACACTGCGAACACCTCGTGGTTTATGCAAGATGGTGCCCGGCCACATCGCACGGCCGACGTCTTTAATTTCGATGATCGTGTGATTGCTTTGGGCTATCCGAAACATACAGGAGGCGGCGTGGATTGGCCTCCCTATTCGCCAGACATGAACCCCTGTGACTTCTTTCTGTGGGGACACTTGAAAGACCAGGTGTACCGCCAGAATCCAGAAACAATTGAACAGCTGAAGCAGTACATCTCATCTGCATGTGAAGCCATTCCGCCAAACACGTTGTCAAAGGTTTCGGGTAAATTCATTCAGAGACTACGCCATATTATTGCTACGCATGGTGGATATGTGGAAAATATCGTACTATAGAGTTTCCCAGACCGCAGCGCCATCTGTTGTTGAAAATTGTAACTACTGTAATTTCGAAAGTTTGTCTGCCTGCAAATGTACTGTTGTCCCAAGCATATTGCAACAAACGGTGTATTTCTATCGCTGCTCGTTTAGTTTTTATTGCCGTTTCAAATATACCGGTCATTTTTGAAACGCCCTGTATAAGCAGGGGCTGATTACGAAGATGTAAATTTGTTATCCTGCACTGCGTCTCGTACATCGTCCACTAGGGTCAGAATACTTCACGACACGATACGCAGAGCGTGACAGCTGCCTCAATATTCAGGTTAGATTTTAAGAAAAATGTTACTACGTCTGCGCGCCGATTGATAAATCTGTGGATAGCAAATATAGAATTTCACAAACAGGTTTGATCGTTTACACCATTGACCTGAGGTGGACGACAAGGGCTCTTCTTGGGTACAACAACAATGGCAAAAAAATTAAATGATCGTATGGCATTGTTGGCCGGGAGGCCCCATGCGTCCTTTCTAGGTGACGCCACATCGGCGACTTGCGAGCCAATGATGATGGACACATGACACCTGATCCCCTGCCAGGAATCGAATCTGGCCATACCATAATTTCAAATTCTGTATGATGTATGATTATAAGTCAAGGATTATACTCGAAAATATGATAACCCTGGAATTTTTACTTTCTAAGCGAGAAACTGTTCGGAAATAAATCAACTCTTGCATACATTACTAGGTTACTATCAATCGATTACGAAGCACTTGCACTACAATGAAATACCCTCACGATAAGGGTATGTAGTGATACTTAACTAGCAATGGATTTCCTGTAGTGTATGATTTCTCATTAACGTGTTTATATTGTCAGCTGAGCTGTGAGCTGTTTAACAATCATTCTCGGTTCTTCGTGCTCTAGTTCGGTACGTAGTACGCCATAACATTAAAATTTTTTGTTAATATGTGTAATTTATTAATAGGGTGTAAGGTTAAATGGTGATGACGACATGTGTGATGTTTTTAGGAAGAGAAAAAGAAGATGCGACGAGTTAATGTGCCAAAAAGTGAGAAACATCAGCACAGGCTTGGGCAATTTCGCACTGCATAGGAGGGGAGAGGAACCAAGCATTGCACTCTTGGATAGCAGTAATTGCTATAAGGCAAAAGCCAAATTCCGTATTTGTTCTGTAGTAGCTACTGTAACTATAGTAAAGAAACACGTATGATAAAAAAAAAACTTTTTTAATTACAGGGAGCGGTATCAATGAAAAATCATGCCAACTTTTGCGTAGTTTTTGTCGAAAGGCACGACAACGCTCGACAAACCATGAAAGCCGAGCTTAAAATTGCCGCGTTCCTTGCAGCTCAAGACATTCATTTTAATACAACTGACCATTTGACACTGATGTTAAAAAGTGTGGTTCCCACAAAATATAGTTTAAAAAGAAACAAAAGCAGAGCTGCTACAGAAAACACTGTTGCATCTTCTGCTAAAAATGTTCTTACTTTGTCAAATAGTTTAATGTTTCTTTGTAACAACGGAAAATAAGTCAATTAATACTATCAGTATAGGACAAGATGGTGGAAGGGGGCAGAGACTGAAAAATAAAAGTATATGTTTTTTCGGTGGTAGTATGATATTTGCGAGTGGGCTGTATGATCCATTTGCAGTGACGTCCTAACAACACTGACTGGAAGTGGTCAGTTTTCTCGACGGAAGCGTACTGTGTCGAACTGCATTGTATTCTATTACGTTTTCTGTGATTCTTGAGTTTGTAACGTAGTTCGCCATTTCAATAGCGATTCTGGTACTGTTATCAGTTGTTTCAACTCTGCAGAAACTGAAAGATACAGTAAACATCATCAGGAATAAGAGGCCAAATATTTTTCTGGGAAACATCTGCAGGCTGTAAGGAACGATAGAATCCAGATCTAGGCGATTAGGAGAGAGCAAAGTGCTAAGTTTTCGAAATACCGGTGACGTTTATTTCAAAACTGACACGTAAGAATCCGCGAGGAAAGCGAAAGGCGTATGACAAATGCTGCTCGTCAATGATATTTACAGACATTTTCCCGCGAAGTTACTACTGTGACGAATTTTAAGAAGCGCACAGAGCGTAAATTATAAATACCATTGCAAAAAGTCGCAATCCAATGCAAGTGCCTTAACACGTGCTACGTCGTAGAAATGTATGTTGATAACAAAACCTCTAATAGAGTAATGAGCAACTTTTGAAATATGACCAATATTTTTGCAACTGGACAGAATGACCAAGTCAAGGAAGGTGCTACGGGTGAAGATCTGTGTCGTTGTATCACTCACTGAACAATGCAAAATTTCCCTTGAAATAGTATTGGATTTGCTGACAAAAAATGGTTCAAATGGCTCTGAGCACTATGGGACGTAACTTCTGAACTCATCAGTCCCCGAGAACTCAGAACTACTTAAACCTAACTAACCTAAGGACATCACACACATCCATGCCCGAGGCAGCATTCGAACCTGCGACCGTAGCGGTCGCGCGGTTCCAGACTGTAGCGCCTAGAACCGCTCGTGAAGCTGACAGATGTAATGGAATTATACGATATCCTCAAAACTACTTTGTGACCAGTTTCGGTGAAATTTGTCCAGCTATGTGGTGAAGACACGTGTGTGCGTAAACGGCGTCTCTCCGGTAGCGAAGCAGTCAAATGTTTCTCACAACAGTATGAAGATCTCGAGTAATAACGTTAAACACTGATTTTTCTTCCTTCCTTCTTCGTGCAGTAACCTTTCGCGAACTTGTAATTGCAATTATGGAACAGTACGATGGTATGTATTTTGATCTGAAGCATCTAGGGGAAAGGTTGTTACGTACTGAAGAAATCCACAGTTTTTATGATGTTACTTGGTAAAACTGTTTCATTTGCATTTAATAGAAATAATACCCACTATCACAGCTTTTAGTAAGGAACCTCTAATCAACAAAGGTGTGTAAAGAAAATGTAAGCTGTGTATCAAGGCCATCTGTTGTTAATCACTATTTCTGATTATCGAATTTCAAAAGAAAATTACGGCATCCTATAGAGACCTATTGTTGTGTGATACATTTATGTCTTACATACTGAAATCCAAATTATCTACATTTTATGTACATAAAAGAGACTAATGTTTTTCATTTATGACACTTAAGCACTTTCATTTTCCTTGCAGACAGGTTAAGCAAATTTCGTGTTCAGAATTAAAGAAAGGATACGCCCGTGATGATACTGTGTTGCCATCACTTTCTCCCTTCACGCCAAAAACAGCAGTATCATGCAGTTGCTAAGAACATGGTTGGCTCTTAATTCACGTTAAACTGAAGCCTCCTATAATTCCTGGGTAAGTCAGTTCAATATTCGGGAGAAGAGAACGCCGTTCCATCTCTAATAGGACAATGTCTGGTAAAGCACTGTGCTGTTCAAAAAAACATACAGGTTTATCACCGTTTTACTGGTTGATCACAGTTTTACATTTAAATGCACTGAAGTATTTAAAATTGACGTTGAGTGGTGAAATCTGCAGTTTGTCAGTCTGCCTCAAGAAACTGGAAACACAACGCATGTCTGAACCATCGTCCTTCCGAGTCCGAACCCAGTGTCTTATAACTACCATACCGCCTCGCCCGATTTTATGCTGTAAATCGATCGCACTTCACACTGACATTGATGACATGTCCTGTAAACAGCCCCCTAGACAGTCAATAATAATGGGCAACATTTCCTGATGCGCAATGATATTGACCGACTATTAGTTTCATTGAGAGGTTGCGCAATAATATTGAGAAATGTATAGGTTTGGAAATATATTACGCTGCCTGGAAATATTGGGCTTTCCAGTGTTGCCAGATGTGAATTTTTTTGGAAGATGGAGTTTAAAAAATTGGGAAGATATAGGTTGAAATTTCGG
This sequence comes from Schistocerca serialis cubense, assembly GCF_023864345.2. Lineage (NCBI taxonomy): Eukaryota > Metazoa > Arthropoda > Insecta > Orthoptera > Acrididae > Schistocerca > Schistocerca serialis. Next base: position 621,472,500 of record NC_064642.1, on the reverse strand, counting down.
AAGTTTGTCTTTAAATACACATAAATAAACCTTCTGCCCGTAGCCGGCCGGAGAGGCCGTGCGGTTCTAGGCGCTACAGCCTGGAGCCGAGCGACCGCTACGGTCGCAGGTTCGAATCCTGCCTCGGTTATGGATGTGTGTGATGTCCTTAGGTTAGTTAGGTTTAATTAGTTCTAAGTTCTAGGCGACTGATGACCTCAGAAGTTAAGTCGCATAGTGCTCAGAGCCATTTTGAATCTCTGCCCGTAACTAGGGTAATGGAAAGAAAACAGTCCCCTGTAATCAATAAAATCTTAATAGTTCTTAATATTTTGTTGTAAACAACTTCAAAAGTGACTTAAAAATAACAAAAATTCTCTGTACTAAGAATGTTTTTATATCACAAATCGTTGAGTCAGAAATTATTAATGAGTTATAACAATACGATCCGTAACAATGAAATAATAGAAACTGTAAACGTCTCCAACCAGGAAGTAAACAAAACCAAATAAGCGTTTTATACGCAGTTCCTACAATCTTTTTTCAACTATCACTGCTTATTGCTCTGCTACAACTGAAAGAGCAAACTTCTGTCTTACTTTCTTTTGACCTCTTCGTTCTCCACTTCATTTTCATTTTCCTCTTCCTCGCCTAATACTGAGTCACTGTCATGTTTGCTTCTATAATTTTGATCAAGATGTGAGTCATCGCTGAAACTGAATTAAACTCTCTACTTCATCAAGCATTGACTGTACTCATTCATTGAGTTTAGGCTTTGATACTTTTATTTCGTTACGAGAAGGTAATACTATTCCATCTAGGGCAGAAGAAAATATTTCGGTAGAAAAATCTCATACTCGGTATGGTAGTGTCAATCTGGCCCCAGCTGAAAGAAAAATTGGTGTATGGTCACCAAATATACAAGAATATACAAGAATTAGGCTAAGAACTTTACTACAGGAGTTGTTATAAAATCATGTACGTGTAAGAAATTTTTCATTTCAACAAATTAAAGTCCCTATTGATGGAAGTCGTCTGTAATGTAACATCAAACACTGCTTTTATTTTCCTCTGCTAGCTACCTTCGTATATTAACTGCCTGTTATTCAAAACATTAATGGTACGTGCCACTTTTGGATGGTTTGGGTGCTAAAAATTCGCTCATGTCATCCTGGATATTTGCACTACAAGGTGTGACGCTCTCTTCTCACGGCCGATTCGCGCGTTAGGCAGGAACGGCCGTGTGTACTTAACACTTTTACAAGCGGTTCCTCGTGAGACAATAACAAGTAATTTCTTCATTTGTGTGGCCATAGTGTCCGTAGTTGCTTTACAATTCTTGAGAGTATTTTTGTTCTGTCATTGCAGCTACAAAAACGCATGATTTTTTTTTCACTAGAAGCGTTTCGCTTTATTGAGATATAGCATCATCTGTGGTCTGTAATTAAGTTATTTACATTTTGATTTGCTTTTAGATCGAAAAACATTTCGTTAAGAATATGTTGATTTGTACTTTCGGTGGTTTTGCTTGATTTATCGCTTACGTTGGGAAATGCTGTCTGCTAGTTGTTTTTCTGCGTTAGACGCTGATAATTTAGGTGGAAATTTTAGGTATTCTACAGCACTATGCATTTCTTATGTTTTTCACAACACATTTTTATGCACACCCTTGTATTTTGTTTGTTTCGTACTTCTGTGTTGTGATTTATGTTTTGTAGTGTTGCAAACGTAACCTTTCCACTACTTCGTTTTTGACCTACAACCTTTGTTATATTAGATTTTTGTATGTGTGTAATTCTATTTAACTATGTTTCTGTGTATTTATATACTGTGGAAGATTAGGAAAGGAATAGTGGTGGAGGGAATTTGTTTTTCAGTAAAGGGAAGGGAGACACCATCATGAGTGCACATCAGTATATAACAGTGTGATGGAGTGTGAATTAGAGGAAAATGTGAGGAGTAGGAAGCGAAATGAAATTGTGAGTACGGGGGAAGGTTGTGGGAGAGTGGAAGGGGCGAATGATAGAAAAGGCTCTTTGCTTTTTGATGTAATTTCATCTCCTCTACTCTTAAGTGCTTCAAACTCTGGCAATTCGTTGCGAATTCGTCTGTTTACCACTAGTATTTTAATATTCTTGCCTGTGTGAGACACTTCTTTCGATCTTACGCTGATACTTTAGGATTTCCTACAGGTATCGATATCTGGATTGTGTGGATCCCACACACAGTCAGCTGCCTGAATAGCAGCCTCTGATATGTAGTGCACACCTGGCCCATTTAGGGGGATCCTACAGTTCTCAACCCTATGATGCATCTCCAGGAAGTTGCAGTCTAGTGTGTCACAGAACCTTCGAAGTGTCTGGTTCAGTCCTTTTACTCGACTAAGAATCAAAGGGCCAAGGTTAGTTCTGGGGTCAGTGCCACAAATTGTGAGATTCGTTGAACCCCATGCGCAAGACTGTCTTCTCAACCTTCTCTGCCAGTCGCTGTCGAACGAACCAAGAATGACCTCGGAGCCCAGATGTGTTCCAACGTGCACCACAATCTGTAGCTGGTTCCAACCTGTTCCCTTAATGGCTGCTGGAATAGCCTCTTCAACAAGTTGAACGAGGCCCCCAGGCACACACACTGAGTGCACTTGGTGTCCTTTCCTGTTCCTTGCTTCCATTTCCCTAAAGGGTACCATTATTTGCCGTACGTTGAACTGCTGACGCTTAATTCGTGTCAGTATATTGCAACCATGACTTAATGAACAGAGGGTTAAGCATTATTCACATCTGCAGCAGCAGTCTTTATTCACGGCTGAGGTCATCGGTGCCTAGACTTACTCACTACTTAAACTAACTTACGCTCTGAACAACACGCACACCAATGCCCGAGGGAGGACTCGAACCTCGGCGGGAGGGGCCGCGCAGTCAGTGAGATTACGCTTCTAACCGCTCGGCCACTGCTCGCGGCAGTTCTCAAGTCTTACATAACTCGCATACCAGGTGGAACAGTATTTTCAAGGATCTCAATAGTTTTAAGGGAATGTCGCATACTCCAGGTGCCAAGTTTGACTGAGCTCTTTCAGTATTTCGTTCAGTATTCTGTAAAATTCTTCTCGCAATAGCATAGTTCTGATCTCCTCTTCATTTCCTTCATCTTTCCTTATATAATAAACTCAAAGAAAAGAAAATGACGCACTACGAACACGAAGGAATTACTGGAAGACAAATGATTACATTTTCAGTGAAGTTTAATGATTCAATGAAGAGAAAGATCTTCACAAACTGAGCAAGTCAATAAGGCGTCGGTCCACTATTGACACTTATGCAAGCGGGTTTTCGGCTTGGCAATGATTGACAAGGTTGTTGGATGTCTTCCTGAACGATATCGTGCCAAATTCTGTCAAATGGGCGCATTAGATTTCCAAAATCGCAAAATTGTTGAAGGACTTTACCCATAATGTTCCAAACGTTCTCAATCGAGCAGAGATCCGGTGGCCTTGCTGCTCAGGGTAGGTTTTGGTAAACACGCAGACAAACAGTAGAAACTCTACCGTGTGCGGGCGGGGTATTATCTTGCTAAAATGTGAGCCCAGGATGACTTGCCATAAAGAGCAACAAAACGATGCGTAAAATATCGTCGACGTACCGCTGCACCATGATGGGTGCCACGAATGGAAATCAAAGGGATCCTTTTATGACAAGAAATGGTACTTGTTGGGGTCGCTGGTCATCGGTGCTCAGTTCAAAGCGGGACTCGTCACGGAAGACGATGCTACTTCAGTCAATGAGATTATAGGCCAGGGGTCGGTACGTCGACGATATCCTGTGCCCCAATGTGAAGCTCATTCTCTTGAATAAATTATCCAATTTTCCTGAAAGTGTAATTATTTGTTTCCCTGTACAAGCACATCACATCTGCCGATTTTTGCCGAATTCTGAAGATTTCTTCGTGGTGCGTCGTTTCCCCCTGTTGTATAGTCCTAAATATTCCCTCTAACTTTCAGCCTTGCCTTCTTTGCTTCATACTGGCTTGCCATCCTACAACATAGAGCTGATTTTCTTTTTGACAAAGGTCTCTAGAATTTTTCTGTATCTATCTTGCCCGTAGTCATACATCGTTCTACAGCCTTGCCTTAATCCTCTAGATATTCCTGCTGTACTATTTCGTACTTCCTATCAATCTCATATTTTAGAAGTCTTTATTCTCTTTTGCCTGCTTCATTTGTTACACTTGCATGTTTCCTCGTGTCGTCAGTCAAATTAAGTATGTCTTGTGTTATCTGAAGTTTCTACAGGACTCTGTCGATTTGCCTGTTCGATCCTCTGATTTCATTATTTCGTCTCTTAAGTTAGCCATTCGTCTTCTATTTTATTAATTTCCCGTGTTTCGGTGAATAATTGCATAATAATCTCTATGAAACTGCCTACAACCTCTAGTTATTTTAACGTATTCGAGTCCCATTTCCTTAACTTACGTTGGTGCAACTTCGTTTTTGTAATTTGCCTTTCATAACCAATAAATTAAGAAATGGAAGTCGCAGTTCACATATTTCGCTCGTAATCTTCGAAATGTGTGTCTTTCACGGTTCTTGAATCAAAATGTTAGAAATTTGTTTAAATTGTGCTTTGTACAAATTCCTTCCATGTTGTACATGCTCTTCTACTATTTTACCTTGTCCTTTCCCCACTATCGAGTTCCAGTCTGCGCTATAATAATTAAATGTTCGATTGCCAACAAGTAACATCGATATAGCATACAATGAGCGTGTTTACAACACAGTAGCCGATTTCGGCCGACTTGCTTTTCAGCTTCAGAATATTTATCGAAATTTTCTGTGAAGTGTTTCAACCTCAAAATTAACAACTATTATATCGTTGTACTCGGCTTTTCAAGCGCTATCGGTTGCCGTTAAAAACATATCATTCTACCTTTTAAACCATACTAGATCAATAGAACAGTTAAGATTTTATGTTACATACGAAAGTGCGTGCCCCTTAGCATAATATCATTTGCTGAAACCCTCGTTTCGATATCTGGAACCGTTCCCGATTTAAAAGCTGTGATACGTGTTACATGACTCGCCCTGTATAGTCACTTGCGCCCATTTTCGGCATTTATTTATTTATTTCTCAAGCTAAGTCCTGCTGCCTGTTATTATACAGCAGATAGTACATTTAGTTATTTTACATGTTATATCATACAAATTCAGTTTTATTATTAGTATCTTTTTGAAAATTTTGCGAAAAAATAAAACTAGAGAAAAAATAAAATAAAATGGAAAAGGAAAAAAAGTAAAAATTACGAATCTGTATATACCATTTTGTTTAAATTTGTTGCTAACATAAATAATGATGCTAAATAAGATGCAGAATTGGTTGTGGATGTATTTTAAATTAAAATTGAAATTATATTCTCGACAATGACACGAGACGGTTAACAGTTCCGGTGTAGCAGCCAATACGGACGAACGGCCGGCCGCGTTATGATAAACTTCCGTTCCTGCTTGTACTACTATGAATGTAACATTTAACAGAAAAAATGAACCGATCATCTGATTCTGACTGTGAAACGTGTTATACCTGCGGTGACATGCTTTGTTCTTGACAAACCTGCCTATTAAGCAATTCTGTTTGTGCATATGGATGTATGACTTTCGATTTGAGATGATGTAAGTCATTTTTTAGTAAAATATACGTTATTATCACATCTCATTTTTAAAATGCTCTTGACAGTTTTCAACAATCTGTTAATGTGCATTACCTTAATAACATTTCCGGATGTCTGTGCTATACTTCCATGGAGCACTATCGACCGCTAACACTCGCCATTGAGTATTTACGTGCTATTGCATATATCTGTGGATGTAGAAGGAACCGTTTTTGAATGTATTAGGACGCTCGACCACAATGCAAAAGCGCCGAAACAGTGAATTTGAGATTTAAAATTTTGACGTCGCCTTTGATGTTAGATCACAATGTACATAATAAATCAAAAATTGAAATTTGTAAACTGTTTTTTGAGAATATTTCAAGTGCAGAAATTTATCACACACTTTAAATTTCTTCGTGTGCTTACTTGCGACTTTACAAAGAACAGGAAACTTTGATGAACTTACAAACAGATTTCCCGTCAGAATTGAGGAGAAGTATGCAGCAGTTTTAATTCTGAAGGGGCCTGTATTCGTAATACAAGCATAGAGTCTGTAAAATAAACTTGTGATGTGTCTAGTGTATGCACTTCAAAATCCAAATGTCGACATCAGGATAGAACATATTCTGAGACGTCAAGGGATCAATAGTTTACTGTTGGAGGAAAGTGTGGAGGGTAAAATTTGTAGCGGGAGACCAAGAGATGAATACAGGAAGCAGATTCAGAAGGTTGTGGGTTGCAACAGGTGAAGAGGTTTGTAGAGGACAGAGTGGCATGGATAGCTGAATCGAACCGGTCTTCCAATTGAAGACCACAATTATAACTTACTATTATTATTGATTCATTACTTTCCAAACTGCTGACGCTTTGATAATTTTCTATAATATAGCAAATGATGTTTACAGTGATTAAATCACAGAGATTGTTACTTATGAAGTCAATTTATAGTGCATTATAACCGTTGTAGAATCCAGATAAAAATCTAGTTTATTTTCTTGTAGGACGGACAAGAGTGATGGACTTAATGGGGACGTAGGAACGAATGTATCACTTCCCTAGCGCCCAAAAACGTATCCAGCCAATCATACCTGTAATTATCTTTTAAAATAGTGTGAGAAATACGTATATGAATGTCTTTCATATTATCGTTATGGTTTTTCAACATGTTGAAAAAGTTTCCAGTACTGACTTTAAGGAATGTACTATGTGGGCAAGATTTAAAAAAGTAACCAGATTTTCAGATGACTAAACAGGAATCTTAAGTCTTTAACACGAGATAATTTGGGTTAAATAAGAAGAACATCATTGTGTTTACGTGTGTACGGACGTTTGATTTTATTGAGAGAAACTAACGGCTGGATTTGATTTATAATTACCACACTTTTACGCTCTGTAATATGCGACGCGCTAGAGTTCTACTAACATTTCTGTGTATTAATCAATGTGAGACGCTGTACTGAAAAATAACTACTTGTCTGTTACGATGCTGAAGGCTGCAGTAACAAAATACACTGTCTCATCACTTGCCCGTATCAAAAATCAGACTGCAAGGGGCTTGAAAGCTTTCATTCAGGTCATTAACCGCTTTCTTACTGATGTAATAGCGTTGATGATGAGACACACAAAGGAACGCGTGCAGTCAGTGCTGGCAGAAATTCCAAAGCCATATGGTACCGCAGAATACTACAAGCGTATATGCCTATTAGTTCTGCAGATGTCCGTCCCCGATAGCTGAGTGGTACAGCGGCAGGCACATCGAACAGCCTCTATCAATATTAATACGATCAGAACGCCTGTCAAATTGCAATTATTACGAGAAATTTTGCATGCGTCAGACGTCTACATCGTTCTTCTGCGGGAAGTTTGTGTTGGGAGCTTCCCCGACCTATATGAGTACGATACATACATTACACCTACTACTGACGGCGGAAGCGGAACAGCGATACTTCTACATAGCGGCATAGTAGCCGAGGACGTGGTGTACCTGCCGTCAGCGCGAGGACTGGCGCCCACAGTGCTGGGAGTACGGGTCGTTAACATTTACGCACCGTCGGGGTCCGACAGACGGCGCGATCGATCCCGATTTTACACAGAGGAGATTGCAACACTAATCTTATGTCGGTATGAACGCGACTTCAACTCCGCGCTCGCACCAAGAGATCAACACCCACGTTACACTTCATGCCTGGAGCTGTGGCAAATCATACAGGACATGAATCTCATTGATACATGGGAGACGATACATGGAGACAGACGTGGATACACCTACGTCACGAGTCACTCTGCAAGTCGTCTCGATCGCATTTACGTAACACGTCGTCTCGAACCTGCGATCCTCGATGCGGAATTGTGGCCTGTCGCCTTTTCAGATCACATAGCATATATAAGCACGGTCTCCCTGAGTCGTCAACAAGGGTGGAAGAGTCGTAGTGTTTGGAAACTGAATACAGCACACCTCAGGGAACCTGAGTGCAGACGCATAATCGAAGACACTTGGCACGTGTGTGAACGACGCCTCCCGACATATCCGACGACGTTGCAGTGGTGGCTGGAATGTGTTAAGCCTGCATTGCGCCGAGCGTTAATTGCATACGGAAGAGAGCAGATGATGTGGAGGCGACACGCGACGGAATCTTATTTCACGATACTCTGCGAACTTTCTGTACAAGCACCTTCACAGGAGCGTCGTGCTGGTATAAAACGAGCACAGGCCCAAATAATTTCCATAACGAGCCGCCGTCTGGAGGATGTCGCAATCCGTGCAAGGGACTTTGAGCGAGTCCGTGGAGAATCACCGTCGATGTATCACGTTATCAGAGAGAAACAACGTAGCCGCAGAACCTTAATACAGACGGTCGTACTGCCAGATGGTCGCCGTGTCCGAAGTCACAGGTTAAGGGCACTGGATATGATACAACGGGTCACCTTTGCCAACACTTATCTAGCTTCTCGCATCCCCCACCTGGCACAAGTTCTTCCTATGCCGGTGGTGTTGGCCCGCCGAATACTGGCGGCACTAGGATATTTTGTGAGCACAGGTCTGCTTTTTAAGGTCGGATACGAAACCCTCAAATAGGGGTAATGCAGGAGTAGGTTTAATAATGAATAGGAAAATAGGAATGCGGGTAAGCTACTACAAACAGCATTGTGAACGCATTATTGTGGCCAAGATAGTTACGAAGCCCACGCCTACTACAGTAGTACAAGTTTATATGCCAACTATCTCTGCAGATGACGAAGAAATTGAAGAAATGTATGCTGAAATAAAAGAAATTATTCAGATTGTGAAGGGAGACGAAAATTTAATAGTCATGGGTGACTGGAATTCGAGTGTAGGAAAACGGAGAGAAGGAAACATAGTAGGTGAATATGGATTGGGGGACAGAAATGAAAGAGGAAGCCGCCTGGTCGAATTTTGCACAGAGCACAACATAATCATAACTAACTCTTGGTTTAAGAATCATGAAAGAAGGTTGTATACATGGAAGAACCCTGGAGATACTAAAAGGTATCAGATAGATTATATAATGGTAAGACAGAGATTTAGGAACCAGTTTTTAAATTGTAAGACATTTCCAGGGGCAGATGTGGACTCTGACCACAATCTATTGGTTATGACCTGTAGATTAAAACTGAAGAAACTGCAAAAAGGTGGGAATTTAAGGAGATGGGACCTGGATAAACTAAAAGAACCAGGGGTTTCTACAGAGATTCAGGGAGAGCATAAGGGAGCAATTGACAGGAATGGGGGAAATAAATACAGTAGAAGAAGAATGGGTAGCTTTGAGGGATGAAGTAGTGAAGGCAGCAGAGGATCAAGTAGGTAAAAAGACGAGGGCTAGTAGAAACCCTTGGGTAACAGAAGAAATATTGAATTTAATTGATGAAAGGAGAAAATATAAAAATGCAGTAAGTGAAACAGGCAAAAAGGAATACAAACGTCTCAAAAATGAGATCGACAGGAAGTGCAAAATGGCTAAGCAGGGATGGCTAGAGGACAAATGTAAGGATGTAGAGGCCTATCTCACTAGGGGTAAGATAGATACCGCCTACTGGAAAATTAAAGAGACCTTTGGAGATAAGAGAACGACTTGTATGAATATCAAGAGCTCAGATGGAAACCCAGTTCTAAGCAAAGAAGGGAAAGCAGAAAGGTGGAAGGAGTATATAGAGGGTCTATACAAGGGCGATGTACTTGAGGACAATATTATGGAAATGGAAGAGGATGTAGATGAAGATGAAATGGGAGATATGATACTGCGTGAAGAGTTTGACAGAGCACTGAAAGACCTGAGTCGAAACAAGGCCCCCGGAGTAGACAATATTCCATTGGAACTACTGACGGCCGTGGGAGAGCCAGTCCTGACAAAACTCTACCATCTGGTGAGCAAGATGTATGAAACAGGCGAAATACCCTCAGACTTCAAGAAGAATATAATTATTCCACTCCCAAAGAAAGCAGGTGTTGATAGATGTGAAAATTACCGAACTATCAGCTTAATAAGTCACAGCTGCAAAATACTAACACGAATTCTTTACAGACGAATGGAAAAACTAGTAGAAGCCAACCTCGGGGAAGATCAGTTTGGATTCCGTAGAAATGTTGGAACACGTGAGGCAATACTGACCTTACGACTTATCTTAGAAGAAAGATTAAGGAAAGGCAAACCTACGTTTCTAGCATTTGTAGACTTAGAGAAAGCTTTTGACAATGTTGACTGGAATACTCTCTTTCAAATTCTAAAGGTAGCAGGGGTAAAATACAGGGAGCGAAAGGCTATTTACAATTTGTACAGAAACCAGATGGCAGTTATAAGAGTCGAGGGGCATGAAAGGGAAGCAGTGGTTGGGAAGGGAGTAAGACAGGGTTGTAGCCTCTCCCCGATGTTGTTCAATCTGTATATTGAGCAAGCAGTAAAGGAAACAAAAGAAAAATTCGGAGTAGGTATTAAAATTCATGGAGAAGAAATAAAAATTTTGAGGTTCGCCGATGACATTGTAATTCTGTCAGAGACAGCAAAGGACTTGGAAGAGCAGTTGAATGGAGTGGACAGTGTCTTGAAAGGAGGATATAAGATGAACATCAACAAAAGCAAAACAAGGATAATGGAATGTAGTCTAATTAAGTCGGGTGATGCTGAGGGAATTAGATTAGGAAATGAGGCACTTAAAGTAGTAAAGGAGTTTTGCTATTTGGGGAGCAAAATAACTGATGATGGTCGAAGTAGAGAGGATATAAAATGTAGGCTGGCAATGGCAAGGAAAGCGTTTCTGAAGAAGAGAAATTTGTTAACATCCAGTATTGATTTAAGTGTCAGGAAGTCATTTCTGAAAGTATTCGTATGGAGTGTAGCCATGTATGGAAGTGAAACATGGACGATAAATAGTTTGGACAAGAAGAGAATAGAAGCTTTCGAAATGTGGTGCTACAGAAGAATGCTGAAGATTAGATGTGTAGATCACATTACTAATGAGGAAGTATTGAATAGGATTGGGGAGAAGAGAAGTTTGTGGCACAACTTGACCAGAAGAAGGGATCGGTTGGTAGGACATGTTCTGAGGCATCAAGGTATCACCAATTTAGTATTGGAGGGCAGCGTGGAGGGTAAAAATCGTAGAGGGAGACCAAGAGATGAATACACTAAGCAGATTCAGAAGGATGTAGGTTGCAGTAGGTACTGGGAGATGAAAAAGCTTGCACAGGATAGAGTAGCATGGAGAGCTGCATCAAACCAGTCTCAGGACTGAAGACCACAACAACAACAACAACAACGAAACCCTCACCCTTCCTCGTAGTCGTGGAGGTCTTGGACTAGTCTACGTACGCGACCGAGCAGTGGCTATTTATGTAACCACAATGATAAAGATGTGGACACGACACCAGACAAGTCTGACGGGCACCTTGATAGGCGAACTCGCTCCACCTTGTCGTTCGGCTCCGGTAGCGGTGTGTCACATCTCACCATCGCTTGCCCATATGCGAACTTTTTTTGTGGAACACAGTTATGTACATATGGAACTACCGACAGCCAGGACGGCCACGGCACGTGATATATATCACATCTTGACTCGACGACGGCCGAATAATGCCGTAGAGCGCCGCCAACCAACAGTTACGTGGTCAGTGGTATGGCGTACAGTGCACCACCCACACCTTGATACGGGAACGCGCGCACTGTGGTATCAGGTGGTAAATGGGAAATACGTGACTCGTTCCAGGTTGCATACAATTCATATGGCGGACGAGCCACTGGGTCCGCAGTGCAATGTTATAGACACAGAGGAGCATCGCCTGATATGCGGACCTTCGGCGGACGTATGGTGTTTGGTCAAAAAAATGATCGCCTTCCTCCTTCGGGTGGGGCCGCAAGTAATTGAACCACGGATACCACTTCTCCCAGATAGGACATATTATCCCCGAACAAAGACAAACGCAGTGACTTGGATTCGAGGTTTGACTGTGCGTTATCTTTTCCGAGACGGCAGTAAGAATGTGCTCGACTTTTGGGCCTTACTACAAGAACATCACTCACAGCTTATGAGACATCCGAGATATCGAAAATATTACGCAAATTTTTTAGGGAGTGCCTTGCTTGATCCCCCACCCAGTTGGGATGTCCCGGGTAGGAGAATTTAATTATTGACTACAAGTATCAGAACAAGAAAGGACCAGGACAGTGGAGAGGATCCACAACCACACGTGAAGACGTACCCGACACCAACGCGAGGTATAACGGGATTAGCGAGGTACGCGCCCAAAAGAGGAATGTAGACCGTTCTTGTTTTGTACCGACAGAAGCAGGATTTTTTTTCACTATTATGTAAAAAAAATAATAAAATAAAAAGGTGGTCAGCGCAACAGACTGTCAATCCTAAGGGCCCGGGTTCGATTCCCGGCTGGGTCGGAGATTTTCTCCACTCAAGGACTGGGTGTTTTGTTGTTTTAATCATGATCATTTCATCCCCATCGACGCGGAAGTCGCCGAAGTGGCTGGGTCGGAGATTTTCTCCACTCAGCGACTAGGTGTTGTGTTGTCCTAATCACGATCATTTCATCCCCATCGTTGTGCAGATAAGTAAAAGAATATATGATGAGATAAAGGAAATTATTCAGATCGTTAGAATTAGGAGAAATTATGTTGTCTATGGCAGGTCGTTTCTGCTTCAGCATTTCTTGCATGAGGACACAGACACCATTGAGGAGCAGTTATATTTGCTACTTCTATATGGTGAAGGTCGAACGAGTATTGTTAAAATAGTAATGGAAAACTGGCTGACGAATCTGTAGTCGTTTCAACAAAAACCTGGAAACGTACGCACATTTGAAATAGTTTTCCTGAGCCATATCTGATGCCCCAGAAGATAGCATTAGATCCATACACAAACGTCATTGCCGGCCGGAGTGGTCTTACGGTTCTAGGCGCTACAGTCTGGAGCCGAGCGACCGCTACGGTCGCAGATTCGAATCCTGCCTCGGGCATGGATGTGTGTGATGTCCTTAGGTTAGTTAGGTTTAATTAGTTCTAAGTTCTAGGCGACTGATGACCTCAGAAGTTAAGTCGCATAGTGCTCAGAGCCATTTTGAACCACAAACGTCATTGCCACCCTTGTACCTGTGTCGAACAGGAAATGAGATTTTTTGTTAGTAGCGTAGGCCTGTTTAACTACATATAACGACAGACACTGGCACAAGGGAGTTCTGCTTGGCGGTGTTTACACAACCGTAATACTCGACTGTGGCGGCATTGATTGCTCCTCGTTTTAGTACGCTTCTCGGAATACTTTGCGAAAGGTTTCAGGGTCAGTACTAACAATCGCTATATCACTATAATAGTCTTTCCAAGGCCTATTGAATGCCGTTATGAAAAGCGTATAGTTCCATAAAAAGTAAACACACTTGTTTCAGTACGTAGGTTGATACCAGAATTTAGAGCATTCTCCATACAAAATATTACGTGTCCCTCATCATACTATCAACTCCAGAAAACCTCGTTTCGATATGTGGGGCCGGTCGGGAAATAAACTGGGTGTTTTATCTTACGTGACTCACCCTGTATAGTGCGAAGTCGCGGGAAAGTAACCCTTATATTTTATTTTTGGCATGGGGTAATTTAAACAGCAAAAAATTCAATTTAATGAAATTTTTTTAATGTATACACAAATTTGGCGTCTATGATGCTATACGGTAACAACATATTGCGACCATTTAATTTCTGTGAACTGAATAGTGTTCGAAACAAGACGATCACAATGCCACGCAAGATTAAAACATATGTTCCGTGCGAAACGTGTCAATGCTTCTTCGCAGACTCCAGTCGAGGTGTCAAAATACGAGTGAACAAAGTATCAGTACGTTTTCTTTTATCAATAAAATAGCGATTTTCCCACATCTCTACCAATACATATATAACTTAGGTTTCTTGATAAACATTTTCGCCTATGGCAAGCGTTATCGCTACAGTAGCTTAATCATCGATAATCCTAGTGTTTTAAATGGTATCGCCGAAACACTTGGCTTCGCTATTAGCTGAAATGTGTAAAACACTTCTCTCGTCTATCGGTTCTTAGAGTAGTGGGAGTTCTATAATGTCTCTCGTTTTACAGCGCAAGACCGTTTGTCTTCTTCAGGGAAAGATAGATGAGGAGATCTAATTTCATAAGCACTGAGATGCGCGAAAGAATGCCGTATTATGCATGAAGGTTTAATACATCTGTACTTTCCTAACACCAGGCAGCTCTTTTGACAGCTTTCAACCGCGAAGCGCAGACGGCTGTGGGTGAAAACAATGGCTGCCTATAGGACTATGAAGAGGCATTGCCACAGAGGCGTTTACGAAATTGCGATATAGATAAGCAGAGCAGGTGCGTCCAGCGTACAGAAACTGTGCGTTTGTAATGGAAAATTGGCAAAATGAATAGTCGGGCAAAGCCTGGTTTGTCAGCTAGCGGTATACCGCTGATATGACAATTAATTGTCGTTTGAGCTGCTGAAGTAATCTCTTCATTTCACCTTTGTTTTCTCAGTAAAGGAAGCAGATTTATACGATTCGTCAGGACTTTGTCCAATCAAATTGAAAGCTTCACAAATTTGTTCAGCAAGTGCAAAATTTTGAGAACTCAGAAGGCGCATTTTCCAATGTACCTCTCACTTAACGTCCACGACACTTAAGTTAGAGAAATTATGTTTACATAGAGTTTTCTGGTGTATGAGTATGGACTCATGTACGAAAGTATCAAATGTTTTAATTAACACCTGGGAAAATCAAGCTGCGAATATGACACTTCTTGTTAGTACCTGCAACGTCGTCAGGACATGTCGATGGATGCTGCTGTGGCGCTTTGACTCATACAGGCATAATCTGATACTAGCGACCAAAAAACAATCTATATCAATTTTCCCAATGACGATTGAGTCTTCGCATCTATTGGTGCCGTATCTGCTCTGCTTGCTTTGCTCCTTTGTCTTGGGACATAGTGAAAACCCAACACTCATCCCTGCTGATTAAGCGACTTTACAAATCGTCTGGAGTGGCCCGACACATTGCAATATTTTCGCTATTGCCTCGATTCGACAGGCACAGCGGGTGGCTGTCTCCGTCATGTTCAAAATACCGTGTCAGATAAAAACAGATCAGGGACTTATTTTCACATCTTCCACTATCATCTTGAGTTTTAGACGCGGGGTCTTCGAGCACTAGGGCCTCTGCTTGTCTTGATATTCCTAATTATTCACTGAGAGGTGGTCTCCACTTCATTCTTCGTCATTCAGAGTTGTTTGACCACGCTGGGAACATTTGTGGTACGCAACTACTGTGTCTTACAATGTTGAACTGTCGCCCTACATTTCCACCAACGTTATGTTACAAACCCCACCATAAACATCATCTTTTGGATGTTGTAGCTCTTCTCATTTCCGTAGTTTCTGAGATATCTAGAGAGAAATTCCCCCTTATGCAGGACACCGTATTATAGCTTTACCCAGGCATGTTTCATTACTTTGTGTACTATCTTCAGTGGGTTTGTTTATTATCCTTCTGAAAAATTATTTTTACGTGTTATCTTCTTGTGTAGGTTTAACTTTTGACTCAAAAACATTTAAGTTTGCAAAGGGAGCGATTATTACGGGATAACACCACTGTAAAATTTTGAAACAATCATTTTTTAATTATATTAAAGTTTCTTTGGACCTTCTAAAATATGAGGCAAAAAGTCTAATACTTGGAAAAAAAGGTGTTCTGTGTAATTCCGAGCTCCTCCTCTAGCGCCTCAGATGACCAGAAACGGCCCACCCTGCGCCAACTCGATACCCGCAATAGTAGTGTCCGGGTATAGTTAGAAGCACTGCAACACAACTATACACCTACTTGGCGTCAGCAAACGTCAGCACGTATACGAAAAAGACAATTATTTCGCTTCGAATCTTAATTTTGTATGCATTTTTGACTTTTGATAGTTTATTTATGATCTTATAGTATACAGTTTTGTGTTTCAAGTAAGAATGAGCGGTAAGAACTGGCAGAAAAGGTTGGAAACATCGCATCTAACAGGACGTCGAAGCAGTATGTCATCAAAGCCTTCAAAGAATAGATATGAGACTGAGAGTAGTTCGGAAAAAGGTAGTGCACACACAGTGATAGGATTTTGAACTGAATTATGTACTGAGGTATAAGATTATAAACTTCCTTGCTGTGAATTGAAAAACATGTGACGCAGCCATCACGTTACAAGAACGAGGGCTTCACATTTATTATTACTTGTTCAAACTACCCACAAGTTGTTGACAAAGAAGTAAGTTTATACGGAACGCATGTAAAATCAGCAATCGAATCGCCTGGCAGTGCGCTTACTTGCAGTAGGGCTACACGGAATTGTCAAGTTTTGTGCGTCTGTTGAATTGGCACAACCTGCATCTCAGTGATAAACTAGTAGATATGATTTCGATCGCAACGACAGTACTACGACAGGCCATACCTGGGATACTCTCTATGAATTAACTATTATGCCTGCTGTCGTGTCCATAATCGGGACTTATTTCTGTCGTAATGTTAGCAACATTGTCAGTTGTTAGTTTTCTTTATTATTCTGTGTGTATGTGGAACATATAACGTGGAACTGGCGGTTTCTGCAAAACGTAAAGGATCATACTTCCCATTTATTATTTCACGATTCCACGAAAGAGTTCATTCCCACGTATTTGAATGTAGTTTCGAGAAAATGTTCCTGCGAGAGCAAAGAACGCAAACGTTTATCCGGTCACAGTTCTGGCCGAAACGACAGCCATTTTTCTGCCTACAATGAACAATACGTCACATAATCGCTACGAGTTTGTCTTTCGATGAAAATTCGCCATTGTCAGTCTGGAACCTGGTCTGTACAGATCAGATTGAGCAGCAACTCCATATTTGCCAATTTTTTGGCAATTTCAAAATTCTCTGTTACTTTGGTTAGTTAATAACCACACCACAAAATGCCTGGGTAAGTGAAAATTCTTTTTCAAATTTCAGTCGTTTTAGTATGTGTATTTATGTGTTTGACTTCGTGATAGTTTTCATATTTATTCTACGTAATGAAAAATTTTTTTATAGTTCGGGTAAAAGGGCGTTTGTGACTTTTTGTCACAACGCGTCTCTGGCTTTAAATTCTGGCACTAGCAATAATCGTATTTTTTTTGTCTACCGTTTTTTCATTCTAGTTTTGCTGACTACAACGAAATGATTTGGTATGCAGATTTATTGGGGCTTAATTAAATGTGTTTGAACAAAGTTGATGCTATTTGTAGGATTTGTTAATCGGCTTTCGTCGAAAATGCAGCGATGAATTTTTACAAATTAACATTTCTCGTATGAATTCAGTTTAGATTCCGCCATGTTTCTTGCCATCAGCGAAGAAACTAAATTAACGCAATAATTTTGTTTTTTGAGGAAATCGTTTTTGTAATGAATATAATTGCGGCAGGTGAACATTATCGTGGTTTGAGCCTCAGTGAAATAAGATTTAATTTACGTATGTACAGTTCATTATCGCATACATCCGGCAGGTGAACATTATCGTGGTTTGAGCCTTAGTGAAATAAGATTTAATTTACGTATGTACAGTTCATGATCGCATACATCCGGTTGTGGTTTATAACCCTGATCCGGTTGCTTTTTTCTCGAATTTAGATCACTGGATTTAATTTTACAAGAATGGTGTTTGGACCTGAACTTGTGTACAAAAACGCTTAGAAGCAGATGGGACTGTTCCACATTTAGATTTAAACTGTGCCTTCGTTGTGTTTAAACTGTTACATATGACACGATAATTTTCTGGAATCTTTTGTGTGTACCATTAATGTTAACGTACAGTTGAATTTTGACCGTATCAAGAGACGCTTTCTATCAATGCTTCTCCGATAAATAATTGTACCGTTCAGTATCTTCCCCTTTTAACACTGAATATCGTTCTCTTGCTATATTTGTGCCATGATCTTTGGCGAGATTTAATACTGATTACTTCTGAGGTACAAACAGTGGACGTGATAATTTGATACGATTTCATTCAAACTTGCGATTTAGTGTAGCCGTACATGGTGATGCAGTTTATGTTCTTATGCACATGACAGTTTTTTAAATTTTTATTATGGGTAGAATAGTCACTTCATTCGGCTTAAGAAAGTACATAATACAAACAAGCGTGATTTCTTTGAAATATTCTTATGATTATCCACGAATATTATTCATACGACATAAAACGTTCGAGCGCGATTTCTTTGGAATATTCATATGATTATCCGCGGACATGATTCATATGGCTGTCCACGAAGAAATAATATCCATTTATCTATCTGCCCTTGAAGTAATGTTTCGCAGTTCTGCATTTCCTCCTTAATGTCGTTCCGTAACTTCGTTTTATTCTTTCTGGATATTCGACGTTACCTTAATTAATTTTAATTTTAACGCTTACTTCTTCGTTTTTAACGCACGCTGTTAGAGAAACTGTCGTGACTACACTTACGTAGTTGCATCGGAATTTGAGGAACTTCGTTTGCGAATAGTAACATCCATAAAAACGTTTGTGAGTTTTACATTATCCGAATTTGCCAGTATCAGCTTAAATGTAAATCAGTAATCGGAAGTTTTAAGTTCACGTATGAATTCATTAAGAATGCAAATACACGGACTTTAACAAGCAACTATTTTCTTTTGGTTGATCACTCAACATACGCTAGTTTTCGTGACTTTAGGGATAGTTGTGAATACAAAACTTGTTATAATGCCCTTCTGGCATTTATTCATGTGTTACAGTAAAATCTTCGGGAATAACCTTAGTTGTGCAAATTACTGTTTAAATATATCTGTTTGATAGCTCTAGATTATATATTAGCTGCAATGTTTCTTGCCGAATACTGACACTTGATCACATATCCAATCATAAATACTCTGCGCAGTAACTATAACATTTCTAACAGAATATCGACATTTGATTTGAACGTCGATTAACCTGTCATGGACACTTAAACTAGTCTTTGTATAGTTTCCATTGCCTATATTTTATTATGCGCATAGCAGTTGTTTCGTAATTCGAGTTCGTAAAGGCATCTGCTTCTAGATACGTAGTTTTGAAGTTTGAGGGCAGGGCAGAAAATAGTTTGGCTCTGGCTTTGCGTACATAGACATAAAAATAGTTGTCATTCACTAAATGTGTTCAGTTCTTGTATGTTAATATGACAACACTAGACTTTAGAAAAGAGAATCTTCTTAGCTGCGCACAAATTCAAGATTTATTGTCAGCAGCTCAATTTTGGGCACTTATACAGTTTAGCAGGTACGGAAAAAATTTATCAATTTTTTCCAAAATTTGATCGATTATAGTCAAATTTGATACGCTGATTACGAATACGATATTTATTTTCGCCCCAGTCAATTATTTACATCAAAAAAATTGTTTTAAATTTTTTTTAAATTTTTTTATTTTTCAATATTTTGTCGATATAGTGAATTCTGATGCGCTGATTTCGAATATAACATCCATTTTCATTTTGCCTTGACCGTCGGCGATATCTTCTGCCCGATAAGCGCGGAGCTGCCGATGACGCAACATTGCGTAATACACTAACTAATCAGTATTTTCAAATCATAGGCGGCCGCTGCCGCGGCCGCATTCCAAAAAAAAAACTCCCAACCTAACCTCAAGTGGGCTACGCTACAGACCACTTTATTTATGAAAATACAAAGTACAATCACCAACAAACTTTACATATTCATTATGGTTAGATTCCGTACCTGCTAAACTGCATAAGTGCCCAATTTTGTGTGAACGTATAAAGACTACGCGTAACGTCCCCTGTATCCTAAAAATGTCTGAAGCTGTAAACGGAGTGAATAGAGCGTGACTTGAGCCTTTTGTTATATCCTAATTATATCTTTGTATGTGAAAGGAAGACAAACGGCAAGGGATATTAATTAAACACAGCTTCGTGTTAGAGATATTGAGTGTCACATATGCTTGTCTGTGATGCTAACGGAAGAAACAGGGCTCACGTTAACGACGTATCTAATTCATTGTCGTTAGAGGCAGGACCGAGCACGTGGAGATTTATCACTTAGAGATTTAATTAAATTAAATAAAATTTTTAAAATTTTAGTTCTGGATAAGTCCATGGGCCCCATAGTGTTGAATCATACAGTTCGTATTACTCCAGAGTGTACAGTAACAAAGTAACGCCTTCATCCAGAGGTAACTGCATTCCACTCTACATATATCATCTCCTGTGATAAATAAAGCGTTTGAACATTAAGTGGAGACAATATGTTTCTTTGTTGGTGCTGTTGTTGCCTCTGAGTATTCCGTATACTCCTGTGTTCTTTGATATATTCCTTATTGGTTCCCATGCTGCGTTCCTTGCTGATTTTAACAATACTACGCAAACATAAAGCGTAGATTTGCCGGGAGAGGGAGCCAATCCGTATATTTATATGCTTGTTACTGTGCCTATGCTACGTATTGTGCTGCAGGCCCCGCAGTATACTATGTTAGATGCTGACAAATTAATATTCTTTATAATATTGAGCAATACTGAAGCAGCTTTTATTTGCACGCTGTGCTGATTCTTAACTATATATTTCACAGTTGCAGTCCATACTGCAACGTCTGTTTTGTCCATGCTACACTGTGCTGTTTCCTACTGAGACTCCTGAGTAAACCTACTATCTCCGCTAAAGTGCACTGGATGAAGAGGAGTACTTAGCACTAGTGGTCGGCTTTAGCCAGTGAAATATTAATGGCATCTTTGACGTAACATTTTGATACATATTTTCGGTTTGCGGAGCGAACAAATGTGAAAGCGAAAAATTTTATTGTAGCCACGGACTGATCTGCAGGTTGAAGTCAACAGAAGTGAAAGCAAAAAACCTGGTTGTTGTGACAGACTGATATGAAGCTTAGTCCGTTTGAAATAGTCGCCATGCTGTTTATGACGTTTGGTGCATGTTTCTACGTCACTGGTCGAAGCCCGCGATCTAGTATGGACTAACTCTTTTCCGGTGCACTGCTCTCTTGTTGCTTGTTGCTGTTGGCAGTTTGTTATCGTCCGTCGTAGCCAAGGGCTGATAGTACACGGTAGCTAATGAGAATCGATTGGTCTGAATGTTTTTTTCCGAAGATGTCACGATTAGGTGATGGTTAGGTTGGGACCTAATAGCATGCGTTAAATTGCTGTGATTAATAGAACCAGCAATCAAATTAATGATAGTAATAGTTTTTTTACGTTTTCCGTATTATGAATTTCGAACTGTTGTATAGAATGGGACATAATTGCTCAAATTGCTGCAAGTGAAATAAAATGATAGATAACGTCACTTATAAAGGACATGAAATTTTGAACGAGCAATATGATTGGCTGCAACATCATCTAATTCATAGTTCATGTTCACTTCCCCAACATTCCCCACATAAACAGTTACCATAGCAACAGTCGCAACAAAAGCTGCGGATGCTGTGATTGTCCTTTTACCACTGGTTCTTGGTCTTGTAACTTGTGCTGACAAAATGATTTTGTACTACCAGATACTGAGTTGTGTCCTCTCACATGCTCGCTACTTCAACCCATGTCCCATGTAGATCATGTGGCCCCATGTTGTCTGCTGATGATATATTCATATTTACAATTGTTGTAGTTGCGCATTGTAGATCGTGTTGTGCACTATGCTACATGCTGTTTTGTGTTTTGTGCTGACTGCCTATATTATTTATATTTGTACCGTGTCTAGGATATAACATCTACGAGTATACTGCACAGTAAGACTTATATCTGATGGTGGTTGCAGACTTTCTTTGCAGCTGCCGTTCTTTCTGTGATCTGTTCAGTGCAGACTGCCTACATTATTTACATTTGTACTGTGTCTAGAATATAACACTTATGATACCAGTATACTGCACAGTAAGACTGCAGTCACCACAGACACTGATGGTGGTTGCAGACACTATTTTTGCAGCTGCCATACTTGCTATGGCCTGTTCAGTAGCACACTGAATGTTCTTTTGTGTCATGAACTGAATGTTGATGTATTCATGTTCTTTGCAGTTTCAGTGCTGTGCTCCCTGTTGCAGCGACTGCATGCTCCATTATGCTCCTAGCTGACAATTTCACATTCGTTTGGCTGCAGTACATGTTGTGGCCCCACCCTGTGCGCCATGCCACATGCCTTGTGCGCCATCTTGCAGAGTCCCTTGCTGACAGAGGACGATGCTGACATGTTCTTTGCAGAGGTCATGTTGCTGTAATCCCTGCTGAGGCTCATGCCACGTGCCTTGCTGTGTCCTGTGCTGACTGATGAAAATGCTGCTGAAAATGCACTCACATTGTTTGCAGTTGTGATGCATATTGTTGCTCCTGTTGATGCCCCTGCTGTGTCTGTGGTGACTGCTGATAATGTGTTCATTGTTTGTAGTTGTACTCAGTACTGTGGCCCCTGCTGCGCACTGTGCCACATGATGTGCTGCCGAGTCCCTTGCTGACAGCTGACAGTGTACACGTGCTCTTTGTAGTTGCCGTCTTCCCTGCTGAAGCCCACGCCTTCTGCCTTGCTGTGCCCTGTCCTGACTGTTGACAGTGTAATCGGTGCCATTTGCGGTTACTGCCAGTGCGGTCAATATTATGGCTCTTGTTGGTACCTCTGCTGTCTTCTTTGCTGCATGTTTTGATGTATTCTGTGCTGACTGTTGAAAGTGTGCTCACATTGTAGTTGTAGTCCATGCTGTGTGGCTCCTGCTGTGTGCCATACCATATGTCATATATGCCATGCTGCTGAGTCCCTTGCTGACAGCTGACAATGTACATATGCTCTTTGTAGTTGTGGCCCCAGTAGACACTCCTGCTATGACCTGTGCTGCGTGCTTTGCTGTTTTCCGCGCTGACTGCTGAAAATGTGCTCACTTTTTGTTGTAGTTACGGTCCGTGCTGTGGCCCCTGTGGACTCCCCTGGTATGGCCGGTGTTGTGTACTTCGCCGTTTGAATGCTGACTGCTGATAATTGCTCCCTTTGTTTGCAGTTGCGGTCCCTGCTGTGGCCCCTGCTGCGGCCCTTGCTGCGGCCCCTGCTGCGGGCCGTGCTGCGTGCCCTGCGCGCCGTGCTGTGTGCCTTGCTGTGTCCCGTGCTGTGTGCCGTGCTGTGTCCCGTGCTGTGCACCCTGCTGCGGCCCTTGTTGCAAGCCTTGCTGCTGATAAACAAGTAAGTCCACTTCCACCTTGACACTGCATTTGCAGTCTAGTCCAAGAAGGAAAATCAGATGAAATAATTCGTTCTGTTGAAAATTTTTGCACAGTGCTAGGAGGAAGTCATGAACAAGATACTAAAAATCCTGACCGCTGGAGTGACCGTTAATGGGGGAGTGTTAAATGTCACTTTATCATATTTTTAGTGAACAGCTCGAAAACTGTGCCTTCTAGCCTCTAGAGAAAATGTTTCCCATTACGAAATTAAACATTAAATTTACGACTAGAAAGGTATGTTGATTTTTTCTCTAGTTTCCGCGTTGCACGGGATAGAAACCTGGCACATGGTTAAAAATAGTTCTAACGGTAAAAATTAATGTTTATCTCTAATGAAGTGGGTCAAAAACAAATATCAAATGTTTAAAAAAATGATCCAAACAAGTTGTAGTATGTTTTTTTGTCTGTGCTATTAGCTCATTTCGACTGTTGGTCATTTTCAAGAATTTACCACAAGCCTCAAGGGACACATCAAAAGTAGCTAGTACATATGTAAAGATGTGTGTGTGGCACACATGTATAGAGCTGCCATTTATGGTGTTGCAGCTTTTTGTATATAATTTTCGATTACAGCGTTAGTGCTACTTGACAGTCAAACGATGAAATATCTAGGCCTAATGCGGCAAAGCAGTATGAAATGGAACCAGCGTGTAAGGACTGTAGTAGGGATGGCGAACAGTCGACTTTGGTTTATTGAAAGAATTGTAGGAAATTCAGCTGTATAGGAGACGGCGTATTGGAGAGTAGTGTGACCTATTCTTGAGTACTGGTCGAGTGTTTGGGATCCGCATCAGGTCGTATTAATGTCGTGGAGGGAGGGCGACGTTCTTCCCAATGAACACTATTGACAAACTACAGAGAACCGGAATTTGAAACTGACTGCAAAACGATTCTACAGCAGCCAAGGTGCATATCACTTAAGGACCGCGAAGGTAAGAGAAATTAGGGCTTTCACGGAGGCACACAGTCGTTTTTCTCTCGCCCTTTTTGCAAATGGGACAAGAAAGTAATTGATTAGTAGTGATACAAGTGCCCCCACCACGCACCCTACCGTGGCTTGCGTAGTATGTATGTAGATGTATTACTAATGGACGTCATCTTGTGCACTACTGGATTGTATTTGTCACAGACGCGCATGAAAATATGTGCCTTCCCATATGATTTTTTTATGTGGAGCTGAAGGGTTGTGATAAGAGCTTGAAAATGACCGACAGTCGAAATCAGCTAGTAATGCTGACAACAAGTGTATTACACTCTGGAGCATATTCTCTTTCTTAAAAACATACCGAGGCTGTACACCTCCACAAAACAATCCTAAAATATTAGATGTATGGTATGTACCATGTATAAGACCAGTAGAGCCATATAATGGGATAAACTGTGTTCTGGAGGTGTAACAGGGCCAGAGAGGGGGGGGGGGGGGGGGAGGGATTCTCTCGCGAGGGAAGGTGGAAGATAGACCGCCAGATTTTGTTTGTGTGCTCCCTCCTTCATAGGTTTGAAAAGTGAAGCTCGAGCAGTGATTTAGTATCTACTCCACTGTTACAAGGCGCAACTATACGATGTTTGCATAGCTATACCGACACTCCACTGCGAATATTTATTTTTTTAATTGGCTTTCGGTACGTGTCCAAACTGCCGTATCAACACGGAAAGACGGTACGACAGTTGACGACAACTCAGAACATTCATTAGGATCATACCTTTTCATGGTGCGAAGTTTCTGACTTTGCCATGTGAGGCCATTCAAGCAATTTTCGTGTCAGGTGTGACGATACGAAGATCACAGTACTTGTGAATCGCTGACGACGCAGTTCACTGACATGCCAGGAGAGTGTTTATTTTCCGTAAAATACGTTGACACTACATTGAATGCAGATACGGTTTAAAATAACAGATGTGGACAGAATCTACGTAAATCTCTGCACACCGATTTACACCGTTACGGGACAAGTCGATTCATAGTCGTGTGCAGCGGTTGAAAGGCAACTTCCTCCACCTTTTGCGCTGCTCGATTTTCAGATTACAGACAGGTTTTTCCTTTCTCAGCATTCTGTCCATTAATCTTACGTGGATAGATAAAACGAAATCACTGAGAATGTAGTGGAGTCGCTGTAACTGATGCTTTGTTCACATGCGTCGGCGGCTAAGTGTAGCGAAAGTCAGATCAATCGTAATGAGAGTGTGCTAATTATTCAATGAGTTTTTTA
Source organism: Schistocerca serialis cubense (assembly GCF_023864345.2). Classification (NCBI taxonomy): domain Eukaryota; kingdom Metazoa; phylum Arthropoda; class Insecta; order Orthoptera; family Acrididae; genus Schistocerca; species Schistocerca serialis. The sequence continues at coordinate 621,446,922 of NC_064642.1, read as the reverse complement.
CATGTGACCATGTATATCATAACTACAATTAAATTAGTTGTATATTAGTTTTATGTTGTATATCAATAAGTTGTGGAATGCAGTGAATGTTAATAGCACTCTTGCATGAAGAATAGCACGGACAGTTGTAAAATAGTGAAACCGAAGAATAGTGAAACACACTGTAGTTGCTTCTTGTGGAGTAGAGGGTTCGATAATAGGATATCACCTGCTCGATTTTCAGCTTGCAGACCTACGAAGGAGGGAAGTGCATGGACATAATCCGGCGATCTAATTCCCTCACGTAGGACCCCACACATCCCCCCCCCCCCCCCATAACCTGTTACAACCCGTAAAACAATTTATCCCTTAATATGTCTCTCCTGCACTTGGACGTGGTATATACATTTAATATTTGTTTTTAACTCACTCTCCGTGTAAAGATACACAAATTTTACACTGGTAAAATGTGTTTTTAATTTTCGATTCCCCTGCAATGCGGAGACTATATGCGTTACTGGAAATAAAAGGAATGGGAACGTTTTCGTAAGATGAGACATTGTCCCTACGAGTTGTGGTTTTCGTGTTGATAAACAAAAACATAAAAATGTTACTTCTAAACCCACCCCAGAGCTCAACACTCCATCGGTCAGGATTTTTAGTATATTGTTTCACTCCCTCATACCAGTGTAAAAATTTGCAACTACATTGATTTTTCCCCCAGTCAGGCATGTTCTGGTCCACATTATCATCATTCTTTTCCTCTGAGTGATCGTTATTCGGTTCGTTTGTAAATAGAGCGCCAGCATTTGACGACAGTACTATGATAGTTTATGCACCATCACCGTTTATTCATCGCGACTTTTACGTTGCGTAGTAGGTGCAGGAAAATGAATGAAAATGTCGTGTTTAAAGGTGGCTACACGCGTAACATACTTGATAAGTACGCATGATCAAGTGTTTTGCGCAAGCATGCACAAATCCCTCCGCCTCCACAAGGCTCAAGAATGTGGAACAACCATTAGGTTGTATCTGAAACGTGTCGAAATCAGGCCGCGATGCGCTTGCATGATGGTCCAAGATAGCGAATAATTTTGCGAAAAGGTCGAATTTTCCACATTGTGCTGGCTGCAATGATGGAAAACATGGAGAGAGTTACTTCAGCTACAAGTGGGTCGGTTTTCTTCTGAATAAAGAATTGTTAGGAGACTTTTGCAGGTCATTGAACACTTTGAAATTACTATTCACATTAACTACCATACGTGTTCATGAGAGGAAATGCTTATGCTTTCGTGTTGTAAAACGATTTTGTTTCTATTCCCTATGGTAACACAATGATCTCTGTGGAATTATTAAATTACTTTAATTATATCTTTCTCTTCTGCAGAAATTACTTTAAATTTAAAAAGGCTATCAATTATAGCAACCCTTTTTGCTTATATCAGGATACGCCTTTGATATTTCGCAGGAAAATCTGACTTTCATATGCGCAAAGAAAATGTTTTCAGCAATTGACTCGTCACTACGAAAACTATCTAGCAGCTGACGAATTGTTGTACAAGTCATCCTATTGTAAGGATGCTGTCGTATGCTGTCGTGTACTTTCAGACGATTGCCTAATTTAAATTCTATGAAGCAGCTTGTACATTCTATAGGCTCAAGCGTGTTTGCGCAAAACCCTTGATTATGTATGCTTGTCAGACATGCAGTTACAAGTGTAGCCGCCTTTAGCGATTTATATAAGTATGAAGATGACTCTCCTAATAACTAATAATTAATGTTTCGCGATGCTGTAACACGTTTTCTGACACCTGCGGGAAAGAACTAATACTGAGCTACTAACGTGATGATTATCTTCAAAACATTCGAGAGTTCTTCCACTGATTTAAAATGAGTGACTATAATAAGTCTTTACAGACATAACCGAGAAACTGACCAAATGTTAGGGCAGAGATGTAAATATTAGAGGCCTGTTACTCGATGTTTACGTTGTACTGGAAGTTGAATAAAACTGGGGCGGCAACTTCCTTCCCCTTATTTTTTAGTAGGTCCTTTTATATTTTACTAGGTCCTTTTTTATGAAAGGTATCTTTGAAAATATTTATTGTTGTATCGTTTTATTTTCCCTTTTAAAACTAATTGAATTGTAACGTGTAATTAACATATCACTGTAGACATGAATGCGGGGGGCTGAACCGAGCATAAAAATATTCGTCCTTTGACCTTTGAACAACTCTGATCCTTGCTTCAATATCGTGAGAAATTTATAAAATAATCATGACAGTCACAAACGCTAGCTTACTGCATGTAACGATGTTGGGCAGTGCTACCTGTTAGACATTGAGCGTTTAAATGGAACTGAATATCCTACACTGGTGAAAGACATGTGTTCATTGGTAGGATACTAGAAAAATGCAGTTAGTTTAGATAGGAGATAGCTTGATTGCTTACAAACCACCCACGTGCCCCATCCTAGAATACTGCTAAAGTGTGTGGACCCTTACCATGTGAGACTAAAACAGGATATTGAACGTATACAGAGAAGGTCAGCACGAATGGTCACAGGTCTAGTATAATGCAAAGTATCCTCTGCCGTGAACTACGCAGTAGTTTGCAGAGTATATATGTACAAGCATACGTTTTAGCTTTTGCACGAACAATACGAAATTACTTTTTTAAGTTGCCAATTTCACCAAATTTCGGGAGAATACATGCTTAATTCTTGACGATAAGCAGCTAGCTGTCAGAATAGCGGGTTCTTAAGTTCACGGGCAGTAACACGAGAACTTGTACGAAAGGAAACCACTAAGTGTCAAACTGTACATTTTTGTTCGAAAATTCGAAAGAATATGGTTACAAATTACATAGCGACATAATTGATTTGGCTGTGCTAGTGTCAAACCATCGATTGCATATGAATAAAGTGAATTTATCCCCTTAAAATAGAATCCATTTTTTTTATCAAACAACATAAAATTACAATGAGTGGGTTTTGCATTTGTAAGAGAAAATAAATTTCTGACCAGTACGTTATTCATCGTTTTGAAGGCATCTGGTATCTCTTGAGTTAGGGCACATTGCTACGGAAACTGGAACAATTAAGTTTGATGTAATTAGACGTTACAGCCACGGTAATCCAATAACAATAATTTTGCAAGTAACGTCTGTCGAAATGAACCTGTACAAAAATTGATGGCTGAATAACAGTAACCGAGGGTGTTCACAAACTGGAATTTAAATCTGCAAGCGAAATGATTTCCTAAGCACGTGACAGCATTGGTGGATATACTTAAATTCTGAAAACTTCTTTACCGTCACACATCAATACATAGTCATTATAAAGCAGTGATTTATGGCATTCTGAACGGAATATTGTTCCTGGGGCGGCTTGGACACAGTCACAGATACACGAAATGAAAATATCAGTGTTCGGTGCTAGTGTTTCTTTTTATACCACTGAAGATGGTCGTGTGCCCAAGCAATGACAGAGCAGATGCCATTAATGTCAAAATACGAGTAAGGGCATCGTAAGTTAGCTGAATTTTTTTTTTTATTTTCAGACGAATTTTCGATGTAGTGAGGATTTCCAGCACTTACGTGTGGAGAAATCAAATCATTGGAGTACCATAATGGCAGCAGTTTTATAACATTTGCAGTGTGTAGAATCGGAATCCTACGTTTCGTTCAATCATACATTTATCAGTTCCTCATCTGGATCATCATTTCGTTTCCAAACTGATGTGTAACGTACCCTGAAGTCTAGGTAATTTGGTAATGAGTAGTGAAGCTAACGAGTGTGAGCCTGAGATTGTTGTAACACTGATCTGCAGCGTAGGACTGATACCTTTGTTGTCATATTTAATGGATTTTGCATAATAATGCACTTTCCTTTTTAACTAAATATTCATTCTGAATACCCAAATTTTTTGGTTCATGCATTTGGTGTCTGCCTAGTACATACCCTATGAAAAATGCAATGGAGGCACTGTGTAACTTTTACCCTTTATACTGATGCTATGTCAAAAACTGACAAGTAATTCGTCACATATCTTCCTACCAAAGCACCCGAGATTAAAAAGCTAATTACACTTCAACAAAAACACAAAATTCCTAAAATCCTGTCAGTCCCATGTTTTGGGCGTCTGTTCACATATAACTGAAGGTACGATCTGTATCGAGTTTCTCTGTTGCACATATAAACAGAGGCTCTTTTCACCAATAATGTTTGTCAAACACCGTCATTAATACCGGTTACCAACGTTGATGCAGCGAAATACATCCAAAGGATTTATTAATCTACAATTCCTGAGGGACCAAACTCCTGAAGTCATCGGTCCCTAGATTTATACATTGCTTAAACTAACTTACGCTAAGAACAACACACACACCCATTTCCGAGGTGGGACCCGAACCTCCGGCGGGAGGTGAAGCGCAATCCGGGGCCACTCCGCGCGGCTATTACTCTCTTTACACGTTGTCATATAAACGCGTCTACTCTGACGTCCATTCTAGCCTAATTATATGGGGAAATTTCCAGTTTATCTGAACAATGAAACATTTCGCATTTCGATGTAGTCTCAGCGACTTTCCATATGTCATTGCTGCATGAAGCAAAATCAGTCATGGCGGATAACAAGTGAAATATAGTGACGGAACTATCTTCACATTGTTGAATTTGTAACATCCGATATTTCTGGATATAGAGGTCACAAAGCTATTTTTAGATTTCAAAATATGGGTCATAGTGTATGAAAGAGCTATCACCTATAATTGTTTAGTGAAATCATATTCCACAACACAGACAGGAAGTTGTATGAATAATATGTTGGTACTGTGTTTTAAATGAGATAATACAAAGTGAACCATGGTTGCTCTGCATATTTTATCGAGTTTTGTAATGTGAGTGCTAGTTGACAAAAGGATGTGAGTTCTGAAATAGACTGCTAAGTCTTCTATTAAAGCTAAAAATTTGTTTGCAATTACCATTGGTTTCATAGTCTGTTTCTGCTCTTTCAGTAAATCGTATAATTGGTGCGAAACATTCATCTCTGGGCCAATCGTGTTTACACGTAGCAGTTTCGTTTTATCCAAGTACGAACTGTTTATAAAGATATTTGCGAGAGTTTAGCTTCGTATTTGAGTAGCTTATTCGTTTTCTACTAGTATTGTTGCATTGCGAAAGACACACGCGCACAGAATATTCTAGAAATGTATCCAAGATGAGGGATGCGGTTTGTGTACGTGAGTTGCTCAGTTTCGAGACGTGTCGTGCCGTAAGAACTAAATTTTATAGTTGGAAAATTATTATCCACTCAGAATTTGTACTGAATAAAAACTCTGTATTGCGCATTACAGGGGAGAGAGGAGGTGCGACTACCCCTTTCCTGCAACTTCCTGCGAGTGTGTTGGCGGACACAAACTTAACCGTGAATGTTTGCGGTGTATAACGCTCATTCTTTTTTACTTCGAAACTGCTACCGAATTAGGTATAAACTGATCATTAGGAGGTTCTGACAAATCAACTATTAACACATCCCCTATTTCGAAACTCCGTTGTCAGTAATCACCTTCATTAATTACTGATGAATTTATATTCATTTGCTTAAAGTGTAAATTGCTTCGAAATATAATTCACGCTTCTGTGTTAATGACCGCGCTGTTGTCCACTCTCAACACATATTCGTATGCTTCGTGGGCACCAGTAGCTATAACTTCCATACTTGTGTAATAGCCTGTAAAGACTGTTAATGCCCAGCGCGCACGAAGCAGGTGTGGCGCTCCGATGGTATCTGAAAGGAGTGCAATTGAAAATATCGTCCACCCGTTAAGTAGTCAGTGCTTCTGTCCCTAGCATGTAGTAGCGCAGTATCTTCCACTTTTCGCAATAACGCCAGAAACGAAATGGCTTAGATGTCTACTGAAAGCTGAATATCCACGTAAGTGATTTAAGTGACGTGCACAACTGTGGTCTCACAATGCGGTTTCGTATCCAAATAGACTATTTTTCGCTCTTCAGTTGTTAGGCATTTGCCTGTTACATCCTCTTGTTCAGTGCCTCTACTGCTAGTTTCTATTCGATCTGTTAACCTCTTCCTTGTTTTGGGGATTGATGTTTTCTTTAATTGCCGATAATTTATTGCTATTTTGGCCAGTCTATTTTCATTCGTCCTCTTGGCATGATTCCTTCATTTTCCTCCTTGATCTATTGTCTTTGTCTTATGGTCTTGTCTGATAATTATATTCCTTGTGAGACAGACTGTAGTCAGCTATTGCTCTTAAACACGCTTTTTTTTCAAACCTCGCATTCTTCGTTAATTTCCGAAGTTTTTGTCCAAGTACCACTATTACTAAGTGTAGATATTGCTATTGTTTTGTAGAACTTGTTTCGGGTATCTTTCCTCACATTTTCAATCAGTGTTTGTGTAATATAATTGTTTCCCCAGAAGTTGAATTTATTTACCCTAGATTTTCTGATCGTTTGTTGGTACCGTATCTTTAACCTTTGAAAGCCATAACAATAGTCTGAGATTAATTATAGATCTTGCAGTTATATTTACGAGTAACTTGTAAATGATTTTTGAAGGGTGTTTTCGCTGTCTATTTGTAGCTAGTCATCAGCAAAGAGTGTTGATAATGCTAATGCCGTTGGTTAAATTTAAAGGGTGTAAAACTATTTTGCTACTTAATTATTGTCGCAATGTGCCATCGACATAAGATATTAAAAAAGAATCAAACTGCATCCTTGTCTTAGTAGATTTTTTATTTTAACTTTCTCCTTTCCGTAAATCGCAACTGGAAGATAAGAGAGGAAGTAAATCTGTGAAGAGGGGTTGTGAGTCGTGCTCGGGTAGCTCAGTTGGTGGAGCACTTGCCCGCAAGATCCCGAGTTCGAGTTTCGGCCGGGCAGACGGTTTTAATCTGCCAGAAAGTTTCATATCAACGCACACACCGCTGCAGAATGAAAATTCGTTCTGGAAACATCCACCAGGCTGTGCCTAAGCCGTGTCTCCGCAATAGCCGTTCTTCCAGGAATACTAGTCTTGCAAGTCTCACATTAGTGGAAGCTAGGGGCTGTGGTACTGGCGGAAGTAAAACTGTGATGGAGTGGCGGTGGGTCGTTCTTGGGTGGCTCAGTTAGCACAGCACTTGCCCTGGAAAGGCGAGGGTCCCGTGTTCGTGTTTTGATCCTTCACACAATTTCGATAGTCCAGGAAGCTTAATATTATCGTACATTCCACAGCAGAGTGAAAATTCATTTTGGAAATGATTTGTCTGACTAGAACATAGCCTTGCTGAAAGCAGTTTGGTCTTCCACCAGGATATTTTCTAAAATTATTGCGAATCTTTACGTTATCTTCGAAAATATTTTTTATCCTATGTTCTCAAGATATGACATTGTAATTCTGTGTTTCCCATCGCCTTTCTTAAATATAAATATTATAGCTAATTTTTAGCTTCCAGACATTTCTCTCCTTGTCTAAGTAATAGTTATGTGAGGCCACAGACTTCATTTTTGTGGTATTACCATTACTGGTTCCTCACTGTGAATTCGACTCGGGTCGTGACTGGCCATGGCTTACGTATTAATATGCAGAGCTACATGCTACCCTAAGGATTTAAGGACAGATGACATTCTGAGTCATAAAGCTGATCAGATCACCGGCAGAATTATGTAACTTCTTTAATATTACACATTTACGTGTAAATCTGTCTCCCTGAGTTTATCGCTTTTTCCTAGGATATGACAAGTACTGAGGATGCAATCAGCCATAATACCATCAGTGCAGTACATCCTAATATACTATCCGTGATTTTCACTCTGTTGTTTAGAATTATCTTCTGGTATACTAAATAAGCAGAAGTGAGCTGTAAGGTTATTGTTTAGATTGTCATATTTTTTGCAGACGCCAGTTGAAGGATGTTTTTAATAATAAAAATGTCATCTGTAAGGTAGATAATCAGAATACAAGGAATAAAAATAAATTTCATGTCGACTTTGTTTCCCTCTCTAGGTTTCACAGTAGAGCTATGCAGGATGTTACTTTCACAAACTTTGGAGACAGGTTTCTCAGACGAAGACAAGAAAAAAATTTCTAGTAAACATGGGATCCAAAATGCACACCTTAAAAGCTATGAGCACTAATCCACCGATTCAGTGAAGCACATCTATTTTACTACAAGCTCTTTGCTTTCTGTATTTTGGGAGGAGGTTGTACTGACCAAAAGGTCCCTAAACCTGGGTTCTAAACGAATACCTTCAGAGCTATGCACACTTGTACATCTTCTCTACAGTGAAACACATTTATTCTATCGAACTATTTCTCTAGCTCGTAAAGTAACCATTTTAGAGACCATGCATAGTGAAGTTAATTTTTTTTTTCATACTCTCTCTACTCCCAAAATATTGCAGCTACTCCCAAAATATTGCAGTAGAAGAGGTATTTCACATTAACGAGGATGGACAAGTGCTCATAGTTCTTAAGGTATGCGTTTCGATAGCACATGCTTAGTATTTTTACTTGTAGTGGTGTAAGCAATTCGTCCCCAAAGTTTACCCGCATACTCTGGAACAAATGCGTTCAGAGTTCCGTCTCCCTAAGTCAAAACAAGAAAAAGAAAATTAAAAACATATCTCAAATTATCATCGACTGAGATTTTTTGCGTGGAAAGAAGCAATGTTCATTTTAAAAAGTGTGACAAATGTTCATACCCTGTGAGGATGATTCCACGTGAAGCGGTCTAGTTTTAGAGGGGGCCCTTATTTAGCCATCTCAAGTTTTTTTCAAATTTGCTGTGCGCGTTTACTAAGCGACTAAAAGAAGATTCACATGTTTATAGCACACAAATTTTAATATTTTGTGGGTAGGACCCTGTTAAGCGATGGGTGCACAACTGTCGCAATGACATTTCTGACATGTCAGCCATGTTGGAAGTGCTGTAGTTCAGTGGAAACGTGTGTTAAAGCTACAAAATTCGGCAAGGTAGAGTAATTTCATTTTCGCACATTCTGAAAGTTTTATGTCGTTTAGTTTACACTCTGGCCCCAAGTTCTCAAATTTCCTCATGACAAAATTTCTCCGATGTAGAAGTAGCTTTATCTTCTTAAGTAGTTGAATTAGAAAGCTCTCATTTTGTGGTCTCATTGCCAAGGACCTTGTTTGTAAAACATTTATTACTTTTAGGTTTAAAGGTTTTTGAGATAGACGTGACGTGGTTTTTGAACCCTTATTACTTCAGAAGGGACGTCTGAAACACTTCTGATTGTTTATTATTGTCGGAACTGACACTTCACGCACGACGTACACGCTTCTACAACTAGTTTATCAGGAAAGATCACACTCTTGCTGTTTATACATTTTAAACTTTAGATTTACTATTTTCACATACACAATTACACAGAACTTCCACTTTTATGTTTAGATGAAGAGAAGTAACTAGGTAAGGTATTGTCCTTTGTCAGATTGCCTACCTACATTTAAAGTCCATGTTCAGTGATGCTCTGTGTCAGGCTGGACTTAATATAGGAGTACTTTTTTTTTTGCTGACTTAATATGTTTGGACTGTTCTGACAGTATGCTTTGTGTAGTGCCTCCTGTTTTGGTTGATGTTTATATTCGGCTTCAGCTGTAACATTTAGTTTTTCACCCCTTGTACGGCATATTAGTTTCCCTTATTCTGATGATTGCAGACATCCGTAAACGCTCTGCTGACTGTAACAGGCCCCAATTTACTTAAATGTATGTCATCTTTTTCCACGCAGTTTTCACACAAATTTATTTGAAAACTACCCCAAGATGGTCACATCGTTCGTTGATGGCACTGTTTACCTTGCAAATACGTTTGTCACTCACTGACTACTTTTTACAATTCCGTCAAGTATGAGCCTCGATCCCGCATACAGTTGCCGAACGGATCATGTTTTTGTCACTTGTTATTTCTCATTAGCTGCAGCTGCTTAACGAATTTCTTATAATGCCTGCAAAGACATCCGTAATTGTGCTTGGGTTCGAATCAACTTCTGCAGTCGGTTGTTTATCAATTTTCCATATTTTAAATGTTTGCAGAGTTGCTGCGTTCTAGTTCGCACGTTGATTTTACAGTATTTACAGTAGGGTACAGCTGCATTTTTCAATGAATGTAACTCCATCTTCTGGCTGGAGTGTAGGACTACGGCTGGTTAATACCCAATAAAACAATACCAATGGCCATTACTTAGGTTTTATTTTTAGGCTGCCATCTTCAGGCCTATACAGTGAAGGTTATAACAGCAATAAGTACATATTAAATACAGAGCGTATTGTCTAAAAGATGTAAGTGTTGCATATTAATTTACGTAATTAAAATATATACAGTGAAGGTTATAGACAATACGCTCTGTATTTTAATTTTAGTATGTACTTATTGCTCAGTTATAACCTCCACTGTATAGGCCTGAAGATGACGTAATGTATCCTCGAAATTGGTAGCCTAAAAATAAAACCCAAATAAAAGGCGATTGGTATTGTTTTATTGCGCATTTTTCAGTAATCAGTTACTAGAAATTCATTTTCATTCCCTTGCATATAGGTGTAACATCTTTTCTTTTATCGTATGTCACCAACTTCCATGTACGAGGGGCGTTTGAAAAGTCGGTGCAAAAATAAAAACTGCTTGACGTGTTTTGGGTAAGCCTTTTTTATTTTTCGACAGTCTCCTTTTAGACTTATACACTTCGTCCAACGTTGTTCTGATTTATTGATCTCTTCCGAATAATAAGAATTGTCCAAGTCTACAAAACAGCTATTAGTTGCTGCAAACACCTTCTCATTGGAATAAAAACATTGTCCCGCTAGCCATTTCTTCAAATTGGGAAATAAATAGTAGTCCAAGGGAGCCAAGTCTGGAGAACAGGGGGGGGGGGGGGGGATGTGAAACGAGTTGGAATCCTATTTCCAATAATTTTGCGACCACAACTGCTGAGGTGTGTGCTGGTGCATTGTCGTGATAGAAAAAGACTTTTTTGCGGCCGAATCGCCGGCGTTTTTCATGCAGCTCGGTTTTCAAACGGTCCAATAACGATGAATACTATGCACCTGTAATATTTCTACCCTTTTCCAGATAGTCGATGAGGATTATCCCTTGCGAATCCCAAAAGACAGTCACCATAACCTTTCCGGCCGAAGGAATGGTCTTCGCCGTTTTTAGAGCTGATTCTCTTAGTAACCTATTGATTATATTGTTGTTTGGTCTCAGGAGTTTAGTAATGTATCCATGTTTTATCCACAGTAACGGAACGACGCGTAAAGTCCTACGGATTTTTCCTGAACAATTGCAAACCATCCTTCCAATACAATACTTCATAAGATTCCGTTTTTGGTCAAGCGTGAGCAATCGCGGAACGCATCTTGCGGATAGTTTTCTCATGTCCAGACGTTAATGCAAAATATTATGTACCCATTGTACCACATCATGGATTTTATCAATGATTTCCGGAGTCGTAACGTCCACAGGGCGTCCAGAACGTTCAGCGTCACTTGTGCCCTTATGGCCACTCAGAAAATTTTGAAACCACTTATAAAACTGTTCTAATCGAAGGTGCAGAGTCACCGTGATGTTTATCAAGCTTCTCTTTAGTCTCCTGAGGCGTTTTGCCTTTCATAACGCTATGTTTAATCACCATGCGAAATTCTTTTTCATCAATTTTTTGACAATCACTCGACTTCCTTGATTCATATGAATGCCAAACACAAAGAAACAGACCAATATGGCTGAAACATGGTGTGCGTTCTGTACAAAGATGCTAATAACTAAACATGATCTCGATATGCACCTGTGGAACCATCTCTCGGACTTTACACGGACTTTTCAAACGCCTTTCGTACATTTATCTACAGATTTTTGGGTTGTAGGACTTTGCTGTGACATCGGAAAAACAGGAAATGTTGTATTTGATATGCATGCCCATAACACGCACTTTCGCAGTCTCGCATTTCCATTTGTTTTATGCGCATTACTGCTTGTTTGTATTAATCTATCACTTTTTAGCCCATTTTTCAGTTTTAACGAGCGGAGCCACTACTTCCCCATCAGCATATCCCTCTCGTATTCTTAGAAACAGTTTAGCGTACATAGTATTTTTCGCTTGGACTTGGAAAAAGTTTGCCGGCCGTTGTGGCCGAGCGGTTCTAGGCGCTTTAGTCTGGAACCGTGCGACCGCTACGGACGCAGGTTCGAATTCTGCCTCGGACATGGCTGTGTGTGATGTCCTTAGGTTAGCTAGGTGTAAGTAGTTCTAAGTTCCAGCGGACTGATGACCCCTGATGTTAAGTCCAATAGTGCTCAGAGCCATTTGAACCACTTTTTTTTTTTTTTTGGAATAGTTTGACGCAGTTCCCTGGATTACGAACCATCGGACGCCACAAAAAATACATTGTTCCTTTAGTAAATATGTGCTTTAATATCTCGCTGAATAAAGTCCGTCGTACCAGGCGGGAAGAAATATACTCCCCCAATTTTGGCGCTACATCTAGCCGAAAGTCTTAAAAACAGTTCGAATATTCGCCCTGTCAAGCTTACAGTAAGAAGCTGTGCATATGTTACTTTACGCTAGCACTGTCTTCTTACATGCTTTACTTCACTTTTTTCGCACGTACGAAGGTCAGTGTTTGGACATTGGTTTCCTAAAGAAATTCGACGCAAAAGAACTTTTTTGGTCGGTGTCAAGTACACACCAGTTCCCGTTTATTGACGTATTCGTTGCAGTTCAGTGCAGAAGCTTTGTATGTCATTGTTTAGACTCTCGTTAGTAACAGCATCTTGATATTTTACCTTCTATATTTATTACCAAGCCAAATTATCAAATACCGAATCATAATTCTATAATAAAAATAACATTTTCAATTTTAAGTTGGTGGCCTTATGAAAATAAAGAAAAATTTTGTAGATAACACATGAAATGCCGTATTGTTAAGTGAGAAAGAAAATTACATCAATGACAGTTCCGCCTCTAGAAATAAAAAAAAAAACTATATATTGTTATTTGATGTTTTGCCTGTTTGTAAGTAATTTCAATTTAATATGAATACTCGCAATTTCATGAGATCAGTAATTAAGAATATAACAATTTTTGTTAAAAAATTATAATACATTATTTGTTAATAAACATTTCCATTTATTAAACACATAGGGAATTGAAATAATCTCCTAGCGAGATTCAAACCAGCGACATGTAATTACACAGCTATCGGTGACTACATTAAAAAGATAAAAACGTTTTGTGCTTCACAACTGTCGTGAATCTTCGAGTCTGCAAAGCGGTTAATTTGCAAATTGTTTTTTGAAAGCTGCGTACACTTTAGCATATTAATGCCCGGACACAGATATTAAAGTCCTTAAAGTATAAAGAAAGATCTTGTTTGTTAGCCTGTAAAAACAGAGGGATTAGAAGCTGTGATTAAGATGAACGGCACTGTTGCAGGTGCCCGGGTGAGGCGCTACCATCGTCCAACTGGGACCACAATGTGATACCAGTCTATGGAAGTACCAGCCTATGGAAGTACCAACCACTATACTATGCTGGTGCTGTTTCCTTCAAGATCTTTGTGTGCGGGTGAACATCGAAGCTGCTGGGGATGGCAAGCCCAGGCTAAACATTTCCGACATTCTGTGTAAACGAAAGTTGCTGCTCAAACAAAATTTTTGTTGTAATGTAAATCATTTTTGGATCATCCAAATAAAAAGAACCGACAAAAGTTTGTTTTTAATTTCATCACAACTCTTTAAATTTCTATTTACTATAAACTGTTCGCGTATGTGCTTCAATTTTTGCATAGGATTGGAAAATAATACAAGTAGTTACATATTCATACTTGACAAGGTGCAGTTCATCACTGTGACGTTGAATAGCATTATCGATACGGAAAATATGATCGCTCGAAACAAATTTGAAAAAGCTCACTAAATTTTATGAAGAGACTGAAAATATTATGCATGAATGTTTTACGAATGCCAGATCAGGATTTGGTATACAGTGTTCTTTTGCAAATTGTTTTAAGGAAAAATATTTTTTCATACTCTATGATCGTACGAAGAACTGCACTATTTTCCAACAATTTGCGATATGTCTAACACATTTAAGGTTGCCATGAGCCTTAACAGAAAATAACGTTATTAATGGTTTTTGTTCTTTCCAATGCACGGTCAGATCTTTTCGCAAATTATTCTAAATAAAAATATTTTTAATGCTCGTATGAGAACTACTTACCAGCATCATGTCCAAGTTCAACACATTTATGACTTTTTTCAGTGTATCCATCGCCGATGACGAACTGCCGGCAACATTGACTGATGAATCAAAACTATCGGATTTGACACTTAAAATTTACGTTAGTGTAAACGTATGTCAGTTTTAAACATGGCTATTTGTTTCAGTGACCGTTTATAAATTAAAATTGAACGAAATGAGCCCTTGGTCACAATTTTTTAGTCTTGTGACCGAGGGCTCATTTGTTTCATTTTATAAACGTATGTGTTTAATATTTGAATTTTCATCAGGATAGACACTGATACATGTTCAAGATTTGAAATAAAGCTATGCACATTCACAAACACAGATTTGGTTCCAAATATTGAAATGTTACACGAAAACATTATCGCCTTTTTGCCGAACTGCAAAACATACACCTTCACATATGCACTTAAATTGATTTTACGATTTTCAGTCAAGATAACAGAAGAAACGTCCAAGATTTGAAATCCAGCTACGCACATCTCACTAACACATATTTGGTACGAAAAAATGTGAAATGTTATACGGAAACATTACAGCCTTTTTGCTTAACTGCAAAAGGTCTACCTTCACATATTTAATTAAAATGTCTAAGATTTTCCAACATGACAGTTTCATGTTCGTACATGACTGTATGCTGTTCATCAAGGTCATCTAACCGCTTGGAAGAAAGAATTCTCTATGCAGAAAATGTAAACGGTGGCAACAGATGTGAAAAGATGTACAATATATAACGACACAGAAAACATTTTGACGTTTTGTCTGACTGTAGCTATACGAGCACCTTACAATAATATGGTTTCATGCTTTCTAATCGTACAGAGATAGGCATATTCGACACATTTATGGGTACCATGAGCACTGATAACTTAAGAAACTCACAGCTAATTGTACAATTAAAATGTACGTTAGTAGTGTTCTGCAAAACGTTCAGTCCCACGAAGTTATACGATATCCTAATTTTCATCAGGACTGGAAAAAAGACAAAACGTCCAGGACTTTAAAACTACGCCCACATCCTACGAAGTATATCTGATATGAAAAATGTGGAATGTTAAACGAAAACAGATTTTTTCCAGTTCTATATCACGTATAATCGCTCGTAAACTTATAAATGTATTCGATATCGGAATTTTCATCAGGATAGAAGAAATGTATACTCATACAGGATTAAAAAACTACGCATTATACACGTGTGTTTGTTATCGTGTTAATATTCTATATTTTTTGTACCATTCTCACCTTTTTACTTTTATCGCAAAAGTTTCGCAAAATACAGCAGCGTAGAGTGCCTTACATCTTAACTATAATCATGACGCCATTCGTAATACGGATAAAACTAAAGGAAATTCAGATATCAATAATCAGTGCCCATATAACTTCACGCTTAATATCCGTATGTAAATCCCAACGTAAACACTGCAATTGTATGCGTTAGGTAAAATATGGTTGTGAAAAGAAAAATTGATGCTCATGGAAAACCAGTCTTTGGACAGTATTGCCATCAGTGACTGCGACGAAATTCTTTTGAAAAATATACAACAAGAGTGAAAATACTAGTCAGAATCGCTAGCCTGATTGCGTTTCACAACATTTTTAACGACTCGCATTTTATTTATACAGGGTCAGTCATCCAAGACGAACATCCATTTTATTTGATGAACGGTTACACTTCGAAAATCGAAACACGGTTTTCGTCATATGTTAGCGCGTCAGCAGGCACGTAGTTTTTTGTTTGGATTGTTTTTAGCGCTGGTATCAACGGAGATATTGAAGCGAGTTTTTTTTAATGGAAACATATAATTTTTATAACTGTATTAAAGAAACGTGTCGTAAAAAATTCAATAAATGTCCTAGAATGTGAGCACTGTGGCCGGATAGAGCATTTGCAGTGCAAACACTGCCAAGCAGGCGTCTCGGACTAGGCTGCGTGGATGTATACTGTAAGGTAGGCCTCCGCTGCAAGAAAGCTTTATTTCCCCTCGAACCACCTTAACGACCTAAAATTTAATGTTGTACGGGGTGTTACAAAAGTCTCTCCGCAGTGCCGTATGATTGTTAAACGCGCGTGCCGTATGTGAATACAGGGTGTTACAAATACGTGCGGCCAAACTTTCAGGAAACATTCCTCACACACAAATAAAGAAAAGATGTTATGTGGACATGTCCGGAAACGCTTAATTTCCATGTTAGAGCTCATTTTAGTTTCGTCAGTATGTACTGTAAATCCTCGATTCACCGCAAGTTGACCCAATTGAAGGAAGGTAATGTTTACTTCGGTGCTTGTGCTCTACAGTACTAGCATCAAGCACATCAGTACGTAGCATCAACAGGATAGTGTTCATCACGAACGTGGTTTTGCAGTCAGTGCAATGTTTACAAATGCGGAGTTGGCAGATGCCCATTTGATGTATGGATTAGCACGAGGCAATATTCGTGGGGCGGTACGTTTGTATCGAGACAGATTTCCAGAACGGTGTCCCGACAGGAAGACGTTCGAATCAATTGATCGGCGTCTTAGGGAGCACGGAACATTCCAGCCTATGACTCGCTACTGGGGAAAACCTAGAACGACGAGGACACCTGCAATGGACGAGGCAATTCTTCGTGCAGTTGACGATAACGCTAATGTCAGCGTCAGAGAAGTTGCTGCTGTACAAGGTAACGTTGGCCACGTCACTGTATGGAGAGTGCTACGGGAGAACCAGTTGTTTCCGTACCATGTACAGCGTGTGCAGGCACTATCATCAGCTGATGGCCTCCACGGGCACACTTCTGCGAATGGATCATCCAACAATGTGTCAATCCTCATTTCAGTGCAAATGTTCTCTTTACCGATGAGGCTTCATTCCAACGTGATCAAATTGTAAATTTTCACAATAAACATGTGTGGGCTGACGAGAATCCGCACGCAATTGTGCAATCACGTCATCAACAGACTTTCTGTGAACGTTTGGGCAGGCATGGTTGGTGATGTCTTGATTGGGCCCCATGTTCTTCCACCTACGCTCAATGGAGCACGTTATCATGATTTCATACGGGGTACTCTACCTGTGCTGCTAGAACAAGTGCCTTTACAAGTACGACACAACATGTGGTTCAAGCACGATGGAGCTCCTGCACATTTCAGTCCAAGTGTTCGTACGCTTCTCAACTACAGATTCGGTGACCGATGGATTGGTAGAGGCGGACCAATTCCATAGCCTCCACGCTCTTCTGACCTCAACCCTCTTCACTTTCATTTATGGGGGCATTTGAAACCTCTTGTCTACGCAACCCCGGTAGTAAATGTAGAGACTCTTCGTGCTCGTATTGTGGACGGCTGTGATACAATACGCCATTCTCCAGGGCTGCATCAGCGCATCAGGGATTCCATGCGACGGAGGGTGGAAGCATGTATCCTCGCTAACGGAGGACATTTTGAACATTTCCTGTAACAAAGTGTTTGAAATCACGCTGGTACGTTCTGTTGCTGTGTATTTCCATTCCATGATTAATGTGATTTAAAGAAAAGTAATAAAATGAGCTCTAACATGGAAAATATGCGTTTCCGGACACATGTCCACATAAGATATTTTCTTTCTTTGTGTGAGGAATGTTTCCTGAAAGTTTGGCCGTAACTTTTTGTAACACCCTGTATACCGAAATGAAACTCAGAGAAATACAAGTTATTAATATTGAATATTCATTTTCACATTAAATGTTGAAAGTGTCCCCCTGCTGTTTGAATACACATTTCAATTCGTCTAATCATATTTCCAAACCAAGCTGTAACATTTCTTATGTATCAGAAGCAGTGAAAGTCGATATTGCAGTTTTTAATTCATTGGATTTTGGATGGTTTTTATTGACAGTTGATTTCGCTGCACCCCAGAAGAAGTCTTGTGGTGTTAGGTCAGGCGATCGTGGAGGCCAAAGCCCCTGTGAAATTATGCGATCACCAAAAACATCAGCAAGCATTGACGTTGAAACGCGAGCTGTATGCGCGGTTGCATTTCACTTAACACAAGTTCTCCTAATGTCTCGTATCTTAATGTTCGTGGTCCCTGCGCGATATGTCTGTTGGCGGCAGTAGGATCCTTCTGCAGTCTGCTTCAAATAAATTTTCTCAATGTTCTTCGAAATAAATTTTTCCTCCAGGGATTCCTACTTGAGCTCCCGAAGCGTAACCCTACCTCTTACAAGCTAATCGAGCCTATTTCTCTGATACTCATTCTTGTGGTGATAGAGCTTCTTTACTGATCCATCGGCCGTTGTGGCCGAGCGGTTCTAGGCGCTTTAGTCTGGAAACGCGCGACCGCTACGGTCGCAGGTTCGAATCCTACCTCGGGCATGGGTGTGTGTGATGACCTTTAGGTTGGTTAGGTTCAAGTAGTTCTACGTTCTAGGGGACTGATGACCTCAGATGTTAAGTCCCATAGTGCTTGAGCCATTTGAATTTTTACACCAATCATGTGATTATATCCTCAGTACTTAATGTGAGAATATGTCGTTCGTTTCATTAACCGGCCTTTGCGAAAATATGTTTCCTCGTGTTCTTTCCCTGCCACAATGCTGGCCAAAAATGCAGATAGTCTTCGGAATCCATATATTCACAGCACAAACTTATGTTTGTACAAGGATGCTACGACAGATTGTACGTGAAACGTCTTTGTGCATGCTTTCACGAAACACTTAATGCGTGTTTGTCCCCTCCCCTCATAGCCTTTGTAGTTAATTGGTTTAAAGACGTGCCATCAGAAGCCAAATTTGAAAATACTAAAACGATATTCTAGTATTCCTTTCTGCATTGTAATGAACAAAGTACTCTGGTTCTAAATGTAAATTGCGATGCGTACGCTGAGGTATTGGGTACCTGAAGAACCAAAAGAATTCATTTGCAATATTACGAGTTAAAGGAGCCCAACGTTAGAGGGGCTTGGCGTGATTTTCTCTTGAAGGGACTGCCGAATTGCTCGGACAATGGGTTTCATTTATTTCCAGAGATTCCTTATAATCACATGTAATAAACAACTATTCGTTTGGGGCAGTTTCTGAACAACCGAAATCGCTTAAAAATGGTCTTGTCAGAGCGATTAAGATTGCTGGAGTAGCTGATGGTTCAACATTTGAGGATGAAAGATGAAACGTGCTTTTATCATTTGTTGAAAGGCGTGACCTTTCATAATGTCGTTCTGCACAATATTTCGTATTAGGTCTGGATCACTAACGCAGAATTGCATCCGTTTATGGGAAGTGCTCACCTGTAAGATGATGTTAGTACTTTAGGCTTGTACTGTGTTATTTGGCGTATAGCACTCCAGAATTGGTCATGTTAGTGCAACCAAGCGTTGCCATATTGTGGAGGTAGAGAACCGTACAGTACAGAGCACGCAAAACAGTGTGGCCGATAGATGTGCAGTCAGCAGGATACGCGTCGGGACAGTGGTAGAGGCGCAGTTGGGGAAAAGCCAAGCACTAGAGGGGAAGTGACGTTCTAAACTGAAGCTCACATTTTTGTAAATATTAATTGGAGCCTCTCCATGCATGGTGATCATTCAAAAAGATCCGTCACATCTGCCTTGGTTAATTTCTAAAAAGAATTACAGTGAAAAAAGCGGCGATTATTTTCATTTTGTTTGTTAATCATTTGTAACAATCAGACAAGCGTCATGAGTGGCGAATTTTGAGTAAAACCTACATATTTCTCTTGCTGCCTTGTTAAAATTAGCTTCCTTTGCCAAAACACAGAAGGTCACCAACAAGGTGTGCAAACACAACTGCGAGAGAATTCGGAAGCAGCGTTTTACTACGTGAGCAGCTGAGGAAAAGTAAGATCAGTAGCTTATGAAAAAGCCATCTTCGTTACAGAATAAACGTGTAATGTCTTCAGTTATGTTGTTCCCAAACCCATAAGATTTCTCGCTTCAACTATCTATGCCCCTTAAAAATTAAATACTTCCATTAAAAAAGTCTGTAGTTAGTGGAATAACATGGTAGGTAATGAAGTTCTGCATATTAAACACATGGCAGAATACTTTCCTCTTTGGGTGCTGTCATTCACAAAATCTCTTTTCACTATCTCAAATCGTTTATTAAACATGACGAATGTTGGATATTTCACTCGGGTTTTATCGCTGGCGCGTCGCGATCGCAAATGAGTGTGCTACATCAGATCAGTCTTCACGAGATTGGTGACAGACTGAGACCTCCACCCAAGCCTAAAGACATATTCGATATGTTAGTTGAATTTCATACACAGCAGCATATTACCTAATATCCACCAAACGCAAAATCATAGTAACCCCTATTCTTCATTGCAAACTTTTTGGAATTTCTCACTGTATTTTCCATATAAATACCATTGCAACTATGAGCATTAACGTAATGATCACATATATATAAAGCTAAAATAATTTTTTTTTGGCGAATTGTTTCCATAAAATCGTTTTTCAGCAGGGCGCGCACATCGATTCTGTCATCGGCCGAAATGTGGCAAACACTGTTGGCTTCCACTTCTGAGCAAACGAATAACTCACCCATCACTTTGGACAAAAATTGGTCACCATGCATCGGTCACTGTGTCCTTCGCTGACACAAACTGAATTGTACATCGCCCAAATATCACACGGAACGAATTATAAAGCGTAGATAAAAACACTGTGTTCGGCTATCAGTGACTGTGATATAATTTGCCCTTAAAACCAGCAACAACACAGCGAACCCAGGACATTTCGAGGTGCCTAGGCAAAGGGTGGGGAGGTGAGACGGACAGCCATTTTAGTTTGGCGGTGAATGACGTAATTGTTCCGATCTCAACAACAAATGGCTTTGTTTTAACTTGCTACTATTCAGTATCCATTATTCTTCGACCTGATACAGAATTGATAAGTCAGTCTCTTTGGTGGGGTATGGTGCCAGTTTGGTTCGTGAATTTTTGTTTCCGTAAGTGGCTGGGAGCAGGAAGGGGACGGAAGGGGCATTTCAGCTACTCTGATTTCTTCATCGCTGGGTATGCCACTGATAATAAGCAATATCTATCATTGATTCGCGATGTATAAAAAGACAAAATTATTTTCGCTTCAGTGAAGTCATCAAATACGAAAGTCTCTTCACTATAAATGGTATTCTGTCTATGTTGAAAACGGCAGAAATCTTCATGTGCTGGTTTCGTATGAGGAGGAGGAGATTATAGTTAAACGCGCCGTCGACAACGAGTTCATTAGAGACGGAGCACAAGCTCGGATTAAGGAAGGATGGGGAAGGAAACCGGCCGTGTCCTTTCAAAGGAACCATCCCGGGATTTACATGAAACGATTTGAGGAAATCACGGAAAACCTAAATCAGGATGGCCGGAGACGGGTTTGAACCGTAGTCGTCCCGAATGCGAGTCAAGTGTGCTAACCAGTGCGCCACCTCGCTCGGTGGTTTCGTATGGTCTGTTTTGTTACACCGTTTAGCATTTTCGCGATCGGAATATCGCTAAATATCATCGATACACATCGTTCCGCACGCAAGCATTTACTATGACACTACTCAGCCTCTTTCTAAGCTTAACTGCTGTTAAATTAATTTTATTGAACGTAATGTCAACAATTAACTCCAAAATACACAGCATTCATGATTAAACCCCCAATTATCTTTAAAGAATCGTGCTCCCATGCATGAAACAGTTTCAGAAGCCTCATTACGTTACTAATAAGTTAAAGTGTTAAACTTTATCAAGCGTATAAGCGAGAGGAAGTTTCGGAAAATTTGCAACTCACAAAGGGCTCTCATTCTCAAGTACTGGAAGAATACAATCTCGGTGGTCGCACGAGATGCGTTGCAGATCTTTAACATACACACACACACACACACACACACACACACACATATTGTAATTGTAATACTAGTCTTTTTATGTTAAACTATTAACATAAGACAATACTTCTTAATGAGCAGATTATGGCAGCATTTTAAATTCGGTCAATAATTTTGCGAAATTTTTGCCCCTGGAAGCTGTTAGATAGACGCCCTGCAACTGAGACTGTGAAGCGGCGAATTCCACTATGCACATAGCGTTGTCATTGTCAACTAAAGTGCTGGACAGGTCTCCACCCAAGCAGAGGGTTACACAGATTTCAGTACATGAAATACATGGGCTGTTGTGCCGAGTTGATCCTGCGTCCCTGACAGAACTGCCAAAGTTGATCCCGGTCTCCTACGAAACTTATAATACTGTAATGTTTTCTACGCAGGCTTAGCAAATTTTATAATTTTGTAAGTAGGTTTAATCCAGATGTATCAACATGACCATCAGGCACTGTGAAACATACGTCCAGTGTTTCGGGACGCTCAAAAGTACCGGAATTCAGTTTTTAAACACATTTCGTGAAACTTTCTAAAATTTTTGGGATTTCGCTATATCAAAGGAAATACAACACAAGAAATTAATATATTTTAGCTTATTTGTATAAAACCTCCATTGTCCCATACTAGTAATCACAGTATCAGTATTGATAAACTCAGGCAATAATTTACTTTGAGCGGTACTTTGGCCAACAAGTAGTAAGTTGTATTATTGTAACAGAGCTATGAAACCGTCCGACTGTAGCGCCACTTACACACTCATTGTCAGAACAGTGTAGTAGTTGATGTTTTGTCAGACAAACTGCAATACTTTTCTCATATTAGTGGTATTATTGCTGCAGTACTGTGAAACGCAATGCCGAAACGTGCCTGCAAGTTCAGTGACTGTTATTCCAAGGAATGGAATTTCATTAAGAAAGGTAGTTTTGATTACGAAGCAGACTGTTCCGTATGTAACTGTTTTATTAGTATAAGTCGTGGTGGACGTTCCGACATAGTTGATCACATCAGGTCAAAGAAACACATTAACAGATACAGTGCACCGAGCTGCAGTAAAACTCTACAAAATTATTTTGTGATACATCAGTCAAGTGAAGAGACGAAAGTTCGAGCAGCCGAGCTTACACTAGCCTACCACACGGTAAAACGTCACCAAACTTTGAAACGTCCCCTTAGAAAAATTATACATGACTGTGCTTAAACTGACACACAATATTTATTAGCGCAACGCATTCTGACTTTCAATAATCCCTACAAGAGAATGGCCCTGACTAAATTAACCTATACGTTTCACAAATCACTTACCTCACAAAAATCTTCGTTACTCGAACTACTGCAATACAGCGAGCGCCACTACCGCCAGCTAAATAAAAGACCCAAACTACTGAAGGCACTAATTACTGATAGGCATAGTTAGCAAAAGAAAGATTTTGATAGAGAACAAACAATGTATTTACCTTAACAGCGTTCAAAAGTCATAATATATATAGCAGTTCATGACATCCATTCTTACAAATGTACTGTTTCTGATGGACACACGTCCAGATCATCCGCTCTCAAA
The DNA here is from genome assembly GCF_023864345.2 of Schistocerca serialis cubense. Lineage (NCBI taxonomy): Eukaryota > Metazoa > Arthropoda > Insecta > Orthoptera > Acrididae > Schistocerca > Schistocerca serialis. The sequence goes on along the minus strand of NC_064642.1, from coordinate 621,423,286 downwards.
AATCCGCCATCTCACTCGCCACATCCACCACTCGCCACCATCCACCTCCAACTGCACAACGCTACGCGCTGTTCACATCAAAGACCTTGTAAAAAATAACTAGACTCACTGATGGCGCTGCAGTCGCGGGATAATTTGAACCTTCGGCTGGACGCCATTATAGTGGTTGTAGTCTGATGTGTTGTGTAGTACTGTTGTTTATGAAGACCCTCATTCAACGTTGTATATTTGTTGGGACGTACATACAGTATTTGTTACTCGTAATTCTACTGTCTGTACGTTTCAATCAAAAGAAGTACAATGTGAAGAGTCGTGCAGCGATTAATTTTTTTTTTCACTATGGGACTTAACTACTGTGGTCATCAGTCCCCTAGAACTTAGAACTAACTAGCCTAAGGACATCACACACATCCGTGCCCGAGGCAGGATTCGAACCTGCGACCGTAGCGGTCGCGCGGCTCCAGACTGTAGCGCCTAGAACCGCTCGGCCACATCGGCCGGCGCAGCGATTAATTGTACAAATAAATTCGAGAAAGGAACGAATATTACTTTTCACAGGTAAGTGAATATTTTAAGTTGTTTTGTATGTCAGTGCACTTGCTTAATAAATGTTTTTGTAACACGGTATTAGCATAATGTCTGTGCATCTATTTGCAGGTTTCCTTTCTCAAAACCACGGCTGTTACAAAAATGGTTACACGCAGTCAATAGGCAACATTTTCGACCGACAGAAAACCATTTTATATGTTCTGATGATTTTGAAGAAAGTTGGGTGATCGGTAGTGTTTTCATGGTCTAGGTTAGGTTGAAACTTGATAATTTGGTAGTGAGTTGCCAAAGCACTATGCCATATATAACGCACTTCTCGTCATAAAATCTAAAGCAAGGTAGAGTCAGAAAATATGTATTAATATAGTGGGCAAATCTTCGAGTATTTTGATGCATTTTGCGTACATCTATCGTAAATGAACTACACAAAATTCTAGGGGTCCAGAACATAACTTTTAGCTACGGCAGATTCCATGTAGTACGTAAGATAAATTCATAAACAGTGACTATTTGCTGTTTGTTCATAAATTAAAAAGTATGTTGTAGTAACGTATTTAAATGAGGCATTATGTTTTTGACCTAACCCAAGGGATGGCATTTTATAACCAAAAGCGATGTATAAACATTCGAACTACGCGCGTCAGTTTACCACTCTAAAGGCCGCCGCCCAGCTATTCAATTTGTCCGCTCTTCACAGTCGACCACTCGAGCGGTTGTGGGGACCTGGTTCACATCCAGCTGCCCAACACTACCATGGACAACAACAATGCAAACCAGCTACAGACTGCACACAATACAGCCAGTGATTTTCATACAGAGCGCTACGTGGCGTTGCCAATATAAAAACCTAAACAGCCTACTTACAACTTATAGATCTAGTGATTGTACTAATAAGCTTAACAGCATTATGTTTGATGATTCTTCCAGTGCAAAAAAGTTTAGTTTAGCAAGAACTAAAGTATCAGCCTTAGTGAAAGGAGTTATTGCTCACCAGAGTGTAAAGGAAAGCCTTGAATACATCAAAAGTCTTCTTTCTACGGGATATCCACTGATGCCAGCAATCATAAGGCCACTGAAATATTTCCGTTTGTTGTTAATCGGGGAATTCAGATCAAACTTTTGAAGGTGAGTTCCCTACATAATGAAACATTTGACGAAATTTCAAGATTTTATAAGAATTTTATCGAAATATTTGATCTTGAAAAAAATAAATGTGTGGCATTTTGTGGAGACAACACCAACACAAACTTTGGTGGTTTAAAAAGACAAGGCAAATGCAACGTATTTACCAAATTAAAGGCAACATTGCATGAAAACGTTGAAGGCATAGGGTGCCCTGCACATGTTTTACACAATAGCGTGCAGACATCTGCTGACAGTTTAAGCTGTGATGTTGAAACTAACGTCATGAAGGTATACTCACACTTTTACATATATACTGTTAGAAAAGAGAGGCTTAAGGAGTTCTGTGATTATGTGGGAACTGAATATATGAATGTAATGTGTCACTCGAAAACTCGCTGGTTATCACTGTTTCCAGCAGTGGAAAGAGTAATCCGCCTGTTTGAGCCGTTAAAAGATTTTTTCCTAAATGAAGACAAAGCCCCCAAAATATTGGTTCAGTTTTTCAGGAACTCTTTAAGTGAAGCCTACTTATGGTTCATTTATAGTCAGCTTAGCACTTTGCAGCATTGGATAAAGGAAATTGAGGGAAGCACTAAAAGTGTAATAGAGGTAAATAAGTTTTGAAAAATACTCTGGAAACTGTTACTAAGTGGAGAGAACAGCTGTTCATTTCTTTTAATGTTAAATCTGTCCTTAAAAGAGCAGAAGTATCATAAGCAGCTGAAAGGAGTTTTAGAGAATAAGCTAGCAAGTTTTATGACACTTGTGTAGAATATCCCAGAAAGTGGAGCGCCTCATATTTACCCTCATCGCCAGTGTTTGATTGGATGTTACTGAAGAGAGTGCCAAAATGGGAAAGTGTTGAAGAGACAGTTTCTTATTTGAAGAGTAAAGAGATTGAAATCGGTGATTCCATTCTCTTTGATCAGTTTGGCATACTGACAAATTTTGTTGAACAAAGTCTTCACAATTGGAATGATGAAAAAAAAAAACACCATTGGAATGTCAGAGAAGTGCGTGAGTTTTTTTTTAAAAGCTGCGACTGTCTTCAGCATTACTCTGAATTGGTAATAATTGCAAGGTATTTATTTGCAATCCCAGCCCAAAATGCCAATGTGGAAAGAATATTGTCGTTCATGAATATCCAGTGGACTGATGAAAGAAACAGAATGGAGGTGGACTCTCTTGAAGCAATCCTGCAGATCCTGTACAACTACAAAGTGGATTGTACCGAGTTTTATCTCTGTGTCTCAAAGAACAAAGACATGATCAAGAAGACTGGAGGCAGTGAAAAATACCCTTTCCTCCAAGGACAGTCAATTCCATCTACAAGTGCTCAGTAGTATTAAAGCTCATGGTAATATTAATTGATTAAAAGTTGAATGGCTGTAAAATTTTGCAAAATCGTAATACATTTCTTTATTACTGTATACGTTTATTAAAAGTCATTAATTATACAGATAATCTAGATTATATCAATCTTTTGTATCCTCTTATTAGTTATAATAACCGGGTTAACAAAATGTATCAACAAAACATTAATATTTAAAATTAAGAAACCTGGGTAAATGTGGAATGAGGCGTCCATTGGCACCCGGGTGAATGTGTCCCGGTTTTCACCGAGAATAATTTGGTCACCCTAGTCCAGTGAGATTCGACAGAATGGCTTTTTGCTTAAACATTGAGCGCTATGAGTAGCAAAGAAACATAAGACTTTCAATGCTTTAGCGTCTGCCAGAGTTTAGTTAGAGCTAGAACAACAGTATATAAAATGCATATGGGAAGTCTACTTCCAGTAGTATCGTGACACTAGATAACAGATCAGAGCAGCCGATTACCAGTAGCAGATCGTTCGTTTGATTACACGAGGGTTCAGTTTAGCTGAACACGGTACATCAGTCTATAGGCTTATTGACAAACGGCCGCCGCAACATTATTAATCAGCCGCAAAAGGCTTCATCTTGAGTTACTTTTTATTCATACATCTTACTTTACCAACAGAAACTCGGGAACAGCGAAAGCACTGGCTCAACGTGGGGGATACAGGGGCGTGCACAGTCTATGTTATGTATGGTCTGTGGTCGTGTCTCATTCCAGACCACAGTTGTCAGAAACTGACAAAAGTCGGAGACATTTGCATTTGCTTCTGCACCCGGTTGGCCGACTTTCGACGTTCTACAATACCCTAGCGAAGTAGCAGCAAAGAAACCATTGTTGATCGTGAGTGAGCTGTGTAGGTGGTAGCTGGTAGTCGTGTGAACGAAGCGCACTGTTGCCACATGATCAACGTTAGCCACAGACGTCTGTTCGGTATGCTATTTGAATGAAATAGCACTCGAAATGACACTGTAACAGCATAAGTCTACAGGTAGTAGGCTGACGCACAAGCTTTTCCTCGTACGCAGAAGATCACAATACATATTTCCCGGCTAACTGATAAACCGGATTTCTTTCATGTTTGCGTTTAGTCAGCCTACGGCCTTGGCGATGGCCTGTTTGCTGCCATAGACCATTTTGTTACTATTTTCTGCAAAGTTGCTTTCTTCGACGGCACTTCCCATCTGTCATTTCTTTTCTGTACGGGTTTCTGCTAAAGCCTCTGAGGAATTTTGACTGGGCTCTTTCTAGGTAATTTTTGTACGCAGCTGGCCATTGAAATCGCTACACCAAGAAGAAATGCAGATGATAAACGGGTATTCATTGAACAAATATATTATACTAGAACTGACATGTGTTTACATTTTCACGCAGTTTGGGTGCATAGATTATGAGAAATCAGTACTCAGAACAACCACCTCTGGCCCCGGCCTTCATACGCTTGGGCATTGAATTAAACAGAGCTTGGATGGCGTGTACAGGTACAGCTGCCCATTCAGCTTCAACACGATACCATAGTTATCAAGAGTAGTGACGCGTATTGTGACGAGCCAGTTGCTCGGCCACCATTGACCAGACGTTTTCAGTTGGTGAGAGATCTGGAGAAAGTTCTGGCCAGGGCAGTAGTCGAGCATTTTCTGTATCCAGAAAGGCCCGTACAGGACCTGCAACATGCGGTCGTGCATTATCCTGCTTACATGTAGAGTTTCGCAGGGATGGAATGAAGGGTACAACCACGGGTCGTAACACAGCTGAAATGTAACGTCCACTGTTCAAAGTGTCGTCAACGCGAACAAGAGGTGACCGAGACGTGTAACCAGTGACACCCCATACCATCACGCCGGGTGATACGCCAGTATGGCGATGACGAATACACGCTTCCAATGTGCGTTCACCGCGATGTCGCCAAATACGGATACGACCATCATGATGCTGTAAACAGAACCTGGATTCATCCGAAAAAAGTGACGTTTTGCCATTCGTGCAACCAGGTTCGTCGTTGAGTACACCATCGCAGGCCCTCCTGTCTGTGATGCAGCGTCAAGGGTAACCGCAGCAATGGTCTCCGAGCTGATAGTCCGTGCTCCTGCAAACGTCTTCGAACTGTTCGTGCAGAAGGTTGTTGTCTTGCAAACGTCCACATCTGTTGACTCAGGGATTGAGACGTGACTGCACGATCCGTTACAGCCATGCGGATAAGATGCCTGTCATCTCGACTGCTAGTGATACGAAGCCGTTGGGATCCAGCACGACGTTCCGTATTACCCTCCTGAACCCAGCGACTCCATATTCTGCTAACAGTCATTGGATCTCGACCAATGCGTGCAGCAATGTCGCGATACGATAAGCCGCAATCATGGTAGGCTACAGTCCGAACTTTATCTAAGTCGGAAACGTGATGGTACTCATTTCTCCTCCTTACAGGAGGCATCACAACAACGTTTCACCAGGCAACGCCGGTCAACTTCTGTTTGCGTATGAGAAATCGGTTGGCAACTTTCCTTTCGTCAACACGTTGAAGGTGTCGCCACCGGCGTCAGCCTTGTGTGAATGCTCTGAAAAGCTAATCATTTGCATATCACAGCATCTTCTTCCTGTCGGTTAAACTTCGCGTCTGTAGCACATCATCATCGTGGTGTAGCAATTTTAATGGCCTGTAGTGTATTTGCAGAGTCAACGGTACAGTTTCCAGTCGTTCCGTGTATGTTAATATCTTGTGTGTAAAGCCTTGTTTCCAGGAGACAATAGATTCGTTCATGAAATTTTAATTTCCTTGTTCGGATGTCTGCCGCTGGATTTAATACCTTTTCTGTTGTATAATGGGAATTTTAGTGTGTAGCCATCTTCCGTTACATTTAGGCCAAAAATCTTTCCCTTAATGTGTTGCCAACCTTTGGATTGCAATACAACAGCCAAGTATGTAGCCAAAGGTGGGAGTGCTGTCCAGGCCCCTACACAACCTAAATTAAATTACACAACACTTAATTGTCATGTAGTGAAACTGAAAGATGTAAATGGCGATCGAAAGTTCCCTTTTGAGGGCGTTGCTGCATACTGGCAAAGTAGTGCGACTCCGATAAGGTTATACCTAAGCACCGACACGTGGGCCAGGGATTAGTGTGACGTTTGTGTCTTTCCGGCGTGCGTGCGGTAAATGTGTAAACGCGAACTATGGCGACGTTATTATGTAGTGCGTTCCCACAGGACCGACGTGCTGCTATTCTTTTCTTTGCTGCGAAAGGGCAAATACTGGTAGACATCCACCGGAGAATGAAGAATGTGTGTGGGACAGCATGTTTGTCTATAACTGCCGGTGTGCAATAGTGTGACAAAGGGTGCTGCTAATTAATAACGTCCCCATGTCGCAAATGTCTTAAAGCAGAAGTTACGCCAAATCAAGTGGGAAGATGGCAATAGTGAATTGCCGAATCCGGTCATCTATATGTGAGGGACACTCCTGCCCTATAGTCCGGATCTCTCGTCATGGTCTCATAGTCCTGATTTCTTCTCATGGTCTCTTAAAAGGACCTTGAAGGGTCGACGATTCCTGTCGAACGCGATTATACATCAAGCAGTTATCGACTTCTTCACGCAGCAGGACACGGTATTTTACCAAGCGGGTATCTTCAAGCTGGTTCGTCGGTGGGATGATTGCCTCAATGCCCTCGGCAAGTTGTGTGGGTTGTATATCTGGATTGTACGGCCTCCGAATGGAAACTTTTTGATCACTCCTTCTATTCCGGTTTTCAGTCAAAGACGAAAAAGGGATTGCAGTAACGACAGTAAACAAAGCCACTGATCAATTTAAGCCATCAAAATATCGGAGCTATCGATATATCGGTAGCACGTTCGGCTATCCCAAATGCTTCACCCACATCAAACTATTGTACACTGTAGGCCTTCTTGAGTTCAGTTGTTGTTTTGTTAATCAACTGAGTTCTTATTTGTCGTTAAATTTAATGCAGTCGCTGCCATTTATTGTTTTTGTGCTGTGTGCCGATTCGTCCATTAAGATGTTTCCTAAATACTATATTAAACTAAGCATATACCTATAGCTGTTTAACGTTATAGAGACTGATAGAAGTTTGGGGTTGCAACACTTCAGTATTTCACAAGACAACCTAGCGGTAAATGTCATTGCAGATACCATTAAATTAAAATAAGTGAATAAAAATTCACTTGGATTTGCCTGCGTCGCCAAAAAGTCGCGTTGCTCAACAAACATATCATCCAGCCGGGCGGAGTTGCCTCGTGGTCATTGGCGCCACGTCATGGATTGCGCGGCTCCTCCCGCCGGAGGTTCGAGTCCTCCCTCGGGCATGGATCTGTGTGTTATCCTTAACGTAAGTTACTTTAAATAATGTGTAAGTTTAGGCACCGACAACCTCAGCAGTTTGGTCCCTTAGGCATTCACACACACACACACACACACACATACACACACACGCACACACACACACACACACACACACAAATATCATCGGAACGGCGACATGGTTGCATTTCACCAGGCCACTTCTCAATTAAATGGTTCAAATGGCTCTGAGCACTATGGGACTTAACTTCTAAGGTCATCAGTCCCCTAGAACTTAGAACTACTTAAACCTAACTAACCTAATGACATCACACACATCCATGCCCGAGGCAGGATTCGAGCCTGCAACCGTAGCGGTCGCGCGGTTCCAGAAAGTAGCACCTAGAACTGCTCGGCCACTCTGGGCGGCCTCACAATTAAAAAACCGTTTCCAATAGAGAACGATGGTGAGGGTTTGTGGAGAGCGGAAGAAGTCTGTGAGACAGCTCATTTCTACAACATATTTTCAACGGGCTGCCTGAATTTAACCGATACGACTGCTCCCTGCATCTCCGCCGCCCCATCCTTTCATCCAAAATGCAGCTATACTCTTGTGATAATAACGGGAGCCACGAATTACGTGCACAATTAATTCTGAAATAATGCTTTCATTCATGCACTATCAAACGACGAAGCATCCACAGTTAAATTTAAACACGTAATATCAGAAGCTCATTTTTTATTGTGATGCTTTTTATGTTATTTGAAAACAATGTACAACAACCAGGTTCTCCGAATTATCACCGAGCGGGGTGGTTCTGCGCCATGAGGCGGTGAGGTAGCAGTCCCTGGACTAAAAAGGCAAGGTTGCTCGAATCCATCCGCCAACAGCTTTACAATCTTTTTTTATGTGGTTTCTCATTTTCAATTTAGGTAAATGCGGGGCTTGGTCCCTCACTACAAGCCACAGAGAATACATTCCGAGTTCCTTTTTTTCCTGAAAGATTCCAGAACTCTTGAAGATGCAGCCTTTCTACTGAAATAAAAAGAGCTGCATAGAAGGCGACCCGAACATCTCTTCGGAGACTCCCAGCACTAAAAGCCATATTTGTATTGGAAGCTGCGAAGCGATCGTCATTTTGCACTGTTTATCTGATCGTAAAGATGGATCACTTGTGGGACGGCGAGTTATCAAGTCTTCAAATTTTGTCACAAGAACGACAGTCTTCGGTGAAATGTCTTATTCGAAATATCTCTGCAACAGTGAGTTCAATCATCACGACTCTGACGTGTTTGTAAATAAACGTCATTTAAACGACGTTGTAAGTTTTACATAACTTTTTTTTTTTTTGCGTGGGGGGTCGGGCCATCAGTCTTCTGACGGGCTTGATGCGCCCCGGTACGTATTCCTCTCCTTCCTGTGCCAACCTCCATCTCAGAGTAGCACTTGCAACCGATGTCCTCAATTATTTTTTGGGTGTACTCCAATCTCTCAATCTCTGTCTTCCTCTAAAAATTTAACCCTCTACAACACCCTCATACCGTGGAAGTCATTCCCTCATGTCTTAACAGATGTCCTATCATCCTGTCCCTTCTCATTATCATATGTTCCACATATTCCTTTCCTCTCCCATTCTGCGCAAGACCTCATTCCTTACCTTATCAGTTCACCTAAATTTCAACATTCGCCTGTAGCACCACATCTCAAATGCTTCGATTATCTTCTGTTCCGGTTTTCCCATAGTCCATGTTTCACTGCCATACAAAGTTATGCTCCAGACGTACATTCTCAGAAATTACTTCCTCAAATTAACGCCTATTTTTGATACTAGCAGACTTCTCTTGGCCAGGAATGGCCTTTCTCCCAGTGCTAGTCTGCTTTTGATGCCTGCCTTGCTCTGTCAGTCACGGATTATTTTGCTGTCTAGGTAACAGAATTCCTTAACTTCATCTATTTCGTGACCATCAATCCTAATGTTAAGTTTCTCGCTGTTTTCATTTCTGCTACTTCTCATTACATCGTGGTTCTTCGTTTTACTCTCAATCCCTATTCCGTACTCTTTACATATTTCATTCCATTCAGCGGATCATGTAATTCTTCTTCACTTTTACACAGGATAGCAATGTCATCAGCGAATCGTATCACTGATATAATTTCACCTTGAATTTTAATTCCTCTCCCGAACCCTTTTTTTATTTCCATCATTGCTTCTTCGATGTACATATTGAAGAGTAGAGGGGAAAGACTACATCCCTGTCTTACATCCTTTTTAACCCGAGCCCTTCATTCATGATCGTCCACTCTTATTATTCCCTCTTGGATCTTATACACTATCCATCTCTCCCTGTAGCTTAACCCTATATTTCTCAGAATTTCGAACATCTTACACCAGTTTACATTGTCGAAAGCTTTTTCCAGGTCGACAAATTCTATGAAAATGTCTTGATTTTCCTTCAGTCTTGCTTCCATTATCAATCGCAACGTCAGAATTGCCTTTGTGGTGCCTTTTAAGGCCAAACGAATCGTCATGTAGCACATCCTCTTCTTTTCCATTCTTCTGTTGATTATTCGTGTCAGCAACTTGGATACATGATCTGTTAAGCTGATTGTGCCACAATTCTCGCACTTGTTAGCTCTTGCAATCTTCGGAATTGTGTGGATAATATTTTTCCGTAAGTCAATACTACGTCGCCAGCCTCATACATGAAAATGAAATGAATGTGTGGCATTGATGGGCGGGGGGCCCTATGCTGGAAAGTACGGCCGCCGAGTGCAAGTCTTATTTCAGTAAGGAATCCTACTCCCGCTATACCATTTTCTGCTGCTGTTGATATTACCCTATACTCATCTGACCAGAAATCCTTGTCTTCTTTCCCATTTTACTTCACTGGCACCTACTATGTCTAGCTTGAGCCTTTGCATTTCCCTTTTCAGATTTTCTAGCTTCCCTACCGCGATGAAGCTTCTGACATATCACGCCACGACTCGTAGAACGTTATCCTTTCTTTGATTGTTCCATCTTTTTCTCATGGTCACCTACCCCTTGTCAGTCCCCTCCCGGAGATCTGAAGGAAGGCTATTCCGTAATTTTTGCCAATGGAGAGATCATCATGACACTTTTTCAATTACAGGCTACATGTCCTGTGGATACAATTAACGTGTCTTTAATGCAGTGGTTTCCATTGTTCTTCCGCCTTTAGGGGCAGTTTCTCACCGCAAGAACAATAGAGTGCTTCGAACCTCTGCCCGCTCCTCCGTCCTCTTTTCGACAAGGCCGTTGGCAGAATTAGGGTGACTTGTTATGCCGGAAGCCCACGGCCGCCAATGCTGATTATTAATAAAAATTTAAGCAGTGGCGGATTCGAACCCGGTACCGAGGACTTTTTGATTATTAATCAAAGGTACTACCCCCGTTTTCTTTATCTGATCTCATTTTCTTCTGTATTGTTCGTGCAATTGTTCGAGGCGGGTTTCCCATGACCCCCTTCTAGACCATCGTAGAGGAGTGAATTGGTATCAAAGACTGTATAACCACATTACTAGTGAGAAAACGAAATTCATTTCTGAGGTCGTATACATTAGAAGTCTGGTTGAAATTAAGTAGCGAATCAGTTTTAAGATCTCAAAACTGTAGCTCATAGTATTTGTGTACTGCGTCTTGTTTTAGAAATAAACAGTTTGTTGAAATAAGAATTTAAAAGGAACCATTAATCGTTTAAGAAAATTGAAGAATTATAATGAAATGAAAGGTACTTAAGTAAACATTTGGGTTTAAATTGAGGACCTTGGGAAGCTTTGATGTTCTGCAGGAATTCTGATTTGGTGTCAGATAAGTCGTAAATTTAAATACAAGACCGTAGTTGGAGACAGATTACTGCTGTTAAAAGATATTTGAACATGAATGAGAGTTTCACTCTGCAGCGGAGTGTGCGCTGATATGAAACTTCCTGGCTGATTAAAACTATGTGCCGGACCGAGATCCCAACTCGGGACCTTTGCCTCTTGCGGGCAAGTGCTCTACCATCTGAGCTACCCAAGCACGACTCTCACCCCGTCCTCACAGCTTTACTTCTGCCAGTACCATGTCTCCTACCTTCCGAACTTTACAGAAGCTCTCCTTCGAACCTTGCAGAGCTAACATTCCTGGAAGAAAGGATACTGCGGAGACATAGCTTAGCCACAGCCTGTGGGATGTTCCCAGAATGAGATTTCCACTCTGCAGCGGAGTGTGCGGTGATACCAGTGGAGCACTTGCCCGCGAAAGGCAAGGTCCCGAGTTCGAGTCTCGGTCCGGCACACAGTTTTAATCTGCCAGGAAGTTGCTGATTTGAACATGATTAACTTTGTAAGTTAATCAACGCAACGTCGAGTTTATTTTGCTGTAATATAGTATTAGAAGATTGCACTGTGTTCTGTTAGGAAGTAGGCAATACATTATACTCGATTTTTAATTTTTTTTTGCAGTTGGGTGACGTTATCATATTGCCAAATAAGGAGAAGTTTAATTGCGCGTTTTGGTATAACATACACCAAATACTATTTGTACGAAGGCCTCACAAAAGCAAATTATGTACGTAGAATCAATAAATAAATGGCTCTAGAATAAAATTAAAAACTTGAGTATTTAACAGTCGGACCCCCCCCCCCCCCCTCCCGTTTGACAAAATCCGGAATCTACATGGTATCCATCGAAAAAGTTCTCGGTAGTTTTACAGATATAAATGGCACGCACGACTCACGTCGTTGCAGCAAATTACGGGATATTGGCTTGTAGGCACGCGTATGGCGTCCGATAGCTTCTCAGATGTGCTGCATCCGGTTCACATTAGGCGAATTTGGTGCCCAAGACGTCGAAGTGAGTTTCCTATCATGCTCCTGAATAAATTGTACTACGATTCTGTGGAACAGACTGACATCGGGTTGGAAGGTGCCATCACCGACGGGAAAGACATCGAGCATGAATGTATGAAAGCTATGATGTTCACATAGTCCGCAGGCTGTCACCCCACCTTCAATTATTACCACAAGTATCTTGGAAGATAAGTTCCCTCACAATAAAATACTGCCCTTACCGGCTTTTGTCCGGGGCGCGGTGGGTTTCGAGCAGCCGTTCTCCCGGGTAATAGGATATCAGGGCACTACCATCTGTCTGGTGTGACAGGAAACGTAATTTCTTCGACCAAGTAACACTTTTCCATAGATCCACGATCAATCTCCATGATCCTGTGCCCACAGCAGTCGTAACTGAGAATGTCTTGGGCCAATATGGAAACGCGTAGGGTTCATCTTCTGCATATCGCGATGTTCCACAATGTGCGCTGAAAGATTAGCTCCGAAGCAATTGTGCCTGCATCAACGTGTACTCTCGTTAGAGCTGTCGCATATCGCTGCCTATCCTGCTTTACAGAGAGGACAAATCCCTGACTTCCACATTCTATGATGACGTGTGGATATATGGTCAGATCTGATTTGCATGAAGTCGGGTATTTGGGAGTGGTGGTTTAAAAGTCTGAGGAACAATGAATTAAAAGTCGGAACATTAACATTAAGAAAATGACGAAGTCGATTTTGATGCGATGACGGTATATGCCACCTGGTGTGACGGCATATGCCACCTGGGGGATAGCAGATGTACTGTTAACGGGTCCAACGTCGTCCGCCAATAGATTGGTACCGCAGTGCCATCTGTGTCTACACTTTAACAGGGAACGCTCACAGCCAGACGCTTCAGTCCAGAACCGCACTGCTGATATGGTCGCAGGTTCGAATCCTGCCTCGGGCATGGATGTGTGTGATGTCCTTAGGTTAGTTCGGTTTAAGTAGTTCTAAGTCTAGGGGGCTGATTATCTCAGATGTTTAAGTTTCATAGTGCTTAGAGCCATTTGAACCATTTTTTCACAGCCAGTAGGCTCAGTGTGGTGCAAACATGTGAAGCAAACCGGCAGCCATTACACAGAGATGCGCTTCTGCTTCCTACAGCCAATTGATCGAGTTTGAAAGGGGTCCAGTTGTGGTCTTCAGAGTGGCGGGATGGACCTTTTGGGGAAATCCCACAAACGTTGGATGTGCTGCGTCAGTTGTGAAACGATGCTGGTGTTAGTGGTCACGTGAACGTCCTCACACGCCTAGACGAAGTTCTGGACTCCTCGCAGATCAGCTACCATCACGCAGGTAAGAGGGCTTATGAGCCCAGAGGGGTAAACACGTATCATTGCGAAACGGTTATTTGCAGTGGGACTACGGTCACTCACACCTCTACCCCGTCTTCCACTCACGCCACAGCACCGACGTACACTGCTCGACAGGTGCTACCAGAAAATCATTTGGAATGACGCTCTCTCGTGTAGGGCATTCTCTAAGCCACACTGGCCCCAGCCGATGCCTTATGGTCTAGGGTGTGATAAGCTATAACTCTCGTTCACCTTTGGTGTTTCTCGAGTGGACGCTAACCACGCTCAGCATATGCAGAATGTTGTTAGACACGTTGAACAGGAAGCTCATGTGCTGTTCCAACAAAATAATGTTCACCCACACACTGCCGGTGAAACTCAACGTGCTTTGCAAGAAGTACAACTTCCCTGGCCAGCACGATCTCCGGTCTCGTATCCAATCGAAAACATGTGGGAGATGAATGGGACGAGAAGTGACTCGTACGACTTGTCAACCAACAACTCTTACAGAACTACGTGAGACGCGGGATAACGTATTCCAGATCGGTACTCGCTATCTGTACAATCGACTGGATGCCAGTGTCAGCGCCAGCATTGCCTCCTGTGGAGGCTACACCACGTACCAATATGAGTTTTTCAGCATGGGTTGATACCTGGTACCTCAGAACCGCTATTAATCTGTAAATGTAATCATTTCATGTACTCCATATCCACTGTTGCAGCAACAAATCAGGACTGAATTGGAAAGCTCTAAAATGGTGCACATTTTTTTTTCGTTAGTGTATTATCAACAATGTTCATACTCTGGTACAATTACACTTAGAGGCAAAAACGTAGATTTTCGATTATTAGATAAGTAGTAGGCTATTTCCTTATAATAAGAATATTTAGTTACAGTTCCTGGTCTGAAAGGTCTTATCTAACTCACGCAATGTCATAAAACTACCTAGATCATCTTCAGATATAAGTAGTTGCTTCAGACGCAACAACTTAGATCCTGAGTGATCGAAACATGTAATATAATTTAAAATGTGCAATTGTGACTGAGCAATAGATAAGAATTATCTTAAACATAAACACAAGTGCTGACTCTCAAGACTCGAATATGTAGACCACAGTATTTCATGTTTGTTTGTGAACTCCCGCTTAAGACAGCAGTAGCTTTCATGTTCAAAACGGATAGCTCCTAAGTTCTGAATATTGCATTTACTCCGAAACAAGTCATCGGAATTTGAAGAGTGAAATGCCGTTGAATTCATATGTTTTAAAACTACAGTACTTATAGCAGATATAACAGTAATTGATACCGATGTCTCTATAACTATTATTGCTATGAAAAAGTATACCCCGTTTAGTGAAGGAGTTTCTAACGATTCAGGTGGTTGAAAACAAAATACAATAACATAAAACGATTGGGAAAGTATATGAGTTGGACATCTTAGCTGACTCACCCTTTAACAGGACCAGAAGCAGAAGTTTCAACATCGCTTTGCGAAATTTTCATGAATATTTCGTCCAACCATTCGGGCAATATTTATCAAATAATGATGATGTTTATTTGATGGCGTTCAAAACACAATAATGTGGACTGCGATTTTTGACTGTTGTATTACCAATTAAAATGAAGGACCAGAGGAAAGAACCAGGTAAGTCAGTTTCTATGAAACTCGAGAAAAAGTGATTTTAATGGTTGAACTGTAATTACATTGCTATATAAGATCATTCATTAATTTTATTTCATAAATTAAAGCTCTTGGAAGCATCGAATGGGAAATAGCATTATTGGCATCCGGAGTGTTGCCAGAATGAAATAGTTTCCCAAAATGCAGTCAAACGTCACTTTGTAAGGGGAAAGAAACAGGTAAGTCAAGTGAGGCAGACGCAATAATTCCAAAACGGCCACGACCAGGGGCGCCGACTTATAAAAAATATTGGGGGGCCGTTACTGGGGTCTTCTCCCGGGAAATTTTCTAAATTTTATATGAGAAATAGTGAGTTTTAAAGTTTTTTGAGCATTTTAGAGTCATATAATCAACATTAGAATCCCGAAAACAGGACTTTCGATAACTCGATTCTCCGGCAAACTCGACAAGCCCGACACATTTTTTGGCTTTGAAAAAAGAAACAAAATATAAACACGCACGGTATGTTCGTAAAAACCTAATTTAATTTACTGTAATAATCATTGTTATAGACTATTACAGAGCAGTGAATATATATATAGCTCTGAAAAGACTGAAATTATATTTAAATATATCCTAAACTATTATTAAAAGAATAAAACGTAAAATATTGCTTTCGCACAGTAACAGCACTTTGATTAATAAGTGAAATAGCTAATTTAAGCATTCTTTGAATAAGGAGAAGGGTTCATTAAATAAAAACAATATCTTAAAGTTGTTGCTTTAACACAGTTAATAATGTTAATACAGTATGCCAAATACTTACGGTCAAAAAGTATGTAAACAGCGGGTTTTAACTGGGTCTTACACCCTAAAAATATTTAAGTATTTGACAATAACTAATACAGTACTATAGTAATAGAGTAATACAGTACTAAATTAGTACTAATATTTCGAAAATGAAAATTTAAATTATTGTATGTATTTAATTCTCTGTTTTATAAAGATTTTTAATATTTGCTGTAAATGCCATTTTTAGGGCCACAGTGTCTTTAGAAAGGTGCAGATGTCGACAGTGTGACAGGATTACTGAATATGATGTCGTTGATGACTGGTCGGATATCCAATTCACCCAACACATTGCGGTGGGCGTGAAGAACAGCCAAGTCTCGCTTCTGTCTCATTGTTGATCGGAGATACCACTTCAGACGTCTAAGGGCGCTAAATGACCGTTCTGCTGTTGCTTTCGTGATTGGAACTACTTGGAGAAGCTTAATGCACTTTACTATTTCACATAACATTTCTTTAACTGCAGGCTCGTGTGTAATGTACTTTCTTACGTTACGCGTGTTTTTTAAGACCAGTTGTATTTTTATTACCGATATCGGCTAACATATTCAAGTGTAAGCGCAGTCTCTCAATGTCTAGGTCATTTCTAAAAAACTCAGTTGATTTCCCAAATTTTTTTCACCTCTATTTACTAAATGCAAGCACTCTTGTTCAGCTGCAATGACCTGTGTGTGTCCAGTTGAAGCAAACCGCTCAGTAATGCAAGACTGCACCGTTTCACAAACTTCAATGTAAATAGCTTTGTAGTATTCCTTTGGGGTTTTGAAAGTGTGCGGTGAGCTGGCTTCGTTGTTTTTATACTTCTTTGGTATACTTCGATTCCGAGGAAGCGAAGGATCATCAACTTGTGAAGGTTTTTCTTTTAAACACAATTCCAAAAAGTGTTCAAAACTATCACGCCTTCCATTCAATATACAAATCAAGCCCTCATATATTTTTTTTCAGATCAGCGTCACTTATATGAGGAAATTGAGTTTTTTCAGTGACATCCTCTACTGGACTCACAATAGTTTGCAGTTCTTTTATGGCTGCTTCGTGATTCTGTAATGCTTTTTCATGCCGCGAAAAAATAGGTTGAACATGCTCACAAATTTGTGTTTTTACGTCATTACAGATTTTTTGACATTTCAATTCAATGTTATGTAACTCAGTAGTTAAATCTTCACGTGTTTGTTCAAGCGTGGTGTCTAACTTCCGAAGATTTTGTTCCATTGTGTCTAACTTTTGAAACTTTTGGTGTGTTTGTCTCTGATTTTGTTCCATTTGTTGCATTAATTGCAATAATAATGTTTTAGTGTCTGGAATCTGTTTCTCTATGGTTTTTGATAGTGCATTTTCACCGGCAACATTCACATATTGACAAGTAGAAAATGTGTCTTGACTGATTTGAGAAAACGGTGAGGACCCAAATCCTGAGTCTACAGTATTTGCAATATTGTGTTCTGTCATTTCGGATTCCTGAGGCGAGCTGTTGCCGACCGATCGATCGATAATGCTTCCCTGTTCACTACTTGTTTCACTGTCTACACCATTATTTGCCGCCCGCTCCATTTCCCTATGCACTATTACCAATTTACTACTTTGAATGTCTGTTAATTCATTACACAGTGGTGCTGATAAGCTACGCTCGTCGTCGCTATTATTTCTCAGTTTGCTTTGGAGCCTAGTGTTACGTTTTTCACACACCATTATTGTCACAATATTTCACACGATAACACAGAAAAGCACAATTTGAAAAGCAAAATAAGAAAACACATTAATAAATCATTGAAAATAATATCTAGTTAATTGCAAGCGCAGCTGCGAAATACTTGGTGCCAATCTACATGCATGCCACAACTGTTTTACTGTACAACAATGAAAGACTGCAACTACAAAGGAGATTCTCTCTACAATTACATGCTAGCAATAAACAAAAGCTAGACCAATTATACAAACTACAAGAAAAAATCAGAAGATTCCAGTGAGGCATCCTCGGCTAAGAGCCGACATATGAAACGTCCCCTTAGAAAAATTGTACGTGACTGTGCTTAAACTGACACACAGTATTTTTTTAGCGCAACGCAATCTGACTTGCTCAGTTGGCAGAGCACTTGCCCGCGAAAGGCAAAGGTCCCGACTTCGAGTCTCGGTTCGGCACACAGTTTTAATCTGCCAGGAAGTTTCATATCAGCGCACACTCCGCTGTAGAGTGAAAATTTCATTCTAATATGTAGTAGTAGTTCCGATATAAATGATAAGTTGCCAGATCTAGGGGCGTTTCATACATCAAAAGTGTTGTAAAGTGACGGCATAATTATTCCGATGTGTGTGTAGAAATTCCGAAATTTTTAAGTGAATTTTGTGACGAGAAAAGACATAAATTCCGCGTGGCGTATTGAGCAGGTCGGTGGCTAAAAACTGTGACTGCATTAGGTACCGACAGACTTAATATTTGTCGAGCACTCTCAATCAAAAAGCTATCCGTATTTTTGTAGCTATTACGTTTTCGGGAAATGCAACACCATAAACTTGCTAAAGTGAGTGAAAGGGATTGTGAGTGATTGTGTTAAGACTAGCACGGGGTTGGCGGTGATACTTGTTCACCTAAGTTTCAGAATATATTAATTAAGGACCAAATTTCGAACCTTTCATTTAGTGTGAAAACTTTCTCCCGAAACGTAGATTAGTGACTTTAATTGCAGCCTGGTTCACGTCGAAGTATAGTAGGTTTCGCTCGGCTTCCCTGCTGATGATCTGCTGAGACAAGTAAAGGGACGGAAGGAACCGCGCCGCCGCAAGTGGAAACACAGGCATTGGGAAAGACAGAGGATGAGGAAGAGAACAGTGTGTGGAGAGGGTAGTGGTACAAGAGGAAAAGGGTAGGGATGAGTAGAGAGAGAACAGGAAAGAGGAGCCCTGATGTGGAGTGGATAAGTGAGGATGAGTTAAAGTTTGCAAGATGGCTAAATTTCGGGGCGAATCTCATAGTCTGGGAGAGAGAGTTGGTTGAAGCTACGTTGAGATGGGATATGAAGTGGCTGTAGGTGTAGGGATTTGAAATGGCGGTAAGTGTAGGCAGTTAGTGATGTGTTTATAAAGGCGGGGTGGTATGCCAGGGTTGGTGATCAGAGGCGAGAAAATGGGCTTATTTGAATCTAGTTTGCGGGTAGTACGGGAGATCTGGATGTGTTTCATGTGGGAGAGAGGGGTTCTGTGAATTTGATAAGATGTTATAGGATCTATGTGGGGGAAGGTAAAGGGATCCGAAGGGCGAGAAGGAAGTGCTTGGCGTTCGAGGTTCTCGAGGGACTTCCAGAGCTTTGGTGGATGGAGATCCACGCAACATTTGCATAGCAGAGGCTGGCTCTGAGCAAGATTTTGTAGGTGTGGAAAACAGTGGACGGGTGTTAACCTCCACCCTTTGTCGCAATGCTTTATGGATAAGGATTCGCCTGTTGCGAGAACACGGATACAGAACGAATATTTCGAAATGTGGCTCCACAAGTAAAGATCATTTGGCAGGGATACGTTTTTTTCCATAGTCTGTTCAGACAGCCACCTTCTTTTTGCTTTTCCTTCGCTGCAATTTACTGGTGGGAAAAAGTGCATCAGACTTTTGTTTGCTCTGCCCTCTCGCGGCCAGATGAGTCGCCACTGACTTACGTGTATCTTTCCCTTGAAGGATTGACTTATCTGGCTCTTTTAGGTTACAGCAAAATTTCGAATGCTCAAATCTCTTGACTCGCTTGCTTTTTTCCTGTTTTAGCCTCAACACGTGAATATAATCTATCTGAACCGAGCTGTAGCAACAACTCAATTTCGAAATAAAAAGTGACTTACCTGGTTTTTCCCCCTAACACTTCTGTGGTGCACTGAGATAGCACATAAGAAGAGTTTGAGACACTTGATACCAGAAGTACCGCGGACGTCCGTCCTCAGTAGGAACATCGCTGCTCACAAGCCAAGAACGCTGCCCGCGAGAATCACGTCCCTAGGAAAGGCAGCCCCCTGGAAGGGAGATGCACGATTAAGGGGAACGACAGGGTGACGGACGAAAGTATTGCACAAATACATGATTTTTTTCTCCGTACTGCAATGTAGTAGGCAAATGGGATTTGCTGCAATGAATAAAGCATACATTGATGTTTTTGTTGAAAAATATTAATATCTTCACTGTGTAACTGGGATATTTCCGGGGCGGATCTGAAAGGAGGTAGATCGACGTTTATCGCTGTAACACCGGTTGTGGTGTTGAAGTTAACGTATCACCCTTATCCTTACAGATGTAATTTTAATTCATCGTAGGGATTTGTAAAGAGAATTTTTTGGCGAATAATAGACATTCGAAAAGGATGGCCATGTTTTGGACCATTACTTTTTGTCCCCAAAAAGTACTAAATATCGATATAAGAAAAATCGGCTACGAAGACATGGAGAGAGTACAATTTGCATCAAGCGAGACCAAAAATCATTAAAATCGGAAGAAAATTGTAGCGTGGGACAACAACCATGCAGACAAACATGGTTCTGAGAAAAACGCGTTGTTTGAAAAGTATTTATCATACAAAAAAAGGGAGAAAGCTTGAAACTTACGGGATATCCGTTCTAAGTATCGTCCCGGCTAGTGAATGGCCGCTTTCTGCTACTTTGACCTGATAAGCCCTCATTTTCGTCGCTGAGCGCATCATCGCTCGCGTCTCCAGCTTCACATAATCATCGCATTTCATCAGCGATTTTGATTTTATGGGCATTTGCCACGTGCATTAGTGCAGTACGGCCTTCATTGAATAGACATACGGCGAAATTTGAAGCAATGTTGACAATTTCGCTACGGCTGGCTGGCTCTGAGCATTATGGGACTTAACTTCTGAGGTCATCAGTCCTCCAGAACTTAGAACTACTTAAACCTAACTAACATTAAGGACATCACACACATCCACGCCCGAGGCAGGATTCGAACCTGCGACCGTAGCGGTCTCACGGTTCCAGATTGTAGCGCCTAGAACCGCTTGTCCACTGCGGCCGCTTCGCTACGGCTGAATGTTATTTTTGGAGCGTGTCTCCAAATGAGACTACTGAAACTTTCTTTTACGTTTTGAGTAAAACCGCCCAAACACCGCTCCAGCGTATCAAGATTACTCAAATCGGTATAACCACGGAGTCTGCGCGGGGAACCGGTTCTCTAACGCTCGACTTCAAACGGTCGCGGAATCGTTACTTCTTGGAGTTCGCGCATAATACGAGGCCTGTTCAGAAAGTAAGCTCCGATGATTGCCAAATTGAAACCACAGTGAACATCAGAAATGTTTTACTTGTAACAATTAGCTACACCTTTCAGCTACTTCTCTACGTAGTCGCCGTTCTGACTTAGACTTTTGTCATAGCGTTGTACCAACTTTTCAATAGCCTCATCATAGAAGGCAGCCGCCAGTGCTTTCCGCCAATTCTCCACGCTGGCCTACACCTCGTTGTCTGTGTCAAAATGTTGTCTTCAAAGACAGCGGTTCATGTGACCAGAGATGAAACTCAGGGGGAGACAATTGCGGACTGTATTGTGGGTAATCTAACATTTCCATTTGAAAACGATGCAGGAGCATCTTCATTACCCCTGCAGAATGCGGCTGAGAATTGTCGTGAAGACGAAACAGCACGACAGTTATGTAATGTTAGCTGCATAGCTTCAGGCGAAATTTCTCACCAGGCCCTCGTACTTGGCGGCAGACACTATTTTCTAGACATCTTTACGCACTCACTGCGAGCTCAGAAATGAGAAGAGCGACGTGATGCTAACTGGGGCTATACTAGAGACACTACCCAACACATCTGTGCAAAGCTTTATCGGATTTTCATAGTCGTTTCCATTTCGCGACCGATCGGAGCTTACTTTCTGAACGCCCCTCGTATTTTGGGGAATAATTCTTCAATGTATATGCATTCGAATTCTGTAATAAAAAAATCGAGTTTTTTCGACCGTCGCCCTGTCGTTCCCCCTTAAGTAACCGTGCACGAGCAGTAGTTGTCAGTTATAAGTTGCCGTCCAAGTCTTGCTTTGGAGTTCCAGCAGAACGTTCGTTGTGTCTTCAAGTCTTTCACGTCGTCGAGTGAGACAGAAACATTCGCTGACAAATAGACAGTGGTTGGTCTTCAGTAAAAGCAGAACTGTGAACAGAAGTATCGTGTTTGGACGGAGACCCCCTGCTTAGAGATCAAACTGAGTATCGGCTTCTAAGAATAGTAGATCGAGACAGAAGTTTCTTCCGACTTTAGTTCGTAGAACATTATTTATATATTGCTCGTGGAACTGTAGTCAGCGCACGACAAATAGGGTGAACCCGCATTCTAGAATTGCTGTAACCCGCGTTACCAAAGTTGTTACTTTCATTGTGTGTGTACTGCCCTAGAATCTACGCATCCGTCCTCCTAGGACACCTTTATTAGTCATTTTGAGCGGCAGCGAGATTTTTCTGAAAGTGGATACCCCCAGCCCACAATTCCTTCAAATATGATAGAGGCAAAAGTAGGCACGCAGATAGTTTCGACGAAACGCGTTGTAAATCTGTGGCCATACCGGTTTTATAGAATGGTGTAAATATCGACTGGGAAATGAGGTACGGCGCGCAGAGCGCCGTGAGCCGCTGGGCTCCGGCAGGCAGGCATCAACGACTGCAGTCCCCGGCTTGGCAGCCGACGGGCAATTTCGATGGGCCGAGTTGTCCGGAACTTGGGCGCGATATTGCCCGTCCGCCGAGAAGGGTCCAAGTTTACCCCGCCGCCTCTCCTTGACGACTTACCCGCTGCCGCCAACTTCGCCAGGTCGAACGGCGTCGCGCAGCTGTGTACTGCCATCCTGTTGCCTCCAACAGCTTCGAGCAAGTCCCGGGGGACGCGGGACGGGATACGTCAATGAATGCCGCCTTAGGCGCGCGCAGGCCAGGCCTGTCTTCCGGACACGCCTGCAGCCATCGCAGCTTATGTCCTTCATCGCAGCTTCTGCTCTCTGAACTTGTAGAGATTCCAATCTGTCTTCGCAGCGTGTTTGTTGATTGATACTATCCGATTAAAATTACTTGATAGTTGACGTCCTGTCACTTTGCCCCGACAGTGTTACCACATCCGGTGCCGGCTAACGCTTGGCTACAGGCGACACATAAACACAACCGGTGAATTCACGAAAGGAACAATGTTGGAAGTGGCCTCCACGCAGTACGTCAGAAATATGAGATGCGCTGTCGACAGCTGACATTTAGTGACGAGTGACTGAAAGGCGGCAGACGACGCGTTTTCTATCCCTGATGTCCGAAGCTAACCACAACCTCCCGATCTGTAGTGTATTCGAGAAAAACTAACCTAAGGACACCACACACATCCATGCCCGAAGCAGGATTCGAACCTGCGACCGCAGCGGTCGCGCGGTACCAGACTGAAGCGCCTAGAACCGCTCGGCCACACCGGCCGGCTCGGCAGAACTAAAATCACTATTACTTTTCCACGGCATTTAAGGCAACCCCCACAACATCACTCACGACAGAATAATTTTAGTTTCAGTGGTAAAGGCTAACAGTAATTTCTCGCTGTTATTGATAACCTGAAACTACCTTCTACTGGCTATACGGGCTGCCTCGTTATCACCCGATGAGCAGTCCTGGTTGGTACTTGGTTGCAGACTATAGGTGACTCAAACAGATTCCAAACGAAAAACGAATGCAGGAAGAAAAATAAGGATAAATAAAAAGTCAATATGATGATGAAAATGACGCTGAAAAATTTTAAAAATAAAAGAAACACATTCTAAGTAATTAAACGAATATAAATAATAATCAAAGTCTTTTGATTAGATTTTAAAAAATAAAAAATATTCACTGCAGGATAGTGTGCTACCTACTGTGCTACGCCGTTACATTGTGGAAGGTGGTTGTATTTATGATTCTGGTGACCCAGTTGCAACGATTAATTGCAGCCTTCAGAAAATATGGCTTCACGCAACGTCGTCCAAAGCTTATCTAATGTAAATCGTTCCCGTGATTATAAGAACTGTGTATGTGACGCTAAATTGCTTCTTGTGCGGAAGGAACCTTCTTGTGCGGAAGGAATCAGTAGTGTTGTTATGAAACGTGGGTATTTCATTAGCACCGTTGTACAAGGGTGAGTCAAATGAAAACCCTAAATATGTTTTAAATATTATTCATTGTGCAGACGTGGAACAAAGCTGTATCACTTTTCAACATAATCTGCCCCACACTCAATGCAAGTCCTCTAACTCTTATAAAGTGCATAAATTCCTTCAGAAAAAAATTCTTTTGGTAGTCCGTGCAACCACTCGTGCACCACGTGGCGTACCTCTTCATCAGAACGGAACTTCTTTCCTCCCATTGCGTCCGTGAGTTGCCCATATATATGGAAATCACTTTGGGAAAGGTCTGGTGAGTATGGTGGATGAGGAAGACACTCAAAATCCAGGTCTGTGATTGTTTCAACTGTTGTACGGGCAGTGTAGGGCCTTGCATTGCGATGTTGCAAAAGGACACCTGCTGACAGCAGTCCACTGTGCTTTGATTTGATTGCAGGCCGCAGATGATTTTTTTAGGAGTACTGTGTGTGATGCACTGGTGATAGTGGTCCCTCGGGCATGTAGTGCTCCAAAATGACGCCTTTTTCGTCCCAAAAGAGAGTCAGCAGTACCTTCCCTGCTGATGGTTCTCTTCGAAACATCTTTGGTTTTGGTGATGAGGAATGGCGCCATTCCTTGCTCGCTCTCTTCGTTTCCTGTTGGTGGACGTGAACCCAGGTTGCGTCCTCAGTAACGATTCTTGCAAGGAAGCCACCACCTTCTCTTTCAAAGTGCCGAAAAAGTTCTTTACAAGCATCAACACGTCGATCTCTCATTCCAGGTGTCAGCTGCCGTGGCACCTATCTTGCAGACACTTTGTGAAACTGGAGCACATCATGCACAATGTAGTGTGATGACCCATGACTAATCTGTAAACATGCTGCAATGTCATTCAGTGTCACTCGGCTATTTTCCTGCACTATGGCTTCAACTGCTGCAATGTTCTGTTTAGTCACAACTAGTTGTGCCTGACCTGGACGAGGAGCATCTTCCACTGAAGTCACACCATTTGCGAACCTCCTACTCCATTCGTAGACTAGCTGCTGTGACAAACATGCATGACTGTATTGAACCTTCATTCGTCGATGAATTACGGTAGGTATCACACATTCACTACGCAAAAACCGAATAACTGATCGCTGTTCTTCCCTGATGCAAGTCGCAAGTGGAGCGGTCATCTTTATACTGATACTGCGACGGTATGTGTGCATCTGCACTATGCTGCCACCTACAAGCCATTCTGCACACTGTTTGTAGCACTGTTACCAACTTACAGGATAACGACGCAAAATTTCGATTTCTTATTACGAATTTAAGGTTTTCATTTGACTCACCCTCGTATGTGTGTGTGTTGTTTTTGTACCATGTGAGATGGATCACCCTCGTATGTGTGTGTGGTTTTTGTACCATGTGTGATGGAATACGAAACAAAAGGGCCAAAGATCCAGGATTTGGGATCCAAAACCGTCAAGAAAGACTGCAGGGTAAAAAATTGGAAGTGAGTCCTCTGGTGCGATGGTTTTGCAACGACGCATGGTTCGAGTGTGACGTTGAGGGCTCTGTTTAGAGGGAACCAGCTACCACGTGTGAAGTGTCATCTGTTAAGTAATTTTAATCGGGTTATAGCAAAGCGTTAGGTGAAACGTGCTCTTGACCAACATTCAGTATTTCACACACAACATGTGTGTGAAGAATAGTTAATATCTTTCTTCTTTTGTTGTAAGTCACGAAGGACTGCGTTTAAACTACCAGATTTGTTTCTTCTTCTTTTGCTGCAAGTCGCCAAGGACTGCGTTTAAGCTCCCTGGTTCCATTCACGTTACTTTCAGTACATCTTCATCTGTATGCAGAACACTCTCACTGTGCCAAGCCAATATAAAAGTTTCTCAGTTTAGCCGCGATTGGTGGTACAGCTGAAATAAGTATAGCTGTTCGTGCCTGCCCATCGTCCAAAGATACTTTCAGGTATTAACGCCATGCGATATCGTTGAGAGGAGCCCAGACCTTCGTGGATTCGAGAAATCTCTTCTCCAGGAAAAAAAAAAAAAAAAAAAAAAAAAAACATATCGGAAGACCAATAAATCTTAGGAGACCGCCTGAGTGCTAGAGTGCTAGAGGCAGGGTACACTCCAACCACACAGCTGGTTTTAATGGCGAGAGGACTTGTTACAATGCTGAACAGATATTTACAAAAGAATTGGTCGCTTTTTGTTCAAAAATTTTTATACTGACGCTCTTCGGATGCAGACCATCTTCAGATAATAAACTGTGAAAAATTGTGATCAAGACTGTTTTTAATAGTAAACATCTTCAGATAGTCAAATAATAGTATAGCCTTCATTTAAAGTATGGAGTCACATGCTGAACTGAGCACTGATGGTAAGTAAGGACGCGCGTGAATGCTGCATGCTTTCATAGAAAGTTATTCTATTTGATGTTTTTAAGGTGAGCTGCACACGAAACGCGTCAGTATAAAAATTTTTCAACAACAGGTGCTCAATTTATTTTCGGCGACCTATGCAACATTGACAAAAGTCCTCTCAAGTTTACGGCCTCCTGTGAGACTATATGTCGCCTCTGAAGGTGGTTGTAATTCATGGGTTTTGGATATGTGTCTAGCATTTTTGCGCCCATGATGTGGCATTTCATATTACGTGCTTTGCTTTTTTTGAGTTCAGATAAAAATCGTTGAGCCACATTATATTTTATCCTCCCATTCAAGATTTTACTACCGCAATCAGCGCCGAAAGACCTACAGTATACTGGGATGGACAAAAATATGGTACCACAACTACACAAAACATTACCATGCCTTACTAAACTAAAACTAAACTCCGTCCGAACAGGCCTTGGAAGGCCTAACGGTACCGACTGGTCGAAGTGTCATCCTTGTATGCGAATATGGAGGGACATGTGGTCAGCACACCGCTCTCCCGGCCGTATGTCAGTTTACTTGCGCAGTAGTAGCTGTGAAATCGTGGCGAGAGGGTGCTGAACCATGGCGGAATGAGCAGCTTGGATAGCGGATGTGCCGCACAGAGATTTCTATCTGAGACGTTTCACGACGTGTAACCTGAGGATGAAGGATGATTTTTAAGATTTTTGTATAAAGACACAGCAGTTCCGAAAAAGGTAACATATTTAGAATTCTTAGCTGCAAGCGTGAGTTCAGTTATTACTGCTGTGCAAAGATTTCATTGTGTCCAGCAACATCTACATGTTGGCAGTCAGGAAGAGCGATCAATAATGTGTTCGGTATTTCTAATAAATCCCCACATTTAGATTAGTTAAACAATATTTTATTAGTAATGCAAGAAAACAAATTATTGCAATAGAAATATTTTGTAGAAGCAGACATTATAGAGTGCGACAGTTCAAAAAATGAGAACGCTGATTATTCATATTAGCTGGAGTTCGCTTTTGTGCTATTAAAAGATTCAATTTCAAAGTACTTCCTTTTGTCATATATAGACACTTCACGAAACATATTCCCACTGTTCAAAGAAACAAATTGTGCAAAATTTGCAATGTCGTGCCTTGCACTTTCGTGTTAACAATAATTAATAATTTTGAAAAGAGAATCAAAAACTACTTTGCTAAAACAGCAACATAAAAAAAGAGTAAGATGGCAAAGTGCCAGGCATTGAGTTCTTTCAAATCATCATTTTCAGCGCAGCCAGAGCAGAGTCAAGTCATCAGTTCCATGGCAAGAATTTGTTGTAGGGCCTAAAGGAGCGTTTCTGATAGAATATTAGGAACAGTTTCCAGTTGGTCAAGTTTCGCGTAAATTCAACAGATGCCTTTTGTAAGAGGGCACATTTAAATTACGTAACAGTCATTGTGAGTGTTCTTGTGAATCATTCTTTCGTGCAATCAAATTTACAGACAGTCATATGAATTTCAGACTAATCAGCGTCACGTCCCTAAAAAGTAATTTGCATAAATAAGTTCATGTTCAAAAGTAGGGTAGCTACGCCGATTCTACTGTACAGGATGTGTCATAAGGCATTCTCTATTTTAAAACAGTTATAATGTATTTATTTGTGAACTAAGTTTCTTAGAACTACTTTGGCTAGAAAGAGCTCTCCTTGAGGTTGTGTTTAACATCATTTTAAACCTCTACCTAAGCTCCAGCATTCTCTACGCATTTTTTAAAAATGAACTGGTATATGGAACTTTGGCTAAAACATCAGATATTATTGCTTCCAGTACATCCAAGTTCGGCCGGCCGGAGTGGCTGAGCAGCTCTAGGCGCTACAGTCTGGAACCGCGCGACCGCTACGGTCGCAGGTTCGAATCCTGCCTCGGGCATGAATGTGTGTGATGTCCTTAGGTTAGTTAGGTTTAAGTAGTTCTAAGTTATAGGGGACTGATGACCTCAGAAGTTAAGTCCCATAGTGCTCAGAGCCATTTCAACCATTTGAACATCACCTACAGGAAAAAATGACAAGACGTCAAATCAGGGCAGCGGGCAGGCAATTCATATGCACCACGTCTGCCAGTCCAACGAAATTGGAAATGATTGCAGCCATTCTCAGACATCGTGTGCCAAATGTGCAGGTGCTCCGTCCCGCATGAGGCGAAGCTGTGGGTTGTTCCCCTGTGAAATCACTGGCCATGCACGATCTTGCATCATTTCCGGGTATCTTCCACCATTCGTTGTGTTCAACAGAAAGAAAGCACGAAAACTCTAGATGACGTGATAACACACCATACTGTCACCTTCGGACACCCCTATGCTTTTTCATCACATCTGTGTGGACTCTCGGTGGACCAGGAATGGCAGTTATGCCTCTTTACATATCCCTCAATGTTGAAAACTGACTCAGCAGTCCACAGAATGCTCCTAAAAAGTTCTGGCGTATCATCGATCCAACTCAAGACACTTTCTATAAACACCACTCTTCCGTCGGAGTCATCAGGAAACAACTGCTGCACATGCGGCCTGCACGGCGTAAAAGTGAGATATTTCTTAAGAATCGTTGCCACTGCACAACTTGAAAGACCACTTTCACAGGATCATTGGCGCAGTGATTCCTTAGGGATCCTTGTGGACACTTGACGAACCTCGTCAATATTCTCTGGTGTTCTCGAAGTTGATTGTCTTCTTGATATTTTGACATCTGTTACGCTCCCTGTTGTTAGTAATTTAGAATGGCAATTTTTAGCTGGTTTTGCACCCATTGTTGTATGAATCTCTCGGCTAGTCCTCCACCATCTCCGTACTCGCACCACAGATCCCCAGACATGCCGAACTGCTATTTTGGCCTCTTCTTCCTCAGGCAACACAGGCAGCATTTCCCAACTGAAACAAAAGAAAAAAATGATGTTAAACACAACCTCAACGAGTGCTGTTTCTAATAAAAGCAGTTATCAGAAAATTGGTTCATAAAAAAGATATTATAACTGTTAAAAATAGGGAGTGACTTAGCGGACACCCCGTAGATTGAATCTGTAAAAGGAATCTCAGAAGATAGCCAGCTAGTAATTTAGCTACACACAGTTTCAGCTTACAACATGCAGCTAACTTTCAAATACACATATTCTGCATTGTGACTTAGCGGATGAAGTTTTTCGGCTTTCCCTGTATGCCGTAAACATATTCGATACGGTGCCTCTTTGAACACAAAACATTTAGGCTACCTTGGTTGCAGAAGAACCAACCACACGAGTATCAACAATCTGCAAATGTTCGACTCCACTTAGCTCCGATATAATGTAGTGGCAGTTACACAGATCATTGTTCTGACCACGACTGATGCTTGTATTGGGGGGAGGGGGGGAGGGGGCACTGTGCAGTAGACGTTCGTAGCCAAATACAACAGCGCAACCTGCAGGCTAGGCTAGCATCTGGATTAATATCAAGCATGCATTTCTTGCGATATATGTTTATTTTTCTTCAACCCCTGTACATGTTCCTGTATTCGAATATATGTTATGAATGTTAGGTCAAATAAGGTAATATTCAGAACTAATAAACGCATATCCCTATTAGTCTTTCCATGTAAATGAATTTACACTGACGGAAAAAATCAAATCAGCAAAAAATAATTAAGGTAGAGTAACTAAAATTCGGGTATACCTAACGTACTTGAGTGATTAACATTGCAATATCTCAGGTTAATAAGTGCGAGATAAGCCATTGCAAATGTGAAACGCTGGTACATTAACAACCAGTGTAACTGCCAGAAAGCTGGATGCAAACATGCATGCATTGTGTTGTGCAGGTGCCAGATGTCAGTTTGTGCAGTGGAGTTCCATGCCTGTTGCAATTGTCCAGTCAGTACAGGGACAGTTAATGTTGCTTCCGGATGACGCCAGAGTTGTCGTCCGATGATGCCCACACGTAACGACTGGAGACAGATGTGGTGATAAACCAGACCAAGGCAACAAGTCAACAGTACGTGGAGCATATTGCGTTACAACAACGATACGTGGCGATCTTCATCGTATAGGAAAACACTTATTCTGGAATGCTGTTCTTGAATGGCAGCACAACAGGTCGAATCACCAGTCAGGATGCATGGAATAGCCACAAGAGTACTCCTGCTATCATATGAAATCACACGTCAGACGACAACTCCAGGTGTAGGTCCAGTATGTCTAGGCTGCAGACAGTGTGGTTCTAGACCCTGAAATGACCTCCTCCTAGAAACAAACGGCCATCACTTGCACCAAAACAGAACCAGCTTTCATCAGAAAACACAAACTCTGCCCTCCAATGAGCTGTGGCTTGACACTATTGAATTCCCAAATGGCGGTGGTTTGGAATAGGAGTTTATTGTATCACCGTGTTGCCAGCTGCAATAGTGAGATGAACCGGGTTCTGTAGCTCTTTTGATATCAAACTGATATGCCAATTAATTAAACTAAGGAATTAAACTAGTCCTTCCCTTAACCTATTGTTACGCTAATTGATTTATGAGTCCCTGCTTGTTCGTTTATCACCCCTTGGTCTGTCCCTCTGAGAAACCCCTCAGTGTACCATTCCGCCTCTCCCAACTCTATGGGAAAGAGGACATTTTTCTTTGTCAGCCTGTCCCCAGTTCTGAGCCTCTTTTCCCTCCTCCTGGGAAACCCCCAAACCTTCCCACCAGCTCCAAGTTCCCCACTCCATTCCCCACATGGAAATTGGTGGGAAAAAGACTCTGTGCGGCGGCGCTAGAAAGGAAAGACGTAAGGTAGTGTCTTTATTAAATTAATTAATTTATTTCTGAGGATGTTAACCTGCATCTGGATCATCCTACTGCTGCCTCCACGTTCTTCTGCTCCGCCTCTACTTTTGCAGTCCATCACCCCCACTTTTCCCAATCGTTCATGTGTATGTTCACCTCAAGGTTTGAAGACCGACCGCTCTAGCCCACAATACCGCCATCAGAGGGAGCTTGGAACTGTTCTAGAGCCGCCCCCCCCCTTCCGCCCCCACTTTCCTCTGCACACCGCCCCCATTTCTGAATTGGCTGGAGAAAGGCTGGAGTGGAAAGTGCCATCTTTATTTTTGGCAGAAAATGTGTTCCATGGATGAGATTTTGGTGTTGGACAGAGATCAATCTCATAAGTGTATTACCTGTAAGCCTAAAGCTGAGGACTGTGTCCATAGCCTCCTACACAGGGAATGGAAGGAGCTGGTAATGGATGA
Organism: Schistocerca serialis cubense; assembly: GCF_023864345.2. Lineage (NCBI taxonomy): Eukaryota > Metazoa > Arthropoda > Insecta > Orthoptera > Acrididae > Schistocerca > Schistocerca serialis. Next base: position 621,391,571 of record NC_064642.1, on the reverse strand, counting down.
GCGAATAATGGTGATGTAGCAGGACTGAGGATGCATTTAGAGACTACTACCTGTGGTGGAGCTGTTCTTGTTTTATAAAACGGCCGGTCAGTCCACAATGTAGCAGACAACTTCATGTTTTACTGCCCCAGACTAAATTAACCAGAGGTGCTGGCCTTGGTGTGTGGGGCTAATATGAGGACACGTTAAACGGCTTTTTCTCCCCTTTACGATCGCTTGTGCGTATTGTTCAGCTTTTTGTGTGCTCTAGTCCACAATACCACTCGAAATAGGCAGCGAAATGTCCTACAACTGCTGCTGGAGGAATGGCTCTTAACGATCTACAAGTGTACACCTGCTGAAGACTTGTACACACATAAGTGGCGAGAGGGGATAGGACAGCAACTATCAGTGAGGTGTAGGAAGAGGTGCATCCTATCGATATACGAGTGATGGAAAATGCTTCACTGTTCTAATTAAACATCGAAATTGTTGTAAAAAAACCCACTTGTGAACAACAGGTCACAACATATGGTTATCATGGTTGGACAATGTGAGGAACTTGTAACCTCCATGGCATTAATGTTACTGAGAAAAAGGACTTATTCATAACTTTCATGATAAATAGAGTCATACAAAACAGTAATAATAGTAATGATCTTTTGAAAATAATTTGATTTTATCGCTGAAACTTTTTACCACTCAGAAAATTTCATTTTACACCTCAGGTGCAAATAACTCCCAGGTTGGAAACCACTGATCTAAGGACCTGCAATCAAACCATGTAGATTGGAGATGGCTGATGTTAAAATTTCTATTTTGATGGAGCAGCTGTCTGGAACATCACAGTAGCAATCAGTTCTTACAATTCTTTTCTCCTCTTAGAATTTCAAATCTCTAGTCAATACCTACCTCATCGGAAATCTACCTTCCTAGCAGTGAGTGTGTCTTACTATCTTCCCGATTCTAGAGGAGTTTGATAGGAAGATCCCTCCACTAAATATAGTCTCTGATGGACTCACTATAGAAATGAACTGCACTTTGACCCTGTCTAAATGCATACAATGCATAGGTACAGTTCAAAAAGCAGTATGGGATGTATAGGTTGTGGAAGGCTGTAGTTTTAAAGAAAAACCTGTTAATTATGGAATGGAGCACACTACACAACAGTACTTATATCAGTACACATTCCCAATTTCCACTATAACTTGTAGCTCAGATGCTATCCCGACATTAACGCATTTAGGGCCATTTGTGGTTAAATAATATGTACTGGTGAACAGAAACATCAGTTTGACAGCTTGACACTATCTAGTCACTGTCTGCCAATTCTGTCAGCCCACATCTGTTCGTCTTAGGTTCTTGAGCAGTGTAGCAAAAGCATCATATGGAGGCTGCTAGGATCTTATAGGTGGGCGTACTCCATTTTAATATGTGACGGAAAAGAAATCTAGAAAAGATGACGTTCTTCTCCCAGATACATAGGGGTAGATTAGGTCATGTGTGAAAGTATATAGGCAATTTTTTACTCGATCACTGTGTTAGATTAGAATCGATAGATAATCGATAATACTGGTGAATTGTACTGTCTACCATGCACTGTAAATCCGCTTGAAGTGTATTTGTTTTAAATGGAGAGTGGGGTGGGGGTGTTCATAGGTGATGGCCTTGTCTGCAAGCAAGCAAGAAAGCAGAAAGACCTGTGATAGAGTTGTAGTTAACCTGAACGTAAATAAATCTATTGCACATTAACAGGACTAGAAATTCTGCATCTGATGCATTAATTGCTGTAAAATGTCTTGCAAAAAGCATCTGGAACTAGGTGAAGTAGAATGTATGCGTGGGGTTGGGATTCATTCTTTGGAATCTTAAGGGAAGCAACCCAAAAGCTAAGAACTGACAAGCTGGTAAGTTAAAGAAGAAGAATATGTTAGTCTCAAATTCATCTGCATGGACTTTGAGAGGGGAGGGAAGAGGATCCACTAAGATGTGAGAAAGTAGGAGGTGAGTGACCACAAGTTCAGTCGGTATGACTCAGAAACTGATGAGCTGTAGTCCAGATCGAGCTGTAAGAGGTACTAATATGACTGCTGTTGCTGGAGGAAACACTGACATCGATTTGGTGTGGTTGTACTTGTTGGTTAATTGGCTCTCAATGTACAATAGTTTGATAAGTGTGTAAACATGGCGTTTGCTTCTAAATAAATAACTAGCACTACACATATGCATACTATCCATGTGGATATACTCTGCTGTAGATAGAATAAAGTAATGAGGTCGGTCCACTATCTAACAGTTACCAATATTGTGATTAAGTTCCGAATCTTACCCTACTCTTGTAGTAGCTGTGAATAATGCGTGGAGTGTGAGGCTGTTGCAGCGATGTAAATGATTCATTGTATCCATTGGAAGTTCTATGACACTGTTAGATTCGTGCTATGGAAGTACACTCCATTTGAGGACAGGTGATATGATTCGCAAGAAATTCTAAGCTATCAATGAAGACTCCGACACCATTACACTTTTGTATTTCTAAAGCAGTAATCGTATGAACGTGTTGTACAGGATCTTCGGAACAAGTAACGATACTTTAGTGTGTATGGTCCGATTTCTTCTATCTTCGAAAACAATCCGCGTATATGGGAGGAATCTACAATTCAAAGTTGTAAGTAGCTTGTTGTGTGCTGATAGCGCTATGAACCGTGTTAGTATCGCTGACAGCGCTCTGTGCCCTCGGCAAGAGATTCTGTGGCTGGATGGACTAGCAGTCAGCGAGTCGATAGATAAGCGTATGGACATGTTTTTCTTAGTGTAGACTCTGTGTTCGTAGGACACGCAATGTAAAGCGAAATGAAATTTCTTAAAAGAAAATATACAAGGAAAGGTATGATAATTGATGTATGGTTGATAATGTTTGGGTAGTGGAATTATTGACTACTATATAATTTTTGGAATTGGATGTCACATGAATAAAATAAAATTTTCTAAATACATTGTTTGCTGTACAAGAAAGTCTTTCTTTTGCTAACTAATGCCTCCTAGTAGTTTGAGTCTATAGTAGTTATAATTCTTTCATTTAGTTGGCTGTTGTTGCTACTTGCTGTAATTTCTTAGTTCGTGTTATGAAGATTTTCTGTGAGGTAAGTGACTTATGAAAAAGAATGGGGTTTCGAAGTTGTGACTGAAATGAGTTTAGGCAATTAACAGAATTGGAGCTAGTTTCATATTTCTATAATTTAATACTTTTTCGATATGTATTATTGTTAGGATTGATTGCAATTCAGGGCCATTCTTTTGCTTTGATAATTGGAAGTAATGCTGTCAATGTATAGCAGTCAGATTGCATGGGGCATCTATATTGTGAGTAATAAATGAATAGGTTAAGTTTGAGTTGTCTTTGTCAGGGAAAATTCTGTTGGTCAGTGCTTAATAATAAAAAAAAAATGTTAATGACTTAGTTTCAAGGTCTATGGACAACAACATCCCCATTTTGGATTCGGTAAGGCGGCCATTTTCAACAGGGGAATATATGTCAGGGGTGGAATTGCAGATAGAACTATACGTCCAAGTAATGTCTGCCTGTCTCGCAGTGCGCTGCAGCCAGTGGCGGGAGTGATCACGAGGTATCCGCCGGCCGGAAGGACCACTGTCAGACAGTGCTGGCCCTTTCAGAACATCTGAAAGCATGCCACCGTTGACCGTTCAGTTCTTCATCCAAGGTGTTAGGTGTTTCAAATGTATGAAAATGGCCTTAGGCCGAAACAGGTGAGTAACGTAATTTATGTACATGATGCACCGAACGAATAAAACTGACAGCTACTGCTGTTGAAACAGTTCCATCATTTAATCACTTTTTGTAAATATTCGAAATTGTGGAGCAGTATTGTGACAAGTTACTTTTACGTAACATGTGATTATGTTAACTAAGAAAGATCAGACAGAATATACCACCAAAATTGGTGTCACCAGATCTCAGCTCAGATTCTACGGTATGTTCCCTTACCTGTACTTAAGACTTTGAAGTTATGGCACCAGTTTATATCAAAAATATAATCAATTTCACACCCCAAGGATAGTAAAATTAACTATCTATGTGAGCAGGCCGTAAACATAAATAAACCAACAAAGTATAAACGAACAAAATTTATTTGTATTCCCCAGTTCTGTTTGAGATATTTAGTCGGATACTCTCAGTAACAGGCTCATTCGCTCCAAGCCACAAACCACCACTTATACTACAATACATACGCCAAAAGAAAGCGACGTAAATTTACCGAATCCTGTTAGTCGGTTCTTCTGTCGCTTTTTAATACAATAATTTCGTATTTATGGTTAAAAAACTATCAAATTATCTTTTCTTCCACTAATACTTGTTTCGAATCGGTTTTCGGCCTTGGACTAACAACAGGCTACAACAGTAGGAGCGTAGAAACAAATATCAGTGGAACGAAATGAATGTGAGAGGATTCTTCTTGAGAGACTGATTTAGGCGCTGACAGAACACACTGAGGCAACGTAGACGTGCATAAGCAGGAAAGGCACAATGCAGAACCGTCATTAGGCCAACATTACTCGTTAATGAAATATGAAAATCACGAAAAAAACCACGAAATACACAACACGTTACGGATTTAGATTTTTCTGTAACCATGGAGTGTGAATCACTAAGGAAACATTCGTCTTTTGCAGTATGCAGCACAGGTACTCCATTAGCTGAAAAAGTTTAGAGACCGGTTTAATAACCTCAGAAAAGTTCGAACTGGAGCTGTTGTTCCGGTCAGGTGAGATTGACTAGGTGCTGCCCCATGTCCGCTACTTGACACTGCCAGCATGTAACTGGTTAGTCGAATGCACTACTTTTGTTGCAGAGTGTTGGTACAAGCCGCCATTGTTGTCATTTTGCTGACGTCACTTGTAAGCCAGGAATGAAATAAATCTCGGAACTTTTTGGACAGACGATGTGTTTTGTTTCTTTTGTATCGTAAGAAATTCTGAAACAATGGCTAGAACCACACAGTTGTATAAATTCGTGTGGAGAATATGAAGTTGATTTGTTGTGCTGTGAGGCTTCCACGACATAACAACTGCCTGAAAGGCTCTCGGGCATTGTGTTGGATAGTGTTATGGCAACTGCTCAATATTTCAACGAGCAAGCAGCTCATCATCTTCAGTTGCGACTGTGAGGACCTGTTCATAGTCGCCGGTTTATATAGGTTGGAGCAGAGGAAACGCATGTTTTTAACTATTGAATGACTGGGACACTGTTTGATAAAAATAATAAAAACAAGCATTAAGTGATAGATTTTTAATGCAGTTTTTAAATATACATACTATGATTAGGTTCGAAAAATAATTTCTTGGAGTTGACGTCCGTCTTACTGGATACAAATTTGGGTCCTCTCCAGAAAGTAACGCATGGCTCTCTCCAACATTTCATTCGACACGGCTTCAATTTCCTGACGAATGTAGTTCTTGAGGTCATCCACTGTGCCAGGCTTGTTCACGTAGACTTTTGATTTTAAATTTCCCCACAAAAAGAAGTCGCATATCGACAAATCGGTTGAGCGAGGTGGCCAGCGAACATCATGTCTCGAAATAACATGTCCTGGGAACATTCGTCGAACCACTTCCATGGATGCTCTCGCCGTGTGAGCTGTGGCACCGTCCTGCTGAAACCATATTTCTCTCATATTCACTTGACGCCTTTCAAGTTCTGGACGAAGGAAGTTGTTTAACATTTTAACGTAGCGCGTTGATGTCACTGTAACTGCAGTTCCTTCCTCTTCAAAAAAATAGGGTCCGACAATCCCCATCTTTGAAATGCAGCAACACACTGTTACTTTTAAACTGTGGAGAGGTCGTTGGTGTAATTCATGTGGGTTCTCCGGCGCCCAATACCGACGATTTTGAATATTGACATAACTGTCTACGTGAAAATGTGCCTCATCACTCATGAAGACTGTAGCATCTACATCTTCCATAAAAATTTCGTCTATTATACGATAAGACTCTCTGCGCTGCATAAAATCCTCTTCACTAAGCGGCTGGACGATCATTATCTTGTACGGGTGAAACTTAAGATCATCATGTAAGATGCAGTGGGGCGAACGATGTGACATACCCAGTGCTACAGCCTGTCGTCTAGCCGTTCATTTCGGACTAACAAGAACTGCCGTTCTCACTTGGTCTACATTTTACGGAGCACGAACTGAACGGAGAAGATGAGGTGGTTTCTTTTTCATCACAGATCCAGTACTTCTAAACGCTGCTACACATCGGAGTACAGTATTTCGATCAGACACTGCACCTCGACGTCCAAATCTAAAATTTTGACGGAAAAGACATTGCACTGTGACGGAATCATTGTTTCTAAAGTACTGCTCGACAACAAACACACGATGCTCTACGCCCCAACGCTACATAGGGACTGAAACTGTCTTGTATGGGCAGTCTGCCAACATTTGTTCAAGGTCAATACCCCCTGTCGTCAAAGCTTACTAGCGGTTCAAAAAACATGCGTTTCCTCTGCTCCACCCAGTACACTCGTCCGCTGGGAAAGCGAAGGCGCTAGGAGGCGGGATTATTACGTCATAGCAGAGTGCGTTGATGCCGAGAGGCGCTTGCCGGAGAAACGAGCCACGGACTTCCCATGCGCGGGGCGAGTAGGTCCGGTTGGAAGCCTTGAACGCAGGGAGTGCACGAGCACCCGCGACCGACCTAGCTGTCCTGGCTTCAGGGCTGGTTCGACCACATTTTTCCACACAAGAGAAATATCATTCCCTTTTTTCCCCCTCCCTGTCTCATACATTATGTACCGTTTCTAGTGGTCCTGGTAAGACTTTTAAAAGAGAATATAAATCAAGTGAGGACTGAGGTGGTTTTTTCACTACTAGTAACGTTTGAGAACAATTTAATGGAGAATATTAGCTATCTGATTCTATATTTTAGAAGTGAATTGAAAACAGTTGACTGTAATTAAATAGTTAATGGCAACCATAATCGATATCGGTCAAAATGTGACCACCTTCAGACTAATTAATCCTCGATGGCAGGCGGTGGTGGTGGACGGAGCATTTGACGTCCGTGGATCCACGATGCTAGTTCCGTTCACCACCATCGCCTGCCAACATGGTGTAATATGGTGTGAAGGTGGTCACATTTTTGACCGATATGGATTGTCATTGCCAATAAGTGTTTTACTGCGGTCAAGACCGTTTATTATTCAATTTAAAAATTTTTCGCTACTATTTATGATTTACGCTATCTACAAACTTCGCACTATGGATGCCTCTACCTTCTCAACCTGGAGCCCCAAGCGATCGCTTGCGTTGTTTGGATATATCGATTCTCTCCAGTCGGCAGGCCTAAATACTGTCTCTGCTGGTTCTCACGCACTGCTAAACTGAAATGCCATGTGTCTGTTGATAAAACTCTGCACGTACTTCGACCACTTCTTCAACGACAGTCGATGTGGCTGAAGAGCGGATCTCCATCTCTCCGGAGTGTGTGCAGTGTCCCGTATCAAGAAAGTCGTCATTAGATTTTCCTGGCTGACCTAGATTGGTGTAAAGTATGCGTTCATCGCAACTGCCTTCAACAGTGGGACATTTCTGCCAAATTAATTATTTCGCACACTGAAAAGACATCTTGTATATTCTTGGTGTCCTTAGACCTAGCTTGTCTTTTACCTAAGTCAGCATCGTTCGCACTATCGGAGGACGAAAGACACATTTTATTCGGTGTTTCTTGAAAGTGCTGCTAATCCGTGAAGGACGCGCCTCAAATACAGGGTGTTTATAAATGAATGTCGGGGTTTTAACGCTTTTTAACATGTATATTAACAATTTCTTTCTGTTCCATGTACGCTGATGATGTGACAGAGACGGTGATGTGATACTGAAGAAATACTATCGAAAGGAAATAATAAATAAATTAGAAGGAAGAAGGCGACAATACCAACAGCACACAACAAAGCACAATAGAGGAAGTACCATTTACAAGACAACAATCAGGTAGGACCGCGCAATGCATATAGAGAATGCGTTCCCAGTAGACCTATTAGAAAATCCATCCGCCTATTTCCTAAAACCCAGGACCTAAAGCTTCAGAGATTAACGCTATTGCAGTCAAGTAGAGATAATGACATTTCTTTATTAGTATGGAAAATATATTGATTGAAGAACAGTTGAGACTACAATTACATACAACTGTATATGCATTTTTTCGCGTGAGAAGTAGCGCGGAAGTAAAATCTTAAAAAAGAAAATTTTTATTTTGATAACTGCAGTGGTATAAGGATTTCTATAATGGAGGGTCAAAACAATAAGGAAATGTCATTCGAAAATCAGAATGCCAATGTAGTGGATGTTCATTTGCAAAATGCAACAATGAGTGGTTTGGAACCGTTTAGCGGTGATTATTTGGAGGCTGGGCGCGACATGCAATTGGTGCATTCGACGCCCGTGAATACAGAACATTTAATTACAAGCAATACGTTAATTACAGTAGACGTAACTAACGGCACCTCGAGGCAAGAGAATATTTTAAATGAGAGCAGTACGCGTAGTACGGACGCAGATGCTGACAGGCGTAGGCCGGAAGTGAATACGGAAGATATGCAAGCCTTATTTTGAGCCTCAACAGAAACCATACAAACAGGCATGAATGCAATGAAAGCAGACATAAATTCAAAAATGTCGGGTTTAGAGACTAAAATGTCAAGTTTACAAACGATACAAGCAGATATGACTAATATGAAAGCAGACATGACCACAGTAAAGTCCGAGATCGGGAAGGTTAATACAAACATGACACACATTTCAGACGAAGTAAAAAATTTGCGCACAGAACTCAATAGTCTGGACACGAAGTTCACACAGCAGATTTCACAAATCTCCACGGAGGTGGATAGGAAAATTAATGGCTCAAAAATGGTTCAAATGGCTCTGAGCACTATGGGACTCAACTGCTGCGGTCATTAGTCCCCTAGAACTTAGAACTAGTTAAACCTAACTAACCTAAGGACATCACAAACATCCATGCCCGAGGCAGGATTCGAACCTGCGACCGTAGCGGTCTTGCGGTTCCAGGCTGCAGCACCTTTAACCGCACGGCCACTTCGGCCGGCGGAAAATTAATGAACAAGTACAAATTTCGGTTCACGATATGGGTGAGAAATTAAAGGGCATAATGGGCGAAAAATTTGAAACACTAACACACACGTATCGACAGGAGCTATCCGGAATTAGAGAAACCCAAGAGAATTTACAGGCAATGCAAAAGAATACGCAGGTCAACTTAGACAATGTACAATCAGAAGTAGCGAAACTACATTCTTTCTGTGACGACCTGCCAGAAAATGTAGAAAAAATCACATTGGAGGTAGGATTACTCAAGTTAGAACACAAGAGGATCAACTCTGACATTGTGCAGCTTTATGAATCGGTAAAGAGCAATGCAAAGGACGAAAATACAACATTCGCAGAAAAATGCGTGCGTGAACAGCGTACCTATGTGGAAGCGGTAAAGGAAGTAATGGGGGACAAGGAAGAAGAAATCTTAAAACGCGTAGGACATGATATCAGACAGTTCGAACAACGGTTAAGAGACGAAATAGTTAACAAACAAAGTAATGTAATATCATCGCCTGGGGCGGTAAGCGGAGCGATAAACAGCCATCAGCCAGTGGGAGAAATCAGTGGCGCGGGCAACAATGCCCAACCCACGCCGCGCGACCGCATGTCGACGCGCGACGCGAGCAAAACTTTGCTGAAACAAATATACCACCACCGCAGGGAAATGCTGTTCCGCCGTGCTGGACAGCGTTGTTAATGAATGAGAGCTTAATAAAACATCGACAGTTTCCCGTATTCTCAAATGAGAAAAAGCGAACGCACCCGGTAGTGTTTGTCCGAGCCTTTAGAAATGTACTGCCCAGGACTTGGACAGAAGCTCAAAAGATTAAATATGTAGTAGGACACACCGAGGGTGATGCCCTTTTGTGGGCTACGGAGATGTCAGAACTTTGAGAGACATATGATCAGTTTGAGAATGCATTTTTAATACTGGTCAACACCAATCCAGGAGAGGTTAAGACGAGAGGTATTTAACCCAGTACCATATCATTCAAAATTCGGGGGGCTAAGAAGATATTTTGAAAAATACCTAAACAAGACCCGTTACTGGAATAATCCGATATCTCATGTAGATGTACTGAAAATCTTAAAGAACAAGTTACCTGCAAATGTTAGGGAAAAATTAATAACTGTTCCCGAATATGATCTCGAGTATTTTCTTTCAGTGCTCGACTCAATAGATCTGATTCATGAGGATGGGCAAGGCACGCCTAGTTATCGTAACGGTAATGGGCACAACCCAAACGGGAAGAACTACGGTAACGGCAATGGCTTTGGAAATTATAACGGTCGTGTGCGTATGAATGAATGGCGTCCATATGTACCGACGCGCCACAACGGAAATCCGTACAATCGGTCTACCCATCAGCCACAGGGTGACCGAGGGTACGAAACTAAATATCAGCCCCATAGGTACGGTAATGGCCGAGACAATAGAAATTCGAGGGAAAACTTCGACAATAGGCGACAAGGAAATGCAAGTTACCAGGAACGGAATATGCAACACAGGGATCCGAGAGATAACAGGCAGCCCGTACAGTCAAATCGAAACAACCGGGACACGAACTGGCGAGCACGCGAACATACGGTAAACATAGTAGAAGTGACGGCAGAAAATGAAACAATACCTTTACCGGCCCCAGGAAATAATAATCGAGCGTGACTAGAGGAAGAAGGTAATGAACTGTCAGTGTGCCACAGTACGAATATGAGCGACTTAAACACTAAAACGAACAGGAACCGAAAGGAGGAAGCAGACACTGAAACAAACCTACACATACAGCATATCCGGAATCTATTTTTAAGGTATGATAAGGACGCAGAAATGAAAGAAGACTTGTTTATCGAAGAGAAAGAAACAACACGCAAGGTAAGTGAAATTATTCAAGCAACAATAAAGGTAAAGGTGGGAAACATAGATGTACTAGTTGTTTTGGATACTGGCGCGTCGACAAGCCTAATGTCTACTAACTTGTTCAAAGAGATAGCGAGGGAAGTAAATGTTCCCACACTACCTGTAGAGAACTGTAAGATCATAACGGCGTTGGGAAGTAAATCTAAAGCTATAAAATTACAGGCCAGCATACCCATTAGCGTATGTGGTGTAGTTTTGCAGTGTACTTTCTTGTTGGTAGACAAACTTATAGTGAACTGTATCCTTGGTATGGAGGTGTTCAGAAGATATGGGATAAAAATAGGTATCGGCAGCGGGGAATGCCAATTTCATGTAGGGGAGCGCACACTGACTGTGGACTTAATAAGAACTACAATGACAAATCAGATTAGGCCGATACCAGACATTAATGTTAAACTTGTCTACCCTCAATCCTTAATGACAAAGGAGATGGAACTTAATGACACTGGTAGGGAGATCCTCGATGAGCAAATAGTAGACAGTAAAATAAGTAAATCCACTTGTCTTAACAATGAACAGCGAAGTGACCTGACAAAATTACTCTTCAAATATCATAACATTATTCGTAAACAACCTAGTGTTATTAAGGGGTATGAGTATAAAATGGAAGTATACCCGCATGAAACATATTGTAGAACGTCATATGGCACCCCTTGGGCAAAGAAAGAGGCAGTAAGAAAAGAAATACAGCGTATGATTAGGTGTAGGGTTATTGAAACATCGCACTCACCTTACTGCAGTCAGATTCTCGCAGTTGGTAAAACTGACGGAACGGTGCGGTTGGTGTTAGACGCGAGGGAAATAAAATCATCGTTCCTATAAGAACAAGGCCAGAGAATCTAGAAGAGCAGTTATTAAAGTTTCATGGCGTTAAGTATTTAACATCCCTTGATTTGAAAGCTTCGTACTGGTAAATTTTATTACATGAAGAGGGTAGAAAGTATACAGCTTTCATAAATGACGGGAGGAGCTACCAATTTAGGGTGCTGCCTTTCGGATTAAATGTGAGCGCTGGTGTATTTATTGAAGCACTAGACAGGGTATTTGGACCGGAACTGCTTAGCCAGGTTACACTCTACGTTGATGATCTATTAATTGCAACTCTAACATGGGATGAACATGTAAGTATTTTGGAAAGGATTTTTCAAAAATTTGATGAATACAATGTCACAGTTAACTTTAAAAGGTCTGAATTCTGAAAGGAAAAAATAAAATTCTTAGGGCGTATTATTTCACCAGTAGGAATTCTACCTGACCCCAGTAAACTAGATGCGATACGGAATTTCCCCTACACCCTATACTAAGAAACAATTAAGAGGTTTTCTAGGAATGGCCTCGTTTTTCAGGAAGTTTCTGCCACAACAATTGTTGAACAGTTCACTATTAAACTTACTGCGTAAAAACCACAGTTGGTTGTGGACTAAAGAATGTGAAACTGATTTTCAGCAGATTAAGCAGGCGCTGATTAACGCGCCTATCCTGAAACACCCAACTATGGAATTGGATTTTTGTTTAAGCACCGATGCTAGTTATCAGGGGCACGGTGCGTGCCTGTTTCAAATAATAACAAAGGATGGTAAGGAAGAAGTCAATGTAATCAGTTTTGCCAGTAGAACCCTCACAGAATGTGAAAGATCTTATTCCGTAACTGAGCTAGAAGCGTTAGCAGTAGTTTGGGCGTTTCGTAAATTTCAATATTACCTTTGGGGAAAACATACCAAAGTTTACAGTGATCATCAAGCCTTGTCCTTTCTTCTGACGTGCAAGTTGTTACATAAGAGAATAGCGAGGTGGTGCATGTATGTCCAAGAGTTTGATTTTGAGATAGTGTACATAAAAGGGGAACAGAATGTTTTGGCAACTATCACGGTTACCTCAAGGTCTTACCGATTTCCACGAGTTAGAGGAACAAACATCAGACTTCAAGGTGCTTTTAATAAATGATGGAACTTTTAAACCATGTTATATTAAAATGTGCAAAAACATGCAACGTTTACAGGAAGAAGACCCGAGATGGAGCAAGGTAAGGAATAAATTGCAGGCTAGAACACACGAACGTTTAGAGCAGTATTACATTATACGTAATGGCGTCGTCTTTCACAGAAGAGATCGACGAATGGATAAGTGGTGTGTGTGCATACCTCAGGAATATATGGAAAACTTAATTCAACACACTCACCGCACATGGGGGCACTATGGAGTGCTAAAGTGTGCCGCCAAAATTTCTACGTATTGTTATTTCCCTAATATGAGGCGACGTATAGAGCAAGTAATCAGACGCTGTGCGGTGTGTCAAAAGGTCAAACATCAGAATAGGACATGTCTTAACGTACTAAACCCAATAATAATAAAGCAACCAAGAGATATTGTATCTATTGACGCCGCACGACCTTATCCCCAAGCCCGCGGCGGAGTTAAATACATCGTAGCCCTGTATGATGTTTTTAGTAAGTATCTCCAGCTGTACGCAGTCAAAACAGTTAGGTCAGGGCCAATTATAAGGCGAATTCTGGAAGACTACATACCACGCATTGGGAAACCCCAAGCAGTCCTAACTGATAACGCCTCAAATTTTACATGTGACCAATGGAAATCATTTTTAAAATCACAAAACATACGTCATATTTTAGTACCCAAGTTCCACCCGGAAGCAAGTCCCGTCGAACGGTGTTTCCGTGAATTTAATAGGTTTATCCGCACATATATACCACAGAACCAAAGGAAATGGACAGAATACCTGCGTCCGTTTCAGCACATAGTAAATCACCTACCACACACATCAACAGGGCACACACCGGCCGAGCTAATGTTTGAAAAGGTGGAGCTAGATGAATGGGCAAAACCGATACCTAAATTACGGCACAAAGACGTAGTCTTAGATGAGAAAGTACGGCGAGCGCTAATAACATTGGAAGAGCAAGCTCAAATAAGGAAAGGAATTTACGACAGGCAATTGAAAAATGTAACAGAATTCCAGATTGGACAGGAGGTACTACTACGAACGCATCGGAAATCATCGAAATTAAAGGCATTGAAATAAAAAATGGCAATTGTTATACTATGTTGGTCCGTATATCGTTGTTGACAAGCCACATCCGGGGTGCTACTTGATAGGAAATATAAAAAATGGTAAAATAAAAGGCATGTATCCACATAAAGATTTGCGGAAATTTATTAAATGAAAATCCAAATCTCATTCTGTCCTTATCTGTTGCATCAGTAAAACGCAAGAAGGAAGGAGGTTTGTCGCTCTTTGACGAATAAACCGACTGGCGCTAGGTTCCTCTCCAGCTAGGGGGTGCAATATTTATATTTTCGGTGCTCTCTCCCTCTTCTACTATCCTGCTTCATCAATAAGGAATGTTCAATTTTCTTTTACTATCTAACATGCAAAAGAGTGAGATGCAGCCTAGTGAAAATAAATTTTCCTTGTATTTTGATATTGTACTTTCTTAAGATTTAATTCACAGTGCGTGAGCTTTAAGCGAGAGGCATGAGCGGTGAGGTATACTGAGCCGTGCTGCCGCGCTTAAAGCAGAGCGTACTTCCACAATTATATACGAAGCGGCCAACAGCTGATCGTAGGGGCCAAGTAGGCAAAAAGCAAGGTTGAGTTCAGTGTCCCCTGTACGATGCGCAAAGACACACTGCGCACCGCGACGGAAACCATTCTAGAATTTAAGCGAATCGGCATCCACACCGCGCAACCAGCTGGACAAAACGGAAGCGACACGAAGTGGGGTACCTATCAGCTAGTTACTCTGACGTAGATGAGCAACACAAACTAAACGAATAGAGACATTTATTCCTAAGTCGGCGACTATACTGCAAAGAGCACTAATTTTAAGAGTATATCATTAAGTTAAGCATATGAAGCTTTAAGGAAATGAGCGCAGTGACGCAAGTAAACTATAAGGAGAGTAGAGTACGCTAAATTTGTGAACTTAACACAATCCATGAACGTACATAGTTATACTTATTTCTCAGTATTCAACGTAGAAGAGAATAAACACAGGAAATGACCTATCCGACTATATACAACAGGATTAAGACAAGTTGAAAAGGGAAGTAACAACATGTACACTTGAAAGAACGCGATTAGCGCATAACTTAAGAACTAAGCGACTTACATACAACACATAAGTGAGCGACGATGTGAAAGGTAGAATGAGATATAAACATAGAAAAATGCGCGTGACTGAGACGTGCGTGTGACTGAGACGTAAACTATAAAATAACATATCGTAGAACTACACTTCTTTACAGACAACATTAGAAGTAGTGAGCTTAATGTACAGGGAGAATATATATCCACAAATTTGTTATTACAGAACTCACCTATGTTAGTTGCTATTATTTACACGATACCTTATAGTACAATCAGAAAAATAAAGCTGTAAACATGAATTGAACAACACGCGGGAGAAAAGCTAAGTAAATAAAAAAACCAACCAATACACACACAGCGTAATTACATGAACTTAAAACAAATGAACTGAGGTAAGTTCTGTATGTTTACAAAAGCGATATGGAGAAATAAATGAAATTTCACTGCTGGATAATATTTTGAAGTAGAGTGAGTGAAAGGTTTTATTAGATTCGATTGAAGGTATTAATTAGTTAATCTACGTTTGTGGTGACGTACCGTGCATGGAGTGAATCTAGGAAGATAATGAAATTGTATTAGAGTAATACGAGTTTATTTATGTTTGTGGGAAGAAATAAATAGTGCGGTGGTTCTAGTGGGAGAACCCTGTAGGTAGTACATGAGTATAAATGGCGATTTATGTGGAATATTTTTAATGAATAATTATATGGGTATACGGTGATAATATGAAGATTAATATTACAAGGGTACCTAGGAAAGGGCCATGAAAACGAACATTACGAAGAAGCAGTGAGGAGTATAGAAGAAACAGTGAAGTCGATAGTAACAATGGTACATGATAACATTTAAAACACACCATACCACAGTGATTTGCTACACAGGCATCAGAATGTAAAACAACCTAGTATGAAAAATATGTCCTTAGCGACTAACTGTTACAGCTCGAGAAACTGTAAGGTTAATATAAATGAAAATATGATACACGATTCGTATGAGGAATGAACACAAAATGGAGTGAAACAATTTTTTCTACACTGAGTTCTTGACGCACGCAGGAGCGAAAGCATTATTTTAGCACATGCGCGTTGTTATTTAGCGATAATGAATTATGAGTGGAGCTACACATGACAAAAATACGGTAAAATTATCGGTCACACGTCACAAAGGTAAACATGTACATGTCGTCGAATCAATAAGGCAGAAATATGGCTTGAAATATGTGTTCACGAATGTGGAATATTACGACGATTAACAAGCAGTGATGAAGTTAGGATTGTCAAGGGATAAAACATTCCCCACACTCGCTCACAAACGAGCACTTGTAAATATTATACATAGTATGAAGATTTATCAAATGCCAAGGATAGAATAAGTACACTAACGACGCACTACAAATAGCAATCCTAGAAGCAGCTTGATCTCTGAAGCAGACCTTAGCAAATCCTGTTTTCCATGTAGTGAGTAGTGCTGGAACGTATTTTCTCTGTGTATTTGTGATGGTAAAAAGGCGCAGGAG
Source organism: Schistocerca serialis cubense (assembly GCF_023864345.2). NCBI lineage: Eukaryota > Metazoa > Arthropoda > Insecta > Orthoptera > Acrididae > Schistocerca > Schistocerca serialis. Next base: position 621,374,919 of record NC_064642.1, on the reverse strand, counting down.
TTTGGGCCTGCAAGTCAAGAGAAAAGCAAAAATTCAGAACAAATGGGAGAGTCCTTTTAATTTACTTATTAGTGTGTAAGATGGATGATGCCTTACATGGAACCCATATAGGAAATGTGAATGTAACTTGTACATTTATGTGTCAACTTTACTATTGCCAATGTCGATGTCTATGAAAATATGTGTGTAGTATTTTCTATTATAGTTGTGGATGTAAAATCGCGCAGGAGGTCAGTCCTGCAAGACAATAACAAGAAAGAGCAAACATTCAGAACAAGTGCAAGATTCCTTCTAATTTACTTATTGCTGTGTCAGATGCTGCTTAACATAAGAGTCCATATACGAAATGTGAATGTGAATTGGACATTTATTTGCCAACTGTATTATTGCTAATGTCGATGTCTATGTAAAATGTACGTATTTACTCTTTTCTATGTGTAGTTGTGGACGTAAAAACGCGCAGGAGGAGGTCGGTCCTGCAAGACAAGAATAGAAAATGCCAATATTCAGAATAAATTAAAGATACCTCCTGATTTACATATTAGTGTGTAAGAGGGTGCATGTCTTGGAGTCCGTATATGAAATGTGAAGTGAATTGTAAATTTATATGCGAACTTTATTATTGTCAATGTTTATGTCTATGTATGCACTATTATCAATTTTATGTGGGATTTTATTCTTGAAGAAGAACAATTTATGTATGTATGTGAAGTGCAACGAGACGGACGAGTAAATACTCGCATGTGTGAAGTGATACAAAAATAGTAAGGCCTAATAATATTGAAAATAACGGCTCAGCCGTAATAACAGTAAACGCTACAGTCTAGCAAAGTGAATACTGAGAGTGTGATGCGTGTGCGGCGGAGATATCATAGGAAATCCGTATAACCACGAGTTGAGGTGTGAGAACCGCTGAACTATAATGCACGACGGAAGATAATGCCGAATCCTGCAGTGCGGCTCTTACCTTCAATGTCACTGGCCGAAAGCCTCGCCCAGGCGCGAGATGAGGTATTGGTGTTCTTCGGGTTGAGCGTTGGAGCTGAATCCGTCGTATCCAGTCTCCGGACTGGAGGGCATATACAACACCGACTTCATGAGCCTGGAACGACATTACAGTGTGTGCGCGGGCAGTGCAGGTGCTCACGTGGCGCTTGCGTCACTGCGTCGGGCGCTTTAAACAATGAGCTGCTGGTGGCCATAAGTGCAACGAACAATGAGATAACGTGTGCGGAAAGGACAGTTTCTCAGAATGGCTAATGAACCAAAAGCCAAGGAGAAAAACACATTTTAAAACATAGTGAAAGGACAATTTAAGAAATGTAACATTTTCCCCCTGGTAATACTGCTTAACAAATGTAGGGAGAAATAAGAGACTACGACGTTAGCACGCCATGGACGTGCGATATGTAATATGAATATATGTGAATGTAATTACGTGATATAAGTATATGTGAATGTATGTATCTGTATGAATTTGTAATGGCCGAGAAAATGAGCTTTGTAGATATACTTGTAGTAGCATAAGGGTATTAAAACTCCATTGACGTGCACCAAGTGACTGAACTATGAGCCCTAAGGTTAATAAGGCTACTGTATACTGTCTCCCTAAATAAAGAGACTTATTTCCGACAGTATACAGTAGAGGGGCATATGTGATAGACCTTTTGCATTTCCTTTGTGTTTTCGTCTTCTTTAAAGGCAAAGAGAGAAGATGAAGCGGTAGCCCATCATAGAGCCTATGCCTACCGTCATGTATTTTTGACTTTCAGTTGTTAAAAAACAGAGGATTTTTTCTGGTACCAGTAGGAGGAAGGAAGGATTCGCGCTCAGCTAGTGAACGAGTGAGAAGCACGCCATTCTTAGCGAGTAATTGTAGACCGCCATTTTGGGGTCGCTATGAATAAGTGAGGAGTATGTATTTCATACACTCCTGGAAATTGAAATAAGAACACCGTGAATTCATTGTCCCAGGAAGGGGAATCTTTATTGACACATTCCTGGGGTCAGATACATCACATGATCACACTGACAGAACCACGGGCACATAGACACAGGCAACAGAGCATGCACAATGTCGGCACTAGTACAGTGTATATCCACCTTTCGCAGCAATGCAGGCTGCTATTCTCCCATGGAGACGATCGTAGAGATGCTGGATGTAGTCCTGTGGAACGGCTTGCCATGCCATTTCCACCTGGCGCCTCAGTTGGACCAGCGTTCGTGCTGGACGTGCAGACCGCGTGAGACGACTCTTCATCCAGTCCCAAACATGCTCAATGGGGGACAGATCCGGAGATCTTGCTGGCCAGGGTAGTTGACTTACACCTTCTAGAGCACGTTGGGTGGCACGGGATACATGCGGACGTGCATTGTCCTGTTGGAACAGCAAGTTCCGTTGCCGGTCTAGGAATGGTAGAATGATGGGTTCGATGACGGTTTGGATGTACCGTGCACTATTCAGTGTCCCCTCGACGATCACCAGTGGTGTACGGCCAGTGTAGGAGATCGCTCCCCACACCATAATGCCGGGTGTTGGCCCTGTGTGCCTCGGTCGTATGCAGTCCTGATTGTGGCGCTCACCTGCACGGCGCCAAACACGCATAGGACCATCATTGGCACCAAGGCAGAAGCGACTCTCATCGCTGAAGACGACATGTCTCCATTCGTCCCTCCATTCACGCCTGTCGCGACACCACTGGAGGCGGGCTGCACGATGTTGGGGCGTGAGCGGAAGACGGCCTAACGGTGTGCGGGACCGTAGCCCAGCTTCATGGAGACGGTTGCGAATGGTCCTCGCCGATACCCCAGGAGCAACAGTGTCCCTAATTTGCTGGGAAGTGGCGGTGCGGTCCCCTACGGCACTGCGTAGGATCCTACGGTCTTGGCGTGCATCCGTGCGTCGCTGCGGTCCGGTCCCAGGTCGAAGGGCACGTGCACCTTCCGCCGACCACTGGCGACAACATCGATGTACTGTGGAGACCTCACGCCTCACGTGTTGAGCAATTCGGCGGTACGTCCACCCGGCCTCCCGCATGCCCACTATACGCCCTCGCTCAAAGTCCGTCAACTGCACATACGGTTCACGTCCACGCTGTCGCGGCATGCTACCAGTGTTAAAGACTGCGATGGAGCTCCGTATGCCACGGCAAACTGGCTGAAACTGACGGCGGCGGTGCACAAATGCTGCGCAGCTAGCGCCATTCGACGGCCAACACCGCGGTTCCTGGTGTGTCCGCTGTGCCGTGCGTGTGATCATTGCTTGTACAGCCCTTTCGCAGTGTCCGGAGCAAGTATGGTGGGTCTGACACACCGGTGTCAATGTGTTCTTTTTTCCATTTCCAGGAGTGTATGTGCACCGTTTAGAAAAATACAGTATTGTTTTATTAACAGAAAGGTTCGTGTGAGTTGTTATTTCAAATAGTACAATAATTACAAGAACTGAAGCCTACCTGTGTACTTCGGAAAATTACGAAGATCCGATAAGCTTAATGGGAACACGGTCAAGACTTCAAAGGTGAACACGGCGACCAAACGTAGCATTATAAAGAATGGTAAGCACAAATCTACAGTGGAGAAAGAAACTACTTCGTCCTGCAAAATAATATGAACTAATACGAACTTATTTCCAGGCATAGCTCAGCTTATTGTGCTTGTCATTCATGCCGAAAAATTAATCTCATAATTCAATACATTTTAAAAAGCCACGTATTTCAACATTTTATTATCATCTATTACGTTATTTTATTATATTATTGTGTGTACGTGCCTCCGCTACCAGCAGACCTCCCTGAATTAAGCAACCTGATTGAAGCAGCTGTTATTACAGTCACTGAAGACACACGTATCAACGTTTGGGAAGAACTCTGCTATAGACTTGATGCGTGCCATGTGACAAATGGTGCTCTCATTGTACATTTATAAGGGTCTTGGTAAAACTGTTTGAATTGCTCTTTCATTTGAAATATCATTCATAACTGTACGTTTAATGTAATAAATATTATAAAGCGTTAAAACCCCGATGTTCATTTATATACACCATGTATAAGACTGGAAAACCATCACCTTGCTGATTTTCAGCACGTGCTGGTAGAACTGCGTAGTGAATCTATTTCACGGAGCATCCGTTCTGGACTAACACAGACTGGAGGTGATAAAGTTCTGCTAACGACTTCTGTAAATCTGATGAACGAATGTCCGCAATGCACCACTGCGTAGGAGCAGGTGATGACAGCTGGCATAGTGCAAAGGCAGTCATAGCTGTGAACAGTCAAACTCAAACATGGCTACAAGGAAGGTAACTGCGAAGAAACCTTGGGTAACTGAAGAAATAATTCAATTGATAAGCTATGGAAGGAACTACAAAAATATTCGGGGTTAGACAGGAATGTTGTTGTTGTTGTTGTTGTTGTTGTTGTGGTCTTCAGTCCAGAGCTGGTTTGATGCAGCTCTCCATGCTACTCTATCCTGTGCACGCTTCTTCATCTCCCAGTACCTATTGCAACCTACATCTTTCTGAAGCTGTTTAGTGTACTCATCCCTTGGTCTCCATCTACGATTTTTACCCTCCACGTTGCCCTCCAATACTAAATTGGTGATCCGTTGATGCCTCAGAATACGCCCTACCAAACGATCTCTTCTTCTAGTCAAGTTGTGCCACAAATTTCTCTTCTCTCCAATTCTATTCAATACCTCCTCATTAGTTATGCGATCTACCCATCTAATCTCCAGCATTCTTCTGTAGCACCACATTTCGAAAGCTTCTATTCTCTTCTTGTCTAATCTATTTATCGTCCACGTTTCACTTTCGTACATGGCTACACTCCACACAAATACTTTCAGAAACGACTTCCTGACATTTAAATCTAAACTCGATGTTAACAAATTTCTCTTCTTCAGAAACGCTTTCCTTACCATTGCTAGTTTACATTTTATATCCTCTCTACTTCGACCATCATCAGTTATTTTGCTCCCCAAATAGCAAAACTCCTTTACTACTTTAAGTGTCTCATTTCCTAATATAATTCCCTCAGCATCACCAGACTTAATTCGACGACATTCCTTTATCCTCGTTTTGCTTTTGTTGATGTTCATCTTATATCCTCCTTTCAAGACATTGTCCATTCCGTTCAACTGGTCTTCCAGGTCCTTTGCTGTCTTTGACAGAATTAGAATGTCATCGGCGAACCTCAAAGTTTTTATTTCTTCTCCATGGGATTTAATACCTACTCTGTATTTTTCTTTTGTTTCCTTTACTGCTTGCTCAACATACAGATTGAATAGCATTGGGGAGAGGCTACAACCCTGTCTCACTCCCTTTCCAACCACTGATTCCCTTTCATGCCCCTCGACTCTTATAACTGCCATCTGGCTTCTATACAAATTGTAAATAGCCTTTCGCTCCCTGTATTTTACTCCTGCCACCATCAGAATTTGAAAGAGAGTATTCCACTCAACATTGTCAAAAGCTTTCTCTAAGTCTACAAATGCTAGAAACGTAGATTTGCCTTTCCTTAACCTATTTTCTAAGCGAAGTCGTAGGGTCAGTATTACCTCACGTATTCCAACATTTCTGCGGAATCCAAACTGATCTTCCCCAAGGTCGGTTTCTACCAGTTTTTCCATTCGTCTGTAAAGAATCCTTCTTAGTATTTTCCAGCCGTGGCTTATTAAACTGATAGTTCGGTAATTTTCACATCTGTCAACATCTGCTTTCTTTGGGATTGGAATTATTATATTCTTCTTGAAGTCTGAGGGTATTTCGCCTGTCCCATACATCTTGCTCACTAAATGGTAGAGTTTTGTTAGGCCTGGCTCTCCCAAGGCTGTCATTAGTTCTAATGGGATGTTGTCTACTCCCGGGGCCTTGTTTTAACTTAGTTCTTTCAGTGCTCTGTCAAACTCTTCACGCAGTATTATTTCATCTTCATCTCCATTCTCTAGTGGTTCTAGGCGCGCGGTCCGGAACCGCGGGACTGCTACGGTCGCTGGTTCGAATCCTGCCTCGGGCATGGTCGTGTGTGATGTCCTTAGGTTAGTTAGGTTTAAGTAGTTCTAAGTTCTAGGGGACTGATGACCACAGAAGTTAAGTCCCATAGTGCTCAGCGCCATTTGAACCATTTTGAACCATCTCCATTCTCTTCCGTTACTATAATATTGTCCTCAAGGACATTGCCCTTGTATAGACCATCTATATACTCCTTCCACCTTTCTGCTTTCCCTTCTTTGCTTAGTACTGGTTTTCCATTTGTGCTCTTGACATTCATGCAAGTCGTCCTCTTTTCTCCAAAGGTCTCTTTAATTTTCCTGTAGGCAGTATCTATCTTACCCTTAGTGTTATGTGCCTCTACATCCTTACATTTGTCCTCTAGCCATCCCGGCTTAGCCATTTTGCAGTTCCTGTCGATCTCATTTTTGAGACGTTTGTATTCCTTTTTACCTACATTTTTGTATTTTCTCCTTTCATCAATTAAATTCAATATCTCTTCTGTTACCCAAGGATTTCTATTAGCCTTCGTCTTTTTACCTACTTGATCCTTTGCTACCTTCACTATTTCATCTCTCAAAGCTACCCATTCTTCTTCTACTGTATTTCTTTCCCCCATTCTTGACATCGTTCCCTAATGCTCTCCCTGAAGCTCTCTACAACCTCTAGTTCTTTCACTTTATCCAGGTTCCATCTCCTCAATTTCCCATCTTTTTGCAGTTTCTTCAGTTTTAATCTACAGTTCATAACCAATAGATTGTGTTCAGAGTCCACATCTGCCCCTGGAAATGTCTTACAAATTAAAATCTGGGTCCTGAATCTTTGTCGTACCATTATATAATCTATCTGATACCTTCCAGTAGACAGGAATACAACTATATAAATCACTTAGGAATGAAATAAATATGAAGTGCATGGCAGTCATGGCTGCAGGAAAGATGTGAAGAAATAGAAAAAGAAATGATAGTGGTGAGGACTGACTCAGCATTGTAGTTTTTTTTTTTTTTTGAAGAGCCATTTCGATTTGTGCATACTGCGGGAAACCTCAGTCAGAATGGCAGGTGAAATTAAAAGCAAAGGTGGTATCATTATCAGTACAATGGGAAATCCGATGTTAAATGCACAGGAGGGAGCGCATAGTTGGAAGAGTAGATTTAGGAGCTCTATGAGGGAGAGGACTTGTCCATTGATGTGATAGAAGAAGAAACTGGAGTCGGTATGGAAAACGTTGGGGGTTCAGTACTAGACTCACAATTTAAAAGAGCTCTGTAAGACTTGTGATTACGTAAGGCAGATTGGACAGATAACATCCAATAGGAATATAATCGGGTTTTCTTAAAAAAAATCATCGACACAGATAAGTGCAAGAACTATCACACAACCAGTTTAACAGCTCATGCATCCAAGCTATTGACGAGAATTATACACAGAATACTAGAAACGAAAATTGAGGATATGTTCGGAGATGACGATCAATTTGCCTTTTGGAAAGTAAAAAGCACGAGAGAGGCATTTCTGACGATGTGCTTGATGGTGGAAGTACGGCTGAAGAACCAGCAAGACACGTTCAGGGATTTGTCGTCCAAGAAAAAGAGTTCGACTACGTAAAATGGCGCAAGATTTTCGAAATTCTGAGTAAAATAGCAGTGAACAATAGGGAAATACGGGTAACATACACTGAGATAACACAAGTCATGGGATAGCGGTATGCACATATAGAGACGGCCATAGTATCAAGTACACAAGGTATAAACTGGCAGAGGATTGGAGGAGAAGGATATTAGTATTTAACGTCCCGTCGACAGTAAGGTCAATAGAGACGGAGCACAAGCTCGGACTAGGGAGGGATAGAGGAGGCTATTGGCCGTGCCCTTTCAAAGTAACCATCCCAGCATTTCCCTTAAACGATTTAGAGAAATCACGGAAAACCTAAATCCGGATGCCCTGGCGCGAGTAGAGGACTAACCACTGCGCTACCTCGCCCGGTGACACTCCATTGGCACACCTGTCTTCTGTACACAGGTGGTTCATGTGAAAAGGTGTCCGACGTGATTACGGCAGCACGTTGGGAATTAACAGTCTTTGACGGAATGGTAATTGGAAACAGACGCATAGGACATTCAGTTTCGGGAATCGTTGGGGCATTTAGTGTTCCGAGATCCACAGTGCCAAGAGTGTGCTGAGAATACGAAATATCAGGCATTACCTCTCACCACGCACAACGCAGTGGCCGACGGCCGTCACGGCGACCGAGACCAGCGGCATCTGCGTAGTAACAAACAAGCAGCACTGCATGAAACAACAGTAGAAATCAATGTGGGACGTACGGCGAACATATCCGTTAGGACAGTGGGCTAAATTGGGTGTTAATTCCTTTGCTAATGTTACATCGTCTGCAGCGCCTCTCCTCGGCTCTTGACCATATCTGTTGGACCCTAAACACCTGGAAAACTGTGCCCCGTCATATGAGTTTCGATTTCAGTTGGTAAGAGGTTATGATAGGTTTCGAGTGTGGCGCAGACCCCACGAGGGCGTGGACCCAAGTTGTCAACAAGGGACTGTGCAAGCTGGTTGTGGCTCCTAAATGGTTTGCATTGAATGGACTGGGTTCTCTGGTCCATATGAACCAGTCATTGACTATAAGTGGTTACATTCGGATACTTAGAGGCCATTTGCAGCGATTCATGGACTTCATGTTCCCAAACAATGTCACGCGAGCTGGATTTGGATTCGATTGCTTGGGGGGAAGAGACCCAACAGCGAGGTCATCCGTCTCATCGTATTAGGGAAGGACGGGGAAGGAAGTCGGCCGTGCCCTTTCAAAGGAACCATCCCGGCATTTGCCGGGAGTGATTTAGGGAAATCACGAAAAACCTAAATCAGGATGGTCGGACGCGGGAATGAACCGTCGTCCTCCCGAATGCGAGTCCACACGTGAGCTGGGATAAATGGCATATTCATCTGAAAAGATAACCTAGGCACGGTACACTGCATTTGGAAACTGAGTTATCATAGTACGGAATGTTAAAACGCACTCATTCCGGTCTGTATCCGGTAACTCGTTTACGAACATCGGTGTAAAAGGTATGACCTTATAATATTTTTTTTCATTTTTCTTGCACTGTTGTCCTCGGTATACCCAGTTCCGAAGCACCTTTGCCTGTTGACTTCATAGGAGAACCAGAGCCTCAGATGCATGTTTCTTCTCGTGCCTTCCACCCTGCGGTTAGTCTTTAACAAGGCAAAAGCAAGGGCATGTCTTTCTCAATCAGAGATATTGCCTTTCGCGGTGGAGCCTTATTAAATCGTTATCGTACCGGGAGTGCTCCCATAATCTGTCTCATTGTTTGCGCCGGTGTTGTCGTTCGTGGACCCACGCACTTAACGCTGATCGCTCCTCAATAGTGTATGAATGACCGCTCACATCTGCCACGGCTACAAATTAAAGCTCGATTGCGACTGTGACTGAAAAAAAAGGTAAACATGAAGTCCAATAACCGATAAGGATTAACGTAGCTACGAGCCTGCATAATAACATTTGGTACTAAACAGGGGTTACAGAGGTACAGAGACTTCTCGTCCACGCTGTAAAAAATAGATAGAAGAACCAAGAGGCAGCAATCATTATAGCCGATGTTTTTGGGTCGTCTGCAACTGTGTGGCTTGTGATTTAGGCACTGAAAAACTTCACGAGTTACTTATTTTTTCATGCTCAGTTAGTGCAACGCGTTTCAAGAATTTATTCTCATTTTTATGCCGGCTGTGTGGCCGTGCGGCTCTAGGCGCTACAGTCTGGAACCACGTGACCGCTACGGTCGCAGGTTCGAATCCTGCATCGGGCATGGATGTGTGTGATGTCCTTAGGTTAGTTAGGTTTAAGTAGTTCTAGGTTCTAGGGGACTAATGACCTTAGAAGTTAAGACCCATAGTGCTCAGAGCCATTTGAACCATTTTACCATTTTTATGTTTATTTGCTTACATACATATTTTGTGATGTTTACGTATGTAATTTTCTGCTTCTCTTGCACTGTAGTTGTCTTTTTGAGGTTATACTTCAATCGCAAAATCAGGCAAGTGAACCTTGGAATGTTTTCTATTTGCTGATGTTAGAGGTAGTATTTCTGTTTTTCTGCTTACAAACATACAAAATAAAATGTAAAACTACATAGAAGAAACAGTACCCCTTAGGTTCTACTCAACATCTTCAACACAATAGAAACATAAATCATATTTCAATAGACAAAACAGTAAAATAAATTTTATAATTAACAACTTTAAGTGAATAATTTAATCCTCAGGAATTGTAACACTCGTGATAGTACACAAACTTTTTGTGAACCGACACTGTCATAATATCTCCGTATCATGTTTTGAATATAAAAGTAAATCATGTAAGTGATATAATATCTCTAACATTAGCATATAATAATATTTCAAGATTTATTTGTAAGATTTTTCCGATTGGAGTAACCACAAAAAGAAGAGTACGGTGCAAGGAAGGCAGACAATCACACGTGCAAACAGAAGAAAAACATTTTATGTGAACAAACGAACTTGAGGATGAGACTAAACTATCGAAACGCGTTTTGAAAAAATAAGTAAATTGTGCAGGTTTTTATTTTTTAGATACCAAGCAATAAAAGTGGAAGATGTAGAATCGAGAGCTCGGGTTAAAATGGATTTAAGACAAGGAAGCAGTCTTTCACCTACGTTGTTAAATCTGTATACATAATAAGCGATGACGGAAATAAAAAGAGGTTCAAGAGTGGGATTAAAATTCAAAATGAAACTATATCAACAATAATATTCACTGATGACATTGCTGTACCCAGTGAAAGTGAAGAATTACAGACTCTGTAGAACGGAATGAACAGTTTAATGAATACAGAATATGGACTGAGAATAGAGCAGAAAAAGATATAAGTAGTACGTACCAGAAATGAGAATATCGAGAAGTTTAACATCAAAATTGATGATTAGGAAGCAGACGAATTTAAGAAATTCTGCTAATTTGGAAGCAAAATAATCCATGACAGATGAACAAGGAGGACACAAAAAGCCGCCAACACAGGCAAATAAGGAGTACCCGGGCAATAGTAGCTGACAGGTCCGACACCATATGGACTATAGAAGGCATCAGACAGCGTTAGTAATTATTATTTGGTAAATATTTTGTATAAAAGGGGCGTATTTCAGGACATTTTATTGAAGTCAAATATTTTTTGTATTCAATTTACGTGAAAAGAGAAAGGAGGCTTTGTATATATTATTCGGCGTACGGTTTGTAAATTGTTACAACACCATTTTACAGTCCGACGACTCGTATATCATAACTGCATCATCTGGTTAATTAAACTAAAGTTAATGAATAACAAAAGGTATTTTCGATATGTTTACGGAAGAACAAAATGAAGGGAAAATTACTACAGTACGTGAATCCGAATATTATGTGTGAACTGAATCCTTTCATTGAATGTTAAATAGCAATGTAAACACTTATTAGTGGTCATATGTTGCTTTTGTACTGTGTAATAACAAGTTCAAAGACCGTAAATTAAAGGATGCGGCTGACACAGTAGCTAATCATAAACAATCGATTGTGTGTGTGTGTTTTTGTGTGGTTGTGTGGTTGTGCGTGCAGGGACGGGGCCAGAGAGAGGGAGAGAGACAGAGAGAGAGAGAGAGAGAGAGAGAGAGAGAGAGAGAGAAATATGTTTTGTTTAAAGCTGGACCCAAACGTTTTTAAAGATAATGACAGGCAACCCAGTGACTACGGATAGTAGAATTTAGTACTTTAGGTATCAGGCAGGACAAGTCTTTTCGTCTCTATTCGTATCCAACAGACTAAATCGACATACTGTGTTCACAAAATGAATATAACGCGATCATGAGCATTCTGATGCAACATATTGCAGAAGTGAAAACTGATGGATCGCAGTGGAAAATAGTACGGAGATTCTACTGAGAGAGCCTTTTGAGTTACACGATAATTTGTGTAGGAGAAATGATTTGAAAGGAAAGAAGTCATTTCTTACAAAAATGTCAGAATTAAAAGTCAAACCAGTCAATAATCTGGTTGTAGTCTTTGAAACGTTCCCTATATCGGTAAATCAATAAACGTTGATTCCTATCATTACAATCGACGAATAATCAAGTATTCAAATCACTTTCTCTCACCTAGGTAGGCGGGAAATATAGCCAGGTGAACAGATAACCGATGGAACATGGATGATCTTTTGTGAATTCCGAGAGACAAGCCAAGATAATGGGCGGCGGCGAGACGCTATTAGAAAACAACATCGACTTGGATGCGTGTCACTGAAGACCATAATGCGTAGAAACGACTAGAGGATGCCACCATACTACTGATTAGAACGATGTAAGTCGACAATGTGGTTGTGGGGTAACCACTTCACAGCTGACGCGGGGGTTGCAGATGGACTTGTGAAATCAGGCATCTGTCGAAAAAATTCTAAAATAACTCACCTCCTGTTTTCGAACCATGTGTCCACACATATCAGGTAGCGATAGGTCGCAGATTCTTTTATGACTTACTTTTGAGACTATTGGGTCGCATTTTCAAAAAATATGATAAATTATACACAGGCATTTGACAGTGAGTTCGAAGGAACAACGTTGGATGCCAAAAAGAAAACAAAAAAAACATACGTTGTGCATGACAATGACCTTGCTTTAAACACTGACTGGCAAAACGTTTGAAACTGTTCTGAGTACAAGTTACGTAAACGTGGCGAATTGCATCATATGATGAGACACTGACGGAAATGGAAACACTTAAAACATCGATACCAGTCCGAAATTCATTATACGTTATTGACATGTTGATCATATGACGGGTATTAACTTCTAACTTCGTTATAATTTCAGTATAAGATGCTAATCCGACGGCCACGTCTATTCGTCGTAGCATGGGAGCAAATAGTTACACATTGTGGAGATTTTAATCGCGTGAGAGATATTAAATAATTGCTTTCGGACTTTGTCAACAATTTCAGTACAATGTGCGACACCGTTGGGTGTGAGTGTTCCTTTTAACATGGCAGCAGAGAGTCTCCGAACAGCTCGAAGAATTTCCTGCCATGTTTGAAACACATGCTTTGTTGGTTCATGAATATTGCTGACTTGTGTGAAAGTATATATACACCCATTGCGTCAGAGACATGTTGCACGGGTGATAAATCGTGGACCGGACTGGGCAGTCACGGTTCAGCACATATCTCTAGGCGTGTGGGGGCATGAAATGTCACTGTGGCGTCATGCGTTATCCTCCTGGAAAAAGCCAATTTGTATCCTGGTCTCCCTGTTATAATGTCGTTGCAGCAAGCGATGAAGAGGATACATATTACGCGCTTAGGAGGTTGTAGGAAGAATACAACAAGTGGGTTAGAAAACTGACAGAGAGAGAACGGTATATCTTAGTTGCAGAGATGATGGATGTGAGTTGAACAATGGTGGACATCAAATTAAAGTTTGTGAAGAGTTTAAATATCTGGGTAGCATCCTACCACACGACGGAATGTCTGACAAAGATATCCAACAAAGGATCAGGCAGGAACGGGCGGCTAGCGAAAGTTAAATACTGTTCTCTGATCGTCAAAAATGAGTTTACAGGCCAAAATGCGCTTATACAGATTCATCGTGGAACCAGTAAGAAGTTGTGGGAGTGAGTGTTGGGAACGCACAGGAAGTAATGGAAAGATACTTAGAGCGGATGAGAAGAACTAGTAGAATTTCCCGACTTGAGGGCTTAAGAACAGAGGAAATCAGAGGAAGGACGCAGACCCGTTATAGTATTACGGATAGATTCGAAGAAATACAGCTAGGATGGTTGGAGCATGTCAGAATAATGGGAGAAGACAGATGGTGAAAGGGAGTACTTTCAAGGCGATCTCCTTGACGGCAAAAAGTGGAAGACCATGAAGCGATGGTTCTCCACTAGCGACTTCTAACCCTTCGTGCACTAGCGGTTGTCATAATACTGCGTGCGTAAGTCGCATCATCCAGTTGTGTGACTGGATCCGTGAGTCCCTGTCTGAGTCATCACATTTCGTAGTAACTGACGGAAAGTCATCGAGTAAAATAGAAGTGATATCTGGTGTTCCCCATGGAAGTGTTACGGCCCCTCTCCCATTTCTAATTTGTGTAGAAGACTGTTTGAAGATGAACCTCTTTTTGACGTCACGTATGATAAAATATTTTCATTCGTATGTTCTTTTTCCAGGTGGCCTGTACCAATCGACTCTGAAATGAACCCCGGCCTATCGAAGGGCAAAAATTGTTCTCGTGAACCGAAATGATAGGAACATAGTAACCCACTCTTAACAGTTTCTGGAAAATTATTGTCAGTTATTGTCAAATTATTGTCAATGCCTACGAGAGAGTACAGGGTCTTTTGGACCGAGGATTCAGAAAACTGTGGAAGTGGGAGTATCGTCATTGCTTCCCGAAAATCTGGGAAACTTACAACAGTATTATAAATATTTTTTGACTGATGTAATGAAGACCTAAGTGCAGTAGAACAAATTTCTTCTGTTAAATGACTGGTGGAGGACAAACAAATTCACCATTATTGTTCAGACTTTCGCGGCTATCTGTTGACATCTTGAGATGTCGGGTATTGTGCCAGATATCATTGTAATTCATGCACCATATTTCAACATTGTGGCGCTATCTTCGTCATGTGCTACCTGAGACTGTTCGTCAAGTGGAACGGACGCAGTATTTATATCTACGGTCTTCCCCCTGCATGGTCGATTCCAAGCGTTTCGTCTGCCGTCCGATCGCGCTTGCAGTCATTTTGCAGCAGGCTGATTATGATAATAAAGTGCGTCACCTTCCACAGGACCCTGGATGCAGATCTTCTGGAATGTGACTCTATGGACGAAGTGGACAAGAATTGTCTTGAAGGAAACCATTATGCCTGATACTGTTGTCTAACAGATACGGTCGCCATTTCCATCTAGACTATATGGGTTGCCGAAGGTACGCAAAGAGGACGTGCTACTGCTCCCAGCTGTCAGCAGCACTGACGCATTAACAAACCTAACAGCGAAGTGCTGGAAGAAACTGCTGTTCTCTTATGTGGGGAAGTTAATTCAACACATCCACATCACGGAGGACTTCTTGCAACGTCTCAAGCAACTACATATCACTGATACTGATATAATGATCAGTTATGATGTGACATCCCTGTTCACCAGGGCGCCACAGAAAGACTCATTGGAATTTATTGCCGAGAAAATTTGACAATGCTCTATTGGAGGCGGGCAGCGATGTACTGACTTCAACTTACTTTATATATGGGGCTAATAATATGAGCAGACAGAAAATACAGCCATGGTCAGCCCACCGTCGCCAGTGGTAACCAATACGCTCATGGAGAGATTCGAATGGAGGCATTAGAGACGGCTTGACACAAACCCAAGTGCTTCTTCAGGCATGTGGACGATACCTTTGTGATCTTGCCTCGTAGTAGGGAGAGGCTCAATGAGTTTCTGGAACATCTTAACCAGTACCACACTAATATTAAAGTTCACAATGGAACTGGTAAAGGCGAACTGATAGATCATTTTGCCACAGTGCGTGTCGCAAACATAAGCACACTGATTTGTACCAGCCAGCCAACAGTTGTCATTCCAGTACGCAGAAGAATGGCGTTCTGAATACATTGGTCAACAGGTCACACACATTGCCAGACCTAGAGAGTTTGGCAGCAGAAATAGAGCATCTACGATCAGAATTATGCAAGAATAGATATACGGCCAAACAGATTCAGCAGGCCTTCAACAAGCCAATCCACAACACGTCCCAGAAGAGGAGCAAGATGGGACAATGACTATGGCATATCATTATGCAGGATCTATTTCTGCTAAAATCAGAAGAACTCTGTCTTCTGTCAACATACCAGTATAAGGAGATTCTGGGAAATGTGAAAGAGACCTGGGAATATGAAATCAGAAATTTGTAATTTACCTTGCCAGTGTGCCATGTCGCGGTCAGACAATTAGTACAGTGGACATCATACGCAGGGAACATCAGAGGCATACGCGACTATGAGAGGCATTTAAATCAGTCATTGCCGAGCACTGTCTGGAACACACTCATTCCATGAACTTTTGATGGAACGAGGATTCTGGCACGGACCTCCTTACTGGGGCACAGTCTGATAAGGGAATCTACAAAGGTGACGCAACAGCTCATGAATCGTAACACTGGGTACTAAGTAAAACATGGAATCCTATAGTGGAGCTGGCAGTAGTATTACTCCTCAAAAAGAGATGGGGAGATGGGAAACGAATCCCAGATAAAGCTCCATTCACAGCATGCGGAAGATGGAACGTCGCAGGACACTTGTAGCTCGAGAGGACCGCAAAGGGAACATCTAGAACCACACCAGACCGGAAACAGGACAGACGGGTGCACTGGACCAAATACGAAACAGTAGCGCTAGGCCTGGAGCACCGGACCGAAGAAGGAACGCCTAAGAATGTTTCTCTCGAGAGCGGACCGCAGAGGAAATATCTGGAACCGGAAACGGAACGTCAGCATGCAGATAGGCACACCTGGACCGAAAAGGGAATGCCTAAGCACACTACTAGTGGAAACGGAAGTGCAAACGGAACGCCTGGAACCGACGGTAGGTATAAATATTAGACCCAGTCCACTCGACGAGCAATCTCTGGCAGCACCGGATAGAAATAACGAGTCACATTGTCGAAATATCGTGCATTAACTACACTGATATCTGGCAGAATACCTGACACCTCAATGTCTTTTGTGTTTTACATCACTCCACACCATTGTTTTATGCTATACTCAGGAGCATTTCTTAAGAACTGCATCAGTCCACTCTCCACAAATAGAGGGCACTTTGCAGCGCAGTAGGTATTGCACCAGTCAGGTTTCTTAAAAAAAAATTATAAAGCGGCAGCAGGCTAGTATTTATTTAGCGTATGGGTCATAACATCACAGTTTGTATATAAGGACACCACCAATTGTAAATTTACACTCGCTGAAGAGCAATCACAAACAGACGTCCAGCTTAGGTAATATATAGTCGATTGCCTCTTGGGTCGCCATTAGGAAATCCTGTGGGTTACCCTCATATGCCCTTAGTGGGGATTTCCTACATATGTTTGACCGTCTGTCTCTCAGCGCCACAATCGCAAGCGACCGAAGGAAGTTTACCCCATCTGTCTAAAGAGTCGGCGCATCTCCCACAGTCGGTTCTGAGGCGATTAAGAGTTGACCAGACTTTGCGAGGGCAATCAAATCCCTTTGGTTTACTAAAGATGCATACGGTGGCAGTTTACTGCTGTTCTGCTCTCCCATTCCTCTTTCCATCGGTCATTTATTTTAAAATTGGTTTGGTGCAGCGCCTGTGCGGTCTAGCGGAGGATGCCTAGACGGGAGTCGGTTTCCTTGGATGTCGTGAGTATCTTCATGGATTTGTAATTGAGGGTTGGTCATGATTTTTTGAAATTCTCTAACCAGAGCGTGTTCTCGGCGATGGTTCGGAGGGGCTATGTTACCGAGAACGGGCAGCCACACTGTAGGAGTTGGCCTGATTGTGCCTGATATAATACGCATTGTTGCATTAAGTTGGCTATCTACCATGTGTGTGTGTGTGTGTGTGTGTGTGTGTGTGTGTTTGCTGTTGAGCCACACTGGGGCACAGTATTCTGCCACTGGATACATCAAGCCAAGTGCGGATGTTCTTAAGGTAGATGCTGTGGAGCACCAGGTGGAGCCAAAGAGCTTCTGCAATTTGTTGTTGCGTGTTTTAAGTTTCGCTGCAGTTTTCGTCAGGTGTTCTTTGAGTGTTACTGTCCTATCTAGGGTAACCCCAAGGTACTTTGGGTGTTTGTTGTGATTTAGTATTTTCCCGTCTAGATATACATGTAGTTCTCTGTTGGACATTTTGTTGTTCAAATGGAAGGCAGATACTTCCGTCTTTGTAGCACTAGGTTGTAGACTCAATTTTCTAAAGTACTCGCTGAGAATCCCTAGGTCACTCGTAAGGATATCTTCGGCAGTTTATATATTTCTGTGGGCTGTTGCCAGAGCCCAGTCGTCAGCATAACCAAATTTACGCGATCTGGTTGCAGGCATGTCAGCGATGTAAAGGCTAAAAAGAAGGGGCGCAAGGACAAAGACTTGTGGGAGTCCATTATTGAGTTTCATCTGTTCACTTCTCTCATTCCCCATTATTACCTTGAAGGTTCTACTTGATAACATTTCGTCAATGAGGTTGGTTATCTTCTTGCAGGGGACGGCACAGATTAATTTGTACATTAGCCCCTGTTTCCAAACTATATCACAGGCTGCTGTTAGGTCTATGAATGCTGCAGCTACTTTATGTTTCTTGTGCAACCCTGCCTCTATATATGTTGTCAGTGATAGGACTTGATCTGTGCAGCAGCGATAGGGACGGAATCCTGCTTGTTCGATAGGGATTTTTTTTAGTATAGTTTGGCCTATTCTGTTAAGGAGCAGTCTTTCTAGTAATTTATAGACCATACTGAGAAGGGAAATGGGGCGGTAACTCTCTGGTCTATCGCCTGGTTTACCAGGTTTCAGGACTGCGATGATCTTTGCTCGTTTAAGTGAGGGGGAATGTTACCGCCGGCCGCGGTGGTCTAGCGGTTCTGGCGCTGCAGTCCGGAACCGCGGGACTGCTACGGTCGCATGTTCGAATCCTGCCTCGGGTATGGGTGTGTGTGATGTCCTTAGGTTAGTTAGGTTTAAGTAGTTCTAAGTTCTAGGGGACTTATGACCTAAGATGTTGAGTCCCATAGTGCTCAGAGCCATTTGAACCCATTTGAGGAATGTTACCCACTTGGAGAATGTCCGTAAAGAACTTAGCCAGCCATTGTTTTGTGTAGGCTCCGACATGTATGAGGAACTCAGGGTGGATACCATCGAAACCCGGAGCTTTGCCTGGTTTAACTTTCTTCAGGGCATTGGTAACCTCCTCGATACCAATATCTGATGAATATTCTGAGTCCATTACACGGGTCCTTTTTATTGTTTTTAAGTCCTTCTGCACTTTTGTTGTGTGCTTCCTATCTCGTGGGGCTGTAGACGCAGAAACTATGAGGGATGCAACCTTGTTGGGAGATATTTCGTCCTTTCTATGTTCAGGTGGATTTGCGCCTCCAAGTTTACGCAGTAGGGACCAGGCTTGTCGGCTTGTCTTTGAAAAGTGTATATTTTCAACAGTATTCTCCCATTTTTGCCGTCTAATAAAGTCGATGTTATGTAATAGTTCATTCGCTATTTCCCGCTCCCCATTCTTGAGGAACTCCGCGTACAGGTCATCGCATATCCCAGTCCCACCGGGAATGTATCTTTTGCGGTACCCACTTGGGATCGCTGTTTTCGCAGAGCTAATGACTGCTCCCACAAACCTCTCATAGCACTTGCTGGTTGGAGGGTTCCAGCTCAGGGTATAATCAAGTTGTTCAGAGAATTTTGTCCAGTCAGCTTTTGTAAAATTCCATTGCTTCTTGGTCTTGTGTGCGAACAGAGTGAGTTGAGTTTCATGCGGTCGTTGTTTACGAAACCCATGTTAATTCCTACAGAGAAAGTTTTCGGTCTCCCGAATGGTCGTAATACGAGAGCGTAAAACATGTTTCAGGATTTTGCAACAGGCGAACGTCAGCGATACATGCTTATTGCCCGTTTGGATATTCAACGTTACTAACGTCATTGCTTCATTTATCGATAATTTAATGTTTGCGCTAAATAATCTGTTACATCCCCTCAACAGTAGTTTCTTACTTTAAGTCTGATAAACCTTATTTTTCCATAATTGTGATGAATTTGGGAAAATGACGAACACTGGAAGAAGGGAAATGAATTGAGTTTTAGCGTTATGTCAACAATGAGGTCATCAGAGATGGAGAAACAGGTAAGTTGTATCAGAACAGAAGCGGGTATCAGTCGCAGCTTTGTGTAATGGAGCGACCCGATATCCGCAAGAGATTGTTTAAGGAAATACCATTGAAATATGGGGGAGCGGGGGAGGGTGTGGGGGGTTTGCGGGGAGGGGGGGTCGTTATTTGAATCAGCTCCTCGTATACCTCGTTCGGCTATTGTAGAAAAATTGACCATTTGCCAGATATTTGAGTAAACCCGAAATCTGACTGTGTTTTGACTCTTTTGTCTGGGTACTACCGTAAATGTACCACCGCGTTTTTTATTTACAAAGGTGGCCTCGGATTATCGGTACCGTAGTGGTATCCGATTGAGTAGCAGGTAGATAATTGCTCTGCGATTTTATAATTAATGGTCGATCAAGAAGCAATAATCTGGAAGTGCAGTGACCGAGAGTATTCAGAAACAGTAGTCAATCGGATATTTTCCGTTAGCTCAAAGAGCCTCAGAATTTTTATTGGTTTCCGATAACGCTTTCGTCACTGAAGAACACAATATAAATGCTAATTTGTAACGGAAAACGATTCGCCGATATTGGTTTCTAATAGGACGTGTGTAAAGGAAGTGACATTTGCAGGGACAGCTTTATCAAGAGCAACGGGACGCCATACAGAACCATTTTTCGACCAGTCTCGAAACAGCGGCAGATATCTGATACACAAGCGTCAACATGCACTAATCATCTTTACGATGCAGTTGGCGTTCATTGTTTCAGATAGATGTACCCGACCGCCGCTTCCAGATTAGTGTACGATGTGCAACAAACAGATCCGACAGTCTTCTCGTTATGTGGTTGTAACTGATTTAATTGCAGTACTTCAAAATTTCGTACACAGTACAACACCGCTTATTCACTGCTTGTTTAAAATTAGTTCCGTTGCTCTTGGTACTCAGATTTATTCTTGTTTCAAATTGTTTATGCCAACGACCGTGTGTTTATGAAAGGTGAGTGGTGACTGAGGAAACGATACTAAATTACAGGTTCGAAGAGAGGGATACACAATTTTTGTGTATATTAAGTTCTTTGATGTATATTAATGGTACAATACGTGGCTGTGGTCTACAAATCATATTTTATGCACCTCTTCCATAGCTCTTAAAACGAGTATGATAAGTGTTAGACTTCCAGTAAGAATTTAATTTCAACAAACCAAATTTTTGGAACGAGTCTGTGTATGACACAATAAACATGGTTCTTATTAAATTAATATCTTGTCTTCAGAATGAAATCTTCACTCTGCAGTGGAGTGTGTGCTGATACGAAACTTACTGGCAGATTGAAACTGTGCGACGGACCTAGACTCGAACTCGGAAATTGGAAATTTTGGAAATTTGTTGTAAGATCTCATGGGACCAAACTGCTGAGGTCGTCGGTCCCTAAGCCTGCACACTACTCTATATAACTTAAAGTAGCTTATGCTAAGGACAACACACACTCACGCCCGAGGGAGGTCTCGAATCCGACGGGGGGAGCCGCGCGAACCATGACAGTACGCCTATAACCTCGCGGGTCTCCCTCGCGACCGAATTCGGAACAGTCGCCTTTCGCGAACCAGAGCCCCACCCACATTTTTTTTGCATATTGTTCGTTATTGCTCGTTGTATTTCGTCGTAGCGGACGTCACATGACATCCGTTGAAGTTCACTGTTGATCCCTTCACTCAGTTTTTTATTACAGAGACCAGCCATCTCTCTGAGCTACCTAAGTACGACTCACGACCTGTCCTCTCAGCTTTAATTCCGTCAGTACCTGATCTCCTACCTTCCAAACTTCACAGAAGCTCTCCTGCGGAACTAGCACTCCTGGAAGAAAGAATACTGCGGAGACATGGCTTAGGCACAGCCTGGGGTATCTTTCAGAATGCAGCGGAGTGTGCGCTGATATAAAACTTCCTGACAGATTAAAAATGTGTGCCGGACCGAAGCTCGAACTCGGGACCTTTGCCTTTCGCTGGCAAGTGCTCTTTATCCACATTGAGTCAAGTGATTCGAGAAAAGCATTCTGGGTCGGCAAAAAGTCTTCTGAATGAGTTAACTTCTCAGTTGGACCTGCTGTCAGAAATCTCAGTTTTTCGATGCTTGCTGCTGTCATTTAATTCTTGGGGTGTTTTATGTCGTCCCGGGTTTTTCGTACGTGCTGCAAATCAATGCGGCACTTCAGTCAAAGAATTAATCAAGTGTTCAGATATTTACACCAGACGTTCGCTTTTATAACTATCGGCTATCCAATTTTTCTTAAAGTCACTTTTGAAACATCTCAAAGCACGACTTCAGACAGCTATTGGATCAGCTGGACGTTTCAACATTTCTGCAAGTTTTCCTTCCATGAAAGAAGACGTCTCAACCATTTTCCTCCCTTTCAATTGGTTCAAAATATCGTGTGAGGCCCTTCTCATAAATTTCTTGGCTAATCCCAACGAATCTATAACAGAATAAACGAAAAATTGCTACCTTGCAG
Source organism: Schistocerca serialis cubense (assembly GCF_023864345.2). NCBI lineage: Eukaryota > Metazoa > Arthropoda > Insecta > Orthoptera > Acrididae > Schistocerca > Schistocerca serialis. The sequence continues at coordinate 621,352,516 of NC_064642.1, read as the reverse complement.
AGGATTAACAAATTTAACATTTTCCTTTGAAGGCATAAAAAACAAAATGGCGGATGAAGGCGGACAACGTTATTATGTTAAACAACTGCCATCGATCTAAATTTCATGCCTGCAAAAGAAGCATAGCTCGACAAGACCAGACAGGTAACTAAAAACATTTAAACTTCAAAATTGCTGTGTATAAACGTACAATATCGACAATGAAATATTAAAGGAATGATGTAAGATAAGGTACACACCATTTATATCCATATTCAATAGCTGTTTTTATCTAAACTTAACCACAAATGCGAGAGAAAGAAATGTCATGCAGGAGCCCACGGACGAGCACATTTATTTATCATTAGTCTGGTTTGTGACTGACTTTGCAACACGTGGTGCAAGTGTAGATGAAGGTTCCGGCTGCCAAAAGACGGGAAGTTATGGTCCTTCAAGATTAACTTCTTTGAAAGGGTTCTTAGTAACTTGGTGGTTTTGATTTTTGAGCGGTAGTAGAATGCCAGTTCTCCTACATGCAGTGTTACGATATTGTACTTGAGAAATGATGGTGACACATTTTTCAGCTATGTGTATGAAAACTTCTGACTGTGTAGGGCTACATGTAAAAATAAAAGTTTCAATGCGAGGTTCAAACACATCCTTTAGAGAATGTATGCAGACCATACACATGTCAGTCAGCATCAGGTATTGAAAAAAGTCAAGCGTTTTAAATTTTTTCTGTAATATTTATTTCACTTTGAAAGGACGTAACAATATTACATACCAAAAAGAGATTTAAGAACGAATGGCTGTGTTTTAAAATACAGTATTCTAATAGACAAAACTCTCAAATTCAGATCTTTTAAGATGAAAGTTTAAATACTAAATTTAGAAACTGAATAAATCAACTGATGAGCTTTCCAAATGGTCTGATTGTGAAACATCGGGGAACCTGGAAAATTTCTGTGTGAATTGTTGGTAAAGGGACCGTAGGGTGTGATGCTACCTATACTCTGCTGAGTGGTATCTTTTGGAAGCGCTAGGATAAACACCCACACTTGAATTTACTGCTGCTTTTTGTGTTTTTTTATAAATTTTCGAAGGGACGGCCACCCCATACTGTAAACGGCGATCGGTCGGTGTAGAGCACACGCCGCTTACAGAATACGGGAGTGAGGGCATGGCGCTCATAGACACTTATTTCTTAACGTATGACAAAGACATACATACGCGCGATGACCTATATACTGATAAGACAAATGATATAAAAGGAATAAGCGATGAAGTACATGCTGAGGGTGATGCCGAAATAGGAGTGAAGTGTGTAATAGTCTTGTACGGTGGGTTTTCTAAATATATGCAGTTGTTTGCCACTAAAATCCAACGGTGGGGCCCCATGATCAAGCGAATCATGGGTGAATATTTTGTGAGAGTACGTGATCCAAAAGCTATTCTAACTAATAATACAACTAACTTTACAAGTGCGAAGTGGAAACAGTTTATCAAATCACATAGCATGAAACACATTTATGAATACAAATTTCATCCCGACGCCAGCCCAATAGGGTGGGTATTTCGTGAGTTTAACAGGTTTATCAGAACGTATACACCACACAGGTACACTAAGAGGACTGGATATATGACACCCTTTCACAAAATTATAAATAAATTGTCATAGTCATCAACAGGTTTTAATCAATCGAATTAGTGTATGAGAAGTATAATATAGGCGATTCGGTTAAGCCCTTACTTAAACAATCTGAGAAAGAGATACTGGTAGAACAAAAGTTATAATGTATGAAGCAAAGGCACAAACTAGGAGAAAACAATATGGTTAAAGAATAGGTCGCACAACTACTTTTCACAGGAGGTACTATTGCGCACACATCCTTAATCTACCAAACACAAAAACTTTAACAAAAAATGACAGCTATTATTATTATTATGTGCGATTGGACCCATACGGATCACGCAAAGCTTTTCCGATTCAGTTTTTTAATTCTCCAAACTTCTCTCATTCTTTCCCCATGAATTCTCTTTCTTTCCTCTGTCCATTTTGTCCCCTGTCTCTTGCAAACTTCATTCTCGGGTTGTACTTTCCAACTATTGATTTTTTGCCTGTATACATTTCTGTTTATAACTTCTGAAGAATTTATTTGTGCATTTTCTAGATCTGTTTTGGTTTCTTGTATCCAGGGTATGGTTTTCAATTTTTCAATGTATATTAAAATTTTGTGGTAGAGTCTGGGTGTTGGGAGTCTGTGGATATGACCGTAAAATTTTAGTCTTCTTTTCCGGATGTCTGCGGCGAGGTAGTTTTCCGAGACTGTAACCTGTATCCATCTTCCGTTCTTTTTGGGCCAAGAATCTTTCTGATAATTTTGCGTTCCTCTTTCAGGATGCCTTCCACGTCGCCTTTTCTATGGAGTGTGAGTGTTTCGCTGGCATATAGTGCCTCGGGCTTGATTACTGTATTGTAGTGTCGTATTTTTGAGTGAATGGAGAGACACTTTTTATTGTAGATGTTGTGGGTTTTCCAGTATGCTCTTTTCAGTTTTTGCAGTCGAACTTTTTGTGCAGTTCTCTCTCCCCCTGTGGGTTCTAGGACCTCGCCTAAGTATTTAAAGAATGGAACTCTCTCAATTTGTCCTTATTTTGTAGTCAGTTTTTGAGTTTCAAATTTGGAGCAGATGAATTTGATTTTTTGGAAGGAAATTTGTAGCCCAACTTTTTCGGCGCATTCTTTGAGAATGTCTATCTGTTTAATTGCTGTGGTCTCGTTTTCTGTTAGAATGGCCACGTCATCTGCAAATGCCAAGCATGAAATTTTAATACCATCTTTAGATCTTTCTAGTTGTATAGGCTTCCAGTAATTTTGATTCTTCAGTTCTATTTCTCATTCTCGGATGACTTTGTCTAAGACAAGGTTGAAGAGGAGTGGAGACAAACCGTCACCTTGTCTGACGCCGGTTTTGATCAGGAAGGGCTCTGATATTTCACCCAGGAATTTTATCTTAGAAGTTGTGTTTGTGAGCGTTTCTTTGATAAGGTTTAGGGTTTTCGGATCGAGTCCTAGCTCCTCAAGGATAATAAAGAGAGATTGCCTATCGATTGAATCATAAGCCTTTGCGAAATCAACAAAGGAACAAATGATCGGACTGTTTCTGACTGCTCTGTATTTTAGTGTTGTCTTCAAATTGAAAATTTGTTCTGCACAGGATCGGTGAGGGCGAAAGCCAGCTTGGTATTCACCAATACTGTGTTCGAGTTGTTCTTGTGTTCGTTGAAGAAGACAAGCTGAGAGGATTTTATAAGTGACTTGGAGAAGGGAGATTCCTCGATAGTTGTTTATATCTGCCATGTCTCCCTTTTTATGCAGTGGATGAATTAGGGCGCATTTCCAATCTTCTGGTAGTTTTTCTGTCTGCCAAATGTCTGTGATGATTTGAGTGAGTTCTTTGAGGGAATTTGGTCCAAGAGTTTTAAGTAGTTCTGCAGTGATATTATCTTCTCCGGATGCCTTGTTGTTTTTCAGTCTATGAATATGTCTTTGGATCTCCTCTAGTGTAGGTGGTGGGGATTCTGGATTTGTGTAGATAGCAGTTTCTTGAGGGAATCTTGAAGAAGGTTCAGGGCAATTGAGGAGTCCGGAAAAGTATCTTGCCAGCTCCTCACAATTTTCCCGATTTGTGAGCGCTAGTTTTCCATCTGGTTTTCTGAAACATAGATTTCGTGAGCCGTATCCATTGATTCTCCCAGCAAAGGTCTTATAGAAGTCTCGTACATTATAGTTACGGAAATTTTCTTCAATAGACTCACACTGTTCCTTGAGGTACTTCCTCTTGACTTATCTGATTGTTTTTGCCACTTGTCTTCTGGTGTTGTTTAAGTGATCTAGATTTTCTGGGGATTTTTTACTGTTATACTTCAGAAAGGCTTTCTTTCTTTCTTCCAGCGCTTTTTCACATCCAGAGTCCCACCAGGGGTGTTTTGTGTTCTTTTTCAATGGGATCAGTTCTTTTGCCTTCTTTGTAATTTTTGTTCGAATTTTTTCCCAAGAGTCAGCTGGTTCCTTTTCCCACTCCTCCTTCAGATTGGTTTCTTTGATTGTTCATGTGTCAAATTTCATCATGTGTGTTTTCTTCGGATAGAATTTTTTTGGGGTGAATTTCACTTTAATGCGTGTTAAGTAGTGGTCTGAGTCAATGTTCGCCCCTCTGCGGACTTGGACATCATGGATCTCTTTCTGTACGAAATAGGAGATTGCAATGTGGTAAATCTGATATTCGCCGATTTCTTGTATGGGGGACCTCCAGGTCTTTTGTTTTCTAGGTTTTTTTCTCAAAGATGTAGACATTATTTTTAGATTATTTTGTTGGCATAGTTCAATAAATCTCAGTCCGTTTCTGTTGGTGAATCTGTGTGCTGGATATTCTCCTACAGTTTTTTGGTGTTCTTTCTCTCTGCCAATTTGTGCATTGAAATCTCCCATTAAGATTTTGATATCATCCCGGGGAATTTTGGCCATGACATCTTCAAGTTTAGTCCAGAATTTGTCAGTTTGTAGTTGGCGTTTTTTGTTGTCTATGTTTGTGGGTGCATGAACATTTATCAATGTGTATTTCTTGTTGGCGCACTGGATACGCATGGTCATGAGGCGATTATTTATGGAAGAGACCTCTCTAATTGAGCCTAATATATTTCTGTGCACCGCAAATGCCATGCCCAGGAGTGGCGTACCATTGGCAATTCGTTTGTCAGTCTTGCTCTTGAAGATGCGATAGTTTCCATATCTATTGTATTTTCATCCGTGAATCTAGTTTCTTGAAACGCTAAGATCTTAATTTTTTGTTGGTCTAGCTCTGTTACTAAGTTGTGTAATTTTCCAGGTTGAATTAGGGTCTGAATGTTAAAGGTGCCAATGTACATGGGAACCTTGGGACGAAGTTTGCTTGAGAACTCTGATCGTGATGGCCCGGGTTCCCCAGAATCCGAAAACCCAGTTGTCGTCTGTCGACGAGTGGATTGGTTACCACCTGGGGTAATTCTGTCATTACTCTCACGAATCATGATAGCTTGTAAGTTTTGGTCCAGTGTTTCCACTGGGTGTTTAGAACGAGGGATTGATAGTTCCTGGAGCATATAATACAGCCGCACCTACTAGATGGACAGACGCTGACCTCGCTGCCGCTCGACTCGAGTACAGACGCATTGAGGATTTGGAATGTGAGACAGCTATCATACACAGAATCATACACTATATACAGAATATCACAACTTGCGTGCTATTTGTTCAGCAACCCAAAAACGGGGAAAATATGTGGATTATATCCACATAGAGATATAAAGAATTTATACGCTGAACAAAAGAGGTCGACGCACCTCACCTACTTCTATGCCTACAACCCAAAGGGAAATACAAGACTCCATTATTAGTAAACCTGAAGAGGTCGATGCACCTCAGCCACTTCAGCACCTACAGCCCCTATGGAAAATACAATGCATAATCCTTAAAGAAATTTAGAGTATGTATCTGAGAGTAAAAAAATGAAAACAGTTCTAGGATGTGATACAATATACATTTTTTTCTTAACTGCAGACAGAATATACATATTACTTTTGAAACAAATTGGAGAATCTCAAAATGAATTTTAGACTAGGTATAATCCAAGATAAGTTCTAAGATTCGTTGAAATCTATTACGAAAATTTTGTTATTCTATAAACTGAGAAATGACAATATACAAATTGTACGTTAAACATGTTTTTGGAAACAGTGGATATGAACAACAACAACACAATCTGGCTGCCTGCATTTGGCGCAGCACGAGAAATTAGCTTAGTTACGTGTGGTAAACATTCCGTCCTCTCCTCTCCCACTTTGGACGTAGTCTGCAGTGGCCATATTTGCACATGCGCTTATACTCAACGCACTAGTGCGCCGCTTAACAAACAATGATTGAATGTAAGAGATACAGCGCATCGTTCAAACATTAACTAGTGAAAATGATGACATAAGACTTAATTGCGCAAAGCAAAATACTATGCATAAACAACATTAAGTAAACACTCGCACATATGTAAGACAAAATTACACTAAATACGAACAAGTGCAAAAGCAGTTTTCCCATGTTACGTATACATCTTATTATAGGAACAAAGAGTACACTTGGTAACTCATATCGCTAGCCAGTGTATTAACCAGATGAATAAAAACGTATAACGAGTTTTATTACTGGACACTGTGTTTTCTACATACATTTTGCTAGTATGAAATATTTTATGTAATGACATGCTCAGTTTGGCACTACTAAGGTAGTAAATAAAACAAACTTAATGAGTATTAAGTGCGAATTGTATTACACCATATACGGTTACTTATAGTAAGGAAGAACTAGGCTATTTACATAAAATTACAACCGATTAAGCTATGCCGATTATTCAGTATTTTATACTATTGTACTGAAAACTACCTCTATATTAAAATGAATACGAAAAACTAATGTACTGTGTAGGAAGTAATAAAAATAAATAAATAAAATAAAACAAAATGAAGAAGAAAATGAAATTATGTACACATGTTTAAAATGGCAAAAACTTTGCATAGCTAGCAACTACAAGCCTCAAAGTAACTATTATTACGGCAAATAAGCATTATTTACACACACGAGCACAGTGCAATAGGCAAATCACTGTCAAAGTGAGCATAAGTAAGTATGAGATATTGAGAAAAATATACTTTGACAGATATGAAGATGAAACGTTATTAGCAAAAATATTAAATGTTCCGCGCAGTACTTTATGTGCCCATATGTGTAAATAAACGCGACGACTATCCTACAGGTGGTTATGCATAATTAAGAAGGCGTGTAATAATAAGAACACTGTAGGGAATGATGCAAAGTAGCACATCCTACGTGGCAGGAGGGTTGAAGTGGAGGTGTAACGTACCAAATAAATGCCCCCACCTCTCTCATAGCAGTTTATAAGTTATGTATAATTGTGACTGTGTGTAAATTTATGGAAAGGAGGATAAATAGGTACATCTATACTCAGTACGTTGAAACAGCTAAGCACAAATATAGCTCCGCCAGCTGAAGAGTAATAACGATTACAGTAGATCTCACAATAAGTTAGCCTGCCTGTTAAGCGATTATGTAAACCTTTGAGTAAACATACCTGTTTCTGCAAGCCAAATCTGAGGGTAGATTAACACTCATTTGCACGTTGTACAGAGAATAATACAGAGTTACCTGTGAATCTGAACATAAAATGCAGTGAAAACATATATACATGTGTATCGATTTCATGCGCACAAAGACGGTTTCAGCAGTGATGAGCTGACTAAAAAATATAAATTTTAAACAAAGGATACTGAGACGTAGATAGTGGTATAAGAAACACTATGCTTCGAGCATAACATGGATTTGCAACCTATATTTCACCTGTCCTTGTACGAAGCAGCGTACATTGTTTGTGAAAACAAATACTGGTACGAGAATATGCATAATGTTTATCTTAAGCAGAGGTTTTCGATGAAGTTCCTATACTTTTCCTTTCCTCGTATATTGGTGTAATTGCTCTTGACTGTGTTATTATGGCAGATGTAAGGATTTTGAGAAGTAAATTCTTCAATAACTGAAAGAAATAGAAAGGAGAAAATTTTCTTAGAGCTAAAAATAAAAATGTCACCAAACATTAATTACGGGGATTCTCGAATTATAATACAGAAAAGATTTTCTTGTAAATGGGCCTGTATGGCATTTACTTGTTTCATGTCTTTGTAAATATGTTCATGCATATTTTGTAAACCTGTGTAAACCAATCTTATGCGACATCAGACGTGTCAGAAAGTGCAAATACTTGTGAAAGAGTGCTAAGTAACTTGTGCAATGTATATCAGATACGTAGAATTGCCACCCAGTGGTTAAAAAATAGTGCTGTGCGACAATTCAATTTCGCAATTGATTCATCATCTAAAATGCAGAAAGTTTAACGAATCTACAGTGCAGAGCTGAATAAGCGTAACAGTCGCACATGAGTGCTGACGGAAACGTGAACACTTGCCAAAATTTCGTCTCATCCAGACGCAGCTGGTCCATCAGGGTCCTTTGGCCTCACGATACGGTGGAGACCGTAATAGCTTACGGAATCATAAGCATGTGTAAATAGTTACCCTGAGTGCACACTACGAACTGTTCACACTCCATAACGTGCGCGAATAATGCTCTGTGTGGTGCGGAAAACAACAGTCGCAAGGAACTTCAAACAATGGAAATTTTAAATCCAACTTAAAGTCATTACCCCGGGACAGCTCCCCCAATTCCAGTAATGAATTAATACATAAAAAACTGGTAACCAGTAAAAAGAATTGTTTTTAAGAGTAGTTGCATGAACTGGACAGAAAAATAATGTATGCCTTAATGTTAACACCAATCATGTATGAATACCCTGAAAACTGACTTATCCCTCACCATTTCGGTGAAAGAATCTTTAAAATCATCTATGGAACATTTAATTAACTAAATAATCCTTTCTAGGGGCGACACCAGTTGTTTTTGTGTACTGTGATAGAATATGTTGTGTGAAGCCTCATGAAGAGTCGTAGCTTTATTTAATATTGTGGTCCCCTAACCGTTTACGGAATGCCTACCGACAGTGGTATATGTTGAGATGATGGAAACTAGTGGAGTCCCTTGAGGGTAGGCAAATAATTACCAACTTGTTATTACTGTATGCTGCTAATAATAATAATAATAATAATGTGCTAGCTAGAATCGCTATATCTAAGAGGAATAGCAAACCAGTGGCTTCAATGTTATGTGGAAAATAGTATGGCAATGGTAGACATAGTTCACAAATCTACTGGTGAAAAAATTTTAGTGATACAAGTATTAGACAAGAAACATATAAACATAGATATTCCTGGGGATAGTGTTCTGGGTCCAGTTATGTTCTGAAGATGTTGTACAAAGAAAATAGCCACTGTAATTGAAGTATTAAAAATGTTATTATTGTGTGTCCATGAGACTTTGAGTCATGTCAAATGTAGAGTTCTCAAATGTGGTACTTGAAGGTCTTGACACAATGGTTCAAATGGCTCTGAGCACTATGGGACTCAACATCTGAGGTCACCAGACTTAGAACTACTTAAACATAAGGACATCATCCACATCCATGCCCGAGGCAGGATTCGAACCTGCGACCGTAGCAGCAGTGCGGTTCCGGACTGGAGCACCTAGAACAGCTCTTGACAAGAATGTATTATAGAGACACAAGGCCTCTGATACTGTTGACTAAAAAATACTAATAAACAGCAGCACTAGGTATAAGAGGAATACCAAAACAACTTCATCACATTAAGCATAGATGGCAAATCTACAGACAGTACAACGTACACAAACAATTTATGGATGAATATTCATTGTCAGTTGACACTGAATGAGCACATATAGGCACTGGAAAGTAAGATCTCAACAGCATGTTAAGCTCTTGGCTTTCTTTCATCAGTGAAAAACAACGCTAAGTATTGTAGTAATCGCTCTACACAACAATGGAACAACAGCCACTTTCAGCTTACATTTTCCAGGGAAAAGAAATAATAAACTGAAATAGCATTTTCCATCAGAGAATGTAATAATAAACTGTCCAAGAAGATGGAAAAGGTTACTAAAATACTTCTATTTAAAAGGCAGCATCAACAATCTTATAAGTAGTGTATACTTTGTAAGCTTACGGGTTCTATCAATTGGAAGATTCTGGCAGTGATTTTCAGCTGTAAGATGGTGGTTGTTTTCGTCAACAGTTGCAAGCTGTTGCTCTTTGTGTGAAAAAAAAAAACAAAAAAAAAAAAAGGATCTGACTGATAGGGTGCCGCTGAAAATTAAAGCCTTGAATAAATGTAATATTCTCACATATCACTCCAAATATCAAAAAAATGTTAATAAGTATATTCAATCTCATTATGATTGAACCATGATTTTTGACAAGACCATGACTTCAGTAAAATGGCAAAGATAATGTAAATCAGAACACTGGGAGGAGTTGTGGTCTAAATAACAATTGATTTATTCGTTCTTAATATCAACTGATAAATGATGGCTAAAGAAATGTCACCCAAACATTTTATCTGACAATCGCTTTCAATAATATGTGGTCTATGGTTAACAAAGTGATCAACTGGGGATGAACGCACCCGCACTAACCAGAACTAATCGCTTTATCTGACTTCATAAATGTGAATCTGTGGTATGGCCCAAAATCTACGCTACTATCATCTATATTCAACTACTGCGCAAAGAAAAATATGGTTCCAAAGAACAGGGTGCTGAGAAGCAGATATTGGAGCCCTACGTTGTAGCAGCGAATACTTCACCCTTCTGCAGGTGAGGGCGGCACAACACGATGCGCTCGCTGACAGCAGTAGCGGACAGCGGCAATCTGTGATTAGCGGAAGTATGCAAGTACGTGGTCTTGTGTTCGACTGATTCCGAAGGCTGATACTTTCCTAAGAGCCACTGAATCCTCGGTGGATTCCAGTGTTTAGGTGGACCTGTTTGATGGTCTGTCAAACCAATTAGACTCCGTGACACGCCTATGCATGACAGAATAAGTCAAACATGAAGTCGACAGACTCAAAACAAATAAGTACACCCATGCTCAACTCGTTTTGCGCATGATGCAAGAAGTAGTACCTCTGATGGTTCACATGGTGACTGGCACAGCAGTGGCAGACTAGCAATGGACACAGGTCACATCGTCTAGTTAAAGACCTGCCGTTCTTTACTAGTGAAGCGCCAGTAGAAGAGTGGTATTTTCTATTGTCTACAGCTTTCCTCCACGCTTAGTAGTAAAGCACATTGGCATGCTTGGACCACACATACTTTAGCACAAGCCAATCACGAGCTAGAACTCGACATTCGAGGCATGGGAGACCGGCCCCCTGCTCTGCAGACCCAGATTCGACCAACCAGCGACTTTAAAAATTAATTGGGAGAAAAGGAAGAAACATTCAGCTACACACCCTCTTTCTCACGCCTTTACGCCGTGTCTTTGCTAAAAGCATGACTTGGATGAAGCCACAGCCCTCCATACAAAGATCGCTATCTCCCCTGTTGCATCCATTTCGAACTTTTTAAAGAATGGCCATAAACTCGCTAAAAGCCTCATGCTTTCACAAATATGTTTTGTAGCTGAGTCTGGATGCTGCCCTGCCCGGGGAATTAGCAAAAACCCTCAACCGTCTCATCAGCTTCCTACCTAACAAGGGCGCATACTCTGCTTTATTGCTGGCCGTCAAGTCATACAATGTGCAAGGCAAAGCTGCAGTGACTCCTTGGCCATAGTCAGCCTACCTGGACGCACCCACCGACTAACTGGCGCCACCCCCTGTATCTTCACAGTGAGACCGGGGATGTGGCTCTCGGCGAGCGTTTTCATCCAGGTTCAGCAGAAAAAAGATCTTCGCTTCTCAGCCGCCATACGCCTTTCAATCTGTCAGTTTATTCAGCACCCTCTTCTTTAGAACAGAGGTAAAGCTTACCGCTATGCCTTCACTAGAGCACACAAGCAAGAGTGTTAACTACTGCCATATGAATGAAGTGAGATCGTATCAAAAGTAGAAACCAAGAAATAAAGATCACCTTCCCTATGAACATTAAGCAGTAGGACAAAGTATCAAAAGTAAGAGTGCCCTGCCATCTCTCGACTAAATAACTAAAGATTATTCAGAGGACGGAGAATAGTGGTTAATAATAACAGGTGATAACTGCAACACCTATGAGATTATAACATATGCTCATAAAGCAATGCTTTCACAAAAAAGTCAAGTACAAAGATATACAATGCACGTTGTAATGTCTTATCATTCTGCTGAGTTCAGCTGAATTCAGCGAGGTGGCGGGCGAGCTGTTTGGCATACACCTGAGATTCTACAGATCCCATCCCCAGCGACATACAAGGAAAGGAAGCGCCCCATAACATCACATAAATTTAAAGCAAACAAGGGGACGCATCAGATAACGTCTTATTAAGTGAAGATTACTAGGGGGGCACAGTCAAGAATGAAAGTATGGGTAGCAAATATATTGACGAAAGAAGAGGAAACTACAAAAGGAAACTAATGGTCACTAAAGCAATGAGATTTACTGTGAAAAGACACCAAAAACAGGCTTCCCACTGAATCAAGAATACAAATATTTAAGAAGTGGACAAGGTATTACAAGTATGAACTGTAGCCTTGGCATAGGTGGATGGAAATATAACAGAACAATTTAAAATTTTATCGTGAATGCAGCTAATGATTGACAAAGTGGTTAGCGATTTAAAGAAAAGCATCCCGAAAAGCATGACTAACATCAATACTCTCATCTGAGCACACGACAGGTGCAACTATGAGGGAATGCCGAAAAGTAATACCTCCTAGCCTTTTATTCTAGCCTTGGCATAGGTGGATGGAAATATAACAGAACAATTTAAAATTTTATCGTGAATACAGCTAAGTGGATGGAAATATAACAGAACAATTTAAAATTTTATCGTGAATACAGCTAATGATTGACAAAGTGGTTGGCGATTTAAAGAAAAGCATCCCGAAAAGCATGAATAAACATCAATACTCTCATCTGAGCACACGACAGGTGCAACTATGAGGGAATGCCGAAAAGTAATACCTCCTAGCCTTTTATTCTGTTCCCAATGTTGGTTGACATATTACAAGTCATGCATAATCCTGGGTTCGGTGTGGGGCGGCGGAGGGGTGAGGTGGACTGCGGTAGTCGTCGTGGGGTTGTGGACCACTGTGGCTGCGGCCCGGTTAATATACAATACAATACAATACATGTATATTACTCGGTATACTTTACGCTTTGCTGCCGCTAGAGGACTTCGAATAGTAGTGTATAACATGGCAATGAGTAACGTAGCTATACAGGTACGTGAGAAATAGCGTCCTACAACAGAGTTTCTAATCACAGAAATCGTTCCTCCACGTTCCATCAGAACGACCATGCCAGACCACACATAAGTGCTGAAACTTCTGCAACAATCTGACGCCTCGTGTTTGCTGTCATCGATCATCCTTCATACAGTTCGAACTTGTTTTTTAGGGAGGGCAATCACAGCCAAACTTCGACATTTTTTCAAAGAAAATTCCACACTGGCGGTATGAATGATTTTTATCAATGTTTATGTTATAAATAGCGTATATTGCCTGAGGATGACCAATAAGTGGCGCGAAACTGGTCGCAGATTTAATAAAAATCATTCATACAGCCAGTGCGGAAATTTTTTGGAAAAAAGTTCCAACTTGACCTCATCCGATTTTCATGTGTTTCCTAAACTTAAAAAACGTCTTTGTGGACAACATCTCGACGATGGTGAAGCAGTGCAAAATGCGAGCTAACATCCCAAAGAGGTTCGGGCTCACATGCGGTTCCTCTTCGTCGAAATGTCTCGGCTTAAACTCGCCTAGGGGTTGAACAGCACATGTTGCAATTCACGCCCTAAATAAGGCACATGTGACCCTTTGGTTAAATTGTCTGGATGATGGCAAGTTTGCGAAATTGTAAATAACATAAAAAGTTAATATAACATTAACAGCAATAATAATATTGGGAATTAAATTAACGACCCATAAATGATGTAGGCCATGCAGTTGCAATTTAGTTTGAATAATTTTTATTCAGAAAGAAACTAATAGTGAAAGAGGTCGTATTTAGAATTACTGTTACACTCGAGCCCATATCTATCTGACACAGTTCGATCATTCACAATCTCGTCGCGAAATGCAAGTTCAATAACACACCTCGACTGTCCGCTTTCGCATCTCAATCCGAACAGTACCCTTTGGTGTCTAGACCATCACAGTCCACTTTGGTGTCTCCAGTAGAACTGTCCCTCTGCCCTTCTCCGGCCACGTCTCCCACATGCCGAACATCTTCGCTTGGCTAAATGTTGCAGTTACCTTCCCTGAAGCCGTTCATCTGATTGGCTAAAGCTTATTCTACATTACTTTATATTTTAACATATTTAAATAGTCAAAGCTTGACCATTTTCACGTTCTAAATAAAGTAACAATAACATCCATTACATTATAAACGTTAAATTCTTTTACACAAAACAAATACACTTTCCTTCTTAAATTTGAATGTCGCGGCCAGTAGCCTTGCACTAATGTGCTTTCTGATAAATAAATAAAGAGCAAAAATAACTATTATGCACTAAACTTTACAACAAATATTCTATTACCTAATGATTCAATAAGGTGTCATGTTGTCATTGTTAAGTGTGTTTGGTGTGGAGGGAATGATACTTTGATGCTTAACTGAAAATAGTGATAATTTAAATGTACTATATCTTTTAAACAAATAAAGTTACAGAGTTGATATTTACAACATCGGTCATTTTAATAAAGCGCTTTTATATGAAATGTCGCTCGTTAAGATCGACCAAAGCGTTCAGATTTTAGCATTCAAGTCTTTGTTTCAAAAGTTGTTAATTTCACTTTGACAGTAAATCCTAAACTATTATAGATATGATCAATATTCAAGTTTTATCGGGATCACTATGAGAATTTAAGCAAGATGATAGATTAAAATTACTGTGGCGTCATTCCCTGAATTACTACGGAATTAAATAGTTTTCATAAATGTCACCCTCAATGGCCGATCTTAGGTCCGCGAAATTTAACACTGCTACGCCTCGCTGGGCACAAACAGCTCCTACGGGGTTTCCCAATGACGTGGGTTCTCGTCTGTCACGCACACTACGGCGCTTAGGTCTGATCAGCCTGGCCTCATTCAGCACAATAGACGACTGTGAATTTCCCCATCTCGTGCCGAATCTCGCACCCAAATGTGCGTCTAAACTATTTGTTTATAACTGCACAGATCTTGCGCCAAAAAATTCCTTATGCGACGAAACAACAAACAAGCTACAAGAAATTCTGAAATAAAACATTACAAATTACCCCTCCAAATAATCATATATTCTAAACGCAGATACACTTATTCCTTATCCTACTTCCCCTTCTCAATTTACAGTCTCAATTCGGTCACATTTCTTAATTCTAGAAGTTTTTCTGAAACAGTGTATTTGAGTTGGTACTCATTATGGGGTGGACATCCTGCCATTACAAATGGCCAATAGTACAGCTCAAACAACTATTTTATTTCTCCATCCACTTAGCTGGACTTTTCTTTTGTACGTACTAGAACTTTGTCTCCTAATTGATTTGCCGTTTCTTCCTTTCCTCTGCCAACTTCTTCATACGGGATTTTACCGCCTGCTCTCTCTCTCAGCGGCCGACTCATCTCGGCGCTACGGGAACTCCACAGTCTCCGTTAATAGAGATTTCGATTTGACTCCCGTCAACACCTCCAAGGACGAATATCCTGCTGCGTTATGCGTTACTTTTCCCGCTGTTTACAATGTCCTCAAATAAATGTACGTATTCCACTCACTTTGAGCGTCTTCACTCGCGAAAGTTCGACGCAGTCGTCCCAAGGGTTACTCGCCAGGTGGTGCACGGATATTTTAATGTGTTTCATACCCTGGTCGTTCAAAAATTTATTCCAAACGTTTGATGTAAACTGAGATCCGTTGTCAGATAGCAGCCTTTGCGGTTTGATTACGTTTTCAAGAAAATTCTTTTCTAATTTGGCTTTCAGCGTCTTGGTGTTAGCTTTTCGTGTCGGATAAAGTTTAATAAATTTTGAAAAGAGGTCCACAACTACAAATACGTAATTCATACCGCCACGTCCTGTGGGCAGTGAGCCAAAATAGTCAACCGCCAGTAATTCTCCTACCTTGGTCGGTATTATACTTTGCATTACCCCTTGTTGAGTTGCAGTGCAATATTTTACTCGCTGACATTGATCACAGGCAGCCAGCTGTGCGTTTACTCGTCTGGCGACGTTATTAATGTGGATTTATTGATCTATGAGTTCCAGGCATTTCTGGGCCCCGTAATGACTGTGACTTACATGGATGTAATCTATCAGCTGTTCCACATATTTATCTGGGAAGCACAGTCTCCAGTGATCCGTCTTCTCGTCTTTTCTGCGAAACAGCACGCCCTTGTGGATCTCGAAATAGCGGAGTATTTTTTCGTAACCCTTGCTCTCAAAGTTGATTTTGATGTTCTTCAGTTTAGGGTCATCATTTTGCGCTCTCCGCGTATATTTGCAGACTACCCGAATTTCCTTTTCCCCCGGTACTCCTTTCATGTACAGCAGCTGAAATTCGTTCTTTGTCAATTCCCCTTCATTGTCTTCCTCTCCAACGGGTAGCTGCGACAGAGCATCGGCAATACAATTATCGATCCCTTTGATGTAGCGTATCTGGTAACTAAATTGCTGCAGGAACATTGCCCAGCGCATCAAACAGTCGTTTAGTATTATACAGTCTTTGCAGAAAGCTAAGGGCCTTATGGTCGGATAGCACTGTTACCTCTCTACCTCTCTACATTCCGTAAATAAATATGGAACTTTTTGAACCCATACACGATTGCAAGCAGCTCCACGTTCTTGTTTGTTGAGTATGCAGCTGGTGAAAGCCACACTCCGGTGTTCTATCTTCCCATCGATTTGTTTTTCTTGGAAGATTTCGCAGCCTATCCCAAAACCTGAACTGTCCGACGACAAACAGAACGGGAGTGTCATGTCGGAATAATAGAGCACCTTCCTCACACACAGTTTATCCTTTATGTTCTTAAATTCTTTTTCATGTTCCTCGGTCGATTTCCAGGATGCGTTTCTCTTTAATAATTTACATAAATTTGGGTTATTCATTCCCCTACCCCAAGAATTTTCGATAAAACCCACATAATCCGAGGTACGATTTTAATTGCTCTCTGTTGGTTGGCCTTTTACAAGCCGCGATTGATTTTAGTTTCTCGGTACTCGGTTAAAATCCTTCAGATGTAAGATTGTGTCCTATAAACTGACTTTCCACTCGGACAAATTCGCATCTGGCAATCTTTAACGTCATCTCATCTCGTCTTAAGGCCACAAGCACTTCCTCCAGCTATTTACAGTGTTCGTACCAGGATTCCGTCTCTACTAAAATGTCGTCCACACCAACTTACTCATCAAGCGTTTTCCTAACACATAGCTTATCTCTCTCACAAATTCTGCCACTGAAATCGTGGGGCTGAATGGTACAACCTTATACTGGTAGCTTCATCCTTCGAATAAGAAAGCTGTGTAACGTATGCTTTCTTCTGCCGATGGGATTTGCCAAAATCCTGAGGTCAGAAATCAATTTTGTATTCCTGAAATTTTGCAGCAGTTCCTCCATATTTCCAGGCTGGTCTTCTCTCACAGTTACCTTATTTATCTTACACCCTCCTAACACGATTCTAACCGATTTCTCTTTTTTACTTCCAATTACAATGGTATTAAAATAATCGCTCGTACACTGCTCTACAATATCCCATTCTAGCATTTGCCTTAACCTGGCCCTGACGGCTTCCCGATCCGAACAGGAATTATGTAAGGCTTGCTCTTTAATGGAGTATTTACCGGTACGACGAGAAAATATGCCCTCACAACGGCGCAACAATGCACACAATTCCTTTTCCTCTATCTCAGATATACGGTCGACTGCTTCTACCATTTGTTCTCTTCATCCCAACCATGTTTAATTATGATGTGCGCAATCTGGTTGTCCCCCATCAAAAGATTCTTAAATTTTACTTTTCTTTTTTTCACCCTCAGTTTCAAAATCCGAGCACCTTCCCACGCAGTGAAGCGAAGTTTCATATTTACGTAAGAAATCTGTTCCCAGCACCACATCTTTTACACGTCCGTTCACTACAAAGCACCCTATACTAAAATGATTCTCCTCGCACTTGACTTCCAAGAGCACTTCTTGCCTTAACGGCTTCCTTAAACCGCAACTACTATTTTAATTTTTACGCTATTTACAGGTAGTAATACTAGTTTCTTAATCTTTACCCTATGTACAAAACCTTCCGACGCTACCGACACATTCCAGAGCCGAGCAGTGCGTCTACTTTCTCATCATTTACTTTAATTTCAATGATAGGCTGAACATTAATCATTTCATTTCGCTCTAAAAACGGTTCCCTCAATAAATCATTCCCTATGTCTCATCCCTGCTCTTCCATCTCTAGAGTACACATATCCTGTCCGATCCAATCCTCAATTTCGTACTCTTCCCAAAATAATTCATTAAATGCTCCTTTCGCCCCAATTTAATTTTTTCTCCCTTCTAGACCTCTTACTGTCTTAAAGTACTCTCGAATCCACAAATGAGGCAATAACGATCGTAATGTTCTACCGTACCATCGCCAATCAGTTACGGTAAAATCACATTCCTCCTTAAGATATCATTCTGTCCAAATATCACTTTCTATATTAGAATCAAACTCACTGTATTCTCCCTTAAAATTATCTACATTAGTAGCTACACCATCATTATCATGAACTAAAGCATTACTTTTTACTTCCACATCATTACGAACAACTTCACAATCACCACTTTCAACAGCAGCTGATACATCATACAACTCGCTCCATAAAAGCTCATTTACCTCCGTTGACAAATCACCAATATAAGAACCATTCATAGTTTCACCATCCTCTGTCGTTACATCACATACATTGTAGCTACAGCGTCGTGCAATTTCAGAATCCTACCATTAAATTCCGCTGCGTTTTGATTTAAACCTGAGCATAATACCTTTTCTTCTCCTGCACGCCCTGCCCCACATTAATTTCAGATCGTACAACAACTTCAGATCAACATTCATTCTCAAACAAACATTCAAGGTCCACAGATCCATCCAGAATTTCAGGTTCACCTTCATTAGTAGAAAGATACACATAGATTGCTTCCTCTGAAGTATCAATACCAGCAGCTTCAACTTTCGTAACTTCAGCACATAAAACATCATTACTACCTTCCCTCAAAAACAATTCACCAATATCCGCCAATACACACACAAAGGTTCTAGGCTCTTCAGTCCGGAACCGCGTGACTGCTACGGTCGCAGGTTCGAATCCTGCCTCGGGTATGGATGTGTGTGCTGTCATAGGTTAGTTAGGTTTAAGTAGTTCTTCGTTCTAGGGGACTGATGACCTCAGATGCTGAGTCCCATAGTGCTCAGAGCCATTTGAACACACACAAATTCATCAACAGCTGATGAGACTAATTATACGCCAGCCTTATTAGCCCCCTTAACAACTTTCGCCGCTACAATATCACCTGAAACATCGTCACCTTCATCACTATGATCGTTACCGCTGGTTAGTACCTCTTTAGAATTTTCTATACCATCTAACTTCACCAAATTCTGCTCCACCTCAGTCTCCTTTTGGCACACAGAATCTTACATTGTATTAGTATTCACACACTCTTTCGTCTCACATTCATGAAACAAATCATTTAGCCCTAAATCATTTAGCCCTAAATCGTCGTCATCACCTTTATCGTTATCCTTCGTTATCTTAGGATTAAGCCTTTTACGTACTATCTGATTTGAAAATTTACCTATTTGATTCTCATCTCTTACTAATTTCATTTCAAAATTCTGACGTCTTTTTGCCTATTTATTGACACATATCACATTTCTGTTTACTGGCGTCCTATTCATCGTAGGTTTATTTTGCTCTCTCCGGACCTGAGATGCGGCGAAACTTTGTTTGCCGATCTCCCATTACCCTAGTTCATCTCGCCAGGTGCCGGTCCCTCAAATCTACATTCTTAGTGTCGGTCCCTGTCACGCAAATATCCGTTCCTATTGCTCCTTTCAAATTTGTCATTGGAGGTGTTCCTGTTACCGTTTTCCTTATCAAAACTGCTGTTTGCGTTCCATTAATATCTTCCTGAATGTCTTTCATAGTAGTTACTCGGATATAAATTATGATTTCCGCTCTGAAAAATGTTTGTCTGCTTACTTTGCGATTTAAATTTCAACGCTCATTATAATTTTTCTACAGAGTTCAAAAATTCATCTATTGAGTTACTACGACTGTGCACTAGATCCCACATCTCGCAAGTTTACGTTTACAAAATTCTCGCATCGACCCGTTCCTGTATTTAAATGTTGACTCATTCAGTAACTCGTTTCGAAGTCGCGTTGACTTCGCTACACTCCAGAACTTCTCCAGAAAACTACTTTCAAGTATTTCGTAGGTAGTGAACGTATCTCTGTGTATATTTGCCCACGATTGCAGCTCACCTTCCAAATGTCTTTTCACGAATTTCATCTTAGCCTCGTCGAACATTCCCCTTACAAAACTATCCCTGCATGCTGCTAGAATATTTACTGGGTGATATATCCCGTCGTCTCCAAAACATTTGACCGTTCCCGAGTTCATCCACAGAACACAGATCACTGTAGAAGTATGATGTGCAGCTAAAGAACTCAGTTCGCTTTTTATTTCATAGATTTGCTTTTTAACTTTAGCATTTTCAATTTTAATGCCAGATTCTACTTGTTCCTTTATTTAATCTACTTCTTTCTCCCCTTTACCTATCCGAACAGATAAGATGCTAATACCCTCTGTCGTCTCAGCGATTAGAGCATCTTGCCTAATCACACAATTTCTTGCGTTGCCTCCCAGATGTGCCTGCAGCTTCTCCACCTTATCACTGAAATTATTCTCCGCTTGATCTTAGAGTCAAGTATCCCAACTACATCAGAAATTTTGCCCATTTCATCTCTAATGGTTTTTAATTTTTTGTCGATCAGTTTCTCGACTACACCAGCAATTTTACCTACTTCGTCTTTCACAACCGAAACAATTTTTAAACTTACGTCACCCATATCGGTTTTAACAGAACAAATTTTGGATCCCAATTCTTTCATCATTTGCATTAATTGCGACATCATGTCTGCCCCAAATTCATCTCCCTTGCATTATTTCGGATTATTTGCCCTACTAAATTCACCGCCGATCACGCTCTCCTCCTCCGACATCGGGCTAAGCGACTTGCTAGTATATCCGGACCCACACAAACTGGCTGACTGCTTAATATTGGCGACGTCTATTATTGGCGACTGAACTACAGAATCATACATAATCTCGATATCACCGCAGGTACTTAGCTTTGTCGTGCTGGATCCTGCTGCCATGGTATTGCTGCCGATGCTGGAGTTGAAGCCAACGCTGAAGATCTCGTAGCCTCTGCTGTGGTACTGCAACCACCGCTGCGCGATTAATCGCCATTGAAGATGCCGCTGCTGGCTTTCATCACGTACTTTCGATGTCGCCTCTTCTTCCGCGTTACTTTTTTTTTATCATTCCTAACCACTGCTAAAACTCGGAGCACATAACTGTTGCCAAATTCGTAGCCCAGAGCCACAATGCAAACTGCCTAAACTGCCACAGGGTTGGGACCTAGTTCACAGAATGTCGTTAACTGTGAGAATTACACTTGTAATTTCATGACTGTTAAAGAAACCTAATATTCAATCCTGAACCGATCTCACATTTAACTTCAACTAACACTTTCCAAATTCCTATCTCGGACGAGCCCCCAACTGCGAGCTAACATCCCAAAGATGATCAGGCTCACATGCCGTTCCTCTTCGTCGAAATGTCTTGGCTCAAACTCGTCTAGAGGTTGAACACTATGTATCGCATTACACGCTCTAAATTAGGCTCTTATGTTCAAAAAATGGCTCTGAGCACTACGGGACTCAACTTCTGAGGTTATTAGTCCCCTAGAACTTAGAACTAGTTAAACCTAACTAACCTAAGGACATCACACACAGCCATGCCCGAGGCAGGATTCGAACCTGCGACCGTAGCGGTCTCGCGGTTCCAGACTGCAGCGCCTAGAACCGCACGGCCACTTCGGCCGGCGGGCTCTTATGTCCCCTTGGTTAAATTGTCTGGCTGATGGCAAGTTTGCGAAATTATATGAAATATACAAAGTTAGTGTAATACATAACAACAGTAATTATAATATCGGGAATTAAATTAACGACCCATAAATGATGTAGCCCACACAGTTGCAATTCGGTTAGAATAACGTGTATTCAGAAAGCAAACTAATAGCGAAAGTGGTCGTATTTTGAGTTACTGTTACACTCGAGCCCATATTCATTTGACACAGTTCGATTACTCACAATCTCATCGTGAATTATGAGTCCAGTACTCCACCTCCTTAATTACGCGAAAATTTAGAGTTCACACCAGGCGCGCGGCTGCTTACCGCTCAGACACGAACTTCCGCGATACCACAAAATGCGAAATTTTATAAGTCGTCTCACTCCCTATCTACCTAAAGACCTACTGTCCGCTTCCACGTCTCAACCCGAACTGTACCCTTTGGTGTCTAGACCAGCACTGTCCACTTTGGTGCCTCCAGCCAAACTCTCAGCTTTCGCTTCTGCACCAGCACAGTCCACTTTGGTGTCTCCAGTCGAAATGTCCCTCTGCCCGTCTCCGGCCGCGTCTCCCGCGTGCCGAACATCGTCGCTCATTCCCTTTCCTGAAGCCGTCCATCTGATTGTCTGCTGCCTATTCTACATTATTTTATCATATTTAAATAGTCAAAGCTGGACCACTTTCACGTCCTAAATAAAGTAACAATAACATCCATTACATAATAAACGTTAAATTCTTCTACGTAAAACCAGTACACTTTCCTTCTTAACTTTGAGAATGTCATAGCCAGTAGCCTTGCACCAATGTGCCTTCTGATAGATAAATAAAGAACAAAAGTAAATATTGTACACTAAACTTGTCAACAAATATTCTATTACCTAATGATTCAATAAGGTGTCTGCTGTCATCGTTCAGTGTGTTTTGTTTGAAGGGAATGATGATCTGATGCTTAACTGAAAATACTGATAATTTAAATGTACTACACCTTTTAAACAAATATAGCCGGTCGCTGTGGCCGAGCGGTTCTGGGCGCTTCAGTCCGGAACCGCGCTGCTGCTACGGTCTCAGGTTCGAATCCTGCCTCGGGCATGGATGTATATAATGTCCTTGGGTTAGTTAGGTTTAAGTTGTTCTAAGTCTAGGAGACTGATGACCTCAGATCTTAAGTCCCGTAGTGCTTAGAGCCATTTTTTAAACAAATAAAGCTACAGAGTAGATATTTACAGCTTCTGGCATTTTAATGATGCATTTTTTTATGAGATGTCGCTTGTTAAGATCGACCAAAGCGTTTGGATTTTAGAATTCAGGTCTTTGTTACAAAACTTGTTAATTTCACTTTAATAGTAAATCCTAAACTATTATAGATATGATGAATATTCAAGTTTTATTGGGATCACCATGAGAAGCAAAATGGTAGATTAAATTACTGTGGTTTCATTCCCTGAATTACTACGGAAGTTAATAGTTTTCATAAATGTTTCCCTTAATGGTCGATCTTAGGTCCGCCATATTTAACACCGCTACGCCTCTCTGGGCACAAACAGCTCCTACGGGGTTTCCCTATCACGTGGGTTCTCGTGTGTCTCACTCGCACACTACAGCACTTAGGCCTGATCAGCCTGGCCTCATTCAGCACAATAGGCGACTGTGAATTTCCCCATCTCGTGGCGATCCTGCGCTCTTTGTGACACACGGTCCGGGACGACGGGACTCGTTTCACAATTCCTGGAGGGCTGTCTCTTTCGGCCATATACTTAAATGAGAGCGAAATGCTCGGTAACTCACAAAGAAGAGGTGAGAGTGTGGCTCAATCAAGAAAGTCAAACGTTTTGTAGTGATGGTATCATCAAACTGTCCTCTCACTGAGAGAAATGTGTTCGTTGCCAGCGTGACTATGTTAAGAAACAGACATCAGACATGAGGAATAAAGGAGAAGAATGTTTATTAAGTTTGTTGTCTTTGAAAAGCTTTAATAATTATCATACACAAACTTTGGAGGCTTACTTAATAGCACGTCCATGTAGCTAGCTGTGAAAAAGCAGACCTGCGAAATGAAACCCTGATGCAAATTAGCTAACTTCATAGTCACCTCTTCTTGGTAACTATAACGACGGCACGTGCTTACCACTCTTCAGGGGTGGGAGGGCTGGAGACGTCTGCAGTAGTGCCTGAAAATTCTAATTTCAGTTTGGCCTGTGTACTCTGCTCTATGTTGGTGAAACCTCTCTCTCTCTCTCTCTCTCTCTTTGTCTCTCTTTCTTTCTCTCTCTCTCTTTCTCTTTCTCTCTCTCTCTCTCTGCAGCCTCCTTAAGCGACCTGGGGCAAGTGTCTTTATGGCTGCCTCAAAGCTAGTGTTCTAGATGGCGCACTTGAAGCAAGTGTGTTCTAACTTTTCTCTATGAAACTTAGCTAGTTTTGCCAACACTGCTGTCTCGACGAACAACTGCAGGAGACTTTGTGAGTTTCGACCACTGATGTCTTAATAAACAAGTTTCACAATTTACTACTCTTGTGGACTTTGTCGTGATTAACCATTAAGGTGTTAATTCTCCCATGACTTGGGGAAGAAGCCAGAAAATCTCTTCCACTGCATGACAGATTTTCAGTCCTGTCCAACCAAAGCACGTACATACACGAATGTGTGGGAACTTGCTCCCACTGCTGAAATAATTAATACGAGCCAACCAGAGAACCTGTTACTAAATTTTAAACAAACATTCCAGGAGTCCACACCTGGGCTTAACGGCTGCTCACATGATTCGTGGGCTCACGTTTTCTATTGTCTTTGAGTTTTTTATCTTAGCCAAAACGGATTCCTTGCACTTCTCAAACATTGAAGTTTTATGGCACATTGTCCTGTCTCCCCAACTTTCCTGCTGAACAGGGATGGCGAACTGTCACCCACTGCTCTCCATCTGCATGGAGAACGGCTTCGGCAGAAAACAACTTTTTGACTCTTCCATTCCCCTTGGTGAACTTCCCTTTCACGAACCTTCTAAAATCCCCAATACTGCCGAATAACGAGACTGCCTCACTATACCAAGAAGAAAGGAGATACAGAAATAATTATAAATGCAGTCATTGGCAGAAGTGAATACTGATTGCGTTCCTCATGCAACCTTATTGATTTGACTTAACAGACTATTGGGATCTGCATATTAAATTACAAAACATGGAATGGAACAGTTTGGGAATAAACTACCACATACTAATCTCACTCATCAAGGGGCCGGGCTGACTCAGTTTTTTAAGTGGACTGAAGGGACCATATATAGTACACAGAATACAAGCCTGTCGTTACTTTTCTGAGCAGCCTGCAGTTAGTGTAAGGGCATAGAAGAATGTTCATGGTTTAGGAGTCTTTAGTGTGTACAGCGATGAAGACCAAAACTATATTTCATATTATAAGTTATCTGAAGCAAATTATTTCCAAAGTGAACAACACTCTACAACAGGCACCAACTTAATGAAGCAGTGGAGCTGTTAAGACACTGACCTCTTATTCGAGAGGTCAGAGTTTGCTCTATCCACGTATCCTGATTTAGGTTTTCCAGGATTTTCATAAATTATTTTAGGCAAATTCCAGATTGGTTCCCTCAAGGCCATGGCCAACCAACTGCCCTATTCTCATAAAAGCTAAATCTATATTCTATGCGTATACACTGATGGAAAATCACACCAAAAAATAATTAATGCGGAGCACTAAAATTTCTGGAATACTTAAGTGATTGACACTGTAAAATCACAGGTGAATATAACCGCTGGGATAGGTTTCCACGCCTGTTGCACTTGGTCTGTTGGTTGCAGGGCCTCAACTCGCCTCGTAACCAGCACACGGAATTCACTGGCACCAAGGAAGAACCAGCTTTCGTCATAAGACACAACAGACCTCCATCCCGCCCTCCAACGAGCTCTCACTTGACAGCCTTGAAGTCGGAAATAACGGTGGTTTGGGGTCATTGAAATGCACGTTAGAGGGCTCCTGGCTCGAAGCTGTCCTCGAAGTAACCTATTTGTCACGGTAGTGCTGCTCATATTCCTTCTGGAGATACGGTACGATGCACCGTAGGCATAAGCTGAACATGATTATCTTTCGGTAGTGCCACGTAGCCCTCCAGAGCCGAGTCTTCTTGCGACCATACATTGTCGTGACTATCGCTGCCAGCATTCACATATAGTGGCTACATTCCTACTACGTCTTCATGTAGTATCGGAGGAGGAACATCATACTTCTCGTAGTCCTATTACACGACCTTCTTCAGACTCAGTGGCATATTAATAACATCGTCTTTGAAGTCTTAAGTGCAATCTCAAAGGTAACTAACGCTTACATCGAGTATTTTTTTTTTGCATCCTCATAATGGTGACACTGGCGCCACTCTTCTGCGACGGACGCAAAACTTGAATAGACGTCAACATTCAGATGTAAGAACACGCCTGCCCACTTTCGTTTACGTCGCACAACTCCTTGGTGTTGCGATCTTTTTCCATTGATGTATAATTTGTTTTTGTTTTCGTTGTACTAAAATGACAAATCATATCTCTGGACGAATAAATAAATAATATACCTTATCCTCTACGCAGGGAAGTACCTTTTTGAGAATGAGATTTTCACTCTGCAGCGGAGTGTGCGCTGATATGAAACTTCCTGGCAGATTAAAACTGTGTGCCCGACCGAGACTCGAACTCGGGACCTTTGCCTTTCGCGGGCAAGTGCTCTACCAACTGACTACCGAAGCACGACTCACGGCCGGTACTCACAGCTTTACTTCTGCCAGTACCTCGTCTCCTACCTTTCAAAATTTACAGAAGCTCTCCTGCGAACCTTGCAGTACCTTTTTGCTTTGCTACAGGGAACTACCAATTAACTGGTAATTGCTACCATGATCTTAGAACAATTTGTCCTCTTTAGGGAAATAACTTTTTCTCTTGTTGAAGGAAAGTATCAATTTACTGGCTGGAGCTGTGTTCGTGCCACAGAGTCCACCAGAATTGGTGATGATAGCATTAGCGATGGTGGCGAAAGGAGAATATCCTGTGGGAGTCTTCTGTGTGAGAGTCCTACTCTACATTAATGATTGCGCCAATCCCAGACAAGTTTCTAGATTAAGGTTACTGGTATACACGTTTATTTATTTTTGTAATGGGAGTTTGTACATTTATTTATTAAACGGTGACGTTTGGTATGAATTTTTACTTTTTTTTCAGCGGGCTATAACACTAATATGGTATTAGTTACGTACAAAGTGAAACCGAACTCTTCGGAAATCTCTAACTGATAACATAAATGGGTTTGTGCATTTTTCTAAAGGTGGTTAGCTATAATACGAGGAGCCAAGCCTACTCTCATTTTTAACATAGGTAATGAATTTGATGAATGGGCTGCATGTATTGCTAATTAATCAGTCTACTTTTAAGTCTGCTTCAGATTTCGAATCAAATACTATGCGCGTTGTATCAATTTCCCAGGACTTTCATAACATAATGTTAGAAACAATTCTTGAAGCTTCCGGGGTTACGCTAGTGGTGTACGTTTTGAGGGACTGATGAACTCTTCTACTCATCGACCTACCATCGAGGGAGTGACAAATCCTGGTATGGGGGATGGAAAGAGTATCTTTCTTTCGGGGATGTCTTTCTTTCCTTCTTCACTTCCAACATTCGTAATCTTCCTTTTCCTTTCCGATTTCCCCTAATGGGGTTTCATTCTATTGCCCTTCTATCTATATTCGAATGTTTCATCGAGTGAGTCTTTCTACTTCCTGGTATATCCAAACCTGTTTTCACAGGGCAGCGTGAGTTTAAGTAATATCTAATAGCTTCCAGTCGAAATATTTGTTTAATTGGTTTTCTATCTGAAAGAAGTTAATATTTTCTATACAGGAAATGATACTAAACTTCAAACGAAAAAATTTTGTCTGCTAAATATGCAGTAAATATTGTACTTAATAGCTTAAAAGAAGTGAAATAACTGAATATCACACGATATTCTCATCGAAATGTTAACAGAACCTTTTGTTATATTAAGTGGAAGATTGTGGTAAAATCATTGAATGATCAAGAGGATCATATGGTTGTAATGAGTGAAGGTAACTGTATATCAGGTACGATAGATCTCTTAAAGTAGAACCTAGCTTGCTGTGGTGTACATGAAGTTTACGTTGTGGAGAAAACGTAACGCTAAATGATTATGTTGCAGGTTAGGTTGTGCTCGGAAATAATTGTTGAGACTAAAATCTTTGATCACCTCTGTGACACTTGCGGGCTTACTAAATGAAACTTTAACGAAAAGCGCTGCCCTTCTTTCGATCTTCTCTATTTTACCTATCAGTTCTGTGTGGTATGGATCTTGTACTGGAGGGCAATATTCAAGTGTTGGTCGAACGAGTATTTTGTGAGTCACTTCTGTTGATGGACTACATTTCCAAAGGATTCGTCCTGTGGATCTCTGTGAGGCATCTGCTTACTCGAGATTAACGTCATGTGATAGTTCCACTTTAAATAGCTCCGTACGCACACTCCTAA
The DNA here is from genome assembly GCF_023864345.2 of Schistocerca serialis cubense. Lineage (NCBI taxonomy): Eukaryota > Metazoa > Arthropoda > Insecta > Orthoptera > Acrididae > Schistocerca > Schistocerca serialis. Next base: position 621,324,150 of record NC_064642.1, on the reverse strand, counting down.
ATACGTTATCGAAGTAACTGCTTTTAGTGATTGTCCTGCAATTGTATCATACAGTAAAGTGTACTTCTAAGTATTTTCAATAAATTACATATGTTTATGTTGAGGTTCAATTGCCACTCCCTGCACCAAGCGTCGATCGTCTATTGGTCTTCCTGCATTTCGCTACAGTTTTCTAGCTTCACGGCTGCTCTGTGTGCAACAGCATCATCCGCGGGAAGCCTCATAGAACTTTCGATGTTATCTGCTAGGTTCTTCTAATCGATCTGTGGCATGAATCAGCAAACCAGCGTTTAATAGTATTAGTGGAAAACACTCTTGGTTGCAATTTTAGTTTTTCTGTTTTGTTTCTCAACTACGGGTTTCGTATTTAGGCATCTTCAGGCTGATCTCATTTGTTATTTCTTAGAACAATCCTTAGGACGATCCTAAGAAATATCAAATAAGATCAGCCTGAAGATGCCTAAATAAGGTGAAACGCGTAGTTGATAAATAAAAAAACTAAAATTGCAACCAAGACTGTTTTCCACTAACAAAATATATCTGCTAGGTCATTTTAATCCATAATGAGGAATAACTCTGCATGAGACACAGCAAAATATTTTTGATAAAAGTTTTAGGCGACAAAGAGGGTGACATTTACTAATAACGGACGTGACTTTCACCGTGATTTTCAGGGCGATTTGGAGGTTAATATGATTTTTTAAAAATGGGAACCCTAATTTTGATTTAAGATTTAAAAAGAGCAGTAAATTTCACGTATAAAATAATACACTATTCAGTGTCATAGCTAGCTCAATGAAGGTCAAATTAGCCAGTTTCAGTTATGGCTGGGATTAACTCAGATTAGAGGAGGGACACAGCAAAATAAAATGATAAATACAAACTGGAAGGGGCATGCCAAGGAAGGAGAGGCGAGAGGACCCATTCAACGAGTTGTGAATCAATTATCTACGTTTTATTTATCTGTTGTGTCTTGCAAATGCCGTAATACCATATATACGCTGCAATGTATTTGTTTTTCGCAATAAACGTTTTAATTAAAACTTAGAGATAAATCTCTGTTCGCTCTTTCCAAATCCGATTTCACATTCAAGAATGGGGTTCTGCAAGGCTCAGTCTTGGGTCCTCTGCTGTTCTTAATATATATTAATAACTTGCCATTCTATATTCACGAGGATGCAAAGCAGGTACTTTTTCCGATGATAAAAGTATAGCTACCACACCCAACAGACAAGAATTAACTGATGAAATTGTAAACGATGTTTTTCAGAAAATCAATAAGTGGTCCTCTGCAAATGGGCTCTCATTAAACTTTGACAAAACACAGTATATACAGTTCCACACAGTAAATGGAATGACACCATTAATAAAAATAGACTTCGATCAGAAATCGGTAGCTAAGGTTGAATATTCAAAATTTCTAGGTGAATGCATTGATGAGGGGTTGAACTGGAAAAAACACACTGAATATCTGCTGAAACGTTTGATTTCAGCTACTTATGCTATTAGAGTCATTGCAAATTTGGACGGTATACATCTCAGAAAATTAGATTACCACGCCTATTTTCATTCTCTGCTTTTGTATGGCATCATATTCTGGGGTAACTAATCATTGATTAAAAGAGTGTTCGTTGGAGAAAAGCGTGTAATCAGAATAATTGCTGGAGTTCATCCAAGATCATCCTGCAGACACTTATTTAAAGAGCTAGGATTCTTCACTGTAGCCTCACAATATATATACAGGGTGTCCCAGCTATCTTGTCCACCCAAAATATCTCTGAAACAATAACGGCTTTTGGAAAACGACTTTCACCGTATCACTGTAGGGCTGGGACCCATGAATGTACATATTTGGAAACATTCTAAAACGAAAGCATATGTGTTTTTAAACACAAACTTATGTTTTTTTTAAATGGACCTCCTATATTTTTTCTTCAGCAATCCATAGCATGACAAAGCACATACACAATGGCGTTGATTGCATCGCAATATTCCTATTACATCCCGAGATATTGAGACGCGAAGTTGACGCTCGAAACACCCGACATGCGCTGCTAGCGCACGTCCTGAGGCTTAGGCTTGAACCCCATGCTGCCCGTAATCGCGATGTGATTGACGTGTGTAATCACACCTCCATACTTATCAAGAAGTCCGAAACGAATAATACGGTTTGCTGCCATCAACTCTCATAAGCACATAATGGTTTCCCTCTTGCACGTTTTACGTATCTACGCACACAATATGAACCAGTACCGATCGGTGTACACCCGTCAGGTTGTCTTATTTACCCTGCACACCCAAAATAAGGTTTATCTAATACGTTATATGAGCCATTGTGCCTGTCGCGCAGGGCCTGGCTCTACCTGGTCAAGTGTCCAACGTAGTTCCCACTACTGCCACAGTTACCACTTCGCCTTGTTTATGATTTGCGACCCATGCAAACTCCTGTACTCCACCAGCCTCCGAGCATCCTATTTGTTGTTGCTTTGGCGTGCAGTACACCGCATGCCAGTGTAGTCGTGCATCAGAGTGCAGTAGTGACGGCACGGAGGTAGTACACATTGTGAATAAACGTTGTGTTGTGGAACTTATACTGTACAGTATAATGTACACACATGAAGATATGGTAGAAATGCTGCTGATCTATGGAGAATGTACGTTGACGGGAAATACGTTATGAGATTGCTTGTTTGTTGATAGTACTGTTAGCGAACATTATGATTATTAAGTTAATATGTCTGTTTTCTACCCTACTCTACATACCTGTACTGTACCCTGTTGTAGGTGGACGAAATGCTGTTCAGGCAGAACGACTGTACAGAAGACGATTCCCTGACAAGCCATCGCCTTCGCGCCGGATGTTTGGTCGTCTCACGTCCCGTCTACGTGAAACGGGAAGCTTAAATCCAAGACCTCGACGTCGTCCTAGAACACGCACAGAGGAACGTGCTGAAGTTGCTGTGCCCGCTTCCATAGCTGTGAATCCTCAAATCAGCACACGTCAAATTGAACGTGAAGTTGGTGTGTCGAAATCAACTGCACAGCGTATTCTTAAACGTCATAAATTTCATCCTTACCATGTTCATTTACACAAGGATCTTCATGGAAATGACTTCCGCAATAGGGTGGGCTCAGCAAAAACTTCTGACTAATCCAAATTTTTTTGTAGTTGTTCTCTTTACCGACGAGGCATCATTCTCCAACAAAGGAATTGTAAATATGAGGAATATGCATTATTGGTCCGCAGACAATCCAAAATGGCTCCGTCAGGTAGAGCATCAACGTCCGTGGATAGTTAATGTTTGGTGTGGGATTATTGGAGATACCATTATCGGACCTTTCTTTATAAATGACATCCAAAATGGCAGACAATACTCCAGATTATTACGACACAATCTTCCTGTTCTCTTGGACACCGTACCTCTCAACCGGAGAATGGTCATGTGGTATCAGCATGACGGATGCCCTGCACATAACGCCTCACGAGCACGACGACTTCTGAACCGTAAGTTCCCTGGTAGGTGGATTGGACGAGGTGGCCCAGTTAGTTGGCCTGCCCGATCTCCGGACCTTACACCGCTGGATTATTTTCTTTGTGGAGCAGTGAAGGATGCTGTTTACCAACATGAACCAACAACACCACAGGACATGAAGCAACGCATTATTCATGTTGTACAGCCATAAAAGAGGAAACAGTAGCACGAAGTAGGGCATCCTTCATCCACAGAGTGACCCTATATATGCAAGCCAATGGGCATCACTTTGAGCATGAGATGTGAACACTATGTTTAGTATGTAGTGCTGGTATCACAGTGGAAGTTTCTACAAAGGGCCATATTACCCATTGATGTTAAGAAACATTTGTTTGCAACAATTAGTCATTTAACGCATTAGATAAACATAACATTGATAATTATGTGATAATAAAAATAACTGGTTAAACATGTTTACATTCATCTTCTATGTCCTACCTGAACTTCCCAAATCAAAACATTTTTACCTAAACAACGGTAAAACTTTTACTCCACTTGCTCGTTTCACTAAAACCATCAACATGAATTTTACTATTACGAATGAATGATTAACTGTCACTTGCGCTAGATCTACAGTAAAGAAAAGTTTTAACGTTGAACGGCATTACCTTTTTAGTAACGGATTAACGATCAGCGAAGTTAACTTTGTGACTAACGTTGCGGTACACAGATATGTTACAGAACCGCATCACCCCTAGCCTATGGGATAAATACCTGCTGGAATGTACGACGTTAATGCAGGATGGCAGCAGACCGTATTATTCGTTTCGGACTTCTTGGTAAGTATGGAAGTGTGATTACGCATGTCAATCACATCGCGATTACGGGCAGCATGGGGTGCACGCCTGAGCCCCAGGGCGTGCGCTAGCAGCGCATGTCGGATGTTTCAAGCGTCAACTTCGTGTCTCAATCTCTCGGGATGTAATGGGAATAGTGCGATGCAATCAACGACATTGTGTATGTGCTTTGTCATGCTATGGATTGCTGAAGAAAAAATATAGGAGGCACATTTAAAAAAACATAAGTTTGTGTTAAAAAACACATATGCTGTCGTTTTAGAATGTTTCCAAATATGTACATTCATGGGCCCCAGCCCTACATTGATACTGGTGAAAATCGTTTTCCAATAGCTGTTATTGTTCCAGAGATATTTTGGGTGGACGAGATAGCTCGGACAACCTGTATATTCACTTATGAAATTTGTTATTAACAATCCGAACGAATTCAAAAGTAATAGCAGTGTACATGGCTACTACACTAGGAGAAGAGATGATCTTCACTATTCAAGGGGAAATCTAACTTTGGCTCAGAAGGGGGTAAATTATGCTGCCACAAAAGTCTTTGGTTACTTACCTAATAGTATCAAAAGTCTGACAGATAGCCATACAGCATTTAAAAGGAAATTAAAAGAATATCTGAATGGCAACTCCTACTCATTATATGAAGTTTTGGATATAGTAAATGGGTAATTTCTCCACCCCCACCCAAAAAAATTAAGTCTCATTTAATATTTTGTGTAATGTAATATCTTGTATAGACACCTTTTATTAACCTGACACGTTCCATATCATTACGAAGTGTCGTATTCATGATCTATGGAACAAGTACCAGTCTAATCTAATCTAATCTACTCAAATCTAATCCACAAGTAGAGGTTTCCATGAAACAAAACTCAATCTTGGAATGAGCTTCGACAATTTCCTTTAAAATTAGGACTAATGTTATGATAGTGACACCCCCCAACCTGTCTCTTCCAATCTAACACTGTGTTTTGCTTTATCCCTCCTCTATTCCTAGTTAATTCCTACTATGCAGAGCTAAAAACATATTTGCTTGTTTGACAATCACTGATTCTTATCATGACCTTGAATATTGTATCATTTTATACGTAAATTTTGCCGCTCTTTTCAAATCTTGATTCAAATATTGGGTTTCCCACTTTAAAAAAGTCAGTTTAGCCCGCAACGCAGCAATGCATTACTCTTTTTGCCTACCTACAACTTTTATCCAAAACGATTGGCTGTATCTCATCTCTATCCAGATTTATTCCCCATTATGGATTAAAATGGTCCACCCTGTAAGTTGTGAGAGGTAAATAACTTATAACAATATAGTGGGGCACGCCCAAAGCTATTTTTACGTCTGTACACTTCTCTCTGTTCAGAATGACGTGCTCTTTTCTGCTTGCCAGAAACTCTCCAGTGCAGCTCTATAGCTGGTTTGATATTCCGCATGCTTACCTTGTGTTCATGAGGCGGCGGCGCGGAATTGTATTGAACGCCAACAGGAAGTTAAGAAAGATGGCATCTATTGTGCGCCTGTATCTGCTGTTTCCTGCTCTGTGGGTCTCGTCGACGATCGTTGTTTTCGGAGCCCATGTTGTTACCTACAGAGGAGATTTTCGGCCCCTAGAAATCTCATAATACGCGAGCATAACACATGTTTCAAAATTCTGCAACAGATCGACTTTAGTTTTGTGCGTCTTTTCGACGAACGTTCTTGAAAACGGAAATGAACTGTGCTTTTTTTTTCAATTCTCAGGAATACTTCTCTCCAACAAAGCCCTGCGGTACACTGCGGCTAGAAGACAGCAGGTGCTTTGACATACTCTGTCTATAAGCGATTAGTATGCCTTCAGGTTCAATGACCTTCCTTGCGTTGAGCGATTTCAGTTGCTTTTCTCCCCATGGTGAAGTACTACAGTACGATTTCCTTCTGCGAAAGAGTTTTGGAAAAACATGCTTAGTATTTCGGCCCCTTCTGTGCCTCGTTTCAGTGCCAATGTGGTCAAAGAGTCTGGGCAAATGGAGTCGATCGCTGAGCAAGCATGTGTACAACGTTCTCTTGGAATTCTGATGATAGTTAAATGGGATCAAAGTAATTAAGAAAGATGTTATTTATATGTGCATGATGACCTGCATATAATCAGATACATGTTTTGTATTTTATTTGCTTGAGTTCTCCTTAGGGGGCGTGCGGCGGTTGGAATTCTACAGCAGACATCCCCACATCTACTTTGGTCCCATTTTATTATTATTGAAATTGTAACAAAACATTTTACACAGACATGATGAATATTTTGTTTACAGCTTTTAGTTGTTTATGTGCTTAGCTGTTGCTGAATCCAGACACTTAGAATAGCTTATGCCATTAAAGATAATCGTTACTTGAAAATAAAGATTTGATATTTGAAGCAAATAATAGCAGAAGAAAAATAATTCACTAGCATTAAAGGAAAATTGTTTAACTATTAAAAATGTTGAAAAGCGAAGCTGCTGTAAACTGAGAGACAAGATAGTGGATAAAGTCTGGATCTGATAAATATGACACCGTTTTTGTTTTCCCAAAATTCAGATCGAATTTATGGAAAAAGGGTTTGTCATAGCATGAGTAAAAGAACTGATGGGTTGATAAGGATTATCCTGAGGCAGCAAGGCACAGTGAATTTAGTAATGGAGGTACGAGTGTGCGGGGCGGTGGAGGAAGAGAAGGAGTTAAATTCTACAGGAACAAGTGGGCTTGACTCCGTCGCGCACTGTTCGGTGGCTCACGAAGCATGTTTGTAAATTTAGCCTAAAATTAGAAGAGGGCTGTGTTTATGCAGTGTTAACAGAAGTTTACGCATGGTCCAGGAGTTCGAAACCTGCCACCGCTTAAATTTCGATTAGTAGTCAGCATTGGTGGCCAAAAACCTTCGGCATAAGAAGTCACCCTCATTCTGCCATCGGCCTTACCAAAACCGATGGAAGAGTGGTTACAGATTCAGGGCACTCTCTTGCCCTTGGGTTGGGAAACTGCCTCTATAGGCTGAAGAATCAGCAATGACCAACACCATGAGTCTGCAGAAGCCAATGGAAACCACTGCATTAAATACACATAACGTGTAGCTACAGGATATGTGGCCTGAAATTGGAAAATGCCATGACGATCTCACCCCTGCCAAACGATTCCGGCATAGCCTCCATTCGGATCTCCGGGAGCGGCCTGCCCATGGGGAAAAAGATTGAATGATAAACGAAAGGACACTGCATTAAGGCGGAGCGTGAAATGTCAGAAGTCTGAATCTGATAGGGAAGCTAGAAAATCTGAAAAGGGGAATGAAAAGGCTTAATCTAGATACTGAAGTGGTCAGTGAAGTGAAACGTAGAGAAGACAAGGATTTCTGGTCAGATTAGTATAGGATAATGTCAACAGCAGCAGCAAATGGTATAACGGGAATAGGATTCGTTATGAATGGGAAGGTAGAGCAGAGAGTATGTTACTGTGAACAGTTCAGTGTTGTTCTTATCAGTATCGACAGTAAACCTACGCCGAAAACAACAGTTCAGGTATACATGCCGACATCGCAAGCTGAAGATGAAGAGATAGAGAAAGTATATGACGAAATTGAATGGGTAATATAGTACGCAAGCGGAGATCAAAATGTAATAGTCATGGGGCTCTGGAATCCAGTTGTAGAGGAAGGAAGAAAATGTTACACGAGAATATGGGCTTTGTACAAGGAATGAGAGAGCAGAAAGACTAATTGAATTAAATGTCAGCTGTAACAGCGAATACTCTGTCAAGAATCATATAGGAGGAGGTATACTTGTAAAAGGCCGGCTGATACGGGAAGATTTCAGTTACTCGTAAATTACATAATGGACAGGAAGTGATTCCGAAAACAAATACTGAATTGCAAGGCTTACCCAGGAGCAGATATACACTCAGATCACAATGTAGTAGTGATGAAGAGTAGGCAAGAGTTTAAGAGATTAATGGGGAAGAATCAATACGCAAAGAAGTGCGACACGGAAATCCTAACCAATGACGAGAGGTTTGGATACCTCTAAGGCTATAGACACGGCAATGAGGAATAGTTCTGTAAGCACTACAGCTGAAGAGGAATGGACGTCTTTACAAAGGGGAATTACAGAAGTTGAAAAGGAAAACATAAGTACAAAAAGATAACCGCGAAGAAACCGTGGGTAACACAAGAAATACTTCAATTGATCGTTGAAAGAAGGAAGTACAAAAATGTTCAGGGAAATTCAGCAAACAGAAATACAAGTCGCTAAGGAATGCAATAACTAGGAATGGCAGGGACGATAAACTCCCTGCATGATACGCATGCTGTGACCCAGAGGACCGGTCGAGGTGGCCGAGCGGTTCTAGGCGCTTCAGTCCGAAACCGCGCGACTGCTACGGTCGCACGTTCGAATCCTGCCTCGGGCATGGATGTGTGTGATGTCCTTAGGTTAGTTACGTTTAAGTAGTTCTAAGTTCTAGGGGACTGAGAACGATTTGATCCATTTTTGAGCTAAAACGAAATCAATGCATGGAAAATGTGAAGAAATCGAAAAAGAAATTATTGTCTGAAGGACTGACTCAGCATACTGGAAAGTCAAAACAACCTTCGGTGAAATTAAATGCAACGGTGGTAACATAAAGAGTGCAACGGGAATTCCACTCTTAAATTCAGAGGAGGGAGGGGACAGGTGGAAAGAGTACATTGAAGGCCTCTTTGAGGAGACGATTTGTCTGATGTGACATAAGAAGAAACAGGAGTCGCTTTAGAAGAGATAGGCAATCCAGTATTAAAATCAGAATTTAAAAGAGCTTTGGAGGACTTACGGTCAAATAAGGCTGAAGGTATTGATAAAATTCCACCAGAATTTCTGATATCATGGGATCAGTGGCAACAAAACGACCATTGACGTTGGTGTGTAGAATGCATGGCGCAGGCGATATACCATCTGACTTAAAAAAAAAATATCATCTACTCAATTCCGAAGACTGCAACAGGTGCAAGTGCGAGAATTATCGCACAATCAGCTCAACAGCTCATGCATCCAAGTGACTGACAAGAATAATGTACAGAAAAATGAAAAAGAAATTTAAGGATGGGTTAGATGACGATCACTTTGGCTTTAGGGAACGTTTTAGCTTTAGGAAAGGTAAAAGCACCAGAGAAATAATTCTGACTTTGCGGCTGATAATGGAAGCAAGAATTTGTCGACCTGGAAAAAGCATTCGGCAATGTAAAATGGTGCAAGATGTTCGAAATTCTGAGAAAAACAGGGATAAGCTGTAGGGAGAGACCGGTAATGCAGATTATGTACAAGAGCCAAGAGGGAATAATAAGAGTGGATGATCAAGAACGAAATGCTCGAATTAAAAAGAGAGTAGGACAGGGAGGTAGTCTTTCGCCTCTACTGTTCAAGGAAGCAATGATGGAAATAAAAGAAAGGTTAAGGAGTTGGATTAAAATTCAAGATGACAGGATGCGAATGATACGATTCACTGATGACATTGCTATCCTGAGTGAAAGTGAAGAAGAATTACAGGATCTACTGAATGTAATGAACGGTCTAATGAGTACAGAATATGGACTGAGAGTAAATCGAAGAAAGACGAAATTAATGAGAAGTAGCAGAAATGAGAACAGCAAGAAACTTAACATCAGGATTGATGGTCACGAAGTAGATGAAGTTAAGGAATTCTGCTACCTAGGCAGCAAAATAACCAATCACAGCTAGAGCAGGGAGGATATCAGAAGTTGATTAGCTATGGGAAAAACGGCGTTCCTGGCCAAGAGAACTCTACTAGTATCAAACATAGGCCTTGATTTGAGGAAGAAATTAATGTGACACATGGACTGTTGGAAAACCAGAGGAGAGTAAGCATTTGAGATGTGGGTATACAGACGTATGTTGAAAATTAGGTGGACTGATAAGGTGAGGAATGAGGAGGTTCTGGTCAGAACCGAAGAGGAAAAGAATATGTGGAAAACACTGACAAGAATGATGGATGGTATGATAGAACATCTGGTAAGACATCACGGAATAACTTCCATGGTACGGGAGAGAAATACGTGGCAGGCCGAATCAAACCAGTCAGTACACTGATGGCTCAAAAGAAAAAAAAAAGTCTTCCTACTCATAATTCGACAGCATCAGTATATTTTGGTCCCTTTCTCACTGAGAAATGTTTTGTAAGGCCTGTAAAAGATGATAATGTTTCATGTTATTAACGTGCTGTAAAGTCTGAAGAGGACTTATGCTTCAAGGTATGAATTTTCGTTGTAACTGTTGACACCGAAGTTACTTTGAACTTTTAATGTGAAAGGCGCTAGTTTCGATAGATCTTGAGACTTGATGGGTTAACGGTTTGGTGTATAAAGTAACTGAGATGAAATAAAGTTACATTTCAGATTTCATTACTTGTAGATTTCAAGTACCAGATGTTTAGAATGATTCTGAGGGGAAGGAGATCGTTTTCGAAAGAACGTTACAAACACAGCACATTTTTTGGACGGATATTGGTAATATTATCTTAAATAAGAATACTAAAAGAAATGGAAAATCATTCATTACGCGTTTATTTGTAGGCTTTTGAAAAAATCTCTTTAGCATCTTTTGGTGTTAGGGAAGTCTGCTGTTAGGCCGTCAATAATAAACGGCATGTCAAAATTACGACCGGAACAGCCGAACTGCCTCATTTCCTTTTGAAATTAGATTTGATCAGAGAGTGTGTGATACTGAATAATAGGAGTATGATTAATTACTCGCGCCCATGCAGTCAGGCAGTACAATAGTTATTCTGAAACAGCATTTGGTCAAATTAGCTTACGGAATTTATTTAAAATGATAAATCCCACTATAGGAACAGTATAGCGCAAAATGTCTGAAGTGCTGTTCCTGTCTGCAATAGATTAAAGCGCTAATAACCGGTTACTATTATGTTGTTCTGGCTTACAGTGGTTACTGTATAACTCGTAGCAGTTATTACGACTATAATGTAACCAATTCAAATAATTATTCTCTGCAGCAATGTAATCCGTTTATAGAACTGAACGTGTAATCCATCTGCGGGGCATTGCAGTTTTTTTTGGTCACAGTATACATTGCAAGACCAACACTAAAACAATGGATAGTATTCATTGGACGTTCGGTAAATGAAACAGTCGCCGTGATGTGTGAACTTCTTGAGGTGTCCTGATCTGCGTTTACGACAGCCAATGTGATAAAACATCAATATCTATGTTTGTTTGTTGTAAGCCATTTAAATACGATAAATCACAAAATGTTTGGGTTTAGGTTGCCACTGGATACGTCATGCGGTCTCGACTACTACTCGCTTACATACATCAGGAAAGATTCGTAGTCCTGAGTACTGCCTTCCTTTTCCAGGTAACCCCACAAGGGATATTTCAACTCGGAAGCGTCAGCACAAACGCTGCGAGGAATGCGCAGTGCTTCTTCTGAGAAGCGTCGGTATCACTGCTTCACTGTGCAATCAATTTGCGAACGTCGTATTGAGTGTCGAGAATAGATGTAAAACAGATTGATGAATTCCTTCCACGAGCATTGAAATCGGTATAAACACGTGTTTATTCGTTATATCGTCAGTATGAGGGTTCACATGTGAAAATAGTGCAGTTACTCGATGGTCCCATACCATACACATACACACACACACACACACACACACACACACACACACACACACCTTGCGCGCACTACCAGCCTGCTGCCAAAGAATTAGTTAATTTTAACGAAACGTACCACAGAATTCTCTGTTCACCCGAAGAAATCTCTCTTTAAACCAATAAATATTTGTACCTGTCCCTGCAGTTGTCAAACCGACTTCTTAACTAACTGCTGAGGTGTAACACAGAGCAGACGTTTCTTGATCGTCCCTCCTGTAGATTCAGGAGATATCATACTACACGTGATTAACTAATCTTCCAGGAGGCCACAAGCGTATACACTATTTTTACGGAAATATTATCAGTAGTTCAGTGTCTTGATTTTTTCTTTACTGCTTGGATATTTTTGGTAATTATGAAAGCATAACCTTCTCCACCCATCTATGAGTCTGAGGTGCTTTTCCATTCTTCATATGCTGATTCTGATGCATATGTCCTTTTAAATAGGACGTTGGATGGGTTTTATTCCGTAGACGTTCTTAAATCTCAAATCAGTGTTTTAAACTTTGCCACAGATTTGAAAGGTGACAAGCTGCAAGACGGTATCCTGTTCGTGATACACGAATGATCTAAAGGCAAGTGCCTGCAAGGCGTTGGATATATTAATGACCTTTGTCGGAGATTGTCAGTTAAAAAATTAATCTGTTTCATCACAATAATAGAGACTTGAAATACAATATAAATGATTTTCTTGTATGCCTAGAAGATGTGGAAAATTCTGAAGTGGTAGACGCTCTGTGCCTCCCTGAACGTGTAATCTCAAGGGTGGAGAAGCTAAATATCAGACATTAGAGACTAGCATCATTTTCGTGTAAAGTTAACAGGACACAAGAACAGAAATATTATACAAACAGTTTTTGTGTAGGTCAGAACCTAGAGGTAGTGCTTTTCTTGTGTGGTATTACTGCAGAATACTTGTCTGGAAATATTGTAACAGTCTACAGATCTTCTCCAGGGAACCAACTATTTGCGAGGAACCTAGATGTATTGTTCAGCTGTCATACAAGGAGAAAACAATTAATAGTTGGTGGAGATTTCGATGTAGATTTCTTAAAAGATACGGACAGTAAAAATGAATTTGAATCATCATGTGCGTGCCTGAATCTAGTTCCAATAGTCATTATTCCAACTCGTGTTGATAACATTTTTATACACGTGCTCAGGCTGAATGAATTCATGTGTAACCATTCGTTAATAGATTATCTGATCAAGATACATATTTAATGGAAACAAACAATGTAGCACTTTACAGCCCTGACTCAGGTGCATACGAAACACTGAGGCTTATTTATGCGAATCTCATGTAAGAGGAAGAGGCAATTAATATTACGACCGGAATAAGGCGAAATCCGACATTACTTGCATACTAAAAATCGTAATATTTTAAGAAAACTCATTAAAATGTCCAATAAAATATACGTCCTGACAAAACCAGGCAGAATATAATACTGCACATAATAAGATTAAAAGTACATGACATATTGTTAAATGTGAGACATGATAGCCAGTCAGCGTACAAGAAACCATGACAGTTAAACTAAATGGCAGCATTGTTACTTATAATTCGTAAGTTGCGACTCTTAAAATCAGTTTTTAAGTGTAGCAGCACTATTAGGATAAGGAGAGTAGACCTATTTGAAAATTTCAAAACATCGTGTTTTTGTTAATTTGCTTCAAATGTTCTCTGTGACGTCTGCTCTGTTGTAATGCTTAACCCAAGTTCATCAACTTTGTTATCAACATACAAGACGATTCACAGTAGTAAAAATATTTGACATCGCTGCCAGTGTGAAAGTGTGTAATTTCAATAACGGCCTAAGAGACACTGTGGAAATAATGAACATGCTCGAAACTGAGTTGTGTTCAACCCATGACTACACAAAAGCGGACGAGAAGCGTATCGAGCAAGAAGAGCAGCGGGTGACGGAGTCTGTTAAAGAGCCCCGCAGGACAACATTGACCACGAAGAAGATGGAGTACCTCCATTTGGATCCAGAAGGTTTGCTGTGTGGTCCAGTGATCTCTGACTATAGGTACGAGGGACGTTCAGTAAGTAACTCTTCTGGCTAATAAACCATATTTTTCAACTTTATCTCCATTCAATCCGATAGCTTTAAGCCACATTACTGAAAGGGCCTGAATGCCGGCATGGTACCACTCTAGTGGTCGACGTCGGAACCAACGTCTTGGTGCCTCGATAACCTCCCCATTATCCACGTACTGCTTCCCACGGAGAGCATCCTTCATTGGGCTTCGCAAGGTGCAAGCAGCTCCGCACTGACAGTCCTTCGTTGCTCTTTATGTTGGCGAGGAACGCAGCAGGCACGCAGTTCCGACTACCGCGACTGATGGACCATTGTGTCAGAACGATCAACTAAGATGTCCAGCTGTGCTGCGAGGTGTTTGATTTTGATCCGTCGATCACTTCGAATGAGATTGTGCGCAGTACTGAAGTCAAAGCTTAGTGCGGCCGGCCCTCACGAGGGAGATCGGACAGGTTTGTCCGACATTCTTACAATGATGATAGACGCCTCGCCCAAAGACTCGTCGTGCTTTTGTTCACTGCCAGATCTCCGCTGACATTCTGCAAGAGCCTGTGAATATATGCGAAGTTCTGATCTTCTGCCAAAAGTAACTCAATGAGAGCTCTCTGCTTGGAACCAATCTCCGATGCAGACGCCATTCTGAAAACCACGTAAAGCGCCGCCACCTATTGGAACTTCATGAAACTATAGGGGTTGAAGTGGAAATATTCCACCGTGTCCAACAACAAATTCAGAATTTTTCAACGGAAACTAGCCTAGAATATATATTGCATTACTTATTGAACGCCTGTCGTATATTTAAGTAGAAAAAGAGTAACACAGAACTTCAAATGCGTTTTTCTCGAAAGCGTTTATTTTTTTTTTCAAATTGGCAGGAAACGTAGCTCGAGAATAGTACATACGATACTGATGCTAAAATTCTTAATCAAAGCCAACGGTCTTGTCGCAGTGGTAACACCGGTTCCCGTCAGACCACCGAAGTTAAGCGCTGTTGGGCTGGGCTAGCACTTGGATGGGTGACCATCTGGTCTGCCGAGTACTGTTGGCAAGTGGGGTGCACACAGCCCTTGTGAAGCAAGCTGAGGAGCTACTAGATTGAGAAGTAGCGGCTCCGGTCTCGTAAACTGACCTACGGCCGGGAGAGCGGTGTGATGACCTCATTCCTCTCCATATCCGCATCCAGTGACGCTTGTGGGCTGAGGATGACACGGCTGCCGGTCGGTGCCGTTGGGCCTTCCAAGGCCTGTACGGACGGACATTAGTTTTAGTTTTTATTCTTAATTCAATTCTGTATCAGCGTGCGTAACCGTTTTGCGCTATCTTCATCTCATCTACATCTACTTCTGCATGAATAAGCCTACTCTGCTATGCCTGGCAGAGGTTTCAGTGAACCACCTTCAAGCTGTTCCACTCTCAAACGGCGCACGGGAGAAACGAGCAGTTAAATTTTTCTGTGCGATCTGTGATTTCTCTTATTTTATCGTGTGATCTCCCTTTGTAGGTGGGTGCCAACAGAATGTTTTCGCAATCGCTGGAGAAAATTGGTGATTGAAATTTCATGAAAAGATCCCATCACAACGAGAAATGCCTTTGTTTTAATGATTGCCATTCATTTCACATATCATGTCTGTGGCACTATCCCCTCTGTTTCGCGGTAATACAAAACGAGCCGCCCTTCTTTGAACTTTTTCGATCTTATCCGTCATTCCACCTGAAACGGATCCCACACCGCACAGCAATACTCCAGAATCGCATCTTTTAACTGCTCTGCCAGTGAATCACGGTCTTTGGTTTACTCTACCCGAAATATTATCTATGTGATCGTTTCAATTTATGTTCTTTGTAATTGTAATCCCTAAGTAGTTAGTTGAATTTACAGCCTTAAGATTTGTGTGACTTATAGTGTAAGTTGATGTCTTTTAATACGAGGGCTGTCCAGAAAGTAAGTTACGATTGATCGCGAAATGAAAATCACAGTGAAAATCAGAAATGTTTCATTTGTAACAGTTAGCTACACCTTTCAGCTACTTCTCTACGTAGTCGCCGTTCTGACTCAGACATTCGTCGTAGCGTTGTACCAACTTTCCAATACCCTCATCACAGAAGGCAGCCGCCAGTGCTTTCCGCCAATTCTCTACGCTGGCCTAAAGCTCGTTGTCTGTACCAAAACGTTGTCTTCATAGCCAGCGGTTCGTTTGAGCAGAGATGAAACTCAGTGGGAGACAATTACGGACTGTATTGTGGGCAATCAAACATTTCCAATTGAAACGATGCAAGAACATCTTCATTGCCCCTGCAGAATGAGGCTGAGAATTGTCTTGAAGAAGAAACCGCACAACAGTTATGTAATGTTGGTTGCATAGCTTCAGGGGAAAATTCTCACCATGCCCTCGTACTTGGCGGGAGACACTATTTTCTATAACATCTTTACGCCCTCACTAAGTGCTCGAGAATGAAAAGAGCGACATAATTCTACCTAGAGTCATACTAGAGATACTGCCCAACACTTCTTTGCATAGCTCTATCGGATTTTCAAACTCGTTTCCATTTCGCGACCGATCGTAACTTACTTTCTGGACAGGCCTCGTATTCATGTGAATAACTTCACACTTTTCTTTATTCATGGTCAATTGCCACTTTTCGCACCATACAGATATCTTATCCAAATCATTTTGCAATTCATTTTGGTCATCTGATGACTTTACAAGACGGTAAATGACAGCATCATCAACAAACAATCTAATATGGCTATTCAGATGCTGTCCTATGTCGTTGATATAGATCAGGAACCATGACCTATAACACTTCCTTGCTGAACGTCAGATATTACTCCTGTTTTACTCCATGACTTTCCGTCTATTGCTACTATCTATGACCTTTATGACAGGAAATCACGAATTCAGTAGCACAATTGAGGCGATATTCCATAGGCACGCAGTTTGGTTAGAAGACGCTCGTGAGGAACGGTGTCGAAAGCCTCCTGCAAATCTAAAAATTAGGAATCAATTTGACACCCCTTGTTGATAGCACTCATTACTTCAAGAGTGAAGAGAGCCAGTTGTGTTTCACAAGAACGATGTTTTCTGAATCCGTGCTGACTATATGTGTCAATAAATCGTTTTCTTCGAGGTAATTCATAATGTTCCAACACAGTGTTCCAAGACCCTACTGCAAATCGACGTTAGTGATATCGACTAGTAATTCAGCGGATTACACCTATTTCCCTTTTTGTATATTGGTATGACTTGAGCATTTTTCCAGTCTTTAGGTACGGAACGTTCTGTGTGCTAGCGGTTGTATATCAGCATAGTCTCAAAGGAACCTGACTGGTATACAATCTGGACCGGAGACCTTGCCTTTATTAAGGGTTTTCGGCTGCTTTTCTACACAGATGATATCCACTTCTGTGTTTCTCATCTTGGTAGTTGTTCTTGACTGGAACTCAGGAATATTTTCTTCGTCTTCTTTGGTGAAGGAGTTTCAAAATTCACGATTTTGTCTCGATTTTGTGGGTGAAGAAAATGGTATTTATTCCAGCACTTTGCTATTTTGTTAGATCTTAATATTTTTCAGTTAACTTATCCTATGTGTTCTGATGAAAATATATTGAGAATGTATTGTACAAAATTATTTTCTTACAGGCTTCGGGAATTCCCGCCAATTAACAATGTTACGGCCGCAAGTTTTTCTTCCACCCAGTGCAGCAGTTACAAGGAGCGTCCGATATGGACACAGAAATGATTACTCGGATAAAAAGGTGTAAGGAATAAAACTAGATTATTCCCTGATGGCATTATCCCCATACATGCTGCAAATGTTAATGGCTTCCTCCGCTACTGTCACTCCTGGGAAGAATATGCCAGAAATACTCCGATTTCTCCAATTGGCACACCATCTTCTACCGTCTACAGCTCCACTCATTATCTCCACGTGACGAAGCCAGAATATGTAAACTCAGAGAACAATGGCGAACTACTATAAAAATGACAATCGCCAAATGAACCCGTAGCGATCGAAATACCATCACGCAAAACAAAAGCGCTACTTATTTATGTACCAACCTAATATATCAGAGCATGCAAGTTTCACGTTTGTT
This sequence comes from Schistocerca serialis cubense, assembly GCF_023864345.2. Classification (NCBI taxonomy): domain Eukaryota; kingdom Metazoa; phylum Arthropoda; class Insecta; order Orthoptera; family Acrididae; genus Schistocerca; species Schistocerca serialis. The sequence continues at coordinate 621,306,006 of NC_064642.1, read as the reverse complement.
TAATGCCGTCTTCCTGAAGTTGCAATTTTATTGATCACCAGTGCGTATGCTATGGTATACCCAGGACAATTTTTCTCTAAATCATTCTTCTCTGGCTAAATGATTTTCTTGGAAGTAAAGCCATGCGATGGATCAAGATGTCTGTGTATCTTACGCATCTTGCTTGGCCGGAGTGTTGATCAGACCGCAGCGTAGATTTTCGAAACATTAATGGTAAAACCAGCTGGGTAATTAGACCATGTCATACTCCTCTTCAACTTCTACAACTCAACGTTGTTAACTCACTAGTGGCATTTGCCTTGGTATCTTTCGACGATCGAAAGCTTTCACATATGTTTCTCGCCCCTTTTTCAAAGAAGTGGAAATAACGGGTAAAACTCCCTTGGCTGTCATTGGTAGCTAGTCGTCAATGGCTAGGTACTGATGGCTGGGAGGAATGTAGGTGGGTAATATATTTTTTATGGTGGGATGGAGGGGGGGGGGATGTGGAGTTATCAGACAGGCTTGATGTCACGCACCACGACATTCTCTTCTGTGCCGACCTCTTCATCCCAGAGTAACACTTAAATCCTACATCGTCAATTATTTGTTCAATGTGTTCGATTCTCGCTTTACCCCGATTGTACTTACCCTCTGCCCTCTGCAATTCCCTCTAGTACTGTACCGCTGAAGTTTTGCCTGATGTTTTGGCATAGGTCCTATAATTCTGTTGTTCTTTTCAATGTTTTCCACATAGTTCCATCCTCGCTGATTCTGCGGGAAACCCCTTATCTCTTATGTTATCAGTTCACCTCATTTTCAGCTTCCATGTATGAAACCATTTCATAAATTTTTCCATTCTCTTCTTTTCAACTTCACCCATTGCAAACGAGTCACTTCCATAGAACTGTGTGTCCCAGAAGTACATGCTCAGAAATTTCATCCTCACTTAATGCCCGTGTTTGATACTTGTAGCTTTCTTTTGGGCAGGAAAGCACTCCTTGCCTGTGCTGATCAACCTTTTATGTCTTCGTTGCTACGTCCGTCATACATAATTTTGCATCCAAGGTATTACAAATTTCTGCGTCGTGTTTCCCATTGTTGATGTTAACTGTACGACTTATATCATTTCTGCTACCCCTCATCACTTTCATACCTCTTCGGTTTACTCTCAGTCCACATCTCTGCTCAGCAGACTGTTCTTTCGTCCAGTACGTCCTCTAATTCCTTCTTGCTTCCACTGAGGTCAGCAACATCATCAGTGAATCTTATGGTTGAATTACTTCGTCCTGAATTTCAGTCCCAATGCTGAACCTACCCTTTATTTCCGTCACTGCTTCTTCGATGTACAGGTTGAACAGCAGGGGAGAGGCTACGTTACTGATGTACACACTTATTAATCCGAGCACCTCGTTAATGGTCATCCATTATTTTTGTTCCTTCTTGGTTCATATTGTATAGTATCTTTTTCCTATGGATATTACCTATATTTCCAGGAATTTCGCACATCTTGCACCATTTTATACTGTCGTAAGCTTTTTCCACGTTGACAGACCCTAAATAGCTGTCTCGATTTTTCTTAACTAGTGCTTTCATTATGAACTACAAAGTCAGAACTGCCTATCTGATACCTTTACCTATCCTACAGCCAAACCGTATCTTCTTTTCCATTACTCTGTGTATCATTTTTGGCAGCAACTTGGTTTCGTGAGTTGTTAAGTTAAACGGATGAAAGTTTTTGCACCTATGTTCCGCTGCTATGTTCGGGATGCGCGTGTAAGATTTTTTTCTAAAATGGGATGGTATATTACCAGTCTCATATATTTTACACACCAACTTGATTAATTATTTGGTTGCCGCTTCCCGAAATGGTTTTAGAAATTCCGAGGAATGATATCTGTCCCTTCTGTCTTATTTGATTGTAAATCTCCCAAAGCTCTGCTATAGTCGGTCTGTAATACTTGGTCCCTTGTGTCATCCATATGGTCTTTTCCTATTACGTCATAGAACAGTTCCTCCCGCTGTAGAGGCTTTCAGTGTGCTCATTACATCTATCCGCTCCCTCCACTATATTTAACTGTGAAATTCCTTTTGCACTCTGTACGTTGACTCCTTTACTTTTAGTTTCGCTAATCTTCATCTTTACTTTTCTTTATGCTGAATCTCTGTTTCCGACGCCGTTTCTCTTTCAATTACTTCACATTTTTCATGCATCCGTTTCGACTTAGGTTCCTTGTACTTCCTATTCATTCATTCCGAAGTGAATAACGTTTTTGTATTGCTGTCTTTTCCTAAGCATTTTTGGTACTACCTACTTTCGTCCATCGACAGAAATATTTCTTCTGCTCCCCAAGATTTCCTTGCAGTTATCTTCGTGCACCGTATTATCTTTCCAACGGCTGTGATTACTCTTCGACTGAACTACCCGTTGCCCTATTTACTATCGCAGTACCTACAGCCTTAGAGAACTGCCAACATGCTTTATCATTTTTCAGTACTTTTCACGTTTTTTTTTTCCTGATGATTCTCTTCAGCTTGCTATTCATCACTGCTAAATTGTGGTCTGAGTCTACATCTATTCCTGGACACGTCTTATAACCAATATGTGATTTCGGAATCTCTGTCTGGCCATGACGAAGTCCAACTGGTACATTCCAGTGTCTGTAGGTCTTCTCCAAGTGTACTTCCTTCTCTTGTGATGTTTGAACAATATATTCGCTACTGCCAGTTGAGGTTTACTGCAGAACTCTATTAGTCTTTCTTGCACAGGCTTCAGTTGGTACGAATGAAGCCCTTTCTGATGAAGCACCCGCCACACAGATGCGGTATTAATCCTTGTACTGATAGATGGAAGTTTTTCTACAATATCAAGAATTTCCTCTCACAATGTGGAGCAGATCCTGGTCGACCAACATTATGGGTAGATTGTAGCATTCCTGTTGGTGAAGTGCTTGAAAATACTACTCTCCTTGAAAGGCACCGTTGTGAAATCTTTCTCTATATTCTCTTTCAGCCGCGGCCACATTACCATCACAGAATCCGCAAACAAAGCATGCTCCGGTATTCCTCGTTAGTAAACATTGCGGATAGTGCTACACGGGCTTCATCTTTGCAGCTGTTCGCTTCAGCCGTCTCAAACAGCGCTAAACAAAAGAAACACAATATCAATAACTGAACACGGTACTTAGTTACAGAGCCGTTGACAAGGGGCAGCTAACCAAACAAACATAATGGCTGGCAACGTATGATGTTCAGTACGGCGTGCAAACACACCGTCCCTCAAACACCCCTCTTTTCATGCACGTGGACGAATACGGAAATATGGTACTCAACTTTCATCATGCAAATAAAGTCATCTATCATTTACTCGAGGACTGACCTTCTACTCAAGGACTGACCTCATCTTTTGATACATATGTAAGAAAACAGCCTTTTAGGTCCTTCAGATTTCATATTTCTTCTGCACCTGAAGGAAGTTTCGATGAGTTTCGACAGATGTCACAGCCGTAGTGAATCATCAAATTGCGTTTTCGCAAGACACTCGTTACAAGCATTCCCAACTGTCTTCAATTGTGGACAGTTGGGAATGTGAGTCTCACGGGAAGTGTGCAAGGAATAAGTCCCTGCAGTCGCGCTATTCATCTATGTCCTCGGTGGCTCGGGTGGATAGAGCGACTGCCGTGTAAGCGGGAGATCGCGGGTTTGAGTCTCGATCGGGGCACACATTTTCAGCTATCCGCATCGAGGTATATCAACAACACCTGTCGGCAGCTGAGGGTTTCAACTAATTATCAGAAATTCCTGCAGCCTGTTCGCAACAACCTGCTGACAAAACGCCCGCCCACATGTTGACAAGACTGTTTTGATTATGCTGCTGAAGTTTCGCTGATAAGCCCTTACAGAAAATGGTTCAAATGGCTCTGAGCACTACGGGACTCAACTTCTGAGGTCATAACTCGCCTAGAACTTAGAACTACTTAAACCTAACTAACCTAAGGACATCACACACACCCATGCCCGAGGCATGATTCGAACCTGCGACCATAGCGGTCGCGCGGTTCCAGACTGTAGCGCCTAGAACCGCTCGGCCACTCCAGCCGGATAAGACCTTACATCTACCCTCACACAGTCCCGGTCTCCCTCTGTGCGTTTTCCATATCTTAGGAGCCATGATGTATGAGATTCGTGGCTGTCTGTCTGCTCCGTACGAAAAACTGCAAGCATGGATAGAATTATAGTCCTGTAGAAAAACCACGAACATTTTTCCGTGAAGGAAATGACCGTTTTGTCTCACAGTGGGATACACTTATTAACAGTTATGGCAATTACTTAACGAAAAAATAAACAGTTTATTTACAGTTTACCAGCTGCTTCTTTTTCATTTGACCACCCTTATATGAATAACACAGTAAGAATGCGAGACCGGCCTCACACTCTGTTTCCAAGGTTACACAGTAAAGAAGAATTACCTACGAAAATTCCAGATTTTCTTAAATTATATTTCGAAAATTAATTCGCCGTGGAAACGGTGAAAAGGGGAAAGGGAGGGATTGAGGGAGGGAGGGAGGGAGGGAGGGAGGGAGGGAGGGAGAGAGGAGGGAGAGGGAGAGGGAGAGAGAGAGAGAGAGAGAGAGAGAGAGAGAGAGAGAGACAGGGGGGGAGGAGAGGGAGAGAGAGAGAGGGAGGGAGGGGGATGCTCCTATTCTCTCTGGGACGCAAAGAATGGAAGCCTAGCAATACGAAGAGGTATTAGACCTTCGGAATGATATAGAAATTTTTTCAGATAACTTACAGAAGCGGTAGATGTGTAATTTTGTAGCAAATAACTTCAGGCTTGATCACGTAGTGCACCAGTACCACATTGTACAACCAGGGGTGCCAGTCTAGTGCTCAATTAAAATGGCTACTTTCACTGCTGTGGAGAATACTTGTTGCGTGTTTTGGTTTCATGAAGCGAGCATTTAGAATAACTGTTCGGCATAAATTGCCCACCGAACACGCTAAAGAACCACAAGCAGGCTCACAATTTACTAATTTACTCTTGGCCCAAGAACTTTGTTGAGGCGGGTTATTCACTGCGACGTGATAAATCACCAGGTCGTTCGCTTGTCGATGATTATAAGGATATGCTTGAAAACTTTTTAATTCCACATACCGATTAAGGTGACCGATGGTGATAATGTACTACCAGCAAGACGGTGCACCACCTCAATTCCTCGTGGAAGTTCCAGATTTCCTCGATAATCGCTTCCCAGGTCGGTGGACTGCCCGTGAAGGGCCAAACGCATGCCCCCTTCGCTCACCGGACTTGACACCACTGGATTACTTTCTCTGGGTTTCAGTACAGACCTTGTGTATGCCCCCTCCCCCCCCCCCCCCCCACCCACCATACTATTTAACCGAACTGAAAAATTGAATTTTTGATGCAGCAGCAAAGCTACGCCCGATTTACTGCAACGAGTGTGGAAAGAAATTGACTACCGGTGGGATGTTTGCCGCATCACAAATGGTAGTTACATCGAACCAAAATGACACTTGACACTCTAATGTGAAATGTGAGGTTGTTTGCTACAAGATGACACCTGTATCTATTCTGTTAGTTATCTCAATAAATTTCTATACGATTCCAAAGCCATAAAGTCCTTTTTGACTCATCCCGTATTAAGCGGACCAACGTAATGCATTGAGCGTATTGTAGACGAAATGAAAACAAACGGCTTGTGGTGTAATAGAATATCAACATTCGTATCCACATAATTTTACATGCTTTGGTAAGTCGATGTAATGACTCATCAGATTCGACAAAAATACGTAATTCACTGAAGTAAAGGGATATTATTTTCGAATACTTTGGCTGCCGAAGCGTCTGCTTGAAGGACGCCGAGGGCTTCGGGCAGGACTGAAAGCTCAGTCGAAGAAGTCCCAGTATCCAACTGAAATGATTCTGAGAAACTACACGAGACCAATAGCTAGTGGCCACAATTTGTAGGATGTTGATCCTAATTATGAGTTCACTCTTTCAATCAAGTGACCATCCCTCTCTGTACGGGTTCACTATTTCAGACTACGACCTTTTGAAAGGATTAAACGATTTGGTAGATAGGTTGTTAATAAAACGCCCACATTATTAAATAACAGAGTTTCAGAAAGTCTTCTTTTATTTCTAATAGTCATTCCTAAAAAAATACATTCCTGTATCAAGTCATTTCCACATTTTTCATACATACAATCATATATTTTTACAGTATTATCTTGTAATTGAGCCGATAGTCACAGTTTCATGTAAGTGAAACCAGTATCGAATGACAGTTGCGTTGTCACAGAAACAAATTCAGTATATTTTAAAGCAGTATTTCTGTAACGAGTCGGAAGATTTTGTATTATGTAGTGCCACACTTGCTGCAGAAAGACAAAGAGTTTATAAACACTGTAGCAGTCGAGGAAAGACCTGAATGTCTCTGGAAAACAGGATCGTAGGTAATCAATAGGTCACAATATTAAGTGACTGCGTTATCAGTATGTCAGGCATATGCATAACAAAGTTCTAAAAAATAATTACTCTTACGATACACAACAAAATAGCCACTTGTCCGAACAACTGTAGAGACACTGCAGTTCACGATTTGTGTTTTGGCAACTTTTTTCAGATTTTTTTGCGCTTTATTTCCATTGTAGAGTACGAATGATTATTGAGAGCTCATATAGTGATTTGTTTATTCTTGTTACTTTCAACGTGAAATATATTTTTTGAAATCTTAGATACTTCCAGAATAAACGTTCTCCAATTAACTGGGTTAATATCTAATGTATGTGTTAGTTACTTCTTCACATACACCTTCAGAATACACAATTTTATCGCCCAGTGTGCTGTATTTTCTGAAACTGCGGACTGTGATATCAGTTTCTGTGTCTAATGAGCAGTAATTGACCATTTCCTTGACACTCGATTTCTCACAAATTATTTTGTTATTTCACTCAGGTAGGCATATTTGTTTAAGAACGTCCCAATCCTGTTTATTGTGTCCATTAGAACGGACAGCATTTAACAGTTTATAATGCCGGGGCAATTCTGTTAAAAACAAATATATTAACTTATCTGGGAACGTCACCTGTAGTATCCGACATTTCCTCCTTTCACTTTGATTGCCATCTTTTGTTTATTTCACTTGTGTGTGAGAATCTGAATGCTCACGGTTCTTTCCCATGGATTGCTCACGATGTGTAGATAAGTAGCTAGTTATTTTCGTGTGAACTCATTACAGGTTGTTCTGTATCTCACAAGTTACTGTTGCAGACTTGTAAGTTTATATTCAAGATTATGTGTACGCAATAATTTCTGACGCTTTTTTAGCAGATTAACGACAACAAAATTCCCTTGTTTCATATATCTGGGAATCCGTGCGAAATTCTTTAAGTCTTACGAGCGTCCATGCTGCCGTAAGCGACAGTTTCCCTGGCCCTGAGATGTGCGCTGTTTGTACTGCAATTTCAATGTGCTACGTTGCCATGAACTCTCATACCCAGTACTGGTTCCGTCGCAGCATGGGGTTGTTTGTCCGTGGAGGATATGCGATTTCGGACGCATCGTAACTGCTCCACTCCTCCGTCGGTTCGTCGGCAACGCCGTAGGGGTACCGGGCATTGAGTTCGCCGTCAGAACCCGCCACGGACTCGACGGGTTCCAGAGGAATCACTTTGCACTGGAGAACGGACGGCGGCGGCAGTCCCGAACCGAGCGGAGTTGGGGAGCCGTTGGCCGCAAACCGTTTGGCGCTGATACCGCCGCGTTGGAGGCCGCTGGGGGAGGCGGGGGCCGGGGGCAGGAGATCGTCTGGGGGCGGGCGAGGCAGTGGAGGCGGCGCAGACAGGTCCACCTTCGACTGGACAGCGCGGCCGCTGGCTGCCGCCCTAGCTCTCGACGATCGGCACTTGACCACAACCGCGACGAGAACAGACACCACTACCACACCCAGGACCATGCTCACGATGAGCACGTAGTCACTGCTCATGACAGTGCCGGAAGACTGCTCGCTCTCCCGACTGACGGGGCTCTTGGGCCCCGGCAGCGGCTGCGGAGGACCTCTCGTCGACTGCACCGCGGCGCCCACGTCGCTCGCCGCGTCGCTGACCACTCCCGCGGCCATCTCTGGCCTGACGAAGAACCTCAGCTCTCCGCGAGCGGGTTGGAAGATGGAAGCTCTCAGCACGAACTGGAAGGCGTCCTCTGCCCCTCCGGGCTCCAGCCGCGGCAGCGCCCTCGCCACGTAGTAGATGACGCCGCTCTCGACTTCCTCGTGCGAGAACTGCTTCACCTCGCGCTCGCGCTCCTTTCTCTTCTCGCCGGAGCTGCGGATGATCTTCTTGATGCGGCCCAGTCTGGGCCTGCGTTCCACCAGGTACGTCGGATTGCTGTTGGTCAGCTTCGCCAGCGGCGTAGCGTCGAGCGCGTGGAGTCCCAGTCGGTTCTTGGCGCCGGCCGTCGGAGTGAAGTTGCCGATCCTGACGAGCGGCTCGACGCTGACCTCGACGTCGATTCCGTCGACGACGACGGCCGGAGCGCCGGAGGCTCCGTCGGGCAGCCAGGCGCGCAGCTGGAAGGCGTCGCTCTCGGCCGTCATGTCGGACTGCATGAACATGACGCGCTTGGCGTCCAGGTCGGCCTGCGAGAACTCGCGGGCCGGCGAGTCGTGGACGTAGACGGCGCCGTGGCGCGGTGGCCGCGTGACGTTGTAGCGTACGTCCTCGGGCCGGCCGTTGGTCGACACGACCAAATGGTCGGCCGTTAGCAGCGCCACGCTCGAGCCCTGCTGCAGTGCCACCGGCCGACCCAGAGAAACGTTGAGCGTGAGCGGCAGCACGTGGAACGTGAACACCGTGTAGTTGGGGTTGAAGCGGCCGTCCCACACGCGGAAGTAGAACGTGGCCGGCTGCAGCGGGCCCGAATGCTCGTAGATCAAGTTCCCAGCGTCGATGTCCGCTTGCGTGAATCTCACCACCTGCCGTACGAGAAGAGGATCATGAACTCTTTGTAGCAACTTTGCAATATTTTAAGATCATATTCGCCATTGACTACAGAAATTATTTATTTCACAATTCCAATTTCGGCATTTGGACCATTTTAAAATGGTACTGTGGCCGAAATGGCCCAGCGGTTCTAGGCGCTTCAGTCCGAAACCTACGACCGCTACGGTCGCAGGTTCGAATCCTGCCTCGGGCGTGGATATGTGTGATGTCCTTAGGTTAGTTAGGTTTAAGTAGTTCTAAGTTCTAGGGGACTGATCACCTCAGATGTTAAGTCCCATAGTGCTCAGAGCTATTTGAACCATTTTTTGAAAATGGTACTGTAAAAGATTTTGCTTCAGTACATGTCATATTTTAAAATTCACCGTCAGAAATAGGCTTTTTTTTTACGATGTCTTCTATACATGTCGGAGGATTTTAAAGTCGCATATGTGCTAAAGCAAAATCTTTTGCAGTGCCATTTTAAAATGGCCCAAAGGCCAAGAATGGAATTATGGCGAATATGATGTCCTTAAAAGAATTCTACATTACTGTGAACCACGACCATGATAAATTAATCAACTCTGGAACTGACTAGATACACATTTTTGGATGTGAGGTCCGCCAGTTATGCAAAACACCATTTTTCTCAGTACCCAAATATGTTTCGGCACCACTGTGCCTTTAATGGCCGGCCGGAGTGGCCGTACGGTTCTAGGCGCTACAGTCTGGAATCGAGCGACCGCTACGGTCGCAGGTTCGAATCCTGCCTCGGGCATGGATTTGTGTGATGTCCTTAGGTTAGTTAGGTTTAATTAGTTATAAGTTCTAGGCGACTGATGACCTCAGAAGTTAAGTTGCATAGTGCTCAGAGCCATTTGAAGCATTTGAACCACTGTGGCATCATCCGTGGATTTTCGTTTTTATTTATTCTGCAATGTGAACATTTTTCTTAAATGATTATAAAATTATGTGCATTTTTAGTTCAAACAACAGATCGTTTCTTTTTGTAAATACCTTTACATTTGGTGAGCATGAATTTTCTGGATCACTTTTGTATTAATTATTACAGGCAGTTGTCATCTGCAACCAAACTATGTTGATGAGAAATTCTTTGCTGGGAGTTAACCTATCTTCTAGAATGTAATTTAGTTTTTCACGATGTATTCGCGCATATTTTCGTAATTCAAATTTGGCGCCGAACTCTCTGGTGAACAAATGAACACTGACGTGGTTGGGACACGTAACAAACCACAATCACACTGTGTTCTGGTGTAGTGAAAAGCGTTCTACTGCGTTATTTGTGGAAAATACTTGTTATAGTTACGTATGCATTACAATATCTCAGCATGATGCGGAGAATGGAAGTGCTTGCCACACGAAAAGTAAATACGAAAATAGGCACGAAAACATCGCGAAAAACTAAATTACATTCTAGAAGATAGGTTAACTCTCAGCAAAAAACTTTCTCAGCAACATCGTTTGGTTGCAGATGACAAGCTACCTGTAATAATTAACACAAAAGTGATCCAGAAAATTTATGCTCACCAAATGTAAAGGTGTTTACAAAAAGAAACAATCTGTTATTTGAATTAAAAATGCACATAATTTTATAACCATTTAACAAAAATGTTCACATTGCAGAATAAATAAAAACGAAAACCGACTGGTGATGGCACAGTGGTGCCGAAACATGTTTGGGTATTGAGAAAAACGGTGTTTTGCAAAACTGGCGAATCTCACATCCAAAAATTTTAACTGCAAACGCGGCCAATAGAAGGAGCTGCAAATCAAAAAGATAGATACACATTCTTTACCTCTCTAAACCTTCGGATGTGTAACAGAGCACATCTGTTTGCGATGGATTTGCTTCTTTTGTAGGTTACGGGTCCCAAGCACTCTGACGCTAATAACATCAATTTTTCAAGTACTTTTTCTTTTGAGAAACAGTGAGTAAATGCATGAGGTTGAATTCCATTGGGAACTATCCGCTCAACGACAACAATATTGGTATTGCAAACAAGAACAATGGGAGCATCGGCCGTGAGAAGTTTGAAACCATTTATTACAGCAATTCGATTTCAATCGCTATGTGACAATTCTCACTGCAAATACTGAAATCTTTAAGACTTGTCTAATAAAATTATATTTTACAACTGCAACATATCAAAATTTGTTCGTTAACTCCTATGTTCTTCTCCATTGACGCCAAAATGAAGTTGTAACACGTGCTTTTATCACAAAAGTCTTCAAGACTACTATTTGCACTGAAGATAGTCATGCACTGACTGAAATCACTTTGCTGCAATAAATAATTTCAAAACACTTACGACCAATGCTGCCCTTTCCTTGTTTGCAGTAAGAATAACTACTTATCATGCGGTTTTAACTTTCTGAAGTGCAGGTATCACAAATATATGCTTATGTGAGAAGCGAATCTTGTTTTTCTATTTTACATATTTGTGGAATTTTTACATTTACGTATCATATCGATAGTTATTAACAGCACAGTATTCCAGTTCACAGTTTCAATATCGGAAGGATATGAGTTAACAAAGTGTTGTATAATAACTATAATAATTATAGTATTAGTGACCACTATTATTAATGATAATATAACAATTTCCAAGATTTCAAACTTCGATTGAAATGTGTAAAGAAAAGTAATAAAAAGTCAATAGTTAATCTGTTAGAAAATAAAATTAAGCGGCAAAAATCTGCTAGATTACAAGACGTGGAGGAAACAGAGGCGTTGGTAACTGCTCAGGATGAAAGAATCTAAGAAAAGAGTCTCATATACTTTAGGGTATCCTAAAATATTGTGTATAGTACAAACAATTTTCCTCTGAGGATTTCATTCTGAAATAAGATATTCATTCCACACAAATAAATAATGCATTTCAAAATAACAACTTGACTGGAATCTTCAGCTTTGCAATGTTTCGTGAAGGAATTAATAGACAGCAGGTAAAATATCCTAGCAAATAAAGAGTAACTAAACTTGCTGTAAGAGACGTAAGAGACAGGAAAATATAGAAGATGGTTATTCATAAATGAGTAGTTGGCATTACATCATTTGCTTAAGGAGTGGAAGCAGCAAAAAACGAAAGAAAAAATAGGACTGACAATGAGTGTTAACGTGTGACGGAACTATTTTATAATGGGTTGCAGAGACCCCTAGTTTTATACTGAAAGTAAACATAATTATAAGTATCACCTTATCTAACAACGTGAACGTTGATCCCAGAACTGGGTGGGGTAGTGAAAGATGTTAACGCCTCCAGTCGCACCACTGGAAATGCGGAAGTGGTGAAATGAGCATTGTTCACCTTTTTTGATCTATACTGCGAAACAAATATCGCTCCGTTACCCTTTACAGCACCTCCAGATGAAATGGAATATTTCGTTGGCAGAAATGAGTTAAGTCGTGTTTACTACCATTCAATATTTGTATGACTCAGTTCCCAACAGTATTCAAAATGTTTTCGTTTACCTCTTCCCCTGCCTCTCTAATTTGCATCGTTTTCCGAAATTCACTCTCTACCAACACGATACAAGACTAATTCGACCGCACTGAGCTTGGTATTCATCAATTATTTCCGATCTGTCAATACGTGTGTCCACCAACATTTAAGTAGTCAATATTCGCCAATGTCTGCCGCAAGTGTAGAGTTTGAACTCTTGTTGAAATCGCCAGTCACCAGATCAAAAAACTGAAGCATAATACGTTCATTGTGATGGAGGAAACGGCACAATTTTCATAGGACCTTACTATATCTCCCCGTGAGACGCAAATAAATGTAAAAGAGTACGAATAGGGAAGATACAAAATGTTACTAATATAACGGGTAGCGAAGATGCGTAAAATCCCTCGAAATGCCCCAGGTATACTTAGATATTGGATCAGTAACATCTACAAATATAAAGTGTGGCTACGAGAACCATGATGACTAAGTACAAGGAGATAAAAAGTTACAGTTATAAAATAATTAATTCGTAATTATTTTCAGTGACCTGATTAGGTTTCGGATATGGGGGTCTTAAAAACTGATGAACATATATGTTTGCAGAAATTGATAGTTTTGTCCGTGAATAGTGGAGCAATAGTATTCCCACAGCTACAGCCTGATGTGCATAGATATATTTCATGCCTTTGGAACGTACTGTCGGCAGATGTAGTGCTACGCTACCACTGAACCAACAAAAGAACTACTTGTCAGTGAAACCCACATGTGAAAATTGTGGCAATAATTTTAGCTAGATGAATGACTCGTAACGAAGTGTAGATTGAAATGTTTCAAATATTCTATAAATCCCATGCCTTTCAGAGTCATTCGGGAGGACGACGGTTCAATCCCGTCTCCGGCCATCCTGATTTAGGTTTTCCGTGATTTCCCTAAATCGTTTCAGGCAAATGCCGGGATGGTTCCTTTGAAAGGGCACGGCCGATCTCCTTCCCAATCCTTCCCTAACCCGAGCTTGCGCTCCGTCTCTAATGACCTCGTTGTCGACGTGACGTTAAACACTAACCACCACCACCACCACCACCACCACCTTTCAGAGTATTTCTGTTAATTTAGAACGAGTATAATGCGTAAGATACGATACTTGCTTCTATCATTAGGGACCGGATTTCCTTGAAATGTACAATTGTTTATAGAACTTGAATTCTGAGCCACGTTTAATCATATCGGTCAACGCAGTGTTTTTCCACAAACAATTTACTGCAAGCGTTTTCTTGCAGAACGATGACAGGAAAAAATGGCGCATCTTCTCCGTTCCTGTAATGTGTCGAGCGCTAGTCGAAGGAGGGAATGTAGACTTTGATGGACTCAAAATGTTTCACACTTTGAAGGTCACCACCACTTCTTCACCGTATGAGACCAGTACGCAGATTTACAGCATCACGAAGGATACGGTCGAAGGTCGAAAATAATAGTAGGCTAGTTGCTACAGTAAACAAGAAAATTAGCAACGTGAATATTTTACAATTACTGCGTATCAACGATTTTGTATTGCCACTATCTCACAGAGAAAATTCGCATGTTTTTAATTGCATTTGCCAGCTAGTAGGAATCATGTACGACGTCTTTAGTGTTACACATTTAACGTTCCATGAAGACCGTAGGTGACTGTGCTTAACAGTGTGCGGAAACAAGGCGTTGCGTTCAACAGGTGTTCAGGCGGTAACTTCGATATCGTGCTCATCTTGTGACGTCAGTCTGGATAGTGTAAACACAGGACACAGGACACCGAGAGGTACCGCCATCAAGGAGGCAGCGATGCCAGGAGCAGAAGTGTATGTGAAGGTAGATAATACGTAGTCCTTAAACGACATAGTTATTATACATAAACCTTAATGGACAGCGTCGTGTCCTAAGGTGGTGTGCAGTCCGTTTTGCGAAGCAACCGTATGAGACAGGAAGTATTAGACCCTACAAAACAGTTGCGTGCACTGCATCAGTGAACAATGTGTGTGGTGAAGTCAACACAGGCCTAACCGTAAAGCTAGAAGGAACACCCATCCGGGAGCACAAGCCCTAATGCGACACAGACATCACAACAAATCGGCGGTAGCAAAACACCACAAACATTGCGGTAAGAAAATAAAATTCAGTGACACTTCCATACTTGCCAAGCAGATAGGGATGCTGAAGCACAAGATCAGTGAGGCCGCTTAAATATGGAAACAGTGTTACAATATGAATAGAGAGGGGGGCAAGAGGTTTGCATTTTCGTTAGCAACCGTTGCCCAAACAACTTAATCTGCGAGCGCTACCAGCCATAAACCGCCGCTACGTGAGCCACGTCTCACATGAGTAAGACAATTATCGACACCCCATTCCTGTTTGACTGCCAATCATGGCTCATATTGAATGAGAATTTTTGTTCTGTCTTGGAGTCGTCAGTCTTCTGCCTAGTTCAATATGGCTAGCCACGTATTCCTTTCTTCTAGTAACTTCTTCATCTAAGAGTATACTTCCAGCGTCCTCAATGATTTGCAGGATGTGTTCCAATCTCTGTCTTCCCCTAGAGTTCTTACCTTCTACAGCTCTCTCTAGTATCACGGAAGTTATTGCCTAATGTCTTTACACATGTTCTGTCATTCTGTGTCTTCTTCTAGTGAGTGTTATGCATATGTTCCTTTCCTCACCGATTCTGTGGAGAACCTCATAATTCCCGATCTTAAGAATCCAGCTTAATTTTCAGCACAATTCTGTAACACCAAGTCTCACACCTTTCGTTCCTCTTCTTTTCTGGATTCCCTACACTACTATACAACAATACAATGCTGTGGTCAAAATGTACTTTGTCAGAAACGTCTTCTTGAGAGTAATGTCGATGTTTGATACTAACACTATTTTCATGGCCAGGAATGTCCTCTTTGCATGTGTAAATCAGCTTCTTATGACCTGCCTGCCTAATCGGCACTGTGTTATTTTACTTCCAAGTTATCAGAATTCCGTTACTTCGTGGTCTCGAATTTTGATGTTAAGGTTATCACTACTCTCATTTCTACTACTCCTCCTTACTTCCGTCTTTCTTCAGCTTGCTCTCAATCCATCTTATACTCTCTTTAAATTCTTCGTTCCATTCAACACGTCCTGCATTCTTGTCCACTTTCACTGATGATGGCAATGTCATTAGCGAATTTTAGCATTGACTTTCTTCGATCTTGAATTTTAATCCAACCCTTGAATCTTTGTTTTATTTCCATCATTGTTTGTTGACGTATAGATCGAACAATATGGGCAAAGATGACATCCCTGTCTTAAACTATCTTTAACTCGAGCACAACGTATGTACAGTAACAAGAATGTTTATTAGACGTCTTTCTCTCTAGCTTACTTCTTTTTTTATCTCAGGATTTCAGACATCTGGCACCAGTTCCCATTAACGAAACTGTTCTCCAGGTCGACAAATCCTATGAACGTTTCCTTTTTCTTTAGTCTTTTTTTTCATTATCAATTCCAACGTCGCCTCTCTGGAGCCCTTACCCTTCCGAAAGGCAAACTGATCGTCATCTAATACATCCTCATTTTCGTTTCCATTCTGTATATGTTTCTCTTGTCAGCAACTTGGGTGCAAGAGTCGCTTACCAGATTATGTGGCAGACCTCGCACTTATCGGCCCTGCCAAACATCGGGACTATCTGGATGATATTTTTTCTCTATGCCTTACGATATATCATAGATTCCACACAGCTACTTTAATATCGCTTGGTTACCACTCCCCCCCAATGATTTCAGGAGCTTTGAATGAATGGGGTAATAAACAGCAGCAATTATGCTTAGGAGACTATCAACAATTTTTTTTACTTGTGACGTAATTTCATATCCAGTAGAGGGGTCGTGATGAAATATAAGATAAGGGGACCATCGACGATGCGGTACACCAGTTCATCCAGAGGAAGTTACGGCAACAGTGAACATGTCCGTGACGCACATCTCTGACAGCAGAAGTCTGCGCACATACGACATCGTTATTCTACCTTTCTTCGCCGACAGATGCATCACACGTCACGTGCACCTCGAAATTTTCGGACCGGTTAATACGGCATCAAATGGAGAGGATGTTCGATTATCCACCAACACGGAACACTACTACAATAACATATAACGTTCTCAGGTCGATGAATAGATCTCATGTTTGAGGAAAGAAAAGGAAACTAAATTGTGCTAGCGATATTACATACGTGGCTCATATAAAATACACATAAGAACCGAATAATCGTTTCCCTGTGTGTATCTACATTTATGCGGTATGTGGAAGACGGTACATTCCGCGCCACTATAATCTCCCACGTATTCTGTTCTAGGCGTGTGCTTCGCCATAAGGGCAGCAATGATGCTTATTCCGCAAGATGTGTGTTGGAGGAGCAATGTGTTGCTTGACTTCGTGGGACATGCGCTCACGGAATTTTGACAGTGAAGCATTCAGTGATGCAGTTCGGTTCTGTTGTAACATCTGTCACAGTAGTATGATGAGCATCAGATTGACGTTTTTGTGATTACTAAACAAACTCGTCATGAATTCGCTCTCTTCTTTGGAACTAGCTTCCTCTAGTTCTCCTGCCTGCTAAAGGTCGTTGGATCATTTTTTTAAAGGGGAAGGGGAATATTAATGCCAGGACTCGCACACAACGAAGTCCTTGAGGATAAGGAAGATTTAGACTTTTTGAGAGGAATTAACGCCATAGGCCTATTTAGAACAGAATAAAACTTAAGGCTAAACGAAGCTGATTATGTAGAAAACAGTGCCATTATCTCTGTCCAGTTATGAAGCGTTGTGCAACACTGAATAAAACTTACTTGGCCTGTCCTAATGATGTGGAACATATATTTTGAAAGGCGACTTGTAGACTGGTATAGGCGAAGAAAGATTTGTTCAAGAAAAATCGCCAGTGCTATCAGATATTGATATGGAACGGAGGAAAAGGGTCTGTAATCATTGTTTGGTTGTGAAATATGGAAATATGGATAAGAAGAAGATGGGACCGTTTCAGATGTGGTGCAGTCGAATAATGTTGAAAATTAAGTGAGAGCAGTAAGTACGAAATGGAAAAGTAGTAAAAAGAGTAGGTGAGTAAAGAAGTGCGCTTAAGATGATGATAAAACGAATAAGCAACAGGCTAGAAGGGGTTCTGTTGCAGACTCCGGAAATGGCCAATTTGGCATCGGAGGGAAGAGTAGACGGGAAAAAATACTGGGGGGGCAGACGAAGAGTAGAATATGCCAAACATATTGTAGAACAGGTTGCATAGAGTAGGTATGTAGGGATAAAAATGTTAGCACAAGGTGGGAAAAGTGAAGGTCAGCGTCAAACCGGTTAAAAACTAACGACACTTTAAAAAAAAGTTCAATGTTGAGAGGAAATGCTGGTTTTTTTCAGAGAACTTCACTTATGATATCTTCTTCGGTTATGATACATCTACATCTACATTTATACTCCGCTAGACACCCAACAATGTGTGGCGGAGGGCACTTTACGTGCCACTGTCGTTACCTCCCTTTCCTGTTCCAGTCGCGTATGGTTCACGGGACGAACGACTGCCGGCAAGCATCCGTGCTCGCTCGAATCTCTCTGCCGGCCGGTGTGGCCGTGCGGTTAAAGACGCTTCAGTCTGGAACCACGTGATCGCTACGGTCGCAGGTTCAAATCCTGCCTCGGGCATGGATGTGTGAGGTGTCCTTAGGTTAGTTAGGTTTAAGTAGTTCTAAGTTCTAGGGGACTGATGACCACAGATGTTAAGTCCCACAGTGCTCAGAGCCATTTGAACCATTTGAACCTCTCTAATTTTACATTCGTATCTCCTCTGGAGGTATAAGTCGGGGGAAGCAATATATTCGATACCTCATCCAGAAACGCACCCTCTCGAAACGAGATAGAAGTCGTGGCAACGTGTTGCGGCAACGTTCTGCCTAGTTTCGTAGTAATAGTGTTCGTGTCCAATCCATAGCTTTATAGCCAACGGGCTGCAAACTTTTCTGGCTAGTAGGCCAACCTTCCGGTGGATACGTGTTTGGCTCACCTGTTGGGCTCTCGGCAGACGAATTGTGGATCAGCCGCTATGAAGGAACGAACTCGACTGACCCTGACAGTTCGCCTGAAGATGACGACCACGAAACTTGTCGAAACGTTGCGACAGCATAACGTCGCAACTCGACTGATAACGAACATTACTTAAGACTCCATAGAACGAAGCTTTTATATGTTAAATGCCTTTGAGATGATCGTTGTTCGAATTCCGTACTTCACAAATCATCGATATTTCGCCTTTGTTGTTAGTTGGGATCACTCGGTACTTGGGTCGCGCACTGTTGAGAGCATGTTAAGAGAGGAAGTAAGGCAGGTAGTTACCGTCTCGTTGGCGGCGCCGAGCGAAGCGTTGGCGGCGTTGACGAGGCGGCCTGCGCTGGGCCCGCTGATGACCTCGTAGACGAGCTGGGCGGGCGGCGTGTCGTCGTCCTCGGTGAGCAGCAGCTCCCTGGAGAGGGCGCGCGCCTGGCCCTGCACCACGGTGGCGTGCGGCGCCGGCGTCACCAGCCGGAATGGCTCGTCGTTGACGGGCGCCACGGCCACCGGCAGCGTCGCGTTCAGCAGCAGCACGCTGCCCGGCTCCAGCCGCAGCGAGAAGCGCACCTCGTCGCTCAGCGTGTCCGACCCGTCGTGCTGGTACACCACCTGCCGCCGCCACGGAGATGCACACTCAGCGTCCACAACAACTAGAGGATACGTTTACACCAGCAGTAAAAACTCCAGATTGCCGACAATACAATCCAACAATGTGCCCAGCAGCAGGAATTTCGGGGGCCGCTGTGGCCGAGGAGTTCTAGGCACTTCAGTACGGATCCGCGCGCCTGCTACGTTCGTAGGTTTGAATCTTGCCTCGGTCATGGATGTGTGCGATGTTCTTAGGTTAGTTAGGCTTAAGTAGTTCTAAGTCTAGGGAACTGATGACCTCAGATCTTAAGTCCCGTAGTACTTAGAACAGATTTTTGAACAGGAATTTCAACCATATATTCAGTAACATTGGTAACATTGTTCCCTGACAATGTCTCCAGCAATACGTTCCGGGTCAGAAGTGTTTCTCGGGCCGTAATATGGCCAGTACATGCACAAAAGAGAGCTATTGGAAGTCAGTGCAGCTTTATCGTATATACATTCCACAAAGAAAATATAAGGGGCAATCACATGAAAACGAGACAGATGGAAAAAATATTGATAAACAGTTTATTGAAACATCCCGGTAGATTTAAACTGTGTGCCGGACCGAGACTCGAAGTCGGGACCTTTGCCTTTCGCGGGCAAGTGCTCTACCAACTGAGCTACCAAAGCACGACTCACGCTACGTCCTGACAGCTTTACTTCTGCCAGTACCTCGTCTCCTACCTGGAAACGGTTTATTATTTCAAAAGTAATTGCTATAGGCCAAACTGTTAATACATTTCGGCTCGTGCGTCCTTGTTAAGCAGGAGGAGAGGACCACAGCCAATGGGAATATTACAGTTTGCAACACAATGGTCAGCTGTAACTTCATTATCAGTTTATTGGCCACCGGTTTCGACGATAAAATTCATCATCATCAGGCCCTGTAAATACGAGGGTCGTTCAGTACGTAATGCCCCACTTTTTTTTTTTTTAATTGTTGGTGCTTAACATTTGATGTCTGTTCTGTGCGCCGGTGAAGTTTCGAAGCGTTATGGCAGGTGGCAGAACCGTAGTACAGTGTCAAAATGGCGTCTACATACGATTCACGTTACAAGCAGCGTGCTGTTATTGAGCTCTTCTGTGCAGAAAAACAAACCGTGATGAACACCCATAAAGTTTGCGTGCAGTGCATGGCGATGCAGCAGTTGATAGTACAGCTGGGCGGTGGGTAAAGAAAGTTACGGACTCAAAAAATGCAGAAACAGAGCTCCATGATCAGCCACGCTCGGGACGTTCTGTCACAGCCACTGCTCCAGACATGTTGAATCGGGCGGATGACGTTATTCGTGCCGTCTGGCGCATCACAACGTGAAAGTTGGTTCTACAGTCGTCGGTTAGCATTGAAAGTGCGTCTGAAACGATCGAGACTCTCAGATATTCAAAGAGGTGCTCACGATGGGTTCCACGAATCCTCAGAGCAGGCCACAAGATTGAAAGAAAGGCTATTTCATCTCAATTGCTGGAGCGTTTTGAGACGACGGAGAGGCTTTTCTGTCACTTTGAAGACGACGAGAGCGTCAGTCATGCAGTGAAAACATGGTTACTCCTACAGGTCGAGAGCTTTTACCAGCAGGGAATACATGTTCTTCCACAACGTTGGCGTACGGCCATAGAACATGATGGACACTATGTAGACAAATGGGACATGGACACCACATGTTGATGTATATTGTCACCAAATTCCGACACTTAACAATAAATATGTTCTGAGAAAAAAATCTGGGGCGTTACTTATTGAACGACTCTCGTACATAGTACTAGAATTTTCCCGAAAAATATCAACCAGAAACTCCCACGTGAAAATAACCGGTATCCGCATAAGCTCTTGTGGTAAACAACTACACCCACACTACAAGAGCTGATGCAGACACCAGTTATTTTCAAGTGGAACTTTCTGATTGATACCTTTCGGAAAATTCACCCACTGTATATTTACAAGACTTTGGAAACAGATTGCTAATAAATTGATGTCCGCAACTCGTGGTCGTGCGGTAGCGTTCTCGCTTCCCACGCCCGGGTTCCCGGGTTCAATTCCCGGCGGGGTCAGGGATTTTCTCTGCCTCGTGATGACTGGGTGTTGTGTGATGTCCTTAGGTTAGTTAGGTTTAAGTAGTTCTAAGTTCTAGGGGACTGATGACCATAGATGTTAAGTCCCATAGTGCTCAGAGCCATTTGAACCATTTGAAGAACACGGGGCCCAATCAAGACATCACCAACAATGCCTGCCCAAACGTTCACAATCTGTGTTGATGACGTGATTGCACAATTGCGTGCGGATTCTCGTCAGCCCACACATGTTGATTGTGAAAATTTACAATTTGACCACGTTGGAAAGACGCCTCATCCGTAAAGAGAACATTTGCACTGAAATGAGGATTGTCACATTGTTGGATGAATCATTCGCAGAAGTGTACCCGTGGAGGCCAATCAGCTGTTGATAGTGCCTGCACACGCTGTACATGGTACGGAAACAACTGGTTCTCCCGTAGCACTATCCATACAGTGACGTGGTCAACGTTACCTTGTACAGCAGCAACTTCTCTGACGCTGACATTAGGGTTATCGTCAACTGCACGAAGAATTGCCTGGTCCATTGCAGGTGTCCTCGTCGTTCTAGGTCTTCCCCAGTCGCAAGTCATAGGCTGGAACGTTCCGTGCTCCCTAAGACGCCTATCAATTGCTTCGAACGTCTTCCTGTCGGGTCACCTTCGTTCTGGAAATCTGTCTCGATACAAACGTACCGCGCCAATGCTAGTGCCCCGTGCTAATCCATACATCAAATGGGCATCTGCCAACTCCGCATTTGTAAACATTGCACTGACTGTAAAACCACGTTCGTGATGAACACTAACCTGTCGACGCTACGTACTGATGTGCTTGATGCTAGTACTGTAGAGCAATAAGTCGCATGTCAACACAAGCACCGAAATCAACATTACCTTCCTTCAATTGGTTCAACTGGCGGTAAATCGAGGAAGTACAGTACATACTGACGAAACTAAAATGAGCTCTAACATGGAATTTAAGCGTTTCCGGACACATGTCCACATAACATCTTTTCTTTATTTGTGTGTGAGGAATGTTTCCTGAAAGTTTGGCAGTACCTTTTTGTAACACCCTGTATATTCATATGGATATAGTGTTAGTTCTTTCGGACATGTCTGAAAGTGGCACACATTTTCACCTGTTCCCGTTGGTATACATCAACGCCCGTTAGCAGCTGAAGGTATTAATATAATTCTAATTTCGCTTGTCTGATGAGCTACGCCACCTCCGTACCGTATTATTAGAGTCGTTCGCCGTGCCTTGTATGCGGCGCGTGCTAGAGAAAATGAGGAGTTGGAAGAAACTGTTGAAGAAAGAGGAATGGTCGCTTTGCCATACGTAGGCGGCGTTTCTTCGAAAAATTTGGAAATTTGTGTTTAGTTCCTAGGGGACCAAACTGCTGAGGTCATAGGTCCCTAGTCTTACACACTACGCAATCTAACTTAAACTAACTTGCGCCAAGGACAACACACACTGCCATGCCCGAGGGAGGAGTCGAACCTCCGACAGGGGCAGCCGCGCGGACCGTGGCGAGACGCCCTAGACAGCTTTCTTCGAAAACAGGTAGGTTATAGGAGAAACAAAGTGAAATAATTCTTTCGTCCGACAACGAATCTCAGAGTTCGTTTAGATGTTGGTTTAAGACGGCCTGGTGTCTATGAGATTTTCTGTAGATGCGGGATCTCATACATTGGACGAACTTGTCGTACCGTGGAGGACAGATGTGTCGGACATCGACGAAGTACCACTGTGGACCAAAAAGACGAATCTACAGTGGCCTAGCATTGCCTCAGTACAGGACATTGCATGGAATACAAGTACACCGAAATTCTGTCGTCCTCGTCTTCGTACTGGGACAGCGTATTTAAAGAAGCAGCAGAAATTCGCAGCTTGACTGCTTTGCTTGACAGGGACACAGGATTCCACTCGACACGGCATGAGATCCAACGCTGGCCATTTTAAAATTTACTGCGAACACAAAACATAAATGTTGGTCTTACGATGGATGACGCTGCGGTCGTTGACTCAGATATTTGTTTGACAACGACGGGAACGGGCACACGT
Source organism: Schistocerca serialis cubense (assembly GCF_023864345.2). Taxonomy (NCBI): domain Eukaryota; kingdom Metazoa; phylum Arthropoda; class Insecta; order Orthoptera; family Acrididae; genus Schistocerca; species Schistocerca serialis. The sequence continues at coordinate 621,282,705 of NC_064642.1, read as the reverse complement.
CAGCGCGGACACATATTCCGGAAAGCAGCTCCCGACAAAGGGCACTGGGGTGGCCGACGGCAGCGTACAATGTAATTGACAGCCTCTGTGCGTGCGTTCATCGTCCGACAGGTAGCGTAGCTGTCTCTCTCGCTACCGATCTGCATGTCCGTGCTTACCGAAATTTGGCGCGTTCACGCATGCGCAGTTTGTTCTCTGACTGTCGTAATTAGCAGGCTTCGGTCACAGCCTGAGAATTGTGTTCGCTGCACGAATATGTCATTAGTTGTGCCGACGAAATATTTTGGAATTTTCACGACATCCGACGTCTAACCCAAGAGCCGTATTTGCTACTAGTCTGTCGGGAAAGCCTCGAGCAACACAATATGCACATGTTTTGGCAACTATGTGCCTCTACAGTACTAGACCATGTTAAGGTGAACCACACCAAATGATTCTGTCAGTGTCTTGATGATTCTTTGGTGCTACCAGAAGCAGTAGTTTGAGCTGTGTCTGTCTCTCTTGGCTGATGATAATCCAGAAAAACACATTCCCCGTCGATTCAATTACACTCTGTGAGGCGTTATACCCCGAAGAAAAAAATTGCAACACCAAAGAGTAATTAATGTAGAGTAATGAAATCACGGGAACACATTTGTCTAGGTAACATATTTAAGTGATGAACATTCCAGGTTCACAGGTTAATATAAGCGCGAGATAGGTCATTGAAAATGTGAAATCTTTGTACATTCATAATCGGTGTAACCGGTAGAATGTTGAAAGCAAGCATGCAAACGTAGATGCACTGTGTTGCACAGATGCCGGATGTCAGTTTGTGGGATGGAATTCCATGTCTATTTCACCTGGTCGGTCAGTAATGGGACGGTTAATGCTGTCGTTGTGTGTGGCGCTGGAGTTGTCGTCCGGTGATGTCCCTTATGTGCTCGACTGGAGACGGGTCTGGTGATAGAACTGGCCAAGGCGTCATGCCAATACCCTGTAGAGCATGCTTGGTAGCAACAGAGATATGTCGACGAGCGTTATCCTGTTGGAAAACACCACCTGGAATGCTGTTCATGAATGGCAGCACAAGATTTCAAATCACCACATTAATTCACAAATTTGCAGTCAGGGTGCGTGGGATAACGATGAGAGCGCACTCCAGACCACAACCACAGCTGTAGCCCCAGTGTGTCTATCACACAGACGGACTGGTCGCAGGCCCTAAGCTAGCCGCTTTCTAACACACGGCCATCCCTAGCACGGAGGCAGAACCAGCTTTCATCAGAAAACACAACAGACCTCCACCGTGCCTTCCAACGAGTTCTCACTTGCACTAATGAACTCGCAATCGGCGGTGGTTTGGGGTCGGTGGAAAGTACAGCACAGGGCATCTGGCGCGGTGCTGTCTTTGAAGTGAACTATTTGTAACACTTTGTTGTGTCACTACGGTGTCAACTGCTACTCGCATTGTTACTGTAGATGCTTTGGGTTGCACCACAGCCATATCTCGAAAAGATGGTTTTGTCCTCTCGTAGTGCCAAGTGGCCATCCAGAGCCATCTTGGACCGTACATTCCCGTGACCACCGCTGCTAGCAGTCATGTACAGTGGCTACATTCCTCCCAAGTCTTTATGCAGTATCGTAGAAGGAACATCCAGCTTCTCGTAGCCGTACCAGCGCCAATTGATGCGACTGGCGCGAAATTTGAATAGATAATCATCTTTCAGATGCAAATACACACCTACCAACTTTAGTTTATGTCACACAACCCCTTCTTGGTGTTGCGATTTTTTTCTTTCTGTGTATCAGGACTACTGTTGTTTCTAGTCATTTCCTGAAATGAAATGAGTAGGAACCATGATGCTAGGCTGGATAGACAAGTTCCATTTTTTTTTGGGTCACCCTTACCTACTGTAAGGTAATTAGTCCTCTCATATAAGCGCCTCTGAATAACCATTTAATTTTGTATTGCTGAGAGGTCCCTGCACATCTGAACCTGAATACGATAATGATCCACGTAAATTGATACTCCTAACATCACCTAAGAATCATGACGCCGAAAAAATGTTATGTCGCGAGCAGTGAAGCTCCCAACAAGTTTACAGAAGTGAGAAAATTTTGCCATCCTGATTTTCGTTATGACTTATACACTGCTTGTTTAAGGCGGATGGATGCTGTATGATTGAACAAAGCTTTTTCTGCAGCTCAGTAATGGACATACGTATACTTGCTATACACTCATGGAGAGCTAAACGAGCTTATTAAATAGCCCTTGTTATCTACATCTACACTACCTGACCAAAATTGTCCAGACACCTATTATTGGACCTTAATACGAGGTGTGTCCATCTTATACCTTTATGACAACTTAAAATCCGCTGCGGACACTTTCAGTGAGGTATTGGAACGTCTGTGGAGGAATGGCAGCCTATTCTTCCTCAATAGCCGCATCCAGAGGAGGTAGTGTTGTTAGACACTGGAGTTAGGACCGAAATCGATGTTCTAAATCATCCCAAAGGTGTTCTTTGGTTTCAGATGGGTACTCTCGGTAGGCAGTTCGCTTCAGGAGTGTTGATGTTCACAAACCAGTGCGTCACAAATCGTGTTTTATGAAAGGACGTCTTGTCATATAGATATAATCGTAATCGCCGATATGCTTCTCTACTGTATGCGTTAAAATATGTTCATATCTTTACACATTTGGGGTAATAATGGAGCTACACCCTGACCACACCCCCTCCTCCCTTCACATACCACTTCCCCTGTACTTCGTTACTGGCACTAAAGACGATGGCAAGTAACGTTCTATAAGTATTCTCCAAATCGAAACTCTTCCATCGTACTGCCGTAAGGCATAGCGTGGTTTCTGAATCACTGGTTCCCAGTCATCCACTGTCGAGTACCGTCGGTCTTTGCACTACGTCAAGCGTCGATTGACTACAGAATTGTGTGACTTCTGAGGAGCCGCTCGACCACCTTAGTCCGCTATTCTTAACTCCCGGCTCTCAGACTTTGTGCTAGTTGGACTGCTGGCAGAACTTTGGAACTCACGGGTGATTGCTTCCGCTGATTCCATGTGATTTTTTACAACCACTCGCCGTAATGTTCGACGTTACCTCTCCGCGAGTACATGGTGTCTTGCAGGTTTTGGTTTAGTGATAGTAATTCTTTCGCGTCTCCACTTTACAGTCACATCGCCTACACGTCTTGGGCAGCTTCAGAAGGGAAGAAATGCCCCTGATGGATTTGTTATTCAAGTAACATCCTATAACTGGTCCTCACTCGAAGGCACTGTTCTCTCTTGATGGATCCGTTTTACTGTTAGTGCTTCTCTACTAATAAACCAGTACTCCTCGCCTCTTTTGTAACTAGGTTGTCTAACTCTCGTGACTCCTAATGGCGAAATATGCATTATGTAGGAGTGTATAGATGCTTTCGATTAGATCTATACTCATTGGCATGGGTAGTGAATGATAAGAACATTATGTAAATCTGCAGGCTTTCGTGGCCACTATTGCAGTTAAACTCTTCTGGATTGTTATGACATATCATATTTATTCTAAACGATAGACGTTTAGAGCCCTCAGCTGGGAAGTTCTTCAGAACATTGTGGCGGCCACTGTTGGTTGAGCATTGGCAGAGACCAGTGCGATGTTCTCTTATAAAGGAGACTTTTCCCGTGCATGTGCTGGAGAAGTGTCATTATACGTTAAAATTCTTTTGGGTACCATTAGTAGGCGAACGTCATTGGTTAGAAAGAGATTTTTCCCAAAGTTAAGCTGGTGAGTGGTTATTGGTTAAAAGTCCTCCTGCTACTTTTGGTGGGCCATCATCATTGGCGAGAAGTGAAAGGGGGAGAGCAAGAGAGGGGGAAAAGGGCCCTGGAAGTGACCTTTGCGGACAATAGTATCTTGGATATACACTCCTCCTCTCTTGCTTTGCCCATTTCGTTTCTAGCCAACGATGATCGCCCACCAAAAGCAGCAGGAGAAATTTTATCCAATAACTTTTCTCCAGGACAAGTGTGGGAACAATACCTTTCTAACCAATGAAGTTCGCCCACCAATGGTAGCCACAAGCATTTTACCCAATAATCCGACATCTACAGGGCAAGCACGGGAAAATTCCCATTTAAAAGAGAGGGGTCAAAACATCGATAGCTTAGAGGTAATACAATGTGGCCTAACAACACAGAAGATTTTAATTTCGATTAGAACATTGTTTTCCCATAGCGGCAAACTTGCTGCCAGGCGACATATATACTGCAGCAAAGTGATACTATACCCCATCAGACTCCTGATGGTGAAATCGAATGGCCTGAAAGCCACTTTACGTGGACATTTGGAAGTAAAGAGAGAGAGCGTTACCTCTCCGGCGTCCATCTCGGACTGTGTGAAGATGGTCTCGTTGTCGCTGCCGCTGATGATGAGCTGGCCGTGCTGCAGCGGCGCCGCCAGGTCGAGAAGCAGGCAGGCCACCTCCACCTCGGCGCGGCTGTCCAGGAAGGCGGCCACGCCGCTCGTGTTGATGCGCACCTGCGCCGACCCGCCCTCTTCCACCTGCAGCGTCGGCAGCGGCAGGAACTGCTCCAGCCCGCCGGACGACACGGAGATGTCCACGTCCACCACCTGCGGAGGGCGGCACTCTCTCGGTTACACCCACTGGCAATAATGGACGGTCTTAACTGTACAGTCAATTGTCATTGGGGTTTTCTGGGACGAAGCACTGGTGCCAGTTTCAAATAAATGGATATTACGAAGTCATGAAGTTCTCATTATCATCTCGAAATAGGTTCATTCCTGTAGCCGTGATATAAACTGAATCCCCCAGTAACACAGCATGCTGCTAGAAGTGCCAAAACAAAGTGGCGAGCCCAGCTACAAATTACCAGTTGGCTTCTCATGTTGTTTCAGCTGTTTAGACACTGTCTGCCTTACTGTGGCGTAGTAGCTTTATTATACAACAAGACTATGGACATGTATCTACAAACAGATAAAAATTTTTTGGACAACATGGTTGTCGAGATGAAGCAGCGATTAGTGTGATTAATCAATTATTCAAAAACAGTCTTAATTGCATTTATTATTACCGCCAACCGGTTTCAAGCCGACGTAGGGGTCATCTTCTGGGCGTTTACACCATTGGTCGACTGCTTGTGGTGTCACTCCTGTCTACATAACGACAGGAAACTATGCCTAAAAAATTAATTTAGTACCTTCATTTTGTATGCTGATATTTAAAAAGACTACTCTTCATATGTGTTTGTGCTTAGTGCACCATGAAAGAAGCCAGTCGTTCGAGAAGAGTCCGACCGTGAAGACTGGTTTGAATCATTACTCTCAGGGAGATATTACGGCTAAGAGACAGTATGGTACCCGTGCCATGACCTCTCGTTATTAACTCGTTTTATTTCTGACACATTTAGATGACAAAACCATTTCCATTTATCACTAAAACAGCACACAGAAGATCCATATAATGGACACCTCTAATCCACTCGCGCGTTTGATAGCTTACAAGAAAACGGGTGAAGGCACCGGAGCTGGTGGGAAGTTCATCGTTTGCGAGCATGGTCTGTAGCCACGATATGTACTAATCGTGTCAGGAAGTCCCATATGGGAGAATTCACGTAAGGTCTTCAGCAGAAACGAACAGACTATATGAAACTGTAAGTTACGTGAAAATTCTTAATATAGTCACGTTGAGCAGAATATTACAAGAACTCAACTGAAAGGATTATGTTACTCTGGCAACTATCCCCAAGAAATTAGTACTACTCGTTAAAGGTTACATCTCATTTAGAGTAGGTAGTAAGAGTGGAAATCGTACTGCACTAGCGTAGCACCCAAAGTGGAAGCTGTGACTCAAAATATGTGTTTCAGCGCAATATGTGAGAAACGTTTTACGCTGCTTTTCAGCAACAGCCCTTTTGTCTAAGTTGGAATAGTGGTGCTGTCATCTGAATGTCAGGGGAGACTTGAAACTACTGTATAAGGGACGATCAAAAAGTTTCCATTCGAAGGCTATACAGTCCGGAATCGGTATGCCAATCAGGAAAAATGACCGTGAGGATTGATGCACTCATCCCACCGGCGAACGAGGTTGAATCTGATGTAAAACACCGTGTCCTGCTATGTGAAGAAGTCCGTAACTGCCTGATGCACGCCCTGGTCGACCCTTCAAAGCCTTTTATAAGGAACCAGGCCGTCATAATCGAATGGGAAGACATCAGGACTATAGTGTGCGTGCTCGAGTGTCCCACTCTTGAGATGGTGCTACTTCCCGGATCGACCGGCGTCTTGTGTCGAATCTCGACCAGCATGGAACATGGAGCATCATTCCAAAACGATAGTATCGACGGACATGTTGCCCCATACATATTCTTTATTCTCCGATGTATGTATACCGGTATTTGTCCTTCGACAGCCAAGAAAAGAACAACAACAAGTTGGTCCTAGTAATAACGTCGCCATAGTTCACGTTTTCGCACCACGTTAGAAAGATATGAACGCCATATTAATCCCTTGCTACATCTCGCTGCTTATATAACCAAATCGGAGTTGCTCTACGTTGCATATACGAGGGTGAGTCAAATGAAAACCTTAAATTTCTAATAACAAATCGAAATTTCATGCCGCTATTCTATAAGTTGGTAAGCGTGCAACAAACAGCGTGCAGAATGGCCTGTAGGTGGCACCATAGTGCAGATGCACACATACCGTCGTAGTATCAGCGTAAAGATGGCCGCCCCACTTGTGACTTGCACCATGGAAGAACAGCGTTCTGTTATTCGGTTTTTGCGTAGTGAAGGTGTGAATCCCATTGAAATTCATCGACGAATGAAGGTTCATTACGGTGATGCATGTCTGTCACAGCAGCAAGTCTGCGAATGGAGTAGGAAGTTCGCAAATGGTGTGACTTCAGTGGAAGATGCTCCTCGTCCAGGTGAGGCACAACGAGTTATGACTCCACAGAACATTGCACCAGATGAAGCCATTTTGAAGGAAAACCGCCGAGTAACACTGAATGACACTGCGGCATGTTTACAGATTAGTCATCGGTCACCACACCACATTGTGCATGATGTGCTCCAGTTTCACAAAGTGTCTGCAAGATGGGTGCCACGGCAGCTGACTCCTGAAATGAGAGAACGACGTGTTGATGCTTGTGAAGAACTTCTTCGGCGCTTTGAACGAGAAGGTGATGGCTTCCTTGCAAGAATCGTAACTGGGGACGAAACCTGGGGAGAGCGAGCAAGGAATGGCGCCATTCCTCATCACCAAAACCAAAGAAGTTTCGAAGAGAACCATCAGCATGGAAGTTCATGCTGACTCTCTTTTGGGACGAAAAAGCCGTCAGTTTGGAGCATTACATACCTAGAGGGACCACTGCCACCAGTGCATCATACACAGATCTCCTAAAAAATCATCTGCGGCCTGCAGTCAAATCAAAGAGACATGGATTGCTGTCAACAGGTGTCCTTTTGCAGCATGACAAAGCAAGGCCCCACACTGCCCGTACAACAGTTGCAACAATCACAGACCTTCATTTTGAGTGTCTACCTTACTCACCATACCTTGCCAAGTGATTTACATATGTTTGGACCACTCAGAGACGCAATGGGAAGAAAGAAGTTCCGGTCTGATGAAGAGGTACGCCACGCTGTGCATGAAAGGTTGCGCGGACTACCAAAAGAATTTTTTTGTAAAGGAATTTATGCACTTTGTAAGCGCCGGAGGACTTGCATTGAGCGTGGGGGAGATTATGTTGAAAAGTGATACAGCTTTGTACCAGTTGTACACAATAAATAATATTTAAAAAGATATTGAAGGTTTCTTTTGACTCATCCTTGTAGGCTACAGGAATGCCTTCAAACGGAAACTTTTTGATTTTCCTTATAGTTTACCGGCGTACGTATGGACAATGTAGGTGCGGATTAAATGACTCATCTACTTTTTCCAAGCAATGACTTAGAGAAAAAACTTCTTAAACAAGAAAATTGTTTTGGCAAACAACTCAGAACAATTAAATATGACATCACTTATTAAACAGAATTAAGATGGAAGACAGCTCTAAATTTCATACACTTCATAAACATATTACTTCTCTGTAATGTTATAGGAGTCATATCTGCACAGGAAAGAGATTAGAGAGCAAATTTCCGATCATCAACCATTGTGATAAACACAGAAATTAAATTGACAGTTTCGTTCCCTCTCCCGAATTTAAATTTATTGCTGCTCAGGCTGTGATATGGAACAACAATAGGTGAACACTGGAACATAAACGTTTCGGTCTCGTTGCAGGAATTTGGTTCGTGCTAAGTTACTCACAAATACGCTTTTCTAAGAACTCAGAATAGTATAGAGTTAATTAAAACCACTGACGATTTCACAGGCAAAATATAGTAGTACAAATACGAGATCCTGAAGTTTAGTGGTAGATACTTACATGACCCAAGATTGACTCGGCGAAGTCGGCTCGTATGTCGACAGCGAAAGAGTCGTTGGTGGAGAGCCCGAAGAACTTGTGCGTGTTCTCGTACCAGACGCGGCTCTCGTTGACGTCACGCTGAGTGAAGTTGTCCGCCAGCTGCAGCTGCCTCTGGGCACCCTGCGCGCCGCTGCACACACAGCAAGGGCGAACGCTTCAGTACAGTAAAACTGCTAACTCTTTTGTCACCCGCGTCAGGTACACTTCACTCCCAAGATCAGAATATGAACTAGTTCCTAGGAAAATGTATTGTTCTGACGTTATTAAGCACTATGATAGATATATGCAAAAGATAGGAAAGCGTATTACGGTATTCATTTCCCTTGGCTTTTTCAGTGCCATTAAGGGTAATGAGATCTGGAAGGAGAGAGAGAATCCTGATGGAAGGGAGTACCACCATATGCAAAAGATAGGAAAGCGTGTTACGGTATTCATTTCCCTTGGCTTTTTCAGTGCCATTAAGGGTAATGAGATCTGGAAGGAGAGAGAGAATCCTGATGGAAGGGAGTAACACCATATCAGACAGGATCAGTAGCTTTGTGGGACTGTTCGCTGAATGTACTGTCGTTGGACGATCGTAAGCTGACGCATGAACTCACTGAAAACATTTTCACTTTCATGAATGGTAGGTCTGTGTATACGTAGGTAAAGTAAGGATAATGTCTATCAAAGAAAAAGAACCCGATATTTACTACGTTAATGGTGAACATCTTGAGCACGTCACATAGTTTATGTAATTAGCGGCAATGCCACGATGCCACTTGAAACGGGACTATCACACGAAACCGGTATTAGGGAAAGCGAACGGAAGACAGATATGTTGCGAAGGGTCTATGAAAGTGGAGTGAGTCTGTAGAAAAAATCCGGCCGGGATGGCCGAGCGGTTCTAGGCTCTACAGTCTGGAACCGCGCGGCCGCTACGGTCGCAGGTTCGAAACCAGCCTCGGGCATGGATGTGTGTGCTGTCCTTAGGTTAGTTAAGATTAAGTAGTTCTAAGGGACTGAGGACCTCAGAAGTTAAGTCCATAGTGCTCAGAGCCATTTGAACCATTTTTGTAGAAAAAACTGCATCTAAGACGCTAGACTAACCAACCCTAAAGTATTCAAATGGTTCAAATGGCTCTAAGCGGTATGGGACTTAACATCTGAAGTCATCAGTGCCCTAGACTTGGAACTACTTAAACCTAACTAACCCAAGGAGATCACACACATCTATGCCCTAGGCAGGATTCGAACGTGCGACCGTAGCAGCAGCGCAGTTCAGGACTGAACCTCGTCGAATCGCTCGGCCAAAGCAGCCGGCCCTAAAGTATTGTTCCAGTACCTGAACGTCTTTTCAAAGAGGCATAGCAAAAGATTTTGAACGAATTCAGGACGGTATGACACATACGAAAAATGTGACGCAGTTTTTGAGAAGCACAGTATTCGAGGAAGTCCGTGATACCATTCAGCTGACACTACCCTACATCTCGTGTATGGGCCACGAATAACTTAAGCGATATTAGGGTGAGTACCGAGGCATACTGGCAGTAATTTGTTTCCCTCGCTCATTACGCAAATGGAAAAGGACAGACGATTACCGATATTGGTACGAAGTGCCCTGCGACTTCCTCTGTTCTGTGGCTTGGAGTACATATGTAAAGAATAATTCCGTGATGATGCGGAGGGGTAACTGTATTAATTTCAAGTATGCGAACTGGTAGGGACTCGAAAGTTATAAGCGAAAACCCTTCTGATACCGTTGACAGTGGACCTCTTCTACTGCAAGCCCTTTGCTCTCCATTTTTTGAGATGGGGTGGTACGGACCTAATCAAGAACAAAAGTCCAGTAAACATGGGTTCCCAAGTACATACCTTAAAAGCTATGAGCACTTGTTCATTTTTGCTACCGCGTAACACATTTCTTCTACTGACCAGGTGCTGGTAGCTCATTAAGTTTTGCAGTTTGGAGCCCGTATTCACTAGACGATTTTTTGTTGATTAGGTTCCTAGTACCTGCTCCCCAAATATGGAAAGCAAATACCTTGCAGTAACAGAGGTCCACTGTCAGCAATTTTCGCCTATAACTGTCGACCCGGTCCTTCCCCGACCTGGATTCTTTAACTCAAACTGATACATTTACTCTTCTCCAACATGTCTGAAAGTTTTTAACATCATTACGGAATCGCCCTGCAGTTACAAATATGTCCTGCATAGGCATGCTACTTATATAAAAGTAAACTAAACTCCGCCCGAACAGGCCAAGAAGGCCCAACGTTACCGACTGGCCGCCGTGTCACCCTCAGAGCACAGGCGTCACTGGATGCGGATATGGAGCGGATGTGGTCAGCACACCACTCTTCCAGCCGTATGTCAGTTTATGAGACCGGAGCCGCTACTTCTCAATCAAGAATGGTAGTTGAATAGCGCGGTCAAAATAAGACTAACCAGTAAGATGTTTACAATGTTACAAACGCAACATTTTCTAGTATGCGAAATCTTTTCGGTTAGTTACACTTTTTATTCGCTAAAGATCCCGTCTGTGCCACTCTACCACTACATTTGGCATTGCAGACTTTGCTGGAGGTTTTGCCAAAATACTCCTAGTCTTATAAACATTTGCGCAAAGAGTTTCGCACACGTTTCCCACAGATTGGTACTGTTCACAACACTAGGGAATGAACACGTCTTGTATCATCGTCAATACTGTTTTGTGTTGCATTCAGCAGGTCACTAAACACGTCTGTCATTCTTAGTAACTTAGACGTAATGACAAAGGAAAATACTCGGAATACACCTTGCGGGAGATGCAAATGCGCAGACATGAGACAGTAACCGGGTGGTGCAGTCAAAGTAGCGTTTCCCGCCTTTTCTGTGATGGGCAATCCCCCTGATCATTAACTGGCGTCATGTTAGTCTTATATTTTACGGGATAGTTTTCTTTTGCTGCAATTTATAAGATGTCATTGCTTTCTCTTGCGTTGTCCATTTACTTGTTCATAAGTTGGAATGGTGATAGTTCTTCATGAAATACAGCGACTCGTTATGTTGACGAACATAGTGAATTGTCTCGACGTTTTTTGTCGGTAAAGGAGATGAGATGGGAGAGAATCTGCGGACTTATATGTTCAACGTGATGTACTGCGACCATGTATCAGTCTTGCAAACACAGTGATACAGAAGTGGCTGCACCGTCCGGTATGAATCAACACAATACGACGAGATGAGCGTCCCGCTGTTGACAAACGAGACCACGACTCTGTTCAAACCCCTGAGACACGCTGACGGTATGCTCGACCTCCAGTGTAACTTGTCTAGCAGATAAATCACGCCGGTGGATGAAATGCGAACTAGAAGGGCTCTGGAGTTACTACTTATGATTACTATATAACTGTATAGACAATATTAATAAAAGTTATACGGGGGCCTTACAAGCACTAAAAGAAGAAAAGGAAAAGAAAATAAATAACCGATCAAGGCAGCTGATGAAAAGGAGACGAGATTTCTAAGCAGTCGACAATATAATGACTCAGAAATGTTTTGAGAAGATGTGACAAGATACTAGAAAAATCTTGTAATATGAACTATTGAAGACAATAAGAGTACAAACACAACAAAAGAGAAACGTAAGATGGCAGATGGCATTGTAACTGACATGCATAACGGTTTCAAAATTTCTTTAAATATTTAAACTGTAAAAGAGATGAATTAGAAATTTGTCTACTTAATAATAAAAACAATGACATTTTGGAAGTAATACCAGGTAAGACATACAAATCCATATGGGATTTGCTAAATTATTTCCGGCATGACCACATCACAAGATCGAGGCATAAAAGACGTATGGTCTATCTGCATTCTGTCCGTAATGTACAAGACCTTCAGTAACATTATGTCCTGTGAATATAGCACAAGTGATGTTTTGCGGTTGAACAAAACAAAGAATGAGTATGAATTAACGCTTTTTGGACATTAATAGTTTTGAGAAAGATTTTGATTCAGGGGCAACAAAGCCTGTACCAAAAGTCATTGAGAAAGAGGACAATGATTCAACCTATGATAGTATACATAACAATAAATTCCTCAATACTTCAAGTTCTATTGTTCATGACGGTAGCGAAAACCACTACTTTCAGTTTTGAAAGACGAGTCCGGGATTCAACATCACCAAAGCTATTCTCTACAGATGTAGAGGAATTTCGCTGATCCTTGACGTGCAAAAACGAAGAAGGAACACATATTAAGCGGATAGTCCGTTTTGAAAATTAAAAAAAAATCGATTTTTTTGCTTAAAATGTTCTCTGAGACGTCTATTATAGTGTTCCTTTTAAGTTCGCCAGAAACCCCGTTATCGAGTTACAAGGTGAATCGTGAAAAAGTATCTCTGGAAATTATTCACAGAGGGAACATATAGTCGATATGTAATTTCAACGAAAGCCCAACAAGCATTACGGAAATTACGAACGTGCTCGAACTTGAGATCTCACCAGACTGGTAGAACTTCTGTACAAAAGCGGACGAAAAGTACCGAGCGATGTAGCATAGTGGTTAGCACACTGGACTCGCATTCGGGAGGACGACCAGGTCAAACCTGCGTCCGGCCCTCCTGGTTTAGGTTTTCCGTGATTTCCCTAAATCGCTCCAGGCAAATGCCGGGATGGTTCCTTTGAAAGGGCACGGCCGAATTCCTTGCCCGTCCTTCCCTAATCCGATGAGATCGATGACCTCGCAGTTTGGTCTCTTCCCGCAAACAACCCAACCCGGACGAAAAGTGTGTAGAGCGAACAGACCGGCGGATGGCAGAACTTGCCAAAGATGCCCGCAGGACAACTATGGCCACGAATAAGATGGTGACGCACCTCCTTTTGGCTCTGGAAAGATTGCTGAATGTTCCATGGATCGCAGAATAGAGTTCTTTTCAACATAAAATATGCAACTCAAAATTTTAAATACGTTCTTCTCGTAACCGTATTTTTCGTATTGACGAGAAACACAACTTCAGAACGGTACAACCGATTGTGATTGGAATTTGATGCCGGTATTCTAAATTGAACTCTCTGCCATCTTACGTAACCGTTTCGAAATATCTTCAAAAAATCAATTTTCTGTGCACGATTTTGTCTCTATTTTGTGTTCGAAGAAAATGACATTTGTTACAACATGTCCCCTTTTTGTTAGAACTTAATATTTTTTCAATAACCCTATTACGCTGGCAGTAAATATATTGAAAACGAGTTATACAGAATTATTTTATTACAGGTCCAATAGGAGGGCTTCAGAATTCCTGCAAATGACCGACGCTCTCGCAGCAGTGGGTCATTCCTCCTGGTGCGTCGGTTACAGGAAGCGTCTGATATCGACACAAAATGATCTATTGAAGACCAAAGTGTGAAGAATGAAAATACGTCATCAGATATGGCTTAGTTTTTCTTTTACGAGAAAATAACAATAATAATAATAACGGCATGGTTAATGTTTTATAATGGATTTAACAGGATCTGTTACGAAGCTTGGTGGTACTTAATATAGCGGTGGCCTCGTAATAACGTTTTACAGCTAAGTCTTCTTGCAGTCCCCCCAGCCCTCAGCTTTTACGCCATTTATATCTCAATAAACGCTAGCTCTCTCATCCTTTAGTAGCAAAGACGCAATATATGTGTTATACATCACTGTGACATAATAATAACAAGCGAACCTTGTTACAAGCAGGATTTCCCACTACAACCTTTGCTGCTCGCTCAATCATCCTGTAAATTAGGAACCGACAACAAGAGTCCTATATAAAGTGCACATCTCTTCTGGTAATTTACATTCCCATGTTAGCGTGAGTGGTCTGATGTCGTTGAAATCGGAAGGATGTCAAAACGATATCCATGTCCACGGTTGACTGTGTTAGATCGACATTTACATCAATCAAAAAATGGTTCAAATGGCTCTGAGCACTATGGGACTCAACTGCTGTGGTCATAAGTCCCCTAGAACTTAGAACTACTTAAACCTAACTAACCTAAGGACATCACACACATCCATGCCCGAGGCAGGATTCGAACCTGCGACCGTACCGGTCGTGCGGTTCCAGACTGTAGCGCCTTTAACCGCTCGGCCACTCCGGCCGGCTTACATCAATCACCAAGAAACATTACATCACTTAAGACAGTCTGATACCTACTGTCGTTCATTAAAAACAGTTTAAATCTCACGTTTATGTTCTTTTCGTTTTGTTATAATATTCCACGATGAAGATTCTCGACTTAGACATGGTCATGCAAATAAATTTTAGGCGTAGGTAATACAAATGCTACTGTAATGTGATTTAAAAAATGATGCTTCCTTTCTCTTACGGCAAACAAATGTCAACTCTAGAAAAATGTGCAAGTTACATGTAATGCCACCAGTTAACACGTAGACTTTACAGATGTCAGTGAAAATGAAATATCTTTGGAGTATCCGATATTTCAGAACGACAAAGCAGCACATTGAAGTCGCCTTGTATTCGATAATACGACTGTAATAGAAACTCATTTACAACAGGACAAAATGGTTCAAGTGGCTCTGAGCACTATGGGACTTAACTTCTGAGGTCATCAGTCCCCCAGAACTTAGAACTACTTAAACCTAACTAATCAAAGGACATCACACACATCCATGCCCGAGGCAGGATTCGAACCTCCGACCGTAGTACAACAAGACATACATACCTTAATAATAGTAGCAAACATTAGCAGAAAAATAACAAAATTAAGTCAATCCCTTGGTAAAATGTCATTTTTATTGCGAGCAATTCCTACCACACGGCTTTGAGAGTAATTAGGGTCTGCGTAGTTTTAGGGGACATGATCCTGTCGTTATTCATCACACATAGGTGTTTCACAATTCCTTTTACACTCTTCTAGGACATGTAGAAGTGACACAACGCGTGTGTCGAGAACGTCTTTCGCGCCACCTCAGTTCATCACAAACGATTTTCGCCCGTCTACGGAAATATCTGCGACAAACCTGTACGTTCGCAGCTAGGAGAGTTGACTGTGGTGCACCAGGGTGTTTGAACCGTGGGTACGAAAGCATGCGTCGCAGACATATTTTATGCAACGATCAGCAGGACCGCCACTTGAAGCAGCTACTGTAGGTCTCACATGTCTCCACTGCCTGCCTAACTAGCGTGAAGCAGGATACTTGAAAGTGGTCCATTGTCGAAATTTTACATCTAAGCGGTACATTTCCGGACATGGAATCATCACAAAAACTTTGCCTACTAAGTCCCCTCTGCAACCCCTAGAATTGTGAAACAAACAGCACACGGACTCCATCTCTTCCTGACCACTATGCAGAACCATGTCGTCTCATAGGTAAGCGAGTCTGTGTGGAAAATACCACATTTAGACATTTTATTTTTGAGACATCAGTCTTCTGACTGGTTTGTTGCGGCCCGCCACAAATTTCTCTCTTGTGCTAACCTCTTCATCTCAGAGAAGCACTTGCAACCTGCATCCTAATTTATTTCCTGGGTCTATTCCAATCTCTGTGTTCCGCTACAGTTTTTTACTCTCTACAGCTCCATCTAGTACCATGGAAGTTATTTCGTGATGTCTTAACAGATATCCTACCAGCCTGTTCTTGTCAGAGTTTTCCATATATTCCTTTCCTTGCCGATTTTCCGGAGAACCTCCTTATTCTTTACCTTATCAGTCCACCTAAATTTCAGCATTTTTCTGTAGCCCAACATCTCAAATGCTTTGATCCTCTTCTCTTCCGGTTTTCCCACTGTCCATGTTTCACTACAGCTTATCCCTATTTTTGTTGGAACTTCGAACGCTTTCTCCAGGTCGACAAATCCTACGAACTTGTCTTGATTTTATTTAGTCTTGCTTCCATTATCAAGCGCAACGTCAGAACTGCTTCTTGGCGCCTTCACCTTTTCTAAAGCTGAACTGATCGTCATCTAACAGATCCTCAATTTTCTTTTCCATCCTTCTGTATGTTATTCTTGTCAGGAACTTGGATGCTTCAGCTGTTAAGCTGATTGTGAGATGGTTACCACACTTTCTGCTCTTGCAATATTGTGAATTGTGTGGTCGATTTTCTTCGAAGTTTGATGGTATATCGTCAGTCTTATAATTTCTACACACTAACGTGAATATTCACTTTCTTGCCACTCCCCCCCCCCCCCAAAGATTTTTGAAGTTCTGATGGAATGTTATCTATCACTTCTGCCTAATAATGAATAGGAAAATAGGAATGCGGGTAAGCTACTACAAACTGCATAGTGAAGGCATTATTGTGGCCAAGATAGATACGAAACCCACGCCAACCACAGTAGTATACGTTTATATGCCAACTAGCTCCGCAGATGACGAAGATATTGATGAAATGTATGATGAGACAAAAGAAATTATTCAGATAGTGAAGGGAGGCTAAAATTTAATAGTCATCGGTGACTGGAATTCGATAGTGGGAAAAGGGAGACAAGGAAACGTAGTAGGTGAATATGGATTGGGTGGAAGAAATGAAAGAGGAAGCCGCCTGATAGAATTTTGCACCGAGCATAACTTAATCATAGCTAACACTTGGTTCAAGAATCATGAAAGAAGGTTGTATACATGGAAGAACCCTGGAGATACTAGAAGGTATCAGATAGATTATATAATGGTAAGACAGAGAATCAGGAACCAGGTTTTAAATTTCCAGGGGCAGATGTGGACTCTAACCACAATCTATTGGTTATGAACTGTAGATTAAAACTGAAGAAACTGCAAAAAGGTGGGAATTTGAGGAGATGGGACCCAGATAAACTGAAACAACCAAAAGTTGTAGAGATCTTCAGGGAGAACATTAGGGAACGACTGACAAGAATGGGGGGAAGAAATACAGTGGAAGAAGAATGGGTAGCTTTGAGAGAGGAAATAGTGAAGGTAGCAGAGGATCAAGTAGATAAAAAGACGAGGGCTGATAGAAATACTTGGGTAACAGAAGAGATATTGAATTCAATTGATGAAAGGAGAAAATATAAAAATGCAGTAAATGAAGCAGGCAAAAAGGAATACAAACGTCTCAAAAATGAGATCGACAGGAAGTGCAAAATGTCGAAGGAGGGATGGCCAGAGAATAATTGTAAAGATTTAGAGGAACATATCACTAGGGGTAAGATAGATAATACCTACAGGAAAATTATGGAGACCTTTGGAGAAAAGAGAACCACTTGTATGAATATCAAGAGCTCACATGGAAACCCAGTTCTAAGCAAAGAAGGGAGAGCAGAAAGGTGGAAGGCGTATATAGACGGCCTGCACTAGGGTGATGTTCTTGAGGACAATATTACGGAAATGGAAGAGGAGGTAGATGAAGATGAAATAGGAGATATGATACTAGGTGAAGAGTTTGACAGATCACTGAAAGACTAAGTCGAAACATGGCCCCACGAGTAGACATCATTCCATTAGAACTACTGACAGCCTTGGGAGAGCCAAGCCTAACAAAACTCTACCATCTAATGAGCAAGATGTATGAGACAGGCGAAATACCTTCAGACTTCAAGAAGAATATAATAAGTCCAATCCCAAAGAAAGCAGGTGTTGACAGGTGCGAAAATTACCGACCTATCAGTTTAATAAGCAATGGCTGCAAAATACCAACACGAATTCTTTACAGACGGATGGAAAAACTGGCAGAAGCCGACCTGGGGGAAGATCAGTTTGGATTCCGTAGAAATGTCGGAACACGTGGGGCAATACTGACCTTACGACATGTCTTAGAAAATAGATTAAGGAAAGGCCAACCTACGTTTCTAGCATTTGTAGACTTAGAGAAAGCTTTTGACATTCTTGACTGGAATACTCTCTTTCAAATTCGGAAGGTGGTAGGGGTAAAATAGAGGGAGCGAATGGCTATTTACAATTTGTGCAGAAACCAGATGGCAGTTATAAGAGTCGAGGGACATGAAAGGGAAGCAGTGGTTGGGAAGGGAGTGAGACAGGGTAGTACCTATCCCCGATGTTATTCAATCTGTATATTGTGCAAGCAGTAAAGGAAACCAAAGAAAAATTCGGAGTTGGAATTAAAATCCATGGAGAAGAAATAAAAACGTTGAGGTTCACCGATGACATTGTAATTCTGACAGAGACAGCAGAGGACCTGGAAGAGCAGCTGAACGGAATGGACCGTGTCTTGGAAGGAGGATATAAGATGAACATTAACAAAAGCAAAACGAGAACATTGGAATGTAGTCGAATTAAATCGGGTGATGCTGTGGGAATTAGATTAGGAAATGAGACACTTAAAGTAGTAAATGTGTTTTGTTATTTGGGGAGCAAAATAACTGATGATGGTCGAAGTAGAGAGGATATAACATGTAGACTGGCAATGGCCAGGAAAGCGTTTCTGAAGAAGAGAAATTTGTAAACATCGAGTATAGATTTAAGTTTCAGAAAGTCTTTTCTGAAAGTATTTGTATGGAGTGCAGCCATGTGTGGAAGTGAAACATGGACGATAAATAGTTTGGACAAGAAGACAATAGAAGATTTCGAAATGTGGTGCTACAGAGGAATGCTGAAGATTAGATGGGTAGATCACATAACTAATGAGGAGGTATTGAATAGAATTGGGGAGAAGAGGAGCTTGTGGCACAACTTGACTAGAAGAAGGGATCGGTTGGTAGGGCATATTCTGAGGCATCAAGGGATCACCAATTTAGTATTGGACGGCAGCGTGGAGGGTAAAACTCGTGGAGGAAGACCAAGAGAGGAATACTCTAGATTCAGAAGGATGTGGGTTGTGGTAGGTACTGGGAGATGAAGAACCTTGCACAGGATAGAGTAGCATGGAGAGCTGCATCAAACCAGTCTCTGGACTGAAGACCACAACAACAACATCTACCTAATATGATCGTTGTCCTCGAAAGCTCTTTTAAATTCTGACGCTGATACTGGATCCCCTCTCTCTTCCCTACCGACTTCTTTTTCTTTTTCTGTCACGTCATCAGACAAGCCGTCCCCCTCATAGAGGCCTTTCTATATATTCTTTTCACGTATCAGTTTTCTCCTCTGCATTTGGCACTGGAATTCCCGTTGCACTCTTAGTGTTACCACGCGCGCTGTTAATTTCACCGAATGTTGTTTTGACTTTTCTATATGCTGTGCGCATCGTAATTTCTTATTATCTGTTATCTTTATTCTCCATAATCCCGTGAAACAATCGATTAACCGATTCTGTTGTGAAACGCAAATCCTTCGAGTGTGCAGTGTTTATTGGCACCAAACTTTTTAAACCCTCAACGCCAGTTTTGTAAACCGTCGTCGCCAATTTGTAAAGGCCTCGTCATTACTTCTAAGGAGGCCCCGTTGCCACTTTTGTCACGGTAGGTCAAGTTTTTGAGTTCATGAAACGGCTTCTGCCACTATTACACAGCTATGTCCCAGGGTCAGGAAACAGGATAGGAGAACGAAGGTTCTTGAAATATGAAGTCTGCAACACTGCTTGCAATACAACAAAGAAAAGGGCCCACAATGACTAAGAGCAAAGAATCGTAGGTAAACTTCACAGTACATAGCAAATAGAATTTACAACAACTGTCTGTTCACTTCTAAGATTTCACTAAACCACGTTCCCTGTCTAAGTCCGCCCTGAACGATCATCTACAACCAAGTGGGCGGTTGCTGCTCTTCTGTCTTCCGAATATCGTCTTGTCCGTTGTCTGATCAAAGGCAGCTTGTACTCGGCCGGCAACTGACCGCGGTGTAGTCGGTAACTTCATCCTCAGCGCCGCCGGTGGCGCCGGTGGAATTCGAGCAAGTGGCCAGTCTCCACGGCACTGGGACCAGATCGCGTCTTTGCCCCTGTGGTGTTTCTGCCTTGGCTGTGTCTTGTTCGGACGACACATAAATTTTATATGGCTCTTAATGGCAGTCACATACGACAGTGGAGACGTCCCATGTCGATTGTGAACGAAAGCGTCACTTCAAAATATTACACCACTTGATAAAGCGCTGGGGCATCTCGACTGGTTTCGAAACGTTTATACTTAAACGTCACAGATGTCTGAGCGATCCCAAGAGCTGGTACTTGTCGTAAATGAGCAGATATAAAGCGTCGACTACCCACAGACCGGCACACTGCTAAGAAACGGCATCAAGAAGGCAATGGCACTGCCGCACATCCAGGAAGACGCAGTTCATTGCCCCCTGCCAAAGCTGACTTAACCAGCCGCCCATCACTGGTCGCCCCAGTTCGGTCGCAGACTGCCAGAGCATCACTACGGAGTAATAGAAAGACGTTACTTAGTCTGCCCCAGCGCTTTATCAACTGGTGTAATATTTTGAAGTGAACCTTTCGTTCGCAATCGAAATGGGACGTCTCCAGTGTCGGATCTGGGGGCGGCGCTGAGGACGAAGATACTTCGGCCAGTTGCGAGCAGTAATGGAGAGTAAACGACATTGCATGCAGGAGGCACCAGAAGAACAGGAATCCACTTCTTAAAAAGAAATTTTATTTATTTTATATTTAGAAATAACGTGTCTTATTATTAAGAAAGTTTAATTATATAGTTGATTTTGGCTTTCTGCCAACGGCAACTTCACTCCTTTCGTGTTTGTGACGTGCGACATAACAAGAAATACGTGGGACCACATTGAGCCATGCCGGCTTTGCGGCTATCGTATTTGTTCAGAGATGCTAACCTTTCGGCGCTGGTGAGTCGGTCGCCAGGTGACGCGGCGCTGAGCGGATCGACGGGTGAGCGCGAGTGAGTTTTAGCTGGGAGGTGGAGAGAAGACGGTGTAATTGCCCAAGGAGGGGAGGTAACCGTGTCGGTGAAAAGGTGTTTTGAAAAGGCATTGTACAGACTACAGTTGTAACGGCTGTGTCTTGAGATGGTCTGCGCAGCCAAGCAGTCGGTGGCCGTTAAGCGACGACATTTTATTAGCAAATTGTAGTGGCGACCTGCTTCTCTGATGCTGTTGGACGATTATGTCGCTGGGCTGATAAGGTGACATCATTTCATTCATGTTTTTCACTGGCCATGCACCTTCTGCCTCCCGTATTGCAAGTGTACCTCACGTGAGACAAACTGCCGGCCGGGGTGGCAGTGCGGTTCTAGTCGCTACAGTCTGGAACCACGTGACCGCTACGGTCGCAGGTTCGAATCCTACCTCGGGCATCAATGTGTGTGATGTCCTCAGGTTAGTTAGGTTTAAGTAGTTCTAAGTTCTAGGGGACTGATGACCTTAGAAGTTCAGTCCCATAGTGCTCAGAGCCATTTGAGACAAACTATTAGCGAGTTCTGCCGGCCTCTGTGGCCGAGCGGTTCTAGGCGCTTCAGTCTGTAACCGCGCAGTTGCTACGGTCGCAGGTTCGAATCCTGCCTTAGGCATGGATGTGTGTGATGTCCTTAGGTTAGTTATGTTTAATTAGTTATAAGTCAATGGGACTGATGACTTCAGATGTTAAGTCCCACAGTGCTTAGAGCCATCTGAACCATTTAGCGAGTTCTGAGTTATGAAAATCTGTTAGTAATCCATGTGTGGTCGAACCCTACGCAATTTGTGGCACCATTTTGATGGAACTCTTGTTGCTTAGTGTCTAGTAGCTTCGGCATTCTGCATTACCATCCCAGCCGAGGGGCTTAGTGTGTATAATGTTTTAAAATTGACTGTTTGTTGCAGACAGTCTGGTGGTTCTTGAATTGTATGATGCACCAAGGTACGCTATCTGCGTGAGGCACTTGTGCGGATGTCTGAATGTCAGCACCCACCAAGGGGTCGATTATCGTGGTGGGTCTGGGCTACACCTTCGGGTTCTCGCTTGTTCTTTAATCTGACAGAATTGAACGTTCCGTTGAGATCCAGGTGCACCCAGTGACAGGCATCTGAATTAACCGTTTGAGGGGGAGGAACGTCCGGGAAGTGAAGTCGGACGCTCCTGCTGTACTCCTCGCCCTCGGTCGGGCCGATAAATCGGGTGCGAAAGGCACAACCAGGTGTGGCCCGTGTTGGTCGCTCCGAAGAACGTTCATGTCCGCACTTGGCAGATGCCGTGAGCTGGGAACTATTTTTAAGAGATGTGTCTGATGTAGACTATTGCCTGTGTAGTTGGGAATCCGTATGTAAGTTTACTCTTTCTTTTAAATGTATATATTTGGGCAAGGTTTTAAAACTATCTGTAAGTGAACTTAGGATAGTCCTTTGGGCGTGCAATGTTTTCTATTTCCTATAAAAATGTATTACCTGTCTGATTTGAAAAGTTGTTACACATTTGTTAGTAACCGAAGCAAACTGCAAAGTGTTCTCTGACTCATAGTTTATTATTATAAATGTATTTCTTCACTATTTGTTAATACAAAATACAGTCATTTACAGTTCACGTGTAGAGTTACCCATTTTTAACGTATTGTCTTTCTCATTTGAAGAGTTGCTATATTTGCTTGGATATTGAAAGCCAACTAATGGGCTTCATGTACATATGTACTTTGAGTTTATGAAATTGTTATTTGTGTTAGTTGACTTTAATAAATATTGTGAACAATTTAAGGTGAATGCTCCCCTACCCCAAGGTCCAGTCCTTCGGCTTAGTCCTTTGGGCGTTTTATGATACGCTGAGGTAATACCGGTTTCACACTTGACGAGGCAAGAGTGCACGGTTCGTCCTATACGGGTGAAATGTGTACTCTGCGAGTAGCAGAGGCCATGGCACATCTTTCTGTAAAACATATAATCATTTCTTGAAGCTCCTTCCCTTGGTATCACCACTCATAGTGCTAAAGACAACATTATTTCGCATCAGAAAACTCTAATCCGTTCTGAAGTAAATACTAACTACAGTAGCCTAGATTACTCGTTTTGTTATTATGCTACAACTCCTAGTTACTTCATTATTGTTGCCTGGTAGGTTACTTGTACTATAGAGCAGATAAATGAGCCATACAATCATCATCAAATTAGAGTAATAAGGTAGTAGAAATTAACATCTATTTCGTTCAGGTATATGAGACTAAAGTAAACCCTGAGATATGTGTAATTCCACATTATTTATGAAAATAACAGCTACAGAAATATAATGTAAATCTGGCGTGACAACAGTGGCTGGGATGCCCCACTGGATGGGTTCAACAATCTGTCTGAAAGAGTGTTCTCCCTGCACGCACATTGGCTCCTCTGGTTGCGGATATGTGACAGTTCGTCGTATGTGTATTTATAGAGTGTAGGAGAGTGAACTGGATACGTATGTAGTGTAGTGTTCTGTTTCGTTTCTGTATAATTATGACCAGGAAAAGGAGAGGATGAAACCCGGTACTGGCATACAGCTTACTTCTGAAGAACAGTACCAACGGTGCCGCCGAGCTTAAAAATCCCCATCGGACGGACGGATCACCATCAGCAGTGTCACTCTCGCTCACGAGACACTGCGTAGAGGTTTGGAATGCAGTCCTGGACGTTACCACGAAGTCCGGTGAGCAGAGATTTTGCGCCACCACCTCTTCTCCCCAGCCAAATACTGGCATTGAAAGTTTCACCTACCACCATGATTCGGACCGGCTTACTTCCAACTCGAGCACCAAGGTAGCAGCCTCGGCTACAAGGTCTTTTTGTAATAATCTATGACAGGAGATAACTAATAACTAATAATTAATAACTAATAACTAATGAGGAAGTATTGAATAGGGTTGGGGAGAAGAGAAGTTTGTGGCACAACTTGACCAGAAGAAGGGATCGGTTGGTAGGAAATGTTCTGAGGCATCAAGGGATCACCAATTTAGTATTGGAGGGCAGCGTGGAGGGTAAAAATCGTAGAGGGAGACCAAGAGATGAATACACTAAGCAGATTCAGAAGGATGTAGGTTGCAGTAGGTACTGGGAGATGAAAAAGCTTGCACAGGATAGAGTAGCATGGAGAGCTGCATCAAACCAGTCTCAGGACTGAAGACCACAACAACAACAACATGACAGGAGATAGTGCGTCGGGGGAAAAGTGAAGCGGAATGACAGTCGTGTGGAGTATCGCAGATCGTGTGTAAATTAAAGTTAAAGTATTCCAAAGATGATTTGGAATTATTTGTTTCAGCCTTTATGTCAGTGTCTGATGAGTTCGCTTTGCGCCTAACAAAGAGATCAACAGTAAATTATAATAACACGATGCCATGATTTTGAGCTATGGCAATTATATCTCCATATTTATAGATACTATGATTGCACTTGTCTTGGAAGATGGTGTAGTTGATGTAAAAAACTACGTGCAATACGCCTGCTGAACAGTTTCTCATAAAAGGCGCCGCTGTCTTTGGCGTACTCTGATAACACTTTTAGGCCAAAAATGGCCGTCAGTTCTCTATTTCCTCTACTTTGCAGTTACGACTTTTGGACATAATTCATTAGGCACAGGATGTCACATATTAAAAAAAAACTTGATAGCCATCAGGATGATATGATGTTCATTATGCAAAGCTGCGTGGCAGCGTCTGCACGAAATATAAAGTATTTATAGTCGATTTTGATGATTTATCTTCATAAAGGTTAACAAAATGGAACCATTTTTCTGAACCGAAGGAAGCAGTGCCATCTATCTGAACACACATTGTGTTTTTCAAGAATCGGATCAAACTGAGAGAATAATAGATTAGAAGGTGATGAAGATATGTCCGAAACCACATGCTTTTGTGATACAGTCGACATTGTCATACTATGCAGCATCCTGTGCAGTGTATGGCAGTGATCGACATCAACTTCCACTTACACAGAACTGTCCTGTGTTCTACAGAGAATCAGCTTGTCACGCCGGTCACGAAATGTAGATACCAGTTCACTCTTAAGTTTGGGCGGGGATTATTGGCAGTTGCTATGTGGTACCTGTCCACGATGTTTCAGAAGCATGGCGCGTGTTCACTTCTTCCGGTTACTCTGCCGCCTCCGCCGGAGAGGTGCTTCGACTGCAGTAAAAATCATGTGGCTGCTACATGAGACTGGGAAATCCCAGTTTCGATTTAAGGTGTAGAATCACCTAACAAATGCTTTTCCTGGTCGAGGGAACGAAAGAAGTTGCCTGGTTGCATGGTCCACCTTGTTTCAGAACGTTAGCACTTCGGACTTCTATCTATGAGAGCACGTCAGTGATGCTGTATATGCAGAGCCTGTCTTGGACATTCAGGCAGGTGTACTGAAACGAAAGCGGCGGTCCATGTAGCGAAGTGGGTGCAGAAACTTTGAGGTCCGCGGAAATCCACAGCCATGTCCCAACGAAAGGCCGATTGCAGCATATTGCAAGGTAATTGAATAGTTTGAATAAAATGGCTTCTACCATATACTACTGAACACAAGATCATGAAACCTAATTTGTTCCTTATTCTCTCAGATTTCGTCGCCGACATCTGTAACATGGCACACAAGTTTTTCGCGACGGCATGCTTGCTCTAAGCAGAGGGCGCTTGTCCGTTAATTGGAGGCTTTGCCGTTGATAGACATTAACTAGTGCCATCAGATCTAATTTCGAGAATATCGAGACTTAAAGGCTGATGGTTTAAAAAATTGGTGGGACAGGACCTAAAATGTGGGACAAAAAGAACTATAAATTTTTAATCATTAGGTAACTATCTCCTTATATTATGAACAAATTTAGTACGCTGCTACAGCTGTACTCAATGATAGTGTGCTGTTCACCAAAAGAACCAATGAACCAGGATTCAATTTTAAAATGTCTTCACTGGATGCTCTACCTGTCTGTGGAAAATGTAAGTTCGACGTGATATTTTTGTCTTTTGACTGATGTACTTCCTCTGTTTGCACATTGCAACGTGAGGTTTCAAAATTTGAAATGTCTTCTGACTGAGATGTAGTATGAATTCAATAACTACTGGTTTGGTTTTCGTCTTCTTCACTGACACGTACACGGACTATTGCTTCCAACTGCTCGTCACAAAGAAATCGTTTCGTCATGGTAGTCGCACAGAAATTACTGAGTTAAGTACATGAAATACGTCCTCATCAAACAGTTGAAGAAACATTACCGTTAGCGATAATAATTACAATGAATGAATGTTATAAGTGTCCTACTTTGTTGCGTAACTTCACACATTTCGGTAACAAGCAAGCAAAGAGCAGCATTGATATACACCGAAGAGCCAAAAAATCTGGTACACCTGCCTAATATCGTGTAGGATCCCAGTGATCACGCAGAAGTGCCGCAAGACGCCGTGGCATGGACTGGACTAATGAATGTCTCAAGCAGTGTTGGATGGAACTGACACCATGAATCCTGCAGGGCTTTCTGTAAATCTGTAAGAGTTCGAGGGGGGTGGAGATCTCTTCTGAACTTGTTGCATGGCATCCCAGATATGTTCAATAGTGTTCACGTCTGGGGATTTTGGTGGCCAGCGGAAGTGTTTAAACTCAGAACAGTGTTCCTGGAGCAATTATGGACGTGTGGTGTGTCGCATTGTCATGCTGGAATTTCCCAAGTCCGTCGGAATGCACAATGGACATGAATGGATGCAGGAGATCAGACAGGATGCTTACGTACGTCGGAGTCGTATCTAGACGTATCAGGGGTCCCAGATCACTTCAACTGCACGCGCCCCACACCATTACAGAGCCTCCACCAGCTTGAACAGTCTCCTACTGGGACTCAGCGTCCATGGATTCGAGATTGTCTCCACACCCGTACAAATACATCCGCTCGATACAATTTGAAACAAGACTCGTCCGAACAGGCACCATGTTTCCAGTCAACAGTCCAATGTCGGTGTTGACGGGTCGTGCAGTCATCAAGGGTAAACGAGTTGTCCTTCGGCTCCAAAAGCCCATATCGATGATTTTTCGTTGAATGGTTCACCCGCTGACACTTGTTGATGGATCAGCACTGAAATCCGCAGCAATTTACGGAAGGGTTGCACTTCTGTCACCTTCGACGATTCTCTCCAGTCGTCTTTGTTCCGTTCTTGCAGAATGTTTTACCGGCCGCAGTGATGTCGAAGATTTGATGTTTTACCAGATTCCAGATATTCACAGTACATTCGTGAAATCGTCGTACGGGAAAATCCCCATTTCATCGCTGCCTCGGAGATGCTGTGTCCCATTGCTCGTACTCACTTAATAAATTGATAACCTGCCATTGTAGGAGCAGTAAACGATCTAACAACTGCGCCAGACATTTGTTGTCGTACATAGGCGTTATCGTGCCTATACATTTCTTTGGCGCTTCAGTGTAAAAAAGCAATGAACACGAAAGTGTCTCAGTCATGTAGAAATAAAATTTTGCTGTCAATATGTGTACATACTGCGAATTTTTAAAGAGCTGTGTCGTATAACCACCAAGGACACAACAGTAACATATTAAGCTATAACTAGGAGGAGAAAACCAACTAATACATTTAAGCCTTAAGCTATGTAGAATCCGTAGAAAAACAAAATAATTAATTTCTGGATCTAATTTTTAAAGATAAAAATGTTATGGACGAACAAACTCATTTCCGGATCGTACTGATTGAAGGATAACAGCAGGGTTAAAGCAATGAAACGCTGACGGCCAGAAACGGAGCGATCTGCATCGATCACATGAGCAGATGGCGTGCTCGTACTATGTTTCCTAAGGTGAAAGGAGAGACATGGCAGTTGCCAGCATCGTTGGTAGTTTTGGACTGTGATGTTCCAAATGTTGCTGCCGGTACCGTAGCTGAAGAACTGAAAACAAGAGCGGTCTACAAAACTGCGCCAACAGTGAGGCATTGCCAAAGTGTCATGTACAAAAAATGTCGTTGGTAGTGGTAGACGCACAAGCAGCTGTGCAAAGTCCACTTTAACATTCACGCCTCTTTTTTCGCCGTATTGCGGTAGCTAGCAAGACCACCCCTTTCCACTGATATCTGTGAATTACAAAGCTATTTTATTCTGGCTACTATTGTGCCCCGCTGTTCGCCTGCCACTTCTGCTTGTGGCATAACACTCACGATGTGCGGGATGTCTTCTCCAGTACTGCGGGCGCTCCTCTCGAGACAGTCTTGCGCCGAGGAAGACAAGCACGACTTGTGTTTAGGAAACATTATTGGTAATGGACAGTACCTCACCAGCTAACACACTAAACTCTACCAGGTGCCACCAACGTGGGCATCGGCGAAATCGACGCTGCAATCTCAGGGACTATGTTGCATCCACAAGTCACACCTTTACCGAGCGATGTGCGATATCCTCGTGTCTGCGATCTACTTACGACGCGGCACGATCGCTAGCAACAGCATACGCCAGGTTGACCCAAGAATTATGCACGCGAGCAGTGCTCTTGTTCACATGACGTAGTTCTCCCACCGGGCTGCGCAAATACCCACCGCTATCCCACGTTGTTTGGATGTGAGGAGAGAGAAGAGGGGAAACGGCGAAAGTGCCGCATCTGAATGGCGTTGCAGACGCACTGCATACGTTTTGTTTTCACGTTTCATGTTTCTCAACAACATAGATCAAAGCAAAACAAATTTTGAGTATTAGTTTATTATTTTAGGTACGCTGAAGACATAATTTTAATCTGATACTAATTGTCGGCACATGGACAGATGCAGAAAATTTCACGTATTTTCGCATCCAGGTTGTCACGTAATCGTGATTTATTTAGTTTCACAATCGAATACTCCTTTCAGACACATGTGTTGATCGAATATTTTACCTTGTTTCCTTGCATTATGGAGACTTGTATACTCTTCACGAGGAAAATGACTTAGACCTCCTGGACAGTTTTAAACTAAGAGAATTAGTCTTTTAAATCGGAATTACATAGCAGATCAATCAGTTGCCTGCGCAGGGGCGGTTTCAACTGAGATGGCAAACCGTCTCGAAAACACCTCGAAAACAGATGTAAGATTGGCAATGGCCTCAATACCTTTGTAATACTATCCTTCAAATTTTGTCAGGACTACATGGAATTCTTTGAACCCTGCCTTTTTTTTAACGCCATTGAGTTAAGGAAATGGGCGTTCTTTTTTTCTATCAGTTCTGGATGTTCTGATTTCCGTTCCTGTTTTCCTCTTCCCCTGATAAATTCAATAATAGCGGGTGTTAAATATGAAGGTTGGCACTTAAATAGTGACAAGTATTTATTCACAACCGAAACAACAGAGTTACATGTTGGCACCTGTTACTGTCCTTAAAAGCAGTCACCAGCGTTGTGTAGAATCCGTTGCCAGCGATGTGGAAGGCTTAGTATACCGTTAGCAGAGCTTGTTCTGTCGATGGTGCGAATGGAGCGGTCTACTGCCTGTCGAATCTCTGGAACAGTTCTGAAGCGAATGCCACGAAGTGGTTCCTTCATCTTCCGAATCAAATCAAAGTCACAAGGACTTCAGTCCGGGGAGTATTGTGGATGGTACGGTACTTCCCAGTCCCATCGACCAAACAAAGCAACGACAGCTTGCTCTGTATGCGCCCGCGCATTGTTGTGCAAAATGATGGGTGGATTCCACAGAAAGTAACGCCGCTTCTTTCGCTAAGCTGGTCGCAGGTGATGCTCCAAAAACGAACAGTAACACTGTGCATTGACGGTGTTCCGTGGATGAACGTAATGCGTTAGGCTAACACTATCACTGTCGTACACGAGAATCACCTTAACCTTACACCGCTCCATTCGCATCATCAACAGACAGGCTATGTTAACGGTATACATCGCTGACAACGGGTTCTACACAACGCTCGTGACTACTTTGAAAGACAGTAACAGGCGAAAACATGTAACACTGTTGTATCGATCGTGAATAAATAGTTCCAACCCTTGTAGGAAAATCGTTCCAGGATTCTCCCTTGACTCAAACTACTTACTATGCAGTAACATAGAAAGTCCCCACAGTCTTCGTTTAATTCCATAGAAACTGTTACACAACTCTGAGTGAAATAATGTGTGCGACCTCTGAAAATTTACTCAAATGTTCAAATGTGTGTTAAATCTTATGAGACTTAACTGATAAGGTCATCAGTCCCTAGGCTACCACACTACTTAACCTAAATTATCCTAAGGACAAACACACACACACACACACCCCCATGCGCGAGGGAGGACTCGAACGTCCGCCGGGACCACCCTCACAGTCCATGACTGCAGAGCCTTAGACCGCTGAAAATTTACTATTTGTTCCATTAATTTCATCGCGTGCTTCATATCTGCAAATTTCGCACAGAAAGCTTCTTGATGTACACATCAATGAATCAAGTTTTCGATCGATTTTCTGCTCTTCCATCGTCAACTAAATCTTTAAATTTTTTCTGCGTGGTGTTGTAATGCCAATTCATAGCAAATTTCCGGTACCTATCGAATATGCTACTGTATATTTCACACCAAAAACCGGGCCCAAGGGATGTCTACTGGGCGCTGTGTCATCCTCTTGGGGCGTCATGTGGCTGCAGTATGGACGGGCATGTGGTCGTCACACTGCTCTCCTGGGCCTTCTGCAGGTTTTACAGACCATGGAACCGCCAGCATTCGGTCAAGTAGCTGCTCATTTGGCATCATGAGGCTGAGTTCAGCCCATATCAGTCCTCTTACCAACAAAATATTCTCCACAATACAGGAAATAGAACCTGGGTCCTCTGAATTGCAGACATTTACACTGACCACTTAGCTATGTAGGCGGACGTATATCCCAATACAGATACTGAGGATTCTTGTCCTTCTATTCGGTGATTCCCACTCATTTATAAGGCTTGTGGCGATAGATCGCTAGACTGCCTCTGTTTGTACCGACTGCCACTGGATCTGTAAACTTCTTTCATACAACAAACAAACAGCGAATGGTAAACAGCGGTGACGCCATGGTTCGGCCGAGATGAAGAAAGCCGAGCCGACCGAAAAATGCCGCACCGCAGTGCGAAATGAAATGTTTCTTTGCAACGATTATTCCGCGAAGTACCGAGAGAAGCCGAGACAGGCCGAGCGTCGGCGTGCACACGGCCCGCGCATCTTCTCGGGTGCAGTGTGGCACGAAGTAGCAGACATTTGGATACACTCATGCTCCGGGCTTTACACTGGACACCCTGTGGCATATTAAACGAAGCCCTAACCGAGCCCACCCCAGGGGTCTGCATCAGCACCGCATCGTGACGTCACTCCTGCAGCCACTAAGGATGATGCTCCACTGCAGCCATACCGAGCCGGCAGCCACCTATGTCGGAGCCTTCACCTCCTCCATCGCTGGCATTCCCAAGACTAGCTGCTACTGGACTGCTACTGCATCTATGGAACTTGCAATGTGTACTTGTGCTTAGTAGTGACGGCCGCTACCGACATCACTGAGAATTTTGATTGCGTCATATTAGTACCAGATCACACCTGTATTTTTCTAATACCGAGCGAGGTGGCGCAGTGGTTAGTACACTGGACTTTCATTCGGGTGGACGACATTTTAACCCCACTTATTTAGGCTTTCCGTGATTTCCCTAAATCGCTTCAGGTAAATGCCAGGATGGTTCCTTTGAAAGGGCACAGCCGACTTCCCTCCTCTTTTTTTTTTGTTTTTTTTTTTTTTTTTTGTCATCAGTCTGTTTGATGCGGCCCGCCACGAATTCCTTTCCTGTGCTAACCTCTTCATCTCAGAGTAGCACTTGCAACCTACGTCCTCAATTATTTGCTTGACGTATTCCAATCTCTGTCTTCCTCTACAGTTTTTGTCCTCTACAGCTTCCTCTAGTACCGTGGAAGTCATTCCCTCATGTCTTAGCAGATGTCCTACCATCCTGTCCCTTCTCCTTATCAGTGTTTTCCACATATTCCTTTCCTCTCCGATTCTGCGTAGAACCTCCTCATTCCTTACCTTATCAGTCCACCTAATTTTCAACATTCGTCTATAGCACCACATTTCAAATGCTTCGATTCTCTTCTGTTCCGGTTTTCCCACAGTCCATGTTTCACTACCAGACAATGCTGTACTCCAGACGTACATCCTCAGAAATTTCTTCCTCAAATTAAGGCCGGTATTTGATATTAGTAAACTTCTCTTGGCCAGAAATGCCTTTTTTGCCATAGCGAGTCTGCTTTTAATGTCCTCTTTGCTCCGTCCATCATTGGTTATTTTATTGCCTAGGTAGCAGAATTCCTTAACTTCACTGACTTCGTGACCATCAATCCTGATGTTAAATTTCTCGCTGTTCTCATTTCTACTACTTCTCATTACCTTCGTCTTTCTCCGATTTACTCTCAAACCATACTGTGCACTCATTAGACTGTTCATTCCGTTCAGCAGATCATTTAATTCTTCTTCACTTTCACTCAGTATAGCAATGTCATCTGCGAATCGTATCATTGATATCCTTTCACCTTGTATTGTAATTCCACTCCTGAACCTTTCTTTTATTTCCATCATTGCTTCCTCGATGTACAGATTGAAGAGTAGGGGCGAAAGGCTACAGCCTTGTCTTACACCCTTCTTAATACGAGCACTTCGTTCCTGATCGTCCACTCTTATTATTCCCTCTTGGTTGTTGTACATTTTGTATATGACCCGTCTCTCCCTATACCTTACGCCTACTTTTTTCAGAATCTCGAACAGCTTGCACCATTTTATATTGTCGAACGCTTTTTCCAGCTCGACAAATCCTAAGAAAGTGTCTTGATTTTTCTTTAGCCTTGCCTCCATTATTAGCCGTAACGTCAGAATTGCCTCTCTCGTACCTTTACTTTTCCTAAAGCCAAACT
Organism: Schistocerca serialis cubense; assembly: GCF_023864345.2. Classification (NCBI taxonomy): domain Eukaryota; kingdom Metazoa; phylum Arthropoda; class Insecta; order Orthoptera; family Acrididae; genus Schistocerca; species Schistocerca serialis. The sequence goes on along the minus strand of NC_064642.1, from coordinate 621,249,612 downwards.
GATCGTCACCTAGCGCATTCTCAATTTTCTTTTCCATTCTTCTGTATATTATTCTTGTAAGCAGCTTCGATGCATGAGCTGTTAAGCTGATTGTGCGATAATTCTCACACTTGTCAGCTCTTGCCGTCTTCGGAATTGTGTGGATGATGCTTTTCCGGAAGTCAGATGGTATATCTCCAGACTCATATATTCTACACACCAACGTGAATAGTCGTTTTGTTCCCTCCTCATCCTTCCCTAATGCGATGGGACCGATGACCTGACTGTTTGATCCCCTCCCCCAAATAAACAAAACAGCCTTAGTTTTGTTATTCATACTTTCGCTTATGATGAACTTTGCTCTTGTGTCATGTACAAATAATCATTCATTAATCATGAACCATGAGCCGCGCTGCGGCTCGTGTTGGTGCTGTTAGTCAGTTTCCACCTTCTGTTGGAGACTAGACCGTATCCATTCAGTTGGGATGGTTGCGGTTGTTTATGTTCTTCTCGTCTTGACTGGCGCCACTCGTTTCGCAAGCGTTGCCTGTCCGCTAGTGGCAGCAGCGGCGGTTATCGATATGTAGTAACTGTTGCCCTATCTTTGGGGCGACATGGTTGTTTTTCCGTGTCATGTGAGTGTGGCAGTTCGGTTGGGGACTCAGGAGGAGCCAGGTCCAGGAAGTGCGAGAACACGCTGGGACTGCTGGTGGCGCGCATGGACTGGGGCTGTGGTCAAGAGGGTGCACGACCTCGTCGTAAACCGAATCCAGCAAGCTTTAAGATGAGTACATTTCAATCCTAGTAGAGCGGAGTCGGTCACCCGTGGGGGCCCGTAGTACATATCTGATGTTGTGACAGATTATCATAGACCCCTCATGTGCAGTTTGGTGGATCTGTGTACCAATTAGTACTTGAAGACCCTATTGTGCTAGAAGCACTTGGCTCAATGATTAGACGGTGTGGTTATTCAACTGTGAATTAATAAAGCACTGAAGAGATTTGTTTCATTATGCCAACCGTCGTCATTGTTGTCACAGTGAGTGCAGTGTACGTTTGCATGCCTGCTGAATTTGACGTCACTCATTTGGTACTTGGTTCTGGCTCGCTTTGTGATTGTTTCCGCAATGATGAGTGGTTGCTGATTCTGGTTGGTTACACGCAAATCGAATGGGGCTTTAGTTACTGTTAGTTTGTCTGGTGTTCCGTGCTGGGATTTGTTTGTTCAGATGTTCGGGTTTGTCGAATCGGACGGAAAGCTGGTAGTGGTTGCTTCCACGTTCCGGGCGCTCTAAACACAGTATTCTGGGGTCCTAGTGCAGACCGCCGGTTCCGGCTTTGGCGTATTGTTCCATCGTTGCATTTGGTTTATCGGACGTCAGGTAGCTTCAACAAGATTATCATTAGTCTTTCGTTAGACTGCCGCTAGTCTGAGTTACCATCTTGTGAAGTGAGTGCAACTCTTGGCTGCCTATCTCATCACTGGAGAAAATGTTTACTGCCGGACCTTCTCAGAGATCGATTCCTGGAGCACCGTCTGGATCAGTCGCTTTTTTTTTTAAATTAACTTTTGGTATTGCATTTGCTGTTTTACAACAGGTTTCTATTTTTTATATCATTGCCGTTCCTGACGTGTAAGGCTTTCAGTCGTGATTGTTATTTGCTTTAAATTCTTAGCCGGCCGGAGTGGCCGTGCGGTTCCAGGCGCTACAGTCTGGAGCCGAGCGACTGCTACGGTCGTAGGTTCGAACCCTGCCTCGGGCATTGATGTGTGTGATGTCCTTAGGTTAGTTAGGTTTAATTAGTTCTACGTTCTAGGCGACTGATGACCTCAGAATTTAAGTCGCATAGTGCTCAGAGCCATTTGAACCATTTTTTTTTTAAATCCTATTTGGTATTTGTATTTAAGCAGTAAGACTTCAAACCTTATGTATTGCCATTCCTGGTGTCTGACGCCTTCTGCGGTGTTTTCGGCGACTTGCCTTTAATATTTCAATACCTGTAATTTGTAAGTTGCAGCGAGTTCTTAAACATTCTTTATTTATTGCCATTCTTGGCGTTTAAGGCCTTCAGCCGTGATCACAGTGGCTTGTTTTATTTTTAAACATTGTCTCCATCTGTATTTTATGGTGATTCGCTAAATTGTGATGCACTGAAAACAGTATTATTTACACAGCTCTTTATTCCTTCATTAATAACGTGAGACGTTTTTTATTTATTTTGAGTCTGGAATTGTTGTTGTTGTTGTGGTCTTAAGTCCTGATATTGGTTTGATGCAGCTCTCCATGCTACTCTATCCTGTGCAAGCTTCTTCATCTCCCAGTACCTACTGCAGCCTACATCCCTCTGAATCTGCTTAGTGTATTCATCTCTTGGTCTCCCTCTACGATTTTTACCCACCACGCTGCCCTCCAATACTGAATTGGTGATCCCTCGATGTTTCAGAACATGTCCTACCAACCGATTCCTTCTTCTAGTCAAGTTGTGCCACAAGCTCCTCTTCTCCCAAATTCTATTCAATACCTCCTCATTAGTTATGTGATCTACACATCTAATCTTTAGCATTCTTCTCTAGCACCACATTTCGAAAGCTTCTATTCTCTTCTTGTCTAAACTATTTATCGTCTATATTTCACTTCCATACATGGCTACACTCCATACAAATACTTTCAGAAACGACTTCCTGACACTTAAATCTATACTCGATGTTAACAAATTTTTTCTTCTTCAGAAACGCTTTCCTTGCCTTTGCCAGTCTACATTTTATTTCCTCTCTACTTCGATCTTCATCAGTTATTTTGCTCCCCAAATAGCAAAACTCCTTTACTACTTTAAGTGTCTCATTTCCTAACCTAATTCCCTCAGCATCACCCGACTTAATTCGACTACATTCCATTATCCTCGTTTTGCTTTTGTTGATGTTCATCTTATACCCTCCTTTCAAGACACTGTCCATTCCGTTTTACTGCTCTTCCAAGTCGTTTGCTGTCTCTGACAGAATTACAATGTCATCGGCGAATCTCAAAGTTTTTATTTCTTCTCCGTGGATTTTAATACCTTCTCTGAACTTTTCTTTTGTTTCCTTTATTGCTTGCTCAATATAGAGATTGAATAACATCGGGGATAGGCTACAACCCTGTCTCACTCCCTTCCCAACCACTGCTTCCCTTTCATACCCCTCGACTCTTATAACTGCCATCTGCTTTCTGTACAAATTGTAAATAGCCTTTCGCTCTCTGTACTTTACCCCTGCCACCTTCAGAATTTGAAAGAGAGTATTCCAATCTACATTGTCAAAAGCTTTCTCTAAGTCTACAAATGCTAGAAACGTAGGTTTGCCTTTCCTTAATCTTTCTTCTAAGATAAGTCGTAGGGTCAGTATGGCCTCACGTGTTCCAACATTTCTACGGAATCCAAACTGATCTTCCCCGAGGTCGTCTTCTATAAGTTATTCCATTCGTCTGTAAAGAATTCGCATTAGTATTTTGCAGCTGTGACTTATTAAACTGATAGTTCGGTAAGTTTCACATCTGTCAACACCTGCTTTCTGGAATTACTGTTTTAAAAATAAATGTGTGTAACTGTGAAAGGGAACCAATAGTAACTGATTACGTCCCCGTCCACAATCGTAACCGAATCCAGCCTTTCTTCGGCAAAACAGGTTTCAAATCATCCACCGTTTGCTTGCGTACTACAAAGGACATAGAAAGGGTAGCGTGTGTGGGCCCACCTGACGAAGAGCAGGCGGCCGAGCTGCGGCTGGCGCGAGACGGCGTACACGACGTGCCTGGGCCGCGGCGCCTGCCAGTCTGACGCCGTGGCCAGCAGCTGCTGCGGCGAGAGCGCGGCGCGCCGCTGCGGGAACACGTGCAGCGCGCCAGAGGCGGCCACGCGCAGCGACACGGCCCGCACGCGCGCCGTCACGTTGAAGGGGCCCGCCGTGCGCGCGCCGTCGCTCACCGACACCTCGAAGCCCGCGGGGACGCTGCCACCTGTTGGCACACGTCACACCTCTCGTCTCACATCACTCCGCCTCACCTCAGTTCAACTCCCACCGCGTGCGCCCGCGTCTGCGCTGCCACCCCAAATCGCTACCGCATGTAAAGTGCAATCAAACAAGGTTAGCAACACAGTTCCGTGTAACAGTTAGGCAAAGCTGGTCGCGGGGCAAAGAGCAACGTAAACAGGTCGCCGGTACGTCGAACGCAGCCGTCAAGAAAACGACTTCCAGTTTTGCTTCCCTGCGAGCGGACGTGCCAGCCTGCTAAAGTCCTGTCAGATCCTATTTGCAGAAAATCTGGATATAACCACGTGGTTAGATAATCGGCGGGACATTGACCTGAATGGTAGATAAATAGATAGATAGATACACTACTGGCCATTATAATTGCTACACCAAGAAGAAATGCAGATGATAAACGGGTATTCATTGGACAAATGTATTGTACTAGAAGTGACATGTGATTACATTTTCACGCAATTTGGGTGCATAGATCCTGAGAAATCAGTACCCAGAACAACCACCTCTGGCCATAATAACGGCCTTGATACGCCTGGGTATTCAGTCAAACATAACTGGGATAGCGTGTACAGGTACAGCTGCCCATGCAGCTTCAACACGATACCACAGTTCATCAAGAGTAGTGACGGGCGTATTGTGACGAGCCAGTTGCACGGCAACCATTGACCAGACGTGTTCGAGAGATCTGAAGAATGTGCTGGCCAGGGCAGCAGTCGAACATTTTCTGTGTCCACAAAGACCTGCAACAGGCGGTCGTGCATTATCCTGCTGAAATGTAGGGTTTCGCAAGGACCGAATGAAGGGTAGACCCAAGGGTCGTAACACATCTGAAATGTAAAGTGCACTGTTCAAAGTGCCGTCAATGCGAACAAGAGGTGACCGAGACGTGTAACCAATGGCACCCCATACCATCACGCCGTGTCGTACGCCAGTATGGCGATGACGAATACACGCTTCCAATGTGCGTTGTCGCCAAACAGGGATGCGACCATCATGATACTGTAAACAGAACCTGGATTCATCCAAGAAAATGACGTTTTGTCTTTCGTGCACCCCGGTTCGTCGTTGAGTACACCATCGCAGGCGCTCCTGACTGTCATGCAGCGTCAAGGGTAAATGCAGCCATGGTCTCCGAGCTGATAGTCCATGCTGCTGCAAACGTCGTTGAACTGTTCGTGCAGATGGTTATTGTCTTGCAAACGTCCCCATCTGTTGACTCAGAGATCGAGATGTGGCTCCACGATCCGTTACAGCCATGTGGATAAGATGCCTGTCATCTCGACTGCTAATGATACGAGGCCGTTGGGATCCAGCACGGCGTTCTGTATTACCCTCCTGAACACACCGATTCCACATTGTGCTAACAGTCAGTGCATCTCGACCAAAGAGAGGAGCAATGTCGCTATACGATAAACCGTAATCCCGATAGGCTATAATTCAATCTTTATCAAAGTCGGAAACGTGATGGTACGCGTTTATCCTCCTTACACGAGGCATCACAACAACGTTTCACCAGGCAACGCCGGTCAACTGCTGTTTGTGTATGAGAAATCGGTTGGAAACTTTCCTCATGTCAGCTCATTGTAAATGTCGCCACCGGTGCCAACCTTGTGTGAATGCTCCGAAAAGCTAATCACTTCCATATCACAGCATCTTCTTCCTGTCGGTTAAATTGCGCGTCTGTAGCACGTCATGTTCGTGGTGTAGCAGTTTTAATGGCCATTAGTGTAGATAGATAGATAGATAGATAGAGAGAGAGAGAGAGAGAGAGAGAGAGAGAGAGAAGAAAAGGGAAGAGAAGAAAATTTTCAACCATTAGATACGTATTTCTTTATAAAATGTTACGGACAAATTTGGTACAACTACTCTTACAGGCAATATTCAGCGTGTCCCCAAAAAACTCCGACACGCTTCATGGGAAGGTTCCTTAAAAAGAAATAAGTAAAAAAGTCCAGTAAACATGGGCTCCAGAATGCATACATTAAGAGGTATGAGCACTTGTACCGGACGATCAAAAAGTCAGTATAAATTTGAAAACTGAATAAATCACGTAATAATGTAGATAGAGAGGTACAAATTGACACACATGCGTGGAATGACATGGGGCTTTATTAGAGTAAAAAGAAAAAAATATATAAAAGTTCAAAAAATGTCCCACAGATGGCGGTTCATCTTATCAGAATAGCAATAATTAGCATAACAAATTAAGACAAAGCAAAGATGATGTTCTTTACAGGAAATGCTCAATATGACCAACATCATTCCTCAACAATAGCTCTAGTCGAGGAATACTGTTGTGAACAGGCACTGTAAAGCATGTCCGGAGTTATGGTGAGGCATTGGCGTCGGATGTTGTCTTTCAGCATCCCTAGAGATGTCGGTCGATCACGATACACTTGCAACTTCAGGTAACCCCAAAGCCAATAATCGCACGGACTGAGGTTGGGGACCTGGGAGGCCAAGCATGACGAAAGTGGCGGCTGAGCACACGATCATCACCAAACGAAGCGGGCAAGAGACCTTTCACGCGTCTAGCAATATCGGGTGGAGCACCATCCTGCATTTTGGTTCTAATAAAACCCCATGACATTCCAAGCATGTGTGTCAATTTTTGCCTCTCTATCTACATTATTCCGTGGTTTTTTAAGTTTCCAAATTTATACTGACTTTTTGATCATCCGGTACATCTTCGTTAGTGTGAAACACATCTCTTCTACTGTACAAAAAAAAAAAAAAAAAAAAAAAAAAGTCGTTCAAATGGCTCCGAGCACTACGGGACTTAACATCTAGGTCATCAGTCCCCTATAACTTAGAACAACTTATACTTAACTAACCCAAAGTCATCACACACATCAATGCTCGAGGCAGGATTTGAACCTGCGACCATAGCAGTCGGGCGGTTCCTGACTGAAGCGGTTCAAATGGTTCAAATGGCTCTGAGCACTATGGGACTTAACATCTGCGGCCGTAGCGGTAGCGCGGTTCCAGACTGTAGCGCCTAGAACCGCACGGCCACAAACGGCCGACGACTGAAGCGGCCGGCTCCTACTGAACAAGTGCTCATAGCTCGTAAGGTATGGACTTTCGGGTCATGGTTATAATGCATTTTTGTCTTGATGTGGTCCATATTACCACTTTCCAAAACATGAAAAGCAATTATCTTGCAGTAGAAGAGGTGTGTTTCATAAAATCGAAGATGAACAAGTGTTCATAACTCTTAAGGCATGCGCTTTAGTCCCCTTGTATTTTTTCTTCTTTTGGAATCTGTCCCTAAAGCTTGTCGGTGTTTTTTTTTTGGCACCTCAAGTACGCTTTCCTCACATTTAATAGTCTGCAGAACTGTTATTCACAACTAAAAAAATTTCATGTAGCTGTCTTTATCATTTAACGCGTCACACTACGTATTTTTAAAGCTTTTTGGTCCACGATAATTATACATCTCACAAAAAAGCGTGAAGCACCCAGAAAACATTGTCGAACCTCAATGTAACTTCGTACACGTACACATCATCGGCGGATATGTAAATGCTTAGAATTGCAGTTGTCTGTGAAATGCAGAGCGACCACCAGAAAACGTATGGTTCGTGTTTTTTCCAGGCCTGGTAGGGTACATAAAAGGCTTGAGAAAACGTTTGATCACTCTGAAGGACACGGAGATGCCGCGTACTCCTGTGAGACAACGTTATCAGCACCTGACAGAGTTTGAAGAGAGGCCTCTTTGTGGGTCTCCAGTTGGCTGGCTGATCGAACTGTCCAATATTCTGATTTGTGGGGCATTCGGATGTGACAGTGGCGCGATGTTCGACTGCATGGGAACTTGATGGCAACTATACTCGCCGCCAAGATTCCCATCGGACACGTCTGACCACCAAAAGGGAGGGTCGCCACACTGTACACCAAGGTCATCGTAACCTTTCCACATCTGTGTCTGCCGTCCAAGAATGGACTCCCCGTCACATTCTGTGTCATCACGCTTATGTGTCGGAGACTAGTAGCAGCTACATTAGACTATGCGTAGAGTGCCATTAACACTGCAATACAAACCGATTCGTCTCAAGTGCTACTGAGACCGAGCAGCGTAGACTGCTTATGGACGGTGTCGCACTACCTACAGCAACGAGTCGCGCTTCTCCACTGCTCCAGCTGATCATCCTCAGCAAATATAGTGGCGTCCTGAAGAGGGAACCCATTCTCATAATACTTTGGAGAGACAAAGTGATGTTATTTGCGGCAACATGATGTGGGGAGATACCGCGTTTGACTTTAGGTCATAGTGGTTGTGGTTGAGGGAGCTAAGATTGCACAACTGTATGTCCCGAACATACAGTGTTCTGGTGTCTTATCTCTCATGTGACAGTAATATGGAGCCATTTTTCAACACCACTGCGGTCGTCCACATATGGCACATGTGTTTCTGAACCATCTGTGTGATGTTGAGGTAGTCAGTCCCGTGGCCAGCAAGTCCCCCAGCTCTGCCCCACACAGTACATGTGTGGGGCCATTTCCGACGGCAACTTCATCTCAACGCCAGTATCCTGGCTATAAAAGACCAGTTACATCAGTGTTAGAGATGGGTAGTTCCCGAACGAACGGGTGCAAAGGAACGGTTCACCAAGATGAACGAAAGGACCGAGGAACGAATTCGAAGGAACGATCGGTTCATAGTTCACTTCGGTCACGGCGGTCTACTTATAGTTCTCGGGAACGAGGAACGATCGGTTCATAGTTCACTTCGGTCACGGCGGTCTACTTATAGTTCTCGGGAACGAGGAACGATCGGTTCATAGTTCACTTCGGTCGCGGCGGTCTACTTATAGTTCTCGGGAACGAGGAATGATCGGTTCAAAGTTCACTAGTTCACTTCGGTCGCGGCGGTCACTTCGGCAGTTCTCGTTGCAGCCTCGGTCGCGTGCCCGTCTCAGTCTCGGTCTCCCTCGGCCGCACTCGTCGTTCTTCGCATGACCACCTGTCTCAGTTCCACTGCCGACTGCTCCTAGTTAGTTCAGTATCCAGTTGTGGAAAAGCGGTGCCTCTCCATTTGAAAAGACATAGATTGCCATAAAATCCTATTTATTTATTATCTCAAAAACATTTGTGCAGAAGGAGCTTTCAAACCAAAAACTTTATTACTGCGAATTTAATTATTATTATTATTGCTGCATTAACTTTAATAATGCAACATAAAAACCTAATTTTTACTAAGAGTGTAACGCAAGTATGATGAGAAAACCACATTTTATTTTATGCTCCCATAAAGCCTCTACTTCGCCTACAAACTCAGAGACAACGTGAAGTATATATAGGGTGTAAACGATTATCGTTTACAACGTAGTATAGCTAGGTAGTGGAAGTCGAAACGAAGAATTTTATACAAGAGACTTGTGGTCTAGTAAGTTGGGAAACAGCCACAAACAGCTTTACAAGACTACATGAGCTATAGCCCATGCGCGTCGCGTGAGATTTTCGTGTTCTCTTCTCTAGCTCTCTACACATCGTCATCGATTGTTTCGCAATTGTTGCTTGCATTAGCTTGTTATTTCTTCACTGCCTAATTGTTACATGTTTGTCTGTTTGTTGTATCTGCTCGTAACGGGCAACACATCGTCCGTAATAGGCGAGCAGTCTGTACTCGGGGCCGGTTTTCTGTGCGCCACCCTATATTATTTCCCTGCGATCAGCCACACAAGGCTACGGTTGGCTAAATGAGAGGTTCTGCAGAATCACAGAAATTACTTATAAAAGTGTGTACGAATTCTGTAATGAATAAAAACTCTATACTCCAAGAAGAAGGCAAGTGCCCCCTTTTGATGCCCTCCATCCTACAGTGACCTACACTACTAGTTTTCAGTTTTTCATAAGAACCATATACCAAGCACAAATGAACGGTGAACGAGTAAAAATGAACTATCAGCAGTGAACTAGTTGCCAAGGGATGAACGAGTTTGCCCATCTCCTATCAGTGTGTGCCAGCTTGCCTCAGGGGAGGACATAACATCTTTATGGCACCCTTCCCAATCTTCCCAGCCGAATTCAGGCCAGAGGAAGTGCTCCGTCTTACTGATAATTGGGCTCATATTGCAATGTTCTTTGAAAATTTAATTTGATTTTGTAATAATTGAAGTAACATCACATGCCCTATCAACACGTCATGTTTTAATTAGTTTCCTGGATGGTTTACTTGTTTTTGCCGTTGTATCTACAGCACGTGCCTGCGAAAATGCCACGTCTGTGAAATAATTTTTGCTCCGTCTGTCGATTGTTCCTCCGTGCTACTTACCGCTGTGGACAAAGATGATCTGGTGCGAGTCCAGCTGAGCCTGCGTGAACTTCCGGACGTGCAAAGACGGCGCAGCGTACAGCGCCACGTGCCCGGCTCGTGGAGACGATACGATGAACGTGAGGTTGGCGGCCGACGTGTCCGCGTCAGCGGCAGCTGCAACACGCGAATGATCACATCACGAAAATCCCACTATACAGATCAGCAGCAAGTGTGGTCGAAACCACACTGGTGTTTCACCAGACGTTTCTCAATCAGGCTACGCTAACCTAGTGAAACCTATCGAGAATGTAGATCACACTCGCAGGTTAAATGATCATTTCACTATTCAGTGTTTGATATTCTTCCGAACCACTCAAACAGCGGCCGAATATAATGAATATAACGTTACTCTTTGTGTGTTTCTGTGTCAGTCATGAATTCTGAAGTCTTCTCTTAGTATCATGTCTCCCATCTCATCTTCATTTACGTTCACTTCCTTTTATATAATATTGGCTTTCAATTTACCTTTGTATAGAGCCCCTATATACTCTTTACACCTTTCAGCTTTCCCTTCTTTGCTTAGGACGGGTTTACCATCTGATCTCTTGATATTCTGTAAGTGGTATGTATCCTTCCACTAGTGAAATTTGCTTATAGGCCCTTAAGTTTGTTCTCTAGCAAGCCCTGCTTAACAACTTTGCACTTCCTGCAAATCTCATTTTTTAAAGGTTTGTATTCTCTTTCGCCTCTTTCATTTGGTGCATTTTTAAATTTTCTCTTTTCGTCAACTAAATCTCTTTTGTTATCCAAGGATTTTTAATAGGCCTTGCCTTTTTACCTATCTGATCTTCTGCTGCCTTCACTATTTCATCTCTCAAAGCTACGCATTCCTCTTTTACTGCATTCCTTCCCCTGTTCTAGTCAACCATTGCCTAATGGTCCCTCTGCAGCTCTCAATAACCTCTGCTTGTTTCAACTTGTGCACATCCCATCTCCATAATTTCCTACCTTTTTCTAGTTAACCATTGCCTAATGGTCCCTCTGCAGCTCTCAACAACCTCTGGTTGTTTCAACTTATGTGTGTCCCATCTCCATAATTTCCTACCTTTTTCGAATTTCTTCAGTTTTAATCTACAGCTCGTAATCAATAAATAGTGGTCAGAGTCAACATCTGCCCCCGGAAGCGTCTTACAATTTAAATTCTGGTTCCTAAATTTCTGTCTGACCATTATGTAATCAATACGAAACCTTCCGGTATCTACAGATCTCTTCCACGTATGCAACCGTCTTTTCCGATTCTTAGACCAAGCATTAGCAATGATTAAATTATGGTCTTTGCAAAATACTACGCAGACAGCTTCCTCTTTCATTCCTTTCCCCCAGTCCACATTTACCTACTATTTTTCCTTCTCTTCCTTTTCCTCTTAGCCATAACGGGTGTTCTTTTCCTTTTCCTACTTAGCCGCTCCAGGTGGAATTACGAGCATGCCAGCTGCTGGGATGGAGGCCATGCTGGACATGCCCTCATTACAACTGTGGGTCAAAACGGAGGCGGCGGCAGCGCCATACAGGCGAAAACTGGAAATAACTGGATACAGTTAGGATATCCAAAACCCAATACCAAAAAAGGGAACTGTAGCGCCATAGAAACTGGTATAGGCATGGGTATTCAAAAAGGGAGTATGTATACTGGAAGAATATGGTCCTGCGGTCGGCAACGCCTACATAAAGCAACAAGTGTCTGGTGCAGTTGTTAGACCGCTTACTGCTGCTACAATGGCAGGTTATTAAGATTTAAGTGAGTTTGAACGTGGCATTATAGTCGGAGTACGAGCGATGGGATACACTATCTCCGAAGTAGCGGTAAAGTGGCGATTTTCCCGTATGACCATTTCACGAGTGTACAGTGGATATCAGGAATACGCTAAAACATCAAATCACCGACATCGCTACAGCCGGAGAAATATCCTGCAAGAACAAGACCAACGACAACTGAAGAGAATCGTTCAATATGAAAGAAATGCAATGCTTCCACAAATTGCTGCTGATTTCAATTCTGGGCCATCAAAAAGTGTCAGCGCGCCAACCATTCATCGAAATATAATTGATATTGACTCTGGGAGCCGAAGGCCCGCTCATGTGCCCTTGATGACCGCGCGACACAAAGCATCACGTCTCGCCTGGACTGTTGGTGACTGGAAACATATTGTCTGGTCGGACGAGTCTCATTTCAAATTGTGTAGAACGATTGGACGTGTACGGGCATGGAGACAACCTCATGAATCAATGGACCCTGCATGTTAGCAGGGGGTGTTCAAGCTGGTGGAGGCACTGTAATTGTTGGGGCGTGAGTAGTTGGAGTGATACGGGACCCCTGATACGTCTACATACAATTCTGTCAGGTGACACGTACGTAAGAATCCAGTCTGATCACTTACATCCATTCATGTCCATTGTGCATTCCGACGGACTTGGACAATTCCAGCAGGACAATGCGACACCTCACACATCCAGAATTGCTACAGTGTGGCTCCAGGAACACTCTCCTGAGCTTAAGCACTTCCACTGGCCACCACATTCCTCAGGTATGGACATTATTGAGCATATCAGGGACGCCTTGCAACGTGCTATTCACAAGAGATCTCCACCCCTTCGTAATCTTACGGATTTATGGATAGCCCTCAAGATTCATGGTGTCCGTTCCATCCAGAACTACTTCAGACATTAGTTGAATTCATGCCACGTGTTCCGGCACTTCTGCGTGCTCGCGGGGGCCCTACACTATACTAATGTCTGAAAGATCTAAGTCGAAATAAGACCCCCGAGAGTATATTCCGGCAGAGCTACTGAAGCCTTGGGAGAGGCAACCATGACAATACTATGCCATATGGTGTGCAAGGTGTACGAGACAGACTGCAAGAAGAAGCGAGTAATTTCAATTTCAAAGAGAGCAGTTTCTGACAGCTGAGAATACTATCAAACTTTCGGTTTCATAGGCCATGTTTGCAAAATATTAACATGAATTCTTCACAGAAGAATGATAAAACTGGCAGAAGCTGATGTCGGGGAAGCTCAGTTTGGATTCCACGCGAGCCAATATAGGCCCTACGTCTTATCTTCGAAGATAGGTAAGACAGGGTTGTAGTCTATCTCTGATGTTATTCAACCTGCACACTGAGCGAGAGATAAAGGAAACAGAAGAAAAATTAGGAGTAGCAATTAAAGTCCAGGGAGAAGAAACAAAAACTAAGGTTTGCCGATGACATTGTAATTCGGCAGAGACAGTATAGAACTTGGAAGAGCAGTTGAACGGAATGGACATGGTCTTGAAAGGAAAATATAAGATAAACATTAGCAAAAGCAAAACAAAGATAATGGAATGTAGTGGAATTAAATCAGGGAATCATATTAAGAAACGAGATATTAAAAATAGCAGATGTTTTTTGCTCTATGGGCAGCAAAATAAATGATTATGGCCGAGAGGATATTAAATATGGACTGGCAGTGGCAAGAAAATAATTTATGTGGAAAAGAAGTTTTATAAGATCGAATATAGATTTAAATGTTAGGAAGTAGCTATGAATGGAAATGAAACATGGACGATAAACAGTTCAGATAAAACGGCTATAGAAGCTTTCGAAATGTAGTACTACAGAAGAATGCTAAAGATTAGATGGGTCGGTCACATAACTAATGAGACAGTACAGAAAAGAACTGGGGACGAAAGAAATTTGTGGCACAGCCTGACTAGAAAAAGGGATCTGTTGAAACATTGTGGGATATCAAGGGATCACCAATTTAGTATTGGAGGGAAGTGTGGGCAATAAAAATCGTAGAGGGAGACCAAGAGATGAAAAAAGTAAGCAGATTCAGAAGGATGTAGGTTGCAGTAGTTATTCGGAGACGAAGAGGCTCGCACAGGATAGAGTACCATGGACAGCTGCACCAAACGATTTTGCAGACAGAAGACCACGACAACAATGTGGCTAATCAGGACAGGCTATGCTCCATGCCAACCTCCCTGGCAGCCACCTTCTGTTCTACATTGTTCCACGATATTACAGCCCCTTAAAATATCATATGTCTTATTACAAAGGTTTATATCCATCTCGGACTTAATTCCACAGAAATCTCAGGGTTTATGTGGAACAATAATTGAAACGTCAAACCCGCGCAGTTTGGCATCTCTGCGAGTTCTGCGAACCTCTGAGTGGCTTCAACGGTTTATGGCGTACGTGAAGTAAGTTATGCATCCACTTCCTCCCAGAACTCAGGCCACGATCCAGGCTATAGACAGTTTTGCACCGTAACAGCGTTGTATCTGCTGGGGGTGACTAAATTTTATCCCGTGTTTTTCACAACGCTAGCCGAAGTTGGCTCCTGCAGTACAGAAAGCGAGTCATTACAACTATTGCACAGGGTGGGTAGAGTGGTATCTGGCGTTCATAATGGTGTCTCTGCCTACACGCATCAGTTTATAGTGGGAGTAAGGCACTATCCAGGCCCTGCACTCGCCGCACGTGGCGCGACCGCCTAGCTGGGGCTGCTGGTGGAACGGGCAGCCGGGATGGGTTCATTTCCTGGCGGCGCACATAAAGACAGAGTCGTTACCCGGTGGCCGTGCCGTGCCGTGCCGTGGCCCACCGTCAAGCGGCGCCCTCGGTCCGATATTAGTGCGGCCTAACTGCTGGCGCCGGCTTTGCGCTGCAGCCGCTACTTGCATCCCCGCGCATGCGCCGTGTTGCCAGCGTTCGCTGGATCGTCGTTTCATACAGCCGACGCTTGAACTACTGGTGGGAGAAGCTACTGTCACTCGCAGCTTACACGGGAGTGACGTCAAAACGACGAGTCTTCGCTAGGCGAAAGATCAGAAACTAAGGACTGAACAGTTGCACAGGTTACATCAATACTCAAGACAGGAAATGGGGGTTATCCGCTGAATTACACATCCTCATCCCTAACATATATTTGCAGTAGGAGTTTAGAACCTCGAGGAAAACACGTTATTAATAGCCAGCACGGATTCAAATAATATCGGTCTTGTAAAATACAACTAGCTCTGTATCCACACAAATTAGTGAGTGCCGTCGACAGCGGATGTCAGATTGAATTCATATTGCTAGATTTCGAGACGGCTTTTGACACCGCTCTTCACAAGCGACTTCTAATAAAATTGCGTACCTACCGAGTATCGCCTCAGTTGCATAACTGGATTCGTGATTTTCTGTCGGAAACGTCACAATTCGTAATAAATGACGGGAAGTCATCAAGTAAAACAGAAGTGATATCTAACGTCCCTCAAGGAATCTTACAGAGCCTCTGCTGTTCCTAATCTACATAAACGATTGAGGAGACAATCTGAGCAGCCCTCTCAGTTTGTTAGCAGACGATGCTGTCATTTTCCGTCTCGTGATGTCATCAGATGATCAAACCCAATTGCTAAACGATTTGCAGAAGATATCAGTATCGACCTAGAAGTACCAATTGATTTCGCTAAATCTATAAAAATCACACAAATCTAAAAGCTGTAAACTCAACCAAATACTTAAGGGTTGCAATTACGAATAGCTTAAATTAGAAGGATCACATAGATAATGTTGTGAAGAAAGCGAACCAAAGACTGAGATTTATTGGCAGAATACTTAGAAGATTCAACAGGTCTGCTGAAGAGACTGTTTACACTAGGCTTGCCTGTCGTCTCCTAGAGTACTGTTGCGCGGTGTGCGATCCACGTCAGATGCGATTAACGGGGGACACCGAAAATTTTCAAAGAAATGCAGGTTGTTTAGTGTTATAGCAAAACAGGGGAGAGAATGTCACGGATATGATATGCGAGTTGTGGTGGCAATCATGAAAATAAAGGTTTCTTTCTACGAAATTTCGATCACGAACTTTCTCCTCTGAATACGAAAATATTTTGATGGCACCCACCAAAATAGGACGGAATAATCATTTTAACAAAACAATTGAAATCAGGAACTTCCTGACAGATTAAAACTGTGTGCGCCCGCGAAAGGCAAGGTCCTGAGTTCGAGTCTCGGTCGGGCACACAGTTTTAATCTGCCAGGAAGTTTCATATCAGCGCACACTCCGCTGCAGAGTGAAAATATCATTCTAATTAAAATCAGAGTTCGCACGGAAAGGTTTAAGTATTCGTTTTTCCACTGCACTGTTCGCGAGTGGAAAGGTAGAGAAATAGCTTGACTTACTTGTCAATTGCAGACTACTCTTGTGGATAAAATTCTATACGAACACGAAATTCGATAGTAGTCGACAAATTTCAAATGGCACTAATTTCTCCCGAGAATATATTCTGATCCCCCAGCACATTGAGAATCTTTCGGTAACGTACATATTGGTACAATTTGTTGCGATGAAATGATGTGAAATGTCTTATGAGTGATTAATAGAATTTCCTTTTTTTGTTGTTTTCGTGTTTTAATTTGTGTGTTATGTTAGAATACCTTTTCAGGACATCGGTGCATTGAAGATTTATCAGAAACACATCAGTCTTGGTACGATTTGTTATAATTAAATGTCTGTTAATGACATGTTGGTGGTAAAGGCCTTCAGGAGGTCCTACGGCGAGAGACACTGTCAAAAACTGTATGAGTTCACTGTAGTGTAGTGAAGAGAGATGTGGAGCTACAAAGTAGAAAGGAGTATGTTTGCGTCCAGATGTATTCAAATATTTCTTATACACCTAAGCGTTTGTAAAAAAGTCTGGGACTTCCTTACTAATTTAATAGAAGTTCCGTAATATTCGATGTTATGTTCATATAAGAGCACTCTCTCTCATGAGTGAATTTATTAAGCTTTGTGAACATGCCAGGGAATAGCGACATGCAAATTTCAAGAATGGTGGTCAGAGCCATATTACACTATCTGCTAAATTTCCGAAGATTATTCGATAATATTTTTATTGTACCTTTCTCCCATATCAGTGCAGGGTCGTCATATTTGGTAATGAAATTGGCGTCGTTAATTAAAGAACTGACCGGATGCCCTTCCTGTCGCCACCTCATTACGCCCATGACGCTATGTGCCTTAACTGTCTGCGTGTAGCGTTATTCATGTGAGAGATAGGGAAAGTTTTTTTTGTAAGTGTTTGTGAAACTTGTATCTCAGACAGGACTTGGGTATCACCCCTGTATTCACCTGGAGGGATGTGGAAAACCACTTAAAACCACATTCAGGCTGGCCGGCACGCCGACTTTCATCGTCAACACACCGGCGGATTCCATCCGGGGCCGGCTCCCCTCCCCGCGCTGGAAGCGGCGCTTTAACAATCACGGCTATCAGGGCGGTTCGAAGATAACGGGATGATGAATATTGTAAACAACATGCTGATGTACGTAGTTTCATGTGTATTCACTAGAAAATATATACTGCAATGTACTAGAGATGAGTGACAACTTTAATTTTTTGATGAGGCTGAAGAGTATAATTTGCTACTAATTGTTATGTTTCTTTTTCTGCCAAAGCAATTACACGCCTTTGCTTTTAAAAGTTCAAGGAAGAAAATCGTGCACTTAATATGTGGATAAATCGTAAGGCCATCTGTTGTCTGGAGTTAATTACACTGTGTCTGCTGATTCGTTCGTAGTACAATATCCATTCTATAAATGTCTTCCACCTATATTTCCAGAACACTAAGTGCCTTCCACAGCTGAATAATGAAATCCATTATTTGTACTCGTGCTTGTGGAATCCAAAACTGCGTGTAATTGCTTTCTCAAAAAGAAACAAGGCAGTTTGTTTCAAAATAACAGTACAGTTCCATTAAAAGAACTAAAGTTGTCACACAACTCAAGAGCTTCACACATATTTGCTAATAAATATGTGTTAAGCGACACCAACAGAAAATCAGCGAGGAACCATATGTTCATTTTTGCCAGCCTGTTATCATTTAATTTGTCGTTGGCGAAAATCATTGTTTGGGAAGATTGCAGCAGGTGACAGAAGTGGTGCTCAAATGCGAACCTAAAGAAGAGGAAAGAGTGGTTCAGCCCATCGCAAAAAGGGAACACCCCATTCGAAGGATAGCTCACAGCGTCAGAAAAATATGTTGTGCATTTGGTGTAGGTACACAGCCATTGGTCATCATGAATTACTACCAAGGAATGAAACAAAAACACCTACTGCATATACTAAGCAGCTAAGACGACATGCTGTCGGCATTTAAAAAAATCTGGAAAACCTGTGTTGCTAGCATCGTAGAAACGGCACGAACCGAAGCACCGACCGATATAAAAACAGTAAGCAACAATACAAATTTCAATTTATTTTAGTTCGGTCGGAAGTAAAGGTTTTCGATTTCATGATTTTCTTATTTTTGGGCATCACACTCATGTATAATTGCCTCACTTATACTGCTTTTGCAAATTTGACTATACAGTGATCATCATATAAACGCCACGTGATTGATCGCTGTACGATCAGATGTTCAATATGACGTGCGCGACGTGTCTGCAGTATGTAATGCAGATGACCAGCATATAATAATAATGAATCATTCGTAAACGACGACACATCCTAAACTGCAATAATGCATAAAAGAAATAAAGGAGTGGTCAAATAGCGAATGCAGTATTATTGACATAGAAAGAGAGTAATTACAATAAATGTCTTTCAGAAAAAACGACAGGGAGAGTGTTCAACACTTGGTAATTTCGGAAGTTATTCATTACATGACGCGCGCTATAAAGGATAAAATTGAGAAAGAGGACAAAATATTGGTAATAATGACGCAAATATTAAAAGTGATGATAGGTACTTTGGCCACACAAGACTGTCATTCATAACCAGCGACATAGCGCAACTCATTGTAAGCACAACACCAGATTTTTGAATTTTTAACTGCAAAATTGCAACGCTACAACCTCTCGGGATAGAATGAGATACGTGTATTTAATTTTGTATGAAATTGTCTGTAAACAAACAAGCTCTGACGTCAGCCATAGAGCACACAAACTTGATAGCCTCTGATGTTCATCTTTGGCTTCCATCACATTAGTAAATAAAAAAAAGGTTCAAATGGCTCGGAGCACTATGGGACTTAACTTCTGAGGTTATAAGTACCCTAGGACGTACAACTACTTAAACCTAACTAACCTAAGGACATCACACACATCCATGCCGGAGGCAGGATTCGAACCTGAGACCGTAGCGGTCGCGCCGTTCCAGACTGTAGCACCTTGAACCGCTCGGCCACTCCGGCCGGCTTAGTAAATTCGACAATGTGGCTTGAGATAATGGTGCCCGTACATGTAACGACCGTTTCTGGTGACAATTTTATGGCACAATTATCCAGTGTATGTCACATACGTTTGTTTTATTTGTGCTAGACGTTTTTGTCAGTATGTTCCCGTTTTTATGTTGTGGCAACTGCGTTATATATCCCTTTTTTAATATAGTTCGATAAGGACTTCGTTCATAGAAAGTCTTATCACGATAAACATTATGGTATTTGTAAATAGCAAATCCCGAAATCATGAGTGTACAGTAGGATAAACGATGTATACAGTCAAATGACGGAACTTTGTGATGATGGCGTTGGTCAAAACACTTTGATCATATAAGATGATGCAAGGAATAGCGATCCAAACTGGACAGTGACTACGAGCTGTAAGAAGGGATTGCTGACCTCTATAAGTTTTTATTATGAAAGCCACAAAAAATTTAATATCTATAAGAAATTATGCATATTTTCATGGAAATGGAGTCCGCCCCCGGTAGCAGAGTGGTCAGCGTGGCAGAATGTCAATCCTAAGGGCCCGGGTTCGATTACCGGCAGGATCGGAGATTTTCTCCGCTCAGGGACTGGGTGTCGTGTTGTCCTAATCATCATCATTTCATCCCCATCTGGCGCGCAAGTCGCCGAAGTGGCGTCAAATCGAAAGACTTGCACCAGGCGAACGGTCTACGCGAAGGGAGGCCCTAGTCACACGACTTTTAATTTATGAAAATGGAACAAACCTGGAGCACTTCTTAAACGCAAGTTCTGTGTACATTGTATAGTCTGTCTTGTCTTTATTCTTCTGTTAGCTTCAAAACTGCCAGCAGAATATAGGTGCACCCGTACTTACGTGCTGGGATTAAGCGATGAAATTCGAAAGGAGGGACTCGGGTGCAGCCACGGACTCCACTGGGCTCGCGAGCCAGCGCCGCCACATTGGCGATGCAACGCGCGGCTGGCCCGAAAATATCCGCGCAATATCGCTGCCGACCCAATCTCGCCAGCCAGCCGATACCTGCCGGCTCGGAATAAGGAAACCGGGTCGACCGCCTGACATGTCGGTTGCCGCGCCGCATGAAAATCTCTCCCGGGAAGCAATAAACGGCCGAATATGTTGACTCTATAACAAAACAATAAAGCAGCTGCGGGGCGGAAGCGGCGCGCAGGCCGCCGCCATAAATCCGCCCTCCGGATTTATTCCGGAAGCCTGCTCGCACGCCTGGAGGGGTGAGGGGGTCTCAAGGAGGCGCCGACTCTTGCCCCCCCCCCCCTGCTCCTCTGACCTCCTCCCCTCCCCCACCCCCGGCCCCACCCACTCCTACTGGCGAGACAGTATCTGCGAGCTGCTCCCATCCGCGCCGAGCGACTTAACAAGGAACAATTAAGCTACAGAGGTAATAAAAACTGTTATACTCGCGAAGAGTTCGTGACCGGCGTACGGCGACCCGTCCGCAACCTCACCACCGGCCGTTACTTGCGTCTTTCCACCCCCAAAGCGCGGCGCTCCTTCACTGCACCGCTCCACGTCTTTGTCTCCATCGCATCTTCTTCATCAAACTTTATTATCCGCTATAAATGGCAAGAGGGGGACGAAACGCGAGATGGCGCGTCTTAAATATCCCGTCTCGACTCACTTCATTAAATGGATTCCTTAGCCGGCGGCCAAAAAAAAAAGTAAAACGAGTCTGAAGCGTTATACTACCACTCTAAAAGACGACAAAACTGTGGAATCATTTGACTGTATAATTTTCTGCAAGTTACATTCCACAACTTCAGCTCTTTGTAGAAAATATTTAATCATAAAATATTATATTGGTTATTACCTCTTCGATATCCGAAGTGTTCCGAAATTAAAGCGGCATTCTGGTCTATAGCAGTAAATCAGATCAAGTTTTTCATCTATCGAAATAAAACAGCTGGTAATTTTAAATGAACAGTACGTTAGATTACATCTGTAAGTTCCATTTCCGATAGTGTCCTTGTTTGAACCACTGAATGTTTACTGTTAGCTAACAAAATTTTCAACGAACGAACTAGCTTGCAGTTTTTGGAAATTTCAATTCCTACAAATACAGCCGGAATGTTATTTATTTGTATATCCTTAAGTGCACGTGGGTGTTTCATCTTCTGATGTTTACATAAATTTTTCGTTGTCTGAAATAATTGGTTTATGAATACACACTATTATTTTTACAAAAAGTTTATTCTAACACATGACATGTTCGTAAAATTACTTTGTGATTTATTTAGAAAACTTTGCTAGTAAATTTAAAGCATCACCGAGAATAAACTGTCAGATTAGCTGTCAACGGTATTTCACGAAAATATTCTACACAAATAGAACTTACGTGATTATAGCAATTTAGCAACGAATAGTCGACAGTTTACTCACTAAGGCAATATGGGCATCTGTTCCAACTAGATGTAAACTGACCTCTATGTGTAGCTTTGATAATGGCATTATAGCCGAAACAAGCGTCTAGTGCAGAAGAAACCTCACAAATTAAAATATTCCCAATTTACCTTGAGCTATTGCCGAGTGGTTCTAGACGCTACAATCTGGAACCTCGCGACCGCTACGGTCGCACGTTCGAATCCTGCCTCGGGCATGGATGTGTGTGATGTCCTTAGGTTAGTTAGGTTTAAGTAGTTCTACGTTCTAGGGGACTGATGACCTCAGCAGTTAAGTCCCATAGTGCTCAGAACCATTTGAACCATTTTGAACCTTGAGCTATTCATTATAAACCTCATATTATGAAGTAATCTATGCTGCGTGCCTGGTCGAAAAGAAAATACTTCGAAAGTCCATTGTCACGAAGTTTTAAGTGATTTCTGGGTGAGAACCCCTGTTTAATGGAAGACCGGATAAAGTCCTAATAATGCGACGGTGTGTGGTAAGTTGAATATTGAACTCTTGCCTATGGTACTTTTCGATGCTTTATCGCAAGCAGTATCTAATTTTCCACGGGTACCACGTATTATGTTACCACTTTTAGAGGCGTCAATATTAGATTTGCCCTTTGCATTTTTCAATGATACTGTATTATATATTGTTAGGAAGAGGAATTTTGTTTTACCACTCAGGCTTTACTAACATTGCATAAGTCTCTTTCCGTTAATTGTGTTCGTGCTTGGATATTGTCTCGGTCTGTCACTAGTCTATAACTTTGTCTGCGCACGTTGTCTTTATCCAGTATTTATTTCTATAGGTTCTGCGCAATCCCCTTCATTTTAACTATGGACTATCACCCTTAGCACGCTGTGTGTTTCATAAATTGGACGTGAATGACGGGGAACGGCTCTAAGCCAATTATCCTTTTGCTATGAGTTACTCAGCCCTACGTCCGCAGCTCGTGGTCGTGCCGTAGCGTTCTCGCTTCCCGCGCCCGGGTTCCCGGGTTCGATTCCCGGCGGGGTCCGGGATTTTCTCTGCCTCGTGATGACTGGGTGTTGTGTGCTGTCCTTAGGTTAGTTAGGTTTAAGTAGTTCTAAGTTCTAGGGGACTGATGACCATAGATGTTAAGTCCCATAGTGCTCAGAGCCATTTACTCAGCCCTATTTAGTGCTTTTCCGGTAAGGTTAATACGATACTGTACTTCAGTTTCCCTTTATTCCTCAGTCCATTGTTAAGAATTCTTTGTGATATTTTTTTCTTTACTAACTTCTGTACAGATCACCCGAGGATGCGTCTTCGATTGACATAAGAACGGTCGTAACTTTGAATAAAACTATTTTACAGCCACAGCCTATCATTTCATTCAAAATCTTCAATTATAATTACAGATACCTGCTTAAAGTTATGTATAAAGGATCGATCGCCGCAGTCCTACACACTGGAATGTATCTGGCTCCCCAGCTATCTTCACGCGCTATTTCAGTTATATTTTTATGTCTTACTGGGTTCTGACTGTACCATGCTTTTAAGTTTCTGATTTTTTTGATACCACAACAACAATACGTTTACTCGTGGGGATGTCTGTGAGTTAATCGAATATATACACCCAGTTACCCATTTTGCTTATATGTTACATTGGACTGAGATTTATTGAAAGACAGAAATACGTATAGATCACGATGGCAGGTCTTAATGCAATTTGATTACATCCGGTATAAGAGAAACTGAAAGCAGAATATCAAAGTACCTTAGTATAGCTAAATTAATCCAATTAAAAAGTTATATTTTAATTAATACTAAATTAATTACTGTAAGCCCATTGAAACATTAATTACTTTATTACTTACAAATGGTGATTACACATTTCTAGAAGTATATCATTTTAAATTGTAATCAGTATTATATTCGAAACTGACCAGCCAACAGTAATGTTATAATGCTTTGTGACCTTTTAGTTATGAAGTAAGTACATACGTTTGAGACAGGAGTGTAGATCTCAATACAGACACGGCAGAATGCCATACACGTATTCAGGCACCAACATGCAACAGCTACACCCAAGACCAGCTGGGTCTCTCGTATGAGACATACTTGAGTCAGCTATCGTTAGCTGCTATAAAATTTAATTAGCAAGTTTAGGTTGAGAACATGTCAACCATATTGAATAACTGCCGTGTAAGCGTGAGTGACATGTGTCGCCTTGTTGTAAAATAGAACTGGAGTATCTTAACTTTGTTTCTTTTACTCCATGAGTTCCCACCCATCAACTATAAACCGTATTTTACACATAGTAAATCGATGGACTTACAGCTGTGGGAAAGCTTACGAGCAAAAACGAGGATAGGTACTGTGCAGCTGACGCATTACACTTAAGGCAAATACTAGATTTATGTAAACATTTGCCTGAAGTGATCAGATATGCCGCAACGTAGAACAAAACATTTACGGAAATGAGGGAAACATTCAATGCTTGGCTGCTTTTTACACTACCTAAATAGTTTTGTGTGGTCCAGCTCTCTGCAGGAAACAAGAAAGGCATTACACGTACGAAATAAATAACATTTAGTGTTCAAGGTAGTAGAGGGAAGGGATCCAATAACCCGAAGACGATCCACTTCTACATTCACAGACATACACGGCCAATCATTGTGAAGTTCATGGCAGAAGGCACGCTCCAATACCTTCCCGTTCCAGTAGCGTAATGAACTCGCAAAAATAACTGATTATGTTCTTCTTCGGATGCGTTAATTAGTCTACCTTCTCTTCACGGTTCTTACCTGAGCGATACGCAGGTGTACGAAGAATAACTCCAGGTTCTTCACTTAATATTTCTAAATTGAAATTTCGTGAGTGCTTTCGCGGGATAATTGACGACTATTTTGAAGCGTGTATCAGTTGACGTTATTCAACACATCCCGTAAGTTCTTCCGTAAGCAAACAAACCTGCGCCCGTTCCTGTCGCCCTTCCTCGTATACGTTCTATACCTCCTGTTAGTCTTATCTGGAATGTGTGCCACGTACTTGGGCATTATTCTAAGACGTGAAGCAAAGGTGCTTTGTAAACAGTCTCTTTTGTAGACTGACTGCATTTTTCAGATATCCTGCCACCGAGACGATGTCTGCAGTCTGTATTACTTACAGCTGAGGCAATGTGGCCATTCGCTTTCATATCCCTACAAACTGTTGCACCAAAGTATTTATAAAATAGTGACTCACTGATGTTTTAGTCATACAGTACTACTTTTCTACGTTTTGTGGAGCGCATAATTTTGCATTTGTCCGTCTCCGAAATGAATGGTCAGCGTAGGCGACTGCCATGCAGAGGACCCGGTTTCGATTCCCGGTACTGCCAGAGATTTTTCGTTCGTCAGAGGACTGGTATGGGGTGCTCTTGACTTCGTGATGCCACCTGAGCTACCTGACCGATCAGTAGAGGCTCCAAGGCCTGGAAAGTCGGCGAAACGGCCTGGAGAACTGTGTGCTGACAACACGATACCGCATCCGCATGAACCTGCGAAGTAGAGAATGACACGGCGGACGGTAGACACCCTTGGGTTCAAATGGTTCAAATGGCTCTGAGCACTATGGGACTCAACTGCTGAGGTCATTAGTCCCCTAGAACTTAGAACTAGTTAAACCTAACTAACCTAAGGACATCACAAACATCCATGCCCGAGGCAGGATTCGAACCTGCGACCGTAGCGGTCTTGCGGTTCCAGACTGCAACGCCTTAAACCGCACGGCCACTTCGGCCGGCACACCCTTGGGCCTTCACAGCCTGGCGAGGAGCTTGTTTGTAATATGACATTTATAAAGAGGTTCTGATGATTTCAGGCGTATAAATGACGCTACCAGTTTCCTTTCGAATAGCTTTTATATTTAATTATAAATACATCAAAAAAAGTTTTGCATCACCCCAGTTCCCAGAACTCCTGAAGATAGGCGTTGACTGTCGATATTATATCACAGACACAGTACCTTTGACTGTTCAGAGATGTCACTAAAGCCACCCAAAGATGTAAACAACAGTGCATGAGCAGCGCATATTAGACGAAGGGGGTCCGACAGTCGATCAGTTCCAGTCATTCCACCAGGAAGGAAGTACACAACTCGTGTTGTCTGTAGTTCAACCATGTCTAGACGGTCATTACAGCGGTTCGATCGCGAACGCATTGTTACTTTATGCCAGGAAGGGTTCTCAACAAGGGAAGTGTCCAGGCGTCTCGGAGTGAACCAAAGCGATGTTGTTCGGACATGGAGGAGACAGAGAGACAGAAACTGTCGATGACATGCCTCGCTCAGGCCGTCCAAGGGGTACTACTGCTGTGGATGACCGCTACCTACGGATTATGGCTCGGAGGAATCCTGACAGCAAAGCCACCGTGTTGAATAATGCTTTTCGTGCAGCCACAGGACGTCGTGTTACGACTCAAACTGTGCGCAATAGGCTGCATGATGCGCAACTTCACTGCCGACGTCCATGGCGATGTCCATCTTCGCAGCCATGACACCATGCAGCCTTGTACAGATGGGCCCAACAACATGCCGAATGGACCTCCCAGGATTGGCATCACGTTCTCTTCACCGATGGGTGTCGCATATGCCTTCAAGCAGAAAATCGTCGGAGACGTGTTTGGAGGCAACCTGGTCAGGCTGAACGCCTTATACACGCTGCCCAGCGAGTGCAGCAAGGTGAAGGTTCCCTGCTGTTTTGGGGTGGCTTTATGTAGGACCAACGTACGCCGCTGATGGTCTTGGACAGCGCCGTAACGGCTGTACGATACGTGAATGCCATCCTCCGACCGATAGTGGAACCATATCGGCAGCATTTGCAGAGGCATTCGTCTTCATGGACGACAATTCGCGCCCCCATCGTGCACACCTTGTGAATGACTTCCTTCGGGATAACGACATCGCTCGACTAGAGTGGCCAGCATGTTCTCCAGACATGAACCCTATCGAACATGGGCTGGGATAGATCGAAAAGGGCTGTTTATGGACGACGTGACCCACCAACCACTCGGAGAGATCTACGCCGAATCGCCGTTGAGAAGTGGGACAATCTGGACCAGCAGTACCTTGATGAGTTTGTGGATAGTGTGCCACGACGAATACAGGCATGCATCCATGCAAGAGGACGTGCTGCTGGGTATTAGAGCTACCGGTGTGTACAGCAATCTGGACCACCACCTTTGAAGGTCTCACTGTATGGTGGTACGACATGCAATGTGTGGTTTTCATGAGCAATAAGAAGGGCGGAAATGATGTTTATGCTAATGTCTACTGCAATTTTTCTGTGCAGGTTCCGGAACTCTTGGAACAGTGGTGATGCAAAACTTTTTTTTATTATGCGTATATCTGACGACAATTGCATGTTCTTTTCTTGCTATTGGCGTTGTTACTGTGGTGCTAGTGCTATCACCATTAAATTCTTTTTTTAGAGAGGTAAGTCATGTGTACAATGTTTATGTCACAAGCATCCAATTTGAAAGGAGGCCATGGTATAGTAAATTAGTATTAAGTATAAAGGTGCCAGCCGCCTGAGCTCATACCATTTAAACGCGCAACACATCGTAAGACCGTCGCTATCATCCTGAACCGAGAACACCTCTGTTATACTTTTGTTACTACCATTTTGCTGACGCAATTTCTCATCGGCGGTCGGAGTTAAAACGCTGCTTATGAGAGGATATTTTTCCTGTCTTCAGTCGCCTGACTAAATGACATATGCTGATGTGGCAGTAGTTTCCCCGATGAGACCACATGAAGAGTGAGCGACATTGAAGGTACCTGTTAGAACTGAACACTCATGTGAGCGCGTGAGGGAATGACTTATATGAGTTATTTCCTGAACAGTCCCAAAAAATTTTTAAACGAGTCACACCGGGGGGGGGGGGGGGGGGAAGGGGGCAGGGGACAGAGCGGTGTGCGGGTGGGTATACCATAGCGTAGTAACAAAAAGGGCCAGTGTACAGGCCGGAATGGGCGTGCTTTTCAGGCGGTTTTTCACATCCCCTAGGTGAATTCTGGGCTTGTACCCAACTCCCGGCACTGTAACACGATTCGAAAACATTCAGAACACTTAAGCTCACTTCCACGTAAGTAACACTACACGCAGACAGTTGGGGTACACGTATTCTGTCCAAGTGGGCAAGGGATGGCAAGGAAGGAAATTCTTTAATATAACCATGCCAAACCCGTATATAACAATGCCAACCCTGCGGTGATACGGGACGGATGCACGGAAAAGAGAAGAAGAAGTAATTTATGTTTCCTAAGGATCAACGAGGATTAAAATTCTCGTACCAGAAAAAAAACAATTAGTTCCTAAATAATTTCAGTCTGTGTGTGTGTGTGTGTGTACAAGAGTTAGTTGGCTTTGATTTACCCTTATTTAATTCTATGAATTTACCACGTGACATTTATTCTGTGATGTGCTGGACACTTTTACATAAGATGCGCCAAACATATAGAGTAAACTGTAGAACGTTACTGCGGGTTTGCCTTTTATAAATATAGAAAGAAAATCCATTAAAAGTAATACAGAAACATAAAACTGCGTATCGTAGCTGCTAATGTGACGATTTTCTAGACACGTTCTATTTGGCCCATTTTGAAACCGTTTCAAAACGCCATAGCATGCTGTTAAAACAGACTCAAAAATATTATCAAGGAAAGTAAAAAACGTAAGAAATTGTGGTACTTCTCTCTTCGTATCTACAAAAAGAGCGATATGCGAGCTGTGACACTTGTAGCAGTCTAGTGAAATGTCCCCGCATTCATTTCTTCACAGCCTTACGTCAATTTCATTGCGAACCGTATTTGGTATCCATAGACACTAGGCTGAACCTATGTTTTCTGATAGAAAACCGACAAAAAAGGTTTTTAGGTAGTTTTCATGTCAACAGTCTCTAGAATTTAAGGCTGCTATTTCATTGTATGAAATTTCACTTTATAATTTATGATTGAAATGACAGCTTTCTCTGCTGTTACGATGTCGTTATTCGCCTGCATTGAAGAATACAGTCACTATGGTAGTTTTGTATGTTGCAGTTACAGTGACCGGTACAACCGTCATAATGCTTCAGCAGGGAATTGGAAATTTTTGTAGTTTCCAGTGGCTAGTACAATGTGGCTAGAAACTGCCTTTCCACTTGGGCTAAACGCATGTAACAGAGTAACAAGTGAGGTATTTAATATTTGAACTCTGTATCTCAGTCACTGATATGGCAACATTGCTCCTCAGGTGAATTGCCACGTGGTTGCCGCTTAACTACCACGTGAATCCTGGGGAAGAGAATAAATTTCGTGTGTAGAGCAGTTTATTGTTTTCCTGTTTGTCTTTGGAGAAGAACAATAACAGATTGCGATGACTTCACTTTGGAAGAGCGCTTAGTGACAATTGTTTGAGTCCATGTCCAAAGCATAAGAAAGAAAATATCTCGCAGGGAATGGAGATGTCTCACGAACAGTTCGGTTAGGAGCCACCAAGTTCACTGACGTCGATCACGCGGGAGATGAAAACTTCTCGCCTGGGAAGTGTATCGGCTGTCTCTCGCTCCGGTCATCCATCAACCTAAAGGGAAACGTGACCGAAGTTGGTGCATCAGTGATGCATTTGCCCTGTAAGTCGACCAGAAAGCGTGCTGCAGAAAGTGGAGTTAAAAGGAGCACAATGCAGTTCCACTTGAAAATGGGCACTGTAGCTGATGAAGTAGATGAGTAGGCAGACATATAGGCATATGAAGCTGTGCAGGGTTAAAGGTGCCTTACATACAGATGTTTTGGGACAATTACTGTGCCATTAAAATAGCAATGAAGTAGTTGCAAGTGTAAAAGAGCTTCCTGGCCACCGTTTAGTGCAATTACTACGACAGAAAATATTTTGTACAAAAGATGCGTTTGTTAATTGGAGTTCTGAAATTCGCGCTAAAAAGCTCTCGGTGGTCGCGTGGACCTATTATGATGTCTCTGATTACTAAGCTATCGGTCCGACACTAAGGGTCTTACGGCTCTTTGTACATTTCCCTCAGTATCTCGTTGACGAAAAAAGCCGCGCGGGATTAGCCGATCGGTCTAAGGAGCTACACTCATGGGCTGTGCGGCTGGTTCCGGCGGAGGTTCGAATCCTCCCTCGGGAATGGGTGTGTGTGTTTGTCCTTAGGACAATTTAGATTATGTAGTGTGTAGGCTAAGGGACTGATGACCTTAGCAGTTAAGTCCCATAAGATTTGACACACATTTGAACATTTTTTTGAAGCACAAAGTCGTATGAAAACGATTTTACCCATCCTGAAGTGCTCAAGAATCTGCTCCCGAAAGAATTTTATGTGGCTTGATTTGGAGAAAGTTGGTATCAAAATAAATCAGGTTTCCATGATATCGAGTTCACTTATGGCTTTTAAAATTCCGCTATGATTTTGCTAAAATTCTTAGCGATTTTACAAACTGGAGCACATGAGTTGGACTGGGAGCAACAGATAATCTGACACCAGAAACGAAGAGTTTGAGAGGTGAGAGGTTCATTAATTCATATTAGTTGTCTTCTGAAAAATTGAACCGAAGAGGTCCGTACAAAATAAGGACGTCTGCGTCTTTTGTGATGATGCCTCGCCTGGAGACCTTGCCACTACTGGCAGCGATATTTCTGGCGGTAGGCGACTGCTCCACCCACTGGGGCCCCAACAGACGGGAGAACTGAACGTGAATATGACACTTCGACTGAAGATAGCGAGTAGAAAACTCGTCGAAACGTAGCCACAACAGGGAGTCATGACTCGGCTGTTAACAAAAGAAGATTTCATCAAGGAAATTCACCGTGAAAGCCAGCACTCACAGTAAGACATTGGCTTGTTTTAAATGTTTGCGGTACGGGCCTTTAATGTGGACCATTATCCAGCAGTCTGGGTGTAAATGCGGCCTTCAGTTCATTCCAGATGTCGAATGCGGTCTGTTAGTAATAGCTGTCGGCTGTACTTCGGGGGCAGTGGGTGAGTGTCTTGTTTGCCCAAATGCGAGGTAATGGCGTTCAGCATCAGCAGACAGGTTAAGGCCAAACGTTGTGCCGCACGGGGCTCACGTGACCTAGGATACAATGTGCCTGTTCGGCGCACCAGAGTGCTCGCTCCTCAGCTAGGTATTCCCGGGCCACGGTCAGGGGAAACTCACCGAGGTGAGCGGGCGTGATGACGGCGGAGGCGCCGTCCCAGACGACGAGCCCGGTGTTGTTGACGAGCGTGGGCGGCTCGTCGTTGACGGGCGCCACGTGGACGCGCACCGTGGCGGGCTCGCTGCGCTTCTCGCCGGCCACGCCCACCACCACCAGGTCGTCGCTCAGCGTCTCGCTGCCGTCGTGCTCGTACTGCAACACACACACGTAGAACGGGATGTCAACAGTCCTACGCAGCTACCGCCAGAACTTACAAATGCGGACAACTTTCTAATTAATTTTCTGTTCTAGGCGGTTCTTGACTACGACACTCCACTCGGAATTGATAAAAGCTATATTATTACTCACAGCGAAAGGTTTGTGTAAGACCATCCAAGTTCATACAGTCGCAACACCAAACTCTAATTAATGTAGAGTAATGAAATTTCGGGACTACGTTTGTGTAGGTGACATGTGTAAGTGATTAAGATTGCATGTTGACAGCTTAATGTAAGAGCGAGATAAGCCTTTGGAAATGTGAAATGCTGGTACATTAATAACCGGTGTCACCGCTACAATGCTGAAAGTAATCTACATCTAACTATCCACTTCTGTTTCACTACAGGATAAACTACTACTAACAGCGACAAACACGCCACCACCGGTTGCATGCAATCTATCCTTTCTAAACACAGTCTGTGCCTTTGTAAAAATTTCGGCGGAATTTATCTCTGGCTTCACCCAACTTTCCGTACCTATAATGATTTCAGCTTCGGTGCTTTCTATCACCGCTTGAATTTCCGGTACTTTACCAACGCAGCTTCAACAGATTACAACTACAATTCCGATTGCTGCTTGGTGCCGGCCGTTGTGGCCGAGCGGTTATAGGCGCTTCAGTCTGGCACCGCGCGACCACTACGGTCGCAGGTTCCAATCCTGCCTCGGGGATGGATGTGTGTGATGTCCTTAGGGTAGTTAGGTTTAAGCAGTTCTAAGTTCTAAGGGACTGATGACCTCAGATGTTGAGTCCCATAGTGCTCACAGCCATTTTTTGCTGCTTGGTCCCCGCATGTCCTGACTTTGCTCCGCACCCTTTGAGGCTGTTGCCCTTTCTGTACTTGCCCGAGGCCATCTAACCGAAAAAACCGCCCAGTTCACGCCACACAACCCCTGCTACCCATGTAGCCGTCTGCTGTGTGTAGTGGACTCCTGACCTATCCAGCGGAACCCGAAACCCCACCACCCTATGGCGCAAGTCGAGGAATCTGCAGCCAGAACCGTCTCAGCCTCTGATTCAGACCCTCCACTCGACTCTATACCAGAGATCCGCAGTCAGCCCTGTCGACGATGCTGCAGATGGTGAGCACTGCTTGCATCCCGCTAACGAGACATGCAAACATCCATTGATTGCGCTGTACAGTTGCAAGACGTCATTTTGTGGGCTGCAGTTCCGTGCCGGTTGCAATTCGTCGGTTAGTAAAGGGACGGATAATGCTGGTTGTTGATGACGCTGGAGTGGTGCTCGACTGCAGGTATATGCGGTGCTCTGACAGGCCAAGGCAACATGTAGACTGATGTTGGGTTGCAGCATGTTGAGTTACAAAAACGGCATTTAGGCGAGTATTATCCTGTTGGAAAACATCTTGTAGAATGCTGTTCATGAACGGCAGCACGACAGGTCGTATCACCAGACTGACGTTAATTTCCAGTCAGGGTGGGTCGGTTAGCCGCGAGAGTGTTCATGCCGTCATACGAAACGCACCACAAACTCCAGATGTAGGTCTAGCACGAAGTTAGGTTTGTTGCTGGCCCTCAACAGGCCTCCTCCTAACTAAAACATCGGCATCCTGGCCGGAGGCAGAAACAGCTTTCATCAGAAAACACATACACCTCCATCCTGCCCTCCAGTAAGCTCTAGCTTGTTACCACTAAACTTGCAATAAGCTGTAGTCTGGGTTCAGCTGAATGCCCGTTAAAGGGCGGCTGGCTCGGTTCTATCCCTGGAGTAACCGATTTGTAATGGTTCGTTGTGTCACTGCAGTGCTAACTGCTGCTTAAATTGCTGCTGCAGACGTAGTACGCTGAACACGATGGTCTTCACTCTCAGTATTGACACGTGGCCGTCGGGAGCCCGGTCTTCTTAGGACCCTACATTCTTGTGACCAGCGCTGTCAGCAGTGTTGTACAGTGGCCACATCCTTGCCAAATCTTTCTGGAGTATCTTACGAGGAACATACAACTCCTTGTTGCCCAGTCAAACTCAGTGAGGTGTTGGCAATGGCGTCTCTGTCGCCTTAAAGGCGTTCGTCACTAAAATCAACTCAAGACGTGCAATCTCACAGGTAACTAACGATCACGACTGTTACAGCGTTCATTTGAAGCATACCTAGTTTGTATGCTCATACTGGTGCACTAGCTCTTATGCAACTGGCGCGAAATTTGAACGGACATCATATATCAGGTGCAGAAACACGCCCACCAACTTTCGTTTATGTCTCTAACCATTAACGACCAAGCTGATGGTTGGAGGAACAACATTGTTTTTACAGTCTGCGGAAACCAGTTCACAGATGTTGGCCACTAACAGAATGTCGTATACGATATGGTGTATTGAATCACGGAAACTGGTAGCTATATTATAAAATCATCGAAAGAATGGATATAGGTGTTAAATTTTTATAGACATGTGAACGGTCAAATTCCCTCATAACTTCAATCAAAAGAATGAGAGAGAGAGACAGAGAGAGAGACAGAGAGAGAGAGAGAGAGAGAGAGAGAGAGAGTGAGAGGCCGGCCGATGTGGCCGAGCGGATATAGGCGCTTCAGTCTGGCACCGCGCGATTCGAATCTGCCTCGGGCATGGATGTGTGTGACGTCCTTAGGTTAGTTAGGTTTAAGTAGTTCTAATTTCTAGGGGACTGATGACCCCAGATGTTAAGTCTCATAGTGCTCAGAGCCATTTGAACCATTTTTGAGAGAGAGTGAGGGAGAGAGAGAGAGAGAGAGAGAGAGGGAGAGAATGTTTTTTGGTATGGGAGAAGGTGCGTTACTCAACTGCTACGGAAGGTACTGTTATATAATACAGTCGGCGAGAAGAAGCATTCGAGTTGGCCAGTCAGTTGTATGGACACACCCACAGAATACATAAACGATGACGGAGAAGTCCTCCCACTGCGGGACACTTCGATATTATCCTTGATGAAAAAACAGCTCACTTCTAGGTGTGAAATAAGGCATTCCACGATTTTCTGGTGCGTTATGGAAGATTTTGTTTGTGTGCGTAAGTGATGGCTGCTAATAGGAGTTGTAGCTAGTAGCCGCCTGCACACGTCAAGTTTTCTCTGAAGCCACAAAACACACAGAGAGACCACTTGAGAAGCTCTCAGTGGGTGTGCACTGCCCATGAATTTCACGTACATTCTCACTGACTGATTGATTCTTTTAATTTTTTTTTGTCGTGACTCCTCTGACTGCTTTATGCAGCCCGTCACAGATTCCTCTCCTGTGGTTACCTTCACCTCGAAGTAACAATTGCACTCCGTAACCTCAATTATTAGCCCGCCCAGTTGGCCGTGCGGTCTAACGCATGGCTTTCCGGGCGGGAAGGAGCGCCTGGTCCCCGGCACGAACCCGCGCGGCTGGTTCCCCTTATTCCGCCTCAGTTACACTATGTCGGCGATTGCTGCGCAAACAAGTTCACCACGTACGCGTACGCCACCATTAGTTTACGACGCAAACATAGGGGTTACACTCGTGTGGTGTGAGACGTTCCCTGGGGGGTCCACCGGGGGCCGAACCACACAATAACCCTGGGTTCGGTGTGGGGCGGTGGAGGGGTGAAGTGGACGGCGACAGTCGTCGTGGGGTTGTGGACGACTGCGGCTGCGGCGGGGACGGAGCCTCTCCGTCGTTTCTAGGTCCCCGGTTAACATGCAATACAATACAATACAACCTCAATTATTTGTTGGGTGCATTTCCATCTCTGTTTTCTCCTACAGTGTTTACCCTCTGTGGCTCACTCTGGTACAATGAAAGTTAATCCTTGATATCTTAACGCATATTCTATCATCACGTCCGTACGTCCTGTCAATTTTTCCGTAACTTCCTCAACCCGCCGATGTATAAACAACAAGTAATAGTACTTAGAATGTGAGCTGTGTGGAGCGCTTATTCATTTCTTACCAGCTCATGTAATTTACAGCTTCTTTCCATAGCACCATATCTCGAACACTTTAAGTCTCTCTCTTTTCAGTTTTCCTGCTATAAATGATGTATACAATAATTTTATTTATTAAACTAGCCTAGAGCCCGTGCTTCGCTTGCATACACTGTATGGCCTGCATAGACTTTGTTGTTGTTTTTATTTAACCGAATTTTCATGTTGTTCACAAACTGTAACACCTAAGCTTCTTACGCTAATTCAGGCTATATAAACATGGTCTTTTCGGAATGTACTTCAGACCAAAAAGCAATTCCGTTAGCTGGAGTCCACAGTTTTTTATAATCATGCTTCTTGCGTTTTCGTAGGGATATTTTCATAGCAACTCTCATTCCCTATCAAATATTTCTTTATAAATTTCATTTACTTCACGTCTATGCTCACAATTTTTTTGTCATCAGACTACCGGTTACGGTCTATAATGACATCTTCAGATCTGTTTTCTAAAAACGTGTCCTGATATAATGGAGCCGTAGTGTCATTGTCAAATATCAAACAGAAAATCGCCGCCATCATCGTCAAATATGTATAAATAACAACCTATGAAAAATTCCTCTTGTCAGCTTTGCATATGCTGTTATTTATATGCATTTGACGATGCTGGCGCTGATTTTGTGTTCAACATTTGACGATGCCACTATGGCTCCAATATATTCTGACATGTTCTTATAAAACAAATCTGAAGATGGTCATTATAGACCGAAACAAGTAGTCAGATGAAAAAAATATTTGTGACCAGGGACGAAAAGTAAAAGAAATTTTTTCTATATTCGGATCACTGTTCAATTCGCGACCATATCGCAGCTTGTGTATTTCTTTATATCCAACCGTGAAGTGAAACACCATTGTTTATAAATTTAGCTTTAAAATTTTTTTAACGTCACGAAATATTTTCTTAAAATTTTTATCTTCTATTGCAGTCTCTTAGAAGTTGAATTTCCAGAAATATTGAAATTCGTAGTTCTTTATTTATTTCCGAGAAGTGGAATACCAACGCTCACAGATGTAGATTTAAAA
The DNA here is from genome assembly GCF_023864345.2 of Schistocerca serialis cubense. Taxonomy (NCBI): domain Eukaryota; kingdom Metazoa; phylum Arthropoda; class Insecta; order Orthoptera; family Acrididae; genus Schistocerca; species Schistocerca serialis. The sequence goes on along the minus strand of NC_064642.1, from coordinate 621,213,336 downwards.
ATTGTGTTACAGTTCTTTAATAATGATGTACTTTTAAAGAAAGATTTCGCCCACTATTTCATCCCCATAGGGTAAATTTCTAAACACGCTGAAACACGTATTTCCTTATTTCTGAGCGAGAGACGAAATACCATTACTTCTGAGCGAGAAAAGAAATACCAGTTTTCGTTGGTTTAGCTTGAAAACTGCCTAAATATCAAAATTTTTCAAAACCACCCTTCGTCCCCTATTTCATCCATTAGGGCTGGAATTTCGAAGACTCCCTTTTTAAAAGATGCCTACTACGTAAGATCCACGCCTTCCCAAATTTTAAGTTTCTATCCTTGGTGGTTTGGGCTGGGCGATGATCAGTCAGTCTGGACATTGCCTTTTGTATATGGAGATTAATTTCGTATCCTCAAGTGCTATTAGTTCGTAACTAATAAATTTAATTAGCCTTCATTATACTCCTAACATTAATTGTACTTTTAACTAAATTCCATCACTTCAGGAGATAGATTCAGGCGGAGAAAGCTGTCCGGAAAGATACCTCGAGAAATAATTTCTTAGTAAAGTAAGCAGTCTCAACTCTTTTATGTTAGACACAGTATTTAAATTTGTTACTAAATATGTTCATCACTCATAGTGACGTCAAACTTCGTCTTTATAACTGCCCAGTGTAGCACCCGCCCTGTTGGGGAGTTTGTAAATATGTTTATGTGCTCCTTCCTATCTGGAGCACTGTTCAGCGCAGTCATGTAGTTTGGAGGCACCACAATGAACGGACGTGTGCACTATGGAGCCGACAACGCGAGAGCGCCACAGTCAGTGTAGTAAGCCCGGCTATTAGCTACTACATAGCCTGTTTCTGTGATTCAGTAACGTAATTTTTATATTACTCTAGTGACTTGCCCCAGCTTCGTAAGAGTGTCATCAAATATCTACTTGTCTTGCTTTACGGGCTATTGTGCAGAGATTAAAATTCGGAGAACAACGTTAGGAACTATCATTACTGCAGTGCCAGACCAGTGCGAGCTACATTTTTTCTCTGATCTTTCCCCCACTTCCCTTCACACCTCTTAAAAAATAATTCTACACCAAAAAAAGCTGTCCTTATCAGCTCAATATCTGAAACGTCGCAGGTGGTTTAGGAAGTCGGCAGCAGAACGCTCCGGCCTCCCAGCAGTGTCAGCTCTCACCGGCCTAGCACAGCAGTCAGCAGACCTTACGTGACTCCAACTCTGCCGTTCACCGATAGATGGTAGCCACATCGTTTCCACAGTGGTCTGGAGTTAAATCCATCATAGTTCACCGAATTTGCACGAAATATTTATGAGTTATGGGCAAAAATCTTCCTCGTGAATCAGTCTATCTGTCAGTGAAAATCGTATCAAAATCTGTACAGTAGTTTCTGAGATTAGCCCGAACACGCAGACAGATACCGCAGATGGGAAATTAAAAAATTTCACATATGTATAAAAGGGAAAACACAAATACGCGGGGTAGCCGCTCGGTCTAGGGCGCTTCGTCACGAATCCCCTCCCCCCCCCCCCCCCGCCAACCCCCCCCCCCCCCCGCCATCCGCCCCCCCCCCCCCCCCCATTAGAGCGAAGATTACGGGAGGGTAGAAAGACCCCACTCGCTGCAGTGCCAAAGACACTCAATGATGTAGATTGCAGGAGCCAGAAATGATCAGAATTCCAGAATAGATCAGTGAGTGTAACGCAGATGACTTCATAGGTTAGTAGCCTACATGGATTTACTCATTGCGTCAACTCGGGCATCATGGAGTCGGTGAGTTTAGGAGGGTCTTTTTCAACGTCACGCAGAATCTCAGTGGGCTCATTAACCAGCGCCTGAGAAGGGGCCTGCTGTGCTCTAGGCAGGCTGTGAGACTCCTATATCCACACACACTATATTATTTACTATCTTCTGGCAGTTTAAGCCTGTTTTTTAGTGTGCCTGCATACTGAGCCTTGAGGTATCGATAGATATGTAACAACAGCTGGTTAAAGTGTATCCAGCAGTAAAAATAATCTTCTGCTGACAATGTTTTACGGGACACTTCTTGTTCATAATGTAGATGTACTGATTGCAAAATTTGAATAAGATCCAGTTGTTCAGTAATGCCCACGAGATACAGACATGCCGAGTTTTTTCGAAATAACGTGGTTGTAACTGCGCAAATCTCGTGACTTTTCTAAGTTTATTCATTGGCACTGCTTTTACGGCAACTGTTGTTGTTGTGGTCTTCAGTCCTGAGACTGGTTTGATGCAGCTCTCCAGGCTACTCTATCCTGTGCTTCTTCATCTCCCAGTACCTACTCCAGCCGACATCCTTCTGAATCTGCTTAATGTATTCATCTCTTGGTCTCTCTCTACAATTTTTACCCTCCACGGTGTCCTCCAGTACTAAATTAGTGATCCCTTAATGCCTCAGAACATGTCCTACCAACCGATCCCTTCTTATAGTCAACTTGTGTCACAAACTCCTCTTCTCCCCATTTCTATTCAATACCTACCCATCTAATCTTCAGCATTCTTCTGTAGCACCACATTTCGAAAGCTTCTATTCTCTTCTTGTCTAAACTATTTATCGTCTATATTTCACTTCCATACATGGCTACACTCCATACAAATACTTTCAGAAACGTGTTCCCGACACTAAAATCTATACTCGATGTTAACAAATTTCTCTTCTTCAGAAACGCTTTCCTTGCCATTGCCAGTATACATTTTATATCCTCTCTACTTCGACCATCATCAGTTTTTTGCTCCCCAAATAGCGAAACTCCTTTACTACTTTAAGTGTCTCATTTCCTAATCTAATACCCGCAGCATCACCCGACTTAATTCGACTACATTCCATTATCCTCGTTTTGCTTTTGTTGGTGTTCATCTTATATCCTCCTTTCAAGACACTGTCCATTCCGTTCAACTGCTCTTCCAAGTCCTTTGCTGTCTCTGACAGAATTACAATGTCATCGGCGAATCTCAAAGTTTTATTTCTTCTCCATGGATTTTAATACCTACTCCGAATTTTGCTTTTGTTTCCTTCACTGCTTGCTCAATATACAGATTGAATAACATCGGAGAAAGACTACAACCCTGTCTCACTCCCTTCCCAACCACTCCTTCCCTTTCGTGTCCCTCGACTCTTATAACTGGCATCTGGTTTCTGTACAAATTGTAAATAGCCTTTCGCTCCCTGTATTTTACCCCTGCCACCTTCATAATTTGAAAGAGAGTATTCCAGTCAACATTGTCAAAAGCTTTCTCTAAGTCTACAAATGCTAGAAACGTAGGTTTGCCTTTCCATAATGTTTCTTCTAAGATAAGTCGTAGGGTCAGTATTGCCTCACGTGTTCCAACATTTCTACGGAATCCAAACTGTACCTGACTTTTCAATGAGAAGACATTCGTTATATGTCGGAACACAAGACTTTTTTTTTTAAGCAAAGGGAAGCTTGAAATATTTTGGAGAAAGAACAGTTGCAAGGACGAAAGATACATTTCTGTGATTGTTGTTTAACCGATGAGTGGAAATGTCCGATGTCCAACGTCCCAAAACTTAAATTTCTCAAGTGAATAAAAAAAATGTATCTCTGTTTGTACATAACTAATTTGTATCCAAAAAATTGAGAAAGGTATTCATATACTGTGGAATATGCTGACCACCTCAACACAGCAAAATATAGTGAGACAAATTACATAATACATAATTTATTAAGAACGTTCTAGGTACCCTGCCTGAGAACTGAATGGTTCTAGGTGCCAATGAAGAAGATTTTGTTTCAAGAGCCACTAATATTGAAGCAGTCGTTTTATTTCTGATAAAACAAGTACAGAAATAGAGCGGTATTGTTTAAACTAGTAGAAATGTAGTCAACAAGAAGCACTTCTCATTCTTTTCAGTATTTTCCAAACAATAACAACGTTCAAAGCAAGGAAAAAAATCTCTGAGTATTGACTTCTGTTCCTTACACACCTCTTTTACGGGGATCAGATGTCGCAAAGTTTATTTTAAAACAACCTAGCATCATCGTCAACAGGTCTTCAATAAATCTGTTACAGCTCCAGCTTCAGAAGACAGTTAATGACCTATCTACTAAAGGAGGCGTGACCAACCGAAATTCTAAGTGGGCCACATTATTAACTTTTATTATTGTGGCGGGAAAGATCGAAAACGATTTTGTAAAGGAACTAAACCAATGAAAATAAAACTCAAGTTACCTAGGTAGATAGGCAACATGTATTTATATTAGAATATAAAACTTTAAATTAATGAAAAAATGAAACAAATACAACATAAACTCAAGGAGCCAAAAACATTTATTTATTTATTTATTTATTTTTGCGTAGTTCCTTGATATTAGGGTATATATTCGATGTTGAAATTCTGTGAATTCCGTTCAGATGGCCATCTGTTAGTGAATATCTCGTTCTAGATTTTACATTTTTCACTTGCGGAAAAAAGTGTTCGCATATATATGTGCTTCCGGATGAGCACAGTTATTCAACTGCTAACTTGGGTAGGTAGGTATACTGATCAGGTTCGATATATTTTTTTTATAAAATTCTATGAGTTGAGTCTGCAGGCAACTATGGCAGGTTGTTATCAGGATTTCAGTATTTTTAAGTTCAGTCAACTTCATCTGTACGTGTAACATAACTTCTGCAGTTTGAAGTAGAAAAGGATTTTAGAACACTTTCATATAGAGCTTTTCATTTTTAAAATCTGTGAATCTTTCTTCAGCATGATTCCTTAATTTTTAAAGCAAAGGCAGGTACTTGTTGGAGTCCAGTGTCTCTTGATAGCACGTAGATAAGATCTCTCAATGGTTGAAAGCCTTGCTTCTATCTGTTTCTCGAACAAGATGCGGATTTAAATAGATGCTTGAATGTATCCATACATTTCTACACATAGTTGATTTTTACCTTCGAGTTTTAAATTTAGGTCGGCGATGTATTTAGTTCGTAAAATAAAGAAGGCAAATCATTCAACCACTTTTAATTCTCCAAAAAATCTGCCATCTGTTCGTTTTGTCGGTCATGAACAGTTTCGTTGGACTATGGCGGGGCGGATACTTCGTCGCCGCGGGCCACGTTATGGCCCGTTGGCCGTATGCTGGACAGCCCTGTATTAAAGCAGCAATAAGGATTACTACTTTTACTGCACGCACTCGTTACTCTTGAACATCCTCCTTTCGAACCACATCTGCCTCATTTCCAAGTACCTATTCTTAATTGATACAGTGTCCTTAAATTTCCCTTCTCTTGAACTCACTATATCATAAACATCTATTTTATACACATACAAATTCTTTTTATATCCTACACAATGATTATTGTTATTATTGTCATTATTATTAATATTACTATTATCACTAATAGTGGCAGCAGCTGCAGTAATATAAGTACTGCCAGAATTATCTTTATGAAATCAGAGTCAGTCTCATTTACTCAAATTGCCGCTTCAACACTCAAATCATTTTAATAGTATTTTTGTACCAAGGCTGGGTTCGAAACGGAGATCTCCTGCTCACTAGATAGTTGCACTTACCACTACGGCACCCAGGCGCAGTGGCTTTGCGCAACTGCTTGAACTTCCCTAGCAGGCCTCGCTCCTAAGTCACAATTCCCATTCACGCCACAGCCCACTTGGTATTCCCCCTAAACTCGGACAGCACTGCAAAGGCTGTCCAACTGTTTTGGAATAGCACCTCAGCATCGATCGAAACGGGGAATCCTGCCTGCAACCTAGGCATGGGTGCTTTAATCAAATTAAAGTACATGGTTCCAGAGACCTTTTGAAGTCTCAGACATCTACGATGTAAGTATGCAGACTAAAAGCAACGAATGAAAATTTGTACCAAGGCCTGGATTAGAAACCTAGATTTCTTGCTCACTAGGCAGATGCATTAACCAACCTGGCGCTGTGGCTTTGCAGAACTGCTTGGCCTCCCTCCTCAATCCTAATTCGCATTCACATCTCAACCTCTTTGATATTCCGCCTACTCAAAGACCTCTAGGGGGAATACCAACGTGGGTGGACCACGAATGGGAATTAGGACTGAAGAGGGAGGCATGCCAGAGTACTCCAGGCAGGTATGCAAGGTCACTGAGCTAGGGTGGCGTAGTGGTTAGCGAATCTACGTAGCGAGCTGGAGACCAAGGTTCGAATCCCAGTGTTGGTACAAATTTTCATTTGTCAAGTCCTGCATATACGCATCATAGGTGTTTGACAGTTGAGAAGGTCTCTGGAACGATATACTTTCTTTATCGTTTCTTAGGTAACTGTTGTTGTTGTGGTCTTCAGTCCAGATACTGGTTTGATGCAGCTCTCCATGGTACTCTATCCTGTGCAAGCTTCTTCATCTTCCAGTACCTACTGCAACTTACATCGTTCTGAATCTGCCATCTCTTGGTCTACCTCCAGAATTTTTACCCTCCGCGCTGCCCTCCAATACTAAATTGGTGATCCCTTGATGCCTCAGAATATGTCCTACCAACCGATCCCTTCCTCTAGTCAAGTTGTGCCACCAATTTCTCTTCTCCCTAATTCTATTCAATACCATCTCGTTAGTTATGTGATCTACCGGTCTAATCTTCAGCATTCTTCTGTAGCACCACATTTCGAAAGCTTCTATTCTCTTTGTGTCTAAACCATTTATCGTCCACGTTTCACTTCCATACATGGCTACACTCCATGCAAATACTTTCAGAAAAGACTTCCTGACTCCTAGATCTATACTCGGTGTTAACAAATTTCTCTTCTTCAGAAACGCTTTCCTATCCATTGCCAGTCTACATTTTATATCCTCTCTACTTCGACCATCATCAGTTATTTTGCTCCCCAAATAGCAAAACTGTTTTACTACTTTAAGCGTCTCATTTCCTAATCTAATACCCTTAGCATCACCCGACACTGTCTACATCTACATCTACATCTACATTTATACTCCGCAAGCCACCCAACGGTGTGTGGCGGAGGGCACTTTACGTGCTACTGTCATTACCTCCCTTTTCTGTTCCAGTCGCGTATGGTTCGCGGGAAGAACGAGTGTCTGAAAGCCTCCGTTCAGTTGCTCTTCCAGGTCCTTTGTTGTCTCTGACATAATTACAATGTCATCGTCGAACCTCAAAGTTTTTATTTCTTCTCCGTGGATTTTAATACCCACTCAGAACTTTTCTTTTGTTTCTTTTACTGCTTGCTCAATATACAGATTAAGTAACTGTGATGTAAAAAAAAGGTAGTATATGTGTGAAAACTTGGTCGGATGTAAGAGAGGTTCTGATGGCCCTAATCAGATCAGATTAATCGAGAAAGGAATTTGGAAAGTGTGAGTAACGAAGCATGGCCGCTAGTACAGCCGCGGGAGCGTTTGATACGAGACGCGGCAGGTGAGTCACCTGGACGAGCCCGGCCTGCAGCTGGGCCGTGGTGAAGCGCAGCAGCGTGGGCGCCGAGGGGCCGCCCTTGGGGGAGGCCGGCGCGAGCCGCAGCCTGCCGGCGCGAGGCGGCCGCGCCACGCGGAACTCGGTGACCTTGCCGCGGTAGTACTCGGTGGCGGCGGGCAGCAGCGCGCCGGCGGGCAGCGTGGCGGCGCCGCCCTCGCGCACGTGCACCGCCTGGGCGGCGGCGGCGGGCGCCAGGTAGAGGCGCTCCGGCACCACCACCAGCTGCAGGCGCAGCCCGCGCAGCCAGCGCACGCCGTTGCCCACGTCCAGCGTGACGTGGTCGCGGCTGCGGTTGGCCGCCGCCTGCACGTACAGCAGCCGGCCCTCGTCCACCGTCGCCTGGTCGAACTCTGACAGCGAGCCGGGCAGCGCGCCCGCCTCCTCGCTGGCGTTCCAGCTCGGCTGCGCCGACAGCGACGGAGGCTCCAGCTCCAGGTAGCCGTAGGCCGGCGGCTCCACCACCGTGAACACGATGTCCGTGGGCGGGATCTGCGGGTGCATCACCTGTGGCCGACCGACAAGGCATTAATACACAACCTACCCTACTGTGGCACACACGGCGTTAACGGACGACAATAAAGGGGTGCCTAACAACGGCACACTAGCGAGCTGTTTGCCAGCTGAATCACCTTCATAATAGATATGACCAGAGCAATCAATCCTATAAGTAGGGCATACACATCTAAAATAATAATACATACTGAAAGGAACAGTCAAACACTTCGTGTTATTTAGGATGGTGAGAAATTTCTCCACACATAGACTTTCATTTCAGGAAGGTATGTATGTGTTGTCAAAATGGGAGCAGCAGCCACTGGGACGAAGGCTATTCGGAAAGTAAGATCCAATAGAATTTGAAGCCGTTTTGACTATTTTTTCACCGTGACTGTTTCAAGAAGTACGTAAAGGTTTTTTTAATTACCGCTACCAGTCACAAACTTTGACAACTATTGTATTACTTGTTTATTTAGCGACATGTTTCGAGGGCTATACCTCATCTTCAGGCTAAATGCCATTACAAAAACAACTTTACAATAAGGTCATGCTGATGTTACATGGTCTTTTCGTAAATGCAGTGGTCATCCTGTGGAAGAAGAGAAAGCTTGGTAAGGGGCGATGTCACTTTGGAAGCTGGACTGATGTTTCCAAGGAAATGTTTTGTAACGGCCACTCACTTTGTTCTTATTATGTGGCAGTCTCGTTGTGATTCGTTGCGATGTTTCCATTTTCGTGGCTCTCTTGGTCACTGTTCACAAACTGAGAGCCACGGAAATGGAAACATCGCAACGCAACAAAATGAGACTGCCACACCAGAACAACAAAGTGAGTGACTGGTAGCCGATATATATATATATATATATATATATATATATATATATATATATATATATATATATATCAAAAAACAAAGATTATGTGACTTACCAAACGAAAGCGCTGGCAGGTCGAAAGACACACAAACAAACACAAACATACACACAAAATTCAAGTTTTCGCAACAAACTGTTGCCTCATCAGGAAAGAGGGAAGGAGAGGGAAAGGCGAAAGGATGTGGGTTTTAAGGGAGAGGGTAAGGAGTCATTCCAATCCCGGGAGCGGAAAGACTTACCTTAGGGGGAAAAAAGGACGGGTATACACTCGCACACACACACACACACACACACACACACACACACACACACATATCCATCCACACATATGCAGACACAAGCAGACATATTTAAAGACCAAATATGTCTGCTTGTGTCTGCATATGTGTGGATGGATATGTGTGTGTGTGTGTGTGTGTGTGTGTGTGTGTGTGTGTGTGTGTGTGTGTGTGTGTGCGAGTATATAGCCGTCCTTCTTTCCCCCTAAGGTAAGTCTTTCCGCTCCCGGGATTGGAATGACTCCTTACCCTCTCCCTTAAAACCCACATCCTTTCGTCTTTCCCTCTCCTTCCCTCTTTCCTGATGAGGCAACAGTTTGTTGCGAAAACTTGAATATTATGTGTATGTTTGTGTTTGTTTGTGTGTCTTTCGACCTGCCAGCGCTTTCGTTTGGTAAGTCACATCATCTTTGTTTTTTGATAAATTTTTCCCACGTGGAATGTTTCCCTCTCTCTCTCTCTCTCTCTCTCTCTCTCTCTCTCTATATATATATATATATATATATATATATATAACCATTACGAAATCCAATAGGTCGCGAAACGGACCCGACAGTGAAAATCCAATGATACTTCGCACAGACGTGTTGGGCTGTGTCTCTAGTACGCCTGTCGATCGCGTCACTTTGCTCTTTTCTGTATTGAGCTTTCAGCACGTAAAGATGGCTAGAACAATTTCTATTGCCAAGTACGGGTGCCAGCTGAGAGATTTCGCCTATTTTCATGCAACCCGACATAGCGTATCTGTTATGCACTCTTCTTCACGGCGATTCTCGGCCACAAAGTGCAGAGTCAATGAGGATGCACCTACTGCGATTCCGACGGCAGGTGCTTGATCGCGCACCACTTATCCCGGAGCCGGCCGCGGTGGTCTAGCGGTTCTAGGAGCGCAGTCCGGAACCGCGCGATTGCTACGGTCGCAGGTTCGAATCCTGCCTCGGGCATGGATGTTTGTGATGTCCTTAGGTTAGTTAGGTTTAAGGAGTTCTAAGTTCCAGGGGACTGATGACCACAGATGTTAAGTCCCATAGTGCTCAGAGCCATTTGTCCTTATCCCGGACTTGGACCCTGACATGAATCGCTGCCTATGCTGTTCATTTTTGGAACACAACCTACGACCAAGTTAGGTACAGAAGTGATGACACTGTTTGCTGGACCTGATCACCATTTTTCAGGACAATGCTCAAGCACGTACAGTGCAAGCTGTTTCTGATTTGTATGACTGACTGGGCTGCTAAGTGCTATACCACCTACTGCACTCTCCTGACTTAAGCCCTCGTGAGTTCAACTCGATTTCTAGACTGAGGGAAATGCTGCACGGCATTCGCTTCAGAACTACTACAACTTCGTTGGGCAATAGACCGCGCCGCTCGAACTGTCAACAAAACTGGCACTGCTTAGAGTATCCTATGACTTCCACATCGCTGGCAACGGGCTATACACAATACTGGCGACTACTCTGGATGTCAGTAAAACTTTGAGACACGTATCTATTTGTACGAGCTGTAAATAAATAGTCGAAGCTATTAAAGTTCCAACCCTCGTAGATTTCTAGTGTGGGTGACGCCACATTATTCCTTATTCAGAGACATTGCCACATTTCTCAGCATACAGATATAATGTCTAAGTCATTTTGCAATTGGTTTTGATCTCCTGTGCCACGGCCGGGACTTCAACGAGGTCTTCTGCTGACTAAGCAGATATGGTAACCATTACACCACGACAACACTATGGCTAACAAAATGGCTCTTAGCACTATGGGACTCAACATCTGAGGTCATCAGTCCCCTAGAACTTAGAACTACTTAAACCTAACTAACCTAAGGACATCACACACATCCATGCCCGAGGCAGGATTCGAACCTGCGACCGTAGCGGTCGCGCGGTTCCAGACTGTAGCGCCTAGAACCGCTCGGCCACACCGGCCGGCACTATGGCTAACAGCCCTGCACGAACTGTCCTCGTCAAGTGCCCTTCCTAACACGAACTTCAGTGCAAACCTTCTGTCCATTTTCCCCTTCTTAAATCGTTAGTATTGCCGAGGTGCTAGTTCATTACCGGTCCCACATGTTTCAAGAAAAATGTAATTCCATCAGATCAGCTTCTCAACACTTCCTCTATTCTCACCGTCTTCTCAATTCGCACCCTACAGTTTCCAGTGTCTTGATCTTTCTTTACTTTTTTCCAGCTCTCCATTTTAAACCCTGCACCACATAGTATTCGGTCAATATTTTTCTCAGATTTTTTATTCACTGAGTGTCATAGCAATTGCCTCTTTTTGTTGAAATCTGTCTTGCTTACCGCTATTCTTGATGTTATTTGCAGGACATATTTGGGGTCTTCCTTAGTAATATTTACCAAGCACTTGAACTTTGTAACATGCTCTAGTTGTTGTCTATGAGTCGTGATTTTACTCCACTCTTCTTTCCTTGTAATCTCACGCTTCTCCTCGTTTTCTTATTTACTTTCATTCTGAGTTCTTAGCATCTGAAGCGCCCAGGATAACAATGAGCCAAGTCCATTTTTGTAAATTTTACAGAACATTAATATTTCAGTTTAGATACTCTTCTTGATCTTAATGATCAGTAACATTTGCACTTATTTTGTAAAACTGAAAAACTTAATTAGTTTCACATATGAATAGTCCAGAAAAAGCAAGACTAAGTCCATTTTTTTCAGTTTCTGAGTTTAACCAGTACGTGAAAGTATGCAACAGACCCAGCATTTCCTATTAAAGTAAGTAGGAAAAACAAGCTCAGATGTACTGTAAGTGGGCCTTCAAAGGAACTTGTACGAGGAAGGAAAGAGCTCAGTCCATATGAAACAGGAGAAAAAAGGCTTACTCTATTAAGTGCGCGTCTTTAAAATAAATAATGATATAGATTGCAGCACTAACACACAGTCGTTGTCAAACATTGTCGTAATTATGTGCATTATTGGCACATTAAGCTTACGTGTGCAGGTCTTTGTAAAGAGCACTAAAGTTTCTGCAGTTTTTTGAAAATACTGTTACGGAAGGTGAGCCACTGTATGAAGCCTGTAGTGAAGTTTGAGAGGAGGTCATTAACTAACGAAGAACAGAAAAAAGCCAAACAAAAATATTAATTTACGAACTCACGAGATGGAAACAACTGTCATTGTGGGTTACAATGTTTTGACAACGTGCCTGAAGATAAAACCAAAGTATTTAAATGAATTAAACTTAATGGAATCTTAGTTTTGCAGAATGGTGATTTATGTGGTCCCATTTCTGTACTTCCAGTACGGCTTAAGAAGCCTAGGAAAGATGAATGCCGGCCGCGGTGGTCTCGCGGTTCTAGGCGCGCAGTCCGGAACCGCGCGACTGCTACGGTCGCAGGTTCGAATCCTGCCTCGGGCATGGATGTGTGTGATGTCCTTAGGTTAGTTAGGTTTAAGTAGTTCTAAGTTCTAGGGGACTGATGACCACAGCTGTTAAGTCCCATAGTGCTCAGAGCCATTTGAACCATTTTTTTTTAAAGATGAATGTGAAGCAAGATTTAACAGGTTCAGAGTTCAAGGGCAAATAAGACACGGAGAAAAAAGATGCAGTTTTGTTGTAAGGCATTCATGTCAATGTATAGAAAATAAAAAATAAGGTTCAATATTTAGTGTCTAGTCTTCGAACTGCCGGTAGTGCCCCTATTGATAAGAGAGGAAACATGACAACAGGCACCGGACATTAGGATATTCAACAGTTAATAACTTTGAGCAACATACGAGTAGAAATAGTCATTGTGGGTTAAAAGATACAAGTAAAGTACACCCCTCTGAGGAAAGTGTTATAAGTAAAATGTTCAGTTTATTCAAAGAGCTCACCCAAGAATTAAGGAGTCTTATGAAACGTATAGAGACATATTTAATGCGAGCTGTAATATTGCCTTCTGTTCCCGACACAGATATGTGTAATACCTGTAACAAATACAGAGTCAAATTAAAATACCTCGAAATGGAAAAAGATAAGTGCACTGCACTAGCATAACTGAGGCGTATTGAGATTCAAATGAAGAATTTGAAAACTTTAATTGAGTTTCACAGATTATAAAGAAATGCTTTTTACGAGAGGAAGAAAAAAGTAGAGGAGGAAAGCTGAAAGGGCTCGGGAAAGGAAACCTTATGTATGGATTTTAGCACGGATCTGCCTCTGCCTAAAATTACATTTAATGCGGTATACTATACACGACAGTTACTATGTATGCTTTGAACACCTAAAGTTTATCAAACGCAAAGAGTACATTTTTCCTTTTCCCGGAAGTGTTGCCAGATAAGACAGTGCTGATGTCTGATCAATGACTCGTGCATTTTCTTAGAATAAGCTTGACGTAGCCGTGAAAAATCTTGATATATTCTGTGATTCGTGTTGTGGCCACAATGAGAGATACACAATTATTCGATTTTTGCTCAACTTGATTACAGTAGAGTGAAGATTTGACACTGTAGAAGTAACGTTTCCAAAACGAGGATATTCTCATGTGTATGTTATAAAAACCTACCTACAAACCAGGAAGCTCACACAGTAAAACTCAAAGGCATGACAGAGGTGTAAACATCTGCTCGGTCAAAAACTTCACCGTCGGCCGGTGTGACCGAGCGGTTCTAGGCGCTTCAGTTTGGAACCGCGCGACCGCTACGGTCACAGGTTCGAATCCTGCCTCGGGCATGGATGTGTGTGGTGTCGTTAGGTTAATTAGGTTTAAGTGGTTCTAACTTATAGGGGACTGATGACCTCAGATGTTCAGTCGCATAGTATGCTCAGAGCCATTTGAACATTTTGAAAACCTTCACCACTGAATATTGATGAAGCTACATCTGAAACTTTTTGTCAATGGACAGAATTTCCGAATCCCTTAAACAAGCAAAAGTGTCCCTTTCCTGCGCGTCCACTTAGAGAACTCCAATTTATTAGAGTTTGAGTTTGCCTGAGTTTTCTTACACCGGTAAGGTTGTACGATAAACAGAAGTAACCTGAGGCTTGTCAAATTGAGGACGACTTATAATGGACTTTGAGAGACTACTACTTTGAAATCTGCTCCTCCAGCTGAAGACTCCAATGGATTAGCGTTTGAGTTCGGCTGAGTATTCTTACACCAGTAAGGTTGCACGATAATCTCCGAAAGTTATCTATTATTATTACTATATAATTTCAAATTCTAAAATGTTCTACTTTACACTTTCAGACCTACGAATCATCTGCCGTGAGAAATACCAGGATATGCTTGTTCTGAAAATTATCTGCGGCCAGAAGCAGAAGAATATTATGGCGATTTTCTTACTGGTTGTAGTTCTCAGAATAGGCAATTTTGTACTGCTTTTTAAATGAAGCTTGATTCTTGCGAGGACTCTTCTGAAATTAAGTTCCGATCGGTAGCGAAATGGAAACCACTGTGAAGATCTGATGAAGCTTTGCACAGATGCGTTGGGCAGTGTCTCTAGTATGCCAGTCGATCGCGTCACGTCGCTCTTTTCAATTCTGAGTGCACAGGGAGCACTTAAAGGTGCCTAGGAAATCGCGTCTCCCACCAGATATGAGGGACTGGTGAGAGATTTCGCCTGATGTCATGCAGCCCACATAACACAACTGTCATGTGGTTCCTGCTTCATGACAATTCTCGGCCGCACTCTGCAGGTGCAATGAAGATGCTCCTTCAGTGTCTTCGATAGGAAGTGTTTCGTCACCTCCCGAATACAGCCCGTAACTGGTTGTCCCTGAGTTTCACCTCTGCACCTCTGCTCATATGGACTGCTAGTTGTGAAGACAATACAAGGGGCGATTGAATAATCCATGCAAAAATAAAACTTACTTACATGTTTGGGGTAAACCTTTTTTATTTTTCGACATAGACTCCTTTTAGACTTATACACTCCATCCAACGCTGTTCTCAGTTTTTGATCCCTTCCGAAACATAGGAATTGTCCAAGCCCGCTAAATAGCTATTAGTTGCTGCAATCACCTCCTCGTTTGAATAAAATCTTTGTCCCGGCAGCCATTTCTTCAAATTGGGGAACAAATAGTAGTCCGAGGGAGCCAAGTCTTGGAGAATAGGAGGGATGTGAAACGAGCTGGAATCCTATATCCATTAATTTTACGACCACAACTGCCGAGGTGTGTGCTGGTGTATTGTTGTGATGGTAAAGGACTTTTTTGCGGTCAAATCGCCGACTTTTTTCTTGCAGCTCGGTTTTCAAACGGTCCAATAAGAATGAATAATATGCAGCTGTAAGAGTTTTACCCTTTTCCAGATAGTCGATGAGGATTATCCCTTGTCGCCATAACGTTTCCGACTGAAGGAACGGTTTCGCCTTTTTTGGTGCAGATTTTCCCTTGGTAACCCATTGTTTAGATTGTTGTTTGGTCTCAGGAGTATAGTAATGTATCCATGTATTATCGACAGTGACGAAACGACGCTTAAAGTCTTGCTGATTCTTCCTGAACAACTGCAAACCATCCTTGCAACACTTCACACGATTCCGTTTTTGGTAAGACTTGAGCAATCGCGCTACCCATCTTGCGGATAGCTTTCTCATGTCCAAATGTTTATGCGAAATATTATGTACCCGTTCATGCAAGATGCCCTCAGCACTAGCAATATCACGCACCCTAACTCTTCTGCCATCCATCACCATATCGCGGATATTATCAATGATTTCTGGAGTCGTAACCTCCACAGGGCGTCCAGAGCATTCAGCACCACTTGTGCCCATATGGCCACTCCAAAAATTTTGAAACCACTTATGAACTGTTTTAATAGAAGGTGCTGAGTCACCATAATGTTTATTAAGCTGGTCTTTAGTCTCCTTAGGCGTTTTGTCTTTCATAAAGTAATGTTTAATCACCACACGAAATTCCTTTTCTTTCATTTTTTGACAATCACTCGACTTCCTTGATTCACACGAATGCCAAACATAAAGAAATAGACCAATATGGCTGAAACTTGGTGTGCGTTCTTTCCAAAGATGCTACTAACTAAACATCACCTCGATACGCGCCGGTGGTGCCATCTCTCTGACTTTGCACGGACTTTTCAAACACCCCTCGTATTTTGGCACAGTCAGCGAGCTGAAAACCAACGTAGAGTATCAGTGGATAGCGCAGGCGACTGCCTTCTGCGACGAGAGTATTTGAAAGTTGGCACAATGCTACGACAAATGTCCAAGTTGAAGCGGCGACAATGTAGAGAAGTAGCTGGAGGGTGTGACTACCTGTTGCAAATAAAACGTTTTCGATTTTCACAGTACTATCCAATTTCGCGAGCGATCGGACCTTAATTTCCGAATAGCCCTTGTAGTTCAAGTAATAAAGGAAAGGCCCGCCCGGTTAGCCGAGCAGTCTAACGCACTGCTTTCCAGAGTGCGAAGGAGCGCCTGGTCCCCGGCACGGTGGACTTGTGTCGAGGTCCTGTGAGCCGGCCAGTCTGCGGATGGTTTTTAGGCGGTTTTCCATCTGCCTTGGTGAATGCGGGCTAGTTCCCTTCTTCCGCCTCAGTTACACTATGTCGGCGATTGTTGCGCAAACAAGTCCTCCACGTATGCGTGCACCTCCATTACTATACCACGCAAACACAGGGGTTACACTCGTCTGGTGTGAGACATTCCCGGGGGGGTCTACTGGGGGCTGAACCGCACAATAACCCTGGGTTCGGTGTGGGGCGGCAGAGGGGTGACGTGGACTGTGGTAGTCGTCGTGGGGTTGTGGACCACCGTGGCTGCGGCGGGGACGGAGCCTCTCTGTCATTTCTAGGCCCCAGTTAACATAGAACATACAATAAAGGAAAAGCAATTCTCATGCTACTTCCGGTTCATGGACTCCACTCCTTCTTTCTTTGAGTAAGGTACTCTTGCCCGCGTGGTTAGCTGAGCGGTCTAACGCACGACTTTCCGGAGTGGGAAGGAGCGCCTGGTCGCCGGCACGATTCCGCCCAGTGGACTTCTGTCGAGGTCCGGTGAGCCGGCCAGTCGGTGGATGGTTTTAAGGCGGTTTTCCATCTGCCTCGGAGAATGCGGGCTGGTTCCCCTTATTCCGCCTCAGCTACACTATCTTGGCGATTGCTGCACAAACAAGTTCTCCACGTACGTGTACACCACCCTTACTCTACCACGCAAACAAGAGGGTTACACTCGTCTGGTGTGAGACGCTCCCTGGGGGGGGGGGGGGGGGGTCCACCGTGGGCCGAACCGCACAATGATCATGGGTTCAGTGAGGGGCGTCGTAGGGGTGTGAAGTGGACTGTGGTAGTCGTCGTGGGGTTGTGGACCACTGCGGCTGCGGCGGGGACGGAGCCTCTCTGTCATTTCTAGGTCCCCCGTTAACATACAATACAAGGTACTCTTACTCGACTTCGTAACATGCAGCAACGAAACCTTGTATTTTGTTATTTAGGTCTGCCACAATTTCGTTGAGCATCTTCTCCTATTCAGCCAACACCGTCGTCAGCGAAGCGTGTGAAGAGGAGATGTAAAGAATCATTCTCAGAAGGAATGGAGCAGGCGAGAGGCCGACCTTGAGGACGTCTGACGAGACGACGACGCTGGTGGACTCCTCGACGAGCAGCGTGCGGTTGGCGGCGACGACGAGCGGCTCCCAGTAGGCGGCGGGGAAGACGCGCACCAGCAGCTGGCCGTCGGCCGAGGCGCGCCCGCCGGCGTCGACGCGGAAGGCGACGCGGTCACTGTAGTAGTCGGAGGCGTCGTGCTTGTACAGCAGCGCGCCGCGCTCCACGTCCAGCTGCGAGAAGCGCGACGCCGCGCCCTCACGGCCCACCACCAGCTGTCCGTGGCTGGGGCCCTCCGTCACCTGCGAACCGAGCACACACGGGCCCATTACCACTCGTCCAAACTACCCCACACTGAGCAGCCCATGCTGCGCGGGATTGGCCGAGCGGTCTAAGGCGCTACAGTCATGGACCGTGCGGCTGGTCCCGGGGGAGGTTCGAGTCCTCCCTCCGGCATGGGTGTGTGTGTTTGTTCTTAGGATAATTTAGGTTAAGTAGTGTGTAAGCTTAGGGACTGATGACCTTAGCAGTTACGTCCCATAAGTGTTCACACACATTTGAAAATTTTTTGAGCGGCCCATGAAGTATCGCCTCCTAGAATAGACCGCTGAAACTGTCTCAAAGAGGTGGAACCTCACAGCTCGTGCAGGATACAGTGGCCGTTGCGCAGTAACCAGTTTTCGTCCAAACCGCTGGTCCTGTTCATTCGTTTGTTCGGAAGGTCACCGACGACAAAATCGAGGAGCGTGCGCACCCTGCAGTCTTTCTCAAACGATTTTACAGAAACTATTTGGTAGAAAAATTTCATTTTTGCTTTAATTACAGCTTTATATGTCAGGTTCATGATGATGTGCCCATCACTTCGTTAAAGATCATAGTTACTGTGATATCTACGTGAAAGTAAGAGTGCGCGAAATTCGGAAACGTGTGCAATGAAAATTAGAGGTCGCTATGCTTTTGTATTTGGTGCACGTTATGTGGTGTCACCGCCAGACACCACACTTGCTAGGTCGTAGCCTTTAAATCGGCCGCGGTCCGTTAGTATACGTCGGACCCGCGTGTCGCCACTATCAGTGATTGCAGACCGAGCGCCGCCACACGGCAGGTCTAGTCTAGGGAGACTCCCTGGCACTCACCCCAGTTGTACAGCCGACTTTGCTAGCGATGGTTCACTGTCTTCATACGCTCTCATTTGCAGAGACGACAGTTTAGAATAGCCTTCAGCTATGTCATTTGCTACGACCTAGCAAGGCGCCATATTCAGTTACTATAATGACTTCAATAATGTATTCCGAACAGATAATATTGTGAATCATGTACCGTCAAGAGCGACGTCCATCATTAATGGATTAAAGTTAAGTATCAAACTAATTACGTTAGCTTTCTGAATTCTCATTCCTTGTCATGTTCCAGACCTCACGTCAGTATAGTTCTTCCCTCCTCACGCCAACCTGCGTGAGCTAAAACGCGTGCATTTCGGCCTCCACTCGTAACACGGTGTTGCCTCTTCAGCTAACACAAAACATTACATAATATGTTGCTGTGTGTGAAATTTAACTAAAATATTGAATTTTTCTTTAGACTTGGGTGGAGGTATTTGCCACCAATCTCAGAAAATTAATCTGATGTAGAACACTGATTTGCTATCGCGCCGCGCCAGCGATCAAGCCAGAGTGAAATATCCACAAGAGTCGAAACTTCCTGGCAGATTAAAACTGTGTGCCGGCCCGAGACTCGAACTCGGGACCTTTTGCCTTTCGCGAGCAAGTGCTCTACCAACTGAGCTACCCAAGCACGACTCACGCCCCGTCCTCATAGTTTTACTTCTGCCAGTACCTCGTCTCCTTCCTTCCAAACTTTACAGAAGCTCTCCTGCGAACCTTGCAGAGCTAGCACTGCTCAAAGAAAGGATATTGCGGAGACATGGCTTAGCCATATCTGCGCACACTCCGCTGCAGAGTAAAAATCTCAGTCTGGAAATATCCCCCAGGCTGCCGCTAAGCCATGTCTCCGCAATATCCTTCCTTTCAGGAGTGCTAGTTCTGCAAGGTTCGCAGGAGAGCTTCTGTAAAGTTTGTAAGGGAGGAGATGAAGTAAAACTGTGAGGGCGGGGCGTGAGTCGTGCTTGGGTAGGTCAGATGGTAGAGCACTTGCCCGCGAAAGGCAAAGGTCCCGACTTCGAGTCCCGGTCCGGCACACAGTTTTAATCTGCCAGGAACTTTTGTATCAGCGCACACTCCGCTGCAGAATGAAAATCTCATCCACAAGAAACCTCACATCTCATAAACAGTTTCAGACATCGAAATGAGATTTTATCAAATGATAGCTCACAAAGAGGAGAGTATTTTACCATATGGTTATTATGTAAAACTTCATTATCTACCACGTTATGCCAATAACTACAGACTTTTTCGGTGAAAGAATTTTAAAAGGCCATCGATAGCTGGTGAAACGAGAAATGCTGAGTTTTGGAACAACATACGTGAAACAATTACACTTTTTTTGTACCGAGGATGTACTTTTTCATAAGCTAATGACTTCACTTTTCCTCAGTTCCTCACTTAGTAAACTTAATAAACCACTGTTCCAGAACTCTCTTGCAATTGTGCCTGCACAACATGTTAGTGGGGTCATACAGTGTAAACTCCGTTGTTTGGCAAAGGAAGAAAATTATGACATGGCAGCTGGGGGAATGTATAGGTTTTACTTAAAATTTGCCACTCGTGATTCTTCTCTGAAAGTTACAAATGGTTAACAAGTCAGGCTAAAATAAATCGCTGCTTGCCCTTTTCCCACATGAGATCATCCTGCGAACCATGGATGAAGGGCTGAGAGATTGCAGAGCGCTCTCACTTCTGATTAAGTGTAGGGAATACGATCTACGGCGATTTGACTTCATACATTGTGATGAAATGGTGGACAGCAGTTTATGGTCTTGTTTGCGTGTTCTAGAGAAAGAAATACGATAAGCTTTACCTGCATTCAAAGGAACAGGGTACCAACTTAAACGACTGCAGTAAAGGCACGGCGTTGGTGGGATGACAAAGCGCGTTTTTTCTGGGGAACGATGAAGAGACATTTCCAGACGGCCGTGTGCAGTGGTCGCATTGTGCAAAACACATTAGCTTTGGCGCCAGACGTCCAGGTATACGGCCTAGCGCCGAAATGTCGCCGACAGTGCATTGTAGGCCTTGTTAGCAAGCAAGCCGCCAAAAGAAATGTACACGTTCTGCAAATGTCTGTGGGACAGGGAAATTGGGGCTCTGACGTCCAGACACTGTTTCAAAACATGCTTTGTCAATACGAGTTTATTGCTGTTCTTTGCAAACTTTGAAATGGACGCAACAGGGGAGATAACAAGCTATTTATGGAGGACTGTGCTTCCACCCTGTATTGTGTTAGCAAAAGACATGGCAAATGTGTGGGAAAGAGGCCGCAAAGCTGAATTTTTTCCGTTTTCTGCCAATTAACTTTAAGTCTCTGATTGGTCAAATCGGTTTGCAGTGCAAAACCATTCACCGAGCTTAGAACACCGGGCTCCAGCTCGTGATTGGCTTGTGTGAAATTGGGGGAAGACAAAAAAGAGGAATGTGCTTTTGGAACTGAGCTGATGAGGAAACCATCCAAACATTTGACGTATTCCGACACGCACAGTCGTGACACGGAGTCGAATTGGTTTCGCAGAACAGCAAACGGGTCCACCTGCACACTGGAAACTGTCGGGGTTTCAGAGGCTCTTAGGGAAGTACCTGCGTTCTGAATTAACCGAATGCGAGAACGCGTACTTGCATTTTTCGGGAACGCGTATTTAATAACAGATTTCTGCCGTCCATGACTTCAGTCACCGAACGCATCGTAGTGTGCCGCCTTGACCAGTAGGACGGTGAAGTATTCGCTGCTGCAATGTAGGGCTATATATCAATTTCTCAGCACCCTGGTCTGTCTAACCATATTTTTCCTTTTTTGTTTTGTATGGTAGAATATAGATGCTTGGTGGTGGCCTAGTTTGATGCCATAACCTGGATTCTCGTGTATGAAGTGAGATAGAGCGAGTAGGGGTCTGGTTAGTGTCGTGTGTCGATCCCCAGCAGATCACCTTGACCACTGTAGATCCCATTTTAGTAAGGCTTTTGTTAAATAAATATTTTTTGTATGAATGTTTCTTTAATAATTTGGTTGTCTTGTCTTGTTTAAGATCAATAAATCGATTGTGAATTAGACTACAACTTCTCCCTGAGTTCTGATTAACAGTTCCTTCACATTTTTATGGCAGTCAGGATCAGAAACATAAGGAGTAGCTTTTTCATCTGGTGTCCACTGCGTGGATCTTTTACTTCATTAACAGTAATCTTCTTTCAGGGCAACAGGCAGAGTCCGCATTCCTAGATTTCCGTAAAGCTTTTGACATGGTGCCACACTGTCGAATGATTACGAAGGTACAAGCAAACGGAATGAGTTCCTAGATATGCGACTGGCTTGAAGACTTCTTAAGTAACAGAACCCAGCATGTTGTCCTCGACGGCGAGTGTTCATACAAGGGTATCGTCAGGAGTGCCCCAGTGAAGGACAGCTATTATTTTCTGTATATACGTGTGTTGCCCATAGAGTAATGCACGGCATTTTTTTCTCATCCGAAAATAATGCTACGAATGCGAAACTTTACGTATGTATTATTTGAGGTCTTCTGAGGGAGCACGCCAAGTTTTCGCCACTTCCGAGAGATCGCGTAGCTGCAGGATAGTTACAAAATGGCGTCTGCAGGTGATGTACGTTACAAGCAACGTGCCATCATTGAATTTCTCACTGCAGAGAAAGAATCTGTGGGGAATATTGACAAACCCATGTGCAAAGTCATGGAGCTTCTGCTGTCGGCAGAAGTACAGTTAGCCGCTGGGCACGGAGGATGAGGTCATTAGGGGGCGGTTTGGCTGAGCTCCACGATTTCCAGCAGTCGGGGAGACCATCCACGGCTGTTACACATGACACCCTTGAGCCCGCCCTCTTCCAAGAACTGATCGTCACTGATTTCTACACTCTCACTGGCTACACAGCACGCATCTCCCATGCCCTGACAATGGTATCGGACTGGCCATCGACCTCCACGCAGGGCTCCCCACTGAACATGTAGTGTACCTTCCTAATACTAGGAGTAAGGCTCGTATGCCTTTTGGCATCTGAACACTAACTATAAATGCACCATCCGGCTCCAGTCGAAGTCGCGAACGATACATCTTTTTGCTGACGAGGTAACGCCGATTTTTGAGGGTCCCCTGGATGCTCTGGTCATCGGTGGGGATCAACTAGGCCTGCTTATAAACGCCCATAACATTCCCCATGGACATCCCTCTCTGTCACCATCGACGAATTTCAGCTCATAGACACGTGGAGGATGGTTCATAGCACCTGCACAGGTTCACATACTATACGGCACTTTCGTCAAGACGTCTCGAATGTGTATACCTCACAAGTTCCCTCGCTGGTGATACTTGACATGCTGAAGTTATGACCTCTGGCTTTCTTCGACCATTAGGCCTACATCTGTGACATCGCTCTCGCCCGCCAACAGGTGTAGCGCAGTCATGGCCTATGAAAATTAAACGTAGCCCACCTGACTATCCCTGACTGCTGGATGATAATTCAGAATGCATAGGCCTTCTGCCGTCAATGTTGCCCCTCCTGCGTATCGCGTCTATCCTGCCCTTCCTGCGTATCGCCTGATCTACTCAGAGCATTGTCGAGATAAGGCAAAGACGTCAAGAATTGGCATGTGCAGCACCATGGGCTTTTGTTAAACGATATTACATGACTGTAGTTTGATGGCATTCTCTCTCACCCGTCAGGAGTTAGTGCATTGTGCTAAAGCACAGATCACTTCACTCATGGAATGACGCTCGACCCACGACGATGTGTCTCACGAAACTCCATCGATCTAATACCTCCTCACAGAACGCCGGCGTCGTCGTCGAGCTGTCATATACAACCTAACTGATGCGGAAGGACGACGATGTACTATGCAATGCGCTATCGCTAAAGCTTTCCATATCTATTTTATGCAGCTGGACCCTGCCGTCTCACATCGACCGATCTTATCTGAGAAGGAAGCGGCACTAACCGTCGACGTCATGCCAGAGGACGTGGCACAAGAACTTCAGGAAGACATGACCACGGATGAAGTCCTTGACGCTATGAAGGTGGGAGCTGCCAATAAGTCCCCTGACCTAACGGCCGTTCCATCATTCTACCCAACAACGTCGTGAAAATGTTCACCATTTTTTGGCATTACGACTAAAGAAGACAGCATGAGACGCGACATCCCTTGATCAGATAACCCTGGGTAGTGACAGCAATACTCATATGACCCTTTTGACCCTTTTCCATTACAGGGACATGATCACACTCCCTGCATCGCGACTTCTGCCTGGTGCACTGCCATCACTTGACTTCAGACATTCGACCAAGTCGATCTCACCTTCTTGAAGACGGTCCTCCGGCGCGTGGGTTTTCTGTCTCATATAGTAACAATGGTAATGGGCCTCTTGAGCGGTGCGACATCAAGAATTCTCGATAACGGACGCCTCACTGCGTCTCTGGGGACTGAACGCTCTGTCCGACAGGGCTGCCCACTTTCCACGATAGTGTATGCTCTGGCGTTAGAACTCGTACACCAGGGACTTCGCCAGCACTTGGTGGGCCTATCATTGCATGGACATAGCTTCTGCTGTTGGCCTAGGCTGACGATCTTGTCCTCTACCTATTCAGTGAAGATAATATCGTCGTGGTTCTGACATATGGGCGACATATGGGGAGGCATCGGGCAGTTCTCTTAACATTTCCAAATCGCTCACTGGTGAGGGCCTACCTGAGAGATGTATCGCTCCTCTAAGTGTGGTCACCACTGTCCACTTCATGGGCACTGATTTTACGAGTGATCTCCGTCGTTCGGCAGCAACACAGCAGAGGCTTCCTCCAAATAATCAGGCCTGGCCTAGTTGGACTCAGACCCCTTGATGTTGTACAGCTTGCTCAGTACGTGAATGTCTACCATGCCTCTCGCATCTTTCGTGTGGCACAAGTCTTCCCGGTCCTGATTACCCTCGCCCGTCGTATGTTGATGGGATCCTTTATTTGTACTGGGATGTTACTAGAAGTTCGATATGCTTTCCTTGCCCCCCCCCCCCCCCCCCGCATTTAAGCCTGGTAGGGTTGGCTTATTCCACGTGCCGAACAGAGTTAAGGCACTTTTTGTTAGCTCGGAACTGAAAGTTCGGCGCCAAAGCCCGACATGCCTCACTGGACTACTTCTACGGGAATATGCGCCAGTTTCCATGTCAGCCCCAGTCATGTTATTAGACATTGCACCACCTTTTACCACTTTCGGCGTTTCATTCTGGAATTAAGTTAGACCACTTCTTACTACTTCCACTAATGCGCCGGACAA
The DNA here is from genome assembly GCF_023864345.2 of Schistocerca serialis cubense. NCBI lineage: Eukaryota > Metazoa > Arthropoda > Insecta > Orthoptera > Acrididae > Schistocerca > Schistocerca serialis. The sequence continues at coordinate 621,188,303 of NC_064642.1, read as the reverse complement.
AGAGTGTACATGACGCATTGCAAATGCATCAGCCTCCCAGTCCAGTCGAACACAAGTTTCCCCAGATCACATGAGGTCGTGTATGGAAAACGTTGCATGCTGGCTTTCTCGACACCAGTCCGCCTTGTATATCAACGTCAATGACAATCAGGTCGAACAGTTTCATTTGCATCGCATCCACCTCGCTGACACACCCCTTTGTCTTCACGGTGGCCTGGTCCGTGTTCTGACATCTGGAGGCTCGCGTATCGTATGTTGGCTTTCTTACCCGACAGACACCCCCTCAGATCACTTTCCAGACATTTTTATTGCCGGACGTGATTCGTTACCTTGCAGGGAAAACTAACGTTGTGAATGGGATGCGTGGCCATACGATCCGCTACCTTTTTGGCGCCGATGAGAAATCGGAACTGGTTTATTTGAAGTACCTTATGATCGACACTGTGCAGTTATTCGCAATCCCTTATAAGAGCGCTTTTTTCCAAATTTCTATGGAGCGTCTTTCATGACCCGCCTTCGAGCTGGGACGTCCAAGCCACGAGATGCTGATGCTTATCTTGCCGACATGATGCTCTGAACGAACGACAAACAGAATCTCTATTAAAATTTCGAGAAGACAAGTTTTCATGTTCCACTATCCAAAGGCGCGAGCGATTCCCGAAATTCTAGTACATTAAAAAAATAATAATAAAAAAAAATAAAAAAGACTCTACTAAACTCTTCTCACTTTCTTCGCTTCCCTGTCTGATGTTTTGTTGTTTCCCACCACTTTCTTACTTTCCTACACCCGCCTTCCCTCTTTAGTAACAGGTTAGTTGTTTTGGGACAGGCATAGATGGACGCCAACGCTTGAAGACATGGAGTTCTTTTTTTCTTAGGACACAAGGGACAGTGGCAAGTGGATCTTGTTTTTTTTCCCTCTCTTTTCCAGGAGAGGAAAAAAAGCGCTTCTGACCGTCATATAGCGCTCCGAGTCCGATTCCCGACCGGGATTTTCTCCGCTCGGGGACTGCATGCTGTGCTGTCTTCCCGTCATTTCGTCATCATTGACACGCAAGTCGGCCAATGCAGCGCCAATCGAAAAGACTTGCAACTCGGCGGCCGAACTTCCACAGGGCATACGATCATCGTGGCAATGCAAGGCTATGTCATTAAGTGTGGCAGCGTCGGTCGACACCCGAAACTTCCGCCAAGCTATGCGAAATGTGTTCGGCCTGTCTCTCGCACACAGTAGCCGAGTGAAGTTCATGTGGTCTGGGCGCGCGCTGGCAGTGGTAGGAGCCATTGAGCGGTACTCGGGCTTGCCGATCCGAATCCTGCGCCGAGCACGACTCTTAATCTGTAGTTCCATTGCGTATAAATGGATTGGAGCTGCAACTGGTCAAAGACTTTTCATTGTATCTATGCTTTGTCTCCCGTAGATATTGACTGCTTTGGTACAGCATGCATGCTTCTCTCTGCACACGTTTTTTGTGTGCTCGTTCTTGTCTCATCTATCATATTTGTGTAGCGTTTCTGCAATTTTACAGCTACTGGTTCCCATCCTGTCGTATTTATATTATTCATTCTTTGTTGATCCTTTCTTCGTAGACTCATATTTTCTTGAGGATCTGCTCTCATTATTTTAACGTACCAGTATCCTTCATAAATTATTTTATTCTATGCTATTACAGCTCTTAACGACTGACAACGTTTATATCGCAATAATTCTCATACTACATTACATAGGGATGCTTCTGCACGGATTGATTAAGTTTTAGATTTCACTTCCTCCATGCTTCAGCAGCGGCATACACGGCATAAGGATTTACTTTGTGATGACATCTGGTTTTATTTTCTTGTTTTTTGTTATATTTCTAAATTTCGGTTTTGTGGTCGATATGACGTACGTGTAATGGGACACGTGAATCAGAACTACTAACTAAAAAACTGAAGTTAACATAAACCGTTTTCATAACTAAATACACTCCTGGAAATTGAAATAAGAACACCGTGAATTCATTGTCCCAGGAAGGGGAAACTTTATTGACACATTCCTGGGGTCAGATACATCACATGATCACACTGACAGAACCACAGGCACATAGACACAGGCAACAGAGCATGCACAATGTCGGCACTAGTACAGTGTATATCCACCTTTCGCAGCAATGCAGGCTGCTATTCTCCCATGGAGACGATCGTAGAGATGCTGGATGTAGTCCTGTGGAACGGCTTGCCATGCCATTTCCACCTGGCGCCTCAGTTGGACCAGCGTTCGTGCTGGACGTGCAGACCGCGTGAGACGACGCTTCATCCAGTCCCAAACATGCTCAATGGGGGACAGATCCGGAGATCTTGCTGGCCAGGGTAGTTGACTTACACCTTCTAGAGCACGTTGGGTGGCACGGGATACATGCGGACGTGCATTGTCCTGTTGGAACAGCAAGTTCCCTTGCCGGTCTAGGAATGGTAGAACGATGGGTTCGATGACGGTTTGGATGTACCGTGCACTATTCAGTGTCCCCTCGACGATCACCAGTGGTGTACGGCCAGTGTAGGAGATCGCTCCCCACACCATGATGCCGGGTGTTGGCCCTGTGTGCCTCGGTCGTATGCAGTCCTGATTGTGGCGCTCACCTGCACGGCGCCAAACACGCATACGACGCATTGGCACCAAGGCAGAAGCGACTCTCATCGCTGAAGACGACACGTCTCCATTCGTCCCTCCATTCACGCCTGTCGCGACACCACTGGTGGCGGGCTGCACGATGTTGGGGCGTGAGCGGAAGACGGCCTAACGGTGTGCGGGACCGTAGCCCAGCTTCATGGAGACGGTTGCGAATGGTCCTCGCCGATACCCCAGGAGCAACAGTGTCCCTAATTTGCTGGGAAGTGGCGGTGCGGTCCCCTACGGCACTGCGTAGGATCCTACGGTCTTGGCGTGCATCCGTGCGTCGCTGCGGTCCGGTCCCAGGTCGACGGGCACGTGCACCTTCCGCCGACCACTGGCGACAACAGCGATGTACTGTGGAGACCTCACGCCCCACGTGTTGAGCAATTCGGCGGTACGTCCACCCGGCCTCCCGCATGCCCACTATACGCCCTCGCTCAAAGTCCGTCAACTGCACATACGGTTCACGTCCACGCTGTCGCAGCATGCTACCAGTGTTAAAGACTGCGATGGAGCTCCGTATGCCACGGCAACCTGGCTGACACTGACGGCGGCGGTGCACAAATGCTGCGCAGCTAGCGCCATTCGACGGCCAACACCGCGGTTCCTGGTGTGTCCGCTGTGCCGTGCGTGTGATCATTGCTTGTACAGCCCTCTCGCAGTGTCCGGAGCGAGTATGGTGGGTCTGACACACCGGTGTCAATGTGTTCTTTTTTCCATTTCCAGGAGTGTATATAGTAAACTTATAAATTTGTAACCTTTTCGTGGCATTCATTAATAACAGTAAATGGAATTCTATTACTGTAGCGTATCCTACATTAAAAGCTGCATCTGTCCAAGGATCAATCCTCCGTCATCAGGGATTTTAAGGCGGAAAATTACAACTATATGGCGCAGGATAAATTACCAGCCTTCAGTTACGTCTGATTAGCCTTTTGCAATCATTACTGTATGTGAGGTTTTCATCATCTTGTGGTGTTGCAGTTCTTCTTGTTATGTCCGTGCTTGCTACGAAATGGGAACAGGAATTCCGCCTTACGCAAGACACCTTTTATTCTGTTTTGTTTCACCCAAACATGTTTCAGCACATTTTGTGATATCTTCAGTAGGTTATTTTTTATTTTCTAACTTACATGATACTATTATTTTGGTGGCTATTCTGCTACACAATCTACAGCTACTCATGGTTTTGATATTGTGTTGCTTTCTCAAATGTTGTTGGCGAAGTGAATAGGTAGATTTCGTGACCTATGGTGCTTGATACAGCACTTTCTCCGATTTTTCAAAACATAGGAAGAGTTTTCGCCACCATTACGTCCGGGAGCGAAAACTCTGCCTATGTTTTGAAAAATCGGAGAAAGTGCCGTATGAAGCGACCATAGGTCACGAAATCTGCCTATTCACTTCGCCAACAACATATGAGAAAGCAACACAATGGAAAAGCAGTGAGAAGCCGTAGATGGTCTAGCAGAATAGCCACCAAAATAATAGTATCATGTAAGTTAGAAAATAAAAAGAAACGCACTGAAGATATCACAAAATGTGCTGAAACATATCTGGGTGAAGCAAAACAGAAAAACGGTGTCTTGCATAAGGCGGAATTCGTCTTCCCGTGAGGTTTTCAATTCAGATACGTGCGCCATACACGTTCAATAACGCCAGTTGTGTGCGGAAGCATAGCAACGTTCATCTCTCTACACGAAATACGCTCTGTTGATTTAGAAATCTCCAAAGTACCTATCAACATGAGTAAATATTGTGTCAGAGTAAAGTATAGGGCTGCGACCGTTGCTGCAGTCGCACAACCTATTCATACGTTACATTGGGGTGGACTGTCTGTAGATGTAACGCTTTTGGATTTCTTTAATGGAATGGCACTTGTTCTCATGACCGCGTTTCATATTGTGTTCTTAATCAGGCAGGCAGACTGAAGCGCATCTCGTCAGTTATACAAGAGAGAATATACAACTCCAGTCAGATAAAAACTTGGCAAAAGTTCCACAGCATCTGATATAAATACAAGAAATGGAACGTAAAGTAATAGTCAGTTATAAAGAGATCACAGCAATTACTGACACTTTTAACTTTTCTTGTTACGTAGAAAAAGTCAGTAAATATGATTTGTGTAAATGCACGTGAGCAGATCGATAACGGGACATTAAAACACGATCATAAAAATGGACAGCCGATCTGTAACGAATGTTTCATCAGAGAATATACAATCTATAGGCCTACCTGGAAAAGGCGATGAATATCAAAATTTAACTGACTATAAACCGTCATGTAAGAGGAATAAAAAAATACCTCGTCTGCAATCGTTATAACATAATGCCGCAGTATCTAAAATATAATCTAGAATGTCTACCTGCTTAGCTGGGAGCCACTTCTTATGTACTGAGGCACCAAACACACACATCAAAAGAAGTTTTGCATCACTTCGTTTCTGATAGTTGCGGAAGCTGTATAGAAAACTGGAACAGAGGTCTACATAAATATCATTTCCGCCCTTTTTATTGCTCATGAAAGCCACACATTGCATGTTATGCCACCATACGGCGAGACCTTCAGAGGTGGTGGTCCAGATTGCTGCAAATACCGGTACTTCTAATACCCAGTAGCACGTCCTCTTGGGTTGATGCATGCCTGTATTCGTCGTAGCACACTATCTACAAGTTCATCAAGGCACTTTTGGTCGAGACTGCCCCACTCCTCAACTGCGGTTCGGCGTAGATCCCTCAGAGTAGTTGGTGGGTCACGTCGTCCATAAACAGCCCTTTTCAATCTATCCCAGGCATGATCGATAGGGTTTATGTCTGGAGAACATGCTGGCCACTCAAGTCGTGCGATGTCGTTATCCTGAAGGAAGTCATTCACAAGATGTGCACGACGTGGGCACGAATTGTCGTCCATGAAGACGAATGCCTGGCCTATATGCTGCCGATATGGTTGCATTATCGACCGGAGGATGGCATTCACGTATCGTTCACCCGTACGGCGCCTTCCATGACCACCAGCAGCGTTCGTCGGCCCTACATAAAGCTACCCCAAAACAGCAGGGAACCCCCATCTTGCTGCACTCTCCGACGATTCATCGGTTGAAGGCATATGCGACACTCATCGATGAAGAGAACGTGATGCCGATCCTGAGCGGTCCATTCGGCACGTTATTGGGCCCACCTGTACCGCGCTGCATGGTGTCGTGGTTGGAAATATGGACCTCGCCGTGGACGTCGAGAGTGAAGTTGCGCATCATTCAGCCTATTGCGCACAGTTTGAGTCATAACTCGACGTCCTGTGGCTGCACGAAAAGCATTATTCAACATGGTGACGTTGCAGTCAGGATCTTCCTAGCCATAATCCGGAGGTAGAGGTCATTCACTGCAGTAGTTGCCCTAGGGCAGCCTGAGCGAGGCATGTCATCGACAGTTCCTGTCTCTCTGTATGTCCTCCATGTCCGAAGAACATCGCTTTGGTTCACTCCGAGACGCCTGGACACTTCCCTTGTTGAGAGCTCTTCCTGGTACAAAGTGACAATTGCGGACTCGATCGCACCGCGATATTGACCGTCCAGGCATGGTTGAACTACAGACAACACGAACCCTGTACTTCCTCCCTGGTGTAATGACTGGAACTGATCGGCTGTTGGACCCCCTCCGTCTAATAGGCGCTGCTATCGCATGGTTTCTTACATCTTTGTGCGGGTTTAGTGACATCTCTGAACTGTCAAAGGGACTGTGTCTGTGATACAATATCCACAGTCAACGTCTGTCTTCAGGAGTTATGGGAACCGGGGAGATGCAAAACTTTTTTTGATGTGTGTATTTATTGGCGGCACGGTAGTTCCGCGTGTTCGTGAGACGGTTAACTGCCCTCTAAAATAAAAAAGAAACCTGAGGGAATGGATCAACTATCAACTTCAACTGGTGTCATGGGACGTCCGACCCGAACAAATACAACGAACAATAACAAACAAAATGAGATAAGAAAAGTGGTGACGTGTTTCCCTACCATGCAGCGGTCCATGGTCCGATTCCCGGCCGGGTTGGAGATTTCCCTCCGCTCGTGCCCTGAATGTTGTTGTGTCCTCATCATGATCTTACCGACATGCAAGTCGCCCAATGTGGCGTCACCTCAAAGAAGGCCTTCACCAGGTGGTCGAACTATCCCGGATGGGGCTCCCAGCCATCAATGCCATGCGATCATTTCATACTTTCATTGTCTAGAATTAGAAATTTTGGCAGCAGACCTAAGTTTTTACTAAAATAGTTTCCCTCCATGGTTCCAGAAGGTGGTGACGCAATTCTTTTAACCGAGTCTACGGTCGGAACTATGGCTCCGTGCTGTTATTAATCACGTAGTAAAACCTCAGGTGAATTTCTTATCGACTTTATGGCTTTCAGAGCCAAACTATTATTCAATTAAATTCTTTAAGGGATGAAAGCGAAGCGTCGCAATTATATATCAAAAGCAGCAACTGCAAATCACTTACAGCTTGACAATACACTGCATAATCATCATCAATACCATAATGATGAATCGTCTAACAACGAACTGGCACATCTGTAGCTGGCGAATCTACTGCAGTTCAGTTCTAAAAGTGCTTGGAAGGATTTCACAGATTACAACAGACGCTTTTCGAGTTATTACCTCGCTCTCATAGGCATATCTTACGTTTTTAATAAGTATGGTGTTTAGCGAATCTGGGGACCAGGACTTCAAGTATAATATTGAAAAAAAAACTTTACCACGATTCTGATATTGTAACTTAAATATCTGCTGAAGAATACCTCATCCGATGGGTAGTGCTGGTACTCATCTAGTCCACATTTTTTATGGCATCCCCTGTAACAATTACAGGTCTCAAAATATAGACCTATGCGAATATCTACTAGAGCCAAATACGGCCACCAATCGTCTTCGTCAAATCTTTTACGTCTTCCGATCAGTACTCATTAAAGCAAGGTGTGCTGTTGAAAAATTTTCTTGGACTCAGCCAAATATCTAGCAGACCTTGAGTGCATAGCGGGATACTCAATTGGGAGTGTCTGAAAGGGGACTTTCTTCCAAACATTTCCCTTACGACCAAGGGAAATCTCCCGAAAGCTTTGGTCAGAACCTGGGGATTGGAACTACCGTAAATACCGACGTCGCTGTGTGACCAAGTGACGATGTACGGGATGTCTCCTGTAAATCAACGCTGTACTATGCCTCTGCTGTATTTTTCTCTTCAGATTTCCGCCAAAGCCGCTTTAGAAAACGAAGAAGCCTTGGACGTGCACACTCTCTTGTCATCACCGTCCAAATCTATTACTTCGCCGTTCCTTCACTGTCGATGGATATTATTAATGGTACAATGTCACCGTCGTTACCGGGATAAATGTTTTTATCTCACCCGTCAGCGCAACAGGAGCAATACTTCCAAAGTCGCTTAAACCGACAGCCTTCGACTCCGGGTTTCCCAAACACTGCAATCAATAACGTATTTAGTTTTTATCTACCCAGACCATACAGTCCACTCACGATGAACGTTTCTGTTTAATTCTGTGAAATGTATCGGGTGCTGTGGGACCATATGAGCCACGGCACCTATTTGTAGAACGAATCATTACGTAATTACTACGAAACAGATAAGAAAATTTAAAAATAAACAATGAAGGCAGTAAAATTTTAAGAAATAAATAAAGTTTATTGTACGTAATACTTGCCGCACAGTGCAAAGTGCTAACCTACTGTGAGGAACACCTGTACTGAATGAAAAAGTTTCACCGCAATGAAGGCTTTCAGTTTAGAAGGGAAAATGTAGGGTTTATCAATCGCATTTTTCATCTCTGATGGAAGCTTTTTGTGTGGTCAGTCATTTGACTAGTTTGCTACGGCCCACCACGATTATTTCCTATCTCTCTCTCTCTCTCTCTCTCTCTGTCTCTCTCTCTCTCTCTCTCTCTCTCTCTCTCTCTCTCTCTCACACACACACACACACTCACACACACACTCACACAAACATTACTCATATGAAATTGCTATAAAGGAAGGCAGTGGAGCCATAGCAGAATCCTGTGACACCAGTCCAATCAGCAAACAGATTCACAATTGTTCCTTGTTTGTTTACTTGTGTACTGGATTTATTTTCTATCTATGAAAGCCAAAAGTACAACTTTTACCGTCAATCTGTAATGTTACAAGGTATACAAATGTAGAGCATGGTCTACATAATTAAATGCTTTTGTCTAATCAAAAAAGATACCTACTGTCCTCAAATTATCGTTCAGCCCTAGAAGTGACTCAGGCACAAAAGAATAAACTGATTTTCTGTTGATGCTGCTACTCTGATGCCTCATTGTCACGATGCACCTGGCGTGTGGTAAACATAGGAATCTGGAAACAGATTTACTGGCAATCAACAATTAAGGCGCATCGTCATTCTGATGTTAGAAGCCTACAATAGGACCGGAGTAGTGACTTGCGTCTTTGGCAACAATGCAATCCCATATTTCAAGGAATTCGAGGAATTCAGTGTTGGATCTTTCGAATGTAGTGTGATGCGGACTGGTAACAACGAAATACACTCAAAGACAAAAAAAAACAATAAAAAAGACACACCGGGAAGCGATTATCTGAATGGGATGGAAATCGGTAGATGTAAATGCTCCAAAAACAAATGATCACAATTTCAGAAAAATTGGATGATTTATTCAACAGAAAGAGATTCAGAAATTGAGCAAGTCAATAAAGCATAGGTCCACCTCTGGCCTTTATGCAAGTAGTTATTCGACTTGATATTGACTGATCGAATTGTTGGATGTCCTCCTGGGGGATATCGTGCCACATTCTGTCCAATGTGGGCTTTAGATAGTCATGATCCCGAACTGGTTGGAGGACTCTGCCCATAATGCTCCAAACGTTCTCATCTCGGGAGAGATACGGCGACCTGGCTGGCGAAGGTAGGGTTTTGCAAACACAAACAGCAGGAACTCTCCTCGCGTGCGGGAGGGAACTATCTTGTGAAATACAAGCCCAAAATTGCTTACCACGAAGGGTACAAGACAGGACGTGGAAGACTGTCGACGTACCGCTGTACTGTAAGAGTGCCGCGGATGACAACTGAAGGAGCCAGAAACGGCACTGCAGACTACCACTCATGGTTGTCAGGTTGTATGGTGGGCGATATTCAGGTTGATATCCCACCACCGGGAACTCTCCAGACACGACTTCAGCCTGGTATCTAGTTGACTGTCGTGGAACTGTCTTCAGTAATGAGTGCGGCATCGAACTGAGCGCAAAAGACCAGCGAAGACGTGTCTGGAGACTCACCGAACCAGTGTGTTTCAACCTGACCCTCGCCAGCCATACTGCCCAACAACCTGGAGATATGGTCTGGGCTGCGATGTCTTTCACAGTAGCAGCCCTCGCCGAGTCACCGTTACAGCACACCGATACATCGAAGATAGTGTACGCCCCGTTTTGTTGCCCTTCGTGACAAGCCGTCCTGGGCTTATATTTCAGAAAGACGATGCCCGCTTGTACACGGTGGGAGAGTCGACTACTGCTTGTCTTCATGTCCGCCAAACCCTGCCTTGGCCAGCAATGTCGCCGGGACTGCCCCCAATTGAGAACATTTGGAGCACTACGGGCAGAGCCTTCCACGTAGCTCGAGATGTTGACGATCTGACACCCAAACTGGATGTAATTTGCCACTATATTCCTAAGAAGGTCATCCAGCAGTCTAGCATTCAATACCAAGCCGTATAACGCCTTACATAAGAGCCAGAGCTGGACCAGCATGTTACTGACTTGCTCAATTTGCGAAGCTCTTTCTCTTGAATAAAACATTAAATTTTTCTGAAATTGTAAGCTTTCGTTAGTCTGTACATGTTCGTGGCATTCGGATATTTTTTTATTTTTTGTCTTAGAGCGTATATTGGAACAGAAAAAAACATGCGAAGAATAGGTATAAAGACAAATGTTGATGGTGTTGAGACAGCAACCAGCCACAAATTTATTTTCAGTTCCTTTATGCAATGGGTACCGTTACCGGTTACGAATCGTTACGATTCATCTTCAGTCGGCTTTTATGCTTTCACTACAACATATGGTGTGTATTTTTACAGATTAATTGTCCTAAAATACACATAATACATTATTATAAGCACGCCACAGAGATGGTTGCGTTACAGATTTTCATTGGACGTGACTTACGTGAAATGTCGGTTTGGAGTGTTTGTTTTCATACATTCGTCAAACAGATGTGAACACATTCCCACTGAATTCTTATCGTTGCAGACGTAAATTTTTCTCACTGAACACTCTGGATTTGTCACAGAAAAGATTTCTAACACGCACCACATGTTTTGATACATACAAAGTTCTTACAAACATATGAGTGTCGAAGATGCTCTGATTTATCGTAACATTATGAAGATGTCCCATGTTTGGAAAAAGATCATATATTCATTTTTGCAATTGAAAATCGCAAACTTATTTAAAAAGAAAAATATCACAGTCAGCTTTTTCACAAATAATACATTACTACAAAAAGTTATCCATGATGTAAATACCTCTAAGAGTCCCTACGGTAAATCAGAAATATACAAAATGAAATGCGCATGCCCAAAATTCTACATTGGGCAGACAGGCAGAATTTTTGAAGTTAGATACAAAGAATACATTCATGCTTGACAACTTGAGCAAATCTGCATTTGCAGCCCATATTGCTGAAGAAAACCATTCAGTGTGAAACATTGAGAACAACTTAAAAATTTTACATCTAGCAGAACAAGGAGCCACTATGAATATATTAGAAGAAATACAATTACACACACACACACACACACACACACACACACACACACAGACACAGCACCTCAGACTACATCCTTACTGAACAAACCGTGTTAGCTAACGCCCCTTTGCTGAAAAATTTTCAACAATTATTTTCCATGCTCCAAAGCAAATAATATTCCTAAGCCTGCCGGTATATCAGGTAGCAAATTTGTATGTTATTACAATTCTCATGATGCTAAATGTAAATAAATAATTTACTGTCTTACCTATACAGTACAAACAAAATGGAACAACTTTATTATTAATGTAACAGTATTCGCTCTAAAACTCACAAAACCAATGTCTCTCTGTACTAGTGTAAAGGGGGTTTCAGTTGCATTAGTGAATAAATAATCGTTTCCCAAACATGGGACATCTTCATAATGTTACGATATATCATAGCATCTTTGACACTCATATGTTTGTAACCACTTTGTACGTATCAAAACATGTGGTGCGTGTTAGAAATCTTTTCTGTGACAAATCCAGAGTGTTCAGTGAGAAAATTTACGTGTGCAACGATAAGAATGCAGTGGGAATGTATTCACATCTGTTGGACGAATGTTATGAAAACAAACACTCTAAACCAACATTTCATGTTACTTACATCCAATGAAAATCTGTAACGCAACCATCTGTGTGGCGTGCTTATAATTATGCATTATTTATATTTTAGGACAATTAATCTGTAAAAAACGCACCACATGTTGTAATGAAAGCATGAAAATCGCCTGATGATGAATCGTAACGATTCGAAACCGGTAACGGTACCCTTTGAATAAAGGAACTAAAAATAAATTTGTGGCTGGTTGCTGTTTCAACACCATCAACATTTGTCTTCAAATAACAACCACGATCTCCAACCATGTCATCGTATGACAAAATTGCAATAGGTGTAAAGTTTCAAGTATGACCTCAAAAATAAAGTTATAGATTTTATTAGAATAAATTTCTTTTATTTCCGTCTGTGATCACAAAATTGTTAGGTACTTAGGCTACCGACTTCGGTCAGCGCTGACTACCTTCAGAGCTGTTTTAACAGATCTGTTTTAACGGATCTGAAGGTGATCGTCGCTGACCGAAGCCGGTTGTGCAAGGACCTAAAAATTTTGTGATCATAGACGGAAATAAAAGAAATTTATTTTGCGCTTTCTGGCTCACTGTTCTGTTGTGATATAATTTTTTTTGTTTGTTTCCATCTACGTCTCAGCAGGACTGGTGCGCAATGAAATCTGTGCAACACAGCACCGTAGCACGACGCTAGATTAGTCGAAGCAAAATGATGGAGTCCAGCTACGATATAATGTGGAGTATCGCGCTGCTACTCGCTTTCTGCATTTCAAGGAGAACAACACTACAACCTGCTGTGCTGAGTTGGTGGGAGGTTACGGGACAACGCGGCATCCCATAGCTCAATAGTCAGGTGACGTAGACTCTTCCACTGTTGCAAAACGAAGTGGCTAACCAAAATATTGAAACAGGCGATACTGTAGAATTTGGAAGTCAGTCAGAGGTCAGTTTTTAAGATTTTGCACTACATTTGTAACACGACAAAGATCACCTTTTGTGGATACCACGATCACTCACCGCGACTACTCACACGCATTAAAAAATCTCGCCGAAAGCAGCAGTGGAAATGTTGCAATGGCGTCAAGCTTACTCAGATGACATCTTCAGGCACCTCATCACCATCTGCAACTGCTACGTTATCACCGTGACCCTGAGTCAAAGGGAGGAAGCAAGCAGCAGGAACGTGGATTCACGAAAGCCGAAACAGACGAAATACCGTCCATTATCGGGCAAGACCACGCTCTCTTCTGGGACTGCCATGGTGTGATGCTAACAGACTATACTTGCAAGGGGCAAACCGGCACAGCAGCTTACAGTCTAAATCTTCTGATAGGGTTACAGGGCGCTGTCAAGACTTTTCCAGAGTAGTACATCTGTCGGAATTAATTTCAGCGGAGCCTGGCCTCTTGCTGGTATAAGCGGCTTATCGAAGGTAGCCAACAAGCACAATAACAGGGAGACGACATGCCAATCGGGTTCTTGTAATTTGTTATTTTTATGGAACAACAAGTTCATAACTTACAAGGGGAGGCCGCCAATTGTGAAATTCAGATTCGATTCATACTGCGCATAATAAAAGCTCATGGCCAGAGGTGTAATGTGGCAAAGCACCAAGATGCACTTCTCAGCCGTTGTCGAGAAAATCGACAGTTAAAAAGAAACCGTTGCGGTGAAATACTCTCTACGATTAATAATTTGCTACAGCGTCGTGGCGCAGCGGTAAGCGCTCGGGTTCGTAATACGAAGGTCGCCGGATCGAATCTCGCGCCATGCAACATTTTTTTATTATTAGTTTTTTGTAATATATATATATATATATATATATATATATATATATATATATATATGAGTGTGTCTGTGTGTGTGTGTGTGTGTGTGTGTGTGTGTGCATATACACACATTTGAATTACAAACAACAAATACTAAAAAAAAGGTGCATGGCGCGAGATACGATCCGGCGACCTTCGGATTATGAACCCGTGCGCTTACTGTTGCGCCACGACGCTGTAGAAAAGTATTAATCGTAGAGAGTATTTCACCGCAACGGTTTATTTTAACCGTCGATTTTCTCGACAACGGCTGAGAAGTGCATCTTCGTGCTTTGCCACATTACACCTCTGGCCATGAGCTTTTATTATGCGCAGTATGAACTGAATCTGAATTTCACAATTGGCGGCCTCCCCTTGTTAGATATCAATCCGAAAGGCAGATTGATGCAGCTGTCAAAAATTCGCGAGCAAACAGACTTTGAGGTTTAGAAGTTTTGGTACCCGAAAATAGAGTACGTCTTTCGACAGGTCATGTGGCTCTGTGGTAATGCTTTTCTGCCCAGTGGGTACTCTGTATTCGATTCCTCACCAATGCAGACTTTTTTTTAGAAAAGGTGCATATTCTACAAACACTTCTGTGAAGCGTAAAAAGAACAAAAATGGAAAACCATCGGTAGTTAGAGTCTCGTTTCGGGCATTTTTCCGTATTTTTTTTGTACTGTTCAGTTTAAATATAAATTTCAAGAAATATATGCTAATTAACACAAAGGTAATTCAAAACTGTCAAAATTCAGTGTGCAGATCCGTTTTCTTTGTCTTCAAATGGCTAGTTTCGGACCAGCTGGATATTTTTGAGATTATCTCTTATACTTACAAAATAAACTGTCTGGAACTGAAAGTTTACTGTCATAATTTGTGACAGTGAAATTTCAGTTCCATATTCGACAGCATAGTCTGAAACTGTAACAAGTGATCTTAAGATGGGTAGCTGGCCCGAAACCAGTGTTGTGAAAATAAAGAATTCAATCTGAAGACTGAATTTGGACAGTTTTTGTTATAAATAACAATCCCGGACAATCTTTGATGACGAATATGTCTAGTTTTTATATAAAAAGCTAACTGGCATTTTTATAAAAATGCAAGTCTTCATATTTCTAATTAAAAATCACACAAAACTCCAGATTTCATTGCAAATATAAATTTTAAATTACAAATCTCTTCTACAAGATGGTTACTAAAGTTTGTTTCAGTTAAAGAAAAACATCCCTTTTTTTCTTCTTTATGTATTTCACTCTTAATAAAAATGCACATAAAAGATGCATCTCTTTCTAAAAATTTACCATAGGCGAGAATGAAACCCCACCGGGCCACGTCGCTGCAAGTACTCTAGCACAGCCCCATACTGTCTGTTGGATATCCGATCTCAGTTTAACGTATTAAAGTTGAATGGAAAAACTTCAAAGTCGATTTTCTCGAGAATTTTTGAGAGCTCCATCGTATGCATTGTGTGACTGTTATTTAAAGTTCTGAACTTTACATACCACCAATATAAAAAAAAAAATTACGGGGAACAGATTTCTGTATGGTCTCCTAGTAAGAATTTGTTACATTTCCTTTAGTTCACGTCTATGGTAACCGGTATGCTGTCATCAGACTATCGGTTTCGGACTATAATGACCATCTTCAGTTCTGTTTTATAAAAACAGTCTGATGACAAAATATTTGTGGCCATACATGTGAACTAAAGAAAACTTATTCTATATTCGGGTCACTGTTTAAACCGCGACCGTGTCGCAACTTCTATAAGAATTTGTTGTCTGTCTAGCGCTGTAGCACAGAGTGCTGTAATTTATAACCCGTACTAGTAGGAGCAAGCCAACGCAACCGGTTAGCCGTGTGGTCTAACGCACTGCTTTCCGGGCGGGAAGGCGTGCCTGTTCCCTGCACGAACCCGCCCGGCGGATTAGTGACGAGGTCCAGTGTGCCGGCCAGTCTGTGGATGGTTTTTAAGGCGGTTTTCTATCAGCCTCGGCGAAAGACTGCTGTAGCCTTTTGTGAGGTTGTGAACCACTGAGAGCTACGGCGGGGACGAAACCTCTCCGTCGTTCCTTGGTCCCCAGTTCCATACGATACAATACAGGAACAAGCTATAATATATGTTGAAAAGTTGAATAAAAGTATGACCAGTCACATTTTTATGATTATTTAATCATGCTGCTTAGTCCATTTTCGAACAAGGCCTGGTTAAGGTTTTAATCTAACAATTCGATTGGGCGTTGCAAAGCTAACGAATATGAAAGCAACAAACCAGTTTGTGGTGACTGAACTGTAGGTTAACCTGAGGTCAAGTTTGGTCGGGAGGTAATAATCTATTTGTAAGCTGGTGAATCCAACGAATTTGAAAACAAGAAACCTGGGCGTATTGACAATCTGTGGCTTAGCCCGAGGTCTAGCTCAGATTGAAATGTGATGGTTTGGTTGTGAGCTGACCAAGGAACAGATGTAAAAGCAAAAAACTACCTGAAATGTCTTGGCTCCGCAGAAACGTCAGCAAATCTCTTCTCAGCACAATTGTCACCTCACAAAAGAGCTGTCCAGTGGGGTGTTTTTGCTCCATGACAATACCTCATCTCATTCCCAAGAAGACACAGTCACACATGCTGCTTCTTTGGCCTATCTTATCTCTGCTCATCCTGACTTATTCATCCGACATGATATCGAAAGACTTCTTCCTCTCTGTTCGCATTGTTTTGGAAAATGAGGACGACATGATTTTGTACTGTACAAGGACTGTCTCAGCCAGGTCATCCATCTTTAGATTATGTCGCATTGAAGGATGAATATGTAAAGGAGGACTACTAGTGGAAAAATGCTTCTATTGGAGCACAAAAATGTTGAATGTATTCCTGATTACTAAAAGTCTGTGACAAAAAGTAATGTACGAACGGACACATTCTACTTTCGTCAGCACCTTTCATAATTTACCCAAAACTTTTGGCATGCAAACATATTCACGTTACCCATAAACTGTAACTCGCTCACATCCATTAGTCGATGGTAACAAGTTGCTCATACCCATCCCTTCTTTACCCTTCCACAGCTGGTTGCGTCACTCATATCAAAATATATTTATGGGCTAAAAAATTTTGGTAGTTTACTTACTTGAAATTGAAATAACTATACAGGGTGAGTCACCTAACATTACCGCTGGATGTAGTTCGTAAACCACATCAAATACTGACGAATCGATTCCACAGACCGAACGTGAGGAGAGGGGCTAGTGTAATTGGTTAATACAAACCATAAAAAAAATGCACGGAAGTATGTTTTATAACACAAACCTACGTTTTTCTAAATGGAACCCCGTTAGTTTTGTTAGCACATCTGAACATATAAACAAATAAGTAATCAGTGCCGTTTGTTGCATTGTAAAATGTTAATTACATCCGGAGATATTGTAACCTAAATTTGACGCTTGAGTAACACTCCTCCGCTATTCGATCGTGTGTATCGGAGAGCACCGAATTACGTAGGGATCCAAAGGGAACGGTGATGGACCTTAGGTACAGAAGAGACTGGAACAGCTCATTACGTCCACATGCTAACACCTTTTTATTGGTCTTTTTCGCTGACGCACATGTACATTTCCATGAGGGGTGAGGTACACGTACACACGTGGTTTCCGTTTTCAATTACGGAGTGGAATAGAGTGTGTCCCGACATGTCAGGCCAATAGATGTTCAATGTGGTGGCCATCATTTGCTGCACACAATTGCAATCTCTGGCGTAATGAATGTCGTACACGCCGCAGTACATCTGGTGTAATGTCGCCGCAGGCTGCCACAATACGTTGTTTCATATCCTCTGGGGCTGTAGGCACATCACGGTACACATTCTCCTTTAACGTACCCCCACAGAAAGAAGTCCAGAGGTGTAAGATTAGGAGAACGGGCTGGCCAATTTATGCGTCCTCCACGTCCTATGAAACGTCCGTCGAACATCCTGTCAAGGGTCAGCCTAGTGTTAATTGCGGAATGTGCAGGTGCACCATAATGCTGATACCACATACGTCGACGCGTTTCCAGTGGGACATTTTCGAGCAACGTTGGCAGATCACTCTGTAGAAACGCGATGTATGTTGCAGCTGTTTGGGCCCCTGCAATGAAGTGAAGACCAATGAGGTGGTCGCCAATGATTCCGCACCATACATTTACAGTACACGGTCGCTGTCGCTCTACCTGTCTGAGCCAGCGAGGATTGTCCACGGACTAGTAATGCATGTCCCGTAGATTCACTGCCCCGTGGTTTGTGAAACCCGCTTCATCGGTAAACAGGTAGAACTGCAACGCATTCTCTGTTAATCCCAATTGACAGAATTGCACTCGATGATTAAAGTCATCACCATGTAATTGCTGATGTAGCGACACATGAAACGGGTGAAAGCGGTGACGATGCAGTATGCGCGTGACACTACTTTGACTCAGTCCACCGGCACTCGCAATGTCCCGTGTACTCATGTGTGGGTTCATGGCAACAGTAGCTAACACACCAACTGCACCCGCTTCTCCTGTGACGGGCCTGTTACGGACCCGTTTGCGTGCTACGACCATACCTGTTGCATACAGTTGGCGGTAGATGTTTCGCAATGTGCGGCACGTTGGATGCTCTCTGTCCGGGTACCGTTCTGCATACACCCTTCAGGCTTCAGCTGCATTTCGTCGACACTCGCCATAGATGAGTATCATCTCCGCCTTTTCAGAGTTCGAATACACCATGGTCACTTCCTACAACACTACACTATCACAGAAGTCTGGTAACACGGTGTACTACAGTTGGTCTGCGTGCGGAGACGAATGCAGAATAACAATAGCAGCAAGCGCTACATGCGGACACTGCGACAACTAGACCAAACCACAACAGTGCACTTCAGCCACACTCGTAAACACGGTCGTCATCGTAAGCATGTCCCTGCAGATGCTGCTCGCCGACCGTGGCCCGTGTTTGTTACAACACGCAACTGAAAGTCGGAGGTTTCAAGCGTCAACTTAAGGTTACAATATCTCCGGATGTAATTAATTTTACAATGCAACAAACGGCACTGATTAGGTATTTGTTTATATGTTCAGATGTGCTAACAAAACTAACGTGGTTCCATTTAAAAAAACGTAGGTTTGTGTTAAAAAACATACTTCCGTGCATTTTTGTATGGTTTGTATTAAACAATTACACTAGCCCCTCTCCTCACGTTCGGTCTGTGGAATCGGTTCGTCAGTATTTGATGTGGTTTACGAAATATATCCAGCGGTAACATTAGGTGACTCACCCTGTATAATTTTACAACTCACACTGGACGTTATGTGCACAAAAATTTTGTCACACCAGTTTTTACGTACGTATTACATAAGTAAGAGGAGAGAAACTTTGAACCTCTGTATCTCTGAGACGAATAAAGATATCAAGAAACTTTTCAAGGTTCTTCGAGGTCGGTATCTTAGCAATATATAGTAAAAATTTCAGTCATTTGCTGCTCGTAGTCGCCTTGGAAAACGCGGCACGATTTTGTTACCCAAAAACATGTTTTGCGGGTTGTCTAGGAAACCGCCCATGAAGTAATAGGTGCCTCCGTAATTCCTTTAAGGCGCGCCGTAGACCACACATCTCCAAAGAGAATCGACCGATTTCCTCCATTTGCCTAAGGTAGAAGACACGTGTAATATTCAAGCTTTGACCATTTACTGGAGGATAGTTACACTGAGACGATCCTTCTGTTGAGTATACAAATGGTTCCTCTTTGATAGTCGCAGCTTAATTTTTCGAAGTGATTTTATGACTCCCGCTAGTAGTTCACTAATGCGTAAATTATTATTACCTCGTAGGAGATCTGCTCGCCCCAGACGTTGAGGTTGGTCTCGGCGCTGAGGTTCCACGTGCTGATGACGACGCCGCCGCCCTGCTTGACGATGACGCCGGTGTTGTTGACGATCTCGACGAAGGGCGGCGAGGCGCGCACCTCGAGGATGCCGTTGGCGTAGAACTGGCCGTCGGTGATCCAGAGGCCCACCTTGCCGTACTCGTCGCCCTCGTGCCGGAAGAGCACGCGCCGCTTGTCGAGGTCCTCCTGCGTGAACTCGAACAGCGCCTCGTTAGGACTGGCCGCCTGGAAGATGCCGCCGTTGGGGATGCCGCGGCGCGTGTACAGGATGTCGGAGGGCTTGGTGTCGATGTCGGCATCCGAGTAGCGCAGATCGTCACCTGTCAGCAGCCGCTCCCCGCCCGTCACCACGCGGAACACCTGCAGGCAAAACCCACCTGCTGCGACTTCCTGCACACTCAACTCATATAAGCGAGAAGGTAATTAGAAGCGGCTAGGCATCTCACGGAAGCTTCAATAAACACGAAGACCTCCAGTCACGACTCCTAACGATATCTGCGGACTGGAGAAGAAAATCGCGTTATTGTTAGGCAAATAATGTTCCCGAAGAACTCATGTGTGATATACACTAGTGTCTGAAGGTTAAGCATAATCACGAAAACGAAAAGTGAAATGGTGAACAGTCAGCAAAAATCATCGTAAATATTTAAGTGCGAATCCTTCTTGTTTTCATTTCAATTTATTGGCTTTCGGTTCGTGCTCATTCATCCATGTCAATACTGGAAAGACGTTATGACAGTATAAATGGTTCAAATGGCTCTATGGGACTTAAATTCTGAGGTCATCAGTAACCCTAGAACTTAGAAGTACTTAAACATAACTAACCAAAGGTCATCACACACATCCATGCCCGAGGCTGAATGCGAACCTGCGACCGTAGCGGTCGCGCGGTTCCAGACTGTAGCGCCTAGAACCGCTCGGTCACTTCGGCCGGCTATGACAGTATACTGGAGACGATGTTCTTGTCGGTTACGATGATACGAACGTAAGGACTACAAAATATCCAGTCCCCGAGACCCCACCTGTTCGTTCTGTACATGAAATGAGTACTCTGTGGTGTGAATAGCGGCACAATCAAAGGTAAACCCAGACTCCGATTTCAAGATCCCCAGCCTCCGATTTCACAACATTTTTGCTAAAGCTAGAGGAGGTTCTTGGTTCACTTTATAGGAAATACAAAAAGTTAGTTATATGTGGTGACTTCAACATCAATTGTATAAGTGATTGTGCAAGGAAAAGGATGCTGGAAGACCTCCTTAATTCATATAATCTTATGCAAACCGTATTCTTTCCAACGAGAGTGCACGGGAACAGTGGAACAACCATAGACAACATTTTTGTTCATTCCTCATTACTAGAAGGGCATTCTGTTAGCAAAAAGGTGAATGGCCTTTCAGATCATGATGCACAAATTTTAAATTTTGAGCTGCAACACATGTTAAATATAGTTATCAACTGTTTAGGAAAGCTGATCCAGTTGCTGTAGAGACCTTTGTAAACCTTATCAAGGAACAAGAGTGGCAAGATGCTTATAGTGCTGATACAGTAGATAATAAATATAATTCTTTTCTCAAGAATTTTCTCGTGCTCTTTGAAAGTTGCTTTCCGTTAGAACGTTCAAAACAGGGTATTAGCACAAACAGGCAGCCTGGGTGGCTGACTAGAGGGATAAGAATATCTTGTAGAATAAAGTGGCAATTATATCAAAACGTTAGAAACAGGCAAAATCTAAATGCAGCAGCCCATTACAAACAGTATTGTAAGGTGCTTAAAAATGGTATTAGGAAGGCAAAAAGTATGTGGTATGCAGACAGAATAGCTAAGTCTCAGGATAAAATTAAAACCATATGGTCAGTCGTAAAGGAAGTGACTGGTCTGCTGAGACAGGTCGAGGATATAGAATCAGTGCGTAGTGGGAATGTCCGTGTTACTGATAAGTCGCATGTATGTACAGTATTTAATAATCACTTTCTGAATATAGCAGGTGAACTAAATAGAAACCTAGTCCCAACAGGGAATCATATAGCGCTCTTAGAAAAAAGTGTTCCGAGACTGTTACCTGAAATGTTCCTCCATGATACTGACAAGAGGGAGATTGAGTTAATAATTAAATCACTAAAAACCAAAAACTCTCATGGATATGACGGGGTATCTAGCAGAATACTGAAGTATTGTTCTATGTATGTTAGCCCAGTACTTAGCCATATCTGTAACTTTTCCTTTAGGAGTGGTACTCGGTAGTGAAGCCACTTTATAAAAAGGGAGACACGGATAATGTTGACAATTTTAGACCTATTTCTATGTCATCGGTGTTTGCTAAAGTTATCGAGAAGGTTGTATATACAAGGTTACTGGAGCATTTAAATTCAGATAATTTGCTGTCAAATGCACAGTTTGGTTTTAGAAATGGTTTAACAACTGAAAATGCTATATTCTCTTTTCTCTGTGAGGTTTTGGACGGATTAAATAAAAGGTTGCGAACGCTAGGTGTTTTCTTTGATTTAACGAAGGCTTTTGACTGTGTTGACCACAAAATATTACTGCAGAAGTTGGACCATTACGGAGTAAGGGGACTAGCTTACAATTGGTTCGCCTCTTACTTTAAGAACAGAAAGCAGAAGGTAATTCTCCGCAATATTGAGAGTGGTAGTGATGTTCAGTGCCAATGGGGCACTGTTAAGTGGGGCGTTCCCCAAGGATCGGTGCAGGGGCCACTGCTGTTTCTTATTTATATAAATGATATGCCTTCTAGTATTACAGGTGATTCAAAAATATTTCTGTTTGCTGATGACACCAGCTTGGTAGTGAAGGATCTTGTGTTTAATATTGAAACAGTATCAAAGAATGTAGTTCATGAAATAAGTTCATGGCTTGTGGAAAATAATTTGATGCTAAATCACAGTAAGACTCAGTTTTTACAGTTTCTAACTCACTATTCAACAAGAACCGATATTTTGATCAGACAGAATGGGCATATTATAAGCGAGACGGAACAGTTCAAGTTCCTAGGCGTTCGGATAGATAGTAAGCTGTTAGCTGCTTTATTTACCATTAGAACAGTATCTGAAATAAGTGACAGTTCAACACGAAAAGTAGTCTACTTAGCATATTTTAATTCGCTTATGTCGTATGGTATTATTTTTTGGGGTAATTCTTCTGATTCAAAAATGGTATTTTTGGCTCAAAAACGGGCTGTTCGAGCTACATGTGGTATAAGTTCGAGAACCTCTTGTCGAACCCTATTCAATAGTCTGGGAATTCTGACATTGCCCTCACAGTATATATTTTCTTTAATGTCGTTTGTTGTTAGCAATATTAGCCTATTCCCAAGAGTTAGCAGCTTTCACTCAGTTAATACTAGGCAGAAATCAAATCTGCTTGTGGAATGCACTTCCTTGACTCCTGTGAAGAAAGGAGTGCAGTATTCTGCTGCATCCATTTTCAATAAGCTACCACAAGAACTCAAAAATCTTAGCAGTAGCCCAAACTCTTTTAAGTCTAAACTGAAGAGTTTCCTCTTGGCTCACTTCTTCTATTCTGTCGAGGAGCTCCTGGAAGAGCTAAAAAATTAAGCAAATTCCAGTGTTACACTGTTGATTTTCTTTATTTAAACTTACGACTTGTCGCCTGAATATGTTTTTTATATTTCGTTTCATCTGTTTCTACTATCGTGTTATAATTTCATGTATTGACTCATTCCATGACCATGGAGACTTCTCCTTAATTTGGTCCCACGGAACAATAAATAAATAAATAAATAAACAGTGAATGATACTACTCTTAACTCAGTCTTTTGTTTGTCCGTTACAGGGAGCAGGTTCGAATCCTGCCTCGTGCATGGATGTGTGTGATGTCCTTAGGTTAGTTAGGTTTAAGTAGTTCTAAGTTCTAGGGGACTGATGAACTCAGATGTTAAGTCCCACTGTGCTCAGAGACATTTCAACCATTTTTTTTTAACAAGGAGCAGAGTGTTGCGTCTTGATGAAATTGACAACGTAATGCCACAAAGACGCCTTTTTGACCCTGTTTTGCAACCTAGAACACTAGACCACCTGGAAGCACGTAAGTCACAGAGGGGAGTCTCAGTAACCTTGGATGTAAAATTTTTTGTTTATTTATGGAAGCAATCATATGTTTGTGACACAGTCATAACAGGTTTCGGCCATACAATGACCATCTTCAGATTGTAAAGGCGGCATTCACTGAACACAGGTTCGTGCGTTGCTTATAGCAGGGTAACAGCGCTAAAGGGTTGGGCCGCTTACCTTATCCACCGCCCTGACTGGCGTGTTGTCGTTTCGCAGCAGGACGTCCACGTGGAAGACGCCGACGTACTGGAAGTCCTCCTCCTCGCTGGAGAGCGCGACGAAGTGGAATGAGTCGCGGCGCGTCTCCGAGTCGTCGTGCACGTAGAAGACGCGCTCTGTGAGCAGCTCGCGCGACGAGAACCAGTTGGTGGCCTCGCGCAGCGTCTGCACCATGCCGACGTCCATCACGTCGAGCCGGCCGTGCCGCGGACCGTGCGTCACGTTGTACAGCAGCTGCGTGATGCCGGCCGTCTCCAGGTCCAGGTGCGTGCGCAGCACAGGCTCGCGCCCGCCCTCCGTCACCTGCGCACGTGGTACCGCTGTTCCACTACCCCATTCCAAACAACGCTGCTTATTCATACCGCTACCTCGTATTGCATCGCCTAATCCAGGCAAGTTTAAGAGGGCAATTACTGTTTGCAATACGTCCAACTGATCTAGTGTACGCTGTTCTAACTTGATAGTTGGTCAAATGCACCAACGCCCGCCCCTCATCGCACTTGCGGGCAGGAACGGGTGGCGTATGCTTCAAGCCAGACGACCATCTACACCTACATACATACTCCGCAATCCGCCATACGGTGCGTGGCGGAGGGTACCTCGTACCACAGCTAGCATCTTCTCTCCCCGTTCCACTCCCAAACAGAACGAGGGCAAAATGACTGCCTATATGCCTCTGTACGAGCTCTAATCTCTCTTACCTTATCTTTGTGGTCTTTCCGCGAAATATAAATCGGCGGCAGTAAAATTGTACTGCAGCCAGCCTCAAATGCTGGTTCTCTAAATTTCCTCAATAGCGATTCACGGAAAGAACGCCTCCTTTCCTCCAGAGACTCCCACCTGAGTTCCTGAAGCATTTCCGTAACACTCGCGTGATGATCAAACCTACCAGTAACAAATCTAGCAGCCCGCCTCTGAATTGCTTCTATGTCCTCCCTCAATCAGACCTGATAGGGATCCCAAACGCTCGAGCAGTACTCAAGAATAGGTCGTATTAGTGTTTTATAAGCGGTCTCCTGTACATGTGAATCACATCTTCCCAAAAGTCTACCAATGAACCGAAGGGGACTATTCGCCTTCCCCACAACTGCCATTACATGCTTGTCCCACTTCATATCGCTCTGCAGTGTTACGACCAAATATTTAATCGACGTGACTGTGTCAAGCGCTACAGTACTAATGGAGTATTCAAACATTACGGGATTCTTTTTCCTATTCATCTGCATTAATTTACGTTTATCTCTATTTAGAGTTAACTGCCATTCTTTACACCAATCACAAATCCTGTCCAAGTCATCTTGTATCCTCCTACAGTCACTCAACGACGATACCTTCCCGTACACCACAGCATCATCAGCAAACAGCCGCACATTGCTATCGACCCTATCCAAAAGATCATTTATGTAGATAGAAAACAACATCGGACCTACCACAATTCCCTGGGGCACTCCAGATGAGACCCTCACCTCCGATGAACACTCACCATCGAGAAGAACGTAGTGGGTTCTATTACTTAAGAAGTCTTCGAGCCACTCACATATTTGGGAACCAATCCCATATGCTCGTACCTTAGTTAGGAGTCTGCAGTGGGGCACCGAGTCAAACGCTTTCCGGAAGTCAAGGAATATGGCATCCGTCTGATACCCTTCATCCATGGTTCGCAAGATACCATGTGAAAAAAGGGCGAGTTACGTTTCGCAGGAGCGATGCTTTCTATAGCCGTGCTGATGCATGGACAGCAACTTCTCTGTCTCAAGGAAATTCATTATATTCGAACTGAGAATATGTTCGAGAATCCTGCAACAAACCGATGTTAAGGATATTAGTCTGTAATTTTGAGGATCCGTCCTTCTACCCTTCTTATATCCAGGCGTCAGCAGCGGTTTTTTCCAGTCGCTCGGGACTTTACGTTGGGCAAGAGACTCGCGATAAATGCAAGCTAAGTAAGGAGCCAATGCGGTAGAGTAATCTCTGTAAAACCGAATTGGAATCCCATCAGGACCTGGCGATTTGCACGTGTTGTGCGCATGCGCGAACTGATTGACCATCAGTGCCCGTGGTCGCTCGGCCGGTGGAGCATGATCGCATATCATTTACAGAGCTGCAAAACTGCCCGCACGTCAACCGTTTGCCCAGCGTTGCTCTCTTGTGCTCGTGCTTGCCCTTCCAGCTGCCGCGAAGGTGGCTCAGTGGTGGAACAGCCTAACCTAGTCGCAAAGTCCGTGAGGCGGTTATCAGAAGGTTGCACGCCAGAAGACTAAAGCAATGCGGGAAGTCCTGCAGAGGGTCGATTGATGCAGGGACTGGCAGCTGACCGTCAATGTACGAGGGTGAGTCAAATGAAAACCTTACATATTTTTTTAAAATATTATTTATTGTACAGAAGTGGTAAAAATCTGTATCACTTTTCAACATAATCTCCCCCACGCTCAATGCAAGTCCTCCAGCACTTACAAAGTGCATAAATTGCTTTAGAAAAAATTCTTATCGTAGTCCGCGCAACCACTCATCCACCGCGTGGCCTACCTCATCATCAGAACGGAACTTCTTCCTCCCATTGCGTCTTTGAGTGGTCCAAACATATGGAAATCACTTGGAGCAAGGTCTGGTGAGTATGGTGGATCAGGAAGACACTCAAAATGCAGGTCTGTGATTGTTGCAACTGTTGTACGGGCAATGTGGGGCCTTGCATTGTCACGTTGCAAAAGGACACCTGCTGACAGCAATCCACGTCGCATTGGTTTGATTGCAGGCCACAGGTGATTTTTTAGGAGATGTGTGTATGATGCACTGGTGACAGTGGTGCCTCTAGGCATGTAATGCTCCAAAATGAGGCCTTTTTCGTCCCAAAAGAGAGTCAGCAACACGTCGTTCTCTCATTTCAGGAGTCAGCTGCCGTGGCACCCACCTTGCAGACAGTTTGTGAAAGTGGAGCACATCATGTGGGTGCTGTGCTGACCCATGACTAATCTGTAAACACGCTGCAGTGTCATTCAGTGTCACTTGGCGGTTTTCCTTCATTATGGCTTCAACTTCTGCCATGTTCTTGGGAGTCACAAATCGTTGTGCCTCACCTGGATGAGGAGCATCTTCCACTGAAGTCACACCAGTTGTGAACTTCCTATTCCATTCGTAGACTTGCTGCTGTGACAAATATGCATCACCGTACTGAACCTTCATTCCTCGATGAATTTCTATATGTTTCACACCTTCCCCTTGCAAAAATCGAATAACAGAACGCTGTTCTTCCCTGGTGCAAGTCGCTAGTGGGGCGACCAACTTTATACTGATATTGCGACGGTATGTGTGCATCTGCACTATGCTGCCACCTACAGGCCATTCTGCACGATGTTTGTAGCACGCTCACCAACTTGCAGGATAACGGCGCGAAATTTCGATTTGTTATTACAAATTTAATGTTTTCATTTGACTTACGCCCGTGAATGTTACCAACACTGAGGTGATAAAAGTCATGGGATAGCTCCTACTATTGTGTCCGACCTCCTTTTTCCGGCCTAGTGCAGCAAGTCGACGTGTCATGGACTTATCTAGGCGTTTGAAATCCACTGCAGAAATATTGGGGCATGCTGCCTCTATAGGCATCCATAACTGAGGAAGTGATGGTGCAGGATTTTGTGCACGGGGAGACCTCTCGATTATGTCCTATAAACGTTCGATGGGATTCATGTCTGGCAAGCTGAGTGGCCAAATCATTCACTCAATCTACGCAGAACGTACTTCAAACACGTTACGAACATCTGTGGCCCACTGACATGGTCTGGAGTCGATCGAGGTGGAGCAATAGCACAATGGACTCGCATTCGGCATGACAACTGTTGAAACAGGCGTCCGGCCATCCTGATTTAGGTTTTCCATGATTTCCGTAGACCTTATCAGGCAATCGCCGGGCTGATTCCTCTGATACTTCGTTGCCGTTTCATTTCTCATCCAATGAGACCGAAGACCTCGCTGTTTGGTGCAATCCTCCAAATCAACCAACGAAACAACATTTTTGGGAAGATGAAGTCCATGAATAACTGCAGATGGCCCCCAAGTAACCGAACATAGGCATTTCCAGTCAACAGACAGGGAAGATGTTCGTCTTTTGGACCATCCAGTCCAGATCGACAGCCAATACCTCAATCAAGTTCAGTTGCCATCTTTCATTACCTGGTGACACTGCACAGAATTTGATCATTTCGCATATTTTTATGTGCAGTCAAAAATTCTCTTACAGACAAATGTAGAACCCTATACAGATTTGGTTTCTGAAAAAAAGATTCATTAAGTAATAGCATATTATTTAACAAGTATCGACACTGATTACGAATCATTTCGTTAAATTTTGTATTGATTTTTAATAATGTTTTCAATAAATGTCATAAAAACGAAAAAGTTTAAGCTGTTAGAGCATTTAACAACACATGTATTTCTGTTTCAGCGTTTTTCTTACATTTTGTTTCTTCGTTTTGGTTTACTGCGTTTTTGTTACCGTCATTGTAACGGAGTCGCAATTTCTGACGTGTTTCTAGTGCGTGAACTGTGTGAAGTACAGTGTTGTCGGGGAAAGTGTTCATGCAGGGTTAGCAGTGATGGTATTTTCCCTTGTCCCTTGTGCTAAACTATAAATAAATGTAAGTGAGAGGTTAGAGTACGATAAAAAGAGAAGTACAAAGAGAGGATCAATAAAAACCATGGAGTATCCAAGCAGTGAAGGGTAGGCAACACTTCCGGTAGAATATGTAAGTGTGAGGAAGGAGAGGCACAAAGTAAATGGTTACCATCTCATTAGTTTTTATTACTCTTGAATATCTAGATTTCTGCCATAAATAGCCATCTTCAGTGCATCTGATTTGCGATCCAACTAACTCGCGGCAGTACATGTCACCACACGATCTTAGTGGTGAATAGTGTTGCCTTCTGCCTATACACTTGCAAGATCGTATGGTGAGATGAACTGCCGCGAGTTTGTTGGATTCTAACTCAAATTCATTGAGGATGGCTATTTACAGTCGATATCAAATATGAAAGAGTAATAAAAACTAAGGGGATTGCGACTGATTGCCGATTGCTTCTCTTTCCTTATAGTCTACGGTCGCAGTGCACAACAGTTCCTTACGGAATCCAAGCTGGCTAAGGTAGTTGTGAGCGAGCGAGAAGGTGTTTTGGTACAGTGGAAATAGCAGAAGTTGCAGAAGAGAGGTTGGAAGATTGGTGATGCCACTAAATAAGGACACATAAGTGAATGCTGGATTCTTCAATCAGGAAGACGACACTAGGTGAGGCCTTAACTTATGTAGTGATGCTGAAGTGAGCGAACCCAGTAAGTCATCGGAAAAATCAGTTGCAGGCAAGATAAATTGCTCTATGGTATTGCGAAAATGAGTCAAGATGCAAGAGAGTAGAGTAAATAGCTACTGGCGCAGGGTAAAGCAGCGAAAGAATGGCTCAAATGGCTCTGAGCACTATGGGACTTAACATCTGAGGTCATAAGTCCCCTAGAACTTAGAACTACTTAAACCTAATTAACCTAAGGACATCACACACATCCATGCCCGAGGCAGGATTCGACCCTGCGACCGTAGCGGTCGCGCGGTTCCAGACTGAAGCGCCTAGATTCGCTCGGCCACACCGGCCGGCGCAGCGAAAGACATGTTTGCTAAGCAGGAGGTGCGGTTGGTGCTAATTCGGTTCCAAGATTTTACGACCTAAAGCTACCTACTAGCAAGAAGCATGTGCCTGCCGGACAATGCGGACAGGACATTGAAGCCTTTAGAAGTATTCTTCAAGTGTTATAGTTTGCTCAGAGTCAAGACAAATATATAGGAAGGCAACGGGAGCCGAACAGAACTTTACTGGGCCTCAACGTCATCTCAAATGGGTACCGAAGTAACCGATTCCGTCCATGAGGTGCGGGACATGTTCGGTAATGTCAGCGGAACAGGGTTACCTGGAACAACTATCAATGTAATAATGGCAATCTGTTCACACAGGAACTCAACGAGCAAAATGATTTAAATTCGATCTCCGAATCGTCCAGCAAACAATAATGGAAGGAGTTCTTAGCTGCAATGATGGGTGGCTTACACAGGTAGACACATGGAAGAACCTATGAACGACCTTGGCTCCAATTAAATGAACATGCTGGGGCACGATGATACGAGGGAACTGCTGTTAGAAGAGAATAAGAGTACCAGAATGTAAGACCTGTTGTCACTACTTACCGTTTTTTAGAAGAGGTTATGTTGGAGGTCACTTAGGACGATGGTAGTCTGGTTTCCACCACGTTGGATGTAGCATTTCAGAGATACATTGAGAACAATAATTGAGTAAAGAAAACGAAGACTAAAGGTGCAATAGTAAGCAAAATTGCCAATGTGAACCACAAATGCGGCTGGAGTTCATGTGCCATTCACAAATTAGAATCGAGCTTTTTGCTGATACCAGAGCTTTCAATTAACCTTATTTCTGGTACGGATTTACTGAGGGAATGTTAGGTGACCCTGCTTGTGGGAAATGGTGACAAGTAACGCAAAGATACGTCTATACACATTCTTTTTAAGGAGCGAGTAATATGTGAGCAGCTACTGGCAAACTGTCTGTGTTTATGTTGGGAATCTGAAAGAAATAATGCAAGACCTCAGAGTCTTGGGGAGAGTCAACTGGCATATCTTGCAAGAGATGAGGCTCAAATGGAAGATGTACTTAAATTCAAAATTAGATGAAAAGATGTAGCCAACCGAAAATATCAGATCGCTGGAAAAGGAGAATTATACGAAAACCATTCGACAGTCTTTTCAGCGAAATGGGAACGATAAGGAAATTTCGGTATAGATTTAAAGTGAAAGAATAAGTGAAGTTTTTGTGCACCCTTGTGCGATTACTCTGGCATACAAACAGCAGGCATTGAGCAGGTGTAGACAATGCTTGGTCAAGGAGTAATCGAACCCGCAATTTCAGCCTACCACAGCCTGCTATTAAGAAACCGATACACCTGAAAACGTGGAAGAATCGTTACAAAAATTCCATGGTGTACAACTGATCTACAGATGAGCTACTGGGAGCTAGAGTTGGACCCTTCATTCAGACAGTATACTACTCTCCTTGTTTTTGGCCAGTGCTGTCAACTGACGTGACTCCCCTTTTGGCCCAACATTTCTTCTTCAGCGTTGATTAACAATAAATGTAATAGCAAATAATTCTTGGGTAGAGCACAAGCAAGTACTAAGTAGAGTGCTCCGCATACTTTAGGCACACAGTGTCACTGAACATATTGAAAAGACCTGTTTTGGATCCACCCGAACCAAGTTCTTGGGTCATGTAATCCTAACAGAAGCAATTTTCACATCCTGTGCAAAACTCCCGAAACCAAAATAAAACTTCAGGTATATTTAGGTCTTGTTAACTTCTAGTTTTTTAGTTAACTTCGAGACTTTATCATCACCCCATTCGTTTGTATTGACAGGGAAATAGACACTGTGGGTAGGGACAAGGAAGCAAAACATGATTTCCAGTCATTAAAAAATTCACCCACTACTGCCACTATTTTAGTGCACTGTGATGCATTGTATGACTTCTGCACCATCACGGACGCGGCCAATACCAGTCTAGGAGTAGTTTCATTTCTATTGTCTGAAGAAGGTGAAAGCTATGCTTTATCGAGGAAGACTATTGCTTTTGGATGCAGATTATTATCAAAGTGCAAAAAGAATAACTTTGTTACAGAGTTAGAAGCTCACACCATCGTGTGGAGTTTCGAGAAGTTCTGATATTTCTTTTTCGGGCGCAAAACCAAAGTATAAAATGATCACAAGGCACTGAAATTTTTGGTGACCACAAACAGAATGCATCGATGGGTTACTCGATTAATGTTATATTTCCTAAAATCCGACTTTATGATGGCACAACTACAGCAAATTATGCTGTCACGCTCTCCGATTAGTCTAGTTGAGGGAATGGAAGGAGACCTAGAAGAAAATCATTCCAGCCTACGCTATCTTAATAATGTTGCATTTAGAAAGTGTATAGCCATCAGTTTGTTGGACACCACTGCAAACGAACGATACAGGAACTATGTCTTTCTCATTTTTAAAAATAATCATAAGGATAAAGCCGAGGCTGCTGTTAGGTGGTACTGCTTACTGATAAAAGGAGTTCTGTTTCGTTTCTGGAACTTGAACAAGTCACTCTGGTTGTTGTTTGTACCAGTTGAATTTGTGAACAAGCTTAAATGATACGCACACCCAACTTATGCTCACTCTGAGACAAAGAATGTTTCTTGAAGTTGCGAACACCATGTCACTTCAACAGTATGGAGTGTAGGATCCACAAGAAGTTGGTCGTCTGAAAGCTCGTCAAAAGATAAACACTCTTCCTTATCGGATCAAGTGCCCCCTTTTCTCATCGTACCAGAAAAATTACAGCAAGTGGCAGCAACAGATCTCCTGTGATATCTTCAGAGGACGAGACGAGGGCTCTGCTACATTTCATTCGCAGTGGAGGTAACTCTGAAGTTCATGACACTGACTTCGCTAGTGGAGGAAACAGCTAAAATTGTGTCAAGCGCATTTCTAAAGCAATTTGTGAAGCAAGTCGGTCATGTGTTTAAGATGATTTCAGATAATGGACCGCAATTTTGATCGCACAGGTGGGTGGCGATGCTAAAGTGCCACAAAATACCACCCCTTTTTATCTCAATCTGTTAACTGTCCTCGGATCCTGCAGGGAGTATTACGAAGCAATGGGACAGCTTGTGCAGACTGTATGTGCCAAGCAGCATTCATCCTGGGATGTGTTTCTCTCAGACTTCCAAGATGTCATCAATAAGCTTCCCCATACACTACATCTTTTCTGTCAGTCACTATATTGAGAAACTGACAGCCGACGGATAGGGTATCGAGCTGGTGGACATGCCGCTGTGGCAATGTCTAAGATATAAGGAGTTTGTATTGATGGACTTTCATCACATTAAACGAACTGCTAGAAGAAGGAAGGAGTGTGTCGATAGAAAGTACAGCAGTAAAGAATGGGCCAGAAAATGCTAGTTAAGTCACACAGGCAATCAAGTAAGCAAACGATGTGGTACCACAAGTTCTTACCCTTGTACAATGAGCCACTGCATATTAGGAGGAATGTACATGATAATGCGGCAAAGACGGAAATTATTAAGTCAAGAAAGTCATGCGGCGTACATGACATTAGTAACATCAAACCATTTACTGAATAAAAGCCTCGGGCAGTATGGACAACAACAGTAAAATTCTCAGCATTGTAATGCCAAAACTTTAGTGTGTAAGGTTTCTTTTTCACCTGGAATGTACTATTTTGCAATATTTGGAAGAATCGTCGTGACTAAACAGAAGGAAATTTCCTTTTTTTGTGTTTCTTTTCATTACGTCGTTTGAAGTTAGATATTTTTGCTGTTTGCTGCTGCCTTCTGAATTTTGTAGTGTTTTTACTAGTAGATTTTCGTATCTTCTTTTGGAAGGATGATGGGTGGATTAGAGATCTAAGGACATGAAAGATCTAGGGACATGAATGAGATAAAAGACATACCTTCTGTTTGCCTATGGCAATCACGGCGCTGAATATTTGTTTGTTGATGGGCTTCAGGAAAGGAGTAAAGGTCTACAGTAATTTTTTGTCTTGGATAGATAGTAAAATGCAGATGTAGTGTTTGATGAGATTAGGGTTTGTTGTGGTCCCAATCAACGAGTGAAGAATAAGATGTTCTCGGAATATTGATGTCCAACGTCAGAGACTTGTGTGGACCCTCTATTGTGGGAGATGGCATTTTCTATGTTTTTGTTTAGGAGCTCGTAGGAGCGAGAATAAAAGTTAATAGTAAACAAGTTTTCTTGCATGATATGGGGCAATCAGAGGAGGAGGATATCTGGACCGTACGTAAGCAGGCATAAGGTGAGTAACAGACAGTAACAAGACCTTGGAGGAGGAGAGGACCTGAACGGATTTGGACTAATCATGAAGTTTTCATTTTTTTCCTTTTACCTTCTTTCGCATTAAGCACACTGACAGGGAAAACCATCAGGCCTACGAGAGTGTGGCACGGGAGGACACATCACAGAATGTACGAACGTAGTACACAGAGAAGACGACAGGTGGGAGCGCAAGCCACCTATGTAGCAGAGGAGGTAAACCAATAAACCAATTGAAAATAAGCGGAAAGGAATAGATAAAACAGTTAAGGAACAAAATCACAAAAAATAAATTCAAGGTACTGTGACATTAGCACGTGATGGAACATGTAGTAAGGAAACTCAGTCTGTTGTTATTGTTGTCCCATATATTTGTGTTTGTTGAAATTAATTGTTTACTGGTTCAGTAGTTGGAGAATTTCTTCTAAACTGTTCTATGTTAATGTAGTCTGGTGCGCAATCAAAGATCACGATAGAAGTAGAGAGAGAGAGAGAGAGAGAGAGAGAGAGAGAGAGAGAGAGAAAGAAAGAAAGACAGAGAGAGAGAGAGAGAGAGAGAGAGAGAGAGAGAGAGGAGAGACAGGCGGGGGGATAGCGCGGAAAGAGAAAGCAAGAGAGCAAGTGAGAGGTAATTAGGAAGAATACTAGGAAGAGCATGCAGCTGAATAACGAACGTGGCATGTCTTTGGGACGAAGCTTAGGAGTAATACAGATGGTGTTTTTCCTTTGCTGGTGATGCTAATTTGAAGTATTGTCTAGACCAGGGAAAATTAGCACTAAAAAGAAGAATATGCTCCTGTTTAAAAGACTCTGCTTAAAAAGAGGGATACTAACTGCCTCATTTTATCTCCTTTAGCACCTTTAAAATTGTCCCAAAAAATTTGTCATGAAAACAAATTCGCACTCTTTTTAATATGCAACTCACATCTCACTGCCATAAGGGCCCTAAAGTGACTCACCCACACCCACTAGTTTATCACTGTAAGTCACTCATACCCATCACCCGTTCCCACTCACTCATTCAACCCAATTCATTGTCATTATCTTTTTGTGTCTCTCTGTAACTGACTTCTGCCTCACAGCCAGTCTCCTTCGTTCTGCCCTACTACTACCGCTTCCTCTCACTGTCGCTGTCTCCCTCTTACTGCTACTATCTCAGTCGTTCCTTCCCTCTGGCGTTGTCTCTTCTCACTGACACTATTCTTTCTTCCTCGTGGTCGTTGTCATATACTCTGTCTCTGTTTAAAACTGGCTCTCACCCATTTCCACATTGTCCTTCTTTTTATTCCTCTCCCATGGTTCTGTATCCTTCACTCTTTTCCTAGCGTTGTTCTGTCACTGCAGTTATGTCCCATTGCCACTGGGTCCTCTACCTCACACGTTTATTGTCTTCTTTGCTCTGTCTATACCACAACCACCGTGTACAATGTTTCAGTGTTTATTACTTTTCTATCTCTTTCCCACTGCCACTGTCTTCCTCCCTCTGAGCATAAAAAAGCTTGAATATGTTCACACGCCCAAATTTTTACTAACTTTTTTAAATGTGCTGAGATTGATGAATGAGGCAGCTGGTACCCCACTTCTCAGTTTGAGTCTTTTAAACTGAAGCATATTCGTTTTTTTTTTTTTGCGCTCTGATAGGACCATTTTTCAGCTAGTTAACTTCTTTTACCTGCCACACCAGGGCACATCACTCATCTGAAAAGAATTTAATGGGTCAGTAAAATTTTTATAGTCAACTAATACGAAATAGGAATTAGACAAAATAATTTTACATCTTACGTACACAGAAGTTTTGCATGTTCTTCAGTACTAAGAATGTGGTTTCCAGAATCCTTCTAAGGATAACGGAGTCATTTTACTGCATAGTTCTCCGTGATACGCCGCTTCATAAACAACGTTTCTAAGTGCGTATTTAACGTGTACAAATAGGATAACTTCGAACATATCTACCTCTGAAGACGAGAAAGTTACCTGAAAAACTTTCAAAGGCTGTTTGATATCGGAATCTTAGGAATATGTCGTAAAAATTACACCCATTAGCTGTACACATTTATCTTTTGCCTGTTTCTCGGAAATAGATTAACATTTCTGAAAACGGGACCATGGCACCTCTAGAAAAAATCCTAGAGAATATACCATTAAAGTTTGAGCAGTTTGCTGCAGTTATTTATCATTTAAATCTCGCCTCACACCGTACTTCACGTGCTTATTTTACGTGTCCATGAAAATTTTCAAAGCTGTTCGAGATAGGCATCTTAGGGTCTATCGCAAAATATTTCAGCCATTTTCCGTGCATAGTCGTCCTGGAATCCGGCCTTGTTAAAAATGCTGAAATTACATTTTATTGGGTTCTCTAAGGAACCATCCACGAACTAATGTGGCCTCCATACGCCCCTTAAAGCCCACTGTAGACCACATTAAATACAAAAAGAACGTACCGATTTGTTCCATTTGCCTATGCTGCAGTAATAAGTGTGTAACACTTATACTCGGACCCTGTACTGCAAGATACTAACACTAAGGTGATCCTTATGTTGGGTACACGAATGGCCCTTAGCCCAAAGGCTATCCAAAACACTTGAATCTATC
The DNA here is from genome assembly GCF_023864345.2 of Schistocerca serialis cubense. NCBI lineage: Eukaryota > Metazoa > Arthropoda > Insecta > Orthoptera > Acrididae > Schistocerca > Schistocerca serialis. The sequence continues at coordinate 621,151,725 of NC_064642.1, read as the reverse complement.
TTTCTACCACCAATAGTACTTGAGGGATGAGCCTCTGAAAAACCCTGTTATTATGTACGACGTTTTGGAACATATTAGGCAGCGCAAGATGTCACATGCATATCGATCAATCCCAGAAGGTGACCTGATGAATACCGAGGTCAAGAGGAACATAGTCTCACTGGCGTTTTTAATTAATCCACTAATACGTTACTATTTGCTAATGATGGAGTCAATCAAGTCACGCAGTCAATCAAGTAAACAAACGATGGAGTACCGCAAGTTCTTCCCCATGTACAATGACCCGCTGCATATTAGGAGGAATGTACATGCAAATGCCGCACAGATAGAAATTATTAAGGCAAGAACGTCATGCGGCGTACATGACACTAGTAACATCAAACCATTTACTGAATAAAAGCCTCTGACAGCATGGACAACAATAGTAAAATTCTTAGCATTGTAATGCCCAAACTTTAGTGTGTAAGATTAATTTTTCACCTGGAAAAAATTATTTTGCAATATTTAGAAGAATCGTCATGAATAACCAGAAGGAAATTTCCTTTTTTGTGTTTCTTTTCATTATGTCGATTGAAGTTAGATATTTTTGCTGTTTTCTGCCGCCTTCTGAGTTTTGTAGTGTTTTTACTAGTAGATTTTGGTATCTTCTTTTGGAACGATGATGGGTGAATTAGAGTTCTAGGGAGATGAATGAGATAAAAGACACACCTTCTGTTTGCCTATAGCAGTCACGGCGCTGAGTGTTTGTTGATGGGCTTCAGGAAAGGAGTGAAAGTCTACAGTAATTTTTTGCCTTGGATAGATAGTAAAATGCAGATGTAGGGTTTGATGGGATTATGGTTTGTTGTGGATCCTATCAACGAATGAAGAATAAGACGTTCTTGGATTATTGATGTCCAACGTCAGAGGAACATAGTCTCACTGGCGTTTTTAATTAATCCACTAATACTGTACTATTTGCTAATGAATGAGTCAGACTAAGATAGTAAGCTATTTTTCTTTCACGACCAGCTAAATGAAAAAAGGAGAATTATGGTTTTGCTTACTTTTCACTTCAAAAAGATTTACTTCTTATTTGTGATTATGTCTATTCAATCACAGAAAGACTGTGAAGGACAGACATTATAATGTTAATGTTGTTCTGAGAATTATTGAGTAGACGATTCAAACTATACACGATGCTCAATAGGAAGCTTTCCTTTCATGCGTGTAAAATGTTACGTAGAGTGAGGTTAGTAATCGGGATTTTGAGTTGTGTGCAAAAGTGGACTGACAAGGTAACACAGACACTTATATCCACGGGAGCAAGCGTCGGCCACTGATGTCAGTTGGGAAGAATGACACAGTAGGATACCAACTCAAAGAGCAGGCCCGCCATTGTGCCACAAACTCTGTAAGAGCCTGACAGATAAGGAAACAGCTTCTCAAACAGTGTTGTCATTGGTGAGACGCAGATATTTCTCATAAAGAGAAAAAAAGACACCACTATTAAACACCGCAGCTACCCGAGGGTTTTGGTCCATCAATAGGTACTTCTCAAATCCTTTTATCATTAATCAGACGCAGATGTGTCTCATAAAGAGAGAAAAGTTATGTCGTCATGTGGCATAGCTCTACCAGACACATATTGTTATTGACTACTTGTCAGACAGTAGTATGTTGGAGCACCGTCTGTTAATGCAGTTGTCCACCATACATAATCCTGCTTCGATGGGCTGAAACGTTAGTCCTCTGCGGTTGAAAGAGGTTGTATGACCTTCATAAACTCACATGACCACCTACTCTGACCGCCTTACCTATATTGTTATTGTTTGCGCCCAGCTAGTCTGGAGAGCGAGAGGGAAGGAGAGGGCGTATTAAACCACACAGAAGGGTAAACGGTCCGAACTTTTGCCGTCACAAAAGGTTTTAGTCATATCGACGCTGCATGGTCAGAATGGATAACCTCAAGGATGAGGCAGCCAGTCATCGATGCAGTTATTTTCGAGAGCTGGGAATGCAGACTAGCTGGGCGCAAACAATAAAAATATAGGTAAGGCAGCCAGAGTAGGTAGTCATGTGAGTTTAGGAAGCTCATACAACTTCTTTCAACCGCAGAGGACTAACGTTTCAACCCATCGGAGCAGGATTATGTAAGGTGGACAACTGCACTAACAGACGGTGCTCCAACATACTACTGTCTGACAAGATAATCAGGGACAGTGTAATGTGTCTGGCAGAGCTATGCCAAATGACGACATAACTTTTCTCTCTTTACGAGACACATTTGCGTCTGACTGATGATAACAGGATTTGAGAGGCACCTCCTGATGGACCAAACCCCCGGATAGCCAGCGGTGTTTAATAGTGCTGTCGTTTTTTTTTGTTCTCTTTATGAGAAATACCTGCGCTAACCAATGACAACACTGTTTGAGAAGCCGTTTCCTTATCTGTCAGGCTCTTACAGATGACACACCCTAATTAGTAAAGCTGTGCCCCACGATCATCTTTTACAATTTGTGAGAAACGCCTACTTCCAAGGCAATGATAGAGGTCATGGAAAGATCTTGTCTTGCTTCGGACACGACACCTGGTGCCACACCTCGTCATGGGAGCACAGCGATGAGACGGTTGGCTAACCATCGCGTGGTAAGATCCTGACAACTTTGAACCCCTGATGCTACAGAAGCGGCAGCCACAAGATGATAACGACAGCAGCCACTTCTCTGAGGTGAGATACTTCATCTCCCTGTGTTCACGTGTCTGTGTCTGTAAACATCAACTGTGTGCAATACTGAGATGTGACGCACTGCGTAGAAATGCTTAGTCGAACGAATTCAAACTAAAGAAACGAGTAGTTTTGTGCATTGTTTACTTCATTTTTAACTGATCAATGAAAAGGAACTGTATAACAAAAAATGTGTATCTTGCTTATATTTTGTGCGCTTTTATATTGAACTTTATTTTGCATGAATTAAAAGTGCGTCAGTTTAAAATTCACACTCTGTTACTTGAATTCAATTTAAACCTATGAACTCTGCTTAATACACGTTACACACACAGCTAAACGTCATCAAGTTATTTATAATATCTTGTGCTGCATTCTAATTACGAATGTACAGGGTGTTTCAAAAATGACCGGTATATTTGAAACGGCAATAAAAACTAAACGAGCAGCGATAGAAATACACCGTTTGTTGCAATATGCTTGGGACAACAGTACATTTTCAGGCAGACAAACTTTCGAAATTACAGTAGTTACAATTTTCAACAACAGATGGCGCTGCGGTCTGGGAAACACTATAGTACGATATTTTCCACATATCCACCATGCGTAGCAATAATATGGCGTAGTCTCTGAATGAAATTACCCGAAACCTTTGACAACGTGTCTGGCGGAATGGCTTCACATGCAGATGAGATGTACTGCTTCAGCTGTTCAATTGTTTCTGGATTCTGGCGGTACACCTGGTCTTTCAAGTGTCCCCACAGAAAGAAGTCACAGGGGTTCATGTCTGGCGAATAGGGAGGCCAATCCACGCCGCCTTCTGTATGTTTCGGGTAGCCCAAAGGAATCACATGATCATCGAAATATTCATTCAGGAAATTAAAGACGTCGGCCGTGCGATGTGGCCGGGCACCATCTTGCATAAACCACGAGGTATTCGCAGTGTCGTCTAAGGCAGTTTGTACCGCCACAAATTCACGAAGAATGTCCAGATAGCGTGATGCAGTAATCGGTTCGGATCTGAAAAATGGGCCAATGATTCCTTTGGAAGAAATGGCGGCCCAGACCAGTACTTTTTGAGGATGCAGGGACGATGGGACTGCACCATGGGGCTTTTCGGTTCCCCATATGCGCCAGTTCTGTTTATTAACGAAGCCGTCCAGGTAAAAATAAGCTTCGTCAGTAAACCAAATGCTGCCCACATGCATATCGCCGTCATCAATCCTGTGCACTATATCGTTAGCGAATGTCTCTCGTGCAGCAATGGTAGCGGCGCTGAGGGGTTGTCGCGTTTGAATTTTGTATGGATAGAGGTGCAAACTCTGGCGCATGAGACGATACGTGGACGTTGGCGTCATTTGGACCGCAGCTGCAACACGGCGAACGGAAACCCGAGGCCGCTGTTGGATCACCTGCTGCACTAGCTGCGCGTTGCCCTCTGTGGTTGCCGTACGCGATCGCCCTACCTTTCCAGCACGTTTATCCGTCATGTTCCCAGTCCGTTGAAATTTTTCAAACAGATCCTTTATTGTATCACTTTTCGGTCCTTTGGTTACATTAAACCTCCGTTGAAAACTTCGTCTTGTTGCAACAACACTGTGTTCTAGGCGGTGGAATTCCAACACCAGAAAAATCCTCTGTTCGAAGGAATAAACCATGTTGTCTACAGTACACTTGCATGTTGTGAACAGCACACGCTTACAGCAGAAAGACGACGTACAGAATGGCGCACCCACAGACTGCGTTGTCTACTATATCTTTCACATCACTTGCAGCGCCATCTGTTGTTGAAATTTGTAACTACTGTAATTTCGAAAGTTTGTCTGCCTGAAAATGTACTGTTGTCCCAAGCATATTGCAACAAACGGTGTATTTCTATCGCTGCTCATTTAGTTTTTATTGCCGTTTCAAATATACCGGTCATTTTTGAAACACCCTGTAGATTCCTTTTTGTATAATCATGAGCGGAGTTTTCATCATTTTCTTTTTGTGTTTATGATTCTATCTCTGTGTCATTAAGGTCATTAGCTATTTTTTTAGAATGAATAAAGCTTTAACAAAAATTACTTTCTCATTTACATAAATTATGCAGTAACTGTTTTGTCTAACAATTGAATGTTCAATTATCTGTATTCAAATTGATCTTAGTGTTGTTTTGAATTGTTTTATACAGTATGATAACAAATCAGTACTGATAAGCAAGCCAAATTCTCATATTTATACAAACAATCCTGACGGAGGAACATCCGCAACTGAGCATTATACCAGAGGTTTAAAACACCGCCACAGTTGTAAGTTTCTTTTATTTAACACACGGCCTGTTTCGGCGTCTTATACGACCATCTTCAGGTGTCGTACTGAAAACAGCAAGGGACGGGAGATAATTTTTAAACGCAGCAATACACATATAAAGGGAAAAGTTTCATTGCGCTTTATGGTTTATACATAAATTTTATGTCTCAACTTCCACTCAGTTTTATACAGTTCTGTACAGGCCTGTTCAGCATGTTCCTTATCACGCATAATGCACTTTTAATTTTCTTCGTGCAACTTTGTACGTGATGTTTCTTTTTTTTATTCTTCATTTTAAATGTAAATCACTAATTCAAATTGTGAACGGCCGGGCTAGTGGCCCCGCGTTCTTCTTCCCGTCAGCAGATGGCAGTACTTTTGCCACTTTGGTGTACCAGTTTGCTTCCTCTTTCGCGTCCGCTACTCCATGCTCTGCGCTCGTTGGTAGCACACCGCGTCTTGTACACGTCCACCGCGGCGCTTGGGGTCACTGCACCAAATGTAAGTGTCCTGGTACTCTAAGCATATTTCTTTGCCCAGGCACTCGTGCGTAGTACTGTCTGGTGTCACTTTAGCATTGACTAAGGTTTCACAGGGCCTAGATCGACGGGCGGTTTTTAAATGTTTTTAAATTTATGGATTTTGTTTTGTTTTTATGTGTATCGCTGCGTATAAAAATTACCTCTCGTCTCTTGCTGTTTTCCGTACGACACCTGAAGATGGGCGTATAAGAGCCCGAAACCCGTCGTGTGTTAAATAAAAGAACCTTACAACTGCAGCGGTATTTCCAAACTCTGTCTTATTTATGGTTGAGTGAGAACTATTGTGAATCATTGAAGGGTGACTTAGAAATCAGCTGAGCCACCATCAGGATGAAAGAAGGAATGAATGTGAAGCACCAAGAAATTCGAAAATCGTAAAGCACAAACATGATCGAGAGTTGTATTAAGGAGTGATTGTGAAGTTCCTTTTAAAAGAAAGAATGGCGTTTGTAACCTGGTTTGGCAAACTGAAGTAAAGCCTTCAATGCATGAATCATCTTAAGGATGAGTGTGTGTGATGGTTGTAGAATTGAGTGAATGATGCCTATATTAAATCAAATGCTACTTTTAGCAGAGAACAGCATCTCTGTTTCCTTAAAGATTCCCTCAAACTGTGTTTAGGAGAGGCTACAAAGAACAACTTGTTTGGTATTGTCAGACCGTGATGCATCATGGTGCGACAACACCACTGCAAGTTCTTCCCCAGTTTCAGATGTGATGAAGGGCGTCAGTCCATCGCGAGGCTGGAATGTCTCGTGTTCATGACGTCTGATCTAATTTGTCGGAACCTGTGTCATTTCTCAAATTGATTAACGTATATCTGATGCTGATGTCAAGGGTATTACCAGTGAATACCAGTGTAAGGCCTCCACCATCTGTCTCAATTTTCTTAATCTGGTTAGTTATCGCATGTCGTGTACTTCTGTCATTGCACACTTCACTGGGTCATGATAATCCACACAAGTGATGGGGCAAAGTCGGGTGGCCCTCAAAGCCTTTTGCAATCTATCGAGTGGCAGTCCACTTTCAAAAGATAGCCCACGAGAAGTCAGGGATGAGCATCCGGTCCTGTAGCCACAGGTAGGCAATTTACAACCTATGCACTGTCATGGTGGGGTGCTAGCCCTGTGGCCGCCACATGTTTTCCGTACACTATGGCCCACACAACTTGGGCTCAGAGCCTCTAGTTAAAATATCTGAATAATGGCCTGTGATGAGAGTTTGGGCAGTGCAGGATAAATAGTCATTCTACGAGCTGAGCTATTCGCTCAAAGCACAATTTCATAGAGTTCATTTCCTTCAACTGGGGTCTTCCAAGGGGACAAAGCAGAGTGGAGCTACTTGTAAGATAGTGATCTCTGTGTTTCTTGTAGGAAGATAAGCGGCTCTGCTTTCTTAGAAATTTTTTCCACCACCCTATGAGGGTGGCTTTGCGTCAACTAGAGGTTGCACCATATGTCAGGGCATTCTTTTCCCAGATGAATGGTAGGCAATTAGTTAGCAAATCTTAGAAAAATATGAGACAGTGGGAACGAGGCAGGCATTTTCTCAGAACAGTATATGCGGGAAGATAGTCCATTAGCAAAAATATTACCCTTTTCCTAGCAGCGGAAATTAACAGTTTTGCAACTATAATCTCATTGGATACAGTCTGATGGAGCCTTCTGATTGGCGCAGTTGGTTTTGCACTAACATTGCGTGAAGCAGATAGCAAATTTTAGAGGACTTCACTCCGGTCTTTAGACTCGCCTCCGCTCCAAGCATTCATAGAACACATTCGTCTCGATGGGTCATCAATCAACCACCTTCGGTGCGGATGCATAATTATGTTCGACCTCCTGTGCGAATCTTCAAGTATCGTTCTTGGAGGGCATAGGCAGGGGCTGTGGACAGGCGATGGTGAGAGTGTGGGTCCCTGGGATGTGTTGCAAGATAGTCCACGCAGGTGTGATAAACAGTGTCCAGATGGCGCAGTAGTTAACGCAGCTGCCTAGAAGCAGGAGATCCAAGGCTCAAGCCCCGCTGCGGCACACATTTTCACGCATCACCGCTCACTCCACATAAAATCATGATGCAGCTAGCAACAATAATTTCTCACCATTTTTTCTTCCACCTCCACCTTCAATTTACATAATATCTCGCCCTTTCATTAGTTTAGTGTTGTTATATATTTGCAAATAGGAATTTTTCCTTTCTCTTTCATCAATCACGATAACAGCTTTTTTTTGTATATGTTCATGTATGAGCTTACGTAGAATATTGCTACAAATTAGTGTCAGTTGCAGAAGTTAGACAAACCTCTTTAAAGTCAATGAATTTTCAATACAGTTTGAAAGAACCAACACACAGTACTGGGCCACTTTATTGATATCGTTATTCCAGTGTGAAACAGATTCATCTCAGTATCTGAGTACATGGCGAGTGATCTGATCTTAGCTGGCCCCTCTGATGCGGATCATTGTGACAACCAACACGTCTGACAAGCTCAGTTGGCGACTTGAAGACGATAACTTATGGTACCTTGCATGGAAAATAACCAGTAGCATAAGGTGTAATCAAGAACTAAAGATAATTACGGCTGTAAGAAAACAAATGTTTTGCAGAAGTAAGAGTACTTTCTGTGGTCCATTAAAAATTCAATTAAGCAAAATATTAGTGAACTGTTTTATACGGGGTGGTGCCATGTATCTTAGCGAAACAAGTCGCTAGTGTGGAAGGAGCAGAAATTCTTAGAGGCTTTCTAGATGTGGATTTGGAAAAGAACTGATGGTTTGAAATGGACAGATAGAATGAGGAATTAGGTGTGTTACATACAGTGATTGGGAAAAGACCAACACTGGAAACAATTAACAGGCAAAGTAATTGCCTGAAACGATTAATGGCAAGAGACTGTCTCATAATGGATGCATTAAAAAGAAGAAGAAGATATGAGGTAATTGATAACATCGATATAAATGCTTCATACACAGCTAAGAAAAGTTTGGTAGAAAATAGGGAAGAATGGAATATGTTGATCTGCTTTATGGATACAACCTATCGTCGTCAATTACAAAGAAAGGTTTGTTTAAGACAAAAACACTAATTTAGTATGTAAGGCAAAATAAAAGTACTTTACTTCATTTGTATCATCTGCCAGCATATAAAAACATTCAAACCATTTTTCTAAATTAGTGGATCCATATTTAATATTAATCGTGTATGTTGCTGTAAGGTGGTCATTATACTCTGTACATGGTATGCACCAATTACCGTTGAACTGTACACTGTATAGAAAATGCATACATTTTAATTCTCATTGACTTAAGAAGCTTATACTTTCATAAGACCATTTGATACTTCCAGTACTGATGGTACTAATAAACCGTAAAGGGCTGGTATCGATACTAGTTACTGAAAAAGAGAAATCGATAATTACCAGTAGTACAATAATGCCCCTACAGCTGCAGGTGCACACATACGTCACTATCTTCTCCGCCGAACAATTCACGAAGTACCTCAACATGTATATTTATTCTGGAGTATGCTAATCATTACGTGGTGCTCCTTAGTCCGATATTAACACTCTCACTGGAACTCTGTAGTGAACAGTAGAAAATTTGTTCAGTCTTCCACAGTGCTTTATTATCGGCAGAGTTACAATAATTTAGCTGCTCTGTCCCAGACTGGTAGAGAGTCGTCTACACTTGTTTATCACCAACTGAGGAAGAAAGCTGACATAGACTGTTGTTCAGTCGATTCATCTGAGAACTGAAGTTGCGAGAGCTCATATAGTGGGGCATTAGGCTCAAGACATACAGTGTTTAAAGGGTATAAGTGCCAATATTTCCATTGTTGACTGAGGGCGATGTACTGAACAATATTACATCAGTATTTACGCATTCTTCGGGCTGACATTTATAGGTATTACTGGTCGTGTGCTTTTAGGTAGGTTAGTTCCTAAAAGTATATGTGGCGAGAGCAAGCCATTAATGTTTCTTTTCTCCTTGGCAACATATCAGGAAGTGTAGACACGTGGACGCAAAACGGTTAGTCTATACTGAGATGTGCAGTCAACTTAATGGTGCAATAAACATCAGGTCGTAAAGTTTGCGGGAAGACTGTTCGACACAGAGAAAAAACAACATACACACTGATGTGTGTGTAGATTAAGGAACCACATATAAATATATTTGCATTGACACCTGTTATAGTCCGCAGCTCATGGTCGTGCGGTAGCGTTCTCACTTCCCGCGCCCGGGTTCCCGGGTTCGATTCCCGGCGGGGTCAGAGATTTTCTCTGCCTCGTGATGACTGGGTGTTGTGTGATGCCCTTAGGTTAGTTTGGTTTAAGTAGTTCTAAGTTCTAGGGGTCTGATGACCATAGCTGTTAAGTCCCATAGTGCTCAGAGCCATTTGAACACCTGTTATACACTATAAGAAAGCTCCATGCGGCCACCGTTTGCTTAGAACTTGTTACCTTGATTGGAAGTAAAATATCACCCTGGGTAACTGTCTCTGGTGAAAGATTGGAAATGGTGTTTATTGTGGTACGTCCCTGGAAAGCCTGAAGGCCGGCCTAGGTAATGCTAGTGCATAAGCGTCCTAGGACTGCCAGACGCAGCGAGATTAACCCATTCTCAACCATTTTTGCTACGACGTCTATGAGATATCAGGAGTTCTTATGGAACCACAGCGGCTCTGGGAATTTCGAGGCTATTTGTAAGCACCGAACGGATGTGAGTCAGTGGCTGAAAGTCTTGCTTTCGTATTAAGGGTAAAAGTTGTGGTATCCAGACGTCAGCTGTCCCGCGAAATTCACCTGGGAGGAGCAAGAAAAACGTCGGAGTAGCAGGGAGCCGACAGATGAATGTGAACACATATCTATGGTTGTTTACGCGGCAATCAGTCAAGATAGGAGAGGGGCCAAAATGTGCGTCGACCTTCTTTCCTTTTTTTTCTGATTGTTTTGATGGGGCCTGCCACGAGTTGCTCTCCTGCCCTAAAGGCCTAAACTCTTCAAAGTGGTGCAGGAGTTGAAATGTGCGGTTCTAAGTTGGTGTTGGCCACCGAAGGGTAGACTGGAAGATGTGGAGGTGATAAGTGCGACGAGATACATAAAGGCAGCAGGGCGTACACTGCAGGTAGGAAGAGGCTAGGAGTTCTACGTAGAGTGGCTGAAAGCGGAGAGACGCCGTCAGTGTGATTCAAAGTACAGGTCTGAAGGGAACTTGTAGTTAGTTTATGGGTGGGAGGAAGGAACTTTTTTGAATAAGGACTGGAAGGTGCTCAGTTTTCTGTTAAAGTGACTAGTTTCCAGGGAGTACCTATGCGTTACTAAGGGTGTTACTGAGACTTGGCAAAGTTCTAGCAACTACTTGACGCAGGATACGAAGCTCGGAACTGTTAGTGATTACTCTAATAGTGTAACTCCAGACTTAAGTTTAATAACAGAGTTTCACCGTCAATCAATACTGAGGTGATATTATTAGTATTTAGTCGTTACTATCTTTAGAATTATTTCCAAGTGTTTTGTGCTGACGTTGCAGAGCCGCGCGGGATTAGCCGAGCGGTCTAGGGCGCTGCAGTCATGGACTGTGCGGCTGATCTCGGCGGAGGTTCGAGTCCTCCCTCGGGCATAGGTGTGTGTGTTTATCCTTAGTATAATTTAGGTTAAGTAGTGTGTAAGCCTAAGGACTGATGACCTTAGCAGTTAAGTCCCATAAGATTTCACACACATTTGAACATTTTGACGTTGCAGATCAGTGTGTTAACTTATATTACTTTGTTGGTGATGTAAGCGAATGGAAGAATCGTTCGTTTAATTCGATTTATATTAGCTTATTATCTAGCGTTGATATCGCTATAGTTTGCGCATCGTTTGAACAGATTCTGGATATCGGGAAATGAGCATCAGAGGGATGTCTTGCGTCCCAGTTAGTGGACTGTCCTTGTTTCACGGGGTCACCCACCATTTTATAGTGTGACTGGTGATACTGTGTGTGTGGTGTGTCTGTATGACTGGTGGTTATTTGCAGTCATCGTTGTTGGGAGGACCCGTTTTAACGGCAGCCGAGAGCGATTATCTTTATTCAGATAGCCCACTGGTAGGATGATACGTCACAAAGAGTGCCGTGATACTACAAACAGAAGGGTACGAATATAACGTTGCGTTCTCTATGCCTAACTTCAATTTCCTCAAAATGTTGTATCCAACCCCTTCTGTTTGGACACTGTGTTACAAACTTCTCTATTTCGTCAAAGCCAGCTTCTCCAAAGTATACACACGTCCTAACACATCACTAAAAGCCATTAAAACTCCTCTTTAGTCAACCACTCTCACAAATGTTCACGCTTTCTAAAGGAAATTAAAGTTCCGGCACACCGTGAAAATGTCATGCCTCAAGTTCAACACCCTGAAATAGAAGCGAAAGGTCATGCGATATACGTATTATACAGTGACATTGTTAATCTGTCACTTTATTTCTGCTTCCAGAGTTCTTTGGTTCTGAAATCATTACCCTCCTCATATGTGCTATTACCAACAAGAAAGTGATGACCACGTCCGAAGGGTAGACATAACCTGCATAAACTATCAAGTATTGTGCCTATAAGGATGCGAGAGTTCCTTAAAATCACCCTGCCGCATTGGATATATATTTTTTAATGCGCCACCAGTTTTGGTTGACTGTAAAGGAGACCTAACGGCATAGTTCTTCCAAGTAAATAAATCAAATAAAATAAAATAATTAGTGTTATAGAAGCCTTACCCCTAATGGCGTTCGAACTAAAGATATTCGTTTATGCCTCAACTGCATCTTTGCGAACAGAAAATTTAGAAGCAGGTAGTTTTATGATGACAGAAAGCCAATAGATTGGCTAGGATGGGGGAACAACTCCATTTATTGGACCGGAACCGGTCCTGACAATCATCAAGGCTATGGTCAAATTTGAACTACCGAACTGGCTTAGGAGACAGCACGTAGGATATTGGACCAAGGTCTATAAACAAAAACATGGCAAGGTAATAATGCCCAAGCCATTTTTTAAAAGAAGCTCTGTAATCCTAGGATTGAAAAGGAAAGAGATCAAACTCATGACTGGACTGATGACCGGTCATGAGAATTTCAAAAAACACCTACACACAATGGGTATAACGGAAGAGGGCCCTAAATGTAGGGTCTGTGATGAGGGTGAAGAAACTGCATCACACATAATCTTCGAATGCATAGCACTGGAGAGTAAAAGATACAGAATCTTCGGGACAACTAGACCTGAAGAAATTGTGTCTAACAAAAAACTGGTAGAGGGACTCCTTGCACTATTTAAGGGCACTGCTTGGCTTTACTAGATATACAGGGAGCGATACCGCACAATAAACCTAGTTTCGGTGCGGGTAGTGGCCGGTCAGACCTAAGCTGTTTTAGCTTCCCTGTTAAAATTAACCAATCAATCAATGACAAAAACAAAAGCGGTGCAGTGGCACCAGTACAGAAATTCTTTATTGCAGCATAACCTACACATCATCAGCAAACCTGCGTAAGAATGTTAAGCAGCGTCTGGAGCAGGGGTGCTCAACCCGTAGATCGCGATCGATCAGTCGATCACCATGGCTTTACGGGCGCATCTTTCAAACCCTTTGACCGAGATATGTTTACATGAGCTGTTTTGTAAAATACCTATTTGTTGAAAATGAGTGTTCCTCACAGCATTTGTAGGCTGTAAGTCTAACAATAGTGTGTCCGTCTCTTCCCGCAAGGGCTGTCAGAAAATATCGATATATTCCAAATGATATCGATATAGAGACGCGATTTCCCCTTGCAAGGTATTTCTTCACATCGGCATTCTTCTAAAACAGTTACTGAAAATAATGAACAAAAGTCTAAGTGACAAGACAGGTCTTTGCGGTGGGCAGAGAATTGTGAGGGGGAAATGTTGACGCAATCGGCGCTCGGCGCTAGTAACAGAAACTGCACGCAATTTTGACATTACAGTTTCTAGATCGGCAGTTTTGCAGAAATGAAAAAACAGGGAAGACGGCACGAATTATTCCGGACAAATCTGATAAGTGACGAAACCGAACGATGGGCCCATTGGAAACCTCTTATTTTCCCACATCCATGCAGTTATCACTGTTAGCACAGTAGGTATCGCCAAGCGTGATTTTCCACCGTTTTCGTTTCTGTTCTTGCTCCAAGAAGGATAGGCAGGCTGTTAGCTTGTTGATGTACAGAATATCTACACTACTAGCCATTAAAATTGCTACACCAAGAAGAAATGCAGATGATAAACGGGTACTCATTGGACAAATATATTATACTAGAACTGACATGTATTACATTTTCACGCAAATTGGGTGCATAGATCCTGACAAATCAGTACCCAGAACAACCACCACTGGCCGTAATAACGGCCTTGATACGCCTGGGCATTGAGTCAAACAGAGCTTGGATGGCGTGTACATGTACAGCTGCCCACGCAGCTTCAACACGGTACCAATCAAGAGTTGTGACTGGCGTATTGTGACGAGCCAGTTGCTCGGCCACCACTGACCAAAAGTTTTCAGTTGGTGAGAGATCTTTAGATTGTGCTGGCCAGGGTAGCAGCCAAAAATTTCTGTGTCCAGAAAGGCCCGTACAGGACCTGCAACATGCAGTCGTGCATTATCCTGCTGAAATGTAGGATTTCACAGGGATCGAATGAAGGGTAGAGCCACGGGTCGTAACACATCTCAAATGACCGCCCACTGTTCAAAGTGCCGTCAGTGCGAACACGTGGTGACCGAGACGTGTAACCAATTGCACCCCATCATCATGATGCTGTAAACAGAACGTGGATTCATCCGAAAAAATGACGTTTTTCCATTCGTGTACCCAGGTTCGTCGTCGAGTACACCATCGCAGGCGCTCCTGTCTGTGATGCAGCGTCAAGGGTATTCGCAGCCATGGTCTCCGAGCTGATAGTCCATGCTGTTGCAAACGTCGTCGAACTGTTCGTGCAGATGGTTGTTGTCAAGCAAATGTCTCCATCTGTTGACTCAGGGATCGAGACGTGGCTGGACGATCCGTTACAGCCATGCGGATAAGATACCTGTCATCTCGACTGCTAGTGATTCGAGGCCGTTGAGATCCAGCACGGCGTTCCGTATTACCACCCTGAACCCACCGACTCCATATTCTGCTAACAGTCATTGGATTCCGACCAACGCGAGCAACAATGTCGCTATACGATAAACCGCAATCGCGATAGGCTACAATCCGACCTTTATCAAAGTCGGAAACGTGATGGTACGCATTTCTCCTCCTTACACGAGGCATCACAACAACGTTTCACCAGGCAACGCCGGTCAACTGCTGTTTGTGTATGAGAAATCGGTTGGAAACTTTCCTCATGTCCGCACATTGTAGGTGTCGCCACCGGCGCCAACCTTGTGTGAAAGCTCTGAAAAATCATTTGCATATCACAGCATCTTCTTCCTGTCGGTTAAATTCCGCGTCCGTAGCACGTCATCTTCGTGGTGTAGCAATTTTAATCGCCAGTAATGTAATAATAAATCAATACTTAAATATATATCTCTAAAGTATATTTAGAATGCCCTGCCGATATTTTTATAGGCCAATACATGGATATTTTTGTCGTTTACATATCGACAAATCGACCTTGCTTCGATAAATCTACGTCAGATGATAATATTATTTTAAATGTCGATATATCGTACTCACGATATTTTTAAGAATATCTGTTTTTCACCGCCTTTAACGCTCGCTCCCAGCTACAGTGTTTCCTCCGACATGGTGAGGTTGCTACTCGCGAACGGTAACTTGGCGCGTTGCGATTGGGAGTTGAGGTGACCGGGGAGAGGGCTCGGGGTTTGGTGCGGGACTTGACCTTTTTATGCAACATTTACAGAAATTAAATATTACATATTTAACTTAAATACAGTCAGAACTCTCAAATCAACAAACGACGTTTCATGAAGAAGATGCAAAGAAGTGTACGGCCAACTTGAAAACAGCGAATACAGAGTTTGAAAGCAGATTTTCAGATATCAAGGCAACAGAATCTGTTCTAGCTTTCATAGCTCAAATTTTTCAAAAATTCGATGTGGAACACATTTCAAGTAAAATGAATGCTCTTTTCTCTTGTAGTGAAACTGAACTTTGAAACGAAATAATTCGATTTCATAATGACATTTCTTTAAACTCAGAATACTATGAAGATAGCTTTTCGAAATTAGCAAGTGTAAAAACCTACCCGAACATTATGAAAGGGGCATCGTAAGTTTTATCAGTTTTTGGATCAACTTACCTATGAGAGACAACAGCGTTTTTATCGATGAACACAGTTCAAATGGTTCAAAGCACTATGGGACTTAACATCTGAGGTCATCTGTCCCCTAGAATTTAGAACTATTTAAACCTAACTAAGGACATCACACATCCATGCCCGAGGCAGGATTCGAACCTGCGATCGTAGCTATCTCAGACTCTATCGCCCAGAACCGCTCGGCCACACCGGCCGGCATGAACACAGTAAAACTGGATTATAATAAATTTGGCAATGATATGCAAAGCCAAGTATCTCATCAAATTTTTTCACTATTTATGATGATATATATATATATATATATATATATATATATATATATATATATATATTCATGTATAATATCTTGAAAATTGAGTAGTAGGCTTACAACTGTTCATGGACAGAAAATTGTCTTTTATATATATATATATATATATATATATATATATATATATATTGTAATTAAATGTTTAATTTTGGCTACGGTATTGTTTTGTGCTTAAACGTTTGTAGTGGATATCAAGCCTAAAAAAGTTTGAGCACCCCTGGTCTAGAGTGTCGCATTTCTCGACTACACACTCAGTTCCGTGACCAAAATGGACGACTAGAGGCTGTTTTCATGGCGCCGTACACGATCTTCTCGACACGAGGTGTCTTCAGCGTGTGTGCCGTGTTTATAGTATGGCTATTACCGGGATGCTTACGCACCAGCGGCGGTAACTTGATTACCGCAAAAGCGCGCGGCGAAGCCGTGAGTGCGCGCGCCCGATCCATTAGGTTAAGTGCGTCCTGCATAAGGTGGGCCAACGCACCGCCCTGCTGGCCACTCCGAACGCGTGGGTAATTAGTTACCCAGGGGGCCACGGGTAGGATGAGGGGGGGGGGGGGGAGGGGACAGGACAGGACAGTCTGACAAGGCTCCCTGTTCTCTCCCTACAGGTGTCCGCAGCGCGGCGGAAAAGAACCAAAGGCCGCTCTTTATTCGCTTCGTGTTTACGCCGAGCGAGCTGCCCCAACAAAGAACTCGAAGGGTCACAACGGTGTAGACAAACAGCTTTCTAAAGGGCACCCTCGCGGTGGAGGCTTCAGTTTGGACATTAATATATAATGCCAAGGTTCTGACAATGATTATCAATTATCGCTGTAGCTGAAAAATATCTTTGTAACGAAAGGACAGATTTTGAAATTAATGTCGCCCTTACGTGATAACCGTACTACTGTACAGTGCCCTTACTTCTGGCGGTGTTATACTAAGAGATATTGTTTTCAAACACTGGCGATGGAGGAAATCATCGTCATCAGGAATTTCGCCGGCAGGAAGAAAAGGCGTGAATGCGGACGTCTTCATTAGAACATGCGATAATGTTGTGGTTAAGTTTCAAATCCGTTACAAGCCTCTAGGGGTGGGAGGATGTGAAGCTGTAGGAGATTTGGTTTCTTAACTGGTCCCTAAATACTAATGTAGAGTAATGTGTAGTGTTCTGGTACGAAGTTTCTGTCCTCCCACTCTCATTCACAACATTGACAAAAACATGTCACTACTCATGTTCCCATAAAAACACACACACACACACACACACACAAACACACACACACACACACACACAGAGAGAGAGAGAGAGAGAGAGAGAGACAGAGAGAGAGCAATGCAGTCAAATGGAAACTCGCCTTCACAAAACGTGTCCTACGACGGATATTAAGGATTATCCCATTAGCTCCCATGTTCACTGACAAATAAAAAATGACTATGCATTGTTTTGGAGATTTCATACTCTATATTCTCGGGATTGAACATCTCATTGGAAAGAATATAGTTATGACTTTTTTTTATCATCTTCATCGCTATCAACTTCACGGGTTAGGCCAGCAGATCTTTTTCCTGCCCATCACTCCACCACCTTCTCGATCTTCCCAATCGTTCTTACTGGACCCATTACGAAACCATTTTTATTTCCAAATAGAGTCACTGTTTTGCATGCCAACTTGTTGCATAATACCAAATACGCCCACTGCAAAACAGTGTACAAATGAAGTTACTATGATGCAATATGCGTGCTAGTGCCTTTAAATTAGATATGATTTAAGCTTTTTACATCATTCCGAAGGACAACAGCCTTGCAGCAATGGATACACAGGTTCCCGTGAGATCATCGAAGTTAAGCGCTGTTGGGCGTGGCCGGCACTTGGATAGGTGACCATCCATCCGCCATGCGATGATGCCATTTTTAGAGGTGCACTCAGCCTCGTGATGTGAATTGAGGAGCTACTCGACCGAATAGTGGCGGCTTCGCTCAAGAATACCATCATAACGACCGGGAGAGCGGTGTGCTGACCCCACGCCCCTCCTATCTGCATCCTATTCTAAGGATGACACGGCGGTCGGAAGGTCCCGGTAGGCCACTCGTGGCCTGAAGACGGAGTGCTATAGTATATCATTCAGATAAACTATTTTTGCAATGCATTACTAGTATATATGCATGTATTGAAGGTACGAGACTCCATTTTATACGGTAAAAACAGTCTGTTCCAAGGTCAGAAATTTATAGTAACGAAAGAGATCATTTACAACGAAACTCGAATCATACTGTAAATATTGGAAGAATAATTATTTTGCCTTCTTCATTTAATGGTTCTTTAAAAATATGTATAAAAATTATTAATAACTACATTGATCCACATGAATACGGCAATTTCCGCCCAGAAATTATTGTGCCAATATTGAAGGTGAAATTGAAAGAATGCAGCAGTAACGAAACGCATCTTTGGTAAAATGCAGGTAATAAGTTATATAACTGAATTAAAAAAACAGTCCTTATTTTAATCACTTTGTGGAATCGATAAAGTAGTAAACATTTGTGATATCTGTAAAGTTGTATCTTCAAAAATCCCAGATATTCAAATGCACTGTAAAGTATACGAATACGTTGCGAGATATATGATGCATGGATTGTATGGTGCACTTAATCAAAAATCTTTGTGTAGGAGAGATGGCAAATGCGTGTAAGGTTCCTAAAGATTTGTTTGAAATCAGACAACAATCAGTTAATGGATATTCATTGTACAGATAGCATGATAATGGTGTTAGCGTTAATGTCTGAGCACAAACCCTTGACAATGGTTACACTATACTATACAATCCATATTTACTTACTAAATTTGATTGTCATATGAATATTCAAGTTTGCACTACAGTTGAAAGAGTTAAATATGCGAATCGTGGAAGAAGGGCAACAGACAGCTTCCATATCCAGATTTCCAAAAAGCATTTGACGCAGGGTCTACTGCAGACTGTTATTTAAGGTACGGTCATATAGAACAGGTTCGGAGACAGGTGACTGACTCAAAGACTTCGTAAGTCATACAAGCCGATACGTTGTCCTCGACGGCGTGTGTCGTCGGAGACAAGGGAATCGTCAGGAATGCCACAGATAAGTGTTACAGCACCGGTGTTACCTTTTCGTTCAAGTAAATGATCTGTCGGCGAGGGTAAGCAGCAATCTTCGGTTGTTTGCTGGTGATACTGTGGTGTACGGCAAGGGGCCGTCGGTGAGTGACTGTATGAGGACACAAGAAGCCTTAGAAAAAAATTCTAGTTGATGTGATGAGTGGCAGCTGCCTCTGAATGTAGAAGAATGTAAGTTAATGCAGATGAGTAGGGAAAACAACCCAGTTGTGTTCGAATACAGCATTAGTAGTGGGCTTTTTGACACAGTCACGTTGATTAAATATCTAGGCATAACGTTGCAAAACTATTTGAAAAACAACGAGCACATAGGGGCAGTGGTAGTTAAGGCGACTGGCCGATTTCGGTTTATTGGGAGAATTTAGGAAAGTGTGGTTCATCTGTAAAGGAGACCGCATACGGGCCGCTACTGCGACCCACTCCTCTGTATCGCTAATTTGGGACCTGCGCCCGGTAGGATTGAAGGAAGACATCGAAGCAATTCAGAAGTGGGCATACATACATACAGCACATTAATCCTTGTTCCATAGATCATGAATACGACATTTCGTAATGATGTGGAACGACTCACTTTAACGTAAGTTTTCTTTACACAAAATAATTAATTAATTAATTTTTTTTACAGTTACTACTTCATATCTAAGAATTCATCTATTGAGTAGAAGGAGTTCTCATTCAGAAATTCTTTTAATTTGCTTTTAAATGTTGGTTAGCTATGTGTCAGACTTTCAGTACTATTTGCCAAATGACCAAAGATTATTGTGGCAGCATGGTTCATCCCTTTATGTGCCAAAGTGAGATTTAATCCAGAATAGTGAATATCATCCTTTCTTCCAGTGTTGTAGCTACGCACTTCGCTGTTATTTTTGAATTGGGATGGGTAATTAATGACAAATTTCATAAGTGAATATATGTATTGCGAAGGTACTGTGAATATCCCGAGTTCCTTGCATAAATGTCTGCAAGGTGATTTTGGGTTGGCTCCAGCTTTTATTCTGATTACACGCTTTTGTGCAATGAATACTTTCTCTCTTAATGACGACTTGTCCCAAAATATGTCATATGAAAGCAGTGAATGAAAATAGGCAAAGTAGGCTAATTTACAGATATCTTTAACACCAAAATTTGCAATAACCCTAATAGCATAAGTAGCTGAACCTAACCGTTTCAGCAGATCATCGATGTGTTTCTTCCAATTCAACTTCTCATCAATGCACACACCCAGAAGTTTTGAGTATTCTACATTAGCAACCGACTTCCGTTCATAGTCTATATTTATCAATGGTGTTATGCCGTTTACTATACAGAATTGTATAAACTTCGTTTTCTCAAAATTTAGTGAGAGTCCATCTGCAGAGCTGCTAGATTTGTTACCGGTAAGTACTTAAAACGCACAAGTATTACGGAGATACTTTGGGAAGTCAGATGGAAATCCGTGGTGCGAAGGTGGCGTTCTTTTCGAGAAACGTTACTGAGTAAATTTAGAGAACACGCATCTGAAGCTGACTGCAGACCGATTGTTACCGATTGTTCTACCGCCAACCTACATTTCACTCAAGGGCAACGAAGATCAGATTAATCACGGTTCGTACGGAGGAATACAGACAGTCGTTTTCTCCTATCTACATTTACGAATGGAACAGGAAAGGAAATGACTAGTACATCTACATCTACATGATTACTCTGCAGCTCACATTTAAGTGCTTGGCAGAGGGTTCATCGAACCACAATCATACTATCCCTCCACCATTCCACTCCCCAACAGCGCGCGGGAAAAACGAACACCTAAACCTTTCTGTTCGAGCTCTGATTTCTCATATTTTATTTTGATGATCATTCCTACCTATGTAGGTTGGGCTCAACAAAATATTTTCGCATTCGGAAGAAAAAGTTGGTGACTGAAATTTCGTAAGTAGATCTCGCCGCGACGAAAAACGTCTTTGCTTTAATGACTTACATCCCAACTCGCATATCATATCTGCCACACTCTCTCCCTATTACGTGATAATACAAAACGAGCTGCCCTTTTTTGAACCCTTTCGATGTCCTCCGTCAATCCCACCTGGTAAGGATCCCACACCGCGCAGCAATTTTCTAACAGAGGACGAACGAGTGTAGTGTAAGCTGTCTCTTTAGTGGACTTGTTGCATCTTCTAAGTATCCTGCCAATGAAACGCAACCTTTGGCTCGCCTTCCCCACAATATTATCTATGTGGTCTTTCCAACTGAAGTTGTTCGTAATTTTAACACCCAGGTACTTAGTTGAATTGACAGCCTTGAGAATTGTACTATTTATCGAGTAATCGAATTCCAATGTATTTCTTTTGGAACTCATGTGGATCACCTCACACTTTTCGTTATTTAGCGTCAACTGCCACCTGCCACACCATACAGAAATCTTTCCTAAATTGTTTTGCAACTGATACTGGTCTTCGGATGACCTTACTAGACGGTAAATTACAGCATCTTCTGCGAACAACCTAAGAGAACTGCTCAGATTGTCACCCAGGTCATTTATATAGCTCAGGAACAGCAAGGGTCCCAGGACGGAATTACATTCTCCTGGAGACATATGACCTTAAGTTTACCTTCGATAAGGATAGAAGCTGAATAATGAATTACAATTTGTGCTACAGGTGGGACTTGCACCTAGGTCGCCTTCTTACTAGGCGGATGTGCTAACCAGTACACCTCCGTAGCATCGTGGCTACCACAGCTGCACATACAATCCTAGTACAATGCCCTCCTGAAGTTTGTGTTAGGGAGGGCGCTAGAGTGTAGTAGTCTGTGCAGCTGTTGTGGCATCAGTGCTATGGTGTTATAGTGGTTAGCACTTCTGCCTAGCAAGTAGGAGACCTGTGTTTAAGCGCCAGCTGTGGTACAAATTTTAATTCATTCTTCAGCTTCTATCCTTACCGAAGATAAACTGAGATTTTAGGAAGTCATTTCTCAAGGTGCCTGTCTGGAGTGTAGCACTGTATGGAAATGAAATGTGAACGGTAAGTAGTTTAGACAAGAAAGAAGTAGAAGCTTTTTAATTGTGGGGCTACAGAAGATTAGGAGACCGAGTAAGTAATCATGACGTACTGAACGTAATCGACGAGAAAAGAGTTCTGTGGCACAGCTTGACTAAAAGAAGGAATTGTTTCGTAGGAGGGTGATTCAAAAAGAATACCACAACTTTAAAAATGTGTATTTAATGAAAGAAACATTATATAACCTTCTGTTATACATAATTACAAAGAGTATTTAAAAAGGTTTTTTTTCACTCAAAAACAAGTTCAGAGATGTTCAATATGGCCCCCTCCAGACACTCGAGCAATATCAACCCGATACTCCAACTCGTTCCACATTCTCTGTAGCATATCAGGTGTAACAGTTTGGATAGCTGCTGTTATTTCTCGTTTCAAATCATCAATGGTGGCTGGGAGAGGTGGCCGAAACACCATATCCTTAACATACCCCCATAAGAAAAAATCGCAGGGGGTAAGATCAGGGCTTCTTGGAGGCCAGTGATGAAGTGCTCTGTCGCGGGCTGCCTGGCGGCCGATCCATCGCCTCGGGTAGTTGACGTTCAGGTAGTTACGGACAGATAAGTGCCAATGTGGTGGCGCTCCATCCTGCTGAAATATGAATTGTTGTGCTTCTTGTTCAAGCTGAGGGAACAGCCAATTCTCTAACATCTCCAGATACTGTAGTTCAGTTACAGTAGCACCTTCGAAGAAAAAGGGACCAAAAACTTTATTGGCTGAAATGGCACAGAAAACGTTCATCTTAGGCGAGTCACGTTCATACTGAGTTGTTTCCCGCGGATTCTCAGTGCCCCATATACAGACATTGTGACGGTTGACTTTCCCGTTAGTGTGGAAAGTTGCTTCATCAGTAAACACAATCTTTGAAACGAAAGATTCATCTGTTTCCATTTGAGCAAGGATAAAATCACAGAAATCGATTCTTTTAATCTTATCAGCTGCAGACAGTGCTTGAACCAATTTCAGACGATAAGGTTTCATAACTAACCTTTTTCGTAGGACTCTCCATATAGTTGATTGTGAAATTTGCAGCTCTCTGCTAGCTCTGCGAATCGATTTTCCTGGGCTGCGAACAAATGCTTGCTGGATGCGTGCTACATTTTCATCACTCGTTCTCGGCCGTCCAGAACTTTTCCCTTTGCACAAACACCCATTCTCTGTAAACTGTTTATACCAACGTTTAATAAACCACCTATCAGGAGGTTTAATGCACGCTGAACAACTGTCGTCGATTCACTTCTGCCGTACTCAATAACACAAAAAGCTTTCTGTTGAGCGGTCGCCATCTTAGCATCAACTGACGCTGACGCCTAGTCAACAGCGCCTCAAGCGAACAAATGTAAAACTAAATGAAAGTTTATAGCTCCCTTAATTCGTCGACAGATAGTGCTTAGCTCTGCCTTTTGTCGCTGCAGAGTTTTCAATTCCTAAAGTTGTGGTATTCTTTTTGAATCACCCTGTATATTTGGGCACGAAGATATCGTCAGTTTGGTAACTGAGGGAAGTATGAGGGGAAACCAAGGCTGAACACGATGAGTAGGTACAAATGGATGTAGGCTGCATTAGTTATTCAAAGATGGAGAGCGTTGCGCAGGGTAGAGTAGTGTGAAGAGATACACCAGAGTGAGCGCGCGTCGTACGCAGAGCACTGACCTGGAGGCGCTCCAGCGTGGCGCGGACCTCCGCTCGCGTCTTGACGGACGGCACGTGCACCAGTGAGAGGGAGCCCATCAGCGGCTCGCAGCCCGGCGCAGTCACGCGGAACCTGGACACACAGAGACAGCACAGCTCTGAGACGCTGCCCACTACTCTTGAGCGGATGTATTGCAGAATCACAAGCATTCCTTTACAACTGACCCCCCTCCCCCCCCCCCCCCCCCCGTCGACCCCCAGATTTACTGATAAGATGGTCCAGTGAACAGCCCGTCAAAAACTGAAAGATCAAGCGTGAAAACAGGAAGAAGGTGTATTGCAGTGTGGAAACGAATCTAAATATAATCGGTGAACGGTCCAAGCTAAAGATGTGCACCATCAAGCAAACTTCAATAGCCACGGCATCGTGGTTTTGTGGCCATGGTGTTTAACTGCGCTGCGGAAGTTTTTTTTTCAGAAAATTATGAATTAGCCGTCCGTTATGATTGAGGTTTTCACTCTACAACGGTGTGTGCGCCGATATGAAACTTCCTGGCAGATTAAAGCTGTGCGCGGGACCGAGACTCAAACTCGGGACCTTTGCCTTGCGGGAAAATGCTCTAAGTTGTTTTTTTTTTTACCTGATTTTATTCGTTGTTGTTCGTCGCGGACGTCCCAGTTTACAGTTGAACCGTTCACTCAGTTCTTTTGATACAGAGGGCAGCTACCCCTCTGACGGAACACCCTGAGGTAGTGCCGGCTAACCATCTGAACTACCCAAACACGAATCACGCCCCGTCCTCAGAGCAGGTAGAGCACTTGCACGCGAAAGGCAAAGGTTCGAGTCTCGGTCCGGCATACAGTTTTAATCTGCCAGGAAGTTTCATGCCCGTCCTTTTACTGATGTGTCCGTTCGCTGTATTCAAATTTGTGTCTGTATCGTGGTGCAATGTCCGTTTGGAACTGCGAGGTTTAAGTAAGGGGAATCCAGACGTACGTAGCTCCAATTCGTTTTACACAAGTACCATGTGTTAGGAATCTTGCGTCCCGTTCTAGAAGCCCGTGGTGTAATGTCCGTTTGGAATATTGATGTTTAAGGAAGGGGAATCCAGTCGTACGTTGCTCCAATTCGTTTTACACAAGTACTACGTGTTAGGACTCTTGCGTTCCGTTCTGGAAGTTCTGACTCTTGAATTCCTTTTTCGTAACACAGATCACACCTGTTTATTTGATGTTTTCATTTCTGTGAGAGGTCTATATGCGGCATTTCGACTGCGTCACTATTAATTACTTTACTTGCGACGGTAATATAGTCTCACACAATTTCACATATTCTGTAACCAACGTATGGTATGGAAATTGTCAAGACTAGAGAAGGAGAACAGACATGTCAATGACTGGATGGAAAGTACATAATTTGGTGTAGAAAAAATGGGGCACAAGGAAGATTTGAACATTGTTGTCCCGCTTTGCCGTCCAACACCGTGGTCACATAACCACGATGCAGTGGCTCATGCTCTTCGCTCGATGCTGCACGTTTTCAGCTTGGATCGCTCACTGTTTCTGTTTTGGTCGTTTTTTCATATTTTTCCATATTTCAGTAGGCCATCTTCCTGTTTTCATGCTTGATCTGTGTTTTTTGATGACGAGCTATCCACTGGGACAAAAAAAAGGTTCAAATGGCTCTCAGCACTATGGGACTTAACTTCTGAGGTCATCAGTCCCCTAGAACTTAGAACTACGTAAACCTAAGTAACCTAAGGACATCACACACATCCATGCCCGAGGCACGATTCGAATCTGCACGGTAGCGGTCGCGCGGTTCCAGACTGTAGCGCCTAGAACCTCTCGGCCACTCCGGCCGGCTCCACTGAGACATTTTACCACTAAAACGGACGGGAGAAGGGGCGGGGGCGGGGGTGGGGATGGGGTGCGACGGGAAGTTTCCCTTGTAAGAAGAGAGGATGAAATCCTGGCCCAGCCGTAGTGATTCGTGATCCCTGTGTCTTTTCTCTAGTAAAGGATGTGGCATATTTATAGCATTACCGTTGTTCAGTTCCAATGTGTTTCCAGCGACTACTTTGTCAGCGAAACGTCAAACTCTGACCTTCCCACGCTTACATTAAATTAATTTGGACGTTTCAGCGAGGTGTGTGGGAGTAGGCCTGGGTGCAGCTGCCAATCTGGCAGTTTCACTAGCTTCACGTATCTGAACTGACGGAAATGCCAAACGTTACGCAATGAGCATGTAACATGAGAGGCACTTGTCGATTTGCGATTTCGTTTCATCTCTGTTACAATTACGCGATAGTTAATTACGTGAGCTTGGTACATTTTACTGGGAGACGAAATTATTCGAGTTCTCCCCAGAAGCGAGTGGGTCTGTGGCTTGGCAGAATGCGTTCTCATGGTGTCTCAAAAGCAGGAAAGAACTCTTGGATTACAGCCGATTTTCGTGAAAATAGTACTGTTTCCCAAAATGGTTATTGTGAACAGTTCCTGGCACTGATTCGCTTGTCACAGGCACACTACCACCAAGTGTTGGAGGGCTGAATTTGCCCTTTGAACTCTCACGTCGAAAAGGAGCCGCCTTCTGGTGCCTCCTTGGCATCAGAAAGCTCGTACTTTCCTTCTAAAATTACGGACTGTCCAATCCAAAGTCACGTCTCCACCACAATAAGCGGCGCAGATGGTGTTGAATAATGGAGAGAGACTGTTCAAAACCAGTGCAAACCACGTGAATCGTAATAATGCTTTTTGCTAAGTTTCATTGGAAAGTTTATGCCCCTTTCCCCTGTTTTTAAGTCGAAAAATGAACATACTCGTTCGTCAGACTGGCAGCAGCATGCAGTCTCCCCTCCGAGTGAAGCTCGGGATTTTCGTGCAGTTCATGAGGGAACTTGGATTCGAGAGGCTTCCCTTCTCGGCTGTCGTCTGGTTCTGGCGCCCTGTTGCTGTACTTAGAGAATTTAAGTTTCACTCAGGCAGTACAAGCCTTCTTTTAAGAAGCTCTCATTTAAAGCATCTTGAAATCTCATATATATATATATATATATATATATATATATATATATATATATATATATATATATATATTCTCATTTTTGCCAGCTGCTCTAATGTGAAAGTCTTACACATTTTTGATTAAGTAAACCTGGTCCTACGGAGTTCACATTCATTTTATTTTAGTTTGCTACAATTTTCGGAACACTGCTCTGCATTAGATTAAATAAAAGTTCTGCATTTTCGATCCCACTTACGTAAGAAGATCCTAAAATTCTTACAACAATCCTATGATTAGGTGACCCTTAAATAATAAATATAAGGATCCGCATTTCTATGACATTTCCTTTATTGTGTCGAGTTTCTATTGTTGGCAGTGAGAAGGCACTATTTTTAAAGATAAAAGATATACAGTGGTGTATCGAATGTTAAAAATTCATATGTTTTACTGTAGGAGAACTTGGCGGATAAGCTATTCAGCCTTACTTCGAAATATTTCTGGTCTGTTAATTATGTCACTATTTGTGTTACTTGTGTCATATGTCCCGTGTAGGAACATTCTGCATTTCTCACATTTAATTTTTGCAGGCACTAAATCAGAAACTTACATTTGAAAGATGTCTTCTTCACAACACTAGCAGTGTAATTTTCGAACAAGTTGACCGAACACTACAGAACTGATATTTCAGTGTTTTCATACCTGTGAGACATGCTGATTAAAATTTCATATTTATGCGAACTTATTTTCAGACAGAAGAACCATTCGCACAAATGAAGAATGGTGAGTGTAGGTGATGGCTGTTGGCTATGCTGATCGTTGCTGGAACTTTTCAGGTGGAGATCGCCACAGAGCACGTCCAAATGACGTACACGAGCAGCTTACTTCCTTCTTTCGCACTTCGCGAGAGGTAGGATCTTTCGCTTGAGGGTTACGGTGGCACTGCGAAGGAGTTTGTGAGAGTTGTGCAGAGAGATAACTGCGCGAAGATGGTTTTGTTGACATTTCTGCTGAGCCCAAAGCTATGCCAATTAAAATCATACCGTCACATACCAACCTACCTTAGATCTCCGGCTAACCTATTGACTGCAGAACGAGCGATAACAAGCTGGACTACAGTTAGACAAAAACAGGAGCGGCTCCTTCCAGAAACACTACACCAAGAGATCGTAGGGCAGGTCAACTGTCACTGACGGATGACAACAGTTGGCATCTCGGTAGATGTTACAGTCCCACGAACAATAGAGAACAGATTACTACAATTCGTGCTTCACGTCGTTTTCCGCTGATGCCATACCACATGTAACATAGATTTGCCTGACGTAGAGCGGAAATCAGCTGGGACATTGAGTGGGATTCTGTAGAGTTCAGTGTTCAGTTTCGCTTGTGTAACGTTTTGTGAAGGGTCATGCGAGTCAGTGACTCTCGAGGTCAATACCTTACACTGATGTCGATGGTAGTTATCAGTTCTGATTGGAATGAATGTTAAATGATTTAACACCCCTTATATGGTGAACATCTCAGTGAACTTTGATAAATATTGAACACATCCTTCAATGACGCTTTCAGCCAGTGTACAGGGTGGTTATAATTACACTTCCGATAGCTGAGCCAGTGTAGACGGAAAAACATTTACCGTCTGGGTACCCATCTTCAGAGGACTGATGTTCAAACTGTGTGCTGCAGGATTTGCCGTTAGGGTAGATACACCTGCATTAGAGTGGTAGACAGGCGACATGGGTGTGGACAAGGTGAGCAGGCATTTACTCCTAAAGCTGTTTTATCGCAAGAACAATAACAGTGATGTTACTCTTCGCGAGTATCGACGCATTAAAAAAATACGGAGACGTCTTCTTTCTGCAATCGGTTTGAAGAACATAATTCGGGAGTTCGAATTAACTGCAGATTTACGAATTGCTCTTGGGTTAGGTCGATGGGAAACTGCGCCACAAATTGTTGAAGAAATCACTGTTGTCATGAGTGAGAATGCTCGACGGAATGTGCAATCTTCAAGCAGCGGACGAGTTGAACATCCGCAGTGTACCGTTCGTTCGGGAAGCAATAGAACAAACTCTAGTGCGTTCCCAGGCTATCATGGATGCAGATGACCGTCACACTTACCAACGAACGCAATCTGAAACGTAAACATGGGATGCAATTAACAAACATTACCATCCCCCGTGGAAATTACAAAGTGTTTTTTTCAACGGTTTACTCAGTGTTTCTCTTTCGCATGCCCTTACAAACGTTTCCACAATGTTTCATTGTCTTACGGTCACTCGTTTCTCGCGGGAAACCTATTGAAATGTAACTATAACCACTCTGTATTTTGTCTAGGTTGTCGTGTTGGGAAGGTGGACGACGAATAGTTCTGGAACACACTGCGAAAGAGTTTGTGAGAGTAGTGCAGAGTGATACCTGCGGTAAGATGGTTTCTGTTGACATTTCTGCGGCGCCCAAAGCTATGCCAATTAAATTCAAACAGTCACATACCAACCTACCTTAGATCTCCGGCTACACTATTGATCAGTGTTTCATCACAGTTACCGCTTCGTATACTTCAGCAGGAGCTCCAGACTCCGCGGAAGTGTCACTGCGCAGAAGTGTTTCAACACTCTTGAAGAAAGGGAGGTATATGTTTACCCTACGTCACATAGAAGGCTGGAACCACGCGACTGACTAAGTCTGTTACGTCGTCTTCTTCTTCTGTATTCGGTTGGAATCAACGCTTCCGTTACATTAACAGAATTTTTTTGGGAGTGAGTCAAAAGACTACCGTGGGACTACCGAAGCACTTTAAATGCGAATGAACGTCATTATCTGTGTTCCGCAAGCCACCGTACGGTATGTAGTGGAAGGTAGTCCTGCTACCACTGAAATTTGCTCCAATTTTTAATTCACGAGTGGTGCGTGCGGAGAACGACTGTCGGTTAACCTCAGTTTGGGCTCTTATTTCTCTAATTTCCTCACTATGGTTGTTCTCTGAATACATCTGTGAGAAAAAGTTTTCTCATTCTGACCATTCCGCGAGGTCCGTGCGAGAGGAATTAATAAGTTGCCTAGTTCCTCTTGGAAAGGAAGCCCCAGAAATTTTAACTTTACACCTGTTTGTGATGCACGACCTGTGTCCTGTAGTGTCTGCCTTTGATGTTTGTATATCTCTGTAACGCTCTGGAGTTTACGAATGGACCCATTTACGAAACGCGCTGCTCTTCTTTGTATTTCATATGTCTCTCTGCTCAACTCAGATCGATGACAAATATTCAATAATCGGATGAGCGAGGCTTTTTTTATGTCTCTTCTTTTGTGGGTGCATTGTGTTTGCTTAGTATTCAGCCAATGAATTTCAGCATGGCGTCTGCTCTTCCTACAACAGTTTTTATATGGTCGCTCCACTTCAGACAACTCCATACAGGCATCCTTAGAGTTTGGTGTGACATGCCGCCATTAGTGTATATGCACACAATTGGGTCGTTAGACTTATTTATGTACAGTGCATTATGCACGTTCAAGCTCAAGTACCTCACCCCACATCAAAGTTCAAAAATGGTTCAAATGGCTCTGAGCACTATGCGACTTAACTTCTGAGGTGGTCAGCCGTCTAGAACTTAGAACTAATTAAACCTAACTAACCTAAGGACATCACACACATCCATGCCCGAGGCAGGATTCGAACCTGCGACCGTAGCGGTCGCGCGGTTCCAGACTATAGCGCCTAGAACCGCTCGGCCACACCGGCCGGCCCACATCAAGCACCGATCCTATAATTCTTCCTGCATTTCGTTATATACATTGTCCATCCTGCATATCGCTATGTATACAATATGATGAAAAGCATTTGGACACCTATTAGTGGACATTAATATGGGGTATGGTTGACACTTCGCTTTTACGTCGGGTATCAATGAGATGTCTAAATGCCTTTGGAGGAATGGCAACCCGTACGTTCTCAAGAGCTGAAAGCTGAGAAGGTAGATCTGTTGGATTCTGGGGTTTCGTGCGAAGTCGACGTTCTAACTCGTTCCAAAGGCTTTCCGTTCCGTGCAGTTGCAACTCGGGGCACTCTGTCGATGCTGCTTCGCGACAGTGAGAACCGTCAAGTTAATAAAATCACTTTTCCAAATTGCTCCTCTACTGTACGCAGTAAACAATGCTTCATCATTCCTTGTATTCACATGTTGCATTATTGTAAGCGCGAGGAGAGTATCACATCCTAATCACTGCAGGAATTCACCAAACGAATACCCTTCCATCCGATTGCCATGGGGTATAGTGAGACTCTTCACTCTAAAAACCTCGTTTCCAGTCATCAAGTACCCACTAATATCGTACTTTATACCACCTGCAGCGTCGCTTAGCACTGACTACAAAAATGTGTAGGTTATGGGAGGCTCGCTGATCACTATTCCCCATTAACACTCTACGCACCGTCCTTGTACAAACTGACTGGTGGTCGAACTCTGGAACACACTAATTATTCCGTCCGCTGATTTCATGCAACTTTTTATAACCTCTCCATGCAGTACTCGATGGTCCCTGTCCATTAGTACATGACGTCTGCTTGATCTTGGTGTAGCTATTGTTGTTCCTTCACAATCACATCACAGACAGTCGACCTGGGCAGCTTTGGATGGGTTGAAACGCCCCTCACGGATCTCGTAAGCGTATTGTCATATCGCTGGCTGAGTTGTGGAGTATCTTTGCGGGCAGCCGCGTCGGCAGAATCGAGTGCGGGACACGGAACTTTGTTGTGTTTTGTTGTGTTTTGTTGTGGGTAGCTCTGCATGTAAGAAGCTTTGTTAGTATTCAGGTTGAAGTGTTGCTACAAGTGCTGTTACAGTAAAGTGATGGAATATGGAAGTGATTCAGAGGAAAGTGCGTCAAGAAGTAATAAAAAATGAGCAGTGTCGCCGATAACGTATTTGTGTATCCTCTCGTTGCGTGTCGTACCGTACAGTATCAATCATCCGCGCCGTGTTCGGTCTCCACGAATGAACTAATGTGAACCAGTAATACTATTTACCACAAAAGAGAGCATTTAAGTGCCAGTGTCTTGTGGCGAGCGTGAGGACGTGCGTTCGATCATCGCGTTTCCGCATTATCAACAGCCAACCGCGGCGCGACGGTTACGCGCGCGCTCGTACAACTGAGAACTGTGAACTGTAAATGTAACTTTGTGAACCGTGTTAAAATATCATTACTAGTGTCAAGGAGGACTGGTACCAAATATCTGTGTATGCGTGACGAACGTAAGAACTTTCGTGCGATCATTCGGCTTCCGCATTATCAACGATCACCCGCATCGTGTCGGTTACGCGTATGCTCGTCTGAGTGATATTGTGGACTGGTAATCATCGATTAATTGGCAAGAACACTTATGAATTAGAATGTAAACAGTGCAACCAGCGATTTCTTATCGCCTCAGAATATAGTTGCTCATACCAGACGTAGAACAGTGTTGTGCTCTGACGTTGAGTGGCTCCCCTGACTTGCTTGCATATTTCGAAAGATAATTTCAGGCAAGCCAGCAGCAGTGTGGATCAGAACAGTACGACCGCCGCGAGATTATCAGGTACGTGGAGTGCACAGGGCACACGGTCAAGAAACGGACACGAAACGACAACCAGTTTAAAAGGTACCACCCCACTCACTTGTATCCCCAGGCGTGTTACAATCTGTTACTTAGGTGATATCCAATGACTAGTACCCGTTCGAAGTCACTGAGCTCTGCTGCTCGACCCATTGCACTGTTACTGCCTTTCTACTGAAAACAGAGCATTTCCTCTTATACCAGCTGGCCCGTCTATCATGACATCTAGTGTTTCACATATCATGGGAGGTGTCCGGATGCAGTAATAGCCCCATAAATACCCACTTTGTCTTTAGTGATCTAGTATGATGTTAATATATTTATGATTTCCGCAATTTTTTGTTGGTGCATCAATATGTTTTAGATATTTCACTACACCTGTACCCCAAGAATCATTGTTCCCAAATAATAAACATGGAAAGCAAAAAAGGGCATTTTTAGCATTTGAACCATTTCGGCTCGCGGGCTCAAGGTCAGCATGGAGATCGCGCCTCAACACCACCTACCGGTAAAATGTGCCTGTAGCTCTCGTTGTTGCTTTAAGCCGAAGGTAAAGGATCAGTGTAACTTGAGCATATGTGCAGGGTGGCTCGCAGACGTGTGCGCTAACCGTACCGTGAAATCAGTGAGTTTGAGGGCGCTAATGGCATGAAAGAAAGTGAGGCGTCCATCCGGAAAATTGCTGCTGGAATGTCACGAAGTGTTTTGGCAGAGCAAAGGGTATGTGCAGAATGGTTCATGGAAGGCCGTAGAACACAACGAGACGGGTCACGTTGCACCATCCAGACCACCCACCAAGTAGATCGACACTGCATTCGAATGGCATTGCAGGACAGATCTGCATCCTGCTCGTCTCTGGCACAACAGTGGAACAATGTAACACATCGTACGCTATCAGGGGTGACAATCTGTCGCCGTTCATTACGGAATGGGTTATGTGTGCGTCGTTTACTTCTCCGCCCACCTTCGACGAATGTGCAGAAGCATGCTGGAGGCAATGGTGTTTGGAAAGACGATGCCGGGAACACGATTGGCATCAGATAGTGTTTTCGGACTAATCCAGGTTCCGTTTGTCTGAAAATGATGGCGGCATTTTGGTTCGGCGAAGGCAGGGGAAGCGATATCACAGTGGCTGTCTTCGAACAAGACATGCAGCGGCAGTTAAAGCTCTTTTGGTCAAGGGTGCCATCGGGTTACAACCACGAATCACAATTGGTGCGTATCCAGAGCACTGTGACCAGTGTGATCTACGTGAATGACTCCTGCAATCCGTAGCCATACCCTTTTTCTTAAGACCCCGGACGGCCATTTATCAGCAAGACCGCAAGTTGCTGCACGAACACGTACCTTCTTGATGTTACAGGATGTCAGCGGTTTGCCCTGGCCTCCAGATCACCAAACTCATCGCCAATCGAAAATGTGCGGGGTACGTTGAAAAGACGAGTGCAGCGCCGTGGCCCAACGTCAACCACCACAGATATACTTTGAAACCAGGTGAATGCAGCCTGGATGGTTATACCATAGGACGCAATTTGGGCTTTACATGCGTCGATACCATGAAGCATGGAACTAGTTATCAGGGTCCATGCCTACTAGGCCACAGGGCACGCTGAACCGAGGTTATTTTAGAACATGTTTTTTGCTCGAGTATCATGTCGTTTTTGGAAACCCAGAATCTACTATATAGGAATCAACATGGATTCCGGAAACAGCGATCGTGTGAGACCCAAATCGCTTTATTTGTTCATGAGACCCAGAAAATATTAGATACAGGCTTCCAGGTAGGTGCTATTTTTCTTGACTTCCGGAAGGCGTTCGATACAGTTCCGCACTGTCGCCTGATAAACAAAGTAAGAGCCTACGGAATATCAGACCAGCTGTGTGGCTGGATTGAAGAGTTTTTAGCAAACAGAACACAGCATGTTGTTATCAATGGGGAGACGTCTACAGACGTTAAAGTAACCTCTGGCGTGCCACAGGGGAGTGTTATGGGACCATTGCTTTTCACAATATATATAAATGACCTAGTAGATAGTGTCGCAAGTTTCATGCGGCTTTTCGCGAATGATGCTGTAGTATACAGAGAAGTTGCGGCATTAGAAAATTGTAGCGAAATGCAGGAAGATCTGCAGCGGATAGGCACTTGGTGCAGGGAGTGGCAACTGACCCTTAACATAGACAAATGTAATGTATTGCGAATACATAGAAAGAAGGATCCTTTATTGTATGATTCGGAACAAACACTGGTAGCAGTTACTTCTGTAAAATATCTGGGAGTATGCGTGCGGAACGATTTGAAGTGGAGTGATCATATAAAATTAATTGTTGGTAAGGCGGGTACCAGGTTGAGATTCATTGGGAGAGTCCTTAGAAAATGTAGTCCATCAACAAAGGAGATGGCTTAGAAAACATTCGTTCGACCTATACTTGAGTATTGCTCATCAGTGTGGGATCCGTACCAGATCGGGTTGGCGGAGGAGATAGAGAAGATCCAAAGAAGGGTGGCGCATTTCGTCACAGGGTTATTTGGTAACCGTGATAGCGTTACGGAGATGTTTAACAAACTCAAGTGCCAGACTCTGCAAGAGAGGCGCTCTGCATCGTGGTGTAGCTTGCTCGCCAGGTTTCGAGAGGGTGCGTTTCTGGGTGAGGTATCGAATATATTGCTTCCCCCTACTTATACCTCCCGAGGAGATCACGAATGTAAAATTAGAGAGATTAGAGCGCGCACGGAGGCTTTCAGACAGTCGTTCTTCCTGCGAACCATACGCGACTGGAACAGGAAAGGGAGGTAATGACAGTGGCACGTAAAGTGCCCTCCGCCACACACCGTTGGGCGGCCTGCGGAGTATAAATGTAGATGTAGATGTAGATGTAGATGACTGAAATGCTAATCATTTCTGCAGTACATACTAATATACACATTCTGTAAATGTGAACGTCCTATCTCTAGTCATTCAAGGTGTTCTGTTTTTTTTTCTGACTTTCAGTGAACATTAGCTAATGATCACCGGTCGCCACTGTGTAAGTCACTTTCGTTCGCTGCGCACGTGCAGGTGCGGATGTCTGAGCAGTCGGCAGACTGCGTGTCAGCCAGCAAAACCGTCTTCCAAAACTGTCTGCAGTCAATCGAAAAGTGATTAAACGTACGGTATAAATAAAAATAAGGCACCTGTAATGTAATGTGACGTCCCAGGTTTCAAGAGCATGACTAAAACTCAATGTTTAACATTGAATAGCATAATCTTGTTCGGAAGTAACACTGCTACATCTCAGTCAACTTTACTTTGCCCACTGCGTGCTTCCAAGATCCCACATTATCTTCAAGTGGATTTGTTGGTTTTGGTATTTTTTTATTTATTAGTAAATATTAATCAGTCGCAGGACTCGAAAACCAGCCATTATGGACGAAATAATAAGCCTATTTACGTTGAGTGTACACTGTCAGTTGAAATCAAAGAGGTATAATCATTAAACAACGTAATTTGGCCATTAATTGATACACAGTTTTCGAAAACTACTTTGTACGCCAATGCACTAGGTAAATCGCCATTATGTTGAGATTGTATCATGGTTCATACCGATGGGTGCAGTAGGTTAGCCTCGGTAGCGACGCCATTTTCGGTTGTCTATCTGAAGCTGCTATTCTGTAAGCTTCTGAGAACTTGTTACCGAACGGTTGTCCCGCCGATTTTCCAACTGTAACGAGTGGTGTTTAGGTTTCGGTATGGCTCACTTGTTCGATTAGATGTGATTTATTTACATCTAGAATTCGTTATTTTAGACATATTGAGTGGTTTCAGCTTCGGATTTAGTGATTGTGTTACTGAAAAATCACCAGGACTCATCTGGGTGGAAAGTGAGTTCATAATAGAATGTCTTCCATTGTTAGAATTATGGTTTTGTATTGTTGTTACTGTGAATGATTATAACATCAAAAAACAGTTTTGGTCTATATTCTCACAAAATAATAGTTATTATTATGTAATTAAGAGTTTAAAAATCATTAAATTTCAAAAGGTTGACTCTACTTACATATATCACATAAGAGTTAGCTGAAATTAGTAGTGACTTCGCGTACTTATTTCCGCAAATGGTCTACTTAATAACTATCGAAACACCTTTAAAACTTGCAAATAACAATTGAACGGAATTTTGTGAAGCCTGATAGAGGAAACCATCCAAAGTTTCATGCATTTACGGCTTACACCCGCATTATTCGGCAACTAAGTCAGCCTGCGTCTCTCTCGTCTGGAATTATGCGGAATGAAGTACTGAATGCATGCGAGTTGTAGTAGCCAAGCGGAGCCGGCACGGTAGCTTAACGTATTCGGTCAGACGGTTAGCTGCCTTCTGTAATAAAAAAAAGACTGAGTTCATGGACCAACGACGACCTGAAACTGGTGTCTTCTGACGTCCGCCCCGAGCATATGCAACGAACTAAAACGAACAAAATGAGAAAAAAAAGGAATAAAGTGGGTGAGGCAACAAACTGCAGTTACAAAGGTCGTAGGTTCGCATAGCGCTTGGTACGAAAATATATTTATCCTGTTCGTGTTTGTAACACTTCTGAGACATCTCTAATCGTCAAAGTTAAGTATTTTCTGAAATATTAGTTGTTATTTAAATGTAAGGGCGCGCTTTCTCAGTAATGAGTATCTTCGATTTCATGACTTCTATATGTTTAAGAAATGAAAGATGAAATTGCTGTGGGTGAAACAAGATTTATATTCTTTCTTGTCACAAATAATTCATCTTTTTTCTGAATACGTAGCGATTTCCGTGTATGTGGCCAGACAGGAATCTAAGAGCATAACTTAAATTATTGCTAATGAAACTAGCAGCAATCGTCTTTGTACCCTTGCTTGTCACAAGTATTTACCTGCGATCGAATCTTTAACAATAGTAGACAGAGATGAAACATCCCCGCCATAATATTTTTAGACTGTAAGTCCATGTGTGAAACATTTTGATCCGTCAGATGCATGTTATAAACTACGTCAAGCTTCAAAAGCTGCACTAGCCACACGCTATCGAAAAGGTGTTTTTAAAATTTTGTTTTTAAGAACCAAATTGTTGATGTATCTTATAGGGAAGTAAACTACTTCATCATTTAGACCTCTAGGAACGTATTGACCTGGACTAACAACAATAAGATAGTAAACTTGAGAGTATGAAATTAAAAATTATGCAGTACCATATAAAAAAGTAAAACTGTGAATGTAAAGCAAAACTAGGGACTTCAGTGTGTCTCGTCATACTCACGTAGGGACACGGGTAGTTATAGAAAAGTAGGAATGACTCCTACAAAATCCGTACAGCTGGCAACACTACGTTCAAGGGATGTTGTTAATTTTATTTATGCTAGCTGGTGTAAGAGAATCAGAAAACATGCATACAAAGCAATGTGCAGACTGAAAACGGTGAATTTTTGTAAGCTTAGCTGGAGAAGGAATTAAATTATTATATTATACCTATTATATTTTGACTGGTTATTTTTGTTGATATTCAACAGAATTTTCGCAGTTATTATGACTTTTTCTGTTTCACATTTCAAATTTTTTTATGTATCTAATATTATTTGTTTTACGAAGAAATAGGTCTTTCTTATATTCCACTGCTTTATTTTCTGTCATTATTGGATACATGCCACATATGATTTCGAATAATCAACTTTCACTTTCACAATCATTCTAATAATACGAAAATGTTTACTTGGAGTACTTACCTTTTAATTATAGTAGTAACCTACCCGCAGAATTTAGTGCGTAGGCATCTATTCTCAGGTACATAATAACTTCTGTGCCTCTTATCTTGTGGCATAACACGTATGCAATCTCACCACATCAGAAATGAATAAAATGGTAATTTTCGAGTGTACTACGTTCCCCACACCACTCTCCCCACACATCCGCCATCTATTGGTAATTTTCTGAGGACACCCATGTCTAACAGTGCGCATGTCATACAGATGCACAAGAGATTTCAGAAAACTGTGTGAACAGAAGGTAGAGCACCCTTAGCGATAGCCAACGATGTGCCCGAATGCGACATAAAATTTTGCGGTCCGTCACCAGTGCTCGGGTTAGCTGTCTTTCGCATAGTTCAGGTATTTTGTTTCGATTTTCATTGCCAATTTACAATGCGTGCGGTTCTCTTTGGCCTATACCGTCCATAAATGGTTTACTGTTGTCGACAGCCATTCATCCTACGACAAAATGACACTCGGAAAGGCCAGCAATTCATTCTCGTTCGAATTCTGTAGCTTGCTCATAAGCTGCCCTTTGGACTCGTTAGATTCGACCAAGCATAGTGGTCTTTTATTCAAGCTGCCCGGTGCATGACAGCAAAACACAAAATGCGGCACTCCTGTATAGCCCGTTCATTACAGACAATGTATGCCCAACGGTCGTTCAAACTGCTCCGCCCAGCATAAACGCTTGCTGTCGCTCCGTAATTGTAACATTTTCACGTCACACTTCGCTTTGAATTTCCTTTAAACATTATACTCGTACACGTTTCCTTAATGGTATTCCAATTTGCAGAAACAATATTGCTTTTGCGGGAAGCAGCTAGGTATCAAATTGTACGCAGCTATTGTACAAAATGTTGGCGACATTACAGCAACAGTGTTAATTGTGACACGCAACAACATTTGTCGTTCGGGCGAAAACCACCAAATTGCAGCAACGCTCGACTATCTCTTTGTTTCGGCAAAGGTACTAAACTGTTTGCCTGTGCCAATTAACGCAATTAATATGTAATTATTCTCTGGACATACACTCAGTTTTATATCTTTGGAAATAGAGGCAAGTCAATAGCCAGAAGTGACAAGGAGAAAGTTAACACTCCTTTTATCAGGCCGTAAGTTATAGTAGCTGCTAAATAGTTTGATGTAGTTCGTATTGCTGTCATCAAAACAGATACAGCCACTCCAGCATCAATAAATCAATTTGCAACACAATAATACTTGCACTGAGTACGGAACACTACGCTATGCAAAACGAAAGAAAAAAATAATTGCAATAACGACCAGAGAGAAAGTCGAGGAGAACAGGACATATGTCCTTCATTCGCCGATTTTTAGAACTACGATAAACGACAAACATTGTCATAAAGTGCGCACCTAACGATATTAATAGCTCGTAAAGATTAGGTTCAGGATGGGACGCAAAAAAAAAAGCTTGAATGTCTGGAAAAACATCGCATCCGACAATGTCTTATGGCATTGTTTTCTGACAATTGGTTACCTATTTGACTCCTGTTTTTCTACGTTTTTTTTCCCCGAGTGGATAAGCAACACGTCCGACCACTACTTATTAGAGTGCTCAAGGTATACGGGTTGGCATAGCTAGCGGTATCAGTGGACAGTACCAATGTTTTCGAAAACGATGGGGTCGAAAAATTACTTTCTGTTCTAAGATAGCAAGGTAGCATTTAAATTAAACTGTTTCTCTCTTTTTTAACAAGAAAATAACACAAGTGCGACTTGGATCAAGTGTGAGATAACAGATGTAGGTCTACATTCGGAAATGTGTCAACCGGAGCTGCTATATTACGCGAACGAATAATGTTCGTCCAAACAAATAATAAAAGTGACACGAGATAAAACAATATAAATTATCTCTTGTGACAAGACCCGTCACAACATGTACTGGATCCGAGGTTTAAACTTAATTTTGCTCATGTATGACGTTTCAGTCATTGTTTCCAGACCTGCAGTAAATGCAACTCTTGCTTTTCAAAACTACGCGACATGACCCGTCGGAAAGAAGATTAGTTCCATTATACATGAAAAGCCAAATGTCCCAGACCGCTACACGGAACGGTAAAATGTTTTTTTTTTCCTTTTTTTCCAGCAAAATGCTATGATTTGCACCACTCAAGCGTAAATCATGGACCAGTACACCCTTCAACAAGTCACAAACTTTTCCCCAAGTCCAGCTATATTACACGGTCTCAAGGCAGTATGTATGCTCCACTGACTAAAATATAATCTTCGTACATCCATATTTAAACTGGATGATAGTGGGACATCAGCTTGTATCATTTTCATTAAAAATGAGACTCCTCGAGCTGTACGTAAGATTTCATATTTATTTGGCTACTAGTTTCGACGTTGGGTCAACGCCATCTTCAAGCCCGTACACTTTGTGATATCAATTGTGTATGGCTGAGTACTAGAAGTTCGCGGTGAGACCAATACGTGCTCCACATAAGATGCTGCCACAAAAACGTCCCTCTTCACTTCACTAACCAACAATTACTTTTGTTTTGGTTTTATAACTCAAATGTCAGCACCGGAAATCCATACCTACCCAGTAAACCCTTTCGTTGTCCCACCTGCAACCTGCAAAGAGTTTCTAAAGTGGAATACTACGCCATGACACTATCTGTAGGGAAATGAAGAGCTTAAAGGAAAAATAACTGGCAGTAAATCGTGTATTTTTTCTTGTTTTTCTTTTTTTGTTTTGAAACGTAGGACACTATGTGACATTTATTGACATATGTGAATCCGTATCTCGTAGGT
This sequence comes from Schistocerca serialis cubense, assembly GCF_023864345.2. Classification (NCBI taxonomy): domain Eukaryota; kingdom Metazoa; phylum Arthropoda; class Insecta; order Orthoptera; family Acrididae; genus Schistocerca; species Schistocerca serialis. The sequence goes on along the minus strand of NC_064642.1, from coordinate 621,110,652 downwards.
GGAAATGAATATTAAATCGAGGTCCTGATAATGCATTCGAAGAAGACTGAAGCAGACAATCGTAAATGTGATTCTACCAAAAAAATGATTCAAATGGCTCTGAGCACTATGGGACTTAACATCTGAGTTCATCAGTCCCCTAGAACTTAGAACTACTTAAACCTAAGTAACCTAAAGACATCACACACATCCATGCCCGAGGCAGGATTCGAACCTGCGACCGTAGCGGTCGCGCGGTTCCAGACTGAAGTGCCTAGAACCGCTCAGCCAGATTCTACCAACTGTAAAAATACTTTATGCAGCATAACGGAGAACCGCCGTTTCGTATGGCATGAGTAAGTTCCTATCAAAAAGTTTGACGAATATCAACGGGACTACCATGTGTAAGAGTACGTAGTAAATGTAAATGCTACTGTTATCAGTGTTCCTTGGGTTCTTTTTTATTTTTATTTTTATTTTTATTTTGCATCGTACCGGAACTGTAATACTGACTTCATCTCTTACGAAATTAATATGACATCAGTGCAATGTTTTGAAGATGTCAGCCTGGAAGAAAATAACATCCAGTATCTACTTGAGTGATAAAACGATCCAAGCAATTTTATTTCCTATGCAAATAATTTTTTTTTCATGTTGGAAGCATCAACAGCCTTTACCATCTGTTTCGCTTTTCACTTGTCTGGAATACACGGAAAGCTCCGTCTGTTTTCATCCACGGCACGATACAGCTACCCTCATCACTAAGCACAGAGTTCGCTCCGCAGGAATGTACTCTGGTGCAGCAGTCGTAAAATCAATTGTAGAGCAACTGATGAGTTGGTTAAAGAAGAGAGATCTCAGAGTATCAACTTAGGTAATTGAGGTTAACAACGGCAATCACAAAAACTGCCGTTTTCTGCAGAAAAAACAAAGCACAAAAAGAACCAGAGTAATTCCAGGCAGCAGGAGTGGATTTACCTGCACCGTGAGCTCAACAGACACACACACAGACACACACACAGACACACACACACACACACACACGCACACACAGGGAGAGACAAACAAGCGGGCTGCTTTGACAATAGAGAATGCCGCACCGCCGCTTACTCTGCTCTGTGCGCGGACAACATTCAATCATCGTTTAGAGATTACAGCATTCGGCCTTTTCAAAGCGATGCACGTGGAAACGACTACCCACAGCCCGCTTCGTCCGCCGCACCACTAGTGTATAATGCATTCAATTCGCGACTCTCACAACCGTATTTCACGTTTCTACAAAGCTCTCATTAGTGTTAATTCAGTGAGGGTACATTTGTGTATTTGGTTAGTAATACATGGTGGCACATGACACAAAACTATTTCGGCAATGCTTACAGGGTGTTTTCGACAGAAACTGTTGACCCTCTCATCGCACTTACGGAATTATGGAACAGTATTATGAATGATATTCAGTTTTTTACAACTAGCTATTCTCGTTTTTAGGACTACAGGTAACGAGCTGTACCATTGCTGCTGCGGGATGCACATATTGAAAATACCCAAGTGAGCCGTACTGTCACTGATATTTCGAAACGCTTCAAGATAGGGACAAAACGAGAAGTGGCTAAACGCTAATTGATGAAGCTCACCTCGCGATCAATACTCGCAACTGTTTTATCTCTTAATCCATTGAACCAAATAGTTTAAAAACTGAACTTTGGTCACAGCAAGAGTAATCAATAATTAGAAGGCTAAGAGGGGTAGTGACATAAAACACTCGTTAATTGCACAAGAAACATTACTTACATATAGAAAGGATATACTGTATGTCACGCGGCGCATTTGCAGTTCCGTGTTTACGTCACTTTAGAGGCAGAAAAGGGGTCCGCCTGCAGTCTTCGCAAATAGCATATTTCCTTACTGTTTTTAAATCAACCAACGTTATGTTTCTGAGTCCTCTTATTATTAGATTCGACTGCCGCCATAATATACATACACTACTGGCCATTAAAATTGCTACACCAAGAAGAAATACAGATGATAAACCGGTATTCATTGGACAAATATATTATACTAGAACTGACATGTGATTATATTTTCACACAATTTGGGTGCATAGATCCTGAGAAATCAGTACGCAGAACAACCACTTCTGGCGGCAATAACGGCCTTGATACACCTGGGAATTGAGTCAAACAGAGCTCGGATGGCGTGTACAGCTACAGCTGCCCATGCAGCTTCAACACGATACCACAGTTCATCAAGAGTAGGGACTGGCGTATTGTGACGAGCCAGTTGCTCGGCCACCCTTGACCAGACGTTTTCAATAGGTGAGATATCTGGAGAATGTGCTGGCCAGGGCAACAGTCGAACATTTTCTGTATCCAGAAAGGACCGTACAGGTCCTGCAACATGCGGTCGTGCATTATCCTGCTGAAATGTAGGGTTTCTCAGCGATCGAATGAATGGTAGAGCCACGGGCCGTAACACATCTGGTATATAACGTCCACTGTTCAAAGTGCCGTCAATGCGAACAAGAGGTGACCGAGACGTGTAACCAATTGCACTCCATACCATCACGCCGGGTGATACGCCAGTATGGCGATGACGAATACACGCTTCCAATGTGCGTTCACCACGATGTCGCCAAACACGGATGCGACCATTAGACTATCATGATGCCGTAAACAGAACCTGGATTCATCTGTAAAAATGACATATTGCCATTCGTGCACCCAGGTTCTTCGTTGAGTACACCATCGCAGGCGCTCCTGTCTGCGATGCAGCGTCAACGGTAACCGCAGCCATGGTCGCCGAGCTGGTAGTCTATGCTGCTGCAAACGTCGTCGATCTGTTCGTGCAGATGGTTTTTGTCTTGCAAACGTCCCCATCTTTTGACTCAGGAATCGAAACGTGGCTGCACGATCCGTTACAGCCAAGCGTATAAGATGCCTGTCATCTCGACTGCTAGTGATACGAAGCCGTTGGGATCCGGTACGGCGTTCCGTATTACCCTCCTGAACCCTTCGATTTCATATTCTGCTAACAGTCATTGGACCTCGATCAACGCGAGCAGCAATGTCGCGGTACGATATACCGCAATCGCGATAGGCTACAATCTGACCTTTATCAAAGTCGGAAACGCGATGGTACTCATTACTCCTCCTTACACGTTTCACCAGGCAACGCCGGTCAACTGCTGTTTGTGTATGAGAAATCGGTTGGAAACTTTCCTCATGTCAGCACATTGTAGATATCGCCACCGGCGCCAACCTTGTGTGAATGCTCTGAAAAGCTAATCACTTGCATATCACAGCATCTTCTTCTGTCGGTTAAATTTCGCGTCTGTAGCACGTCATCTTCGTGTTGTAGCAATTTTAATGGCCATTAGTGTAGTTTCTTAATCCTGCAGTCATTTTATTTTATTGAGATTTAGTATACTATTATTGTTCTTTCTTGCATCCTAGCTTACCATCCAATTTTCCGCCCGACATTTCCTCTGTGACATAGATCTGCTTCTCAGTCGTTTTGCTCTGACTGCATGCATTACTGTTGTTTCCAGAGCTTCTCTTTCAGTCGTGTTGTGTCAACCGACAGAAACACCTTCAAAATCCCATCTCCCTTGAGCGCTAGTTCCTCTTAATCCGTTGTGTTATCTCCCATGTTTCTGCTTCGTACGTTGCCATATTTTCTATAATAGTTTTACTTCTCCTGATCTCCGTTTCTGATGTAATACGTACGCTCCATAAAACTCCATTTAATTGCTTGGTTACTAGTCTCCTTTCAAGAAATGAAGTTCTTAATTTCGCTTTTACTGGATCAATATTTGTTAATAATGATTCCCAAATATTTGTATGAGTCCGCAGACCTTGCTGTCCCAAAATCCAACGGAAGATCTTTACTCATTCCTCCAGTGACCATCATTCTGTTTTCTGTAAATTATTGATTAAGCCCCATTTCTGGTATTCTCAGTGCAACTTTCTTACCATGCTGTTAATGTCATCTCAGTCGTCTGCAAAAATGGCTTGGTCATCAGACAAAATGCAAATTGAATAGGTTTTCAGCGCCTACAAACTCACTCATACTACGACAGGAATATTTACATAATCTTAAGATAAGATTCAATGTTTTTTTTTATTTTTTTTTTATCTCAGAGTTGCAATGCAACCTACGCCCACAGTTATGTGCTGGATCTATTACAATCTCTGGCATCCTTTACAGTTTTTACCATCTTGTAGTCATGCTTACATTTATCAACTGAAACGTCAACTCTGCCTCCCTGGTGTATTTATCTTTTCTAAATGCAAATTGATTGTCATCTACCACATCACCAATTTTCTTTTCCGTTCTTCAGTATGTTATTTTTGTCAGCATCTTGGACGCATCGGCTGTAAATTAAAATCTGCGACAATTGTAGCAACTTGTCGGCTCTTGCTCTCTTCGGAATAGTGAGGATGATATTTTACCGAAAGTCTGATGGTATATCGTCAGTATCATACATTGTCCACACAAAAATGAATATTCGTTTTGTTGCCACATCTCCCCGCCCCCAATGATTTTAGAAATTACGGTTGAATGTTATCCATCCCGTCTGTCGTATTTGATCATAAATCGCCCAAAGCTCTTTTAAATTCTGGTTCTATTGCTGGTCCTCAGTCTCTTCTACATCGACGCCTGTTTCTTTTTCTATCACGGCATCGAACAAGTCCTGCCCCTCATAGAAGTCGTCTATGTACTCTTCCCACCCATGCGCCCTCTCCTCTACATTTAACAGCAGAATTCCCATTGCGTTCTTAATTTTAACACCCTTGCTTTTAATTTCACCAAAGGTTGTTTTGACTCTTCTGTATGCTGGGTCAGTTCTTTGTCAATCATTTCTTTTCCAGGTTCTTCACATTTTTCATGCAGCCACTTCTCCTTATCTTCCCTGCACTTCCTATTTACTTCAATTCTAAGCGACTTGTATTTCTGTATTCCTGAATGTCTTTTAACGTTTGTGTAATTCTTTCTTTCACCGATCAGCTTCTTTTACCCATGATTAATTCGTGGTTACCTTCTTTGTATCTATGGTTTTCTTTCCAACTTCTGTGATTGCCCTTTTTAGAGACACCCATTCCTCCTCAACTGAAATGGCTACTGCGTACACAGTATCAATAGCCTCAGAGAACTTCAACCTTACCTCTTCATTCCTAGGTACATCCGCATCTCGCTTCTTTGCCTATTGATTTTTCCTCAATAATCACTTAAGATTCAGCCTACTCTTCATCATTACTAAATTGTAGTCTGGGTCTATATCAGCACCTCAGTACGCCTTACAAATTTGTATCTTATTTCGAAATCTCTGCCCAACCATGAAATAAGGTAACTGAAATCTTACCGCATCTCTCCGCCTTTTCCTAGTATACCGCCCCCTCTTGTGATACTTGAGTATATTATTTGCTTTACCAACTGAAATTTTTTGCAGAACGCAATTATCATTCTCCTCTCTCTGAGCCGCGCTGCGGCTCGTATTGGTGGTGTTTGTAGGTTTCTCTCCTCTGTTGGAGGCCAGACCGTATCGTTTAGTTGACATGTTTGCAGCTGTTTGTCTTCTTCTCGTGTTGACTGGCGCCACTTGGTTTCGCAAGTGTAGCCTGTTCGCTAGTGGCAGCAGTACTGCAGTAATTTAGTAACTGTGGCTCTATCTTTGGGTCGACGTGGTGGTTCTTCCGTGTCGTGTCAGTGGTCAGTTTGGTTGGAGACTCAGGAGGAGCCAGGTCCGCACAGTGCCAGAACACTCCGGGACCTCTGGCACCACGCATGGACTGCCCGAACGAAGGCTTGTGGTCACGAGGGTGTAAACCGGATCCTGCAAGTTTTAAGATGAGTGCATTTGGAGTCAAGTAGAGAAACCTCCACCATTGTGAGATCTTACGATTCTCCAGTGACTTGGGTTCGTGTTGCTGCTCATAGTGTTGCTGAGACGAAGAGCAGTGAGTGGAGTGATTGGGGAAGGCGGATCTGATTACCTTTCCTGGATTCTAGTTACTGTTTGTTGCATTCAGTTTTTTTTATTATTCGTTAAGTTCAACCAGTGGTATTTTTCCTGCCTCGTGGGCGCTAATGCCCCAGTGACCTGCCCGGGGGGTTAGTGTATGTAACGGCAGTGTAGTTTCCGCGCCTTGCCGCTGCTGCCCGGTGAGGCGTGTAGTTTTGACAGCTTTCTTGATTGTAGATTGGTTGGCGATTCTTCTACTCTGGTGGTAGTGATTCCTTTCTCGTTCCGAGCGCTCTAAATCAAATGGTTTAAATGGCTCTAAGCACTATGGGACTTCACTTCTAAAGTCATTAGTCCCCTAGACTTGGAACTACTTAAACCTGACTAACCTAAGGCCAGCACACGCATCCATGCCCGAGGCAGGATTCGAACCTGCGACTGCAGCAGCAGCGCGTTCCGGACTGAAGCGCCTAGAACCGCTCGGACACAGCGGCCGCCTGTGCACTCTAAGCACAGTATTCCGCGGCCGGAGTCCAGACTGCCGGTTCCGGCTTTGGCGTATTTTTACATCTTTGCATTTGGTTTAGTGGATGTCAGGAATTTCTTACATAATTGCCATTCTTGATGTTCCAGCAGGTTTAAATGATTGTGCTGTCAAGTGTACCATCATTTTGTCTCACCTGTTTGGTGATCAGTTGCTGTTGTATTTGCTGTTTTACTGTATGGTTTTTTTAAATTTTTTATACAATTGCCATTCTTGGCGTCACAACAGGTTTAAATGGTTGTGCTACCAAGTTTACCATCATTTCGTCTCACCTGTTTGGTGATCAGTTGCCTGTCTTTTTAAATGAACCTTGCTACTGCATTGCTGTTTTACAGTATATTTGTTAAATTTGTTTATAATTGCCGTTCTTGGCGTTAGAGGCCTTCAGCCGTGACTGTAGTTACTTGCCTTAAAATTCTAAATGGGATCACATAGGCTTGTTTTTAAGACGTTATTTGCTGTGTCTGTATTTTATGCTCATTTGGTAAATTGTAACGTACTGAAAGCACTATTATTTACACGGTTGTTTATTCCTTCATTAATAACGTGTGATGTCTTTATTTATTGCTGAGTCTGGCATTACCGTTTTAGAATAAATGTGTGTAATAGCAAAAGGGAACCAACAGTAACTGATTTCGGCCCCGTCCACAATCGTAACCGAATCCTGCCTTCCTTGACTACCAGGTTTCTACTACCAAGATAATATTCTCCCGTAACCCATTCTTCTACTCGTTCCCCTACAACCGCATTCCAGTCCCCCATGACTAATAGATTTTCATCTCCCATGGTGCTGAATTACCCATTCGGTATCCTTCTGTACTTTCTGTATCTCTTCATCTTCTGCTTGGACATCGTCATGTGTACCCGAATTATTGTTGTCGGTATTGGTCTGCTGTCGATTATGATGAGAACTACCCCATCAATGAACTGTTCACTTTAACTCACTCTCGACCCTACCTTCCTATTCATAACGTGTCGTACTCCTGTAATACCATCCTCTGCTGCTGTTGATATTACCCTATATTCGCATGACCAGAAATCTTTACCCTTCTTCTATTTCACTTCACTGATCGCACTGTGTCCAAACTCAGCCTTAGCATTTCCCTTTTCAGATTTTCTAGCTTCCCTACCAATTGAAACTTCGGTCATTTCACGCCCCGAATCGTGGAACGCTATCTTTTCGTTGGGTGTTCAATCTCTTTCACTTGGTGACCTCCAACTTGGCAGTCCTCTCACGGACATCCGAATGAGGGTTAGTCGAGATTATTTTGCCAACGGAGAAAGCATCTTGGCACCTTTTCAATTACAGACCACATGTCTTGTGAATACATAGTATGTGTCTTTACTGCAGTGGTTTCCTTTGCCTTCTGCATCTTCATGTTGTGATTCGTTACTGATATTCCTCATTTTAGGGGCAATTTACCCCCTCCAAGGGTAAGAAAGGGCCCTGAATTCTTATCGCTCCTCCGTCGTCTTTGACAAGGTCGTTGGCAGAATGAGGGTGACTTCTTCGGCCGCCATTGCTTATGACTTTTATTAAAAATTTAAGTAGTGGTAAGATTCGATGCAAGATCGATGACGTTTTGATTAGTATCCAGAAACGTGGCCTTTTTATTCTGCTTCATTTTCTTCGTTATTGTTCTTGGAATTTCACCTGCTTGGAAGTCACATGACAGCTGTTCAAGCTGGTAGTTTGGTACTTCATTAGCTTTTTTATTACAGTGGGGAATCCTAAGACTAAACACAGTGAGCTACCATGGTGGCTTCACGAAAAGACGGGTGTTCGTTTCACTAATTAGTTTGACGATTACGTTCGAATGTTTCCTACTTCCATATTCAAATTAATATCATAATAATTATTTAAATGAAAGTACATGTCTAATACACAACGTAAGTAAATCTGACTAAAAAGTATAGAATAATACCCATACACAATCATAATACCCATACACAATCAACCTCGTACAGATAGCCCTGAATATTTGTGATTGTGAATTTTTAGTAACTATGAAAATTCTTGTAAGATTCAAAACGAAAAGCGTGGGATGCGTGTAAGTGATAACAGTAGTGGTGTAACAGAAGGAAAGTGTTTCTATCCTGCCATAAATTGTATGTTACATGTGCCCCACGTCTTTTATTTTCAGAACTTTCTGTGTGGGGTTAGGAAACTATATGGGGGTAGGAGAAATTATTTACATCTTTCATTGTGATTTAGAAACATGACATACATGAAAATGCATTTTTATTTGAATTATTGTTTTCCATTTCTTAGTCTTATTTGTGTGAAATCGTTGAATCAGTATCGAACATTTTGACGAGATTATAAGAGAGACCTGTCGTATATTTCAGGTTTATTTCAGTTTGTCTTCATCTGATTCAACCAGCATGTTGCTTACTCTCACGAAAAGAACGAATCATTCACAATTGGAACAGGTACGGGGAGAAATGGTTGTGGTACACAAACTATCTTCCACCACACATTGGACAAGAAAGCGTACTAATATTGCCATATCATCCTGTTCTGTGCTATGATGAAACATTCAGACTTCTAGCTCATCAGGAGATTAGTTTAGAATAAATTTCAAAATTTGTACCGAACAGACAGACAAGAAAGTGCTATCCATATCCCCACCCCCCTTCCAGTGTCTCTACTCTTTTCGCATTGAACCGTAACGCATTTCGATACTACCAACATAACACGCCAGTCCTACAGGGCAGGCAAGATGTCATGTGTTATCAAACTATTTCACCCCCCAACCCCACCCATCAAACAGATCGACGAGAAAGCAAATTAATATGGCAATTTCATCCAGTTCTGATCTATGTATAAAATTTCAGGTCCGTTAAGTCATCGAGAAATTAGTATAAAATTATTTGCGAGATTTGTGCCGAACTGACAGACAAGAAAGATGCCTTATAAAAAAGTCGTAAAAAAGTGAATGTAGGTTCAAAAATTTTAACGTAATACTATGAAATGCTTAAAATATCATGAGATTTATAAACATCATGTCAAATCTATTTCGTGGGGCACAACACATTGTCAGACTTGACGAACCATTTTTATCGAGTTTATTGACAGTACAACTCAGCAGACACGAGACCTGTTGCAATATTTTTACATTTATGTCACAGACTGAGAACCCATGAAGTTAAGATCGAACATGAAGTCTTTTTTTTTTGGATTGATTACCTGTTTCAGCTGTTAATGTAGCCACCCTCACATCGTTAAACATTCTTGATTAGTGTTGGTACAAATGGTTCAAATAGCTCTGAGCACTATGGGACTTAAATTCTGAGGTCATCAGTCCCCTAGAACTCAGAACTACTTGAACCTAACGAACCTAAGGACATCACACACATCCATGCCCGAGGCAGGATTCGAACCCGCGAGTGTTGGTACAATTACGGTTACACAGATCATTAAAAACTTTCTTAAAGTGACAAAAATCTATACCTGACATAACAAAATACAGCTTTTCATCGTGTAACTGAACTGTAGTCATAAAACAAAGCCGTTGTGCCATTAAAACTTACTAATTGACACAACAAGTATTACATCACTTTGTAACGTAGACCTTAAGAATGAAATGATGCAAATATTGAATTTATAAGGGCATAACGCCTTTGTTTAGTGACCATCGGTCAATCACTGTGACCATGAGTGATGAAAAGCTGTTTTTCATCATGTCATGCATGTACGAGGGTAAGTCAAATGAAAACCTTAAATATTTTATTAAATATTATTTATTATGCAGAAGTGGTACAAAGATTTATCATTTTCCAAAATTATCTACCCCACGCTCAATGCAAGTCCTCCAGTGCTTACAAAGTGCATAAATTCCTTTAGAACAAAATTCATTTGGTAGTCCGCGCAAGCACTCATGCACCGCGTGGCGTACTTTTTCATCAGAACGGAACTTCTTTCCTCCCATTACGTCTTTGAGTGGTCCAAACATACGGAAATCACTTGAGGCAAGGTATGGTGAGTAAGGTGGATGAGGAAGACACTCAAAATAAAGGTCTGCGATTGTTGCAATAGTTGTACGGACAGTGTGGGGCCTTGCTTTGTCATGTTGCAAAAGGACACCTGCTGACAGCAATCCATGTCTCTTTGATTTGGCTGCAGGCCGCAGATGATTTTTTAGGAGATCTGTGTGTGATGCACTGGTGTCAGTGGTCCCTATAGGCATGTAATGCTCCAAAATGACGCCTTTTTCGTCCCAAAAGAGAATCAGCTAACCTTTCCTGCTGATGGATAGGTTCGAAACTTCTTTGGTTTTGGTGATGAGAAATGGCGCCATTCCTTGCTCGCTCTCTTCGTTTCCGGTTGGTGGAAGTGAACCCAGGTATCGTCAACAGCAACGACTCTTGCACGGAAGCCATCACCTTCTCGTTCAAAGCGCTGAAGTAGTTCTTCACAAGCATCAACACGCCGTTCTCACATTTCAGGAGTCAGCTGCCGTGGCAGCCACTGTATGAAACTGGAGCACATCATGTACAATGTGGTGTGCTGACCCAAGACTAATCTGTAAAAATGTTGCAGTGTCATTCAGTCTCACTCGGCGGTTTTCGTTCACTGTGGCTTCAACTGCTGCAATGTTCTGTGGAGCCACAACTCGTTGTGCCTGACCTGGACGAGGAGCACCTTCCACTGAAGTCACACCATTTGTGAACTTCCTACTCCATTCGTAGACTTGCTGCTGTGACAAACATGCATCACCGTACTGAACCTTCATTCGTTGATGAATTTCAATAGGTTTCACACCTTCACTACGCAAAATACCAACAACAGAACGCTGTTCTTCCCTGGTGCAAGTCGCAAGTGGGGCGGCCATCTTTATACTGATACTGCGACGGTATGTGTGCATCTTCACTATGCTGCCAACTAGAGGCCATTCTGCACGCTGTTTGTAGCACGCTTACCAACTTACAGGATAATGGCGCGGAATTTCGATTTTTTTATTACAAATTTAAGGTTTTCATTTGAGCCACCCTCGTATGTGGTCATTTTGAAAAGGATTTTAACGATATGTGAAGCCGTAATGGCATCCACACTCATCAAGAATGTTTTAATATCTGCAAATTACTAGATTTTCAGCCGAAACTAGTAATCAATTCAAAGACGATATTGACTTCATGAGTTCTCAGTTCCTGACATAAATAAAAAATGATCAGTTTTATCAAAAAGAGAAATTTTGCAATTTTGCGTCTTGAATAAATTGCTGCGACCTTCATGTATACACTCGATAACAACAGAATCAGATAGCGATTACAGATGGGCAGGGAGCCGTTACCTGATCTCGTCGCGCACGTGCGAGTAGGCCTTGCGGTGCAGGCGGTAGCGCAGGCGGCCGGCGCGCAGGTCCAGCTGGGTGAAGGTGTCGGCGAGCTGCAGGTGCTGGTGCGGCGGCGAGCCCTGCAGGTGCAGCGCGCCGTAGCGCGGCGCTGCCGTCAGCCGGTACTGCACCTGCGCCGCGTCGGTGGGCAGCGGCGCCGTGCGGAAGCTGAGCTGCGCGTCCGTCAGCAGCGCGTCGCGGCTGCCGTTGAGCAGCAGCTCGTGCGCGCGCTCCGCCACCAGCTGCAGCTCCGTGAACGTCACGCGGAAGTCGTACGTCTTGGGGCTCTCCACGTCCAGCACCGACACCTTGAACTGCCCACAGCGCCACCGTGAGGTCGAGGCACAAGCCGTATTCTCGTCGTCACATGTTTAACATTGCCCTATGTATTCCTTCGCAAGAGTTGTTACATCGCCGATGACACCGCAGCCCAACGCCTTATCCAGAATTATCTTGACCTTTTCGCCGCACGCTGTAACTAGCGGCTCCTGAAAACCAATCCTTCCAAGACCCAGGCAATCATCGTAGGTCGTGCCACTCGCTCGTTCCGTCTCCTGGATTTCTCCCTTACCATCTGCGCACGTCCTATCCACCTATCCCCCACCCTCACCTACCTTGGCCTCACCATTGACCTTCATCTCACCTGGATCCTTCATCTCCGCCCCATCCAATCCAAGGCCCACAACCTCCTCCAACTCCTCAAACTCCTCTCTGGCGAGACATGGGGGTTGCCCCCTCGGCCATCCTCCACACCTACACATCCTTAATCCGTCCCATCCTCTGTTATGCCAGTCCCTCCTGGATATCCGCCCCCCCCCCCCCAAATTCTATAAGTCCCTCCAGATCCTTGAGCGCCATGCACTCCGCCTCGCCTTCTGTATACGCCTCCCTCCCCCATGTGGATCCTCTATGACCTGATTCCTTTCCCTCATCTGCTCCTATTCCTCGAACATGTCCGCATACTCTACATCTCCCACCGCCTCGATCCCCCTCACCCCAGGGTTGCTCCTCTCCTCTCCGATCCCCGCCCTCTGCCATGCCTTTACTGTTGTGTCCCCCCTACTCTCCCCATCTCTACACCCTTCATCTCCTTTCCCAAGGTGGCTTCCGTCAACTCCCCCTCCTGGATGAGGGCCTCTGTCCCTCGACTTATCCCTCCCATCAATTCTGATCCTCACCCCCCCCTTTCCTCTGCCATTTCCATGGGCTCCCTCTTCCACCCCTTTCATCTTGTTTTCTGCCCACCTAACCTCTCTCTGCCTCCACTCTCCCCCCCCCCCCCCCCTGAGTCCTTTTGTATACCCCTCCTCTGCCTTTCCCCACTCCCTGTCGCGTCTGCCCAGCACCCGCCACACTATTGTGTGTCCTCCATCGGCTCCTTTCCCTTCTCCCCCCTCTTCGTTTTTTCCTCTCCTTCAAAAATGGCTCTGAGCACTATGGGACTCAACTTCTGAGGTCATTAGTCCCCCAGAACTTAGAACTAGTTAAACCTAACTAACCTAAGGACATCACACACATCCATGCCCGAGGCAGGACTCGAACCTGCGACCGTGGCGGCCTTGCGGTTCCAGACTGCAGCGCCTAGAACCGCACGGCCACTTCGTCCTCTCCTTCCCCCCCTTTCCTTTCCCCGTCATCTGTCCAGGCTCCCCCCATCTGCCCTCGGCTGTGATATATCATATTTGTGCCAATTTTGTAGTGCAGTGTTCAAGTGAATGTTCAGTGTTGTTCGTCTTTCCAAAGTGTTGCGAACAGAAACCATGCTGTCCTGGGTGTAAATTTTATATCTCTTGCGAACAGAAATCAGACTGTCACCATGATTTCTTAATTGTCTGTCTATTCTTTTACCTGTCTGCTTCATATGTATTTTATTAGCATCATCAACTCTTTGTTCTATGTTTTAAGTTCCACGATTTTCCGCCATTTTACCATTTAAGTCACCGATTTTATCACCTGGTTTTATTATTTATTATCTTCATCTATTTAAAACAAATTCTGTAGGCTGAAGAGCGGCGTACTAAGCTGCTGCCAGCCCGCCCCCTTCTGGGGGAATCGAAACTCAATAAAGGAAAAAAAAAGTTGTTACATCATTACATTGCCCTATGTATTCCTTCGCACAAGTTGTTACATCATTTGATTCTCCTCGTCACGGAACTTAGGCCGCGGCCTGTCGATTACAGTTATGTGCGAATAGCTGGCCACACACCACACACCATCGGATTTCGGCGAAGTATCACAATGGCGGTCGAGTGCCGAGGATATTTTTGACTCATTCGGCTGCCGATCTCAGGCCTTTATTTTTCACTAACGTGACGGCCTCGCCCGTCGGATCAAGTCTCTCAAGTCAGCATGAACACCTCGTCTCCTCATTCGTGGGGTAAATTGGCGGATTTTCATGGTTTATCCGCTGACCCAGGACTGCAGTACATTCTCAACATGTCAGAGGTCACAGCAGACTCATTTAGTAGTTGCGCTGTGTCTCGCGGAAATTGGGCTTACAGACATCATTTTACTGTAGTATATTTTCAGATTTTGAAACTGGTTTCTATCGTTATGAGGAAGTGAATATGCGCTCTATTATGAAGAAAATTGTGGCAGTCTGTGGTAATTTCTACATTATATACTCTTATACAGGGTGGTCCATTGGTAGTGACCAGGCCAAATATCTCACGAAATAAGCGTCAAACGAAAAAACTACAAAGAACGAAACTCGTCTAGCTTGAAGGGCGAAACCAGATGGTGCCATGGATGGCCAACTGGATGGCGCTGCCAAAGGTCAAACGGATATCCACTGCGTTTTTTTAAAAATAGGAACCCCCATTTCTTGATACATATTCGTGTAGAATGTAAAGGAATATGAATGTTTTAGTTGGATCACGTTTTTCGCTTTGTGATAGATGGCACTGTAATAGTCACAAACGTGTAAGTACGCGGTATCACGTAACATTCCGCCAGTGCGGACGGTAATTGCTTCGTCATACATTACCCGTGTTAAAATAGACCGTTTACAAATTGCGGAAAAGGCCGATATCGTGTTGATGTATGGTTATTGTGATCAAAATGCCAAAAGGACGCTCGGTATCCTGGACGGCATCACCCAAGCGTCCGGACCGTTCGCCGGATAGTTACGTTATTTAAGGAAACAGAAAGTGTTCAGCCACATGTGAAACGTCAACCACGGACTGCACGAAATGATGATGCCCAAGTAGGTGTTTTAGATGCTGTCGCGTCTAATCCGCACATCAGTAGCAGGCAAATTGCGCGAGAATCGGCAATCTCAAAAACGTCGGTGTTGAGAATGCAACATCAACATCGACTGCACCCGTAACATATTTACATGCACTAGGAATTGCATGGCGACGACTTTGAACGTCGTGTACAGTTCCTCCACTGGGCACAAGAGAAATTGCGAGACGATGACAGATATTTTGCACGCGTTCTATTTAGCGACGAAGCGTCATTCACCAACAGCGGTAACGTAAACCGGCATAATACGCACTATTGGGCAACGGAAAATCCATGATGGCTGCGACAAGTGGAACATCAGCGACTTTGACGGGTTAATGTATGGTGCGGCATTACGGGAGGAAGGATAATTGGCCCCCATTTTATCGATGGCAACCTAAATGGTGCAATGTATGCTGATTTCCTACGTAATGTTCTACCGATGTCATTACAAGATGTTTCACTGCATGACAGAATGGCGACGTACTTCCAACATGATGGATGTTCTGCTCATAGCTCGCTTGCGGTTGAAGCGGTATTGAACAGCATATTTCATGACAGGTGGATTGGTCGTCGAAGCAACATACCATGGCCCGCACGTTCACCGGATCTGACGCCCCCGGATTTCTTTCTGGACGTTCCCTGAATTACTGGTTCAATTTTGTGATTTTTTTCACTTTTTCCAAATTGCAGATCCTAACAACTTTTTGTAAATTGCAGTTAAACGTTATAATTCTTCTTGTCTAACATTAATTTTTATTTCAGATTGCTGGATACGTGTCCCAAAAATTTCGCTATATATATAGTACGTGATAAACTTTCATGAATTATGTTTGCTAATTTTGTCTGAACGTCAAATTGTCTACTGATTTTGTCTATTGTTTCTCAATATACTGAAAAATGCTTTGTTGAAATCAGTAAATGGTACCATTAAATATACGTTTGCTGGTTCACGTTCTGTGTTGAGTTATTAATTATGTTAAAAAAGATTTTCCGAGCAGGGTACGCCCTACCGAAAACCATGCTGACATTTTACCAGTTATTTGTCGAAAGTTTCTTCAGCTCCCATGAAGTGAATTTTTCAGAATATTTTGTATGCCACTGGCAGAAGTAACGATTTTTGTGGACTTTTTCTCCCTTTTTGTGTGGCGGGTGGATCAATGCTATTTCCCATACATCTGGAATCTTTCCTGTTTTCCAAATGTTGTTAAACATCTACATCTACATCTACATGACTACTCTGCAATTCACATTTAAGTGCTTGGCAGAGGGTTCATCGAACCACAATCATACTATCTCTCTACCATTCCACTCCCAAACAGCGCGCGGGAAAAACGAACACCTAAACCTTTCTGTTCGAGCTCTGATTTCTCTTATTTTTTTTGATGATCATTCCTACCTATGTAGGTTGGGCTCAGCAAAATATTTTCGCATTCGGAAGAGAAAGTTGGTGACTGAAATTTCGTAAATAGATCTCGCCGCGACGAAAAACGTCTTTGCTTTAATGACTTCCATCCCAACTCGCGTACCATATCCGCCACACTCTCTCCCCTATTACGTGGTTATACAAAACGAGCTGCCCTTTTTTGCACCCTTTCGATGTCCTCCGTCAATCCCACCTGGTAAGGACCCCACACCGCGCAGCAATATTCTAACAGAGGACGAACGAGTGTAGTGTAAGCTGTCTCTTTAGTGGACTTGTCGCACCTTCTAAGTGTCCTGCCAATGAAACGCAACCTTTGGCTCTCCTTCCCCACAGTATTATCTATGTGGTCTTTCCAACTGAAGTTGTTCGTAATTTTAACACCCAGGTACTTAGTTGAATTGACAGCCTTGAGAATTGTACTATTTATCGAGTAATCGAATTACAACTGATTTCTTTTGGAACTCATGTGGATCACCTCACGCTTTTCGTTATTTAGCGTCAACTGCCACCTGCCACTGATACTGGTCTTCGGATGACCTTACTAGACGGTAAATTACAGCATCATCTGCGAACAACCTAAGAGAACTGCTCAGATTGTCACCCAGGTCATTTATATAGATCAGGAACAGCAAAGGTCCCAGGACGCTTCCCTGGGGAACACCTGATATCACTTCAGTTTTACTCGATGGTTTGCCGTCTATTACTACGAACTGCGACCTTCCTGACAGGAAATCACGAATCCAGTCGCACAACTGAGACGATACCCGATAGGCCCGCAGCTTGATTAGAAGGAACGGTGTCAAAAGCTTTCCGGAAACCTAGAAATACGGAATCAACCTGAGATCCCCTGTCGATAGCGGCCACTACTTCGTGCGAATAAAGAGCTAGCTGCGTTGCACAAGAACGATGTTTTCAGAAACCATGCTGATTACGTATCAATAGATCGTTCCCTTCGAGGTGATTCATAATGTTTGTATACAGTATATGTTGCAAAACCCTACTGCAAACCGACGTCAATGATATAGGTCTGTAGTACGATGGATTACTCCTGCTACCCTTGTTAAACACTGGTGCAACCTGCGCAATTTTCCAATCTGTAGATACATATCTATCGGTGAGCGAGCGGTTGTATATGAGTGCTAAGTAGGGAGCTATTGTATCAGCGTAATCTGAAAGAAACCTAATCGGTATACAATCTGGATCTGAAGACTTCCCCGTATCAAGCGATTTGAGTTGCTTCGCAACCCCTAAGATATCTACTTCTAAGAAACTCATGCTAGCAGCTGTTCGTGTTTCAAATTCTGGAATATTTCATTCGTCTTCCCTGGTGAAGGAATTTCGGTAAACTGCGTTCAATGACTCCGCTTTAGCGGCACAGTCGTCGGTAACAGTACCATCGGCACTGCGCAGCGAAGGTATTGACTGCGTCTTGCCGCTTGTGTACTTTACATACGACCAGAATTTCTTCGGATTTTCTACCAAATTTCGAGACAATGTTTCCTTGTGGAACCTATTAAAAGCATCTCGCATTGACGTCCGTTCCAAATTTCGCGCGTCTGTAAATTTTAGCCAATCTTTGGGATTTCGCGTTCTTCTGAACTTCGCATGCTTTTTCCGTTGCCTCTGCAACAGCGTTCGGACTTGTTTTGTGTACCACGGGGGATCAGTTCCATCTCTTACCAATTTATGAGGTATGAATCTCTCAATTGCTGTTGCTACAATATGTTTGAATTTGAGCCACATCTCGTCTACATTTGCATAGTCAGTTCGGAAGGAATGGAGATTGTCTCTTAGGAAGGCTTCTAGTGACACTCTATCCGCTTTTTAAAAAAATTATTTTGCGTTTGTTTCAGGTGGATTTGGAAGAAACGGTATTGAGCCTAGCTACAACAACCTTGTGATCACTAATCCCTGTATCAGTCATGATGCTATCAGCTCTGGATTGTTTGTGGCTAAGAGGTCAAGTGTGTTTTCGCAACCGTTTACAATTCGCGTGGGTTCGTGGACTAACTGCTCGAAATAATTTTCGGAGAAAGCATTTAGGACAATCTCGGAAGATATTTTCTGCCTACCACCGGTTTTGAACAAGTATTTTTGCCAACATATCGAGGGAAGGTTGAAGTCCCCACCAACTATAACCGTATGAGTGGGGTATTTATTTTTTACGAGACTCAAATTTTCTCTGAACTGTTCAGCTACCCTATCATCGGAGTCTGGGGGTCGGTAGAAGGAGCCAATTATTAACTTAGTTTGGCTGTTAAGTATAACCTCCACCCATACCAATTCGCTCGGAGTATCTACCTCGACTTCACTACAAGATAAACCACTACTGACAGACACAAACACTCCACCACCAATTCTGCCTAATCTATCTTTCCTGAACACCGTCTGAGACTTCGTAAAAATTTCTGCATAATTTTACCATTTGCTGTGTTGTCTTTGGTTTTGATGACTTAATGCTGCTATTGTTATTGTTATTATTCAGTATCATTGTTTATGTTGATCGTAATAATTATCCTCCTAATAGTATCTCAGATATACTTAAATGAACCGCAAGTACAATTAAAAATTGAGAATACATAGAATATAAAAACCTGAAGGTCTAAATCTGATCCATATTAGAAAAAATTAACAAATATAGAAATAAAACAATTGTCTATATGTGAATCGTACCGAACCATAAATAGCGAACAAACAATAAATATTTAAATGTCACTTCTTAAAAAATTATTAATTAATAAACAATAAAACTCCGGAATAAAGTTTCGAAAGGGCGCAGGCCGAAAGCATAAGGTAAACGACGATACGGGTGGCAAAAATGTTGCGCTAAAATAGGCTATTTTTCGAGCGTGAAGCATGTAAATTTTAAAGGCGTATTGTACAGATTTCACCGTATAAGCAAATACTGAAGCCACAAAGTCGTCTTGCAGTCTCTCATCTCTTTCAGTATTCGAGTTCGAGGACTATAGTTCAAACTGCCGCAATGATCAGTTTTTTTGAAGGCACCAAAATGGCACGTATGTATCTTGGAACAACACATTCCTGTTCACACAAAACATTCGACGCAGAAAATCCACCAAAATTCAATATTATTTCTGCTGTCTGCCGGATCGGTAGCCATCGACTATTCTTTTAGAAATATTTCTCGAAAAAACTAAGTTCGACATTCTTATAGCCTCTTTTCAACGATTTTCCTCACGTCTGTTTCACTCCGGAATACGAGGGCAAGATCACGTGGTTACGATTGAAAGAAGAGGGAGAGCGACTGTCCAGTGAGATTTGAAATCAGAACTACGTAGAACAAAAATTTATCACGATAATTAGCAAAAACACTGAAGACTTTACATGATTTAGCATGCGTCACTGTATCATTTTCGCTGCACGATTTAGCATGCGTCACTGTATCATTTTCGCTGCAATAATTTCGTAATGATTGATAGGTAAGGAGAGCGTTACAACACCCAGTGCAGTGTGAACGATGTCAGATTGCTGAGCGTTCATTTGTTTGGACTAGGATCGAAGGAAGAGTGGACAATCTAGAAAGAACACCTACTACAATAAACCTAGAATGAACACCTACTAAAATAAACCTAGAAAGAATACCTACTACTGTGCGACAAGTTCAGAAACAGATATGGTTGCGTTGATGGCTTTGCGACTGTTAGATATGGGCAGGTGGTGTGATATGCGATCTCTGCTTGGTCCAACTCTAAATGTACGAGCTGCAGGCGATGAGTAAAGATTCTGTTGCGTTGCTGACACAGATTTTCATCAAGTGTCTTCAGCCGAGTGGTCGTCAAAGAGCCAGTACTAACACTGTGTGGCGGCAACTCGCATATGTACCGATCTTACTATTAACTGATGGCATACGTAAATCGGTATGTTGCGAGCCCACAGTAGACTAGACGGAAGATTGGGTTTAACGTCCCGTCCTCATCGAGGTCATTAGAGGCGGTAACTATAATAAAGGACGCGGCAATCTGGCCAGGTCGGACCGCTGAACGTCAGGATCATTCCGACCATTTCGCGCAGCCTGTTCTGTGCTTCAGATTTCTGCCACTCTCAGCAACCCAAAAAATTGTGACACTGTAATTTCCTGACGAAGTGTTCTCGTGTTGTATTTGTCAGCCGTTTATTAACTGATTAACAAAAGTGATTTTACACGATGAGAAATATTTGCTAAATGTTGTGAAAAGCGCTACTTACCCCTCTATCCCTGAGGTAGCTCACGGCCGAATTCACCAACGTCAGGTGAAATTGAGAGAGTCTTAAAATATTAGTTTCTCTCTTAAGTATTTCTGTTTTTTACTGAACAGGAAAAATATATTCTTAAGAAGCTCTTTAACTTTAGTCTATGTTTTTGGATTCGGCTGTTAATTGCCAGATGAACACTATTACGAAATGCGGCTTAGAACCGCAGGCCGCAAGAATTCGTCTTCATTCGGGCGCACAGTTTGACGACTACTGCTTTAAACAGTCTGATAATGACCACTGGATGTCGAAAATGGATTCTGCATTTAAAAATATTTTTTCTGACTGTTGTCCGGAGAAAATAAAGTTAATTGGTAAATTACCTACTCTCCATTTCATAGACGGAGACGCCTTTTTCTTGCTGCAATCTATTTTCGTTCCAGATGCTTTTCAGCTTTTATATTTAGATATTTTCAGTGAATGTAATCGGGAATAAAACAGGTTTGGTTTTACATGCAATACTCAGAGATCAAATTGTTCTCGCCATAAAATGACATTAATGAATTACTACTGGGAGTTATTCGTTTTTTTTTTTTTTTTTTTTTTGCCGCAACCTGTATTTACACTCATCCTGCCATAGGTTAGATTTCGCGCTGTCACTTCGCTATAAAACATCGACACATTTTCACATCGCGATCTGTTTTTTGTAGTTCTCATATTTTTTAAGCTAGCTGCTGCGGAACCCCACTACTGGTCTAACATTAACTGCAGATTTTTCTTAGGACAATGTGATTTCTCTCGTTACTGTGTCTTCACCCGGTGTCTCTTTTCTTATTTGATTAAGGCAGAGTCGCCAACCTAAGGAAATAAATGATGCATATCTAATGATTGTTCACTTCTGCTGTCTCTCTCTCTCTCTGTAACTGTGTGTATGTGTGCGGTTTTTGTGTTTGTTTGCGCATGTGTGTGCATGCATTTTTCTTTTACTTCAGAGATGTTAATATAATTCTAACACATTTGGCGTGGAGGATGTTGTACTGTGGGTAGTCGTGGAGGGGGTCTCAGAAATTGAATGTGGATGTAATAGCAAATACTAAATGACAAACTCTCTCAGCATCCGTAATGCAACGGCTTTTATTAACCACTAATGTCGCAAACTGCAACGCAGACGATTAACATGTTCGAAATGTACGCTGGCGTATAGCAAAAATATAATTAGTCTTTGGGAATTTATTTTGGAACGATAGGTTATAAAATATTTCCCAGAAATATTTTACACTTACATGTAATTACAGCCTTATCTACTTCTCTGTATCTTTTGCGAGTATCAAGGACTATAAATAAAACTTCATTGCTTTCCAATGTAGAAATAAATAGATATAAGCCACGTGTAGTCACTGACATTTTAAAATTTCTGTAGTTCAATGTCTTTAGGGTATGTACTTCCGAGGATCTCATAAGCTTTGAACAACCATGAACTTACACCTCTGTAAACCCATTACATTTACCATGGAGCCTAATAAGACCTCAGGTACTGACAACTTCATAATTTCCCACTCTGTACCGGCAAAGTTTTCGAAGTTTGATACTGTGGCAGACCCTGCAGTGCAATACCAAAATATTTTACGGGGATGTCGATTAAAAGATGCCGCGCGGCATGAGTCGGTAGTCTGCCTGTGGTTTCAGCTTTGTTCGTTCCTGTTTTTTGATGGACAAAGCTACGAGGAAAGACGTCATACTGACTCGTATATTTGAAAAATTCAATTACGTTCTAATTCACCGGCACATAAATTTAAAAATATAACGAGCATTTTATGTCATTCACATACTGTCAGATAATATCAAAGCACAAACATTGACAACACATTACCAAATTGCTTCATGAAATCAACAAGATTCCAGTTTCTGTTCATTGATGAGCGTAATGGGAAGACAATAAGAAACTGAAATTACTAATGTGATTTTTTCGAGAACAGTTACCGGTTCGTCTGCGTTTTATTTCCAGTTAAAAGAATCTATTGTGGCAAGCAGACGATAACGATCAGAGTTGTTATTCTCATTATCATCATACCCAGCTTTGATTTATGCATCCTTGCCTGTTCCAGTTTCAAGGTGATTGCAGGTCATCTTTCCATCTCTGCTTAACGACGCCCAACATTCCTTTTCCCTTGAGGTGTATGTTTATACATCACTTTAAGTATTCCTTCTTCTGACATCCTTTGAATGTGTTCAAGACATTTCTTTCTCTACTCTTCTGTTTTCTGATGTATACTTTTGACACCCAGTTCATTCTTTATTTCACTATTTTTGATCTGATCGATGAGTCTGTAACCAGACATCATAAAATGTAAGAAACAGGCCAACGTGAAGTAATCTCTTAACCAATCTCCATTATAGTTTGTAGTATGTTGTCTTGGGAGTCCCATCCATGCTACCTCTGTCCTACTCCTTTGTCTGGCTGTCCAACTCTGTGACTCATACATAAGAACTGGTTCTTCCATCACATTATAAAATGTTTGTACTGTCTTTTTTGTAACGCTGTTTTGAGGCGCGAGCTATTAACAGTACCATTCAACTGCTGGTATATATTCTCCCATGATGTGTGTCGCTTATACTCGATAAAGTCTTCTTGTTTCTTTGAATGTAGATACTTCACGTTAGCCTGTTTTTTACATTTTATGATGTCTGCTGGTTCTCGGTTTCGGATTGGAGGTCTCCTTTTGTTTTTTTGTGTCATCCTTTTCCATAAGGCTTCACCAGCAGCTAGTGTATTTTTCCCATTATTTCTTTCCACTCTCAATTAATGTTCTTTATTCTTGCACATGTTTTAGTTCTTCATCTAAACGTTTTCTGTGTAATGATTAAATACTTGGATGTTGTAGCAAATGTATTCTATAGACTTCTTTTAGTGCTCGCGTTTTGATGTGCTTTTATTGTTATACAGTGGAATTCTTAGTTTTGATATTACCAGAAAATGGTCAGTACTAACATCATATATTCTGTAAGCTGGTGTGTGATTGCGCTCTCATTTGCAATAACATAGTCTATTATAGATCTAGTACCCCTAGCAGACCATTTAAATTTATAAATACCTTTATGGGGAAAAACTATTTGTTATCCTTAATTGGTTGAAGGCAGAAAAATGTCTTAACTGTCTCCATTACAGTTTTCAGTATGTTCTCCATGTGGTCCCACTGTTCCTTTAATGATAGGTTTACGTTCCCTCGCATTATTAAATGTTCTATAATAGGTACTCTATTAATCGTCATCTACAAGCATTCGCAGGTTGCAAGCGTTTCTTTCCTCTTTGCCTCCTCTCGTGCATACCCGCCAATTACACTCACCAGCTTCCCCAATATCTTTAACCTTAAGTTTATCAATCTTTCATTTATGGAGATATATGATTGCAACCATTTTCTGTGGGTACTTTTGATCATAACTGCTACTCCAACTCTTACCCGTTCATTTATACTTACTGCACTCTATATCATAATATAACCATCAAGTTCTTTGGAGCCTTGTAGTTTCTTCTTTGTTCCTGATATTACCGCCATATCAGTTTCTGCAGTGTTCAATTCTATTGCTACTTCTTGTTGTTTCGTGCTCATTCTTCTAACATTCCGTGTCGTTATTTTACACATTTTCCCAATCATTTTGTCACACTTTCCGGATTTATTATGAAAATCCATTAATAATAGGGATCAGCTTCGTTAATTCTTTCGAGTTGGCGCTTGCTCTCCTCCGCAAAAACTCGTGTGTTGAGTTGGGAGCGTGATAGATAGTATTGGGAGTTTCTTTGTGAAACGGTGTGGATGGATGTATCAATACCATTTTAATAACGAAAATGAACCAGTGACAATCACCAGTACGTTTTACCGCATGCGCGGCCGTGCTGTTCTATATTGTTTTGTGTTGCGAAAACGTACTGTCATTGGCGGCACGGTACGTTGTGCAAGAGCCCTGCAGGCAGCGAGTTTGAATAACCAGAGTTTACATTCAATATTACACTATGCTACGCGCTCAGGAAAACTGCGAACATTACGTGTTTATACGCTAGAGCCTGGATTAATTCTGTTACGCTAATTCCGATCTGGCGTTTCATGCAACATATAGTACAGTAAGCTTCATTGGGCTTTCCCCTGTATGAAGACGGAAATGAATAGAACTTAATCATCCATTCATCTGTCGATCCAGTTCAGCTATAGTGAAATACAATTTCAAGCTAACGGACAGTCCAGCTTTAGTACGTTAGTTCGTTTTGCAGCAATCTGTACATATTATAAATTTAATTTCCCCGCCATGCTTTTCTGTCTGTATGTGAGGGTGCTACCGTAGGGATTTTGACGAGGTTTTCACTAAGACACTGATTCACGAGGGAAGTTTATGTGTATAATTTATTACTGATAATTACTCTATGGCAGTGGACATTTAAAAGAGAATGGTCGAATCCTACATATCGAAACCCACACTGAATTTTTTTTATGCAGGAAGACTACAACCAAAGAAATACACCAGTTAAATTTTAGCTGCTAGCACGCACTGGAAGTATTTTTTGAGAACTGTTGAAGTTACTCTTTTTTGTCGCACGGTGAACCGATTGCGACAGTGGTTTGTATAGCGCTTCCTGCCTAGCGCGGTTGAGGGGTTTGGTTGGGTTGGTTGGGGGAGGAGACCAGACAGCGAGGTCGTCGGTCTCATCGGATTGGGGAAGGGCGAAGAAGGAAGTCGGCCGTGCCCTTTCAAAGGAACCATCCCGGAAAACTTAAATCAGGATAGCCGGACGCGGGACTGAACCGTCGTTCTCCCGAATGCGCGGTGGACCGTGACGAGAAAACGTAGCTCCGTGTAGTTCTGATATCCAGAGCGACACAAGCGAATCTGAAGCACTTAAGCCGCACGAAATAGTCGCTAATTATTAATGTTTTGAATAAGATGCAGTTAAATAAATAAATAAATAGCGAAATCACTATGAGAGCCACCTTTCAAGCTATTACAAAAACTTTTTTCGTACAAATAGTTTTACTGTTTCTTGAATAACTCCCCTCAAAAACTTAAAAACTTCTGCATGCGTTCTTCTTATTGCTGTTTGGTGATATTACTGAACAATCTTTATGGTTCGATTCCCTGTGTTACAAAATGGTTCAAATGGCTCTGAGCACTATGGGACTTAACATCTGAGGTCATCAGTCCTTTAGAACTTGGAACTACTTAAACGGCCGGCCGTAGTGCCCGAGCGGTTCTAGGTGCTACAGTCTGGAACCGCGCGACCGCTACGGTCGCTGGTTAGAATCCTGCCTCGGGCATGGATGTGTGTGTTGTCCTTAGGTTAGTTAGATTTAAGTAGTTCTAAGTTCTAGGGGACTGATGACCTCAGCAATTAAGTCCCTTAGTGCTCAGAGCCATTTGAACCATTTGAGCCACTACTTCAACCTAACTAACCTAAGGATATCACACGTACCCATGCCCGAGGCAGGATTCGAACCTGCAACCGTAGTCGTCCCGCGGTTCCAGACTGTAGCGCCTAGAACCGCTCGACCACCGCGGCCGGCCCCTGTATTACAAATCAACCAACATTTTGCTTGCCCCTTTCTTTCTAGGTTCTGGTAGAAACAAGAGCAGAAATC
This sequence comes from Schistocerca serialis cubense, assembly GCF_023864345.2. NCBI lineage: Eukaryota > Metazoa > Arthropoda > Insecta > Orthoptera > Acrididae > Schistocerca > Schistocerca serialis. Next base: position 621,084,368 of record NC_064642.1, on the reverse strand, counting down.
TTGCCGCCGATAACTGGTGAATCATCATCAGATTCCAAGTCTTTGGCTTCTCAGTTTCTGCATCGTGTGTCGGTCAAATCAGATGAAGCCCAGTGTGATTAGAATCAGCATACTGCATCAAGCTGCATCCCCCTTCAGCCTGTCACGAGAGTTTCGTGTAACAGTACGTACTTACACAGAGGCAAGTCATCGGTTTCCTGTCCAAAACAGATCATCCTACGCCCTTAGTTTTACTTCTTTGTTCCTTTTTTTCCTAGCGTTTAACTCTTATAGTACGAGGTTCGCTTTTTCAAGATCTGGCAAATTTTATTTTATTTTGTTCTGGGGCAGGATACCCTTCCTAGAGGCTATACAATCTAAGCGAGAGAAGGCCTGTGCATTATCTGTCGTCAATGATTCATGTAAGTATTTTTCTCTGTGTTATCCTAATTTATCAGTCCAGCATTTATTTAAACAAGCGTATGAAACTTCCTGTAGACCGTACTCGAACTGGTTGGTCTACTCGACCATGGTCGTCAATCCGCTACGCGGATTCGATCCGGAGCTGGCTCAGTTCCCTGCCTCGCAATCTAGTACGCTGCGCACTACGCCATATGAGCGGGTCGGATAAATCTTAACTTCTAAATACTGTAATATCTCCGAAACTGCCAACATAATTTAAAAGGGTGGAAGGCCGTTTAATGCATTTCTTTTAGCACTCCGATAGTAGCAGCAGAAAAAGCGAAGTTGATGCTGATATCTCCGTTATTAATGTACATGGTGTTCGTTCTAGGCGTATACATAAACAAATGATTGTAATGAAAGAACTCGTCGTTTTATGTTGTTGAGTAAATAAGCAATACACTGAGACACTCGTGAACGTGTGGTCCTCACCATTTTATGAACAGTTTTGAGTCGTACTGCGCATGCTCACAATTGTTTACTGTGCAGCAGGCAGTCCTACTCCTGACAGCCAACATTGTGGGGCCGCACTGAAACGTTCAGTGTGAGCTACACGTGTTCAGCGGTGTCCAAAGAAGAGAATGGAAGGGAGATCCTGCCACAGGAAAAACCATTTATCAGTGGGACAGAAGTATTCGAGAAACGGGAAGTCTGATATCAATTGCTGGAAAACATCCTAAAATGCAGATGAATGAAGAGACCGTGGAAAGTGTGAAGCATTCCCTTGAATCCCAGGTAAATACATTAGAGAAGCTAGTAGGGAAACAGCTGTCCCCCATTCTACGGTGCACGACATTGTGCGCAAACGTCTCCGATTGCGTGCTTACTAACTCCAACTTTTGCATCACATTAAACCTGAGAATCACCGCACGCGATGTGATTTTCATGTTGAAATGTTGCATTGTACAGACGAAAACAAAGACTACCTTAGTGCACTGTTGTTCAGTGATGGCTATCTTCCACGTGTGTGGCAGAGTTAACCGATATAACTTTAGAATATCGCGAAATGACAATCCAGGAGATGTGACTGATTACGAAAAGGACACACCAAAAGTTAATTTGTGGTTGTGATTACATAAACATGGTGTGGTTGGTCCATTAAACGGAGTCTACAGTGACAGGGCACAACTATATTGAATGTCGGTGAACCATGCAGTTCCACAGATGTCTGACGACGTCATTTTCCAACAGGATAGTGGTTCAAATGGTTCAAATGGCTCTGACCGCTATGGGACTTAACATCTGTGGTCACCAGTCCCCTAGAACTTAGAACTACTTAAACCTAACTAACCTAAGGACATAACACACTCCATGCCCGAGGCAGGATTCGAACCTGCGACCGTAGCAGTCGCGCGGTTCCGGACTGAGCGCCTAGAACCGCTAGACTACCGCGGCCGGCCCAGGATAGTGCCACACCCCACTATCATGGGGATATTACGATATCCCTACCTGAAACTTTTCCCTTAGCGTTTGAGAGTAAGAAGGGATGGGTGTCGGTCTCCCACTGAATTTCAGTGTATGGGTTTTTATCAAGAACATTATTTACTGAACGAAGGTTCGAGATCAGTTCGATTTGACAACGGACCTACGCCGCAGTAGAGGCCATAGCACCTATTACGCTCATGAACATCTGGCGAGAAGTGGAAAACCGTTTCGATATCTGTCGAGCTACAAAAGGTGGCCACACTTAACTGTACCAAGACGCATAAAAAAATTTGAGCTCCTGTGTACGATGTTGGGCAAATAAACTTATCTATCTTTATAGGTGCTGAACTATAAACAAATGTTTTTTATACCTCTGGGCCTGGACACCCGTTAAAAGGAGTAGACGAATGAAAACGAGGGAGACGGAAAAAGTAAGTAATTTTTTGTTATTTCAGAACAAATTCTTATAGCTGTTAATACGTTTATCCCACTGTGGGACAAGACGGTTCATTCCTTCATAGAAAAAAATGTTTACAGTTGCCTACAGAAACATAGTTGTTTCCAGGCGTGCACATCTCCGTCCGAAGCAAAGGCATGGCCACGAATGTCTTTCTTCAGGGCTCCAAAAATACGGAAACACCATCGAGCAAGACCAGGACAGTAAGGAGGATGTGTATCGGCTTCTCAGAGAAACTTACGCAGCGTAGTTGAAACAACGTTGATAACATGTAGACGGGCATTTTGCTGGCGGGTGCTTCTATAACGGTGCGTAAGTTTCGCTGAGAAGCCGTTACACATCCTCCGTACTGTACTGGTCTATCTCGATGCTGTTTCCCTATTTTTGGAGCCCTGAGGAAAGACATTCGTGGCAGTACATACGCTTCGGACGGAGATGTGCACGCCTGGATGCAACTATGGTTCTGTAGACAACTGCAAAAATGTTTTTTTCTATGAAGGTAGCGACCGTCTTGTCCCATAATGGGATAAACGTCTTAACAGCTAAGAGGATTAGTTCTGATATACTAAAAAGTTAGTTACTTTTTTCGTCTCCCTCGTTTTCATTTGACTGGCCCTTATAGCTATGGATAGAAACTATGCGTCATTTTATACACTTAATTTGAGTGAAAACAGGATAAGGATATTTTAAACAATTCAGCAAATATCTGAGGTGTAAAGCTTAATTGAATCGCAGTGTATAAACAAAATGATACATTACCATGTTAAAATTACAGAGGGATAACTCTATTGTACTTATCTTAGAAAATAGATTAAGGAATGACAAACCTACGTTTCTCGCACTTGTAGACTTAGAGAAAGCTTTTGACAACGTTGACTGGAATACTCTCTTTCAAATTCTGAAGGTGCCAGGGGTAAAATACAGGGAGCGAAAGGCTATTTACAATTTGTACAGAAACCAGATGGCTGTTATAAGAAAGGGAAGCATGAAAGGGGCATGAAAGGAAAGCAGTGGTTGGGGAGGGAGTGAGACAGTTGTAGACTATCCCCAATGTTATTCAGTCTGTATATTGAGCAATCATTAAAGGAAACAAAAAGAATAATACGGAGTAGTAATTAAAATCCATGGAGAAGAAATAAAAACTTGGAGGTTCGCCGATGACATTGTAATTCTGTCAGAGATAGCAAAGGAGCTGGAAGAGCATCTGAATGGAATGTTCAAAAATGTTCAAATGTGTGTGAAATCTTAAGGGACTTAACTGCTAAGGTCATCAGTCCCTAAGATTACACACTACTTAACCTAAATTATCCTAAGGACAAACACACACACCCATGCCTGAGGGGTGACTCGAACCTCCGCCGGGACAAGCCGCACAGTCCATGACTGCAGCGCCACAGACCGCTCGGCTAATTCCGCGCGTCTGAATGAAATGGACAGTGCATTTAAAGGAGGATATGATGAACATCAACAAAAGCGAAACGAGGATAATAACCCGGGACCTCGTGCGCGGGAAGCGAGAACGCTACCGCAAGATCACGAGCCGCGACACACTTAAAGTAGTAAATGAGTTTGGGTATTTGGGAAGAAAAATAATTAGGAAATGAGACGCCTAAAGTAGTAAATGAGTTTTGATATTTGGGAAGCAAAATAACTGATGATGGTCGAAGTAGAGAGGATATAAAATGTAGACTGGCAATGGCCAGGAAAGCATTTCTAAAGAAGAGAAATTTGTTACCACTGAGTATGGATTTAAGTGTCAGGAAGTCGTTTCTGAAAGTATTTGTTTGGAGTGTAGCCATGTATGGAAGTGAAACGTGGAGGATAAACAGCTTAGATAGGAATAGAATAGAAGCTTTTGAAATGTGGTGCTACAGAAGCATGCTGAAGATTAGATGGGTAGATCACATAACTAACGAGGAGGTACTGTATAGGATTGGGGAGAAGAGGAGTTTGTGGCACAACTTGACTAGAAGAAGGGATCGGTTGCTAGGATATGTTCTGAGGCATCAAGGGATCTCCAATTTAGTATTTAACGGCAACGTGGAGGGTAGAAATCGTAGAGGGAGACCAAGAGATGAATACACTAAGCAGAATCAGATGGATGTAGGTTGCAGTAGGTACTGGGAGATGAAGAAGCTCGCGCGGGATAGTGTAGCATGGAGAGCTGCATCAAACCAGCCTCATGACTGAAGACCACAACAACAACAACTCTGTTGTAATTCCCGTTATAAAATATTCGTCAAAGTATTAATAAAAAATTTGTCCCATTTAACGATGCTCTATTATCTGGTGTCCGATTTTAATTCCGAAATGAAATATCATGTACAGAATGCGTTTTTTCGTTTACACAAATATCCACAAAAAAGAGTTTTATTCACCCAGTTACTGTGTGTTCATAGACAATGAGAAGGCATATGACAGGGCGAAACGAAATGCATAATGGGAAACACTTCAAAATATAGGAACCCCAGAGCACTCAATTTCAGCTGTACAGTGCCTTTACGTAAACAAGAAGATAAAGATTGACCGTCATAAAAGTGAATCAGTCTCATAAAGCTCTTAACGACGTATCAAAAGGAAGGGTCTTAATTTACACACACTTTTTGACGTTTATGCTGAAGGGGTCGTGAGAATTTTTCTTAAAATATAAACAATACTTTTATTATTGACAGTATAAATTGTAGAACCTTACGGTTTGATGACGACCAATTATTTTTTGGATGTGAGGTCCGCCAGTTATGAAAAACACCGTTTTTCTCAGTACCCAAACATGTTTCGGCACCACTGTGCAATCATCAGCGGGTTTCCGAATTTATTTATTCTGCAATGTGGACATTTTCGTTAAATGATTATAAAATTATGTGTATTTTTAATTCAAACAACAGATCGTAACCTTTTGTAAATACCTTTACATTTGGTGTGCATGAATTTTCTGGATCACTGTTGTGTTCATTACTAACAGGTAGCTTGTCATCTGCAACCAAACGATGTTGATGAGAAAGTTTTTTGTAGGGAGTTAACCTATCTTCTAGAATGTAATTTAGTTCTTCGCGATGTTTTCGCTAAAAATTAGATACAGACAGTAATACATAAATTAAACCGGCTTCCTGTTACACATGGTGTAAAAATTTCCACAAGTGAAATTAAAGTGATGGCATATTGAGGATCTGAACCAATAGCGGCACGGTTTGTACTAAATGAATAAATAATCGTATTTTACACTGACAGTGATGAAACTCATGGGCTTCCTCCTAATATCGTTTCGGGCCTGCTTTTGCCCGGTAGAGTGCATTAATTCGACGTGGCACGTACTCAACAAGTCGTTGGAAGTTCCCTGCAGAAATATTAATACTACCTGGCTCTATAGACGCCCATAATTGCGAGCTGTTGCTAGTGCAGGATTCTGTGCTCCATTATGGCCCATAAATCTTCGGTTAACAAAATTATACACTCCTGGAAATGGAAAAAAGAACACATTGACACCGGTGTGTCAGACCCACCATACTTGCTCCTGACACTGCGAGAGGGCTGTACAAGCAATGATCACACGCACGGCACAGCGGACACACCAGGAACCGCGGTGTTGGCCGTCGAATGGCGCTAGCTGCGCAGCATTTGTGCACCGCCGCCGTCAGTGTCAGCCAGTTTGCCGTGGCATACGGAGCTCCATCGCAGTCTTTAACACTGGTAGCATGCCGCGACAGCGTGGACGTGAACCGTATGTGCAGTTGACGGACTTTGAGCGAGGGCGTATAGTGGGAATGCGGGAGGCCGGGTGGACGTACCGCCGAATTGCTCAACACGTGGGGCGTGAGGTCTCCACAGTACATCGATGTTGTCGCCAGTGGTCGGCGGAAGGTGCACGTGCCCGTCGACCTGGGACCGGACCGCAGCGACGCACGGATGCACGCCAAGACCGTAGGATCCTACGCAGTGCCGTAGGGGACCGCACCGCCACTTCCCAGCAAATTAGGGACACTGTTGCTCCTGGGGTATCGGCGAGGACCATTCGCAACCGTCTCCATGAAGCTGGGCTACGGTCCCGCACACCGTTAGGCCGTCTTCCGCTCACGCCCCAACATCGTGCAGCCCGCCTCCAGTGGTGTCGCGACAGGCGTGAATGGAGGGACGAATGGAGACGTGTCGTCTTCAGCGATGAGAGTCGCTTCTGCCTTGGTGCCAATGATGGTCGTATGCGTGTTTGGCGCCGTGCAGGTGAGCGCCACAATCAGGACTGCATACGACCGAGGCACACAGGGCCAACACCCGGTATCATGGTGTGGGGAGCGATCTCCTACACTGGCCGTACACCACTGGTGATCGTCGAGGGGACACTGAATAGTGCACGGTACATCCAAACCGTCATCGAACCCGTCGTTCTACCATTCCTAGACCGGCAAGGGAACTTGCTGTTCCAACAGGACAATGCACGTCCGCATGCATCCCGTGCCACCCAACGTGCTCTAGAAGGTGTAAATCAACTACCCTGGCCAGCAAGATCTCCGGATCTGTCCCCCATTGAGCATGTTTGGGACTGGATGAAGCGTCGTCTCACGCGGTCTGCACGTCCAGCACGAACGCTGGTCCAACTGAGGCGCCAGGTGGAAATGGCATGGCAAGCCGTTCCACAGGACTACATCCAGCATCTCTACGATCGTCTCCATGGGAGAATAGCAGCCTGCATTGCTGCGAAAGGTGGATATACACTGTACTAGTGCCGACATTGTGCATGCTCTGTTGCCTGTGTCTATGTGCCTGTGGTTCTGTCAGTGTGATCATGTGATGTATCTGACCCCAGGAATGTGTCAATAAAGTTTCCCCTTCCTGGGACAATTAATTCACGGTGTTCTTATTTCAATTTCCAGGAGTGTAGAAATCATTAAGAGAAATTTCCTTAAATACGGTAAAATTTCAACGCAAGAGGCAATTGAATTTATTGAACTCCTACAGCTCATTACTAGTTTTAAATATTTTACGTTTAATAACAAATTTTATATTCAGGACGATGGTTAGCCATGGGGTCCAGTATTTCAGGAACTATGGCGGACATTTTTATCAACGACCTTGAAGATAAAGTTCTAAATTCTGACGATAACATTATGGATAAAATTGTTTACTACAAACGTTATGTTGACGACACTCTGTTACTTGTCGATGGTTCCCGTGAGGACATTGAGGAAATAGTAAAAAAAGTTCAACGACGCACATAATAAAATAGAATTTACAGTGGAGTATGAAACTGACAATTGTTTACAGTTCCTGGATCTGAATATAAAAAAGCAGGGCCACCAACATGCGTTCTCCGTTTATAGAAAACAAACTACGACTGATGCCGTGATCCCGAATGATTCATGCCATCCGCAGGCTTATAAAGAAGCTGCTTTCCGTAGTCTCGTGCATAGGGCAGTCAATATACCTATGAGCGAAAAAGATAGGGAGACTGAAATTAATACCGTTAAGAGAATATCGATGAATAACGGTTACAGAATAGATATGGTTAAAAAACTCTTACGGAAAAGTAATAAGCGCAAAAAGAAAAAACCTGATGGAGAGAAAGTGAAAATTATAACGATGCCATACTACGGAACAGTCTCACAAAAGATAGCAAATATTTTTAAGCCATACGATGTTAAAATAGCTTTTCAGACTAATAACTTAGTGAGGTATAGCCTTAAGCACGATATTGGCGAGAAGAGAAATAAGTTTGAAAGATTGGGAGTTTATAAGATTCAGTGCAGAACCTGTGATGCAAAATATATAGGGCAGACAGGAAGATCATTCGCGATCCGGTATAAAGAACATAAAGATGCGTTCAGGTTAGGAAATTATGACAAATCAGCTGTTGCGAACCATGTATACGAAACAGGCCATCCCCTTAATAGCATACAAGATAACGTAGAAATATTGCATGTAGAAAAGAAAGGGAGGAAACTTGATTTACTAGTGGAATTCGAGATAGCTACCCATGAAAAGAAACAAAGCAATATTCTAAATGCACAAGATAATTTTAAAGAAATGAGATTTTTTAGCGGGTTTTTAGAATTATTTTAGGGTAGGTAAGCGACTTTAAACTTGTAGCATGTCACTGACGGAGTTGCGACAGGCTAACGATGGCAGACCAATGCAATAAGGAAATAAGGCGCCCAATAACATAGCGTTACCGTCAAGCACACGGCTGTAACCACGCCACAACACCTAGGCACGTCAGTCCACAACAGCTCCCGAGCCGGCACAGTGCGACAGCATACTTGGTAGCCATGGGACGGCCATCGACTTGTGTCAACAACTTCAGTGTAAGACGAGGACCCACAGTCCAATATACTTTTAATTCTGTTTTACTCTATGGACTTCCCAACTATTTGTGATGGTATTTTGTCTTTTTAGTCCGTTTAATTTCATGACATAGACTTAACAACCTGATGATGAGAGCATTGTCTCTTGAAACGCGTTGTTAAAATATATGTATAAGACTCGCAGTTGAATGCTAATAGTGATAACCAATTCCATCGTTGCTTGGGAACATGACGTCTAAGAATGGCTGCAAATCGTCTCCAAGTATCCGAACATTCACAGCATGCAGTCCATTCCGTGTAATCACAGAACACACCATTGTGGAGCCACCCCAAACCTGCACAATGCCTTGTTGACAGCTTGGATCCATGGATTCGTAGGATCTGTGCCACACTCGAACTTACCAAGTGAAATTGTAACTCAAATGACGAGGCCATGGTTTTCGGGTAGTCTACGGCCCAACCGATATGGTAACGAGCCTAAGAGAGGCGCTGCGGACGATCAAGTCCTTCCTGTTAGCGAAGGTACTCGGGGTCCGTCGTCTACTTCCATAGCCAATTAACGCCAGATTTCGCCCACTGTCCAAACGAATACATTCGTCGTGTGTCCTACATTGACTTCTGCGGTTATTTCATACAGTGTTGCTTGTCTATTAGTACTGACAACTCTACCCAAACTCCCTGCTCTTGTTCGTTAAATGAAGGCCATTTGTCACTACGTTGTCCGTAGTGAGAGGTAATCCCAGAAATTTGGAATTCCAAGCATTCTTGAACCTGTGGATCGTGGAATACAGAATTCTCTAACGATTTCCATAATGGATTGTCCCATGCGTGTAGTTCCATTCAAAATTTGTTAATTCCTCATACAAAGTTTGTTAATTCCCGTAGTGGGGCCATACGTCAAAAACCTTTTCACATGAACCACCTGAGTACCAATGGCAGTTGGGCCTATGCACTGCTGTTTTGCACCCTATGTACGCAATACTGTCACCGTCTGTACATGTGCATATCCTTAGCCCATGACTTTTGTCTCCTTACTGTATGTACATATCAGACAATGTTGTTACTAAGTTTCAAAGATTGAGGCAGTCTGTAGCACAATGAGACCCTAGTCCAGTAATAAAAAATTATAGCTCTTCCGTTATTGTATCGATGCGACGGTTGAATTTAAACTTCTGACCTATTAAGACAAATTGACCCGTCTGAAATGAGGTTTCTCCGCTATGTAGCGGGACAGTCCCTTCTAGATTATAAGAATATTGGAAAACAGGAATTAAAAGTGGAGTCAGTTACAGGTGTTACAAAAATTTACAGGATAAAATGGAGGGATCACGTTCAGTGTACGATAGACAATATAGACACGCACACTGTTTTGCAATAAAGTCCCAGAGGAAACTTAATATTGGTCATCCTTTAGAAAGATGGTGCGAAGAGGCCTGAGGAGGAACAGGCCAATAGGTATAATCCATGATGTCGATGATGATAATGGCTAGATGTTATGATTATTTATGATCGACAAAGGACGCAGGATAAGAAACATACATTATGTTGCTGCAACACTGTTCCGAGGTTGGTATTCGTTCGTCAAAGAATGTATGTATCGTACGGATAAACTGGTAAAGTCACTTTGGGAATCACCAGCAAATGAGTCGGAATACTAACAATCTCCTTGACAGAGTCGGTCGCTGCATTTGATTGTAGTGGAGGTACAGTCCTGTTACGCACGTCCAGCGTCCTGCGAGCGGGTTACTTCTGAAAATTCTTCTGCGTTAGAAATAAATCATTTCGGCGAAGGAACACGTCAAACAATTCTCTGCCATGGGGCGGATAAAACGACAGTCTTTATTAAACGTTTTCGACAGTTATCCCGGAGATATTTTGAATTTATTTTCGTTTGCGTAGCAACTGAAACGTAATGCAAGACAAGCGCTTCTCTTGTGGTTCAGTGGGCCTTTACAGTTTCAGTGACGTGAAATCTGCTGTCTCCAACTCGTTTAGGAAACTGTCAGGTATCGCTGGTCCACACAGATCACGTCCGTGCCGGCAACTGCCGCTGTGATTCCTCACGACGACTCGGAAAAGGGATACGGGAGCATTCAGCGCTTGTGTCGGTCTGCCAGATTCATATCACGTAGCCGATCAGAGACGGCAGCGGAAGAGCAGTCGCAGTTCACAAGCGGCGAGCAAACCGATACGTCGCGCGGCAAATTGCGACTTCAGAGCCACGCTGGGCTCATAGCGGGCGCCGCCATCAAATTCCTCTGAAAAATACATACCGGCTCACCGTCTCCAGCGCTGCTTACGCGTCTGGTGGATCCAGACAAGATGAGGAACAAATTCACGCTAACGGCTTTGCCTAGAGCAGTGGTTCCCAGCCTTTCATAGACGATTACCCTGAGTGCAATTAGATATTAGGTTGCCCCACCCCACTGCCCCACTCACCTCCCACCACTCACCACTCACCTCCCCCCCCCCCCCCCCCTCCACTCCATTACCAACATTAGCTCCTACTTAAACGTAAGAATGAAAAATAATTTTCTTTGAGCACTTTTATTTCTAAACTGATGAAAGATGAATTATAGTTCGCTTTTGTGTTTTAATAAGCCACGGACTATGAGTCAATGAGACGATAGGTGCTGCTTGTGTGTAACAATATATATGTGAGTGTTTCTCAGTCAATACACATCATACATGAAGTCCCAAATCCATTCAGTCCCTTGTTTTTTAACTGTTATCATAGTCAAAAATCTACTTTCACATTTATAAATATTGACTCCCACATTTCCGTGTGTGAGTGTGTGTGTGTGTGTGTGTGTGTGTGTGTGTGTGTTTACAACGAATGGTGAATCATCGTGACTGCTACTGCAAATCCTTCTAACATAAGAAAGCCTACTGTCCCTAGTGAGGGTAGTCACTTGTTACAAAACATGCCTCCTCTTCAATACTCCTCTTCCTATCAGCAACTGCTTCAAGTACAACCCCATTTGAAATCATCCATGTCAAAATGTGTGCACTGTACTTACTATTTGTAAATCTCTTGATTGTTGGACTCCTCTGTGGTAGAAACTATCAGGCTTCAGGGTGTTAATGCTTTGTTTCTAGCAACTATAATAATGATAATAAATAATTTAAAATCCTGTGTACAGCATAGTATTCTTTGTGTAGTTACTGTTGTGTCATAGTGTCAATTAATTCATTTATCAGTTTCGAACTGAGTAATGAAGCACTTTCTGGTCTGTTGGATGAAATACCTACAACATGTAGAAGATATTTTCATCGTATATCTAACTTTTGTTATGTATGGTTTCGTATGTATCGTTTTTACGATCACTGATGTATGGTAGAAAACACAAAGTACGTGTGCACTTGGTGGAGTATGTGAAGGGTCTAAAACCTCCGAGGCATATTGTCATGCATTAATGCTAGTGAATGAGAAAAAGTAATTATTGATAACTTTATATTCAATATTATTTTTTATAAAATATAGTTCCACGACTGAAACGTAATGAAACGTTTTTCGTTTTTACCCTTGCGAAAATCTGATTTTACCCTTCATGGAGTAATTACCTGCAGGTTGGGAACTGCTGGTCTGGAGCATCATTTTAAAAAGTAAGGCAAAGGCAACTACAAATGTATGTTCCTTGCGCTAACATTCTATGATGGCTGCAAAGTCTCGTACGCTAGTTGTGAAACTTTTGGAATTATGCGACTATAAGGGTAACCTTCAGTGGTGTGTTGACATGTATTATTTCGCAAACATTGATACCATTCTTTGATAGAATATACACTATCTAATAAACGTTACCTAGACACTTATTAGTGGAGATTAATGTGAGGTTTTCCCACCCTTCTTTTTGATACCTTCGCTGGGGACACTTTCAATAAGGTGTCTGACTGTGAAGAAATGGCAGTCCATTCTTCCTGATAAGTCGAAACCAGAGAAGATAGCGATGTTGGACTCTGGGATCTGGAGCGAAGATGACGTTCTAACTAAGGGGTAGCCAACCTTTTTCACCTACGGCCCACCTTTGTTTCTCTGTTGGTGATGTGATTGTGGAGAGGCAGTGCGAAGTAAGAATCACAGCTAAGCGAGGACCAGGTAGACCTCACGCACTGACGGACAGGGACTGTCGAACACTGCATTAAATTAGCGAAACGAATCACTACAGAATTCCAAAGTGCTAACAGCTGTCCAGCTAGTACAACGACCCTGCATTGGGAGTTAGAAAGAATGGGGCACAATCATCCTGCAGCTTCTCATAAGTAACAAATTTCCTTTGTAAAAGGTGAGCGTGGTAGTCTAAAGAGCGACGCCAATGATCAATGAATGACTGTAAACAAGTCATTTGGGGTGATGGTTTACGCTGCATCTTGTGGGATACCGATGACAGGGTCTGCGTTTGTCGAATGCCTGGAGAACGTTACCTATGTAGTACCAAAAGTGAAGCGCTGAGAAGGTGTTGTTAAGGTACCGGGATGTAGTCGTTGTTACTGTGTGTTCACCGTATTGCGCTAAAAAAAACGCTAAATATGGAAGGACATGGACACGTTTTACAACGTTGTGTGCAGCGTACAGTAGAGGAACGTTTCGGAAACGGTGATTGTATCAGCATGCCAATCCATCTTATCAGCAACGTCTGTTAGCCAATGGTTTGTGGACAACAACATTTCACAAATGGACTGCCCTGCCCGGAGTCCTGACCTGCACCAGATTGAACACCTTTGTGATGAGATAGAACACTGATAGTCAACTTGGTCTCTACCAACCACTACAGAAGGAGGACGAGGAGATAAGTGTTTAACATCCCGTCGACAACGAGGTCATTAGAGTCGGAGCTGAAGCTCGGATTAAGGAAGGATGCTGCAAGAAAGCAGCCGTACCCTTTTGAAGGAACCATCTCGGCATTTGCCTTAAGTGAAACTTCCTGGCAGATTAAAACGTTGTGCCGGACTGAGACACGAACTCGGGACCTTCGCCTTTCGCGGACAAGTGCTCTACATACTGAGCCACCCAAGCAAGACTCGCGCCCCGTCCTCACAGCTTTACTTCTGCCAGTACCTCGTCTCCCACCTTCCAAACTTAACATAAGCTCTCCTGCGAACCTTGCAGAACTAGCACTCCTGAAAGAGAGGATATTGCGGAGACATGGCTTAGCCACAGCCTGGGGGATGTCCAAGAATGAGATTATCACTCTGCAGCGGAGTGTGGATATGAAACTTACTGGCAGATTAAAACGGTGTGCCGGACCGAGACTCGAACGACCGAAGACAGGTTTCAACCATCGTCCTCCAAAATGCGGGTCCAGTGTGCTAACCATGGCGCTACCCCGTTCGGTCGCCCACTAGAGGGCGTCTAGTTGGGCAGCTTTAGACGGCATGAAATGTCCGTGACGGATTTGTCATTCAGGTGACATCCAATGAGTAGCCCACATTCGAAGTCACTGTGCCCGACTGACCTGCTGTTTCTCCTTCTCTACTGATAGAACAATACTTCTCGCCTCCTTTTACACTGGCGGGCCTGCCTCTAGTGACATCTAGTGGTCGAGTTAGTATTACATAGAGGTGTCCGAACACTTCTGATCAGACGATGTACATCGCGTCGGTGCAGAAAATGAACTGGAACCTGCAGTTCGGTGTCGCACTAACATCCTGGGAAATACTGCTTTGACCCGTGACGTCATCAAAATGGAAGAATTCCCTAGCTTGTGGTAATTTGTTTCTCCCTATATTCTTTCTTTGACGAGCTCTAGTCCCGCAAGGTATACAGGACAACCTCTGTGATGTTTGAGAGATACGAGAGGGGTAATGGCGGATGTGAAGCTGATCCTGGAGGGGAGGGGGTGGCGGGAGTGGGCCGTGAGTCGTACCCGGATATCCCGGTCCGTAGAGCTTGCGGAGGTTCCCTGTCCTTTACATAGCTTAGTTTTAACCTGCGAGCTAGTCTGAGATTTAAGGTTTCCCGTGTAGCCTGAAATCACTTAAGGTAAGAGATGGGATGGAATCTTTGGTAAAGGGACGTTTGATTCTCTTCCCCATCCTTCCCGATTCCTATTTTCTGCTCTGTCTCTGATAATCTTGTCGTCTTCAGGACGTTAACCAGTCCAAGCCACTGTTCCGTTTCCAAGGACCTGGTTAGCTACAGGTCTTAAGAAGTGATCTTACTCTCTCACTAACAAGACATACAGCAAAATGTTTTCGTTGAACGACGTTTAGCATTGACATAATAATCACCTGGAAAATTACTAATTGTCCGTGATTTTTTTCGTGGAACTGATTCAGGTCTTCTCTCAGGGGCGGATTCCGTCTAGGTCACGTAGTCTAGTGGCTAGGGCGCCAAGAGGAAATTAGACAGCGATGGACATCACAAAAATAAAGCAGAACGGCATGTAATTTGAAATAGGGACTGCAATGCAGCAGCTTGTAAACAAGATTAATAGTGATTATATAACTAATGACTTAGAGGAAAGTAAATCTCGATGAAAAGACATCACGTCGTAATGCAAATTTTCTATGTTAATGCATATATTCATGTTATCTCATCGAAATACATCTACTTCTTTACTTCGACGCGCAAGTCGCCGAAGGGCCGTCAACTCAAAAGACCTGCACCAGGCGACCGGTCTACCCGATGGGAGGCCCTAGCCATACGACATTTCACTTCTTTTCTTTCGGTGAATAAACCACACTGATTTGTTTCGTTGTTAACCTAAGGTGAAGGTTTCCTTCCTACATATCCCCTTTGCGTCCAAAATGCGATACCACATAAGTAGTGGTTGGCCTTTCCTTGGCACCACTGTACTTTCCCTTTCCGCAGCACATAGAGAACTTTTAAGTGGTGGATACTTGATATGTTTATTTTACGTAATTCAAGTGTTAATACACTTTTTGTAATATGGGATATTAATTTTGTAGAGCAACTGTAGCCATGTATGGAAGTGAAACATAGACGATAACCAGTTTGGACAAGAAGAGAATAGAAGCTTTCGAAATGTGGTGCTACAGAAGAATGCTGAAGATAAGGTGGGTAGATCACGTAACTAATGAGGAGGTATTGAATAGGATTGGGGAGAAGAGAAGTTTGTGGCACAACTTGACTAGAAGAAGGGATCGGTTGGTAGGACATGTTTTGAGGCATCAAGGGATCACAAATTTAGCATTGGAGGGCAGCGTGGAGGGTAAAAATCATAGAGGGAGACCAAGAGATCAATACACTAAGCAGATTCAGAAGGATGTAGGTTGCAGTAGGTACTGGGAGATGAAGACGCTTGCACAGGATAGAGTAGCATGGAGAGCTGCATCAAACCAGTCTCAGGACTGAAGACCACAACAACAACAACAACAGAGCAACAAAAACGCATGAAATTTAAAAACTTCCAAAGTCGAAAACAGATTACTTTTTTGGGGATGGGTCGCCTCTCAAATGCCGAAAGGGGGATCATTGCTTTTGGGTGGGTATACTACAACCTTGTCATAATGGTGATAATGGTCGAATAACTATCACGACGCGATCGTACGGCGACCTACTGAGATACGTGATTGGCTCTACGAATGTTTTAATGGATTCAGAATTCTCAACAGAAAGGAAAGTAACGTTCTGTGTTTTCTAAGGACGTTCCAATTATCGGAGCAGTTTTGGTTTCCACAAATTCTTGCAAATCTCTAAATTTTCTTTTGACTAAGAATTAGTCTGCCGAATTATTTAAGGGACATTCCTAATATTATTAGTTGTCTCAGAATTTCAGAGTAGAAGTTTTCGAGAAATGTTTGTTATTCCAAGAATTTTGTGTTTACAAGCATTAAGAGCAGTCTCTTTTTTAAACACGTGTCCTCATACTTGAAACATTGTGATATTAATTTACATCTGACTGATTGCCATATAGAGCAGTGAGAGCAGTGGTCTCTAGTGGTGACCTGTGGTAATCGTTTTATATAGTCAAACGATAGTACCGAAATGAGATCAAAGGATCTACTACAAAGTTGCATCGTGTGCGATGCACGCAAATTAGTTGCAATGCAGTTCAGGTCGTCCTGATGTTTTGACCATGACAGTACATATAGGTGCAACCTCAAAAATGTGGAAACAATTCGTGGTGACACCTTAATTTCCGATCTGGGAAAATCTTCTCATCTAGCAATTAACACTGAAGCACCAATCGCGGCCATGGCATTAATGTACATATATGGAGAGAATGAATGTATACATTGTATTGCGTGATATAGCTCTAGTACCGAGTTAAAAGCTGTGTGCGTTCGTGACAGTTCATTTGTGCACTGAGCTTTGTACGCTGAATTGCACATGAAAATACTGGATCCAATGTTAATGAGCGCTTCGCAATTCCACAGCCTAAGAGACGTTAACGTTGTCTCCCTAATTGCAGTTGGTGGACGCTACTGTCCTGCACGTTGTACCTTAGTAATAATGTCAGTATGTATTCCTTCGTTGCAGAGTTTCATCTCTGAACCTCTTCCAAAGAAAGAAGAGCCTAACAAGTAGTCATCTCGGTCTGATCACTGTACCATCAATGCACGGTAGACGTTGAAAATGTGAAACCATTTTTCAACTCCTTTTGGGTTTGAATGAAAAGTAATCACAATAAAATTTAAAAAAAGAGAAACGACAGTCTACTGATCCCGAATGGTAGCTGCTATCCCCCATCATTTCCAAGTGAGACTGTTTTTTTGTCTGTAATGATCTACTCGACGATGGGAAATTAAACCGTAATATTTCTGCCTGTTCAGAGGGGGCGGAACAACACCTCGGAAGAAATTGAGTGTGAGACGGAAAGGCTACACTCCATCGTTTCAGGGAGAGAGCAGAAGCAATTCTGACATTGCACTTAGAGTTGTGGAAAGACGACTTAGCGTTCAGAAGTATATAAGCCAAGGTTGCAGCTGTGCTCTAGTTTTGCTGAAGTTTTATATTCAAGAATCAAGAAACAGGGAAAAACTGGAGAAGGTATGAAACTGTTACGGGTACAAATGCTGACGACATTGTTGTTAGAAGACGTAGCACATCTGGCAGAAAGGAAGGAAGACTCAGCTCTGTTGAAAGCAGTATTCAGCATACCTACCACAGGAACCGGTGTAAGGGCGAGGCAAGGAAAGGTGAAGGTCATGAGCAGAAGCCCTTAGGAAAGACTACTTTACTGGAATGCTGAAGCCAGGACGATATCAATAACAGACTGGCATTGGCGAAACAAGCTTTCTTGAATAAATGATGTCTGTTAGTATCAGATATTGATTAGGAAATGAGAAAGAAGTTTCTAACAGTTCAGAAGACAGCACTATTTTGAACTGATATGGATCACTCGACATCCAAATAAAACTGTGGCATTCGATAAACGGATCTGTCCAAGAACGTTCAATATTAACTATGAAATGAAAATGTGCTAGAAAGGATAGATGAGGGACGTTTAGGGACATTATTAACAGAAGAAGGGACAAGTTTGTGGGACATCAGCTGCAGAATAGTGAATCTGGCGCTGAAGGAGTAACAGGAGGAGAAAATCAATATAAGGAAAACAGATTATGGATGTTCTAAGACAAAAGAGATGAAAAGATTAGCACGACACTGGAAAAAGACTGAACTGTCCACAAATATGCCGGTAGAATGTAAAGAATCAAACCAAGTGGTGCTTGACAGATCGAATGATAGCTTAACTTTGCCTCAGAGAGAAATTTGTAAGGAAATATTTAGGAAAGACATACACTCTTTGATCAAAAGCTTCCGGATACCCCTGTGTAACGCGGAATTAATCAGTAGCTGTCACGAGAAACTGACCCGCCGGTACAAAAGGAGGGTAGGAGTGTTGGGTGGATAGTAGAGAAGCAGTAACAGAGGAATAGGTAGGTTTGGAGAGCTCAGTGAATTCGAACATGGTGTACGCTTCAACTCCTCTAAAGCTGCACAAGTGGGTTTCGCAAATGCCTGGACAACGGTACCTGCCGTCACATGTAAAGCCAGTGACAGTCAAATGTAAATGTGAAGAAACAATCACAGTTAAACCAACACCAGATAGATCTCATGGACTGACTGACAGGGATCCTCAAGAACTGCTGAGGGCCGTTGTAAAAAATTGCATGAAGTCAGCGGGACAAACCACTTATGAGTTAGAAAGCGCTGCCAGAAATCTAGCTGGCATAATGACTGTACGCAGGGAATTAAAAAGAATGGCGTCAGCAGTTGTTCGTAAGCAACACGTTTCTGTAATGAGTGCTAAGCAAAGGTTAAGATGCTGTAAAGAGCGACATGACTGGACACCGGATGACTGAAAGCGAGTGGTTTGCAGCCATGAATCACGCTATATAGCGTGTCAATCCGGTGGAAGGGTTTGGGTTTGGCAAATGCCTGGACAACGGTATCATCCGTCATATGAAATGCCAGCAGTGATGTGCGGAGGAGGTGGCTACCCTACTGAACGTAAGAAAACGCGAAGTGTGGTGGGATATGAGTACAATATGCACTGAATGCAGTTTGGAGACGATCATTGTTGATATCAGCATGACAACACTCGCTCTCATGAAACAGCATTTACGAGTATGAGACAATGGTTGTGGCCAGTAACATGCCCGAAATGGACTGGCCTGCCCAGAGTCCAGGCCGAGCGCAACGGAAAACTTTTATGATGAATAGAACGCCGCCTTCCTTCCAGACCACAGCATCCCACATCACCTACTTGTTTGTATTCGGATTTTGATCGAGGATAAATGGTCAGCCTTTCTTCCACAGACATTGAAAAACATCACTGAAAACGTCCCCGGCAAAGTTCAAGCATTTATAAAGTAGAAGAATGGGCACACTCCATATTAATGTCTGTTAATAGGTGTCAGGACGCTAAAAAAATGTTCAAATGTATGTGAAATGTTATGGGACTTAACTGCTAAGGTCATCAGTCCCTAAGCTTACACACTACGTAACCTAAATTATTCTAAGGACAAACACATACACCCATGCCCGAGAGAGGACTCGAACCTCCGTCGGGATCAGCCGCACAGTCCATGACTGCAGCGCCTTAGACCGCTCGGCTAACCTGTCAGGATACTTTTTATCAGATAGTGTATTGGGTTTCAGTCAGGCTGTGGAAATTTGCTGCCCTAGGTCAGTTTGCCAGAGATATAGGAAAATTAAAAAAAAAATTATAAACGATTAAAATCCAGGATGTAAACATGTCAATGAGAACAATCGCTGAAGACATTGCTGCCCTCAGAGAATATGGGGGGGGGGGGGGGGGAATTAAGGAACTGTTGAATGGAATGAACGGCCTATTGAGCATAGTACATGATTTGAGAATAAACTGCACAAAGATAAAAGTAATGAGCAGTAGGATAAATGAGATTAAAGATACACTTAATATCGATATTGACGACCACGAAGCAGATGAAGTGGAAGAAATCTGTTGTCTTGGAAGCAAATTAACACATGATAGATGAATCCAGGAGGACATAAAAGGCAGGCTGGCACAGGAAAAGAGGCGATTACTGGCCAAAAGAAGTCTGCTAATATCGAATATCGGCCTTAATTTCAAGAATAAATTTCTGATAATAGACGTTTGGCGCACACCATTGTCGCCAAGTGATTCGAGGACTGTGGGCTAAACTGGAAGAGAAGGAAAGCGAAGTGTTTGCGATGTAGTGCTGTAGAATGTTGAGGAAAACTAGGTAAGCTTAGAAGATAAGAAATGAGTTGGATGTCCGTAGCATCGGCGAAGAAAGGAACATGTGGAGAGCACTTGAAGTATGGAATAAATTCCATGTTATTATACGGGACTGTAGAGAGTAAAATCTGTGGGGGAAGAGTTTGGATCATACACTCCAAGACCATAAAAAAAAAGAAACCGACACACCAAGAATCAATTATCCGAATGGGGCGGAAATCGGTAAATATGACGCAAATGTGCACACAAACAAATCATTACAATTTCAGAAAAATTGGATGATTTATTCAAGAGAAAGACCTTCACAAATTGAGCAAGTTAATAACGTATTGCTCCGCTTATGGCCCTTATGCAAGCAGTGATACATCTTGGCACTGATTGAAAGAGTCGTTGGATGTCTTTCTGTGGGGCAAGCTGCCAAATTCTGTCCCATTGGCGGTTTCAGTTGTGGAGAGCCCTGCTCATGTTGTTGTTGTTGTTGTTGTTGTTGTTGTTGTGGTCTTCAGTCCTGAGACTGGTTTGATGCAGCTCTCCATGCTACTCTATTGTGTGCAAGCTTCTTCAACTCCCAGTACTTACTGCAACCTACATCCCTCTCAATCTGCTTAGTGTATTCATCTCTTGGTCTCCGTCTACGATTTTTACCCTCCACGCTGCCCTCCAATGCTAAATTTGTGATCCCTTGATGCCTCAGAGCATGTCCTACCAACAGGTCCCTTCTTCTTGTCAAGTTGTGCCACAAACTCCTCCCCAATTCTATTCAACACCTCCTCATTAGTTATGCGATCTACCTATCTAATCTTCAGCATTCTTCTGTAGCACCACAATTCGAAAGCTTTTATTCCCTTCTTGTCCAAAATATTTATCGTCCATGTTACACTTCCATACATGGCTACACTCCATAAAAATACTTTCAGAAACAACTTCCTGACACTTAAATCTGTACTCGATATTAACAAATTTCTCTTCTTCAGAAACGCTTT
Source organism: Schistocerca serialis cubense (assembly GCF_023864345.2). Lineage (NCBI taxonomy): Eukaryota > Metazoa > Arthropoda > Insecta > Orthoptera > Acrididae > Schistocerca > Schistocerca serialis. The sequence goes on along the minus strand of NC_064642.1, from coordinate 621,063,118 downwards.
CCTTGCCGTTGCCAGTCTACTTCTTATATCCTCTCTACTTCGACCATCATCAGTTATTTTGCACCCCAAATAGCAAAATTCTTTTATTAGTTTAAATGTCTCATTTCCTAAACTAATTCCCTCAGCATCACCTGAGTTCCACAATGAAATTTTCACTCTGCAGCGGAGTGTGCGCTGATATGAAACTTCCTGGCAGATTAAAACTGTGTGCCTCACCGAGACTCGAACTCGGGACCTTTGCCTTACACGGGAAAGTGCTCTACCATCTGAGCTACCGAAGCACGACTCACGCCCGGTACTCACAGCTTTACTTCTGGCAGTATCTCGTCTCCTACCTTCCAAACTTTACAGAAGCTCTTCTGCGAACCTGTTTTAATCTGCCAGGAAGTTTCATATCAGCGCACACTCCGCTGCAGAGTGAAAATATCATTCTGGAAACATCCCCCAGGCTGTGGCTAAGCCATGTCTCCGCAGTATCCTACCTTTCAGGAGTGCTAGTTCTGCTAGGTTCGCAGAAGAGCTTCTATAAAGTTTGGAAGGTAGGAGACGAGATACTGGCAGACGTAAAGCTGTGAGAACCGGGCGTGAGTCGTGTTTCGGTAGCTCAGATGGTAGAGCACTTGCCCGCGTAAGGCAAAGGTCCCGAGTTCGAGTCTCGGTCGGGCACACAGTTTTAATCCGCCAGGAAGTTTCATATCACCTGAGTTAATTCGACTACATTCCAGTATCCTAGTTTTTCTTTTGTTGTTGTTCATCTTACATCCTCGTTTCAAGACACTGTCCATTCCGTTCAACTGCACTTCCAAGTCCTTTGCTGCCTCTGACAGAATTACAATGTCATCGGCGAACCTCAAAGTTTTTATTTCTTCTCCATGGATTTTAATACCTACTTCGAATTTTTCTTTTGTTTTCTTTACTGCTTGGTCAATACAGATTGAATAACATCGGGGAGAGGCTAGAGCCCTGTCTCACTCCCTTACCAACCACTGCTTCCCTTTCATGCCCCTCGACTCTTATAACTGCAATCTCGTTTCTGTACAAATTGTAAATAGCCTTTCGCTCCCTGTATTTGACCCCTGTAACCTTTAGAATGTGAAAGAGATATTCCAGTCAACATTGTCAAAAGCTTGCCCTGCTCATAAAGTTCCAATTGTTCTCAATTGGCGAGAGATCCTACAACGGTAGGATTTCACAAGCATAATGACAAGCATTAGAAACTTCCGTAGTGTACATGTCTTACTGACATGTAAGCCCAGGATATCTTCCCATGAAGCCCAACAAAATAGGGAGTAGTATATTATAGACGTACCGTTTGTTCCAAGGGTGCTGGGGACGACAACCAAGGGGGTCCAGCTACGCAAAGAAGTGGCACCCCAGACTATTAGTCATGGTTGTCGGGCTGTATGGTGGGCGACATTGAGGTTGGTGTCCCAGCGCTGTCCAAGGGGTGTCCAGTCACATCTTCGGCCTGGAATCTCATCAACTGAAGTGGAATTGCTTTCGGTGATGAGTTACACTTCGAATTGAGCCCCGATGACATGTAGTTTGTCGACGATATTCTACACCCTGTTTTGTAGCCTTTCGTGGGAAGCCCTCTTGGGCTTACATTTCAGCAAGGTAATGCCCGTCCGTACATGGCGAGAGATTCTACTGGTTGTCTTCGAGCTTGCTAAACCTACCTTGGCCAGCAAGGTCACAGGATCTCTCCTCAATTGAGAACGTTTGAAGGATTATGGGCAGAGGCCTCCAGCTAGCTCGAGATTTTGACGACCTAAGGGCCAGTTGCACAGAATAGCCCTCAGGAGGACATCTAACAAGTGTATAGCAATCAATGCCAAGCCGACTGCTTGCGTTAAGGACCAGAGGTGGGCCAGTGTGTTATTACGCTGTCAAATTTGTATAGCTCTTTCTTTTGAATAGATCATTCATTTTTTTATTGTAATTATTTGTTTGTTTGTAAATGTACATCACAGCTATCGATTTCCGTCCCATTCCATTAATTCCTTCGGGGTGCGTCTTTTTTTGTCTGAGAGTGTTTTCAATAAATAATGATACGATATGACATGATTACGAAGTCTTCCGCGACGGAGTCCTTGCATAAAAATTTCTCGGTTTACTTGCCGCGTCAAATTTGGATCAAATACCAAGCTTTCGGTGACTACCTCCGTCATCTTCGTCAGGGGTAAAACTGACTGTCGTGGACTGGCGAGGCTTCCACTTTTATAAGCAGTGGACGGCTTCTCATTGGCTGGATGACGTCACGGTGGAAACGGCGAGGTGGCGGCCTCTATATCCATAGATTTTATTTGCGCGCTTTATCCAGCGTTGCTTGCAGCGCCATCCGTTGTAACAGACGGTATCAATTGCGCGCTTCCATGCATTGCTGAGTGCATAACCGGAGTCTCTGTTGAAATTATTTTCACAGAGTCTGATTTTAACTGCTTCCCAGATGACAGAGTCCCAATAGAAGCGTGAGCAAGTAGTCTTGTTTCATAAAATAAAATCTTATGTTTATTTAACAAACTGTGCTCAGCCATCGCTTATTTTTCTAGATACCGGTATTTCAGGTGACGCTGATGTTCCACACAGCTGTTGCCCTACAAATCTTCGAACGCCATGCGCTCTACCTCGCCTTCCGCATCCGCTTCCGACCCCCACGCGCATCCTCTACGACCTCATCCCCTTCCCCCACCTTCTCCTTTTCCTTGAACACATCTGCACACTATATACTGTCCGGCGCCTTGATCCCCCTCACCCCCTGGTGTCTCCCTTCCTCTCCACCTCCAACCAGTTGCCGCGCCTTTATCGTTGTGTCCCACTCTCTCTCCATCTCCACACCCTTCATCTCCTTTCCCAACGCAACTTCCACCGTCTACCCCTCCCGGATGATGAGCTTTGCTCTGTCATCTATCCTTCCTACCAACGCTAACCCCATCTTCCTGCGTCCTCCTCAGGGCTCCCTACCCTCCCCCTCCCTCCTCCTGACCAACTTCCCTCTCCTACTCCCCCTCCATCTCTTTTGCCTCCTTCAGTGTCTCTGCACTCCCTCCTGCCCTGTCTTCCCTCTTCATCTCTGCCCCTTGTGTCTCCTGCCTCTTCGTGTACCCATTGATGCCCCTCCTCTCTTCATCCCGCTGCTTCCCCTGCTGCCCCTTGCTCTCCTCTCCTTTTCCATCCTCTCTGCCTGTCCCTCGGCAGATCCCGCCTGGCAGTTTTATTCTTCGCCGTGTGTGCTCCAAGTGGGTTTTAAGTGTGTTGTTCCATAGCGTTTTTACTACTGTGGCCGACTTTTAACGTGTGCGTGTCCATTCAAAGTCTTCTCTGAGTTTTGAAGAATAACTGTGTTTTTTTAACTTTCTGGTGACTTTTTTAACTGTCCTCCATGAACGTCTCCCTGTTAGTCTCTATTTTTTACCTCCATTTTCTCGCATTATTCTGTTTTAAGTTCCCCTTTATCACCTTATGTATGTAAAATTTTATTCTTATTTTAAGTTGTCCTGTCATTGGGCTGAAGAGCGGCGGACTGTGCCGCAGACAGCCCTCCCCTGCCAATATGAGGCAGGGGAATGAAATCATAATAAAGGAAGATGATGGAGGTAGTCGTCGAAAGCTTGGGATTGGATCCAAATCTGACGCGGCAAGTAAACCGAGAACTTTTTTTGCAACAAGTAATGATGTCTGGCCGTATCGGACAGGCCTGTGGACCCGGTCCCGGTGCAGGCGGCAGTGGCGGGGCTCACCTTGAAGTCGTCGTGGGCGGGCGCGCCCTCGGTGTGCACGTAGCGGACGATCCCGCGCGCCAGCTGGTGGTTGGTGAAGTGGTCCACGTTGACCCACTGCGTCGGGGTGGAGGAGGGCCCGTCGGCGCCCGCGCCGCGCTGCCGCTGCACGTGGCCGAACTGCGGCGGCCGCACCACTTCGTAGCGCACGTCCAGGCTGGGGTCGTCCGCGTTCACCGCGAAGGACAGGTTCCCCGGCTGCAGCCGCGCCCACGTCCTGCGCAGCCCGACAACGGGAACTAGAGTTTCATACAGCGAGCAAAAAAATTACATTCGACAATCAAGTGTGTTTGGCAATTCTGGCTCTGGCAGCCATCAACTTTTTTCCAATTTCTCACTTTTCATTTGAGCAAAGATACTGTAACTGACGGATAACGTCAGCGAAGTGAGGAACGAACAACATATAGTACTACAACTACACTTGTCGTGAGAAACTGCGCCAACAGAATAGTCTTGTAACCTCATTGGTTGCTGTAATCTAAGATGTAGGGATTACCCTCAAGCCCGCGTCTACATCGTGAACCACATTTCATTCGCTGACTAGTTTGCTGCCATGAAGTCGTCTCCTGTGCCAAACTTGTCATCGCAGAGTAGCAATTGTAAACTACATCCTTAATAATTATTTACTGGATATATTCCAGTCTCTGACGTCCTGTACATCTACATCTAAATCTACATCCATACTCGGCAAGCCACCTGACGGCGTGTGCCGGAGGGTACCTTGAGCACCTCTATCGGTTCTCCCTTCTATTCCAGTCTCGTACTGTTAGTGGAAAGAAGGATTGTCGGTATGCCTCTGTGTGGGCTCTAATCTCTCTCATTTTATCCTCATGGTCTCTTCGCGAGATATATGTAGGAGGGAGCTATATACTGCTTGAGTCCTCAGTGAAGGTATGTTCTCGAAACTTCAACAAAAGCCCGTACCGAGCTACTGAGCGTCTCTCCTGCAGAGTCTTCCACTGGAGTTTATCTATCATCTCCGTAACGCTTTCGCGATTACTAAATGATCATGTAACGAAGCGTGCTGCTATCCGTTGGATCTTCTCTATCTATTCTATCAACCCTGTCTGGTACGGATCCCACACTGGTGAGCAGCATTCAAGCAGTGGGCGAACAAGTGTACTGTAACCTACTTCCTTTCTTTTCGGATTGCATTTCCTTAGGATTCTTCCAATGAATCTCAGTTGTTACCCCCTGGAGTCCCCTCTAGTACCATAGAAGTCTTTCTGTGATGTCCTAACAGATGTCCTATCATTTTGTCCCTTCACCTTGTCAGTGTTCTCCTCTCCTATTCAGCCGACCGGCGTGGCCGAGTGGTTCTAGGCGCTGCAGTCTGGAACCGCGCCGCGCTACGGTCGCAGGTTCGATCCTGCCTCGGGCATGGATGTGTGTGATGTCATTAGGTTAGCTAGGTTTAAGTAGTCTAAGTTGTATGGGACTGATGACCTCAGAAGTTAAGTCCCATAGTGCTCAGAGCCATTTGAACCATTTGTACCTTTCCTACTCAGCGCAGAACCTCCTCATTCCTTACCTTAACTGTCCATCGAATTCTCAACATCCTTCTTTAGCACAACATCGCAAATGGTTCTATTTTTCCCACAGTCCATGTTTTTCTCTACCATACATTGCTGTGCTCCAAACGTACATTCTCAGAAATTTCTTCCTCAAATTAAGACATACGTTTGATATTAGTAAACTTCCCTTTGCCAGGAATGCTCTATTTGGCAGTGCTAGGCTGCTTTTTATGTCCTTGCCTCGTGCGTCTTGGATTATTTTGCTGCCTAGGGAGCAGGATAACTTACGTTCGTCTACATCGTGAACCCCAATTGTGATGTCAGTCAGGCTTGTTACTGTTCTCATTTCTGCTACGTCTCCTTACTTCGCCTTTCTTATGTCCTCCTTGCTTCATCTATCACGAGTTTCTTTGCTTCCCAAGTAGGAGATTTCTTCCACTTCACCCTCTTAGTGGTCGCCAATATTGAGATTTAGTTTATCGCAAATCTCATATTTAGTGCTCCTCATTAATTTTGTCTCTTTTTCGGTTTACTCTCAATCCAATTGCTGTACCCGTTACACTGTTCATTCTTTTCAACACATCCTTATTTGCTTCCATTGAGTGTAACGATGTCATCAGTAAATCTTACCATTGACACACCTCACCCTGAATTTTAATTCCCCTGTTCAGCTTTTATTTTTTTCCGTCATTGCGCCTTAAAAGCGTAGACTGAACATTAGGGGCAGAAGACTACATCCTTGTCTTACACTCTTTTTATCTGAGCACCTCATTCTTGGTCTTCCAGTCGTATTGTTAAAACTAATTATTACTACAGCGTAATTCATATTTTGTTTATAATTTTAGGGGAGAACCTCTGAATACTTTGTCGTGAATATTTTGGTAGCGAGACAGAGACGAATAACTTCGTGTGTTATCGACATCACGACGAAAGACCCAACAGCTATGTGTTTCATGCTACGAAGTTCAGTCTTTACGAGAGAGGCCGAACAATACAGTCTTGCAAGTAGAAGGGATGAACTGTAAGAACAAAGGGATGGCAGAGAGCGCCCTTCCCTTCCTCTCCAGTTACAGAATTACATAGGCAGGAAAGAAAACTGTCTACTAAAGTTTAGACAGTGTACTGATACTGGAGGACCTGTGGATTTATGCACGCCAACTGAAACCTCTGGAAGAACTTGTAACGTTACCATCCGTTTTGGATGCCTTCTTTGGATGATCTCCTTTCGTCGCTAATTTCCCGTTGGTTACTTAGTGTTTTAAACAGTTATTAAGTAAATTTGCAGAACACTTCCAAACCTTATTTTTCAGTTTATCATATTTATTGATATTAAACGTAACTTTGGCGGATATAATAACACACATCAGCAACTCACATAATCCGCTTATGACCCACTGAGTGGCAACACAGATAATTAACACAGTAATTTTGTTCTTTCAGTGCTAGACTACTACTGAATAATAAAGACTCACTGACCTGAAACTGGTGTATGAATTTACGTAACGAGTACCTGTTCAAAGACGCACCATATGGAGGAATTACAAAATGCTAAAACACTCAGTAATTACATACGCAATGAAAATACAAAAGACGAGAAAAAAGGTAATACACATATACGGTATTTGGTTTAATTTTAAACTGTATAATGAAAAAATGTTTAAAATGGTAGATACTACTTGTTGATAGGAAAGTTTTAACGTGCACTACGAATTCCAAAGCCCATTTCCTGGGGAGTTAAATTTTGTAATTGCAATATTTTGTTAACTAATGCGTTAGGTTTGCAAAAAGTATACATTTTTAGAAACAACTGACATTTTGAAACGATTACGTATTAATATTCCAACATTCTGGAATACAACAACTTTGATTAGGGATAACTATTTAAATATCTAAGTTTCCGAAAAAGTAAAATGAGAAGCAGAGATTTTAAATATGATACGTTAATCTAAAAACAAATAATTAGCATGAGGATAGAATGCTGTGGAGGACATGGTCGTAGTGACTCGTAAATTTAAAACATTTCATCAAAGAAAAGAGTAAAAGAACGCTTTCTTTCTAATGATAAATCGAATATTACGTTTGTCTTCACACGAAAACGAACCTAATAAAGAATCTAGTTCACTGAAACAGATTGCTTTTGCCAAAGGATGCAAAAAAACACACCATAAATTTAGAAAAAAAGAACTAGCTTCTGAACCCAGCGACAGCACAGCAAACAAGAATGAGATCAAAATGCTAAAAATAGATATACGACCACGATCCATAATGGACCAATTTCTAATAAGATTGAACAATGCTTCCAGAAAACGGACGTCAAGGTCGGTGTTCAGATAACTGATAACGTAGAAAGTATGCTTACCCCACCGAATAGATCCAAAACTGGATAAATTTAGAAATTTGTGGCGTACACAATAAGTTGTAACGGCTGTGACCGCTATTATTTCGGCTGAACTGGTCGTTCATTTGACATTCGGTTTAGGAAACACTTGTACACTCAACATAAAAACAGCTTTCGGTATGCAGAAGCATGCAATACGAGACACTACTCGCGGAATGTAAGTATTACACAATGTGCCTAAGGGAAGCAGGTTAGTTTAGTTAAAGAAATTGGAAATTTATAACAGCAGGAAGGGCGCGCCAGATCGTATATTAAACGAACAAACTGAATTTAGTCAGAACTATTATTTTAGTGTCGATCATGAGATACTCTAACGGCGGCAATCATAGCAAGATAGGCAGGGCGAGAGTGGCAGCCCGAAAGCCATGGGATACAATTCCATCAACCTCCATCGAATGGCGCCTTAAACTCAACAACGGCTCTGCCTGCGGTCACGTCATACTATATGGCGTGTCGTCCTCATTAATTGCATTTGATATTAAATATACTTTACTAATTGTTCCATGTTATGCACTGACGAATAAATTTGTTAATTTAAATAGTTTTGCTTATGAATGACGATGATTTATGTCGTGTGATAAATTACAACCTTTGTTTGCTTCATCTATTTTAGTCACACGATATTTTTAATCTTTTGAAATGGAAAACTTTTTTAAGTCGTTTCATATTCTTTATCCTTTGCAATAAGCATTCACACAGTTTTAATTCTTTTTCTCTCTTTAAAAAAAAGGAGGAAAAGAAAAATCTTTTTTCTCGCTTAACGCTTATATACCAAAACGACAACTACCTGCACTTCCTGTGGCTTTTAACTCACATTTTTCATGTAAACACAACGGTCAGTATTGCTGAAACTACGGTGGGGGGGGGGGAAATCGTACATCACCCAGTGTACGTATATCTTTACTGTTTTGACAAGTTAACCAGTGTGGCGAGTGGCAATGTAATATAGTAGTATATACATTTTATGATTTACTTTTGACTTAAAGTACAGCTTACATGGGATGTTTCACTGCGAATGTTTTACAATTTTGCAGAATCATATTAGTTTTATGCTCGGTTAATAAAAAGCAAACATTTTAGACTTACTTCTACCTTTCCAGAGACAAATTTCTGCTTGCATTTACTGACTGTTACCAGAGTATTATATACGAACTTTTTTACGATGGTGTACGGGCTTTTTGTTTCAATTGCTGTCACATATAGCACGATTTGTTCAACGCAGTAGTATTTCCACTAAATAATTATTTATTTTTCTTATTGGTTTGCTGTTACATAATATATATGACTTTAGTTCGTTGTAAGCTGTACATAGCACATTTTACCTGAAGATTTAAAATAAGAATATTACATACGATGCAACCGTGTTGTACATAGCGAGTGGGTTTATAATACTACATGTGATATGTTAATTTTTATAAATAAGGCGAATAGCAATTTTTACATCACTTTGTTAATTGATAAGCCGGCCGCGGTGGTCGAGCTGTTCTAGACACTTCAGTCCGGAACCGCGCGACTGCTACGGTCGCAGGTTCGAATCCTGCCTCGGGTATGGATATGTGTGATGTCCTTAGATTAGTTAAAGTAGTTCTAAATTCAAGGGGACTGATGACTTCCGATGTTAAATCCCATAGTGCTCAGAGCCATTTGAACCATTTGTTAATTAATAAATTTTTCTTCTGGTTTGTCCATTCTCATATCTGACGATGGTAGTTAATCAACCGAAATATTAATGTTAAATACGATTGAGACAATACACAGAGTGTTATAGATAGTTTTTACAATTTTTGTAACTTTAAATTTAACTAAAAACGTCCTCAGTGCTCCGCCGAGTCTGGTGGCCCAGCAGTAAAATGCGTGCCTGGAAAGCGAAAGATCATGGGACCGAAGCCAGGTCGGGATATGAAAATTTACAGTCTGCCTTTAGTCTAACCTTCACCTCTCGACAGTGTCACAAGGCGATAGGAGCGACACTTAGTTCCGATTTCACGTTAAACTATTGTTCCCATTTTCCCAGTATGAAAACTGGAGCAGGATAATGGCAGGAAACTCGCGGAAGTGGCGTCTAATAGACAGACTACACTCGGCCATCGAGCCATATGCCATTATTATTTATATTATCATCATCTTCATTAATCTGACAAATATACACTGAATAATAACGTTAAGATAAACACAGTATGGATAAGAATGTAGAACTTTCAAGTACTAATAGCATACGCCTATTACGTGTAGAACAGAAAACAAAAAAAGGAGAAAAGTATAATGAATGGAATTATAGCTTTACTTAAATTAAACAGTTTACTGTGTCAGTCACTTGTCTTTCTTCCCACCACGCGTTTCGATGTTTCACACCATGAACTTCAGGTGGAGAATAGTGTTGTTACATTACTGTTGTTAGTATAGGAATGAGAGAGGGGAAAGACTGAGTTCTGTCTTAAGTGAATAATATGACTGTATGGGATTACTGACAGGGATTCCGGTTTGGGATCGTTAAGCCATCTAGAGTAAGATTTTTTCTTTGACGCCACTTCAGTTACTTGCACGTCGATGATGGTGAAACGATGACGTGGACAACAGAACAACCGAGCACATAAAATCTCCGACCCGGCTGAGAATCGAACCCGAGCCGCCCACCCCCGCATAGCAGTCACCCCACAGTTATGGAGGCGGACTCTGCATCAAATTTCAGGTGGTATTAGCGAATACCATATTCAAGAATCACAAGACGAGGAGGTATACTTGGAATAGGCCTGGAGACACGACAAGATTTCAGCTTGATTACCCCATGGTCAGACAGAGATTCCGAAAACAAATATTTTATTTTAAAGCACGCCCAGGAGGAACATTATGAATTGCCTCGAAGAGATCGGACTATTGACAAATAGTCAACAAGGATTTAAAAAAAAAACATAGTTCCAGTGAAACGCAACTAGCCTTTACCCACACGAAGTGTTAAGTACTATTAACAATGGATTTCAAGTTGATTCCGTATTTCTAGACTTACAGAAGGCTTTTGACACTGTACCACACAAATGGCTTATAGTGAAATTCCGTGCTTATGGAATATCGTCTCAGTTGTTCGACTAGATTCGTGATTGCCCATCAGAAAGGTCACAGTTAGTAGTAATTGACGGGAAACCATCAAGTAAAACGGATGTGATTTCTGACTTTTCTCAACGTAGTGTTATAGGCCCTCTATTGTTTCTTATCTATAAAAACGTTTTAGGAGAAAATCAGATTGTTTGCAGATGATGCTGTCGTTTATCATCTAGTAAAGCCATCAGAAGACGAAATTGGCAGTTGACCCTAAAAAATGAGAAGTGTGTGGTCATCTACATGACTGCTAAAAGGAATCCGGTAAAACTCGATAACACGATAAATCAATCACATCCGAACGCTGTAAATTCAACTACATGCCTAGGAATTACAATTACATACAACTGAAACTGGACAGAACTCATAGAATATGTTGTGGGGAATGCAAACGTAAGACTGCGTTTCACTTGCAGAACACAAAGAAAATGTAACAGATCTACTCAACAGGCAGTCCGTCCTCTTTTGGAGTACTGCTGCGCGGTCTGGGATTCTTACCAGATAGGATTAACGGAGTACATCGAGACAGTTCAAAGAGAGCAGTACGTTTTGTATAATTGCGAAGTAGGGGAGAGAGTGTCACTGACACGATACAGGCTTTTCGATGGACACCATTAAAACAAAGACTTGTTCGCTGTGGCGGAATCTTCTCACGAAATATCAATCAACTACGTACTCCTCCGAATGCGAAAATATTTTGTTGGCGCCTATCTAAATAAGGAGAAACTATCATCACAATAAAATAAAGGAAATCAGAGCTCGCACGGAAAGATATAGGTGCTCGTTTTTACCGCGTGCGACTGGAATAATATAGAATTATTTTGAAGATGGTTCGATGAAACCCCTACCAGGCACTTAAGTGTGATTTGCAGAGTGTCCATGTAAATGTAGATGTAGAGATCTAGACCCCGATCGCAATTCAAAAGTGATGAAGAGTTACTTGAAGTTTAAGTGAATCGTTCGTACAAACAGTTTGGAGCTAACTGGGATACCAACGTACTGAGGAATGATGAGATGTAATGAAGCTATTAAGGATGTGGCTACCTCCATAAGGAATGTCGAGTGGGCAGATCAGTTAAAGAGTAATGGAATTCTCTAAAAAATGACAATCACACATGTTGGACAGTCAAACACAGATACAAGAAAGGTATCTGCGAAGAAACTCTGGGTAACAGAAGAAATACTTCAGTTCATTCACGAAAGAAGGTAATAGAAATCTGTTCAGGGAAAGACAGGACTACTGTAATACAAATCACTTAGGAATGAAATAAGTAGGAAGTGGAGGGTACCCAAGGCAAAATGGCTGCAGTAAACATCTGAAGAAGCCGAAAAAGAAATGATCGTGGGAAGGACTAACACAACGTGTGGAAAAATTAAAACAACCTTCGCTGAAATTAAAAGCAAGAGTGCAGTGTCAATGCCCGTATTAAACGCAGGGGAGAGAGCAGATAGGTGGAAAGAACACATTCAAGGCCGCTGTGAGGGGGCGGACTTGTCTAATGGCGTCACAGAAGAAGAAATTGCAGTCGACAGAGAAGATATAGTGGATACAGTACTAGAAGTTAAAAGGGCATTTGAATACTTGAGAGAAAATAAGGCAGTAAGGAGAGACAACATTCCCTAAGAACTTCAAACATATTTGGAGCGAAGTGGCAACCAGGCGACTATCCAAGCAGGTGTATAGAATCTATGAGACTGGTGACACGCCATTACATTTTCGGAAAAATGTCATCCACACAATTTGCACAGTTCTTGCACCCAAGTTCCTTGCAAAAATAATATAGACAAGTTTGGCTTTATGAAAGGTAGAGGCCACAGAGAGACAGTCCTAACGTTGCACATGAGAATGGGAAACATGACTGACGAAATATTAAGCCACGTTCATTGGTTATGTCGTACCAGAAAAAGCAGTGGACAGTGTAAAATGATGCAATGTGAAAAAATTAAAAAAAAATATTGATAGGGTATACGAAAAAACGGGTAATATACAATACTAGAAGAATCAACAGGAAAGAATAAGATAAGAAGACGAAAAATGAAGTGCTTGAATTAAAATGGGTGTATGACAGGAACAGAAGCACCCGTGGTCTAGGGGTAGCGTCTTTGATTCATAATCAAAACGTCTTCAGTCCCGGGTTCGATCCCCGCCACTGCGGCCGAAGACTTCCGGCATAAGGAGTCAGCCTCATTTTGCCAACGGCCTTGTCAAAGAGGGCGGAGGAGCGGATAGAGGTTCAGGGCACTCTCTTGTCCTAGGGGTGGGAAATTGCCCCTAAAAGCGGAAGAGTCAGCAATGATCAACGACATGAGGATGCAGAAGGCAATGGAAACCACTGCATTAAATACACGTAACGTGTATCCACAGGACATGTGGCCTGTAATTGAAGTGTCATGCTGATCTCTCCATTGGCAAAAGAAGTAGTACCCGTGGTCTAGGGGTAGTGTCTTTGATTCATAATCAAAACGTCTTTGGTTTCAGTGCGGCTCTCGCAGCCGAGCGAAGCAGACGTGCGGTGTGTGCTCTCCGCTGTCAGAGAGAGCCCGCGCGCCTTGTTTACTTTCTTCGGCCGACACTAACGTGACGCCGTAGCGCTACAAGACCATGGCAAACCAATACAGAAGATCAACCTTGAAATTCACATTTCGGAACGACTTTACCCGACCAAAGGCGCTCGAAGTCGAACGCTTTTTAAAAGAGGAAGCCAAGATCCCGGCTGCCGACATTGTCGGCATTCACTTTTCGATCGTCAGCAGCACGGTCTATGTAAAGCTCATAAACGAAACTACATGCGACAAGGTGCTTCGTGAGATAAAAGAAGAACTCCGCTTCTGCCACGCAGATGGCAATGTTGGCAACGTCGAGGTTGGCCATGCCGCAATGGGATTGCGGACTATCCGCATATTCGAACTTCCATTTGAACTCCCGGCGGCAGAAGTTGTAGCGGCGCTCCTCCCCTACGGCACGGTACACGAACACGTGGCTGAAAAATGGACCCTGTTTAAGACGTATCCCGTACTCCATGGAGTACGCCAAGTGCGCATAGATCTCCAACGACACGTGCCATCCTATCTACAGATAGGAGGATGCCGGGCCATAGTTATTTATGACGGCCACCCGAAGACGTGTTCCGGATGCGGCAAAGAAGGACACCTTCGTTCCGAGTGCCTCCAGCGTCGGATCACACAACTCCCACCGAAGGACGTTGCACCACCACCGGCGAAGACTGTTCTACCCGTGACTTAAGCGGCGGCGCTCACGACGTTCTCCACACAACAGACACGGCCGACCGCTTCAGCGGTACAAGAATCACTTTCCACGGACAAAAACCTGGATGATCCGCCGACCTGGCCAGTGGTGGAAAATAGTACTACGACTCTGGAGCTACCGAACGCGACAGACATTGACGCCGGCAAGATGGCAATTGATTCCCTTATTGTACCGACCGAAGCGTTTGTTCCGGTGGAGCGTGAGTCAGTGCCGTCTTCTGACAATGAAGGCCATGTACGGAAACAGCGATCACCGAAACGCCGAAAGCGCCGTCGTCGGACCGAGTCGGAACACAGCGGTTCGCATTCGGCCGGGGAAGAACAACTGACCCCTCAAGAAGCCAGCCGCGAAGCTGGGGCTGTTTCCACTGACTCCAACCTTGCAGAACAGACAGAAAAACATGCAGCTTTCGAACATCAGCCCATTGACAGAAACAGTGAGCAGCGGGAAGGTACCAGTGCAGGCAGCGAAGTCGCCCGGTCCCTTACTACCAAACATTCCGAGGCTATGGAACATGAACAGACATCCGCGCCCGCTTCGTGAGCCGAGGACGTCGAGACACATGATCCCGACCCGCGGCCAGCTGAGGCGCCGCCGGATCATGCAGCATAAGCAGCACAGGAAGGACCGCGTTTGGCGGGGGGTGACATTACTTCCGATGTTCGCTTCTCTCCAACTTCAACATGGATAACCTCGCCCAAACAACGCGTTGCCAGGCTTACCGCCTGGCGACAATGAATATCAACATGATCAGTTCTCCTGTGAAGATCCAACTTTTGAAAGAAACCATACGAGCCATGGGAGTTGACTTTGCTTTCCTACAAGAAGAGAAAACGACTGCACTCCCGCACTTTTACGGTTACGCCACACATGTGACGCCCGGTAGCCCTGCAGACACCGGAGTGGCGATATTAGTGCGTGAAGGTATTGAAGTTACCGACGTCACGTTTCTTCCCTCCGCGCGAGGAATGGCATTTACGGTATTCAACACCCGATTCATTAATGTTTACGCGCCGTCGGGTACCACAAGACGTCACGACCGCGCCAGATTCTACTCCACAGATGTCGCTCCCCTTTTCCTTGGACGATACGACCACAGCGTCTTCGCCGGCGATTTTAATTGCGTACTTCACCCCAAGGACCAAATCCCACACTACATGCCTTGTCCGGAACTGGGTGCGATGATCCAAGAACTTCACTTGTGCGACACGTGGGAAAAAGTCCACGGTAACCGCTCTGGCCACACTCATCTTACCAGTCATTCGGCCAGCCGACTTGACCGCATATATGTGTCACAAGATCTCACACAAGGTGTGGTCGACGCCGAATTATGGCCTCAAGCCTATTCCGATCACAGTGCCTATATCTGCACTATACACCTACGCCCCCAACAAGTCTGGCGCAGCAATGGCTTTTGGAAGCTCAACATAACTCATCTCCAGGACCTGGATTGCCGTCGGCAAGTTGCAGCAACGTGGACTGACTGTGAACGCCGCCACCCACGATACACCTCGACCTTGGAGTGGTGGCTCCTCTGTGCCAAACCAGCAATCCGTAGGACACTTATGCGATATGGCAAGGACGTGACTGCGTGGCATCGACAGACCCTCGATTTTTACTACGCGGCACTCAGGGACCTCGACGCCTTACCCCCTTCCCCGGAGAGACAACATGACCAAAGCAGAATCAAGGCTCACATACTATCATTGACGCAGCGTCGACTAGAAGGTGCAGTAGTCCGCTCGCGACGGCACGACCGAACGGTTGCAGAGGAACCCACTATGCATCGCGTTGTGGCGGAAAGCGCCGACAACGCCAGTATTTAATCACACAACTCAGGACACACGACGGTCGCATAAGTACGACCCAAGCAACCATAGTAAAGACGGTGGAGGATCATTTTCGTCATCTTTACAAGGAAAGAACCGTTATTGACGAGGCCACTACTGAAGTGTTACAGCAGATAACACGTACTATCGACGAGGCTACCGTGAATGCACTAACAGAGGAAATCTCACTCGAAGAAGTCGAAGACGCCGTGGACAAAGGTGCGGCCAATAAATCTCCTGGACCTGATGGATTGCCCATCGAATTCTACCGGACTTTCCGTGACATCTTGATGCCTCGCTGGGTTATAATGTTCCGCGAACTTATGTCTCCAGACTGTGTTGTGCCGCCAGCGTTTGTAGAAGGTCTCCTCATACCAGGACACAAGCCAGGTGGAGGGCTATCGATTAACGACTATCGGCCGCTTACAATGTTGAACGCCGATTACAAGATTTTCACCAGGATTATGGCGAGCCGTATTAAGACGACTTTGCCGATGATCCTCGCTCCAGAACAGACGTCGCAGGGGGGAGAAGCCAACATACACATGGCCACCGGTGACTGCAGGGACTTAATAGCGATCGCTTCTGCGTGCCGTCTGAGAGCGGCGATCGTCTCCGTCGATTTCAACCGCGCCTTTGATAGAGTGCACCAAAACTTCCTCCTACGAGTGATGGACTGTATGGGATTCCCCTCCGGGCCTCATCGACACCCTACGGCGTCTTTGGACCGCAGCCAGCTCACACGTCCAGGTCAATGGAAGGACGGTAGGACCAGTACCCATTAAGAGGTCTCTACGACAGGGTTGTCCCCTTTCTACCTACCTTTATGCAATCGCACTCGAGCCACTCCTAGGGGGCCTTAACCACCGCCTATCTGGTATCACGCTGCGGGACGTCACCTTTCGCTATAGGACATACGCTGACGACCTGCTACTGCTGGTTCGTTCCAATGACGAAGTTCAAAGCGTACTAACCTGGATTGAGCGATACGGACAGGCCGCAGGCAGTCTTCTGAACATCAACAAGTCGGCGGCGTTGGACATTGGGCGTGGTCTCGGACCGGAAGCCCTCGCTCCCCTCCCACCAGTTTCTGATCTGCGATATTTGGGCATCACGTTCAAGAAAGATGTACGTAAAACAGCTGCAGCAAACTACCGACGGTTATTACAGATCATACGCGCAATGGTGCGACAGAACCTGCTCCGGGACCTGAATCAGCTACAACGTGTTGAATACTTGAACCTCCACGTAGCATCCAAACTCAACCACGTGGCACAGGTCCTCCCACTACCGCTGCAGATAGGTCGCCTTCAGTTACTACGTTTCCGCAGGTCATATCTTTAAAGTACGATACGACACTCTTACCCTCCCAGTGCACAAAGGAGGGCTGGGATTGGTCAACGTCAGGGCGAGAGCAGCTGCCCTTTACATGAGCAACATGAGGAAACGATGGAAAAGTCAATATACCTCTCTCACGGGTCGTTTACTACAGGTTCTGATGCCAGCCTGTAACGTCCCGCCGGTGTCGGTTGCGCACGTCGCACCACAGCTCTCCCATGTGTCGACCTTCATTCTTGATTACAGCTATGGCAGCTTGAACCTCTCCGCCACACGTCCACCGAAGGCGAAAGATTTTTATACCAACCTTCTGCGGGCTGTTCACCATAACGTGGTGGAAAACAGGTACCCTACGGTTCACTGGCCAAGAGTGTGGAAAACGATACACCACCACTTTCTGTCATCCACGGTGCGTTCGAAGTGGTATCAGATCGCCAACAAAAAATATGCCACACGCCAGCGACTTCACACTATTGGACTGGCAGACTCCCCTTATTGCCCAGATTGTCACCTTTTGGATACCGATGAACATCGTTTTACTTGCGCCTCATCGTCCGGAGTTTGGCGACTAATACAGAAGATACTGGCTTGTTACCTCCGGGTCACACCTGATATGATTGACCCGCAGACCCTACTCTGTCCCGATGAAACTTACTTTCCGGCTGCAAAATATCATGCGCTTACATGGTTCAAGGGACTTACCGTCGCCTACATCTTTAGCGACGGAGAGAAAGAGCAGCTTGATTACTGGTGGTTCCTACAAAATGCTCACAATGCCCTCGAACGCACACCGAAATACCGTACGCTCTTCGCAAATTATTTACGCAGCGTTTTCGTTAACCCCCCACTCAGCTGGGGAGTGCCAGGCTGTGGTTAATGTGCTGTGCCGCATCACACTAACGACTCAACGTTCTGCCTTGTCAGCCACGACCAAACGTAGAGACAAGCTGCTGCAAGGATACTGTTTTCCTTGAGGCACTAGCGAAGCAGAATGCCCCCGTTGCAGATGCCCTTCAAAGGCGCTATTGGAGATTTCAGATAACGATGGCAAGGCTCCAAGTGGAACCAGTTACATTATTGAAGAACCTTTTAGTTAGAATTACATCAGTGGTTTATATTTTTATTTTTTTGATTACTCTTTTATGCCACCTTTGTTGTTGTAACACTTACTTGTAACACTTAGTTACTAGAATTCTCATTTGTACACGCTCCCTAAATGTAATCATATAAAAAATAAGAAAAAGTGGCAACGAATAGCCCTAACCTTGATTCCCATACTTCCCCTGGTCTATAGGCAGCTCTCTGGGGTGGGTTTACTCAGGAGCCAACGCCTGAAATGGATCAGATTTTTTTTGTTATAGGATGACAAGTGGCGGTGGCACTTAGGTTTTTTAATTTTTTATTTATTTATTTATTTAGTTCCATTTTCCTAAGGGGCTTTTTAAGGGAAAAAAGTAAAAAAAAAGAAAAAAAGGGGTAGCGTCTTTAAAAAAAATGGTAGAGCACTTGCCCGCGAAAGGCAAAGGTCCCGAGTTCGAGTCTCGGTCGGGCACACAGTTTCAAAAAAATAAAAAAGGGGTTAGCAAAAAAAAAAAAGAAAAAATAGAAAACAACGAAAAAAAACAAAAAAAGAAAAAAAGGGGTAGCGTCTTTGATTCATAATCAAAACGTCTTCGGTCCCGGGTTCATTCCCCGCCACTGCGGCCGAAGACTTCCGGCATAAGGAGTCAGCCTCATTTTGCCAACGGCCTTGTCAAAGAGGGCGGAGGAGCGGATAGAGGTTCAGGGCACTCTCTTGTCCTAGGGGTGGGAAATTGCCCCTAAAAGCGGAAGAGTCAGCAATGATCAACGACATGAGGATGCAGAAGGCAATGGAAACCACTGCATTAAAGACACGTAACGTGTATCCACAGGACATGTGGCCTGTAATTGAAGTGTCATGCTGATCTCTCCATTGGCAAAAGATTCCGGAATAGTCCCCCATTCGGATCTCCGGGAGGGGACTGCCAAGGGGAAGGTTACCATGAGAAAAAGATTGAATAATCAACGAAAGGATAACGTTCTACGAGTCGGGGCGTGGAATGTCAGAAGCTTGAACGTGGTAGGGAAACTAGAAAATCTGAAAAGGGAAATGCAAAGGCTCAATCTAGATATAGTAGGGGTCAATGAAGGGAAGTGGAAGGAAGCCAAGGATTTCTGGTCAGATGAGTATCGGGTAATATCAACAGCAGCAGAAAATGGTATAACAGGTGTAGCATTCGTTATGAATAGGAAGGCAGGGCAGAGGGTGTGTTACTGTGAACAGTTCAGTGACTGGGTTGTTCTAATCAGAATCGACAGCAGACCAACACCGACAACGATAGTTCAGGTATACATGCCGACATCGCAAGCTGAAGATGAACAGACAGAGTAAGTGTATGAGGATATTGAAAGGGTTGTGCAGTATGTAAAGGGGGACGAAAATCTAATAGTCATGGGCGACTGGAATGCAGTTGTAGGGGAAGGAGTAGAAGAAAAGGTTACAGGAGAATATGGGCTTGGGACAAGGAATGAAAGAGGAGAAAGACTAATTGAGTTCTGTAACAAGTTTCAGCTAGTAATAGCGAATACCCTGTTCAAGAATCACAAGAGGAGGAGGTATACTTGAAAAGGCCGGGAGATACGGGAAGATTTCAATCAGATTACATCGTGGTCAGACAGAGATTCCGAAATCAGATACTGGACTGTAAGGCGTACCCAGGAGCAGATATAGACTCAGATTACAATATAGTAGTGATGAAGAGTAGGCTGAAGTTCAAGACATTAGTCAGGAAGAATCAATACACAAAGAAGTGGGATACGGAAGTACTAAGGAATGACGAGATACGTTTGAAGTTCTCTAACGCTATAGATACAGCAATAAGGAATAGCGCAGTAGGCAGTACAGTTGAAGAGGAATGGACATCTTTAAAAAGGGCCATCATAGAAATTGGGTAGGGAAAACATAGGTACAAAGAAGGTAGCTGCGAAGAAACCATGGGTAACAGATGAAATACTTCAGTTGATTGACGAAAGGAAGAAGTACAAACATGTTCCGGGAAAATCAGGAATACAGATATACAAGTCGCTGAGAAATGAAATAAATAGGAAGTGCAGGGAAGCTAAGACGAAATGGATGCAGGAAAAATGTGAAGACATCGAAAAAGATATGATTGTCGGAAGGACAGACTCAACATACAGGAAAGTCAAAACAATCTTTGGTGACATTAACAATAGCAACGGTGGTAACATTAAGAGTGCAACGGGAGTTCCACTGTTAAATGCAGAGGAGAGAGCAGATAGGTGGAAAGAATACATTGAAAGCCTCTATGAGGGTGAAGATTTGTCTGATGTGATAGAAGAAGAAACAGGAGTCGATTTAGAAGAGATAGGGGATCCAGTATTAGAATCGGAATTTAAAAGAGCTTTGGAGGACTTACGGTCAAATAAGGCAGAAGGGATAGATAACATTCCATCAGAATTCCTAAAATCATTGGGGGAAGTGGCAACAAAACGACTATTCACGTTGGTGTGTAGAATATATGAGTCTGGCGACATACCATCTGACTTTCGGAAAAGCATCATCCACACAATTCCGAAAACGGCAAGAGCTAACAAGAATTATCGCACAATCAGCTTAACAGCTCATGCATCGAAGCTGCTTACAAGAATAATATACAGAAGAATGGAAAAGAAAATTAAGAATGCGCTAGGTGACGATCAGTTTGGCTTTAGGAAAAGTAAAGGGACGAGAGAGGCAATTCTGACGTTACGGCTAATAATGGAAGCAAGGCTAAAGAAAAATCAAGACACTTTCATAGGATTTGTCGACCTGGAAAAAGCGTTCGACAATATAAAATGGTGCAAGCTGTTCGAGATTCTGAAAAAAGTAGGGGTAAGCTATAGGGAGAGACGGGTCATATACAATATGTACAACAACCAAGAGGGAATAATAAGAGTGGACGATCAAGAACGAAGTGCTCGTATTAAGAAGGGTGTAAGACAAGGCTGTAGCCTTTCGCCCCTACTCTTCAATCTATACATCGTGGAAGCAATGATGGAAATAAAAGAAAGGTTCAGGAGTGGAATTAAAGTACAAGGTGAAAGGATATCAATGACACGCTTCGCTGATGACATTGCTATCCTGAGTGAAAGTGAAGAAGAATTAAATGATCAGCTGAACGGAATGAACAGTCTAATGAGTACACAGTATGGTTTGAGAGTAAATCGGAGAAAGACGAAGGTAATGAGAAGTAGTAGAAATGAGAACAGCGAGAAACTTAACATCAGGATTGATGGTCACGAAATCAATGAAGTTAAGGAATTCTGCTACCTAGGCAGTAAAATAACCAATGACGGACGGAGCAAGGAGGACATTAAAAGCAGACTCGCTATGGCAAAAAAGGCATTTCTGGCCAAGAGAAGTCTACTAATATCAAATACCGGCCTTAATTTGAGGAAGAAATTTCTGAGGATGTACGTCTGGAGTACAGCATTGTATGGTAGTGAAACATGGACTGTGGGAAAACCGGAACAGAAGAGAATCGAAGCATTTGAGATGTGGTGCTATAGACGAATGTTGAAAATTAGGTGGACTGATAAGGTAAGGAATGAGGAGGTTCTATGCAGAATCGTAGAGGAAAGGAATATGTGGAAAACACTGATAAGGAGAAGGGACAGGATGATAGGACATCTGCTAAGACATGAGGGAATGACTTCCATGGTACTAGAGGGAGCTGTAGAGGGCAAAAACTGTAGAGGAAGACAGAGATTGGAATACGTCAAGCAAATAATTGAGGACGTAGGTTGCAAGTGCTACTCTGAGATGAAGAGGTTAGCACAGGAAAGGAATTCGTGGCGGGCCGCATCAAACCAGTCAGTAGACTGATGACCAAAAAAAAAAGACAGGAACGCAAACCTTAGTCCATGCTGTTCAATCTCTACACCAAAGAAGCAATGATGGAAATAAAAGAAAGTTTCAACAGCGCAATTAAAATTCAAGATGAAGGGATATCAATAATAAGACTCGCAGATGCCATAGCTCTCTTCATTGAAAGTGAAGAAGAATTATAAGATTTGTAGAATGCATTAAACAGTCTAATGGGTACAGTTAAATAATTCTGCTACCTTGGGAGCAAAGTAACCCATGACGGACGAAGCAAGGACATAAAAAGCTGACTAGTACACACAAAGAGGACATACCTGGCTAAGACCAGCTGACTGACGTCAAACGTAGTTCGTAATTTGAGGAAGAGATTTCTGAGAATGTGCGTTTGGAGCACAGCATTGTATGGTAATGAAAGATGGACAGTGGGGAACCGGGACAAAGGAGAATCGAAATGTTTGAGACGTGGTGCCACAGAAGAATGGTGAAAAGTACGTGTACTGATAAAGTAAGGAATGAGGGGGATTCTTCGCAGACTCGGCGAATAAAGTTACATATGGAGAACACTAATAAGAAGAAGGAGCAAGGTGGTAGGACGCCTGCTGGGACATCAAGGAGTAACTTCAGTGGTACAACAGGTATATTTAGAGGATAAAAACTGTAATATATCCAGAAAATAACTGAGGACGTAGACTGCATATGGTACTCTGAGATGAAGAGGATGGCACAGGGAGGAATTCGTAGCGAGCCACGTCAAACCAATCAGAAGACTGATGACTCAAAACAACACAGTAAATAATTTGAAAAAGTGAATACCGAATAACCAGCAATGGAGACTGACACACATTGGTATCTTGTTCGGTGGGTGAAGGAAAAGCACGGAATGACAGTATGGGGAATGAATGAATAAATAAATACGTTCGGAAGCGCTGGTAGCATGGTATTCCACTGTGAGGAAAGTCGTACTCGGCAAAAGTGATAAGCGTTAATACGAAACGGTGCAAAATTTCAGCGAACGAGACCTGAAAATTATCAATTATGGTCATAATTAAAAGTACGCAGATTTTCATATATACTAAATTAATTAATTAACATACACACAGAGGAAAAAGTGAATCCCTCTGGTATCACGCGGAATTCGGGATTCGTTATTTTTTAAAATCTTTCCCAGTTATTGACGCGATCACTACTACAAATGCGTCCTTCTTTTTTTTTTCTTTTTTTTTAAAAAAATAGCCTGAGGGGAGATATGCTGTTCCGTGCTGCCGATATGCTTGCTGCTGCACAGTTATCATTAGTCAGAACAAGTTAAATTTCAAGAGCGATATATTTGTGAAAATGACACATTGTGGAACAAGAATAAAGTACTATACACACCAGATTCTTTAACTCAGTTAAAACTATTTTAAAGGGAATCTCACACACAGAATCTTCCACACAGCTTCACAGAACAACCGAGCTACGGATTGTACGTATTAGTAATAAATATGCTCCTTATGAAATAAGGTAATTATAATGAGAAAGATGGAAATTATACTTTGTTACGAGGAAAGGTGTTGTGAATCGACTGCACAGTTTAAAAGTATCATGAAGCTGGAAGAAAAAAAAAACGGCGGTGTGTCATGAACAGGGACACTGTGTTACGAACATCCTATGAACCTCATGAAGAACGCGCACAAAGACATAAAAGGGCTTCAGTGTCATAGCTATAGTATCAGAATAAGTCAACTGAAAAAAAGTGTAGCAGCGAAAGACTGGTACTTATATGGCCTACGAGTTACAGCGAATCACCATCAAGATCTTATAGAAATTATATGTGGTTAAAGTCAGAATTACCTATCCTAATGTAAACTGGCTACAAATGGATAGAACGCTTTGAACCTCTAACTACACAACGTTTTCGCTGGGTCATCATCACAGAATAACTAGAGTTGCGGATTATGTCTAGTACTGATAAATGTTTTCATAATGAGATCAGATGGTTTCATGAGATGGATGGAAAATTCGCTTGTTATAAGGGTGCGTGTTCCATGGAAAGCAGTGTGTTTCGAACTGCGGTTTAAAAGTTACATGAAGTTACAATCTGTCGAACTAAAAATATAGATATTTTACTCATATGTAGTATCGTAAGGAAGTGTCGTATTTATGAAAGTATCCAAAAAGTTATCTGTGCTTTATCGATCCTTATCAAAATCTCAAGCTATGGTTCTTAAAACCTGTCTGTAATACAGGGAGATAAATAATGTTTTAAACAGAATAATACAAGCAATATATCAAGCAATGTTTTTATTTTCATCACAGATTACAATTTTTAAAAGTTTAGAACTTTATATATGAAATTATCGAACACATTATTAGAAAAACAGCCTAACAGTACCGAAAATAAGAAAATTAAATCGTCCCTAATCTTACCATTCTTCCATCTACCACGTCATATATTTACAAATGTGCGACTGTCTTTGGGGTCTAGCGGTTAGCATTGCTATCCCTGTATCGCGAGATACCGGTTTCGATTACTGACTAGGTCGGAGATTTTCTGGGTTTTTACGTTTGGGTAGTTATCTTATATTCTCTACAAAGACACACATTCCATCGAAGTGGAGCTAAGTAGAATGACTGTGCCATGTGGCGGAAGAACTCCAGAGGTGATGCCCAGGCCAATAATGCGGTGTTTAGTTCATTTTTTCATTACCTTATGAAGTAAATATTTTTACCTTGGGTTGTGAGGTGTTGCCTTAAATGACTTTTCAGGTGTGAAATATCTTCGGAAGAATTCAAATTTTTAAAACAGATTTTGCACTGCACTTCGTCGCCGTCCAGTTTATCAAAACACTTGCAAATCTCAGTTTCATTCTGCTTATTGATTCAGTAATGCAAGTACTTAACCTGTTTTAAATAACAATACAAAACGAAATAAATAAGCCATATCGTGTACACAAGGGAATTCCCAGTGAACGAACAGCGAACGAAACCTTGCCAACGACGTCGGAGCGTTACAAATAATTTCGTACACTCACTCAGTTGCTAGAACGCACATGGCTTGTGCATTTCTTGCCTGTTGGCGCTCACGCATTCAGTTCTTAAAATTGTCGGAAGTAAGTTTCGCAGCAAAACTTTTGGCAAATACATACGTCAAAAAAAGTTTTGATTCATCCTAGTTCCCAGAACTACTGAAGGTAGACGTTGACTGTGGATATTGTATCACAGACACAGTCCCTCTGACTGTTCAGAGATGTCACTAAACACGCCTAAAGATGTAAGCAACCATGCATGAGCAGCGCCTATTAGACGGAGGCGTTGCGAAAGCTGAACAGTTCCAGTCATTCCACCAGCAAGGAGGAATACTGTTAGTGTTGTCTGTATATCAAACGTGCCTAGAGGGTTAATACCGCGGGTCGATTGCGTCCACATTGTTACTTTGTGCCAGAAAGAGCTCTCAACAAGGAGGTGAACCAAAGCGATGTTGTTCGGGCATGGAGGAGATACAGAGAGACGGGAATTGTTGATGACATGGCTCGCTCAGGCCGCCCAAGGGCTACTACTGCAGTGGATGACCGCTACCTACAGATTTGCCTGACAGCAACGCCACCACGTTGAATAACGCTTTTCGTACAGCGACAGGACGTCGTGTACGATTCAAACTGTGCGCAATAGGCTGCATGATGCGCAAATTCTCTCTCGACGTCCACGGCGAGCTCCATCTTTGCAACCACGACACCATGCAGCGCCGTACAGATGGGCCCAACAACAGGCCGATTGGACCGCTCAGGATTGGCATCACGTTCTCTTCACCGATGAGAGTCGCATTAGCCTTCAAGCAGACAATCGTCGGGGTCGTGTTTGGAGGCAACCCTATCAGGCTGCATGCCTTAGACACACTGTCCAGCAAGTGAGCAAGATGGAGGTTCCCTGCTGTTTTGGGGTGGCGTTATGTGGGGCGACATACGCCGCTGGTGGTCATGGGAGGCACCGTAACGGCTGTACGGTGTGTGAATGCCATCCTCCAACCGATCGTGCCACCACATCGGCAGCATATTGGTGGGCATTCGATTTCATGGACGACAATTCGCCCCCCTATCGTGCACACCTTGTGAATGACTTCCTTCAGTATAACGACATCGCTCGACTAGAGTGGCCAGCATGTTCTCCAGACCTGAACCTTATCGAACATTCCTGTGATGGATTGAAAAGGGCTGTTTAAGGACGACTCTGAGAGGTCTACGCCGAATAGCCGTTGAGGAGTTGGATAATGTGGACCAACAGCGCCTTGATGAACTTGTGGATAGTATGCCACGACGAATATAGGCATGCATCCATGCCAAAGGAGGTGCTGCTGGGTATTAGAGGTATCGGTGTGTACATCAATGCCGGCCGGAGTGGCCGTGCGGTTCTAGGCGTTGCAGTCTGGAGCCGTGTGACCGCTTCGGTCGCAGGTTCGAATCCTGCCTCGGGCATGGATGTGTGTGATGTCCTTAGGTTGGTTAGGTTTAATTAGTTCTAAGTTCTAGGCGACTGATGACCTCAGAAGTTAAGTCGCATAGTGCTCAGAGCCATTTTGTACAGCAATCTTGGCCACGACCTCAGAAGGTCTCGCTGTATGGTGGTAGAACATGCAGTGTGTGGTTTTCATGAGCAATAAAAAGAGCGGAAATGATATTTATGTTGATCTCTGTTCCAAATTTCTGTACAGATTCCGCAACTCTTGGAACCGAGGTGATGCAAAATATAATAAATTTTTACTGAAATTATTCGATATGAGGCACGCTATAAAGTGCACATATGACATAAGAGTTAACATATAAACTGAAAGGTGTCGATATCGAGATGAAAGTAATCGATATCGATAAGTACCGAAATTCAAGCGGCCCGGCAGAGACGGTGCCGCCAAATGTGTTCCTTTGTAAAACCGAACAAGAAAGCGATACAAAAATTGAACGTGTGGCGGTTGTAAGTATTCTACCCCAGCCGAAGATTAAGCAATCTCATGCGCTGTCATCTACGCTATGATAACAACTGACACCAATTGTATTACCTGGAGCGGCTGCTTGAATTCGATCTCGTAACGGCCCGATTGGTTAACTTCAATGCTAATTAAACCACGCAACGTATCGAATTTCTTTAAACATTCATTTCTCAGCACAAACTACCCTGCAACGCCCTCAGAGGCTTCTCAGACTGTTTCTGACCACCGTTTATAACCACACGCAGGTTAATACCGTATACAGGCCTTGGACGTAAATATGTAAACACAGAGAGAAACGCATGCTTGAACATAAATACAGACGTTAGCCAAGTCTTCACGTTGCGCTGTTTTAGTTGACCACGAACTGAAACTAAGCAGTTCCTCAATACATTCCAAGTTTCAGTCGGGGTCAGAACAGCGTTCCGAGTAATTATGAGTGCATTGAGTTGGAGCTCTGTGATTTCAAACGTTGGTGAATAGTTGGTGCTTAGTATGCTGCGTGCTTCCATACCCAAGGTAACCAAAATGGTTGGTATCTCAAAAGGCACCAATAGGAAATTTTTACCTCACACTCAGAAAGCGGTAAAACAGCATCCGCTAAGTCACAAAGGGGACGAAAATGTGTTCACAGTGATCGTGAAATACGTCCATTCAATTGGATTTTAACGAGCGATACACTAACTGCAGAACTGAATGACGCACTCGCGAAACACCACAAATGGATCACCATAAGCTAGAAATTCCAGGGCGAGCTGGAATTACAAAACTAAATGTGTTGGGCTAACGTGATGCCGAGGCCGCTACATCTGGATAATGGTGCAATGGAAGAAAGTTGTTTGGTTGGATGAGTGTTGTTGCACATTGTTTCCGACGTATGGCTGAAATAACATCCCAAGACTAAAAAGCAGTGGGGGTTCGGTGGTGATTTGGACAGTCATCTCGCTGTATTCCTTGGGTCCCATGGGCACTCTGTGTGGTCGCGGTAGTGTCGAGGCTCAGCAGGTCCATCCCAAGGTAGAGTCCACGCAGAATATTGTGGTCGATAGATGCACAGACGGCAGTATAGGCTTGGGGAGAGTGGTAGTGGTGGGGGTTGCGGGAAGATGCTGTAGGGGAAATGCTGAGTGCTGGAGGGAAAGTGCCATCCTAAATTGAAGCCTAAACTCGCATTTTTAAAAAAAATATTATGTGGGGCCCCTCCGTGCCCACACTTGCATGGTGGCCATTCATAAAGATCTGTGAACTCAGCTTTGGTGAGTATCTAAAAAGAATTCCGCCGAAAATGCAATGATTTATTTTCGCCTGACTTGTTAACCCCTTGTAACTTTCAGAGAAGCATCAGGAGTGGCGAATTTTGAGAAAAATCTACACATTTCTACTGTTATCACGTTAAAATTTGCTTCCTTTGTCAAAGCACACCGGAGTTTACACAGTTTCACCTCACTAATATGTTGTGCAGACGCAACTGCGACAGAATACTGAAACAGTGGTTTATTAAGTTTATTAATTGAGTAATTGATGAAAAGAATGGTCAGTATCTTATGAAAAAATAAATCCTCGGTATGAAATAAATGTATAATGCCTTCACGTGTGTTGTTCCCAAAACCATAGCATTTCTTGTTTCACCAGTATCGATGGCCTTTAAAATCACATGTTTTCATCGGAAAAGTCTGTAGTTACTGAAATAACACGACAGATAATGTAGATATTCATAATAACCATATGGCAAAATACGGTCCTGCTTGTGTGCTATCATTTACCAAAATCACGTTGCGACATCGCAAACGGTTTATGAAATGCAAGGAATGTTGTGGATGTTTCACTTTGTGGATGTTTCACGCTGGCGTTCTCGCTGGCGCAGCACGATCGCAAATGAGTGTGCTACGTCAGATCAGTTTTCTCGAGATCGGTGACAGATAGAACCCTCCACCCAAGTATAAAGAAAAATTTAATGTTTTAGCTAAATTTCATAAGCAACAACATGTTATGTAACAACCACCAAACGGAAAATCATAGCGGTCGACATTCTTCTTTGAAAACTGTTTTAAATTTCACGCAGTGTCTTACTTCCACGTAAGTACGAGAATAGCTATGACCATTAACAAAATCAGGGACACATCACCATAAACTTGACATATAAAGCTACTAGTAAAGCAAAAATTATTTTTTTAATGGAATTGTTTCTGTAAAATCGTTTGAGAAAGACTGCAGGGCAAGCGCCTCGATTCTGTCATCGCCGACCGAGACCAACGGAAAGGCGGCAGACTCTGTTTGCTTCCTCTTCAGAGCAAACGTACGAACTCGCCAAGCGCTTTGGACGAAAATGGGTCACTGTGCATCGGCCGTCGTCATCCAACGTGGACTCTACAGGGTTCAATCCTCAGTGGTGATATCGTGTGTTACAAGGAAGTGCGCCCTGTTCACACAACTCGCTTCATCCAGCACTGGTTTTGTGAGCACTAGGACGAATTATCGCATCTACCCTAGCCACCACGTTCACGATATCTGAGAGTTCATGAGACTTTGCGGTCTGCTTTCGAGAGAAGGGTGGGTGATGTCTATCGACCTCCATCATCAGTACTTGAACTTGCCACAGTTTAGTAGGAATATTGGTATGATTACCTTGAAAACCCTACATGACCCATATCTGTCTATTCTGGGACGACAGGAAGTTGTTTTAAATTCATAAGGCTTCCCTAAATCCTGTTGGGCATAGCAATGTGCTAGGTTTATGGTATCGCCACATTTTTGTCAGCCCCGTGTGTATTTTTCGATATTCCCATACAGTACGACTACTAAAATAAACAGTCTAAATACAACATGTTTCAGACAGATCTGGTTTTACAAGACTATATCGTCTACAAGAATGAAGGTAGAATATTTGGTGGATTTTAACTTACACTTAGAGATTAAAAATTAATCTTTAAGCAACTTGTAAGTGGCCGGTTTATGCGGGAGTCGGTAGAAACCGTAGCTTGGTCGCTGGTTCGTCCATTATACAACATCAAAAGTAGTTTTGCGGTCTCAATTTTTAACAGTTACACACGCATCAAAATAAAGTTTTGAATCACTCCGGTTCCCAGAACTCCTGAAGATAGAGGTTGACTGTGGATATTGCATCACAGACACAGTCCATTTGGTTGTTCAGAGATGTCACTAAACCCGTCCAAAGATGTAAACAATCGTGCATCAGCAGCGCCTATTAGATCGAGAGAGTCCGACAGTCGATCAGTTCCAGTCATTTCACCAGGTAGGAGGTAGGCTACAGGGCTGGTGTTGTCTGTAGTTCAACCATGCCTATACGGTCAGTACCGCGGTTCGATCGCGTTTGCATTGTTACTTTGCACCACGAACGGCTCTCAACAAGGGAAGTGTCCAGGCGTCTCGGAGTGAACCAAAGCGATGTTGTTCGGTTATGGAGGAGATACAGGGAGACAGGAACTGTCGATGACATGCCTCCCTCAGGCCGCCCAAGGGTTACTACTGAAGTGGGGAAACCGCTACTTCCGGATTATGGCTAGGAGGAACTCTGACTGCAACGCCACCGTGTTGAATAATGTTTTTCGTGCAGACACAGGACGTGAATGCCATCCTCCATTTGATAGTGCAACCATATCGGCAGCATATTGGCGAGTCATTTGTCTTCATGGACGAATGACTTCCTTCAGGATAACTACATCGCTCGACTAGAGTGGTTAGCATGTTCTCTAGACATGAACCCTATCGAACTTGCCTGGGATCGATTGAAAATGGTTGTTTATGGACGACGTGACCCACCAACCACTCTGAGGGATCTACGCCGAATCGTCGTTAAGAAATGGGACACTCTGGACCAACAGTGCCTTGATGAACTTGTCGGTAGTATGCCACGACGAGAACAGTCATGCATCAATGCAATAGGACGTGCTACTGGGTATTAGAGGTACCGGTGTGTACAGCAATCTTGACCACCACCTCTGACGGTCTCTCTGTATGGTGGTACAACATGCAATGTGTGGTTTTCATGAGCAATAAAAGGGGCGGAAATGATGTTTATGATGGTCTCTATTCCAATTTGCTGTACAGGTTCCGGAACTCTCGGAACCGAGGTGATGCAAAACTTTCTTTGATGTGTGCCATAACCAAACTTTTATAATGGGCTGTTTTTATTCATATGAAAACTTGGCATGAGGTCCAGTTTATAGTGTACACGATCCATATAAGAAACATTCTTTGAGACATGAAGATTACAGCAAAGACTGTCGAAGTCGTTGTTTTAAATAAAGAAATATTTATGCAATGCTGACTTTAGGAAGTTGTTGGCAAGTACAACAGATCGCTCCACCTGTCTCCTCAAAATGATGAAATTCAGTCGATGTGACAATGTCGTAGCATAGCGAGATGCATGTATACAGATGGCGGTAGTATCGCGTAGACAAGGCATACAAGGGCAGTGCATTGGCGGAGCTGTCACTTGCTCTCAGGTAATTCATGTGAAAAGGTTCCGACGTAATTATTGTCGCATGACGGAAATTAACAGACTTCGATCGGGGAATGCTAGTTGGAGCTAGACGCATGGGGCATTCTATTTCTGAAATCGTTAGGGAATTCAGTATTCCAAGGTCCACAGTGTCAAGAATGTGGCGAGAATATCCAATTTCTGACGTTACCTCCCACCGCGGATAACGCAGTGGCCGACGGGATTCATTTA
This sequence comes from Schistocerca serialis cubense, assembly GCF_023864345.2. Taxonomy (NCBI): domain Eukaryota; kingdom Metazoa; phylum Arthropoda; class Insecta; order Orthoptera; family Acrididae; genus Schistocerca; species Schistocerca serialis. The sequence continues at coordinate 621,031,343 of NC_064642.1, read as the reverse complement.
AAGACCAAGAGCAGTGGCTGTGTTTGCATGGAATGTATTGAGTCCTCTGTTCCAACTGAACCGATCACTGACTATTAATGATTATGTTCAGCTGCTTGGGTTGGGTTGGGTTGTTTGGGGGAAGAGACCAATCAGCGAGCTCATCGGTCTCATCGAATTAGGGAAGGATGGGGAAGGAAGTCGGCCGTGCTATTTAAAAGGAACCATCCCGGCATTTGCCTGGAGTGATTTAGGGAAATCACGGAAAACCTAAATCATGAAGGCCGGACGCGGGATTGAATCGTCGTCCTCCCGAATGCGAGTTCAGTGTGCGAACGAACCACTGCGCCACCTCGCTCGGTTCAGCTGCTTGGAGACCATTTGCTGCCATTCAGGGACTTCATGTTTCCAATCAACGCTGGAATTATTATGGATGTCAATGTGCCATGTCACCGGACGACAATTGTTCGCGATTTGTTTGAAGAACATTCTGGACAACTCGTGCGAGAGATTTGACACCCAGACGCCTTACACGAATCGCACTCAATATTTCAAAAGTGGCTCTAAGTACTATGGGACTTAACATCTGAGGTCATCAGTCACCTAGACTTACAACTACTTAAACCTAACTAACCCAAGGACATCACACACATCCATGCCCGAAGCAGGACTCGAACCTGCGACCGTAGCAGCAGCGCCGTTCCAGACTGCAGCGCCTAAAACCGCTCGGCCACAGTGGCCGGCACACTGAATTTTTATGGCACATAATAGAGAGGCCAGTTTTTGCACAAAATTATGCACCGGCAACACTTTCGCAATAATGTCTAGCTATATGTGCAGCATGGCTTAATATTTCTGCAGGGGACTTCCAACAACTTTTTAAGTCCATGTCACGTCGAGTTGCTGCACTACAGCTTGCTTAAGAAGGCCCGACACGATATGGGAGTGTATGCTATGACTTTTGTCATCTCGGTGTAACGTGTCTGTATGGAATATTTTGCGGAGTCTTTTGTGTTCCAAACCATATAGGATTGCTACCAGCCCTTCATGGTGGTGATAAACAACTAAGCAAAAATTTTGGTCAGTCTGTTGTGTGCATAGAGATGGAAAATAAGTTTCCTATCACGTTTACTCTGTGATGAGGCTACGTTCCATTCAAGTAGAATTGAACAGGCCCAACGTACGCATGTGGGGGAAACAGTATCTACATACCGTGATCGAAAACACACGTTCCGATCTTTCACGTGTTTTGTGTCGTTTCCGGAGAAAATATTTACGGACCGTTCTTTTTTGCAGAAAAGATAGTTACAGAAATAACGTGTCTGGATGTGTTAGACGTCTGCATTTTGCCACAATTGCGAGAACATTCCGAAAATTTTAATTTTTAACGGGACGGTGTTCCACCCCACTGGCGTCTGCGTGTAAGAGCGTATTGTAACAAAGCGCTACCTCAACGATTGATTGATCGCAAAGCTGTCGTCACACGGAATGTGCAAATGAACGTCAATGCTGAGCGTGCTGAGTTTCTGACGTCACACCATGAAGAAAGCACACCACGGAGGCCTTACGAATGCGCAGAGCTGTGTCGAGAGTGTCACATGTGCGTTTTGGAACGTAGACCAACGAGGTGGAAGAGTGCCACCTACGTCACATGCAAGCCGTCTCTCTTTTCAGTACAAAGTAGCGAGGCGCCATATTCGATTTCACTTGAAGTCCATATTTGATGAGTTTTATATTGTAGCTTACGTCCAATGAATATATGCCGTTTCAAAGCACCAGGACACTGATCTCTCAAAAACATGTAGTCATAGGTGCGATTTGTTGTAATCCCCGGTGGTTAAAGAATTTTCGTGATGTAAGTTGCATGTTTCAAGGTATCATCACATTGACGATCCACCAAAAACACACTGTTGTTACTGCGATTTGTTATAATTAAGTGTGAGTCAATAACATTTTGGTGATTAAAGCGTCCAGGAGATGGTAACATACAACTCATTTTCACAAGTTACCGAAGTTCAGCATCATGTAATAAACAGACATACAGTTACGAACCGTGTTTGTAGTGTGTCTCGGGTGCGCCTCCCGCTATATCCCTAAAACTTTTTGCACACCTTCACATTTTATAAAAGACTCTTGAGACTTTCTTATTAATTCAACGGAAATAAGTTCTGTAATATTCAGTGTTATGTAAGTATAAATGTGCTCTCTCTCAATAGTGGGTACATTCGATTGGCTTTATTTGCAAGAGACCTTGCACTATTTGCACTAAGATATTTTGCAGTTTCATGTTTCAACTGTTGTAGCTCGCATATTGTAAAGATTCCGATAGTGAACAGAATCACTGATCAAATAAGAATACAAAGTGAGAGTGATGAGATAATTTTTTATCTTATGTGAAAGACTACTGTAAATTTGTGTCTCATTATTTCTAATCGAACTTTAATAAGCTGATGTCCTTGATGACTGGGTATTGACCTTTCCTTTTTGGTTTATACAATGTTCATGATTACTGAAGGTTCCCCTTAGATTGACTACAGACAACTTGATTATCATATTGGCAAGGGAAGAAACGTGCACTTTAATAGAGCTAACGTGGGAACTTTACATTTCATAAAGAAACTGTGTGATGTGCGGGTCAGATATGACCAAGGCTACGAAGTCTTTGGCGACGTATTTCTTGAATAAAAATCTCTCGGTGTACATGCCGCGTCAATTCAGGATAAAACTCCTAGCTTTCGATCACTATCTCCATGGTCGTCGTCAGGGCTAAAACTGACTGCCGTGAACTAGCGAGGCTCCCACTTTTATATGCAAAGGACGGCTTCTGATTGGCTGGAATAGGTCATAGCAACAGCGATATGGCGCGTAGTGAAGTGGTGCCCTCTACTTCCATAGATGTAGTTTCTATCCCGCGTTGCTTGCAGCGCCATCCCTTGAATCAGGAGGTAAAGTGCGGGAAGTTTTTCTCTGCGACTTTTCTTTGTCCAGTGCACTCTTCCTAGTGTTGCTAAGTGCATAGCCGTTGTGTCTGTTAAAGTTACTATCGCTAAGTCTAATTTCGAGTGCTTCCCGGATCACAGAGTCCCATTAATTCGATGCGTGGGCTATTACTCTGGTTTCTTCAAATAAAATCTTATGCTTGTTAGGCAGGCTATGTTCAGCCACCGTTGATTTTTCCAAATACCTGTATTTCAGGTGGCGTTGGTGCTCGATGCAACGGTCGGCAACGGTTCTTACAGACTGCCCCACGTAATTCATGCCGCATTCGCAGGGAATAGTATAAATTCCCGGCACTCTTAAGCAGAGACTATCTTTGACTGGTCTCAACATTCCCTTAATTTTCTTAGGTGGTCGGAACACTGGTTTTATTCCTTGCCTCTTTAGGATTCTGCCTGTCTTGCTTGTTGTAACACCGCAAAAAGGAAGCCGCGTTATGTGTTGGTCCTCTTCTTGTATATGGCCGGCATCGTGTCTTACTTTCTTGGACAATACTGATTTAATTTCACCGGCAGAATAACCATTCCTCTTGAAAACAATCGTCAAATGGTTAATCTCGGGAACGAGGTGGTTCTAGTCGGAAATAGTCCTGGCTCTGTGTACTAAAGTATTCAGCATAGCTCTCTTGGATGAAGGAAGCTGTGGCTATGCAGACTCTCTTCTGAGACGGATGATGGAAGCTGTGGCTATGCAGATATAGGTCTGTATGGGTTGGCTTCCTGTACACAGAATGGCCCAGTCGTCCATCTGGCTTTCGCTCCACCATCACATCTAAAAAAGGTAACTTTCCTTCCTTCTCTACCTCCAATGTAAATTTTATGTTTGGATGTACACCATTTAAATGTTCGACGAACATCGGCGCTCAGCCGGAAGAAACACCGCTCCTGGTCACGATCGTGTCACCTACCGCCACCTTCGTGAAGCTCCTGTCTCTTTCCTCTCCACCCTGGCCAGGATCTACAATGTAGTCCTGTCCACCGACTACTACGCCGACCTCTGGAAAACCTCCCGTATCCTGATGTTCCTTAAACCCGGTAAACCGCCGTCCGCCGTCTCCTCCTACCGTCCCATCAGCCTTACCTCGGACTTCAGCAAGGTCCTGGAATCCATTCTCACCTGGCGCATCCACCAGCATCTCCGCCAGCACTGCCTCCTTCCCGTTACCCAGTGTGGCTTTCGGCCGTCCCTCTCTTCCGATGACCTTCTCCTTCACCTCACTCATCTCCTTTCCGAACAGCTTAATTCCCGTCGCTCCGCAATCTTCCTCACCTTGGACCTCGAACATGCCTATGACCACGTATAGCATTCCGGTCTCCTCTTCAAGCTCCAAACCTTCGCCCTTCCTATTAACTAGGTCCGTCTGATCGGCTCCTTTCCCTCCCAACGTCCTTCCTACGTCACCATCCATAACATGGATTGCTACACCTTTTTTCCCTCCTCCCTTTTGTACCTTTTGTATACGGCGGACATGCCGCCACCGTCACCCCCGATCAACCTTCTCTTGTTTGCCGATGACACCGCCTTCCTTGCCCTTGCCCCCAACCTGCAGCGTTCCCAACACCTTCTCCAATCCCATCTTGACCGGTTCACCGCTTGGTGCAGCCAGTGGTTGCTTAAGGCCAATCCCTCCAAAACCCAGGCGATCATTGTAGGCAAAACCACTCCTTTCTTCCGCCTCCTCGATTTCTATCTAACCATCTATGGCCATCCTATCGCCCTCACCCCCACCCTTAAGTACCTTGGCGTCACCCTCGACCGTCGCCTCTCCTGGACCCCCAATCTTCGGACAATCCAAGCCAAGGCACTCTCCCGACTCCGTCTCCTCAAGCTCCTTTCCGGCTGTACGTGGGGTCTGGACCCCTCCACCATCCTCCACACCTATAAATCCCTCATCCGCCCTATCCTCTGTTACGCCCATCCTGCCTGGATCTCCGCCTCACATACCTTTTACAAATCCCTTCAGATCCTTGAACGCCATGCTCTCCGCCTCGCCTATCGCATCTGTCTCCCCTCCCCCACGCGGATCCTGTACGACCTCATTCCGTTCCCCCACCTCCTCGTTTTCCTTGAAAGGATACGGATCCTCTACACATCCCGTAAACTCGATCGTCCTCACCCACTTGTCTCCCCCATCCTCTCCCACCCCCGCCCGCTGCCGCGCATGTATTCCTACGTCCCACCTGCTCTCCATCTCTCCACCCTCCTTACCCTCTCCCAAGGTGGCTTCCGCCGGCTCCCCCTCCCTGATGATGACCTCCTCACTTCCATCTACCCCTCCTACTAACTTTGATCCTCCCTCCCACTTCCTGTGTTTGTTCCTTTGGGCACCCTCCCTCCCTTCTCTTCCCCTTCCCTCCCTCCTCCCTTTCTCCCCACTCCTCTCCCGGGCTTCCCCTCCCCCGTCCCTCTACTCCTCCTCCAGTCTCCTCTGCCATTTGCATCTTTGTTCTACCCTCCCCCCCCCCTTCACCCTTCTTCCCCTCTTGGCAGGTCTCCGGACTCGCACACATTAAGTGGACATTCGCGCGCCAGAGATCGTCGCCATCCATGTCTCGTGTGTGCCGTCGTGTTTTGTGTTCAGTGTTCACCGTCACGCTCCATCGTTCACGTGTACCATCAACGTCATCAGTGCCTGTGCGTCGTGTCAACAGTTTGTAGTGTGGCTTGTCATCGAGTGTGAACGGCTTCATGTTTTTTATGTTCATGTGTCTACTGTTTTTTTCCCCGCCGTTTTGATCCAACTTATGTGTCTTCTTTGTTTTACCATTGTAATATCATGGGCTGAAGAGCGGCGTAATATGCTGCTGTCAGCCTACCTGTTTTTTTTATACAGGTATTAAAATCACAATAAAGAAAAAAAAATAGTTCACGACAGTCAGTTTTAGCCCTGACGACGACCATGGAGGTAGTGGTCGAAAGCTTGGAGTGTTATCCTGAATTGACGCGGCGTGTACACCGAGAGATTTTTATTCAAGACATGGCCAAGGACTGCCGCCTGAGCGCGCTGCGGTCGCGTTTACCACACTGAGGGACACTTACCGTGTGGACAGGCATTCTGAGCGTACAGCAGCATGGTGGACATCAAGTCAGCACGATGCACATTGAATGTTATAGGCTGTATGGAGATGGCTTAGGGTGCATATGGAACTCGCATTCTACCACTGTCCTTGAAGGTCGCCTGATCTCGCTACATGCGATTCTTTTGTGAAGCACCGTGTCCATGCATGTGCCTGTACTTCCAGCAACGCTGAGTGACCTTCAAGCCGCATGCAATAACTCCATTCACCTTCGCTATAGTGCGGAACGAGTTAGGCTGTTGCCTGGATATTTGTCGTGCGTCCAGTGGAAGACACACTGAACACGTATGCGATTGCAATCTTTCTCGGCGTATTCCACTGATGAATTCTCATCGGGTTATCAGCCGAGTGGTGGCGTCTTCTTGTCGCAACGTTTCAATGAGTTTCGTACCCATCATCTTCTGGCGTAGATGACGGGTACGAAACTCATTGAAACGTTGCGATAAGACGACGCCACCATTCGGATGATAACCCGAGAAGAATTCATCACACTGAACACATGCGGCAAGTAAATGAAAACTTTAATCCTAGACGTAATTGTAGAAAGTACACCAAAGTTGTCTGTACAAGCAAGTTAAAGAACATACCATCGTAAAATTCGATCGTTCGTCTGAAACAGCAAGTTTTTAATCCGGTGTGTAAGTGAAAATTTACCCCACGTTCCTTATTTTATTAATCTAAAACATAAAATTGGATGAATCTAGTTAAAACTTCATCTTTCTCGATGTGCTTGCATTCCAGCATTATTTTTCTATGATGTCTCTTTTCATTTATCGTCAACTATTAACGGTCTAAAAAGCGCGGGGGGGGGGGGGGGGGGGGGGGGTGGCAGGGAGTGCCACAACATCACAGTACGCGTAAGTACGTATTACTCGTAAGTACCCTCAGTTTCTGTTTATAGGAATACACAGGTTCACCCTTTCCTCCGGCACTGAACGTGTTAGTCTTCTGTTTCCTTGTACAGTCATTGAGAAACTATCCACTGAACTGAAAACATCATAAAGGCGACACTCTATATCGCGCGGTCAATCATGTGCGTCATTACTTTGTCGGATCTTCCTTTGCTTTTTCCCTTGTTTGTACTAACCGCCGCTGCATATTGCTCTGGCTCTGAGCACTATGGGACTTAACTTCTGAGGTCATCAGTCCCCTACAACTTAGAACTACTTAAACCTAACTAACCTAAGGACATCACACACATCCATGCCCGAGGCAGAATTTGAACCTGCGACCGTAGCAGTCTCGCAGTTCCGGACTGAAGCGCCTAGAACCGCTCGGTCACAGCGGCCGGCTGCTGCATATTGCCATAAACGCAATGCACATAATTACATTTTTGTTCCCTTTTGATTTTCCAGGAACAGGGACAATAAACATGTTGAAGTTATACCTCAAATATTTCATGGGCTGTGTGTGAGAGCCTCCATGCGCTTTCATCGATGAAAGTGAAGGAGAGGAGGGAAGTGTGTACAAGGACAGCCACAGTAGCGATTCAGAACAATTCGGGGAGGAAAATTCCAATCCCTTAAACGAAATCCCAGGCAATGATTACCGTTTTTACGTCGGAAAAGATGGGTAAACACTTTGGATAAACAATTCCTTATCTCTGTCGAATAAAAAGAAATTAAAAAAAACATTGTATAAGTACTTCCAGGCCTGACTCGCGCGCAGGAATATTTCCTAGGAATTGGATGCGATTATGATGTTTTGTTTGTGGGGTGGTCAACTGCTCGGTTGTCAGCGCCCGTGCAATTTCGCAATCTTTACACAGTCCAATCTCGCCACTTTCACGAATGATGATGAAATGACGAGGACAACACAAACACCCAGTCCCCGGATGGAGAAAATCCCCAATCCGGCCGGGAACAGAACCCGGGACTCCGTGATCCAGAGGCAGCAACGCTAGCCACGAGCGTGTTTATGAGATTCCTTCCTACAAACATGCGGTTGCTGTCGTCGAACAGAAATGGGAAAATGGAAGAGCAGAGCGATTGATATTTAGTATTTTCATATTTGTATATGGTGTAATTTGTAATATCATTAGTTTCAGTTAATATAAGAAATACATGTGTATGACTTATTCTGTAATTATTCAATATTACACATTAATAAAAGCAAATGTATTGCTATTATAATATAAAGCATAGTTACGTATTCATTTATCTGAACCCCTCAATTGGTACCGAAGTTAAAATAAATATTATTATTCTGTGATGTTTAATGTCCTTATATTGTACTGACATTATACAAGTAATAATACTGATGGTACCATTTTGGTAACGCGCCGCCCAGATCCGTGCGTGGTATCTCATGAGAGTCTGACGCATGCGGTATTTAGAGGGTTAATGTAATATTGGTTCCGCAGCGATTAATAAATCACCTTTATGATGCACAATCTCTTTAACTACGGCATCACGGGAATTCGTTTATTTATTTTAATCTCGTACTTCTCGCTAGCAATTAACAAGTGATACGATTCTATTCGAACAGTCACAAATATAACGGTGTGTGAGCGTTGCTAAGTGTATTAACACTTTCAGAAGAAAATTTCAGTATTTGTGTGAAGGCAGTTCGTGAGCACGCTGATAGGATTGTGAATGCTGTTTGCAAAACGAAGTCTGCAGACAGATTAGTATGCTACTCGCCGAGAGAACCGCCGGAGGACTGCTCACTCTCTTCACTTTTCCTCTCCCTTTCGGCTGCCACTTTCGCAGACCAGTTTATCAAGGCTGAGAGCGCCTCCGTGCAAACAGCCACTGTCAACACGAAGTGATCGATTCTTCAAACTGCCCCCTCACACTGGAGGAGAATGCTTTCGAGGGAATAATCAACGCCGCGCCCAGAAGGGCACTCAATCAAATACCGACATCTGTCGCGCATTGGAAAACTTCACTATGGGTGCGAGTCTGTGTTTGACTTACAGAGTGGTAGAGAATTATCAGCAGTCGCTTAAGAATTCATCCTTCTTTACTCCATGTGTGTTTGTGTGTGTGTGTGTGTGTGTGTGTGTGTGTGTGTGTGTGTGTGTATTACCTGCTAGTTCTGCAAAATTTTATTTCAGTCTGTCAGAGACGTCTCAGCCCTTTTCATGCCGTTCATCTTCACGCACTAGTTACGTTTCCTATTACGATCTTCATAACTGCACAGGTACTGAGCTATGTCTTAAAGCTTTCAGAGTGACGGAAACATTGGAAATTTGCCTTCAGGATTTAGAAATGTAAAAATTTACTCATTACAAAGGGAAAGCATCTAATATCGTACGACTAAAATATGAGTGACACAAGGTCGGAATTGGTCAACTCTTGCAAACACTTGGGTGTAGCAATCTTAGGGATATGAAATGGAACTATCGCAAAGACTCAGTCGTAAGTAAAGCAGGTGGTATACAGAGTTTGGACAAAAATATGTAAACACTATAAGACATAAATGCAGTTGCTAGCCAAGTCTGCACTGTTGTATTCGACAACGGACGGAACTTGTGCAATATCCTCTTAAGTGTTGGAAGCGCCAGTCGTGGCGAATTTCTGGTGCTCGTATGGTGGGTGCTTTAGTAATCAACGTAACCGAAGAGTCTGGTGTGTGAAGAGACACAACATCGAAGATTTATACCGCATACAGGGAAAGCGGGAAAGCATCTTCCACTAAGTCACAATGAGGACGATAATATGTCTTGCTGCCAACTGTCAGGAACTTCTGTCCGAATTTAAGTCCCAAGAGTGAAACATGGCGAGGGTTTGGTGACAATTTGGACAGCCATATCGTGGTATTCCATGGACCCCATGGTTACTCTGCAAGGTCGCATCACTGCCAAGGATTATGTGATCATTTTCCCGGCCGAAGAGGCCGAGCGGCTCTACGCGCTACAGTCTGGAACCGCGCGACCGCGGTCACAGGTTCGAATCCTGCCTCGCGCATGGATGTGTGTGATGTCCTTAGTTTAGTTAGATTTAAGTAGTTCTACGTTCTAGGGGACTGATGACCTCAGATGTTAGGTCACATACTGCTGAGAGCCATTTTTTTTTACCATTTTGGCTGATAAGGTCCATCCCATGGTATATGTATGTTCCCCAAACTTAATGCTCTGTTCGAAGGCGACAGGACCACTGTTCGCGTAGCTCGCATCGTCTGGAACTGGTATTGTGAACACGAAGATGCAGCCAAGACACCGTATGTTGTTGAGCCTTTTTGGTCTACTCTGGAGCGAAGAGTGCTTGATCGCTATCCTCTATCATCGGTACTTAAATTTGCCACTGTTTTGGTACATGGGTCTCGTGGAAATCATACACAACATGTACTTACCCTTTCCGAGACGACTGTTTTCCTACGCCGTATTAAACATGTTAATGTGCTGTGTTTGTGATGTTTCCATAATTTTTCAAGCCTTCTCTTTTAATTTTTTAAGTCACACATAGAAGATGCGTGCATGTAGGGCAAGGACTGGAAGGAGAAGCTATGCAGAGTTTATGCCACCTATAAACGCGCATAATCCAAGACGAAAGGAAGCTGTTTTGTGTGCCGACGGTTTTCCTACACCATGTTAGGCATGGTAGTGCGTCGTGTTTTTGTCGATTCCATATTTTTGTCCATCCCCTGCACTGCGTTTCACTGATAATGGACGAGAGAAACCTAACCAATCTGCAAAGCAGATTGCTTACAAAACATTCGTGCAACACATACATTTCTGTCAAGTCACCTTAATGTGATCACCTGCCAAAACCTGAATACCCACCTTCTGCAGCGCGGAACGGTGCTTGTTGTGCTGGACGAGAGTCAAAGAGGCTCTAACAGGTGCTGACAGGGATTTGGAGCCATGCTGACTGCAGTGCCTCGGCCAGCTGCGAACGGTTTCTCCGTTCAGGGTCCATGCAACCAAGAGCCTGATCAACGTGGTCCCACAGATTCTCGATTGGGTTTAAATCCGGGGCGTGTGGTGGCCAGAGAAGTACGGTAAACTCATCCTGGAGCTCTCCGAACCACGAACGTACATGTTGCATTGTCCAGCTTGTAGATGATATTGTGCCGAGGAAAAAGCAAACTGCGTGTAGGGCTAGACAAGGTCCCCAAGGACAGATACATCCTTTTGTTGATGCACTGTGCCTTCCTTTGAAAGACGAGGTCACCAAGAGGATATCACGAAAATATTCCGCAGACCATAAGGCTCCATTCTCCTGGCCGGAGCCTTCCAACGATTGTTGCAGTCATGGACTGTCAGGCTGCTCTCGGCGGAAGTTCGAGTCCTCCCTCGGGCATGGGTGTGTGTGTTTGTCCTTAGGATAATTTAGATTAAGTAGTGTGTAAGTTTAGGGACTGATGACTTTAGCAGTTAAGTCCCATAAGATTTCACACACATTTGAACATTTTTGATTGTGGCTTGGTGTTTACTCTAAGACGTTTCATGCAGACATAGCATGGAATGTGATTCATGTGAAAAGGCCAGTTTCGCCACTCAGTGGAAGCCCAGCTGCGGCACTAGCGTCAAATTCCAGCTTTCGACGCCGGTCAGCATGGACCAGGCGCCTGCTGCGAAGGCCCATACACTGCAACTTTAGCTGAACAGTCGTTGAGGAGACACTATTGGTAGCCCCTTGCTTCATCTGAGAGATCAGTTGCTCAACAGTTGCACGTCTATTCCCCTGTATACGTCTCCGCAGCCGTCTTTCACCCTGTCATCTATGGCCTGTGCTGCACTACAGTTCCCTCCTGGCCGGTTTTGGACAGCGGCATATTTCCAAGCACGGCATTCTCAACAGTTTGATTCTGTACAATATTTAAACACTGCTGCAAGTAAATTCAAATCAACTGATACTTTCACAAGCTACGACATTGCCGCGAATAAAACAGTGACCCGTATATACAACAAGTCTCCTTTAATTTACGCCTATTGTCACGAACTTTTTGTTAACAGATTACCAGTTTCGGTCTATAATGACATCATCAGATCTGTTTTAGAAAAACAAAGTCCTGCAGTACATTAGGACTTTGTTTTTATAAAACTGATCTGATGATGGTCATTACAGACCGAAACCGGTAATCTGTTAACAAAAAGTTTGTGACCATAGACGTAACTAAAGGCAACTGATACTTGTTATTTTTGTAATTAAAAAGTTTAGACCCAAAAACGATAAATTTAGAGTATCGCTTCCACACCAACAGCTTCTTAAGGATTCAGCAGACAGATCTCAACGGGAAATCGGCGGGTTGAGCCAAAAGGGAATACTGAACTAGTAGAATTGTCACAGCTTTGTTTGACCCACAGTGTAAAGGAGATGCTGAATAAACTGAACAGTTGTAGATTGGTTCAAATGGCTCTGAGCACTATGGGACTTAACATCTGTGGTCATCAGTCCCCTAGAACTTAGAACTACTTAAACCTAACTAACCTAAGGACATCACACACATCCATGCCCGAGGCAGGATTGGAACCTGCGAGCGTAGCGGTCACGCGGTTCCAGACTGAAGCGCCTAGAACCGCACGGCCTCACCGGCCGGCAACTGTTGTAGACAGAGACGAAGTGATACGAGAAAGTCTGTTTACAAAATGTCATGGAGTAGCTTTAAGTGATGAGTCTATTAGTGTCCCACAGACCCTCAACGTATTGTTCCCGTAGCGACCCGTGAGGACAATATGAGACTAATTACAGCGCGTTCAGAGGCATTTAAGGAACCGTTCATCTCGCTCTCCATGAGAATTACCGCTGCTGTGTACTCCGCAATGGTTTCCAGAGTATGGCTGTAGAATTACATGTAACTACTTGCAAAGCATATACCTATCGTTAATTTGGGTACGCCTTGTGCTATCAACGTGTTTGGCAGGAATAAGGGAACGAAGATGTTCGACATTTCAATTTCAAACTTTTTTCGTGAGAGGAACACGTTACGTGAACTACAGCAATTCATGCGGTTGATAGTCGTACTAATAAACATACTTACAAAATTTTGTTGATATAGCTCATATACATGGAAGAAGCAGCTTTTTAAATTGTTCGAAGAAAGGCCAATTTCAATCACCAACTTTCTCCTCGGAATGCGAAAATATTTTGTTCACGCCGACCTACGTACGGATAAAGGATCGCCATGATAAAATAAGGAAAATCAGAGCTCTTACGGAAAGATATAGGTGTTCGTTCTTTCCGCGCGCTATACAAGATTCGAGGAACAGAGAATTGTTGATGGTGGTTCGATGAACCGTCTGCCAGGCACTTAAATTTAATTTGCAGACTACCGATGTAGATGTAGATAAACACGGAAGCAGTATGGTTCCATATGTGGCTTAGAAAACGTTTGCACATTTTCGCATATGATAACAGTAGATGGAGACAGCTGGAATGCAGAAATTCCGTCTCAGGAGGAGGAGGGAGGGGGGGGGGGGACGGTTGGAGAGCAGGAAGGCTATTCGGTTAGCCTATACCACTAATGTTACTAAAATTAAACTGCCGACCCCATGAAGATACTGGAAAAGGAGAAGGAAGAACTATGTGCTTGTGAAACAGGAGGTGTTCTGTTTTTGTTAGTTTACACGATTGGTTGGTTGGTTGTTTGGGGGAAAGAGACCAAACAGCGAGGTTATCGGTCTCATAGGATTAGGGAAGGATGGGGAAGGAAGTCGGCCGTGCCCTTTCAAAGGGACTATCCCGGCATTTGCCTGGAGCGATTTAGGGAAATCACAGAAAACCTAAATCAGGATGGCCGGACGCGGGATTGATCCGTCGTCCTTCCGAATGCGAGTCCAGTGTGCTAACCACTGCGCCACCTCGCTCGGTTACACGGTAGGAACGACTGATGTTGGAACCAATGAAGGCTTTCGAAGAATGGGGCAATTCAGGAACAACGCTTCTGGAAGGTTATTTTGGAAGAGGACCCAATTGTGCATTGACAACTGGTTCACAAGTACAAATGTATCCCAGTATTTGCATGACAGACGAACAGACGTACTGAGTATGGTTCGTGTGAATAGACAAAAAAGACTGCAAAAGTAGAATGCAATTTGCAGCGAGGAGAACTGGAAATTAGCTGGACGAGCGCGCTAATGGCATTGAAGTGGCGCTTCAGAAGAGACGTGCGTATGTCGTCCGCATGTGATGCAGTTGAAATGGCATCGACAGAAATAATAGACCGCCAAAGCAATCTCGAAAAATTGAAAGGGAAATGCTTGTTGGACTACAATCAATGGGATCAGTAGGCAGATGTGAACTGATACCAAATGCAAATGAGTGTCTTCGGATAGGTACGAGATGATTTTAAAAAACTACTTTTTGAAACTCTAAACACAAATGTAACAAATTTGCACGTACTTTTTTTTTGAGTCCACACCGGGGAAAAACCTGTCTATGTAAAGTGCCATGCGACTACTGCTCGTGAATCCATATAAATGCATCATGACGGAGGAACACAATGAAGAATTCGCTGATTCGAAGAGGAAAACCTCTTGCGATTATTGTGCCGTGTCGATGTATCGACCTGGCTAGATGCTTCTCAGAGGCACGAACTAAGCAGCTGGTCTATATACTCGATATATGAGTGTCGTAGAGGCGGAGCAGAGGAAGTGGCGGGCAGAGCGATGAGCACAAGCGTGGCGTGGCTGTCTGCAGGTAACAGTGGGCACCAAGAAGGGGCGCACGGAGCCCTGCAGTGCGGTAGCACTGGACACTGACACACGCAGCAAGGAGAGCGGTGGACGCGGCAGTTGGTGACGAGGTCGGAAGCTGCATCTGCCAGTTGCTGCTCGACTCTCCTGCACCACCGTGCGTCAATTGGCAACGCTTCAGCGACGACACAGGAGCGTGCATCTGATGTCTGACTACGTTCTAAGACAGACGGTACGTAAATGGGAGGAATCGGCAGTATAACCAGTGAAGCGACGTTTTTGCCATTTGGTTGTACCTAAGAACGTAATTAAAGTGTATTGCAGTTATATTCGATTCAGTTTTAATCCCTAAAGAAATTAGGACTCCTGCTCTACTATAGCTTACGATTCGTAATTTTATGAACTATGTTCAATGTTGTTTTGTTCACGTAAAGTGAGAAAGAAAGAGTAACGTCTGAAGTTTTGAGAAACAGACCGGTCAAAGGGGTGAATAGGGCGTAAGAAGTAAATTCGTTTTAGGTATCGGGTGTAAGATAAATGTTGAGTGTACGCTTCATATGGTTTTTAAAACGGTATAAACGCTTCCTAATGACGAGAAAAGCGTTATAAATTTTCTGTCTTATTGTAAAACTAGTGTTGTTGGTCAAAGCTCAGTCTGATTTGTAAAAGCATAGTAAGGCAGTTAACAGTACATGAAGTCGCAATTTTTATTAACTGGTGTTCCATATAAAACTGAAAAGAGAGGTTACTTATGTAGACAGTATTTCGAGAATTAATATTTTTGCTAAGAAAAGAATAATACGACAAAACCTGACACAACTGTGTAGCAATTTCTGGTTCTTGTTTGGGCTACTGATTTCAAATAAATGTTTTTAAATTTTCTCTTTACGTTCAGGAAACCTCCAGTGTGGTCTACTACCCTGAATCAGAGTCCTGTCATTGTTCAACAATGGCGATGGTACTTTACAACCACAGCTGAATCATCTAAAAATAATGCTCCCTTGTCAGTGCGGAGCATACGCAGAGGCTTTTCTTAACCCACGACGCCAGTTTTGTAAAGACCTTGTCGCTACTGCTGTCGAGGCTGTGTTGCCACTGTTTGTTACGGTAGGCCGAGTTTGTGAGTTCGTGAAACGGCGTCTGGTGCAATACATCTCTAAGACAATTTCTCCCCTCCACCATTACATAGCTATGCCGCAGGGTCAGGTAACAGGATAGGATGACGATGATGATGATGTTTGGGTTGTGGGGCGCTCAACTGCACGGTTATTAGCGCCCGTACAAATTCCCAGGCCTTGTTCAGTCTAATTCCGACACTTTCATGAATGATTATGAAATCAGGAGGACAACACAAACACGCAGTCATTTGGGGTCATGTGAAAATCCCTGACCCCGCCGTCAACAGGATAGGAGAACGAAGGTTCTACAACACTCCACCATATTAGCAACAAAGGCACATGAATAAGTTAAAAGGGTTTACTTATCTTTGTGGCTTGTCGAATAATGAAGCCGAATAATGAAGCCTGCAACACTGCATGTAAAATAAAACAAAAATAGCCTTCAATGGCTATGAGCAAATAATCGTAGGTAAACTTCACAGTACATAGCAATTCCAATTTACAGCTACTGTCTGTTCACTTCTAACAGTTCACTGTCTAAATTCAGTTCTGGACGATGATCTATAACCGAGTGACGAGAGCTGCTCTCCTGTCTTCCGAGTAGGCTTCTGTCCGTTGTCGTCCGGTCATTGGCGGATTTACTCGCCCGGCAACTGGCCGAGGCGAAGTCGATTTCTTCATCCTCGACGCCGCCCGTGGCGCTGGTGGAACTCGCGCGAGTGGCGAGTCTCTGTGTCACTGGCACCAGCTCGCATCTTTGTGCCTGTGGTGCTTTTGCCCTGGCTGTGTCTTGTTCGGACGACACACTACAGGCTAGATAGTCACGGGCCTACGGCGCCAAGAAGAAAGGGGTGCGGCACGATTCCTCGATCGGTGGTGGTATTTTCGGTAGACTTGGTCATATAAACAAAGTTCTGCGTACGATTTACGAACGTGGCAAAAAAAGCCAGCAGCACTGTCACTAGCGCCTCATTCGGGGTTCATTGCTGGGTTCAGTTGGTGGGCTATTGTTAATGCAGCTGGTCGCAACTGATTATATTGTTGTGTTTCTCAACGATTAGTGTACTTGAGGAGTTTGCTTTGGTTACCAGTTGTTGTGCATGTTAGGCATTATTCTTCTTTAAGATTACGTTCTATCCGACCCTTTGAGCGGCATGAAGAAGCTAAGTGGTGCACGAAATCACGAATGAACAACTGAAAGAGAACAGGGAGGTGCCGTTTAAGCTAAAAAATTCGGTGAAAATTTGTGTAATCGTGAAAATGTGAGCTGGAACCACGCTGTCGGTAGCAGTAACATTAAAAGTCAATAAGAAATTATAATATCATTTAATGAAAGCGTTAACGGCGGTGAAATACGTGAAGACCGTGGTATTTCAGTCAGGAATGGAAACGACATCGTTGTTGGTGTTGATGCGAAAAGGGCATTAAAGACATGAGACTCTTATAATAACATGGAGCTTCCAGTATCATAAAATGAGGAAAAAGACAGAGACGGTGACAAGAACAGTCGTAAAGAATGGCATGAAAGTAGAAAACAAACAAGAGGCTGTGTGTGTGTGTGTGTGTTAGGGTGGGGGGTAGAATTTGCGGATTGGGAGGGCACAACCAAAAATAATATAAGCCTGTCAGAATATCCAGCCCTGCCCTCTATGAGAGGATCATCGTTTGCAACAAGGAAAACAATCGGAAGATCCCGTGGTATTGTTGTAAACAATGTGACGTGCGAATATGTTTTCAAAAATGGCTCTGAGCACTATGGGACTTAACATCTTAGGTCATCAGTCCCCTAGAACTTAGAACTACTGAAACCTAACTAACCTAAGGACATCACACACATCCATGCCCGAGGCAGGATCCGAACCTGTGACCGTAGCATTCGAATATGTTTTCATCCACGTTACGTACTGCACTATACCTAAGGCAATCGAGACATGTAACCTTCTCCTTCATTTTAAAAGTTTGCTTAACGTCAGGAAACAGATAAGTATATAAATAGATGGAGATGTTATATCAGTCAGGCAGCAGCCGTCATCCCATAAACAGCAGCGACAGGGAAGTTCCCGATGTTGTGACATCTTACTAGTACGTAACAGCCAGTCAATTATTTAGTTTTATCTGCGTGTTCGGTAGTTTAGTTTTTGAATTTATGCGTGTAAATTTAATATGTAATCGACACAGTTCTGGCGTTTTCGTTTGTATCGGAAGGTAAACCGATTTTGTGACACACATACACACACACACACACACACACACACACACACACACACACACACACTAAAGAAATTTTTGCATCACTTCGGTTCCGAGAGTTCCGGAACCTGTACAGAAAACTGGAGTAGTGATCGATATAAATATCATTTCCGCCGTTTTTATTGCTCATGAAAACCACACATTGCATGTTGTGCCACCATACAGCGAGACCTTCAGAGGTGGTGGTCCACATTGCTATACACACCGTTACCTCTAATACCCAGTAGCACGTCCTCTTGCAGTGATGCATGCCTGTTTTCGTCGTGGCATACTATCCACAAGTTCATCAAGGCACTGTTGGTCCAGATTGGCCCACTAATCAACGGCGATGCGGCGTAGATCCCTCAGAGGGATTGGTGGGTCACGTCGTCCATAAACAGCACTTTTCAATCTATCCCAGGCATGTCTGATAGGGTTCATGTCTGGAGAACATGCTGACCACTCTAGTCGAGAGATGTCGTTATCATGAAGAACGTGTTCACGATGGGGGCACGAATTGTCGTCCAGGAAGACGAATGCCTCACCAATATGCTGCCGATATGGTTGCGCTAAAGGTTGGAGGATGGCATTCACATACTGTACAGCTATTACGGCGCCTTTCACGACCACCAGCGGCGTACGTAGGGCCCACATAACGCCACCACAAAACAGCAGTGAACCTCCACCTTGCAGCATTCGCTGGACAGTATGTCTAAGGCGTTCAGCCTGACCGGCTTGCCTCCAAACACGTCTCCGGCGATTGTCTGGGTGAAGGCGTATGCGACACTCACCGGTGAACAGAACGTGATGCCAATCCTGAGCGGTCCATTCGGCATGTTGTTTGGCCCATCTTCACCGCGCTGCACGGTATCGTGGTTGCAAAAATGTACCTCGCCATGGACGTCGGGAATGAAGTTGCGCTTCATGCAGCCTATTGCGCACAGTGTGAGTCGTAACACGACGTCCTGTGGCTGCACGAAAAGCATTATTCAACATGGTGGCGTTGCTGTCAGGGTTTCTCTCAGCTTTAATCCATAGGTAGCGGTCATTCACTGCAGTAGTAGGCCTTGGGCGGTCTGAGCAAGGCATGTCATCGACAGTTCCTGTCTCTCTGTATCTCCTCCATGTCCGAACAACATCACTTTGGTTAACTCCGAGACGTCTGGATACTTCAATTGTTGAGAGCCATTCCTGGCACAAAGTAACAATGCGGACGGAATCGAACCGCGGTATTGACCGTCTAGAACACAAAAACCCCTAGATTGTCGATGTTTACGGAAGCTCGAAATATAGCGCGGAATTCAGTGCGAGATGCTTATAATACGAGGGTAATCCCAAAAGTAAGGTCTCCTATTTTTTATAAGTACATAGACATAAGTACATTTATTTCTACAACGGTTTACATCAGTTTACAGCTTGAACATTTAGCTATTTTTCGACATAAATACCATTTCTGTCGATGCATTTTTGTAGACGCTGTGGCAGTTTTTGTGTGCCCATTTCACACCAGCTCGCCGCCGTAATGTTCAGAAAGTTATGAACCGCTTCTTTCACCACGTCGTCGGAGCTGAATCGCTGGGACCACAATTGACGCTGACTTGTACTGTGAGACTCTGAAAAAACTCAAACGGGCAATTCAGAACAGGAGGACTGTTGAGCAAGAGCGTACACATTCTCCATGACAATGCTCGCCCACACGTCGCTCGGCAAACCGTTACGCTCCTGCAACAGTTCCAATGGTACATAGTCACCCAACCACCCTATAGTCCTGACTTGTCGCCATGTGACTACCACCTGTTCCCTAGCCGGCCGGTGTGGCCGTGCGGTTAAAGGCGCTTCAGTCTGGAACCGCGTGACCGCTACGGTCGCAGGTTCGAATCCTGCCTCGGGCATGGATGTGTGTGATGTCCTTAGGTTAGTGAGGTTTAATTAGTTCTAAGTTCTAGGCGACTGATGACCTCAGAAGTTAAGTCACATAGTGCTCAGACCCATTTTTGAACCTGTTCCCTAGGTTAAAAGAACATATGGCCGGAAAGCGATTCAGCTCCGACGACGAGGTGAAAGAAGAGGTTCATTGGGGAAAAGCAGAGAACGATGGACAGAACTTGTTTTTTTTTAATTAACTATTTCATTTGATACTTTGATTCTACATGTCTTGAAACGTGGAATGCGAAAGTCTGAGGGAGTCTTTGGCCTCTGTCTACGTTTATTGCAGCAAATAATGGAAGTAAACGACCGAAAATGGGATATTTCAGAAACAGCTTGTTCTGAGTGGTTTTAACAAACAGGTTAATCTTGAGAAGAAAAATCAGTGTAATCGCAAACCGGTTGTTTCAACGATAAACGCCATCCCTAGAGCATACCAGAACTGTACCTTCCGAGAACACTCGTCCGCGTTGTTTCCGTTGTTGTAGTGCATTGTTACCGCCACGCCGCGATTTTCTGCACAGTCTTTCAGCCCGTCACCTCCTCCGTCAGAGTAAATACCACTGGTAAGTAATTTATGGAATATGTAGCTATTTCGAAACACAGTAAATACAAACTACTTGAATGTAGCCACAGGCGTGTATTAAGTAACTACACAAACAAGCTTAAACATCGATCGGTTTGGAATTTTAAAGTTTCTGTTTCCTTAAGGCACTCAAAGCATACAATTCTGTATAGCGCGTGTGCCTCTTCATAAGCTCACCAGACAAGAAAGTAGTGATCCCTAGGAAACCATTACGAGCATCATTTTATAACGTGTAATTCCGACGCTGGACATGATATCCGCTGTATTCGATCAGGTAGCGAAGCGCAAGTTTGTGCAGGTATGTCGTATCCAGATTAATCCACTCGCTGAGGATTTCATTTCGTAATTCCAACAAATTGCGTTTTACCCACAGTGTCGTCGTGACTACCGTCTGCTTCACGTCTGCTGTACAGCGAGCTACCTTAATTTAAGTATTAACTGTATTTTTCTTACTTGTCACTTCTTCTTCCGTGTGTATTCGCTTTTAGGAAGCTTTAATTGTCGGGTGCTATTAATAGTGTCCCATAGATTTCGTGTTTGTTTTGAATACAGTCAGAGAGAGTCCCTTTAGTCACTCATAGTGCCAGTAGAGTCAGTGTCGTCGTAACTGCCGTCTGCTTCACGTCTGTTGTGCAGCGAGCTACCTTAATTTAAGTATTAACTGTATTTTTCTTACTTGTCACTTCTTCTTCCGTGTGTTTTTGTTGTAGGAAGCTTTAATTGTCGAGTGCTAGTAATAGTGTTCATAGATTTCGTGTTTGTTTTGAATACAGTAAGAGAGAGTTCCTTTAGTCAGCCATAGTGCCAGTAGTGTCAGTGTCGTCGTAACTGCCGTCTGCTTCACGTCTGCTGTGCAGCGAGCTACCTTAATTGAAGTATTAACTGTATTTTTCTTACTTGTCACTTCTTCCTCCGTGTGTTTTTGCTTTTAGGAAGCTTTAATTGTCGAGTGCTAGTAATAGTGTTCATAGATTTCGTGTTTGTTTTGAATACAGTCAGAGTCCCTTTAGTCAACCATAGTGCCAGTAGTGCTAGTGTTTGTTTGCAATACAGTCCAGAGACAGGTAGTGCTATTTTCATTGTTTTCTACAAGAAGTGCCTAGCAACCACAGTTTAGTGAATTAACAGCCGCCTTTAGTGAATTAGCAGTCTAGTTAAAGGTTGATTAACTCTCTTCAGTAAATTTATTCCTTAGGATGGATAGGATGTGTGACTGCTGCGTACGGACGCAGGAGGAGCTGGCCACTGTTCGCGAACAGCTGAGCGTGTTGATGGCCGCGGTCAGCCGTCTTCAGGCTGCTCCCTCGGAGTGTAGCGGCAGTGGGGAGTCTGGTGCGTCGCAAGGTACACCCCAGGTGTTACATGCTTCACCCACTGTCCCTGCTGCATCTTCGCGTGTACTGGGCGCGGTTGGGCCACCCTCTCCCCAAGGGGAGTGGCGGGTTCAGCGGCGTTCGCGGCGCACGAGGCGGAGGGTCAATGTGGAGGCTGGCCGTGTGGCATCGCCCGCTCTGCCTGTGAGTGGACATGTGGCTGCTCCTTCAGCAAGGTCCGAGCAGGCACACGGGGGGAGGGGTTTATTAGTTATTGGAAGCTCCAACGTTAGGCGGGTGATGGAGCCCCTTAGGGAAATAGCGGGAAGGTCGGGGAAGAAGGCCAGTGTTCACTCTGTCTGCTTGCCGGGGGGTCTCATCCGAGATGTGGAGGAGGCCCTACCGGCGGCGATAGAGAACACTGGGTGTACCCGACTGCAAATTGTTGCTCATGTCGGCACCAATGACTCCTGCCGTCTGGGTTCAGAGGTCATCCTCAGTTCGTACAGGCGGTTGGCGGAATTGGTGAAGGCGGAAAGCCTCGCTCGCGGGGTGAAATCAGAGCTAACTATTTGTAGTATCGTTCCCAGAACCGATCGCGGTCCTCTGGTTTGGAGCCGAGTGGAAGGCTTAAATCAGAGGCTCAGACGATTCTGCGGAGATCTGGGGTGCAAATTTCTCGACCTCCGCTATCGGGTGGAGAAATGTAGGGTCCCCCTGAATAGGTCAGGCGTGCACTACACACCGGAAGCGGCTACAAGGGTAGCGGAGTACGTGTGGAATGCACATGGGGGTTTTTTAGGTTAGAGAATCCCCTCCCTAGGCCCGACAAGACACCTCCTGAGACGCAGCAAGGTAGGAGTAGGCAAAATGCAACAGGGAATAACAATATTAATGTGCTAATAGTAAACTGCAGGAGCGTCTACAGAAAGGTCCCAGAACTGCTCTCATTAATAAACGGTCACAACGCTCATATAATACTAGGGACAGAAAGTTGGCTGAAACCAGACGTAAATAGTAATGAAATCCTAAACTCAGATTGGAATGTATACCGCAGAGACAGGCTGGACAGTGAAGGGGGAGGCGTGTTTATAGCGATAAGAAGTGCAATAGTATCGAAGGAAATTGACGGAGATCCGAAATGTGAAATGATTTGAGTGAAGGTCACGGTTAAAGCAGGCTCAGACATTGTAATTGGATGTCTCTATAGGCCCCCTGGCTCAGCAGCTGTTGTGGCTGAGCACCTGAAGGATAATTTGGAAAATATTTCGAGTAGATGTCCCCACCATGTTATAGTTCTGGGTGGAGATTTTAATTTGCCGGATATAGACTGGGAGACTCAGACGTTCATAACGGGTGGCAGGGACAAAGAATCCAGTGAAATTTTTTTAAGTGCTTTATCTGAAAACTACCTTGAGCAGTTAAACAGAGAATCGACTCGTGGCGATAACATATTAGACCTTCTGGTGACAAACAGACCTGGACTATTTGAGAAAGTTAACGCAGAACTGGGAATCAGCGATCATAAAGCGGTTACGGCATCGATGATTTCAGCCGTAAATAGGAATATTAAAAAGGGTAGGAAGATTTTTCTGTTTAGAAAAAGTGACAAAAAGCAGATTTCAGAGTAACTGTTGGCTCAACACAAAAGTTTTGTCTCAAGTACAGATAGTGTTGAGGATCAGTGGACAAAGTTCAAAACCGTCGTACATAATGCGTTAGATGAGTATGTGCCAAGCAAGATCGTAAAAGATGGAAAAGAGCCACCGTGGTACAACAACCGAGTTAGAAAACTGCTGCGGAAGCAAAGGGAACTTCACAGCAAACAGAAACATAGCCAAAGCCTTGCAGAGAAACAAAAATTACGCGAAGCCAAATGTAGTGTGAGGAGGGCTATGCGAGAGGCGTTCAATGAATTCGAAAGTAAAGTTCTATGTACTAACTTGGCAGAAAATCCTAAGAAATTTTGGTCTTATGTCAAAGCGGTAGGTGGATCAAAACAAAATGTCCAGACACTCTGTGACCAAAATGGTACTGAAACAGAGGATGACAGACTAAAGGCCGAAATACTAAGTGTCCTTTTCCAAAGTTGTTTCACAGAGGAAGATTGCACTGTAGTTCCTTCTCTAGATTGTCGCACAGATGACAAAATGGTAGATATCGAAATAGACGACAGAGGGATAGAGAAACAATTAAAATCGCTCAAAACAGGAAAGGCCTCTGGACCTGATGGGATACCAGTTCAATTTTACACAGAGTACGCGAAGGAACTTGCCCCCCCTTCTTGCAGCGGTGTACCGTAGGTCTCTAGAAGAGCGTAGCGTTCCAAAGAATTGAAAAAGGGCACAGGTCATCCCCGTTTTCAAGAAGGGACGTCGAGCAGATGTGCAGAACTATAGACCTATATCTCTAACGTCGATCAGTTGTAGAATTTTGGAACACGTATTGTGTTCGAGTATAATGACTTTTCTGGAGACTAGAAATCTACTCTGTAGGAATCAGCATGGATTTCGAAAAAGACGGTCATGTGAAACCCAGCTCGCGCTATTCGTCCACGAGACTCAGAGGGCCATAGACACGGGTTCACAGGTAGATGCCGTGTTTCTTGACTTCCGCAAGGCGTTCGATACAGTTCCCCACAGTCGTTTAATGAACAAAGCAAGAGCATATGGACTATCAGACCAATTGTGTGATTGGATTGAGGAGTTCCTAGATAAGAGGACGCAGCATGTCATTCTCAATGGAGAGAAGTCTTCCGAAGTAAGAGTGATTTCAGGTGTACCGCAGGGGCGTGTCATAGGGCCGTTGCTATTCACAATGTACATAAATGACCTTGTGGATGACATCGGAAGTTCACTGAGGCTTTTTGCAGATGATGCTGTGGTGTATCGAGAGATTGTAACAATGGAAAATTGTACTGAAATGCAGGAGGATCTGCAACGAATTGACGCATGGTGCAGGGAATGGCAATTGAATCTCAATGTAGACAAGTGTAATGTGCTGCGAATACACAGAAAGATAGATCCTTTATCATGTAGCTACAAAATAGGTCAGCAACTGGAAGCAGTTAATACCATAAATTATCTGGGAGTACGCATTAGGAGGGATTTAAAATGGAATGATCATATGAAGTTGATCGTTGGTAAAGCAGATGCCAGACAGATTCATTGGAAGAATCCTAAGGAAATGCAATCCGAAAACAAAGGAAGTAGGTTACATTACGCTTGTTCGCCCACTGCTTGAATACTGCTCAGCAGTGTGGGATCCGTACCAGATGGGGTTGATAGAAGAGATAGATAAGATCCAACGGAGAGCAGCGCGCTTCGTTACAGGATCATTTAGTAATCGCGAAAGCGTTACGGAGATGATAGATAAACTCCAGTGGAAGACTCTGCAGGTGAGACGCTCAGTAGCTCGGTACGGGCTTTGTTGAAGTTTCGAGAACATACCTTAACCGAAGAGCCAAGCAGTATGTATATCTCGCGGAGACCATGAGGATAAAATCAGAGAGATTAGAGCCCACACAGAAGCATACCGACAATCCTTCTTTCCACGAACAATACGAGACTGGAATGGAAGGGAGAACCGATAGGGGTACTCAAGGTACCCTCCGCCACACACATCGTCAGGTGGCTTGCGGAGTATGGATGTAGATGTAGATGTAAATGTACAACACGTGCCACCGATTTTTTACACAGGTTTTCTGTATGGTTTAAGCAAAGTGATTTTACAGGCCAATCGAGACGTAATTGGGGAGGCAGTGGGTGTTGAGAAAACAGTCACATATTCTTCCAGTCCGCTGAACTTTGAAGCAGGTGTCTTGAAAAATACAGATACCAACAGCATACGCATCATGGAGATGTTGACCAAACGGCAACACTTGATCATTCAGAAAGTTTAAATAAACATGCTGTTACATATTAGTGGTGAACTCAAGAGCAGGCCCAATTCATGATAACAACACCACCCCTAGAACTTCTGACCTATCTCCGACTTGAACCTGACGTTCCACACATCCGGGATGAAATACTTTATTTAGCCTTCGGTGAACGCGACGACGTGCGGCATTGGTTATAGTGATTCGTCAGAGCATACTACGTTTCGCTAGTCAGCTACTGTCCAGGTTCGATGAATTCCAGCCCGGCTTTATGCACCTTTAGGGGCAATGGTCTCTTTCTAGGTGACTTCTCCACATATTCCTTGCACGGCGATTCAGTCGCAATATTCTCACTAACTGGCTGGGATGGACCTTTTGATTCACAAGCCGTGAAATTCTCTTTCGGTGTCTCTCAGCCAAGATTTTTTCTCAATCGCAGTTCTCATGTCATATTTCGTGACCACGTTGTGTTACACCATTGCTTCTAAACACGTAAACCATCTGCCTTGAAACACCAATAAATCTGAAAACTTTACACACGGTATGGCCATGGGCAAGGCCAAACAGGATTGCCCTTTTTATCTGTCCATCATGTCCTTACATTACCCATGTTTACGCACAATGTCCGATTGAAAAATGAAATGTTTCAGTGATCACTACTTCCTTAAGCTCACGTAGAGACAGTGGGTGAGCGGATGAGCACGTCACTAGATCGCTGCGCCATCTGTAAAAGCTTAACGATTCATCTGTGCGTCAAATTGGGGAGACTTTTTTTGCCCTGTTAGCTTATTTAACCCTTTCATGCGCTGCTTTTATTTGTACTGAGGATTGTTTGTAGACGATCTTACGAGTCAAATACGGCAGCAAGACAAATAAATAAGCATATTTTATGAATTTATTTTTTGCCAAATATTACAATTTTTGTTTATACTTCACAAGTACAACGACGCTCGTAACAACAAGTATCCTTGCGCTGTTATAAACAGAAGCTATAAACATCATGGACCTTACAACCCTCATCGTTCCTCCTATCTGCTATGTTCCAACAAATTAGGAAATAGGCACGAATTCTATTAACTACGCTCCGTGTAGCCAGCACAATGCCCGATACAAGAATATCATTGTAACCGAGACGGCGGAGGAACGCGTAAATCTCGTCTATTTTAGTGAGTCGCTGAATAATACACGCAAGATTCATATTCACCTAGCCGTAATACTTGTAAACACTATCATGACTGGCCAAAAAGCTTTGCAAATAACGCAATGTGGTACATTCAACGGTAAACTTAGTTTTATAACATTTGTCTGACAAGGACAGGTCCCCAGCGGAACAGGCTGGATGATTGACTGAACTGGTCTTGTATCACTAATCAAAACGGCCTTGCTGTGCTGGTACTGCGAACGGCTGAAAGCAAGGGGAAACTACAGCCGTAATTTTTCCCTAGGGCTTGCAGCTTTACTGTATGATTAAATGATGATGGCGTCCTCTTAATCAGGCAGGTAGGTTAGAAAATTTTGAAAGGGAAATGGATAGGTTAAAAATTTAGATATGGTGGGAATTAATGAAATTCGGTGGCAGGAGGAATAAGACTTCTGGTCAGGTGAATACGGGGCTATAGATACAAAATCAAATAGGGGTATTGCAGGAATAAGTTTAATAATGAATAAAGAAATAGGAGTGCGGGTAAGCTACTACAAACGGCATAGTGAACGTATTATTGTGGTCAATATAGGCACGAAACCCATGCCTAGCACGGAAGCACAAGTTTATATGCCAATTAGCTCCACAGATGACGAAGAGATTGACGAAATGTATGATGAGATAAAAGCAATTATTCAGATAGTTAATGGAGACGAAAATTTAATAGTGATGGGTGACTGGAATTCGGTAGTAGGAAAAGGAAGAGAAGGAAACGTAGTAGGTGAATATGGAATGGGGGTAAGAAATGAAAGAGGAAGCTGCCTGGTAGAATTTTGCGCAGAGTATAATTTAATCATAGCTAATACTTGGTTCAAGAATCATGCAAGAAAGCTATATACATGGAAGAGGCCTGGAGATACTGGAAGGTCTCAGATTATATAATGGTAAGACATAGATTTAGGAACCAGGTTTTAAATTGTAAGACATTGCCAGGGGCAGATGTGGACTCTGACCACAATCTATTGGTTATGAACAGTAGATTAAAACTGAAGAAACTGCAAAAAGGTTGGAATTACAAGAGGTGAGACCTGGATAAATTGACAGAACCAGAGGTTGTACAGAGTTTCAGGGAGAGCATTAGGGAGCGACTGATGGGGGAAGAAATACAGTAGTAGAACAATGGGTAGCTTTGAGGGATGAAATAGTGAAGGCAGCAGAGGTTCAAGTAGGTAATAAGACGAGGCTAATAGAAATCCTTGGGTAACAGAAGATATATTGAATTTAATTGCTGAAAGGAGAAGAAATATATTTTTCTTCGACGGAGTATTTGCTATTACTAGCTGAAATGTATTGCAGAACACAATTTGACGTTCTTCGCCCTCATTCTTACTACCAAGTGAGTACTCACCCGTACCGCCTTTCTTTTTCTGCTTCCCCTACAACCGCATTCCAGTCCCCCTTGAACTATTAGGTTCTCGTCTTCCTTTACGTACTGAACTACCAGTTCAGTATTCTGATATACTTTCTCTACCTCTTCACTTAGGCAGCAAAATAACTCATGACGGACGGAGCAATGAAGACATAAAAAGGAGACAAGCTCGGCCAAAAAGGGCATACCTTGCCAAGAGAAGTCTACTGGTCAGGCATAGGCCTTAATCTGAGGAAGAAATTTCTGAAAATGTACGTTAGGACCACAGTCTTGTATGATTGTGAAACGTGGACTGTGGGAAAACCGGAAAAGAAGAGAATCTAACTGTTTGAGATGTACAAGAAATGTGTTTGCAGATATTGACAACCATCACGTTTATAGTGGAATGACGAAAATTAAAACTTGTGCTTAACCGGGACTCGAACCCGGATTTCCCGGTTATCGCGAGTGGTTGGTTTACCATTAGGCTATCCGAGCACCACTCGCGGCCAGACCCAAACTTTTATTCGTCGTCAACCATGTGCCTACAATCCGTCCTCGTACATCCATTATGTATATTACCGTACAGCTGAGACTTTTTACTTGAAAGTCGCTTGTCCGATGTCGGCGGATAAATAAGAGATTGCGGTGCCTGTGTTATTCCGAATTACGATGCAATATTCCTTTGGACATGCATGCATGTCACTAGACAAGCGGCGAGGAAAGGAATACATGGGAAACACTGACAGGAAGAAGGGATAGAACGGTAGGACTTCTGTTAAGACATCAAAGGAATAACTTCCGGGTACTAGAGGGAACTGTAAAGGGTAAAAACTGTAGAAGAAAACATAGAATGGAATGCATCCAGCAGCAAACAATCGAGGACGTAAGTTGGAAGTGCTGCTCTGAGATGAAGAGACTGACACAAGAGAGGAATTCGTGGCGGGCGCATCAGACCAGCCAGAAGACTAAAAAAAGAAAGAAAAAATCAAGGAAGGGCCTTTCCTTCACCCAGTTTTACTATAATAGGTATATTTAGAACAGGGCAGTGCTTACCAATACAACTCTCACTGTGTCCTTCATTGCTAGTGATGTAATTCCATTCCCATACACATTCGCCACATCCTGAGCTAGCTGAGTTCCATACAATGGCAGCAATAATTTTACCCACAAACTATGTCTGGAGTGGTGCCATCAATAGGTAACCAACAGTAACTCATTCCTGGAAAGTGTGAGCCACAGTTTGAACTATTCCAAGGAAATATGTGCCTAGTGCAGACAATGAGACACCGTGAACTTTGTTCAGCCTGGCGGAAACCAGCACCGGCATATACGAAAGCCAGTCCATACAGGACACAACCAGAGGTCTACAGATTTTCCTTACAGCCTCTCCTGCCTGCACCTGTCTCCGCTGCAACCATTAAAGCAGCTCAACTTGCTGCAATGGAAACACAACAGTGCGTGTGTAATGAGGAACAGTGGCCAACGGAGGACAGCTTAGGATGAAGCAATCCTGGCAAGTTTCCCGGGACCCGTTCAGCCTGCTACCCCTGACAACAGGTAGCGTTATCCATCCAACGTCACTATCCAGGTATATGCGTAGACAGTTTCACTGCAGCTCATTTATCATAATGAACAAACAAAACTTAAATGAAACTTGGGAGAAATTAAGAATTGGGGAATATATACCGTCACGAAAAAGAGCAGCTTCAAATAAATCGGTAGGTGACTCGCAATGCAAATTGCGTAAAAAGTTTGTAAACACTCATTCGGGAATCCCAAGTATGTTACGATCTGTTTGTAAAGTTCACTAACAATTTCCCCACTCCATACATATAAGAGGGTAAAGACTCAGTGGCTGACCAGTGTGTGGAAATATGTGCTAAGGACTTGAGCCCATTTAGCGGTATATAGTCTTTCTGAATTTAGGCAAACTTTTGGTGAAATACGAAAAAACCATGGCTCAGTGGATATTAAAAAAACACATTCTTATGGGATGCAACGTAGTGCGATTTTTAGTAAAAAAGGAAAATCTACTCTTTCAGACAAGTACTTTCTAGATTAACATAGCATGATAAACGAACTTCGTGTTCGCCAAAATGCATTTGGGGAATTTAGAATGAAGTATTTTGGCCACTTAGAATGAACTCAGCTAACCAGCAACACACACCCTGGACAAAGTGGTTAAAACTGGTTCAACTAGGATCACAACTGGTGTGAACACAATAAGGTTACACAAACTAGACTTCTAAAGTCTTACTTCAGTTGGCGTTGTAGTATAACAGACATCTTAAAGTTCTTAGGTGCATAGGATCCCAACTGTCATAGAAGGTTCTGCTTCATACAGAAATCGTATATCAGAGGTGACTTTATGTGGTTCTTACTGAGAATAGTCGAAAGAAGGTGAAGCAGAGAAAATCGTTCATGTCGAAATAAAGAAAAAAGTCTGAAATGTGCCGGAAAAATAAAAAATAAAGTCCGCAATTTTCTGGCGTACAATGAACCAAAATGGACACGTATCTCATTAATCCTCGTATTGTGACGCTCAGGTAAAAAAAGTATTTTCAGCAGCTTTCTTGTTTTTGCATTAACATTTCGGAAAATGGATTACAAATAGTGTTTAGTACCATACCGCACAAAAACATCTACAAAAAATCTTGAAGAAATTGTTTTTGGGTGTTTCAGTAAATGAGGACGTGGGTAAAAATTTGTTGCACTGTAAAGGCAAATTCCATGAAGTCGATGTCCAAATTCCCTTTCTTAATTAAAAATGTCTTGCGCTCTGAAGTTATCATTAATTTACCTCCGTGATACACCTTCCCACTGTTACAAAGAAGGATAGCGTCAGTCGACGAAATCAAACTCCTAGTAAAAATTATCGTTATGCCCGCTTCCGTACACATCATTGGTAGCTCGGTTTGTAGAGCGGTGGACTGTCGAATATTAAATGATGATATGCGTAGATCGTTGGGTTTAATCTAGCCTGCGACAATGTTTTAACTTATTTATAAAACAAAGCGACATTCCTTTCATGTAAAAACCATATCACAAAGACAAAAATTTCTCCGCATCGATTACAAACAGAGTATTATTGTGTTTCCCTTGGCGTTTACATTCACTTACCTTCGCAATAGCTGTTCACGTAACGTTCAAAAATATGTTTTCTAGTTGATGTGACCACACACTTTTTACTTTATGAGAAACAGTGTTTTTTATCTTCGTATTGTCCATCTAGGAACAATACTGTTTAAGCTTTTAACTTTCATCATCTTACATCTACATCTACATTGATACTCCGCAAGCCACCCAACGGTGTATTGCGGAGGGCACTTTACGTGCCACTGTCATTACCTCCCTTTCCTGTTCCAGTCGCGTATGGTTCGCGGGAAGAACGACTGTCTGAAAGCCTCCGTGCGCGCTCTAATCTCTCTAATTTTACATTCGTGATCTCCTCGGGAAGTATAAGTAGGGGGAAGCAATATATTCGATACCTCATCCAGAAACGCACCCTCTCGAAACCTGGCGAGCAAGCTACACCGCGATGCAGAGCGCCTCTCTTGCAGAGTCTGCCACTTGAGTTTATTAAACATCTCCGTAACGCTATCACGGTTACCAAATAACCCGGTGACGAAACGCGCCGCTCTTCTTTGGATCTTCTCTATCTCCTCCGTCAACCCGGCCTGGTACGGATATGGTACATAAAATGAAATTAAGTCTGCTTTATGGTACATAAAATGAAATTAAGTCTGCTTCACAAAAATAGTTCAGATGGCTCTGAGCACTAAAGGACTTAACATCTGAGATCATCAGTTCCCTACAACTTAGATCTACTTAAAACTAACTAACCTAAGGACATCACACGTATCCATGCCCGAGGCAGGATTCGAACCTACCAACTTAGCAGTCGCCCGGGTCTGGACTGAAGCACGTAGAATCGCTCGGCCACAGCGGCCGGCTAGTCTGCTTCAGACACTGATGTTAGTTTGCACTCACAAATGGCACCGCACTTAGCTTTCAATTACATGCATGTTGAATATGCTTTATATCTCTCCGCATATAAAACCTTATCGTCCTGCACCTCGTTGTACTGTGCGAGCACGGAGATATCTCGACTACTAGCAATGCTTTACAAAAAAAAGGTAACTGATTGTAAGCAAAGAGGATACATTTATCTTCAGTCGTCCATTTTTCAGACTAAGATTAATATGAAGCTATATACAGTACATCCCACCATCGAAACGACTGATAGAATAAGTTCTCGCTAACGCTATTTTCATATTTCGTGTAAATCTTTTAAAAATATACAACTCTTCCAGTATTCTAACCCGCGTTCTCTCTCTCTACAGTCACATGCGCTACCTGTTGTGCCACAGAGCATTTGCTTCTAGCGTCGGCACGGTAGCTCAGCGTGGTCAGTCAGAGGGATGGCTGCCCTGTGTACTGAAAAGAAAGCGGTAACTCTGCTGAGTTTCTTGCCAAGAATATGTGAATAATTTTATTGTGCTTAGGGTCGTATTTCATGACTGTTAGTCGACAATCTAGATATAAGATAAGGATCCATTTGCAAAAGTTCCACAATTCCTTAGTTTTCAATGGTTTTAGCGATGTTGCATGAGCAGAGAAAAGAATTTAAGTCCTTGCACATAATGCCGCTCTATATGAGTGGAGCATCAACGCATTAATTTTCGAAAGGTTTCCACTATCAGCGTACACGAAATTCCTTTCTGTTGATACTTAATAGTTGTAAATGGGTTTTACATCACCAAATAGCTGAACTATTTGCAGAAAAAGCACGTAAAAACCTAGTATCTTCGGCTAACACTCCTGTAACACACATATAGCTTCGTGTTACTCATAGTCTGTGACGTCAGTAGAGCTTCAGCCAATAATAGAACGTTTTAGATCACTTGACTAAACCTTGATATTTAACGATTTTTAACTTTTAATTACTTAAAAATAAGATATTTTGTGAGAATATTGACCTTAAATGCGATTTGAATGTTATAATCACTCCGAATACCAACAATCCGAACCATATTTTTAACAAAGGAAAATAGCGTATTATATAAGAAAGGGTAACGATATTTTTTTCTCTCAACGGAGATTCTCTACCGACAAGTATTCTTGATTTTGGTCAGTCCAATGGCGACGCACACGAACAGTAAAATAATGAGCCATCAGTTTTTCACGTTGCTTGTCACAGGTGGTTGCTCCCGTTTAGCGCTTAGGGCACAACCGTAACTTTGCATGCTATGCTGGATGTTTAACATGACCATCAAATTCATTTTATAGCACTGACGGAATCAGTTCTTATTGCGATTATAGATAGATATTTTCTACATTCCGAGAGAGCATTCGGTTGTGAATTTCCAGAAGAAGAGCAAACACAGACTACGCAGCAAGTTCCGTGTAACATCATTAATTAATTACGTCTTCCGTGACGTCCATTTGGTAGAGCGTAGAAAACTGTTTGGTTGCAAACAGAAAACTTCTCTCATTACAGCAACATCTCCACTAATCCTACAGTAATTAGTTCCCCAGCGAACAAAACCTGCAGCGTAATTACATCGATATAAATATTAAGGTACTAAATTATTTCTAACTCTCCAAGCAGTTTCTGAAGATGTCGTCTTTGTGAGTCTGCGAGGACACTTTTAAGCAAATGAGCCCTGTTCTCGCACGCGATTTAAATAGAAGTGGACAGATTGTTTGCAAGCGGTTCCTCCGGCAAGGCGGAGGAAAACGGACGGCAAAAAAGAAGGCGACAGGCGAGCGAGAGACTGTTGTTCATTCCACGCGGCTGAAATTTATTCCGCTCGTGCCCTTTAAAAGCCTCTTTAAGCGTTGGCCAAAGGCAGCCGTAAATTGTTTCATTTTAAAAAGTCTCTCCGAAGCGATCGTAAAGAAACGTTCTGGCTGCATTTTTTGTCAGGAAATGACTTCCTTTGTGGCGGAGCGTTTCAATTACCCGTGACCTCCATTCCAAAGTCAGAAACTGCTGACTCTTCACTGCAGAGCAGATGTTATTAACCCTTTCTTTTAATGCCATACAGGAGCGTCATTTGAAATGAATGCCAGAATAATTAATATGCCGAGTATGTGCTGTCTCTTTAGATTATTGCAGAATTTGCGAAGATTAAAGTAGACCTCACATACTGAATAACGTTCCAGCAAAGAAATGAGTAAGCTTCTCACTCTGCCACTATTTTAACGTCGCACAGGCGTTGTCTGCTGCCTACCATAACAGGGTCGCTAACATCGTTCGTACCTCTTTCATGATATCTTCTGCTCATTTCCATAGAAATTACCGTTGTTTCGTTCTACACTGAAACATTTTTAAGCATTCATTTGTTCGCAAATCTGATATTTAATACCTTGGCAGCTTTCTCTTTGTAACTTCTCCATAGTGGCAATGATAATCAGGATTGTCTTAAACTTTTGGTTTCATTCTATGAGTATATTGTATATGGAGGATTTCTACATTTACAATCTAACAAAAGAAAGAAAGGAAAGTTATCCTTTAGCGTAATCTCCAGTATTATACACAATCCCATAATTCAATGAGGGTTGAGTAGATGAGATCCAGTGTCTTAGGCAATGCATCATCTCATACCGAATAATAACTAATGGTGTGTCATTGCGTAATTTGTTCCACTTAATGGATGGATTACATACTAGGAAGCGCAAACTGTACTATCTTTTACAGGGGGAGACAGCTAATACAGGTCACCCCAAACATATCCTGAGTGAACAAAAATATCGAGGTGCCGTTTCGCCAAGTGATAGCGGACAATTGGCGAATTTCCAGACGTTCTCATCTACTCTTATTATGAGAAATTTCTATCCTTCTGGTTATGGCTGTGGAGGTGTATCTTAGCTGACTCACCTTGTGTACCTAGTATAGCGATTTGAGATGGATCACAAGCAAGTTGTTAAAAAGCTGTAGTTCATGGCTGATGTAGCTCTTATTCTGAAGAATCTGAGAAACAATTTAACAATTTCCGACCACATTATACTTCTCAAACAAGACGCTGAAGACCATAATTTGCCACTTCCAAATGTCACCACTGAGCCTGTTGTAGGGTTGTATGATTTAAACAAAGAGAAAATGTTAGTATTGTCTGAAACCTACGAGGGGATGTAGTAAGACCAGAGAGTTACGTTGAAAAGAATATTGGTCCAGCTTACGCATTTTAAATAATGATGTTTGAGCGTTTGTTAAATAAGCAATAGAACAACAGACATTTCCAGGTTGTGCTCCGTCGAGTGGATATCCACATGATTTTCCGTCGGTTGAAATTAATGATTTGGCGGAACAGAAACACTGCAATGTGTAAAATTGTTGACGGCAAACACGATGATGCCCAGCAATTTCCCATGAGGTTTATTACGCCGTCTCAAAATTTTAAATTGAGAAGAAGAGATACTGTGGTGTCACCGCCAGACATCGCACTTGCTAGGTGGTAGCCTTTAAATCGGCCGCGGTCCGCTAGTATACGTCGGACCCGCGTGTCGCCATTATCAGTGATTGCAGACCGAGCGCCGCCACACGGCAGGTCTAGAGAGACTTCCTAGCACTCGCCCCAGTTGTACAGCCGACTTTGCTAGCGATGGTTCACTGACAAATTACGCTCTCATTTGCCGAGACGATAGTTAGCATAGCCTTCAGCTACGTCATTTGCTACGACCTAGCAAGGCGCCTTTATCATTTGCTATTTATCTTGTGATGCATGTACCGTCAGACCGATGTTCACCAATTATGGATTAAAGTTAAGTGTTTCAGAAGCTATGTACCTTCTTTTGCTAGTATAATTACTCTACCTGTTCCAGACCTCACGCCAATCTGCGTGAGCTTTAACGCGTGCCTTTCGGCTTCCTCTCCTAGTGGCTTGGCTGTCTTGCCAAGTCACAACAGATACCAGGAAAATAGTAGTAGTTCTGGCAACAACCACAGCAATTGACAGTCAGAATTATCTTCTGAATGAAAAGCTTTCCACTGTGTTTTATTGTTCAGGCTGTCACACCGAGCGAGGTGGCGCAGTTGTTAGACACTGGACTCGCATTCGGGAGGACGACGGTTCAATCCCGCTTCCGGCCATCCTGATTCAGGTTTTCCGTGATTTCCCTAAATCGCTCCAGGCAAATGCCGGGATGGTTCCTTTCAAAGGGCCCGACCGACTTCCTTCCCCGTCCTTCCCTAATCCGATGAGACCGATGACCACGCTGTCTGGTCTCCTTCTCCAAACAACCCCCTCAGGCTGTCACAGGTTGCCCTGGAAAATATTTTTAGCATGGTCCGAGCAAATAATACACAATTCCAGATACCCTCAGTTTTAGGGTAATTCTGCGACTCACTGTTCTTCCGTCCGCCACCCTGCAACGCAGTTTTCACGTGTCTAATTTTCGCAAAGTGAGACCTTGATTGTTTCTGAGGAACGAAGAAACCATAGACGCATCAACTTTCGTAAGGTTTCCGCTACCATCTTTCACAAAATTCCTCTCCATTGTTACTGAAAAGTTGTAAATGCGTTTAGCATCACTAAATAACTAAACTTTCGGCAGAAAAAGTATGAAAAACCACCAGTAACTTCGGCTAATAACCCTATAACACAGATATAGCATCATCCTACTCCTAGCTTGTGACGCCACTAAAGCTTCAGCAAATAACAGAGCGTTCACATCGTCCAGGCTGCATACGAACAGTGTCAAAGTCGGTAAGAATTCACTGCTTCAGTGTCTCCACATGTGGAATGGGCTCTGCATACACGATATTTCTAAGATGGCTCCTTTACCAGAAATCACATGGGTTAAGTTCCGGTGAACGAGCAGGCCATGAAACTTGATCCCCGAGTCTGATCCATCAACCAGGGAAGACACGTTTGAGACGCGTCCTGGCGCTAACAGCGATGTGGGCTGGAGCACCATCATGTAGCAGCCACATAACCCTTGCTCTCACTAATGACACTTCTTCCAGCAGGGGAGGAAAAGTCACCCCGCCTGTTAGGTGACGTGGAAGGAAGACTATTACCGAAACAGTCGCCAATTATGCCGGCCCACACATTCCGGCTGCACCGATGCTGATGATATGCTGTCACCATTCCATGGGAGTTCTGCATACTATCCCACAGATGACTGTTATAAAAGTCGAAGACACCACTCCGCGTAAAGGTGGCGTCACCTGTGAATGGGATGGGTGACACAAATTCCGGAATCGTGGTTGCCTGGTAAAGAAACCAGTAACAAAGCTGCTGCCGATGAGGAAAGTCTGTCGCTACAGCACACGCTGTAAGTTATAGGGGTAGTAACAACTGTCATGGAAAATGTTCAACGCGGTCGTTTGACTTGCCCTGTAAAGATACCTGCCTGGTACTGACACGGCGGTCGCCTTCCTCGGTGTTAATCACATTTTCCTCCACGTCTGGTGTCCGAACATTTCGGGTACGTCCTTCACGATTTCCTGCTCTCTGAAAGGATCCTGTCTCAGACAAATGGTGAAACACTGCTGCAAACATTGAATGCTGTGGTTATTGTTGCC
This sequence comes from Schistocerca serialis cubense, assembly GCF_023864345.2. Lineage (NCBI taxonomy): Eukaryota > Metazoa > Arthropoda > Insecta > Orthoptera > Acrididae > Schistocerca > Schistocerca serialis. Next base: position 620,993,576 of record NC_064642.1, on the reverse strand, counting down.
GTGGGTAGGTCGCATGATACAACCTTGCTGCCCATCGCCCGTTGCCATTTGCCTTTCCGTTAGTAAGCAGCATGTTGGCAAGCTCTCAACACGAATACAGAACAATTGTGTACAGTGCTGTGTCACATCCACTACAAGCTGAGTCAGCAAGAGAAGTGACTCGGACAAATTACCAGTTACTATGACAGGAGAGGGTGCTAGGGCATGACGCATGAGGAACAGTACGACGCCCAAGGAGGAAACCTTTCAGTCCCGGACATGAGTGCATCAGAAGTCTTCTGGAAACGAAAAATATTTCTTTTCAAAAAGACAGCAACACTTCGCAGATAACGTCCATAACTTCTTTCTTCCTAACAGCGTCGGAGTTTCTGAAGTCGCCCTGGTTCCACAGCTATACCCCGGCACTGCGAACTAGTCGTGGACGAGGTAACTTTGCTGATTCCGGCGTAACCTAGGCTCTAACGTACGCACGTTAACTTAAGAAGCCGTCCACTCAAGGGGCATAGGAGCTGCCATATTGTTTGGCTTTATTTAGTAGATTTTCTCTATCATAGAGTACGTGGTGCGAATACAAGCTGTTCCAAAACATCTGCAACTTGAGGATCTCTCGAAAACGCGTCGGTTTAGCTACAATGACAGTTAAAATGACAGGAAACTACATATCGCTAGGTAAAAGCTTCCTGCAGTTGACGTTTTTAGTGTTATTATATGTGCTACGAAAGTATACCGTTTCAGTGCTGCGGCACATTGGCGATATACCAAAAGCGATTCTTTTTGGTACAGTTTACATTTTAAAAATCAAACGACGTTTGTAGGTACAGTCTTTAGACAATGTATCTCATATACGGAGGACCAGCTTCCTCGTCGAAGCTGCAGCGCAGATGAGAGCCTTCGGGGTTCCGAGCAGTAGCCTGCTATTAGCAGTCGTACGGCTCTAACGTCTATTTAGGTCCTTCCGCGGAGCTTCACACTCGCAGGGTTGTTTACTTCCTGTTACTCTTCGCTAGTGCTTGCACTTGGTATGTAGAATGGCTCATCCGTACCGAAAGTCCACCATCGAGATCAGCTAATGACTTTCCATCACCGAACGCATTTGAAGTGGAACGATTTATACGAGAAGAGATTAAAATCGAATCACAGGATATTACTAAAATCAACTTCTCTATCACAAGTCAAATTGATCAGTGACACGGTGTGTGACAAGATCGTAAGGGACAACCAAGATGGACTTAGTTTTAGACATTCTGACAGCTATGTCGGAGCTGTAACTATTGATCATGCGGGGCATGGATTAAGAACTGCCAGAGTATTCGAGTTACCGTTTGAGGTTCCGACTGGCATCGTGGTTGCAGAAAAATCTAAAACCTTTACGACGTACCCAGAACTTAATGGGGTGAAAGAAATGCAGATAGAGCTAACAAAAAATGTGCCGTATTATCTCACAATTGCAAGCTGCAGAGCGATAGTCGTTTATTATGGTCAGCTAAAACCTTGCTCAGGCTGTGGTCAGGATGGCCACGTTGGCTCAGCATGTCTGCAACGGAGAACTGTACAAGTACCGATAGGTGAAGCTGTAGCAACACCTATGGTGACAGCCTTACTTCTCACGTATACAAATTTGTTCCGGAAGAACGCTCCACTGAACAATGACCTCAGTGAACAGTTGGACACTCCCTCGAACAGCCGACTACGGCCCACGAGCATGTTCTCGACGGCGACGATCCGCACCCTCCTCCCATCGAGCAGCAACTACTAACTACTGGTGCCTATAATACAGAGAAAATGGACATCCATTGTCGGATGGTGACAATGGCTACCTACTGTGGTGACAGATTCGCCCGCCCTCATTCGGATACAGAAACGCACACACGTAAGCCACGATACTCGAAACGGCACAATAAACGAGCCCTCACCTCGTCGAACAACTGCTTAATATTCACGAAGGGCGACTATCAAGAAAACAACGAGGAAGAGGCCACTTTACAGAGGCTACCGAGGCCTCACATTCGGAACACCACCGTCTCGACAGCAGCATTCGCCAAGAGCGAACTGAAAAGCTCGACAACAGAGAACTACCAGCAGTCCGCTGTAATCCAGGTCAGTAGAAGAGACGACAGAGACAGACGGGGTTGGAAGGACTCTACCGACGGCAAACTTTTCCCAAGGAGACTGGCCTGTTGATTGTGAAGGGTGTCAACTGAAGGTCGCAACAGTCGACAGTCCGGGGCGCCGTCACTTTTAAAAAAAAAAAAATAATAACCCAAGGGCGCAGGCAGAACGGAGCGACTTAAATAACAGATGGCGTAAGCTCCCATAGCCGAAAAAACTGCGACGGAACGACGACAAGCATATCAGGTAACTTTTATCAATATCAATCGACACGGTTTCATATTACGATGTTCAAAATGCTTCAAATGGCTCTGAGCACTATCGGACTCCAGTACATTTCCCGGTCACTTCACCTCCTGATGAGGGGAGGCAGCCAAATAACACGTGGCATGTGATACGGCGATCGATACATTAAGTTTCCTTAGAACAGAGAAACGTGCGGTGTGACGCCTGACAGTTAATGGCAAAAATTCGCTCGATCCAGACTACGTGCGATACGTATGACGGATTCACCATTATGCCCTCAATGCCAATCTCTGCACTTCGATGAACACTGACATTCATTGGGAGAGTCCTTAGAAAATGTAGTCCGTCAACAAAGGAGGTGGCTTACAAATCACTTGAGTATTGCTCATCTGTGTGGGATCCGTACCAGGGCGGGTTGACGGAGGAGATAGAGAAGATCCAAAGAAGAGCGGCGCGTTTCGTCACAGGGTTATTTGGTAAGCGTGATAGCGTTACGGAGATGTTTAGCGAACTCAAGCGGCAGACTCTGCAAGAGAGGCGCTCTGCTTCGCGGTGTAGCTTGCTGTCCAGGTTTCGAGAGGGTGCGTTTCTGGATGAGGTATCGAATATATTGTTTCCCCCTACTTATACCTCCCGAGGAGATTACGAATGTAAAATTAGAGAGATTAGAGCGCGCACGGAGGCTTTCCGGCAGTCGTTCTTCCCGCGAACCATACGCGACTGGAACCAGAAAGGGAGGTAACGACAGTGGCACGCAAAGTGCCCTCCGCCCCACACCGTTGGGCGGCTTGCGGAGTATAAATGTAGATGTAGATGCCTCATATGCGGCCCCTCGGCAGAAGTGTGGCGTTTGGCGACGCAAATGGTCGCTTTCTTTCTTCGAATGGGACAGCACAACATTGGAGTAGGGCTTGCATTCTTCCCAGAAGGGACGCAGTAACCACCTACTAAAACGAACACATTAAGGTGGTTTAGGGGCCAGACGATGCTCTATTTCAAAAAAATGGTTCAAATGGCTCTGAGCACTATGAGACTTAACATCTGAGGTCATCAGTCCCCTAGAACTTAGAACTACTTAAACCTAACCAACCTAAGGATATCACACACAACCATGTCCGAGGCAGGATTCGAACCTGCGACCGTAGCGGTCGCGCGGTTCCAGACTGAAGCGCCTAGAACCGCTCGGCCACACAGGCCGGCGACGCTCTATTTGTTGAGACGGCCCAGAGAATATGATGGACTTTTGAAACTTTTTAGAGGAACGACGTCTGAAGATAGTGAGCAATTCGAAATACCGACAGTAGTTCTCTAACCTCCTTCGTAGTGCTTTTCAGGACTACCTCATAGCTAGAACGTCCAGAATAGGAGAAGGTAAATCATCACTGCGATGAAAGAATAAACGGTAGAAAAGAATCGGCCAACACCACATACATACGAGAAGACATACTCGGATGAAAAGTTGTTGGGGGACCGGAAATCAAATTATGCATTATGCTGAGTGTTTGTTTCTTAACGTTAGAAGAGAACAGTGCTAAGTTTATATATCTTTCAAGTAATACAGGATGTAACGGAAATGTATAGCACAAATTGCAGGACATATTCTGCACACGTAAACGAACAAATTATATTACATGAACATGGGTCTGAAAATGGTTTGTTTCCATGTTACAATTAATGTTCTCTAACTTATGAATCATAGGAAACACAAATGAACAGACCGCACCAGCATACCCCGTGCAACTCTTTCTCACAGAATATATTCAACATGACTCCGTGGGCACTGATACACGCATCAACCCACCATCCTAGTGAATCTCTGGTGCGCTGATGTACTCCTGGAGAATTGCTTATGGTTTCGCAGCCTCCCACAATACAGGCACAGAGACTCTGAACATATTGTACCGAGGTTCTATACACAAGAACTTTGAAATGCCACCACAAATAAAAGTCCAATGGCTTAAGTTCCGGAGAGCATGGAGGCCAGGGTGTTGGTCCATCTCATCCATCACCGAATCTGTTATTTAGAAGCTGACGGACATTTACACTGAAATGGGGAGGTGCTCCATCGTTCATGGAATACATGTTTTGTCGCACAGTTAAGTCACCTCACCAAACAGATCAGGTAGAATGTTCTCTACGAAATTATAACAACTTTGTACGTTGAACCTGGGTGGAAGAAAGTGGGGCCCTACCACATGGTCACCAAGAATGCCTGCTCAAGCATTGACAGAATGTCATTGTTGATGACTTACTTCAACAGTTATGTGAAGGGTTGCCATCTTCCCATTTTGTGAAAAAATGGTTCAAACGGCTCTGAGCGCTATGGGACTTAACATCTGAGCTCATTATTCCCCTAGAACTTAGAACTACTTAAAAATAACTAACCTAAGGACATCACACACATCCATGCCCGAGGCAGGATTCGAACCTGTGACTGTAGCGGCATATTGCGAAAATTTGCTATCAAATCTCGTTGAAACGAGTTGGACAACACGAGTTGTAACATGGAAACAAAGCGTTTCCCGATCCATGTTGATGCAACAGAATTTCTTCCTCTACGTGTGCGAAATGTGTCGTGCAACTTGTGCCTTAAATTTTTGTTACACCCTGTATTATTTGTGGTATGAAAATGAAGTGGTTGTTCCTGAAATTCAAATTTACTTAACTCTTAAACGTGTGACAGAATTTGATTTAAATTTTTACTGTGATACGAAGCAAAAAGAAAAGTGAAGTGAAAGGTAGCGGGTTCGTGTCCGCCTACTTCCAATTTTTTTTCAACTTCTGATTTCTACGAGATATTGTGTCTTCTTTTATTCTTTCAATAGAAGTATCATCTCAAAATTCGATTATGTTTATTATAAATAATGTACTTGCTGCGTTTGTTATTGCTAAATCCAACGACTGGAATGTTTCACCAGTGACCAGAAACTTTCCCTATATACAGGGTGAGTCACCTAACATTACCGCTGGATATATTTCGTAAACCACATCAAATACTAACGAATCGATTCCACAGACCGAACGTGAGGAGAGGGGCTAGTGTAATTGGTTAATACAAACCATAAAAAAATGCACGGGAGTATGTTTTTTAACAAAAACCTACGTTTTTTAAATGGAACACCGTTAGTTTTGTTAGCACATCTGAACATATAAACAAATATGTAATCATTGCCGTTTGTTGCATTGTAAAATGTTAATTTCATCCGGAGATATTGTAACCTAAAGTTGACGCTTGAGTACCACTCCTCCGCTGTTCGATCGTGTATATCGGAGAGCACCGAATTACGTAGGGATCCAAAGACAACCGTGCTGGACCTTAGGTACAGAAGAGACTGGAACAGCACGTTACGTCCACATGCTAACACCTTTTTATTGGTCTTTTTCACTGACGCACTTGTACATTACCATGAGGGGAGAGGTACACGTACACACGTGGTTTCCGTTTCCAATTACGGAGTGGAATAGAGTGTGTCCCGACATGTCAGGCCAATAGATGTTCAATGTGGCGGCCATCATTTGCTGCACACAATTGCAATCTCTGGCGTAATGAATGTCGTACACGCCGCAGTACATCTGGTGTAATGTCGCCGCAGGCTGCCACAATACGTTGTTTCATATCCTCTGGGGTTGTAGGCACATCACGGTACACATTCTCCTTTAACGTACCCCACAGAAAGAAGTCCAGAGGTGTAAGATCAGGAGAACGGGCTGGCCAATTTATGCGTTCTCCACGTCCTATGAAACGTCCGTCGAACATCCTGTCAAGGGTCAGCCTGGTGTTAATTGCGGAATGTGCAGGTGCACCATAATGCTGATACCACATACGTCGACGCGTTTCCAGTGGGACATTTTCGAGAAACGTTGGCAGATCATTCTGTAGAAACGCGATGTATGTTGCAGCTGTTTGGGCCCCTGCAATGAAGTGAGGACAATGTTTCAAGCGTCAACTTTAGGTTACAATATCTCCGGATGTAATTAACATTTTACAGTGTAACAAACGGCACTGATTACGTATTTATTTATATGTTCAGATGTGCTAACAAAACTAACGTGGTTCCATTTGTGTTAAAAAACATACTTCCGTGCATTTTTGTATGGTTTGTATTAAACAATTACACTAGCCCCTTTCCTCACGTTCGATCTGTGGAATCGGTTCGTCAGTATTTGATGTGGTTTACGAAATATATCCAGCGGTAACGTTAGGTGACTCACCCTATATATATATATATATATATATATATATATATATATCCCTGGATAGTTGGTGCCAGTAGGAACCAAAATTACTAATGTTATGTAGGTCGATAACCTACCATTTTTAAACTACTGAAGGTTTGTGTCACTCGCTCCGATTTGCAGTGGGTTTGCCCTGTTGCCGTTCGTCGGGTGACGGGCAGCGCGAAAGTTGTCGGTTCGCACATACAAACGTCCCTCTTCCCGTCACTGCTCCAACGTGATACGCAAACGTGTCGAATAGGTCTTGTAACCACCTCACGTCAGAGACATTCAGACGTAAGCTTCGCTTCAGAGCACACACACGTCTACATCTACATCTACATCTACATTGATACTCCGCAAGCCACCCAACGGTGTGTGGCGGAGGGCACTTTGCGTGCCACTGTCATTACCTCCCTTTCCTGTTCCAGTCGCATATGGTTCGTGGGAAGAACGACTGTCTGAAAGCCTCCGTGCGCGCTCTAATCTCTCTAATTTTACATTCGTGATCTCCTCGGGAGGTATAAGTAGGGGGAAGCAATATATTCGATACCTCATCCAGAAACGCACCCTCTCGAAACCTGGCGAGCAAGCTACACCGCGATGCAGAGCGCCTCTTTTGCAGAGTCTGCCACTTGAGTTTATTAAACATCTCCGTAACGCTATCACGGTTACCAAATAACCCGGTGACGAAACGCGCCGCTCTTCTTTGGATCTTCTCTATCTCCTCCGTCAACCCGACCTGGTACGGATCCCACACTGATGAGCAATACTCAAGTATAGGTCGAACGAGTGTTTTGTAAGCCACCTCCTTTGTTGATGGACTACATTTTCTAAGGACTCTCCCAATGAATCTCAACCTGGTACCCGCCTTACCAACAATTAATTTTATATGATCATTCCACTTCAAATCGTTCCGTACGCACACTCCCAGATATTTTACAGAAGTAACTGCTACCAGTGTTTGTCCCGCTATCATATAATCATACAATAAAGGATCCTTCTTTCTATGTATTCGCGATACATTACATTTGTCTATGTTAAGGGTCAGTTGCCACTCCCTGCACCAAGTGCCTATCCGCTGCAGATCTTCCTGTATTTCGCTACAATTTTCTAATGCAGCAACTTCTCTGTATACTACAGCATCATCCGCGAAAAGCCGCATGGAACTTCCGACACTATCTACTAGGTCATTTATATATATTGTGAAAAGCAATGGTCCCATAACACTCCCCTGTGGCACGCCAGAGGTTACTTTAACGTCTGTAGACGTCTCTCCATTGATAACAACATGCTGTGTTCTGTTTGCTAAAAACTCTTCAATCCAGCCACACAGCTGGTCTGATATTCCGTAGGCTCTTACTTTGTTTATCAGGCGACAGTGCGGAACTGTATCGAACGCCTTCCGGAAGTCAAGAAAAATAGCATCTACCTGGGAGCCTGTATCTAATATTTTCTGGGTCTCATGAACAAATAAGGCGAGTTGGGTCTCACACGATCGCTGTTTCCGGAATCCATGTTGATTCCTACATAGTAGATTCTGGGTTTCCAGAAATGACATGATACGCGAGCAAAAAACATGTTCTAAAATTCTACAAGAGATCGACGTAAGAGATATAGGTCTATAGTTTTGCGCATCTGCTCGACGACCCTTCTTGAAGACTGGGACTATCTGTGCTCTTTTCCAATCATTTGGAGCCCTCTGTTCCTCTAGAGACTTGCGGTACACGGCTGTTAGAAGGGGGGCAAGTTCTTTTGCGTCACCAGCGATTTAGTCATACAGTATTCGTTTCAAGAACAACGGGGTATGGTTTTTGTTTATGGACTAGCCGAAGGTAATTCGCATGAATCTCGGCGGTTGTATGAGGAACGGTGGGAGGTTTTGAGGGATGACGGCCAGCATCCATTTAGTCTCCACCCTGTCCAAGATACAAATTCTGTGGCGGACTATGAACACAGGCTAGGGTTTTGCCGGTGGTTTCTGCTACATGTCGCACGAGATCCGGACTTCCCAGCCACTGTGTTGTTTAGCGACGAGTGCACCTTCCCTCGGGATGGCCTTTACAACATTCGAAACGTTCATTACTGGAGAAGGGGAAATCCTCATGTCATACACGTCAACGGATAACAGGAACGATTTTCGCTCAACATCTGCGCAGGTGTCCTGGGTGACCATCTGATTGGGACGATCCGTCTACCTCCTCGACTTATCAGGGCATATTACCTTCACTTTTTGCCTGCTGGAAGATGTTCCCCTGGATATACGGCTACGCATGTGGTTGCAGCATGATGGGGCGCCCGCACGTGACAGTCGTTCTGTTCGCGGATATTTAAATGAACTCTTCGACGGCACGGTAATTGGCAGAGGTGGTCGTAGGACATGGCCCCCTCGATTACCAGACCTCGCGCCACCGAACTTTTTCCTGTGGAGACTCTTTAAAGTTCTAATTCACTCATCCGGACGCGTATCACCTAGAAATGGAGAGGAACGGATGGATCGCATTCAACATGCCGCCAATCACATTAGGACAATGCCAGGAAACTTTGAAAAAGTTCGGCAAAACCCGTTCGACGTTACCAAGCTTATGCAGCGTCATAGGGTAGCTAGTTCGAGCACCTCTTGTAAGTGAACAAAGTCCTAGCTACAAAGAAGGTCCTTTCCAGGGCCGACAGAATTTGTAAAAGACTTTCTGTACGCGAACTAACAGCTGTTGACGGGAGGCAAAGCATTCAAAAAAATTGTGCGTTGTCGGCCTACACAACATCAGTAATTTTGGTTCCTACTGGCATCAGTTACCCATGCTTATAATTTTGTGATACAATTTTTCTCCATGTACAGATGTCATATATTTTGCTTTTTGAAGAGAAACTCAGAAAGTTTTTTTAAGAACATATGCGAACCGTGAGTGACCCGGTAGACATTAGTACGGTAATCGAATTCTTGCCATACCCGTCCCAACATGGTATCGTCGGCTGTGGAAGTCGCTTTTCGTATTCTCTATCGTATTTTTTCTTGTTGGTGGCTTCTTACGGTATGTTGTTTTTGTTGTGGTCTTCAGTCCTGAGACTGGTTTGATGCAGCTCTCCATGCTACTCTATCCTGTGCAAGCTTCTTCATCCCCCAGTACCTACTGCAACCTACATCCTTCTGAATCTGCTTAGTGTATTCATCTCTTGGTCTCCCTCTACGATTTTTACCCTCCACGCTGCCCTCCAATGCTAAATTTGTGATCCCTTGATGCCTCAAAACATGTCCTACCAAACGATCCCTTCTTCTAGTCAAGTTGTGCCACAAACTTCTCTTCTCCCCAATCCTATTCAATACCTCCTCATTAGTTACGTGATCTACCCACCTTATCCTCAGCATTCTTCTGTAGCACCACATTTCGAAAGCTTCTATTCTCTTCTTGTCCAAACTAGTTATCGTCCATGTTTCACTTCCATACATGGCTACACTCCATACAAATACTTTCAGAAACGACTTCCTGACACTTAAATCTATACTCGATGTTAACATATTTCTTTTCTTCAGAAACGATTTCCTTGCCATTGCCAGTCTACATTTTATATCCTCTCTACTTCGACCATCATCAGTTATTTTACTCCCTAAATAGTAAAACTCCTTTACTACTTTAAGTGTCTCATTTCCTAATCTAATTCCCTCAGCATCACCCGATTTAATTTGACTACATTCCATTATCCTTGTTTTGCTTTTGTTGATGTTCATCTTATATCCTCCTTTCAAGACACTGTTCATTCCGTTCAACTGCTCTTCCAAGTCCTTTGCTGTCTCTGACAGAATTACAATGTCATCGGCGAACCTCAAAGTTTTTACTTTTCTCCATGAATTTTAATACCTACTTCGAATTTTTCTTTTGTTTCCATTACTGCTTGCTCAATATACAGATTGAATAACATCGGGGACAGGCTACAACCCTGTCTCACTCCTTTCCCAACCACTGCTTCCCTTTCATGCCCCTCAACTCTTATAACTGCCATCTGGTTTCTGTACAAATTGTAAATAGCCTTTCGCTCCCTGTATTTTACCCCTGCCACCTTCAGAGTTTGAGAGAGAGTATTCCAGTTAACATTGTCAAAAGCTTTCTCTAAGTCTACAAATGCTAGAAACGTAGGTTTGCCTTTTCTTAATCTTTCTTCTAAGATAAGTCGTAAGGTTAGTATTGCCTCACGTGTTCCAACATTTCTACAGAATCCAAACTGATCTTCCCCGAGGTCCGCTTCTACCAGTTTTTCCATTCGTCTGTAAAGAATTCGCGTTAGTATTTTGCAGCTGTGACTTATTAAACTGATAGTTCGGTAATTTTCACATCTGTCAACACCTGCTTTCTTTGGGATTGGAATTATTATATTCTTCTTGAAGTGTGAGGGTATTTCGCCTGTCTCATACATCTTGCTCACCAGATGGTAGAGTTTTGTCATGACTGGCTCTCCCAAGGTTGTCAGTAGTTCTAATGGAATGTTGTCTATTCCCGGGGCCTTGTTTCGACTCAGGTCTTTCAGTGCTCTGTCAAACTCTTCACGCAGTATCTTATCTCCCATTTCGTCTTCATCTACATCCTCTTCCATTTCCAAAATATTGTCCTCAAGTACATCGCCCTTGTATAAACCCTCTATTTACTCCTTCCACCTTTCTGCCTTCCCTTCTTGGCTTAGAACTGGGTTGCCATCTGAGCTCTTGATATTCATACAAGTGGTTCTCTTCTCTCCAAAGGTCTCTTTAAATTTCCTGTAGGCAGTATCTATCTTACCCCTAGTGAGACAAGCCTCTACATCCTTACATTTGTCCTCTAGCCGTCCCTGCTTAGCCATTTTGCACTTCCTCTCAATCTCATTTTTGAGACGTTTGTATTCCTTTTTGCCTGCTTCATTTACTGCATTTTTATATTTTCTCCCTTCATCAATTAAATTCAATATTTCTTCTGTTACCCAAGGATTTCTATTATCCCTCGTCTTTTTACCTACTTGATCGTCTGCTGCCTTCACTACTTCATCCCTCAGAGCTACCCATTCTTCTTCTACTGTATTTCTTTCCCCCATTCCTGTCAATTGTTCCCTTATGCTCTCCCTCAAACTCTGTACAACCTCTGGTTCTTTCAGTTTATCCAGGTCCCATCTCCTTTAATTCCCACCTTTTTGCAGTTTCTTCAGTTTCAATCTGCAGTTCATAACCAATAGATTGTGGTCAGAATCCACATCTGCCCCTGGAAATGTCTTACAATTTAAAACCTGGTTCCTAAGTCTCTGCCTTACCATTATATAATCTATCTGATACCTTTTAGTATCTCCAGGATTCTTCCAGGTATACAACCTTCTTTTATGATTCTTGAACCAAGTGTTAGCTATGATTAAGTTATGCTCTGTGCAAAATTCTACAAGGCGGCTTCCTCTTTCATTTCTTCCCGCCAATCCATATTCACCTACTATGTTTCCTTCTCTCCCTCTTCCTACTGACGAAATCCAGTCACCCATGACTATTAAATTTTCGTCTCCCTTCACTACCTGAATAATTTCTTTTATCTTTATCTTACGGTACTTGGATCTAAACATCCGTTGAATAGCTGTAGCACACTTGTTTTTGTTGAGCTCCAACATACAGAAAGCTCGCTCCGTACCTGATCTCGTGATGTTGGCGACTAGCGCTGACTATCGCAAATTACCAAAGTACGCTGTGGCCAAACCGCTTTTTCCCCGTCCTGTTTCTAATTCTCGATATAATCATACAAACTGTCAACAGATGCCAGTACGATTCGTGTTCCGCACCGTCTGGGCATCTAGCGAACGGGATGGTGTTTGCTGCATAGTCCCACATCCACAATCGCTGTGTACACAGTCATAAACGGTGCTGTATGGCACAGAGAAGGCGCCTAGCAGGCTCTCTATGGTGGAGCGCCATAGGGAAAATGGAAGCAGGACAGTCGCAAACTGATGTGGCCGATGACCCACGGGAATCGTTCGGTTATTTTTCGGATGGGGCAACAGTTTCGAGACCAGAACTGTATCCGAGAAGACCAGGCCAGCGCGGACCACGTGTGACATCAGAAAGAGAGGAACGTTATTTGGAAGTGCACGCCTTAGTACATCACGGCAATTGGCATCTGACGTGGCAGCATCCACTGGAGGAACTGTATACAGGCAAACGGTGTGTAGAAGATTTCAGCAGAGTGACTTTTATTGTCGGAGACCTGCTGTGTGTGTACTGCTGATGCGTCTTCACAGAAGGGAACGTCTAAAGTGGAGCTGTCAACATTCCACCTGGCGGGTGGAAAGTGGGCCAACGTTCGTCCAGAGGCGAGTCTGCACTGTAGAGTGATTTCGGCGGAGGGTATGTGGAACACAATTTCTGGACCCAAACACTGAGGAGGGAAATCGATATCGAGGAGAGCCGTAATTGTTTGAGCAGGGACCATTTGAAAAGCTCTTCATGAAATTGCACGGTTGAATCGGCAAGGTGTAATTGCTGTCATGTATTGTGACGAGATCTTCGCACCTCATGAGTGGTTGTTGCGAGGTGCTATGGGCCCAGACTTTGTGTTGACGGACGATAATGTTCGACCTCAAGAGCACCAGTGGTTGATGTTTCCTTGGAAAGGAAGAATTTGCACACATAGCGTGGCCTTCTCGCCCTCCCGATTTGATTCCCATACAGAACGTCTGGGACGCACTAGGGACACAGGCCTTATCACGTCAGGATGACGTCATTCGCAGCATGCCCCGCCGTTGTCAGGCCTGTATTGCTGCCGGAGGTGGTCACACCCCATACTGAGCACAACAACCAATTGTCAGAATTTGAGTGTAAATCCGTTAATAATTTTTAACATTTTTATGCAGCGACAGCAACGGCTATTGTTTATATAAGAATATACAGCCTACAGTTGCAGGTTAACTTTGTCGTTTACCTAGGTTTCAACGTTAATAATAACGTCTTCTAGAGAACATAAAATATTATTTAAATGTTTGCCTAAAACATGGCTTGTTTTAGGCAAACATTTAAATAATATTTTATGTCCTGAAGAAGACGTTATTACTAACGTTGAAACCTAGGTAAACGATAAAGTTAACCTGCAACAGTAGGCTGTATATTCTTATATAAATCCGTTAAGTTGGAAAAAACGAAGAACATTTTTGTCTTCCGCTACGCATGTTGCAGTCGTTTACGTTCTGTATTATTTACATTTTTCTACTTTACTATCATCTGTTTGTACTGTTTTGTAGCAAAATGCCTGCCGCCGTGGCTGAGTGGACAGCGCGCCGGCTTATCAAACAGGGGAGCCCGGGTTCGCTTCCCGGCTACGTTGGAGATTTTCTCCGCTTAGGGACTAGCCGATTGTGTCGTCTTCATTACAATCATGTCATCCTCATCGGCGCGCAAGTCGTCGATGTGGCGTCACCTCAAAAGACTTGCACCAGGCGATCGGGTCTACTCGCCAGGAGGCCCTCGCCATAACACATTTCATTTGTGGCAAAATAAAGGCGACCATGCAAACCGTTTGTTGCTTTAAATTTGAACATCAATTATTATATATCGCTACTGGCCATTAAAATTGCTACACCAAGAAGAAATGCAGATGATAAACGAATATTCATTGGACAAATACATTATACTGCAACTAACATGTGATTACATTTTCACGCAATTTGGGTGCATAGATCCTGAGCAATCAGTACCCAGAACAACCACCTCTGGCCGTAATAACGGCCTTGATACACCTGGGCATTGGGTCAAACAGAGCTTGGATGGTGTGTACAGGTACAGTTGCCCATGCAGCTTCAACACGATACCACAGCTCATCAAGAGTAGTGACTGACGTATTGTGACGAGCCAGTTGCTCAGCCACCATTGACTAGACGTTTTCAATTGGTGAGACATCTTAAAATGTGCTGGCCAGGACAGAAGTAGAGCATTTTCTGTATCCAGAAAAGCCCGTACAGGATCTGCAACATGCGGCGGTCGTGCATTATCCAGCTGAAATGTAGGGATCCGCAGGGATCAAACGAAGGGTAGAGCCACGGGTGGTAACACATCTGAAATGTAACGTCCACTGTTCAAAGTGCCTTCAATGCGAGCAAGAGGTGACCGAGACGTGAAGCCAATGGCAACCCCATACCTTCACGCCGAGTGATACGCCAGTATGGCGATGACGAATATACGCTTCCAATGTGCGTTCACCGCGATGTCGCCAGACACGGATGCGACCATCATGATGCTGTAAACAGAACCTGGATTCATCCGAAAAAATGACGTTTTGCCATTCGTGCACCCAGGTTCGTCGTTGAGTACACCATCGCAGGCGCTCCTGACTGTAATGCAGCGTCAAGGGTAACCGCAGCCGTGGTCTCTGAGCTGATAGTCCATGCAGGTGCAAACGTCATCGGACTGTTCGTGCAGATCGTTGTTGTCTTGTACCCGTCTGTTGAATCAGGGATCGAGACGTGGCTGCACGATCCGTTACAGTCATGCGGATAAGATGCCTGTCATCTCGACTGCTAGTGGTACGAGGCCGTTGGGATCCAGCACGGCATTGCGTATTACCCTCCTGAACCCTCCGATTCCATATTCTGCTAACAGTCACTGGATCTCGACGAACGCGAGCAGCAGTGTCGCGATAGGATAAACCGCAATCTCGATAGGCTACAATCCGAGTCGGAAACGTGGTGGTAGGCATTTCTCCTCCTTACAGGAGGCATGACAACAATGTTTCACCAGGCAACGCCAGTCAACTTTGCCAGTAGTATATATATATATATATATATATATATATATATATATATATATATATATATATATATATATATATATATATATATACAAGGTGAGTCACCTAACGTTACCGCTGGATATATTTCGTAAACCACATCAAATACTGACGAACCGATTCCACAGACCGAACGTGAGGAGAGGGGCTAGTGTAATAGGTTAATACAAACCATTAAAAAATGCACGGAAGTATGTTTTTAACAAAAATCTACATTTTTTTAAATGGAACCCCGTTAATTTTTTTAGCACATCTGAACATATAAATAAATACGTAATCAGTGCCGTTTGTTGCATTCTGAAATGTTAATTACATCAGGAGATATTGAAACCTAAAGTTGACGCTTGAGTACCACTCCTCCGCTGTTCGATCGTGTGTATCGGAGAGCACTGCAACATACATCGCGTTTCTACAGAATAATCTGCCAACGTTGCTCGAAAATGTCCCACTGGAAACGCGTCGACGTATGTGGTATCAGCATTATGGTGCACCTGCACATTCCGCAATTAACACTAGGCTGACCCTTGACAGGATGTTCGACGGGCGTTTCATAGGACGTGGAGGACGTATAAATTGGCCAGCCCGTTCTCCTGATCTTACACCTCTGGACTTCTTTCTGTGGGGTACGTTAAAGGAGAATGTGTACCGTGATGCGCCTACAACGCCAGAGGATATGAAACAACATATTTTGGCAGCCTGCGGCGACATTACACCAGATGTACTGCGGCGTGTACGACATTCATTACGCCAGAGATTGCAATTGTGTGCAGCAAATGATGGCCACCACATTGAACATCTATTGGCCTGACATGTCGGGACACACTCTATTCCACTCCGTAATAGAAAACGGAAACCATGTGTGTACGTGTACCTCACCCCTCATGGTAATGTACATGTGCGTCAGTGGAAAAGACCAATAAAAAGGAGTTAGCATGTGGACGTAATGTGCTGTTCCAGTCTCTTCTGTACCTAAGGTCCATCACCGTTCCCTTTGGATCCCTACGTAATTCGGTGCTCTCCGATACACACGATCGAACAGCGGAGGAGTGGTACTCAAGTGTCAACTTTAGGTTACAATACCTCCGGATGTAATTAACATTTTACAATGCAACAAACGGCACTGATTACGTATTTGTTTATATGTTCAGATGTGCTAACAAAACTAACATTTAAAAAAACGTAGGTTTGTGTTAAAAAACATACTTTCGTGCATTTTTTTATGGTTTGTATTAACCAGTTACACCAGCCCCTCTCCTCACGTTCGGTCTGTGGAATCGGTTCGTCAGTATTTGATGTGGTTTACGAAACATATCCAGCGGTAACGTTAGGTGACTCACCCTGTATATGTGTGTGTGTGTGTGTGTGTGTGTGTGTGCGCCTACAGATGGCGACTTCGGTTCCAGGCAGCTGCATCGCTTCTCTGCTACGGCATGTTTTGGCTATGTATTTGCACTTAGTCACCTGCTGGCGCTTTAGCAGCGGCGGCCTACCTGTGCGTGATGACGAGCCCGGTGTTGTTGATGAGCGTGAGCTGCAGCGGGTAGGCGGCGATGCGCAGCACGGCGGCGGCGCTGGTCTCGATGCCGTCGGACACCTGCAGCGCGAGCCGCGACTGCGCGCCGGCCGGGGCGCCGGGCGACGCCGACGCCGGTGGGTGGGCGTAGGCGACGAGCCCGGCGTCCAGGTCGCGCTGCGTGAACGAGTCGAGCGGCCGGCCCGGCTGCAGCGCGCGCTCCACGTGGCCGCCGGCCGCGTCGCGGCTCAGCACGGTGAACACCAGCTCCTCGGGCGGGCTGTCCGGGTCCTCGGCGCGCAGCAGCGACCGCGTCAGCACCTTGCGCGTCCCCTGCGGCACGCGAAGCCCTCCTCAGCTCTGCCGGCTAGCTCGAGGACGGGGACCAGCTGAGCTGGTAACACAGGCTGGCCGAAATGAAACTGACCCGCCAAAATGTTCGAGCACCTTGTAATGGTACTTGAATTACGTCACCATTGCGGCTCCTCACCTGAACCTCTCGATACCAGTAATATTCTACTGTGTTTCTGTAAAGTAGTTGACATATTTCTGAGACAACATTCAGATTTGATTTCATTAATGTAGAAGTACTTTGATTCATCGATATTTTTATATTGCAAAGATATTATTCTTGTGCGTATTCTTTCTTTTGTCACTGTGGTCTTTGACGTACTTGTAACTCTGATTTTGCCGCGAGGGATTAGCCGAGAGGTCTCAGGCGCTGCAGCCATGGACTGTGCGGCTGGTCCTGGCGGAGGTTCGAGTCCTCCCTCGGGCATGGGTGTATGTGTTTGTCTTTAGGATAATTTAGGTTATGTAGTGTGTAAGCTTAGGGACTGATCACCTTAGCAGTTAAGTCCCATAAGATTTCACACTCATTTCAATTTTCAACTCTGATTTTTGGGCGCGTAAGCGATTATTAGTTAGTTAGAGAGTCGAACCCTGAAAAAGTCAAGTCTTGGACCTCATGTTGGAAAGACGCATATTGTAGTCAGCTTATAAAATGTGAACTTTAACAGTGAGGAAGATGTTTTCAAGTATGTTCTGTATTGTGATGTTTTGTGTGTTACGTGATATTACAACAAAAGCAATAAAAAAGAAGTGTAACTTCAATTCGGAGTGCTGATTATTTTTTTTACATCACTGTTGTGCTAACTTTCAAAGGATTAATCTTCAAGAATGGTTTGTGAAACACATCTATAAAACTTATGATTATAGCAGAATAAAACTCAGGCCTCTTTGCATCCCAGCTAGGAATCATCACCACCTAGATTTTCGACGATTGAGCCATGATTTTACAACGTGACTAGTGTGGGAAACACGAGAAGATGAGTGCCTAGTTTATTCATTATTACATGAAATGACTTTATTAACTGTGCTCTAATGACACCTGCCACATAATAACTTTGTTGTTGCCCGAAAATGCAATATTTAGCAGCGTGAGCAACACCACAATCATTATTAAATTTTGATCTTTGTTGTGGTAGGGTTGTTAGAACCTTAAGGTAGGCGCCCCAACTTACATCAACCGCACTTGGAGCAGTTGACGTAAACTGGGTTGCCTATTATAGAGTGTCTCAAATGTCCGTTTACTTTTGAAAATCCAAGAGTTCACGGAACAATGTTGGTCGAGGTTGAAAAAGTTGAAACAAGTGCTTGAAATGATTTGGGGTTTCATTGAAACCAAAAGTGCGCAAAATGACCAACAAATCGCCCTTCGTGTGACACAGAACCAATAATTAAGACGACAATTGATTTTTAACAGAGACAATTTTGTTTATTTACGTTAGAGGCTGAAGACCCGTAAAGTAATCTCCTTTATTTGCGTGAATTGCTAGTTTCGTCTATCAATCTAGCCATCTTCAGATTATAAAAATTCTTGATTTTTGTTGGTGCCATTACGGCATAGCCGGCCGTTGTGGCCGTGTGGTTCTAGGCGCTTCAGTCTGGAACCGCGTGACCGCTACGGTCGCAGGTTCGAATCCTGCCTCGGGCATGGATGTGTGTGATGTCCTTAGGTTAGTTAGGTTTAAGTAGTTCTAAGTTCTAGGGGACTGAAGACCACAGATGTTAAGTCCCATAGCGCTCAGAGCCATTTGAAGCATTACGGCATATCAACACACACCAAGAACGTTTTATAATCTGAAGATGGCTAGATCTTTAGCCGAAACTAGTATCCCATCCAAACAAAGACGATTTCTTGGGCGTTCTTCTCTTCATGGGTTTTCAGTCCGTAACATAAATAAAAAAATTACAACATATCGCGTATCTCCAGGTTGACAGTGTGTCACTACCTATAATGAAATCATACGGATCGAGGTTTGGGTACCTGGGAGGTGAAGCATGACGGATGTGGCAGCCCAGCACTTGATCCTCACAAAACTGTATCCACAAGAGATCTTTTATATGTGTAGAGTTATGGGGTGCAGCGCCATTCTGCATAGGGACGTATCTTCCAGCAGGTGCCTGTCAGGATGATCTCTCCCTAACTACAGGTCATTTTACGCACAATTCTCAAAAATCGTTCAAATGGCTCTGAGCACTATGGGACTTAACATCTATGGTCACCAGTCCCCTAGAACTTAGAACAATTTAAACCTAACTAACCTAAGGACATCACACAATACCCAGTCATCAGCACAATTCTCACGCGACGTCACTGACGCCTTGTTGTTCACCACCATCTATTGATCAGTTTTTGCACACGTTTTTTGCTTAAATAAAACTTAACGTCATTTCAGGAATGTGTTCCAGTTTTCATCTTTCTACCTACGTTATTCTACCACGAAATCACGATTTTTCAAAAGCTATCGTACTTTCGGGTGACCCTGCACTTTCTGCAACAGTTTCATTTTTCCTGTTCTTTCTTTTAAAATCCCCAAGCTGACCAACATTGTAAGACTTTATTCTCGACAGTAAACTTTCGTCAGTATTCACACTGCTGTAAATCTGAAGTAACAGCATGCGGTATCTGGGATTACCTTTCCGTTTGACGCAGCTTTTACTTAATTTTCTTTTGTATTGTAGCACAGATGTACAAAATTTCTAAAATGACAATTTTTTTTCTACATTCGAATGTGTTTACTACACACTACCTGAATATGCAGCATTTCTCAGGTATGTGTTCCTTCCAATTCTGTTACTCTATTTCCTCCTTCTCCGTATCTTTGGCAATCTTCTCTACCCTCCTCTCGGTCCTCCCCCTCACCTCTCTCTCTGGCCACCTCCTCCATCCTCCACTGTCTCCACCTGTTCCTCTCTATGTCCATCTCGTCTTCCAACCTCTCTCAGTCCATCTCCACCTCCTCCTCTTTTTGCCTATTTCCTCCTCTTTCCTTCCTCCTCTTACCTCTCTCTGTCCACCTCCTCAGCTGCCCTTTTCCTGGCCATTCCACCTCCCATCACTTTGTCCATCTTCTCCTCCCTCGTATGTCTGTCCACGTTCTCCTTTCCCCTCCCTGTCTCTCCACCTATTCCTTCCCCATCCTCGCTCCACGTTGTCACTCCTACCCCAAAATGAGTCCTACAATACTTCTTCCACATACTAACATGTTTATCACGTTTAGTTGAAATCGATCCAGGGGGTTTTGGAGGAGCTTACCTGCAGCTTTTCCAGAGTACTTACATTCACATTTACTTCACATGACATACGTCACACATATCTGCACATATATTGCAGCTGAATCTCTAACGAATTGCACCTTGGAGTTTATTTTCGCGCGACGCATTGTATATGACGTCATATCTCTTCAACTATGAGTCGTAAAATGATATAATTTTGCAGTTACACTCTAGAATATATGTGTGCATTAGCTGTAAAGTGAGTCGTGAACACAGTTATGGTACAGAAGTAATAAATTAAATGTCACGCCTGATGCGGAAGTTTTACTGCATGAACAGTAGCAAGCCATAAACTTTTTTCCTCTCATCATTTTGAGGAGGTTTGCAGCAAGAAAAAGTTTCACAACTGTTCTAAATAATATGTACAGTTTGCTGCAAGTGACTAAGTGCTCTCATTTTCAATTTCCGGATGAATAAAGTTTGCGAGTTTGCCCGTCGTAAGCTACAAAATATTTTCACACCCATCTCCGACTTTTTGAAAGGTAAGTGATTCTCACCCCCACAGAAAGTGCTTCCAAACAGTGTGTGATATGTATACCAAGTTTGGTTGAAGTCGGTCCAGTCGTTACATACATACATACATACATACATACATACATACATTACATACATACATTTTGTAATAGATATGGATTTTACACTTGTGACCAATTTCAGCTGTTACACCATTTTCAATCTGTAGTTGACGCGCATGAGGACAAGTCACCAAGCTGTCCAGCCTATAGTGTATGCCAACCAAACATAAAAATCTATAAATCCGTACATAGTTCTAATTTAAAGTTATCCACCGCTTTTTCCGTCAGCATGTGAAGGCTAATCTCAGGAATTACAGTAGGGATTTTTAAACAGTGTTAATTAGTAGACAGACTGATTCACAAGGAATGTTTATGTATCCCGTTTATACAATGCCGAAAAATAAAAGTGAAATACTCTCATGGGCAAGGTGATTTTATTGATAAGTAGTTCATCATAGTATGAGTAAGTGATAACAGTTTCACACCGAATGAAAAACGCATATCACAGTTGTGCCGTGTGCGACACTACTGTTTAGCTTGGTATTAGCACACATGAGTTGGCCGCACTTGCTACTGATTGGTGCTCTTTCCTCTCTGGTGGCAGTAGTGTTTGATTAGCGTGAGTAGAACACGGAAAACGTTAGTCGATCGCTAATCGGAACCACGAGAAGAAAAGTGGTTGTTTTCCTCGGTCGGGAAGAGCTTTTCCGCAAGCCGTCATTGCGGCTTTTTTATTGGCCGGCCGAAGACACTCTGCGATCGCGAGCCTGAAATAGTATGGAGTCTGTACATGTTGCAGCCTGAACTTACGGCAGCGACTATATTGTGCCTAATGAAACACGGAATAACTGCATATAAGCCTCTGACTGAAAGAGGTACTGCGTCTAGGCGTCGGCATATCGCCATTTTCTAGTTACCGTTTAGAGACCGTGCACCGACAAGGTGATTTAAGCTTTGTCTACGGATGTGACTGCACATTCTGCTCTCTGATTCTGTACATCGCCAGAGTTCGCGTGATAGACAGTTATATGATTACTTTTACCGTCTACGAATTGGCGGATAATTTTCTAGAATCATTCGATGGAATGAATACGAAGTGCAGAAAAATGGTTCAAATATCTCTGAGCACTATGGGACTTAACATCTATGGTCATCAGTCCCGTAGAACTTAGAACTACTTAAACCTAACTAACCTAAGGACAGCACACAACACCCAGTCATCACGAGGCAGAGAAAATCCCTGACCCCGCCGGGAATCGAACCCGGGAACCCGGGCGTGGGAAGCGAGAACGCTACCGCACGACCACGAGCTGCGGACGAAGTGCAGAAAGCTAAGGCGAAATGTCTGCATGACAAATGTGAAGATGCGAGATGCCGGGGTGGAGAAAAGTTTGTTCCTCTTTAATTCAGACGAATTTAGCATGAGAACGAGACATGCACTCGACCTCCTCCGTATATACCAGCTAATTAATTATGCCCACAACGGCAATGGAAGAAAATGATGGTGGCCCCTGCACACTCACAATAATTTAATGAAAATCGTAATCTACTCAGAAAAAAAGAGAACTTTATCGTAATAAACAACAAGAAATGGGATTCTGCGTATATCTACGAAATGACATGCGGATTAAATATTACAATGAGATTCACTATAAATCATAACATAAATGCACATGAATATCGACACAAACAGTAGGTTAAAGGATAGGGCGTACTGAAATATTATGAGAATAAGAGTTCGCTCGAGAACATGGGTTCCTCTTTTCTGTGATGCAATGGATTGACGATAGTGACTGGAGGTCCTGATGAATCAAGTACTAATCGTCCGACTGTATAACAGTATCGCAATTAGTAGTGGGAGCTCAAATGGGATCACATGGAGAAACAAGTAAGGTGGACTTGTAGCAAAGCGAGCGCAAGTGGTGCTGAGGGATTCAGTATAAAACTGACAAGGACCTACAAAGCCGGAGCCGCAAAATACTGTACCAGTACTGAAATCTGCAGCACGTCGTCGGTAGGCAGCGTCCTGATGATGTAGGCGCCCACTTCTGCCGTGCAGCAACTCTGTGTCAACCCCCGGCCGTGAAGGCTGTCCGAGAATTCCACGTTCTTCCGAAAACGAGCGACCAAGTTGCAAGACCGTCCGACTCCGAGGAAGTCAGATTCCGAATCCCCACGCCCTCGCAACGCGTGAGCGAAGCCAACATTGCTCAACTCCCTACTCTCCTCGAAAACCGCGAATCAGCATTCAGCTCTGATTCCAAAAGTCCCACACACTGTCTCAAAGCATCAATCGCGCCAATAGCGACTATTCCCTCCAATTTCGAGCAGGGTCTTATGACGTCAACTAGCCCCGGTTTAACTTGACCAATCATGCCTCTGCTATTCAGCTGAGGGCACTGAACTTGCCGTTTGACCAGCTACGAAAACAAGCTGCCTAGATCACCGGCCATTCGGCGCCAGACAGTCGCACCCAGCAGGGCACTGTCCACAAGTATTCTCAGAATCAAGAGGACAATGCAGTCAGTCGGTGCCAGAATCTTCGTTCCGGACGCGCCGGAACGGTAATCACATAAAATGCGGCGACACTCATACGTCTCGCAGGTCGTTTCGCCCTGCATACAATAGGCGAAACTCGACCGACGTCAGTCGTTCCACCAGGCGCTTAACCCTATTGTGCGAACCCCTCAGAATTCAGGGCAGTGCAGCCCCCAACCGTAAGTGCCGTGTGCCGCGTCCTCCCATGCTTGTCTCGCACAGGTCACGCAGGGAAGTAACCCAAAATGTTTAGGAATCAAGTGAAAAGTGTTTTTAGAGCTCTCAGTGCAAATACCCTCATTACAATAACCTTATTCGGTATGTTACTACCGTGCAATGTCATAGAACATTAATAAAATTGATGAAAATGAGAGGAGACATGCAAAAGAGGGCATGGAACCTCTCAAAGAAATCGAAAAAGAAACGACTGTTGGAAGGACTGACTCGGTATATAGGAAAGTCAAAACATCCTTCGGTGAAATTAAAAGCAAGGGTGGTAACATTAAGAGCGCAACGGCAAATTCTCAGTTAAATGCAGAGGAGAGAGCTGATAGGTGGAACGAGTACATTGAATATCTCTAAGAGGGGAGAGACTTGTCTGATGACTTGATAGAAGAAGAAACAGCAGTTGGTATAGAAGAGACAGCGGATCCAGTATTAGAAGTAGAATTTATGAGAGGCTTGGGGAACTTAAGATCAAATGAGGGAGAAATTTCTGAAATCATTGGGGGAAGTGGCAACAAAACGACTATTCACGTTGGTGTTTAGAATGTATGCGTCTGTTGATATACCTCCGACTAATATATCATCTAACTTTGGGAAAAGTATCATCCACATAATTCCGAAGACTACAAGAGCTAACAACTGCGAGAATTATCATACTATCAGCTTAACAGCTCATGCATCCAAGTTGTTGACAAGAATAATACACAGAAGAATGGAAAAGAAAATTAAGAAGTGATATATGACGATCAGTTTGGCTTAAGCAAAGGTAAAGGCACCAGAGAGGCAATTCTGACATTGTGGTTAATAATGGAAGCGAGAGTAAAAAAAAATCAGAGCACGTTCATAGGATTTGTCGATTTGGAAAAAGCGTTCGACTATGTAAAATGGTGCAAGATGTTCGAAATTCTGAGAGAAATAGGGGTAAGTTATAGGGAGAGACGGGTAATATACAATATGTACAGGAGCCACGAGGAAATAGTAAGAGTGGACGACCAAGAGTGAAGTGCTCGGATTAAAAAGGGTGTAAGACCAGGAGGTAGTCTTCCGCCCCTACTGTTCAATGTGTACAACGAAGAAGTAGTGATGTAAATATATGAAGTGGAATTAAAATACAAGCTGAAAGGATATCAATGATACGACTCACTGATGACCTTGCTATCTTGAGTGTAAGTGAAGAAGAATTAAATTATCTGCTGAATGGAATGGGCAGTTTAACGAGTACAGAATATGGAATGAGAGGAAATCGAGGAAAATCGAAACTAATGAGAAACAGCAGAAGTGAGAACAGCGAGAAACTTAACATCAGGATTCATGGTCACGAAGTAGATGAAATTAAGGAAATCTGCTACAAGGCAGCAAAATAAGCAATGACGGATGGAGCAAGGAGGACGTCAAAGGCAGACTAGCACTTACGAAAAGAGCATTCCTGACCAAGAGAAGTTCAAGTGGTTCAAATGACCCTAAGGACTATGGGACTTAACATCTGAGTTCATCAGTCCCCTATACTTAGAACTACCTAAACCTAACTAACCTAAGGATATCACAGACATCCATGCCACAGGCAGGATTCGAACCTGCGACGTAGCAGCCACGTGGTTCCGGACTGAAGCGCCTAGAACCACTGACCACAGTGGACGGCGCTAAGAGAAGTCTGTTAGTGTCAAACACTGATATTGATTTGAGAAAGAAATTTCTGAGAATATACGTATGGAGCAGAGCATTGTGTGGATTTTGGGAAAACTGGAACAGAAGAGAATCGAAACATTTAAGATGTGGTGCTACAGAAGAATGTTGAAAATTAGGTGGACTGTTAAGGTTCTGCGCAGAATCGGAGAGGAAAGGAATATTAGGAAAACACTGATAAGGAGAATGGACAGGATGATAGGACATATGTTAAGACATGAGGGAATGACTTCCATGGTACTAGAGGGAGCTGTAGAGGGCAAAAACTGTAAAAGAAGACAGAGAATTGGAATACATTCAGTAATTAGTAGCGACAGCGTTTTTGTGTTTCTGTGTGAACTAATGCAGGGATTTTGATACGGTTTTCAGTAATAGTCTAACTAACCAGGAAACTTTGTGGATATAGTATACGTATTACCATTACTCCAGATAAGTCGTCGAACAGTAGAAAGTGCTGACCGTGGCAAGCCGATGCAGATCGCTAGTAAAACTGACAAGTAATCATGCATACAGTCTTTGTATTTACAGTATGACTTTTCACTCTACGCCGATTTGAATCTTTCTGGCATATTCGAACTGTGCGCCGGATCCGGACTCTAACATTAGAAGTCGGTCGATCGTAGTCTACCGACTGAAATATCCAACGACGATAGGCAGTGGCGAAGCTGTGAGAGCGTATCGTGAACTATGCTTGAATAGATGATGCGGCAACGCACTTGTCCGCGAAAGCCAAAAATATCGAACTCAGGTCCCAGTCCGGCACACAGTATTAACCTGCCAGAAAGTTTCTCTCTGTTGGTACGAACGGCAGGAACACTTCAATTTGTACTCAGTTGCCGGTGTTATCCGTTCGGCGAATGCCGGAGCTGTTTTATTACTGTCTACTCACAATAATCAGTTTATCGGTTCTGATACTACTTTAACGTATTCTTTTTACCAACTGCTAGCATGGCTATGAATTTCTGCCTGCCATTTTATAGTGGCAGGTAAAGTTACTGGATTGTGCTTAAGTACAGCAACTACCGTTAGAAAATGGCATAATAGGCGAAATCGTCAAATAGTGTAAAATTAATAGTGATTACAGATGAAGGCGAAAATTTCACTTCAGACAATATTTACTGGCTACATCTGTGGACTGCATTCCTGGCTACTGTGAGCACCAGAGCAGGTTTCCAGTATCCAGGAGAAGGAGGGTTCATATTGGAGATGATGGAACGGTCTTCCTGTTATCCTTCTAAATGGGTTGTGATCAGGGCCTACAATGATGGCTTCAGTGTGAGTGATCTTTCGACAAAGGCCGCTATTTTCCTGCACAGCTTTTAAACGAATTTTTGAAGAGTAACAGCGGAAAGCAGTAGCTTACGGGAGAGGGGGGGGGGGGGGGGGGGTTGGGGGGGGGGTGCTCTTAGAAGGAGCAAGTAATGGCTAACAAAGAAGCCAGATTTATGGATTTCTGCTTCTGAGTTGTGAATACGTATGCTGTTGGCATGCCATTTCTGTACAAAGTGTAAGCTTACAACCCACTCTAGAGGAAAAGAAGGAAAATCTGTAATAGCAGCTCCAAATACATAAAACAGCAATAGCATGGACAGCGTATGAAAAATAATTTGTTATATATTAATAATGAAGTAAACAAACTTAGCTATAAATTTCAGTTTGGAGATTATAATGTATGTACCATGTTTCCAGATATCTGATTTATTTAACGTACGAAGCAAAAATGTTTCAGGCAGAAATGATCCCATCATCACGTTCTTGTAAGTATTACGCCATAAGGCACAGCGAAAAGTACGCCTGATGGTATAATATTTTTATTCACTTGATAACAGGATCATCTTTTCCAGAAATAAATTATGTTTTTAAATTAAATAAATCACACATTAGGGTAACTGGTGCGTCATAATCTCCGCACTGATACCATGGTACACTTGCGTTATGCCTTCGTGACATATAGCGTAAATAATTCAGTTGGCAAGAGTAACGCAAGAAGACCACTTGGAAGATGGATCGAAATATTTAACCTTGAAATGCCTAAATAGAGTAACAAGGACAAGGAGAAAATAACTGATTTAAGAAGTTAACAAGAAAAAACGATGGAGAGCTAGAGTTGTATGCTAACAGAATATGAACAATAAATTATCGAGACTAACAACAGGGAATGTTTCTCAAACGAATGAACACAGTGTGCCCCAAAATAATGTATATACTCTTTGAAAGAAAATATCTCTTTAATGAATGGAGACAGAAATACAATTTTATGGCTAATAATTTAGAAACCGGTGAAAAACATAACACTACTTTCTCTTGTTTCAGGATTGTCAACAAACATGGCGTTATCGTTTGAACAACGGAAATTGGTGATAAAGTGTTACTGGAAAACAGAGCATGTGAGTGCGGTTTGCCGATGTTGGAGAGTTGAATTTGGAACACCACCACGGCCAAGAGTAACAATTACAAGAATCAGAGATAAGTCTGAAGTCGAAGGGACGGTGCACTATTTGAAGAAGGGACATAGCGAACGAAAGATAAATTCAACAGACAATGAGAGTGTTGATGCAATAATCCAGCCATATACACGATCCTCGAAGAAATCTGTGAGGCAATGCTCTCTTGAAATTGGGATCTCAGAAGCAGTGTTCACAGAATTTTCCGGTCTCACAACTTCAAGCCTTACATTCCGAGACTTCTCCAGGCATGATCCTGCAGGCGAAGGCGAAGTGAATTTTGTGAGTGGTTCATTAACAGATGAGAAGAAGAGCAGCGATTCCAAGAACGAATTCTTGGTCAGATGAAGCGACGTTTAAACTAGATGGAACAACTAACCGCTATAATTACGTATACTGGACCAGGGAGAATACATACGTAACCGAGCAAAGGAATTTTAATGTCAGGTATAACAGCCTGGTGTGGTCTGTCTTCTAAAGGGTTAATCGGGCCGTAATTCTTTGACAACACTGATACGGGCGACTTGTACTTGGAAATGTTGGAAATGATAACTCCTGGTCGTAGCATTCTGTTTGGATATGAAGATTATTACTTCCAACAGGATGGGGCGCCATCTCAATTTCACCTGAATGTGAGGGCATTTCTCAATCGTACATTCCTGCCAGATGGATTGGACGAAGAGGGAGTGTGGAGTATCCCGCTCGATCTCCACGTTTAACTCCTCTAGACTTCTTTCTGTGGGGTACTCTCAACAACACAGTTTACTCTGCGAGACCATACACGCTGGATGATCTCAAAGAGTAAATCGAGCAAGCTTGTGATGCTATTCCGTTGGAAACAATAAAGTTGGCATGTCGCTCAGTTGTAAGCCGTTGTCGACGGTGTATTGCGATGGGCTGACACCTCTTTGAGCATTTACCACCTTAAGTCGGACCATGAGGCACCTAACACCACTAAATTTATATTTTTAACCCCTTTCATTAAAGAGATGTTCATTTACAAAGAGTGTTTACACTATTTTGGGACACCCTGTACATCGAAATAAATATAATGACAAGAACGCCACACTATTAATACCTTTCATGTATTGAACAGATGAAGTAACAATACCCATCTGTGAGATCATCGAAAAGAGCAATGTACCGCTGTAAATTTCTAATGGTTTTTACTGAAAAGTACTGCAAAATAAAATATAAAATGTGTTAAGTATGGAAGTCAAGACTGCTGCCACAGCGGATTTAAATTGCTGAGCCACTTAAGAACATAGTACCTCACCTTGGAATGGTTTTAAAAGTGTACACAGTTCCAAAGATGGAAAACGTGGAAATATTAACCTTACAGCACAAACTCTTTGGGTACGATACTCCCGTTTTTCTATACAACCTGTACGTATTGGACATTCCACGAGAAACAACGGCCTACTAAGAAATTGCTCAATCCGTGTACGATACTGCGTACTAAATATTTTGTACTTTGCAACTTTTCAATAAAACTTTTCGAGCTACAGGAAAATATACTCATGTTCAGAAAAAACAGACCACTGTGAACGAGTAGAAATAGGACGTTCACATTCACAGGTCATGTACATTAATATATTCTGCAGAAATGATTAGCGTTTCAGTCACCTTGGTTCAGCATGCGCCATGTGGCCTACTAGGCACAGGGTCCGCCATGGGCCTTGATAGCTTGATCCATGCGCTATGGCATCGGCGCTATATGGAATGAATGGCGTCCTGTGGTATAGTTACCCATGCTGCATTCAGCTGGTTCCAAAGTTCATCTATGGTGGTTGGCGTTTGGTCATAGCGCTGCACCTGTCGTTTGACCATATCCTACCCATTTTCGGTTAGTGACACGAGTGGGGATCTGGCGGGCCAGGGCCAGGCCAAAAGCCTGACATCCTATGACACGTGTTCGTGCAGCAACATGTGGACGCACGTTGTCCTGCTGAAAAATGGCCTCTGGAGTGTCGTGCAGAAAGGTATGGCTATGGGCCGCAGGGTATCATTCACGTAGGTCACACTGGCCACAGTGCCCTGGACACTCACCAGCTGTGATTGTATCCAGTAGCACCCCACACCATAACGCCTTGAGTGCGTGCTGTGTGTCAATGTGATGCCACTCCCCCTGTCTGGGCGAACCAAAACGCGGCCACCAGTCTCAAACAAACGGAACCTAGATTCGTCCGAAAACACTGTCTGACGCCATTCCTGTTCCCAGTGACAACATTCCATACACCATTGCCGTTTAGCAAGTTTCTGCACATTTTTCAAAGGTAGACGGAGAATTGGACGACGCGCACATAACCCATGCCGTAAAGAACGACGATGTACTGTCACTTCTGATACTATACGATGCGGAAGAGGTGTCGATCTTCTCGGGGGAGGGGGGGGGGGGGGGATATGGGTGATGCGACCTGGTGTCCGCATCCCATTCACTCATGGAAATAATGAGTCATTAAAAGTCACTGATTTTGTGGTACAGTTCGCGCATACGCCTGCAAGGCAACAAGAGCCACAGGCAAACTTTACTGGTAGGTGGTGTTGCGGCGCGGTATCGATGCTGACCTTGAACCCGCGGGTCAACATGGTTGAAATGCTAATCATTTCTGCAGAAAATACTAATGTTCATGTCCTATGAGTATGAATGTTCCATTCCTAACCGTTTAAGATTTCTGTTTTTTCTGAACATGAGTGTACACAAACGTACTCGGGGGCTGAACACAAGAACTGGAGAATAAAGCCCATCCAGTCACATATGAAGCATCACATTAGATCAAACTACGTCATGAAACCCTCATATCACATAAACAATATCTGTTGTTGTTGTGGTCTTCAGTCCTGAGACTGGTTTGATGCAGCTCTCCATGCTACTCTATCCTGTGCAAGCTTTTTCATCTGCCAGTACCTACTGCAACCTACATCCTTCTGAATCTGCTTAGTGTATTCATCTCTTGGTCTCCCATCTACCCATCTAATCTTCAGCATTCTTCTGTAGCACCACATTTCGAAAGCTTCTATTCTCTTCTTGTCCAAACTATTTATCGTCCATGTTTCACTTCCATACATGGCTACACTCCATACGAATACATTCAGAAATGACTTCCTGACACTTAAATCTATACTGGATGGTAACAAATTTCTCTTCTTCAGAAACGCTTTCCTTGCCATTGCCAGCCTACATTTTATATCCTCTCTACTTCGACCACCATCAGTTATTTTGCTCCCCAAATAGCAAAACTCCTTTACTACTTTAAGTGCCTCATTTCCTAATCTAATTCCCTCAGCATCACCCGACTTAATTAGACTACATTCCATTATCCTTGTTTTGCTTTTGTTGATGTTCATCTTATATCCTCCTTTCAAGACACTGTCCATTCCATTCAACTGCTCTTCCAAGTCCTTTGCTGTCTCTGACAGAATTACAACGTCATCGGCGAACCTCAAAGTTTTTATTTCTTCTCCATGAATTTTAATACCTACTCCGAATTTTTCTTTTGTTTCCTTTACTGCTTGCTCAATATACAGATTGAACAACATCGGGGAGAGGCTACAACCCTGTCTTACTCCCTTCCCAACCACTGCTTCCGTTTCATGTCCCTCGACTCTTATAACTGCCATCTGGTTTCTGTACAAATTGTAAATAGCCTTTCGCTCCCTGTATTTTACCCCTGCCACCTTTAGAATTTGGAAGAGAGTATTCCAGTCAACATTGTCAAAAGCTTTCTCTACGTCTACAAATGCTAGAAACGTAGGTTTGCCTTTCCTTAATCTTTCTTCTTAGATAAGTCGTAAGGTCAGTAATGCCTCACGTGTTCCAGTGTTTCTACGGAATCCAAACTGATCTTCCCCGAGGTTGGCTTCTACTAGTTTTTCCATTCGTCTGTAAAGAATTCGTGTTAGTATTTTGCAGCTGTGACTTATTAAGCTGATAGTTCGGTAATTTTCACATCTGTCAACACCTGCTTTCTTTGGGATTGGAATTATTATATTCTTCTTGAAGTCTGAGGGTATTTCGCCTGTTTCATACATCTTGCTCACCAGATGGTAGAGTTTTGTCAGGACTGGCTCTCCCACGGCCGTCAGTAGTTCCAATGGAATATTGTCTACTCCGGGGGCCTTGTTTCGACTCAGGTCTTTCAGTGCTCTGTCAAACTCTTCACGCAGTATCATATCTCCCATTTCATCTTCATCTACATCCCCTTCCATTTCCATAATATTGTCCTCAAGTACATCGCCCTTGTATAGACCCTCTATATACTCCTTCCACCTTTCTGCTTTCCCTTCTTTGCTTAGAACTGGATTTCCATCTGAGCTCTTGATATTCATACAAGTCGTTCTCTTATCTCCAAAGGTCTCTTTAATTTTCCTGTAGGCGGTATCTATCTTACCCCTAGTGAGATAGGCCTCTACATCCTTACATTTGTCCTCTAGCCATCCCTGCTTAGCCATTTTGCACTTCCTGTCGATCTCATTTTTGAGACGTTTGTATTCCTTTTTGCCTGTTTCACTTACTGCATTTTTATATTTTCTCCTTTCATCAATTAAGTTCAATATTTCTTCTGTTACCCAAGGATTTCTACTAGCCCTCGTCTTTTTACCTACTTGATCCTCTGCTGCCTTCACTACTTCATCCCTCAAAGCTACCCATTCTTCTTCTACTGTATTTATTTCCCCCATTCCTGTCAATTGCTCCCTTATGCTCTCCCTGAATCTCTGTACAACCTCTGGTTCTTTTAGTTTATCCAGGTCCCATCTCCTTAAATTCCCACCTTTTTGCAGTTTCTTCAGTTTTAATCTACAGGTCATAACCAATAGATTGTGGTCAGAGTCCACATCTGCCCCTGGAAATGTCTTACAATTTAAAACCTGGTTCCTAAATCTCTGTCTTACCATTATATAATCTATCTGATACCTACAATATCTAAGGCCCCCGAAAATGACGAGTATCAGCTAATTACATAAATTGCGTCAGCAAAGGGTTGACCAACCGGCGGCAATATAGAACTAGAAAACTGTCTGCGCCATGGCCAGCTCGCAATGATGCCTTGTTCTTTGGCATTTGTCACAATCGAGCGGCGTCTTATTTCTCCCTGAGTTACTGCCATAACTAGTCGCTGACTTGCCTCCTTAGTGGCAGCAGCAGCACTTATCGATACTAGTACTGCGGTACCATCTTTGGTGTGACCGCTATATTTCCATGTGTGCTGTGTGTGGCAGTTGGTTGGTTGGGACAGAGCAGCGAGGAAGCCTCCGCGGCGTGACGTCAAGCCGGGGCCGCTGGTGGCATGCACGCGCGGTACAATTTGTGAGCAGCTAGCTGCGAGAGCTACAAAGCTCGTCGCCCACCGATCCTGGACACTGAAGTTAATTGATAAGTTAACCTGTTATCAAACCTCAACTGCTGTGACATCTCTATATTCATTGTTTTCTGGGCTGTTCCTGCAAGCAGCGATGTATGGTGTGTTGGCGAAATTTTACAGCCCTCTTCCTGTATGGTGTTTAACTATTGAATTGGTTGATACTTATTAGTGAAGAGCACCACCGGTATCTTCTGCCTTGTGGCCATTAACATTCCAGTTACCTGCCCTGGTCATTAGTGAAGTTTTCCAGCAGTGTGTTTTTACTCGCCATGTTGCTGCTGTCCAGCACGGACTTTATTTCGACAACCTTTGGTCTTGTTCAGATTTTCGAGTGGTTATTGTGTCTTGACTGTATTTAGACGCCAATTTTCAAGACGTAATGCTGCTGGTATCTTCGTCGTCGCTGATTTTTCTATTGTCGTACTGATGGTCGGGTGGAAGGGAATTGATTAGGTTGTTAGTCGGTCCTTCAGCCGTCCCTGGGTTTGGTTGCCATCCGGTTATTTAGTATTACGCTTGGCTGCCTGTTTCACCTAAACTTATTTTAGAGTTTCCAACTCAGACCGACCCTTGGAGCACTTCTGAGCACCACTGTTCTGTTGTTTAGATTGTGATTTTCTTTTAATCTCAAGTACTGAGCAAGGCCTTCAGCCGTCTATTAATTTAGTTTGTTTTAATGTTAAGATAATGCCTGCAGCCGTCTTAAATTAAAACTTCGAAGATTCTTGCTTAAACTAACTTTTTTTTCAACCCTGAACTACAGTCGTGCAGTCCCTGGGACTGCGCTACTTTTCACACCACTGTTTCTAGGAACGCTATTGATCTTGAAGAGCTAGGTGGCCCAGTAGCTTCCTTATTCTCAGTCTACTGCTTGTTGCCACGCCAGTGAGTGCTGAAATTGCTGTGTGTGCTATTGTTTCGTTGAAACGACGTCCATGGGTCCGCACAACTGTGTTAGTGTAAGTCAGTGACTGACTGAAAATTTTTATTTTTTGGTTTTGGTTGTTTTGTTCTTAGCGTCTGTCGGTGACAATGACTTTGGAAATACGTCAGGTGAACCTGGGCCTTCGTTTGTGAGAACAGACGATCCAAATTTTGAAGAAAAACTTTCAAAAATTATTGATGAAGCAGGGAGCGACATACCCGATTTTGACTTTACTGATGTGGAGGATAGCGATTTTATTCATAAAGATCATGATTCGGAATCCAGTGTGTCTGGCGAGAGTGAAAGTGACGAGGAAAGGTCTGAAGGAGATGAAGATGAGGGACGTGCTAGGAAGTACTTCTATGGCAGAAACAGGTTCAAGTGGTCGGCAGTAGAACCAAACAGGCATGTCAGAATACCAGCTCATAATACACTCCTGGAAATTGAAATAAGAACACCGTGAATTCATTGTCCCAGGAAGGGGAAACTTTATTGACACATTCCTGGGGTCAGATACATCACATGATCACACTGACAGAACCACAGGCACATAGACACAAGCAACAGAGCATGCACAATGTCGGCACTAGTACAGTGTATATCCACCTTTCGCAGCAATGCAGGCTGCTATTCTCCCATGGAGATGATCGTAGAGATGCTGGATGTAGTCCTGTGGAACGGCTTGCCATGCCATTTCCACCTGGCGCCTCAGTTGGACCAGCTTTCGTGCTGGACGTGCAGACCGCGTGAGACGACGCTTCATCCAGTCCCAAACATGCTCAATGGGGGACAGATCCGGAGATCTTGCTGGCCAGGGTAGTTGACTTACACCTTCTAGAGCACGTTGGGTGGCACGGGATACATGCGGACGTGCATTGTCCTGTTGGAACAGCAAGTTGCCTTGCCGGTCTAGGAATGGTAGAACGATGGGTTCGATGACGGTTTGGATGTACCGTGCACTATTCAGTGTCCCCTCGACGATCACCAGTGGTGTACGGCCAGTGTAGGAGATCACTCCCCACACCATGATGCCGGGTGTTGGCCCTGTGTGCCTCGGTCGTATGCAGGCCTGATTGTGGCGCTCACCTGCACGGCGCCAAACACGCATACGACCATCATTGGCACCAAGGCAGAAGCGACTCTCATCGCTGAAGACGACACGTCTCCATTCGTCCCTCCATTCACGCCTGTCGCGACACCACTGGAGGCGGGCTGCACGATGTTGGGGCGTGAGCGGAAGACGGCCTAACGGTGTGCGGGACCGTAGCCCAGCTTCATGGAGACGGTTGCGAATGGTCCTCGCCTATACCCCAGGAGCAACAGTGTCCCTAATTTGCTGGGAAGTGGCGGTGCGGTCCCCTACGGCACTGCGTAGGATCCTACGGTCTTGGCGTGCATCTGTGCGTCGCTGCGGTCCGGTACCAGGTCGACGGGCACGTGCACCTTCCGCCGACCACTGGCGACAACATCAATGTACTGTGGAGACCTCACGCCCCACGTGTTGAGCAATTCGGCGGTACGTCCACCCGGCCTCCCGCATGCCCACTATACGCCCTCGCTCAAAGTTCGTCAACTGCACATACGGTTCACGTCCACGCTGTCGCGGCATGCTACCAGTGTTAAAGACTGCGATGGAGCTCCGTATGCCACGGCAAACTGGCTGACACTGACGGCGGCGGTGCACAAATGCTGCGCAGCTAGCGCCATTCGACGGCCAACCCGCGGTTCCTGGTGTGTCCGCTGTGCCGTGCGTGTGATCATTGCTTGTACAGCCCTCTCGCAGTGTCCGGAGCAAGTATGGTGGGTCTGACACACCGGTGTCAATGTGTTCTTTTTTTCCATTTCCAGGAGTGTATATTGAAGATCCCAGCACTTCGACACGAACTCAGAGGACAGTCACAGATCGACCCACTGACTGCTTCGAGCTATATTTTCAGTGATGATATGCTGAACGAAATACTCACATGGACAAATGAGAAACTTGAAAAAATTCGTGTAAAATACACGAATACTGAGAGAACAGAAGTCAGCCTTGTACTATGTCTGAAATGAAGAGTTTCATCAGCCTTCTTATATACACTGCAGTATTCAAATCGAATAACGAAGACATACGTTCTCTCTTTTGTACTGATGGGACTGGCCGTGATATTTTCCGTATCAGTATGTCATCAACAAGATTTGCTGTAATTTTCAACTGCCTGAGATTTGACAACCCTGATGACAGGGAGTTACGTAAGGTTTCTGATCCAGCAGCTGCTACAACAAACATTCAAAATGTATATTCCATGTAAATCGGCGAAGTACGGCCTGAAGCTTCGATGCCTCGCCGACTCCAGGACTAACTACATCTTCAACACCTATCTCTACTGTGGAAAAGGTACTGATGGAGCAGGACTTTCCCCAGACGAGAAGATATACGCCGTTCCCACTCAGGCTGTCCTCAAATTGTGCAAGACAATAGCACATACCGCTGATAACTGGTATGTGACAATCGAACTTGCAGACGTGCTACGGAAAAATGGTTTGACCACAGTGGGAACAATGTGGAGGAACCGAAAGGAAATTCCGGCATCTTTGTTGCCTTCGGGTAGACGTGAAGTTGGAACAACGTTGTATGGATTTACCAAACACATCACCCTCATTTCGCATGTGCCTAAGAAAGATAGAGCAGTAATTCGTATATCAACAATGCATCACTCCATAGAAGATGACGTGGAAAGTAAAAAACCTGTAATAATAGCCCACTATAATAACACAAATGGTGGTGTTGATACTGTAGACGACAAGTTTGTCAAATATTGTTCAAGTCGCTGCACACAACGCTGGACCATGGCCGTGTTTTTCCGTATTCTTGACGTGAGTGTTGTCAATGCATTTATTGTTCATCAGTCGTTCAAGGAAAGAACTGTGCTTACCAGGATGAACTTCATGAAAGCCCTGGCGAAAGAACTAATCGAACCTTCACTGTGCGAAAGGATAATGAATAAACGCCTCCCACGAGAATAGAAATTTTCTATCGGTCGAGTTCTAGGAACTGAAGTACATCTCTATGAAGAGCCGGACAAGGAGGAAAGACTTCCTAGGGATGGAAGGAAGACATGTCGCATTTGTCCACCAAAAAAGAAGAGAAAGACAAGTTATTTGTGTCGCAAGTGCAAGGTCCCAATTTGTTTCTAATATTCTTGTAAGGTGTGTCCGCACTACGTGTAAGGTGGTGCGAAATGTGGCCACTTTCAGTAGTGCGGATTTTTTCTGTTTAATTCGCTGTCAAGAGTACTCGTTAAATTTAACACTGATGGTACTTGACAACATTAACCTGCAACAACCAAGTTTCAAGTAACTAACTACACTTAGATATTTAGATATTTGTCCATCACTGTAAAATTCATTGAGAATTTAGAGTGCAATATGAATATGTAATATTCACAGCAGCGAAACAATATTTTGTGCATATGTTACCATTTATGTATAATTGAGGAATAAATAAATACGTTGTACTAAATTCAAAAAGTAGCGCTAGATTGGTGATTTTTACATATTTTTCCTGCCTTCTGAACAGAGTCCAC
Source organism: Schistocerca serialis cubense (assembly GCF_023864345.2). NCBI lineage: Eukaryota > Metazoa > Arthropoda > Insecta > Orthoptera > Acrididae > Schistocerca > Schistocerca serialis. The sequence continues at coordinate 620,955,839 of NC_064642.1, read as the reverse complement.
GGGGCCGCACGACGGTAGTTGCGTGAGAAGTACTCACGACTGTGATTAAGGGCTAAAGAAAAGGGGATTTTGCCCATTGGAAATCCTTATTATTATCCACGCCTTAAGCCTTGAGTTGTTATATGTTCAGTATGTGGCTTTCATCCGAGCTTTACGTGAAATATTTTAAGATAAGGCCTTCCGCCGTCTTGTTTTTGAATGCTTTTAAGGGCATGTTTGATTACGTGTTTTAGGTAAATAAAGTTTGTATGTTTTGGGCAACTGACAATGATTTTGGCCCCTTTCTACAACTATAATCTGAACCGCTCTGTCCTGCGAAACCAGATTTCACTGTGTCCACCCAGTGCTCGAGTTCGAATCAACAACTTGGATGATGATCGAACCACAAGTAGAAAGAAGCGGCGGACCCACCACTAGCATCAAGACTACACTCACCGACAAACAGTGTGTCGGAGTACAAGGCAACAGAGACGAATCATATAATGGGAACTTATGACCATCTGAGAGCAAAATTCACCTTACAGGAGTCGCCAGAATACACCATCATGTAGGACCTACAAGAAAACAGACGTCCAAGTTACTTTTTGTATAGGATAGAGTAGGATGGAGAGCCGCATCAAACCAGTCTCAGGACTGAAGACAACAACAACAACTGGTACCAACCACCTGGGGATAGAGAAATGTTTGAGAAACGAAAAAAAGGAAAAAAAATTATGCACAACAGAAAACGGTCAGAGGAAGGAAGGAAACTTGAGTTTTAACGTTCCGTCACCGACGAGTCACTCAAGACAGTGGTCGGCCATGGCGTGCCAAACTGCACGTTGACCAAGCGTGCGAGTCAAATGAAATGGTTCAAATGGCTCTGAGCACTATGGGACTTAACTTCTGAGGTCATCAGTCCCCTAGAACTTAGAACTACTTAAACCTAACTAACTTAAGGACATCACGCACATCCCTGCCCCAGGCAGGATTCGAACCTACGACCGTAGGGGTCGCGCGGTTCCAGACTGTAGCGCCTAGAGCCGCTCGACCACTCCGGCCGTCGCGTGCGAGTGGCATGAGCGCCAAGGCCCAGTCTGTCTCTGCTTTCCTCGGTTCTTCTCGAAGGTACTCGGTAAAGGTCGCCATTTCACTTAATATCGCGGTGTGGCATTTTTCGCGCGGCACAATTCTCTTCAGCTCGGCAGAATTGTGCTGTCAGCGCTGTTAACCCTTCGCTATTTGTTTGTGGTATGGAGGACGTTTACAGTTCCGTTGACTGTTCTTGCGCAAACGAGGCACTCTAGCGATCAGCCTTTAAGAATGAATGGAAATGGCAGAAGAGAGGAATGGGAATTCTCTATACCTACGATGCATTCGCATAATCGACGGGTACTGCTGATTTGCTGTGAAACGACATTCCAATACGCGCACAAAGCATTTAAAGATTTAGTTGACTGTCAAAGAGTAAACGATTACAAAGATCAACAGACGGGGTTCATTGTTCCGTATATCAAGAACCAATTTGTGCTAAATTGCAGACATGGAGCACGTGAAGGAACTGGTGCTAGGAATAATGAAACTTCTGTACTCACACACATTATTCCTGTCAGTTGCAACAGTTTTCGATGGAACTGTATGAAAAGTATGGATACTTTTTGTATCACTGCAAAGTACGTTTGTTAAATGAAGGAGCATCCAATATTGTATAATTTATGACGGAAAAAGAACAGGAATGAAAATTTCAACTTCTGGAATAGACTACAGATCTCACATTTTAAGTGCGCTTAATTGTACACTGCCCACAGTAAGACACTGCAAGGTGAGAAACAAATTATTTCTGATTTAATGAGGATGCAAGAATAAGAGGAAATCGCGTCGTAGGAAAGACGAATTGTGACAAACACTGCCCATTTCCCTAAGCCCACTGCCGTACGAAAAAAAGAAGAAAAGCACGCGAAGTTTGAAGAATTTATTGTGGTTTTGAAAGAATTACAAGGATAGTCTCGTAACGTTTTGAGGACACACCCAATCTTACATCATCGAGCTATTTTCGAGACCGTTTGGTGTTTCATCTGAAAGCGCCACTGTGCATGTGCAGATGTAACTGATTGATTTGCAAAGCGATTTCAGTTTTAAAGACTAAGCCTTTTGTGGTAAGCCTGTCCAAGACGTCTACATTGCTTTCCTGAGGTAGCGTTCCATGTCTCCATAATGAGGCTGCAGAAGTGCCAAAAGATTTCGATCAACATACATACGTGAAAGACCTTTTTTCGAGTACGAAACTAAATAAAGTCAATATCACGCGGCACTTTGAGTGTCTGAGTGAAATTATCAGCGTCTGTCCGTATGCCAACAGATGGTACCAGATAAAAATTATATTGTCTTTAGTGTTTCAAAATTAACTAAATAATACTGAAAATTGGTTTTGCTTTTGACCAATGTTGTTGAGAAATGTGAGGTATAAACCTAAGTCTGATTCAGTGCGACTATACTGACTTTAAGGGCAGCATGTTCTCAATTTCTCCTTCTTGCCCCACCTCATGTTCAGACAATCTGTAGTGGTAGTGTGGGAAATTTGTATTGAGGGTGACCGCTACGGCACTTGTGCCAGGGCATGGCATTCGAACCGAATACTTGGCCACCCCTGTTGTCGACGGAGGCTTAATCAGGGGAAGGAAATCGACCATATCTTTTTCTGAGGAAAGTCCCTACATTTACCTTAAGCGATATAGGGGAACCTCGGAAAACCTAAATATAAGTGCCTGCACAGAGATTTAGACCGCCTTTCGAATGCGATCCTAACATATTGTCGCTGCACCACCTCACATAGTATCAACAACTAAAGGAGAACAGGAACGATAAGAAGCAAAAGAAACATAATGTCTTTTGACACTGTCCTGACTGTGATTTTTCTGCTTTTTTTTCTTGCTTTAAGAAAACTGTCAGGATACAATAATGACCAAGAAGTAGATCCCCAACATATACCTTTTGTCTGCACTTCTAGAGATGAAAAAAATTGCCCTGTTTTCGTAGAAGGAGCTATGGACACCTTTCCAGTGTTGTGGCACATGACACTGGGCATCGTACAGAAAGGTCCAAATTGTTGTATATCTATATAATCGGAAGTACACGACATGAAACCTAGCCACAAATTCCCCGCCAGCTGACTGTAGGTTTATACGAGGGTTGTTTTTTAAGTAAGGGCCGTTCGCGCGTAAAGTCCCGTAGTTCGCGCGGACGCCGCAACAAGCCACCGCGCCACTTGCCGGCATCCTTCCCGTTCACACTGATGCAAGTTGCAGCTCTGTAGCTGACGTGTACGCATCGCTGTGCTACTTTAAAATGTTTACGATTATTGAATCGCCCGCCATGTGTGAGATACGGTCAGTGATACGTTTTTTGACCGCGAGAAGCCTATCAGCTGCAGAAATTCATCGTCAGTTAACAGAAGTTTATGGCTTGAATGCAATGAGTGAAGGTAAAGTGCGTCAATGGGTTAGGGAGTTTAAAAATGGCCGTCAAAACGTCCATGACGAAGAACGCTTAGGCCGGCCCTCTGTGATCACTGATGATTTGGTGGCTGCAGTCGAAACAAAGATTCGTGAGGACAGAAGATTCACAATTTCTACTCTTTCTTTGGAATTTCCACAAGTTTCAAGATCGGTTTTGTACAAAATTGTGTCTGAAAGCCTAAACTTTAAGAAACTGTGTTCTCGGTGGGTACCCAGACTCCTCACAGAGGACCACAAAGAGAAGACAATTTGCCACTTCATTGGACTTTTTGATTCGTTACGAGGAAGAAGGGGATGACATGTTGAGTCAAATTGTCACTGGAGATGAAACATGGGTATCCCATATCACTCCCGAAAGCAAGCGACAATCGATGGAATGGCGCCACACAACCTCATCCGTCATGGTCAATGCCAAACAGACGCTGTCAAAGCGCAAGATTATGGCAACTGTGTTCTGGGACCGGCGCGGTGTTTTGCTAGTGGACTTTATGCCACGAGGAACGACAATCAACTCAGATGCCTTTTGTGCAACTCTAAAGAAGCTCCGCAGAGCAATTCAAAACAAAAGGCGCGGCATGCTGACAAAAGGAGTTTTGCTCCTGCACGATAACGCTAGGCCTCACACCTCTCAAAAGACTCGGGATTTGATTGCTTCTTTTGGCTGGGAAGTTTTGGACCATGCACCATACAGCCCCGACCTTGCTCCTAGCGATTTTCACCTTTCCCGGTATCTGAAACACCATCTTGGCGGGCAGCGCTTCAATGACGACGATGAAGTGAAAGCGGCTGTGAACTCTTGGCTGTCGGAGCAGGCGGGCGACTTCTTTGAAGAGGGAATTAAAAACTTAGTTGTACGGTATGACAAGTGCTTAAATAAACAAGGCAACTATGTAGAAAAATAGGTAAAAGTGTGTAGAATCAGAAAATAAAAGTTTTTTTACAAAAGTATTTGTATCTTTTTTTTAAAAATAAAAACTGCCCTTACTTAAAAAACAACCCTCGTATATCTGGCTAACGTTAAGTAATTAACTCTTATCGTTTTCTAGCAACATTTACTCCGAGTGAATAATATTCTCTCGCAGTCGGCACCTGAGAATTCCTTTGGGAATAACGAGATGCTCTCAGCAGGCGGAGAATACGACAGGCGAATTCTATAGCGCTCCAGATCGACGAGAAAGATCCCAACTGGGAATATAGTATCTGGTACTAGCGACTTAGAATTTTTCTTTCCTAAGAAAGCAAGCGACAATCGATGGAACTTCTCACGGGAGTTAAACCTTGGCGCACTCGATTCTACTGATGCGCTGGAAATGCGATGTTACCATGGAGTATGGTCTATGTGCCTATAGGACATATTGCCGTGTCAGAAACCAGTTCTTGTTATGCACACGTCTGTGTTTTGGTAGTACAATGCTTGGAAACGAAAGAAAGGAACCATCAAAAATTACTATACAAAGAATATTTAGAAACAACGCATTTTTCGTTGCTTATTCTCCGATTCTTCTTGTCAGCCTGGGGCGCAGGTTGTAATTTAATTACTGTAGTTTTATTTCCATGCTCAATAAAGAAACCTGTCTAAGACCGGGTCCGTTGAAAATACTTTCCTGTTTTAACATTTTTTTTAAATTTTTAAGATAATAAGTTGCCGTCTCTTTATCTAAGAACAGATGATGAATGCAGCTAGCCGCTAACTTTGTGTAATGTCTTGTTTGTATAGACGTGTATCTGTTGCCTTTAAGATCCCTTCACCTTCACACATATATCTCTACAGTAAAGTAAGGGCCTCCCATTTCTTTGCTGATTCGTGATAAGACAGGCGAAAAGTTAGACTAATGGAGGATTTTTAGTATTATCTCTATTTTTCATTCGCTCTCTCTCTTTCTCTCCTTTATCTATGTACAGTTTTTAATATAATATTTCATTACGTGAAATCAGCCAAATAGAATCTTTGGTGGAGTCCTTCGTCTTGGTAATCAGCGGCTGGCTTGCTGTAAGAGATCTTTACATTTATTATTACTGTTAAACACTGCATTCAGTCGGGAGAATCAATCGTGCGGACAATTTGTTCCTTTTACGAAAGATTGCGAATTCCAGATGTGTACGAAGCCTTTTTGGACGATTTAACACAGACTCAGTGATTGCAGGCTCTCTTCGACACAGCTGAAACTTCCCCACTAATTACAGGGCCAACGTGATCTTCAAATGATTAAGAAAGAACTCATTCGTTCATTCACTCCAGAACAAAAAAAACACAAACCTCATTTATGAAGGAAATTGTGTATTAAATCGATCTCCATTACATGTCCAGATCTCCGGTGATTCCACGTCTTAATTATTTTCCGTTTACAGTCTCTTTCTCTTCAAACAAACCGCTAGCGGCACAAATGTTAATTGGCTCGCTTTAGCGAGAAGAAAAGCAGAATATGCATCTCTCAGAAACACGGCAATCCCTCAAAAGATACTCCAGAAGCTGTCCTAGTTACCACTCTTAACAACCATGGAGAATGCATATATGCACCTCTGTTATTTCAAAGAATAAACGCACTAGAAAATACTTTGGCGTCGTCGAGCTGTCGCCGCATATGTTACGAGAAAATCAGATCAGATAACTTTTCCAAAGTGAATGAATGTGGATGGTTTGGTTGAAAATGATTAATTGGTGCGTGGTAGAGGGTATTTTCTGTGGGGACATTACACTGTGTCTGTTCCCGTTCTTTGTTCCTCTTACGTCGCTGAGAAAAATGTGTATACAATTCTCATGTGTGTTACGCATATTGCCAAATCTTTTACATGCAGATTACAATGCTCGAGTTTTTCACGATCTGCAATAATGGTCCCGACCAAATGTGCGGCCGTATGTGGGCTGATAACGTGAAGACAGTCGCGAATCTTCTACGGCTTTTGCGATTTAGGGTGGACCGTGAGAGAATTAGGTGACGTCTTGGATGCTTCAAAAGAAATTAAAACTTTTCTAAAAAGTGTAAGACTGGCAGATAATTCACTCTTAGCGCATCAGTATGTTCTCTAACAGAGATGGATGAAGTTCCAGATACGGGTCAAGAAATGAGTTATGTTCGGGGATTATTGGCAGTAAATATTGGTAACTTGTGAGGTCGGATAGTCACAACGGACTGTTTGGTGGCTGACCACACATTTCATTTCCTGGCATTATACCGAAATCGTTGGGGGATTTCGACCCGGCAAGTTTTGCGTATTTCCTTCTTTCTGAGATCAGATGTAATTTCTAAGGCCACAAGAGTACGAGTGTCGAGTATGTTTCATATGTGTACGTTGTTTAAATCTATTCTCTGTATTGCATCAATGGTTTGCTGTGTTTTTGAGGCGATGCTATGATACTACATCAAGGTCAGCCGTAACGAGTGTGGGAAACCACCAAGGAATCACCCGTCGGCTGCCTGTATATGAGTTCAAATGGTTCAAATGGCTCTGAGCACTATGGAACTTATCATCTGTGGTCATCAGTCCCCTAGAACTTAGAACTACTTAAACCTAACTAACCTAAGGACATCACACACATCCATGCCCGAGGCAGGATTCGAACCTGCGACCGTAGTAGTCGCGCGGTTCCGGACTGAGCGCCTAGAACAGCTAGACCACCGCGGGCGGCAGTATATGAGTCCTATGGTCTACAAACCGGTTGAGTGGATTCGATGGATACCTCAGTGTGCACGCCTATCTCATGCACTAAACCTAATGTCGACACACTAAACCTCATGACGACGCACTAAATATTAAATCTCTGTTGGTCCATCATGGCCAGGAGACATCGGCTGGTAAGTACTTACTCAATGTCAATGAAATTCAATAACAGCCGTATACTTCAAGATATTTTATTTTATTCTGAAACCAACCAGCTACGGTAATACATGTTGTCATCTTCAGGCCCCATACGCTTTTATCCAAATAAACGAACTTATCGAATAGCGCTATAAGACATTGGATTTCATGAATTCCATTTGTTATACAAATGCTTCATACGAAGACGTGACAGCAGCTTTCTGTCACATCTACGTATGAAGCATTTGTATAACGATTGCAGTTCACGATATCCAGTGTTTGAGGGCGCTTACGACAAGGTCGTTTATTTGAATGAAAGCGTATGGAGCTGAAGGTGGGTAAACAATTTGCCGAAACTGGTTGCTTTCAGAATAAAATGAAACATCTTCAAGCAAACGGATGTAGGTGGAGTTTATTGACATTGAATAATCACTAAATATTATGTCGTAGAAGCAGGTCTATGATGGATGAATGCGTAACTGCTCAAAACATAATACCATACTTACTTGAACAAATGCCAGCCGGTGTGCCCGTGCGGTTCTAGGCGCTTCAGTCTGGAACCGCGTGACCCCTACGGTCGCAGCTTCGAATACTGCCTCGAGCATGCACGTGTGTGATGTTCTTAGGTTAGGTAGGTTTAAGTAATTCTAAGTTCTAGGGGACTGATGACCACAGATGTTAAGTCCCATAGTGCTCAGAGCCATTTGCACTTGAACAAATTAAGTCAATAACAACTGACAGTTTGTTGGTGCACTTTACTCATAATAAGTGTTAACTATGACGGAAGTTTTGTTATTTATTTTCGAGGTGGAACGTGGCTGTGTTTGTCAGGGTTGTGTTATAGTTCTGATGATCGAATACCGAATGATTCCGTTTAAAAAGTTGTCCCTTTCTGAAAGTTATATCTTAACGTCCTGACGACTCCGATTTCATTAGAAACGGAGGATGAGCTACAGCAGATAACAACCGACAAGGGAAACAATCTTGTTCTAGTCTAAATATTCATCCGGGTATTTCCGCGAAGTGGTTTCAGAAATCAAGGAAAGCCTTAAGGAGAATAGTCGGACGGGATTTAAATTCCTCTCATGACCAATACTAGTCCCGTATCTTTGCGTTGTAACAGTACATAACTTCACAAGGTAGCTATATATACGTAATAATAGAAATTGTAAGTAAAGAAAAGGTAGACTGGCCTTTAATGCCCCGCCAAATACTAGGTCACTGCTAATGGAATACTGTCTTGGGTGGTAGAGGAACGGGGTAAGAAACCGAGCGTCTCATTTACAAAGTAACAGCCCAGCATTTTCCTTGATCAGTTAAGGGAAATCATGAGATATCTACACTGAAGAGCAAAAAAAAAACTGGTACACCTATCAAATGTCGCGTAGGGCCCCTGCGAGCACGCAGAACTGCCGCAACACGATGTGGTATGGACTCGACTAATGTATGAAATGGTGCTGGAGGGAATTGACGCCGTGAATCCTGCAGGGCTGACCATAAATCTGTATGAGTACGAGGTGGTGGAAAGTTCTTCTGAACTGCGCGTTGCCAGTCATCACTGATATGCTCAATAATGTTCATATCTGGGGAGTATGGTGGGCATCGGAGGTGCTTAAACTCAGAAGTGTGTTCCTGGAGCCACTCCGTAGCAATTCTGGACGTCTGGGATGTCGCATTGTCCTGCTGGAAATGCCCAAGTATGTCGGAATGCCCAATGGACATGAATGGATGCAGGTCATCAGACAGGATGCTAACGTACGTGTTACGAATCCCAGCCGTATTTAGACGTATCAAGGGTCCCATATCATTCAGACTGCACACGACTCACACCATTACAAACCCTCCACCAGCTTGAACGGTCCTCTGCTGACACGCAGGGTCCATGGATTCAAGAGGTTGTTTCCGTACCGGTACACGTCCATCCGCTTGAAATACAGTTTGAAACGAGACTCGTCCGTCCAGGCAACATGTTTCCAGGCATCAACAGTCCAACGTCGGTGTTGACGAGTGCAGGAGAGGTGTAACGCTTTGTATCATGCAGTCATCAAGGGTACACGAGTGGGCCTCCGAAAGTCCATATCTATGATGTTTCGTAGAATGGTTCGCACCCTGACACTTGTTGATGGCCCAGCATTGAAATCTGCAGCAATTTGAGGATGGGGTTGCACGCCGGCCTGGGTGACCGAGCGGTTCTAGACGCTACAGTCTGGAACCGCGCGACCGCTACGGACGCAGGTTCGAATCCTGCCTCGGGCACGTATGTGTGTGGTGTCCTTAAGTTAGTTAGGTTTAAGTAGTTCTAAGTTATATGGGACCGATGACCTCAGAAGTTAAGTCCCATAGTGTTCAGAGCCATTTGAACCATTTTTGAACTCCTGTCACGTTGAACCATTCAGTTCAGTCCTCGTTGGTCCCGTTATTGCAGGATCTTTTTACGGTCGCAGAGATGCCAGAGATTTGATGTTTTACCGGCTTCGTGATATTTACGGTACATTTGTGATACGGTCGTACGGGAAGATCTCCACTTCATCGCTACCTCGGAGACGCTGTGTCCCATCGCTCATGATCCGACTACAACTGTAAGTAGGCTGTTTAGGTTTTTTTTATTGGTAACGCCACGTAGCGCTCTGTATGAAAATCACTGGCTGTGCTGTGTGCAGTCTGTGGCTAGTTCGTATTGTTGTCTGCCATTGTAGTGTTGGGCAGCTGGATGTTAACAGCGCGTAGCGTGGCGCAGTTGGCGGTGAGCATTCAGCAGTGGTGGATGTGGGGAGAGAGACGGCGGAGTTTTGAAATTTGTAAGACTGGATGTCATGAACTGCTATATATATATTATGACTATTAAGGTAAATACATTGTTTGTTCTCTATTAAAATCTTTCATTTGCTAACTATGCCTATCTGTAGTTAGTGCCTTCCGTAGTTTGAATCTTTTATTTAGCTGGCAGTAGTGGCGCTCGCTGTATTGCGGTAGTTCGAGTAACGAAGATTTTTGTGAGGTAAGTGATTTGCGAAAGGTATAGGTTAATGTCAGTCAGGGCCATTCTTTTGTGGGGATTGTTGAAAGTCAGATTACGTTGCGCTAAAAAATATTGTGTGTCAGGATAAGCACAGTCATGTATATTTGTTCAAAGGGGACGTTTCACAACAGCACGTTCAAACTCACTTAAATCTTGACAACCTGCTATTGTAGGAGCAGTAACTGATCTAATAACTGCGCGAGACACTTGCTGATTGATATAGGCGTTGCCAACCCCAGCGGCGTATTCTGCCTGTTTACATATCTCTGTATCTGAATAATCATGCTTATACCGGTTTCTTTGGCGCTTTAGTGTATATGTTCAATAGAAAATTTGAACACATGCCGAATGCGAGTCCAGTAGCTGAGCCAACGCACCATATAACTCAATGATAGCTTAAAAAAAAAAAGAAAGGGCAACTGAAAATTAGAGACCCTCAAGGAATGATCAAACGTGAAATTTTGTTCGCATATTACATACTTTTTGTACTTTATATGGCCACAGTCAGAGTGTCATACGTCTGTGGAAGCATAAGGATAACAGTTTCATTGTATTGTGTAGTCTCCTCGAATTAGGCAATAGCACAGGGAGAGGACCACAGGACCCGCGCCAGTGCGTGGAATCGATGTGTGGGCCACTGTATCTTCGCTAGACTAGTGCGTACGTGTTTGTCTTCCTTGCCCAGAGTGAGCATCTGGCGTTATGCAGACAAGCGGAGCGGTCATGCTGAGCGGAGGAAGGGCGGACAGTATCTCTGCTCATGGATAAGGTGTGGTACAAGGTCATATTGCCCTCTGTTGTGGCCAAGCGGGAGTCTTCTATTTGGGGCCTTTGTTTCTGGTGCATTTCCTGCAGGCCAGGCCTCTCCGTTAACTTTGAGAAGCGCCTTACGAAGGAACTGGTCCCTAGAGCGTTAACTACCGTTGGTACACGACACCGACGGCTATGACATCGTTATTCCACGCCGGTCACAGACCAAAATTATTTTGGTCAGAACCTTTTGTTAAACATTGTTCTTCGGATTTTACCGGAGATTAGCACTGAACTTTTAACTTATTGCTGTCAGCCTCGGTAGACATTTTGTGGTTGTGTTCAACAGCGTCGTTTATTCTGAGTGATAACGCATTCGAGATTCCTTTGAGTTGGATGATAACGGTTGAATACTATGTGTTATACGAATGCGTGGTGTCTGTTCTTTTGGACATGTCTGAAAGAACAAACACCATGCATTCATATAATTTATACGCCTAGCTGGGCAATGGATCCACCTTCTTCATTGCGGATGTCCGACCTCACGTGGAAATCTCAGAGTAGCGAACGTGGAGTCAGTGGACAGGAACTGCGGATACCCTGCTGTCGGTGGGCACAAGGATCGGCGGTGAACCGAGCCGAGATGGTCCGCGCAGGTCCGATAACGCTGTGTCGCGAATGGTGCAGTGGTTAACGTAACTGCCTAATAAGCAGGAGATCCCGGGTTCCAATCCCGGTCCAGTACACATTTTCACTCGTCACCGCTGATTCTGCGCAGTGGTTCAAATGGCTCCGAGCACTATGGGACTTAACATCTGTGGTCATCAGTTCCCTAGAACTTAGAACTACTTAAACCTAACTAACCTAACGACATCACACACATCCATGCCCGAGGCAGGATTCGAACCTGCGACCGTAGCGGCCACGCGGTTCCAGACTGAAGCGCGTAGAACCGCGTGGCAACACCGGCCGCCTCTGCGCAGTGTCCCGCTGTTGTTGACAGCAGTGATCTCCTTCAATTTAAATCAATATTATGTTTCTTCTTTTTTATTATCATCACCTCAGCTGTGTAATCCTTTTAATTTAACAGTTGTTTGTTGCTCTTAAGCTATATGGATTTCTGGAGCGGAATATAGTTAAGAGCACTCAACCGTAAAGTCTTTCTACATATTCTGCAATAATTTAAAGGATTTAAAGCTGTAACAAACTACGTTTGAACATTTTCGGTGCTTTTAGTAGCCATATTTGGTTTGTGTTTAAATTGATGTTTTAGCGGTCTAAATGCAATTTTTAATTTTGTTGCTTTGTGTCTGTTACAATAATCCGTCATTCGGTATCCTGTCTATTAGTTATTATCATTCCAAGGCGCCAATTGGTTATACCAACACTGGGAAATAAGAAATGTATGTTTTGAAGCAAGGGTGATTAAAGAGTATAGTTAGTTAAAGTTCCTGGTTTTTTGTTATTTAACAACTTCACTGAGGGGAAGGTTGTTAATCAGTTCATCGAGCTCAACATTGTACTTCTCATTAATTTCAGAGATATTTCTTTTACTTTTAAATTGAGTAAAAGCTCTTTTATGATGAAATGTGGAGATATTTTGAAAGTAGATTTTATATTCGCCGTACAGTAGGACAATAAATTAATAAAAACGTTGTTCTAGTATCCTATTTGAAAATTATCCCCTGCATCTTACCACTTCCCAAAGACTCCCTCTGTCCGCCCCCTTTCCCCCGCCCCGCCGTTATCACATAGATACGTGGAATGTCATTTTGGAAGATCGAGTTAGCTCAACGCTACCTGTAGTAAATGAAAAGACGTTGCCGGAAATTGTGAACCAGCCTAGACCCCATAACACCAGAGGCCAATGGTAGAGAGACTGACAGTCGAGTTTGTCTAGGCAAGTTTACCATCGTGATGAGCACGTTAGGCAACAACGAATGCTTATGCGTTGTTCTGCTGCTAAAGCACAACGTATCACGTAGGAGCAATTACAGAACGGACTGAATGCAGATTTGTATGCACTTCGTACTGTTTTATCGTTACAAGACTGTGTGCGGCTGGAAAGTACAGCTGCCCGTAGGAAGGAGTCTGAGTTTTTCTCGTTACGCGTGTCTGATGTATTCGAACAACAGCCACTCTCCCAAGCGGTTGTCTACTAGCAAACTATTATCAGTGACACTATAGTTGAATCTGTTCTGACGTATACATACATAAAAAGAAAATTTAATTTTTGTTTGGGACAATGGGCAACACTTTGTAGAAATACAATAGTTCCAATCCCCCAATTCGATCAAGGTTTAGGAGGTTTCCCTTGGTCATCATGCAAATGTCGGAACTGGAAATCCCTTCATAAAGAATCCGTGTCTCACTCCCAGCCTTCTGTGAACTTTGACTGAAAATGAAGTCTTACAATAGATTCGCAACGGCACAAGAGGTACTGTGCATTTGTGAGAGGAACTTTGCCGAGTTGGACCTTTTCTCACAGTCTGGAATCAAGAAATCGATTCCCTACGATCTTAGCTGGCAGACTACAATGTGATAGTCTGTCATAGACACGCTGTGTGGTCAGCAACGACTGTTTGTCTGAGCAGGTGTCCTGAGACTTATCTGTAGCTCACATCCGTTTGGGCAAGTGAACGTTCCCTTCAACTGAAGTCCCAAGTTTTGGGTAATTATTTGAAAGTGTCATCCAACCTCACCTATGTTGACAGTAGGGCCACGCTAAAATTAATCCAGCTACATGGTCTGTGATCGTTCTGGCACGTCTAGAATATTTACTTGCGGAGTACAATGTTCGACCTAACAGAAACTGGTCATCAGATCACAAATAAACTGATACCGCCCAAGAAAGTAAAAAGTATTTACTGACCGGATACTATATTTGACCCAACGGATCAACTTGTTGCGAAACGACAATTGGTATAAACTCGGTTTCTGATACAAGGGGAGGTCACGACTTTCGGACTACGGATTTTTCTTTAAGCTTTGTACACTTTTAACAGTCCATTACGACAACATAGTGTGTAAGTAGCGAAGCGTTCTACTTAGGCGAATCCGAGAGACATTTTATAGGTCGATGATATACTGGTGCATTGCGACCCCGACCGTGGGATGGTGGCGGTGATGTTGTTAGCTTTAAGATCCGTAATCCGTGGATCGCTGGATCGAGTTCCGCTCATATTTCTTTAAATTTGTATTTTTCTCAACACTTGTCATATTATTTCATACATATTACGTTTCAAAGGTAAAATAATGAAAATACATGAGCAATTCCATGAAATTTTATTGAATGTCCAATGTTAGGGTGCCTGTTAACCAACTTTTATTGTTCCAACAAAAATTAATCGACTTTGGTTTCTATGGGCAAGTTAAGAACTGTATAAGGCGCGTTCAAACTTGTTCAAATCTGAATTATAACGAACGAGAAATCGATTCACATATCGCCAAATTCCAGCACCGATGTTGCGTTAAGCGTGGTGTGCATCCGAATTGTCAGAAGAAAGAAATATTTTTCCAAATGTGAACGAGCTCTGTGTTTCCTTAGATTCTCTAAAGATTCCTTGTGGATGAGGGGAAAATTGCTTTCATCCCCCACATAAAAATCGTTTTTTATGTCTCTTGCTTACTGACGCTAATTTTATATTTCGGCTAGTGTAAGTAAAGAAAGCTGGTATATAGCGGCTGGAAACTACAGTTTCCATGAAGTGCCTATGATTTGTGAATGATATTGCCTTCATAGCGAATCGCAAAAAACATATGCTAAATATGCTTTCTAAATTTGAAACGAGGGAAAGAAACTAGAAAAAATTATGATAGTAATGAAATAGAAACCTAAAAGGATATCTGAAATCAGAACTGAAACAAGTAAATTACGTTTAGTGAAAAAATAACACTGTGCAACAATGAAAATGTAAACCGAATTAAAATAGCCAATTCCTGTCAATTCTAATGCGCTGATCGCGAACATCACAAAGACAATTGCCGGCCGGAGTGGCCATGCGGTTCTAGGCGCTGCAGTCTGGAACCGAGCGATCGCTACGGTCGCAGGTTCGAATCCTGCCTCGGGCATGGATGTGTGTGATGTCCTTAGGTTAGTTAGGTTTAATTAGTTCTAAGTTCTAGGCGACTGGTGACCTCAGAAATTAAGTGGCATAGTGCTCAGAGCCATTTGATTTTCGAACAAAGACAATTCTAAATTAGCTCTACTTTACATTTTACACTGTTTTACTATGTTGCGATAATTATATACGGATTTTTACGTTAAGTTTAAAATTAAATATTATAATGGTTTGTCAGAGTCATAATTACTAGTAACAATGGATTATATTATTGTCCCTGGTCTTACTTGTGTGCAATATTTTGGATATAAACATTTTGGTACCAATAATTAGTTATCTTTTTGTTTCCCTCCTCTTCAGCTTCAGTGACTTTATTAATGCATGTTATACTTTTTGTACATTTGTTTCCAGATTAACTGCCAGTTGTTCAAGTTGTTTGCTACTGAAGTGAACAAAAATGCCACGAGTTTGTGTTAACAGTGCTGACACATTTTGTTATGTGTGTGGAGAAGTGATATTTGCTTCACAAAAGCAGCAAATACTTTAATTGATTAAAAAAGCTTACAGTTGTTATTCTGGGTGCAAAATAGGTGATCAGGATAAACTCTGGGCTCCACAAGTGAGCTGCAATGCCTGTGCCAGCAACCTCAGGAATTGGCTGCATAGGAAAGGACGTTCAATGCCCTTTGCAGTGCCCATAATCTGGCGTGAGCCCACTAATCGTGTCAGTGACTGCTACTTTTGTGCGGTTCCTCCGATCAAGAAGGGAATATCTAAGAAGAAGAAGGAGGAGGAGGAGGAGAAGGAGGAGGAGGAAGAGAAGAAGAAGAAGAAGAAGAAGAAGAAGAAGAAGAAGCGGACAGTGATCTATCTTATCATTCCATCTACCATATGTCCAATTCTACATGGGCAAGGATTGCCTACACTTGAACCACCGAAAGAGTACGAGATTATTCTGATAGGGATTCGGAATGTCCTGAACCAAGTACATAACAAGATCCGGAGTTTCTTTCAAATATATCATCAACTGATGATCCACAAAAATTGTCTCAAAATAAGTTAAGTGATCTCATTAGAGATTTATAGCTCTCTAAAGCAAAGGCTGAGATTTTAGCATCAAGACTGCAGCAGCGCCATTTTCTGGAAAGCAACTGTAAATATTTTATTCTAGAACAGAAGAGAGCAACAATTCATTCCTTTTTTTATCATGCAAGACAGTCTTGTGGCATGTGTAGACATTAATGGTCTAATAAAGGCTCTGAGAATTAATTACAACCATGATGAGTGGAGACTGTTGATTCGTCAAAGTTGATCTTAAAAGCAGTGCTTTTATATATTGGTAATGAGCTTCCTTCTATTCCATTTGGGCATAGTGTGCATATGAAAGAGTCATACCAAAACATGAAAACTTTACTAGAAGCCATCAAGTATAATGACTCTCAATGGTACATTTGTCGTGACTTAATAGGGGTTGCACTACTATTAGGTATGCAATTAGGGTGTACTATATATTCATTCTTTCTCTGTGAAAGGGATTGCCGAGCTCGTGCATCTCATTACAGCAAACATCAGTGGCCCACCAAAAAATCTCTTCAACCAGGTATAAAGAACACTAAGAATGAAACTCTAGTAGACCCGAAAAAGATTCTGCTTCCGCCCTTGCACATAAAGTTTGGTCTCATGAAAAACTTTATTAAGGGAATGAAAAAAGATGGTGACGTGTTTAAGTACTTAAGGCGAAAACTGCCTTACTTAAGTGATGCCAAAGTAAAGGAGGGCATCTTTGTAGGCACACAGATTCGAGACTTTTGATGGAATCATACAAGGTGATGAAAAGCATGCATGGGAATGTTTTAGGACAGTCTGTTTACAGTTCATAGGGAACAAAGGAGCAATAAACTACAAGGAGATTGTAGACAATGTGTCATTGAAAATGCATTTCTTACGTAGTCATCTTTGACTTCTTCCCTAAATATTGTGATGCAGTAAGTGATGAACATGGGGACTGATTTCATCAAGATATTGCCACATTTGAGAAGGGGTATGCCGGAAAGTGGAGCCCTACTGTTTTAGCAGATTACTGCTGGACTGTCACAAGGGATGTTCCCGAGTATGCGCATAAACGTCAAGCCAGCGAAAACGGCCATCTTCTGAATTTATCTCTGAACAAAATATGTAATTGTATATAAAGTATATATGAACATTTAACATTTGTAATCCTTTAAATGTGCTTGTGACCAGGTGATTTATTTATTTTCTATTGTGGTTTATAGAGTTCTGGTACAAAGTATTTTCATTCATGTAATATTACCTTCAATTTTTCTTAATATTTTACTTTTGTAATTCCAGAAGGGCACTGAAATTTATCAATGTATAACACATAATTCAAGGAATTGTTCCGAATCTTTGAGCATGAATGCATATTTAGTTAGTGAGCTATTTATACAAAAAATGTATGTTACTTTAAAAAAAAACTAGAGCTAAATATATATGAAGATGATGATTTTGTATCATTTTATACTGAGTAAACGTAACTAACTTAAAATCATCCAATTTACACATTCTCACTTCAAATCTGTTGTTCATTGTAACCGTCAAATTCATCTGGAATGCATTACCGTATAGTTGTAGAAGACTGACACTCTAGACAGAGTCCACTAATGAACGATAGAAAAATGGCTATGGAGAAAAATAATGGAGTCTCCAAAGAGATCAAGCAGCAGTGTAACATCATAACAGTAATGCAAAATAGGAAAATGAGAGTTCTTCGGCTTCCATTTTGGAACAAGAACAATGTCTTGAAAGACGGATATAAGATGGACATAAAAAAAACCAATACAGGGATAATAGAAAGTATTAGAATTAAATCAGACGACACTGAGGAAATTAAATTAGAAAACGAGACATTGAACGTTAAGTTTTGCTGTTTGGGCAGAAAAATAACTGATTATGGCCAAAGTATAGAGGATATCTACATCTACATCTACATCCATACGTCGCAAGCCACCTGACCCTGTGTGGCGGAGAGTACTTTGAGTACCTCTATCGGTCCTCCCTTCTAGTCCAGTCTCTTAATGTTCGTGGAAAGAAGGATTGTCGGTATGCCTCTGTGTGGGCTCTAATCTCTCTGATTTTATCCTCATGGTCTCTTCGCGAGATATACGTAGGAGGGAGCAATATACTGCTTGACTCCTCGGTGAAGGTATGTTCTCGAAACATCAACAACAGCCCGTACCGAGCTATTGAGCGTCTCTCCTGCAGAGTCTTCCACTGTAGTTTATTTACCATCTCCGCAAAGCTTTCGCGATTACTAAATGATCCTGTAACGAAGCGCGCTGCTCTCCGTTGGATCTTCTCTATCTCTTCTATCAACCCTATCTGGTACGGATCCCACACTGCTGAGCAGCATTCAAGCAGTGGGCGAACAAGCGTACTGTAACCTACTTCCTTTCTTTTCGGATTGCATTTCCTTAGGATTCTTCCAATGAATCTCAGTCTGGCATCTGCTTTACCGACGATCAACTTTATGTGATCATTCCATTTTAAATCACTCCTAATGCGTACTCCCAGATAATTTATGGAATTAACTGCTTCCACTTGCTGACCTGCTATATTGTAGCTAAATGATAAAGGATCTTTCTTTCTACGTATTCGCAGCACATTACACTTAACTACATTGAGATTCAATTGCCATTCCCTGCACCATGCGTCAATTCGCTGCAGATCCTCCTGCATTTCAGTACAATTTTCCATTGTTACAACCTCTCGATATACCACAGCAAAAAGCCTCAGTGAACTTCCGATGTCATCCACAAGGTCATTTACGTATATTGTGAACAGCAACGGTCCCACGACACTCTCCTGCGGCACACCTGAAATCACTCTTACTTCGGAAGTCTTCTCTCCATTGAGAATGACATGCTGCGTAGACTGACAATGGTAAGAAAAGCGTTTCGAAGAAAGAGGTGTTCGCTAACATCGAGCACAGACTTAAGTTTTAGGAAGTCTTTTCTGAAAGCATTTGTACGAAATGTAGCCTTGTATGGAAGTGAAGCACAGACGATCAGCAGTATTGACAAGAAGATGCTTTAGAAACTTGGTGCTACAGAATAATGCTGAAGATTAGATGGGTAGAGCACGTAACTTAGGAGGAGGTGCTGAAAAGGAAAGAAAATAAAAGAAATTTGTCGCAGAACCTGACTAGAAGAACGAATCACTTGTTAGACACATTCTGAGACATCAAGTCATCACCAAATTAGTGTTGGAGGGAAGTAGGGGGTGTAAAAGTCGTAGAAGATCAAGTGATGAATACAGTAATCAGATTTCGAAGGATGTAAGTTGCAGCAGTTATTCAGGGATGAAGAGTCTCGCACAGGATAGAGCAGCATGGAGAACTGCATCAAACCAATCTTTGGACTGAAGACCACAGTAACAACAATCAGTTTTGCAGTTCCGTTTCATGAACTAAACGTTCAGTTTAAAAAAATATATACTTTAATCTGACTATCGTTTCAGCTTACTGAGAATACAGAGTTGTGTTTTGGTAATTTGAGATGTTTGTAGACACAGTAATCGTCAGTGTTTTTCCAGAAGAACACCAAAAGATTGATGGAAATGAATATCAACCAGGCACTGTTCTCCACCCAAAAGATTATGATGTGACTAAAGTGCATGGAAAAAGGAAGCAGTCATTTAGCAGACTAAATGCATGTTTTATATATATATATATATATATATATATATATATATATATATATATATATATATATATATATATATATTTAGAAAAAAAGCCGATGAAAGGTGGTTTCTTATAACTGGTGAGGAGTAATTTTTTTTGTCAAGGAGATGTTGTTCGAAAGCACTCCGTTACAGCCGGCCGAAGTGGCCGTGCGGTTAAAGGCGCTGCAGTCTGGAACCGCAAGACCGCTACGGTCGCAGGTTCGAATCCTGCCTCGGGCATGGATGTTTGTGATGTCCTTAGGTTAGTTAGGTTTAACTAGTTCTAAGTTCTAGGGGACTAATGACCTCAGCAGTTGAGTCCCATAGTGCTCAGAGTCATTTGAACCATTTTAGCCACTCCGTTACTTCTGGGGATACGGCTTTTCGATTCAGGAACATCATTTTTTAAAAAAAGGTGTTGGTATTTAACGTACTAACAAAGAAACCAAGTACATCACTTTAAAGTTAAAGTAAAATAATTACTGAAATGATCATTTTTATTTGGAAAACAGAATAAAAGAACTACAATTCGTGCAATATATTTGATTGCTGTATTGAATAAAACCATGTTCGCTATTCGCCTACTTACTTAAAACAAATAAACAGGAAAAGTATTAAGAGCGACCTTTCTGGTTCTATTCGCTCTTTTCTCTGGGCTGAATGCAAACACAAAGTTTTTATTTTTTTTTGTATTATAGAAGCGTGAGTTAGGTCCCAAACGTAATTATAATTTTAAAAATAGGCACAAGACCTGTAACCACGTATAAATTTGAGTTTCATATTTCTTTTAATATTATCTATTTTTTGAAACTGAAAACTGTTACGTTGCGTCCCATTTTATGGCAATTACTTATATGTTTGTAAAAACAAAAAAAAAATGTCTCAGACTTGTGTACGAGAGTAGCTCTCGAATGTTTACCGGTTCTAAAGCACAATGAAAAAAAAAAAAATCGTCTGTTGGATGGCTCGAGGGAGCAGCAAAATGACACCTTTCCCGGCGGAAGCTTCCAGACACGTATCCCCGCGCGTTTTTTTCCAGGTGTGAGAAACGAGGAGTGAGAGAGGAAGCAAGACGAGTGGGACGGGGTGGAGGTTGTGCCCGGACGACGACGGAAACGAATGCGCGCGGCGCGCCATTCATCATGCAGGCGCGGGCAATATAGTGGGCGAGGCGTGCGCCGCGGGCTGCCTACCTGGGCCAGGCGCAGCGTCTTGCCGGGCGGCAGGAAGAGCAGCGGCGGGTCGTTGACGGGCGTAACGTTGACGTGCAGCGCGAAGCGGTGGCGCCCCTGCAGGTAGCCGGGCAGCGTGAACTCGGCGTCGGGCGACAGCTCCACCTCCAGCGAGACCGCGTCCTGGTGCTGCTCCGAGCCGTCGTGCGTGTACCGCACCTGCCAGCCGCACACGGAAAGAGAAGTTACTTGCTGTCTATCCATCCACTACACAATCTGATGTAAATCACACGGACAACCCCAGGTAATTCAGAACTGACCACTAGACGTTACAAGAGGAGGACCCGTCAGTAGCGGAGATTCGTGCACCATCGGCTGGCTTACACTACCGGGCGCGTCTCCAAGCAGCAAACGTGTACAGTAAACAGGAGCTGGCTTATGTATCCATATGCACTGGAGTAGGATATCTTCTTCCTCTCTTCAGTGCTTTCTCTGCCTTTAGTACATGATGGTGGTTGTTGTAGTTCCTAGTGAAGCGAAGATATTTTGAGGAGCGCGGTACCCATTTTTAAGGTAAGTTGTTGTATTTCGGTTGGTTGATTCGGGCGAGGGGGCAAAACAGCGATTTCATCGGTCTTACCGGATTAGGGAAGGATGAGGACGGAATTCGGCCGTGCTCATTCAAAGGAAAATTTGACTGAAGCGGTTTTAGGGAAATCATGAAAAACCTAAATCGGGATGCCCGAAAGCGGGTTTGAATCTTCGTCCCCCGGAATGCGAGGCCAGTGTACTAATCACTGCGCCACCTCGCTCGCTGCTATATTTTGGTTACCTGTGTTGTGTAAGGAATGACATCTACCAACGTTTCATGATAATTTCTATAGAAGAACGTACAATACTGGAGTTCGTCCTGGAGTACAAGCCACCACCTTGTCTTTCAGTATCGTTCAGAAGTAATTTAAATTTTTTAATTGTATTTTCTACTTTTTACTTCTTTTAAGACTGGAATGGAAGAATATGAGGAAAAGTAAGAGGTAAATGGAATAAGGAGTGCATGAAAATGGCAGCGAGCGAGGGTGGCTGCTGAAGCGTTTTCAACGATTAGAAAAGAAGATCGCGACTAAAGAGAGAATATAAAAGCAGAAAAAGTAAAGACTGAAGGACAGTAGAAGAAAGATGTACTTCAGTCGCGTGTTCCAAAATAAAATAAACACACAGAGGGTGCCCATAGACAGTCAATTACATTGTGGCGAAGTAAACGGGCAATAATGGGTCGGGTCAACAGAAGAAACTGAAAAGCGCACTCTGTTTTCGGAGTCATTTGAAGAACACTGGGTTCTGTGAACCTAGTTTAGAATCGGACCGTTTCTTGGATGTGTGGATCAGCAGAATATATTTTATTGGATGTCTCTGTAAAACAGTGATCTGAACATCGGCGAACTAAGCTGAAATCGTAACAATACATACCCATGGTTATGTGTTCTATTATTATTCAGTAAGTGCCAGTGCACATCGCTAACAATCAATATTATCACAGAAAGACAATGGCCGATACTGCGAGGCACTTTCTACGAACGTTATATTGGTAATAGTCTTATTTTCGGTTTAATTAACTAATATAGATATCAAATAATCACTACATTGTGCTATTCATAGAACATGTATTGGGGCAACAAAATAATGTATTAATATTCCGATTAACCACGACAGTTTTATAGTAAAGTCTAAAGACTTAAGCTGGCCAATACTGCACGACTTTCCCCTATAAAGGAAGGCGAGCAATATTGTCAGTAGGAAGGAGTTACAGCAGAATGAGACCGCAGTGGTCTAGTCATTGAATATAAACTGAGTAACAAATCCATCGAGGAGTCGACCATTGGCGAAGTGACTGTAATGGTAACGCGAGGGAACAACCACAGCTAACAGAACGAGATTTTGCCGGCCGATGTGGCTGAGCGGTTCTAGGCGCTTCAGTCTGGAATCGCGCGACCGCCACAGTCGCAGGTTCGAATCCTGCCTCGGGCATGGATGTGTGTGATGTCCTTAGGTTAGTTAGGTTTAAGTAGTTCTAAGTTCTTGGGGACTGATGACGTCAGATGTTAAGTCCAATAGTGCTCAGAGCTATTTTTGAGAACGACATTTTCACTTTGCAGCGAAGTGTGTGCTGGTATGAAACTTCCCGGCAAATTAAAACTGTGTGCCGGACCGAGACTCGAACTCGGGACCTTTGCCTTTTGCGGGCAAGTGCTCTACCAAATGAGCAACCCTAGCACGACTCACGCCCCGTCCTCACAGCCTTACTTCTGCCAGTACCTCGTCTTCTACCTTCCAAACTTTACAGAAGCTCTCCTGCGAACCTAGCAGAACTAGCACTCCTGAAAGAAAGGATATTGCGGAGACATGGCTTAGCCACAGCCTGGGGGATGTTTCCAGAATGAGATTTTTAGTCTGCAGCAGAGTTTGCGCTGGTTTGAAACTTCCTGGAAGATTAAAACTCTGTGCCGGAATGAGACTCGAACTCGGGACCTTTGCCTTTTGCGGGCAAGTGCTCTACCAGCCGAGCTACCCAAGCATGAAAGGATCTCCTTTCTTTCAGGAGTGCTAGTTCTGCTAGGTTCGCAGGAGAGCTTCTGTAAAGTTTGGAAGGTAGGAGACGAGGTACTGGCAGAAGTAAAGCTGTGAGGCCGGGGCGTGAGTCGTGCTTGAATGGCTCACTTGGTAGAGCACTTGCGCGCGAAAGACAAAGGTTCCGAGTTCGAGTCTCGGTCCGGCACACAGTTTTAATCTGCCAGGAAGTTTAACCACAACTAAATCAAGAGCAGGTGCACCTCATGTACTGACGGTCAGGGATCGTCGAGCATAGCAGGGGCGTTCCTAAACAGTGCTCATCAAACTGTGGCCAGCGAGTGACATGCAGCTCGAATCAAGAATTCGTGTGACCCGCAGTTCTCATCCGAATGTTAAAATAATATGCATCTAGCAACTAACAACCGAAGTCAAACACGTCAACTAACGTGAAGAGCTCCTTAATAGTGTAGTTTTTCTGCTGAGTAAGAAATAAAACTACCGAGACAGTAAAAATGTGCTTAATTTTAATTGAAATTGGTAAATTCGGCTGTGGAATGAGTACAGTTGGGCGCTTACCTCAGAGGCAGAGAGTTAAGCAGGGTGGCGCCTGACCACTGCAAGGTTAAAGCCTACAGGATGTGAGAGGGGCTACGCTTTGTTGTTTGTCTTTCAGGTCTGATAATTCACGAAGTTGCGCAACTAGTACCGATTAGCTTATATGGTATAAATTTCGACACGGAAGTAAAATGGGTTCGTGTATTCGCATTACAGAGATGGTAATTATCAAATGTGGTACCGTACTTACTTGTAACAAAGAACATTAAATTAATTAAGGCTGCTGTAATACAACGCAGTCAGTTCAAGAAAACTGGAATTTAAATAATTTATCAAACCATTGTGATCGTGTTTCATATTCAGTTCTGTATTTAAATATGAGTACAGATACTACTCTGCTGAGCCAAAGAAACTAACACACCTGAATAATATCGTTTAATGCCCCCGCCATCAAGCAGAAGCCCCGCAACACTTCGTGAGATGGACTCGACTAATGACTGAAGTACTGCTGGAGGGAATTGATACCACGAATGCTGCAGGTCTGTCCATAAATCCGTAAGAGTACGACGGGGTGGAGATCTCTTCTGAACAGCATCGCACTTATGCTCAGTAATGTTCATGTCTGGGGAGTCTGGTGGCCAGCGGAAATTTTTAAACTCAGGAATGTGTTCCTGAAGCCATTCTGTAGCAATTGTAGACGTGTGAGGCGTCGCACTGTCGTGATGGAATGGAATTGCCCAAGTCCACCGAAATCCCCAATGGACATGAAAGGATGCAGGTGATCACAGAGGACGCTTACGTACGCGTCACCTGTAAGAGTCGTATCGAGACGTATCAGGATCCCATACCAGTCCAACTACACACGTCCCACACCATTACAGAGCCTCCACCAACATGAACAGTCCCCTGCTCACATGCAGAGCCCATGGATTCATGAGGTTGTCTCCATACCGTACACGTCAATCGGCTCGATACAATTTGAAACGAGACTCGTCCGACCAGGCAACATGTATCCAGTCATCAACAGACCAATGTCGGTGTTGGGTCGCATGCAAGGCGTAAAGCTTTATGTCGTGCAGTCATCAACGGTACACGAGTGGGCCTTCGGACCCGAAAGCATATACAGATGATATTTCGTTGAATGGTTCGCATGCTGACACTTGTTGATGGCCCAGCACTGAAATGTGCAGCAATTTGCGGAAGAAGCTGCACTTCTGACATTCACTGTACACTCGTGAAATGGTCGTACGGGAAAATCCCCACTTCAACGCTACCTCGGAGAGGCTGTGTCCCATCGCTCGTGTTTCGACTATAGCACTACGTTCAGACTCCCTTAAATCTTGGTAACCTGTCATTGTAGCAGCAGTATCCGATCTAACAAGTGCGCCAGGCACTTATATAGGCGTTGCCGACCCACAGCGCCGTGTTCTGCCTTTTCACATCTCTCTGTATTTGAATATGCATATCTATATCAGTTTCCTTGGCACTTCGGTGTGTTATTAATCAAAGTCGTCCGCACACATACTAAAACAAACAACATCTCTCCTCGCTACAGTAGTCTTAGAACCGATGGATCAGTATGGCTGGCAGTAATCTGGAAAAGGCCTCAGTTAGAGGCAGAGTGTTCCGATTGGTCTCGATATGATGTGATCACCACTTATGTCCGCCCCGATAGCTGAATGGTTAACGTGACAGATTGTGGTGCTACGGGCCCAGATTCGATTCCAGGCTGGATTCGGGATTTTCTCCGCTCAGGGACTGGTCTTGTGTTGTCTTCACCATCATTTTATCCCCATCCGGCGCGCAGGTCGCCCAATGTGGCGTCGAATGTAACAAGACCTGCACCAAGGCGGCAGGACCCGTCCCGCAAGAGGCCTCCCTGCCAATGATGCCAAACGCTCATTTCCCGTCAACTTATGGCGCTTTATTATAGCTAGTCAATTATGAACTGACGTTACACGGACATATGTATATAAGTTATCAATTAGTAATAAGATTGATACATATGCTGTCCAAAGGGTCGCCTCACAATGTCAGTACTGGCTATTGAGCAAAACCTTTTTAGGAGCACTGTGCTAAAATATCTCATGAAATCAGCGGAGGAATTTACTCGGAGTTTCTAACTGCTACCACCAGTCCATTGAGCCCCATGGCAATGCATAGGTAGTTAAAAATGAATGGGGTACATTGATCGATCAACTCCCTATAAGCGACACATTACTGCGGTCACTGGTAAGCTACGCTTGAGATATTGTAAGGGGTGACGTCACTAGTCAGTGGATGACTGTAAACGAGTGTTGCGTAATGATAAATCACCTTATGCCCTGTGGCAGACCGATGGAAGGGTTTGGTTTTGGCGAAAGCCTGGAGACCGTTACTTGCCACCATGTGTAGAGGATACAGAGGATGTGTTGTTGCTTTATGGTGGCGTATTTGCCCTTAGGTTGTCATTCTCTTGGTGTTCCTGAGAAAATACTAAATGCGGGAGGATATGAACACATTTTACAGTAGAGAAGCAGTTACATGACGATCACTTTATCTTTATGACAATGCACTCTGTCATAAGTCAGCATCTGTGGGAAATAATTTGTGGACAACAACATTCTTGGAAAGGAGCGGTCTGTCCAAATTCCGACCCGAAAGCTGTAGCACACCTCTCTAATGAGATACTATGTCGGCTTCCTTTTATATCCCACGGTCCAACATTATTACCGTATCTGCTTCCGCTCTTGGGGAAGGATGTGCTTCCAAACTTCGACAGACATTGACACCTCACTGAAACTGTCCCCATTGGAGTTCATGACAAAGGCGAAGGCTGCATGCACTCCTTATTAATGTTCACTTATAGGTGACCAGATACTCTCCATCAGGGAAGATACACCGTTAGAATCTACGTTTACAGTTATACATTGTAAATTTATTACTTTATCCATGATCTCCATTATTTTATAACTGATGCTCCGAACTAGATTGAGCGCTCCAGAAATGGACTGCGTCCACGAACCTATATCTCGATTAAAACAACAAAATGAGATGCAGTCGAGCACCGAAGAGGCTGATGTGTTCGATTTGTCTTGGGCAGCTTGCACAATATGACTACAGGAACAATGGTTGTACTCTTCAGTTCTGGACACGTTTTCAAGCTCCCTGTCAACGAGCAGTTTTGGGTTTGCTTTGGGGGATGGTTGCGTCCTTCAGGAACATACGGAACACCTCTACGGAGAAGAGAACCGGCCTGCCGGTGATTTAGGCGGAACTTGGTTACGGTTTAACACAGGACTGACCACGGTGTGCCAAACCACATGCGAGGTGGTTGTACGGGTCTACCTCCGTTAAGCTCCGTCCCGCTGGGAAGTACCAGGTACCCCGCAACATTTGAGTCACTATTGCGGTGTCGCATTTTTCAGTCGGCACAACTGACTTGAGTTTGGCAGAATCGTGGTGTCAGCGCTGTTTACTCTTCGCTATTTGATTGTGGTATGAAGGGCTTTCACATGTCCAGTGGCAATTTGCACAGAAAGAGGCAGTTAAGTGAACTATCGTCACAGGTATATAAAGTGAATGGGAGCAACGGAAGGGAGGGACAAGGACTCTCAATATCTATTATGCAGTCGTTTAAGCGACGAGTACTGAAAATTTGTTGTGAAGCGACATTAGAACACCATGTAGAAAGAATTTAAAAATTTAGTTGACAGTGAAACAGCAAAAAAAATTACAAATCAGGATAGCCGTAAGGTGAGCAAAACAACTATTCTTCCGAATGTTGTTGTTATTAATGTGCGATTTCACTCACTTTGGTGACCAGAGAATTAGATATTATTGTCACATACCCAATTTTTAGAGGTGTATTGGACTTGATATTCTCTAACTGTAATTGTCACAGAATTTTTAGCAGTTTCCTTACACCAATTCAAACCAGCGCTGGGAACATACGCAGAATCAGATCTGTATTATCTTTGTGCTACTTCTCTGACAAAACTGCCTTAGCTTCATCATTCAATAGTATTTGATCTTCTATTGGAAGAGAGGTAATTAGAGACTGCAGCCTTCGATGTGGGATGTTTACGTAATAAGACAGAAAAGGATACGTACTGAAGTTTGATCACCCTTGTACCTTCTGATCGAGCATGCTAAAGCGACCCAACGTAATTTCAATTGAAATCATCAGAGAAAACAACTGAAGTAAATTAAGTCCAGATAATACTGTGTAACGCTTGGTTCTGCAAACACAGATTCTTTTCCAGTTCCGCTCAGCTCGAGAAATGAGGTTGTAAGACAGGATATCGATACTTAATTATATAAAAGAAGAGTTATCAGCTAAGAGGAAACTACACTGTGATCATCTGCCTTTTAACTTTTTCAGAACACTTGCATTGTCCATTTGAATTCGTCATAGAATTGAGGACGATGTCACTTAACTAACTAGTCCTCCCTTGATATCTTCTTCTTCTTACAGGAATTCCCTTTCAGGAGAGCTGTGGAAATTTATAAGCTCGTAATAAATGCGATAGAAGTAGTCGCCGAAATAAAAGCGAGTTCCCCTTCCAAGAGATACAAAAGGTCTATCTAGAGAAATATTTCAAAAACCTCTTACACTGTTATTAAGGTTTCTGATAAGTCTTTGAACAACTTCGAGAGCTCTCTTTCTGCTCGACTGCAAGACAAATGTACATATTTATTGAGTGAACTGGATGAAGCGGTGAAAAGAGGAAGAAGTATTGTTTTCTTGATACTGATGAGCCTTTCGCAGTGATCGGTCGGCAGACTTATGACGCTCGTATCTGCAACTATCAGAGAAAATACTTTAAGACCGAACCATAATGACAGATACATCACAGTAACGCCAATAAAATGGCTCTGAGCACTATGGGACTTAACATCTGAGTTCATCAGTCCCCTAGAACATAGGACTACTCAAACCTAAGGACATCACACACATCCATACCCGAGGCAAGATTCGAACCTGGGACCGCAACGTCACGCGCTTCCAGACTGTAGTACCTAGAACCGCTCGGCCACATCACCCGGCACCGCGGCCGGCCAGTAACGTTAACATAGGTATTAAAATATTTAACCCCACTTTTTGATGAATATCGTAAATAGAACTGAGATCCTGAACGTTCAGTCGAATCTATAAAAGTAGTCTACGTCAGAATTCTATTTACGGGAAAAATTCGTATCTTGTAGATTGACAGTATTGTTACAGCCAGTGACTGTTGTGCTTTTCTCGATAATCAAAATATATTTTATGTTCTATACGACTATGTTCAAACATATAGCCATTACCAAAGTATTAACCAACTTTTTTTTAACTAACTTCTCCGTGGGAAGCGACGTAAGAGAATAGTTTTTTGCTGTGATAACATTCTCAGAAACTGGGTTAAATAAAATACAAACACGTCTTACAAATGCGTTGGCTCTGTGCTAAAGACAATACGTTCTATATGAAATGGCGTACGGCTATTGATCTTGCAGATATGTCACAAAGAATGTCCTAGTGGAGAGATATGTCGAGGACAATTGTTTATATTAATTTGGAAACGTAGAATTGTTTTCAGTTGATGGTTTGTGTCGTGGAGTTATCTTGAAACCCTCTCCAATGACGAACATAGCAGTGTATATCTTCTAGGCTAATATAAAAATTTCGAGAAACGAGTCTTCAAAACCGAACCACAGCCTTAGAAACATCAGCTAGCAACCCATCACAGCAATCGCGGAGCTGCTGCCATCAATTCGACAAATACAGCATTTTTACAGTCTGCTTCTCCTCTTGTTAACAGCACGACGTTTCTCAAACGACTACACACAGCGGTATATATGCTCCGGAAACAACCTTGCCGCTATGGTAAAATGGTTCCCGTCAGATCACCGATGTTAAGCGTTATCGGTCTAGGGTAGCACTTCGATGGGTGACCGACAGGGTCTGCCGATCGTTGTTGGCACGCGAGGTGCACTCATAGCTTGTGAGGCCAATTGAGGTGCCACTTGATTGTGATGTAGCCGTTTCGGTCACAAAAACTGCAACTATCGCGAGAGCGGTGTGCTGACCACTTGTTCCTCAATATTAGCACCCATTGACGCCTATGGGCTGAGGATGAGATGGCTGTCCATCGGTACCGTTGGGTCTCAAGGCCTGTTTAGACAGAATTTGAGTTTGAGATGTGCACTGGCGGTCACACGCATAGTACCATTACGCTAAGTAACTTCACTGCAGTCGTCGAAAAACTATCTATCGGTGGACATTCTTTTCGCGAAACGCTATTAGAAAGTTTAGACAACTGACATTTGCTATAGACTGCAGAACAATTCTATTGCTGCAGACATACGTCCCGCGTGAGGACGGCGAAGAGAAAATAAGAGAAATTAGGGCTCGTACGGAGGCATATAGATAGCTGTCTTTCCCACGCTCCATTTGCGACGAAGGAGAATGACTAGTTGTGGTTCAAAGTACCTCATGCAGACTACGGTGATCTGCAGATTATGTATGTAGGTAGATGTAGCTGTAGAGCCGGATTAACTCTCTATACTGTACAGGGTGGTTCATTGTTAGTGACCGGGCAAAATATCACACGAAATAAGCATCAAACGAAAAAACTAGAAAGAACGAAACTCGTCTAGCTTGAAGGGGGAAACCAGACTTCGCTGTGGTTAGTCCGCTAGATGGCGCTGCCATACGTGAAACGGATAACAATTGCCTTTCTTTAAATAGGAACCCCCTTTTTATTACATACCCGTGTAGTACGTAAAGAAACATGAATGTTTTAGTTGGACTGCTATTTTCGCTTTGTGATAGACGGCACTGCAATAGTCACAAACGTGTAACTACGTGGTATCACGTAACATTCCGCCAGTGCGGACGGTACTTGCTTCGTGATACATTACCCGTGTTAAAATGGACCATTTACCAATTGCGGAAAAGGTCGACATTGTGTTTACGTATGGCTATTGTGATCAAAATTCCCAACGGGCGTGTGCTATGTATGCTGCTCGGTATACTGGACGACGTCATCCAAGTGTCCGGACCGTTCGCCGGATAGTTAAGTTGTTTAAGGAAACAGGAAGTGTTGAGCCACATGTGAACCGTCTACCACGACCTGCAACAAATGATGATGCCCAAGTAGGTGTTTTAGCTGCTGTCGTGGTTAATCCGTAGCAGAGAAATTGTGCGAGAATCGAGAATCTCAAAAACGTCGGTAATGAGAATGCTACATCAACATCGATTGCACCCGTACCATATTTCTATGCACCAGGAATTACATGGCGACGACTTTGAACGTCGTGTACAGTTCTACCACTGGGCACAAGAGAAGTTTCGGGACGATGACAGATTTTTTGCACTCGTTCTATTTAGCGACGAAGCGTGTTTCACCAACAGCGGTAACGTAAACTGGCATAATATGCACTATTGGGCAACGGGAAATCCACGATGGCTACGACAAGTGGAACATCACCAAACTTCGCGGGTTAATGTATGATGCGGCATTATGGGAGGAAGGATAATTGGCCCCCATTTTATCGATGGCAATCTAAATGTTGTCATGTATGCTGAAACACGTATGTTGTGTGGCGGCGATGGCGAGGCATTGCAGAGTCTCTGACCAGAGAGCCTTTTATCGTGGCTAGTCTGCGCTTGACCGCGCGAGAGTTGCGAGCGGTACTCTGTCAGTAGTCGTCGTGCAGTACAGTTGCGAGCTGTAGTCAGTGGGCAGTCTGTCAGTAGCAGTAGGGCAGAGCAGTATGTCGGTAGTAGCAGCCCAGTGCAGTTGTGTGTGAGGAGTCGGCGGGCGTCGACATGGCACTGTGGTCAAGATTCAGGATGAAGTATATTATTTTTTAAATGCGCTCAGCTAATAATGTAAATTAACTGTAACTAATTTGTGCAACAATCGCCCCAATAATAATTTTGGCTTTCAAAGTAATATTTTTAACAAAAGAACTATTTAATTGAACGAACGATTTCCTTCCATTTCCTTTAAGGAAAAGTTTCAATTAAATTAAAAAAAAATATATATATAAAAATAATACTTGCAATCCATTTCCTCCAAGCCGTGGCCAACAATAAGAGCAGATCTTTGACATGCAGTTATACTGAGGTAAGAAATTAATTCTGATTTTTGCACAGGGCCAAAGACCGATATTTTGGTTTAATTGAGTTTACATTGTCACTGAAGTCTCATTAGCATTGAATTGTTTTTCATTATTTTCGTGACAGCTTACACCTTGAGTCAGATTGCGATTCTCATTTTTATTGTCATTAAATTTATTTGCTGGGAGCTTACGTTAGGTTGTATTCTTGTTAACATTCAACCATTGTGTTTCAAAATTTCTCTGGGGAGCTTACACTTAGCTCAATGTGCAGTAGCATTCTTAAATAATATCCTTATAAATTACGGTGGGGAGGTTACACTTGGCGACACCCAGTCCAGGATCGTATTTCGTTGAGAGTCTTTTGAAAAACAGTCAGATATCTGCTCTTATTTGCTTAGATATAATTAGGATTTGGCGCAACGCTTTTACTAATCTTGTGACTTTCTTTCTACAGGTCAACGGCAATTCGTTGCTCTGTTGTATTTGTGTGTTGCGTTTGCATTGTGCTTATTTGTTTTGTGAATAATTGACTATTGTAAAAATGCCGCGAAAGACTGTGAATAGTGTATCGCGAGGTATTATGAATGAAACTACCGACTCAAACAACTTTACCCATAGGACATGTGACACGCAGTGCAATGATAACAATCCTGCGTTTACTAACAATCAGTGCATTCCAACCACTAATGATGACTTTTGTCTTAATGATGAACAAATGAACTCGGTTATGTCCTCTGTTGATTTGACGACAACCGATGACGCGGGACGCTCTATTGTAATGAGCGCTGCCCAGCCTAACACAACCGGTTTACTAAATTTACGTGATGAACACACAAATTTGTCTAATGAAAATGAACAGGATACACAAAGTACGATGGATTTATTTAATTCCGAAATAGTGTCTGACAGTGTACATCCGACTGATAATCCTTTTTGTAAATTGCAGAATGACCAAATGGTCACACAAAGCGCGACAATTGCAGGTACACCACTAAACAGCACTGAGAATAGAAATGCTAATTTTGGCTCGGATCAAATTATGGCACTATTGCTGCAACGAGTTAACCAAATTATTGAAAAACAAGGCAACCTTAGTGAGAGTAACAAACAAGATAAAGAAAAACTCAAACAACACTTAAATGAAAAATTAGACGACAATTCCAGACAGTTAAATGAAAAATTAGACGACAATTCCAGACAGTTAAATGAAAAATTAGACGACAATTCCAGACAGCTTAGTGAACAAATTAGAGCCGTTGCCGCGCAGTGCCATGACACTAAGGAACAGTTGCGCGTGGAAATTGAGGCTTGTTCAAGAAAAAGTAGCGAAGAAATTAGGTCTGTTGCTCAGGAATTAAGGGAAATGCAAACAGCCGCAACAGAAACACTTAGAGACGAAATTAACGGAGTCGCTAAACAATGCTCTGAAAAAGCTACACAATTACGGGACGAGTTTAAAGCAATGACGGTAGAACTTTCGCGCACAATGGATGAAAAGATAGACGCGAAATTCGAGCAACACAACTCTCAAATTAACGAACGTCTTAGTGTTCACATACAAAACAGTGATACGCGTTTCCGTAAATTTATTCAGGATCAAAATAAAGTAAAACGTCAGGTAATGGAAACAATCACTGCACAGAGACAGGAAGACAAACGTAAAATGTTTGCGAAGGCAAAAGCATATGTAGACAACAATATTGCTACAGTATCGGACAAAATTAATACCATCGAACAGTTGAACACTGAATTACGTGATGAGATTTCTGACCTTCAATCGAAAACAGACACATACACAACAGATTTTCAAACAGTGACCGACAGACTCGAACAATTATAACTAACACAGGATTCAGATGTCGTCAAAACTGACGTTAAAAAACTGAATGAAACTACGCGTAAATTGCAAAAACAGATTAATGCCTCTGAAACTAAAACTGATGAGCAGGTAAAAATACTGACTGAAAAATATGATGAATTGGCCAGTCGTATTGACGTTATAGAAAGTAGTAATGACAACAAATCAGACGATACTTCACCGGTTTCATTTAACCAAACACCTGAATTTCAAAATCTACAGCAGACAATTAATGAGATCGATTCAGCTAACAACACGTTACGTAGGAAGTTGTCAAGTTTACAACAAGAAGTAACAGAAATGAAAAGTATTTCAGTTAATAACACATCACAGCAGACGCCACTTTACGAACATTTGTCAGACTTACGCAGTGCGTATAATTTGAGCAATTTACAGCAACTACGCGACTTAAAATCCGAAAAGCCACGCGACTTAAAATCTGAAAAGCTACGCAACTTGAAATCCGAAATGACACAGACGAACAGATTCACACACAAACCTGAACGTGTTATCAAATTCAGTGACGAGAACGTTGATTATAAGCAATTTGCATTTGTAAGAAAATGTAAGGAATTTAATAATGGCAGAACACAGATACACGATTTGCACTGTATACGACAATTTATTTTTGTACTTTCACCGCTATTACCTGTAATGGAGAAACTAGCTTTGAACCTGAGGCGACAATTTGCTACTGTATTTTCATCAGCATTACCTATTATGCAGAAACTGGAATTAGCAAGAATACAGCGATTTACTTTTGGAATTTTACCGCTATTGCTTGCAACGCAAAAGCTAAAATTTATTTGCAGTGCGTAAAAAGACCTCAGGGGATTCATTACGCTTTAATGAATATGTGCCGTAGCGTGCATAGGGCCCCGAGCTGTAGTAGTGCTATTTCATCTTTAGTTTTCTGCACTGCTGCCTTCTCTTCTACTATCCTTTATATCTATCAAAACAGCTCTTTAACTATTGCTCTATCTAGAATTAAGAAAAATGACTAAAGAAAACCCGATATGACAAATTTTACCGAAAGTGACAATTTTCATTAGGCACTCCAGAACTACCACGAGAATATTAATAACAGGTAAAAATCGTAATCATCAGTATGTGTAAAATTAACAGCAAACGCATTTTTTGGTAACAATAGACGTTTTTCACTACAACAGCATGAAAGTCAGCCACTTAGCATACCTAACCAACAATGCAGTCTACAAGGTCAACTAAACTTTAATGTTTCGCCGCGTGGACGTATAGTCCCTGGTCCAACAAATAGTAACGCACGACAGCAAAGGAAACAACCACATACAGAGAAGACAGTATTTCAATTCTTATCGCAATACACCGTATAGGAATGACTATTACGACAGACATAAAAATAATGAGAACAATTTTCAGCGTACATCTAACAACAGTCGGACATACCAACAGCAAAATTTTACACAAGAACCTATTCTCATGAATGAACCCGACAGTAGGTATCATCCAGAGCGTAATACGTCTGGAAGAAGTAATAGAACTGTTCAAATAGTAGAAATGCCACAACATCCAGCTGAAAATAGTAACACATCAGATAGAATCTGACTAGATACTGTACATGTCGCATCTTCCAATAATACAAGCACTACTTTATACACGCAAAATGTTGTTCACGAAAATGTAATTACTTTTGACGATATCAGAGACACGCTCTTGCAGGAAAGACCAGTTGTTCAAAAAACCATTTCACATCCTGTCATCGAAATTAAAATTGGTTCATCGAAATTTTCAGCAGTAATTGACTCTGGTTCACCTATGTCAGTAATAAATGAAGAAACCTTTAACGAGTGTAACAAAGAGAATACCTATCCGACATTACCTTTAGGCAAAAGAAAAGTGGAAGGAGCGGTACCGAGTAAACGAGTAGACGTTAAATTACAGACGCATTTATCATTCTGTATTGGAGGTCATACTTTCCACTCAAATTTTTGGATTGTTCCTTTATTGACAACAGACGTTATTTTAGGTACGAATTTTCTGGTACAACACGACGCAGTTATTGATTTTCAGAATTCTTATTTAATGTTGAAGGATGAAAATATACAATTTGCTATAGAATTTCAGCACTCACTATCTGCGGAAGAGCAAACAATTAATCGCACAGAGGTCATTTCCGTGTCACGTAACATAGACTGTAATCCCACATTGTTCACGGATACGTATGTACACAACTATAACACTCCAGACGAAGCTGACTACGTCGTAATACAGATGATTTCTGATAAGGTTAAAGAGAGCAGTGCAAATACAGACGACGAACGCACGCAGTTACACAAAATTCTTTTACAGCAAGCTCCAGTTTTTGACAATGTTCCTGGTACTATGTCCGGCTTTATGTATGAATTTCAAGTCAAACAGCACGACACATTTAAAGCAAAGCATTATCCCATTCCATATATTCACAGAGAACAGGTTAAAAAAGAATTGCAGGATATGCTTGACCAAGGAATTATTGAACCGGCAGTTAGTCCGTACATAAACCCGCTACATATTGTTAAGAAAAGAGATGGCTCACTTCGCCTCGTACTTGATTCACGTCATATTAATGACATTATTATTAATGAAACAGATCGACCACAGACTTTAGAGGAACTTCTACAGAAACTTCATGGTACGGCTATTTATTCTACACTAGATTTGAAATCGGGATTTTGGCAAATTCAACTTCATCCGAATTGCAGAAAGTATACAGCTTTTCTCTGTTTTGGCGACTGTTATCAATTTTGCAAATTACCATTCGGCTTAACTATTTCTTCAGCAGCTTTTATTCGCGGTTTGAACACAATACTTCCGACAGAACTTAAAGACAGAATTACGACGTACGTAGACGACATTCTTATTGCAGAAGCTAACTGGTCTGAACACAATGTGATTTTAGAACAACTGTTGCAAACTTTTCATGCACAAGGACTCACAGTTAACCTCAGTAAATCGCATTTTGGCAAAACTTCTATAAAATTTCTTGGACACGTAATTTCAGCAGAAGGCATTGCGCCAGATACGGAAAAACTTCAAGCTCTACGTGACATTACTATTCCTACAACGAAAAAGCAATTACGCAGTTTTTTGGGCTTAATTAGCTTTTTTCGTAAATTTATTCATCACTCTGCTTTAGACACGCCTAGATTATGCCAATTAACAGGTAAAAACAGTATTTGGTCTTGGGATAAGCAAGCACATTCTGAATTTGTGAACCTGAAACATGCTTTGTTGAATGCTCCACTTTTGTCGCACCCAGATCTTACTAGAAATTTTTCCATTGCCACCGACAGTTCCAACACCGCTTTAGGCGTACATATTTTCCAGGAAATTGAAGAAGATGGCTCTACAGTAATCAAAAACATCGCATTTGCAAGCCGTATTTTGTCACATGCTGAACGAAATTACTCCGTTACAGAATTGGAAACATTATGTGTTGTATGGGCTTTCACGAGATTTCGGCACTTTCTTTATGGCAGACATACCACCGTCTGCACAGACCACAGAGCGATACAATTTTTACTTTCGGCTAAATTCACTCACGACAGATTAAGCAGATGGAAACTTTATTTACAGGAATTTAATTTTACAATAGTTCACATTCCCGGTACACAAAATGTTATAGCAGACGCACTATCGCGTTCTCTGAGCAACAATCAACAAGACGTAGCAACCAACTTCTGCAAAGCAAATTTCAGTGTCATGTACATTCAACAAGTTGCATTTGAAAATTTTGTTTCGTCGTCATTACAGGACATAGCACAAGAACAAAATAAAGACAACGTGTGGAAAGAAATTAAACACCTTTGGCAAGATAGGAATAATGTTACGATTAGAAACCATTACACTGTACGCAATGACAT
Organism: Schistocerca serialis cubense; assembly: GCF_023864345.2. NCBI lineage: Eukaryota > Metazoa > Arthropoda > Insecta > Orthoptera > Acrididae > Schistocerca > Schistocerca serialis. The sequence continues at coordinate 620,917,873 of NC_064642.1, read as the reverse complement.
TCTGTTTCGCCGCTCTCATCCTGACAGCAACAACTGGTTATTATGCATTCCTGACGAACTGGTTAACAAATTAATCTGGTACACTCATTTAAGTTACGCACATTACGGAGCAGGAAAATGTTTTCTTATACTGAGACAGAACTGTTATTTTACCAATATGGAGAAACGTTTACGACGAGTTTTAGCGTCATGTAAAATTTGCCAAAAAGCTAAGTCAGACACCACTTCACATATTCCTCCTTTATATCCCATTGTACCTGTTAAATTAAGACACAAGGCCGCTGTAGACATTTTTGGTCCAATTCCGAGAACTAACAGAGGTTTTTGCTACATATTTGTCGCTGTTGAGCTCACTTCAAAATTTGTTACTTTCACTCCGTTACGCAAAGCTACTGCTAAAGCCGTTTCGAAAGCATTTGTAAAACATTTTCTATTTCATGTAGGGCATGTGATGAAAGTAATTTCCGATAATGGATCACAATTTCGTTCTGCTATATGGACACGTATGTTACGAGCTAGAAAAATTTCTCCGATTTATATATCCAAGTACCATGCTTCTTCGAACCCCTGTGAAAGATTAATGAAAGAAATTGGTAAACTGTGTGGAATATACTGCCACAAAAGACACATTGATTGGGACACACACATATTCTCATTCCAAGATGTAATTAATTCCATTCCAAATGAATCCACTATGCTATCTCCGTCTGTTATACTGAAAAACGTTGAACCACCAAACAAAATTAAAGAATTAGTAAACTTCCCTACCTGTCGTCGACTAAGACACCACGAAATAATTGACATTGCGCTGAACAACATCAAACGTGCCGCAGAGCGCCGGAGAAGACAGCAAAAACAGGTTTGTACACGCCGCGACTTTCACATTGGACAGAAGATATTAGTGCGTACACACTATTTATCCAACAAAATAAAAGGTAGGTTTAGTAAATTTGAACTTCTATACGCAGGACCATATCGGATTCGCAGCATTCCTCATCCCAATGTGGTACACGTCGAAACTTTGAGAACCAGAAAATCGAAAGGCAACCACCATTGGTCAAATATTAAACCCTTTATTGAATGAAACCACTTTATGATGTAACATGCTATGATGCCATTTACTAATCTTTATGACCACTTATGCAATTATATTCACATGACTAATTACTGATGATTATCGTATTTTTTCTTGGCAAGTGCCCGGCAAGGTAAGGTTAGCAGGTCGCTTTTCTTGTCGTTACACATCAGACCGTGCACATTTTCCATTTTTTGTTGTTGTGTGTATGATTGTATTCCAGTTTTGTTTGTATGCACTGTGAAATAGTTAAGATATAACACACACCAGTTGACTTTGACATTTTTGTTGCCCTATGACATCTCAAGATCGTGACTGTTTTACGTTTTTTTTGCTGCTGCATTGTATTATTCTGTGTACATTTTTGCATCTGAACACTGTCAATGTCTTTGACATATTACGTTTTCTGTCATGTTATGCTGTATGGTTAATTATGTCACCATAAACCAGTCATTATTTAGTGAGTATATGATTTAAATGCAAGACATTAATCTTTGTTCATCAATTTCAGAAAGAAATGATGCGTGTAAGAAATAAATTCAACAGGAATGAGAATTTCACCTACGGAATAAACGTAAGAAGATGCAGTAACTTTATGAGGAAGAGTAAATGGATCAGGATTAACAAGTATTAACAAGAATATACTATACTCATCGTAGAATAGCAGTCTTAACTAATTTTTTCTTTCAGAATACAAGGTGATTGATGCAGGCTGTCAGACAGAACTACACATCTTAGTTTTAGTGATGAAATATGCTAGAGATAAGGAATAGTTGTGTAATGAGTAATGAAGTGATTTTTTGCAGATGATGATGGATGCTGATGAATAATGATGAAGAATATGCTGCTATGAATAATGAAGTTTTTGTTTATAGGTGATGATGATAATGGAGTTTTTGATGATATGGATAATAAAGTTTTCTTTGCAGATGAGGATAATTTTGAAGTTATACTTAGGCTATGTAGTTATTTAAGTATTTGTTGCAGTTCGTTTTGACAGCAAGTGTTATATTGCACAGTATAATGACTGAAGGTTTTGGAAAGGACAGCTATGGAACACATTTTATACACATTTCACTACCTGTTAATTCGAAGTTCACTAATTTTCAGCATAAAATGCATTTCTCTTTTCAGCTTAATAATCCATTTTTATATATTTTTTGCAGGAGAAATTACTTATGAGATTAATGTGCTATAAGCAGTTGTTCATTAAATCTATGAATGTGGTTACATATACTGTACTTGTTTCATAATCTTGCCACAGCTGACTTATGACGAATGACGTTACACATTTTTCATTTATACCAATAACCCAGAAGCAAATTCTTCTCTCTTTCTTTCCCCTATAATTACCCTAAGCAATGCATTGCTAGCACAAAAACAAAATGTATTACCAGTCCCAAATAATGTTACTAGTTTAAGAGAATTCTGAATAATACTGATCAGCTCTGAATAGTATGTCACTTCAGTAATGACTTCTTAATGATACAAAAAAATATATATAAAATAATGCTTTGTAACGGGCAAATAACTGCCATTGTTTATTGTAATGAGACTAGTTATAATGCCCATGATTATTAATGCTATGACTGTAATTAACCGATTTTTAATCATGACTTCTTAATGGTGTGTATCACCAGTTTCTAATAATGCTACTCATTTAAGAAAGTTCTGAATAATACTGAATGATGAACAATATTTTATACTACTTAATACTTACTGGCCACTGAGTGCCAATAATTAATCTAATTAAATGAATTATGACCTTTCATGTTTTGGTAACTGGCCAATGAGTGCCAATAATTAATGTCACTAAATGAATTATGTTATTAATTATGCCATTAATTAGCTCTTGTTTTCAATGTTAACTTTTCATGTTTTGGTAAATGGCCAATAAGTGCCAATAATTTGTATCACTCAATGTATTATGTTAATGCTAGGCTAATAATTGACTCTCCTTTGCAATTAAGACTTCTGATGAACATTATTCTGTCATACTAAATATGCTTTGTAACTGGCCAAGGACTGCCACTGTTTATTGTAATACGATTACCCATGATGCCAATAATTTAATTTTATGAACATTATTCTGTAATACTACATACTTGTTACAGAAATGTTCAATAACTGGGCTATGAATGCCGCAAACTACTACTGTAATTCTCAATGAAGCCTATTATGTGACTTAATGTCCTTCACCTTATGAGCTAACTACCCTGAATTACTGTAATATCCATTTGTCCTGTCCATCCTCATGATCATGGAGCACTATATTTGGTTTTTGCACTAATTCTACGTTGGTGTGCCTTGTAAGAGCGTGGTGTTGACACGACATGCTGTCCACCACCGTGAGCGATGAAGACGTTATTATGGTCCCACTGTTTGGTGTACCTGATGTACTGCTAAAATGATAACAGGAAATATTACTACGACAGTTCAGTGTCTTGGCTACGCTGATAAATTCTGATGGGAAAAGAACTTCAAATTGTGTCACTTGGTGTTGTACTTCTGTGGAGAGATATGGACTTTCAGAACAGCTGTGTGCAATCTAAAGTGCTACAACCATGATGCAATCCTTCCCTTTCCTATCCTAATAGTGAAAATCATTTTTTGCTAACATCATTTATGTTCATGGGATATACATTTTTTTCGATTTGCTGAACTCCAGTGCATGTGCACTCATGTCACTTGTCAATATGATTTTTTGCCATTCTATTTATTTGTTCTGAAAATGCTAAAGAATTTTTTCAGTGCGTGTGCAATTTGTTATCTGTCAAATAATTTGTATATATATAGTTTTCTGATCTGCGAATATGTTTTGTACTCACATTTTGTCTTTGTTTGGAATGTTTTGTACTCGGTGCATGTGCACAACATTTAATTCATGTATCTAAATATTCTGTAAATTCTAGAAGTTGATTAATTAAAGAAAAATTTTGCCGCGCTTGGCAAGTCCAAATGACTCACCATCGCTGCCAAATTTTTGCCCCCCCCCCCCCCCCCCCCCCAGTGGAGGGCTATGAAACACGTATGTTGTGTGGCGGCGATGGCGAGGCATTGCAGAGTCTCTGACCAGAGAGCCTTTTATCGTGGCTAGTCTGCGCTTGACCGCGCGAGAGTTGCGAGCGGTACTCTGTCAGTAGTCGTCGTGCAGTACAGTTGCGAGCAGTAGTCAGTGGGCAGTCTGTTAGTAGCAGTAGGGCAGAGCAGTATGTCGGTAGTAGCAGCCCAGTGCAGTTGTGTGTGAGGAGTCGGCGGGCGTCGACATGGCACTCTGGTTAAGATTCAGGATGAAGTATATTATTTTTTAAATGCGCTCAGCTAATAATGTAAATTAACTGTAACTAATTTGTGCAACAATCGCCCCAATAATAATTTTGGCTTTCAAAGTAATATTTTTAACAAAAGAACTATTTAATTGAACGAACGATTTCCTTCCATTTCCTTTAAAGAAAAGTTTCAATTAAATTTAAAAAAAAAATATATATAAAAAAATAATACTTGCAATGCATTTCCTCCAAGCCGTGGCCAACAATAAGAGCAGATCTTTGACATGCAGTTATACTGAGGTAAGAAATTAATTCTGATTTTTGCACAGGGCCAAAGACCGATATTTTGGTTTAATTGAGTTTACATTGTCACTGAAGTCTCATTAGCATTGAATTGTTTTTCATTATTTTCGTGACAGCTTACACCTTGAGTCAGATTGCGATTCTCATTTTTATTGTCATTAAATTTATTTGCTGGGAGCTTACGTTAGGTTGTATTCTTGTTAACATTCAACTATTGTGTTTCAAAATTTCTCTGGGGAGCTTACACTTAGCTCAATGTGCAGTAGCATTCTTAAATAATATCCTTATAAATTACGGTGGGGAGGTTACAATGCTGATTTCCTAAGTAATGTTCTACCAATGTTACTACAGGATGTTTCACTGCATGACAGAATGGCGATGTACTTCCAACATGATGGATGTCCGGCACATAGCTCGCGTGCTGTTGAAGCGGTATTGAATAGCATATTTCATGACAGGTGGATTGTTCGTGGAAGCACCATACCATAGCCCGCACGTTCTCCGGATCTGACGTCACCGGATTTCTTTCTGTGGGGAAAGTTGAAGGATATTTGCTATCGTGATCCACCGACAACGCCTGACAACATGCGTCAGCGTATTGTCAATGCATGTGCGAACATTACGGAAGGCGAATTAGTCGCTGTTGAGAGGAATGTCGTTACACGTATTGCCAAATGCATTGAGGTTGACGGACATCATTTTGAGCATTTATTACATTAATGTGGTACTTACAGGTAATCACGCTGTAGCAGCATGCGTTCTCAGAAATAATAAGTTCACAAAGGTACATGTATCACATTGTAACATCCGAAATAAAATGTTCAAACGTACCTACGTTCTGTATTTTAATTTAAAAAACCTACCTGTTACCAACTGTTCGTCTAAAATTGTGAGCCATATGATTGTGACTATTACAGCGCCATATATCACAAATCTAAAAAAAGTGGTCCAACTAAAACATTCATATTTCTTTACGTACTACACGAATATGTAATAAAAATGGGGGTTCGTATTTAAAAAAATCGTATTTGATATTCGTTTGACCTATGGAAGCGCCATCTAGCGGGCCAATCATAGCGCCATCTGGTTTCCCCCTTCAAGCTAGACAAGTGTCGTTCTTCGTAGTTTTTTCGTTTGACGTTTATTTCGTGAGATATTTGGCCCGGTCACGATCAATGGACCACCCTGTATGTTATAGAAATAGTTTTTGGTGAAATTCCCAAGAATCACTTAAACCTACAACGTTAAAAAGCTAAAATTTCGTCACAAAATACAGCTGCCCCCACCCCTGCTTCTTAGTCATGTAACCCAGTAAGGTGCCGCAGACCTAAGACGCGGGAATCGTCTTCGTAAGAACCGAGGTTGCGATCCCTGTCTGCAACCGAGATATAGGTTTCCTATGTCCTTAATCGCTTAAGACGACTGTTAGAATAGTTCCTTTGAAAAGGCACGACGGAAATTTGTCCCTAGTTCGAGCCGGCGCTCCAACTCTAGTGATCTCGACGTCGATGAATATTAAATCCTACTCTTCCTTTTGCAGTACGCCTTAGCAGTCCTATTGCACTCAGTTCTAGGAAAAGATGCGAAACATAAAACGCTAACATTTTATGCTTAACCTCCAAGTGGATATTTTCGATGTCTTCGGCAATATGAGAAAACATAAACATCTGTGGATGGAACTTAAAACTGTGAAGCTCGTAAAGTAACACCAAAACTGCGCATTCAGAGAAGTGATAGGAATTATTCAAACTAAAATTTCCTCCAAGTTTGTTTCTTCCACCTCCACCTGCAGCTCCTCCCACTACCTAAATGATACTGCTGTCGAACAACAATACCATCGTAGGTTAAATAACTGTTTCCACCGCTTTGGAAACGTCAGCTAGCAATCCACTATAGCAATCGCGGAGCTGCTGCCATTAAATCACCCTCTACAGCGCCAGCGTGTATTCAGAAATTGCAGTAGCCGAGAGCCCTCATCATCCAGGTACCGCCAGAGTAACCGTATTCTTTCTCCAGCGTTCATTCAGAGTAACTTCCAAAATTTGTTATTTAACACGGTAGTTGCAAAATACTTGGCTTGTTTCTCGCCGAACAGTCATTCATTTCAACCCCATTTGCTCCTAAGAAGAATACCAAACAAGTAACAGAATTTGGCAAACTGGTGACCAGAAAGACAATCGTGATATCTCACATAGCCATTTGAAAGCTACTAGCTTGCTACAACAGCTCAGTATGAGAGAGTAGTGTGTATGGCCTCGGGTGTTATAAGCTCTGCAAATAATCACACAAACACTGAAATATTCCTGTGTTTCGATCTCACAGCTTCTGTGGCATCGGGCGAAGTACCGCTCATGAACGAGGTCAAGGACGATGCGTTCTTAGCGCGAGATTACGCGTCATTTTGCTCCGAAGATTAACCAAGATACGGCTACTGAGGAACTTTCAGTCTTACGGCTGGTTTAATGCGGCGCGCCACAAAATTCCACTTATACCAACCTCTTCGTCCTCAGTTACTAGTTGGGTATATTCTAGTCCATATTTCCCCTACGGTTTTTACCCTCTACAGCTCTCTCTAGTGGAGCGGAAGCTGTGATCTGATGTCTTATCATCCTGTCCCTTCATGTCTACGTTTTCCATTTGTCCCTTCCTTCGCCAGTGCACAATCAGTCTTACTCCCGTTTTACTATTTTCTGTTGTTGCTAATATTACTCTGTATTTGGCTGATAAGTAAGAAATGATTATCTTCTTTCAGTTTCAGTTCACTGACCTCCACTAGATATCGGGTCTGATGACTATCTTGTAGTATGTCAAACTGACACTTTTGCTAAATGGAAGCAGAAGAAATCTTTCATTAAAAATAAGCAAGATGAGATCTATAAACTATATTTACGTCAGGATGAAAGTATTTCGAGTTATATCAGAATATACTAAGTTAGAGCGATTGCCTACCAGGAGCACCACCAAAGAAGAACTGACAAACATAAGCAACAAAAAAAGTTGCCAAATTTGATCAGCAGATATTGCGGAAGCAATACAGAAAAGTGTCATATAAAAATATCTTTGAAAGCTTACCCTGGAAAACAAATCTATTTACAAAAGAGAAATTACACAGAAGGAAGGGAGAGCCCACCAGCAAGATACAATACTTCCATTTGACTGATGAAGTCTTCCATTTGTAACTTATGCGACCATCCTGCCTTGGCATGTACTAATTCCATGGAAACGTCTTGACCTCTAAAAACTTTATGTAACACGCGTTTCGAGTAATCATCATCAAATAAAATGTGCTTAGGAAAGCTCATACAAATGAGCTTTTCTAAGCATATTTTATCTGATAATGATTTAGATACTTCAGAAGTACAGAATATTCTGGTCATGGTCATCAGCGCGAGCATATAGAGATTTGAAAACGTTAGATAAAACAAAAAAGATACAATTAATTTCAATAATATTACGAAAGAAGAGAAGATAAAATACTATAAAAACAAGAACAAAGACAACAATCCAGAAAGAGAAGTAAAGGGCCTAGGTGACAGAACAACAAAAGAACTCACAGCAGCTCTGGAAAAAATCGAAAACCAACAAATTTTGATCGATTATGGAACATTGTCACTAAACCTTAAGTTAACTCATATGCTTATCTTGTGCTGGAAACAAAAAGATATACAGCAAAAATGAAAGAACGCCAGAGTAATATTGTTGCGTAAGAAAGGAGGAAAGAATAAAGGCGAGAACCCCAGAAGAATAAACATTTTGACACAACACGTAAATTTTATGCAAGAATTTTAAACAAAATACTTAAAACAATAACTGTAGGATAACAGGTCGGATTTGGAAAGGGACAATCAACGACTGACGCAGTTTTTTTTATTTTACAGAAAACCTTTGATTGAACTGGTTGCTGATTTTTTCAACCTCTCCAAGTTTACTTTCATACATTTGCTGAAGTTGTAGCCATGTTTAAGGTTTTACGACAGATTACTGACAAGCAGAGAGAGTTTAACAAAAAGACTGAAACTGTTTTTATATACACTCCTGGAAATTGAAATAAGAACACCGTGAATTCATTGTCCCAGGAAGGGGAAACTTTATTGACACATTCCTGGGGTCAGATACATCACATGATCACACTGACAGAACCACAGGCACATAGACACAGGCAACAGAGCATGCACAATGTCGGCACTAGTACAGTGTATATCCACCTTTCGCAGCAATGCAGGCTGCTATTCTCCCATGGAGACGATCGTAGAGATGCTGGATGTAGTACTGTGGAACGGCTTGCCATGCCATTTCCACCTGGCGCCTCAGTTGGACCAGCGTTCGTGCTGGACGTGCAGACCGCGTGAGACGACGCTTCATCCAGTCCCAAACATGCTCAATGGGGGACAGATCCGGAGATCTTGCTGGCCAGAGTAGTTGACTTACACCTTCTAGAGCACGTTGGGTGGCACGGGATACATGCGGACGTGCATTGTCCTGTTGGAACAGCAAGTTCCCTTGCCGGTCTAGGAATGGTAGAACGATGGGTTCGATGACGGTTTGGATGTACCGTGCACTATTCAGTGTCCCCTCGACGATCACCAGTGGTGTACGGCCAGTGTAGGAGATCGCTCCCCACACCATGATGCCGGGTGTTGGCCCTGTGTGCCTCGGTCGTATGCAGTCCTGATTGTGGCGTTCACCTGCACGGCGCCAAACACGCATACGACCATCATTGGCACCGAGGCAGAAGCGACTCTCATCGCTGAAGACGACACGTCTCCATTCGTCCCTCCATTCACGCCTGTCGCGACACCACTGGAGGCGGGCTGCACGATGTTGGGGCGTGAGCGGAAGACGGCCTAACGGTGTGCGGGACCGTAGCTCAGCTTCATGGAGACGGTTGCGAATGGTCCTCGCCGATACCCCAGGAGCAACAGTGTCCCTAATTTGCTGGGAAGTGGCGGTGCGGTCCCCTACGGCACTGCGTAGGATCCTACGGTCTTGGCGTGCATCCGTGCGTCGCTGCGGTCCGGTCCCAGGTCGACGGGCACGTGCACCTACCGCCGACCACTGGCGACAACATCGATGTACTGTGGAGACCTCACGCCCCACGTGTTGAGCAATTCGGCGGTACGTCCACCCGGCCTCCCGCATGCCCACTATACGCCCTCGCTCAAAGTCCGTCAACTGCACATACGGTTCACGTCCACGCTGTCGCGGCATGCTACCAGTGTTAAAGACTGCGATGGAGCTCCGTATGCCACGGCAAACTGGCTGACACTGACGGCGGCGGTGCACAAATGCTGCGCAGCTAGCGCCATTCGACGGCCAACACCGCGGTTCCTGGTGTGTCCGCTGTGCCGTGCGTGTGATCATTGCTTGTACAGCCCTCTCGCAGTGTCCGGAGCAAGTATGGTGGGTCTGACACACCGGTGTCAATGTGTTCTTTTTTCCATTTCCAGGAGTGTATTTTGAGAAGGCTTTCCGTAGTATTTTTAGAAAAAGTTACGCAGAATAGATAGAAGTATGGCAAGCTACTCCCATCTAGTATCGACATGGACTCAACCCTTATTCGCGATTTTACTTCGCAAATGCAAGTTATGGAGAATAAAGGAGCACAGAGGCTACCCTTTACAGTTTGTATCAACTATCAAAAGTCTGCAAAAACAGAAATGTGTGATCTTAAATATAGTAGCGGTAATATGCAAGCCGTATGTACAGAACCGATACAAACAAATAAAGGGGGCCAGACCAGCCTAAAATCACTCCTATTCGTTCATGACCTTACAGCGATATTTTAAAGAGAAGATGATGTACAGAGACCAATTTATGAACTAAATAAAACATGAACAGACTATAATATGAAGCTACCATCTAGTAAATATGAGCCAAAAGTCATCTGTGGAAAATATTCAGTGAGAATTAAGATAGTGGTTAGTTTAAAAACAATCCAACAGGTACAATATTTTAACTATCATGGATATAAAATGTAGTATGAAGACGAAGAGTATGCCGATTAAGTTGAATAGATCCTTAAGTATCTGCGCTACAGTTAACAGAACTTTAAAGCATAAAACACAGAAAGAAATAGGACTGAACTTATGTAAAATAGTCACATTGTCAGTTCCGTTATATGGAAGTGAACCGTGGGTACTGAATAAAAGACCAGGAAAGCAAGTACAGGGAACAGAAGTATTATTTCGTTGGGAAGTGAGTGGATGTATAAGACTAGATGGAATGCGAGGTGAAGATATTCGAAAGGATTTGAAAATTAGGAGTGTGAAAGAAGAACTGGATTAAAACATGAAGAAATGGAATGGACACGTACATAATCCTGGATCTAGAGAGAACATCACGCCAGATAAAGAACTCTCTAGAAGACCGAGAAAAAGATGTGAACCATAAAAGACCACAAATGGCCTAATACGAAAAGTGCAGAGAAGAAGAACTGCTGTTTTCGATCATCTCATGAATTTCAGGGATCAAAAAATTATTTGCAACAGCCTTTATGGTAAGATCCGCACTGTGGTATCAAATAAAAGAAAGACTATTTTGCGTCACTGTTGTCAATGGTAAAATGACTTTTATAGTCAATACTTAATATGGGTGGCAATCACAAAGGATTTTTTTTTAATTTTATTCGACGTTACAGTAAGGACATTGCAATACAGACGTATATTACGCCTCAAAATCAGCAGCTGATCAAAACCGGTACTTGATGAAGTTCCATTTAGAAAGTTTGCAATTATCTTGTCGGTTCTGAAATATCTTTTCACTTACGAGTTGTGGACACTAGCTGCAGATATTGTTCAAAAGTAGGTCGAGCGCTTGAGAAGGAGCGCACTGTTAAAACATAAGCTAGTAGCTTGGCCCTAAGTCTGTCAGAAACTGTAGGCTTACTTATTATCCCCTGCGGCAGGCTTAACCGCAGTTTGCGATTCCTTCCGCAGAGAACCGTGAGCCAGGTCCCTAGAGAGGCAAGCTACCAGAACTGCTGATACTGCCACAAGTTTGAGGGCAGGCGACGCGCAACACACCAGCCTGAATCTCCCAGCACACCAAGAAGGATGTGCGGGCTAGGGAACGAATTACCTCTACACAGGAGACTAACGGAATCATGGTTGTCAAAACTCCTCGTTCATACGGTCTGAAATGGTACAGATGTGCGAGGGTTGGAACTTTAATACTGCCAACAATTTGTTTACAACATATAAATGGTTCAAATGGCTCTGAGTACTATGGGATCTAACACCTGAGGTCATCAGTCCCCTAGACTTAGAACTACTTAAACCTAACCAATCTAAGGACATTACACACATCCACGCCCGTGGCAGGTTTTGAACCTGCGACCGTAGCAGCAGCGCGGTTCCGGACTGAAGCGACTAGAACCGCTTGGCCACAACGGCCGGCTAAAACGTATACGAATTTCATAAATGTTTCGAAGTTTTACCACCCTCGAAAAGAGTGACTAGCATTGCAGAATTTGTGTTGATAGTTCGAATGGAGCGGTCTATTGCCCGACGAATCGCTGTACGTGTTCTGAAGTGCATGCCGTGAAGTGCTTCCTCCTATTAGGAATCTATTTGAAGTTACAGTGGCTTAAGTCCAAGGAGATTGGCGGCGGCACAGAAATTCCCTGCTCTTCATTTCTGGCACTCATCCTGCGACTGTATTAGAGAGAGAAGCAGCGACAGTTTCTGCAGGATCCGCCCACGACTATGTGGGACAATGCTCGGTAGCATATGGCGCAATTTGAGACTAAGATATTCGAACAGTGGGACTGGGAAGTGGTGTACCACCCGCAGATTTAAGCCCTTGTGACTTTATTTTGAGTCCTAAGATGAAGTACTTCGCGGCATTCGCTTCAGAACTGTTACAGGGATTCATTGGGCCCTAGGTCGCTCCTTTCAAACCATCAACACAGCTGACGCTGCAAAGTACAACTTTGAAACGTGTATCTATTTTGTATAAGTTGTAAACAAGTTGCTGACAGTGTTCAGGTTCCAACTCTCGTAAGACAATGAGTTCATCCTACCCTCCACTCTGAGGTTTTCTCTGATTTCCCAAAGCCTGTTAAAGCAACTGCCACAACGGATTCTTTGAAAGGGCATTGGCGAGTTCTTTCTCGACCCTTCCCCAATAAGAGCTTTGGTTAAGTTTCTAATGATGTCGTCGTCGACCGAATGCTAAGCTGCAATGTTCCTTCTTCCTCCTCGTTGTGTTACCTGCAGTAGCTGCAGTTTCTCAATGTGCTTGACTCTTAATTAAATCCTGTTACTGTCTTTGCACCTCTGCCGCTTATAATGCATGACTATTAGAGAATATAAAGTAATATTAAATGCAAAAAAGACATGATGAGGGATACCTGGCGATAGAGTACAATGAGGGTGACGGCGTAAGTGTTTCGGACCACAGTGTTCAGTGCACATTGCTGAAAATGCAGCAGACAGCCCCCTCACGTTGACGAATATATCGTCAGTAACGATTACAATGAGCTCGGGATCATCGAGACTGGACTGTGAATCGATGGAAACATGTCGTCTAGTCGGATGAACCACATTTATTGTTACAACAGGTTGATGGTCTGGTGCGAACGCGTCGTTATCTATGTGAGCAGATTCTCGAGACACGCGCTGCAAGACAGACACAGGATGGTGGCGACAGTATTATGCTATGTGTGGCATTCAAATGGACATTCATAGGAGCTATGATAGTAAATCACGGGCCAACAATAACGTATAGGAACTCCGTAACGTGTGCGTAGACATCTAGTACCTCCTATCACTAGAAACCTACCAAGGACTTATCGAATCCATGCCACGCAGATTCACTGCCGCATTGCATTTCAAAGGTCGTTCCGACCACCTTTACACATAATTAAGAACTTTTACGAATCTTTCCTCGCCGACACCTCCTACAAAATGATTTGCTACCGATTATGTTCGCAACACCGTTAACAATTGGCTCTGAGCACTATGGCACTCAACATCTGAGGCCATCATTCCCCTAGAACTTAGAACTATTTAAACCTAACTAACCTAAGGACATCACACACATCCATGCCCGAGGCAGGATTCGAACCTGCGACAGTAGTGGTCGCGCGGTTCCAGACTGAAGCGCCTAGAGCCGCTCGGCCGCACCGACCGGCCACTGTTAACAGACAATATCTATGTACACTCGTATAACTGAATATACCTGTACAATTATTATATGACCCATAGTTCAGGAAATATGACGTCATAAGTATTTAGTTGCGCGAGAAACTTGTTTTTGCTAATTATGGAGCGCCAATTACCCAGATTACTTTCATGTAGATTTTGAATGTCCATCCCTGTGATTCACTTACTTAATAAAATGAAACATCTGTAACCGGGATTTTGATATTAATCACCTGTGTGGTGTGATACAGTGCACTATCTTCATGGCTTAACTGACGCTGAGGGGCTGAACTCCAGTCGTATACACGATACCATCAGTGGTGAAAATCTATGAATTGACTTCCGTAGAATATTGTGAAAGAGAGATTGTGTCCGCAGCCATCAAATATGAAGTTCCTGGTTGCAGTATAGTCAAATAACAGCAAAACGATGGCAGCAGGTCTTTCATTTTATTACTTGCTTTCATCTAAATTGGTAAGCGGCAAACAAACTGGTATAGGCATGCGTATTCAAATACAGAGATATGTAAACAGGGAGATTACGGCACTGCAGTGGGCAACGCCTATATAAGACAACAAGTGTCTGGCGCAGCTTTTAGATCAGTTACTGCTGCTACAATGACAGGTTCTCAAGATTAAAGTGAGTGGTGTTATGGTCGGGGCACGAGGTATGCGACACAGCATCTCCAAGGTAGCGATGAAGTGGGAATTTTCCTGTACGGCCGTTCCACGAGTGTACCATGAATATCGGGAATCCGATAAAACATCAAATCTCCGACATCGCTGCAGCCGGAAAAAGTTCCTGCAAGAACGGGACCAGTGATGTCTGAAGAAAATTGTGCAACGTGACACAAGTGCAACCCGTCCGGAAATTGCCGCAGATTTCGATGCTGGGCCATCAGCAAGCGTCAGCGTGCGAACTATTCAACGAAACATCATCGATATCGCCTTTCGGAACCAAAGGCACATTCGTGAACCCTTGATGACAGCACGACAAAACCATTACGTCACGCCTGGGACCCGTCAACATCGAAATTAGACTGTTGATGACTGGAAACATATTGCCTGGTCGGACGAATCTCGTTTCAAATTGCATCTAGCGGATGGACGTGTACGGGTATGGAGACAACCTCATGAATTCATGGACCCTGCATGTCAGCAGGGGACTGTTCAAGCTGGTGGAGGTTCTGCAATGATGTGTGGTGTGTGCATTTGAAGTGATATGGGACCCCTGATACGTCTAGATACGAATCTCATACGTGACACGTAATTAAGCGTCCTTTCTGATCACCTGCATCCATTCATGTCTATTGTACATTCCGACATATACGGGCAATTGGAGCAGGGCAATAGCACCCCCCACATGTCCAGAATTGCTACAGAGTGGCTCCAGGAACGCTCTTCTGAGTTTAAACTCTTCTGCTGGCCGCCAAACTTCCCAGACATGAAAATCATTGGGTATATCTGAGGTGCCTTTCAACGTGATGTTCAGAAAAGATGTCTACCCCCTCGTACTCTTACGGATTTATGAACAGCCCTGCAGGATTCATGGTGTCAGTTCCCTCCAGCACTACTTCAGACATTAGTCGAGTCCATGCCACGTTGTGTTGCTGCACTTTCGCGTGCTCGTTGGGGTCCTACACGATATTAGGCAGGTACACCAGTTTCTGTGGTTCTTCAGTGTAGTTTTTCATTATGAGAGCACTTACGGGCTTCCAGCAGACTTCAAGCAAAACTTCAGACATTTTTTGTAGTTTTTCATGCTCATTTGCTTAACCTCAAATACTTAGTACATTAACTCATTTGTAAGGTAACTATACATTTGAAGCGGTTTTATACGTGGTAGTGCGACTCTTCAAGGAATCGAGTGTTTACTGGTTTTTACTAAAATGGAATCAATGGCCATATTGGCGGAATATTCCAAACGTTATTTATCTCAAATGATCACTAGTGGACTCTGTCAGACTCACCTTATAATGAAGATGCACAGAAATCTTGATTCGTAGTGATCTGAATGGAAGAGTAACTGTGTTTTACAAGCTATAAATTTGGTTTCTGTGGAGGTTAGATTATCAGTCTATTTACCCCAAGTAGATGTACGTCTGCGTAGGTCTGCATGGTGGCAACTTGAAACCTGTGATGTAGGGACAATAGGGTTTAACATCTAGTCGACGGTTACATCATTAGAAGGCTAGCTCCGATAGAATGAGAATTCGGAAGGAAATTAACTGCATTTTTTCAAAGGAATTGTTCAGGTCCAGATTCATATTAACACAGTCGAAGAAGACATCATTGGCCAAAAAGAATCTATTACTATCATACACTGGGCTTTATTCGAGGAAAATAGTTTGGGAACATAGGATTGTATGAAAATGAATCGTGGACTGAAGAAAACTTGGGAAGAAGAACTGGGGCTTTTCAGGTGTGGTGCTGTAAAATGGTACCGAAAATTATGAAGAAATGAGAACTTCCTCTTCAGAATCGTCAAGGAGAAAAAAGTGTGGAAAACACTGGCAAGAACAAGGGGCAGGGTGACAGAACACGTGTTAAGATATCAGGATATGACTTCTATAGCACGCGAGGGTGCTGGAGAGTGTAAAAGTAGTAGGGGCAGACACAGAGCAGAATGTATACAACAAATGAGGACGTTAGTTCAAGTGATACTCCAGATGAGGGGATTGGCACAGCAGAGGGCTTCATGGGAGGCTGATGCCGAAAATAAAATAAAACAAACTTGAGGATACCAAGATGCCATCCCACCGAAAGAAAAGGGTTCGCTCACGACGCAACAAGCAAAATGATGTGGAGGAGGAAATGGAAGCAAGGAATATGAACATTGAGGAAATTCGAGACAAAGGGAAATGGCGACTGGAGGTGGAGAAGCGGCGCCGGCCGTAGATATCCGCAATAAGGTGAAACAGCTTGAGGGAAACCATGGTAAACCTAAATGTGAAAGGCTGTATGGTGATTTGTATGCCACTTTTTCCGATGTGAGTCCACTTCATTAATCACTTGGCCACCTTGATCTGTTGTTTTCACTTACATTCTATGATTTCTAATCTGGAAAGCTCACCCATTATATTCTAGAGGCTTTTGTTCAGAGTGTATCTGTTAGTTCTAACGACTGCACCGAACCTTTTATTTTAAAGTGAATGCAGATTTATTCCCGTAATAGCCTACTGCGACATATTTGAAACTGTCCGCCCAGAGGTAAGCCTCAAAGAGCCCTCGTAGTTAAATTTGAAGCGTAACGCCCCCTAACGAGTGGGTAATTACACAAAAAAACTGTGGAACCCTTACAGCTTGTAAACTTGCTTATGAGAATATATATTTGTATTTATGAATAATAATGGCGCTAAATTATTATTAAGGACTGTAACCTCGTTCGTAATAACAAGCGACTGGGTTCTTAACTACTCTGAACATAAATAAATGAGCAACTCTGAATGGAAGGGGTAATAAAAAACTAAATAGGCAATCAAATGAATAGAGAGATTAGGTAGCGAATAGGGAAAGATTCTCTATTCCTAATGGTTCTACAGAAAGAATTGAATATATCCTCCGATATGGTGGTACATCATTAGAGTATCAACGGACCACATTTTACGGAAGCTAAAGCCTTGCCGAACTGACTAAAGCGCTATAGATGAGTCATGAAAGTAAGTGCAACCAGTAATTGTAGAGGAAACTCACACATCCCTGATAGTGTGATCAAGAAATGTTTGCTTAGCTACGGCGTCACTAGAGATGAGCTGTACTGCGCATGTCGTCACTGACTCCTTGCTCGGTCGCAAAAACTTCAGTAAGATGGAACATCTTATAGTCAGTCACCGAAACGATACCTGGGGGATTAGAAGATGGTAGTGAGAAGGGGACAGAAGGTAGAGTTCCAAAAGTTTGCCATGGTAGTTTGAATGAAAAAGGAGAAAGACTAACTGAGTTCGCCAGATAGTTTCCGCAAATAAGTGCGAATAAACTGGTCAAATATCACATGATGCGGGAAAATTCCAGCTGGATTATATCATGGTCAGTCAGAGATTCAGAAATCAGATATTGGATTGTCAGAAATACCGAGGAGCAGATACAAAATCGGTTCACAATCCAGCAATGAGGAAGAGTAGACTGAAGTTTAAGAGAATCTTCTGGAAGAGTCAGAATGCAAAGAAGCCGAACACTGATGTACTGAGCAATGTGGAGATGCATTCGACGTTCTGTGGCTGTGTATGTATTGGAAATAACCCAGCTAACAGTTTAGTTCAAGAGGAATATACGTCTCCAAAAAGGGCGATCACAGAAGTTGGGTAGACAAAGACTGGTGCTAGGGACGTAACTGCGAAGAAAGCTTGGGTAACAGGAGAAGTCCTTCAATGGATCAATGAAAAAGAGTACAGCGAAATTGAGGAATACACAAACATTAGTGACTCTGATATTAAATAAATAGGAAATGCAACGGAACCAAGGCCAAATGGTTGCAGAAAAAATATGAAGAAATCGAAAGAGAAATAGTCGTCGGAAGGACTCCTGTAGTTGCTAACAAGAATAATACACTAAGAATGAAAAGACAGTACATGATCAGTATGGCTTAAGGTAAGAGCAGCACACAGGTAATTCTCAGGTTGTGATAGCTAATGGACGCAAGACTTAAGTAAAACATGACACCTCCATAGGATTTATTGATCTGGAAAAAGTGGTCGACAGTATGAAATGATGAATGATATTCAAAATTCCGAGAGAAACAGGAGTAAGGTATATGGAAAGACGGACAATAAACAATATGAACAATTCAAAGAATATATACACATTATAAAAATGGATGTATGTATACAGAGTGTTAACTTTTTGTTATGACTGAGGACAGTGTACTAAACACCGTTACATGGTCTGCAGACTAATAATTGTAGCTATTACGCGTAGTATGGTACTTCCGAGCACGCGTGGCACAAGTAAGCCATTATAGTTTATTTTCCCTTGGGCAGCAGGTTAGATACTGAGTGTTAACGTGTGAACGCTAAACGGATAGCCTATACTGACAGGGGCATTCCACTTCGTAGCGCAGTTACGACATTGCAGAAAACATCAGACAGTGAATTATGCGGTGTGCTTGTGGAAAGACTGTTAGATGCAGAGAAAAAGCAACAAACGAACTGAAGTGGGTACACATTAAGGTACCACTTATCCCAATATCTGTACCTATACCTTTAACACCCTGTATATGTATATATTTATGTTCCACATCCCCTACCGAACCACTGGACCGATTTCAACCATACTTTGTGCACAATTCACTTACTGTCTAAAAAGAATCGCTTTTAGGGTTAGGGCGACTTACATATAACAGGAGTGGTGGTGGGGGTGAAAAAGGAACGTAGCCCACGATACACAAATAACCTTACTTCAGTTATTCAGTATTTAAGAATGAGAACACCTAGTGATTTGCAACAAAGTTTAAACATAATTTCAAATTTTTACGAATCTTATTCTGGCTGATAACTTTCACAAAATGATGAAAGGAAAATGTTTATCGATTACCACATTTTCGCTGTTCATGTAGTAAAATCACCGCATCAAGCATGACGTTTCAGCTTATTACTTCTTTACTACTGACTGTATTCACGACAAATTTTTGAGGCGGTATTGAGGTATGCCAGTGAATTTCTACAAAATTTTGTCATTGCATGGGACATAGTTCGGGAGATACGACATTGAGCTACGTGAAAATGAAGCTGTAGGGCGAAATTAGGTAGAAATAAAGGTGAAATATATGTACAAATATATGTGAAATGGATATGACATGTGGATATACGTTCAAAGACACGGGAAAAAAGCTCATCCTGCAACCCTCGAACGATTTCAACCAAACTGGGTATGCATACTAGTCTCGAGATAGTGTGGGGATAAGAATCACCGGCGACCTTCTGGAACAGGGAATGGAAAGAGGAGGAGATAGAGAGAGACAGGGCGAGGAAGAGAGAAGAAGACGGTGAGGGGGGGGGGAGGAGTGGATGGATAGAGAGAGGGGGAGGAGAAAAGAGAGAAAGAAAAGAGGAGGTAATGGCCTGAGAGGGAAAGTGGAAGAGATGGCCACAAGATAGAAAGAGGAGTAGAGTTACAGGAAGAGGGGGAAGGAGAAGATAGACTAATAAAAGACAAAAATAAAAACATGCCCGGATAACGCCAGGTACTCACCTAGTGTACAATAAGAATGGAAAGACGGGAACGATGTACTAGGATTAAAAAAGGTGTGAGACAAGGACGTAGTCTTTCGACCCCACAATTCAATTTGTATATCGAACAAGCACTGGCTTCAATAAGCGAACCGTTAGAGGCTGAGATCACAATTCAGGGCGAGAGGATATCGCTTATAAGAGTCGTTGATGAAATTACTATCCTCGTTGAAAGTGAAGAAGAATTAGAGGACATGTTGAATGAAATGTACTGTCTAATGACTACATATTATGAACAGCGTATACCAGAAAAAGACGAACGTATTGAAAAGTAGTAGAAATGAGATAGTGATAAACTGAAAACGAAAACTGGGGACCACGAGGTAGACCATACTAAGGAGTTTTGCTCACTTGGAAGCAAAGTAACACATGACAGACCAACCAAGCAGGGCATAAAAAGAAATCAAAACTGGCATGACGGGTCTGGTCAAGAGAGGTCTACTTGCAGAATGGTGCGAAAATTGGCAGTTGACCCTAAATAACGAAAAGTGTGAAGTCGTCCACATGAGTGCCAAAAGAATTCGTTAAACTTCGGTTACACGAATGATAAGTCTAACCTAAAAGCCGTAAATTCAACTAAATACGTAGGTATTGTAATTACGAACAACTTAAATTGGAAGGAACACACAGAAAATGTTGTGGGGAAGGCTAACGAAAGACTGCGTTTTATTGGCAGGACATTTGGAGAATGTAACAGATCTACTAAGCAGACTACCTGCGCTACACTTGTCCGTCCTATTTTAGAAAACTGCTGAGAGGTGTGGGATCCTTACCATACAGGACTGACGGAGTACATCGAAAAAGTTCAAAAAAGGGTAGCACGTGTTGTGTTATCGCGAAATATGGGAGGGACTGTCACAGAAATGATACAGAATTTAGGCTGGATATCATTAAAAGAAAGGCGTTTTTTATTGCGACAGAATCTTCTCACGAAATTCCAATCACCAACTTTCTCCTCCGAATGCGAAAATATTCTGTTGACCCCAGACCTACATAGGGAAAAACGATCACCACAGTAAAATAAGGGAAATCAGAGCTCATACGGAAAGATATAGGTGTTCTTTCTCTCCGCGCGCTGTACGAGATTGGAATAATACAGAATTGTGAAGATGATTCGATGAATCCTCTGCCAGACACTTAAATGTGATTTGCGGAGTATCCATGTAGATATAGGTGTAGTATCAAATATCTGTCTTAATCTAAGTAAGAAATTTCTGAGATTGAACATTCTGGCCACAGCATTGTATGGCAGTGAAGTTTGAACTGTGGGAAAACCGGAAAAGAAAAGAACTGAAGAGTTTGAGACGTGGTGCAACAGAAGGATGTTGAAAATGGGGGCTGCTAAGGAATAAGTAGGTTCTCCGCAGAATCGTTGGAGAAAGGAACATACGGAGAACAATGACAAGAAGAACGAACAGAATAAAAGGATGCGTGTTACCACACTAGGGAATATTTTTCATGGTACTAGAGGAAGCATAAACGGTAAAATCTGTAGGTGAAGACTTAATAAATGTACGCATAAGTGGCCGCGTGGTCTTGGGCGCCTTGTCCCCCCCCCCCCCCCTCCCACCCCGTCGGAGGTTCGAGTCCTCCCTCGAGCACGGGTGTGTGTGTGTGTTGTCCATAGCGTAAGTTTTTAAGTTAGATTAAGTAGTGCGTAAGCTGAGGGACCGATGACCTAAGCAGTTTGGTCCCATAAGATCTTACCACAAATTTACAATTTTTTACGCGCATAAGTAACTGAGGACGTCTGATGCGAACGCTACTCTGAGATAAAGAGGTTACCCAGGACTTTCCCAGGACTTTTCCAACAAAATTAAGACTTCCATTCGTCTTCCCTAATACTCATTGTACGTGATAATCCCATTTCACAGGGCATCTTAGTGCTACCTCTAAATACTTTTATGATCCATATACACATAACGTCTGCAACTAATCTTTTAATCCAATTTTGTGCCGTGTTCTTGTTTTCGGAATTACAAAATTAGGTAAGAAATCGGTATGTTATTGTACAAGATATGAGTGCCAACAGAGAAGCCGGCCGGGGGGGAGGGGGGCGAGTGGTTCTAGGCGCTACAGTCTGGAGCCGCGCGACCGCTACTGTCGCAGGTTCGAATCCTGCCTCGGGCCTGGATGTGTGTGATGTCCTTAGGTGGGTTAGGTTTAAGTAGTTCTAAGTTCTAGGGGACTGAACAGCCCAGAAGTTAAATCCCATAGTGCTCAGAGCCATTTGAACCATTTGAACCAACAGAGAATCATCTGTCCGAGGATTGCAGACTGAAGATGAATGTAACGGAACCTGAAGGTGACGGTGGCAAAACACATTTGCTTCAGTTTGAAATTTATGAAAGCTAGGGGAAAATAATTCGTGATTTCTGGTATAGTATTTTAATACTCTTAGTCTTGAGTCTCAACGAGAAAATTGAAGATCAGCCTCACTGCTGTGGTTATGTGAGTTGAGTATTAGCCTAGGAAGCGGTGCCTGCATGCTTACATCATGTAATCGGCAACAACGAAAGTTACCTTATTGGGATACTGCTTGAAGAACATGCACAAATCTGCAACACACTTCTCATGTTTCACTGTAGATTCGCTTCGGGAGAGTGCCTGAAAGTATGCAGATGTTCTTCCAAAAACTTGGGGCTCATACCGCGCTGCGAAAGCTGTACAAGTCCGAACAACATGGCGCTAACGCCGGCCGCCGGCGACCTAGGGCCTTGGGCGGGGCGAAGCTTCGAGCGGCGCCCTCCGCCATCAACCTTATGGATGCCTTCACTTTATCGCCAGAATCTGGGAGCTGAACGCGCCCGCTGAAATACCCGACCATTCTTCTTCACGAATATAAGCTCTCCGCATTATGCGTGAGTGTAAAATGAAGCGCAATATTTCACGGCTGCTCTTACTGAAGAACCGTGCCTGGCGTCAGGGAACTGATGTTAAATCATGAGGACGTGCAGCTTTTACTGATTGAATATTCTGCCCCTAAACTTACAGCTAGCGCGAAGGATTTCTATAACGTACGCCGGTGTCTTTCAGACGCCAAAAAGTAGTTCCCATTCCTAAAACACTACCTTGGTACCAAGCAACTGTACTGCTCAAACCAGTTTTTAGCCAAAAATATTAAGTGCTGATTTCTGGTTCGAGTAAACTGTGAAACGTAAATGATGTACAATTTAAAAATTGTCATTCACAATGGTC
Organism: Schistocerca serialis cubense; assembly: GCF_023864345.2. Lineage (NCBI taxonomy): Eukaryota > Metazoa > Arthropoda > Insecta > Orthoptera > Acrididae > Schistocerca > Schistocerca serialis. Next base: position 620,894,662 of record NC_064642.1, on the reverse strand, counting down.
CAACTGGTTTACCTTGGGGTCCCTTTACAGACAATCTGATACAGTGAGATTTTAAAAGTCTGATTACACTCTTGTAGAAATGAAGAGTCCAGGTTGAATATTAGTGATCGGTATGAAACTTGAAATTAATTAAATATAGAATAACGATCGAATTGTATGCCAGTTTATATTTCTCATGGAATGGAAATAGGAGTAACATAATGTCTCTTTATGAACTGGATGATCTAAGAGCAAAAGTTAAAACTCCGACAACCAATGGAATGTTAACTGACATTTTCGTCCCTCTGTGTTTGAAAGTTTTCATATTTAATTGTAAAGTCCACACAAATTACAAGTTTACTAATATTTGTTCTGAACCACGTGAAAAGTTACGGTCATGATACATTGAGCACTGGTTAAGGTCTATAGGAATTTAATAGTACTCAGAAAGATCTCAGGACCTCTATAGAACCACACCGCTAATAGCTAACTCTAACTTTTTTCTTGAAACTTTGGAATAAAGCTCCACATATATAAAACAGGATCAAATTTAAAACCTACTTAAGCTAAAAATCACTTCAGAACCGAACGACACTTATGTTTCGACGGAAGGGGACACCGTTGTCGATCAGAACTCATAGCGAGCTCATCACAACACACCAGTGATTTCTTGTAAGCTTCCTTCACAGGGAAAATTTCTTTTTCGATCAGCGCGGTTCACAAACTTTAAACTTTAGCAACACACCACCTCCGACTCTGAGGTCGATAACTCGCCTCTTTCTCCGACGCGGTCTGCTCATCCTACTCTCAGGTTTGAAGTCTTCGACTGTAAACTATATAAAGGAACGATCGATGAGAAGCAGAGTTACAGCATGCTGAACATGGTAAGTGATGTTATTTATTCATATTAGTTGACACTACTATGATAAATCGAGAAATGGCAACATAATCTCTAATTTCAGATTTTCACTGCATGGCAACTTTGTCAGGATGTGTACACATAAACAGTGGTAACTGCCGGAAATACAGCTGTCACTGGTAGTAGCACGGGTTGTTTTCGTGCCAGGAAAATGCTTTTCTGAGAGGATTTTTACGAATTTGAGGATGATATGGGTAACTATGATTTCGATAAAGATTCTGAACACGTTAAGAAACGCAAAGGCTCTTCAAAAGTTGTTACTTATCATGTAAATATGAATTTTTATTTAAGCAAATAAACAATATTTAGCTGTGTTCCTTGTCATAGTTTATGTGAATTTACGTGACAAAATGATGGTAGAAATGATAAGGGCCATTCTTGACGTTGTTTACATGGTTTAGTAAAGTGATTGCTAAAATTAATTTTTGTATTGTGCTGAATAGAGGCTCTTAGAACTTAATATGGAAAAAATCATTAATTCAGATCCTTGCAAGTCAACAATGTTACATAACCATTCACAAATTTTTAAGAATAAAATTTTAGCTATAATTGGTCATTTTAAAAATGTGTCGTAATTGTGAGTATATTTGCAATAAGAACTTATTTTTATAAGAGAATCACACTGCATGTACTTGAAAGAACGCATTTTGAGATGTTACTGAAACTTCACTGTGCAATCTTTCAAAACAACTAACTTGGTCCGTACCATAGTTTACAGTTGAGGTCTTCTTTTTGGCGAGCTCCAAGCGGCTTGCGAAATTGTTTACACATTGAGTTCTGCAGGAAACTAGCCCAGAGATGTAGAATGGATTTGCTTTTGACCCAAACACGGGCATCCTCCGTCATCATTCCCTTCCCCCCGCTAACAGGGTTTCTCTCGCAAGAGATGGCTTCTGGCAGGAATTTTGACATTATTATTTCCCACTTAATGTTATTTTTACATAGTGGAAGTATATCACAGATCACTGTCAGTCCTATAAACGATTAAGCGAGCGCAACAGACTTTGGCCACATTATGCAGCATGGACCATGAACTGCCTCAAACAAACAACTTTACTAGGGTTAGGATGCTGCAGTCGAAAGCTAGCATTCCTAGAACACAGGTAGAGGTACGCGTGGATAAGACAAATACCCTACCTATCTGCAGACGTTTTATCCATATCCGTGAATATCAACATTTCTAAAGCAATTTCATCCGGCCGGTACTTAGGATCAAAGTTGGACTAAATTTTGCCCGTAATTTACATAGCAAGACTACATACGTAGACACCAATCAAGAGAAAATTTTGATACCACATAGCCTGTCATATTACTGGTACTTTTCACAAGCTACAGTTTTCTACCGTAATTACTGAAATTAATTTTGTGAAATTTTCTGCGGTATATTTCCTCTGCACTGGGAAGTCAAAACCGGAGCATTGCCTAGAAAACGGATATAAAATACAATTCGAAGATACAAAACTGTTGGCTCGTGCATCTACACATTGGGACTCCGTTATGACGGAAGCTGCCGAGATTTGTTTAAACAACAATTTCAACAGAGACCAGTGGTACACACTCAGCAGGGCATGGGGGCGGGCATTGGACATCGAAAGAAAGCACAGAAAGATGCGCGACGCGGGAGCGGCAGTTTCGAACGTGGCGCCTGCCCCTGGAGCCACCTGACGTCACCGGTGCTGGCACGGGCAGTAACTGCTCTAGCTGCCCGGGTCGACTTACGGGCGTTCTACATTGGGTCTATCTGACTGGCTGCTGATAATGTCATCATGCCCATATAAGCGAGAAACCGTAGCAGGCCCGGCAGTCAGTGAATTTCTGACGATGATGACGCAGATGGTCATCGAAAGATCGAGGATTTTATTCGAACTGACGCGGCTTGAAAACCGAGAGCGCTTTATTCAGTAATTTCCCGTAACGCCAACTGTCTGCCAACACCAGCTGCAGAGAAACTGTGAAAAGTCCAGACAGGATGCAACACCTTGCAGAAGCGCAATACGCCGTGACAGGAAATAGTCAATGACTAGCTGCTTCTGATTCTGTGGAAGGCCTATTTCTTTAATAATGTCACGGAGCGGTTTGAATCGCGCGAGATGAGGTGTTAGCCCTGCAGCCCTCGTGGTGTGTAGAACTCGTGTGCCTTCTGGGACGGAGGTAATCTTCTCGTATCATGTTCCAGACGTCGGTAGAAAGTAATCGTACGTGATCAGCAGTACATAAAATTAAGAAAGTAATCCAATCCGCAGGTGTAGGTTTCGGGTTAAATCATTCAGTTTTTTAGGAGAGCGTTGCCGTTAAACGAGTGAGCAGATCTCAGTAGGTAGATGCCGGAAGTCAGGCTTTGGACGGAAAGAGCTATCTGGACGGAGGTGTCTAGCGAACGAGGCAGACTGGGCGAGGTTTCCGTTGAAGCCAATAAATTACATTACTTCGGATTAAAATATGAGTATGTTGTTTTTATTTAATTCTTCTGCTATTGACTTTGAATAGTATTTTATTGTTGTGAAGAGTATTGGGAAAAATTACCAGTAATCACATTGAAGCGGTGTATGAATTTCCAGCGGCGTACATATTCCAGCCCTGTGATTGGCTATCGGAATCTCAATGAGAGCAGTTCGTATGACAACCGGGCTCTTAATTATTGATTAGACTTGCGACCCTTATTTACATTGATTTTAGATGTGTAGGAGATTTGAGAATCAATACGGGTCCGCCAATTAACATTTCCGTAGCGTAATTTGTTTCGCGTGTCGCAAATAGCCAAGAGTAAGTGGATACAGCCCGTGGACTCGTGACTCCATGCATGCTCCAAGGCATGAACTAAAGGAACGTTTCAATGCGTCAGGTATAACAGTTAAATTCCTCTTCAGTGTCAAGCTCCATCAGATGCCTGTTTTCATAAGTGTTAACTGTAGTTAAACTAAACTAAGTAAACTCCGCTCGAATAGGCTATGAAGGCTCGACGGCACCGACCAGCAGCCGTGTCATCCTTAGCCCACAGGCGTCACTGGATGTGGATGTAGGGGCATGTGGTCGGCACATTGCTCTCCCGGCCGTATGTCAGTTTACGAGACCGGAGCCGCTACTTCTCAGTCAAGTAGCTCCTCACCCTGTCTCACAGGGCTAAGTGCATTCCGCTTGGCAACAGAGCTCTGCAGACAGGATGGGCACCCATCCAACTGCGAGCCCAGCCCGAAAGTGCTTAACTTCGGTGATCTAACGGGAACCGGTGTTACCACCAAGGGAAGACCGTTGGCGTTAACTGCCATTATCAAAGCTTATTTGCCTACAATGATAAAGTATTTTACAGACTTTTTTCTGTCATTTGACGTCTTTCCCTGTGAACTGTCCGTACCTACCACAGCAATTACTTCATGGTTAAACGAATATCAGTATCCTTTCTGTTCATGTCTACAGGAACCACATCACTTTAGTGCTAAACTTGGCGACATCTTGATTTTCTAATCCTTCACAGACTTACGAATGTAAGTGGCTCCAGTTATTTACGCCAATACGACTCTGGAACGTGAAGTACATTCTTGTTATGATTACTGTTGACGCAACACCGCTCGGAATGGCAACTGGGCAGAAAGCAAAAGCTTATACATTAAAATTTTTGTCCGATAACGAATCCAACCTACTACTGCAGTGCTGTGTTGGACGCAATGGTATTTGCTGTGCACGTTTGATCTCCTAGCACGGTATTTGTTTCTAAACCAGTGGTCAGTGAGCCGTAGAAAGGAATGCGTGCTAACAGCGCACGCAAGCTAAACTATGCAGCTGCAACATTTCCCTCTAGTCAATTTATAATATTGCATTCTGTACACCAAAATTAACATCAGTGTCGCTGAAAGCATCCCAAACTGGTCACCTGTTAGTGGCCGAAGAATATCGCTTTAAACTGATTATTTAATTAATGAGGTGAATATGAAAATTTACATGAGAATTTACAGCAAGATAAGGCGTTTGTTACAAAATAATAGAATCCTGGTTTTCAAAATCTTCAGAAACAGTGAACGTGAAACCATTTTATTAAAATTCCACGTAATTTGTAGAAAGGAAATGGCAGAAATTGTTAGCGAGATTACGAGAGTCAAATATATATCACCTGATAGCATCGTCAGCGGTATCACCTGATAGCATCTCCGCTGATATTGAGAATATAATCTCTAATCTATTAGTTACTTCTGTGCTCTTATACTGTCACTTGCAATATTAATGGCGAAGGCATTATTCGCTGCGGAACTGACATAGATTGCTATTTGCTAATCAAAAAGTGGCTCAAAAACTGTAATCTGGAAAAGTGTTTATTCATGAGAGTCATCTGACTTTTCTTTCCAGTCGACCAGCAGATGGCAGAAAGAAACTGAAAAGCAACTTTAGAAGATAATAAGGGATGAGGTGTCGTTTATTTACCAGGACCAATCAATAAATAATGCCCAAAAATTTTTTTCTCAGTATATTCTTAACAGCTAGAATTTGATGACGATATCAATCAATATATTTTCTTTTGCGTCTGCTGTCTTTCTACAAATTCTCCATCACGTTCTGTGGCCTTAGCACCATGTTGTGCAATAGCACGTTTTCCTTCTGGCAAAAGCTCTTGTCCTACTCTCGTAGCTATGTTTACCTTTCGTCTATCACGCTCTCATCAACTTCAAAATGTGTTCCACGTAAAGAATCCAAACTAGCCCCAACAGAAGGAGCTCCGAGATCGCCAGGTCTGGCCTACAGTGTGGATGAAGCAGTGATGTCAAACCCAATTTGATCCGTGTACGAGTGCGCACTGTTGCGTCGGAACAAGATTTCGTTTAGATTGTTATTAGATTTAAAATATCAGAAACGTGTTCCTGAATGTGTTCAGAGTCTTCACATATGCCTCTTAATTAATGCTATTTTCAATAATAGCGTTAATCGCAGTGGGAGACAATATTACGATCTTCCCCATTGAAACGATTGCAAAAGACGGAATTAACAAATTCTGCCTTTTCTGAGACTCACTCCATTTCTGGTGCTAGTATGGTCCATGAGCGGTTTGTAGATAATTTTCATTCGTTTACTGATGTACCGTAAAACTACTCTATTCTGGAACTTGTGACAACGATGCGCTCTAACATATTATTACTATATATTGGAACTCGGGTCAGCATTCAACACATAGTACTCCTACAGTGTGTTCTTGCACACTGCTGCCGTTAGTGATGGAAATTACAAGAACGTGCATTTCATTTGAGCTGGTCACAAATCTGTTTTGTTTCTAGGAGGAAATAAACGATTGTAGACGTCTCGAAAACCATCTGTTACTGCTGATGAATATGAAGAGTTCGCTAACAGAAAGTAAAATGATATAAGTAAGATATACACAAAGCGCCAAAGAAACTGGTACACCTGCCTAATATCGCGTAGGGCCCCCGCGAACACGCCGAAGTGCCTCAACACGGCGAGGCAAGGATTCGGCTAATGTCTGAAGAAGTTCTGGAGAAAACTGACACCAGAATCCTGCAGAGCTGTCCGTAAATCCGTAAGGGTAAGAGGGGTTGGCGATCTCTTCTGAACGGCACGTTGCAAGGCATCCCAGGTACGATCAGTAGTGTTCATGTCCGGGGAGTCTGGTGGCCAGCGGAAGTGTTTCAACGAAGAAGTGTTTGTTCTTGGAGCCACTCTGCAGCAATTCTGGACGTGTGCGGTGTCGCATTGTCCTGCTGGAATTCCCCTAGTCCATCGGAATGCACAATGGACATAATGGATGCAAGTGGTCACACAGGATGCTTACGTACGTATCACGTCTTAGAGTTTCATCTAGACGTATCAAGCGGCCCATATGACTCAAGCTGCACACGCCCCACACCATTACAGAGCCTCCACCAGCCTGAACAGTCCCCTGCTGACGTGCAGAATCCATAGATTCATGAGGGTGTCTCCATATCCGTGTTCGTCCATTCGCTCGATACAATTTGAAACAAGACTCGTCTGACCAGGCAACATGTTTCCCATCAACAGCCAAATATCGATATATCGATATAGACGGGCCCAGGCGAGACGTAAAGCTTTGTGTCGTTCATTGAACAAGGGTACTCAACTGGGCCTTCGGCTCCGAAAGCCCATATCGATGAAGTTTCTGACACTTGTTGATGGCCCAGCATTGAGATCTGGAGCAATTTGCGGCATGGTTCCACTTCTGTCACGATGAACGATTATCTTCAGTTGTCGTTCGTAACGTTCTTGCAGGATCTTTTTCCGACCGCAGCGATGTCGGAGATTCAGTGTTTTACCGGGTCCTGATATTAACGGTACACTCGTGAAAAGGTCACGCTGAAAAATCCCCACTTCATTGCTGCCTCGAAGCTACTGTATCTCATCGCTCGTGTGCCGACTATAACAACATGTTCAAATTCACTTAAATCTGGATAACCTGTCATTGTGGCAGCAGTAACCGGTTTATTAATTGCGCCAGACACTTGTTGTCTTATGTAGTCGTTGCCAACCGCAGCGCCGTATTCTGCCTGCTTACATATCTCTGTATTTGAATACGAATGCCTATACAGGTTCTTTGCTGCTTCAGTATATATGGAGACCGTTCTGTATAAGAGTTAAATTTTACAAAAAATTTCTTCAGCCATTATAAAGCGAAAGCAGTCAAGTCTGCGGATTACAGGTGTAACTGTGTGGCAGCAGCAATATTTGCCAAAACAACTGAAGTTATAGAAAATAAGTGTCATTAATGAAATAAGGGAAATTTGTTAATGATTTTGCAAACAAGACGAAGTTTTATTGAGCAGTATAACTTTGTTTCGAAATACAACGTACAGTAGCTCAGAATGTCGTATAAAACGTATCAAGGCTTTGTTTTCTCTCATACCGTTGAAATCGTATGTAAATGTCAAGAGTTTGAAATAACTACCTTGCTTACATGATATTGTGTTAAGGGCGTTTTGAGCTGTTTTATATGACACGATTTCCATGGACAAATCCGTAAATAAGTGTACAAAGTTCTGTTTACTTTTACTACTTCATGCAATTTAGGATTTTCCATGATCAGCCCATCTCTGTGACAAATGAATTTACTCTGCCTGTCTTCATAACACGATGTTGTTTTGCGATGAGGGGGTATGTGACAATTAACATTTCATATTCGAAACCTATTGTTCATATGAAAACTTTATTGTCAACAAAATTAAAGGATAAAAGTTACATATGTCATAATGTACATTTGTATAAGGTTTACTTACAAAAGATATTAAAATCGTCAGAAAGTTTTCGAATTTTACGGTAGGTGATACCTAAATTGTTTAGCATTTGTCACCAGACTGGTAAATAAAATTTTACTTTTGAATTCATTTAGCGAATTGTTATCTATACACTCTGTTAAGGAGCAAAGAGAATCATCCTAATGAACTAAGATGAAAACCTTTGAGCAAACATTAATCTTCTTAGCTATGACGAAATCTGCCACACGTGAACTCGTAATATTATGCGAAGCCAAATATTTTCCGAGTACAGTGCACCATCACACTTCAGCACATCTCTGCTTATTTTGTCATATCGTTAGAAGCCGCCTTCGGTGAATAAATCTTCCCACTTCCTTAAGCTAACTGTTATTCGTTGTTTGGACGTTCTTAAGGTGTTTGATGGTTTGCTGACTCGGACGATTACAGCAGCGGGCTGTCAATCAGCGGATGTTTTGACGTGGCTAAAGGAGCTGGCGTCAGGCTCAGACAGAAAAGAAAACAAAGACAGAGGCGTGTAGTGAAGAATGACAGCGAAAATACAGAGTTGAGATAGCGGTTTCTCTTCCAAGACGATACGAGCCTGCCACGTAGGCACTGCTTACACTGACTGGCATTATTATTTTTATTACACAGAGATGAACCAAAACATAATGACCACCAGCTTAATAGCTTGTTTGTCCATCCCTGGAACGAAATACATCACTGATTCTACGTATCAGGGATCCGGCTGTTTGTTGGTAGGTTTTTGGGGGTATGTGGCATTACATGTCTACGCACAGATCATGTAATTCGCGTAAACAATGGGCCGCAGATATGCATACGAGGTGGTAACGTCCGGTACCGACCCAGATGGGTTCCAAAGGAGTTACGTCAGGCGAATCTGGTCGCCGAGTCCTCAATGTGAATTCACTGTAGTGCTTCTCAAAACACTGAAAGATGACATCCCCGTTGGGGAAGACATCAAGCATGAATGAATGCTGGTGGCTCGCAGCTGTCAGCGTGTTTTCGATTAGTACCACAGGTTCCGTGAAAGTGCAGGAGAATGTCCCCCTTAGCATAACACTGTTCCCACTAGCCTGCGTCCGTTGCTCGCTGTATGTTTCGAGCCGCTGTTCACCTCGGTGACGGCGTTTGTAGAGACGACCATCGACTAGCATAGCAAAAATTTTATTCACCCGTAGAGCCGACACGTTTCCATTGATCGATAGTCGCATTCCGACGGTCCCGTGTCCACTGCAACAGTAATTGACGATGTCATTTGTCCAACATATAACTCGTAAGGGTGGTCTGCTGTGGAGCTCCATGTCCAACACTGTACGATGAACGGTGTACTCCGAAATATTTGTTGCGTGCACCAGCATTGTGCTCTTTGCGCAGAGATGCCAGAGATTACTGTCTATCCTAATTACAGAGCAGACAAGCATCCGAATACTACATTCTGTGAAGAGTCGTGGACGTCTAGCCATTTAGCGCCTAGTGATTGTTTCACTGTCCTACCTTTTTCCCTCGATGCTCACTACAGTAGCACGTGAACATTCGAACAGCTTCGCCGTTTTCGAGATACTCGTTCATAGGTTCTGTGCAATAACGATGATCTGCCCTTTGTCAAAATCACTTATCTCACAAGGGAACCTCCCAATCGCACCCCCTCAGATTTAGTTATAAGTTGGCACAGTGGATAGGTCTTGAAAAACTGAACACAGATCAATCGAGAAAACAGGAAGAAGTTGTGTGGAACTATGAAAAAAATAAGCAAAATTTACAAACTGAGTAGTCCATGCAAATGATAGGCAACATCTAGGATAATCTGAACTCAGGAGCGCCGTGGTCCTGTGGTTAGCGTGAGCAGCTGCGGAATGAGAAGTCCTGGGTTCAAGTCCTCCCTCGAGAGAAAAGTTTACTTTCCTTATTTTCGCAAAGTGATGATCTGTCCGTTCGTTCATTGACGTCTCTGTTCACTGTAATAAGTTAAGTGTCTGTGTTTTGCGACCGCACCGCAAAACCGTGCGATTAGTAGAAGAAAGGACGTGCCTCTCCAGTGGGAACCGAAAACATTTGATTGCAGGGTCATAGGTCAACCGATTCCTCCACAAGAAAACGCGTCTGATATATTCTATACGGCACTGGTGACGGAATTTGCGTCACATGACAGGACTATGTTGTCGACCCACCTAACTTGTACACTTGGCCAATGGATAAAAAGATTCTTCTACCTTGCCCGATTTAGGTTTTCTTGTGGATGTGATAATCGCTCCCAAAAAAGTGATGAAAACATAGGAGTTTGTCAGATAATAATTGTCTGAAAATAAAAGATTAAACTTTTCACTAGAGGGAAGACTTGAACCAAGGACCTCTCGTTCCGCAGCTGCTCACGCTAACCACGGGACCATGGCGCCCCTGAGGTGACATTCTCCTAGATGTTGCCTATATGGCCATGGACTACTCAGTTTGTATATTTTGCTTATTTTTTTCATTGTTACACACAACTTCTTCCTGTTTTCTCGATTGTTCTGTGTTCAGTTTTTCAGGGCTATTCACTGTACCAACTTATAACTAAATCTGAGGGGGGTGCGATGGGGAGGTTCCATTGTCAGTGAATTTCTCCATGTGCAGCCCATATCTTTGCTAGGGTGATCCCCCATCCGTGTCTGCTTTGTTTACATACTTTTGTCACCGCGCCACACGTCCACAGCGCAACAAGGCGCAGTACATCCGATGGCGTACGAAGTCGTTTAAAGAAACATCTACGATTCGACAACATATACGAGGGTTGCCCAGTAAATAATGCCCCATATTTTTTTTCTCCGAAATAAAAAATATTAGAAATGTGACACTTTAGGTGCGAGTTATTTGAAGTTTCCCGCGTGTGTACGCAAAGTTTAAATTTCCTCCGACAGAGAGCGGTGGTGTAGGAATGTTCTAAAATGGCGTCTGCAAGTGACATCCGTCAGAAACAACGTGCAGTGATTGAATTTCTCGTAGCAGAGGAAGAAACCGTGGGCAATATTCATAAACGCTTGTGCAACGTCTACGGAACATCTGCAGTCGATAGGAGTACTGTTAGTCGCTGGGCACAGAGGGTGAAAGCATCAGAGGGCGGTGCTGCGGAGCTCCGAGATTTGCCGCGGTCGGGAAGGCCTCCCACGGCTGTCACGCCTGACATGTTGCAGCGGGCTGATGTTCTCATTCGACGGGATCGACGCGTTACGACTCGACAATTGGCACTAGAGTTGTCAGTAAGCAAAGGAAGTGTGGATGTGATTATCAATCAGCTTGGATACTCAAAAGTGTGTGCAAGATGGGTTCCTCGGTGTCTTACTGTCGATCACAAATCCCAAAGAAAAGACATTTCTTTCGATTTGTTGCGACGCTTTCACGTTGACGGGGAGGCCTTTTCGTCACGGATTGTGACAGGTGATAAAACTTGGGTGCATCATTTTGAGCCCGAAACAAAAAGACAATCGATGGAATGGCGTCATGCTTATTCTCCACAGAAGAAAAAATTCAAAACAGTTCCTTCAGCCGGAAAAGTCATGATGACTGTGTTTTGGGATTGCGAGGGCGTAATTCTCATTGATGTGATGCCAAAAGGCAGTACCATTAATTCAGAGGCTTATGTCAAAACATTAGACAAACTTAAGCAGCGCTTCCGGCGCCTTGGGCGTCATGTTAACCCACAGGATGTTTTGATTCAGCATGATAACGCTCGTCCTCACACAAGTTTGAGGACTTGTGAACACATCGCGAAACTGGGTTGGATAGTGTTACCCCATCCACCCTACAGCCCCGATTTGTCTCCTTCAGACTTTCACTTGTTTGGGCCAATGAAGAATTTCATTCGTGGAACACGTTTTGCCGATGACGAAGAAGTGATTCACGAAGTGACAACCTGGCTCCGTAGGCAAAGATTTTTACCGGCAGGGAATACACGCTCTTGTGTCTCGCTGGAAAATGGCCGTCGAACTTGAAGGAGATTATGTGGAAAAATAAAGCAAGTAGACAAAACATCAGTCTTTCACATATGTAAATTTGATTGTTGTGGAATAAATACTTCTGGAGAAAAAAAATATGGGGCATTATTTACTGGGCAACCCTCGTAAAATTGTGTTGTTACTAAGATTTACGTTCTGCGAGTTCCTAATCGCTCATTAGTGCACAAATTTAGAAAGAACGGCCCATTACAGTTAAGGAGTATCGATTTATAACTTTCATGCACCAGTAGCGAAGTACAGGTGAAACACATATAAATCGTCTGCCTTTGTTGATCTGCGTTCTTAAACTTACGTAGTGCTGAGTGGAAAAAGTTATGGTTCTTGCCCTAGTAGGTCACGTTGCTAGACGCAATGTCGTCCGAATGACAACAGAAGTAAAAATCTTTAAACTGTCCATCGAAAGAGTGTTCATCTTTTGCGTAAAGGAAGTGAACAACAGGCTTCGCCAGCCCGAAGTTTTTTGGAAAGGAAGCTAAGGCTTTCCAATCTCTGATCTGTATATGACGACCTCACATTTGTACAAGAGACGAAGCACTGGACGATGAATTCGTTTAAACTACACGAAAAATCCACAGAAAATGCACACGGAAGGAAGTTAAGGGTCTGAAGGTCTAATGACGATGGTTTTATTTGTTTCCAGATGTCAGATAGGAAAGAGAAGGGAAAGGAGATCGTACCTCCGTTTTAGAAGGGACCGTCCGTGCATCCAGACGTATTAAAGCATACCTTGGTCCTGCGGAGGATCCATTCAAGGAGGGTTACAGCTTTTTTTTATGTACATACTCGCTCAGCGCTGACTCAGTAGCGAGCCAAGGTGTGCATAGAACCTTCAAAAAAAGCTACAACTGCATTTGAAAAAAAATCTTCAAATGTGTGTGAAATCTTATGGGACTTAACTGCTAAAGTCATTAGTCCCTATGCTTACACACTACTTAACCTAAATTATCCTAAGTATAAACACACAGACCCAACCCCAAGGGGGGACTCGAACCTCTGCCAGTACCAGCCGCACAGTCCATGACTGCAGTGCCTTAGACCAACTGCATTTGAAGATTTTATCTTGGTAGACGGGGATGAAATTTCGATTTCAACATGAAATTCATTCGGCATAATAACCTGGAACATTTTCATTTGTTTGACATTTCTGGCAGTGAAAAGTCTACATTTTACTTACATGCATTCGTTAAAATCGGCTTAGAAAAATTACAGATGACGTCAATCTATATGCTTGGCCAAGGATTTGCATCCACAAGTTCAGTGTACTAAACGCTGTCCAAAATTTATCCATTTCCCAGAAATTGCGCACTATTGTGGTGGCCAGTGAGGAATAAGTAAGGCAGAAATACAGGTTTTTATTTAACAGCCTTGGATCGCTAAGTCTTTATAAATATTACTGTTTTCAGATGACAAACAATCCATTTCCAAAGGAAAAATGTCGTTTAAGTACATCAGTATCATATAGCACTTACAGAGGAACACATTTTCATCCTGGGTACGAAGTAACGCATCAATTTTAGCATCAAGAAGCCTCGACATGTGAAAACGTAGGTAGCACATGCGTCAACAATTCATAAAGTAGTTGATGAACATGAGTCAACAGTCACACTACATAGGATGCCCTGAGTATGACTCCAATGTCGCATCGAGAATAAGTATATTTGACTTTGTACATGTCATATGAAGTCAATAGTTTAGTGTGCTTAAGTGGCATTTTATTTAGTTTTTAGAGGGATCTGAAGACGGCTTGTCTGTAAGAATAATCAGGTAATACCTGGAATACACATCGCATTTCCAAACCACTAAGTAGAAACGGAAGGGGAAAGGAAGCGAAAAGCTGACGGTTGATATTCAATTATTAGACAGGTATCCATAAAGACAAACAAGCAAAGGGTGGAGTTCCTATAGTTATCAAGAGAACCTTAGCAAAAAATTATAAGAATTGGAATGCAGAAGATGAGCGTGCTATAAAAGTAAAGCTTGAAGTGAAAGTTTATAAGGTAGTTGTAATTCGAGTGTACGCTCCATCACATTATGATAAAGTCAATGCCAACGATGAGCATGATGAGAAATTAAGATAAGTATTGGACACTATCAGCAGCAGGAAGGTTCTTTTAGGCGATTGGTCTAATGGTCATGTTGGGACCACACTAATGGATGTAGATGTTAGTTATAATGCTGAATTATGTCGAGGCATATGTCAGTAACATTCACTATCGATTGAAATGGTTAATTTAAACATAAAGATATGTAGAGAGCACTATTGTTTAAACTGGTACAAAACATTAGTCATAGGGAACCAAATGTCAATGTGGAGGCTCCAGCGCTGCCGGGATAGGTAGGCTGACGTGGCAGTAGTGTGATTAGGGTTAAACATAGACGCAGAGGAATGCATGATAAGCAATCTTCAGAAGTTCCAAGATTGCTGATGAGCGTTGCAATGGAATAGGGACAGGGTGTCCCGTAGTAGTTGGTTTTGATTTTAATTTTACTTGACTCTTGTCACTTTCTTTAATTTCTACAGTTTCCTGTTGATAAGATTGTAGGATTATGCTGTAGATATTTAATATCATATATTACTAGCGGCACTTTCCGGTTCCACACGGGTAGCATTAAGTATCTACGATAAGACAACTTGACTGGTGTAACGAATTTAGTTTGGGAGCCGAGAATAAAATTCAGAGAACAGTGTTAAGTAAGTGAATGTCATCACTTTCATATTAGTTACACCCTGAAAGCAGCTCACAGCAGGAAGGTTGTCTGGAGGCATGAATGGTTACTGCTCGATACTGAAATGCCATATGTCGTGGCATCTCATGACAGTGGTAGGAACACACCGTAAGTAATACGTGTACAACACAAGGTAAATGTTGTATGCGAATCATGGGTGTATGTGTGTGTGAGTTATTCAATACACTATGTGATCAAAAATATCCAGACACCTGGCTGAAAATGACTTACAAGTTCGTGGCGCCCTCCATCGGTAATTCTGGAATTCAGTATGGTGTTGGTCCACCTTTAGCCTTTATGACAGCTTCCACTGTCGCAGTCATACGTTCAATCAGGTACTGGAAGGTTTATTAGGGAAATGGCAGCCCATTCTTCACGGAGTGCTGCACTGAGGAGAGGCATTGATGTCTGTCGGTGAGGCCTGGTAGGAAGTCGGCGCCGGCCGCCATGGCCTAGCGGTTCTAGGCGCTTCAGTCCGGAACCGCGTTGCTGCTGCGGTCGCGGATTCGAATCCTGCCTCGGGAATGGATGTGTGTGATGTCCTTAGGTTAGTTAGGTTTAAATAGTTCTAAGTCTAGGGGACTGATGACCTCCAATGTTAAGTCCCACAGTGCTTAGAGCCATTTGAACCATTTGAACGAAGTCGACGTTCCAAAACATCCCGAAGGAGTTCTATAGGATTCAGGTCAGGACTCTGTGCAGGCCAGTCCATCAAAGGGATTTTACTGTCGTGTAACCACTCCACCACAGGCCATGCATTATGAACAGGTGCTAGATCGTGTTGAAAAATGCAATCGCCATCCTCGAATTGCTCTTCAACAGTGGGAAGCAAGAAGGTGCTTAAAACATCAGTGCATCCCTGTGCTGTGATAGTGCCACACAAAAAAAAGAGGTGCAAGCCCCCTCCATGAAAAAGACGACCACACCACCACCGCCTCCGAATTTTACTGTTGGCACTACACACGCTGACAGATGAAGTTGATCGGTCATTAGCCATACCCACACTCTGCCATCGGATCGCATCATTGTGTACAAGGTTTTACACTGTTCAGTCGTTCAATGTTTACGCTTCTCACATCAAGCGAGGCGTCGTTTGACTATTACCAACGTGATGTGTGGCTTATGAGCAGCCGCTCGAAGATGAATTCCAAGTTTTACTACCTCCCGCCTAACTGCCATAGCATTTGCAGAGGATCCTGACGCAGTTCGGAATACCTGGGTGATGGTTTGCATAGATGTCTGCCTATTACACATTACGACCCTCTTCAACTGTCGGCGATCTGTCATTCAACAGACGAGGTCGGCCTGTATGCTTTTGTACCTGTGTTTCCCTCCGCGTTTCCACTTCACTATCACATCGGGAACAGTGAACCTATGGATGTTTAGGAGCGTGAAAATCTCACATATAGACGTATTACACAAGGACGCCCAATCACCTGACCCCGTCCGAAGTCAGTGAGTTCCACGGAGTGCCCCATTCTGCTCTCTCACGATGACTAATGACTACTGAGGTCGCTAATATGGAGTACTTAGCAGTAAGCGGTAGCACAATGACCCTAATATGAAAAAGTTTTCTGGTTGGTGTCAGAATACTTTTGATCACATAGTGCATGTATCGGAAGCTGGCTGATGTGGTACAAATAAAAGAAAAAAAAGAAGAGACATGGATGACATACCCGTTTAGCTCGTCTTACAACATTCCTCTTGTGAACCATACGCAGTGCAATGCGTTGTTGAGACACTGCCAGAATTCTTTTATGGCAGACTTCTTTGCCATACCACGCAAATAATCGTGTCCAGATTTAAATTTCATTCAAGGAATGCACAAAGCTGGAAACTGAGTCGTTTGCTGCGATGCTGAAAGAACGTACCATATGTAAAAGAAGCAAAGTTGCCGAAGTTCTTTTTCGGAAAACGTTTTACTTCAAGCATAAAAAATGAAACACATATTTTGGATTCATTATGAAGTTGCTGTGAAACGACTGCAGCAAAACTGTAGGTTAAAAACATTGTATCGCAGCACAGCCTCATTCGGAATAAAGAAAAGTGTGAAGTTATTCACATGAGTACTAAATCAGCTAAATTTCGATTATGCGAAAAGTCACACAAATTTGAAGGCTGTAAATTCAACTAAATACTTAGGGATTATAATTACGAATAACCTAAATTGGAACGATCACATAGATAATATTGTGGGTAGAGCAAACCAAAGACTGCGATTCATTGGCAGAACACTTAGAAGGAGCAACAGGTCTACTAAAGAGACTGCTTGCACGACGCTTGTCCGCCCTGTTCTGGAGTATTGCTGTGCTGTGTGGGATCCGCATCAGGTGGGACTGACGGATGACAACGAAAAAGTACAAATAAGGGCAGCTCGTTTTGTATTATTATGAAATAGGGGAGATAGTTTCACAGACATGATACGTGAATTAGAGTGGCAATTATTAAAACAAAAGCGTTTTTCGTTGCGAAGAGATCTTCTCATGAAATTTCAATCACCAGTTTTCTCCTCCGATTGCGAAAATATTCTGTTGGCACCCACCTACATAGGGAGAAGTGATCACCACGATAAAATAAGAGAAATCAGGGCTCGCACAGAAAAATTTAAGTGGTCGTTTTTCCCGCGTGCCGATCGAGAGTGGAACGGTAGAGAGACCTGCTTGAAGGTGGTTCATTGAACCCTCTGCCAGGCACTTTATTGTGAATAGCAGAGTAATCATGTAGATGTAGATGGCTGTCTTTTCGTTATTGCTTACATTTATGGGATACTTCGAAGCTGAGTAACTCACTCTCCATTGTTCGAACAATTTTTAATGAAATAAAACTGATTTACTCAGTCACTTTCCATTATTCGAAGAATTTGTAATGAATTAAAAGTGTGAATCATGACTGGTAATCTCAGTGAAGCAGAAACTGGAAGTCTGAAAATGTTTTTGCATTTCGAAAAGCGCCCCTCAAATATCTTTAGAGGTATTCCGAATTTTTGTGTATTCATCAGCAAGCAATTTCTGAATCTCATTAAAAAAAGGCGTGACCATGACTTTATGCTCTTTATTTAGTTCTAAATACCTTTCTATCTAGTGGAGGATTTGTTTACCGGTCTTCTGTATAATTTGAAATAATTGAAACGAATTTTTCGCCCTACCGCGCAGAGAACTGGGTTCGCATGTATGTTTGACTTAAGGAAAGCAGAAAACTGACGGCTGAGTCATCTGCTGCGTTGCTGCAAAACTTATTTATGAACGAAGTAAAGTTGCATGACATGCTGTGTTTTACTCTATGCATAAATACAGTGACGGTAGACAAATTCGCAACAGCACGAAGGAGTTGTGCGACATGAACGGTAGTTGGCAGGCGTGAAAGATGATGCCTATTAAAATTTCGCACCAGTCGCAAAGAGTGGCGCTAATAGCTCCACAATGAGGATGCGTATAATGTTTACTTTAAATACGCACCGAAATGTCGTGAGCATCAGCTACCTATGAGATAGGTCGTGGTAAGATGATGATAGACAAGAGTGCCTTTAATACGGCGAAGGCACCAGAGGTTGAAGGAAGCTGTGTAATAGGGCTACGTAGAGCTGGATATACCTTCTGCGATATTGCAGGAAGACTTGACAGAAATGTAGCCCTTGTAATGACTACTGGAGGAGGTGGTCACAGGAATGTACCGTTGCAAGAAGAGCGGGCTCCTGACGGCCAAGTGACACTACCGAGAGGGAAGACCATGGTGTTCGGCGGATGACTCTGCGCGTCGTAATGCACGTGCAGCAGCAAATTGAGCCGCAGTTGGAGCCACAGTGACACATCGAACAGTTACAAATCTATTACTTTGAGGACAGCTCCGAACCAGTAGCCCAATGCCGTGCATTACACTAACCCGAGAACACAGCCATTTGCGACTTAGTGCTGAAAAGCGAAAAATACTTGGTACACAGGGTGAAGGTCAGTTGTGTTTTCTGATAAAAGCTGGTTGTGTTTCGGTACCAGTGAAGGCCGTGTGTTGCTTAAGAGGAGGCCAGCTGAGGGCCTGCGACCAACCTGTCTGCGTGCTGGACACAGTGGACCTACATCTGGAGTTATGGTCTGGTGTCGATTTCGTATGACCGCAGCAGCGCTCTGTTGACTATCCCACACACCTTGAACGCAAAATTATACGTCAGTCTGGCGATTCGACTTGATGTGCTACCATTCATGAACAGCATTCTATGGGATGGTTTCCAACAGGATAACGCCAGTCCACATACCGCTGTTGTAAACCAACATGCTCTACAGTGTGTCGACATGTTGACGGCCTGCTCGATCACCTGATCTGTCTCCAATCGAGCACATATCGGACGACAACTACAGCGTCATCCAAAACCAAGATGAACGGTCCCTGCAAGTGCAACAGGTATGGAACTTCATTGCACAAACTCAAATGCGGCACCTGTACAATGTTTGCATGCTTGTATTCAAGATTCTGGTGGTTGCGCCGGATATTAATGTACTGGCACTTCACATTTGCATTGGCTTTTCTCGTGCTTACATTAACCTTACATTAACATATACATGGAAGAACCCTGGAGATACTAAAAGGTATCAGATAGATTATATAATGGTAAGACAGAGATTTAGGAACCAGGTTTTAAATTGTAAGACATTTCCAGGGGCAGATGTGGACTCTGACCACAATCTATTGGTTATGACCTGTAGATTAAAACTGAAGAAACTGCAAAAAGGTGGGAATTTAAGGAGATGGGACCTGGATAAACTAAAAGAACCAGAGGTTGTACAGAGATTCAGGGAGAGCATAAGGGAGCAATTGACAGGAATGGGGGAAATAAATACAGTAGAAGAAGAATGGGTAGCTTTGAGGGATGAAGTAGTGAAGGCAGCAGAGGATCAAGTAGGTAAAAAGACGAGGGCTAGTAGAAATCCTTGGCTAACAGAAGAAATATTGAATTTAATTGATGAAAGGAGAAAATATAAAAATGCAGTGAGTGAAACAGGCATAAAGGAATACAAACGTCTCAAAAATGAGATCGACAGGAAGTGCAAAATGGCTAAGCAGGGATGGCTAGAGGACAAATGTAAGGATGTAGAGGCCTATCTCACTAGGGGTAAGATAGATACCGCCTACAGGAAAAATAAAGAGACCTTTGGAGATAAGAGAACGACTTGTATGAATATCAAGAGCTCAGATGGAAACCCAGTTCTAAGCAAAGAAGGGAAAGCAGAAAGGTGGAAGTAGTATATAGAGGGTCTATACAAGGGCGAGGTACTTGAGGACAATATTATGGAAATGGAAGAGGATGTAGATGAAGATGAAATGGGAGATATGATACTGCGTGAAGAGTTTGACAGAGCACTGAAAGACCTGAGTCGAAACAAGGCCCCGGGAGTAGACAATATTCCATTGGAACTACTGACGGCCGTGGGAGAGCCAGTCCTGACAAAACTCTACCATCTGGTGAGCAAGATGTATGAAACAGGCGAAATACCCTCAGACTTCAAGAAGAATATAATAATTCCAATCCCAAAGAAAGCAGGTGTTGACAGATGTGAAAATTACCGAACTATCAGCTTAATAAGTCACAGCTGCAAAATACTAACACGAATTCTTTACAGACGAATGGAAAAACTAGTAGAAGCCAACCTCGGGGAAGATCAGTTTGGATTCCGTAGAAACACTGGAACACGTGAGGCAATACTGACCTTACGACTTATCTTAGAAGAAAGATTAAGGAAAGGCAAACCTACGTTTCTAGCATTTGTAGACTTAGAGAAAGCTTTTGACAATGTTGACTGGAATACTCTCTTTCAAATTCTAAAGGTGGCAGGGGTAAAATACAGTGAGCGAAAGGCTATTTACAATTCGTACAGAAACCAGATGGCAGTTATAAGAGTCGAGGGACATGAAAGGGAAGCAGTGGTTGGGAAGGGAGTAAGACAGGGTTGTAGCCTCTCCCCGATGTTGTTCAATCTGTATATTGAGCAAGCAGTAAAGGAGACAAAAGAAAAATTCGGAGTAAGTATTAAAATTCATGGAGAAGAAATAAAAACTTTGAGGTTCGCCGATGACATTGTAATTCTGTCAGAGACAGCAAAGGACTTGGAAGAGCAGTTGAATGGAATGGTCAGTGTCTTGAAAGGAGGATATAAGATGAACATCAACAAAAGCAAAACAAGGATAATGGAATGTAGTCTAATTAAGTCGGGTGATGCTGAGGGAATTAGATTAGGAAATGAGGCACTTAAAGTAGTAAAGGAGTTTTGCTATTTGGGGAGCAAAATAACTGATGATGGTCGAAGTAGAGAGGATATAAAATGTAGGCTGGCAATGGCAAGGAAAGCGTTTCTGAAGAAGAGAAATTTGTTAACATCCAGTATTGATTTAAGTGTCAGGAAGTCATTTCTGAAAGTATTCGTATGGAGTGTAGCCATGTATGGAAGTGAAACATGGACGATAAATAGTTTGGACAAGAAGAGAATAGAAGCTTTCGAAATGTGGTGCTACAGAAGAATGCTGAAGATTAGATGGGTAGATCACATAACTAATGAGGAAGTATTGAATAGGATTGGGGAGAAGAGAAGTTTGTGGCACAACTTGACCAGAAGAAGGGATCCGTTGGTAGGACATGTTCTGAGGCATCAAGGGATCACCAATTTAGTATTGGAGGGCAGCGTGGAGGGTAAAAATCGTAGAGGGAGACCAAGAGATGAATACACTAAGCAGATTCAGAAGGATGTAGGTTGCAGTAGGTACTGGGAGATGAAAAAGCTTGCACAGGATAGAGTAGCATGGAGAGCTGCATCAAACCAGTCTCAGGACTGAAGACAACAACAACAACAACATTAACCTGTGGTGCTCAAACTTTAATCAGTTAAATATGTTAAGTAGGGAAATGTATTCGCGAGAGTTCAATATTCTACATTAGTTACTTCTTGGTGTTGGACTCTTTTTCCGTAAGAGTAAGTCCATCTTCTCGTTATCACTCCCTCTTACCTTCTTCCCCCTGCCACTGTGCATTTCCTCCTTTTCCACCTTTTATGTCCCACCACCCCCTCACCCACTGACATTGCGCTTTGTTTATTGTTATTGCAAGTTCGGTCTCTGTAGTAATATTGTAATCGTAGTAATACTGTAATCATTAGCCGATAAGGCACAATACAACTTTCCTGTTAGCTGACAACGTTTCTTATATTAAGAAGATATAGCCCATATGTCGAGGGACATGAAAGGGAAGTAGTGGTTGCGAAGGGAGTGAGACAGGGTTGTAGCCTATCCCCGATGTTATTCAATCTGTGTATTGAGCAAGCAGTAAAGGAAACAAAAGAAAAATTCGGAATAGGTATTAAAATCCATGGAGA
Source organism: Schistocerca serialis cubense (assembly GCF_023864345.2). NCBI lineage: Eukaryota > Metazoa > Arthropoda > Insecta > Orthoptera > Acrididae > Schistocerca > Schistocerca serialis. The sequence goes on along the minus strand of NC_064642.1, from coordinate 620,872,467 downwards.
AGAAATAAAAACTTTAAGGTTCGCCGATGACATTGCAATTCTGTCAGAGACAGCAAAGGACTTGGAAGAGCAGTTGAACGGAATGGACAGTGTCTTCAAAGGAGGATATAAGATGAACAACAGCAAAATCAAAACAAGGATAATGGAATGTAGTCAAGTGAACTCGGGTGATGCTGAGGGAATTACATTAGGAAATGAGACACTTAAAGTAGTAAAGGAGTTTTGCTATTTGGGGAGCAATATAACTGATGATGGTAGAAGTAGAGAGGATATAAAATGTAGACTGGCAATGGCAAGGAAAGCGTTTCTGAAGAAGAGAAATTTGTTAACATTGAGTATAGATTTAAGTGTCAGGAAGTCATTTCTGAAAGTATTTGTATGGAGTGTAGCCACGTATGGAAGCGAAAAATGGACGATAAAAAGTTTGGCGAAGAAGAGAATAGAAGCCGTTGAAATGTGGTGCTACAGAAGAATGCTGAAGATTAGATGGGTAGATCACATAACTAATGAAGAGGTACTGAATATAACTGGGGAGAAGAGGAGTATGAGGCACAACTTGACTAGGGATCGGTTGGTAGGACATGTTCTGAGGCATCAAGGGATCACCAATTTAGTATTGGAGGACGGAGTGGAGGGTAAAAATCGTAGAGGGAGACCAAGAGATGAATACACTAAACAGATTCAGAAGGATGTAGGTTGCTGCAGGTACTGGGAGATGAAGAAGCTTGCACAGGGTAGAGTAGCATGGAGATGGAGAGCTACATCAAACCAGTCACTAAACTGAAGACCACCACCACAACACCAACAACAACATGTAATAAAAATATACAGTCAGTATCTGTTCATACGTAATAATGTTTCCCCTTTACGTATTGTTTTTTATTTATATACCTTGTATATTAAGAGGAGGTATATAAAAAGTCGCGTTATGCAAATGGAACGTTGTTGTCAAAATTTCAAAGCAATTGGTGAAGAACTTTGGGAGATTTAAGATTTTAATAAACGAAATTAAAATTTTTATTTATAAAGATAAAATATAGCATTGAAAGAAATATGCGAGATGAAGAATGTAACAATCTACCTCAGAATCAGGGCAAATTCAGATGTAACAGCAATGAATAATTAAAAATACCCGAAGGGATTCATGGACTGTCTGTCCTAGTCGAATTGAAATAATTACAGCCTCTAGGGACGGTACTAGTGTCTTAGCAGTCCGTCTTCAGGCCACGAGTGGCCTACCGGGACCATCCGACCGTCATATCTTCAGGGGAAGGATGCGGATAGGAGAGGCGTGGGGTCAGCCCACCGCTCTCCTAGTCGTTATGATGATACTCTTGACGGAAGCCTCTACCATTCGATCGAGTAGTTCCTCAACTGGCATCACGAGGCTGAGTGCATCCCGAAAAATGGCAACAGTGCATGGCGGCTTCGATGGTCACCCATCCAAGTGCCGACCACGCCCGACAGCACTTAACTTCGGTGATCTTGCGGGAATCGGTGTAGCCACTGCGGCCAGGTCGTTGCCGTACTGGTGTCTTAGGGCTGGCTAATGTTTTGAGCGGTGTACTCGCCACGTTCGCTGCAGCGTGCTAGGGAGGGGGTACGCACCTTGTCCTTGGTCATGTCGAGCAGCGTGAAGGCGAGCGGCGCCTGCGCCGGCGACTGCGACTGCTGGCCCTGGCCGTGCGGCTGGCGGTCCACTTCCAGGCGGCCGTGCCTGGGCGGCTCCACCACGAAGAAGAGCACGCCCGTGTCGCGCACGCCGTACTTGGGGAAGTCCAGCACCACGTCCACGTTGCGTGTCGTCACCGGCGCCGAGCCGCCCTCGGCCACCTGCAGCGGCGTCAGCACCAGGATCTCCAGGTCGACCGGCAGCGTCGGCTTGGAGAACACCTGCAGCAGTCGCCAAACCAGCTACCGTCAGCACCTTGTGGAGGTCGAGCGCGACGTCAGAGTAGTGCCTCATTTTATGGGAAGATTGTTGTCGATGGGCCGCCTAAAGAAATAACAGGCCATGTCCTGACTGACTGACTGACTGACTGACTCACCATGGCCCAGCCCAAACCGCTACGGGCAGAAACTTGAAATTTGGAGGATGTGTGAAACTTATACTGTAGGCGTCGTTTCAGAAGCGACTTTTAGAGATTCCGCTTACAAGGGAGTGAAACAGAGGATGAAAAACTTCCTGAAAGTATGTCGTTACCAAGGGAATTTTGAAGCTAGAACTACGAAAACTGGTATTTGGTTTCTGAGTCGCAAAATGAACCATATGTGTTTTACAACGTTTTGAAATTGAACCACTAGGGGGAGGGGGTGAAATAGTGAGTGAAAGTTTTTTTTTGAAAATAAGTAATTACTAAAGAACTACTTAAGGATTTTTAAGGCTTTATCTGTGGCAACTGGTGTTTGACTTCTGAGTTAGAAATAACAAAAATACGTGTCTCAGTATTTCTGGAATTTCAAACCCCAAAGTAGTGCAATAGGCGATGAAAATTTTTAACAAAATATTTCATCACATTAAAAAAATTTTGAAGCTGAGTTATCAAGATAGGCATTTCACTTCTCGGTCAGATGTAAAGGAATATTTGTTAGGGGATGAAAGTTGTTATAGAAATATCTCCATAAGACAACAAAAGGCATGGCCTCCAGGTAACAGAATCGCCTTTAGATTATAAGTGCTTTCGGAAAAGACCATGTTTATATAGCCTTAAGTAGCGTGAAAAGCTCAGAAGGTGTTGCAATTCGTGAACAACATAACAATTCGATTAGATAAAAACTAAGAACTCTCTGCAGTGATGTATTCTACACGAGTGAAACGGCGGACGCTAAGCTAGTACATAATACCATCCTTGGCTATTGTATTAAATATTTTATTGTCTCTGTACTTGAACATTTTCTTTTGAATTTCCATATGGTAGACACAGAGGACATAAATATTCACTGTTGATGAAATGTTTAAAAAATTGAAACATATGTCTTTGGCGTAATCAAGGGGACTGGTTTCCTTCATTCGGCCACACAATTTCCGTCAAAGGGCTGTTAAATACTACACACATCTAAGAAAGTGTCAATAAATTTCATTTTTTTATTATTTTTAATAGTTCATTGTTGGAATCTGAAACTGAATAACATGTATTCGAAACCAAAACGCATAAAAGAAGGAATGTCGACTCCTTAGGACTTTCAATAAAAACAATTTAACTAATTGTGAAACCTCTTACAAACTATTGAGAACTTAAATTTTGTTCGTAATGGGCTGCTTAGACCTTATACACACATCAAAAAAAGTTCTGCATCACAACGGTTCCGAGAGCACCAGAACCTGTACAGAAACTTGGAATAGAGATCAACATAAACACCATTTCCGCCCTTTTTACTGCTCATGAAAACCACACATTGCATAATGTACAACCATATAGAGATACTTTCAGAGGTGGTGGTCCAGATTGATGTACACACCGGTACCTCTAATGCCCAGTAGCATGTCCTCTTGCACTGATGCATGCCTGTATTAGTCGTGGCATACTATCCACAAGTTCATCAAGGCACTGTTGTTCCAGATTGTCCTACTCCTCAACGGCGATTCTGTGTAGATCCCTCAGAGTGGTTGCTGGGTCACGTCGTCCATAAACAGCCCTTTTCAATCTATCCCAGGCATGTTCAATAGGGTTCATGTGTGGAGAACATGCTGGTCGCTCTAGACGAGCGATGTCGTTATCCTAAAGGAAGTCATTCACAAGATGTGCGCGATGGGGGCTCGAATTGTCGTCCATGAAGACGAATGCCTCGCCGATATGCTGCCGATGTGGTTGCACAATCGGTCGGAGGATGACATTCACGTATCGTACAATCGTTCCATGACCACCTGCGGCGTACGTCGGCCCCACATAATGCTACCTCAAACAGCAGGGAACCTCCACCTTGCTGCACTCGCTGGACAGTATGTCTAATGCGCTCAGCCTGACCGGGTTGCCTCCAAACACATCTCCGACGATTGTCTGGTTGAAGGCATATGCGACACTCATCGGTGAAGATAAAGTGATTCCAATCCTGAGCGGTCCTTTCGGCATGTTGTTCGGCCCATCTGTACGGCGCTCAATGGTGTTGTGGTTGCAAAGATCGACCTCGCCATGGACGTCTGGAGTGACGTCGCATATCATGCAGCCTACTGCGCACTGTTTGAGTCCTAACATGACGTACTGTGGCTGCACGAAACGCATTATTCAACGTGGTGGCGTTGCTGTCAGGGTTCCTCAGACCCATAATCCGTAGGTAACGATCATACACTGCAGTAGTAGGCCTTGGGCGCCCTGAGTGAGGTATGTCATCGACAGTTCCCGTCTCTCTGTATCTCCTCCATTTCCGAACAATATCGCTTTGGTTCACTCCGAGACGCCTGGACCCTTCCTTTGTTGAGACCCCTTTCTGGCACAAAGTAACAATGCGGACACGATCGAACCGCAGTATTGACCGTCTAGGGATAATTGAACTACAGACAACACGAGCCGTGTACTTCCTTCCTTGTTGAAATGACTGGAACTGTTCGCTGCTCCATCATGGTTGTTAACATCAGTGGGCGGGTTTAGTGAGCAGTCAAAGGGGCTTGTCTATAATTAAACAACCACATTCAATTTCTATCTTCAGGAGTTCTGGGAACCCGGGTGATGCAAAACTTTTTTTGGTGTGTGTATTAGACGAATTCGATGTGGCTCATTCAAGGTATCGCTGAACAACCCCAAGTCTTTATGTTGTTAGTATGACAAAATGAAGTAAATTGCTCGTGTTTTCCAAGGACATGGCTGCACTATTACCATATCACTACGACGTTTCAGCCATTAACACTAGTCAATTACAAGAACATATTGCAAATCTTACCTAGTTTCCCTTGTGCTTTGTGAATTTCTAGAACAAGTCACCACAAACATGGCAATTCTTTGACAATGCTGGAAACACTTAGTGACTACTAGCAAGTGACTACTTTCAGTACCCACAGACAAAACAGAGCCGGCCCATCGATGGAGCCAGACCATCGATAGCTTCTTAAGCCTTCTGGAACTGTCACACTTCTTAAAATATTCTTGGCAATTATGTCATCGTCGAATGAATTTGTTGGAGAAGCAGAACTGTAACAATTCAGAGTGTGTAATGGACAACTTCTTATCGCGAATTAGGGGAGACAGGGCTACACATGATAGATTAAATGGAGTGGCAATCATTAAAACAAAGCGTTTCTCGTAGCGACGGGATCTTCTCATGAAATTTCAATAACCAATGTTCTCCTCCGATTGCGAAAACATTCTGTTGGCACCCATCTACAAAGGGAGAAATTATCATTACGATAAAACAAGAGAAATCAGGGCTCGCACAGATAAATTTAAGTCCCGCTCACCGTTCGAGAGCCGGCCGAAGTGGCCGTGCGGTTAAAGGCGCTGCAGTCTGGAACCGCAAGACCGCTACGGTCGCAGGTTCGAATCCTGCCTCGGGCATGGATGTTTGTGATGTCCTTAGGTTAGTTAGGTTTAACTAGTTCTAAGTTCTAGGGGACTAATGACCTGAGCAGTTGAGTCCCATAGTGCTCAGAGCCATTTGAACCATTTGAACCGTTCGAGAGTGGAACGGTACAGACACCTTGAAGGTGGTTCATTGAACTCTCTGCCAGTATCTTTATTGTGGGTAGCATAGTAACTACGCAGGTGTAGATGTAGTTGTAGAAGGTATACTCCGCAGATGGAAACAAGAATTTGGATCTGGCCAAGAAATTCCTTAGACCATTGCATAGTAGCTCGCAGTGTCTTATTGGGTATAAGACATCTTTTGCCACCTTCATTTGCCAGCACCAGGATTTCCATATCCAGCAGCAGCGTCGTCTTAAGAAAACCTCACGTAGTACAGAAGTGTAAGGAAAGTCGTCATTGAAACTCCGCATTGTGATGTCGTCTGCTGCAAAAGTTCATACCTCACGACGGCAACACTAGTAAAGACAGTCGCAGCCGGACGCATCAACAAATCGACTGTTTGTGCGGTTTATGTATTTTATTCTTTATTAAAACCTATTTCAATGGCATTATCTCGTCATCAGGCGACAAAATTATTTTTCACTTCGTTAGCCACAATCTAAGATTTTACTAAAACAAAAATTCTCCGTTTTTATACAAACGACTGTTGAGCACTGAAAATATTAGAATTCTGTATGTGTTCTAGCGTCGTCATGCTCATTCTTACACCTTGCTGATATAAAATCGTGTAATTCATGCAGGAACATGGTGACATTGCGGCATGCTATTTGTGGAAAGTGAGAAGTTACCAACAGGTCAGCCGGCCTCGGTGGCCGAGCGGCTCTAGGCGCTTCAGTCCGGAACCGCGCGACTACTACGGTCGCAGGTTCGAATCCTGCCTCGGGCATGGATGTGTGTGAAGTCCTTACGTTAGTTACGTATAAGTAGTTCTAAGTTCTAGGGGACTGATGACCTAAGATGTTAAGTACCATAGTGCTCAGAGCCTTTTAAACCAACGGGTCAATGTAAACTGGAGCAGTAAGGAAACTGGTATAGGCTTTATGTATTCAAATACAGATATATGTGAACACGCAGAATATGCCGCTGCGGTCGGCAACGCCTATACGTATAAGGCAACAAGTGTCTGGCGCAATTGTCAGATTGGTTACTGCTGCCACAATGACAGGTTATCTCGATTTAAGTGAGTTTGAACATATTGTTATAGCCGGCACACGAGCAATGAGACGCAGCATCTCCGAAGTAGCGATGAAGTGGGAATTATCCCGTAAGACCGTTTCACGAGTGTACCGTGAATGTCAGGAATCCTGTAAAATATCAATCTCCGATATCGCTGCGGCCGGAAAATGATCCTGCAAGAACGGTACCAATGACGACTGAAGAGAATCGTTCAAAATGACAGAAGTACAACCCTTCCGCAAATTGCTGCAGATTTCAGTGCTGGGTCATCAACAAGTGTCAGCGTGCGAACCATTCAACCAAACATCATCGATATGTGCTTTCGGAGCCGAAGGCCCAGTTGTGTACCCTTGATGACTTAACGACACAAACCTTTACGCCTCGCCTGGGCCCGTCTATATCGAAATTGGGCTGTTGATGACTGGAAACATGTTGCCTGGTCGGACGAGTCTTGTTTCAAATTGTATCGAGCGGATGGACGAGTAATCCATGGACCCTGCGTGTCAGCAGGAGACTGTTCAAGTTGACGGAGGCTCTGTAATGGTGTGGGATGTGTGCATTTGGAGTGATGTGGGACCCTTGATACGTCTAAATACGACTCTGACAGCGACGCGGACGTAATCATCCTGTCTGATCACCTGCATTCCATTGTGCATTCCGACGGATCCGGGCAATTACAGCAGGACAATGCGACACCCCCCATGTCCAGATTTGCTACAGAGTGGCTCCAGGAATACTCTTCTCAGTTTATAGGCTTTCGATCGCCATGAAAGTCCCCAGAATGAACATTATTGAGGATATGTGGGGTGTCTTGCAACGTGCTGTTCAGAAGAGATCTCCACCCCCTCGTTCTCTTACGGATTTATGAGCAGCCCTGCAGGATTCATGGTGTCAGTTCCCTCCAGCTATACTTCAGACGTTAGTTTAGTCCATGCCACGTCGTGCTGCGGCACTTCTGTGTGCTCGTGGAGGCCCTAGGCGATGTTAGACAGGTGTCCGATTTCTTTGGCTCTTCATTATACACTCCTGGAAATGGAAAAAAGAACAAATTGACACCGGTGTGTCAGACCCACCATACTTGCTCCGGACACTGCGAGAGGGCTGTACAAGCAATGATCACACGCACGGCACAGCGGACACACCAGGAACCGCGGTGTTGGCCGTCGAATGGCGCTAGCTGCGCAGCATTTGTGCACCGCCGCCGTCAGTGTCAGCCAGTTTGCCGTGGCATACGAAGCTCCATCGCAGTCTTTAACACTGGTAGCATGCCGCGACAGCGTGGACGTGAACCGTATGTGCAGTTGACGGACTTTGAGCGAGGGCGTATAGTGGGCATGCGGGAGGCCGGGTGGACGTACCGCCGAATTGCTCAACACGTGGGGCGTGAGGTCTCCACAGTACATCGATGTTGTCGCCAGTGGTCGGCGGAAGGTGCACGTGCCCGTCGACCTGGGACCGGACCGCAGCGACGCACGGATGCACACCAAGACCGTAGGATCCTACGCAGTGCCGTAGGGGACCGCACCGCCACTTCCCAGCAAATTAGGGACACTGTTGCTCCTGGGTTATCGGCGAGGACCATTCGCAACCGTCTCCATGAAGCTGGGCTACGGTCCCGCACACCGTTAGGCCGTCTTCCGCTCACGCCCCAACATTGTGCAGCCCGCCTCCAGTGGTGTCGCGACAGGCGTGAATGGAAGGACGAATGGAGACGTGTCGTCTTCAGCGATGAGAGTCGCTTCTGCCTTGGTGCCAATGATGGTCGTATGCGTGTTTGGCGCCGTGCAGGTGAGCGCCACAATCAGGACTGCATACGACTGAGGCACACAGGGCCAACACCCGGCATCATGGTGTGGGGAGCGATCTCCTACACTGGCCGTACACCACTGGTGATCGTCGAGGGGACACTGAATAGTGCACGGTACATCCAAACCGTCATCGAACCCATCGTTCTACCATTCCTAGACCGGCAAGAGAACTTGCTGTTCCAACAGGACAATGCACGTCCGCATGTATCCCGTGCCACCCAACGTGCTCTAGAAGGTGTAAGTCAACTACCCTGGCCAGCAAGATCTCCGGATCTGTCCCCCATTGAGCATGTTTGGGACTGGATGAAGCGTCGTCTCACGCGGTCTGCACGTCCAGCACGAACGCTGGTCCAACTGAGGCGCCAGGTGGAAATGGCATGGCAAGCCGTTCCACAGGACTACATCCAGCATCTCTACGATCGTCTCCATGGGAGAATAGCAGCCTGCATTGCTGCGAAAGGTGGATATACACTGTACTAGTGCCGACATTGTGCATGCTCTGTTGCCTGTGTCTATGTTCCTGTGGTTCTGTCAGTGTGATCATGTGATGTATCTGACCCCAGGAATGTGTCAATAAAGTTTCCCCTTCCTGGGACAATGAATTCACGGTGTTCTTATTTCAATTTCCAGGAGTGTATGTCTTCGCACTATGTAAGCCCAGTTCTACGCCTTAACACTGAGTTATATATGACCGTATCGCTGCGCAGTGACAGTAACAAATTACGTGTTTACCCAGCAGTCAGAAACCACATAGATGTAAGGGAGGCAATGTTTTTGTCGATTTTGCAGTATTCACAGGCGCATAAAGCTACAACGAAAAATTTTCTAGAGCCTTAATGCTGAGATGTAGCAATACGTATCAGTGGATGAAGACAATGACACGAGACAGAAAGGAAAAAATCACTATCTAACCACTCAGAAAATATATAAAACAGATTTGTCTTTGCCTTTGGAAGAGAAATCACCTACAACAGGTAGATTGTGAGGGGAAAACGTAACGTGTCGTGCGACGTTCACGGTAAAACATAAGCACAAATGATATACAAAAGAAGGTAGCATAAGTTACAACACTTGTGTCAGTCTGCCACAGTTGCTGCGATAACACATTCAATCTCAGGCCGCGTGACTCGTTCTAAAAGTAACGTTGAGGTAGACGTAATGTTTGTTTCCTGATTTTGGTTTCCTAGGGATGGTAAGGTAATGGCGTACCGCCGTCGTTAAACTAGTTGTCAATATCGTGGGTTAAATCCCCGTCGCCGTAGTGTCTCGTAACATCATCAAGTGTTTTGTAATTTGTCTGCGGGATATTCAATCTTAGTGCACTTAACTGCAGAAGTACCCGTCATTCACTCACGTGACACCAATGAAAGTTAGACTCGTCATTAACGGGTCGCAGGAAGGGAATATAAAACTCACTGACTGAGGAAAGGAATGTAAGATTTTGGGAGTCCTTGTAAGTTTCTTTTATTAAACAAATAATAAATATTTTGAATCCTACGAGAAAATTCATTTTACAATTTGCGTTAAGAGCAGCTGCTTTCCGTTTGAATCTTTGTGAGATAGTCCAATGAGAGGGATGTGACCTCCAACTAATGCATGTCCGCATTTATTTGCAAAGAGCAATATATGGTGGCCTGGAGGAAGCCAAGCGCAGAGACTTCCTTAGCTGGCTTCGGGCACATTGACTATGCTCGCATGGACATAGATGCGCAGAAAAATTTAAGCCATATGAGAGGACGTTAATAACCCACAATTCGTCACACCGCCATGACCTCTGTGTTGTCAGTCTTGATTTCATCTTCTTTAACTTTTGTTAAAGAAGAATAAAATACTGCGTTTTCGTCTTACAGAGGCTCTATTTCGCTTATTGTTAGAGCATGAAACCTAAAATTAATTCTTTGCCTCTTATTACAGAAACTGGATGTGCTTGCTGTAACCATATAGAGGATGCCAGTAAGCTGTAATTGTTCAAGTTCAGCACCATATTAGGACTTGCAGGGATCGTTGTAGTCAGTAATGATTGCGTCATGGTAAGTTCATTATGTTTCATAAAGTTGTGCAGGTTGTCCACCGCTCCGGCGATTTGAATCCGCTCGTCTGCTTGGCAGGCGCCGCACTTAGGGGCACTGATGGGCAGCTATCTTCTTGGCTGTCGAGTGAGCGCCCTCTGTGGCAGACAGTGGCGCACGGCTGAGGCGTGGAGCTGTCTGACGGGCCTGTGATATGCTGCAAGTTAGACGTTTCAGTGTTCATCACGGAACTCGTGTTATGTGGCTCGGGCATAATAGCGAGAAGTGTTAATGGTTGGCGTCTGTGGGCACATAGTTGACCTGTAGTTTTTTCTACTGCGAATTCCGCATGACTTGTCTGAATTATGGGATGATGGCTCTGTAAAAAATGGTATTACAATAGTGGACAGGGTCGTCGATGCAAAAATCAGATAGCAGGTTATTGAATGGAGACCATTTACGTTGAGTTTGATTGGTTTGTGTCGTACCTTAGGTTTGCTATTTAGTATTTGAGCTAACGTCGTCGCCATTGTTGGTAGTCGTCTTGTGTAGGCACGTTCTGGTCGGCGAAATTGTGACTGAGGTGCAGTTGGATTTTGTTCTATCGTTGTTGATACTGCGAGCTCGTTAACTTCGCTGTTTTGACGAGGGTTCACGATTTTTTTAGTGACAATCTCTAATAGTGAAAAGGTGCTTTTCCATGTGTAGTGACCATGACTGGAATTCTGTGGAAGCACCTGGTCAGGAGACGCTGCAAATTAACCACGGTCTTTGTGTGGTGGGTCATGTGCGCCATCTACTGGAGCGGCACAAGGTCAGTGTTGTCTGCTTCGGATGCCACGAGCTAGGACGGCCTGCGCCCCACGTAAGTTGTTCCGGCGCTGTCACATGGTATTGCTATTATTGTTGGTCTGGCATGAGGCTAACTGCAAGACGTGAGTGGTTCATTCTCTCTCTATCTGAGCTCATTGCTATGGGTTTCCTACGGTGACGTTTTACAACTTGTGGCTTAACGTGATTGCAGATTTCACGCATGTGTGCTGGTACTGCAAGATTGTATTTGCGATTCTTGTTCAGACCTCTTTTCCGGCGCCATATGCGCGATGAAAGGGTAGGTCTGTGCCGTTAGCGGCTGTGTCTCCGAAAGTATTACACGCCTTGTGTGTCCTGGTCAAATATACCAGGAACGGTATTTGCAGAGCCAAATACAGAGTGAGCAAACAAGTAATGATTTTGTTGTTTGTGTACAGCGCAACCGGCGTGGCCTTCTAATGCTGGTTTCCAGTGCTGTACTTAGTTACGAAGGCTCTTCGAAAAGTAAGGCCCGATCGATCGCGAAATGGAAACCAATGTGAATATCAAAAAGGTTTTATTCGCAACAGTTAGCCACACCTTCCAGCAACCTCTCTAAATAGTCGCCGCTCCGACTTAGACATCTGCGTGGCGTTGTACAAAGTTTCCCGTACCTTCATCACAAAAAGTAGCCGCCTGTGATTTCCGCCATTTCTCCACGCTGGTCTACCTTTCGTTCTTTCTGCAAAAATGTTGTCTTCGTAGCCAGCGGTTCATGTGAGCAGAGATAAGCAACGGAGGGAGCCAATTAACGGCTGTATTGTAGGTAATCAAACACTTCCCATCAAAACCGCTGCAGGAGCGTCCTCAGCAGCCCTGAAGAATGCGTCTGAGAATTGTCTTGAAGAAATAAAAGCAAGACACTTATGTTGTGTGGGCTTCATAGCTTCAGGCTAAATCCCTCACCGGATCCATATACTTGGTGGGTGACACTTTTGTGTTAGGCATTTCTACGTTATCACTTTGCGCTCTGAACTGAAAAGAGCGACGTGAAGCGATCGACGGGCACACTAAAGACACTAAAGATGTCCATCACATCTGTGCAAAGTTCTATCGGATTTTCTCAGTGGTTTCCATTTCGCGCCAAATCGGACTTTACTTTCCGAATACGCCTCGTAAATTACGAATACTAGTGTAAGAAATGTTCCTGCGCGCAGTAGCGCTGCCCGTAAATTCGAAGTTAGATGTGGTGCACCTCACTCTCTTACGATGGTGTACTGATTAGCTATCTAGCGTAAGTAGTATCCAGACATGTCTAGCGCTGTTATGCTGGCCCTGAGCTATCAAAGTTTGAACCGTTGCTGTTTTGACATGAAGAGAGCACAGCGTTTAACAGCATACCTTTAAAGTCGTAATCCAGTTTTGTGTGTTGTCCTGTGGTGATATGTTATTAATGCGGTGTAAATTGTTTTGTTGGGTAATTTTCGTCGACGAGGATAAACTGGATAAATAATGAATCCCCTTGCCTTATTTCAATGTGAAAGTCTGTTACAAAGTAAACTCAAGCACTGATATTAATGGTGAAATTTGACTTTGTGTTCACAACTGAGTAAGATTTAACCTCTTGAGTAAAGGTAGTATATAAAGCCAGTTTTAAAAATTTTAGTACTGCAAGAGAATATATAGATTTTATAAATTTTAAATGGTTTCTTAATGTTGCATATGCGAGATTTTGAACGAATTGCTTCAGAATTCCTTTGATACAAAATTACCTAATCTGATGTTGCCTGTCGTGTTTATAGGGTTTTAACATTACAAGTGGGCCATGGTTCTTACACCGATCGCAGTAAGGGGTCTGTGGCCGTTACTGGAGGGGATCGTTCGGATCTCACGTTGCCTTCCCAGTTGGTGGTCCCGCAGCAGCCGCGACGAAATCTCCACTGTAGCCTCCAAGACAATGGTGCCTACCGCAACTGAACTTTTTAATAAATGCTATCCAGCTCAATATCGTCAGTTAGTAAAATTCCCAGTCCTCGACTCACAACCACTAAAAACTCGGTTGAAAATTTCTACATTTTTCCACTGCACTTGCTGTTTTGTAATTAAGCTCTGACTAAGAACAATACAATTCAGATAAATTTGACTGCCGTCGCGGTAAGAATATTCAAAATGACGTCCTCCTCCAGTGGAAAAAGATATAGTTGGAGGGAATTCAGTCACGATTTGTCACGCAATACGAATGCTACCAACGCACATTATGCAGATTACGGCTTTTTGCTAAATATCCCAAAATGCTTAAGAAATAATGTTTCACTCATACGTACTTCGTTGTCTCCAAAAAATATCGTAACAATTCAAAAAAGAATGGCTCTGAGCACTATGGGACTCAACTGCTGAGGTCATTAGTCCCCTACAACTTAGAACTAGTTAAACCTAACTAACCTAAGGACATCACACACATCCATGCCCGAGGCAGGATTCGAACCTGCGACCGTAGCGGTCTCACGGTTCCAGACTGCAGCGCCAGAACCGCGCGGCCACTTCGGCCGGCTTCAAAAAAGAGAATGTATTCCACCATTTCAGTAGTATGCTGCCTGCAGTGTCCAGAATGACATCTCAGTATTTCTTCTATCAAAGACAAGGCGTACCTCATATTGTTCCTCGCTCTCTTCACGCAAACTGTATATAACGGATACAATTTCTACTGCAAACTGGAAATACCAACATTCGGCTGTTGCTATTTTCCCAAATCATATTTGATAGTTTCTTCACTTTAGTAACCTCCAGTCTCTACAGTATAACAGAATTTGATACGAATAAACCTCAGAATTCATTTCCAATGCAGCGTATAGGCCTATAGATGACTTGATTCGGCTGTAATGGAAAAGTAGCCTAAAGATCGCTATGATGAAAGGGACTGTGGCCATACACTGTTAGTATGCTAGACGTCGGTTGAACGTATGGAAAGTCGGAAGACAACATTAATTTAGCACTGTCTCAGCTAAGATCTTTGAGAAACACCTAAGAACATGCGGTTGTGTTTTCCATTACAGTCTTTAGAAACTTCTTCCCTGATGATGTGCTTTCTACCATTATATTATCTCTTAGCATGCTACGCGAATAGAATACATGACGGAAGAGATATTGCAGAAGATATAAGGAGTGTAGCATCTTTCAAAGTCACACAAGACTCTGATTTATCAAAGCGCTCTTCTTATAGCGAGGAATGCGTTGCAATATGTTTGTACCGCTCCAGCATACTGCGTCGAGTATCGGTAATATGCCCATAACTACAGCTTCATGTCTTCGAGCAAGCAATTTCAGATATCTCAATTTGGTGCTTATTGCCTCTTCGTATTTCCAGCAAGCAAAGACCCCTGCAAAGGTCTCTCCTGGAATTGTACGACTACGGGAGAGATACTAGGTTACAAAAAGGAGCGGTAATTGCAGAATAATGACGAGGAAATACGGCGCGCCAAAAGCGTTAGATAAATGTGAAGGAATATTGCATACAGCCGTCCTTGTGCAGCAGCAGCTCGTGTTCCAAGTGTTGCACTCGGCAGATGCGCTGTTTTGCGATGTAAAGTAGGGGGAATGTAAGTTACTGGTGTTTATTGTAAGGAACGGGAAGAAAAGGTTTTATATATGTGCCCTGTATGCTGCTTCACTTTTAAATTTCTAGCTAAGTGCTTTATCTAAATAAGAAGTGACAAATATCCGGGCACTCATTTTGCTAGTTTTCTATTAGAAAAGTAGTTCAAATGGCTCTGAGCACTACGGGACTTAACATCTGAGGTCACCAGCCCCCTAGAACTTAGAACTACTTAAACCTAACTTAAGGACATCACACACATCCATGCCCGAGGCGACCGTAGCGGTAGCGCGGTTCCAGACTGAAGCGCCCAGAACCTTTTGGCCACACCGGTCGGCCTTCTATTGCAATCGAAAACAAATAATGAACTGTGCTTGTGGTGTAATACTGAAAAAGATTAATTTCCATATATTCGTGAAAACACGTTTGAAATTAGAAAACGATTTTAGTAATAAATATGTAAAACGTACAAGTGTGCAGGAACAGAATCCCGGACAGTTTCTGTACGCTGGGCACATCTGCTTCGCAATGTTTACAATGAGATTTTGTAAACGTCTCTATGGCAATGGTTCTTCACAGCTCTATAGACGGCTGTCGTTTTCACCTACAGCGGTTTCTACTTCGCAGTTGAAAGCTGTCAAAAGTGCTGCGAGGTGTCAGGAATTTCCTTAAGATGAACAGACGGTCGGGGAGCCTTGTAGTAAAGAAAAAAATATATTAAAATTTCATATATAATGCAGCATTTTTCTCACGCATCTCAGTGTTTATGACACCATATCTCCTGAACTGTGTGTTGTAGCACGATGTAATTTTGTAGACGTATTTCGCGGCATGCTACAGTCTGCGAAATTTATTGCGCATAGAGTTAGTAGCGCAGAAGTAAGAAATTTAAACGTCTTGCATGAAGAGGCACTTTTTCACGCATCTTATTTATGACTCATATACCCTACACTATGATAGGTAGGTGCTTCTTATCCACCGCAGCGATTGTTACCTGACAGTAGAGGATATATGTAGCAAGTCTGGAAGCTGGTTCCCATTTTTACACTGAAGGGCCAAAGAAACTGGTACACCCGCCTACTATCTTGTAGGGCCCCCGCGAGCACGCGGAAGTGTCGCGGCACCAGCTGGAATGGACTCGACTAATGTCTGAAGTAGTGCTGGAGGGAATGGACACCCTGTATCCTGCAGGGCTGTCAATAAATAAGTAAGAGTACGAGAGGGTGAAGATCCTTCTGAATAGCACGTTGCAAGGCATCCCAGATACGCTCAATAATGTTCATGTCTGGGGAGATTCGTGGCCATCGGAATTGTTTTAACTCTGAGCAGTGTTCCTGGAGCCATTCTGTTGCAAATGTGGGCATATGGAGTGTTGCATTGTCCGGCTGGAATTGCCCTAGTTCTTCGGAATGCACAATGGACATGAAAGGATGCAGGTGATCAGACAGGATGCTTACGTACGCGTCATTTGTCAGAATCGTATCTAGACGTATGAGAGGTCCCGTTTCACTCCAAGTGCACACGCCCCACACCATTATAGAGCCTCCACCAACTTAAACGGTCCCCTGCTGACATGCAGGGTTCATGGATTCATGAGGTTGTTTCTATACCCCTGCTCGACCATCCGCATTGTGTTGCATTGTCCGGCTGGAATTGCCCTAGTTCGTCGGAATGCACAATGGACATGAAAGGATGCAGGTGATCAGACAGGATGCTTACGTACGCGTCATTTGTCAGAATCGTATCTAGACGTATGAGAGGTCCCGTTTCACTCCAAGTGCACACTCCCCACACCATTATAGAGCCTCCACCAACTTAAACGGTCCCCTGCTGACATGCAGGGTTCATGGATTCATGAGGTTGTTTCTATACCCCTGCTCGTCCATCCGCATTGTGTTGCATTGTCCGGCTGGAATTGCCCTAGTTCGTCGGAATGCACAATGGACATGAAAGGATGCAGGTGATCAGACAGGATGCTTACGTACGCGTCATTTGTCAGAATCGTATCTAGACGTATGAGAGGTCCCGTTTCACTCCAAGTGCACACGCCCCACACCATTATAGAGCTTCCACCAACTTAAACGGTCCCCTGCTGACATGCAGGGTTCATGGATTCATGAGGTTGTTTCTATACCCCTGCTCGTCCATCCGCATTGTGTTGCATTGTCCGGCTGGAATTGCCCTAGTTCGTCGGAATGCACAATGGACATGAAAGGATGCAGGTGATCAGACAGGTTGCTTACGTACGCGTCATTTGTCAGAATCGTATCTAGACGTATGAGAGGTCCCGTTTCACTCCAAGTGCACACGCCCCACACCATTATAGAGCCTCCACCAACTTAAACGGTCCCCTGCTGACATGCAGGGTTCATGGATTCATGAGGTTGTTTCTATACCCCTGCTCGTCCATCCGCATTGTGTTGCATTGTCCGGCTGGAATTGCCCTAGTTCGTCGGAATGCACAATGGACGTGAAAGGATGCAGGTGATCAGACAGGATGCTTACGTACGCGTCATTTGTCACAATCGTATCTAGACGTATGAGAGGTCCCGTTTCACTCCAAATGCACACGCCCCACACCATTATAGAGCCTCCACCAACTTAAACGGTCCCCTGCTGACATGCAGGGTTCATGGATTCATGAGGTTGTTTCTATACCCGTACTCGTCCTTCCGCATTGTGTTGCATTGTCCGGCTGGAATTGCCCTAGTTCGTCGGAATGCACAATGGACATGAAAGGATGCAGGTGATCAGACAGGATGCTTACGTACGTGTCATTTGTCAGAATCGTATCTAGACGTATGAGAGGTCCAGTTTCACTCCAAGTGCACACGCCCCACACCATTATAGAGCCTCCACCAACTTAAACGGTCCCCTGCTGACATGCAGGGTTCATGGATTCATGAGGTTGTTTCTACACCCGTACTCGTCCTTCCGCATTGTGTTGCATTGTCCGGCTGGAATTGCCCTAGTTCGTCGGAATGCACAATGGACATGAAAGGATGCAGGTGATCAGACAGGATGCTTACGTACGTGTCATTTGTCAGAATCGTATCTAGACGTATGAGAGGTCCCGTTTCACTCCAAGTGCACACGCCCCACACCATTATAGAGCCTCCACCAACTTAAACGGTCCCCTGCTGACATGCAGGGTTCATGGATTCATGAGGTTGTTTCTATACCCGTACTCGTCCTTCCGCATTGTGTTGCATTGTCCGGCTGGAATTGCCCTAGTTCGTCGGAATGCACAATGGACATGAAAGGATGCAGGTGATCAGACAGGATGCTTACGTACGTGTCATTTGTCAGAATCGTATCTAGACGTATGAGAGGTCCAGTTTCACTCCAAGTGCACACGCACCACACCATTATAGAGCCTCCACCAACTTAAACGGTCCCCTGCTGACATGCAGGGTTCATGGATTCATGAGGTTGTTTCTATACCCGTACTCGTCCTTCCGCATTGTGTTGCATTGTCCGGCTGGAATTGCCCTAGTTCGTCGGAATGCACAATGGACATGAAAGGATGCAGGTGATCAGACAGGATGCTTACGTACGCGTCATTTGTCAGAATCGTATCTAGACGTATGAGAGGTCCCGTTTCACTCCAAGTGCACACGCCCCACACCATTATAGAGCCTCCACCAACTTAAACGGTCCCCTGCTGACATGCAGGGTTCATGGATTCATGAGGTTGTTTCTATACCCCTGCTCGTCCATCCGCATTGTGTTGCATTGTCCGGCTGGAATTGCCCTAGTTCGTCGGAATGCACAATGGACATGAAAGGATGCAGGTGATCAGACAGGATGCTTACGTACGCGTCATTTGTCAGAATCGTATCTAGACGTATGAGAGGTCCCGTTTCACTCCAAGTGCACACTCCCCACACCATTATAGAGCCTCCACCAACTTAAACGGTCCCCTGCTGACATGCAGGGTTCATGGATTCATGAGGTTGTTTCTATACCCCTGCTCGTCCATCTGCATTGTGTTGCATTGTCCGGCTGGAATTGCCCTAGTTCGTCGGAATGCACAATGGACATGAAAGGATGCAGGTGATCAGACAGGATGCTTACGTACGCGTCATTTGTCAGAATCGTATCTAGACGTATGAGAGGTCCCGTTTCACTCCAAGTGCACACGCCCCACACCATTATAGAGCCTCCACCAACTTAAACGGTCCCCTGCTGACATGCAGGGTTCATGGATTCATGAGGTTGTTTCTATACCCCTGCTCGTCCATCCGCATTGTGTTGCATTGTCCGGCTGGAATTGCCCTAGTTCGTCGGAATGCACAATGGACATGAAAGGATGCAGGTGATCAGACAGGTTGCTTACGTATGCGTCATTTGTCAGAATCGTATCTAGACGTATGAGAGGTCCCGTTTCACTCCAAGTGCACACGCCCCACACCATTATAGAGCCTCCACCAACTTAAACGGTCCCCTGCTGACATGCAGGGTTCATGGATTCATGAGGTTGTTTCTATACCCCTGCTCGTCCATCCGCATTGTGTTGCATTGTCTGGCTGGAATTGCCCTAGTTCGTCGGAATGCACAATGGACGTGAAAGGATGCAGGTGATCAGACAGGATGCTTACGTACGCGTCATTTGTCACAATCGTATCTAGACGTATGAGAGGTCCCGTTTCACTCCAAATGCACACGCCCCACACCATTATAGAGCCTCCACCAACTTAAACGGTCCCCTGCTGACATGCAGGGTTCATGGATTCATGAGGTTGTTTCTATACCCGTACTCGTCCTTCCGCATTGTGTTGCATTGTCCGGCTGGAATTGCCCTAGTTCGTCGGAATGCACAATGGACATGAAAGGATGCAGGTGATCAGACAGGATGCTTACGTACGTGTCATTTGTCAGAATCGTATCTAGACGTATGAGAGGTCCAGTTTCACTCCAAGTGCACACGCCCCACACCATTATAGAGCCTCCACCAACTTAAGCGGTCCCCTGCTGACATGCAGGGTTCATGGATTCATGAGGTTGTTTCTACACCCGTACTCGTCCTTCTGCATTGTGTTGCATTGTCCGGCTGGAATTGCCCTAGTTCGTCGGAATGCACAATGGACATGAAAGGATGCAGGTGATCAGACAGGATGCTTACGTACGCGTCATTTGTCAGAATCGTATCTAGACGTATGAGAGGTCCCGTTTCACTCCAAGTGCACACGCCCCACACCATTATAGAGCCTCCACCAACTTAAACGGTCCCCTGCTGACATGCAGGGTTCATGGATTCATGAGGTTGTTTCTATACCCCTGCTCGTCCATCCGCATTGTGTTGCATTGTCCGGCTGGAATTGCCCTAGTTCGTCGGAATGCACAATGGACATGAAAGGATGTAGGTGATCAGACAGGTTGCTTACGTACGCGTCATTTGTCAGAATCGTATCTAGACGTATGAGAGGTCCCGTTTCACTCCAAGTGCACACGCCCCACACCATTATAGAGCCTCCACCAACTTAAACGGTCCCCTGCTGACATGCAGGGTTCATGGATTCATGAGGTTGTTTCTATACCCCTGCTCGTCCATCCGCATTGTGTTGCATTGTCCGGCTGGAATTGCCCTAGTTCGTCGGAATGCACAATGGACGTGAAAGGATGCAGGTGATCAGACAGAATGCTTACGTACGCGTCATTTGTCACAATCGTATCTAGACGTATGAGAGGTCCCGTTTCACTCCAAATGCACACGCCCCACACCATTATAGAGCCTCCACCAACTTAAACGGTCCCCTGCTGACATGCAGGGTTCATGGATTCATGAGGTTGTTTCTATACCCGTACTCGTCCTTCCGCATTGTGTTGCATTGTCCGGCTGGAATTGCCCTAGTTCGTCGGAATGCACAATGGACATGAAAGGATGCAGGTGATCAGACAGGATGCTTACGTACGTGTCATTTGTCAGAATCGTATCTAGACGTATGAGAGGTCCAGTTTCACTCCAAGTGCACACGTCCCACACCATTATAGAGCCTCCACCAACTTAAACGGTCCCCTGCTGACATGCAGGGTTCATGGATTCATGAGGTTGTTTCTATACCCGTACTCGTCCTTCCGCATTGTGTTGCATTGTCCGGCTGGAATTGCCCTAGTTCGTCGGAATGCACAATGGACATGAAAGGATGCAGGTGATCAGACAGGATGCTTACGTACGTGTCATTTGTCAGAATCGTATCTAGACGTATGAGAGGTCCAGTTTCACTCCAAGTGCACACGCCCCACACCATTATAGAGCCTCCACCAACTTAAACGGTCCCCTGCTGACATGCAGGGTTCATGGATTCATGAGGTTGTTTCTATACCTCTGCTCGTCAATCCGCTCGATACAATAAGCAAGACTCGTCCGATCAGGCAACATGTTTCCAGTCATTAACAGCCCAATTTCGATACAGACGGGCCCGGGCGACGCGTAAAGCTTTGTGTCGTGCAGTCATCAAGCGTACACGAGTGGGCCTTCGGCTCCAAAAGCCCATATCGATGATGTTTTGTTTAATGATTCGCACACTGACACTTTTGGATGTCCCAGCGTTTGAATGTGCAGCAATTTGAGGAAGGATTGCACTTCCGTCACAGTGAACGATTCTCTTCAGTCATCGTTGGTCCCGCTATTGTAGGATCTTTTTTCCAGCCGCAGCTATGTCGGAAATTTGCATTTTTACCAGATTCTTAATATTCACCGTACACTATTGAAATGGTCGTACAGGAAAATCCCCACTTTATCGCGACCTCGGAGATGCTGTGCCGCATCGCTCGTGCGCTGACTATAACACCACGTTAAATCTCACTTAAATCTTGATAACCTGCCATTGTAGCAGCAGAGACCGATCTGACAACTGCGGCAAACACTTGTCGTCTTATACAGGGTGATTCACGAAGATATGCAAATATTAATTGCTATTTTAATATGTTATTCTACAAGTGAAACTAAAGAAAAACACATAAACATATAGCAAAACTGTACGAGGTTAAAGTAAAGCACGATTTCCATTTGTTTTTTTGTTATTGGTCTGATGAATATAGTGAAACATCTCCCAGACGTGTATCTGCAGTAGTTTTCCAGAACATCCACAGAACCAAAGATATAATTTCGTAAAATTTTTAATTCATTCAATACTTGGTCCAATTTTTGTTTTAAATTCCAGAAAATTGCACAAAGTTTTCAACAGATATTGTACAGAATTTAATTTTGGGAAAATGATGGTAATATCGCTAACTGAAACTGTATGAATGTCTCAGATAATCCGCTTTAAAAAAATAAATAATACCATAGCTCACGTGAATTTACGTTAAACCGGAAAAAACAAAGCTCAGTGTTAAGGAAGTTGTACAGTGTACCTACAATTTCACAATACATTCACAATAAATGTTCAAAAAAGTCTCCACCAAGTTCAATGCATTTAGCTGCACGTGTATGAACGTATTTTGTTGGTCGTTTCGGTTTCAGAGGGTTGATCTTAATTTCGTCTATTGCGTTCATAATTCAAGCAAGTTATGCCTCATTGACTTCGTTCTTATAAACTATGTCTTTCATACATTGCCATACACAAAAATCCATTGGTGCTAAATCGGGTGATGTGGGTGGCTACAGACGTGTAGCGCCAGGACCAATCCATTTATGGGAAAAATGTTGATTTAAATGTGTAGTAACGGCGATGGTGAAATGTGGAGGCGAGTCCTCATGTTGAAAATACATTTGCAATCGCGTAACAAATGCAACATCTTCGAGCAAGAGGGGTATTTCTTCTTGAAGCTATTGTAAGTACGTCTCGCCAGTTAGACGTTCTGAGAAAATGAATGGTCCAATAAAGTGTGTGTTGATTACACCACACCACACATTTACGCTAAATCGCTGCTGGAGCCGGCCGGGGTGACCGAGCGGTTCTAGGCGCTACAGTCTGGAACCGCGCAACAGCTACGGTCGCAGGTTCGAATCCTGCCTCGGGCATGGATATGTGTGATGTCCTTAGGTTAGCTAGGTTTAAGTAGTTCTAAGTTCTAGGGGACTTATGACGTCAGAAGTTAGGTCCCATAATGCTCAGAGCCATTTGAACCATTTTTCGCTGCTGGAAATTACGTTGACACGCTCGTTATGTAAATTGTTTATACCATCTCGGGTAAACTGTGCCTCATCAGTAAATAAAACGTATTTGTGTAACTGTCGATTAGTATTTAACCAGCTGCATAACTCCACGCAAAGCTCAGGATCTCCCTGATGTAAATGATACACTTTTTTTATGGTAAGGATACAGCTTATTGTACTTCAGCGTATGCCATAACTTAGATTGTGAAACGCCTAATCGTTGAGAGATACGTCGTGTACTGGTACCTGGGCTACGTTGAATAGCATCCATAATGTAGTCTTCATCGTCTTCACGTATCGAGCGCTCGTACTGATCATGAACGCTAGGTAGATAACCTGTCTCCCGTAACATTCGAAATAATCCACTAATGGATCGTGCATTCGGGATACTCCGAGTTGGATAACGTATGCGATGTTTGTTGACTGCAGCCGTAGCATTACCATCACATTTGCCATAAATAAACACAATCTAGGCTATTCCTCTGCTCTATTTCATAAATAATCTACAAACTACAACAGTAACTATGTGGTTTCACTTAAATACACTGTTCTTGTGTTCTTTCACTGAACAACGAACTCGTTTCAAGATTAGGAAACGACTGAAACAACTCACTGACGGTTGTTAACAGTGACATAAACGTTTCTACATTCTTAATGTAAAGTAAACAAATTCACTTGTATAATAATCTTTGCTTCTCTGGATGTTCTGAAAAACTACTGGAGATAGACGTCTGGGACATGTTTTATTAAATTCAACAGACCAATAACAAAACTTTAACCTATTACAGTTTTGCGATGGCGATGGCTTCATATTAGCGAAGTTGCTAACATTTGTGGACGTATGTTTATATGAACTTTTTTCTTTAGTTTTACTTGTAGAATAACATATTAAAATATTGGCATATCTTCGTGAATCACCCTGTATAGGCGTTGCCCAGATCGCCTAATGTGGCGTCGAATGTAATAAGACCTGCACCAAGGCGGCCGGACGTGCCCCGCAAGGGGCCTCCCGGCAAATTACGCCATTTCCATTTCATTTACATAGGCTTTGCCGACCGTGGCTTCATATTCTGCCTGTTTACATATATATGTATTGGAATACGTATGTCTAAACCAGTTTCTTTTGCATATACATATAATGGATTTCAGCTTCTGACTATGATGCTCAGGGACAGTTCATAGTTGGAGGTAACTGCTAAGAATCAGGGATCAGTCACAGTACTGAATTGGGCAAAAGACTGTACTAACGTAGGAACACGTAACAGACAGTTAATTCACGGCGCTAGAGTTATACCTTGGGTCATCGTGAGCCTATCGATTAAATACTGCTAGGTGTTGCTTGTTTTTAAACTTAAACATCCTTTTTATGCTTTCAAAAGTTCTCAATGGCTTCTTTCACGAAGTTGTGGTAGTGCTCCTTTGTTGGTTTCCTTCTAAGAAATTAATTACTCATGGCACAGGCGGCGGAGATATGGCTAGCTGACATAACTGCATAAAAAACACTGTCCCCAGATGAACGTAAATCAGCCCTGGAAGAGATCTTGAAGGCAGAATGGTGGTTGAAGCTGGACGCATGGAACATTCCATTTTGGAGGTTGTTAGAGAATTCAATATTCCAAGATCCACAGTATCAATAGTACCAAATTTTAGGCATTACCTTTCACAAAGGATAACGCGGTGGCCGACGGCCTTAACTTAACGACCGAGATCAGCGGCGTTTTCGTAGAGTTGTCAGTGCTAACAGACAAGCACCACTGCGTGAAATAACCGCACAAATGAATGTGGGACGTACGACGGACGTATCCGTTGAGACGGTGAGGCGAAATTTGGCATTAATGGGCTATGGCAGCAGACAAGGGACGCGAGTGCCTTTGCTGATAACACGATATCGCCTGCTGTGCTTCTCGCTGTTGCCAAGAGTTGATGGTAGTATTCGAATGTAGTGGAGACCCCACGAAGTCACGGAGCCAAGTTATCTGCAAGGCACTGTGCAACAAGGTGGCGGCTCTATGATGGTGTGGTGTGTGTTTACATGGAATGGACTAGGTCCTCCAGTCCACTTGAACAAATCACTGACTGAAAATTATTGAGTTCGGCTACATGGAGACAATTTGCAACCGATCATGGATTTCCACTACCTAAAACAACAGCAGAATTTTTATGGATAGCAATGTGCTATGACACCGGGCTACAATTGTTCGTAACTTGTTTGAAGAACATTCTGAATAATTCGAAGGAACGACTTGGCCTTCGAGATCGCCCGACATAAATGCCATTGAACGTTTATGGGGCATAGTCGAGAGGTCAGTTAGTACGCAAAATCCTGCACCGGCGACACTTTAAAAATTATGGTCGGCTGTGGATGCAGCCTGGTTCAATATTTCTGTAGGGGAGGGGCATAAAGAGGTCCGATACGCTATTGGAGGTATCTCACTACTTTTATCACCCTCCCAGTGTGTATCTCGAACGTACTGTGGCATTCAGTGCCTTCAACCAGAGGACACCTGATAGCACGCCATCGTGCACACCGCACCAGAGAGTACCTATGAAGCTATAATCGTACTCCCTGAAGGACTGCGTGTAACTAAGCACGAACGTCCCTCTATATTAAGAACAACACGCTGTTTTCTAGGAGCTCTCCATACCAGTCAGAAATCTAGCTTGATTTTCCGTATTTTATTTATATGGCTACATCGCCGAGCTGTATCGAATATGTTATCGTCACACACTCATGTATCTAACGCCATCCAGGATCGTGAACAAACACAACGAGTTTCCCCACCGTTAAGAACAACATGCTATTTACTACGAATCTTCATCTACAGCTACGTCTACATCACTGCTGTGCCATTCATACTTACGCACTTCGCAGAGGGTTCATCGAACCTCTTCACACCATCTCTGTACCGTTCCATTCGCGAACGGCGCGCAGGAAAAATGAGCACTTAAATCTTCTCGTGTAAGCTCCGATTTCTCGCATTTTATTACGATGTTCATTTATCTGCGCGTGGTAGGCGTCAACAAAATATTTTCGCATTCAGAGGAGAAAGTTGGAGATCGGAATTTCATGCAAAGATCTCGCAGCAACGATAAACGCCTTCGCTTTAATGATTGCCACCCCAACTCACGTATCATACCCGTGGCGCTGTCTCCTCTGTTTCGAGATAATACTAAACTAGCTGCCCCTCTCTGAGCACTGCGATGACATCCGTCAATCTTATCTGGTGAGCATCCCATAACGTACAGCAGTACTCTAGCAGAGGACAGATAAGTGTAATGTAGGCAGTCTGTGTTGCGTCTTCGAAGTGTTCTGTCAATAAAAACGCAGTCTTTGGTTTGCCCTCACACAAAATTATCTGTATCCTTCAGGTCAATCACAAATGTAACGTGATATTCTGTATTTTTGTATGTGTTTGGCATCTCAGAGCTGTACTGAACACTAATCAGAAGTCAGGGAAGACAGTACCGACCACCTTCTGGGATTCATGGACGAATAGAGCGACCTCAATTGTTCGTAATCAATGTTTATGGAATGCATGCTGATATTCTGTCTCCAGTAATGGCGTAAGACGTGTCCAAAATTGCACACCGGCTGACACTGGCGATCTAGACACCAACAGATTCACGCACCATATCTGCAGTACAATGCCATGATTCTCATTTCGCAAAAGTTGAATGGTCAAAGTAGGTCAGTGGCTGTAGCATAGCGATCGCATAGGTACTGGGGTCCTATTAGTTTGAATTCTTGTGGAGGGAGCTGTAGAGGATAACAACCATAGAGGTAGACATCCAACAGATAACTGACGACGTAGGTTGCAATTGCTAGATGGAAAGTTTGGCACAGAAGACGAATTCGTGGCGGGTCACATCAAGCCAGTCAGAAGACTGACGATTCAGACAACGTCATCTCCTAGCCACAGCAGCGTAGAAAGCATCATCAGACAGTAGCTGTGATAGAAGGAGCTGTACAATGAATCAGGAGGTTTCTGTTTTGATCTCTACTTAGTCAGCCGCAGAATTGAAATTTCACATTCCATTTGTTTCAGATCTGTTTACATTTGTGTAGAGTCAAACAGTGTACTTATAAATCGCTGCTTAATATCATATCCGTTAGTTGTGATAATATATATCACGACATTTTATAAGATCTGTACGATGTCTACGTCACGTCATTCTTAAACTGAGGTGACAAAAGTCTTGAAATGCCCAAAAATAGTGCGTCGGACCTCCTTTTGCATGGCATAGTACAGCAACTCGACGTGGCGTGAACTCAACTACTCACTAAAATTCCCTGCAGAAATATTGAGCCATACAGCCTCTATAACCGTCCATAACTGCGAAAGTGTTGCCTCTGTGGCCGGCCGCGGTGACCGAGCGGTTCTAGGCGCTGCAGTCCGGAACCGCGGGACTGCTACGGTCGCAGGCTCGAATCCTGCCTCGGCCATGAATGTGTGTGATGTCCTTAGGTTAGTTAGGTTTAAGTAGTTCTAAGTTCCAGGGGACTGATGACCTAAGATGTTAAGTCCCATAGTGCTCAGAGCCATTTGAACCATTTTTTTGTTGCCTCTGCAGAATTTTGTGCACCAACTGACCTCTCGATTATGTCCCACAAATGTTCAATAGGATTCACGATCGGCGATCTGTGTGGCTAAATCATTCGCTAGAACTGTGCAGAATGTTCTGTGGTCCGGTGATATGGTGCCTTGTCATCCATAAAAATTCCATCGTTGTTTGCGAACACAAAGTCCATGAATGTCTGCAAATGGTTTCCAGTAGCCGAACATAACCATTTCCAGTCAGTTATCAATTCGAAAGTACCAGTATTTTCCATATGAACACAGTCCACACCATTATGGAGCCACTAGCAGTTTGCACAGTGTCTTGTTGCAACCTGAGTCCATTGATTCGTGGGGTCTGCGCCACACAGAAAGCCTACCATCAACTATTACCAACTGAAATCATGACTGACCTGACCAGGTCTCGGTTCTCCAATCGTCTATCGTTCAACCAATCTAGTCATGAGCCGCGGAGAGGCGCTACAAGCGATGTCGTGCTGTTAGCAAAGGCACTCGCTTCGGTCTTCTGATACCACAGCCCATTAACGCCATACGCGGCACTTTCCTAACGGATACGTTCGTCATAAGTCCCACAGAGATTTCTGCGGTTATTTCATGCAGCGTTGCTCGACTGTTAACATTGATAACTCAATGCAGAAGCCACTGCTCTGGGTCAGTGAGTGAAGGCCGTCGGCCGCTGCGTTGTCCGTGGTCAGATTTAATGGCTCTAATTTGGTATTCTCGGCACACTCTCGACACAGTGGATTTCGGAATAATGAATTCCTTAACGATCTCCGAAATGGAACGTGCAATGCGTCTAGCTCCAACTAAAATCCCGCGATCAGAATGTATTAATATCCGTCGTGCGTCAGTAATCACGTCGGAAACAAATGATTGCTTCGTCAAAGCACTTGCCTTTTATACCTTGTGTAAGCGACACTACCGCCATTTTTGCATGCACATACCAGCATCCATGACTTTCGTCACGTATATATATATATATATATATATATATATATATAAAGTTGTTATCGCTGCTATTTGTAGTATGATGTGAATGTAGGTTATTCTAATATTATGGTGTCGTTTTCTTTATTTTGATATTTTATTTCAATTATGCAAAGTTCTACAATCCGCCAACAAATAGGCAGGTGTTCGTGTGAAGGGGGAAGCCTCTTGTCACAGACGTTTTGCATGTTGGATGTATACGCACTTTAATTTCACACATATCTAATACTTTTTTCTGTTAATGAACTGTGAAGTGAAACAAAAGTTAAAAATGCATGAGATGCTAAGTTTGTTTCTAACATAGCGAGAGGAGTTGAAAATGTATCAACTATTGAACTGTTAAATCTGTCACTGACATGGCCTCAGTTGATCTGTAATGTTTCATTTCAAGCAAAATGTGCAAAATCGATCAGCATACCAACAACATGGACGCTACGATTCCTCTCTAAGTGCAGTCTTATGCTTTTGCACCTATTACGCAGTTGAGGCCTGATATTGTCAGTTTTGAGAGTTGACCACCTCAATTCTACCCAGACACACATAGTATCGTTCTTTTGTTCACACCTGCTGTAAAGTGCTTAACAGCCCACGTCGTCTTGATGGAAAGATGAGTCCAACTGACGAACGCTTTGATTTACGAGTATTGCTACAGAACTTGGTCCGACTTGTCATTGATACTGAGAGCAGAAATCACACCGGAATGGTACGCTCCTTACCGGGAAGAAAAATTTTAATGTGCGTATGGTGTCACAGAACCGTTTTCTGACGGTCTTGTGGTGGATTTAAATCTATGATCAAGTGGAATTTCATGAAAATAGTAACGAAAGGATTGTGCATCGTAAGGAAAAATGTGTGATGGATTTAACAGGTAATTACGCAGTAAATTCACCAAGTTCACCTCTGTGGGAGACAACGTCGAGATGGGAACTCAGTTTTATCTGCGTGGGAACAACAATGTAATACCATGTGGAGTACTGGGTAAAAACCGGAAAGAAAGCATCTAAAAATCCCGTGACCGCATCATTTAATGTGGAACTGACTGACGTTGAAATAGTGTTTGGATGGAACAACTGTCTGGATTATAGCAAAGCTCATGGTTCATCTTATGTACAGCTTCAACTGTAGTGTGATAGGACTACAACCGTCTCGTGCACTTTTTCAGTTCTAGCATTTCTCTTTTAGACCTTTGGTTCCACGACCATAGGTATACCGTGACGATGTACTTGTCGATGACTGACTTAACCTGTCATACAGTGAAAAGTACATAACATTTCGACGAAATAGCATGTGGAAGGGTAAGAACACAAATTTCGACGTCACGTTGGGATATTAAGTTTATCTTGTAGCACGAAACCTTTGTCACATTCTGTTGAAAATGCTAACTGAAACAGTCGCAACTGTGACGACTACATAACATTTAGCGATCCTGTAAATCAAAATGCTACAGAAAATAGTCTCTGTTGCAGCAAAAATTAATAATATCTCTGTTACAATAGACAGAATAACAGCTGTACAACAATGCGTAATCGGAAATTACGCTCGAGAGGATCTGTCTACTATGGCGTCTGACGGATGAAACTTT
Source organism: Schistocerca serialis cubense (assembly GCF_023864345.2). Classification (NCBI taxonomy): domain Eukaryota; kingdom Metazoa; phylum Arthropoda; class Insecta; order Orthoptera; family Acrididae; genus Schistocerca; species Schistocerca serialis. The sequence goes on along the minus strand of NC_064642.1, from coordinate 620,842,324 downwards.
AGAAAGCTGTATCAGAAAATTCATCTCTTGGATGTTTGTTTCACGACTACGCATATACATATTGATAATAGCCCGTTTCACGAGCTGTCTATGTAACACTAAACGATATCGTTGCAGTTACAGAAGAAAAACTATAAAATTTCATAAAATTATAGTAAAATTTGCTGTATGTATACACAATACTACATACGAGCACTTTCGTTTCAGGTGAACCGAGTTTTTTTTACTGGTGGGGCCTTTCTTCCAGCCTGATGTTTCTGTCCTTTGACAGAACATTGTTTCGCGAGAACTACGTCGATGTGACGTACAAACGAACAAATGATGACAATTTCAGTAAAATTGGACGATTTAGTCAAGAGAAAGAGCTTTACAAATTGAGCAACTGGTGGGTCCGCCTCTCGCCCTTATGCAAGCGGTTGTTTGGTTTGGCATTGATTGACAGAGTTATTGGATGTCATCCTGAAGAACAGCATGGAAAATTCTGTCCAATTGACGAGTTAGATAGTTAGAATCCCGAGCTGGGTAGAGGCCCTTCCCATAATGCTACAAACGTTCTCAACTGGGGAGAGATCCGGCGACCTAGCTGGCCAAGGTAGGGTTTTGAAAATTTTTGGAAATTCGTGGTAAGGTCTTATGGGGCCAAGCTGCTGTGGTCCTGAGGTCATCGGTCCCTAAGCCTACACACTACTTAATCTAACTTTAACTTATGCTAAGGACAACACACACACCCATTCCCGAGGGAAAACTCGAACCTCCGACGGGGGGAGCCGCGCGGACCGTGACAAGGTTCCCTAGACCGCGTAGCTTTAGGGTTTGGCAAGCACAGAGACAAGTAGTAGAAACTATCGACGTACGCAAACGCTGTGCCATAAGGGTTCCGCGGATGACAATGAAAGAGTCCTGCTATAAAAAGTAATGGAATCCCAAACTGTCGCGCGGGATAAGCCGACCCGTCTTAGGCTCTGCAGTCATGGTCCCGGCGGAGGTTCGAGTCCTCCCTCGGGCATGGGTGTGTGTGTTGGTCGTTAGGATAATTTGGGTTAAGTAGTGTGTAAGCTTGGGGACCGATGACCTAGGCAGTTAAGTCCCATAAGATTTCACCCACATATTAACATATGAAAATATGAATCCCAGAGTACCGCTCCTGGCTGTCGGGCTGCTTGGCTGGTGACAGTCAAGTTGGTATCACACCGCTCTCCAGGGTGTCTCCAGACACGTCTTCGGCCTGGAAGCTCATTGTCTGGAGTAGAATTGTCTTCAGTGATGAGTGCCACTTCGAACTGAGCCCTGGTGATCCGCAAAGACATACCTGGAGACACCCCAGACTGCTGGGGGTACCAAGCTGATTGCCGGCTGCCATACGGCCCGAGAACCAGCAGTAGTAGTTTGGGGTGCCGCTCCTTTCGATAGCATGACCCTTTGGTTGTCATACAGCACAACCGTTCCTCAACGATATTCTACACTCCGTTTTATTGTCCTTCATGGCGAGCCACCCTGGGCATTGATTTCAGCAAGATAATGCCCGTCCGCGCAAGGCGAGAGTTTCTACTGCTTGTCTCCGTGTTTGCCAAACCATACCTTGGCCAGCAAGGTCGCCGGATCTCGCCACGTTTGAGAACATTTGGAACATTATGGGTAGGGCTCTCTACCCAACTCGGGATTCTAACGATATAAATCGCTAATTGGACATATGTTTCACGATATCACTGAGGATGGGATCCAACAACTGTGTCGATCAAGCCAAGCCGAATTACTGCTTTCGTAGGGGCGTACATCACATCTCCTTATTTCCGTTCCATTCCAATGATTCCTCCTTGGTGCATTTGTAGAATGTACTCTAAGATAATCTAATTTAAGTTCCACGAACATTTCTCTTGCAGCTTCTACTGGTTCATTTATTTCGACCTGTTAATATCTTAGCGGCACGTCTCTGAATTCGATGTTTCTTATCATATTTTCTTGATATGGATTCCAATACAGGACAAATACTTAAAAACTGATAACACAACGTTCTCTATGCGATTTACTTAAAATGGTTCATACTCGTTGTTTACACTGCTTACGGAAGGCCATTTGCATTTTGGTTTCAGACCACACCTTATGATTTTTTCAACCTAATGTAATGGTTATATGCAGTGTTCACCCGCTCGAGATTTTATTCTACGACAATCGCTGTTATTATTAATAGTGGATAGCATTCCAATCGTGACAATACGTCAGACAGTGGAATGTTTGGGCACTATGAACAGTGTTGGTTAGAGGCATCTGCTTTGCTGTGTGTATTGTTGAAAGTAGCCTCCAAAATTGTTACATCGCGTTCCTTCAAGCACACTAGGCTACTATCAAGTTTTGTAACTGGATGGTGGGTAAGTGTAAAGCCGTTTCAGAAATGTATCGGTGTTATAAAGGGAAGCAGTGACTTAGATCTAAACTTAGAGCACAACAAAGAACGCCGCTTTCTAATGTTTAGTTGTAGCTATGCATTCCGCCCGACGTCCAGCTCTCGGAGGTTTTTGCTGCAGTAGTGCAGTCGCTTCTAACGTCAGTATAGGCGCCCAGCACAGAGTCGCTTGTTCAGAGAAGGTTGACTACTTGGACGGTGGCTGCTGTTGATTGAGGGATATGCTAAACATCACCGCTCAGCGTAGTGTGCCCGCTGATGTGGCACTGTGTAGTGATCATGCGAACGTCTTAGTGGTGTGTAGTTCGTGTAACTGAAGCAAAGCATCCAACTCAACAAAAATATATCCGAAATAATAGGATAAAAACACTAGCCTACGTGCACATGCTACTATACACAGCACCGGAATACCGTAGCTGAATATTTATAAATAAAAACGACGTAACATGGACATGTTACCGAAGTTACAAAATGCCGGGATATACACTACCTGGACTAACTAAGACGGTATTAAGGTTCGATTTATAACTCCTTGTTAGTGTTAGTCACTTTGGAAACAAACAAGCGGTATTTTGACGCATTAGTATGCACCAAGAAGCTGGAAGGCAATTTGAGAAGTTTAAAGAAATGTGGAATTACCATAACGATCATTCGTTTGCCATACACTACCTGGACTAACTAAGACGGTATTAAGGTTCGATTTATAACTCCTTGTTAGTGTTAGTCACTTTGGAAACAAACAAGCGGTATTTTGACGCATTAGTATGCACCAAGAAGCTGGAAGGCAATTTGAGAAGTTTAAAGAAATGTGGAATTACCATAACGATCATTCGTTTGCCAAAACGTGTAAGATTTTAGTTCTGTATGCAAGTCGGAGGCAGAGAAATCACTACCACAAACATTACATAGCTTGCAAAACGGGTGTCATGTAGTGTGTAAAAATTAGTAAAGGTTTTGCACAAGGAAATTCATATAATTGCTGACGAGCTTTCCCCCTCTCTTCGAGGTTACCGTCCATTCTATTGGAATACCACTATATGCTTGCGGTCTACGTGAGTTTTGTAAACAAATAATAATATTTTCAGAAACCCTTCACTGCTGTAATCGATATACAAGGTGTACCAATACGTTGTCATTCACATCTCCACTAGTGGTATACATACTTCTCTGACTAAAGAAGAAATGGTATTAAGCTACAGTTTATAACTACTACTACACATACATTACAGAGTTCAAATAAATGGGAAGTGGCAGATACATCCTGCAACTGACTGAGTATGGATTGAAAGGCGAGGCTTCCGATCCGTAGTACGGCTCTTACTAGCACAGCTGTCTGACGGACTGTCTGCACTGCTGTGGCTAGCAGCTAACAGTAGCGGGTGGTGGTGGTTAGTGTTTAACGTCCCGTCGACAACGAGGTCATTAGAGACGGAGCGCAAGCTCGGGTTAGGGAAGGATTGGGAAGGAAATCGGCCGTGCCCTTTCTAAGGAACCATCCCGGCATTTGCCTGAAACGATTTAGGGAAATCACGGAAAACCTAAATCAGGATGGCTGGAGACGGGATTGAACCGCCGTCCTCCCGAATGCGAGTCCAGTGCTAACAGTAACCCAGTATCTGTACATCATTATGTTAGCACTGCGGACCTCCTGTGTTGCGGCAGCGATCTGCCCTTCTGCTTTTGTACAAAACAGTCACGATGGTGGAATGCGAATACGGTACGCATTTCGTTCGGTGTCTACCTATATTGGTAGCTTTAGTTGGCTGTATACTTTTGAAACACGTATTATGCCCTTCCCTTTCTGGAGAGAGAATATCAGCATGCATTCCATAAACAGTGATTGTGTGGAATTCGGCTCGCTCTGGCCGTCCACAGAAAGTGGTAGAGGTCATGTTCCCTGACTTCTGGTCAGTGTTCAGTATAGTTCACCGGATTTCATATTGAACTGAAAAGCAACTTAAATTAAAACAGGCACGTAGATAATGCTGTGAGGAAGGTGAACCAAAGACTGCGTTATATTGACAGATGCAATAAATCCAATAAAGAGAGAGCCTGCACTATGCTTGTCCGCCTCTACTAGAATACTGCTTTGCAGTATGGGATCCTTACCAATAGGACTGACGAAAGACCTCGTAAAACTTCAAAGAAAGGCAAATCTTTTTGTGTTATCGCGAAATGTGTGAGAGTGTGTCAAGGAAATTATATGCGAATTGGGGTGGCGATCACTGAAACAAACGCGTTTTTCGTTGCGGTGAGATGTTTTCACGAAATTTCAGTCTCTAGCTTCCTGCCCTGAAAACGAAAACATTTTGTTGACCCTCACTTAGACGTGGAGAAATGATCATCGTAATATAATAAGCGAAATCAGAGTTCGTACTAGAAGTTTCAAGCGTTTGTTTTTCCCGTGCACCGTTAGAAAATGGTTCAAATGGCTCTGAGCACTATGGAACTTAACTTCTGAGGTCATCAGTCTCCTAGAACTTAAAACTACTTAAACCTAACTAACCTAAGGACATTACACACATCTGTGCCCGAGGCAGGATTCGAACCTGCGACCGTAGCGGTCGCGCGGTTCCAGACTGTAGCGCCTAGAACCGCTCGGCCACTCCGCACCGTTAGAGAGTAGAATAGTAGAGAAATAGTGAAAAGTGGTTTCATGCGCCCCTGACAGGCAGGTATGACTGGGAGAGTAATCATGTAGATGAAAATGAAGAGTTGATAACTAATAGCCAGTTATTCTTAGCTATGGGGAAATACGATGTGCTCTTCCACAAAAGTGGTTGGCGTTATGTACGGGTGTCAATGTCGGTACCGGTACTGTGATACAGTTCGGCACTATCGCTATATGAATAGATTTGTAATTGGTTTGGAGCATTCATATTACATAGCGTGTTGTTCCTAAGATACAGGAAGTTCGTGCTTAAAAGTAATTACGTGCATTGCTTCAGGGGATATTATTCCAGCTTGTAACATCGCTGCTGTCTGGTGGCGTGTACACGATGTTGTTAGCGCATATCTCAGTGTTTGGCTTAGGCGCTCGTCCACATAGTAAGCGGCTATCCAGTTTTAAAATTGAATTGTGATTAAGATCTTAGGAACACGTCTGCGTAAGCATGTGCTAAGTCAGATTGTCTGTTGGAATGTACTGCACGTGCCAGCCCGCCCGTGATACGTGCTGTACATCGTGAAGGTACTGTTACTGTTGACTGCGGGAAGAGACGAGGGAACGGAGGACGGAAGGCAGTCACGATGATGACCTGCGGCTCGGGACGGTAGTGCAGCAAAATAGATCGTTATACAATATTTAGGAGTGAAATAACGTAGCTGGGTGTCGAGGTATCCAACCGGTATCGAACAATAGGAGACAGCAACCTCTACTCGAGCTGGTGCCATTCTGTTAAAATCGTACAGTTCAGTTGAAAACAGCTGGCCTAATACTTGAAAGTCGTTGCTGTGACCATGTGACGTCATGCGGTGTGTGAGGCGAACTACGAGCGCTACTGGCACCCAGTTTGAAGCAGGCGTGCCAACAGTGCACGGATTACGGAATCTCGAGTCACAGTAAGCGATGAGTCTGGCGTCAAAGGTAGACCTAGTTTGTGAACTTTCGTCGCGGAGCGGTGTGGCACTGGGATAGTCGTATTTAAAGGCGCAACTACACTGATGAGCCAAAATATTATGACCACCTACTTAACAGCTTGTTTGCCGCTGTTTGCAACGCAATAAATTAACCGATTCTGTGTATCAGGGATCCAGCGGTTGGTTACTAGGTATATGTGATCAAAAGTATCCGGACACCTGGCCGAAAATGACTTACAAGTTCGTGGCGCCTTCCATCGGTAATACTGGAATTCAGTATGATGTTGGCCCACCCTTAGCCTTGATGAAAGTTGGTGTTGGCCCACTCTTAGCCTTGATGACAGCTTCCTCTCCCGCAGGCATACGTTCAATCAGGTGCTGGAAGGTTTCTTTGGGAACGGCAGTCCATTCTAATGAGAACGCTGCTCTGAGGAGAGGTATCGACGTTGGTCGGTGACGCCTGGTACGAAGTAGGCGTTCCAGAACAGCCCAAAGGTGATCTATAGGATTCAGATCAGGACTCTGTGCAGGCCAGTCCAAAAAAATGTTCAACTGTGTGAGAAATCTTATGGGACTTAACTGCTAAGGTCATCAGTCCCTAAGCTTACACACTACTTAAACTAAATTATCGTAAAGACAAACACACCCACCCATGCCTGAGGGAGGACTCGAACCTCGGCCGGGATTAGCCGCACATTCCATGACTGCAGCGCCTGAGACCGCTCGGCCAGTCCATTACAGGGATGTTATTGTCGAGTAACCACTCCGACAAAGGCCATGCATTATGAACAGGTGCTTGACCGTGTTGAAACATGCAGTCGCCATCCCCGAATTGCTTTTCAACAGTGGGGAGCAAGAAGATCCTTAAAACATCAATGTTGGCCTGTGCTGTGATAGTGCCACGCGAAACAACAAGGAGTGCAAGCCCCCTCCATGAAAAACACGACTACACCATAACACCACCGCCTCCGAATATTACTGTTGACACTACACACACGCTGGCAGATGACGTTCACCGGGCATTCGCCATACCCACAACTTGCCATCGGATCACTACATTGTATACCGTGATTCGTCACTCCACACAACGTTTTTCCATTGTTTAATTGTCCAATGCTTACGCTCCTCACACCAAGCGAGGCGTCGTTTGGCTTTTGCTGCTGTGATGTGTGGCTTATGAGCAGCCACTCGACCATGAAAGCCAACGCGGCCGGCTCACATCCATCAGCTGGGTTACTTAAAGAGCTGGCCGTTGTGGCCGAGCGGTTCTAGGCACTTCAGTCCGAAACCGCGCCGCTGCTATGGTCGCAGGTTCGAATCCTGCCTTGGGCATGGATGTATGTGTTGCCCTTAGGTTAGTTACGTTTAAGTAGTTCTAAGTCTAGGGGACTGATGACCTCAGATGTTAAGTCCATAGTGCTCAGAGCCATTTGAACAATTTGGTACTTGAAGGAGTGTGTCCGCTGGGTTCCTCGCTGCCTAACACAAGATAATAAAGAGCAACAAACGAACATCTTTGCAGAATTGCTTACAGGTTACGAGGATGTCGAACATCGTAACAGGCAATGAAACATGGGTTCACCCGCCCGAATCAGAAACAAAACGGTAGTCAATGGAGTGGCGCCACACCACCTCTCCTCCGCAGATAAAGTTCGAAGCCACACTATCAGGCGTTAAAGTCAAGGCGACGGTCGACTGTGATTCTGAAGGGGCTATTCTGTTTCATGTCCTCCCTCGTGACGCCACCATCAGTTCTGAAATGTACTGTGCTAGTCTCAGAACAATGAGGGAACGATTTCAGCGTGTTTGTCACCAGAAAAATGCAAACGAATTTCTCCTTCTCCAAGATAATCCAAGGCCTCACTCAAAAGTGTGAGCAGTCAAGAGTAGCTCACAAAACTTTATTTGTCTGTTCTTCCTCATCCAGCCTACAGCCCAGATCTCGCACCTTCAGACTTCCACCTGTTTGGCCCAATGAAAGATTCACTGTACGCGAAGCAGTACATGGATGATGGGGAGTTTACTGATGCAGCAAGACGTTGGCTCCGCGTCGTCCATCGGAGTGGTACCATACTGGCATACATGCCCTCCTTGTCATTACTTATCTAATGCCCCCGCCTAAATTTGTTCATCAAAGTAAAATACTTTCGAAGGAAGGGTACATTACACTCCAGATAAGAAATCATAAATTGGCAACAAGGTATTAGCTTCACTAGTACTTCCTCACGATAGAAAATTATTATTACTCGTATTAGTTTACTTTCATTCTCACGCAAGAATTAGCTTCATACCAAGCAGTCGTCATTTGAATGCAGCGAGCTTGGTGGTGAAAATCCGTGTTATCCTTAATCGTTAATCCAAAGAGTTAGTTCTGCATAATGAGAGGTGGCAGAAGCCGCCTCTCATATTTCTATCTCACTCTGAGTAATTCGATTTTCCTCTCTAATTGCAAGTGGTGAAAAGTTGCTATTCCTTCACACGCGGACTTCCCATGCAGCGTCTCTCGTCACCCGGGTGGTCCGGTGACAGGCGGGCTCCGCTGATCTTGAAAGGGTTAAGCCGATGGGTGTGAGGGAGTCGAGTGAATGCTTTCCAGACGCCAACATTGTCATAATAGCAGCGGAGACACGCCCGCAGGGGCCTGAAGGAGCGGCTGGGCTAGAGATTCCGTTACTTCGCAGAAACTTAGCGAAAACTCTTTCTGGTGGGCTACCATCGAGGCGTGGGAATGACTTGTGTCCCCAGGCAGTCTTAGCGGGCAAATCCCAGCGTTTTCTTCGAAGTCGTAACTGTGATTGGCTTGCTCAGGGCATAGCTCCGCGACGTAGCAAAATCGGCGCAGAAATTGGCGCCAAGAATCTCCATTGGTGGAATTGTAGTGCAATAGAGTGGAATTTTCCGCCGGTTTTCGAGTTGCTGATGGAACGTTTAACCACGGCCACTGTCGTGGGGGCAGGAATGTTTTGTGTTCGGTTTGTACGGGTGCTCTTGTGAGAGTCGGTTCTCGCCTTTCGGTCGGAGTAGGTTACAAGACCGAGCTCTCGCTGCTGTGGACAGCCTGCCTTCCGTTGGCTGTCTAATATACTTTTATTTGATTGTAACTGTTTAACGAAGCTGCTGAAGTTTCGACTTCAACGTAACTTTCCGAGTATAGTTGGCAACTGAGCGTTCTGCGTACAAGCGAGCGATGTTGTCTGTCTTGGGCAGTTTTGGCTAAAGTTGACTGTATCGGAGTTACTGTGTGACTTCGCTTGTTAAAATCAATCACTGTACCGTCAGTGATTGTGTGGCGAGCCTTCTTCGTCTCCCTCAGAGGCGCATTTGTATTGATAGAAAGTCTTTAGTCTGGAACAACCAGACCAGGACAATTTGTTTCGGGCTATACTCGCGACATTCTCATCACCACGACGGGACGTCGAAGCTGCCAGCCATCGCTTCCGGTACGCCAGATCGTGTCCTTGCAGTTAAAAAGACAGCTTGGTAATGTATGTCCGCAGCACCGGCAGACTAGGGAATTTGCACTGTGATAATCAGAGCTCAGCAGAGCGCGCCTGTTCGTATTTTCTAACTTTGTTCTGTCTTGGGTGTTCATTTTCTGAGTTATCACTACCATAGCAGCAATTAATGTTGAGTTGGCTGGGTGTTTCTCTTATGATTTGAGTTGCAAGGAATTGGCTCCACATACCACTTCGTCATAGATGTCACAATCTAGTTTATGGACAACTTCACCTTCACAGCATTTATTTGAGTATCCAATTTGATCCAGTTTGAGGTATTGTAAATGTTTCATGTGTTTTGTTTATGATTTTGAGTTTAGTCATAATAAATGAAATTGTTATTTTGGACAGAACTTTCATTCGGTTAATCGGTAGAGCAACCCTTTCATTTCTCACTATGTTACTGAAACTTTCCCTTATTTAATTAATGTCTATCAAATTAAATTATTGCAGCTGCCAAACTCTTTTCTACTCCACTTGCCGGGTCGATTACAGTCAGTTTGCAATTTCTTCTTAATCCATGTGCAACAGCAAATGTAGGAGTTATAAAAGGGGGGGCTTAGAGCATCATTTCCATATGAAGATTCGAGAAGAATTTAGTGTTAAATACACTGCTAGCCCCGGCACCTCACAAAAATAATAATAATCACATTCTGGTTTTGTTTGAAATGTAGGCTGCTAGTTCGACTTACAAATGTTGAAATTGGAATACAATAATGCTCTTAAGGAGCGCGATCGTCACCCCACCGAACTACTTCCAACTAATTTGCAGGCCAAAAATTATACGAAACAAACTTTATTAGAACGGGAAGGCATAGTTTCGTACTATGCTGCGAAAATAAAGAGGAAACAATTCGAACAGTGTTATTTTTTAACACGGAATGCAATTTACTGGCAGGATAGAACCTTATATCACCAAAGTTCGAAAAAGAAGAAGAGGTAGAAGAAAGGAATATCAGTTCTTTTAGTTTAACAAAAATGAGTCGAAAATGTCTTTCACAGGTAATTCATATACAAAGAGACGTAATGTCATCTCTAGCATCGAAATATCAGGGTCAGTCAGGGTGGCTGTTTGAAAGGAAATATGTTGTTGTAACTGCCATTATTTACCTAAGTGGTCGTCGGTTACGTGACCTGCTGGTAACAGACCTACACCACCTGCAAAGCATCTCAAAGCGACTCGGTTGTTCTTTAGGCGTATTGTTATTGTGGTGGTGGTGTTCTTCAATCCAAAGGATGGTTTGATGCCACTCTCCATGCAACTCTGTCCTGTGCAAGCGTCTTCATCTCCGAGTAACTACTGGAACCTACATACTTCTGAATCTGCTTGCTGTATTCATCTCTTGATCTCCGGCTACGACTTTTACCCTACGCACTTCCCTGGCGATCCCTTGATACCTCAGAATGTGTCCTATTAACCGAACCCTTCTCCTAGTCAAGTTGTGCCATAAATTCCTCTTCTCCACAATTCTTTTCACTACCACCTCATTAGTTACATGATCTATCCACCAAATTTTCAGCATTCTTCGGTAGCATCTCGTTTCAAAAGTTTCTATTCTTTTCTTGCGAAAATGTTTATCGTCAATGTTTCACTTCCATACATGGTTACAATCTACATTTTGTATCATCTCTACTTCAGCCATCATCAGTTATTTTGCTACCCAAATAGCAAAACTCATCTACTACTTTTAGTGTCTCACTTACTAATCTAATTCCCTCAGCATCACCTGGTTTAATTCGACTACATTCCATTATCCTCGTTTCGCTTTTGTTAATGTTCATCTTATATTCTCCTTTTAAGACACTGACCATTCCGTTCAGCTGCTCTTCCAAGTCCTTTGCTGTCTCTGACAGAAATACAATGCAATCGGCAAATCTCAGAGCTTTTATTTCTTCTCCACGGACTTCAACTCCTACTCCAAATTTTTCTTTTGTTTTCTTTACTGCTTGCTCAGTGTACGGATTGAATAACACCGGAGACAGGTTAAACACTATCTCACTTCCTTCTCAACCATTACTTCCCTTTCCTGCCATTTTACTCTTATAACTGCCATCTGATTTCTGTACTGATTTGTAAATAGACTTTCGCTCCCTGTATATTACCCCTGACACCTTCACAATTTCAAAGGGGGTATACCAGTCATCATTGTCAACAGCTTTCTCTGTGTCTACAAATCCTATGAACGTAGGTTTGCCTTTCCTAAACCTATCTGCTATGAGAAGTTGTAGGGTTAGCATTGCCTCGAGTGTTCCTACATTTTTCTGGAATCCAAATTGATCTTCCTGGAGGTCGGTTTCTACCAGTTTTTCCGTTGGCCTGTACAGAATTCGTGTCAGTATTTTGGATCTGTGACTTAGTAAACTGATAGTCGGTGATTTTCACACGTGGCAGCACCTGATTTCTTTGGAACTGGTATTATTATATTGTTCTTGAAGTCTGAGGGTATTTCACCTGCCTCATACATCTTGCTCACCAGATGGAAGAGTTTTGACAAGGCTGGCTCTTCCAAGGTAATCAGCAGTCCTAACGGTATGTTGTCTACTCCCGGTGCTTTGTTTCGACTTAGCTTTTTCAGTTCTCTGTCAAATTCTTCACGCAGTATCATATCGCTCATGTCATTCTCATCTACGTCCTCTTACATTTCCATAATACTGCCGTCAAGTACATCGCCCTTGTATAGACACTCTATACACACCTTCCACTTTCCTGCCTTCCCTTCTTTGCTTAGAACTGGTTTTCCATCTGAGTTCTTGATATTCATACAAATGGTTCTCCTTTCTCCTGTAGGCAGTATCTATCTTACCCCTAGTGAGATAAGCCTCTACATCCTTACATTTGTCCTCTAGCCATCCCTGCTTAGCCATTTTGCACTTCCTGCCGATCTCATTTTTGAGACATTTGTATTCCTTTTTGCCTGTTTCATTTACTGCATTTTTCTCCTTTCATCAATTAAATTCAATACATCTTCTGTTACCCAAGGATTTCTACTAGTCCTCGTCTTTTTACCTACTTGATCCTCTGCTGCCTTCACTATTTCATCTCTCAAAGCTACCCATTCTCCTGCTACTGTATTTTTCCCCCATTCTTTTCAATCGTTCCCTAACGCTCTCCCTGAAACTCTCTACCACCTCTCTACCTTAACTATCTGAATAATTCCTTTTACCGCTTTATATATTTCGCCAATTGCTTGGGCATTTGCGGAGGTAGGTGGCATATAAACTAGCACTCCTGCGATGGGTGTAGGTATAGTGTCTATCTTGGCTACAATACTGCGTTCACTATGCTGTTCGCAGTAGCTTATCCATGTTCATATTTTCTTATGTGTATGACTAAAGTATTGCCGATGAGCTTACAGTTGCCTTAGTTATGTCCATGGTGTGCACATGAAACTATAGTTGGGTAAGACTGGCAACAAATTAGTAAATGAGTCTTCAGCTCAAAGTAGCCATTTACTTGCCATTTAGTTAATGTACAATTTAGGTCCAGTATCTCAGCAATTATTAAATGCAGATTGCTTGATGTTTTTCAATACAAAATTTTTTTGAGTATGTACCACTTAAAGTAAAAAACCATACAGGAGAAATGAACGTTTCGACGACGGTAACAGTGGTCTTCTTCCTGGCCTCCGGTAGTTTTTTACGTTATGACGCGGTACGAGATCAAGAAAACTTATATCTCAATTGACTCTGACCGCGGAAGCGTATGCAATTATACTCGTGTCGTTCATTTTTCACTCACAAAGGAGATCCGCATTGCTGAGTTCGTACCTAGCACAAGGTAAAAGAGTACGACAGAACTGTGAGATCCTACCCAGCACAACGTCTTAACTTTAAATACTAACATTTTATTTAGGCTTGGCTGTTACTGTTATGAATATAAATTTGAAAACAGAAATTCATCCAGTCAAAATTTCTACTCTTTTTACTTCCCGCTTCAGAGAATTCAGTACGGATTTATTTCAGTTAATAAGGCGTAGACGATTTGTATCTACGACTCTTTATGTGCGGCCTGCTGTATTGTGTTTCATGGTCACAGATTGCGTTTTCAGTTATATTTACATTACATACCCTTCCCACGGTCGGTTATTAATGGAACATCGTAAATAATTACAAAACGAAACATATTTTTCTACAAGTTTAGGTTAATATTATTACAATTTTGTGAAACATAGCAAAATGTGTATTTTTAGTTGGAATAGTTTTCGTTTATTTAATAATATTGAGGAGTTTGTCCACATCATGCCGTTGTAACGAACTGTCCATCTTGACTGAATCAGGCAGTATTCAGTGGACATTATTTTTTCTGTTACATACAAAAGAGACTGAATTTCATTCATATCCGCTAATCAGCATATGACTTACAAATTTCAGTGTAACTCTTTTTGGATGACAGTGGCGGTACACGTTATTGAAGGGAACTGCTTCTGTTAATCTCTGGATCATAACGAACGGATGTTTCGAAAAAGCAAGATAACAAATTATCAGCAATGATGGTGGTGGAACAAGAGTGGAAATTATTATCGTTCCTCTTGAAATGAACACTCGGACATTTCGAGTCCCAATGAGCCCAAAAACAAGGGACATTCACTCGTGTCAAGCGATGCCAACAGCTGTGCTCTGGGCGTCCTTACACGATCGTTAAAATACATAACAGTGCGGATTGCGCAAGCTGCACAGCTGACAGGCCGGGCCGCGCTGGGCTGCCAGCAGCGGGAAAAAAAGAAACACTGTGTACAGTGGCAACACACCAGAAATGTCTGCTCCCCCCCTCCCCCCCACCCACCTCTTCCCCGTAAATCCTGCCCGAAAGCGAATGAGGTGGCTTCACAATGAAGATAGATTAGCTGTGAATCATTATGACCGTAGGAACAATAAAGGCACTGTCTCTAGAATACACTGCACAAAAGAATTAAAGAGTAACTTCACAGAAACTCTGCGATTTCCCCATTGCCATGCTACAAAGGCTCCCCATCGCAGTTTGGCAACACCATTGGTGGCACTGCGCACCTTTGTTGAGCACTTTAAACATGTATGTGTACCGGGATAACCCTTGACTGGTTTCGTGGTGCCCGGAGGAAGGCGACTCCTTCATCATCACTCAGATTCCTCATGACGAAGAGCAGTTGCTAAAACAGCAGCATCTACATCTACAGCATAGTGCCATTCAGTTGAAACATGTCGAGGGGTTGCGTGCCCACAGGAACCTAGGAGTTGATTAGTGGTGGTCTCTGTACAGGTACATTTTTAAGGTGGTCAACAGAGGTGCAAGGGTGGCACAGATGGTGTTGCTGAACTTACGGAGAACCTTTGCTGTTTTCTTTACGCGCATGTCAATGTCGCATACCCGATCATCACGCTACAGAAGGCGTACAAAGCAGAGCGATTGGGAAAGCAGAAATACACTTTGCTGCTTAGAATCACGTTCACATTTCGTCAAGAGGTTTTGAACGATCCGTAGTGGTTCCAGTCTGTGTACCAGACCAAAAATTGCGGTCGTGCTGCAGACTCCAATGACGTGCAATCATATTCAGTGGAGTTGAATTCTGTGATGTCCTTACAAATGGGTTCAATCATCTGGAGCGTGTTAGCAGTGTTAAAGGTTGTCAAGAAAGTCGTTCTGTTGTAAATCGCACTGTGCAAACTGTCGTTTTTGACTACGAAGTTTGTGTAAATGAATGCTGCAACGAAAGGAGTCATTACATTCAGGTCCCAGGTCTTTTTTGCCATCTGCTAAGGAGTTTTTGCGGCAGCTCTGAGCGGTAGTGTGTCTGAAATGTTTCCTCACGCACCCATACTAAAACCGCGTGATTTCGACACTGGGCGCTATGGTTCTTACTCGATCACCACGGTGTCAAGTAAAGGGGTGACATGTATATAATGGAGGGGGAGAGGGGGCGGTCTGTGACTACCTCCCCATCGTGTGACACAACTACGGTAGCACTGGGCAGAATTTTGGTGAAATTTGGTGCCATTGTGACATCATTAACCCACCTGACATGAACTTTTGTGCTCTGGCCTGTTTTTCTCATGTGTCGAGCATTTGCTCATTGAAGCGTCACCTACCCTGGGGCTGACATTGCATGGCCCAATGCCTTATCTTCATTACAGAGGAAGACTGTAGGCACCTCGGAGACAAATTTCATACTTCTGTGTTATAACGGTGGAAACGTCGGAAAAAGGCTACCTTTCAGTTCTTTTGTGGAGTTTGTATCATTAAAAGTCTAAAACACTAACCAAGGTAGCGTGTATAATGACTTACAGGGGCAGCAAAAATTTTATTTCCTGTATTCCACATAATTATTTACCAAATTTAATTACTTAATTACTCATTAAGAGGTATACAGCCTTATGTCAATGCTCTGCCATTTTATTTCAATCAGAAAGCAGAATTAGCTTGGGCCAGCCGGGGTGGCCCAGCGGTTCTAGGCGCTACAGTCTGGAACCGCGCGGCCGCTGCGGTCGCAGGTTCGAATCCTACCTGGGCGTGGATGTGTGTGATTTCTTTAGGTTAGTTAGGTTTAAGTAGTTATAAGTTCTAGGGGACTGATGACCTCAGATGTTAATTACCATAGTGCTCAGAGCCATTTGAACCAATTAGCTTGATACAAGCGTGTGGTGCCGACCAAAGACACAGGAACAGAAAAACTATGTTTTTTCAAAATGTTGCCCAACTGGGCTAGTTCTAAGCTTTATTGAAAAAAAGTGTGTCGATCGGCTGCTATTGCGATAATAACTACTGCCTACTTTTGGAATATAAAAGGCTGTATGTGAACATATTTTGCCTATCTTTAACCACCGAAGTCTTTTGGAATAACATTCTGGCAAAAATCACTCTATGCACAAAAGAAAGTAATTAGAATTGTGTGTGGGATTCACACATGTACATCTTGCATTCATTTCATTCATCTTTTAAGCATCTGGGCATAGTTACTACAGCCTCACACTTACGAAATTTTCTACCAACAATCGATATGAGTTTGGAATAACAGAGGTATTTACTAGAAGTACACTGATCTGAGAACCTTTCAAAGATTCAAACTTTGGCACAGAAAATGGTGAAAGGTGCAGCTATAAATATCTTTGCAAATCTGCTCATGAAAATAAAATGTTTGGCACATAGCTGCAGTGTAGATTAAAGATGTTTCGTCGGAACAACTTCCACATCATAGAGAAATTCTTGAATAGATATAATTAATTATTCGTGTAGAAAATTGCCAGCACGTAGCCACTTAATTTTTTTCAGCTTTTTAAAGTATTTGGTCTATGTTTCTTTTCGGTTGCCACGTTTCACATCATAAGGTTTATCGTGAAGATGATTTATATAACACATAGCTATCTAATAAACTGAAGCAGAAGAATGTAAGGGTAGGTAGGCATGAAGGGGACGGGGATGATGATGAAAAGAGAGAATATGGATAGAGTGGAATGGGGGAGCGTGTGAAAAATGAAGTAATGGAAACAGGATGCGATGTTAGCAAGGAAGGGTAGTAAAGGAAGAGGGAAAGAGGAAGGAAGGAAAGAATGAGATGATGAATATGGGGGAAAAAGGAAGTCATTGGGAAGGGTAAGTATGACAAAGCCTTTGGCAAGGGAACAGATCGAGGAACTAAGGGCAAGAAACGTGATGAAAGGGAAAAAGAAGAGTCTGATTAATGGAAAAAATATAGAAGGTAATCGTAGAGGAAGAGAGAGTATGAGGAAGTGTGTGAAAGACGAAGAGAGGGAAAAATATGGAGAGAAATAGGGAGATAACAGTAAGAGAGGAAAATAGGAAGGAAGACCTGAGGAATTCAAATAATGAGGGTCGGGAAATGTAGGAGAATGGGCCAACAAGTAAGTGAGAGGTGAAGGAAAGAAAATGACGGAGGGGAACAATAATATAGAGTGTGCAGCCGAATACAGACTGAACAAAAGAAGGAAATACTCAAAGTAAATGTTCGATGTAAGCCAGTTTAATAATGCTGTGCTTAAAGGATTCTTGTGTTTGTACTGTTGTTAACTTCTTTTCCTAGCTTCCCAGGAATATACTAACACCGCTGCGTGTAGAATGAATACAAATTACATCGTACGTAGGTCCTCTTATGCATATAGTTTCAATAACCGTTGACATTTGCTCAGGTGATGTCATAGGAATTGAAGTCTTTCGTATTTAGCTTGAGGCGTTGCTTGATTTGTCAAAAACGTTCTGAACACTATGGGACTCAACATCTGAGGTCATCTGTCCCCTAGAACTTAGATCTACTTAAACCTAACTAACCGAAGGACATCACACACATCCATGCCCAAGGTAGGATTCGAACCTGCGACCATAGCGGTCCCGCAGTTCCAAACTGAAGCGCCTAGAACCGCACGGCCACACCGGCCGGCGCTTGATTTGTCATCTAGCATTTGCAGATGGAATTATTTCTGAACTTATTTTCCCTTTCGGATATCATATTCATTTTATGTCATAAAATTCTATTGAGTATTGTTACAGATCGTGGCCAACAGAAAGGATTGCCCCGTTCATAGGTTAACAGCAAGAGGAAAAGTTTCTGTTGGTTAAAGTTAGTGGTATCCGCGAACAGCTACTGTTGTGACTGACCTCCGTAATATGGCTGGTGAAAAACGTGGCCGTGTGACCTTTGCTTAAAATTTTAATGTGTGCGCGCTGCCCCGTACACGAACAACACGAAACGAGTATTAATGAGATATTTTCTTGAAGTTTTCCCGGCTGCCAGAATATTGTATCATCTTCCGGGAGGGCATCCGGGATGCTATTATTTCCTTCATATAATACGCCTGAAACAGGATGAAATATTAATGAGGCCAGATGCGTAGCGGCTTACGTGCGCGTGTTAATTGATAAATCGTAGCATAATAGAATATCTCTGTGTACCAGTAAATGTATTTCTACTACTATCATAGAGAGCGAATACCGAATAATACACATAAGAGTACGACGAACGAACCATTCTGAAATATGTTTAGTAAAGAAACATGATTTACCACCTTCATATAATACGCCTGAAACAGGATGAAATATTAATGAGGCCAGATGCGTAGCGGCTTACGTGCGCGTGTTAATTGATAAATCGTAGCATAATAGAATATCTCTGTGTACCAGGAAATGTATTTCTACTACTATCATAGAGAGCGAATACCGAATAATACACATAAGAGTACGACGAACGAACCATTCTGAAATATGTTTAGTAAAGAAACATGATTTACCACCTTCTGTCCGCTGTGAAACAATATACGGATGCTAGAACTCGTAAATAGCTACAGAAGCCTTACTTACCGATCTTCACTCTTCTCGATAAAAATTGACATCGGTAGCTGTTTCATCCATAATCATGGGATTATACCGTGTTGGAGTGTCACAACCTCAGATACGATGCGATATTTGAAAAGTGACATGAAAGCCCACTATGTAGACCAATAAGTTTAAATAGTCGCATGGCAACACAGTATCACATTTTACCTTTGTCACAATAATTAAATAGCTACGAAGGTTCGATTCTCGTGTTTCTGCTTAGTGGTGTACTAAATAACACAACTACATTTCTGTCGAATATTTTGAACAGTAAACACCGAGCGCCTACAGTAACCTCCTATCGAAATTTACGCTCGGCAACCCAAAGCACTGATTATGGGTGAGGATACCTGGTCAAGGTATTATTCAATTTCCATTGTATACAGAGGCAGATAACCTGCAAGGAAAACTACTATCTGTAGTGTTTTAAAGGGTCTCAATACCAAGTTAGAGAAGGAGAAAGCAATGGTCATTCGAGCTGACAAGGGGAACACGGAAGTTCTTATATATGAGGATGACTACATTAGGAAAGTGAAAGAATTTTTGCAGAAACCAACATTATAGAAATTCACAAATATCCAATCGAGAAGTTTCAGACTGGTTTGCGGAGAAAGATTGACAGCTCTCAGTTTCTTCTTAACGAATATAAAAAGAAACTGCTTAAAATTACGAATGTTATACTTCCACAGCTTAGGTCTCAAGTTAAGATTCAGAAATATGGAAATCCGGTTTGTCCGACTGTGAACAATATGTCATCACCATGCTATAAATTAAATAAGTTTCTTAACAATACATTTAAATCAGTTTACACGTTCGATAATTATCTTGGGATCAAAAACAGTTCTGAGCTAGCAAATGCAATCAAGGATATGCATATAGCATATAATGCGACTTTAGCAACATTGGATGTAAAAAACCTGTGCAGTAATATTCCAGCAAAAGAAGCTATTGACATTATTAGATGTAATCCCCTACCTCATAACAAGATCAGTACTGCACAGCGTACAGAACTAATTGAATTTCTAGATTTTGTTTTAGCTTACAATTTTTTTTTTTACCTTCAGATGGGCTTCGGATGAGTAATAGTCCAGGTGGTACTTTATCAGATATTTTTGTGAACGATTTAGAATGTAGATTTTCTGCCACGCTTCCATAGCTAAAAGATAAAACGATTTACTATAAACGTTATGTTGACGACATTTTATTACTGTTACAAAGCGCCTCCAATGCGATCAATGCATTTGTCCAAGCAATAGGTCGCATGCACCCAAAAATAACTTTTACTAAGGAAGTTGAAAAAGAGAGCGCCGTTAACTACCTTGACCTAAGTATTAGGAAAGTTGACAACAAACATAAATTTTTGATTATAGAAAACCTTCTTGTGAAGATAGCATCATCAATGCCAGTTCAGCCATCTTTCCAGATACAGAAAGGCCTTCTTCCCCTCCACGATTCACCGGCTCCTTCATCTACCTTTGGCCGAAACCGAAAACCGTGAAGAACTCAGCATTTTAAAGCAGATTTCTGTAGCTAACGGCTTTTCTGTAAATGACGTCACGCGCCCCTACAGTTGGCTAAAGAAACATATAACGAACAGCAGGCGCACACACACTCATACGGAAAATGGAAGCAGTAAAGAAAGTACGAAAACCATTCCCATGAAATTTAACGGCAAAATGTTCCTGAAAATAGAAACATGTTTTAGGAAACCTGATATTAGATGTGACTTTCAGGTTATTAACACCCTAACACTGCGAGTAAAGCATAAACTGAAAAGGACGTCTGACAAACCTGATGGTTCTGGAGTATACAGGGTTGATTGTAGTAACTGTACATCGGTCAAATGGGCCGCTCTTTTAATGTACGGTTTAAAGAACATTTACAGCCACGAAACAAACCTGCTTTGGGTAGCATTTATTTGAAACTGGTCATTCTATAGCGAACACTGAGAATAGGATGCGTATCTTCCACGGGGTGAGGAAAGGCGGTGCTTTTAATTTGTTAGAAAAATTGAAATTTATAAAGCGAAGAAACAAGAACCAACAAATGTGCTTAACTGGTAGAGCGATCTCGTGCCCAATGCCTACTTTGCTTTGTATGTTTCTTTTTCCGTAGCGGACGCCACATGAAACTCGTTGAAGTTCGTTGTTGATCTTTCACTCCGTTTTTTTATTACAGCCACCATCTAGCACTCTGACCCAACACGCTGAGCTACCGGGCCAGCATATGACAATGTTCCACTGTAATCACTGAATGCCTCTGATTTATATATCGTGCTGATGGTTTCATCTATTATAGAGTGCCTTACATATTTACTTCGTTTAACTAGATAATCTTGCTCATGCACTGCTACAGGTTTTTATAATTCTTTTCTTGGAACGGCGTGCCGCAAGGTACGAGGGGCCACCTTCCTGTAAGCACGTCTCGCTTATGCGGCGTTCTGGCGTTCGTGCCAACAGAAGGCTCTGATCATGTGCGGCAGTCCGTTTATATTCACTGGGCTTCTTTAGCTATTTGTTTTGCAATTTTTAGATTTTCTGAGTACTCGGAAACTGTTTAGTATTCATGTCATTATCTATGATATCGCCGCTTGAGCGTATGTTAATTACCGTCATTTAACTTATTCATTTTTAACAATCTAACTTTCGTCATGTAGCTCTTTATTACTGTAATGCCTCTTGGACCTTATAAGCCCGTTACAGACTTTACTGACTGCATCCTCCTTTATTTTACATCGTTCAGTAATCATTGAAGAATATCTGTACGCCCCCAGTAGCGACACCTTGCAAAATTGCAACACAAGGATTTTGTGGCAGTTTGTTTTGGACCATAGTGCAGCTGACAAATGAATTTTGTGTATACTATATTTATATAATGTTTGACAATGGTGGCGCTGATTTTGTGTTCAGCCTTTGACGATGCCACTATGGCTCCAGTATATTAGGACATGTTTTTAGAAAATAGGCATGCCTCATACACTCCTGGAAATTGAAATAAGAACACCGTGAATTCATTGTCCCAGGAAGGGGAAACTTTATTGACACATTCCTGGGGTCAGATACATCACATGACCACACTGACAGAATCACAGGCACATAGACACAGGCAACAGAGCATGCACAATGTCGGCACTAGTACAGTGTATATCCAACTTTCGCAGCAATGCAGGCTGCTATTCTCCCATGGAGACGATCGTAGAGATGCTGGATGTAGTCCTGTGGAACGGCTTGCCATGCCATTTCCACCTGGCGCCTCAGTTGGACCAGCGTTCGTGCTGGACGTGCAGACCGCTTGAGACGACGCTTCATCCAGTCCCAAACATGCTCAATGGGGGACAGATCCGGAGATCTTGCTGGCCAGGGTAGTTGACTTACACCTTCTAGAGCGCGTTGGGTGGCACGGGATACATGCGGACGTGCATTGTCCTGTTGGAACAGCAAGTTCCCTTGCCGGTCTAGGAATGGTAGAACGATGGGTTCGATGACGGTTTGGATGTACCGTGCACTATTCAGTGTCCCCTCGGCGATCACCAGTGGTGTACGGCCAGTGTAGGAGATCGCTCCCCACACCATGATGCCGGGTGTTGGCCCTGTGTGCCTCGGTCGTATGCAGTCCTGATTGTGGCGCTCACCTGCACGGCGCCAAACACGCATACGACCATCATTGGCACCAAGGCAGAAGCGACTCTCATCGCTGAAGACGACACGTCTCCATTCGTCCCTCCATTCACGCCTGTCGCGACACCACTGGAGGCGGGCTGCACGATGTTGGGGCGTGAGCGGAAGACGGCCTAACGGTGTGCGGGACCGTAGCCCAGCTTCATGGAGACGGTTGCGAATGGTCCTCGACGATACCCCAGGAGCAACAGTGTCCCTAATTTGCTGGGAAGTGGCGGTGCGGTCCCCTACGGCACTGCGTAGGATCCTACGGTCTTGGCGTGCATCCGTGCGTCGCTGCGGTCCGGTCCCAGGTCGACGGGCACGTGCACCTTCCGCCGACCACTGGCGACAACATCGATGTACTGTGGAGACCTCACGCCCCACGTGTCGAGCAATTCGGCGGTACGTCCACCCGGCCTCCCGCATGCCCACTATACGCTCTCGCTCAAAGTCCGTCAACTGCACATACGGTTCACGTCCACGCTGTCGCGGCATGCTACCAGTGTTAAAGACTGCGATGGAGCTCCGTATGCCACGGCAAACTGGCTGACACTGACGGCGGCGGTGCACAAATGCTGCGCAGCTAGCGCCATTCGACGGCCAACACCGCGGTTCCTGGTGTGTCCGCTGTGCCGTGCGTGTGATCATTGCTTGTACAGCCCTCTCGCAGTGTCCGGAGCAAGTATGGTGGGTCTGACACATCGGTGTCAATGTGTTCTTTTTTCCATTTCCAGGAGTGTATTTAAAGCGCTCAAGCAACCATGTATGTCAGTTACACTTTTCATCATGGTTTGTTTTATTGTTTTAAGCTGTAGACAATCTGCTAGTTGTATTTGTGTTATTCTCATGTTTTGCTGCGAATCTAAAGACGGTAATTATAGACCGAAACCGGTAGTCGTACGACTTAACATCTGTGACCATAGGCGTGAAGTAAAGGGAATTTATATTACCCGTGGTTCATTCATTGCAGGTGATTTAATTTCTCAAGAGGTTCTATGTTTCTAAATTCTTCTGTAGGAGTGAATTCCCTTATTGTGTTCCCATCGGAACTTATTGAGTATTTGTAACGGCTCTGTGGAGCTCACCTTGTATCCTTTTTCTATCTGTTCGTTTCTTTTGAGGAAACTTCCTAAACGCAGGCAAAGACGACCACGTAGTGTGCACAGTCAAGTTCTTTTAGATAGCAGAGCCACACATCAACAATTGCCTCGGGCACTGTTAGCTGACATTTTCATGATTCACTTCGACGCTTGAGCCTGCGACCTAGTGACGGGTCGTCAGCACTGCAGAAGACTTAACGAAAAGCCCCAATTTTTATCATCACACGCCGACACGCTAATGTGTCTAGAAAATGAGCTTCAGTATAGTTGTATGAAACTGAAGTGAAATTTTTACTGCAGATTTGGACTATGACTATACACTAATGATTAGTTTTATGTGTTGATTTATGTATATTGCCAAGAGTAAGGGCCATAAGACCATCGCTTATATTTAACCAGGCATTACACTTTTCATAATAACTAGTAAAATCTGCTACTATATAGCGAGTCAATTTGACCAATTGCCACTCCACAAGGATCTATATTCGCTAGGTCCGGCATCACCAGTCTCTACACAAACATTCCTGTGACGAAACTGTTGAGATAATTAAAAATAATCTCGTCACCCATAAAAGGTTGTCACAAGGTAGTCGAACTATCGAATTGTACTGCAGTCTAACTACCTTTCCTTCAATAATAAGTTTTTTATGCAGATCAAAGAAGCAGTCACGGCTTCTCCACTTGTTCGCACTATTGCCAACGTATTCTCGTCTTGAAAAGCAGGAGACACAGGAATAGATTAATTACAAAAAGTATGTAGATTGCATTCTGTCATATTTAGGATCTAAAGATGAGCCAGCCGTAGTGGCCGTGCGGTTCTAGGCGCTGCAGTCTGGAGCCGGGCGACCGCTACGGTCGCAGGTTCGAATCCTGCCTCGGGCATGGATGTGTGTGATGTTCAAATGGTTCAAATGGCTCTGAGCACTATGGGACTTAACTTCTGAGGTCATCAGTCCCCTAGAACTCAGAACTACTTAAACCTAACCAACCTAAGGACATCACACACATCCATGCCCGAGGCAGGACTCGAACCTGCGATCGTAGCGGTCGCGCGGTTCCAGACTGTAGCGCCTAGAACCGCTTGACCTGTGTGTGATGTCCTTATGTTAGTTAGGTTTAATTAGTTCTAAGTTTTAGGCGACTGATGACCTCAGAAGTTAAGTCGCATAGTGCTCAGAGCCATTTTTTTTTATCTAAAGATGACGTTGATCTGTTAGCCCGTAAGATGAACGAACTTCATCCCAATATTAAATTTTCTGTTGAACATCAGAAAAATTTTCAGGATATATGTAATTAAAGTCGTTCATTTTCCATATATCATAAACATACACACATTATTTCTCATAACTCATCTATCCAGTGGAATAGACACACAAAAAAATAGTAGGAAATGTATGAAGAATCTTAAGGAAATGTGCTGTTCATCAGTCCCTACCAGATAGTACAGACAGAAGAGATAGTGAAGATCGAACTAAGAGCGACGCATTTTGTCATAGGGTTGTTTATTCCGCGCCAGACCAATACACAGATCTGCAACAAACTCCTGTGACAGACATTACAAGAGAGGCTTAATATCGAAATTTTCAGAGTGTACTTTTCGGGAAGTGTAGGATATTATATTAATCACTCCCATTTACATCTCGCCAAAGAGAGCGACGAATAACTTCGAGAAATTAGAGCTAATGCAGAAGCTCACCGACAATCATTCTTCCCACGAGAAATTCGTGAGTGGAACAGGGTTGGGGGGAACAGATAGTGGTATCAGGAATACCCTCCGCCACATGCCGTTCGGATGCTTGCGGAGTGCGATGTAGCTGTACATGCAGATGAACTCTTGTCACCCAGAGCAGCAAAAGAAAGCTTTTATCCAATCAGTTATAAGCAGATTACTTAGATTACACCTTAATAACATAGAAACTAACAAAAAAATGTATACAGGGTGGTCCATTGATAGTGACCGGACCAAATATCTCACCAAATAAGCATCAAACGAAAAAACTACAAAGAACAAAACTTGTCTAGCTTGAAGGGGGAGACCAGACTCCGCTATGGTTGGCCCGCTAGATGGCGCTGCCATAGGTCAAACGGATATCAAATGCGTTTTTTTAAATACGAACCCCCATTTCTTATTACATAGTCGTGCAGTACGTAAAGAAATATGAATGTTTTAGTTGGACCACTTTTTTCGCTTTGTGATTGATGGCGCTGTATTAGGTACAAACGTATAAATACGTGGTATCACGTGACATTCCGCCAGTGCAGACGGTATTTGCTTCGTGATACATTACCCGTGTTAAAAGCGACCGTTTACCAATTGCGGAAAAGGTCGCTATCGTGTTGATGTATGGCTTTTGTGATCAAAATGCCCAATGGGAGTGTGCTACGTATGCTGCTCGGTATCCTGGACGACATCATCCAAGTGTCCGGATCGTTCGCCGGATAGTTACGTTATTTAAGGAAACAAGAAGTGTTCAGCCTCATGTGAAACGTCAACCACGACCTGCAACAAATGATGATGCCCAAGTAGGTGTTTTAGTTGCTGTCGCGGCTAATCCGCACATCAGTAGCAGACAAAATTGCGCGAGAATCGGGAGTCTCAAAAACGTCGGTGTTGAGAACGCTACATCAACATCGATTACACCCGTACCATATTTCTATGCGCCAGGAAAAAAATGGTTCAAATGGCTCTGAGCACTACGGGACTTAACATCTAAGGTCATCAGTCCCCTAGAACTTAGAACTACTTAAACCTAACTAACCTAAACCCATCATACACATCCATGCCCGAGGCAGGATTCGAACCTGCGACCGTAGCGGTCGCGCGGTTCGACTGAAGCGCCTAGAAGCGCTTGGTCACACCGACCGGCTATGCACTAGGAATTGCATGCCGACGACTTTGAACGTCGTGTACAATTCTACCACTGGGCACAAGAGAAATTACGGGAAGATGACAGATTTTTTTCACGCCTTCTATTTAGCAACGAAGCGTCATTCACCAACAGCGGTAACGTAAACCAGCATAATATGCACTATTGGGCAACGGAAAATCCGCGATGGCTACGACAAGTGGAACATCAGCGACTTTGGCGGGTTAATGTATGGTGTGGTATTATGGGAGGAAGGATAATTGGCCCCCATTTTATCGATGACAATCTAGATGGTGCAGTGTATGCTGATTTTCTACGAAATATTCCACCGATGTTATTACAAGATGATTCACTGCATGACAGAATGGCGATGTACTTCCAACATGATGGAAGTCCCGCACATAGCTCGGGTGTGGTGGAAGCGGTAGCGAATAGCATGTTTCGTGACAGGTGGATTGGTCGTGGAAGCACCATACCATGGCCCGCACGTTCACCGGATCTGACATACCCGGATTTCTATCTGTGGGGAAACTTGAAGGATATTTGCTGTCGTGATCCACCGACAACGCCTGATAATATGCATCAGCGCATTGTCAATGCATGTGCGAACATTACGGAAGGCGAACTACTCGCTGTTGAGAGGAATGTCGTTACACGTATTGCCAAATGCATTGAGATTGACGGACATCATTTTGAGCATTTATTGCATTAATGTGGTATTTACAGGTAATCACGCTGTAACAGCATGCGTTCTCAGAAATGATAAGTTCACAAAGGTACATGTATCACATTGGAACAACCGAAATCAAATGTTCAAACGTACCTACGTTCTGTATTTTAATTTAAATAACCTACCTGTTACCAACTGTTCGTCTAAAATTGTGAGACCATATGTTTGCGACTATTACAGCACCGTCTAGCACAAAGCGAAAAAAGTGGTCCAACTAAAACATTCATATTTCTTTACGTACTACACGACTCTGTAATAAGAAATGGGGGTTCCTATTTACAAAAAAAGAGGCAGTTGATATCCGTTTGACCTAAGGCAGCGCCATCTAGCGCGCCAACCATAGCGCCATCTGGTTTCCCCCTTCAAGCTAGACAAGTTTCGTCTTTGTAGTTTTTTCGTTTGACCCTTATTTCGTGAGACATTTCGCCCGATCACGATCAATGGACCACCCTGTATACTGTGCTAAATTGCCTCCAAAACCGGATATCATTTTTCAATTGTTGACAATACATAATTCTAAAACTTTAGGTATTCGGAAACAAAGGCATCATACACTTACGTGCCAAAACATTATGACTATCTGCTTGATACAGTAGCTTGTTTGTCCGCCTTTGGAATTAAATACATAATTGATTCTGCATATCAAGGATTCGATAGTTTGTTGGTAGGTTTGTGGACGTATGTGGCAGTAGATGTCTATGGACAGGTCACGGAATTCTTGTAAATAATGGGGCGCTGATATACGTACGCCGCGCGGAGTGTCCGCGTGGTTTAAAGCGCCATGTCACGGAGTGTGGCGGCCCGTCCCGCCGAGGTTCGAGTCCTTCCTCGGGCATGGGTGTGTGTGTGTGCTGTTCCTAGCATAAGTTAGTTTAAGTAGTGTGTAAGTCGAGGAACTCATGACCACAACAGTTTGCTCCCTTAGGAATTCACGCACATTTGAACATATACGCACGAGGTGATGGCGCCCGATAGCGACCCAGATGGGTTCCGTAGGATTTACAACAGGCGAATATCGTCGCCAAGACATCAACGTGAGTTCACTATTATGCTCCTCAGACCTCTGTAGCACGGTTCTGGCTCCGGGACACGGACAGTTATACTGCTGAAAGATGACACACCGATGGGAAGACCTCAAGCATGAAGGGATGCAGGTGGCTCGCAGGTGTGAACGGGTGTTCGATTTGTACCACAGGTCCAATGCAGGTGCAGGAGAAGATGCTTCTCCCATCAGCCTGCGTCCATGGCGCGCAGCACGCTTCGATGCGCCGTTCACGTCGATGACAACATTTGTGAAGACGACCATCGACCTAGTGTAGCAAAAATGTGATTCACCCGAAGGGCTGAAGCGTTTCCATTGATTGACGATCGAATTCCGATGGTTCAGTGCCCAATGCAGTTGTAATTAACGATGTCGTTGGGACAACATGTGAACTCTTGGGGGTGGTGTGCTGCGGATTTCATGTTCAATAATGTACGATGAACGTTGGGCTCCAAAGCTCTTGTGCGTGCCCCAGCATTGTGCTCTTTCGGCAGAGATGCCACAGATCACCATCTACAGTACTTTACAGAGCAGACAAGCCTTCGAGAATTGTGAACGTCCAACTATTTAGAGCCTAGTGATAGTTTCACTGACCTTCTGCCTGCTTTCGCAGGTACTCAAAAAATAGTTCAAATGGCTCTAAGCACTATGGGACTTAAAATCTGAGGTCTTCAATCCCTTACATTTAGAAAATACTTAAACCTAACTAACCTAAGGACATTACACACATCCATGCCCGCCGGCCGCGGTGGTCTCCTGGTTCTAGGCGCTCAGTCCGGAGCCGCGCGACCGCTACGGTCGCAGGTTCGAATCCTGCCTCGGGCGTGGATGTGTGTGATGTCCTTAGGTTAGTTAGGTTTAAGTAGTTCTAAGTTCTAGAGGACTGATGACCAAAGATGTTAAGTCCCATAGTGCTCAGAGCCATTTGAACCATTTGAACCATCCATGCCCGAGGCAGGACTCGAATCTGTGACCGTAGCAGCAGCGCGGTTCCGGACTGAAGCGCCTAGAACGGCTCGGCCACAACGGCCGGCTCGTAGATACTCACGACGGTATCATATGAACATTTTAGTACCTTCGCCGCTTTAGAGATACTCGTTCACTGTATCTGCGTAATAATAGCCTGCCCTTTGTCAAAGTCGCTTATCTCAATATCTTTGCAGCCCATATCTTCACCAGGGTGATTCCCCGTCCATGTCTGCTCCACTTAATACCTCTGTTGTCGTGTCACGTGCCCGAAACTGCATCAGGCTGCATCCAGCGTCGCGGTGGGCAGTGGTCATTATGTTCTGACTGATCAGTGTAGCTAGTGACGATGTGGCCGAAAAGGTAAAATCCATCTTGTTTCTCTTTTGAAGAAATTTTTCTTGAAAACGAAGTTCACTGTTTCGTAGATTTAATGTTGGAACTGCCTTCAGAAGCGTGACACACTTGGTCAGCTACTTGTGTACAACATTAATCTAAAACCATCAAATTTGCAAGTGCAGGTATTTACAAAATCTGCCACACTGATTGCAGTACCTACCATATTGGCCAACAGACAGAAACTTAAAACTACGTCGAAAGGGGATACAGAAGTAGAAGGAAGAATGATGAAGACGAATCTAACTTTGTTTCTCACTTAATTCCAGAATGGCACAGTCCCCCTAGTATTACCAATAATCTCACAGCTTTGCATAAAAGGGAGAAAGGTACCGGTATGAACATCTCTAAGGAATTTGAAATCTACGGCCATGCGCACCATAATCAGAGCGATGTTCATAACGAACAAACGTTTCATGTATTATAATGTCTCTTTACATTGTACAGCAGGCTCATTTATTGTTAACAACAGACCATGCTCAGTTCTTTATGGGTATATATCATAGTAACAAAGTGTTCGTATGCAGAGATATATATCGTTTGCTGCTTCCGCTCGTTTACCGTCGTTGTTCACCAGATAGACTTTTCGTCCATCATAGGGTCACAGAGTGTCGTCTACTGTGCTTTCTCCTTTCGTTGTAAGACTATTGAACAACCTTTTTATCATGTATCCAAGAGATACATAATCCCTTATCATTTAGCTTCAATATGGCAGGTCAGCAACCGGAAGCAGTTAATTCCATAACTTATCTGGGAGTAGGCATTAGGAGTGATTTAAAATGGAATAAAATGGTTCAAATGGCTCTGAGCACTATGGGACTTAACATCTGAGGTCATCAGTCCGCTAGAACTTAGAACTACTTAAACCTAACTAACCTAAGGACATCATACACATCCATGTCCGAGGCAGGATTCGAACCTGTGAGCGTAGCGGTGGCGCGGTTTCAGACTGAAGCGCCTAGAACCGCTCGGCCACACCGGCCGGCTAAAATGGAATAATCATATAAAATTAATCGTCGGTAAAGCAGATGCCAGGCTGAGATTCATTGGAAGAATCCTAAGGTAATGCAATACGAAAACAAAGGAATTAGGTTACAGTACACTTGTTCGCCCATTGGTTGAATACTGCTCACCGGTGTGGGATCCGTACTAGATAGGGTTGATAGAAGAGATAGAGAAGATCCAACGGAGAGTAGCGCGCTTCGTCACAGGATCATTTAGTAATCGCGGAAGCGTTACGGTGATGATAGATAAACTCCAGTGGAAGACTCTGCAAGGGAGACGCTCAGTAGCACGGTACGGGCGTTTGTTGAAGTTTCAAGAACATACCTTCTCCGAGGAGTCAAGCAGTATATTGCTCCCTCCTACGTATATCTTGCGAAGAGACCATGAGGTTAAAATCAGACAGATTAGAGTTTACACAGAGGCATACCGACAATCTTTCTTTCCACGAACAATATGATATTGGAATAGAAGGGAGAACCGATAGAGGTACTCAAAGTACCCTCCGCCACACACCGTCAGGTGGCTTGCGGAGTATGGATGTAGATGTAGACATACGTCGATACTACGATGTAACCACCTTCGTTATTATCATATTTTTTATTTTCTTTGTGGTCAAGTTGTCTTTCAACATAGTTTTAATTAAATAATTTCTATCCACTTCAATAACAGACGAGTTCACACAACATTATGTTAGTTTACTGCTTTTAAGAACTATATGTATCAACTGTTTCGAACATTTACGTATTTGGATTGTTGTTGATGATTCTTATTACTTCTCCTTGTCTAATTCTTTGTACTTTGAAGTTTGATACTGTGTAGATGCCGCTAGATAATGTCCTCGGGAACCGAAACTGGTCGTGTTTTTAAACAAACAGAAAAGAGCAATTGGTGCGGACATTTTCTGCAAAAACATTATTCCCAATTTTTCCGCACATAACGTCCTGAATATATCAAGGCGGAGACAGATGCAACATCTGTAGACTTCCAAAAAGCATGTGACTCATTGCGACACTCTTAATGAAAGTACTATAGACGTGGCGTATTAAACAAAAATTGCGACTGTACTGAGGTTTCATTAGTGGAGAAAATGCAGTGTGGTGTCGTGACTGCGAAGTCTGATGACAGATGTGGAAGTAGGTTCAGCCGTGCCCACAGGGCAGTGTGTTGGAACCGCTGCTGTTTATGTATAATAATGACCTGGCAGACAGTATCAACAATAATGTTCGCTTTGGGAGATGATGCTATTATCTGTAATTAATCTTTTTTTGTCATCACTCTGTTGTCGGGTTTGATGCGGCCCACTATGAATTCCTGTCTTGTTCCAACCTCAACAACTCCAAACTTATTTGTTGGACGTATTAGAATCTCCGTCTTCCCCTACAATATAAAGGAAATTTTTGCGCAGTTGGAGGTGAGTCGCCAGCAGTGGTGGATGTGGGGAAGTGAGATGGCGGATTTTTGGGAGCGGATGATCTGGACGTGTGTCCATCAGAAACAGTACATTTGTAATATTGGATGTCATGAACTGATATATATATATATATATATATATATATATATATATATGTTGTTGTTGTGGTCTTCAGTCCTGAGACTGGTTTGATGCAGCTCTCCATGTTACTCTATCCTGTGCAAGCTTTTTCATCTCCCAGTACCTACTGCAACCTACATCCTTCTGAATCTGCTTAGTGTATTCATCTCTTGGTCTCCCTCTACGATTTTTACCCTCCACGCTGCCCTCCAATACTAAATTGGTGATCCCTTGATGCCTCACAACATGTCCTACCAACCGATCCCTTCTTCTGGTTAAGTTGTGCCACAAACTTCTCTTCTCCCCAATCCTATTCAATACTTCCTCATTAGTTATGTGATCTACCCATCTAATCTTCAGCATTCTTCTGTAGCACCACATTTCGAAAGCTTCTATTCTCTTCTTGTCCAAACTATTTAACGTCCATGTTTCACTTCCATACATGGCTACACTCCATACGAATACTTTCAGAAATGACTTCCTGACACTTAAATCAATACTGGATGTTAACAAATTTCTCTTCTTCAGAAACGCTTTCCTTGCAATTGCCAGCCTACATTTTATATCCTCTCTACTTCGACCATCATCAGTTATTTTGCTCCCCAAATAGCAAAACTCCTTTACTACTTTAAGTGCCTCATTTCCTAATCAGCATCACCCGACTTAATTAGACTACATTCCATTATCCTTGTTTTGCTTTTGTTGATGTTCATCTTATATCCTCCTTTCAAGACACTGTCCATTCCATTCAACTGCTCTTCCAAGTCCTTTGCTGTCTCTGACAGAATTACAATGTCATCGGCGAACCTCAAAGTTTTTATTTCTTCTCCATGAATTTTAGTACCTACTCCGAATTTTTCTTTTGTTTCCTTTACTGCTTGCTCAATGTACAGATTGAACGACATCGGGGAGAGGCTACAACCCTGTCTTACTCCCTTCCCAACCACTGCTTCCCTTTCATGTCCGTCGACTCTTATAACTGCCATCTGGTTTCTGTACAAATTGTAAACAGCCTTTCGTTCCCTGTATTTTACCCCTGCCACCTTTAGAATTTGAAAGAGAGTATTCCAGTCAACATTGTCAAAAGCTTTCTCTAAGTCTACAAATGCTAGAAACGTAGGTTTGCCTTTCCTTAATCTTTCTTCTAAGATAAGTCGTAAGGTCAGTATTGCCTAACGTGTTCCAGTGTTTCTACGGTCCAAACTGATCTTCCCCGAGGTTGGCTTCTACTAGTTTTTCCATTCGTCTGTAAAGAATTCGTGTTAGTATTTTGCAGCTGTGACTTATTAAACCGATAGTTCGGTAATTTTCGCATCTGTCAACACCTACTTTCTTTGGGATTGGAATTATTATATTCTTCTTGAAGTCTGAGGGTATTTCACCTGTTTCATACATCTTGCTCACCAGATGGTAGAGTTTTGTCAGGACTGGCTCTCCCACGGCCGTCAGTAGTTCCAATGGAATATTGTCTACTCCGGGGGCCTTGTTTCGACTCAGGTCTTTCAGTGCTCAGTCAAACTCTTCACGCAGTATCATATCTCCCATTTCATCTTCATCTACATCCTCTTCCATTTCCATAATATTGTCCTCAAGTACATCGCCCTTGTATAGACCCTCTATATACTCCTTCCACCTTTCTGCTTTCCCTTCTTTTCTTAGAACTGGGTTTCCATCTGAGCTCTTCATATTCATACAAGTCGTTCTCTTATCTCCAAAGGTCTCTTTAATTTTCCTGTAGGCGGTATCTATCTTACCCCTAGTGAGATAGGCCTCTACATCCTTACATTTGTCCTCTAGCCATCCCTGCTTAGCCATTTTGCACTTCCAGTCGATCTCATTTTTGAGACGTTTGTATTCCTTTTTGCCTGTTTCACTTACTACATTTTTATATTTTCTCCTTTCATCAATTAAATTCAATATTTCTTCTGTTAGCCAAGGATTTCTACTAGCCCTCGTCTTTTTACCTACTTGATCCTCTGCTGCCTTCACTACTTCATCCCTCAAAGCTACCCATTCTTCTTCTACTGTATTTATTTCCCCCATTCCTGTCAATTGCTCCCTTATGCTCTCCCTGAATCTCTGTACAACCTCTGGTTCTTTTAGTTTATCCAGGTCCCATCTCCTTAAATTCCCACCTTTTTGCAGTTTCTTCAGTTTTAATCCCCCCCATGAACCATGGACCTTGCCGTTGGTGGGGAGGCTTGCGTGCCTCAGCGATACAGATAGCCGTACCGTAGGTGCAACCACAACGGAGGGGTATCTGTTGAGAGGGCAGACAAACGTGTGGTTCCTGAAGAGGGGCAGCAGCGTTTTCAGTAGATGCAGGGGCAACAGTCTGGATGATTGACTGATCTGGCCTTGTAACAATAACCAAAACGGCCTTGCTGTGCTGGTACTGCGAACGGCTGAAAGCAAGGGGAAACTACAGCCGTAATTTTTCCCGAGGGCATGCAGCTTTACTGTATGATATATATATATATATATATATATATATATATATATATATATATATAATTTTGAACACTATTACGGTAAATACAGTGTCAGTTTAAGCACAGTCATGTATAATTTTTCTAAGGGGACGTTTCACTTTTTATGTCCTCTTTGCTCTTCCATCATATACACTGCCAGAAAAAAAAAATGTGCACCTGGAACGTCGACGTCGATTTTGATCCGATAACGGCGTATGCCACCTGGGGTATAGTATATGTACTGATAATGGTTTCAACGTCTTCCGCCAACAAATAGCGTAATGGCATAGCTACCAGAGCGCCATCTGTGTCTACCGTTTAATACGGAATGCTCACAGCCAGAAGACTCAATGTGGTGCAGACGTGTGAAGCAAGCAAGCAACTGTGCCAGGCAGACGCAATCGTGCCTACAACCAACTGAGCGATTTTAGAAAGGGTCACATTTCAGACCTCCGGGTGGCGGAACGGTCCTTTAGGAGGACTGCCAAGTTGGATGTTCTGCGTCAGTTGTGCAACGATGCTGGTATCAGTGGTCACAT
The DNA here is from genome assembly GCF_023864345.2 of Schistocerca serialis cubense. Taxonomy (NCBI): domain Eukaryota; kingdom Metazoa; phylum Arthropoda; class Insecta; order Orthoptera; family Acrididae; genus Schistocerca; species Schistocerca serialis. The sequence goes on along the minus strand of NC_064642.1, from coordinate 620,807,243 downwards.
GCATATTTTCACATCCTTAGACGAAGTTGTGGAAGTCCACACAGCACAGAAGCTCTCCAGGATCATGGTATTGCATGGGCAACAGTGGCAGATCGTAGAGCTGCCGCAGCCTATAGCTCGGACGTGTCAACACGAAATTTTCGAGCCGGTTATTGGCAATGGGAGCACGGGCACGGACATCTCTAACCCGTCTTCCACTCACACCACAATATCAATGTGCACCGCTCGACTTGAAGGAGCGCCGTAGTCTTTAGCGATGAAAGCAGGTTCTGCCTGCGAGCAAGTGATGCTCGTTCGTTTGTGCGTACGACGTAGAGGTGGTGGTCGCTGACTCGTAGAGTGCATTCGTCCAAGACACACTGGCCCCATAATAGATAGACCTCGAGCTCTGTGGTGCGAAAGGCAACAACTCTCGCTCACTTTCGGTATATCTGGAGGTGGCACTAACCAGCGCTCAGGACGTGCAGAATGTAGTTGGATCCATTCTTTTGCGTTCTTGCAACAGGAAGGAGATACTTTGTTCCAACAGGATAATGCTCGCCCGCACACTGGCCGTGAAACTCCACTTCCTCTGCAAGACGTGCAGCCACTCCCCTGACCAGCATGGTATCCGGACTTGTCTCCTACTGAGTATGAGGGATATGATGGGGGCGAGAAGTGACCCGCGTGAATCGTCAGCCAACATCCCTCACGGAACCATGTGAGCTGGTCGATCAGGTCTGGCATAACGTATTCAACGTCAGTATCCGCTATCTGTACGACCGACTGGTTGCCAGAGTCAGTGCCTGAATTGCCGCCGGTGGAGGCTCCATCACGTACTAACAGATATTTCAACATGGGTCGATACCTGGAACCACAGAATCGCTTGTGCTATTGATCTATTAATCCGTAAATATAATCATTTATGTACTCCGCATGCACCGTTGCAAGCATAAACATTGACTGAGCTGGAAACCTTTAAAATGATCTACTAACTTTTTCAGGCAGTGTGTGATTTTGCTTCCATAAAACAGAATTCCTTTACTTCAACTACTTCGTCGTAACGAGTACTGATATTAAGCTTTGCGTTAATTTCTTTACTGCTACTCCTTATCACCTTCGCCTTTGTTCGGTATACTCTCATCCATATTCTGACTTCATTAGAACGTTGATTCTGTTCAACAGGTCCTGTAATTCCTCTTCGTTACCACAGAGGATACCAATACCTTCATATAATCTTATGATTGATATCCTTAAAGAGCGACTTCCATCCCATTCTTCAAGTCTTTGTTTTTGCTCGTCATTTCTTATTCGATGTATAGGTCGGAGAGTAGAAACGAAATACTGTATATTTTCTTACATCCATTTTAATCGTTTTTCCCTCTCATTCCTTTTGTTTCATCTTGGTTTTAGTATATATCGTATATTATCCGTCTAAACCCTACATTTTACTGCTATATTTTCCGGATTTTGAACATCTTGCACCAGTTTACATCGTTGAAAGCTCTTTCCATGAATGTGTTTTGACTTTTCTTCGAACCTCGCTTTCATTATCAATCAGGGCGTCAATGGTCCCTTTACCCTTCCGAAAACGGAATGAGTTTCATCGTCGGTGAAATCTTCCATTCTTATGATGCTTGAGCCTTTAAGCTGATTGCGTCATGGCTCTCACACTTATCTACCCTTGCTGCCTTCGGGATTGTATGGATGATTTTTTCTGAAAATCTCATCCTATGTCTCCAGTCTTATAGTTTCTGCGCACTAACATGAACAGTCGTTTATACACAGTTTCTTCCGAATGATGTTAGATGTTGCAAAGGGATGTTTCCTATCCCTTCTGCCTTATTTGATTGTTAGTCTCTCAAAACTCTGTAAAGTCTGTCTCTCTGATGTTGGATATCCAATATCTTCCACAACGATTCCTTTTTTCTCCTGCTATCACATCATACAGTTTCTCCCTGTCGTAGAGGCCTTCCATGTGCTCTTGCCACGTATCTGCTTTCGCTTTCGCCTTTAACAGTGGAATTCCAGTAGTTCCCTTGATGTTGTCGACCATGTTTTTAATTTCACCCGAGGTTTACTTTCCTATTCACTGAATCAGTTCTTCCGAAGACCGTTTGTTTCCGATGATTTCTTCGCATTATACCTGCAGACACTTAACCCTGGTTTCCTACATTTCCTATTTACTTCATTCCTAAGTGACTTAAATTTTTGTATTCCAGTTTTTCCCCGCAAATTATACTTCTTCCTTCTATACTCGAACAATTCAAATATTTATTCTGTTAAGCAAGGTGTTTTTTCGCAGTTATGTTCCATGTACCTAGGTATATGAAACTTCCGTAATACAACAAAGTAATGCCTCCAAAAAGTGGCAGAAATAAGGCTTCTAAGTAGCCCAAAGACTGTTTTAAACGACCAGAAACGTAAATTTTAGCACTTGATAAATGGCGAAAACTTAGTATCTAATTAATAAAATACGTATGATTCACATATAGAATCAGTCAGCTCAACAAATATTTGGGGGAACCAATTTGTAGGCGATATGAAATGGAAGGATCACATAAAGCCGTAGGTAAAAGAGGTGTCAGAATTTGGTTCATTCTTAGGAATCTGGGAAAATACAATTAGTCTACATTGCTTATGAAACGCCAAGTGCAACCCGTGCTAGAATACTAGTGAGGTGTGCGGGATGCTAATCAAATAATCTTAACAGATGATGTTGAATGTATACTAATGGGAGCACATTGTTTACCAGTTTGTTTTAACGATGGGAGAGTATCGGAGAACTGAAACGTTAGATCCTTGAAGAGAAACGCCAACAGGCCCGCGAGAAACTACTTGCGGTATTTCAGAACCCAGAGTTAACTGATGTATCTAGGAATACATTGCAACCTTCTACGTACTGCTTCCAGATTCTGTCTTGACTACAAGATTAGTCTAATCAGAGCGTGCACAGAAGCACCTAAACACACGTTCTTGCTGTTCTCCATACTCGAATGGAATGCAAAGAGATCATAATACGTTGGACAATGGGAAGTACGGTCTATCATCCTCGTCACAGTGGTTTTCAGAGTACCGATGTGGATGTAAATGTAGATGTAGAGGACGATCCTGGAGGTACAGGAAAGGTCTAAATGATGACATACCCCTGTACGTATTTTATTATCAGCCAGACGTTTAAGCTCACCATCAGTTATTAAGTTAATGTTTTCGACGAGTGCCATAAGAAATAAATAACATGACGAAATGGGTAGACGTAGCAAAAGCGAACAAAGTGGTAAGGTGTTTAAATGATGCTATTTGGAAAAGTAAGCCTATAGGAAAACATGCAAAGACAAGAAGGTACGTAACAGTAGTGAGACCAATTATGACACACACAGCTGAGACAAGACCAGAAACGTAAAAACAAAAAGGCTTTTGGGAAACACAGAAATGAAAGTTCTGGAAAGTATTACAGGAAAGACACTGAGAAACAGAGAAGTGAAAGCATTATAAAAGGATGTCAACTGAACACCATTAATGAATGAGTACATAAGAAAGGCATGAATCGAACGTACACTTAGACGAGATGGATGAAAGGAATATTGTGAAAGTGGTAAGAAATAAATCACCAACAGATAAAAAAAAGTTCAAATGTGGGTGGAATCTTATGGAACTTAACTGCTACGGTCATCAGTCCCTAAGCTTGCACACTACTTATCCTAAACCATCCTAAGGACAAACACACACACCCATGCCCGAAGGAGGACTCGAACCTCCGCCGGGACCAGCCGAACAGATAAAAGAAAAACCATTGAGCGTCCAGGGAAAAGATGGAGCGACAACCTCAGGGCAGACTGATGAGTTTTGAAGGAAACAGAACTTAGCCTAGGATAGCAGTAAGAAGGAGAAGAAGAAGAAGAAGAAATGAGTAGCTGTTTACTACTGCCATAGTCCCTGACAGCGTAACGTCAGTTATTTGAAAATGATGAATGGGAATCATTATTCTGAAAATAAAATTTCTCGCTTAAATATCTATTTCTCTAAAACGGGTCTTGGCCATGAAAATCAGTGATTTAATTATTTTCTTTACAGATTATGAAATGTGGTTCAACTGATTAAACTTCTGTGACTGCAACATTGATAGTAAGTAACATCAGAGATCGTGCGAAAAATATGGTCGTTCAGCTCCATGAAACATCTGAATACGACTCTGACAGCTCAAGGACTATTAATTTCAGGTTATGCGTCGTTTCAACTGTAATCATTTTAGTACGCTCTTAATGAGTACACATAAACTGACACAGAAGTGATATCTTGGACTGCCCATGGAAGTCTTGTAAGTCCTCTGCTATTCAAAATCGATATAAATAATTTAGGAAACAGTGTGAGTGGGCTTATTAGATTGTTTCCAATTGCTGCTATCGTTTGCCTTTTAGGAAAGTTATTAAAAAATCAAAACGATTTGCAAAATGCATTATACAAGATATTTCTATGATGGGAAAAGTGGCACTTTATCCCGAACAATATCTGCACATGAGTGATAAAATTCCGTAAAATTTGTTATACAGATTTAAAAGTTATAGATAAATACCTAGGGATTACAATTGTGAACACGTTAAATCTCAACCATTATATAGAAAATTTTCTACAGAAGCAAACCGAAGACTGCGTATTATTCGCACAAGCTTAGAAAATGCAATAGATCTATTACAGAGATAGCCTGTACTACGCTTGTCCGTCCTCTGCTGGAGTATTGCTGTACTGTCTGGGATCCTTACCAGAAAGGACTAATGGAGGACATCGAAAAAGTTCTAAGAAGGGCAGCTCGTTTTGTATTAACGCGAACAGGGGAGAGAGAATAATGAATGAGATAGGTGAATGGGGGTGGCAATCATTGAAACAAAGGCGTTTTCTGTTGCTACGTGACCTTCTCACTAAATAACTGCCATTATCTTTCTCCTCTGAGTGACAAAATTTTTTTGTTGACTCCCACTTACATACGGACAAATGAACATCGTAATAAAATAAGGTAAATTGAAGCTCTCACTGAACGATTTAAATATTTATTCTTTCCATGTGCTATTCGAGAGCGGAAAGGTCGAAAATAGTCAAACAAGTCCTATGAAGCCTCTACCAAATATTTAAGTAAGAGATGATAATGTTGATGTAGATGTATAACAGATGTAGACTATAGTTATTAGCATTTTTGTTTCTGCTGTGCACTATATAGTATGCGTTTAGGGTGCAAGCGTCTGGAAGAGAGTAATCAGCGCACGAATTTCTCCCCGCTGTAGTCTTAGGCAAGTCGTCAGTAAACTCTTTATGATCCTCATATGGAAGTCTGTGTAACAGAGATCCCATCGTTTCGCGTTACACTTAGCTTTACAAAATACCAGTGCACGATGTGTCCAAATTTAGCGAAGTAGATGTCTGTTACACAGACTTCCATATGAGGATCTTAAAGTCATAGTTCCAAAGAAATTTTTCTGTTTTCAGACTAAAGCCAGTTAAAAGCCCTCAAAACATTACATACTTCGTCAAACTGGTGTGACATGGACAAGTGTATGGTCTTTATCAGAAAAAAGAGAAGTCGACATGGAGATGTGCCTATGAATTCATCTCGAGGCCAGTAATCAACACAGAATGCGTAATATTCTTGCGTTGAAGTCAGACCAAAGGAAATCAGCATTTGGCAATTTACATATGTGTGCAGTATTCGAAGAAATAACCCGTGACACTATACAGTTTGCGACACCTGTCAGTGGCTAACTGATATTTGAATTGTAACTGCCATCGTTAAACCTGTTGTAAAGGAAATCGCATTGTAATTGTGATAATTGTCAGTAATTATAGGACTAGTTCATTGCTGATACTAATCTCTAAATGTTTGTGGAGGAAATGCAATATACAACAACATGACTTGCTGACAACGGCAATTTATGGTGCAAGTATGACTCGGTTGAAAACTAGCACTCATACAATTGCTCACCAGGTACTAAAAGACTAAATAAAAAACCAAAGCAGCTGAATTTCACAAGGCAGTGTGTGTTGCAAAACGTTCTCTAAAAGAAGTGAGTTTTTATTTATTGGGCCACGTAACAGATAATTGCTTTTCATCGACATGCATATATTGCATATATTGTAGAGCAATCATTCTGAAGTAGTAATAAGATATCGTGTCTCTTATGCTTTTGGGAAACATTGTCTACTCATTTCTGTACCCCAATGAACACAATGCCAACAGTAATCGTACATTTGTTCAATAGTAATCAATGAAGATTCCACTTCCTCTGTTTTGGGACGTATTACAACTGGGAATTGAAACCAATAAAATATATTTTTTGCGGACTATCAAATAAGTATACTTAAATTTGTATCACTGAAAGCCTGATAAATAAACAAGTCAATGTGTTCGCATATTATGCTGATCTTCACTCTTCATTGTGTTTACATACATGTATTATTATGATGAGATACTCCGTTTTGCAACAGTGACAGATGGACATCCGTTATATATGCACTAATGTTAGTATGATCAAAAGGTAGCTTGTGACAAGAATTTGATAAGAATGGAGTTAATTTGAAATTTACTGAAGGTTTACAAGATGTGTATAAGCTCCAGCGATTATTTTACAGCATCCTTGATAGAACATCCAATCCAGTCTCGATGCAGTTTTACACTTGCAAGTATCGTTTGGTAATTGTCTTTGCAGCATAACCTGTATAATTCTTACATTAAAATTTTCTTCGATACCTTTTTGGCTATACTTCTTGAGGTGATCAATAAACATCCATACCATTCTCGTTATTTCCTTTCTATGTAATGTATTAATATTACATCTATTACATTCACTTACTTGACGGCCTCTTCTTTACCCTGACGTTTATTGTGATTTTTCAACTCCTCTAATACCTCACTTCTGTTGCGTGGAGACTTTCTTTTTCTTTTCAGTATCTATACCTCTTCACAATAATTTCCACAAAACGTGTGTATAGTCGCTTCCTAGAAATTTTGGAGATACTGTAACTCCATAATACCGTAAGTAGTTGCTAAATTATAGCCTTCACTTCATTTTATTCTGTACACCTTGCTCGACCCTTCAATCCAGTGTCACTGTGACGCCCAAGCACTGTTATGAACTTGCACTTCAATGACAATATACTACGTTTTTCTCCAACATTATTTTCTGTGAGCTATGTCTAATGGTCCTCCAGTAATTTTTAAACATGCATACAATGCATTCTTCGTTCTTGGCTACTATAACACCTCAATAATGGAACTTCATCTTATCCCATACACAGCTGTTATAGAAAAAATATTACGATGTAGCGAATAATTAAATACAAAACTGTAAGAGAATATCATGTACACACTATTATCTGAGTGGATGTGACAAGTGGTTGTTTGCACAAGACTGGTACTGGCATATGTAGCGTCTAAATAAATTATATTCCCTAAAACAGAATATTTCCTACGAATACAGGAGGTATAATTTCACACATTCGTAGTATTATCTGCGTTATTTACCGCAGATTTTGAAACTGTCTAACGCTCTGCTGTTAAGTCGAGGAATCAGCCTGCATTCTTTCTGATGTAAATTTGAACTTCGATTTTCTTTCATGCTAAGTTTCTGGACACTTTATTCTTGTTTAATTACCAGTTCGAAATTCACCGCTACTTCTCCACCAGATGGCAAATTTTGTACAGGTTTACTTAAAGTTCACATTGACATTGTTAAGTCAATGTAATTGTTCATTTGTAAAAAATCGTAAATCTCTGAATGTTCTTGACGATTCCTTCGAAATTATGACATAACGTTAATAATGAGCGTGTTTTATATACCTACATTTAATATGTATTACATGTAAATCATTATCAAACAGTGGAAAATTCAGGATGGAATGTAAGAATATGATGAAAAGGATAGTTGCTACTCATCTTATAGTGGAGATGCTGAGATGCAGAAAGGCACAACAAGAAGGCTATCGGAAAGTTCGCTTTCGGCCAGCAAGGCCTTTGGCAAAAATAGACAACACACACACACACACACACACACACACACACACAACACACGCGCGCAAATGCAACTCATCAACTCACACACACCGCTCTAGCAGCTGGCACCAACTGTCAGAGACTGCGGTCATGTGTGTGTGAGTGGCGTTTGTGTATGTGTATGTGTGTGTGTGTGTGTTGGCCAATAGCTACCGTGTGTGTGTGTGTGTGTGTGTGTGTTGGCCAATAGCTACCTTTTCGACACGGTTTTAGTTGTCTCTTTCTGCGAATCAACATGTCCACTATATGGTGAGTACATAAATTAATATGAAAGACATAAAGAGGAAACGTCATTACCAAATATCTCGGAAAGTTCCTGACTGATTTACTTTAAATTTTTACATTCTAATGTGCATTCGGACAGAAACAGTGAAACGTAGTAACCAAACAGAGAAGTTATATGTACGACTGATTGGCTTATGTTTAGAATATTACTACTGAATCTGTATATGCAATAACGATGAACAAGGCTCAAGGTCAGAGAGAAGGGGAAAAGTGATGGTCAGAGGGGTGGAAGGAAATGGAGACAGAATACGGAAAGTGGAGATGGATAAAGAAAGGGAGGGAGAGGAAATGGAGAGATAAGCGGAGGAGATATGGAGAGAGAGGAGGGAGAAGAAGATGGACACAGAAAGGAGGAGAACGTGATAGATAGGGAGAAGAGGAAGGAGGAAATGGATAAAGAGAGGAGGAGGAGGAGATGAACAGTGAAAGGTTGGGGGTGTGGGGGAGAGAGAGAGAGAGAGAGAGAAGGAGTTTAAGGCGTATATCCAATTCCCAATTCCCATGTATGTAAGAAACGGGTGCTTCCTCTTTTCTATCTATTCCATTTAACCAGACAGAGCCGCAGCAAAGCGTGGCCAAAAATAGCTACAGTGGCCATCCCGAAAGCATACACCTCAGAGTCTCAGGGTGACACCCATTCCCTGGTCACCAGCCGGCCGCTGTGGCCGAGCGGTTCTAGGCGCTTCAGTCCGGAACCACGCGGGTGCTACGGTCGCAGGTTCGAATCCTGCCTCGGGCATGGATGTGTGTGATGTCCTTAGGTTAGTTAGGTTTAAGTAGTTCTAAGTCTAGGGGAATGATGACCCCAGATGGTGCTTAGAGCCATTTGAACCATTTTTTGAACCTGGTCACCTGCACTAAGCTTTGCGATTCGCCCACCTCACAGCTTTGTTGCGACGTGTACAATTAACAGCTAGATGATCTATGCCTCTGTGCGATTTCATGGTTTCAAGTGTGGTTTCAGACACGTGTGGAGTTGTGCACTGGTGTGTGTTTGGAAGTGAGCGAAATGAAGGAACAATGGGCTATATGTAATGCTACTTCGGTCGATGCGTGTAAAGGACGAAGAGACATTCGGAAACAATCTAAGATTGTCATGCCGGACGTATTGAAGGTTTTTTTACTAATCTACCCAACAGTGAAGAAGACAAGAATAACACAAATTCTGCAAAAGTCCATAGTATTTTCGAAGCGACAGCACTCCTTATTAACAGTGCAGAAACATTAGCAGAATCTCTAGATGTGAACAATTGTTTTGACTCTCTAAGAAAGGGATATAAATTAAAACGGAAATTATGGAATTTGACGGGTTTGACACAATATTAGTGCGTAGATGGCACGACAGAGGTGACTATCCGACGGCTAGAAAAATACGAAGTGATCACCGTGACAAAATTAGTTATTGTGCCTCAAGGATCTCCGTTCTTTGTCTTCTCCACTCTCTTGGCCTTTAATTCAGAAAGTAAAATGAGGGACTACAATTTTTAATGTTATGCAAAGATACTTCAGCAATAAGAATGTAGTTTTGTGTAAAGCGCACTTCCTGCATGCATAGGACAACTGTCTTATAATATACTTCGATAAAACTTGGGTTCACAAAATCACGCCCAAAAATATCTTTTGCTCAACTTCAGAGGAAATATTATCCTGAAAGTACGTACAGTTACTTTTGTACATCGTATATCGGCAATTTGGTTGATGACTGAAGTGACGAAATGCCAGTAACTTCATAGGCTTTTTACAAATTTGTGGCTCGAAGTTTGTACAACGCCCAACAGAAAAGAATTTCATCAGCGACGACAATTTTCGAAAGACGGTCTGAACTGTTTCACGCATATTGCAGTACTTTATTTTTTATCTCTGGATACTTTTATATTTTCACGATAAAATATGTATTACACGCATCTATAAACTGTGTGAATGTACATATATTATTTGCAGTCCAAGTATGTAAGTGGTTCTGTTTTTTTTTCCACATGTTAAAGAATATTGTGTGTGTTTAAACTTCTTGCAACGTCAATTTTTATTTTTATTTTTTTTTCGTAGCAGCTGGCAAAGTTTCTTTTGGACTAGACTAAAATACAAATTTTTTGCAATTTTTACTAACATTTGAAATTTTCACTACCTGGCAGTGCTTAAGGACTGTCTGAGATGACCTTCAGATAACTATATTCGTGACGGCCACTATAGTAACAGTAATAAACTCCCCTGTCAGACCTCGTGGGCGAGACGTATGCTACATCATACTCCATCACCGGCACCACTGCGCTTCATTATTACAGTGTGTAATCCGACACGGGAAATAAATGGAATGGAGAGGCATGAGGTTAACACACCACTTTCCCTGCCGGTAATGTCGGCTCTCCCGAAACAAGAGCGTCGTGTCACACGCAACAGCAGATTTAACCAGCAAAAGCTCTCTAGCCGACTGATGTATGGATATTTTCTGCAATTTCCTATTTGAAATATGAGCTAGCGAAACAATAACAACGCTTAAAAAAAGCTATTCTTTACGACTGAGGCGGATCAAGATTAACAGTAATATAGCCAATACCTGATTCATTTTGCTATGACAAAATTACTGAAAATTACACAGCATCCTACAACAGTTTTTCTAATTAATTACATATACTTGTTAACGAAATATTAAATTGGAAACTTGATACTTCAGTGTAGGAAACATGTAAAAGCCCACGACGTATGAAGGGCTAGCTGAGTACTCCACGTTGCCCAGGTTTGTATTTACTCCAATACTATTACTCCATCTCCTTCACCCCCTGACTAATCACCTCCTACGCCCTCCTCTCTGTCCATCTCCTTTCACCTCGTTTCTCTATTCACGTCCTCTTTCCCCCACTATCCTTCCAAGTCCTTCCGCCCTCTCTCTATCCATCTGCTACTGTCCACTCTCTCTGTCCATCTGCTTCTTCCCCAATCTGTCCACGTTCTCTTCCAGCTATATGAGTCCTTCAACTTCTTCCCCATCTCCTCCTCACTCCTTCTATCGCCTCCTCTTCCCTCTCTCTGCCCATCTCCTCCTCCGCCCCTCCCCCCTCTGTCCATCTCCCCTTTCTTTGTGCATTTGTCTTCCCCCTCTCTCTGTCCATCTCGTCCTCCACATATCTGCGACCATGTACTCTTCTCTATCTGTCCTTCCTCACCCCTTTCTCTTCACGTAATCACCCCCATCCCAATAGGACTTTTCTGTTTCCTGTGCTCACAGTACTACTTACTAGATGGTAAATAATATGGGTACCAAGTCTGGCTGAAATCCATGTTGGGGCCTAGAAGGAGATTTTTGCGTGGAGCTCTACCTGCATACGCATGTGTCACATATGTTTAATGTATTTCACTCAAATTTGTACTCTTACACTGCATGATCAAAAGTATCCAGACACCTGGCTGAAAATGGGTTACAAGTTGGTGGCGCTTTCCATCGATAATGCTGGAATTCAATATGGTGTTGGCCCAGTCTGAGCCTTGATGACAGCTTTCACTCCCTCAGACATGCGTTCAATCAGGTGCTTGAAGGTTTCTTGGGGAATGGCAGCCCATTCCTCACGGGGTGCTGCACTGAGGGGCCTGACAGAAGGCGGCGTACCAAAACATCCCAAAGCTATAAGGATTCAGGTCAAGACTCTGTGCAGGCCAGTCCATTACAGGGTTATTATTGTCGTTTAACCGCTCCGCCACAGGCCGTGCATTATGAACAGGTGCTCGATAGTGTTGAAAGATGCAACCTCCATCCCGGAATTGCTCTTCAACAGCGGGAAGTAAGAAGGTGCTTAAAACATCTATGTAGGCCTGTGCTGCGACAGTGCCACGCGAAACAAGGGGCGCAAGCCCCCTCCATGAAAAACACGACCACACCATAACACCATCGCCTCCGAATTTTCCAATATTTACGCTCCTTACACCAAGCGAGGCGTTGTCTGGCATTTACCGGCGTGATGTGTGGCTTACGAGCAGCCGCTCGAAAATGAAATCCAAGTTTTCTCACCTCCCGCCTAACTGCCATAATACCTGCAGTGGATGCTAATGCAGTTTGGAATTCCTGTGTGATGTTCTGGATAGATGTCTGCTTATTACACATTATGACCCTCTTCAACCGTCTGCAGTATCTGTCAGTCAACAGATGAGGTCAGCCTGTATGCTTTTGTGCTGTACGTGTCCGTTCACGTTTCCACTTCACTATCACATCGGAAACAGTGGACCCACTGATGTTAAGCAGAGTAGAAATCTCGCACACAGACGGATGTCACAAGTGACACCCAATCATCTGACCACGTTCGAAGTCCGTGAGTTCCGCGGAGAGCCCCTCTCTGCTCTCTCACAATGTCTGATGAATACTGAGGTCGCTGATATGGAGTACCTGGGAGTAGGTGGCATCACGATGCACCTAATATGAAAAACGTATGTTTTTTGGGGATGTCCGGATACTTTTGATCACATAGTGTACAGTTTTATAATATGAATGAATTTACATGAAATTAACTGCGTAACGAACCTCGGAAAAACATCATCTTGCCTCTTAAAACGAACATGTCTTCCAAGTCAAGCTGCCCCATTTAGCCAATTCTTCAGATCCTCCATGCTCTGATCCAAGTCCTCTTAGATAGTTTCACATTTGGCTGGCAACCGTCTAAACAGCAGCGTATTCACCGTATCCTGCCGTAGCGGTTTCGTTTTTATCCGGCTGCTGGTGAGCACCCCGCTGTAGCTTCCTTACTTTAGAGGTTTTGAATATCTTCGCCTATGATAGCAAAAATAACGTACACTACCTTTTTATTGTGTAGGTAGTGAGAGAACCTATGACGTTTTACATAACTTAGTGCTTGACAGAGGAGGCTATAAATCCGAGGCTGGCCCTTGTGGCCGAGAGGTTCTAGGCGCTTCAGTCCGGAACCGCGCTGCTACTACGGTCGCAGGTTCGAATCCTGCCTCGGGCATGGGTGTGTGTGATGTTTTAGGCTAGTTAGGTTTAAGTAGTTCTAAGTCCAGGGGATTGATGACCTCAGATGTTAAGTCCCATAGTGCTTAGAGCCAATTGAACCATTTTTATAAATCTGGAAATACTTTGACGACAATATCTTTTGTGTCGTTGGGTTCTGTTATATTCCTAAGAAACTCGTTCGCTTTTTGACGTTTAGATCCATGTGTTGGGATCCTATTTGGGATTGCACTGGTGTCCCTGTGTGGGTGAACACTGTCGAAATACAGAAAGCTGTCTGAAGAGGTAAATGACGTGGCCTAACGACTCAGGACATCTTAGCATCAACATCAACGGCCACGAAAGCCTCCAAACTTATATGAAGATAGGTTACCGTTAACTGGACTTGAAAGAATGGAGGCTGCTGAATATGTACCAGGGGAAATTTCGGCAAATGATGTGAGGAACACAATGGTGGATTACATTTTGACTTCAACTGTGTCTGTAAACTGCCAGTTAAATAAATTAAAATTTTTGTAAAGATTCTTATTGCTCCGTTCAATGAATATATTTTTTTTTCAAAATGGCGCAATGAAACATCTTTAACTGCTTGATCAACTTACTTATCATAGTTTTCCCTTGTCGTCCAGTTTTTGAAATTTTCCATTCAATTTTTAGAATACATAGATCAGTGGACTTCTTTTTGTGAATCCTGTCCAGGTTATTTTCTCGAATTTGTCCCACAAAACGGACCATTCTTACACTAAGGAAATTAATCACTCAGCGAGTTCCCAAGCCACTTATTGGCTCACGAGAAGAAATAACGAAAACAAAATTTAAAAAAAATTACTGTAGAACGAATGAGATGATCTATAAGTGGTGATAAAAAAGTTCATGTTTGAGGGAGTTGCTGCAACTTACATGCAACGTAGCGCGACTCCAATGTGGGTATGTAAGCTGCGACATGTAGGCAAGGTTTGGTGTGACATTCGTGTTTTTCACATGTACGTGCGTTATATCCGTACAGTTGGCGACGTTACTACCAAATGCAAGACAGGGCCAACGTGCTGTTTTTCTTTTCCTGGCTGCCGAAGGGCGAACATCATTAGACATCCATCAGAGAATGATGAACGTGTGTGCGGCAGTATGGATGTCGAAAACCACCGTTGTCGAATAGCGCGACAAGGCTTCGACACAAGGCATCAGTAGATCCGGGAGGCCCGCCTCATTGCTGCAGGCGACAATAGCTGGAGCCACCACTGAGAACCGGAGTCGAAAGCGTCGACGATGGAGTTGTGTCATCCATCGTTCCGTTATCCCAAGAAGTTCAAGAGTTAGCCGTCTGCTGGAAAGGTGAAGCTAATTGCTTACTGATTTCAAGGAAACTAGAATCCCTGTCACTGGGGAACGCTACGGCGCTACGATGAAGAAATTACGACGTGCAGTTAAGGTGAAACACGCGGGAAATCAGCGACCAGACGTGCTGCTGATTCATGATAACGCTCGTCCCCATATCACAAATGTCGTAACGTAGACGTTAAACCAACTCGAGTGGCATACACTAGAGCATTCGTCCAATAGTCCCCATCTCTCCCCATGCGATTATTATGCTTTCAGTCCTTTAAAATGGCCTTGAAGTGTTGACGATACCTGTTGGACGAGGATGTACAGCATATACCAAACGGGGATCTTCAACCTAGTGTGTCGGCAGGATGGTTGCCTCCACGCTCACGGCGATTTTGCCTGATTGCTTACAGATTGTGGATTGTACTGCCTTAGGACGGTAACTTTTAGACAGACCCTTATACTGTACATGCTGTTGTTTGCCTCTAAGACAGCCGTGTCATGCCGTGTCTGAAAGATGTTAAGGCTCTAATGCTTACCGAGGCGCTAGTAGCCCACACGTCACCGTGCTAACGGCACGACAGCCGTCCACTGCTGTGGGGGTGCCCGTCAGTTTCATGGCTGCAGTGTGCCGTTTGGACTGCAGACCACACAGACTTCACAGCGTCAACGTCAAACTCGTCAATATGGTTTTAGGTAAGACTATCGTGTGCACGGTGCCGTATAGACAGCAGCCGGAGGAATATGAAGCTGGCCTCAGTGTTAACTCTATTTAATCGGTTACAACCTCCTAGATTCATGAAACTTGACGCGGTGGAATGGGCTGCGTGTCAACGATACAACTAGCTATACCAAAGATACCTCCACATCCTAATGTTATATTTGGAAAAACTAGTCTAAAGGATGGTTCCTCAAGTGCGGCAGCTGACTTTCCACTAACTGCAGGGCAGCAGCTGGATGATTGACTGAGCTAGTCTTGTACACTAGTTACGTTTTTCGACTTCATGAAGCTCTACTGTACGATTTAATGATTACATCATTTTGGGTAAAATATTCCGAAAGTAAAATATATCCCCATTCGTATCTCTGGGATGGAACTCGTGAGGAGGATGTTGTCACAAGAGAAAATAAACCTGGCATTCTACGGGTCAGAGTGTGGAATATTAGATCACTGAATGGTGTATGTAAGATACACTAGTTAAAAACAGAGATGGATAGATCTGAAGATGATAAGTTTGAACGAAACTAGTCATAGAAAAACAATGCAACTGAGATGGCAAAATAAACAGTACATTTTAAATATCAAAACAGATGCTGAATCTCTCGCTATGAGCACGTCGCCATTAGTCAGAAATGGATAGGTTGTGGTTAGTCGTAGTTGGGTTTAGCGATGTGAAATGAAATGAACTGAAGCGAGGTTGCTGGAAGAGCAGAATTTAGAATCACGTGAGGGAAACGTATCAAAACAAATTCAAAGGCTGTAGTGTGGAAGTGGGTTTAATAATGATCCACAGAAAGGTGACAAAAATGCATTAAAAGAAAATCAGTGCAGGAATAGATCTAACAGTGACTGACAAAATAGAAATGTGGTTGAATAACTGTGAATGGTAATGTAAACGCATTATCTTAGCCTTGACAACATAAACCCAAGACCCACTAACGGTAAAAGTGTACATACCTACTAGCTCCTTAGATAGAGAAGAGATTGAAAGAATGTATGGTGTGACAAATGCAGCTTACTCACTTCTTAACAGTAGATGAAAATTTAATGTGACGAGGGACTGTATTTCGATATTAGCTAAAGGAAGAGACGGAAAAATAAATGGGGAACATGGGCTGGGAGTAAGAAATGAAAAGTGAAACCTGCGGGTTTGTGCAGAGCCTAGCTTAAGATATAGTTTAGTAATCGCGAAAGACGTCTGCATACCTGCAACAAACTTGGAGACGACGGGAGGTTTCAGATAGATTGCATAAACCATATTTCAAACTGCAAAAATTTTCCATGGCCAGATGACGACTCAGAACATAGGTTATTGGTTATGGATTGTGTATTAAAAGTGAAGAAGTTAGAGAAAGTTAGGAAATTAAGAAGATGGGACATAGTTAAATTGAAACAAACAAAGGTTGTTCACAGTTGTAAAGGGAACATTAGATAACCATAGATTGAAACGCTGTTGGAACACACAGAAGGCGAATCGGTAGCTTCGACAGATGGAAAAACGAAGATAGTAGGGCAACAACAACAACAAAAGAAGACATCTAGCAGGAACCTTCGATACACACGAGATATTAAATTTACCGGACGAGAGGCAAAAAGGTAAAAATGCAGCCAGCTATCAGGTAAAACGGAATACAGACATCTGGAAAATTAGATTCACAGAAGATGTAAACAGGTTAAGCACGAACGGTTAGACAAGAAATGCAAAGCTGCAGAAGCGTGCAAGAATAAATGGAACACAGACGCCGCTTTTAGGAAAAATTAGGAACACCTCTGGAGGAAATGAATATGAAGAAAACAAAGAAGAAGTAAATCAATATGAGCTGGGATCTGTGATACTGCGAGAAGAATTTTGCAAGATCTAACTCGAAACCAGAAGTCTGGATTAGACGACATTTCCTCAAAATGTTTAAGATCTTTGAGAGAACTAAACAAGTCAAAACTATAGCACCAGATGTGTAAAAGAAGGAATAATCCCAATTACAAAGAGGCTGGTGAGTATTATTGGCGTGAATATTACAGAATCATGTCTTATGAGTCGCGATTGCACAATATTGACACAAATTATTTGCAGAAGAATAGAGAGAGTGGTAGAAGCCGACATTTGTGAAGATCGGCTTGGGTTGCAGAGAAATATACGAACACGCGAAGTAAAACTGTGCCTTCGACTTACTTTATAAGATAGATTGGAAACCTGCATCTATGGTATTTGTAGATTTAGGAAAAAAAGCTTTGACAATGTGGACTACAACACACTCTCTGGAATTCTTAAGGTGGCAGGGATTACATAAAGAATGATACGTTAGCTACAACTTGTACCGACCGCCGCTGTAGCACTTGGTAGACATGAAAGAGAGGCTGTAGTTGGGAAAGAAGTATGGCAAGGTCGTAGACAATCCAGTATTATTGAGTCCGTACGTTAAGAAAGCACTAAGGGAGACGAAAGAGCACTGTGGAATAGGAATTAAAAAATTGAAAAATTCAGTGTTTGCAGATGATATCGACAGAATTATAAAGACGACATACACCTGTGTCTTGAAAAGAGGTTATCAAATGAACAACAAAATAAAACACGTGTAATGATACGTAACTGAATTACACAAGTCGATTCAGGGATAACCATGTTAGGAAATGAGACACTGAAAGAAGCAGATGAATTATGTTATTTGGCCAACAACATAATCGACGATGGTTGAGGTAGAGAGGATCTAAGATCATAACGGGTAAACGGAAGAAAATTTAAATGTTAGTAACTCTTTTCTAAAAGTGTATGTCTATATTAAAGCCTTATACGATTACGAATCTGGGACGATAAGCAACAGATATAGGAAGAGAAGAGGAGCTCATGAAATGTAATGTTACCGAAGAACGTTTCTGACTGAGTCGAATTGGGGGAAAAGTAATTTATGGTACAATTTGACTGAAAAGACAGATAGATATAGGACACATCCTGAGACATCAAGGGGTAAGTTAGAAAATTGAGGGAGGTTTTTGCGGTGAGAAAGTGATGGAAGAAGAAACGGGTGTCGACATGGAAAACATAAGGGATCCAGTGTTAGAATCAAATGGAACTTTGGAAGTTTAGAGATCAAATAAGGCAAAGGGGATAGAAAATATACCTTCGGCATTTCTAAAATCACTGGAAAATGACAAACAAGCGACTAATCCGGTTGATTTGAAGAGTCTATGAGACTGCAGATGTATTACCGAACTTTAGGAAGTTTATCATCAGCATGTTCCGAAGAATACAAGAGCAGTAACTGCGAAAACCATCGCATACTCAGTTTAACAGATCATGCATACACTCTGCTGACAATACTAATGGAAAAGACCCTGAGGACATTAGACGACGATAAATTTGGGTTTCGGGAAGGTAAAGGCACCATAAGCAGTTATGACGTGGCGCTTCATAACAGAAACAAAACTAAGGACAAATCAAGACAAAATCATAGGATTTGTCGAAGTAGGAAAAAGTTCGATAATGTAAAATGGTACAAGAATGTGAAATTGGAAAAATGCATAATATACAATATGCATAATAAGCAAGACGGAACTATAAGAATTGAAGATAAAGAAAAGAGTGTTCAGGTTAAATAGAGTTCCTGCTGATAAGTAATTTTTTTTGCCCCTGTTGTTACAATTGTACAATGAAGAAGCAATGACGGAAATAAAAAATAGATTCATGAGTGGGATTAAAATTCAGAGTGAAAGATTATCAACTGTAAGGTTCGGTGATGATATTGAAATTAAACTGAACAGAAACAAATGTAATGAGAAGCAGCAGAAACCAGATTAGTGATAAAGTTAACATCACATCTGGTGACCACAAAGTAGATGAAATTAAGGAAATGTGATACCTTGGAAGCAAACTAATGTATGATGGGCGAAGGATGGAGAACGTGAAATGCAGTCTAACAGAGGCAGAGAGGGCATTCCTGACATGAAGAGGTCTACTAGTAATAAACGTGGATCTTAATTTGAGGAAGAAATTTCAGAGAATGTGCATCTGGAGCACAACATTGTATGGAAGTGAATCATGAATTACGGGGGCACTGGAGAAGAAAAGAATCAAGGCGTTTGTGACGTGATGGAACGGAAGGATGCTAAAATTTGGGGGAACTCATAAGATAAGCAATGCGAAGGCCCTGCAGAGAATGGGCGAGGAAAGAAATATATGTAAAACAGTGACAAGAAGACTTCAAGGAGTAACCTCCGTGGTACTAGACTGAGATGTAGAAGGTAAAAACTGTAGTGAAGATAGAGTTTGGAGTATATCCGACAAGTAATTCAGATGTAACGCGCCACTGCTACCCTGTGCCGGCCGCGGTGGTCTCGCGGTTCTAGGCGGGCAGTCCGGAACCGTGCGACTGCTACGGTCGCAGGTTCGAATCCTGCCTCGGGCATGGATGTGTGTGATGTCCTTAGGTTAGTTAGGTTTAAGTAGTTCTAAGTTCTAGGGGACTGATGACCACAGCTGTCAAGTCCCATAGTGCTCAGAGCCATTTTTTGAACTGCTACCCTGTGTTGAGTAGGTTGTGTTACATGGCAGCTTATCGCTAAACAGCCATGCAACGTATTTTAGAATGCTACATGCACATTTTAATGGTCAATGTAGCCGATCCTTTGACGTTGCATCATGACTACAGAAAATTTTCAGTACTACCAGTTACTGCCCAGTTAATTACTTCTTCTCTTCCCTTACTCTTATTACGGTGAGGGTAGTGCTACTTTCTGCAGTCTTGAAGGCTTCACAGCTGGTTCGGGAAACACAGCAGTTTTCTTAAAAAGGACGAGATTGAGCTACAAATGCATTCAGGGCTGAGAGCTGTCCTTCAGCGCAGTTAGACAGCGCAGAACTTCCTTCCGCCCGTCTCTGCTCACCGGGTGGCCCAAGGATCCATTGTCTGACATCTAAAAAAGTCCTTTTGAAAAGATAACTTGTGTAGCCAGGTGCAGACGCCAGAATGGGAGATGTGTGGGATCCGCCGTTACCCTGGGGTCTTGCCGTGAAGGAATTTTAGTTTAAAATCCTTGCAGCAGGCTCTCTGTTTGGCTCAAAATAACTATTTTGGTAGAACGCGCACTTTCACACATGTCTTTCAAATTAATCTTCTATATTGCATGTTTGTTGGGGCTAATAATACTAGGTCTGTTCAAAAGAATTCTGAACATTCGTAATTTCACGCCAATTATGTTTTGGAGTGAAATGCGGTTGGCATCCCTGCACATGCCTGTGTTAAAAATGTAACTACCGGAAGTTTCATTCTTGTATCTCTATTAGTTATAGTTTACTTGTGTATTGAGCAGACTATTGTGTCAAACAGTTCGCGAAAGTGGAGGTGGCAGACTTAGAGGAGCAACACGTCTGCATTAAATTTTGCATTAAACTCAAGAAAACCTTTACAGAGATACAGTGCGTTACATGTTGCAGGAAACCCACAGTGATGACTGATTACGCCGTATTCTGTGTTATGAATGGTTTACACGGTTTAAAAACGTCCGGACGGAAGTTAAAGATGATCCGCTTTCAGAAAGCCTTTCGACGTCTACCGATGATGCTCATGACAGGGACGTCAACGAAATGGTACGTGCCAATCTGCGAGAGAGACTGCAGAAGAATGTGACATTTCAGTTGGATCACGCTATGAAATCCTGACACAGCATCTTGGAATGCATCGTCTTTCTGCTAAGTTCTTCCCACGGCTCATGAGTATGAACACTGAGGATCTCGCCTCGCAGCCTGTGAAGAGCTTTTGGATAGCGCTAATGAGAACGAGATATTCCTTAAGAGAATAATAACTGGTGATAAGATGTGGGTGTATGGCTAAGATGTTGAGAGCAAGGTTCAGTCTTCATAATGGGACGGGGAAGATTCTCCAAGACATAAAAAACTCGTCAGGTCAGATCAAATGTCAAAGCCATGCTGATAGTTTCCTTTGACCTTGAAGGATTAGTTCATCACGAATTCGTGCCACGAGGACAAACTGTTAACTGATGGTTATCGGGAGTGATACCATGCCTGCGAGAAAATGTGAGAAGGTAACACCTTGCAATGTGTCGGGAGAATTCATGACACACAACAACGCACCCCCACATTCATCCCAGTTGGTGCGTGACTATTGCACAAATAACGAAATCGCTGTTCTGCCTCATCCTCTGTACTCCCAGACCTGGCCTCTGTGAATCATTTTAATTTCCAACGTTGAAAACCCCTTTGAAAGGACGAAAATTATCAACGATAAACGAGACAAGAGAAAATTCGTAGATGATGCTTTGCGTGATCCAGCAAGAGGCGTACAAAAGACTGCTTCCGGAAGTGGAAACGACGTTGGGAGATGTGTATCAATTGTGGACGAGAGTATTTCAAAGGAGACCATGCACAATAAGTAAAAGGTAAGGTAAGGTAGAAAAATTTTCTGGACAAAGTTCCGGAATTTTTTGAATTCTCGTATGTGTAAGTAAAATAAATTTCGCAAAAAATGGAATACGAGAATTATGAAGTCTCAGATATTGACGAAGATACAACTGATACAAATTGAAGGTGCAACTATCTTGTAGATATGACATATAATGAAACTGATATGTATTTTAAAATGAGTTTTGCAATGTCTTCGATGACGCACCATCTGAACGTTTACGTTTCTCTCAATGGTGAAATATTTGGCCAACCCCCCATTCCCATTTTCCCGATATGGACGCCCTTGTTTTCTGTCATGATGGTCTGCATCTGCATCTACATGGATACGCTGCAAACTTCACTTAAGTACCTAGCTGAGGGTTCATCGAACCACGGACGAACAGTGCTATCAATCCATACTGATATTTATGATCTTCAAAAAATTCACAAAAAATAACATTCTACAATAGATTGACGTCAGCGGATCTTCGGAAAATCCTTCTTGTAAACGGGAATGACCTGTTACTGTTTCCAATCTGTCTGAACGCTTTGTTGCTGCATTGCGTCACGGTAACCTGTTGTAAGAAGAGAAACAAGCTTTTTGTGTAATACATGCAGACATTTATAGTTTTCTCAATGGATCCAGTAGCCTTTCCTATGATTTTAGCTGATTTTACATTTCACTATCACTAACTTCAACAGAACTTAATTCAATCTCATACAATGATCGCCACATCATTTTCGGTGTCTTAGCACTGGAGTAGTACATAGTATGTCAACAGGTTATCCTTGTAACGTGTGCATAAAGTTCACTTTCGATGTGTTTTGATCACGTTATTGAAATACGATAACGAGAAAGGGAAAGGTGTAGGATAGCACAACACTTCCATTTCGGGAAATATGGGGCTGTAAGTACTGTACGTATTAACGTACAGGATGTCTGCCTTAAAAATATAATGATATAAAATATAGTGACTTGAGAAGTAATTCACATATTTATTGAGGGAATGTTTCCACAAGCATGGTAACCGATTCATACCTGATACACTTCGACTGCGTACCATTAGTGGCGCGACAGACATTTAAGCTCTGCTTCATTTTTCTGCAAGTGCTTTGCAGGATTGCAGGTGTAACAACTGCGATAGCTGCACGAATGCGATGTCGAAATCGGATAAATCACTATTTGATGTCTGGGACACTTGATTCTTTAGAAACTTCTACAGAAAATACACTGAAGCGCCAAAGAAACTGGTATAGGCATGCGTTCATACATACACACACACACACACACACACACACACACACACACAAATATATATATATATATATATATATATATATATATATATATACATATATATACATATATATGCAGAATACGGCGCTGCGGTCGGCAACGCCTTTATAAGAATAAGATAAATGTCTGGCGCATTTGTTAGATAGGTTACTGCTGCTACAGTGGCAGGTTACCGAGATTTAAGTGAGTTTGAACAGTGTTATAGTCGGCGCACGAGCGACGGGACACAGCATCTCCGATATAGCTATGAGGTTGGGATTTTCCCGTATGACCATTTCATGAGTGTTTCGTGAATATCAGGAATCCGGTAATACATCAAATCTCCGACATCGTTGCGACCGGAAAAATATCCTGCAAGAGCTGGATCAGCGACGACTGAAGAGACTCATTCAACGAGACAGAAGTGCAACCCTAACGCAAACTACTGCAGATCTCAGTGTTGGGCCATCAACTAACGTCAGTGTGCGAACCATTCAACGAAACATCATCGATATGGGCTTTTCGGTGCCGAAGGCCCACTCGTGTACCCTTGATGACCGCACAACACAAAGCTTTACGCCTCGCCTGGGCCTGTCAACACCGACATTGGACTGTGTATGACTGAAAACATGATGCTTGGTAGGACGAGTCTCGTTTCAAATTGTATCGAGTGGTTGGACGTGTACGGGTATGGAGACAACCTCGTGAATCCACGGACCCAGCATGTCAGCAGGGGATTATTCCAGCTCGTGGAGGCTCTGTAATGGTGTGGAGCATGTGCTGCTGGTGTGATATGGGACGCCTTATACGTCCAGATACGACTCTGACAGGTGACACGTACGTAAGCATCCTCTCTGATCACCTGCATCCATTCATGTCCATTGTGCATTCAGATTTGTGCAATTCCAGCAGGACAATGCGACACCTCAAACGCCCAGAGTTGCTACAGAGTGGCTCCAGGAACACTCTTCTGAGTTTAAACACTTCCGCTGGCCACCAAAGTCCCCAGACATGAACATTAGTGAGGATATCTGGGACGCCTTGTAACGTGCTGCTCAGAAGAGATCTCCACCCCCTCGTATTCTTACGGATTTACGGACGGCACTTCAGGATTCATTGTGTCCCCACGAGCACTGCCTCAGACATTAGTTGACTCCATGCCACACCGTGTTGAGGCACTTCACGATATTAGGCAGGTGTATCGGTTTCTTTGGCTCTTCAGTGTCGTAAAGTGATGTAATCTCTATGCTTCTAAGGGACAAAGAAGTCAATGGACCACCTCACCGAGTCCGGCAATCTGGGAACTCATGATGCAATAAATCCCACGCGATGTCCGCAAAATGGCAGGGTCTACCATCTTGTTAAAAGATCACGTCATGAGGAAGGTGTGACATAGCTTACAGCTCCACATGTCTACGTACGTTGATGCGTGAACTGTAGGCTCCGCGAAAAAGAATGGATCTATAACGCTGTCCTTCAACAAACTACACCACACATTCACTTTCGGAGAGTCAAGTTCACAGTGCATCACTACATGGGGGTGGGGAGAAGGAAATACAATTCCTCAGTTGCGGCAATTGTGCCGTGTTTACCGGGCTAGAAGTGTGGAATATAGCGTCGTCTGAGAAACAGATCAAATTGAGGAACGCCTCGTTTTCATCCGTTTTGGCCAGAACTGTCTCCGCGAATGCCTTCAATCGCGGCCTGCCATCATCCTTGATTTTGTGACGAAGCTGCAGTTAGAGTACAGCATTAGATGGAGCCTTTTTTGGAGGACATAGTGTACTGTCGAACGAAACAACTGTAGCTGCCTATTTGCTTGTCGGATTGATCTACGATGGCTCCGCCGGAAGGACGTACGTATTAATTCAACAGTAGACTCTGTCAGTGAGCGCTTAGCGTGGCGGCCCGATACCGAAAGCAAACTCGCTGTTTGCCGAAGCTGTTAGTTCCGTTTCTCTTCTTACATAACTGGGAATATCGTCAGTTGGCCACAGTCCATACTCAGGCCGAAAACGTCGTTGTGACAGACTTTAGCTCCCCGAGAGAAAGTACACAGAAAACATTCTGCTTTGGAGGCGACATGACTACTAACGAGCGTTTATGTGAACAAAGTAGTTAGGCGCATGCGCACGCGGTACCAACTGCCGGAAGCAAACACAGAAAACATTTTCAATTACTATACTTGCAGACTGCCAACGGCCTTGGCGTAGTAGTAACACCGGTTCCCGTCAGGTCACCGAAGTTAAGCGCTGTCGGGCTGGGCTGTCACTTAGATGGGTGACCATCCGATATGCCGAACGCTGTTGGCAAGCAGGGTGCACTGACAGTGAGGCAAACTGAGGAGCTGCTTGATTGAGAAGCAGCGGCATCGGTCTCCTAAACTGACATAACGGTCGGGACAGCGGTGTGCTGACCACATGACCCTCCATATCCGCACCCACCGACGCCTATGGCCCCAGGACGACTCGGAGGCCGGTCGGTACCGTTGGGCCTTCGTGGCCTGTACGGGTGGAGTTTATTTACTAGTTTTATACTTGTAGAAGCAAACCAGCAATAAAATTCCCAATTACCTCAAGTTATTAAATTTTATATTATTATATTTTTACCGGACACACTGCACATTGTTTCAAGCACACGTTTTGCTTTTTCCCGCATAATACCTCATTCATGATTATAGTAAATGTACCACTCACAATTATTTGTTATAAGATACTGTTCCTTCAGTGGCTTGTATAGTCTTTTGTTTTGCCAGCCTTCAAAAATCAAGTCCACACAAATACTGAGTGTTATAGCTAAATAATCTGGTTGGGAAGTAGAACAGACATATCTCCGTATTTTAAATCATTTTTATTCAGTTTTACGATTTAGAAACTGGATGCTTCCCTTGCAAGAAGTGGGGACTACTTGTTTCAATCTCACATTGCCGAACACGTCATCTAGGTACACAAATGCTAGGTAAGTTGTAACACATCATTGCTTTACAGCCCATTTATGCTTGCATGCTAGCTGTTCTAGTCGACTCAACCAGGTTCCAGCTACAGGGTGAAGGCGGTTTTCGTTCAGCCTGAAGAAAATGGAATGTTGAGTCAAAACACCTTTCAGCCGTCTAAGGTTCCAACTGTTATTTTATTTGAGCAACCAGTTTCGTCGCTACATTATGCTATCTTCAGGTCCCCTGACTGACGTAAGGGAAGATTTCCATTTCTGGTCCAATCAAAATACGAGTTAGCATTCAATGACTACTAGGCATACATTTTTGACACAGCGACCCCTTCGATCATGTAGCGCCGAAACCGGCGCTCAAATAAAATAACAATTGGAAACTTAGACGGCTGAAAGGTGTTTTCACTCGACATTCTATACTGATTCCATACTGAACGATCGAGGTCTCGTAACCATCTGTACAAAGGTCGAGTTACAGTGACCTCAGGGAAATGGATCGGACTGTTCATAATCCTCCTAAATGGGCTGAGGCCGGAGCCTACATAATAGGGTTGAGTAATTTCCGCATAACGGCCGACTGCAGAAATAGTTCCTTATGTCGTGCCAGAAGGCAGCATCTTACACAAGCGCTGTAAGCAGGAGCAGGAAATGGCCAAAGAGAGCTCCTACATTCTGCCTGTAATTCTGACTGGTTGACATGCCTAAGGATTAAATAATTTCGTCTGCATAAGGATAAAATAATTTCGTCGAGCGTTTTGAGGGTTAGCGAAATCGACGAGGGGGCTGGAATCACGGCGAGAATTGGCGGGGGAGTGGGGGGGGGGGGGGGGGGGGGGAGCGGCAGGGGGCAGCAAGCCGCTGTAATTCTTCATGGAGTTGAGTAGCAAGTTGGGGTTTGTATTTTGTTAATCATAATTCGTGATCAACGAGCCAACGAGGCTAATTTCCAGTATCGAAAACTTACAAGGCATAGGAATGTGCGTTCCTGTGCGCGGGTGTCACATTCTGCTTACATCTATTTGACTACTCTGCAGTTCAGCCATAAGTGTTTGGCAGAGGGTTCATCAAACAACTTTTAGACTATCTACGTTCCACTCTAGAACAGCACGTGGGAAAAACGTACACCGAGATCGTTTCGTTCGACCTCTGATTTTTCTTATATTATTACGATGGTTATTCCAGTCTGTGTAAGTGGGAATCAACAAAATATTTTCTCAGTGGAAGAGAAAGTTGGCGATTGAAATATGAATGATCCCGGACAACGAAGAATGCCTTTTTTAGAGATTACCACCCTAATTCGTGTATCGTATACGTGACACTCTCTCTTCTTTTTCGAGATAATAGAAAACGAGCTGTCCTTTTCGGTATCCTCCGTCAGCCGTATCTGGTAAGGCTCCCATACCGCTTTCAGGAGAACTACAGTTCAAACCCGCATCCGACT
Organism: Schistocerca serialis cubense; assembly: GCF_023864345.2. Taxonomy (NCBI): domain Eukaryota; kingdom Metazoa; phylum Arthropoda; class Insecta; order Orthoptera; family Acrididae; genus Schistocerca; species Schistocerca serialis. The sequence continues at coordinate 620,779,889 of NC_064642.1, read as the reverse complement.
GTCCTGATTTAGTTTTCCACGGATTCCCTGTATCGCTTCAGGTGAACCCCAGGACGATTCCTTTGAAACACCATGGCCGATTTCCTTCCGCATCCTTGAAAGAATCCGAGCTTGTACTCCGTCTCTAATGACCCCGTTGTTGACAGGAGGTTAAGCCCTAATCTTCTTTCCTTCCTACCTTCCATACCGTGCAGCAATACTCCAGAAGACGACGAACAAACGCATTGTTAACAACCACTCTAGTATATCTGTCGCATCTTATGCGAATAACCACAGTTTTGGCTCGCCTTCTGCACAGATTTTCCTAAGTGATTACGGCAATTTAAGGTGTAATCCCTAGGTAATTAGTTCAGTTGACAGCTTTTACACTGAAGTGCCAAAGAAACTGCTATAGGCATTCGTATTCAAAAACAGAGATACGTTATTAGGCGAAATACGGCGCTGCGGCCGGCAACGCCTATATAAGACAAGTTGAAAGGGTCCTGTAGCCACCATTCACTAGTCCGGTAGCCCCATTTCATTAGCATATCTCTTTGTTTTCCTTGTTTTTCTTTCCTCATAACTCTCATAGTGGTGTGATTGAATGAATATCGTTGTGTGTCACGTTGCTAGACGGTGGCGTAGTCTGCTGCAGAAAGTCTGCGATAGTCGTACAGATTCAGCAGCAGTGGTACAGAATAGCCAACTCTCGTAGTGGTCAAGTCGGCAAAGAGGTTTTCGCTACTTGTGAGAAATCCACCTGCGTTACGTTGGTGGCGAAAATGCCATCTTTGGGTTTTCCGGTCCACGCGGAGCGTGGAGGAGGCTGGAGAGGAAAAAGGGTGGCAGTCTGCCGCCGGTACGGGAAGCGTCCACAGCTGTGCCCCAGTCGAAGAAGAGTGAGTTAGACTGCCCGCGTGGCGCGCTGTTACTTGGCGAGAGGAGACCTGTTAGTTTTTGGTCTCGCTTTTCAAATCTGGAAGGTTGCTTTGCCTTGTCGCAGCAAGGAATGCAAAACTTTGGCAGATTTTTCTTTTAGAAAATTTCTGTAGCAGACTTGGATCCACCGGAAGAGCGCCACACAAAGGTGTCGATAAGAAGTGAGCACTCGCTTCTGTATGAATGTCTGTTTGCCTTCAGCTGTGCCTGCATAAGCTTTCACCTTTCTAAATATTTAGAGCTTTGCCTTCTCGTAAATTTTCTTTGCTGTATGTGTCTTTCGTCCGTGGGGAGCCAACCACGTGGTAGAACATTATAGTTGTTGGGCTACCGGCATCACTAACTGTCCGATCGCATGTTTGTTTTAGATAATGTTAACATGATTGTGTGATGTGATATTGTTGCAATTTGGGAACTATACCTAGAAATTGTGTCTCCACAAACCACGTGTTATCAGGAATCGTGTACATGCCTCACATCCTTATCTTAGGAATAAATGATTTTACCTACAATTTTCTCTTGTGTTCCGAGATTACGTTTTTGCACCTAAGCCAGTCACCTCGTAGCTTTCCCGTTAGCACATCCAATGCGTTTCCTTATGCACAGGCCCAGTGATTAGTCTCACCTTGTATTTTATAACAAATGCTTTAGATTAAGTCTTATTTTCAGGTGTGTTGCTGGGAGCTGATCTTCTGCACAGTGGTCTTGCATGTGATATTTTATTTTAAATGTTTGATTGTCTTGAACAGTGCACGGGGAATACTATTAATTACATCGTATCCCCTATGAGCGACATCACAACGTATGCATTTTTCTGAGTTTTTGGTCTGTGATCAAATTAATTTATTTTCCGACTCGACCAAACCTTTGATTAGTTGTATGGTTAGAGTCGGTGGCGACCCCAATCTTCTCGCGTTCATTTCATAAGCAATAAGTATTTCCATTCCCAATAATAACGTAATAACCCGTAATAGCAGGTTAGTTACAAAGTGTCGGGTCCAGTTGTTAGATCGGTTACTGCTGCTAAAATAAAAGGTTAGCAAGATTTAAGTGAGTTTGAACGTAGTATTATAGTCGGCGCACATGTGCTGGGACACAGAATGTCAGAGTTAGCGATGAAGTGGGGATTTTCCCGCATAACTACTTCATGAGTGTACCGTGAGTATCAGGAATCCGGTAAAACATCTAATCTTCAACATCTTTGTGGCCGGGAGAGGATCCTGCAAGAATGGGACCAACAACTACTGAAGAGAATCGATCAACATGACAGAAGTGCAACACTTGCGCAAACTGCTCCAGATTTCAATGCTGGGCCATCAACAAATGTCAGCGTGTGAAACATTCAACGAAACATCAAAGATAAGGCGGTTCGGAGCCGAAGGCCCATTTGTGTACCCTTGCTGACTGCACGACACAAAGCTTTACGCCTCACCTCGGCCCGTTATCACCGACAGTGGACTGTTGATGACTGGAAACATGTGGCCTGGTCGGACGAGTCTCGTTTCAAATTGTATCGAGCGGAAGGACGTGTACGAGTATGGAGACAAGATTAGGAATCCATAGACCCTGCATGTCAGCAGGGGACTGTTCAAGCTGATGGGGGATCTGTAATTGTGTGGGGCGTGTGCAGTTGGAGTGATGTTGGATCTCTGATACGTCTAGAAAGGACTCCGACAGGTGATGGGTACTTACGCATCCTGTCTCATCACCTGCATCCATTCATGTCCATTGTGCATCTCAACGGATTTGGGCAATTCCTGCAGGGCAATGGGACACCCCATACCTCCAGAACTGCTATAGAGGGCTCCAGGAAAACTCTTCTGAGTTTAAACACTTCCGCTGGCTACCAAACTCCCCAGACATGAACATTATTGAGCGTATCTGGGAAGCCTTGCAACGCGCCGTTCAGAGGAGATCTCCACCCCCTCACACTCTTACGGGTTTATGGGCAGCCCTGCAGGATTCCCTCCAGCACTACTTCAGATATTAGTCAGGTCCATGCCACGTCGTGCTGCGGCACTTCTGCGTGCTCGCGGGTTCCCTACACGATATTAGGCTGGGGTACCAGTTCCTTTGGCTCTTCAGTACAGATTTGTGTGATTTATCAATGCACTGAAATGTAGCGAATTGCTTTTACCACTTATGTGGATGACCTCATACTTTCACTACTTAGGCTCAATTGCCACTTTTCGCACCATACAGCAGTTTTTGTCTAAATCATTTCTGATGACTGCTCTAGACAGTAAAGGACAGTATGATCTACAAACAAGGTAAGAAGGCGGCTCAGATTGTTTCCTAAAACGTTTATACAGATTAGCAACAACAGAGGGTGTCTAATACTTTCTTCGGGAACGCCGAACATCATGTGTACTTTCTCTATGACTTTCCGTCAATTACTGCGAACTGCGAACTGACAGAGAATCACGAATCCATTGCGCAACTGAGGTGATAGTCCATAAGCACCTGATTTAGTTGGAAGCTTCTTGCGAGGAACGGTGTTAAAAACCTTCTAGAAATCTTGAAATATGATATCAGTCTGAGATCTTCCTTCCGATATCAATCATTATTTCTTGAGAATAAACAGCTAGTTGTGTTGTAGAAGAACGATTTTCTGAACCGTGATAACTACAAAGCGATAACAAAAGTAATGAGATATCTTCTGATACCGTTACATACCACTTTCTTTCCGGCTTAGTGCGGCAACTCGACGTAGCATGGACTCAACAACACGGTGGCAGTCCCATGCAGAAATACTGAGCCATGTAGTCACTATAGCCGTCCGTAGTTGCGAAAGTATTGTTTGTGTTGGATTTTGTGCACGAACTGACCTCTCGACTGTGTCCCGTAAATGTCAGATGGGATATACGTAGGGCGATTCGGGTGACGAAAACATTCGCTCAGTTGTTCAGGAACGTTCTTTTACAAATCGCTAACAACTGTGTCCCGGCTACATGGCGCATTATCATCTATAAGCATTCCATTGTTGCTTCGGAAGATGTAGTCCATGAACGGCTGCAAATGGCCTCCCTGTAGCTGAACATCCAGAGAACCCAGTCCATCTGTGTATACACAGCCACGTCATTAGGTAGCCACCATCAGCTTGTACGGTGCGTTGTTGACAACTTGGACTCCTGGACTCGTGGGATCTGCTCCACACTCGAACACTGTCATCAGCTCTTACCGTCTGAGATCTGGATTCATCCGAGCAGGCAACGATCTTCCAGTCGTCTAGGGTCAAATCGATATGATCACAACCCCAGGAGAGAGGCTGCAGTGATGTTGTGTTGATAGCAAAGGCACTCACGTCAATCGTCTCCTCTCATAGCCCATAACTCCAAATTTCGACATACTGTTCTAACGGATACGTTCGTCGAGCGTACCACATTGATTTCTGCGGTTATTTCACGCAGTGTTGCTCGTCTGTTAGCACTAACAACTCTAAGCAAACGCCGCTGCTCCCGGTCGTTAAATGAAGGCCTTTGGGTATTGCGTTGTCCGTGGCGACATGTAATGCCTGAAATGTCGTATTCTCAGAACACTCTTGACACGGTGGATCTCGCAATATTGGAATTACTTACATTTTCCTAAATTGGATGTCCTAATCGTCTAGCTTCAACTATTTTTCCGCGTTCAAAGTCTGTTAATTCCCGTCGTCAGAAACCTTTTCAGATGAGTTACCTGAGTACAAATGACAGGCCTGTCAATCATTGTCCTTCTATACTTCGTGTACGCGGTAACACCGCCACCTATGTAAGTCATTACCGCTATCGGATGACTTTCAACAGCTCGGTGTGTGTGTCATTAGTAGTTTTCTAAGTAACTCATAATTCTCAAACACAGTATATATTCCAGAAGCCAAAAAACGACGTCAGCGATATAGGTCTATAATTAGTAGGATTACTTCAGTTTCCTATCTTGCGCTTTATGTGGTGATCTTTCGTCAAGCGATGAGTTATCTATGATTGTTAATTCAGCATGATCCGAAAAGGCCGGCAGCTGTAGCCGAGCGGTTCTAGGCGCTTCAGTCCGGAACAGCGCTCCTGCTACGGTCGCAGGTTCGCATCCTGCCTCGGGCATGGAGGCATGTAATGTCCTTAGGTCAGTTAGGTTTAAGTAGTTCAAAGTCTAGGGGACTGATGACCTCAGATGTTAAGTCCCATAGTGCTTAGAGCCATTTGAACCATTTTGATCCGAAAAGACGACCCTAATTGGTCTACCGTCTGGATCGGATGACTTGGCTTCATTAAGTGGTTAAGTGACTTTCATATATCGAAGCATCTACTTCTAAGTTACTAAGATAATTTTCCGTTTTGTTGGCGAGTGTTGCTTATTAGTGAGTGCGGACTTTATGGATAAATAAAGGCCTCAGAGCAGAACCTGAAACCACTAGCTAGCTGCAGGTGGTGTCGGGAAAGTGGCGGATATTTGTTGCATTGTAAGTTTGAGAGTGATGTTTAGGTACAATTCTTTCCCTATTGCTTTTGAACTGCACTGCTGATTTTGTTGTGTGGAAATATCGACGAGAGTTGTTAGAGGCCACATGGAGCCGTGTATTAGTCGTCAACCATCACAAATCAGCTGTCGGATCTCGGGATCTTTCCTGGAAGTAGTAGGATTACTACAGGGCTTCGATATTGACATTGTATTAGTGAGAAGTTTACATAACTCTGTCTCACGGATCAAAGTGGGGCTGGCGTTCGGTATTTCAGAGTGATTTTATAGGGAAGCAGAGCAGAAAAATAATCCGAACTCGCGAATATACGTTTCCAATTAAATCCTGCGAGCAGTACTGTGAGAGCAGCGAGATTCGCGCACTGCACATCGCCAACAGCATGTGGACTGGCCGCGGCTGCCAGTTTGATTTCGTGGGACGCCATGGGAGCTCCGAGTTATGGAGGAAGGGAACGTCTCAAGATATTCTGGTATTTTTCATCTGCTTTCCAATACTAAGCGCAATGTCAAAATGGCTTTGTCTTACCTCTTTCCTTTTTAAAAACAAACTGTGTATCATTCTGTTTTCAGGCTTTCGTTCATCGGATGGTACAAGCGGAACCCTTAACGGATCACTCTGTTGTCCATCTTTCCTTCTGTCTGTCCAACTGTTAAGAATATTTTTCTCTTGAGCAGGTTGACGTAACAAGTTCAAATTTGTGCCACATACCTTGGCGGTGTAAAAAGTTTAAGCTTCTAAGTCAATGTAATCAAAAGATGCAGCCATTTATTTATGTCAAATATTTTGATACTGGGAAACTCACTCATAAAAAACATAGAATCATGAATTTTGGCTAGAAGCAACGTTTCACGGTACAAGTAAAGGAAAAAAAATTCGAAAATTCTTAATCTGTAATTATAACACAGAGATGTCTAGGAATTCCTGGGACCGATATTTTCCTGTACCGATATCAATAACAGGCAAAAATCATCGAGATCCTCGGTTCTCGTGATGAATGATCTAATACATAATTAAGTTTGTATATAACCTTCAGAGCGCGTGATATACTTACTCTTAGTCAATTACTATCTATTGTGTTCACATGGTTACGAAGGTTTTAGGGACGGAGTCCTTGCATGTAAAGTTCTCGGTTCACTATCATCGATTGCCTCCATCGTCATTCTCATGGGGCAAACGTGACTGTCGTACTTTACAAGCATGGCCTGTCGAATCAGTCGTTCGATAATTTTTATATTCATTTGCACGTACCTTCTTTCGTAACGTGATGATGATAATTTTGTGGTAATCAGTTGCTTCAGTCATCCATTCTACAAATCTCTGATACTCTCAAAAACATTCACACTTCCCATAGAATTCTGTGCTAACCGATTCCAGCTGATTTGAATTCAGACGACTCAGCGTTCCTCATAGTACGACCGCATTATTGTACCACCTATATCTTCGTCCTCGTTCTGTATCACATTTCTAGATCGTTTCTCCCATTCCTACGGACCCTCAATGTATTCTTGCCATCTGTCTGCTCTTTCTTCTACTATTAATGGAGGTTTTCGATCTAAATTTCGTAGGTTAATACTAACTTGCACATATTAGTTAAATAATGTTACATTTAATATTCCTCTATTTCTCTTTGTCTCTCAAGTGCCTCTCATTCGTTCTGATTTCACCTGTTTATACTACCAATTAATTTCATTTCTAAACAGCCTACCCTACCTCATTTACCTTCATTTTATTGTTTTATCAATAAAAGAGAGCACTTTGTGAGTTATCTAGGATCTCTTGGCCTCTTGTTTCAGCGTATCCCGTCCTGCCTTAATTATTTCATTCTTTATTACCTCCCACAGTTTTTCCAGTGAATTGCTCTGGATGCTTTTACTTAGGTCATTGGTCTCTTCCTCCGAGAACTTCGTCTCATTCTTTATAAAAATCCAATATTTCAAACGATTACTACTTTGAACTGGAGCGTGGCTGTACCTATTCATATGACGAAATTAGTTCATGCTACGATAGTCTTTGTCGAGTAACACACGAGGTGCTCAGCCGAGATGCGTTTTTCCTGGTGCAGAGGACGCCGCGCTCTAGAATTGGTCTGTACACTTAGACTACGATTGAAGAAGACATAGTTACAAGGCAACTGACGACGAAAAATCAAGGTTTACTGACTTTTATATGGCCGTGTTTCATCTTTGTTCGACAACCGAAACATTTTAAATAGTTTTTTTGTGAGCGCTTTTCATGCGAATCAGATTAGGTAATTCCCATGTACTTCCGACACAAGTAAACAATTACCACTTTTACATCGTGAATAGGAGAACAGTGTACATTTTAACACGATCCTGTCTTAGTATTCAAACGAATAAAATCAAAGTTAAAATTCAGGTCTTGGAAGTGGAAGGTGTTAGATTCAGACTCTATAGCTTTTATTGTCCAGATAACCTCTTCTTGCAAAAGGAGAGGAATAAAAGAGATGCTCATAAAATTTTAATTACCACCTCGAAAAAATATCTGAAATACGCAGTATTAATGTTTCACAACAGTAATCATTTTATTGCGAACATCACTACTTCGCATTTTCGTTTTTAATTTGTCTATGTTCCTGTACCAATGGCATACAAAATCGAAGAAATGAAGACACGTAGGGAATGTTTTGTTTGTTTTGCTAGGGTAACATAGCGCGCCACTAGAGGAGCCACAAATAAATAACACGGTCCACCGATGAAGCGGAGTGGAATGCTGTAATTTGTTTTCGGCGCTTGAAGAAGAGAGAACGGTGCAACAACCCATGCTGAGTTGGTGTAAGTATGCGCTGGCAGTGTACCAACGTACAGGGGTGGATAAAAATATGGAAACATCACATACACAGCACATTACCATGAATAATACGGTGTATGAAAACGATAGGCATTGGAAACAGCTTTCACGCACCGCGTCTAGTGAATACAGGTTCTGCATGGTTTCAAGGGAATAGAAGAAAGGCTCCGTCCTCATGCACCACAGCATCACCACTGGGGAACGGACACTGCACCACGAGACACACCGCGTCAGCAAGAAGGGTCGCATAAACCGTCCAACGTAACCATGGGTCCATGAAATACCTGATATGGCTGCCCAAATCATAACTGAACTCCCAGCTTGTTTAACTTTTGGGACGTAAACTCTTCCTGAAGTTGGAAAAGGTGTGAAACAAGGCTCGTCCGTCTAAAAGACTTCCTCCGTCAGCTCCATACTCTAGGTTTTACGGCTTCGGCACAACGTTTTCCCGTCACAGGCATTTCCGTCACTGCTTAGTGGTTTGGAATTCTAGCCCTCCCTGTAATTCCTTCCTTATGTATCTCCGTTCTTTTTTTTTTTTGAGCGCTATGGGACTTAACAGCTATGGTCACCAGTCCCCTAGAACTTAGAACTACTTAAACCTAACTAACCTAAGGACAGCACACAACACCCAGCCATCACGAGGCAGAGAAAATCCCTGACCCCGCCGGGAATCGAACCCGGGCGTGGGAAGCGAGAACGCTACCGCACGACCACGAGATGCGGGCTTTTTTTTTTTTTTTTTTTTTTTTTTTGCTGACAGGGTTCGCTAGTGTGACATTCAGTTCTACAGTGACATTGACAGATTCCGTCCTCATACTTTTCGTCACGGCACTGTTCAGTGACTGTCTGTCACTGCTGCACTCTGCGTATTTCCTCCAGCGGTTGATGCTTTTCCACTTTTCCTGTGTGTCTTATAGATCTTCGATGTGGTGCCTTTTAAAACACTAAACACTTCAGTTACCTTGCTTACAGAAGCACCTATCATACGAGCGAAAACAATTCTTCATGTTCATGTCGACTTACTGCCGACATAGTGTACTCAAAACTAAACAGAACACTCTTCTGAACACGACTGACATTTGCAGGTACCGTTCGTCGTCGAATATAACACCACAACCTGCGTGTTCGGTTAGCGTCTGCATTTATGTTCAAGCATGCAATTCTCGTGGGCTTTCGATATTTTTATTCTACCCATGTATGACAAAATGATTAGGAATCGCAGACTCTTACAGAGCCTTCACACGAATCTGAATGATTACCAACGGAGTAGCAGACCATTTCTCTTTGATCACCCGGGAAGAGAAAGAGAAAGCACCAAGACCGAGATATCACAACCTAGGCGATAGCCTAAAAAGTAGAAACCGTCCGTGGGCCAGTTTGAGCACCTTACACTTAATTTGGAATATGAGAAAGATTGCCGCAGACTGGGTTTCGAGTTCCTCAGACGTCATCACTCTGCACAGGATACGTACTGGGTTTATGAGCTTTCAAATTTTGCTTTTCTCTCTGTACTCTCCCGACACGGAACGCAATGTCTTTCTCCTCTTTCCTCCGACCAAGAATCCACTGCTTGCCACGAATTTCCGGAATAACATTGAAGTGATTTTCGAAGTGGAACGCTACGTTAACAGTCAAAATTCATTACATAGGGCAAACAGAGCGAGCTATATCTGTAAGATTTAGAGAACATCTTCTAGGAAAATAGGGTACTAATGTTCATAGTTCATCCCTTGCCGGTCACTTGTTAATCACAGGCCATAAACTCAAAGACGTTCAGGATGTCAGTATTCCACACTCCAAGAAAAAAGGTCTCCGACTCGATATCCTTGAAGAGCTAGAAATTTTCAAGCATCTGTCGCTTAAATACGGTTTCATTCTTAACGAACACTTGCAGATGCGTAATAAAAACTTTTTTCAAGGTTTAGGGGCGTTACTTAGAACTGCCTGAGTTTTGAAATTTTCCTCAGAGTAGTGTCGGGAATGTCGGTTTCCCTTATTCAACTGCCATTGTCAGTCTTCTACTTTATTTATAACTACCTGTAAAAAGGCTGATTTACTATTTTTGCAAACTTTCGTATTTCCTACTATCTGTTACTAATGTATACTAAAAGCCATGTAATTTTGCTCTTAAAGTAGATGTTTTTATGTTTGCCGCTTTGTTACTAGATGGCACTACTAATCCTTGTGTCCATCTCATGGCAGTGTTGGCTTATATGCCGTTTAGTCTGATGACTCTTGCGCCGTGTATGTGCCGGTCTTAGTCGGTTACATCTTAGTCGGTTACAGAACTTAACCAGTGCCGCCGCTCGCAGCTAAGATTGCATTATTCTGTGATCACTGTCTGTCTTTTTTATTATGACCTTTATTCTTGACTCATGCAACAAAACCATGTCATTTGACGATATCACTGTTGCTGATAATTTAAAAGTTGCCATGTGAGTTCATGTAAGTACAGTTTTCTGGTTTTTATTTGAAAATTTCCACATATGTAACTATTTGGTGTATATTACCTGTACCTTATAGATTTTCCTAGGTAACTTTTACCATTCTGATGAAGATAGTCTTAGAGCTGTCAAAACATGGTTAATGTGGTTTTTGAAAAAGTTGTGTACATCCGTTTGGTTGACTGTCATTTTATATAACAGTCGAAATACATATTTCCGTAATGGAGATAGCTACCAGGTCAAAAATGGTTCAAATGGCTCTGAGCACTATGGGACTCAACTGCTGAGGTCATTAGTCCCCTAGAACTTAGAACTAGTTAAACCTAACTAACCTAAGGACATCACAAACATCCATGCCCGAGGCAGGATTCGAACCTGCGACCGTAGCGGTCTTGCGGTTCCAGACTGCAGCGCCTTTAGCCGCACGGCCACTTCGGCCGGCTAGCTACCAGGTGATCTATCGTTGGGAGTAATGAGTGGCAATGAGTGTTTAATATGCATGGCTAACGCCATCGATAGGTTTCATATTCACAGCTACACTTTTCCAGGTTAAGTAAAGTCGTATGGTATCGTTGGCTGGGAGACACGTAAGGGCAGGTGCAGCTACCTGATTGGCAAGGTTTCGTGTCATTCGACCACAACGGCACCTTCCCGTCGGAATGTGAGACAGTTGTGTGTTTAAGTCTTCCTGGTAAGTGTGGTGGTTATGGTGGGTTTGAGTAGTGTGGTATCGTGTTTATGTTGGAGGATGATGAGGAAAGTGGAAGAAAGGGTAAAAGATGGTGCCAGGAAATAGCCTACTCCTGTCGAATAGCATCAAGGGTGCCGTCGAGCTTAAGGTCCTCATCAAACTGACGGATCACTTTCAACCATGTCATGTTCCATGACTTCATGAAACACTGCGGAGAAGATTAGAATTTAACCCAGAGCATTGACACCAATATTGGTGATCGGGGCTTTACGCAAGCAACGCTCCTGCTCCTTGCCGTAAAAGCAACGGAAAAGTAGCAAACAGCAAGAGGACTACCCAGGCGGTTACCCATCCTAGTACTGGCCACATGCGACGTTTCTTAACTACGGTGAACTGATGAAGAGCGGTGTATTTAAAGAGGCAAGGTGAATGGCACACTTCTACTCTTCCAAGTAGAGTACACACTAAGACAACGAAGGCCAACGAACGACAGCCAATCGCTTCACGGGCCGAGATTTGCTTAAGGAGTACGGAGGGCAATTTGGAACCAACGAAGAGGCTGGCGTCGTTTGCGGTTACATCTGACGGCGGTAACATGAAAGCGCTGGCGGTTGGTTGGCCTTGTGATCCTCCTCCTAGTGTGGACGCTGGGTCAAACGTTCGTTGGTTCAGTACCGATTTGCTGTGTGTCTAGAACTGGTATGTACGCTTTTCAGGACAGCGACAAGGCATGCTTAGTATGTTTTATTGAAAAGTTTCGCTTTTTAATTTAGCATGAGAAACACTGGATTTTACAATTGAAAGTACAGTAGCAAGCTGTTCAATTTAAGAGAGAAACCAGCCAGTAAAATATATTGAGTGCGATTTGTGGTTGTCCTGAAAAACTTATCTTTAATAGTCGCTGTTTTCCATTTAGACAATGATTGCTCTTGCTGACTGCATGTATTTATTGTGTCTAAAAATAGTGGGGTATAGAGTGAAATATGGAGAGAGCATTAAAGCTGGCAGTTTTATCGTAAATGGGAATATTTATGGGCGTCTACGAACTACGATTTTAAAAGCAAACTGGAAATATTAGACTCGTGGGTGCGGTACGGGGGGGGGGGGGGATATCAGCAATTAGAGAGTGAAATACACGACAAAACTGGAAGTGACTACTAACTTTCTGCGGCAGGTACAGCTCTCCTTGAAGACGTGTCATATTCGGAAATTTTGGGGCTTTTGGGGCCTTCAACATTCCATTATAATTTTATTTTATTTTATTTATTTATTTATTTATTGTTCCGTGGGACCACATTAAGGAGAAGTCTCCATGGTCATGGAACGAGTCAATACATGAAATTATAACTCGATTGTAGAAACAGATAAAATGAAATATAAGAAACATATTCAGTTGTTGATTGTAGAAACAGATAAAATGAAATATAAGAAACATATTCAGCTGACACGTCGTTAGTTTAAATAAAGAAAATCAAGAATGTAACACTGGAATTTGCTTCATTTTTAGCTCTTCCAGGAGCTCCTCGACAGAATAGAAGGAGTGAGCCATGAGGAAACTCTTCAATTTAGACTTAAAAGCGTTTGGGCTACTGCTAAGATTTTTGAGCTCTTGTGGTAGCTTATGGAAAATGGATGCAGCAGAATACTGCACTCCTTTCTGCACAAGAGTCAAGGAAGGGCATTCCACATGCAGATTTGATTTCTGCCTAGTATTAACTGAGTGAAAGCTGCTAACTATTGGGAATAAGCTAATATTGCTAACAACAAACGACATTAAAGAAAATATATACTGTGAGGGCAATGTCAAAATTCCCAGACTAATGAATAGGGGTCGACAAGAGGTTTTCGAACTTACACCACACATAGCTCGAACAGCCCGTTTTTGAGCCAAAAATTCCCCTTTTTGAATCAGAAGAATTACCCCAAAAAATAATACCATATGACATAAGCGTATGAAAATATGCGAAGTAGACTACTTTTCGTGTTGAAATGTCACTTATTTAAGATACTGTTCTAATGGTAAATAAAGCGGCATTTAGTTTCTGAACAAGATCCTGAACATGGGCTTTCCACAACAGCATACTATCTATCCGTACGCCTAGGAACTTGAACTGTTCCGTCTCGCTTATAACATGCCCATTCTGTCTCATTAAAATATCAGTTCTTGTTGAATTGTGAGTTAGAAACTGTAAAAACTGAGTCTTACTGTGATTTAGCATCAAATTATTTTCCACAAGCCACAAACTTATTTCATGAACTACATTATTTGATAATGTTTCAATATTACGCACAAGATCCTTCACTACCAAGCTGGTGTCTTCAGCAAACAGAAATATTTTTGAATCACCTGTAATACTAGAAGGCATATGATTTATATAAATAAGAAACAGCAGTGGCCCCAGCACCGATCCTTGGGGAACGCCCCATTTAACAGTGCCCCATTGGGACTGAACATCATTACCACTGTCAATATTGCGGAGAATTACCTTCTGCTTTCTGTTCTTAAAGTAAGAGGCGAACCATTAGCAAAACATTGTTAAATGGCCCATATTCCAATTCAGCTTTGAGGTAGGCATTAATTTTGTCCCACCACACTGCTGCTCAGTTTTTTTTAAAAAGAGAGGTCGTCTACAGACATTGTTGTCGGTTCTTCTCCTTCTCCTTCTTCTTCTTCTTCTTCTTCTTCTTCTTTTTCTAATGCGATGCTTCTTGCATTAAGATAAATTTTACACTTGCGACGACTGTTAAATCCTCTTCTCACCTCGTAATAGGGTCAGGTGAAATGGCAATTAAAACGCTACTTCATAAGAATAACAAAACGGCAGCAACGCTGGCAAGTTATGGGTCAATTGCTTTCCTACAAGGCCAAATATCTATGCCGCAAGCCCTTCTTTTGGTGTGGATGAGAAGCCGAACGCCAGTGCATTGGCTACCAACTACCAGCCGAATCCAGTCTCTGTCGTTCGTCGGCCTCGTCGTCCTAGTGCAGCCGGTGGCAGGCAGAGGGCAGTGGCGGCACGCACCTTGTAGCTCTCCGCGTAGTCGGGCTTGACGCACATGGGCTGGCCGCAGTCGGAGCAGCGGAACGAGTCGACGCCGTGCTGGTGGCAGCGCGCCGAGGGCACGCACGGCTGGCGCGCGGCGCACGCGAACGTCCACACGCAGTCGGGCAGCACGCCGTGCGTGACGCGCGCCTCGGGGAAGCCGACACGCCGCTGCTCGGCCCACATGTTGCGCACGCAGCCGCGGAACGACGACGTCGCGGAGCGCACGCCCTGCGTCCGCGCGCGCGCCCGCTTGTTCACCTCCGTGCCGCCCACGAACACCTGCCGGCACGGCGGGACCAAAATATGTAGGTCGCAAGTCATTACAAGGTGACCGGTTTCGATCACTACATGTTCATCTTCAGACCTTCAACTGAAATATAATACAGGATATATAGAGGAATACTTCTTACTGCGTGATGTCAGCGTTACCCGATCAGACATGATTCGAAAATTTGGAAATTTGCGTTAAGGTCTTATGGAACCAAACTGCTGAGGTCATCCGTCCCTAAGCCTAAACACTTCTTAATCTAACTTACGCTACGGACAACACACAACCATGCCCGTGGGAGGACTCGAACCTCCGACGGGGGGGGAGCCGCATCGACCGTGACAAGGCACTTGAGACCGCATGGCTACCCCGCGCGGCTACGTAAGTCGAGAGAACTACGTACAAAAAGATGTAATTTTAATAAATAGAGCGTAAAAATTACGTAGAGTAATTTTATAATAAAAGACAAACAGCTTGTTGGTTGATTCGCGGCAGGGTACCAAACAACGAGGTCATCCGTCCCATCAGACTAGAGAAGGATATGGAAGTCGGCCGTGCCGTTTCAAAGGACCGTCCCGGTATTTGCCTGAAGCGTTTAAGAGAAATCACGGAAAAGTTAAATCAAGATGGCCGGACGCAGGTTTCACCAGTCGTTCTCCGGAATGCGAGTCTAGTGTGCTACCCACTGCGCCACCTCGCTTGGTGAACAGTTTGTTAATAGAGCTAATGTCAAATAAATACGCCGAGAGCTTTAAGAATAGGAAATGGCATCACATTAATTGTGTGTAATTTGCCCTCTAGGCCCACGCTCGAAAAATAATTGCTATGTTGTTGGTTTCTATGGAGACGGTGGACGGCGTTCCAAAGATAGAACAGCGGGGTGATTCACAAAGATATGATGGACGTCACTTGTCGATACACTATTTGGAGTGGCCTTCCTGCTACATCTTTGGCGTACTCCATCTCCTTAGAAATCAAAATACAGTTATTATTTTTCCAGCATCCCACTAACGAGCAAATTACACCAATGAATGTGATGATCATTTGTTTCCTGTTTAAAGCTCTTAATATATTTCACAATAGCTGTATTACTAAGCTCTTACCCCTTTATTATAAAATTATTCTACGTATTTTTGACGTTCTATTTGCTGACAAGCACATCGTTTTGCACATAATCCTCTCAGTTAATACTGGACATCATGCTGTCATCTGTAGCCGGAGTCTCTAGTGTTAAAGAAACAGCTCTACAGTTCTTTCTAGTAGTTGATTATCGTCATTCAGCAGTTCCTTCTCCGTGCATGGCCATTGTCGATCGATACGGCTACATCTATGTTTCTGTAATTTTATACCTAATATTAGGTTCTCCTTGGGTATCACTCCAATTGATATCTTGTCTTATAGAGGGTGAACATTAATAAAAACAATAAACAGAAGGGACAGACTGCTGATAGGAAATGGAGGAAAAAATCTCCTATGAATATATATTTCTAAATGCACCGTTACCACGTTACATGGCGCTGACGAATAAAAGTTGCTCTGAAACGTCTCGTGTGTTCCTGCTGCAACGTGGCTGGGTGACTGATACAGCGCACTGTAAGCAGCGGAATGGACCGGTATTCATGTCGGGAACAAGCCGTGATGGTATCTGTGTACGGCCAAGCAGGTCGAAATGGTCTATACCAGAACAAGTACTCTCACCAATCGCATCACACAACATTTCACGACCTGTTTGAGCACTTATGTGCCCATGGGCCTTCCCAGACAGAGGACGGTGCAGAGAGGCGTCGGACTGTGCGTACACCACATCTGTAGAGCCGAGTTCTACAGGGTATGCTGCCTCTTGACCGTTTCCATCTTCTTGGCCGTACACAAACACCGTCTCGGCTTGTTCCCGACATAAATGCCGGACCATTCTCCTGCTTACAGTACGCTGCGTCAATCACACACCCTGCAACACACAAGGAGAACATTGGACATGTGGACAAAAGAACTTTCATTCGTCAGCGCCATCTACTGTGGATACGATGTCTTTCCCGACACGTGCTCATAGAACCGTTTTTTCCTCCATTTCCATTCAGGAATAGGTCACTGCAGTTTGTCGGCTTTCTTAACGTCCGCCGTGTATTACAGGTGAAGGACTGAAGATGATTATGTGATGATCGGAGCCGGTCATCTGTTAATAAATGTTCCTTGCGATCTTGAGGGTTTTGTGATTAATTTTAAGTATTACATTGTGATTGCTGACTTTCTCCAAAACTGTTTTCAAAAGTAATTAATACGAATTAAAATTTTCTCCTTGGCCATTGTGGATGAGTTCAGTGGGACTAGTCCTAATCCCCGCACGAATACATAGACAAGAATAATGTTGAATGATCCGTAGATGCGGAACCACAATTTCAAAACAGAAGCAGAAGAATAAACATAAATTTAAAGCCAGAATATTCACCTATCACTACCTGCTTCTGCTTTCAACTATCTCGCCTCCCATATTTCTCCTGACGGAAACAGCACCGACGACATCAGGAGACACTTTTGCTTGACAGAAAGGCAATGTCCTACCTCATAATCTCTGATTTGGTAGAGACATAACTTTAACAACAAAATTCCGAACAGCAGTGATTACAGTGTCTCCAATTGAGATGTACCGATGTTAGATTTCGACCATAAGAATGGGTGAAAGTCGTATAATAAACAGCTTCGAATAGGAGTTCTGGAGCAAAATCTTTGGAGTTCTTAGAGTTCCATGGACTGCAGTACGATTGTGATAGTACGAATCTCAAAAAGATATTTAACTTTCTGATATTGTTTTTCTCGGGCTACCAATGGCCTGCATCCCTGCCACGACTCAATGACGCAATCCATTCTTGCACAGAAATGGTTGTTCACCCCACGTCACTTAAAAATCATCACAGAGGCAGGTGATTTAAACTAACTGTTTGGGCGTGGGGTGTGGTTCCACAACTTTTTTCTTGCTTCCATATAAAACTGTCACTGTTGAAGCAAATAACGCATTACGTTCCAACATATGGTAGCCTGCTAAATTGGAGAGAGTGTCCCGAAAGTAGCGACTAGGCTAAACATCGCTAAAATAGTATGAAGCAGGGACGCAGTGGTTATGGATATAAGCAAAGTTGGAGGGGGAAAAGTTTTTGAGTGACCTGCGAGAGCCTTCCGCCATCTTGGTATCTGCCACATTGGATTTAGTTCAGTTTCTTTCAAAAGGAGAGGGTCTTGTGATACATATTTTAAGAGTAGACTTTGACGAGAAACACAATGGTGAATTCCGTTCCGCAAGATATTTGATAAGTAAAAAGTTATACATAATTTGTTATAACATGTGTAATTCGTCATGCAGGGTGTTCAAAGCTAATCACATTCTGTTCCTGTCGTTACAGATGGGCAGTTAATGTAAAGGACAACATGCCGCTGACCAAAGAAGAGAGGATAGAAATCATCCTGCTAGCTGGTGGCCGGAGTTTCATGACAATTACCAGGGACTTCAGCCAGCGACACCTTGGCAGGGAAATCATCACGGAAAGTGCCGTCAGGAAATTGTTCAGAAAGTTTCAAGAAACGACGTCAGTGGCAGATAAGCTCCGTACTGGCCGTCCCCACACAACAACTAATAAGGCTACGACCGCGGCACTGTTAGCAGCAGTGGAAATGACTCCCGTCCAAGGTATCGGGCAACTCGCTCAACGGCACGGCATCCCTCGGAGCATTATTCACCGAATCCTACGCAACAGAAATGGGATCCATTCAAATGCAGCTCGAACAGTATCTGGTGGAAATCATCCGTGAGCGTAAGATGCAAATTTCGTGAGTAGGTGTTAGCACAACACGCCACCGTACACAATATTGCTTGCAACATACTCTTTAGCGATGACGCGAGTTCTTACGTCAATGGGCACGTCAACTAGCGATAGTGACCATAGGAAAATCCGAGCTGGACATCTCTCTGTAGGTCTAAAGGACGTGGCAAAGTGATGATATGGTGTGGCATTTGGAATGCGTCTCATTGGCTCTATCTTCCTGATGGAAACCATCAGTGCTTTGACCTAGCTGCAGGTGCTGGATGGGGTGGTTTTGTTTATAGTTCTCAACAAAGATGGGGCACTTCCTTTGTGCTTTCAGCAGGATGTGTACTGGAATCGTTAGATACCCAGTTGCCCAACTGTTGGATTGGAGATCGTGATCCCGTGAAGTGGCTGTCACATTCACCTGATCTGACATCCGTAGATGTCTACCTGTGACCATGCAAGCTTTCTCTGACGGACAGGGAAATGTTTTTAGTTATACGAACAGCATGTGGAACACATTCTGTTAAGTGCAATTTGCTTTTCAAGGTGTTGTGAGCCATTCGTGTCATGGCTGATGACGAATTACAAATGTTATAATAAATGATGCATAACTTTGTACCCATCAAAAACAGTGCGAAACGGACTTCGCCGCCGACCGCTGTGGCCGAGTGGTTCTAGGCGCTATGATCGCAGGTTCGAATCCTGCCTTGGGCATCGATGTATGTAATGTCCTTAGTTTAGTTAGGTTTAAGTAGTTATAAGTTCTAGGGGACTGATGACCACAGATGTATATCCCACAGAGCTCAGAGCCATTTGAACCATTTGAACGGACTTCGCCACTGTGCTTCTGTTCAGATTGTACCCTTAAAACATGTATATCATGACTACCCACCCATTGAAGACATGGGAACTGAAGCGCGGATTCTACGATGCCGGAGAGCTCGTCCCTGCCTCTGACAACTTTCGCGACATTTATTCCGGTCCAAACTTTTTGAACACCCCGTAGTCTTGAAACTTCCTAGCAGATTAAAACTGTGTGCCGGACCGAGACTCGAACTCGGGATCTTTGGCTTTCGCGGGAAAGTGCTCTACCATCTGAGCTACCCGAGCACGACTCACGACCCGTCCTCACAGCTTTACTTCCGCCAGTACCTCGTCTCCCACTTTCCAAACTTCATAGAAGCTCTCCTGCGAAGCTTGCAGAACTAGCACTCCTGCAAGAATGGATATTGCGGAGACATGGCTTAGCCACAGCCTGGGGGATGTTTCCAGACTCACCCTTTAGTCTTGATTGCCATTGTAGTTGTTTCTGCATTGTCAGGCTACAATGATCTTTATAGGACTAACATTAGTTGAGAGATATAGCTAGTTTTCTTGTTCTCGCACCAAAGAGAATCTGTCGTCCGAATCACTCCCAGCCTCAAGTGTTACATTTACTCTGTGTTTTGAGCACTAAACAGTGAGGGAGCTGTGCGACAGGAGAGCTTACGTACGGTGTCAGCGAGGTCGAAGAAGCGGCTACCGCCCGGTGGGAGGCGCAGACTGGAGACGGCGCCATCCACGGAGACCTCCATGAAGGTGGGGTTGAAGTGGACGGCTAGCGTGTGCCAGGCGCCGTCCGCCACGGCGACGTCGCTCTGCAGCTCTGTGGGTCCGTTGCCCTTGTTGAGCAGCAGTCGCGGCCGGCCGTCCACCAGCTCCAGGGCCACGAAGTCCGACTGCGTCGTCAGCCCCGCGTTGTAGACCAGCAGCCCCAGCGGCGACGCCGTCTTCACGTCCATGCGCCACCTGCGTGCCACAGCCACCAGCGTCACACCTCGTCCACTCTGGAACTGTGTGTCTGATCGGGAACTTTATTTTTCGCCAGTAATACTTTTACTACATGAGCTATCCAGGCACACTTCTCGTCTCGCCTTACAACAATTATTACCAAAATACAGTGAGCAACTGAAGGAATCAGAAAGATTTGTGTGTTCGGCAGACTACACTGCTCGCCACCCACAATTCAACACCCTGAAGGGAGCATCCAAATCAGGTGAAATTTTCAGCTTGCGTTTGTGGTGAAGAAAGAGGCAGATAACTAGTGTTGCAGTGCAGGCGCACATCATGGGTACCAGTAGCGCCAATTTCAAGCGCTGTATAAAGGGGGAACACACGGCCGCGTGGATGTACTGGAATTGTACTTTTGTGCAATTGTTTTGAATAAGCAGCTTCAGAACGCCGCGTAGAAGAAACCTTGCACCTTTCGGAATTCGGCGGAGGCAGAATAGTTGCCTATAACGATTGCGGTTACCCTTCAGAGAAATTGGTGATCGTGTAGGACGGAACCAAACAGCTGTAATGAGGATCTGCAATCGCTGTCTGCAGAAGAGAATGACGGACCGACGAGACCGACTGCACCCACCTCTTTGCTGCACTGCAAATAATAACGGCTATACTGAGCGCCACGCAGTGATGGATAGCTCAGCCACATCACGAACCATATAACAAAGAATTCGGTCTGTTGCGCAACAAGCAGTGCCCGCGTATACGATTCGTCGTCGTTTGCAGCAGTGTAGATTGTCCGCAAGGCGTCCATTGCTGCGTTTACCTCTGAGTCAACACCATAGGCGTTTGAGCCGGCAATGGCGCAATGAACGACGGATATGGCCAATGGAAAGGTAAGAAATTGTTTTACCGACGAGTGCCGAGATGGTAGATTAGAGTCTGGAATCACCGTGGTGGGAAACTGCTCCTATACGCGGTATTACGGTTTTGGGTGTTACTGGATTCCACTTCCACTCCTCCCCTCCTCCCTCCCCAACACGCACTGCCGGCCGACTAACCAGCCAGATTTGCATCTCTGAAGTGTTGGAGCCTGTTGTCCTCCCATACCTTTTGAGCTTGGCGACGGGCACATTGTAGGAGAATAATGCGCAATCATTCGTGGCACACAATGTTCAAGACCTCTTCTTCGCCTTTCAGACTTGGTTGCTGCTTTTTTCTCCCTGTCCTCCCGGTATCCCGGTAAACAACTGGTCTATGGTTGTTGAACTTTGACGATATGTAAAAGCAGCATGAACTGCTGTACCACAACAACAGATCCAGAGTCTCTTCCATTCAATGCCGAGGCGTGTAGCACCAATTCCAGCCAGAAATAGCAGCAACACCCAATACTGATTTCATCATCTTCCTCACTTCACATAGGGGTGTATTTTCAATCATATGATCTTTGTTCAACGCCTTATATCCCATACCAATTTGGCTATGATATCTGGTGGTTCTTGGTGTTGCGTTTTGGATGGCCGGCAGTGTAGATAAAGTGACAGACATATGAAACATTCAACTCTGGACCGTTGCATACAAAAGAACTTTCTGTCAAATATAAAGGAACAGGTTGTAACATGTCATTCTAGTTAACTATTTGATCATATCTAACCAATTATACGATGCATAAGTAGTGATTAGGGGAATGTTTGTAATTACTGTGCCGGTTTTGTAACTTAAAATTTCAATTTTTTGTCAGAATTCCCATATAATTAATGAAAATGCTGTTTGACACCATAATGCTATTATTTTATTTAAAATTACCATTTATCGCTCATTCCAGAAAACTCGATTCATCGCAACCAGCTTGGAAATATGTACGAATTATTAGTCAAATATCCGATTAAAAGATTGTTAAATTTATTAAATTACTATGCAATTAAAATGCAATTCAGATTTATTTAACTTGACTGCTTGCAAAAGCTCTTTCATAAAATTTTAATATGAAAACACTTTTAGCAAATTCCTAATTGACAAACATGTTACCATGTAAAACCAAATTCCGTTAGTAGACTTCATAATTTTTTATTAAAAATTTAATTACATGCAGACTACAACAGCTCTGAAAAATGTAATGCTAGAACATTTATATGGAGGTTTCAGGACCCACCAATGTGGAGCCTTGTCGGAATTTGTTTAGTCATAGTCCAATAACCTTCTAAGTTCGCGTTTGTCAGTACGCCTTGTTTAATGGAAAAGGTTTTGTCAAAAATTGGTGCAAATGCAACGAATAAATAACATCTAACTGAAAAACTGATGTTTTTATTAGTCGATACGCAAAAACCCAGGCAGAAATGTATACTAGCAAAACCCCATGTCTACTGAAACCCGATTCAAAAAATTAATTATGAAGCAGACGCACACGCGTAAGATTCAGGCCACATTACTGCATGAAAGCAGATTAATAAACCAAAGGAATGTTAAGGCCTTAGCTGTGAATCCTAAGGAGGGGAAATTGCCTAGTTTCAAAAATTAAAAAAAGTGTTTTAACAAGAAAAAGATTAGAATAAACACATTAATTTATTCAAAGAATGAACGAATATGGAAATGCAGCTGACTCTATGACATAAAAAGTTAAAGATACAAAAAAGTACCATGAGCTCAAAATAAAGTGAATCTTCCGTTTGGCAAAGTTGCTTCAAAAGTTTGAAATTAACACCCGTAAGTGCAACTGATGTTCTGAAAGAACTCATGATTTTCCTACTGATCGATTACAATGACTGCTTTGCTGATAATAATGCATCTACCAGTACACTGATGGAAGTGGAACAAGTAATTACAATGTTGAGACTGAATTCTGATCATCGATTGTCCCAATGTGTTGGTATTGCTAGTATTGCTTCCCATAAATTACCAGTGAGAGACAAGCAAAATGTGGTCTCTGTCTCTGGGTCTCTGAAGTGCGACGCTAGTATTGCGATTCTGCAGACTCGAAGATTGGACCTGCGACGGGCAGCTCCAGTAGAGACTGCAGCCTGTAGAGATGTCTTCAGCGCCAAGGTCCCCACTAAAGTCCGTTCTTATCTATCAGAATAGAACAGCCAGCTCTTTCCTTCCCACCAAGAAAACACGACTGCCAATAATTTAACATGCACTCTCTCCCTCTCTGCCAAAGGCATAATTGCTTCTTCATCAAAATATCTCATCCAAAATGTGCATAATGATAAAAAGCCCCGATGACTTCTCTGTCGTCCCCTCTTCTCTAAAAGACTTCCAACTATATGGTCTGACCTCATGACATCACATGAATTTTACCAACTGACAATTTTGCACACAGCAGCAGGGCTCGCCTACCAGATTGTGGGAAAGTTAAAGAACTGTGCCTACGGCTAGCCACTAATTCTGCAGCCTCTTCATGTGTTCTTAAAAGCTCGAGATTTTTATCTGTTGAACATGGCAAAATACTGGCCTCCTGCTGATAGAAGTTCTCTCTTCCATCTCGCAGTTCTGTTCACCTGGCCACAATTGAAACATGCTATAAGGCCAAACAAAAGATGCCACCCATCAGAGAGCCTCGCGGTGACGCAACTTCCACCCTGAAAACGCATCTCTGTCTACCTGTGGCATGGTCCAACTCTTTGTCTGTAAATACCTGTCCCAGCTACATAACAAAGGCCAGCATTTTCTGCCAGATCCGGAATCACCTATCCTGTGTCCAACATGTGTGCCGTCTCGCAAGCTCTCTCAGAAAAGTTTAAGAACAGAACCTGTACCATGTTAAATATAAAAAAAGCTAAATAAGAGAAGAAGTCACCAAGACGGTAGCATATATAGTCACTGCAGTCTTATCAGTCTTCAAAGCTATTATTGTTATGTTCTGCCTCCTCGTCATCCTCTAGCTGAATTATGATATTGAATAAGAAGAGACAATCTAAAAGGCTTGCCATATCTCAGACTTACTAGAGTTTTCAAAAATTTATCCCAGTTGTACGTTACCATCCGATATTTTGTAACGCCCATGATGTACACTGGAAATGTAGCAATTATATCAACCACTGTTTATAAAGTTGAAATTCATGCTAAAAGTTATGATTTCTCGTAAGTTAATCGAGTAGTAGCATTACAAGATGATCACGTACTTGATAGATATGTACCTAGTAGAGCGGTTTATGATGGGAGTGACGCTCCATGGCACATGGTCACTGTAATAAAACTCATAAAGAAATAGGAGGCATTTCGTAGCAAGTTCAAAACGAAGCATAGAGCTGTACGTAGCGAGATGCTGAATGAAACATATTCGGCTGTCAAGAGAGAAATGCATGAAACCTACAACTACTGTCGTAGTAGAATATAATCCAAAACATCTCACAAAAACAAAAAAATTGTGGCAGTATAAAAGGGCAGTTGGTGGCATGGACGTTAGTGTCCAGATACTGATGAAGAGACCTGAACTGAAAATAAGGGTAGAAAAGCAAAGCAGAGACACAGACTGTGTTTTCAACTGTTCCCTTACAAAACAAAATCCAGACGTACCAATATTTCTCAAATTAATTTTGTACCACTGAAAAGAAGAGTTGTATGGATATTAGATACAGTGTTTTTCAAAAACAAATGGAATAGTTAAATTACGATTTATCGTAAGTTAATCGACTAGTAGCATTACAAGATGATCACGTACTTGATAGATATGTACCTAGTAGAGCGGTTTATGATGGGAGTGACGCTCCATGATATACGGTCACTGCAATAAAACTCATAAAGAAATAGGAGGTATTTCGTAGCAAGTTCAAAACGAAACATAGAGCTGTACGTAGCGAGATGCTGAATGAAACATGTTCGGCTGTCAAGAGAGAAATGCATGAAACCTCCAACTACTGTCGTAGCAGAATATAATCGAAAACATCTCACAATAACAATACCTGTCAGACCCTACAGAAAATTTTCAGCGATTTATCCTCTCTTTTAACCATAATGTACATTACTCGAGCAAAAAAATGTGCCTAGTGGTTGGAAGAAGGCGCAAGTCACATCCATCTACAACAAGGACAGCAGAAGGGACCCACAAAACTATCGTCCCATTTCCTTGACGTCGATTTGTCATAGAATTTTAGAACGTATTCTGAACTCAAATGGAATCGTTTAGATTGAACAAAGTTCCATAGCACGGTAGAATACCTGTCAGATTCTACATCAAATATGGTATTTATACCGTGTATTAATGACCTTGCAGACAATGTTAATAGTAAGCTCAGACATTTTCGCAGATGATGCAGTTATCTCCGTAATGTGGTAATGCCTGAAAAAAGCTGCGCAAAGAGTCAGATATCAATAAGATTTAGGAATGGTGCTAAGACTGGCAACTCGTCTCAAATGTCTAGAACTGTAAAGCTTTTCACTTCGCAAAACGAAAAACGTAGTAATCTTTGATGATAACTGTAGAGACTCACAGTTGAAATCGGTCAACTCAGACAAATACCTGCATCTAACAAGCTATTGGGATATGAATTGGAACCGATACACAGTTCAGTCATAGATAAGAGTTATCTTCAGTGTTGTGAGGGAACCGAATACCTCGTTGGCATACCGACATTCTATCATCAGGAACATCTGGTCATGAAAAACGACAAGCCATTTTGCTTTTCTCTTTTCATTCAATATGATACTTACTTCAACTAGAGAACAATGCAGAAGTAGGATCTAACAACAATGCCTTTAAAGACTAAACATGACTGGAGTTACTGTATGTGGTGACTTCTTGGTAACTTATTTCTTGAATAGCATTTTCACATTTCACCTGGTGGTGTATTTGTTCTTTGCTATTCTGAGAGAGCTTGGGAATCTCATCCACATGTGGTGGAGGTCCAGCAGAAAAAAAACGAGCTTTGGGATGTAGCTGGGACACAGGTGTTCATGGAAACAGAGCCGGGCCATGCTGCAGGTAGAGGAGTGCTGTCAAGCTGGAAATTGTGTCGTCGTGCAGTTTCTTGGCGGAATACAGCTGTTGAACAGTATTATGGTATGTTTGCACTTTCGCCTATCGAGCAGAGCGCTGTGGGATGGGAGAAGGCCGGTGCACAGCACATATTACGAATAGTGTCTCAAGCAGATAGAAGTCTCCAGTATTCCAAAAAACATGAATCTGTCGCAGATTAAGGAGTTAGCCCCGGGCATAGTTCTTTAACTGTCCCAGGACCTGAGAAGTGAAGCTAGCTGCTGGATGCGAAATGCCGATTGGTAAAACCCATGTGATATCCGGAGGTCACATCACACAGAAGGAATTTTTTTTAGAGAGGAGGAGACAATAAAGAGGTCACTGGACTTAATTTTAACATGGCGCACATTCTTGATGGGATATTTTGGTAAAGAAGCAATTACGTCACAGGCAGACACTGGGCAGTTGTAAAATGATTGGTGGTCATGTTTTCTTGGTGGTAAGGAAAGAGCGAGGTGTTGGAATGAGACAGACAAGAGGGATTTACGCAGGTTGTGGTGCTCAACACAGCTTTACAATATGCAGCCGCCACTGGAGCAGCGAGTCGGGGATCCAAAGTTCTCCCCTGTGCGATCCTAGCATCGCACTTGAGACAGCCAGAGACGGAGGCAACTTTCTGCTTGTGTTGGGCTGCTAATTAATGGTGAGTAGTTATAGCAGGACGGTTCCGCACCAGAATTTAGTCTGAGCAGTACTATTAAGCGTTCCACATCTGTCAGCGCATTGGTAGATGCATGCGATTTTTATTTTTTTTCAGTATAACATTCAGCCAAGCATTACTGTAACTGAAACTTCCTGGCTGATTAAAACTGTGTGCCCGACCGAGACTCGAACTCGGAACCTTTGCCTTTCGCGGGCAAGTGCTCTACCAACTGAGCTACCGAAGCACGACTCACGCCCGGTACTCACAGCTTTACTTCTGCCAGTACCTCCTCTCCTACCTTCCAAACTTTACAGAAGCTCTCCTGCGAACCTTGCAGAACTAGCACTCCTGAAAGAAAGGATATTGCGGAGACATGGCTTAGCCACAGCCTGGGGGATGTTTCCAGAATGAGATTTTCACTCTGCAGCGGAGTGTGCGCTGATATGAAACTTCCTGGCAGATTAAAACTGTGTGCCCGACCGAGACTCGAACTCGGAAACTTTGCCTTTCGCGGGCAAGTGCTCTACCAACTGAGCTACCGAAGCACGACTCACGCCCGGTACTCACAGCTTTACTTCTGCCAGTATGTCGTCTCCTACCTTCCAAACTTTACAGAAGCTCTCCTGCGAACCTTGCAGAACTAGCACTCCTGAAAGAAAGGATATTGCGGAGACATGGCTTAGCCACAGCCTGGGGGATGTTTCCAGGATGAGATTTTCACTCTGCAGCGGAGTGTGCGCTGATATGAAACTTCCTGGCAGATTAAAACTGTGTGCCCGACCGAGACTCGAACTCGGAACCTTTGCCTTTCGCGGGCAAGTGCTCTACCAACTGAGCTACCGAAGCACGACTTGCTGTGAGTACCGGGCGTGAGTCGTGCTTCGGTAGCTCAGTTGGTAGAGCACTTGCCCGCGAAAGGCAAAGGTTCCGAGTTCGAGTCTCGGTCGGGCACACAGTTTTAATCTGCCAGGAAGTTTCATATCAGCGCACACTCCGCTGCAGAGTGAAAATCTCATTCTGGATTACTGTAACTACTAGTAGGAAAGTCTTGAGTTATTTCAGAAAATCAGTTAGACTTATAGGTGCCACTTTCAAAGTTTCGAAGTATCTTTGCCAAACAGAAGATTCACTTTGTAGAAATTCATGGTACTATCTTGTGTTTTTGACTTCATTCTTTTGTCAGAGTCAGATGCCGTTCTGTATTTCCTTCGTCGTACGTCTTTTTTTATTTTTATGTGTCAGCTTTTAACTATTTTCGTATGAGAAATTAGAAGTATCCTCGTTTCGTTACTCCACCGATGTTACCGTGAATACCAGATGTAGAAATATGAAACCGGAATTACCCTGTAGATGGTGCTGGCCGTCAGTGTAGGGTCCGTGAAACCGCGTCTGCAGCGCCATCTGCTTCCTGTAACGGTGACGACGAATGTCAACACACACAACCCAAGATCCATATATCGGTATCTGTTACAAACCCGTAAACACGTCGCCTTTTACGCCTACGAACTACGATTTGCGGACAGCAGAGGTTTTCTGTTATCATTTGAAGAAAACTGCTGCAGGATCGCATCGAATTTTCTTGTCGAAGCTTTCCGCGATCACGCTCTTGGGATAACATAGTGGTTCGAGTGGTTCAAAAAACTCAGAAGTGGCGATTTTAACGTGAGAAATCACGAGCGCGGGAAACCACGGAAAAAGTTCGAAGATAACGAATTGCAGACCTTAGTGGATGAAGACGATATTCAGATTCAACAGGAACTCGGGGAAGAATTGAATGTGACGCAGAAAGCCATTTTTCTTCGCTCGGACGCTACGGGAAAAATGCAGAAAGTGAGAAGATGGGTTCCGCATGAACTGCAAGCAAATCGAAAGACCACTTGTGAAATGCTGCTCGCCAAATACAAAACAAAGTCGTTTCTCCATCGAATAGTGACAGGTGACGAAAAATGGATGTATTATGACAATCCTAAGCGTCGTAAATCATGGGTGAATCCCGGCAAACCATCGACATCCACTCCGAGATCAAATCGCTTTGGAAAGAACACAATACGCTGTGTTTGGTGGGATCAGAAGAGCTGCTAAAACCCAGTGAAACCGTTAACACTGATCGCTACCAACAGCAAGTGATCGATTTAAATCTAGCATTACGTGAAAAACTACCGGAATATGGAAACAGGCAACACAGAGGCATATTGCTCCATGACAACGCCCCATCACACACAGCAAAACGGCTCAGGGAAACGATCGATGCGTTCAATTGGGAAATACTAGGGCATGCGGCTAGTTCTCCAGACTTGGCTCCGTCCAATTATCGTCTAATTGCATCACCGGGACACGCTCTCGCTGAACAACGTCTCAGTTCGTATGAAAACGTACGAAAATGGCTCTTTGGCTGCTTCGCTTCAAAAGAAGAACTGTTTTTATGGTGCGGCATTCATACACTACTGGCCATTAAAATTGCTACACCACGAAGATGACGTGCTACAGACGCAAAATTTAACCGACGGAAAGAAGATGCTATGATATGATTAGCTTTTCTGAGCATTCACACAAGGTTGGCGCCGTTGGCGACACCTACAATGTGCTGACATTGCGAAAGTTTCCAACCGATTTCTCATACACAAACAGCAGTTGACCGGCATTGCCTAGTGAAACGTTGTTGTGATGCCTCGTGTAAGGAGGAGAAATGCTTACCATCGCGTTTCCGACTTTGATAAAGGTCGGATTGTAGCCTATCGGGATGCGGTATATCGTATCGCGACATTGCTGCTCGAGTTGGTCTAGATCCAATTACTGTTAACAGAATATGGAATGGGTGGGTTCAGGAGGGTAATACGGAACGCCGTGTTGGATCCCAACGGCCTCCTATCACTAGCAGTCGAGATGACAGGCATCTTATCCGCATGGCTGTAACGGATCGTGCAGCCACGTCTCGATCCCTGAGTCAACAGATGGGGACGTTTGCAAGACAAAAACCACCTGCAAGAACAGTTCGACGATGTTTGCAGCAGCATGGACTATCGGCTCGGAGACCATGGCTACGGTTACCCTTGTGCGCGGCATCACAGTCAGGAGCGCCTGCGATTGTGTACTCGACGTCGAACCTGGGTGCACGAAAGGCAAAACGTCATTTTTTCGGATGAATCCAGGTTCTGTTTACAGCATCATGATGGTCGCATCCGTGTTTGGCGACATCGCAGTGAACGCACATTGGAAGCGTGTATTCAACATCGCCATACTGGCGTATCACCCGGCGTGATGGTATGGGGTGCCATTGGTTACACGTCTCGGTCACCTGTTGTTCGCATTGACGGCACTTTGAACTGTAGGCGTTACATTTCAGATGTGTTACGACCCGTGGCTCTATCCTTCATTCGACCCCTGCGAAACCCTACATTTCAGCAGGATAATGCACGACCGCATGTTGCAGGTCCTGTACGGGCCTTTCAGAATACAGAATATGTTTGACTGCTGCCCTGGCCAGCACATTCTGCAGATCTCTCACCAACTGAAAACGTCTGGTCAATGGCGGCCGAGCAACTGGCTCGTCACAATACGCCAGTCACTACTCTTGATGAACTGTGGCATCGTGTTGAAGCTGCATGGGCAGCTGTACGTGTACACGCCATCCAAGCCCTGTTTGACTCAATGACCAGGCGTATCACGGCCGTTGTTACGGCCAGAGGTGGTTGTTCTGGGCACTGATTTTCCAGGATCCATGCACCCAAATTGCGTGGAAACGTAATCACATGTCAGTTCTAGTATAATATATTTGTCCAATGAATATCCGTTTATCACCTGCATTTCTTCTTGGTGTAGCAATTTTAATGGCCAGTAGTGTAGCTTGCCAGAGAGCTGGGAGAAATGTACAAATAGCAATGGAGATTACTTTGAATAAAATATTGTTTATCAAAGTACAGACGTGTAATTATTGCAACCAAATTCCGGTTTTATACTTTTCGAGGTGATCCGTTGCGCAGCCCTTACCTGACGCCGGTGCGCGAGATGAGGTTGGGCAGCGCTAGGAAGGCGTCGTTCTCGACGAAGCTGATGTCGCGGTCGCTGGCGGCGTCGAACTCGGGCGCGCAGGTCCAGGTGACGCCGTGCACGTCGACGTGGCCGTGCCTCTCGCGCGCGCGCCGCAGCACGTCGACGCCGTTGTAGCGCACGTCGGCCAGGCAGCCGCGCAGGTTCTCCAGGTGGCCCAGGAACAGCTCCGAGAAGTCGCCCTGGCTGCCCACGAACAGCCCGAAGTGCACGTTCAGCTCGAAGAAGCGCCCCGGCAGCTTCTCCCTGCAAAGGCGGCGCCCGCAGGGGGCTCAACAGGTCTGTCCGCCTCCGCCTCCGCCTCCGCCGCCTCTACACCTGCGGCGACTCGTTACCGCCAGCCGAGGGCGCCTCTAATCAGTGGCGGCGGGCCGCACTCGGCAGCCATTACTCACTGAGCGCAAACGAGGAGCCACAGGGAGCAACAGGATTAAGATCTTCACACAGGGGAAGAAGGCGCTGGATAATTTATGCAAATAATGCCCGATTCTAATACCATTTCTGCTGGTTCTCAACAAGACGTTAACGACAAACTTGTCATCTCAATTAAGAACAGACGAAGTGAAGAAATTCTGTTGTTTGA
Source organism: Schistocerca serialis cubense (assembly GCF_023864345.2). Lineage (NCBI taxonomy): Eukaryota > Metazoa > Arthropoda > Insecta > Orthoptera > Acrididae > Schistocerca > Schistocerca serialis. The sequence goes on along the minus strand of NC_064642.1, from coordinate 620,748,446 downwards.
GGACCAAAATAATGCATAACCCACAAAGCAGGAAGGATGTAAGGAACAGACAAGAACATCCAAAAAGAGCATCCCTCGCCAAATGAAGTATACTACAAAATGCAAGAAATTTATCGACGATTGCGAATATGAATCACCATTGGCTGAAAACTGAGGTGTTAAAAGTCATGGGTTACCTCCTGGTACCATGTTGGACCTTCTTTTGGCCGGCGTAGTGCAGCTACTCGACATGGAATGGACCCAACAAGCCGTTGGAAGTGTCCTGCAGAAATATTGAGCCATGGTGCCTCTACAGCCGTCCATAATTGAGGAAGTGTCCCCTTAAAGGGTTTTGGTACCAACTGACCTCTCTGCAGGGTGTTACAAAAAGGTGCGACCAAACTTTCAGGAAACATTCCTCACACACAAAGAAAGAAAATATGTTATGTGGATATGTGTCCGGAAACGCTTACTTTCCATGTTAGAGCTCATTTTATTGCTTCTCTTCAAATCACATTAATCATGGAATGGAAACACACAGCAACAGAACGTACCAGCGTCACTTCAAACACTTTGTTACAGGAAATGTTCAAAATGACCTCCGTTAGCGAGGATACATGCATCCACCCTCCGTCGCATTGAATCCCTGATGCGCTGATGCAGTCCTGGAGAATGGCGTATTGTATCACAGCCGGCCACAATACGAGCACGAAGAGTCTCTACATTTGGTACCGGGGTTGCGTAGACAAGAGCTTTCAAATGTCCCCATAAATGAAAGTCAAGAGGGTTGAGGTCAGGAGAGCGTGGAGGCCATGGCATTGGTCCGCCTCTACCAATCCATCGGTCACCGAATCTGTTGTTGAGAAGCGTACTAACACTTCGACTGAAACGTGCAGGAGCTCCACCGTGCATGAACCACATGTTGTGTCGTACTTGTAAAGGCACATGTTCTAGCAGCACAGGTAGAGTATCCCGTATGAAATCATGATAACGTGCTCCATTGAGCGTAGGTGGAGGAACATACTGACGAAACTAAAATGAGCTCTAACATGGAAATTAAGCGTTTCCGGACACATGTCAACATAACATCTTTTCTTTATTTGTGTGTGGGGAATGTTTCCTGAAATTTTGGACGTACCTTTTTGTAACACCCTGTATAGTGTCCCTTCTAGTGGTCCAGAATGTTTTTCAAACCAATCGCGAGCAAATGTGGCCCTGTGACTAGGCGCATTGTCGTTGATTAAAATTCAGCTGTTGTTTGGTAACATAAAGTTCAGGAATGGCTGCAAATGGTCTCCAAATACCTGAACCCGACCATTTCCAGTCAATGATCATATAAATTTAGCTCACACCATTGCGGAGCTACCACCATATTGCACTGTGGCTTGTTGACAACCTGTGTCCATGGTTTCGTGACAACCTGTGTCCATGGTTTCGTGGCGCTTGCGCCATCCTCGAACCCTACCATCAGCTCTTACCACCTGACTTCAGGACTCATCTCACCAGGCCACGGTTTTAAAGTCGTCTAGGGTCAACCGATATGGTCACCAGCCAACAGAGCCGCTGCAGGCGATGTGCTGCTACCAAAAGCATTCGCCTCCACCGTCTTCTTACATAACCCATAAACACAAAATTTCGCCGCACTGTCCAAACGGATACGTTCGTTGTAGGTCCCATATTGATTGCTGCGGTTGTTTCACTCAGTATTGATTGTCTTTTAGGTCTGACAACTCTACCCAAACGCCGCATCTCGCGGTCGTTACACGAAGGCCGTCGGCCATTGCGTTGTCTGAAATTTGGTATTCTAGGCGCACTCCTGACACTGTGCATCTCGTACTATTGAATTCTCTAAAGATTTCCGAAATGGAATTTCCAGTGCGTCTAGCCAGAATTACCATTCCGCGTTCAAGGTGTATTAATTCAAGTTGCGCCGCCGTAATCACTTCGGAAAGCTTTTTACATAAATCAACCGAGTACAAATGGCGGTCCAACAATGCACTGCCCTTTTATACTTTTATACCTCCTGTACGCGATACGACCGCCATCTGTTTATAAGCATATCGCTATTATCATGTTGTATATTGGAATGACGACAGAGAAAATTCGTGCTGGACCAGGGACCAAAACCCGTATTTGCCGCTTTATGCAAGCGGTAGCCTTTATCACTTCTGCTATCCGTGCGCGAACCACGTCCCAACGTAGTCCATATGTCACAACCTCCACTCGTACATTACGTATATTTCTGTCCAGGAACGTCATATTTATTTAGAGCTAGGGCTTGGTATTGGAGAATAAATAATAAAAAGCAGAGCCTATGTTATTAAGAAGTACAATGAAATATTCCTTCAGATATGCGTGCATGGAAGTTCGCGCCTGGCCGTAATTCGTGCAGGGATAACCGAAGGCGAACGCTCGCGTTAAGTGGGAAATTCGGGTTCAAGACCCAGTCTGTCACAAATTGTCACTGTCGCCATTTCAATACACAGTTGATGGGCGTTCATAATCGCAACTGAAAATACATTTGCTTTGTTTCTTGACGGTTATACTCACTGAAGTGCCTGTTCCTTCGGCCATGCTTGCGTATTCGAAGTAAAATTGCATCGCACTTCCTAACAACGCAGCCACTGCTATTTCGTATTTATTCGCCAATGCCAGGCTCCCCACTCTCATCAAATATGTACTTCCTGGATGGGAAGATTGGCTGTGATTCGTACACGGATACCCGAAGCGTTCAAGGCGACTGCTCGCCTACAGAGGGAAATCCAGGTTTGAGTACCTGTCTACCACGAATTTTCGCTGTCGTAATTCCAAAACAGAGTCGCTAGTGGTTCATATTTGCTACTGCGAATACATTTCCGGAATATCTTGACGGCTGTGGTCGCTGCAGTGCCTGTTTCTACGGACATGCATGCATGCTTGAAGGATAATTGCTTCGTACTTCTTAATGACACAGGCACTGTTATTTCCACTCTACTGTGAAAATTTCATATCGTCAGCCGCTAACAGCGTTCCACATCCTTTCGACACCCCACAGAAGAAGTCGAAAAGACAGCTTGAGTGTGCCGTACCAAAGTGAAAAAATGGTTCAAATGGCTCTGAGCACTATGGGACTGAACATCTGTGGTCATCAGTCCCTTAGAACTTAGAACTACTTAAACCTAACTAACCTAAGGACATCACACACATCCATGCCCGAGGCAGGATTCGAACCTGCGACCGTAGCAGTCGCGCGGTTCCGGACTGAGCACCTAGAACGCTAGACTACCGCGACCGGCACCAAAGTGAACCATGGGAACTCAGACAAGCAGAAAAACACTAAATACCAGTGCTTGTTGAAATATAATATCTCCGAATTTGTTATGTAAAAATTCTTAGACCTTTTTCAATGAGACAAACATTGGTAATGTCCTAGATCTTTATTCTTCATTGTATAATTGTCTCTCGGTATACTCGCTCTGCCAACAGACACATGTTTTCTCCCAACGAGGGACAATTTTGTTGATACCGTCACTGTAGACTGCTTCAATTTCTTTACGAAACCACAACCTCATCTTTGCTTCCACTGCTTCGTTACTATGAAAGTGCAGTCCTCGAACGTGCTCCTTAAGTCTTAGATGAAAATTGGATGTGGTGAAGAGGGGACTGTATGGAGAACGGGCAGTAAAAGCGAACCCAAGGCTTTGTCTTGTTGCAAACATGGCAGCGAACTCTTTGAATTCGAAACTCGATTAGAGCACGCTGTTTCTCACATACCGACACAGTTAGGTTATACACCGCCATGTTACATGCTACAATTCGTAGCCCTCTAGTCACAGAGACCTGCAAATATGTAGAGAACAGATATTTAGGATGTTAATAACATTTTTAAAACTGGGAAATCTTTAAGAGTTTTCACATAAAAGATTCAGAGGCATTACTTTTCAGCACGCCTTCGTATTTTCCTTGAAATATTTTCAGAATATACGCGAGTGTAATTTCGAGTTCGTGTCATGTTATTCTGAACTCGGCTTGTCACCAACGCAGCTAGTACTTTGAGGTACGACCTCTTATAGTGAGGAACCAACCACATCTCCATAATAAGAAAAATGATTTGTAATGTACGATAAATTGGTTCTTATTCGCAGCTTATAGCCACTCTTGTCTAAAATGAATGACAGAGAGACAGCAAAGCAATGAAGTTTGCAGAGCGGGAATAAAAGTGCCAGGCTTAAAAATAGGCAGTGTGGCAGCATTTAACAATTTAGGTAGTGGCCACATTGCTAAGCACAGACTTTGGATTCTTGACGGACAATCAATGATCAAAGTAGTGCGGAGATGTAAAAAGAACTCTATCGTCTTGCTGAACTTAGAAATTGAGAAAGCTGAATGGACAAAGTTAATATCTTCAGCAATGAGAAAGGCGCCATACGCCAAAGATATATTAGAAGCAAAAGACCGAATACCAGGGTACGATTGGGCAATGAAATACACTTAAGAGCCAAAAAATTAAGACCACCTGCTTAATGGCGTGTTGGTCCAATTGCATTTAAAATGGTACAGGGCTGCACATTTGGTGTAACTTGATCAATTTAAATTTTGCCACTATTTAGCAGCTGTCAAGCCCGTTTGTTTTATTTAATAGAAACATGTTAAGGACAAGCCTGAGATTCTCAGTAAATTCTGTTAACGTGTCATTTGTGGTATTATACTCGACGTTTGCCATTGAAGATCTTTCTTTTGTTTTCGTCATACTTTTCCATTAAAAAAATCGTCACTATCATCTTGTGAGATTTTGCATTTGTTACTTCCTGTAACTGAGCGTAGATACTTCTACTTGCCGACTCACATGGGAAGACGTTGGACCACTCACGTATTGCTTATGGTGCAAGTCTATTTTGCCATAATAACTTACCATATACGTGTTAGAGCCGTATATTTCGTCTTCTATACGGAACTAAGTTAATAAGTTCATGACTGCACGAATACACCGTCGTATGAAAAGTTACTGCATTTGCATTACAAAAAGGTTATTGCTGCATTTGCGGAATACTGTTCATGTTATCAATGTGACGAAAACGCGTAAATGAAAGCATCGAAACATTGGCCGTTAAGCCAACACGTGAAGTGCCTACACGGACTACCCTGCTGCTTTCAAACACAGTAACGATTGTCACACTTGACAGAACAGTTTACCAAGCACACATTTAATGGTTGATGACGAACAGCTATTACCTGAGTGAGCCAACGATTTCTGGTAGTGACAGCCTGACCAACCAATCATTCCCCATAAACTGTCGTTAGAACTGCAGCAGATGAAAGTCAAATAACTGAAAGTCACTCACTCAATTTCTAAGCAAAGGTTCCTCGCTTCTGTAGTCTTCAGGGATACTGTGTCATACTACATTCTTATTCTCTATCTGATACTGCAAATTATTGTGACTGCCGTGGAGTACAAATCTCTGTTACTGAACTGCACTCCATTCACTCTACGGGGCACAAAGAATAACCACGTTCTAGTAACATCAGCTTCTATGGAGATTACTAAACATTGGTCTAATGGACTTTAAAAGATGGCTATCTTTTAAGAGTTCTAATGTTTGACATCCAAAGAATTTCTTTAATAAAATGGTTTATTCATGTTATTAATTATTAATTTTTCAGACTGATGCGTGCGGACGCGACTTACACTTCCCTTTCTTTTCGTTTATTGGCGTTAGTCCAGAAGGACATATAGCCAAGGTTGTGTACACATTTTATGTTTTTATCGGCTTTTGGCCTGAAGGCCACATGGTCACGGTGAAAACTTAAACAGCTCCTCATCCTCGCCCAAAATAGTTGTCCTTGGCAGGTATGCACGTAGTCGCCCACACAGCTGCTGATACATATCGGCAGGAAGGTCCCGTACCGGCTCTCTTGCGGTAGTAATGACCTCTTCAGCCGAATGAAATCTACATCCCCCAAGGAGTGCGGGGAAAGACAGAAACGTCGCATGGTGCGAGACACGTTGAACGGAGGCTGTGAGAAAACGGTGCCCTGTTGCTTTATGAGTTCCTCAAGAACACAGCGATGTGCATTTGTGCTATAGTGTAGCAACAGCCAGTTCTTTCGACGCTATAGCTCGGGAGGCTTGCGACGAACTGAATCGCGTAAATAGCTGGGATCATACTGGAATAACCAGCTGGGTAGAATTCCAAGTCACCAATTCCATTTGAACACTTCAAGTATCACAATGCCTTTTGACCATTGTTGTCGCCTTTTTTTCTGTGGTGGCGATAGTGACATTCTCTAAGTGGCGGATTGTCGCTTCAGTTGCGCACCGTACAGGGAAGACCATGCTTCTTTTCCAGTATGATCCGATTGACAAACATCAAATCGTAATCAGAACTCAAAAATGGTTCAAATGGCTCTGAGCACTATGGGACTTAACATCTGAGGTCATCAGTCCCCTAGAACTTAGAACTACTTAAACCTAACTAACCTAAGGACATCACACACATCCATGCCCGAGGCAGGATTCGAACCTGCGACCGTAGCGGTCGCGCGGTTCCATACTGAAGCGCCTAGAACCGCTTGGCCGCCACGGCCGGCTCATCATAATTACCGATCACATCCACACAAACCGTCGTGTGATAAGCATGCTGCTCTTGTATGAGGATCTATAGCACACGTTGCTGGGAAGCGTGAGATATGTTCAGGTCATCAGTCTGAATTTTGTAGCGCTTCCTGTGAAAGACTCCTATTGTGCTGTGAGATGGTTTACCGTTTTGAAACAGTTGGCATGCACTAACATTGCAAACTCTTCAATCTTGCGAATAGGTCGAAACTTTGGTGGCTGAAGAGTTCTCATATCATCGTCCAAACTGTCTTCCCTTGCGTAAAGTCACACTACTACGTAAACACAATACTGTGACTCTATGCGCCATCACGGTAAAATTTCTGCATCGTGTGAGACGTTCCGATAGTGATTTTTTATGATCTCTGACAGATCTTGTTGTTTATTCATTGTTTTAACTGCGATATCCTCAACTGTGTCTTGCTGGATTGATAAAAGAACTCACAATGTACCATACCATGGCGCCACCTATGCCCTCTAGTGCAGTCAGTCCGTTAAGTGATCTTAGAAATACACAAGAGAACATGTGCAGTGATGTGTCGACAGAAGTGCCGACACAGTGTGATTTGAGGGGACCGCAATGCACGCTATAAACACACGAAGGATGGCGTGAGGTCTGAAACAGGATACGTAATGAATGCTATAAAGAAAAGTACGTAGCTTCTGGAATACTTAACTTTAATCCATCCTTGTTGTACATCGCTCTTGACGATACAAATGAGACTCTTTAGATACAAGCTATGTAAGGCTAATGGCGCCTTGCTAGGCCGTAGCCATGGACTTAGCTGAAGGCTATTCTAACTATCTGCTCGGCAAAGGAGCGAGGCTTCGTCAGTGTAGTCGCTAGCAAAGTCGTCCGTACACTGGGGCGAGTGCTAGTCCGTATCTCGAGACCTGCCGCGTGGTGGCGCTCGGTCTGCGTTCACTGACAGTGGCGACACGCGGGTCCGACATGTACTAAATGGACCGCGGCCGATTTAAAGCTACCACCTAGCAAGTGTGGTGTCTGGCGGTGACACCACATGCAGCATACTAAATTGCGAGACAGGGTGTTGACTCACACCAGATCGAATCTGCATGGCAAGCTAACGACCATCGGCTGGTTCACCAGGCAGCCTGAGTGTGCTCTTTAGGTGGTGTCCCACGCTCATGAAGGTATATGCTAGTTTTGTCGCAAACTTCGCTTCAGAAAATACTGAGCCGCGCGCGACACATAAGTTTCGTGCATGCAACCGTTCTGCGGGAACATCTTTGCCTGGTTGCTGGGTAACTAGTGGGCACACTTCTTCAGGGCGGCGGTGTTGTGGCGTCGAGCGGTGATACATGGGCGTGCAGTCGTGTGTTAAGGGAGCTGGCTCATTGGAGGCACCAATTCCGAGTCACTGAACGCTCAACCATTTGATGGCCGGGAACCTGGCGTGGAATTTTTTCTTAGCTGAAAACTGTAGTAATATTTGTTTTGAGCACCTACCTCTGTCACTGGGCAGCGATTTGAACTTGTTGAACAACTGTCCTGAAGCTCCGTCACCCTTGTTACGTTGCACTTTTGAAGTGGTTTTTCTGTGGTTTGCACACAAGCGGTGTAGAATGAGCTTGTTAATTAGCTGTGCTAGGCTGTTTGTTGCCATTTTCAGCTATTTGCGAATTGCTGGGAGCCTGTGTTATATGTCGAATTTTTTGTAACTGCAGCAAGAGAGCAGTTACCGTATGCCACTGCGTAGCACGATGGTGGCCAGCTATGCGTGGTACATTGCTATTCTTTTAGTGAGCTGTGCTCTTAAAGAGATTTGCTTTAAGACTTACTTTCTGATTTGCTTTTTATTTCCTTGTCTATAATGTCTAGTTGATTTCTGTGTGTGTGTATGTGTGTGTGTGTGTGTGTGTGTGTGTGTGTGTGTGTGTGTGTGTGTGTGTTAGGAGGAATTTTGTTAATACAATTTCACATGTTGCAATGGAGGACAGCATTATTCAAAATCAATTGGCTCTAATCACTTTCGGACTTAGCATCTGAGGTCATCAGTCCCCTAGACTTAGAACTACGTAAACATAACTAACCTAAGGACATCCTGTCCGAGGCAGGATTCGAACCTGCGACCGTAGCAGCAGCACGGTTCTGGACTGAAGCGCCTAGAACTGCTCAACCACAGTGGCCGGCCATAGAGTTATTATTATTATTATTATTATTATTATTACTAACTGCGCTCCAACGGTGCTACCCGTGGTTAAACAGTCATTTATAGAGAAATGTTAGTGCCGAAACTCACTAATGACGCAAATGCACCATAACAAATGCTATCTCTTGGTGGTATTTAGGGGCCAGCCACTTGTGGGCTAGCAAACTGCACGGGCCAAAATAAAATACTACTGCTATTACTACTACTACTAGTAATAATAATAAAAACAATAATAATCAAAATCAAATTCTGAGACGCTGAGAGACGTTAACGGACTACATGTCACTCACTACTCACTCGTCTAATTACGGAAAAAAAATTTACGCCACCGAGCAGCCAATTACAAAACGCGCCAGGAAAGGGAGTAAATAATTTCATGGCTGTTTCCGACATGCCTATCATGGAAAAGATCATAATTGTCTTGGTGTGTTTGTATCATAATCAAATTCAGGCTAACTAAAAGCCTACCACGTTCTACATTTAAAGGCACCATGTTTCTCTGTCTCAGCATTTAAATGACACTGCGACGGGCTTGTATGGAGGTATTGACTAAACACTTTTAAGATTGTGTAAGCATTGTATTCATTACATTTAATAGTATTATGTAGGGCAAACTAAGCAATAAAAATATTTTCACAAATACGATACAGTTCAAAAATCAGAGTAAATACCTTCTTGTAACAGTAACTATTGTTCTACATTTCGCTTTATACACACATCAAAAAAAGTTTTGCATTACCTCGGTTGCGAGAGTTCCGGAACCTGTAAAGAAAATTTGAATAGAGATCAACATAACATAATTCCGCCCTTTTTATTGCTCATGAAAACCACACATTGCATGTTGTACCACCATACAGCTAGACCTTCAGAGGTGGTGGTACAGATTGTTGTACACACCGGAACCTCTAATACCTAGTAGCACGTCCTCTTGCATTGATGCATGCCTGTATTCGTCCTGGTATACTATCCACAAGCTCATCAAGGCACTGTTGGTCCAGATTGTCCCACTCCTCAACGGTGATTCGGCGTAAATCCCTCAGAGTGGTTGGTGGGTCACGTCGTCCATAAACAGCCATTTTCAATCTATCCCAGGCGTATTCGGTAGGTTTCATGTCTGGAGAACACGCTGCCCACTTAAGTCGAGGGGTGTTGTTATCCTGAAGAAAGTCATACACAAGACGTGCACGATGGGGGCCGAATTGTCGTCCATTAAGACCAATACCTCGCCAATATGCTGCCGATATGGTTGCACTATCGGTCGGAGGATGGCATTTACGTGTCATACAGCCGTTACGGCGTCTTCCATGACCACCAGCGGCATACGTCGGCCCCACATAATGCCACCCCAAAACAGCAGGTAACCTCCACCTTGCTGCACTCGCTGGACAGTGCGTCTAAGGCGTTCAGCCTGACCGGATTGCCTCCAAACAGGTCTCCGACGATTGTCTGGTTGAAGGCACATGCGATACTCATCGGTGAAGAGAACGTGATGCCAATCCTGAGCGGTCCATTCGGCACGTTGGTAGGCCCATCTGTATCGCGCTGCATTTTGTCGTGGTTGCAAAGATGGATTTCTCCATGGACGTCGGAAGTGAAGCTGCAAATCAAGCAGCCAATTGCGCACAGTTTGAGTCGTAACGGAACGTCCTGTGGCTGCAAGAAAAGCATTATTCAACATGGTGGTGTTGCTGGCAGGGTTCCTCCGACCACAATCCGTAGGTAGCGGTCATCCACTGCAGTAGTAGTCCTTGGGCAGCCTGAGAGAGGCATGTCATCGACTGTTCTTGTCTCTCTGTATGTCCTCCATGTCCGAACATAGTCGCTTTGGTTCACTCCGAGATGCCTGGACACTTCCCTTGTTGAGAGCCCTTCCTGACACATAGTAACAATGCGATCGCGATCGATCCGAGCTATTGACCGTCTAGGCATGGTTGAACTACAGACAACACGAGCCGTGTACTTCCTTCCTGGTGGAATGACTGGAACTGATCGGCTGTCGGACCCCCTCCGTCTAATAGGCGCTGCTGATGCATGGTTCTTTACATCTTTGGGCGGGTTTAGTGATATCTCTGGTCAAAGGGACTGGGTCTGTGATACAATATCCACAGACAACGTTTATGTTCAGGAGTTCTGGGAACCGGGGTGATGCAAAACTTTTTTGATCTGTGTGTTATTCAAATAAAAAAATATCTTTACTACACACTTTTAATAGTAGCCTGTGTGTTAATTTCGGCTGTAAGCCGATTCCAGATTTTTTCAAAATCGGTCCAGCAGTGTCAGCATGACGGCATAACAAACATACTCAAAAACAGACTTTATAATATAATATGTATGGGATTGTTATTGTGTATACATGGTAAAGAAACCCGGAAGTGAGTCTCGCTCTGGAGCTCTACGAGCCTGCCATCACGTTCCTCAACTGATAACTAATTCAAAACATACAGCCACCTCGACGCGTTATTTATTTTCTGAATGCATTTTTTTTGTTTTGGTTTTAGGGCGCAAAACTTCTATGGTCATTAGCGCCCAGTTCTGAATGCAGTGGCTGCTTTATTAAAGCAGCTGGCCAGCTCTTTGCTATTACGTAGAAATTTCTAGTTTTAGTGAGACTCGAAATAATTTTCATTTGTTTAACTGTGGAAACGTGAAATCTTTGTGTCGACCGGGTGTCTGCTGGCTCATGTAACTTGAACCATTTTTTAATAACTGTTTGTTCTGTCACTCGCATTGCTCCTATTGTTTTCTATTTTAATACATACCGTTCTTCAGGTGAAAGTGGAATTCACGAGTTTGGTTTCAATCACGAAATTTCCTTTGTTTCCGAATGCTTTTGTTCTGGCGCGCAATATATGTGATGTGTGGTGAATCTGAGTGAAAGTGAGAACAATGCGCGCTTTCGTGTATCAAGTTAATCTGTACTGAAATCAAAATATCTTGCACTTGTTCATCACATGCTCTCATTTTCTACAGTTAGGTCCTTCACGTTAAAACTGGCATTCTGTTTCAGGTTTAAATAATGTTTTTAACAGAACAGTTCTAATGGGATTTAAACGAACACATAAAATCGTCGCATCTTCAGTTTTAAAGATATCAAATAGCTTATAGCCCAAGTTGTGAGGGATGATGAAGTCCACTCCTTGATGAAATTTTACCAGATGTAGCACATCATTGCTTTCCTTGTAGTTTTTAGCTTCGGGTAAAACACTTTGTAAGGTGGCAGAATAAATGAAGGTCAGATTCGCACCTTACATGAGAGTTCTATACGTCGCAAAGGGAAGGTGAATATAGTACCTAACTTAATTCGGCAATAAGGAGCAGATTTGTCTAGCAGTATGTGATGCACAAAGGGATGACATTCAATCAGCAATAATTAACACACCGTTCCTACAATACATGTTTGAGCGGAAGGTGAAACATGCAGCACGTGGCGTTTTAGTTTGGAATTCAGAGGGTCGACGCTGAGGTAAGGCCGTGCTACAGGGGGTACCATGGAAACCACTTAAAGGGGTATGAAACTTCCTGGCAGATTAAAACTGTGTGCCCGACCGAGACTCGACCTCGGGACCTTTGCCTTTCGCGGGCAAGTGCTCTACCATCTTGCCCGCGAAAGGCAAAGGTCCCGAGTTCGAGTCTCGGTCGGGCACACAGTTTTAATCTGCCAGGAAGTTTCATATCAGCGCACACTCCGCTGCAGAGTGAAAATCTCATTCTGGCACTTAAAGGTGTGTCCCACCCAGAAAGTCAATGACCGACCAGGTGACTCAGATTGGGAGAGCGAGTATAGTGGCTCATCTAATGGAGGACAGGAAAGGAAACTTTTAGAAAACTGCGTTTTGGAATTCCAAGTGGATACAAAACAAGACCAGTGACGCATTTTCGATCACATGTCCAGTGAGTGGTGCACACTTGAGAGAGTCAACGTACGCATTTAGGCATCTGGAACGGGCACAAAACGTCCGATTGGCGGAACGTGCTAGGAAGGAGAAAAGAGCCAAAGTTTCGACGCAGTTTAATGGTAGGGACCTTGCGATTGGTAGAGAGTGTTTCCACAAAATAAGACGAACGCTCCTATTGGTCGAAAAAAGCCGTTACGTGAAAACGAAAAAACCCAGGTGGGGAGACAGCTCGGCTATGAGTAAGACAAGACGGAAATTTTCGTGGACTCTTCTCTGAACTGGCGTCAAGTGCAGATCAGAGCACATTTGTTTGAACAGTGCGTTCACAGTGGCTGATATCCAGCTAGAAATTAACTGTAGCACCGTTTAGCTCCAACTGTGGAGAAACGAACCACCCAGTTAGTTAATTGTTCTCGTGAGAACTGAGAGGGAATTATAATATTCACACTGCTACAACCATCCGCGTGTATATTGCCACATTCTAAGACTGGGGATGAGTACTTGTTCTCTCACATAGCGAGAAACGTAGCAAAGGTGTAATTAGTTTTATAGTAATTTCAGCGGAAGAGAGCGGTCTAGCAGACGACAGCACATCGCAGCTTAAGGTAAATACCGCACGCAGAGGCATAAAATTGTTGGTTCACCAACTTGCGTCCACTGTAAACCCGAGCGATCTTGGGTAATCGTTTGCTCAATTTGTCACATAACTAACCATCCACCACAGACTTGATTGTCATCCTACAAATAGTACCAAACTTCGAACCGGAATCAGACGATTTTCGTGGCAGTGACCAACATCATCACGTAAATGTAGGAACAATTTTGTAAAGAAACTTCTAGTTAAACTTTAATATTATCATGTTTTGGAAAATTTAACCTTCTGAGAGTTAAAATTTAATATTGTTGTGTTTAGGATTATTTCACTTTTTGATGTTTACGAGATGCGTTATAGTGACAACTGTTTTTTTTTTCACATTGGAAACTGTGTAGAAGCGGTTATTTTTCTGCTAATATTGCGACATTAAAGATGTCATTTCAACTTACAGGGTTGTCGTCAATCTTAGAGTAAGTAAACCACAAATATTGCACCTTACGACTTTATGAGCCAGATTATCCTCTAGTTCTCACAGTACTGTTAGGTAGCTTCATAGAATAGTAGTGCAGATGTTGTGGGTTGCCAATGTCCATTCAGAATCGTTATCAAGTCTGAGCTTTCGGTTGAAAAATAATAAATTAATTCCGTTGGGATTCATGGTTTTGAGTGTAATGTGTTTCCAGTGGTCGTTACTGATTAACGTTTTGGTGGATGGAAATGTTTTTCGTTGCACTACAACATTTCAGCAATATTTAAATGAAAGAATGTGGCCTACATTTGGACTTTTTTCATTGCAGTACGTTTGCAGAATGTCGGCCTTAGACCATTTTCAAGCACCGTATATCGAGTGTATTAGCAACCAGGTGCAGAAATGGGTGTTCTACCAGAGGGGAAATTTCACTGGCATCACTTTCAAAACAGCTGTCCATTTCGCCGTACAAATTCAGCAATTCGGTTCTGTAGGTCTTTCTCAGCGCTGTGCAATATATTTTCCGGGATGTTGACAACGTTTTCCTCAATCTCAGTCGTGTGCTGGGCAAGGTTTGTTGGTTTAATCTGGTATACAACGCTCTTCAGATGTCACATGTAGTCACAGACTGAGAAGTCTGGAGCTTCTGGCACCAAGTGATGTCGGAATTCTTTGAAATTAGATCCACAAACAAACGTGTCACTGCAGCTACAGGCAGTGAGTGAGGTGGCTTCAGTCTGTTGAAGCCTAGTGAGCAGAATATCAAGATCTTTAACAGAATGAAGCCTTGAAGCCAAAAATGTGTCACGTTGACATAACATTGAGACGTGACATTGACGACAGAGCCTGCTTTACTATGAAAAGAAGTAAGGGTCGATCATCCTACAACACGACACTTCACGCCGCATAGCAACTTTGGCTTTTTTGTTTCTTTTTTGGCCAGTGCAAAATGTTCTGGTTATTCACGTAAGCAGTTAGAGGAAAATGGGCTTCATCTTACATCCAAAAATTTTCAGCGATGTTAGCATCCTCATTGATTTTAGCCAACAGGTTTTCAGAATATTGTTCCCGCAATACAGAATAATGAAGTTTTAGTTCTTGAAGAATCGGAAGCTTGTAAGGATTAAAGCGAAGGCTGTGGAATATTCTTTACCAGTTCCTACGTCCGATCCCCAATGACGAGGCCACTTTTCGTAGTGAAGTATGACGACACCTTACCAATGCAGCTCGCACAGCATCGACGCTGTACAGGTATAAATAACACAAACCCACTAGGTTTCTTTTGTTTTTAAAACCGACGCAGTCTCTTAAAAGATAGGAATCTACGTCTTGATTACGTATGATGAAGGAAATTGACCTGATAGTGGCTCCGAAACACTCTATGTGCTTCTGTGATACTGTCACCATGGCTGATAATACGCCCTCAAGGCGACCACACATACTCCGCACCGCTGCACTTTATTTAAACGTCGGTTACTACCCGACAGTTTGGCGTTATCCTCCAACTGTCGACCATGAACAGGATAGGAAACATCAAGATCAAATGTTCCCCTTTCTCTGCGCCAGCTGTACACGAGATGCTCAAGTCTGAAGGGTTACAGACCTGCCTCAACCACCACAGAATGTAGCTGATAACGAGATGGTGCTTATACAGTAATGTGAGGAGTATCTGGACAACACGATCGACAGTCAAGAGAGCCTTTGTGTATCATTTTATTTTATTTTATTTTATTTTTTTTGCATGTGAAAACGTCACATACAGAATGTGCTTCCATGCTCGAGTTCAATGTAAATGATAACATCATAGGGTATATATCAGGATGCAATGTGTCTTACTGCGAGCTAATTGACATTCACAATGACACAAAGAGAGTTTCGAAGAATTCTTTGGTACAATCACCAGAGCATTAGGAAGTAAAACCCAGAGTTTAGGAGACTGTTTGTAAGGTGCGTCAACTTATGGAAGCTAGAGCTGGACGTTGAACCAGGCAGGCAAGGGAATGTTAAAAGCTGCTGAGGTGAGTGAGATTTTAAACAAAAACAGAAGACACATACGAAAATTTTCAATATGCGAGAATGGATAACGATGAAGGAAACCGGAAAATAAGTTTCAAAAGGCGTAATAATGGAACTTTGAAGTGGAAAAAACGACGAAATATGGGAATCCGCCCGAAGGCACGCCGCACCCCCCCCCCCCCCCCAACCACCCCAAGCCGGAGCACTCAACATTGTCCATGCCACCAGGGGTGCACACATTGGCGTATACGAATGCGGAAACAAAACTTTATGACGCTGAAAACAGGTGTCATTAATTAGTATCGGTTTAAATTTTTACAGGCTAAGGCTGTGAAGAAAATTTATGTTGCGTGTGTGAAATCTTATGGGACTTAACAGCTAAGGTCATCAGTCCCTAAGCTTACACACTACTTAACCTAAATTATCCTAAGGACAAACACACACACCCATGCCCGAGGGAGGATTCGAACCTCCGCCGGGACCAGCCGCACGAAAATTTATGGATATCCTTTTTATTACAACAGTTGAGAACCAGGTATTTGGTAAATGACCCATCCAGCCACAAATTCTTTTCGAATGTTTTATTTTTCTGCCATAACTGGTTTACCTCTACCATGCCGATCTTCGGATGGCTAATATTTTTCCTTACATAAATGTTTTGGTCAGCAGCATGCCGTCTGCTCCACACTGCACAAGAATATTCGAGTAGTTAGTGCCACATTATCAGTTGTTTCATTAATAAAAATACGCTAAAGTGTTTGCATTGTATGTGGTGCAAAATAGTTGTGATCACTTACGTATATTCCAATAGATGGTGGTTCGTTCTTTTGTGATCCGCGTGATCTTCTAGCTCCATGTACATGCTCTTAAATTGTACCACAACACACATATTGTAACTTGGCACACTTCGCAGCATTCTGAAAATGCCGTGCCGTGTGGCTAGGGCCTCCCGTCGGGTACACCGTTCGCCTGGTGAAAGTCTTTCGAGTTGACGCCACTTCGGCGCCTTGCGTGTCGATACTGATGAAATCATGATGATAAGGACAACACAACACCCAGTCCCTGAGCGAAGAAAAATCTCCGACCCAGCCGGGAATCGAATCCGGGCCGTTAGGTATGACATTCCCTCGCACTGACCACTCAGCTACCAGGGACGGACATTCTGAAAATGCATGTTGAGCGTCGCACAGTTGTTATAGACTTGATTTTCTCTACAACGCAGAGATTATCATTAAGTAAAGATACAAAGCTGTCGTTCATTAAATGTCGACCATGGATATAAACAGAACAAAGATGATGTGTGGGATATCCAAATTTTACATGTTAATAACAGAAAAATGTTTGCACCGTAAGCGTAAACTTATTATTAAAAGACAGCACGATAAACTGTTTGTACTAAGATTTTTATACTATCAGTGATAATTATTAACGACTACATATTATAAAGCAGATATATGTGTCAGCTTAAGGTGCAAATATTTATCTATTATTAACATGTTACATTTTGCACATCCCACAAATAATCATTTGCTCCGTTTACATCCTTGTCGATGTTCAGTGAATGATATCTTTGTATCTTTGCGTAATGACAATCTTGACATTGTAAAGGAAAAGGTGTAACACACGTGCGATGCTCAACTCCGATTTTAAGAATATTGTGAAGAGTGCTACAGTAACTGATTTACAATCTGTGTATTGTGGTGGAATTCAAGAACATATACATCGAGCTAGAAAACCACGTGGGTCAAAACAAAACGAACCACCATCTACTGCAAGTCAACATATATATATATATATATATATATATATATATATATATATATATATATATATATATATATATATATAACGCATGCACTTTACCGTATTTTTATTAATGAAACAATTCATAAAGTAGCACTAATTCCTCAAACATATTAGCTCAGTGTGGAGCAGACATGTTGTTGACCAAAACATCTATGTAACGAAAAATATTAGCCATCTGAAGATGGGCTTGCTAGTCCGATCTCGCTTATGGCAGCAAAATGAAACATTGAGAAAGTATTTGTGGCTGGTTGCATCATTCACCAAGCATCGCGAAGGTCCAACATGGATAAAATAACCAGTTGGAGGATGATGTTTAACTGAGGTTCATCCAAGTGTATAACTGTTTCTATCGAAGCAGCAAAATGTTGGCTATTTGTCAGTCTATGGTAGCACCGGCGGATACGTACGTGACGACGTGAATGGTGTCGATGGTGAGGCTGAAGGCGGCGTCGCGGCGCGAGATGAGCACGTCGTGCCACTGCAGGTCGTCCAGGCGCAGCCCCTTGGGCGACGAGATCTCGCGCTCGCCGTCGCCCACGTTGATGCGCACCTGTCGGCAGAAAGGGCGGCAGCCTCTGTCAGCCGCGTCCTCAGTGAGGGAGCGCAACTGCTGCAAGCAGGTGTAGCAGGCCGGTGAAATGTCACGGATCGCATTGGCTAGAGAGAACGTCGTGTAGTACCAAAAAGTAAAAAAGTGGTGAAATCTGCAGCACAAGCTCTTGTCCGCGTCATTAGCCTCGCTGTTGGTAGGGTAGTGACGGAGGGAGCGGGTGGCGAATCGAGCGCCCCAGCCGCATTTTACTCCCGGGGAGGATAACCCGATTCTTCTTTGATGGCAGATGAGTGGACCTGGAGCGACTGGAACGAGGAAAATTCCCCGCCCCTATCTCGAGCTAAACTGGGGACCTCCAGCGAGGGTACGCAGTGTTCTAGCCACTAACCATGGCCATCCTACAGTTTTTTTTGGTCATCAGTCTACTGACTGGTTTGATGCGGAACGCCACGAATTCCTTTCCTGTGCTAACCTCTCCATCTCAGAGTAGCACTTGCAACCTACGTCCTCATTTGCTTGACGTATTCCTATCTCTGTCTTCCTCTACAGTTTTTGCCCTCTACAGCTCCCTCTAGTACCATGGAAGTCATTCCCTCATGTCTTAGCAGATGCCCTATCATCCTGTTCCTTCTCCTTATCAGTGTTTTCCACATATTCCTTTCCTCTCCGATTCTGCGTAGAACCTCCTCATTCCTTACCTTATCAGTCCACCTAATTTTCAACATTCGTCTATAGCAACACATCTCAAATGTTTCGATTCTCTTCTGTTCCGGTTTTCCCAAAGTCCATGTTTCACTACCATACAATGCTGTACTCCAGACGTACATCCTCAGAAATTTCTTCCTCAAATTAAGGCCAGTATTTGATATTAGTAGACTTCTCTTGGCCAGAAATGCCTTTTTTGCCATAGCGAGTCTGCTTTTGATGTCCTCCTTGCTCCGTCCGTCACTGGTTATTTTACTGCCTAGGTAGCAGAATTCCTTAACTTCATTGACTTCGTGATCATCAATCCTGATGTTAAGTTTCTCGCTGTTCTCATTTCTACTACTTCTCATTACCTTCGTCTTTCTCTGATTTACTCTCAAACCATACTGTGTACTCATTAGACTGTTCATTCCGTTCAGCAGATCATTTAATTCTTCTTCACTTTCACTCAGAATAGCAATGTCATCAGCGAATCATATCACTGATATCCTTTCACCTTGTATTTTAATTCCACTCCTGAACCTTTCTTTTATTTCCATTATTGCTTCCTCGATGTACAGATTGAGGATTAGGGGCGAAAGGCTACAGCCTTGTCTTACACCCTTCTTAATATGAGCACTTCGTTCTTGATCGTCCACTCTTATTATTCCCTCTTGGTTGTTGTACATATTGTATATGACCTGTCTCTCCCTATAGCTTACCCCTACTTTTTCAGAATCTCGAACAGCTTGCACCATTTTATATTGTCGAACGCTTTTTCCAGGTCGACAAATCCTATGAAAGTGTCTTGATTTTTCTTTAGCCTTGCTTCCATTATTAGCCTTAATGTCAGAATTGCCTCTCTCGTCCCTTTACTTTTCCTAAAGCCAAACTGATCGTCACCAAGCGCATTCTCAATTTTATTTTCCATTCTTCTGTATATTATTCTTGTAAGCAGCTTCGATGCATGAGCTGTTAAGATGATTGTGCGATAATTCTCGCACTTGTCAAATGAACAAGAGACAGATGTAAAAAAGAAACTAAACTGTTTATTTTTCAAAACTAATCGTCATAATATTTAATACATTTATCCCCCTATGGGACAAGACATGCAGTGCCTTCGGCGTCTGAAGAAAATCGGTAGCCACGAATGTCTTTCTTCAGGCGCTGTATGGAGGATGGGTTGGGTTGTTTGGGGGAAGAGACCAAACAGCGAGGTCACCGGTCTCGTCGGATTAGGGAAGGACGCGGAAGGAAGTCGGCCGTGCCCTTTCAAAGGAACCATCCAGGCGTTTGCCTGGAGCGATTTAGGGAAATCACGGAAAACCTAAATCAGGATGGCCGGACGAGGGATTGAACCGTCGTCCTCCCGAATGCGAGTCCAGTGTGCTAACCACTGCGCCACCTCGCTCTGTTGTATGGAGGATGTATAATTGTTTCCCAGCGAAACTTTTGCAGCGTTGTCGAAACAACCTGGCAACATGTGGGTGGATCCGCAGAAGTCCCACTGGAAAGGTCTTACACATTCCCCAGTAAGTCACAATCTCTCCCCAAGCGATTACGATGTCTTTTAATTTCTGAAGAAAGACATTCGTGGCTATTGATTCGCTCCGAACGAAGAGGTGCACGCAAAAGTCCAAACGTGCTTCTGTAGGAAACGGTAACGTTTTTCCATGAAGGCTTTGACCGTCTTGTCCCACAGTTATAGCGATTACTTTCGAAATAAGAATGAAAGTACTTACTTTTTTCCATCACCCTCTTTTCATTCGGTTGCCACTTGTAACAGCAGCTATCATGCTAGGAGTAAGGCTTAAAGTCAGATTAATTAATTAATTAATTACACAGACGGAAATCTAAAGTGTCCCATCAAGAACACCTTCATCGATGGCTACCAAAATGATCTTCCAGTGTTTCCAAAGCTGTCGGGCATGTTTCTTAAAATTTACTACTTCTGTGTCTTCGATATATTCGGTGCTGACAAAACTTATTCGCACAGAGGAGGAATAGAGTGACTATAATATGGCTGTTGGCTGAGTCTAACTTTAGTGGAACTTTTCAGGTGGACGTCGCAACACAGCAGGTTCGGAGGACGGCCATGTGCAGAGAATCAAAATTATTAAGACTGTGAGAAAAGTCGAATCACTGCCGTGTGTAATATGCATGCATCGTACTGACAAAGAGCAGTTGTGCGATGTGTCCGGAACCACTAGTGTTGAGATGGATTCAGGCAAGAAATGCAGGCACGTGTACTTTTGCGGAATGTTTACACCACGAGTTGAAGTGACTCAATGAGGAGTAGATGGATTACAATAGCTAAAATCAGAGCAGAAGTTAAGGTAGAAAGACCGTCGAAAACTGATTACTGGAAGCTGCGCTAACATCTCTCGTTTCCAAGCGTCGTTAACCCCTGACGCCATACCACAGAAAACAGAGACTTTCACGATGTAGAGAGACAGTCAATCGGGATTCTCACTGGCACACTGTGATGCTCAGCGAGGAATGTAGTTTCATTTTCTGGTGGTCACACTGAATTCAATGAGCCCGTAGTCGACCTAGTGAAATCTCGCTCGCAACGGCAATTCTGAAGCCCATAACTCTCGAGCTCCTACAATCGTGTTGCGGGGAACTATTTCATATGACAATAGGACTGATTTGTTAATTTTCGAAGGGATGTTGAATGCTCGCCAATACGTAGCAAGATGGTTAAAACCCATTGTTATACCGTCAAATGGTAGATTTCAGCAGGTTGAAGTAAAACACCAATTACAGTTTAATCACAAAAGCCTCCAGAAACGAACGAGTTATTGATTGGCCTACCCTGTTCTCCTACTTGTCACTGGTGTACTACGTCCGCGATGGCGTATCAAACTGTATCCTTGCTTGCACACCAGTCTTCAGGGATCAATCTTGAGGGACTGACACCACATTTGTCTCAGACATGACAAGAGATTCGTCAAAAAGATATTGGGAAGTTACACAATCGAGTCACATTAATGCAGCCACCCGTCAATAGCGTCAATAACCATCTTTTGCAGCGCGGACGTGCAGGCAGAGAAAGAGTAGGCTCTGCAAGACACCGTCAGGGATGTGCAGCCATGCCGACACCAGTCCAGGGTTTCTCGGTTGAGGATTCATGGCGCGAACAGCGCGATGGAGGTAGTCCAACTGATTCTGGACTGGGCTTAAATCCGGAGAGCCTGGTGGCGAAGGAAGTACGGTAGACTATCCTAGTGGGCTTCGAACCTCGCACGCACAATGTGAAGTATTTGACACGTTGCATTGTCCTGTTGGTAGATACCAACACGCCGAGGGAAACACAAACCAGCATGTTGAGATGGACATGGTCCACAAGGATACATACATACCTGTGTTGATCCATTGTGCCTTGCAGAAAGAGATCATCCAGGGAATGCCAGTGGATATCTCTCCGCTGGAGCATATAATGTAATTCGTCTGGAAAGGCCACCTGCCGCCACTCGACGTCCGGTTGCGGTACTAACGTGCAAAATCCTACGCCGATGAGCAGCAATCTACATCTACGTATACATGATTACTCTGCTATTCACAATAAAGTGCTTGGCAGAGGGTTCAATCAACCACCTTCAAGCTGTCTCTCTACCGTTCCGCTCTCGAACGCCGCGCGGGAAAAACGAGCACTTAAATTTTTCTGTGCGATCCCTGATTCTATTATTTTATCGTGATGATCATTTCTCCCTATGTTGGTGGTTGCCAACAGAATGTTTTCGCAATCGGAGGGGAACACTGCTGATAGAAATTTCATGGGAAGACCCCGTGGCAACGAAAAACGCCTTTGTTTTTAATGATTGCCACTCCAATTCACGTATCATGTCTGTGGCACTATCTCCCCTATTTCACGATAGTACAAAACGAGTCGTCCTTCTTTGAACTTTTTCGATGTCATCCGTCAGTCCCACCTGATGCGGATCCCACACCGCACAGCAATACTCCAGAATAGGGCTGACAAGCGTGGTGTAAGCAGTCTCTTTATTAGACCTATTGAACCTTCTAAGAGCCAATGAATCGCAGTCTTTGGTTTGCTCTACCCACAACATTATCTATGTGATCATTCCAATTTAGGTTATTTGTAATTGTAATCCCTAAGTATTTAGTTGAATTTACAGTCCTCCGATTTGTGTGACTTACCACGTAATCGAAATTTAGCGTATTTCTCTTAGTATTCACGTGAATAACTTCGCACTTTTCTGTATTCAGGTTCAACTGCCACTTTTCGCACCAAACAGATATTTCACCTAAATCATTTTGCATTTCGTTTTGCTCATCTGATGACTTTAAAAGGCGGCAAATGACAGCATCATCTGCAAACAATGTAAGACGGCTATTCAGATTGTCTCCTATGTCGTTAACAGAGATCAGGGACAATAGAGGGCCTACAACAGTTCCTTGGGGAACGGAGGACATTATTTCTAGAGTGAGATTTTCACTCTGCAGCGGAGTGTACCCTGATATGAAATTTCCTGGCAGAGTAAAACCGTGTGCCGGACCGAGATTCGAACTCGGGACCTTTGCCTTTCGCGGGCAAGTGCTCTAGTGTGGTTCGCAGGAGAGCTTCCGTAAAGTTTGGAAGGTAGGAGGCGAGGTACTGGCAGAAATAAAGCTGTGAGGACGGGGCGTGAGTCGTGCTTGGGTAGCTCAGTTGGTAGAGCACTTGCCCGCGAAAGGCAAAGGTCCCGAGTTCGAGTCTCGGTTCGGCACACAGTTTTAATCTACCAGAAAGTTTGATATTATTTCTGTTTTACTCGATGACTTTCCCTCTGTTACTACGAACTGTGTCCTTTCTGACAGGAAACCACGAATCCAGTGGCACAACTGAAGCGATATTCCATACGCACGCAGTTTGGTTAGAAGACGCTTGTGAGGAAGGGTGTCGAAAGCCTTCTGGAAATCTAAAAATATGGAATCAATTTGACATCCCCTGTCGATAGCACTCATTACTACATGAGTATAAAGGGCTAGTTGCGCTTCACAAGAACGATGTTTTCTCAATCCGTAATGACTATATATCAATACATCGTTTTCTCCGAAGTAGTTCATAATGTTGGAACACAGTATATGTTCCAAAACCCTATTGCAAATCGACGTTAGTGGTAAGGGCCCGTAATTCAGCGGATTACTCCTATTTCCCTTTTTGGATATTGTTGTGACTTCAGCAATTTCCCAGTCTTTATGGACGGTTCTTTCTGTGAGCAAGTGGTTGTACTAATTGCTAAATATGGAGCTATTGTATGAGCATATTCTGAATGAAATCTGACTGGTGTACAATCTGGACCGGAAGCCTTGCTTTTATTGTGATTTAATCTGCTTTTCTACACCGAGAAGTTTCTCATCTTGGCAGCTGTTCTTGATTCGAACTCAGAAATATTCACTTTGTCTTCTTTCGTGAAGGACTTTCGGAAAACCGTGTTTAATAACTCTGCTTTAGTGGCACTGTCATAAAGGTATTGATTGGGTTTTCTGCCAGATTCTGAGACAGAGTTTCATTGTGGAAATAATTAAAAGCATCTCGCATTGAAGTACGCCCTATATTTCGAACTTCTGCAAAACTTTGCCATCTTGGGAATTATGCGCTCTCTTAAATTTGACATGCTTTTTTTCGTTTCTTCTGCAACAGCGATCGGACACGCTTTGTGTGCCAAGGGGGATCAGTACAATCACTTATTAATTTATGTGGTATATGTCCAATTGCTGTCGATGCTATCTCTTTGAAATCATTCCACATCTTTTCTACTCTTACGTGATCAGATCGGAATGAGTGGAGACTGTCTCTTAAAAGGCGTTAACAGCTTTTTTAAATAGATGTACTTTGCGTTTCTTTTTGATGGTTGTAGATGTTACGGTATTCAGCCTAGCAGCAAATGCCTTGTGGTCGCTAATCCCTGTATTCGTCATGATACTCCCTACTTGTCCAGGATTATTTGTTGCTAAGAGGTCCAGTATGCTTTAGCAACTGCCGGCCGCGGTGGTCTCGCGGTTCTAGGTGCGCAGACCGGAACCGTGCGACTGCTACGGTCGCAGGTTCGAATCCTGCCTCGGGCATGGATGTGTGTGATGTCCTTAGGTTAGTTAGGTTTAAGTAGTTCTAAGTTCTAGGGGACTGATGACCACAGCAGTTGAGTCCCATAGTGCTCAGAGCTATTTGAACCATTTTTTTGCTTTAGCAACTATTTCCTCTTCGAGTAGGCTCATGAACTAATTGTTCAAAACAATTTTCTGAGAAAGCATTCAGTGCAATTTCGGATGAAGTTTTATGCCTGCCGCGGGCTTTAAAAGTATAAGTTTTCCATCATATCGACGGTAGATTGAAGTCACTACCGACTATATCGTTTGAGTGGGGTACCTCTTTGAAATGAGACCCAAGTTTTCTTTGAACTGTTCAGCAAGTATATCTGTCGGGGGGTCGTAAAACGATCCAATTAGTAGTTTAGTCCGATTGTCAAGTATAACCTCTACCCATACTATTTCGCACGAGCTATTTACTTCAGTTTCACTATACGGTAAACTACTTCTGACAGCAATAAATACCCCACCACCTACTGTATTTAAGCTATCCTCTCTGAACACTGTTAGGTCGTTTGGAAAAATTTCTTCTGAACTTATTTCCGGCTTTAGCCAGCTTTCCGTACTATAACTGTTTGAGCTTAAGAGCTTTCTATTAGGGCTTGGAGCTCTGGTTCCTTGCCAATACAGCTACGACAATTTTACAACTACAATATCGATCATTTTTACAATTACCTTAATGTGTTTTACCTGCCCCCTTTTAGACGGACGTCCTTTCTGTGGTTTCCTGAGACCCTCTAACCCACTTCCTTCCACACAGCCTGCGCTCAGTTCTGGGTTCATATACCAGGCATAGTGAATAGCATCTCCGCAGAGTTTCACAACTATTGGGATGGTGTTTCATGTTGTAACACTTTCGCTTCCATGAAGTGTACTTTCCGCTGATTCTCATTCACAGTTATAAACTCCACGTATTGGCTCAAGTGTGGATATCACACCGTAGTTTCCTGTAGAATGCCTAAAGAGTGGATGAAATCTAGATTGTTTTTTCACTACGTCCAACAGATGTTCTGGGCTATCCAGTTCCACAGCGTACAGAATATTTCACGAATTTTTATGGGTTTCAGACGGAAGACGTTTGTTCAGCTGCACGCTTGGCGTTGTCTAAATACCAAATACTCGTACTTAGCCTAGATGTCGCCATCCGGCGGCGATCCAGAAACTTGATGAAACACCTGATGGTTTGCTGGCCATTGCATCTAGTGCCCTGTGGTGGGACCCCTCTTGCTCATGTCACGGATGATCCAGTTAAATCGGATTTGCTAATAGACACACATTTTCAGCTGTTGCCATCGAGGTACATCAACAACAGCCGTCGGCAGCTGAGGGTTTCAATTAATTATCATTTATTCTAGAGAAGCTGCACGGTCATCAATGGAATCTGTTCTTTCGAGAACAGTTACTGCCGAGAACAGTTAAAATGGCTACCCGGCCATTGACCTTCGTCTGTGCGAATGCGCACAGGTTGCCCTACCTGTTACGGGAATCGTCACCTTAGTGAGCGCGAGTAATAAGTAGCTGGGCAAATATCTATTACGAACATTACGAGTGTAGACTGTGGACAGTTGGGAATGTGGGTCTCATGGGAAGCGTGCGAGGGATAAGTCCCTGCCGTCGCGCTGTTCATCTGTGTCCTCGGTGGCTCAAATGAATAGAGCGTCTGCCATGTAAGCAGGACATCGCGGGTTCGAGTCCAGGTCAAGGTACACATTTTCAGCTGTCCCCATCGGGACAACACCTGTCGGCAGCTATTAATTGTCATCTAATAGACGTTGTTGCATTTTACGTTGTTATATGCAGAACGCTTTAGACGGTAGTCCATTTTACTAATGCTTTTAACGAACTCATTTTGACCCTGACTATTATTTGTATAATACGTCAGTTTTCTATTATAACCATTGATGTGGTGGAGGAACCTCTGGTTATCTGAAAAATAAGAGGCCAACATAATTGATAGTGACAGTTTGGATCAGTTCTGGAAACCTTCTCTCGGTTGGCCAGCTGTTCTCGATAAACAGGAAATGGTGACATGCAAAATTTTCAGTGGGCGTGCCACATTGATCATAACCAGTCGCTAACTGCGACTGCGGTCGCTCAACACGCCACCCCCCTCCCCCCTCCACCCAACTACTCAACGCAGGATACGGATTATTGCGGGCGGAGTACGCAGCTCGTGGCCCTGCGGTAGCGTTCTCGCTTCCCACGCCCGGGCTCCCGGGTTCGATTCCCGGCGGGGTCAGGGATTTTCTCTGCCTCGTGATGACTGGGTGTTGTGTGATGTCCTTAGGTTATTTAGGTTTAAGTAGTTCTAAGTTCTAGGGGACTGATGACCTCAGATGTTCAGTCCCACAGTGCTCAGAGCCATTTGAACCATTGCGGGAGGAGGGCTATGGGCAATGGTGCACATATATCAGTCGTGCACACATCTGTATATCGAGTGCAGATCTATACATTATATTATATCGTGTACGTTATACAACAAATTTAATAATCTTTTAATATGAAATCGTTTCAGCGGTTTGGTCGTGAAAACGCAACAGACACAGTTACTTTCGCATTTATACTATTAGTATGGATTGCTGAATCTAATAAGTGACACGTTCATCAACCTGAAACTTCGTAATATCATAATGGTTTGCAGTGGTCCTATTGGAAGCGGTACACTGTTGTATTCGTTCCACCTACTGTTGGTTGCTCCACCTATTGTACGGTGAGTTACACTTCGACGGGGAGTATGTTGTTTCTCATACTGTAAACGAATACATAAATACTGAACTGGAGATGAATCCAAAACCTTGAGAATTATGGTCTGACATTTACGCACGCAACTATATCTACACTTTATTACACATGTGTCACAGTAATATAAATAAAAATACTGTTATTAGTGTATGTCCGGTTCCCATGCATTGTCCGCAATGATTAGATAAATAAAAGTACAGAAAAACGCTACGAAACTCAAAGAGGGGACGAAGGATGTGTATCAACGAATAAAACACAAGTGAACACATAACATTATGAGAACATACATAAAATTACTTACATTTTGCAGCATAAACTAAGCATAGCGAGAGTTGCCATAACGCGAGGTCGCCTCTCAGTGATGATGCCATCATTTCACGTCACACTGGCACCACGAGGTCTTTCACAGCATATTTTTTTTGCAAAGAAGGTTTCGACCATGTTTCGAATATAAGACTATACTTGATCACGACAAAATGTGACACAAAATCCCAATCTGAGCGATGTACTATACGTATTGATGAAACAATGGGTGAATATGTAGTGTGATAGGCTCAAAATTGCGTTTCAAGTATAAGTGAAGCAGCCCGTCTGATATCTTACTTGTCGGTCGAAGTTTTTAATGCAACTAATAGTTCGTACCGTTTTATTATTTTGTAATTTTATTTTCAGAATAGAAAACCATCTGTACCAATGGTTTAAATTGATTTTCGATTTTGGTTTTAATAAAGATGTATTTTCTGTGTGACTCAAGTAAATAGATTATCATCAGCTTAAATAGAACGTGTAATAACCTAATCATGAAAGGTTACCTGAAAAATATAAAAATCGTCTTGGTGTAAATATTAGCAGCAGTCCTTGTAACTTAGTTCGAGGTATAAAGCACCAGACGCTTTCGTCACTTCGGTATATGGTCATACGCATTAAGAAACCACCCATGTCGTGCTCCCCGGATTGCGAATTGCACACAAAAAGCGACGCAGTTAGGTGCGATCTATAATTACTCGTAAAACAGGCCCAAACGCAGGCCACTAATCGACTGTCAGGGAAAAGTTCCAGCCAGCAACAAAGTTTGTCCCTAACGTACATCGAGATCAGTGCCTCGTGTGATTACCAACAGAGGAAACTGTGTGAGTGAGAAGAATTACACCTAATTAAACTTCTGTGAAAAAGGTTTGTAAAACTTGCCTCATTGTACCTGTAGACTTTGGTTAGTGGTTTCTTTGGCACCTTTGCATACCACTTCGTAGATATGGTTGTCACTTTCATTGTGATGTATTAAGATGGCGCACACGTTCGTATCGTTTTTCCACATGTACAACAACAGACTCAACACATACATATAACAGAGACTTTAGTCATCAGTAGTATTTTATCCTTCACTATTTACAACAATCTGTCAACGCCGGGGTAATTTTTCGAATTTACGACCGTAGAAATCTCGTGGTTTTGAGACGAAGAACTCGTCCTGTTCAGAGCGCATTTCCATTAAGAAAGGAAGTTCCTTGAAGGCTGTTCGATAGAGAGCGAAGAAGGTGAAAATATGAGGGCACGATATCTGGTGAATAAAGTAGATGGGGCAAGACTTTCCAACCCAACTCCTGTATAGTGTTTTAGAAGGCAGTCTTCCTGATTGTTGTTCTTGGATAAAGTCTGGAAGACCTCTCAGTTATTGAAAATTAATGTCAGCAATGGTTGTTACATCTCGAAGTAATTAGTAGGACACCATGCTGTTAGAATAGATGCGTAACATTATCTGTTGAAAGATGTACGCAGGTCTTTGTACGGGAAGTTGCAGCTTTGTTTGGGCTCAACCGTTCCTTTATGTGTCTTATGTTAGCATAGAGACACCAGTAGCTTGCGGTACCCAAACGCCGGTTTTTTTTAACCTTCCCCTTTTGATGCAAATGTCGCACAATGTTCATCAGATTCGACAGTTCTCAAGTACACTGACATGCATCACTATGGATTAATGCTTTTAAACGTTATTCAGCAAACCCCGAAGTTCTTCTTGAACGTGGACACGCACTAATGTCACAACGATCCTCTTGAAAACAAGAAAACCATTTTCTCGCCGTGCTCTGCCGCATGGCATTTCCCCATACAAGGTGCAAATGTGCCTGGGTGCCTCCGCTGTTCTCACCCTTCTACTGAACTCTAAGAGAAGAATATCTCGGAAATGTTCCGATTTCTCCACTTGGCACTCCATTTTCTGGCGTCCAGAGTTCCACTCTCTATCTCCAAATGACAAAATAGCCATACGTAATCTCAAATAGTAACAGTGAACTACAAAGAAACAATGACAAGCTATAAATAAACCCATAGCTATCGGAATACCGAAATGAGAAACAAAAACGCTACCAACTTATGGAGCAACGTAATATAACTGAACCTAAAGGCTCGATTTGAGCAATAAAAAGTGGCTTTCTTCATGATTCGTTGTCTCAAATGCCATACGTTAAGGGGTGTACCCTATTCCTAATACAGTTGTCGACCGGAGTGGCCATTTGTTCAAGTAATAGGTTAGAGCATCCAATAATAAGATGAGGTTGCAAGCGTCGTCTATGTTTCACATGGGTCTTAGGAGTCAAGTGATAAATCAGTATCTGTGCTCTTCGGCATGTTCATGTCAACACTTGAACAAGCATTAAAAGCAGATCAAAAGCCAACCCAGAGTCTCATTTCTATATGAACACCATATCTACCTCCGAAGTAGTTTTGTACTGTCTCCAACCGCAGAGCCCTGGAAAATCTCATCTTGACAACTGTCATCACAAGTAGCCGCTCACGTCCCTAGGACGGGTGACCTCAAATAACACCTCAGACAGAAAGATTCAAAGTATGTTGCGATAAACGTAAGGTTACTACAACGTAAACGTAAAATGAATATTCTCACTCTGTTATTTCTGAAATTTCCTTCTGCTTTCAATCCCTTTAACTCATCATACAAGAAACCAAGCCTGTGGGAAAAGTTTTCGAAGAAGTGACATGGAAGAAAATACAATGTGACTTTTCGATGCACGTAGAAATTGTGTCTGCAGAAAGTACAACCAATCTGCAGATAAGAATTCCCATTCTTATTCTTTATTAACCAGCGGTTTAACTGGCAAATAAAGTCATAGCTTCATAGTATGGTATTTTATGTATCTTCAGTAACTGTAGTCTCGTATAATGAAATAATAAGCAACCAGTTGCATAAAGGAAATTAAGTATCTTTACTGATATGCAATAGGCATAACCTTCTGAACAAGGTAAACTAAGTGCCCGAAATCGGTAAAGAAATTAAATATCTTTTATGCAGTTAGTTTACCGGAATCTGATTGCAATAATTAGACGTGTGTTGTTTGAAACTAATAAACAATATTTTATTCAACATAATTTCCATTTCTCCCACCTCTCCAGCAGGGTATGAATGCTGCGCCAAAGAAACAGTTCGTTTTTTGAAGCTAACCAGTCAGCGAGCCAATTCACACGAACTGAAGCGTTGTTCAGTGAGAGCGTGTCCCAGTGATGCAAATAGACGATAATCGGACGGAGCCAAGTCTGGAGAATAAGCCGCATGCCCTAGAATTTCCCAACTGAACGCCTCGATCGTTTCCCTGACCCGTTTTGCTGTGTGTGATGTGGCGTTATCATGGAGCAATATGCCTCTGTGTTGCCTGTTCCCATATTCTGGTCGCTTTTCGCATAATGCCCGATTTAAATCGATCATTTGCTGTTGGTAGCGATCAGTGTTAACGTTTTCTCCAGTTTTTAGCAGCTCATATTAGATGACACCCTTCTGATACCACCAAACACAGTCCGTAGTCCTCTTTCCGAGGAAATTTGGTCTTGCAGTGGATGTCGATGTTTTGCCTGGATTCGCCCATGATTTACGATGCTTAGAATTGTCAAAATATATCCATTTTTGATCATCTGTCACTATTCGATGGAGAAACGACTTTCTTTTGAGTCTGGCGGGCAGCAGATTTCAGAAGTGGTCTTTCTAACTGCTTGCTGTCTTTCATTCAGTTCATGCGGAATCCATTTTCCCACTTTCTGCACCTTTTCTATAGCTTTCAACCGAGTAGAAACGGCCTTTGTGTCACATTCAATTGTTTCGCAAGTTCCTGTTGAGTCTGATGATATCATCATTCAATAACGCTGGAAATTCGTTGACTTACAATTTTTTTCGGTGGTTTCCCGCGCTCGTCGTTTCTCACGTTTCTCACATCAAAATCCCAAGTTTAAATTTTTTGAACCACTCAGAACACTTTGTTTTCCCAAGAGCATGTTCGCCGAATGCTTCGACAACCATTATAAGCGATTCTGCAGGCGTTTTCTTCAACTGATAGCAGAAAACCGATGCTGTCCGCAAGTCGTAGTTCGTAGGCAGAAAACTCGACACGTTTACTGGTTTGAAACAGATACCAATGTATGGAACTTGGGTTACAGTATGTTGACATTCTTTGTCAGCAGTTACAGGAAGCAGATGGCCCTGCAGACGCAGTCTCACTAACGGCTAGAACCATCTGTAGGGGAACTGTAGTTTCATACTTCTACACCTGGCATAGGAACGACGTTCGCAGACCACCTTTGGCCGCAAGAGGCACATGCATATATGCCGACGTCGAAAGAGGCTCGAGTAAAACTCACATTCAGTTCTCCAAAAATCGCTGCCGGAGAAATTACTGTTTCCAAAGATACTGATCTCTTTCGATTAGTACACAAATGACACTTTCCATTCATTTTGCGGTCCACGTGGTTCCTTTAGACGAAGCAGCCCAAAGGAAACCTTATAAAGTGATCAATTTATGCATGAATGAGTTAGTTCTACGTTCTTCCAACTTGTGCCTTAGGATTTACAATAAAATGGCCATAGGAATTCCTGCTACTGTGAATACCAGTTTTCATATGAAGCATATGCCGATTTCTGCTTTTCCGGAGCACTGTTGCTGATGACTACCTTATAAGAAGAGGCCGTGGTTACTGTTTAAGCTACCATGAAATTATTGTTGACTTATATATGAATGTGTTTTATGTTGTTACCTTCAGACTTTCTTGAAAATGCCGTGAGGAGTTTGGATGGAAGAACGGTTGAAATGGTTTACATGCAATACGGATTTCTGTGCTCCGCATGTTCACGCGTAAAGGTGAGTGCTTTTGAATTATGATCTTTCAAGCTTCATAAATACTGGCTTTCATAAATATGGTACATCATTTTTCATTTCTATTCACCATTATGTAGACGTAGTTTGGTTTTTCCTTCAAATAAAAAATCACTCTGTGAAACCATTTTCAATTCCTATTATGTTCACAAGCTAAAATAACATACAGTATAACAACTTCTACGGTCACTTGCAATTTTGTATAGTATACTTTAACTGCTCATGACATGCTAGAAGCATTTTCCTGTGTCAGCCAAACAAAACTGACCTCAGCTTCAGATCCAATATTTAAAATTGTATCTTTTAATGGATATCAACAAATCATTCTATTCATATACTGGGGGTGGGCATATGGCACCTGCAAAGAATGAAAGCGAAAAAAGTTGCGAAATACGAGGAACAGTCAATAAATAATTCAATGTATTGTTTTCTCGGAGAGTTTCGGTCGAAAAAATGTGGAATTTGTTGTTCGCACACTCTGAACGTTTCTGGCAAGAATAGTTAGGACACTATAAGTGCACGCTACAGGTTTAAATTCACATACGACCATACTGACTTTAGTTCTGCACACTTTGTCTCAATACATTAGTCGAATGATATGTTACCTGCACAACGCCTCGGCAGAGATCAGTTTCGATTTTAGCGTTGTGTATTTAATGACCACAACACCGAATGAACATAAAAATTTTACGTTTGCCTTCTTATTCCCCTTGCACCAACTAGTGCAAGTAGCTTCGTTTTATTTTGAAGAAGTCATTAAATATTATGACCGAAGCATTTGTTCACTAACGTTTGGTGTGTTATAGAGTTACGAGAATGCCTACTGAATACAAACGTTCGTAAAAGTCTTCAGGTTAGTATCAACAGAAAAGTTGGTTTTACCATTAGAGAGGTACGTGGTCCAACTGACAGTGAAATGTTCTTAGATTCCACGTATTTAGTTAACCAACCTACCTTGTCAGTCTTTAAAGTATAATCTGACCTACAGCACAGCTTGATAATTCTCCTACACAACTGCCACTGGTTAAAGACGTGGTTAAAGTCGCGTTAAGTGGCAAAAAATGTCCCAGGTTTGAACACTGATCGAGCTACGAAGCCGTGAAAATGCAGTCCGCTTTCACTTTTGGAGCTACCAAGACACATGTACGAGTATTTCTAAACAAGACATATTTTCCCAGTAGCTAAACTTCGTCGCCTGAGGCTAACGGATCTGAGTTGTCTTTATTTGGTGTCGGTGCTTACAACTAGGGTGCGGTTGTGTAAATAGTTTCAATTTTTGTATAGTAAGTATAACTATGTTTTTGTCAGTAGAAATGCAATCTGCTTGAAGTACTTTTTCACAGAACATGAGTAAATTGTAAAAGTCAAAAGCCAAAAGTGAGTGTGATTGAGGGAGAAAGAGAGAGACAGAGACAGAGGAGAAAAAAAATCAAAGAGGAGCTTTAATAACGAGCCAGCAGACAGCTAGATGAAATATGTGGCATCATGTACATCGCGAAACGTCCTTTAGCTTTTGAGCAGCCGGCTTGCACATATATGCAATTATAATATTTAAAAGACCAGAGCACTGTTAAAGAGGTGCTGACATTCACGCCTCGATTCTCTTGTCACCCCTTTTTGTGAGGAAAAGTGACAGTGGTAATCAAAGCGAATCTAACAAAACGTGATGCGGTCAAAGGAATTTATAATTCAGCAGGAGGGAAAACGTTTTACTTTACAAACCCACACACATCAAATGGCACGGTTTCTGAAGTGAGTTATGTTAATGAATGACTGTGCTACCTACACAACTTGGTCTGCCGGTAGTCCAGCATCTCCTTTGTTGTAATTTCAGCAATACCCAAACACTTTGTATAACAGTACGTTCTAATGTGAAATCTATACAATTATGGAGTTACTAAATAGGGCAAAAAAGATCCAGCTACTGAAACGTTTACCATGCTCCTATCGTCTATGTACATAAGAGTTCATACAGGGTGTTTCAAAAATGACCGGTATATTTGAAACGGCAATAAAAACTAAACGAGCAGCGATAGAAATACACCGTTTGTTGCAATATTCTTGGGACAACAGTACATTTTCAGGCGGACAAACTTTCGAAATTACAGTAGTTACAATTTTCAACAACAGATGGCGCTGCAAGTGATGTGAAAGATATAGAAGACAACGCAGTCTGTGGGTGCGCCATTCTGTACGTCGTCTTTCTGCTGTAAGCGTGTGCTGTTCACAACGTGCAAGTGTGCTGTAGACAACATGGTTTATTCCTTAGAGCAGAGGATTTTTCTGGTGTTGGAATTCCACCGCCTAGAACACAGTGTTGTTGCAACAAGACGAAGTTTTCAACGGAGGTTTAATGTAACCAAAGGACCGAAAAGCGATACAATAAAGGATCTGTTTGAAAAATTTCAACGGACTGGGAACGTGACGGATGAACATGCTGGAAAGGTAGGGCGACCGCGTACGGCAACCACAGAGGGCAACGCGCAGCTAGTGCAGCAGGTGATCCAACAGCGGCCTCGGGTTTCCGTTCGCCGTGTTGCAGCTGCGGTCCAAATGACGCCAACTTCCACGTATCGTCTCATGCGCCAGAGTTTACACCTCTATCCATACAAAATTCAAACGCGGCAACCCCTCAGCGCCGCTACCATTGCTGCACGAGAGACATTCGCTAACGATATAGTGCACAGGATTGATGACGGCGATATGCATGTGGGCAGCATTTGGTTTACTGACTAAGCTTCTTTTTACCTGGACGGCTTCGTCAATAAACAGAACTGGCGCATATGGGGAACCGAAAAGCCCCATGTTGCAGTCCCATCGTCCCTGCATCCTCAAAAAGTACTGGTCTGGGCCGCCATTTCTTCCAAAGGAATCATTGGCCCATTTTTCAGATCCGAAACGATTACTGCATCACGCTATCTGGACATTCTTCGTGAATTTGTGGCGGTACAAACTGCCTTAGACGACACTGCGAACACCTCGTGGTTTATGCAAGATGGTGCCCGGCCACATCGCACGGCCGACGTCTTTAATTTCCTGAATGAATATTTCGATGATCGTGTGATTGCTTTGGGCTATCCGAAACATACAGGAGGCGGCGTGGATTGGCCTCCCTATTCGCCAGACATGAACCCCTGACTTCTTTCTGTGGGGACACTTGAAAGACCAGGTGTACCGCCAGAATCCAGAAACAATTGAACAGCTGAAGCTGTACATCTCATCTGCATGTGAAGCCATTCCACCAGACACGTTGTCAAAGGTTTCGGGTAATTTCATTCAGAGACTACGCCATATTATTGCTACGCATGGTGGATATGTGGAAAATATCGTACTATAGAGTTTCCCAGACCGCAGCGCCATACGTTGTTGAAAATTGTAACTACTGTAATTTCGAAAGTTTGTCTGCCTGAAAATGTACTGTTGTCCCAAGCATATTGCAACAAACGGTGTATTTCTATCGCTGCTCGTTTAGTTTTTATTGCCGTTGCAAAATATACCGGTCATTTTTGAAACACCCTGTATGTACCCTTACAGGTTTATCCGAACCCTGTACACCATGACTAATGTAAGAAACTATTTGCTCAGCTGTGTACAATTAAGTACCGTCGAATGTACTCGCTATGCGTGTACGTATCTTTCTTTGAAAGTTGAACACCACAAACAACTTTCGTGCACAGAAGTACAATTAAGAAACTGTGAGAACATTCCGTTACCATGATTTCTTCTTTACTGACATGACGTTAAAATTGTATATTTTTTATAATTTGTTCTTTCTATATGACATGTTCTTGACCACTGAGGGCCTCCTCACTAGGTATCTAAGGAAGGAAAACTATATTTAAACTAGTCTAAAAAGAAAGTAACAGAGACGTCACTACAGAGGGAGCGCAAGCATTGATTACGGAACTTTGGTCATATTTTGTAAATAAATTATCCGCGATTTAACCTTATAGAAAATTGGGGAATACGCACTAAGCCTAAATCACCATACCCTAATTTGAGTCCTGTCTCTTAATCAATACAGTGTGATTTAAATTAGTTGGGACATGAAATCTGGGATACTAGCTTGCGACGTTGTTATGACAAATGTTTGTCTGCTGGCAACCACCGTAGTACCTGCTCTCCACGTCATGGAAAATCGCTTTAATGTCTCCGTCTCATGCAAAAATCAGAAGACAATCTGAAATTTACGTGCGATGTAGATATCTAATTTGCCTCTAAGCGTGTTAGAAAGCTACTCTTAGTTTCAACAAGGACCAGAGCGGGCCGTTGTGGCCGAGAGGTTCTAGGCGCTGCAATCTGGAACCGCGCGACCACTACGGTCACAGGTTCGAATCCTGCCTCGGGCATGGCTCTGTGTGATGTCCT
The DNA here is from genome assembly GCF_023864345.2 of Schistocerca serialis cubense. Lineage (NCBI taxonomy): Eukaryota > Metazoa > Arthropoda > Insecta > Orthoptera > Acrididae > Schistocerca > Schistocerca serialis. The sequence goes on along the minus strand of NC_064642.1, from coordinate 620,711,329 downwards.
TAGGTTAGTTAGGTTTAAGTAGTTCTAAGTTGTAGGGGGCTGATGACCTCAGATGTTAAGTCCAATAGTGCTCAGAGCCATTTCAACAAGGACCAGAGTTACTTTAATGTTCTTGAAAGGTGTAAAATTTCGCGTACGAGAAGTTGTTTCAAACTTATAACGTTATGTCTCGAAAACTACTGAAATCACTCAAGCAGATTTTCCATTGATTACTAAAATTCCGGCTCGACAACGGGGCTTCCGGTAGTTTGGTACCGTATTTATTTTATTATGCATAAACTACGGAAGATGGCTTTTTTGTCACCATGAAACTCGTAATAAGTATAAAGCTTAAAGAGTCTATGTCCTTCAAAAATGCCGTAAGATTTCTGAAATTGACTTAGCCTCTATAGTCTACAGTGCCTCAGCTGTGCCCTTCCTTAGCTTACTTTCATCACGCATTAAAGGGCACGCAAGACGAAACGTTATACGAATACTTACTGCAACATTTCAACCGAGATCTGGCAGGAACAACTGCCCATTGGAAGTGCAACGTAGTAAGAGCCGACAGCGTTAGTTTCCCGTTGCTGTATTGTTGGCGGGAACTATCCCTCCCATTAGCAGGAAACTAGTTTAAATCGGGGTACAAACCATACCCTTTCTTTTCTGTATTTCAGCGAGTACTGTTATAATAAAAATTCACTATAATGTTCGGAGCTGATTTTGGAATCCCCTATCATGAGTCATGGCAGGTACGCAAGGGCGGAACGAAATTTTATAGCAGCGGCGTTACAGTATTTTTCACGAGCCCACTACATCTGGATTTTGACAGAATCGACAGCATCTACGTAACAGACAATGACTGATAAATGCTTATTAATGGAAATCAGGCCATATTTCGCATTTCAGTGTATTAACTGTCCTTTAAGGGGATACGGAATCGGATTTTGGGTTAAAAAATCGAATTTTTTTTTATTGGCGTATTATATTCTGCCATGTTTCCTCTTTAAAATGACGTATCATACATAGCTCTACTACAATTATAACTATTTTATTTTTATATATTTGTGAGATCGGGTATTGCGCTTTAGTTATACACGTCTCTCGTGGCTGACCATGAACTTTTTGGCAGTACCTTTAAAGTGACATGAATTCAAATATCCCGGTTTCCAGCGACTATTTATACACTAGTTGCCCGAAAATGTTTCTCTCTGGTTTCCTCAAGTTACTGTTTGACTTTGTGGCGGGACTGTTTTGTAAACAGTGTGATATAAGAAAGTAGTTGTTGTTGACTTATTTCGTATTTAGTGCTTCATTTTTCGCAGTGAAAATGCCTAGAGCTAAAGCAAAAGTATTTAAAAAGCATGTGAACTGGCAAAAGAAAAGAAATAATGATTCATTAGCAAAGCAAAGCAGGTCATCATCATCACTGTTGGAAAATGTGAATCCACTTATTACTGATTTGCCGAACGAACTTACACCAAATGAAAACAGTGCTTCTCATAAAAAACTAAGAGATTTGGAAGAGAAATATAATTTACTTGATAGAGGGAATGAAGTTTTTGAACTCATTGATACGAATATATTGTGTGAAGCTCTTGAAAACAGTTTGTGCTGCAAAAAATGTCATGGAAACGTTTCTCTGAAAGTAGAATCCCATGTTGGCCTGGCTGCCCAGTTTAATTTAATATGCAGTGTTTGTAAATACAGCTGTAAGTTTCCAAGTTCGGTTTCAGTAACTGTAAATAATGGATACAAGAAAACTGAACTTTATAGTGTAAATATTAGGTTAGTTTATGGATTGCGAGCAATTGGTAAGGGCAAAGCAGCTGGTGATATGCTATGTGGTGTTCTAAATCTTCCAAGTGCACCTTCAAAGTTTGAAGCTTACAATTATGTACTAGGATCTGCAGTTGAAGATGTAGCACAGAAGTCAATGCAGGTTGCTGTGGAAGAAGCAGTGGAAGAAAATGACGGCAGTCGTGACCTCACAGTGGCGTTTGATGGCACGTGGCAGAAAAGGGGCCACACCTCCAACAATGGTGTTGTAACAGCAACTAGTGTTGATACTGGCAAGGTTATTGATGTTGCAATAATGTCTAAATACTGTAGGTGCACAGGCAGGCTGAAAAATGAACACAGTGATGACTGTATTGCTAATTATTATGGTAGTAGTGGTGGCATGGAGGTTGCTGGGGTGAAGAAAATTTTTCATCGCTCTTCACAGTGGTATAATGTTCGCTATGTCAAATATCTGGGAGATGGTGACTCTAAAGCATTCAAAGAAGTTTTGGAAAGCAAACCATATGGGAACAGTGTAAATATAAGCAAACTTGAATGTATAGGACATGTGCAGAAGAGAATGGGTGCCAGGCTGAGAAGGTTAAAATCAGTTATGAAAGGGAAAAAACTAGATGATGGGAAAACCTTGGATGGCAGAGGAAGATTGACTGATTCCATAATAGACCACATTCAGAACTGCTATGGCCTTGCAATCAGGCAAAATACAGGCAATCTTGAAGAAATGAGGAGAGCTATATGGGCTTTATATTTCCACACCGCATCCACGGATGAGCATCCACAACATGGTTTGTGCCCCAAAGGTGAAAACAGCTGGTGTAAATACAATAGGGGACTAACAACAGGAGAGAAATACATTCACCACCACAGTCTACCATCAGCCATCATGGCAGAAATAAAGCCCATTTTCAGAGATCTGGCTGACAGAAGTCTTCTGATGAAATGTCTTCACGGAAAAACGCAGAACCCCAACGAGTGCTTGAATAGTGTGATATGGCATCGTCTCCCAAAAACAGTGTTTGTCGGAATTAATACACTACATTTTGGTGTGTATGATGCTGTGGCAACCTTCAATCTTGGAAATATAACTAAATGCCAGGTCCTTCAAAAGTTGGGTATGTGTGTTGGTTCCCGTACGGTACGTGCTATGTTCTTTTTAGATCAGCACAGACTAAGGCATGCTGATAATATAATCAAGACATTAGTGAAAAAAGCAAGACAGGTGCAGAGGGGTGCCAAAAGAAGACTTGAAGATGATTATGAAGACTGTGAAGGGGGTATTAGCTACGGATCAGGAATGTTTTAATCTTCTTTCTCCGTTTCCCGTAAGTTTACTTTTTACTTCATCTAGGAACATTATCTCAGGTACTGGTCAACCTAGAAGTCTGAAATTTTTATGACGTAGTGACATAGGTCCCTATTACATACTGAAACAACGATTTTTTAATTACTTGATTTACAAAAGACTTAGGGGTGATAGTCTAGTAAAAAGCGATGGAAAAAATTTACTTAAAAATAAATGTACAATATCTCTGTAAGAAAATACTTTGACAATAAACTGTTGTTTCAGTATTGTTGTAACATATGAATGCACATACAGTAAAATTTTTACCTCTCTGTCTCCAGTAGTTTGTGAGAAAATGTTCCCTATAGTAGGCATATATTAACATTGCGGGGATAGGTGATTCCGTATCCCCTTAAGTTAACCAGAATTGTTCGCTTGTAGTTTGATTTCGCACGTAAGATTCCTTGGGGATGTGCCTACAAACACAGGCCAAGCACGACGAATTAAAAAATACAACGAAATAAAGTTAGAATTTCCATACACCAAGTGATATATTACAACGAACAATGGGGTGCTTCAACCTGCCTCTGCAGAAGAGGGCGCTAAAGTACTCTCGTGTGGTGGCATGTTAGTGATCACAACACTTTTGTGGCATTATCATAGAGAAAAAGGCAAACTTTTCGCAGTGACTTATATTGGTGCCATCGTATGAAAATGTTAACCATAGCGGCTCCGTTCCATAGTGCTCAGAGCCATTTGAACCATTTTGTGAACTAACACACCGTTCGTTTCTTAAGCAAGTATGCAGTATTTTTATTTCTTTTATTGGTGAGTGAATGTATGTTTTACGGGTACAAGGCTGGTGTAGGATTGTAGATTTCAATTTGGCGATCTGCGTTTATCGTTCATGTTGTTTACATATCCAAGTAGCTTATCATTTGACGTTTGAGGCATAGAGAACCCTGTTACAGAACTTACAACTACAGTCGATTCCAGTATTTTCATTTCATAAGCTAGCCGAGCTAACTACCGTAATACAGAAGCGGTCAAATTTTCTGATCAACAAGCAGAATGGACCCATACTTCGATAAGATATTTAGAGCGCAAATTTAAAATACTGATAATTTACATTGTCATCTTGCACGAAGTTCAATGGGTCAGCCAGCTGAAGTGTCTTCTCGCTTGTGACTGCAGTTTCCTCATACTCTTTGTTGGATGATATTTGTGGAGGATGTACAGTACAGGATGTTCATATTTAAAGTTCCACTTTATAAACGTTGTAGAAAGAGAACCAGTGCTCAGAATGACGACAAATTTGAACAGCATATTACTGAGGCAGCAGTATATATATATATATATATATATATATATATATATATATATATATATATATATATATATATGAGCGAGGTTTCTACGGCTGCCGCCGCCTTTCGCACCCCAATCTCCATCGTTCACGATCATTCCAGTCTCCTATATTAAGACCTCTCGCCGCCATTGCTTCGTTGACGTCGTCATTCCAGCATCTCGCAGGTCTACCGCGCTTTCTTCTTTGATGTGGAGTCCATTGCCATACCCGTTTTGGCCATCTTGTGTCTGGCATACGCTGTAAGTGACCATACCAGAGTAGGCGCTTCCTTTCTATGAAGTCTAGGATTGTGCTTTTGACATTCATAACCTCTCTGATCCTAATATGATCAAGTCTGGAGTATCCACAACTCCGTCTCCAGAAATCCATCTCGACAGCCAGCAGGTGATCTTTCTGCCTCTGAGTTAGTTCCCACAACTCTGCACCATATGTTGTGCTACTTTCAATAATTGTGTGGTAGATGGTATGTTTTGTCCTGCACGTTATGTTTTTGTCACAGAGAATACCATTTAGTTGTTTTATGGCTCGCTTGCCCTGGCCTATTTTATTGTTTACATCATTCATACTTCTACCATTGGACTTCCAATGTCACTTCCAAGTACTTAAAATTATGACACCCTTTAACAGTATTAGAACCGAGCTGTAAGTCGTTAACAGTATTTTCTCCCAATTTCAGATATTCTGTTTTAGATACGTTTATGACAAGATCCCAATTTTCATATTCTTCTTTTAATTTGCGGAGCATGTAATTTGCATCTTCCTCAACTCCAGCTACTAACACTTGGTCGTCAGCAAAAAATAGAGTGAGCAAGACCTCGTCGTCTATAGGGACACCCATTCCTCCTCATTTCCTTTTCCATGATTTTAGTGCCTCCTCTAGGTAGATCTTAAAGAGTGTAGGGGCAAGTGTGCATCCCTGGCGTAGTCCCTTTGTCACCTCAAGCTCTTGAGGTAGTTCATTTCTCACTTTAACGATTGCCGTACAACCTTGATAGAGGAGTCTGACAGCTTTCATATAGCTCGGTGACACACCATTATCAATTAGACTTGTCCTCAGCTTATTCTGTGGAGCTGTGTCATAAGCTTTCTGGAGATGTACAAAGACAAGGTGGGTTGTAAGGCCCCTTGCTGTCCTTTTCTCCACCAGGTTTTTGAGGGTAAATACTCCATCAGTACAGGAGCGACCAGATCTGAATCCATTTTGTTCTTTAGATTCAGTTATTTCTTCTTTTATCCTCTTTTTTAGGATACGGCCATAGACTCTAGCCATGGATGGCATCACACTAATACCACGATAGTTCGCACAATTCCTCCTGTTGCCCTTGATGTAATTGTTGCCTTTTTCTACTCCTTTGGTGCTTCGTCACCTCAAAGACATTTGTCAAAAATCACTGCCAATATCTCAAAGAGTTTTGACGGTGCTGCTTTAACCAGTTCTATATAAATTGATCCTGGACCTGGCGACTTTCTGTTTTTCATGGCATTAATTGCAATTTGGACTTCCTTTGGGGTTATCGGTGGTATATTATCATTCCTGATTTCAATGCCTGGTGGGTTCTCAGTGAATGCAGCTCTGTTCTCAGTTAGTAGTCCTTGGTAATGTTGTACCCATTTCTGTATGCTAATGAGATTTATATTTGCTTTATCTTTATTCTGTGTTCTCATTGTTTTTAATACCTTCCAGGCTTTATTTGCTCGTGTATTCCCCATGCTTTTTTCTATGTCTTCACCGGGTTTCTGCCTGGCTTCGTTTTTTGCTTTAATTATTGTTTTCTCTGCATCTTTTCTCTGCTCTCTGTATTCCAGCCAATCATTGTCTGATCTTGAGTTCAGCCACTTATTATAAGCTTTCTTCTTACTTTCTACCTTCTCTTGTACCGAGTGGTTCCACCAGTCATCACATATTCTATTACTCTTTAGGATTTCTTTTTTTCCCAGTGCTTCATAAGCTGCGTTATGGATGGCTTCTTTAACCATCTCATACATCTTATCTGTAGAGGTTTCTTCAATGGCAGCAAGTTTTTCCGCTAGCCTTTACTGGTACAAGAAGCGGGTAGAACTATGGTCAAGGCTTTGTAAATTATATTGAATATTATTCGCTTTCTCAGGTTCGGCTTCCGCTTGAATTTCTGCGTCTTTGATAAACTTGAATAATATCTTAGACATTAGGACGAAATGGTCTGATCCGCACTCTGCACCTCTCATAGCCCTCACGTCTTGTACTGCTAGCTTTGTTATTTGCTTTATTATGACATAGTCTATAATGGACTTGAGGTTAACGCTTGGTTTCGTCCATGTGTATTTGTGGATGTCCTTATGCTTGAACCATCCATTCATAATTCTTAAGTCATTTTGCATGCAGAATTCTATCAATCTTTCACCATTATCATTTATGGTTTCTTCACCATATTGTCATTAGCTTTCCATCCTGTTTTGGCATTTAGGTCTCCTAGTAAAATGACTTCTTTGCGATTCCCTATATTTTCAAGAGATCTTGTCAGTTGAGTGTAGAATAAGTCTTTCTTTGCTACATCAGCTTCGTTGATTGGTGAATAGACCACAATAATCACCACAGGATGGCCCTTTATTTTCATCTGTACTTGCAGAATTCTATCACTGACATATTCCCAGGTGGTTAGGTTTTTCTTGAGTTGTTTCTTTATGGCAATGGCAACTCCACTTTGGGCTCGTTGTTCCTTTGGTACGCCACTATAAATGTATATGTAATCACTTGTCTCTTCTGTACCATGCCCTTCCACTTTGGTTTCTGTTAGGCCCACTATGTCGACATCAAGGCGTATTATTTCTTTAAAGACCTCACGTTTCTTTGTAGAAATTCCCTGTATATTTCATGTTGCAATTCTCATTGTCCTTTTTCGTGCCTGTTGTCTTCGTTTTGATCCATTCCGTTCCGAGGCCAAATTGACAGGTTTTTCATTTGATTTCTTTTGCTAGGGTGGAGTGCAGGTCCAACGCCTAAACCCCCATTTTGGAGGACCAGGTGATTTTCATTCATGGTTTTCTTCCACTAGACGATTGCCTTTCTGGGATCAGGGACTCTGTCTATCCCTCCCTTGGGTTCCTCTGGGAATGAGGTGCCACTTACGCCAAGTCCGCCGTACCGAAGTCCATCCTCTTCGCCTTCCTTGCCGATGTGGTCTTCACCCGTAACCCTGGGCATGGGTAACGCGTTATACCCCGCGATACTGGGTCCCCAGCAGCTCGAAAGCCGGACCCACCCCCGCGACATAGACGCGCCTGCTGGGAATTACCCAAGTGCGCTTAGAGAAGGGGGCTCTAAGCACCCTGGGCCGGGTTAATATGCGTGTATGATTCCAAGCACAAACAAATAAATAAATAAAACTGAGGAAAATTTTATTAACAGATAGCGTCTTAACGTAAATGGGATCGGCTACAAAAGACAATACGATGGCTTGCGAGCAACATATTCGATATTCTGTCTACCGTTTTCTGCCACAAGCTGAAATTGAGAAAGAGCATACTCCACAACCGATCGGAGTGTGTCGGTGGCCACGTTCAGAATGCACAGCACAATGAGTGCCTTCAGTTCAGCTACGTTTGTGTTTGGAGCACTGGGATAACCCGACAGTTAGAAGTCACAGGGATTGACATCAAATGCTGTGGACGGTTATGCTGTAGTGAAATGACGGCTGATACTTATAGCATTCGCGAAACGCCAGTGCAGCAGCTGTTTCACTGGCAGTGCAATGTGCGAAGGAGCGTCATCTTGTATAAAAATGGTCCTAACTACACATCCATTGCGTTGAAGGGTTGGAATGACTTTCGCGCGCAGAAGAAACTCATAGCTTTTGCCAGTGGCTGTACAGGGAACAGGACCCGCGGGACTCATCTTCTAGAAAAAATACGAACCTACGATAAATGATGCTCTCAATCTGCAGCATACAGTCACCCTTGGAGAAAAAAAAACCAGTTCAAATGTGTGTGAATTCCTAAGGGACCTAACTGCTTAGGTCATCGGTCCCTTGACTTTCGGACCACTTAAACTAACTTAGGCTAAGAACAACACACACACCCATGCCCGAGGGAGGACTCAAACCTCCGGCGGGAGGGGCCGCACAGTACGTGACATGGCGCCTCAAGCCGCGCGGCCACTCAGCGTGGCAGCCTTTGACGTGGTACAAGTTGTTGTGTGTGCGGATTTTTCTGTTTGTCATAACCTGCAATTCTGCTTATTGACATGTCGTTGGAGAAGGTAGTGGGACTCGTCTGTTCACAGAATATTCCATGGCCTTTGATTTTCCACCTCTGTGCTAGCAAGAAATTCCACGGCGAACGTTTGGTTTGCTGTACACGTCAGCAGGAAGCAACTCCTGACGTGGGTGATTTTATGGATGGCAATGCACTATGTTTTGTAGGATTTTATGCAATGTGCGTTTGTAAATCCCTCCTCCAATGCTGTGGCCACATCTTTGACAGATGTCAGATTAACATCTTCCCTTCCTCTGCCACAATGAACTTCGAAAGAACCTGTCTTTTCGAATTTTGTAATCATTTTCTCCAGACCCTTAGCAGACATCGGACCAATGCTTTTTTTTTTCATACCCTTCAGTGTTCAGAACGTGTGCAGAGCTACTGGTGCACAGCCATCTTTCTTGTAAAAGCGAGAGGTCGTTCATGGAGACAGTGATTTTGTGCATCTCGGACGCAGACTGAGAGGCAGGTGTATGTCGCACGTCTTTTGATGTGAACATTCTGATGCTTAGAGTGCCATCTGTTGGTGAAATTTTCATTGTTTTCCCCCTTTCGACGTTTCACCCCGCGTCAACAATATTCTGTTCACATTCTGGGCGTTTTTAAACTGGAACTTCAGTCATGGACAACCTGTGCACCGATTCGCAGAGGTTATTTACATTCCTCGAAGTTCTGAGCGTCTGACCGTCATCACAATATTCCATTTTTATGGAAACTATAGGAAATTGGTAGCGATGAGTCACCTTTCACGAATTATCCTGTTAAATATCCTCATGTATATTGGCACTGAGCTGTAGGATAGAATGCGTCAGTGCACGAAGAGTAGTTTCCTTCACATTCGGTAATTACCAACAACCAACCAATAAATAAACAGTCGAACGATCAGCACTGATGATCTTCAACCTCACAGACAAAGTAACGTAAGGGGACCACACCGTGGTCCAGGTCGAAAAAAGTCGATTTTCCGTTTTCATCATATTTCGATAGATTAAGGTTTTATTTAAGTACTCTGAAACGTTTTGCTGAAATGTTTTTTTTCTAGCATTTAAAGACCATTTTCCTACCACGTGTGTTTATGTGCGACGCTCACTTTTCTGTCACCCACTTTTCGGCATATACACTCCTGGAAATTGAAATAAGAACACCGTGAATTCAATGTCCCAGGAAGGGGAAACTTTACTGACACATTCCTGGGGTCAGATACATCACATGATCACACTGACAGAACCACAGGCACATAGACACAGGCAACAGAGCATGCACAATGTCGGCACTAGTACAGTGTATCTCCACCTTTCGCAGCAATGCAGGCTGCTATTCTCCCATGGAGACGATCGTAGAGATGCTGGATGTAGTCCTGTGGAACGGCTTGCCATGCCATTTCCGCCTGGCGCCTCAGTTGGACCAGCGTTCGTGCTGGACGTGCAGACCGCGTGAGACGACGCTTCATCCAGTCCCAAACATGCTCAATGGGGGACAGATCCGGAGATCTTGCTGGCCAGAGTAGTTGACTTACACCTTCTAGAGCACGTTGGGTGGCGCGGGATACATGCGGACGTGCATTGTCCTGTTGGAACAGCAAGTTCCCTTGCCGGTCTAGGAATGGTAGAACGATGGGTTCGATGACGGTTTGGGTGTACCGTGCACTATTCAGTGCCCCTCGACGATCACCAGTGGTGTACGGCCAGTGTAGGAGATCGCTCCCCACACCATGATGCCGGGTGTTGGCCCTGTGTGCCTCGGTCGTATGCAGTCCTGATTGTGGCGCTCACCTGCACGGCGCCAAACACGCATACGACCATCATTGGCACCAAGGCAGAAGCGACTCTCATCGCTGAAGATGACACGTCTCCATTCGTCCCTCCATTCACGCCTATCGCGACACCACTGGAGGCGGGCTGCACGATGTTGGGGCGTGAGCGGAAGACGGCCTAACGGTGTGCGGGACCGTAGCCCAGCTTCATGGAGACGGTTGCGAATGGTCCTCGCCGATACCCCAGGAGCAACAGTGTCCCTAATTTGCTGGGAAGTGGCGGTGCGGTCCCCTACGGCACTGCGTAGGATCCTACGGTCTTGGCGTGCATCCGTGCGTCGCTGCGGTCCGGTCCCAGGTCGACGGGCACGTGCACCTTCCGCCGACCACTGGCGACAACATCGATGTACTGTGGAGACCTCACGCCCCACGTGTTGAGCAATTCGGCGGTACGTCCACCCGGCCTCCCGCATGCCCACTATACGCTCTCGCTCAAAGTCCGTCAACTGCACATACGGTTCACGTCCACGCTGTCGCGGCATGCTACCAGTGTTAAAGACTGCGATGGAGCTCCGTATGCCACGGCAAACTGGCTGACACTGACGGCGGCGGTGCACAAATGCTGCGCAGCTAGCGCCATTCGACGGCCAACACCGCGGTTCCTGGTGGTTCCTGGTGTGTCCGCTGTGCCGTGCGTGTGATCATTGCCTGTACAGCCCTCTCGCAGTGTCCGGAGCAAGTATGGTGGGTCTGACACACCGGTGTCAATGTGTTCTTTTTTCCATTTCCAGGAGTGTATTTTAGATCTTTATATCCCCTACATTGCACGTTAGAGATTTTTTTTTACTCCCGAGTGTGTTGGCTAACCTTGGACTGCAACGGTCGGTATTCTTTTGTTTCTGCTGTTCGTAAACAACACGCCTTCAAACACGCGGTTAGTTTTGTTCAAGTGGGATTGCGAGTAGTTGTTACAGAAAACTTACGGGCACACTATGGGCAGGCAATTAGGAGAAATAAAGAAAATCTGGAGCAATGAAGAGAGATGTCTGGGCCTTATTCTTCCATAAGTCTTCTACTGATGATAAGCCATGTCATGGATTGTGTCCATCAGGAGAAAATTCGTGGTGCAAATACAATAGGACTCAGGCAACTGGAGAATCTTATTCTCACTAGCATTCTCTTCCTGCTGCAGTTATTGCAGCAGTTAGGCCTATTTTCAGAGACTTGGCTCATCCTGACCTTCTAAGGAAATTTCTGTATGGGCAGACAAAGAACCCAAACGAATGTTTCAACAGCATAATTTGGAACCGCCTTCCTAAAACTGTATTTGTAGGCATGCATACAGTGAAACTAGGATATCATGATGCTGTTATTACATTCAATTGCGGTAATATTGGCAAGTGTTGGGTACTAAAATAGCTGGGAATTAATCCTGGTGAAAATGTGATCACTGGGCTGCAACATAGCGACAAAATGAGGATAGCCGATGCAGACAGATCTGCATCCAATACGGCTAAGAAAGCAAGACAAACTTCCAGGAAGATGAAAAAGAAGCTAGAACACCTGCTAGAGGCCAAAGAAGGGCCATCATATGCAGCAGGACAGTTGTAATTAACTGTAAGTAACAAATTTCAAAAGTTTTTTCTTTAAAGTTAATTTCCCGCAAACTAAAATTTTCAATACATATGCCCCTTTATCTTACAAATTCTGAAGGTGGGAGGGGTAAAATACAGGGACCGAAAGGCTATTTACAATTTTTACAGAAAGCAGATGGCAGTTATAAGAGTCGAGGGACATGAAAGGGAATCAGTGGTTGGGAAGGGTGTGAGACAGGGTTGTAGCCTCTCCCCGAAGCTATTCAATCTGTATATTGAGCAAGCAGTAAAGGAAACAAAAGAAAAGTTCGGAGTAGGTATTAAGATCCATGGAGAAGAAATAAAAACTTTGAGGTTCACCAATGACATTGTAAATCTGTCAGAGACAGCAAAGGACTTGGAAGAGCAGTTGAACGGAACGGACAGTGTCTTGAAAGGAGGGTATAAGATGAACATCAACAAAAGCAAAACGAGGATAATGGAATGTAGTCGAATTAAGTCGGGTGATGCTGAGGGAATTAGATTAGGAAATGAGACACACAAAGTAGTAAAGGTGTTTTGCTATTTGGGGAGCAAAATAACTGATGATGGTCGAAGTAGAGAGGATATAAAATGTAGACTGGCAATGGCAAGGAAAGCGTTTCTGAAGAAGAGAAATTTGTTAACGTCGAGTATAGATTTAAGTGTCAGGAAGTCGTTTCTGAAAGTATTTGTATGGAGTGTAGCCATGTATGGAAGTGAAACGGGGACGATAAATAGTATAGACAAAAAGAGAATAGGTTTCCAAATGTGGTGCTACAGAAGAATGCTGAAGATTAGATGGATAAATCAGATAATTAATGATGAAGTATTGAATAAAATTGGGAAGGAGTTTGTGGCACAACTTGACTAGAAGAAGGGATCGACTGGTAGGACACGTTCTGAGGCATCAAGGGATCACCGATTTAGTACTGTAGGGCAGCGTGGAGGGTAAAAATCGTACAGGGAGACCAAGAGATGAATACACTAAGCAGATTCAGAAGGATGCAGGCTGCAGTAGGTACTGGGGGATGAAGAAGCTTGCACAGGATAGAGTAGCATGGAGAGCTGCATTAAACCAGTCTCAGGACTGAAGACCACAACAACAACATGCCCCTATATATCAGAAACTTAGCTAAGTGAATGAAATTTTCAGAGACTCTGTATAACATAAAAAGCCACCTCTGGTACTACATTCATTAATATTCCCCCATTGGGAAGGTCACAAAAAATATTTTCTGCAGAAAAAACTTAATATTTTTTGTTAATAAATTTAAAAAAGTATTTCTTAAAAACTATGAAATGGATAAAGTTGATTTTAGTACAGTTGACTCTATTAGCATCATGTAACTTACAGTAAAATATTGAGGTCCTGCATCAAATAGTTTTTTTTTCAGAAATGGATCAAATACTTGCCTAAATTAACATGGTTTAGATAGGCAGAGTGTGGTCGCCTTAACTGAATCTGTTTACGTTTGTGCAATTCTTGGTACTCTGGCACCAGAAAGAGGGCGGCGTGGCGTCCTGAAGCAGTCTAAAGGCCGGTTCCCACTAGGGCTGCCGCGCGTCAAAACTGCGCGTCAGCGGCGTGGTTGCCATGGAAATGGCGTCAGCGGCAAGGCGCGGCGGGCTCTGCATCGCGGTTTGACCATGTCGAACCGCTTCCGCTGCCGCGTGCCGCGCTCCAGGTGCGCGCCGCCAATCACAGAACGCGCTGAGCGTGACGTCAGGTACGGCAGCCTGGGCCACACGAACTTTCGCCGAACCGCTGGCGCGGACGCGGCGGCAGCTATGCAATACTTATCATCCGATTCCAAGGAAACTATTCGGTAGAAAAATTTGATTCTTGGGCATGTTACAGCCTGATGTCTTCTCTAGATAAAGGACCGAATTTCTTTTCGTTATTCGTCGTGGTTACTTGCTGTATCGCATTTACGTAAACCTTTACACGAAATTTGAATGAGTGTGCAGAGGTAAAAACGCATTGCGTGGACTTTGCGTACAGTTCATTTTAGGTAATACATTATTGCGAATGAAATTTAGTTAACATATCGAAATTGTTTTTAAAGCTGAGAGCAGAACGATAGCTATCACCGTTCTCGAGATATTGAATGATATGTCGGCGGACGGGTTGTGCGGTGACCGCGCGCGGGTCGCTCGCGACGCGACCGATACTTCGTCCTGCTCGTCGTAAACCATGTGGTTGTATCAACTGCAAATTTCGTAAACGGTTCAAGAAATCGAAACGTGTTTTTTTGCAAACGATAACTTGTAAAAACTCATGTATTTCGTCGCATGATAAATATCCAAAATCTGTTTAACTACCAAGATATGAAAGAAACTACAGTTTTTTCAGAAGGGATAGATGAATTTTTTTAAACAGCATTTAATAGCGTGTGTAATGAGAAGTTAAACCGAGACTAATTTGCTGGTATGTCATAAGATGTAATTTGCTAATTATCTACAACTATTGATTATTTCCTTTGGAAGTAACTAACGTTTTTTTCTTTATCCAGTGTACTTTATTGGTTCAAGACACGTTTAGCCTTTTACTTTAAGGCATCTTCGGTGGAATCTAGAATGATTCAGTTTTGTTTTGATATGTGATACTTGCAGATTATAAAACAGTTCACATCTTTTTTTATGTGAATAACTGATTACTCTGAACGGAATGGACAGTGTCTTGAAAGGAGGATATAAGATGAACATCAACAAAAGCAAATCGAGGATAATGGAATGTAGTCGAATTAAGTCAGGTGATGCTAATGGAATTAGATTAGGAAATGAGACACTTAAGGTAGTAAAGGAGTTTTGCTATTTGGGGAGCAAAATAACTGACGATGGTCGAAGTAGAGAGGATATAAAAGTAGACTGGCAATGGCAAGGAAAGCGTTTCTGACGAAGAAAAATTTGTTAACATCGAGTATAGATTTAAATGTCAGGAAGTCGTTTCTGAAAGTACTTGTATGGAGTGTAGCCATGTATGGAAGTGAAACGGGGACGATAAATAGTTTAGACAAGAAGAGAATAGAAGCTTTCTAAATGTGGTGCTACAGAAGAATGCTGAAGATTAGATGGGTAGATCACATAACTAATGAGGAGATATCGAATAGAATTGGGGGGAAGAGAAGTTTGTGGGACAACTTGACTAGAAGAAGGGATCGGTTGGTAGGACATGTTCTGAGACATCGAGGGATCACCAATTTAGTATTGGCAGCGTGGAGGGTAAAACTCGTAGAGGGAGACCAAGAGATGAATACACTAAGCAGATTCAGAAGGATGTAGGCTGCAGTACGTACTGGGAGATGAAGAAGCTTGCACAGGATGGAGTAGCATGGAGAGCTGCATCAAACCAGTCTCAGGACTGAAGACCACAACAACAACAACAACTGATTACTTACAGTGAATCGAGTTTTTGGCGGACATCTGCGTTTCCCCTCACTGGTCACATGCTGGAGGTTGAACTAAAACTTAGATTATGGAACATACGCACATTTTCATGTTTGCTCTTTTTTCTTCTGTCACTAGCTGTAGACATTTTACCGAAAACACTGATTTGAAGTCATAACTACAGTGTGTTCACCTTATGTCCCTTCCTGTTTGGTTTGTTTATGTGCATGTTGCCAATCTAAAGAATTATATGCTGAAAACTAATGTTTGTTTATTTCTGTCCTCCTTATATCTTTATGTGTGTGTGTGGCTAGCCAGTGATAGTTATAGAAAGTTGAAAGAGAATGCAGTAGTTGTCAGACAGTGGTTGAAAGATTTGGTGTTCAGCTGATTTCAGTTTTGGTTTAAATGTTTTGTGGAGAAGTGCATGGAATAGTAAATTCACTGCTTACATTAATCGATAAAATAGCAGAACAGCATTTCAACAGATGATTATTACCAGAATACTATCACCCAACCCCTTTGTCCTCACTCTTTGACGCCTCATAATATGTCATGTCAACTTACCCCTTCTTGTAGTCAAATTTGTGCTCTATTTAATTCCGTTCCTTTTCTTTAGTTACACGATCCTCATATCTAATCTTCAGCATTCTTATTGATCACCACGTTTTGAAAGCGTCCATTGTCTTCTTGACAGAACTGTTCATAGCCCACGTTTCACTTACATACAAGGCTGCACTCCACACAAATACCTTTGTAAAATTGTACCCAAATATTAGAATTTATATTCGATGTGAACAAATTTTCATTTTCAGAACGCTTTTGTTGCTATTCACAGTCTTCATTTTATATCCTCTCTACTTCTGCCTTCTCAATTACTGCTTCCCTTGCAAGTCATTGAAGTCTTAGAAATGCAGTTTGGTTTCTGTACAAGTTGTAGATAATCTTGTGGCCCTATGTTTTAGAGTTTCAAAGAATGTTTTAATTAAGATTGTCAAAATCTTTCTCTAAACATGCAAATGCTATAAACACAGTTTCGCAGTTCTTCAGTGTGTCTACTTAACTAAGTGGTAGGATCAGTATTGCCTTGCGTGTTCAGACATTTCACAGGAATCTAACATTGTGCTTATGTTAGTTTGTACAACCCCTCCCCCTCTCCTCTCTCCATATTCCTTCCACTTTCTAGCCTTCTCTTATTTGCTTAGTTCTGGCTTGCCAGATGAGTCCTTGACACTTGCTTCTCCTTTGAGCAAAGTTTTCTTTGTTCTTTCTCATTTTCATTCCCCTGTTTTCCAAGTGCAAAATCTAGTTGCAATTTTGGACTTTCTGTCAACGTCATGTTTAGACATTTCTATTTCCCATGGCCTACTTTATTTGCTGCATTTTTATATATTTCCCTCGTGTCAAATTTAATATATCACGTTTTATCTAACGATTTCTACTGTACCTTCTTTTCGTTCACATACTCTGCTGCATTCACCACTTTTTCTCTCAAAGATATCCATTCGTATTCTAGCGGATTCCTTTCTCTGTTTCAGTCAGTCGTTGCATTACGGTAACTTTAAGATTATCGAAAAACTGTGGGTCTTGACTTATTCAAGTTCCATTTCCTTAATTGGCTACCGTTTACTGTCTCTTTAGCTGTAAACCGCAGCTCATAACCAATAAATTATTGTAGGTTTGCCTCTGCACCAGGAAATATCTTACAATTTAAAATCTGGTTTCGAAAACTTTGTTCCAAGTATGTATTATTCTTTCATGATTCTTAAGCAAGGTGCTGGCGATGATTACATTATGCTCTGTGCGAAATTCTATCAGGTGGCTTCCACTTTCATCCCTTCCCCCAAGGCTTTGTGTTTTTAGTGTTTTCCTGTACCTGCTACCGTATCACACTTTAAATTTTTGTCTCGCTTAACTATCTGAATAATCTCTTTTATCGTACATTGTTTCAATGTGTTAGGAGATAGTGAACATTCATGAACGGTAGTCATGAAATCTGTTTATGTTGAAATGAGAAAACATGAATAATGAAATATGTAAAAGAGTACATTGTACAGAAAATGAAAAATTTGTGTGTCTTCACCCAACTTCGTCTTTCCTTCATGTAGGTGTAAGATATAGTTATTCAAACACACCGGTCGTTTCGGTGGTTCCCACCCCGCACCACAGTGGCTGTCCGTCGTTGGCTACCGCTAGCGTCTGCCGCTTCCAGATGGGAATGCCAATTCCGCGAGCCGCCGCGTCAAAGCGGAAAACGCTTGCCGCTGCCGTTGCCGCACCACGCGCTGCCACGCTCTAGTGGGAACCGGCCTTAAGGCGGCGGCTGCTGTGGCGTACCGTACCTTGAGTCTGCCGGTCTCGAGGATGACGAGGCAGTAGTCGATGCGGCCGGCGGCCAGGAAGAGCATGGCGTCGGCGCGCCGCGTGCGGAAGCGCATCTCCAGCTCGGTGGTGCTGCGAGCGTCCTGGAGCGGCACCGCGATGTAGCTCGCCCCGTAGAAGGACGCTGCAACAGCAGGGCAGCCAGGCCGGCGTCAGCCACCGCACAACACGCACCGCCCCCTCCTCTCTCTCTCTCTCCATGCATCACCTTTCTAAGCTCCTAACAGCAAGATAGGCTGATTTAGTGAACAGTAGGAAAATGTGCTGCGTTCTCTTATTGGTAGGTGTGGGCAGTTCCCGTCACTTACATAGTGGAGACAGGAAGCATTTCTTTATTTACAACAGTTTCATATAGATCTATGCTATTACTCTACAATTCACAATTCCATCCACTCTCGAACAGCGCGCAGGAAAACCAAACACTTGATCTTTCTGTGTGAGCTCGGTTTTCTGTTATTTTATGATGATCATTCCTTCCTCCGTAGATGAGCGCAAAAAAAAAAAAAAAAAAAAAAAATTCACACTCTGAGGAGAAAGTTGGTGACTGAAATTTCACGAGAAGATCCTGCCGCAACGAAAAGCGCTTTTGTTTTAAAGATTGGCACGCCAATCCGCATATCATACCCGTGGCACTCTCTTTCTTGTTTCGCGATAATAAAAAATAAGCGATACTTCTATGAACTTTTCCCACGTCTTCCGCGCCGCCCTGCGCCGCGCGAGACATCTGAGATTTTGTACTCTCGCTAAGGTAAGTTATTTACAATTTAATAAGTTAGTTTAATGAAAATGATGAATCACAGGTAGCAAATGCGTTTAATAATCATTTCTTTAAAATAGCAGAAAACATCGGGACAAACAATTCAAGAGCCAAATCCCAGCGGAATGTAGAAAATGCAGCTTTCATATAATTCAGTCATACCAACTTGTGAAACTAAGAAAATTACATGTTCTTTGAAAAATAAAAGCTCATCTGGTTTTTTTGGTGTTTCCAATAGAATACTAAAAATCTGTTCCAGTGGAATAAGCCCAGTAATGAATGTATCACTAACTTAAGACATTTTTCAGAGAGACTGAAATATGCTGGTATTAAACCTGTATTTAAGAAACGTGATATGAGAAATGTCAAAATACTAACCTGTTTTACTGCTGACATCACTCTAAAATTTTTGAGAAGATGATGTATTCCAGAATAGTACATCGCCTTAGCAACAACTGTATCCCTAGCAAATCACAGTTTGGGTTTCAGGCGGCTTGCTCTACTGAGAATGTTATTTATACGTTCATTCACCAGATGTTAGAAGCATTGAATTATAAAATAGGGTGGACTGACATTTTCTGCGGTTTCTCTAAGGCATTTGACTGTGAGAATCATAGTGTGGTCCTAAAAAATTGACGTTTTATGGGACTGATGGTACAGCCAACCAATGGGTAATGTCACATTTGACCAAGAGCATGCAGAAAGATGTACTTAGTAATTCAAGCAATATAGTCCAAGCACATAATTCCGACTGGGGAGAAATCACAAATAGGGTTCTCCAAGGTTCAGTCTTAGGCCCACTACTGTTCCTCATATAATGAGCGATTTTCCGTCTAGTGTACAACAAGCAGCATTAATTCTCTTTGCTGATGACACTAGTATTGTAATAAACCCAGGCATATGTACAGACACAGAAGAAATGGTAAACCAAACTCTTAACAGTATCATTGACTGGTTTTCTGCGAATGGTCTTATCCTCAATCTTAAAAATACACATTTTCCGTTCTATACATCATGAGCTACTACATCAATGGTACATGTAACACATGGTGAGGAACTAATAAATAGGGCGGAAAATCTATCTTTTGGGTCCATATTGATGGGAACTTCAACTTAAATAAAACACATTTTACAACACCTAATACAGTCACATGCGCGCTTAGAATCATTGTAAGTCTTCAGGAGAGACAAACCAGTAATTTGATATAATTACGTATTTTCATTCAACAATGTCATGTGGAATAATGCTTTGGGGTAACTCATCTTTAAGAAAGAAATCCCTTATTGCGCAAAAACGTGCTGTAAGAATAATATGTGGTGCTCACCCACTATCACCTTGTAGGCATCTATTTAAGGATTTGGGCATTCTGACTACTGCTTCACAGTATATTTCTTCCCTCTTAAAGTTTATTGTGAATAACCCACTACAGTCCAAAAGGTGAAATGAAGTACATAATTACAATACCAGAAGGAAAAATGAAATTCATTTCTCCACATTAAGCTTGTCTTTAGCACAAAAGGGCAGCACAATGCTGCAACAAAAATTTTTGACCACTTACTCAGTGCTGTGAAGCGTCTCACACACAGCAAAGTAAAATGTCGTAACAAACTGAGAAAGTTTCTCCTCGACAGCTCCTACTATCTCGAAAAAGAATGCCTATTACTGTGATCTGTAAAAGGTGGTAGGTAGGAATTACTAACTCACATCTGTTTTAGTTTTCACTCAGAAATGTTCAGAATGAAACCGATTGCACAAATTAATTTGCGATTTGAATGTAAAATGACTCTGAGCATCATTACGATTTACCTTGTAAAATGATCCATACAACATTTAACTATCTGATGTTGATCCCATACCACTCAGCAGTACTTCACAAAAGAAAGGACAAGCGTAGTGTAGGCAGTCTATTTTGCAGACCTGTTGCATTTTCTAAGCATTCAACCAATAAATCGCGGTCTCTGGTTTGCTCTCGCCACAACATTACCTGCATGATCGTTCTGATTTAGGTTATTCGTAATTTTAATCACTAAGTATTTAGTGGAAGTTACAGCCTTTGGATTTGTGTGTTTTACCCTGTAACCGAAATTTAGCGGATTCGTTCTAGTACTCCTGTAGACGACTTCACACTTTTCATAATTTCCACTTTTTGCGCGATACAGATATTTTGCTATATCATTTTGCAATTGGTTTTGATCTCTGATGACTTCAGAATACGGTAAATGACAGCACCATCTGCGAACAATGTAACTGAGTTGCTCAAATCGTCTCCTAAATCCTGTATGTATATCAGGAACAGCACAAGGCCTATAACACTTCCTTGTGGAGAGCCAGATATTACTTCTGTTTTACTCGAGGCCTTTCCGTCAGTTATTACTAGCTGCCACTTTCCTGACGGGACATCACAAATCCAGTAGCACAACTGAAACGATACACCACACACTCCATAGGAACGCAATATGGATTACAAGTTTCTTGTTAGGAATGTGTCAAAAGCCTTCTGGAAATCTACAAATATGGATCCAGTTGGAGATACCCTGTCGATAGCTCATTACTTTATGAGAATAATGAGCCAGTTGTGTTTCTCAAGAATAAAATTTTCTGAACCCGTCTTGACTGTATGTCAATAAATCGATTTCTTCGAGGTAACTTACAATGTTCTAACATAGTATCTCGTATGTTTCAAAATCCTACTGCAAACCGACGTTAGCGATGTGGGTCTATTTTCTCTTTTGTGTATTGGTATGACATGTGAAGCTTTCCAGTTACATACTATAGGGATCACGCGGTATACAGCTAAGGGAGGCATAACCAAAATTCTGGTACGTATTGACGTTTCGGACTCTTGTTTTCATTAGCGGGACTTCACATGTACCAAAAATATATTAAAATAGGTTCGACACCATCCCGAAACATCATATTTTAGTAGTGATGACGTGGCAGCCTGAAACGGAACGATCGCCGGAGAAGTTAAGGCTACAGCAAAGTTCCAAACATAACGGCAAGCAAAAGTGTTTTCTTAGTCAAAGGAAGAATCCGTAACGTCCATAAATCCAAGTTCTCTGGATATGCCTCCCTTAGTTGTACGTTACTTGATAAAATACACGTATCAATTTTGTAATGAAATACATATAGATTTTGAGATTAAATACCCACTTGATCTTTGCAACAGCATACGAGGTGCGACAGTAAAGTAATGAGACTGATGTGGAAAAAAAAGTTGCTTACCGTTTTCCTCAAGTTTAGTGTTGTCTCCTTCAAAGTAGTACCCTTCTGATTGCAAACACTTTTTCCAGCGTTTCTGCCACTGATGATACCATTTCTGGATCTCATCTTCTGTAATATCCTCCAAGACCCTCGTCATAGCTTTTTGGACATCTTGTGTTGCTTGAAAATGGTGTCCCTTGACCGACGTCTTGACTCTTGGAAACAGAAAGAAGTCGCACGGAGCGATATCTGGTGAATACGGAGGCTGTGGTAGTAATGAAATTTGTTTTGAGGTTAAAAATTGCTACACTAACAGAGCAGTATGGGATGGCGCATTATCGTGATGCAGAATCCAATTATCAGCAATGTTGGCATGGACACGAAGAACTCATTTACAAAGTCTTTCTAAAATTTCTTTGTAGTAATATTGGTTAACTGTCCGTCCAGGAGGCACCTACTCTTTAAGGAAAATTTCCTTGGAATCAAAGTATCGCACAAGCATGCATTTCACTTTTGACTTTGACATGCGAGCTTTATTTGGTCAGGGTGATCCCTTTGCGCACCACTGCGAACTTTGGCGATATGTCTCTGGATCGCACTGAAAAAACCAACTTTCGTCACCAGTGATAACACTTCTCAACAATTTTGGATTGATTTCCGTTTGCTCTAACAGATCGGCTGCGACATTTTTCCGTGTTTCTCGCTGTTGTGGTGTGAGATTTTTGGGGGCCATTTTTGCACAGTTCTTTCTCATACCAAGATATTCAGTTATTATTAGACGAACCGTTTCTAGATTGATGTTCAGTTCTTCTCCAATCATTTTCATGGATAATCTTCGATCAGATTGTACGGGTTTACGCACCCTGGCCATGTTGACATCCGTCCGTGAGGTTGATGGTCGTCCACTGCGGTCTTCATCTTCAACATTCATACTACCTTTACTAAACATTTTAAGCCAACGAAAAACTTGATCTCTTGACATAATATCCTCTCCAAAAGCCTTCTGAAGTTGTCGTCGCTTTTTCACCCAATTTAATTCAAAAAGAAATGGCATACCTTTGCGCAATATTATGCAGTTCCGGTTCCGTGACAAGAGACACAAATACGTGTTAACTTATTACAGGGCAACTCACGACTGAGCAGTTGCATCGATGTGCCGTTTGGACTAGAAGCAGCTTATAGACCAAGGTCAAAGATATTGTGCCTACGCAAGCCTGCAGGGTTGCCACATCTTGCAAAGAAACTCTGTCTCATTGCTTTATTGTCGCAGCTCGTATTTCGGGTTCAAGGCATACTACACACTGATCTTGGAAAAAGCCAAGAAGGTATACAAGTCTTTGGAACTATGTGACCTTGATGTAAGCTTCTCGGCGTTCGTCCTGTTTCAGAGTGCCGCATCATTACTGTTTATACATGGTAGGTGTTCGGAGATGGTGGCGGGACTATTTTAATGTATTCTTTGTACATCTGAAGTCCCCCTCATGAAAGCTAAGCGTAGAGCTATTGTGCCAGCACATTCTGAATGGATGCTACTGGTTTACTACCAAAGTCTCATGACCAATTCCTGCAGGTGCGTTGGGAAAGGAGCGGGTTGGACATCTGACCCTAATTCGTCATTGGTGTGGAATACATTGCCGTGGAGAAACAAGCAGTTGCTACAACCAACGGCCCAGGGCGGTAATGAAGAGGCAGAGCTGTCTTGTGCTGGCGCAGCTGTCTCATGGGGCAATGCCACTAGAAAGGCGCGCCGTTGGCCTGCAGTGGCGTGGTGATGTCCGCCTGCGAAGTCTCACCCGTGTCCGTCTGGTAGCGTCTGGCGTCGGCGGACGCCCAGTGGAGCGGGATCTGGGGAGGGACTTAGTTCGACCATCGGTACATCGACATGGCGTCTGGAATATCAAGTATGTGGTCCTGTAGGATGGCGAATGGAGACGTCTGCTGACAGTTCGTGAATGAACAACGATGGCCTCAGGGCGGCTGCCTCCTTTGCACCATCGTCGATTCCGTAGCACTTGCCACCTGGACGATCGGAATTTATACACGCCAGGTCGGAACTGTTAATGAGCAGAGCCTCACGTCTCACTTACTCCACATGCAACAATCCCGCCGAAGCGTTCCAAGTTTCGGTAACATCGTTTGCTCATTGACCAAGCAGTTTTGACCGCGTACCGAGACAGGCGTGATGGCAAAATGCTCCACTAGCTGATTACTGGAACCAGTATGATCATGGCAACGAGCAATTGTACAGGCCCGTGCCACTACAATATTCGTAATCATAATAAGTGCTCACAGTTTGTACACATTATTCATAAATGTAAAGATGCCATCACCATTAGCTCGGTTTCAACAAAAAGTTGGTGGCAGTAGGCTACCAGCTCTGGAGTAGCTACGCTGCCTGTTACGGAGGAGGGCGTAATACGCAGCCTTTATCATGGTCTAGCTTGGTATTTTTCATGTACACGAATCAATGCTATAGGCAAGTTCTTTTAAACACAATTACAAGGATATTAAGAGAATATTCGACCGCATCCGGTGACGCACTATATGCAAGGAAAACGGGTGAAATCAATCTTTTGATGGCTGTTTGTTGAAACAGATTAGATAATGTTCCGTTCAAGAATGTCTGTGAAATACTCAGAGAAATAAATAGTATAAATAAAATACATTCCATTTCTCTATTCCTACATTATAGTAGGAATAGAGAAATGGTAATTCAAGTTAGTGGTAAATATAGTTTACGACACTACGAATAAAACTTTCTGGCTGCTTGGCAGCGTTACTTTGAAACGGTCAAAACAACTACAAAATTTACACTTCGACAATTTTTAGAGTTGATTATACTGTTTCAAAGAGTGGCAAAAGGCGATTTGCTAGCTGTTTTGACTGTTTCAAAATGACGCGGCAGACTTATGCCGGCTACCACGATTTCTTCTACTTATCATTTTCTTCATCTCCAAGTAATACTTACCGAGCGAGGTGGCGCAGTGGTTAGTTAGCACACTGGGCTCGCATTCAAGAGGACAACGGGTCAAATCCGCGTCCGACGATCCTGATTTAGGTTTTCCATGATTTCCCTAAATCGCTTCAGCAAGTGCTGGGCCGGTTCCTGTGAAAGGGCACGGCCGATTTCCTTGCTCTTTCTTCACTAATCCGGGCTTGTGCTCCGTTTTTAATGACCTCGTTGCTGACGGGATGTTAAACACTAATCTCCCCCTCCTCCAAGAAATACTTACACTTAACGCCCTAAATTGTTTGTTGCATAAACATCTGCCTTTTTCAGATTCCCCCAAGACTAGAAACGTTAACCTATCTTTACACCAACCCCATTGTCTCTTTCTCTAGACAGCGTTTTTCATATCTTCTGTTCGTCAATGATTTTGTGGAGAATCTTTGTTATGTGCTCTTAGTTTTCAGCATCTTTCTGAAGCATCACATCTCAGATGATTCTGTTCTCTTGTTCCAGTTTTCACACATAAAATGGGTCTTTCAAGAAACCGAATCAGTGACTTCTACAAAACGAAGAAATATTTTTTAATCTCCTTCGTCAGATGCCGTCTATCAGTATAGAAAACATTTTCCTTTTCTTTCCTACAAGAAAGAATAGCTGAGTAAAATGAACATAACACTTCGATTAATAAACGGAAGGTCGACTACTGTGTTTTCGAGGAGAAAGTCTGCTTGGCCGTGGTGAGACACAGAGAACTATCAGAAAACTGATGACCCTCATGTAGCCTTTACTGAGAGAACAGAATGGCAAAAACCACTAAGCCAGCAATGAAGTGTATACGGGCTCTCTAAATGAACGAATCTAAAAAGGAGAAGAAAAAGAAGGTGATAATGGTGGTGATGATGAAGAAGTTTGTGAGAAGGTTGTAGGCAATTTCTAGTGTAGCCTAGTTCCAGTAATTTCTGTCGACATTTAATGTGGTGTTAAGACAAATGGTTATACCGCATGAGAGTAGTGCGTGAAGAGGACTCATTCGTATCCGTAATTTAGCGTAATCTCTACAGGCTCCGTGCCACACAAAAGGCCGTCGCCCGTGGCTTCCCTCTGCCTGGATTTAACGCAGGAACGCGCTGCTGCCTTAGTGCTGTCTAGAGCGGAAATCTAGATTAGTCGCAATAGTCCGCGAACGTGTAGCAGCTTTACTCAAGCAAACACCTCCACTCGTAACTCAGCTGCGAGGCTCTATTTACTGAGTGTATGAAGTGCAGCAGGAAGGCCTCTGAAAGGGAACCCTTTCCTTTCCTTTCCTTTCCTCTCTCTCTCTCTCTCTCTCTCTCTGCTCGAACAAACGTCGAGCACATACACACACACACACACACACACACACACACACACACACACAAGCACGCACGCGATTATGTTTCATGTAGCCGCCGGAAAGACACGTTCTTGCTGAAGAACACGTTCTTCTAGCATGCTCTTTCGCAAAATTAGTGGCCGAAGAGGAGAAAACTTACTCTACAAACAGTGATATGTTCACATTTTTGTTAACATTTACACCTACACAATTACTCTCCAGTTCACGCTTGCGTGCTTGGCAGGTTTCATTGAACCACTTTCAGGTTATTTTCACTTTCACACGCTTGGTTTTGATCTTCTGCTGATATTGCTGGACGCTAAACGACAGTATCAACTACAAACAATGTAATAGGACGCTCAGATTGTCAACTAAATCGTTTATATGTATACTACTGGCCATTAAAATTGCTACACCAAGAGGAAATGCAGATGATAAACGGTTATTCATTGGACAAATATATTATACTAGAACTGACATGTGATTACATTTTCATGCAATTTGGGTGCATAGATCCTGAGAAATCAGTACCCAGAACAACCACCTCTAGACGTAATGACGGCCTTAATACGCCTGGGCATTGAGTCAACAGAGCTTGGATGGCGTGTACAGGTACAGCTGCCTATGCAGCTTCAACACGATACCACAGTTCATCAAGAGTAGTGACTGGCGTATTGTGATGAGCCAGTTGCTCGACCACCATTGCCCAGACGTCTTCAATTGGTGAGAGATCTGGAGAATGTGCTGGCCAGGGCCGCAGTCGAACATTTTCTGTATCCAGTAAGGCCCGTACAAGACCTGAAACATGCGTTCGTGCATTATCCTGCTGAAATGTAGGGTTTCGCAGGGATCGAATGAAGGGTAGAGCCGCGGGTCGTAACACATCTGAAATGTAACGTCCACTGTTCAAACTGCCGTCAATGAGAACAAGAGGTGACCGAGACGTGGAACCAATGCACCCCAAACCATCACGCCGGGTGATACGCCAGTATGGCGATGACAAATACACGCTTCCAATGTGCGTTCACCGAAATGTCGCCAAACACGGATGCCACCATGATGATGCTGAGTACACCATCTCAGGCGCTCCTGTGATACGGCAAGGGTAACAGTAGCAATTGTCTCCGAGGTGATAGTCCATGCTACTGGAAACGTCGTCGAACTGTTCGTGCAGATGGTTGTTGTCTTGCAAACGTCCCCATCTGTTGCCTCAGGGATCAAGACGTGGCTGCACGATCCGTTACAGCCATGCAGATAAGATGCCTGCCATCTCGACTGCTAGTGATACAAGGCCGTTGGGATCCAGCACCGCATTGCGTATTACCCTCATGAACCCACCGAGTCCTTATTCTGCTAAGAGTTATTGGATCTCGACCAACGCGAGCGGCAATGTCGCGATACGATAAACCGCAATCGCTATAGGCTACAATCTGACGTTTATCAAAGTCGGAAACGTGATGGTACGCATTTCTCCTCATTACACGAGGCATCACAACAACGTTTCACCAGGCAACGCCGGTGAACTGCTGTTTGTGTATGAGAAATCGGTTTGAATCTTTCCTTATGTCAGCACGTTGTAAGTGTCGCCACCGGCGCCAACCTTGTGTGAATGCTCTGAAAAGCTAATCATTTGCATATATCAGCAATTTCTTCCTGTCCGTTAAATTTCGCGTCTGTAGGACGTCATCTTGGTGTAGGAATTTTAATGGCCAGTAGTGTATTAGGAACAGCAGAGGGTCTATAACATTTCCTTGGGGAACACCAAATATCTCGGTGACTTTCCTTCAGTTACAAAAAACTATGACCGCAATGAAAGGAAATCACGAGTCCAGTAGCACAACTGCGGCAATACTTCACATGCGTGCAATCTGATTAGAAGGTGCCCATGAAGAATGACTTTCTGGAAATACAGAAATATGAAAGCAATCCGAGATGTCCGGTTCATGGATCTCGTTAGTTCGTGAGAATAGAGAGCCAGTTGTGTTTCACAAGAAGGAAATTTTTTGAATCCATGTTGACTATACACCAGTGTATGGTTTCCTTCTGTGTATAACGTTTGACCGAGCGAGATGGCTCAGTGGTTAGCACACTGGACTCGAATTCTGGCGGACGACGGTTCAAACCCATGTCCAGCCATCCTGTTGTAGGTTTTCCGTGATTTCCCTAAATCGCTTTAGGCAAATGGCGTGGTGGTATCTTTGAAAGGGCACCGCCGACTTCCTTCCCAAATCCGATGGGACCGATGACCTTGCTGTTTGGTCCCTTCCCGCTATATCAACCAGCCAACCATAAAGTTCGAACACAGTATGTCTTCCAGAATTCTGCTGCAAATAGATTACAGTGAAATTGGTCTATAATTTAGGATACTACTTCTATTTGCTTTCTTGTATGTCTGTGTGATCTGTAACACTGTGCTGTCCTTAGGTGCAGATATTTGCCGTAGAGGGTAGCTGTATATAAGTGCTAAATATGGGGTTGTTACATCAAAATTGTCTGATAGGGATCTAACAGGTTTACGGTCTGGACCAGAAGAGTTGCCTTTGCTGACGTAAGCTGCTTCGCTTCGCCGAGGGAATCTACTTTTAAGTTACTTACGTTCGAAACTGCCTGATTCGAATTCTGTAATACAAAGGCCTTCTGCAAATGACGAGTTGTATAATTTTGACGGATAATGTATGAATATCGGAAGAAAGATACGGAAATGAAGCTTTAACTTATATTTTTAAGTCGTATTTAGGGACTTACTAATGTTCTGTTACAGCGATGACTTTGTCAGGCTACCGTTAAATTTAGCTTTTATTCTGTTTGTTTCAGTGCTCTTATAGATAATCCGTGAACAAAACCATAGCGTCACAAATGAATCTCCGAAGCATTTTGCGAGCTCTACAGAGACGAAACATTGTACCTCGAAATGATTACAGTCGCCTATAACTGCTCTTTGTAAAATTTTTGCTTGCAACTCGACTCTTAGCGTGGTATTCTGGGTACAGATATGACTGTTCTGTGATTCTGGGAGGGTAAAGCATAACAAGTGTTAGATCAGACTAGCAAAGCCTTAAATTTAAATTTCTTACACTGCCTGTCCAAAAAATTCCGAGACTGATTTTATTTCAGGGCGCACAAGCGACGTCAGCGCGGTGGTGACGGTGGCATTTTGAACTAACAACTGTAAACAGGAGATGTGTATTTGAGTAATCAGAGAGTTGGTAGTATTAAGTTGCGGACGTGTAACTGCAGTGTGTCATCAGCGAGGTTGTGTCAGAAATCGCAATGTAACAGTGTTCAAGAGGTTGTCCAGAATGTCTTGAAGAAGAGAAAAATACGTATAAAGTTCGACCTGCGTACCTTGGTTCCCCAACATAATGCAAAAGTCCGATATTTTTATCTAAAAAAAAAAATGATCACTGGCGACGTGCCTTGGTGTAATCATAACAAACCTACCACGTAACAACGAACTGCAGTAATTCACATGAAGGCTCAGGGCCTTGACGGTACATCCTACATTCAAGCCAATGTAAAGTGGCACTTGTCGGCCGGAGTGGCCGTGCGGTTCTAGGCGCTACAGTCTGGAACCGCGAGACCACTACGGTCGCAGGTTCGAATCCTGCTTCGGGCATGGATGTTTGTGATGTCCTTAGGTTACTTAGGTTTAAGTAGTTCTACGTTCTAGGGGACTGATGACCTCAGAAGTTGAGTCCCATAGTGCTCAGAGCCATTTGAACCATTTTTTTAAAGTGGCACTTGAACATTATCCCAACAAAGCGTTCTATGGGCAACCTGTACGTTGTCCGCAAGTGTGTGCTCGGGTGCGCGCCGCCTCTGTGTGAGTGTGTGTGTGTGTGTGTGTGTGTGTGTGTGTGTGTGTGAGTGTGTGTGTGTGAGAGAGAGAGAGAGAGAGAGAGAGAGAGAGAGAGAGAGAGAGAGAGAGAGAGAGAGAGAGGGAGAGAGAGAGAGAGAGAGGGGTGGGGATGGGGGAGTGAAGGCTGTGTAAAACACTTGAAGCTTAAAACCACCATCTTAATGCTTTTTTTTTTTACTAAAGCATCCTCGAAACTTTTTGGACGGACAGATAGTGTTTAGTACAAAGGAAGAAAAAGTCGTGTGGCATTCCTATCCGTAATTTACCGTAGTATCTATATATTGTTGCACATAGTTTGTCACGCTGTCTAGTCGATAAAGGTTGTCTTCCTCTGGAAATTGTGCCACCTTTCCAACCGGTGTACGAGAGTTGTGTCTTTCAGAATGTCAAATGAGTATAACGCTTGTAAGGGATGTATACAAATTGTGGTATTACGGTTATGTTATATGGTGGTGAGAGAAAGTAGAGGTGAAACCTAGTTCTGGCATAGCCTGCTGCTCTCTAGTAGCCCCAAAGTGACCATTGGGCTTAATACCACCATATGAGGGGTGGATGACATCTACAAAATCATATGTCTTCACTTCGTGAGACACAGCAGAGAAGCGTGAAATTCAATCAAGGGCCCTGGGGGAAGGTCTAGTAGCGAGAAACTTGTGAAACCCCAGTGTTATGAAAAGTAATCTGTGTCGCCGTTAACTATGAGACAGATATAAAATTGTAGCGGATGGCTGGGGCATGGAAAGCTACTTGGACCACAAAATAAAGTCTAAACCCTTGAAATGCATGGGACTAAGATGTATTAAAAAATGGTCACCCCATGTTGGAGGGAAAAAATGAAATTATCAAATAACTCAAGCACAAAGCATTTGTAACCAAATTGTTAGTCGCCCTATGGTTGCTCGTTAACAGAAAATTAAAAAATATCGATTGACTATACTTACCACTTGCATAAATGACCTAAGGCCTCATAATGAGTGCCTTTCACGCCGATGCCAAAAATAACTTAAAGATTTATTTTGCTGCGGTACAAGTGGTTAAAAAAAGTTACTGGTCAGACCAAAAAATAATTATTCTTAGCAACTGCACAAACGGCTTAAGGCCCAATGATAAACATCTACCCCGGGTTCCCGGGTTCGATTCCCGGCGGCGTCGGGGATTTTCTCTGCCTCGTGATGACTGGGCGTTGTGTGATGTCCTTAGGTTGGTTTAAGTAGTTCTAAGTTCTAGGGGACTGATGACCATAGATGTTAAGTCCCATAGTGCTCAGAGCCATTTGAAACATTTGATAAACATCTACCATGACAAAGTCATTTCAGGTAAAACAATTTTACAAGCAACTGTATTAATGAACGAGATTCCTCGGCCATACAGGCCAGTTTACCGGTAACACTGAACAAAATTTAGTGGACATAATTACACTACAACGATCCTCTAGAGCATATACGAAAGACATTGTTTTACGGAATTAATGGTCAGCGGGTTTTCAACGACTTTAAACTGCTGAAGGTGTTTCAGGATTAATAGAAATTAGTAACTATTTTGAAGGATCTTAAGCTTAAAACACAGAGAGCTTTACAGAACAATGGCCACCAAAAACATCAGGTTTGACGTACACTAAAGGCCGCCTCTAGACAGCAACGCTTAGATTTACTCATAAGCGACTTAGAAGAAATCAGTTGCTATAAATACAACTGACATGTAAAACACCAAAGCAAGGTTAGCGCTTAATTTCAGAGGTTACAGGAAAGCAAACAGCGGCAATAGCCGACCAAAAACACAGACTTCAACCTAGTCCAGCTGCAGAAACGGTAAATAAACAAATGACAAGATAATTGCTATACAGGTGGCTAGTTCGGAAAATGGTGACGAAAAGTAACGTGGACTAGATATAATCACCTTCCGAGCTGTCTTACCAAAATAGGTACTTTTTCACAGATGTAGCGGAACTTGAAAAATCGTTTAGTTAAAGCCGTCAGACCGACCAAAACATACAGTGAGGCCACTACTAAATGACGATTAAATGGTGGCTAATTTGTCCTCTGATACATATATATAAGCGGAATTAAACACTATTCTAACTAAATATGAACCAAAATAGCATAAAACAAGTTTGACAGCACTGAAAGTGTTAAACAGTAATTAAATACAAAACGCCGATGAATTAAGCCAACTGGGCAAGCATTAAACCCGTTAAACACTATTCCAATGAAATGTCAAATCCATCAATTAATTAAAAGATTGGTGAGCATTGAATACACACTATTTTCATAAAATTCACGGCAGTTCATGATATATCAGGCAAGTAGTTACAACATTAACAGCAGAATCGATAATGCCTACATTTGTCTAATCTAAATTCTTTGTTTATTTTTACTTAACGTGGCTTGTGTATCACCAGCCTCTTTGATATGACCACTGTGTAAATGTTTTATCCATTATTTATGACCATTTATGAAATTGTAATAAATCTATGAATGTTATTTCAAAAGTAATATACTGTAAGAGAAGGAAAATGTTAAAACTTTACTTGTAATACTAGGTCATGCATAGGTAAATCAGGTTTATAATCGTGTGTAACTTGGAGGGAAGTCTTCGAAAACGGAACGGGCTAGGCGGGAATAGAAATGGTGGATCGGGCAGGCGAACTGTAAGGCTCCTGAATGGTATGAATCAGGTATGAGCTGAAAGGGGGCGAGAAGACTGCAAGATTCTATAATATAGGTTAGGGTGTGGACAAAATTTGGCTTATGATTCACGACATACCTTGACTGGCTTTTTACTACGAAAACCTGAGGTTAAGAAGAGAATTTTCAGAGCTAGTTACACAGCAAGACTCACGGATACTTTTTCCGTCTTTTTTGAATAGCACAAGAGGCCAACATTGTCACCTGCTCCATCTCAAATTAACAGCTGTGTGCTTATAATTGCATGGACCAGTTATGTGGTTTCTCTTTCAATAGTAAATTTGTGTTCCGTATACTCTATGGTTGAGCCACAGTATTTTATCCTCAGTCGCGTTATCGCAATTGCTATGGTAATTCCGAGTATCCTATTTTACTGAACTGAAAAGCCATTATCTTCCTTAACAAAAGTTAATAAACTTTTTGGAGTTGTACAGTACCTAATTATTCAATGAGTATAAGATTTGAAATACTCTAAGTAATATTCTTAAAAGGACAGTTAAGGTTTCATGAAAGTGCAATTACTAACACAAGATTTAAAGTATTCAGTTTAAAGATTCCTCTTATCGAAGTAAAAGAGTTTATAAGTTCGTACGTTATTTATAATTTTATGTGTTACATAGTTAACGGTGTTTCTAATAATATGTTGTGACTAAAATATTCAACTTAGAGCTGAGTCTTCATAATCAACTCAAAAATAGTTAGTGGTCTTGAGAATGAACTGAAAACACAGGCAAGTGGTATTAGTAGCCTCAATAATCAAATGGAAACACAAAGTGTAAAGATCAGTCAACAGATCAAAACAGTAGACGAGAAAGAAGGAACTGCAATAAAAGACATGAAGTTGTAATAAATAGCAATGTGGCCACTATGCAGGGGCAGATCAATGATGTCAACGAAAGATTCTATTTATAAATCCAAGAAATGGTAGAATCTTTAGTAGTAACGGAAGTGGACGAAAGAGTTTTCTGTGTGAAAGCGGAAATTGTTGTCGAATGTAGAAATGAAATCTCACGTTTCGGAAACACAGTGGCTGATTCTGAGAGAGAAAAAAGCAAACAGATAAATATTTTCGAAAACAATTGCAATCAAGACACTTCACAAATTCAAGGCAAGATCTGAGACTTTGAAAAGAAAATAAGAGACAAGCCCTGTCGTGTCAGGGGTAGAATGTCTTATAATAAACTATTAGAGGGTAAAGAATACTTTGATCCTGCCGAAAGACATACTGGCTGGCACCCACTGGACTTCCTAAAATCCTGCGAAAGGGTTTTTCTTGAATATTTGACAGATCAGGAAAAAACTTAATGTAGTTATCAGTGCATCAGCAGATGATGCTAAGCGTTGTGGATTAAATTTTGAGAACTGATCAGATGACGTTTAATGAATTCAAACAGAAATTTACCAAGTAGTATTGGACAGAACAAAATCAAGATTGTTTATGGCGAGAATTCATAATGGTCAGATTCTATGACAGGAAGGGCCGAAGCTCCACGAGTTATTTCTGCGAGTCGTGGTACCCAAAACCGACACACTTACGAAGTAGACTACCGGATTCAGAGATAATTTGGGAGCTATGGAAAAGCTGCCAGAGGATTCGAAGAGATACGTAGGAAACGATCATAAAGCCTTTCCTGCGTTTCTAGAAAGAGTAGAGGATGAAGATCATTGGCGAAGTAATCGTGATTATCGCCAGAATAACAACAATAGGGGTAATCACAATGACAACAAAGAAAGTGATAGCGACAGGTATCGTTTTAATAAGGTTCAATGACCTAGGGGTAGAGGTCTAGGTACTTGAGCCACTCACGCTAGAGGAATTGCACCGCAACATTTCCAAGACAGCAACCACTCGGAAAACTGAAGACCATGCATGTATCTTGCAGCCAAACTAACACGGATAGAATTTCAAGGCCGAAACGTACTAAACAATACCAGCGTAGACGAAATGAATTTAATATACGAGAGAGCGACTGCGAAACAACAGAAGCCGCTGCAAGCGAATCGAAAGATGTGCTCAGGAATGGGTCACGGCAGGCAGGCGACGAAACATATACTTGCTAGCGGACATAGCGCCCGACAGTAACGAATAAATCTAACCGGTCAGCTGTCTGTGTGGAAATTGCAGTTACAGCAATAAGACAAAATGAGGGCGACACAGCAGAAAGCAATTAAACCACTTCCGCGGCGAATGACACTGGGGCAAGAGGAAACGTGAACATGTCCGTAGGTGAGGAAGGAGGCGTCAACGACAGTTTAAACAACGATAAAATTTGCAAAAATTTGTTGTCAGGGATCACAAGCTGGTGTGAACAGATCGATGATCCGTACCAAGATCTAAAGAAGAGCGAGTGGGAAGATTTCAAAAGAAATTATGCCACCATAACGTTAGATAGTACCGAGAGGAGACAAAGGACCATGAGAACAGGACGTGGCCAGATTCCAAGGAGGAAATGGAAGTATTTAGCGCCACGAAAGTTCGATAGCAGCAGTTAGTAAAGCGGTGGTAGACAGTGACGAAATGGGCGCAGAGCAACGCACATGAGCTATCAATAATTCTGGGATTAATGCGTCCGCAACAAAGAGAACGGTAGAAGATGAAACCTTCAGCTTTGCCGACGAATCAGTCCTGGCTAACGAATCGCCAGCAGGACAAACTGTTGTCAGTAGGCCGGGAGAAGTAGGTACAGACGATTGTTTACGAGTTACTGAAGTTCACGAAGACACACAAAGTACGAAGTAAGGGTAGACGTTATTACAACTGATGAAAATGACAGCTGAGACGAAGAGCCTGTTGAGAACTTGTAACATTAGGAGAAAACAGTGACCGTAAGTATACAGGGTGGTCCATTGATCGTGACCGGGCCAAATATCTCAAGAAATAAGCATCAAACGAAGAAACTACAAAGAACGAAACTTGTCTAGCTTGAAGGGGGAAACCAGATGGCGCTATGGTTAGCCCGCTAGATGGCGCTGCCATAGGTCAAACGGATATCAACTGCGTTTTTTTAAAAATAGGAACCCCCATTTTTATTACATATTCGTGTAGTACGTAAAGAAATATGAATGTTTAAGCTGGACAACTTTTTTCGCTTTGTGATTGATGGCGCCGTAATAGTCACAAACGTATATGTACGTGGTATCACGTAACATTCCGCAAGTGCGGACGGTATTTGCTTCGTGTTACATTACCCGTGTTAAAATGGACCGTTTACCAACTGCGGAAAAGGTCGATATCTTCAGCGGTATTTTTGAAAATGAAAGAAATTAAAAAGTTAATATTTCCTTTAAGGCAAAATAAACGAACAACTTAAAAATTCTAATAAACAATGTAAGTACCGAACAAAATTCAAATAATATTTATGTAAAAGTTTGTATCACATGTTCTCTTTTGTATTTGTGCATTATGTGTTCTCTTACATATATGTGTTATTTTCATATTGGTGTACATACTGTTATGCAGTGCTCTATGTAACACAAAATTTCTTCTCCACAGTCAAATGTTATATAAAATGTAACTAATGTGCTGTTATGTGGAAGAAGTGAAATGATATTCTTTGTCTTTGTATTGCTGTTTATGTAAAGTGAATGTTGTTGTGATGTGTGAAGTTTTTTCTTCGTCCAACGTTGTTTGAAGTGTTATGGATGTTGTACCGCTGTATCCCTAACAGCAAAAATCACTGAAACATGGGCATGTGTAACAATATTATCAACAATGCCTATATTTGTCTCATGTAAATTCTTTGTTTGTTTTTACTTAACGTGACTTCTGCCTCACTAAGCTCTTTAATGTGGTCTCTCTGTAAATGTTTCATTCGTTATTTACGACCATTTATGTAATCGCGATTAATCTATGAACGTAATTTCAAAAGTAATGTACTGTAAGGGAATTAAAATGTTAAAACTTTACTTGTAACACTGGCTCGCAGGTAGGGAAAGTAGCTTTGTAATCACGTAAAACTTGGAGGGAAGTCCCTCCGCAAAGGAACTGGCTGGGCGGATGTAGAAAAAGTGGATCTAGAGGGCGAACTGCAAGGCTCCTGTGGGGCTTGACTCAGTTGGTGGCTAGCAGACAAAGCGCGCGCATCTTATGACCTGAAAAGGGCGAGAAGAACTGCAAGATTCTATAACACATTCTAGAATGTGGACATAATTTGGCTTATTATTCATGGTAACTTTGACTGGCTTTGTACTACGAAAATCAGAGGCTAAGAAGAGAATTTTCGGATATAGTTACAGAGCAAGACCCATGGATACTTTTTCCTCTTTTTTTGAATAGCACAGGAGACCGACATTGCCACCTGCTTCATCTGAAATTAATGGAATTTCAGTATTGCGTAAAGTTTAATCCAATAGTATCAAGTAAAGTTCAGTCCAGTAGTTAACTTTCTTTATGAACCACACTAGCACTTGGAACAATATTACTAAAAGAAACTTGGTTTTATTCCTGTTTGTTATTCTTTTGTTTCTCCTCAATAGCATTCTTTCTAAAGATTGTTTTTAAATTGTGGGTAAGATTTTGCTGCAATAATATCAGGTGGTATATAAAGACATAAAAGGTCTTACAATCATCTCTCGCCACTTTCACGATAAGATAGTTGCAAGTGTGCTGTAATATTACGAACTCTTCATAACACGAACCCAGCGTCTCTTCTGAAAATTTTTGATCCAAAAGCCCTGAGTATCTGCATAGACGGATATCGGCTTGAAAAATTATTCCGTAATCTAACGGCTAGCTCACTCAGAGGTAATAGTAAAACACTTCGGATGGCTCTGGACGTCCAGTGGCATTCCATAAATGTTTTAGGGATTTTAGTTTAAAATTCTGGTGATGTTAATCGTTAGGAACCACGGAGTTCTTCCTTGGGTCACTCATTTTATAGCACTACAACAACGAATTCTTAATTAGACTAAAGAGACATTCTTATCTGATAGTGTTAGCAAGTTAAGAAAATTTTTGAAGACTGAGAGTTTTTGTCGGCTGCATTCTCATCGTTGGCTGCTTACGTAGAGTTCTTGAGCCATCTTAGCAGGGGGGAGGGGGGGGGGGAGTACGTGCATGTGCAAGAACAGGGGACTCGGTCGGTAGTGCGGTAGGGCTCTAACTCACTAGGCAGGCAGTCTGTGACAGCCAATAAAAATATGACGCGCCAAGTGCATTGTAGCCCGGGTACTGCAACGGCCAGCTGGCTCCGTGGTACCATTTGTAAGCAGGCTGACTGCCTTCATTGTCCATGCACTTGACGAAGCAGCCAGTCCTTCCTTGTATCGTGATACAAATTTCATGACGACTTCCAGGAGCTTGTAGGACTTTGGGGAAGTTTCAGTTCTGGAGGAACGTACAATACGTCTTCAGTTCATCTCTTTCTGGCGCGTTTTGTAAGCCACAGCATACATTTATTACGTCAGTTGAAAATCCAACTCGAACATCCACTTGGCGATGAAAAAATCTCCGTTCTCCATTTACTTGCCAGAGTGTATTCTATAAACAGCGTAGTCCGTGGCGGTCAATTTTTAAAGATTCTTTTATTTTTTATTTAACTCCTTCCTCCACAAGGACACATTAAATTTTCATGTATACGAAATGCCTCATCTCTGACAATGATGCGTGGCATTGATAACCCCTTGTTTGATATAAGGCTTTTCTCTTGGACTTTTAAATTTTTACGAGCGAGATTTTCATGCAAAGCTGATTGCATAAAACAGATGAGTCACTACATTTTCTGTATGGTCCAACACAATGTAAGTGAAGCATTTTAAGCATTTCAGTGCTTTACTAGACACGGTGGTGTGCCCTTGACTTCCTCCCATCCCTGAACAGATAAAGCCAGTTAGAACGGGAGCTACATTTCAACACGTATTCAGAAACACGGTGCAACTTGACATGGCATAACTGTCATTGTTGTAGGTGAAAGTAGCAGTAAGAAGAGACAAAATCGTAGGAAAAACCTGCTATCCAACCCACCCTGAGTGTTGTAATCTGGAACTTAAGACACTGAGCCACAAAGACTCATTTCTGGACAAACCATAAATAAGTTATTTATACAACAGAAACTGCACTGACCCAACGGACAAATGCTAATTCTGTACAGGAGGCAAACAATAAAAATACAGCGCCATTGTATGTTATTCGTTCATTAATTTACAGATAATTTATTGGAGAATACCTTTTGTAATGACCTACTTACACGAAGAATTATCCAAACAGAAATCTATTCGAATAATATCCATCTCGTTTCAACACCACACCTTACGCTTCCTTTCTCTTTGTGTTCATATTACCTAATGTGACAAGTTCTACTACTTCAGTTTCTCGATTTACTCGCAAAAGCCTACGGTGTAGCTGGATTAGAGATTTTTAGTTAATTACAGAGTTGAGAATTATAGTCTAAAGTCATACTGCCAACGTAAATGTTTTTAATTTGTTCTGTTCAAAATATGTCTACATGTCAGTGCGATTTTAGCAGCTGATTGAAAGCGAGAGTTAATTCACTGATGTATATGACTGAAACAACTGCTTTCCAAACATTCAATATTCCGGAATCAGTTTAATTATCGTTATACTGTGGTAATATTTGGTGAATCTCAGATGTATAGCGCACACCTCCTCCATAGAAAACATGGAAAGTCGACAGCTAAAAAGAAATTCCAATTCTAAGTGCATTTCAACGCTTACTGAGCCACCGGTAAGTAATGTCGAAGTCGTGTAGGTAGAGTCTATGTTTTCTTACCGGCACGTCAAGGCCGTGCGGCTATTGTCCACCAGTCCTGGAGTAAGAGCCGTGTGATACCAACTCAGTCACGTGCTTCCGCGTGTCAGTGTATAGTTAGTGATACAGACTAGAGACGGGCAGTTCGCGAACGAACGGGTGCAAAGGAACGGTTCACCAGGATGAACGAAAGGGCAGAGGAACGAATTCCAAGGAACGATCGGTTCATAGTTCACTTCGGTCGCGGCGGTCACTTCGGCAGTTCTCTTTCCAACCTCGGTGCGTGCTCGTCTGTCTCGGTTTCCCTCGGCCGCACTCGTCGTTCTTCGCATGACCACTTGTATCAGTTCCACTGCCGACTGCTCCTAGTTAGTTCACTATCCAGTTGTTCGTTTCGTTCACTGCGCTTGCCTATTTTACATGTGTTCCAAACTGTTCTTGCACTTGGTTCTGGCTATTCAGCGTCCACGACCGGTAATCAAAAAGTATTTTATAGTTACGTGAATTACATAAAAATAACGTTGTATGTAATAGGTAAGTCTTTTCAGGTAACAAAAGGGCATATCAGCTCACTTCATTATGTCGATGAAGAGCAGAAGACATACATATAACAAGGCAAGTTTTTTGATTATTCATATATTTTTTGGTTTCATCTACTTGATTTAGCGGCTAACTTTCAATAACTTGCTTAATTTTTAGTGCAAGAAAATTCATATAAAACGATTTTCGTGTATCTTTCATATACAAAACATTACATTTAGGAAGGCTCTAATTATTTTTAAGTTTGGTTGTTTCCAATTTGCATTACCTGCTGGTTTGGTTTCTTTGAAAAAAAAGTGGATTGTGGGTCATTTTGGCTCAGTAGGAAAAGCGGTGCCTCTCCATTTGAAAAGACATAAATTGCCATATTTACTTATTATCTCAAAAACATTTGTTCAGAAGGAGCTTTCAAACCAAAAACTTTATTACTGCGAACTTAATTATTATTTTTATTGCTGCATTAACGTTACTAATGCAACACAAAAACCTTATTTTTATTAATCGTGTGACGCAAGTATGAGAAAACCACATTTGATTTTATGCATCCATGAAGTCTCTACTTCGCCTACGAGCTCATAGACTATGTGAAGTATGTATATGGTGTAAACGACTATTGTTTACAACGTAGCATAGCTATGTAGTGGAAGTCGAAACGAAGAACTTTATACAAGACACTTGTGGTCTATTAAGTTGGAAAACAGCCACCAACTAGTTTACAAGACTACATGAGCTAAAGCCGATGCGCGTCGTGTGAGATTTTCATGTTCTCTTCTCCAGCTATCTGCATATCGTAGGCTCCCAAAAAAGAACGATCAGCAGTGAACTAGTTCCCAAGGATGAACGAGTTTGCCCACCTCTAATACAGACGAACGCTGTTCACGCGCATTCGGTACGCGTCTGCAATGCTCTACTTCTGGCCACCTCCTATTCTCCTCTTACTGGCCAATCAATTTGTGTCAAAAATTCCTTCCACCCGCAGAGTTCGAACAGGGCTACCTCCAAGTCGAGCACCACCCCTAGGAGGTTTGTTAGTGATCTCAATTGTAGAGGCTGGTAGGGGAGGCCGCCAATTGTGAAATTCAGATTCGATTCATACTGCGCATAATAAAAGCTCATGGCCAGAGGTGTAATGTGGCAAAGCACCAAGATGCACTTCTCAGCCGTTGTCGAGAAAATCGACAGTTAAAAGAAACCGTTGCGGTGAAATACTCTCTACGATTAACAATTTTCTATAGCGCCGTGGCGCAGCGGTAAGCGCTCGGGTTCGTAATTCAAAGGTCGCCGGTTCGAATCTCGCGCCATGCATTTTTTTTATTATTAGTTTTTTTATAATTTATATATATATATATATATATATATATATATATATATATATATATATATATATATATAACTATTAATGAATTGCTTATGCATGTTGGTGGAGGCGGACCGCTCTCCAATTGTACCGCCTCCATTTTTCCGTTTGTTTAACAGGGTGTACCAAAGCTCTCCCGTCCGCACTGATTTTCGACGATGTTACAAGTTGCGCTAGGGACCGCATCTACCTTCTTTCGAAGTTAGCAGGCAACTACGCTGTTATGCGGCGGCTCGTTTCGGCCCATTCAACATCTGTCCTTCAAGTGTAACGAGCGAGTAACGGAGTTTATATTTCATACCTGCCACAGCAAGTTTGTGTTCGTGGGGTCTCTATTCTAATTCGAACGTTTGACTTACGCTATACGTATTCGTTTCGGAATATCGTTTCTACGTCTTCCGTTAACTATACGTGGTTAATATTATGAAGATAATTAATAACATTTGTGAAGTACAACTTTGTTTGCGGAAAACATAATGTTGTTCGAAGTCGCCAGATTTTCCACGACAAACGACTTTCAACAACTTATTATATGCATAATTGTTGCAACTGATTGCCGGGA
The DNA here is from genome assembly GCF_023864345.2 of Schistocerca serialis cubense. Lineage (NCBI taxonomy): Eukaryota > Metazoa > Arthropoda > Insecta > Orthoptera > Acrididae > Schistocerca > Schistocerca serialis. The sequence goes on along the minus strand of NC_064642.1, from coordinate 620,669,550 downwards.
ATTATATATATATATATATATATATATATATATATATATATATATATATAATTTGAATTACAAAAAACAAATACTTAAAAAAAAAAGGTAGCATGGCGCGAGAATCGATCCGGCGACCTTCGGATTACGAACCCGAGCGCTTACCGCTGCGCCACGGCGCTATAGAAATTTGTTAATCGTAGAGAGTATTTCACCGCAACGGTTTCTTTTAACTGTCGATTTTCTCGACAACGGCTGAGAAGTGCATCTTGGTGCTTTGCCACATTACACCTCTGGCCATGAGCTTTTATTATGCGCAGTATGAATCGAATCTGAATTTCACAATTGGCGGCCTCCCCTTGTCAGAAGATTTCCATTGTTGTGAACGGTTTCGATTTCTTCTGACAGTCAATTTCAGTCGGTTGTTTTCCTTACAACTTATAATACCCACATTTCCCAACCTTTAACATGCTAGCTTTGCATGAAGACATGGATCATAACCTGTGGAGTTCCACTAGCAAACATGACATCATACTGAATGGAGTTTATTCGAATGGAAGGTTATAATGAATACAGTAAATTTTAGGAAGGCGTGTTACAAAGAAATCGAAATAGATCAAAACACTGTGCAAGTGATTTGGAAATCTAAACACAACGGAAATGTTACAGAATAGACAATCAAAGCCACCCGATCGTAGTGAATAGCAGGTTTTCCTGCAAGTGTTTGCTTAACAAAATTCAAGTGACTGGCACGCACTTGATGCGTCAAGTAGATCACGGCAGAAACTCCGCAGAGAGTGATACTCTCCACATAACCGATTAACTCATCATTCCTACCATTCTATACAGCCATGTCCAGTAACACTGGCAGTTTTGTGGATAATCAATTCATTGCACCATGAAAAACAAAGATGCACGTTACGACGAATGCAGCGAACGTAGAGGAATGGAAATGCGGCGTAAATAAAGAGAGAAAAAATATTTGAATAAAAAGAGTTTATAACACAAGATATGCAAACGGAATATATGAAACTCTTCAAGTTACCACTCAGGCAATTTAGAAAAATTGACAAGTTGCGCGTAGAGCCCGCGCACTGAGGCTTCCGTACAAACTTAATTAAGTATATAGACCATCCATTCCGGGAATCTAGGATTTCGACGATTTTTGCATCTTATTGGCAATGGAAACGAGCGTTTGGCGTCATTGGCCAGGAGGCCCCTTGCGGGGCAGGTCCGGTCGCTTTGGTGCAGCTCTTATTACATTCGAAGCCACACTGGGCGACCTGTGCGCCCGGTGGGGATGAAATGATGATGAAGACATCACAATGCGGAGAAAATCACCGACCCAGCCGGGAATCGAACCCGGGCGCACAGGACGGTAATCCGTCACGCTGACCACTCAGCTATCGGGGCGGACTTATTGGCAATGATAAAGGCAAGATACTAACCCCGGGGATTCCAAGATTTTCGATAATGTTTTAATTTCAAGATGGACGTCGAATAACAAACGACAAAGTAAAAAGTTTTTTGTGTGATATAATCACAAAATTAGCAGTTTTCAGATTTTTTCCTTTACTTCTAGTGTGAAACGTTTCTTCTTCCCATATTTCACGATTCTACGTCAAGGGGAAGTACCCTACAAGTTTTAATGATAGAGTTTGTTCATATCAAAATAAGTAATATAAACGTCCGTATCTTTTGGATTGCATTGAGTTTGAAGCTTACATTTATTACACCCTCAAGTACTACAGACCCTAGTATGTGACTTAAATTTCAACTTGATAAATCTAATCGAACCTCATAAAAAAGGGGATATAACAGGCGGGCAGATGGGCAGTGAGATAGCAAATGAAAAAAGAATTTCTTCGAATATAATAACAGATTAAGAATTTTCGGAATTTTTCCTATGGGCTTACTGTGAAACCTTAGTTACTGTCAAATTTCATGCTTGTAGGTCAACGGGAAGTAGCCTATAGATTCTGATAACTGATATCGTGAGTATCAATATTTGTGACATATGTGGCCGTATTTTTTTATTTCTTTGACTTAGAAGCTTCACTTTTTTAAGTCGGCAAGCGACTATAGACCTTAATATGTGATATGAATTTCAGCTCGGTACGTCTACCCCCTCCTAAGTAAAATGGTTTTAAACAGTTGGACACACAGATAGAAAGACATACAGGCGGACACAGAAGTGGTCGTACAAGGGTACCGATTGAGTTACGGAACCCTAAAAAGGTAGAATATGTGTAGTATTGGTCTCTTAAATCAGTAAGCCACTTCACTTGCTCATAATATCAGCAAATGGTTGAAATGGCTCTGAGCACTGTGGGACTCAACATCTGAGGTTATCAGTCCGATACAACTTAGAACTACTTGAACCTAACTAACCTAAGGACATCACACACATCCATGCCCGAGGCAGGATTCGAACCTGCGACCGTAGCGGTCGCGCGGTTCCAGACTGAAGCGCCTAGAACCGCTCGACCACAACGGCCGGCGCCCTGCAGTTTACTGACAACTCGCGTTAAATCAGACTTACGTTCGGCGTTAGGAATACTATGGGGTCCATGCACCAGTCTAGAAAATACAAAGTGAAGCAACAATGTTCAATGTTGAAATTACTGTACTTTTCGTACAGTTTAAAGGATATGAGAAGTACTTCTTGCGTAATCACAATATTATGTGCTTTAAAAACATTTACTGGGACGCCTTTGTAACACCAACCTTAAACAGGATTGATGCACTTGTCTTCTGATGAACGGCAATGACGACTGGCTGAACTGAAGGCAGCCATTAGGGCTGAAACTGAGTTAACGGTAAGTAGACTGATGACAAAATCTTTTGTAGTCAAAATCACGCATTACTTAAATTCATTAAGCGTCTTAATGCAAGGAATAAATCATTTAGTAAAATATGGCGGACAAGATTGGTTCCACCAAACAACAAGAAGTCCTAGGCAAAAATCAGCTTCAGGTTCATGACATGGAACATGTCCTGTATGTGAAGACAGTTATTTGTGTACCAGAGATGACTATCTACGTTTCATTAAGTGAGACATTTCATCATGACTTACCAAAGAGATTTTAGGACACTGCACGACTGAAGACGGTTTTCGACTTACTTGTCAGATCGTTCTCGCTTTTGGCTGGTAATGTCCCTCATTACTCAAAACGTGAGCTGAAAGATGTATTGAGCCGTGATGGCCCCGGCTGATACGTTGGTTTAAACTTAACTGTTACTCTGCGTTTGGTTTCCCACGGTTATTGCGGTTCTTCCTCTTTCTACGTGTGGCAGCAGCAGTGTGTATCGATATTCGCACCTTTAACTATCTTTGGTCTGGTGCTTATAGTTTTGTGGCTAGCCGATGTAAGGCTGTCGGTCGGTTGACGTGGATCAGCCAGGAAATCTCCGCGCGACGCAGTGGGCCGGGCCCGCTGGCGGTCGCTACGCAGTGTCGGAGTGTCTGGGAGCTGTTCCGATTGCTACGGGGTTCGTGGTTCACCGACCCAGGACATCAAAGTTGAGTAGTGATTTAATTACCGAAGCCAGTCTGTTCACATTGTGCCGTTGGTTTCCATGGTTGGCTGTTGGGGGTATTCCCGTGAGCAACAGCGAGTGTTCGAGATGGCGGAAGTTTCGCCACCATCTTTGGAATTTAACTATATTTTGCTTATTTGAAGTCCAGGTGCACCGGTGGAATTTTCTGCCTTGTGGCCATTAGCGTTCCGGTTACCTGCCTGGCCGCTGACGTGAAATTTAGGCAGTGTCATTTCCTCACCATGTTGTCGCTGTACAACACGTGTGTGTAGTTTTGACAGTTCCTTGTGTACTGGTCGGATGGAAAGCCAGTCGTCTTGTCTGTGGGTCAGTTTGTCTCTTGGTTGGGTTGCCGGCGCATCGGTTGTAGTTGGACCAACTACCTGTCTCCCCTAAGCGAACGTTAATATTTCAAGTGCAGCCCGACCCCCGGAAACTTCTGAGCGCGCTGGCTGTACTGCCTTTTCTTATTGGTGTTCGACTGAGTATTTTAATGGCTCACAGCCGATGGTTTGAATTTTTATGCTTTTAGTTGGGTTTTAAATAATGGGCGTTCAGCCGTTCTAAAACTGGAAGTTCCTTACTTGTCAAGTCTTGCATTGTTTGGGCCTTCAGCCTCATTTAAAATATTTTTTCCTGGATAAAGTTTTTGGCCTTCTGCCTTTTGAAAATTTATTGCAGTTGTGTTTTTCAATCACGAGTCTTCAGCCGTCTTAAAATTTAAATTCATTACTTGTTAGATCTTAGCTTGTTTGGACCTTCAGTCTCATTTTTAAAAAAAAATTATTTAAGGATAAAGCCTTGGGCTTTCTGCCTTGTAAAAATGTATTTTAGTTGTGTTTTGAATCATTAGCCTTCAGCAGTTTTAAAAGTAATATTCTTTATTGTGAAGACTTAGATTATTTGGGCCTTCAGCCTCCTTTTTTAAAAATTATTTAAGAATAAAGCTGTGGGCCTTCTGCCTTTGAAAATTTATTGTAGTTGTGTTTTTAACTCATGGGCCTTCAGCTGTTTTAAAGTCAAAATTCCTTACTGCTCAAGTCTTCGATTGTTTGGGCCTTCAGCCTCATTTGAAATATTATTTAATGATAAAATCTTGCGCTTTCTGCCTTTTGAAAATTTATTATAGTTGTGTTTTAAATCATGGGCCTTCAGCCGTTTACAAAATTAAAGAGGTTGTGCCCTTAAGCCATAAGATTGTGTGACATATTCAGTCGATAGTTAAGCTCTAAAATTAGCGCTGTAATGTTTGGGCAACTAAATAAAGTTAAATGTGTTCGAGTGTAACTGACAGCCGCTAATTTTGGCCCCTTTACACAATTACAACTACCTGTTCTATCCTGCGGATTTAACCTGGCGTTTCATGCATGTGTAGCACCCAGCTCAACGACCTGTTGGTCCAATCCAGCTATTTACAAGACTTTTATAAAAGTCACTAAAAGAGCAATATCCTCGACTGCTAAGACTGTCCGCTAATTTCCATGTTTGGCTCAACACATGCGTGTGAACTCCTTTTTTTGATGAAACTGACAACGCCACACTAACGTTCTGGTATGACAGGTGATTCCGTATGTTTCACTGTATCACGAACTGTAGTTCCAGATGTATTACATTCTATAAAATCGAAATGTGTATAAATTTATAAGCATCACAACTTAATATTAAATGCCTGTACATAAAGCTTTTTGTTGTTGGTCTCAGCACACTCACACTATCTAATGTACTTTTATAACCAAGTAATAAAAGTAACTGCTTTCGCAGAAAAATAAAAAGTAGAAAATAAGCACTGGTGATGAAATCCTGCTTATAAAAGTATGCTGCAGCTTTCGCTCTTAGAAGAAGTTGCACTATGTTGCAAACACATATTCTGGGGTTTATCTCGTGTGCAGCCTTCTGCATATAGCCATATCACTCACACACCTCCTGCTCGGTAGAGCCCACTGGTGAGCCAAGTTGGAGCACTTTCAGACTTGGCTGCGCTTGCGGAGCGCGAGCGCTTTCTGGGAGCGTATGCCTTGCCCAGACCTGCCCTATAAGATCTCTATTTTATGGTTATTTATGCTCAACTAAATGGTTCAAATGGCTCTGAGCACTATGCGACTTAACTGCTGAGGTCATCAGTCGCCTAGAACTTAGAACTAATTAAACCTAACTAACCTAATGACATCACACACATCCATGCCCGAGGCAGGATTCGAACCTGCGACCGTAGCGGTCACGCGGTTCCAGACTGAAGCGCCTTTAACCGCACGGCCTCACCGGCCGGCTGCTCAACTAAATGTCTGTTCTCTCTTTCACTAGTTGTCATTGGTTGAACAGTTGATTTTATCTATTGTGACCTGTGTTCAGCAGTGGGTAGCCTTTTTCTGTTTATTTACTTTCTTGTTAGCTAACTATATTAGAACCAGTTGGGACTTTGGTGCGTCGGCTTCTGCTGCCGTATTGTTTGGATATTGTGTTTCAAGCTAGTGCATGACTATCTCATCCGTTTCTTGTCATTTCTTTATGGTTTTCAAAATTATTTATAATGTGCTTGTATATTCTTTTGTGTCTTTCTTGTTATCGTAAAGCTAAAGGTCTTCTGAGAGGCAGACGTTTTACTGTTTTTTACGTCGTAGTAGATACGTTTTGCCTACTTGTTTATTGAAAGTTAGCAATTTCACTTGTTTTTGACCTTACTCAAGCGCTCTGATTTATTGATTTTATTGTTAACATACCAGCCACTTTTGACTTCCAACGTTTCCGGCGCCACAAGGCCATGGAACCTGTCTTTCACCTATTAATTCATCTGCAATACCAGGTATCAAGCTGTCTGAAATATGCAGACATCCTATCGTGTATAAGCCATATACTTCCTCTTTCCTGTACAGGTACAAATAGATCTGGTGTCTTCACTGAAGTCCTTGTAGGAGAAGATCTGGACCTAGGAGCATTTATCGCGAGTTTCTGACCTAAATATTCTGAAGAAGCTTTTCCATTATTGACTGCAAAATAAAGAATTTAAAATTCATGTTCATGAATGGGTCGTGCTGTGCCTCGCGTTGGTGCTGTTTGTTGGTTTCGGCCCTCTGTTGGAGGCCTGACGGTATCGTTTAGTTGTCGTGGTAGAGGTTGTTTATCTTCTCGTGTTGACTGTAGCCACTCGGTTTCGCAAGCGCTGCCAGTCCGCTAGTGGCAGCAGCGGCGGTTATCGATATGTAAGTCACTGTTGTCCTATCTTTGGGGCAACGTCGTTGTTTTTCCGGGTCGTATGACTGCGAGTTTGGTTTAGGGACTTAGGAGGAGCCAGGTCCGCGCAGTGCCAGAACACTCCGGGACCACTGGCAGCACGCATGGACTGCCAGGTGGAACGGCTGTGGTCACGAGGGTGTAAGACCTCGTCGTAAACCGGATCCAGCAAGCTTTAAGATGAGTGCATTTCAATCCAAGTAGAGAAACCTAAACTACTGTAATATCCCGCGATTCTTCAGTGGGTTCGTGTTGCTGCTCGTAGTGTTGCCGAGGCGAAGAGCAGCGAGTGGAGTGCTTGTGGAAGGCGGATCTGGTTAGCTTTCCTCGACATCTTATTGCTATTTACTGCATTCAACTTGTTACAATTTATTAAGTTCAACCAGCGGTAATTTTTCTTGCCTGGTGGCCGCTAGCGCCCCAGTTACCTGCCCTGGGGGTTGGTGTACGTAACGGCAGTGTACGTTTCCTCGCCTTGCCGCTGCTGTCCGGTAAGCTGGGCAGCTGTACTCCATCCAAGCTCTGTTTGACTCAATGCCCAGGCGTATCAAGGCCGTTGTTACGGCCAGAGGTGGTTGTTATGGGTACTGATTTCTCAGGATATATGCACCAAAATTGCGTGAAAAGGTAATCACATGTCAGTTCTAGTACAATATATTTGTCCAATGAATACCCGTTTATCATCTGCATTTTCTTCTTGGTGTAGCAATTTTAATGGCCAGTAGTGTATAATATTCCGTGCCTACGTCTTAAAACCTGCGTCCAGCCGTCCTGATTTAGGTTTCCCGTGATTTCCCTAAACCGCTTCAGGCAAATTCCGAGATAGTTCCTTTGAAGGGACATGGCCTTGTTCCTTCCTTACTATGATGAGACCGATGACCTCTCTGTTTGCTCCATCCCTCCCCCCCCCCCCCCAAAAAAAAATCAACCTACCAACCAATGTACGTTTTAAATACTCGATAACCGACTTTGTGATAAAACTGAGTTTTGAATATGTGTCATTGTTTTGAATGAAAAGTGCTTGGAATGACGTTTGCTGCCTCCATACTGTTACCTCTATAACTGATCGGGCATGCAGTGCGAGATTATAACACAGAAGAGATGATAACACATAGTAATTCGTACGCTTCCACAATCGGTGCCACAGTAATTAAAATCACTTTGGATGTACTGCTGCGTCATGTTATAAAATACTTAATACGATAAAATTCCAAAATAACCGGTAATTATGCCGTGTTGCAGCGGTGTTCCTCAGGAAACAGACTATGCCCTGAGAAGGCCGCTGCAACACGGCAGTAACGTCAGTTTAGTATTTTATGTTTGTACGTACTTCATAAAACGATGGAGCAATACCCCAGACTGATTTAAATAAGGGACGATACGGGCCGACGTTCTTAAATGAGATGCAAATGCAGAACAGCAAACGCAGTGCGCCCATCGAGGTGGGGAGTCGGTGTTTTCACTGAAACGAGGGCGGTAGCCGCTTGCTCGCGCCTGGAGAGGTAGGTCCGGGCGGACCTGCTGGAGAGCTGGAGAGCGTTAGAGGAGAGTAGAGCGGGCCGGGATGAATTATGCCGGCCTGCTGAGCATGCGGCGTCAAATTAAAATGTTGCTCGAGCCGCGTGCCTCTCTTTACGTTCTGCGGCGGACGACTCGCCTCGGATGCGCCTTTCGCCCCATATTACATTTTTTGCTGCACATCCACTCGTCTCTTTATTGCCAACAGCTCAAACGTCGCTCAGCTTTGTGCTTCGGCCTACTTCGTTTTATACTCGGCGAGTACCGCTCGGGACACAGCACTGAACATAAAATCGTTCTCTAACGAATAAGTGCGTAATTTTCTTGTTACTAATTTATTGTGTTTCCTTACGTTTCAGTTTGTACTACAGCTTGACAATAAAAGGAGTGGAAATTGTAACTTTATTATGTACCGAAAAACAAGGACACTTCATCGAATTTAAATGTGATATTTTCTGTTGTGTACTAGGCTTAAGGAGTACGCTAAAGCTTTCAAATAGCACTCACGAATCCGGGCCACTTTCTGCTTCCGCGCCACATCCACCAGCGCGTCGTACTCATCTGGCCTTTCCTTAGAGGTGCCAGCTACCGAAGAGAGCGCTGTCACCTGGGGACTACTTTTAATCTGGCTAGAGCTGTGCGGAAATGAAAGCCCTGCCATCGACAAGGAGAAAAGACGACGCACCACGGCGCGCACACACACACACACACACACACACACACACACACACACACTGTGTGCACATCCTGCAGTCAGACAGTACAGCGCAGTGCAGTCATAGAATGAAGACTTAGTAGCAGATGAGACTTGTGGGCTGTATCGCTATTGTCGAAGAAACTTTTCTGTTCCTGACGTTTCGTCCATATCTGCGCTGGACATCTTCGGAGGTGCTCCTGGCAACACTGAGTCTGGTCGTCTAAGATTGCTCAGCGTCGCCAGGAACACACCGCAGATGTCTAACACAGCTCTGGAAGATACATTAGGAACCGGAAAAATTTCTTAGATGAAATCACAGTCTCGATTTCGGAGGCTTTTATTTTCAAATTTCAGTGTTGTGTTTCGCCTGTTGTAGGGATCTTCAGAATATCTACAATGCAAAAAATAGTTATACGGAAAGATCCTGATCCCATATCGTGCAATTGTGCAAAAGCGCACTCTAAAAGTTTTTTGAATATTTATGGAAACTTTTCACGGCGCATCCATAAAATGATTACGCGATGCAAATACATCGGCAACATGCGATTGGGATATCAAGAAGTTGAAAATTCCCAATGCATGTCAAGCCGGTTCCTGAAAAGAACCGGAACGATAAAAAATTATAGCGAAAAGAAAAACTACTGAAAATAATTACTATTGACACCGGCAACTATGGAGGCAATGAAAATAGATACCGAAAAATCATTTAATTGCCTTTCTCATTGCCATGCGTGAAGGACGCCAGGTTAGGAACACACACATACAGCAGAGATTCGTGGAGTGAGACCAAAACATGTATGAGATGCCCCGCTAACGAACAGAGAATGTGGAAAATATGGTAATCGGGTCTCGAGTGTCATTAGTGCAGTAAAACCAGACAAATTTCGTTGGCATTATCCACAACGCAGGACCGTATTCATATACAGAAATCACAATGTACATATTTTCTAAAATGACAGCCCTAAAATAAGAGTTAAGTTAATGGGCATCTACCTGAAAAGATAAATATACCTTATGTAAAGTTCGCTATAAGTACGAAAAACAGGAATTAAATTACGTCTTAGTGATAAAGGCGTCAAACACATAACAAAAGAGATACCAGCATACTTCACAGCCACGAGACTAAACTTCTTTAAAAATAGACGTCATTATATCAAAAAAGTTTGATTTTTGCTTATCAGCTGATCACTGAGGAGGCTATCAACACCAAAAACAGTGCGTTAAGCAATCTTAAATTTTACAAATTACTTTAGTTTGAGTCCTTTATGGGAAAAATGCAAACTCTGCATATTACTGATAATAGGCGGACAATGGCCAGATATCTTTAGATGTTCTGCAAATGACGAGGGTTTTTGTTTATCTGCCTTCTTTTTGTGAACAGAAGTTCGTGAAACATGATTTTAAACATTCTTCACGTCTGTGTAACGTAACCAACGCTGCACTGGGTTCATTCTGATGTGGAAACCCCATAACATATATACTTTTCTGTGCCTGTTCATTATGGAGAAGCTGTACCACCAGTGAAAGCTATACGTGAGTTTGTACGCCGAAAAGGTTGGCTAAGTTGTAAGACATGTAGCCTACGAAAGGGAGGGAGATCCACTCTACCTCTGGTCTAGGGCACTCGGCTGTAGATGAAGCGTCCAATTTCAGTTTCTTTTCATTATACAACGTCTACACTACAGAAATACTGTAGCCATTTCTACTTGCTATAAATTCTAGATAATTCAGTTCTTCACGGATGGCATTTTCACCGAGTGGTAGACCAAGGCTACGATCAATGACGGAGCTGAAAAAACTTAGTTTATAGCGTCGAGGATGGTCAGATGTAGCGTGAACGACTGAATTGCTAGTGACTGATTTTCTGTAGACATTAAAACTAGCTTGATCATTAATCCACTGTAAATGGAGGACTAGGTAATTTAGTTTACCCGAGTCATCCATGATTTCATTTGTAAATAATCTTCAGCAGTTCATCATATTCATTGGCAAGCTACTGTATTTCCACTGAAAAGAATGAATATATCCTCAACGTAACGTTTGTAAACCAAAATTTTCTTGTCTAGGGTTAAAGTATTCCTCAAATAATTTTGCTCAATGAAACTGATGAATGCCTCGGTCAAAAATCCCACGAGGAAACTGCCCATTGCTAAGCCATCGTCTTGTTTGCAAAGAGTATTATTAAAAGAGAAATAATTATATGAAGTAGGAACTTTAAGTAACGTAATAATTTTAATGATAGATGCTTGAAAAATTTTCTTGAATAATTGAAATAGTTTCCTCTAGAAGCACCTTTGTGTAGGGATTCCTTATGTCCACAAACAATAGTAAGGGACATTCTGGAAAAGAACGTCCATATAATAGGTCCACAAGCTGGTTCCTATTACGAAAAGGGTTATCATTTTCGAAAACAAAATTCTTTTTTTCAAAATAACGTAAAAGAAATTATGACGCAGCGTCCCCGGGTTATAAATACTATTAATTACTGGACGAATAGGGCTATGTTCTTTATGGGTCTTTAATTGTCCTCTTAGATATGGGGTCCTAGGATTCATCACTTTGAACCTAGGCAACACTTCAGGTGCAACGATGTAAGTACAGGCATCTAGGTGGTTTGTGAGTTTCTTCGCGCAAGAAACTGTGGTGTCTACGTCTGTTTGCTGCAAGTTTGAAAATTTTAAGGGTTTTGCTATGTAATCGTCTTTCAAGATCACGGCAGCCTCATTCCCTTCATCAGCAGTTTTTTATTAATCGACTTCAAACCTGTATTCAGGGAAAGAAATATTTTTCTAGCTTATTCCCATTTCGAGTGAGGATATAAGTGTCTAAGATTTTTCTTCTTACGTTCATGTGTTTTATCAGCTGACTTCTTTCCAAGACTGTAAAATTTAAAATTCTCATTAGATCTTGAAAACTAGAAGCGCTTAAGAGATTAGTGGCACCAAAATAAGCGATAAAAAGCTACAGTATATAACCGGTCTTTTTCCTTATGCCAACACCACGCTTCATCAATCACAACTGTCTTTGCACATTTGAACATATCTGCACGTGGCTGTTAGTTCTTCTTGATCTTACGATACTTATGATTACAAATTGGAATAAGCTTCTCGGAAATACACCTGTTAATGCGGTGATTTTATATTTAAGATTATATAACGAAGCTACCACGGTTTTGGCAGCTCGACAAGGCAGATACTTATGAAATTTCTACCATACAGCCGGGAAGACGCATTAGGAACTAGTAGAGTTCAATGCCTGCAGGCAGCTCAGTACAGTCCCTGCAATTACACTTCGGCGGATAGCGCCACAGATTATATTCTAAAGACTACACTGCAACTCAGCAGTCACTATTTACGGAGCAATAGATACATTCAAACGAGTGTCTGTATAAATTACTTTCATAGTGACAATATTATACACTGGCAAGAGACTGCAGAGTTATTTAGATTTTACTGTGTCTGGTGTAGGACATCCAGTGCCACACATCAGACTGTTACCAAAAGTTAAGTAAACTTACTATCTTAATAAATGTTACTGGTTATTTCTTACTGTATTGCCACATCTCGGTTCTAACGACGCACTGTCAAGCAAGTGTGTAACTTGATGGTGTAAGGGGCGACCAGAAAGTTTCCATTTGAGGTCGTTGCTGCAGGGAAAATGCAGCGTAAGGCGACTCCTGTGAGGGTATATAAGCACCGACATGTACGAAAAGGATTAGTGTGTTGTTCACATATTTGCGACGTGCGTGTGATAGATGTGGGAACGTGAACTACGGCGACGTTACTATAAATGCGTCCAAACAGCACCAACGAGTTATTCCTTTTTCTGACTCTTGGAGGACCAGCACCGTTAGACATCCATGGGAGAATGAAGAATGTGTGTATGAGGCAGTACGTCCGTCGCAAGCCCCAGTTGTGGAATGCTGCCCCAAAAGGTGCTGCTTCATGATAATTTATGCCCCATGTAGCAAATCTCGTAACGCAGAAGTTGCGGCAACCCAACTGGGAGGAACTCATACGTCCGCCCTACAGTCCTGGTACCTCCACGAATGACTACCATGCCTTTGATCCCTTAAACAAGGCGTTGCTGTGTTGGTGGGATGATTGCCTCTATACTCACGGAGATGTTGCTGATTGGCATACCGATTCCGGACCGCATGGCCATCGAACGAAAACTTTTTGATCGCCCCTTATACTATCGTGCAATCTGACCTCCATCTTGGTGGGATATAGCAGTAAACCAGTTTTCTGCTGCCGAATTAATAGTAACATTCAAAAACAACATCCACAACATTTTCCTGAGGAAATGTATACGTGTTACTGAATTCCTGTCACGCCCGGGTTCCCGGGTTCGATTCCCGGCGGGGTCAGGGATTTTCTCTGCCTCTTGATGACTGGGTGTTGTGTGCTGTCCTTAGGTTAGTTAGGTTTAAGTAGTTCTAAGTTCTAGGGGACTGATGAGCATAGATGTTAAGTCCCATAGTGCTCAGAGCCATTTGAACCATTTTTTTTTAATTCCTGTCCCCGCCTGCCACATTCAAACACAACATCCACAACATTTTCCTTAGGAAATGTATACGTGTTACTGAATTCCAGTCACGCCCGGGTTCCCGGGTTCGATTCCCGGCGGGATCAGGGATTTTCTCTGCCTCGTGATGACTGGGTGTTGTGTGCTGTCCTTAGGTTAGTTAGGTTTAAGTAGTTCTAAGTTCTAGGGGACTGATGACCATAGATGTTAAGTCCCATAGTGCTCAGAGCCATTTGAACCATTTTTTTTTTTTGAATTCCTGTCCCCGCCTGTTTTTCTGTCAGTATATGAAAGCTACCCTCAGGAACTGCTGTAGGGATTTCGTTACGGTTTTCACTAACAGATAGACTGATTCACGAGGTAGGTTTGTGTACATAATTTATTACCGTTATGCCTGACAAACCGTACGGCTGTAGACACAAAGTGCTACCCGTACGAGGCCGGGAAAAATCGCTATATTTTAAGACAAATCATAGAAAAGGAGGGAATTTAATATGGAAACACGTATCCGTTTTATAAACCACGAGAAAGTTTCCGGCTGGGTCAGCCGACATATTTTATGTAGTAGTTTAGAAAGACGGTGGTGCTGCAGTCATTTAACGGAAGTTGTTAAAAGGCTGTGTCATGAAACAAAAATTATAATAAACACATGGAACAGAGAAGACCGGAACTATAGCAATTGACAGAGGTATCAAACAAGGGTGTAACTTATCGCCGGGACTGTTTAATATTTATCTTGACGATACTGTTAGACAAAGGAAATCCAAGGCTGATCGAGGCGTTAAAATAGGACCAGATAACCAGATAAACGCCGTGGTATTTACTGACCACCAAATAATTTTAAAAGTGATTGACACCACATATACTACTATTTTATTATTTCCTACAGAATGACCACAGTTATGGCATTTAAAGCAAAAACCCGTACGATCAAAAACTGGTCTTGTTTTAGAATACGTTTCTCATTAGTTATTAGACTGTGACGTAAGCTACCACTCTGAAAACAACTTAAAGAATAAGTTGCATAAATATCAGATAATGTTTGGTATGATACAAGAACATTAGGCTACAAATTGCCGAGACAAGCAAATATAAAGCCATGGCTAAATTAGTGCTGACGACGGCTCAGGGATTTGGACAATACGAAAGCAAGAAGTACACAGGCCAGTAAAATGGAAGTTATGACATGCAACAACTGTGGGAGCCTGAGCGACCAGATAAGATATTATGGCATCAAAGTAGAATTTGGAATTGATCTAGTTGATGAATAAATGAGAATAAAATGGCTGGAACATATAGACAGGGTGCCAGAAGAAAGACAGACAATACAAGTACTGAACTACAAGCCAAGGAAAGCAAGAGCGAGGAAGACATCTAAAATGGTAGCAGGCGAGATGCCTACTCCTTGAAAAGAAGAAAAAGAAGAAGAAGGACCTTTCAAAATATCAGAAAATAGTCATACTTTACCATTTCTACATTGATATCTTCGCTAATCTATGAAATTTGATGAACAATACATTTCTCTCACCTGATATCATTGGAAGATATGTATTTCCTTGAGAAAATGTCAATACTTGGTGCGCAATACACTTCAAATATCGAGTCTCGATGTTAAGACTGAGTAAGGCAATTTCTGTTCGACGACATTCGCATGACTGACATTGAAAAACTATTGTAACAATTCATAGATTGACTCACACCTGTAAGCAAGAACTAATGCTATATTTTAGATGCTAGACGTTACAGAATCTCTTTCTTTTAGTCCACTTTTTGTAGGAACTGGGAAAGGCTAGGGTGTGTGAGGGGGTGAAAGCAGAGCGTGAGGTGGGTATTTTGGTATTTGTTACAATTAACTATGAATAAGTGTGTGATTCACATGGTGCAATGGTGCAGTGAGTCACATGTATGGAAGGAAATGCTTATTATAATGTTACTAGTATAGGTATTCTAGAATCAAAATATTTACTTCCGTGCTTAAGACAGGTAAGGGCTTCATTTGAGTTTGTCTTTCGGACAGTGTAAGTTTTGGCATATGATTTAATTGACTTTGAGGGTGACGACTGATCAAGGACGGGAATTACATGAAGCTGATTAGGTACACTTTGTTCCAGCCAGTCTGATGACGACTATTTCGCATTCTGGAAGCGGGAGACATTGGAGCTCGTCGATAGGAGTCCAGATTTAGGTTTACTAGCGTGTGGACGTATTTCCCTGTGCACTAGTAGTTTCATAAAAATGCTCGAATTTAGGTATTTGCTGAGAAGCTGACTAGTATGGAAACTGATGATATTAGCTACAAACGACGTCTTCAGAAGTTGAGGGATTTCCGATGAAAATTATGACTTTCTTCCGTCGGGCTAAAATTTTGTATGGCGTACTCTGCACCCTTATTTCAGAAACTTCAGCTTACGGAATAGTGGTGATATGACGCGCGCCGCTAACCTTTGATCTTGTTCAGAGTGCGCACTGTAATCGATTATAGTTGGCTGTCCTGGTGCGGGTGGCGCTCCGGTGGTGATTTGCTATGACGTCGCTGGCGTGTGTTTGCGGTGGCCGGCGGAAAGCGAGAGGGTAGTTGGTTTTCCGGGTATTGCACGCAACGTGAATTTCGCTCTGCCTGGCCGGCTAGTGACTAGCGCTAAGGTTGTTGTGCCTCGCAATATGAGCAGAGTGGTCTGGGGCGGAGGCGACTCGTCGCTGTTCTGGCCATGCGATGGCGATTAATTGGAGTCGGCGTACTTGTTCTTCCTGCCTGTCTGATGTGGAGGTCCGGCGGGGTCCTGTGATACTCTGGCCCGGAGACAACTAGTTGCTGAATTTTGGAGTCGTCTGTCAGGTTAGGGTGTGGGCTGGAAGCTCCAGCAGCGGTTTCTGAACTTTTATTATGTGGGACGGTGTTGTTGGAACCTTTTGCTGTGTGTGTGACTCGTTACGATATTTGTTGGTACTAATTTATTTGCTCAACTGGAGTCCTGCCCAGAGTTGCGTTCTTGTATGGTACATTTGGCAATCGATGTGTTAGGTAAAGTCTGCCTAAGACGGGCAGTTTTGTACAGTATATACATAGTGAATTACTGCTGCTTGGTATATGGGGTCTTCTGGGACCAGAACAACACGATCTAGTCAATTTGGTTGTGTAACAACATTTAGTGGTATGTTCTGTATTTTTTTACTGTGTTATTATTAACTTGGTGGAATAGTCGCGTTTGGTGTAGTTAAGGCACTTCTAAGACTGTGGTTCGACTATTCATGTGCGCTTAACTTTTATCGTTTCGTTTTAGGAAGCGAGAATTGTTTGAGATTTGTGTGTGTTGGCTTCTGGCACTTAATAAGAGCGCCCGAGTTAACGGCGCTGTGGGTCTCATGTGCTGTCGGGATGTTATACTGTATTTTTGAATGTTATCTTGTGTTGATATTATCTGTCGTGTGTTACAGAACATAACCAAAGTGCGTAAGTGACGGGCAGTTGTGGGAGGCTTGTCGGGAACGGCTTTTTCGGGGACCGTTTCTGGCGGGAAGGATCCGAAGTGTGGAGAACTGGCTCGTCTGTGATTGCGTTGGGAGTTGCCCTCGCCCTTTGGTTGTATCAAATTATTATTTTGTTATTATATTTATTGGTTGTGTGTTGCGTTTCTTTCATTTTATGGTGCCAAGCGCCATTGTCTTTCTCAATTTTTTTTATATAAATCGTTTTAAATTGTAATGCAAAGTTGGCTTATTATTGGATTTTGTCTTTTGGATAAACTCTAAAAGCACTATTGTAAAAGGTTCTTGGTTTATTGTGGCAAGGCGCCGTTATTGTTTTTAAAGCTCATTCTTTAACCATTTGTTAAGTTTTGTAAGTTATATGAATTTGTTGTTATTTGAAAGATTTTAGTATTGGCAATTTAATAAATTGTGTACAGAGTCTACTGTTTGGATATTATTGGGTGGAACTCATTGGGTAATTGTCCTATAAGAACACACATTTCAAGTGGCGAACTAGACTGTCTAGTGACATTGATGAGACCACCTGTCGAAGACTGATTTACCACCTTTTGTAGCTCTGCTCGATGCAGCAAGTGCAGCAAGAGACTCAGCGAGGATATGGAAGGCCCGCATCTCGTGGTCGTGCGGTAGCGTTCTCGCTTCCCACGCTCGGGTTCCCGGGTTCGATTCCCGGCGGGGTCAGGGATTTTCTCTGCCTCGTGATGGCTGGGTGTTGTGTACTGTCCTTAGGTTAGTTAGGTTTAAGTAGTTCTAAGTTCTAGGGGACTGATGACCATAGCTGTTAAGTCCCATAGTGCTCAGAGCCATTTGAACCATTTTTGATATGGAAGGTGCCAACAGGAATATGAAGTCATGCCTACTCCTTGTGGATCCATGGCACGAACAGCCAGATCAAGGCGGTCCCACAGGTTCTCGACTGGGTTTTAATCGGGGCTGTTTGGTGGCCAGGCGGTTAAGGCTTAATTCACCATGTTGCTCTTCGAAGTAAGCACGTAAACTGTGAGCTGTATGACATATTGCATTATAGCTGGTGGTATATGTCATCGCGCCGAGGAAAAACTAACTTCATGTCCGGGCGGACATGGTCTCCAAGTATAGATGCATACATGTATCGATCTATTGTGACTTCCAGAATGTCGAGATCGCCTATTGAATGCGACGAAAACATTCCCCAGGACATAACTCACCTTCCTCCGGCCGGGGCCCTTCCGACGATTGTTGGAGGGTGTTTGGTTTCAGACATTTCACTCCGTACACGCCAACGGCCTTCTGTTAGACTGAGCATTAAACTTGAATCATTTGAAAGGGCCACTTGTCGGCACTCATTGGACGTCCGGCTGTGGTAACTGCTTGCGCATTCCAGCCTTCGTCGCCGATGAACAGAGTCAGCATGGTTGCCTGTTGCGAAGGCCTACATGCACCAACGTTCATTGAATCATCGTTGAGGAGACACTGTTGGTAGCCCCTTCATTGGGCGGTCACTTGCTCAACAGTTGCACCTCTATTCGCCCGCACACATCTCTGCGCCGTCGTTCACGTCTGTCATCACTATTACCATGGCACCGATTTTGGATAGAATCATTTTGCCAATACGGTATGCTTCAACTATTTATTTATTTATTTATTTATTTAACCTGGCAAGATTAGGGCCATCAGGCCCTCTCTTACATCTAACCAGGCATTCTACTTATTTTACATTCATACGTTTTAGTAGGCATGTTAAACTACATCTAGTACAAAAAGTGAAATAAACAATTAGAAAGGTACACCTGGAAAAATACATACATATAGAGTTTATATTCGTAGATCATAAGTACTGTTATAATTAGACATTATTGAAGAGACAAATTTTAGATATGAGTGCTGGCAGCAGGGAGTATGAGGGAGACTCATGGTGAAGGGAGGAGAAGAATAGACATGATGAAACATAATTAAGGAAATACAAAGGAAAAGAAGATCCCCTGGCTAATAGAGATAGATGAAGGGGAAGGCATCTCAGGAGCCATTTGGGAAATGCTTCCGCCCTTGGCCCGAAGCCAACGATCATGCCACTTTAGAAGTCAAAATCGTTCCCTTTCCGCATTACGATAGCGACTGCAGTATTTTCCGCGTTCCCCCCGACACGCTTTATACAGCCTCTACTGTTAGCGCTGCCACCTGCTGTCTGTGGGTGGTTATTGCTCGTTGATGTTGAACATAGGCTGTGGTCAGATTAATGTGACTGGATCGTGAATATAGTATTGGGTAACCATATTACACATAAATTTCGTATTTTCAAACTAGTGACTGACTGTTTCAAGAAGCAGTTCTTTGAGTAGCGGATCCCCAGTTCCGGGCTTAAGTTTACTACTAGTGAGAGAATATTCTGTGTGAATGAATGGATTACGGTAGTACAAACCTTGAGCTAGTATTTCTGTTACGTCACGAACTTGGTACTAGTATGAAAACATTCCCCAGGACATAACGCTCCCTCTTCCGGCCTCGGCCTTTCCGACGATTGTTGCAGGGTGTTTGCTTTCAGACATTTCACCCCGTACACGCCAACGGCCTTCAGTCCGACGGAGCATCAAACGTGAATCATCTGAAGAGGCCACTTGTCGGCACTCATTGGACGTCCAACCGCAGTAACTGCTAGCGCATTCCAGCCTTCGTCGCCGATGAACAGCAGTCAGCATGGGTGCATAAACCAGCCGTCTGCTGCGAAGGTCTATACGCAGCAACGTTCATTGAATCATCGTTGAGGAGACACTTATGGTAGCCCCTTCATCTGGGCGGTCAGTTGCTTAAATTTTGCACCTCTATTCACCCGTACACATCTCTGCACCGTCGTTCACATCTATCATCACTATTACCTTGCCACCGATTTTGGATACCATCATTTCGCCAGTACGGTATGCTTCAACTACGGGGCGCGCGGGAGCAATTTACATGCAGCCATTTGGGAAATGCTTCCGCCCTTGGCCCGAAGCCAACGATCATGCCATTTTAGACGTCAAAATCGTTCCCTCTCCGCATTATGACAACGACTGCAGTATTTTCCGCGTTCCCCTCGACACGCTTTATACACCCTCGACTGTTTGTGCTGCCACCTGCTGTCTGTGGGTGGTTATTGCACGTTGACTTCTAACATAGGCGGTAGTCACATTAATGTGAAAGGATCGTGTGTAATCATATTACACATAAATTTCGTTTTTTCAAACAAGTGACTGACTGTTTAAAGAAGTAGTTCCTTGAACAGCAGATCCCCAGTTCCGGGCTTAAGTTTACTGCTAGTGAGAGAATGTTCTGTGTGAATGGACGGATTACGGTAGTACAAACCTTGACCTAATATTTCTGTTACGTCGCTAACTGCCTGTCAGGGTGAACTTGGTAGTAGTATGTGTATTGTAAAAATGATAAAACAGCACATACATTTTAGACGAGAATTGGTTTCATTCAGTACCTTGAGTAGGAGCCTCTTTTCAGTTATGATAACAGCAACTTTTACGCCACCTGCTGAGATGTATGGAGCAGCATGCCCTTAAAACAGCTTTTTCAGGTTGAAACACATCATAGAGTGCTTCAGGGCAAGAAGTGGTTCTGAGTATCTCACTGAGCTATGTGGATAAGCTCAGGAAACAAGAGCGAGATAGTTAGCTACATTCAGAGAGTTTACATCAACGTGTACTTCCTGGAGAGTCAATGACTGTCTTTTCGTCCGGTACTGAAATAGAGTAGCAACCGAACTGTTAGGTGTAGTAAGGTACCAGGCCATAAAAAATAACGTCTGATCCAGAAAAGACTTTACTTAGTAAACAGCTTACATTTCGTCTTTTCTTTTTTAATACCTGAACTTCAGCACTTTCAATTAAATGGAACGAAAGAGCAAAATACTTTAATAACTAGGAACTCAGAAGCTGTCAGCTGAAAGTCGACAGAACTGGATAGCGTGGTGGACCTTCTATCAAAAGAATTTGAGATGGCACAGTATGGAATCCAGACTTACAAGAACGCAATAAGACGTTTTCAGTTTACTCATGTTCCAAAGAGAAATACACATCAGTAGTCAACACACCAACTGAGACTTGTAAGCTGAGCAAATGAAAGGATGGAATGGGCAGTCGTAATATACAAGCTTAGCCAAATCAAGGAAATATTACTTATACTCTCCAGGTGAAATGAAAATAACTACCGGTGATTGCTTACACGAATGTATAAATAAAATCCGAACAACCATGTCCACGAAGTTTTCACTAGAACAATGGGAGATGTGGATGTCATCTTCGTCATTACAAAGTTGTTAATTTCGTATCGATTTGCTCACATCTGACAAAGAGAGCAAGTTATACTGACCCGCGATCTTGTTACACCATCTCTGCAAGAGGGCGCTCACAGAGAGAGCATTATTATTAGTGGAGGTGTGTTGGGAAGCAGACATGGAGCTGAATAGTCAGTAAATTTTATCTGGAAATGATCCGCTAAGTATTGAATACAGACTTGATAGGAATGAGTGAATAACAGAAAGATGACAGAATTTATGGGTTTTGTAAAAGACGTTCGCGAAGAGCTGATTTAAAGTAAATTTACAACTTTGCACACTTGCACGTAATTAGCATTCTACTGTAAAATTAACTGTCGTACCGAAACTTGATTGAAACATATCTCAAAGACTGCTCACAGCTAGGGAAGTTAGTTCTCTTTCCTCAGGCATACATTTTTGTGAAACAATAGTGATCACACACTTCTGAATGTTATTTTTCGGTTAAATTTTAATTTAGATTTTCTGCAGCGCTGCATGCTGTGCTCCACTTTCGAGAAAAAACTTTTGCTGCAGAAAGGTACGTGCAAGAATAGTTCAGGACCACAGTCATACAGTTACACTACACATACAGAATAATGTTATTACAGAGTTAATCTGTGATTAGGCCATATAACCTACATTCAGTTTCGAAGTTATTTTCTTGCTGTACAATCGAAATGAAATGAACGTATGGCATTACTGGTCGGGAGACCCCATCCGGGGAAGTTTGGCCGCCGAGTACAAGTCTTATTTCAGTCGACGCTACATGGTGCGACTTGCGTATCGGTGATGAGGATGAAATGCTGACGAGGACAACGCAACACCCAGTCCACGAGTGGAGAATCGGGAATCGAACCTGGGCCCACTGCACGGGAGGCAAGCATGTTACCACCGAGCTAAGCAGGCAGGCTCTCGTTGTGCTAAGTACAAGGTGTTCCACTCAAACCTCCCCGATTTCATGGACTCAGGAGAGAAAAACCACGGTAGATACGACACTGAAAAATGCACCACCTTGCAGAGCATCTCAAAGAATTTATATTCAGTCGTCAGAAGTGTCAAGTATCGTCGCCAGAGTGCAGCACCGTCGCATGAAGTGAAAATGGCGACTCCACATCAGTGCTCGCAAGCAGTAGTGTGGTTTGCATAAACAAAATCGCCGATTACTGTGAACAGAAATTATCGCCGTGTGTATGAATGTGATTCACCTGGTGTGAAGACAACTAAGGAATGGTATAGGAAGTTTCTGCCAACAGGGAGTGTTCTGAAAAATTATGGCAATGCACGTTTCGGAGTTTCAGAAGACACAGTGGAGGACATCAGGCAAACGTTTCTCAGAAGCCTACGTAAGTCAATTCGTCAAGCATCTAGGCAACTTGATGTACCTCGATCAACATTGCATCGTGTAGTTCACCTCGTACGTGTGCTTATAAAGTGCAAATTCTGCAACCGTTCTTCTTTGCGGAAGAAACAGTGAATTGGTCAGTGTATCTAGACAAAAATGGTTCAAATGGCTCTGAGCACTATGGGACTTAACAGCTGAGGTCATCAGTCCCCTAGAACTTAGAACTACTTAAACCTAATTAACCTAAGGACATCACACACATTCATGCCCGAGGCAGGTTTCGAACCTGCGATCGCAGCGGTCGCGCGGTTCCAAACTGAAGCTCCACAACCGTTCGGCCACTGCGGCCGGCGTATCTGGACATGTTGGAGATGTTTGTGTACCCTCAGATGCAAGACGTGCAACCCAACATCATTTTTCAACAAGATGGAGCTCCGCTGCATCGGTCAACGGCTGTTCGCAAGTTCCTGGATAGGAAATTTCCCAGCTATTGGATCGGACACGGAGGACCCATTGCCTGACCACCACTTTCACCTGACATTATGCTGCTTGATTTCTTCATGTGGGAATTCGTGAAAGATTGTGTGTATGCGACCAAAGTGGACGATAGTCCTATGTTGCGACATCGTATCACTAATGCGATTGCAACAATAACAGAAGAAATGCTACAAAGGACTTGGCAAGAAATTGAGTATAGTCTCGGTCTTCTTCATACTATGAATGGTTCACATGTAGAGGTGTATTGATGATAAATAAATAAGTCATTTGAGATGCTCTACAATGTGGTGCATTTTTCATTGTCGTGTCTGATGCGTGTTTTCTTCACGGTCTTTGAAATCAGGGAGATTTGAGTAGGACACCCTGCACATTTGATTCAACAGTGTGATTTATCCGTGTGTGAACCTTTTTTCGTACTTTGAGTTTGGTTTCGTAAGTTAGATACGTAAATTGGCAGTGGACTTTAAGTAATGTAATTTAGATAATTTAGTCAGGCAAAATTTAGTAATTCATTTGATGTGCAATTTTTATTGGTTTTATTTTGATGTATCTTTCAGTTATTGAAAACTGTCCACTGTGACGTCAGGGATTACAGCATTGCTCACTTTATTGCTCAATATAAGGCTTAAGTAATCACATTTTTCAGTAATTAGTTTCGTACACTGTATAACACACACAAACCTAGTAATAAACAGAAAAGTTAGAATAACAAGCAGTTAAATTAATTCTCAGTACAAAATTATGTCATAGAAAGACAGCGAGAATAATGATAAATTAAGAACCGAACAAAAATCCGCTAAGCAAGAATTACTATGCTCCGAACAGACAGAAACCTTCCGCAATGTAGGTTAGGCACTGGTAAAAGCTTTTTAATAAAATGAAATTAACTCAGACCATAACACATTACATAACGATCTTTACGACACGGTCGATAACTCTGAATGTTTGTATAGTCTATGCGCTAGTGTGCTCACCAAGCCAGTCCAAGTGACGACAATGCCTATGATTCAATGATTCCACTTTGTCCGTGAATTCTGTAGCTATAAATAGCAGATTAAGTTAAGGTGCCATCACTCACCAAACCCGATCGACGTGCTTCTCGGGTCTGTAAATTGTTAAGATTCGCTGATGGCATTGCTATCCTCAGTGAATGTGAAGGAGGGCTACAATATGTTTTGAATGGAATGAACTGTGTAACGAGAATGTGGATTGAGGGTAATATGAAGAAACACGACAGTAATGAGAAATAGGAGAAATGAGGACAGCGAGAAACTTAAAAAAACATCAGAAGTTAAGGTATTCTGCTGTCTAGAAAGCAAAGTAACCAATGATGGATGGAGCAAGGAAAACACAAAAAGCAGGCTAGAATGGAAGAAAGGAAAATTCTAGTCTACAGTAGTATCAAACATAGGCCTCAGTGTGAGGAAGAACTGTCTAAGAATGTCCGTTTAGAAGACACTATTTTCTGGTAGTGAAACATGGGCTGTGGTAAACCGAAGCAAAAGAGAATCGAAGCATTTGAGATATGGTGTTACAGAAGAATATTGAAAATTAGGTGGACGCATAAGGTAGGTAATTAAGAGGTTCTCCGCAGAATCGGCAAGGAAAGGAATATATGGAAAACACTGGCAAGACGAAGGGCCAGGCTGATACGAAATACACTCCTGGAAATTGAAATAAGAACACCGTGAATTCATTGTCCCAGGAAGGGGAAACTTTATTGACACATTCCTGGGGTCAGATACATCACATGATCACATTGACAGAACCACAGGCACATAGACACAGGCAACAGAGCATGCACAATGTCGGCACTAGTACAGTGTATATCCACCTTTCGCAGCAATGCAGGCTGCTATTCTCCCATGGAGACGATCGTAGAGATGCTGGATGTAGTCCTGTGGAACGGCTTGCCATGCCATTTCCACCTGGCGCCTCAGTTGGACCAGCGTTCGTGCTGGACGTGCAGACCGCGTGAGACGACGCTTCATCCAGTCCCAAACATGCTCAATGGGGGACAGATCCGGAGATCTTGCTGGCCAGGGTAGTTGACTTACACCTTCTAGAGCACGTTGGGTGGCACGGGATACAAGCGGACGTGCATTGTCCTGTTGGAACAGCAAGTTTCCTTGCCGGTCTAGGAATGGTAGAACGATGGGTTCGATGACGGTTTGGATGTACCGTGCACTATTCAGTGTCCCCTCGACGATCACCAGTGGTGTATGGCCAGTGTAGGAGATCGCTCCCCACACCATGATGCCGGTTGTTGGCCCTATGTGCCTCGGTCGTATGCAGTCCTGATTGTGGCGCTCACCTGCACAGTGCCAAACACGCATACGACCATCATTGGCACCAAGGCAGAAGCGACTCTCATCGCTGAAGACGACACGTCTCCATTCGTCCCTCCATTCACACCTGTCGCGACACCACTGGAGGCGGGCTGCACGATGTTGGGGCGTGAGCGGAAGACGGCCTAACGGTGTGCGGGACCGTAGCCCAGCTTCATGGAGACGGTTGCGAATGGTCCTCGCCGATACCCCAGGAGCAACAGTGTCCCTAATTTGCTGGGAAGTGGCGGTGCGGTCCCCTACGGCACTGCGTACTACGGTCTTGGCGTGCATCCGTGCGTCGCTGCGGTCCGGTCCCAGGTCGACGGGCACGTGCACCTTCCGCCGACCACTGGCGACAACATCGATGTACTGTGGAGACCTCACGCCCCACGTGTTGAGCAATTCGGCGGTACGTCCACCCGGCCTCCCGCATGCCCACTATACGCCCTCGCTCAAAGTCCGTCAACTGCACATACGGTTCACGTCCACGCTGTCGCGGCATGCTATCAGTGTTAAAGACTGCGATGGAGCTCCGTATGCCACGGCAAACTGGCTGACACTGACGGCGGCGGTGCACAAATGTTGCGCAACTAGCGCCATTCGACGGCCAACACCGCGGTTCCTGGTGTGTCCGCTGTGCCGTGCGTGTGATCATTGCTTGTACAGCCCTCTCGCAGTGTCCGGAGCAAGTATGGTGGGTCTGACACACCGGTGTCAATGTGTTCTTTTTTCCATTTCCAGGAGTGTATGTTAAAACATCAGGGGATGACTTCCACAATACTGGACGGAGTTGTAGAGGGTAAAAAATGTAGGGGAAGACAGAGACTGGAATCCATCCAGCAAATAACTGAGGACGTAAGCTGCAAGCGTTACTCTGAGACGAAAAGGTTGGTGTAGGAGTGAGATTCATGGCGGGCCATATTTAACCAGACTAATGACTCAAAATGAATAGCTGCTACAATGGCGCCTCCATTTCTCTCGAAATAATATTCAGTTACAGTAACTGCTCATAGCGACCAAAACCCACATGCCTGTCAGCATTTGTCATTGGAGCACCATCTGCCAGCTGTTGCCGGTTACCGACTGAGAGCAAACTGACGCGGCCCGCTGCTACCCTGGTATACTTGTCAGCTACAGGGAAAGAGTTTATACCACCCGTTCCATTTCATATCGAAACAGCGCACGGGTCAATTACAGGATAGTATAGAATATTCTATGATCGGACATTACAGCGTTTGTGGAGGGAAAGAATCTTCTCCTAGGGGATCGGTATGTAATCAGAAAAGACCATTTGTGTTGTAGCACCTCAGAAATTGAGAGCTTCCTTTAGACAATCATATCTTTTAATAGTAATTGAAGAAATGTAGTCATATAATTTATTGTTTGACTAATTTAGATTCATTAAAACCCTATGGTCGAATTTTATATGTTTAATTGCGTTGGACTGAGCAAGGAGAGCTATCAATAACATCTCGAGGTACGAGAGTCACAGTATCCAAAGTTTCAATTTGATGGCATTAATTGTTAACTGATTATTTAAAATACATAAGATAGGTGCTAATGAAACCCAGAAGTCTTTGTCTGAACGCAGTTGCTTTGTTTAAAACTTCCCTTAACCATGCACAGTGGTTGCCAACCGAATGCGTTTCCTTCGGTTCCTCCTGAGCCAATGGGGGTGGATGTAGGTGCTGGTACCATTGTCGCTAGAGCGTTGGTAACGTGAAATCTACGGCAGTCTCCCGTTTTTTCTCAAACCGAACTAATAAAACTGCACCTCGCCTCTCTCTCACACTATGCCTGCAGTTCATCCGGATCATATCCCGGTGCAGGCGAATCGCCCTGAATAGGACAAAGAAGAAAGATTTCAAGAACAGCAGCGTTTAGTGTAGGGAGTCCATCTTGGTCTGTTTTCCGATACAGAAAGAGCAAGCGTTGGCGAACAGCAACTGTTGGCGAACTGAGGAAGTTAACCACTCCTGTGCGCATTAAGCGATGTTTTGCAGAAAGAACCCCGTCGCAATGTTGTTAGTAAAAAACCGCCGTCGGAGCTGCCGCAACGTCAGATGCCGCCTCTTCCTCTCCGGACTTTGCAGCTAAGCCAGGTAAAGAACCTATATCGGGAGTTTAGCACGCTTATTCGCTACGTCTTTTTGCCCTTTCCAACCATTTGTCAGTTCTTTTGCCTTGGGTATTAGGCTGACTGATTTTAAAATGTATTCTTAAAGTCAACAGTAAACTAGGGTTAGGCACAATGTCTGTTGAGCTCACTACCTTGTTTGCGATTTTGGACAGACACTGTTTTAAATGGCTGATTATTATGTCAAAGATTACCATGAATCGATATGATAGATTATCTGTTATGTAGAGCTAACACTACTTTTAGTTGCCAGTGATTTCCTTTATATTCAAATCTCATCGTTTATTGAGCAATATAGCCGCGCTCTGTTCTACATGTTCTTATTATGCTAGTTTGTTATCCTGGTGCTTCCTCATTTTCTGCTGCGCAGTTATTCTAGTCGTAGTTATATCCCGGAACGAGACCCTCACTCTGTAAGTGACAGATACGATTGCCGGTTGCCAAAACTACATGCATATAAGATGTTGTAAAGTTAAAGCTGGGATGTAACACGTCGAGATGTGAATACTGTACAAAGACAATTTAACTGCTTGGGGGAAAAGTGATGCAATATTAAGAAAGTGGCTATTACTGGATGGAAATAGTTGAACCTTATGGATGCACTTCATAGAATTCTGTGATGGTTGATCAAGATTAAAGAGCTACATAAGACTTATTTTAAATGTTCAAAAACTTATAACTTACCAGTAAGCAGTTGTAAAATTCGTTTGTATGATACTGGAAACTGTCATTACAAAAAGCGTGTTAATCTAACCGATAATCTCAAAGGTGATTAGTTATAGCCTCGGTGTAAAACGCGTAGAGCCTTCATGGCCTGATCCTGCCAGAATAAACAAAGAAATACAATAAATACTGCATACATGCTGGGGTGACGTAATATCATCACTCACGCGACACTCAACTTGCTACCTTCACACATGATATCCTAAGGTTACTAGTTCCATTGAGTAATTATCAATTTTTCCCAAGTTTTCAGTTGAGATATATAGTGGCACATACTATGAAAACACTTTGATCGGTGACTGGACAGAAAACTCTAGACAGGTGCAACACAGAACGTTGGACTGCATGGCTCATTATCGATAGGACTAAGTTCTGTTGCGGGACAAAAGTTCTCAAAATGTCGCAGTTGTTATTGAAATTCTATAGTAGCGATTAACTTTTTTGCAGTTTCTTTTATTTATTTATTTTGCAGCTGAGGCTATGGCTTTATCTTCTATAAAAGTAATATACCTCCCTAACTAACGCTAGTGCTGAACTTGTTCCAAAATCTGATCTTCGATTACAGTTTTGCTTCTTACTCGTTATTTCCCATGGAAAGCCATCGTTTAATTTTATTTGCTACTATCTTAAAAATTTAACTACTTCAAATTAAGTTTAAAAGATGGAATGATTTATGTAGTTCGTCTTCAGAATTTGTCATTAATATATTGTCGTCTGAATATAGTAGAATATTAATACATTTTTCTTTATTACATTTATTCTTGTGGTTAGGGATCCATTTTGGCGGTTTATCCGTCTTTACACGTTTGGATGGCATTGCCTATATACAATGACGGGAAAAAAATCACAACACTAAAAAATAATTAACTAGAGTAGTGAAATTTCGGGAAAATCTTTGTTTACGTAACATATTTAAGTGATTAACAATGCAAGATCACATGTTAGCGGAAGCGCGAGATAAGTCTCTGAAAATGTGAAATACTGGTACTCTAATAACAGGTGTAGCCACCAAAATGTTGATTGTAAGCAGGTAAACGTGCATGCACTGTGTTGCACTTGGTCGATCAATGCTGCCTGTGGAAGACGTTGGAATTGTCGTCCGATGGTATCTTATACAAGGTCGATTGGAGACAGATCTGGGGACCTAGCAGGCCAATGCAACATGTAGACACTCTGGAGAGCATATTGCCCTGTAACAGTGGTATGTGGACGAGCGTTATCCTGTTGGAAACCATCCACTGAAATGCTGTTCATGAATGACACCCTAAAAAGTCGAATCACCTGACTGACGCACAAATTTGCAGTGATGGTGCGTGGGATAACGACCAGACCATAGCTCCGAGTCCAGTGTGTCTTGGCCGCAGGTTGGCACAGGCCCTTAACTAGTATCCTTCTAACCAAAACAGGGCCATCACTGGCTCCGAGACGGAACTAGCTTTCGCCACAAAATACAATAGACCTCCATCCTGCCATCCAATTAGCTCTCGTTTTACACCGCTGAAGTCGCTAACGGCAGTGGTCAAGTTGTCCTTGAAGTAACCGACTTGTAGCAGTTCTTTGTATCACTGTGGTGTAAGCTGCTGCTCAGTTTGCCGCTGCAGATGCAGTACGATGCGGCAGAGGCATACGACGAACACGATGGTTTCCCCTCGCGGAAGTGCCATGTGGTGGTCCTAAGTCCAATCTTCTAGCGAACGTACATTTACGTCAGAAATTATGTACATTGAATAGCAGAAAGAACATCTAGCTTCTCGTAGCCCTATTCCACGACCCCTTTCAAACTCAGTGAATGTCGCACTACTCCTCCTTCGAGTTACAATTAAAAAGAGAAGGTGATAATGTACATCCTTGTCTCAAATCGTGGTTTAATAATATCTCTTTCCCTATGTAATTGGGGGTGTCACGTACAATCTAAGTTTCATTATACAGACTCTTGATGCAATTTAGTGATTTCGGTACTCACATTTTGCCATGGTTTCTCACAGGCTCTTTCATGCCATCCTGTCAAATACTTTTTCAAAATCTATTAAAGGTAGACAGGTTCGTAAATTGTATTCTCGTCTTTTCTGTATTATTTGTTGCACTGTAACTATAATATCGCTATGTAACCTTCCCCTAATGAAGCCACTTTGTCCTTCTGGAAATAGCGCTTCTATAACAGTCTTTAATACGTTATTTAGCGCAGTTAAATGTATATTGCAGGCAGTGTTTAACACAATGACACATCTATAAATTGAAGTTTTGCTGTGATTACGCTTTTGCAGTTAGCCAGTCTTCGGAATTTTAGTGTTTAGACGGCAGGGATGGATCAGATGTAAGATTATCAACTTAAGCAATATTCCACCATGTATAATCTACTCTATATTAATCGCGTTTGGTCTAGAGCATTTCTGAATGTCCGTTTTTAATTACATCCTCCATTTATTGTAAGATAATTAAATCTGTCTTAACATAATCAGTTATATTTTCATAATGACTTCTTGCCTTTGGATTATACCACAGGTTCTTGAAATGTTTTGCCAGATGTTCCTGACGTATTACATTTATTTATGCTGTATTTTGCTCAGATCTGCTTAAGTATCATAATATTTTGAAAGCCAAGTCTAGTCTGTCATATACGACATGCTCTATCGCTGCTAAAAATTTATCCCAACTATCTAGATCGTTTTATTAGTGATTTGACTTTATTTCTCATCAGTCTGGTAGTTTTCTTTTGTTTAGTCATTGTGAGATTGCAGAAAACACTGGTATGCTCTTTGTTTTCCTTTAATTACTTCCTAAAATTTTTCATTCCAAATTTTAAGCCTGAAATGTGAAATAATATTACTACAGCACTACATAATTTCTATGCATTCTGTAGGCTAAATGAAACATCAGAAAAAGTTTATTGACAGTAGAGTGCAATAGTTAGTGTAAACTGAAACTGTGGCTTCATTTTTGTAAAGCAGGTATTCAATGTAACAACCATCTACAGCGTTTCATAATGAGCCATGTTTTCACTAATACCCTGTAAGATTCTGCGCTACCCTCTGGTGATATCAGACGCTGTAAAGGGGCGCTCAACAAGCTCAGGTATTGTTACTATTGGTGCTGAGCACACAATCGACCTTACAAATTGCTCTGAGCACTATGGGACTTAACATCTGAGGTCATCACTCCCCAAGAACTTAGAACTAACTAACACATCCATGCCCGAGGCAGGATTCGAACCTGCGACCGTAGCAGTCGCGCGGTTCCAGACTGAAGCGCCAGAACCGCTCGGCCTCAGAGGCCGGCCAATCGACTTTACATAACCACAGTCGAAAAAGAGAGCTGAGGTCAAGGGAATGCACAAACCAAGTGATTGAGCAACTTCTGACAGTTATTCTAAATTTGAAGTTGTCGATGACATATGCCCTAGCTCAACTACAAAAGTACGCTGCAGTACCGGCGTTCTCAATCACAAACTAGTGCGCATTTACAAGGGAACGTCCTCCAGAAGTTCATGCAAGGCATTGTCCAGGAAGGTGAAGTATCATGTGCCACCCAAACGATATGGTACGCTGTGTGGCCCAATAAGGTGATCTCGAAGAACTTCAGCTCAAATTTTCACTAATAATCTCACCTGGCAACTCGTCCTACAGATAGCGCGCGTATTTTCAACAGCCCAGTGGTACTATAGAAACTTGGTTTCACATTTACCGTTCTAGGTTCCTTATATCAAAACAATCAAAGTTGCATTCCCCGCAATTGCCCAAATATTTAAACATCACTCTGTAACACCCTGGGTAGGGAATTTCTTCTTGTGTAAGGTGTCAGGCAAATCCAACACCTTCCATGAAAACCCTGATATGATACGCAAATCCAATAGTATGTCACATAGCTCCGAATAAATAGTGACATTAAATTAACCAAAGTAATACGAGTAACGAGAGAGCAAATGGAATACCACAGACTAACACAAGAATGCCTACATGCATGTCATACCTTCCCACCGTGAGACAGACGTAGTTCCGAGGGGAGAAACGAGGAAGGCCCTACGATAAGGGGCGGACACCCACGTCGCCAGCTAACCGCTAGGACCACCCCCTCCAGCCCATGTTAAAAGCTAGAGCCCTCCCGAAGAACAGTATAGATCTTACGATAACACAAAAAGGGCCACCCCAGTCGCAAGTTTTAGCGTGAGACTTTTTCGCGTCTCTGTTACGTCAGGACCACCCCCCAGCCCATGTTAAAAGATAGAGCCCTCCAGAAGATCAGTATAGATCTTACGATAACACTAAAAGGACCACACCAGCTGCAAGTTTTAGCATCAGACTTTTTCGCGTCTCTGTTACGTTGCAAACTTTAAAAACATTGCCCCACCACGAAAAGTATAACGTTTCTAATTGGATAGACAGAATTTTTGTAGGCGGAGCTTAAGGTTAACATTGAGACCCTGATTGGTCAGATGAAAACACAGCCAGATAGTTTTTTTAAACCAACCTCGGTAAATTGTAGTAAGGAGAAGTTAGGAGAGAGTTGCTTTGGAGACGGCGAGGTGAGCGGAGCTGTGCTGCCCACCGCCACCTGACGAATACCGAAAAGGTAATGAACGCACGAGATGCCGCATAACAGCGCATAAAGCTTCACCCAGAACTGCAGAAGTCTCATCTGTTACACCCCCTTTTTGCGTAATACTAGTGTCGATCGTCAATTAAGTCTCATGGTGTTCACATTTGCCACTTGAAGTAAAAATCTGAAACGCGATGGTTTTTCAGTTATATACAGGGTTATTACAAAGGATTGAAGCGATTTCACAGCTCTACAATAACTTTATTATTTGAGATATTTTCACAATGCTTTGCACACACATACAAAAACCCAAAAGTTTTTTTAGGCATTCACAAATGTTCGATATGTGCCCCTTTAGTGATTCGGCAGACATCAAGTCGATAATCAAGTTCCTCTCACACTCGGCGCAGCATGTCCCCATCAATGAGTTCGAAACGGTAAGGCTTCTGCTTTAGCCTTTTCCGTAAGACTTTCCAAACCGTCGGCTGTGGTACGTTTAGCTCCCTGCTTGCTTTATTCGTCGACTTCCACGGGCTACGCGTGAAACTTGCCAGCACGCGTTCAACTGTTTCTTCGCTCACTGCAGGCCGACCCGTTGATTTATCCTTACAGAGGCATCCAGAAACTTTAAACTGCGCATACCATCGCCGAATGGAGTTAGCAGTTGGTGGATCTTTGTTGAACTTCGTCCTCAAGTGTCGTTGCACTGTTATGACTGACTGGTGTGAATGCATTTCAAGCACGACATACGCTTTCTCGTCTCCTGTCTCCATTTTGCCTCACTGCGCTCTTGAGCGCTCTGGCGGCAGAGACCTGAAGTGTGGCTTTAGCCGAACAAAACTTTATGAGTTTTTCTGCGTATCTGTAGTTTGTCGTGACCGTATGTCAATGAATGGAGCTACAGTGAATTTATGAAATCGCTTCAATCATTTGTAATAGCCTTGTAGTTACTGAGAAGCCACATCAGCCACTGTAATTTACAAGTTAGATAAGTAATTTAAGATAATTGAGGGTCACTGTAGACAATTTTGATAGTTTTCTCTTTTGTGAAACTTAATTTAACCCTAGATTATAGATGTGATATGGCATAGGTCATCCTTCGATCCATTGTAGAACTTGGAAACCCATTCAGGGAATATTCGTTCACATTTTTGTTGAACGCAGTTGGTTTTTACCATCCTGTATTAAAACATTTCCTTTTATCAATAGTGCAATTTATATACAATGTTTTGTGAGTAGAATAAAATTTCCAATGGTAAATTTAACTGCTTTTTCGACGTTATTTTACCAGTTAACTAAAAATAGGAAAGCCTTGAACCCCTTCCACTAAATTTAGTTAGTATTAAGATTCTTTTACAGGGAGTGCAGTGGAGCTGACGCTGAAATCATTAAGTATTTGGTTATATCATCGCTAGTCTCACTGAACTCTTCTGAACTCTACATGTCATGTGTGGTCTGGCGTCTCCTTACCAGCAACAGGTCCCAGGTCCAAACTAGTCAATTCCCTAAAAAACACGCTCAGAACGTCGTTGCGCGAAAGTGGTAGGGAGACACGATATAGAACAAACAGACACCACGCCGAATGTTAGATTGTAACGGAACAACTATAATCAAACACATTAATAATAATTTATTTCAAAATCGCTTTCGATACAACTATCGATCGATTAATCTTATAACAATATGTGGAGGTTGGCAAAAGAGGCATCTTCGTAGGCGTGTAAAATGTTTTACTTTTTATAGGTGGACTCATTTAAAATGATAAATAAATGTATTATCTGTCTCTTTAACTGAAAGCGACGCCTCTGCTCCAGCAGTTTAGACAATGAGGTAATTAGAAGTAAAATTAATACCGCGAAACTCAAGTAAACGGACAGCACGAGTAGCTTGGCGCACTCCATGGTGACGTGCGCAACAGATGTATAGTTATTGTGGTGTTAAAAGAAGCGTCGAATCTTCACCAGAGTGGTGTGGCTATTCACGTGCACGCTATTAAGTCGTCTCTGAAATCAACAAGTTGCGGAAACGAGAATTTCTAGACTTAATGACGCTGTGAAAGTCTGTGATCCACGGCTGCTACTGGAACAGTGGCTCTCGGAAGCGTCATGTTACTTGGCGTGTATTAATTTTTCAGAGACGACAAGAAGCTGTGTGAGATCATTCTCCATCAACGCTCCGATGATGCAATCACCTCATACAGCCGACGTTGCAAACCACCCAGGCATGGCTTCGATGTTGTAAATAAATAAACAATCACGATAGGTCAAAGTGAAGCAACATCGTTGTTCTATCCTAAATACTTAATCAAGTTTTATAACTAATAACCTGTACAGAAGCTACCGTATATAGAATCTTAATAATATTTTCAGAATTTAGTACTTCAGAATAGACTGCTAACAACGCAGATCGTTCAAACTGGCTAAATTTAAGCTCCTCGCATCGGTCGCCTTTAGTTTTCCATTTGCTGATGTAAATTTTCCAACCTGAAAGTTCACGATCCATTTAACAATTTTCAATAAATCAACACATTAAAGACTTGGAAAACGATTACTAAAAAATGGTATTATAACCAGTATGGCTCGTTTCCAAATAAGAGTTCTGAGTATAAAGCAACCGTAAAAATGCAAACATAATAATTCTTCGAGAGGGTTAATAAGGTAAGACACAATCACCTCTATGTGCCTGCAGTATAATCTGTTCAATAGTTAACTATATTCAAGGTATCAAAACGATATTGAAGCTAGGCAGTACTATGACTAAGGCATTGTTTTCGGGAGTAGGGGGTAAATATTACGATCGAGCCCCTGCATCCATCAGTTACCTCGGAACTGATAGATGTTCGCCTTAAGTGTTCAACAACAATACATTTAGCACGCGCACTGTTCAGTTCATAAAGAAAGACGATGGTGATAACGTTATTTGGCCAAATAAAAACATTGCCACGGCTCCAGTGAGTGATGGGGCGAATCTTTCGAGCAAAATGGTAACTTCTGAGAAGGATAAAAATTACCATTTGTGCTACAGCCAAGATTACGCCCCACGATTACGCAGACGGTAGCTACAGCATCTGATGTGGCGCGCCGCGTCTAATAATGCGGAACAACAGCTTTCGTAAGTCAGTATAAAAGTTTTGTGGTGCATTTAAACGATATGAACATATACAGCAAACAATTATATGACGAATTGGTCACAAAAACACCGGTCTTGTAAGCTAACTGCGGTATAAGAAAACTAGGGACTGCATGAAATTTGTTGCCCCTCAAAAGCACGAACTGAATTCACGTAAAACTGCTAGTGTTCGGTCACTTTCTATGACGGACAACTTGCTACATAATGTACTTTATTAATACTAGGTATATTGAACTTCATAACCACTAGGCAAATAATGATATAAAAAATATTTTGCTGCACTATATGCAAGATTCTAAACCATAGAATAGATTTGTTTGTTTTCTTCTGTTTGTGTGTGTGTGTGTGTTTGTGAGTGTGCGAAGAGAGGATATGAAGGATGTGGGGAGAGGGAGAGAGAGGGAATTTGTGTCCATGAGCCCTGTGTGATCACTCTTACAATGATTTACACTAGAATTTAATTTGTTTAAACGCTTTTTTGGATTTTTATATATTAGAATCGGGATGTACAATGATGTTGAGACAAGAAAAGAAAAGAGGTAAACAAAAAATACTGTGACTATGGAGAGACATCCGATATTAGACGTGAGAATCTCAGACCGAGAAAGAGGGCGTATATTGATCACGTACCATTAGCCTAAAAAGTTCATTAAGGAAAGTGGCGTCTCTGATTACTTCTCAAGCAGCAGAAATTCGTAATTTTTCAAACAATTTCCCATCAGCTCATGACGCGCTATCAGATCCGGGATTCTCTCTGCCCCGCACTCCTGGTTTTGTTTACACAAACTACAACGCTGTTGCATCTGAGTCTGTTGCAGTATTTCGAGTTCTTGGCCAACTTGTGCTCAGTCGCCCCTCAAGCTTAGATAAAGACATAAAAATGATTCTGACCAGCCTAGTGGAACGCGCTGCGGTCTCTCGAGTATATTACACTTAGAGTATTGTGCTCCTTGCGCGGCGTACAGTATTTTTAATTCTGGCGGGGCTCTATTTTCTGGTGCCATACCGCTTGTGTACGTTCTTTTGTTGGCGGCAAGTTGGGCGCGGCGCGGCGGTCGGCAGCGATTGTTTCCGGCGAGACAATGCTTTCCCTCCCCGCTGATTTACTGGTCGTCCGCGGGGACCGGCGCAGCACCACTGCTCTGGCCTCCCGCGCGCGCGCACTGGTTTTTCATTTATTTTCCCCGAGATTAAAGCTTCGCTTTTCCGCCGTCCGGTACTCTTAACAATTTCTCACGCCTGCTCTAGGCGTGTGCGTGGCGGCTTTGTGGACGCCGCTTCCCGGTTTCGGCGGCAGCGCAATGCGTTAAGCCGCCTCCAGAGCGGTTCCTCCGGTTCTAAATGGAAAAATGGGCCAGTGACGAATGATGCTGTTTAGAACGAGACGAACGAGACAAAAACCCTGTACGACCAGCAACCGAAAGAGGCGAGTGCGCCAAGCCGGACCGCAACTGACAACCCTACCATTCTCGGGAGGTGGACTAGTTTTAGCGCATAGTGGCATGCGATAGTTACAGCAGTTAGGCCACACATGAAAAAGAAAAGGCGAGTCTACGAACCCATCCAAAAAGCTGCAGCGCTGCAGGAAAGACTGCATGCATGGCAGTGTCTCGTCGGGGGTAGTTTATTATTACACTACTGGCCATTAAAATTGCTACACTACGATGGTGTCGTGCTACAGACGCGAAATTTCACCGACACGAAGAAGTTGCTGTGATATGCAAATGATTAGCTTTTCAGGGCATTCACACAAGGTTGGCGCCGGGGGCGACACCTACAACGGGCTAACATGAGCAAAGTTTCCAACCGATTTCTCATACAAAAACAGCAGTTGACCGGCGTTGCCTGGTGAAACGTTGTTGTGATGCCTCGTGTAAGCAGGAGAAATGCGTACCATCACGTTTCCAACTTTGATAAAGGTCGGATAGTAGCCTATCGCGATTGCGGTTTATCGTATGGCGACATTGCTGCTCGTGTTGGTCGAGATCCTATGACTGTTAGCAGAATATGGAATCGGTGGGTTCAGGATGGTAATACGGAACGCCGCGCTGGATCCCAACGACCTCGTATCACTAGCAGTGGAGATGACAGGCATCTTATCCGCATGGCTGTAACGTATCGTGCAGCCACGTCTCGATCCCTGAGTCAACAGATGGGGACGTTTGCAAGACGACATCCATCTGCACGAACAGTTCGACGACGTTTGTAGCAGCATGGACTATCAGCTCGGAGACCATCCCTGCAGTTACCCTTGACGCTGCATCACAGAAAGAAGCGCCTGCGATGTTGTACTCAACGACGAACCTGGGTACACGAATGGCGAAACGTCATTTTTTCGGATGAATCCAGCTTCTGTTTACAGCACAATGATGGTCGCATTCGTGTTTGGCGACATCGCGGTGAACGCGCACTGGAAGCGTGTATTCGTCATCGTCATACTGGCATATCACCCGGCGTGATGGTATGAGGTGCCATTGGTTACACGTCTCGGTCACCTCTTGTTTGCATTGATGGCGCTTTGAATAGTGGACGTTACATTTCAGATCTGTTACTACCCGAGGCTCTACATTTCATTCAATCCCTGCGAAACCCTACATTTCAGCAGGATAATTCCCGACCGCATGTTGCAGGTCCTGCACAGGCTTTTCTGGATACAGAAAATGTTCGACTGCTACCCTGGCCAGCACATTCTTCTTTTCAATGGTAGGCGAGCAACTGGCTCGTCACAATACGCCAGTCACTCTTGATGAACTGTGGTATCGTGTTGAAGCTGCATGGGCAGCTGTACCTGTACGCGCCTTCCAAGCTCTGTTAGGCTCAATGCCCAAGCGTATCAGGGCCGTTATTACGGCCAGAGGTGTTGCTCTGGATACTGATGTCTGAGGATCAATGCACCCAAATTGCGTGAAAATGTAATCACATGTGAGTTCTAGTATAATATATTTGTCCAATGAATTCCCGTTTATCATCTGCATTTTTTCTTGGTGTAGGAATTTTAATGGCAGTAGTGTATGTATCTTTGACGTAACTGTTAAAGGTTTCGTGGCCACTTGTTGACAAGTTACCTTTTGGCTTCGATGTCGGGTTCCTCGGCCGTTTCTTCGACAATGTTTCTAACGTCTCGCTAGCAGGAGTGGCTGGCATTGTCGCCGCTTCACTCTCCATTTCTGGTGATGTACTGGAGTGGAGCTCGCGGCTGCAGATTACATTTACCTGGCGCGCCACTATCCAAGAGCTTTCCCGTGGTCGTTACCATTGCGATTCTACCTTTTCTATCTGCAACGGTCGTTCTCTGCAGCATGGAACTCCAGGATCAGTTACCTGGAGGCTTTCTTCTTTCTTGTTGTATTTCTACAGCTTCCCTGAATATGCAGGTGCGATAGCTCTTCTCTACAGCAAGAACTTCGTGTCGGCGAATTTTAGTGTCTGATCGGTCTCACACAGAGCGTGCTTTGCCACGGCCGATTTGTCTACCTGCCCCAATCTGCAATGCTGCTTATGTTCGGCGATCCTTTTGCTGTCTGATCATCCAGTAATTGTAACACTGGCTTTTCCACCTGTACATGGTATACAGTATATTCCCGACATTGCACTTGGGTCCCTTTTCTGCTTTGCCAATCTGAGACACACTCTGATCTTCTTCACCAGTTTATAAATAGTCTTGAAGCCATATCTGCGCAATATACGGTCGATTCTGCCCGTCGCTCAGAGTATGTATGGCAGAAAGGCCAAGTGACACATAGAGGAGAAAAAGAAAGGTCGGATACAGCGAGGAAGTACGATGGAGGCTTTCGGTTACAGCAATACAGAGCAGAGTATACAGTGACTGTGCTTTTTGTGTGTGCCATAATTGCAGTTGGTGGGCATTAGTAGGTGTCAGAATTTCGACTGACCACAACACAGTGCGGTGCTGCTGCTGGATCAGGGAAGTCGGTATGACATTATTTGTTGTTGTAAACAAGGATGGTGAGGCTATAATGAATCTGATTTTAACGTAACTGTATTGAAGTGCATTTGCACAGCGAAGCCATGGTGCTCGCTGAATGTACCATTATAGTTTTGAATTTAGAAACACTGTGAGACTGTCATGATATTTGGTGATAAGCCATTGTAGCTTTGCTTCTTTATGAATATCCCTTATAGATTCGATAGCGCATTGAGCGTGCGTATGGATTGTGTTGTACTTGTATGTTAGCTGTCTGGAGTACTGTGGTGGAGTTGGTAGTTACATGGACTGTAGACCTTTTTAGTGAGCCATTCCGCTTGTTGCTATTTTATTTTTGTGTCCTCTTGCAAAGTCATTTATAGGCAGAAGCTATAGGGTTTTATCTGTATAAGGTATTCCTGTACCTTAGGATAAGGTGTTATTGTGTATTATTGTTACCCACTTTGGAGTTCATGTTATTTTTTACTGTGGGGCAAATAAATGATTTTTTTTTTATTTGGCATTTGTTGTTTTAAGTTAATTACACCAAGAGGCTGAACGCAGGGTTTGTTGTATTTATATGTGCTCTGGTATTGTAAATTGTTGTTTAATGAAACAAAACTTATGAAAAAGCCCAGACGTACATACGTCCCAGCCAAACTATACTCATTTCCATATCCTGTGACAGTATATACAGGATGACCCATTGATCGTGACCGGGCCAAGTATCTCACGAAATAAGCGTCAAACGAAAAAAACTACGAAGACGAAACCTGTTTTGCCTGAAGGGGGAAACCAGATGGCGCTATGGTTGGCCCGCTAGACGGCGCTCGCATAGGTCAAACGGATATCAACTTCAACTGCGTTTTTTTAAAATACGAACCCTCATTTTTATTACATATTCGTGTAGTACGCAAAGATATATGAATTTTTTAGTTCAACCAGTTTTTTCGCTTTGTGATAGATGGCACTGTAATAGTCACAAATACACTCCTGGAAATTGAAATAAGAACACCGTGAATTCATTGTCCCAGGAAGGGGAAACTTTATTGACACATTCCTGGGGTCAGATACATCACATGATCACACTGACAGAACCACAGGCACATAGACACAGGCAACAGAGCATGCACAATGTCGGCACTAGTACAGTGTATATCCACCTTTCGCAGCAATGCAGGCTGCTATTCTCCCATGGAGACGATCGTAGAGATGCTGGATGTAGTCCTGTGGAACGGCTTGCCATGCCATTTCCACCTGGCGCCTCAGTTGGACCAGCGTTCGTGCTGGACGTGCAGACCGCGTGAGACGACGCTTCATCCAGTCCCAAACATGCTCAATGGGGGACAGATCCGGAGATCTTGCTGGCCAGGGTAGTTGACTTACACCTTCTAGAGCACGTTGGGTGGCACGGGATACAAGCGGACGTGCATTGTCCTGTTGGAACAGCAAGTTTCCTTGCCGGTCTAGGAATGGTAGAACGATGGGTTCGATGACGGTTTGGATGTACCGTGCACTATTCAGTGTCCCCTCGACGATCACCAGTGGTGTATGGCCAGTGTAGGAGATCGCTCCCCACACCATGATGCCGGTTGTTGGCCCTATGTGCCTCGGTCGTATGCAGTCCTGATTGTGGCGCTCACCTGCACAGTGCCAAACACGCATACGACCATCATTGGCACCAAGGCAGAAGCGACTCTCATCGCTGAAGACGACACGTCTCCATTCGTCCCTCCATTCACACCTGTCGCGACACCACTGGAGGCGGGCTGCACGATGTTGGGGCGTGAGCGGAAGACGGCCTAACGGTGTGCGGGACCGTAGCCCAGCTTCATGGAGACGGTTGCGAATGGTCCTCGCCGATACCCCAGGAGCAACAGTGTCCCTAATTTGCTGGGAAGTGGCGGTGCGGTCCCCTACGGCACTGCGTACTACGGTCTTGGCGTGCATCCGTGCGTCGCTGCGGTCCGGTCCCAGGTCGACGGGCACGTGCACCTTCCGCCGACCACTGGCGACAACATCGATGTACTGTGGAGACCTCACGCCCCACGTGTTGAGCAATTCGGCGGTACGTCCACCCGGCCTCCCGCATGCCCACTATACGCCCTTGCTCAAAGTCCGTCAACTGCACATACGGTTCACGTCCACGCTGTCGCGGCATGCTACCAGTGTTAAAGACTGCGATGGAGCTCCGTATGCCACGGCAAACTGGCTGACACTGACGGCGGCGGTGCACAAATGCTGCGCAGCTAGCGCCATTCGACGGCCAACACCGCGGTTCCTGGTCTGTCCGCTGTGCCGCGCGTGTGATCATTGCTTGTACAGCCCTCTCGCAGTGTCCGGAGCAAGTATGGTGGGTCTGACACACCGGTGTCAATGTGTTCTTTTTTCCATTTCCAGGAGTGTACCTTTGTGAACTTAGCATTTCTGAGAACGCATGCTGTTACAGCGTGATTACCTGTAAATATCACATTAATGCAATAAATGCTCAAAATTATGTCCGTCAATCTCAATGCATTTGGCAATACATGTAACGACATTCCTCTCAACAGCGAGTAGTTCACCTTCCGTAATGTTCGCACATGCAGTGACAATGCGCTGACGCAAGTGGTCAGGCGTTGTCGGTGGATCACGATAGAAAATACCCATCAACTTTCCCCACAGAGAGAAATACGAGGATGTCAGATCCAGTGAACGTGCGGGCCATGGTATGGTGCTTCGACGACCAATCCACCTGTCATGAAATATGCTATTCAATACCGCTTCAACCGCACGCGAGATATGTGCCGAACATCCATCATATTGGAAGCACATCGCCATTCTGTCATGCAGTGAAACATCATATAGTCACAACGGTAGAAGATTACGTAGGAAATCAGGATACATTGCACCATTTAGATTGCCATCGATAAATGGAGGCCAATTATCCTTCCTCCCATAATGCCGCACCATACATTAACCCGCGAAGTTCGCTGATGT
Organism: Schistocerca serialis cubense; assembly: GCF_023864345.2. Taxonomy (NCBI): domain Eukaryota; kingdom Metazoa; phylum Arthropoda; class Insecta; order Orthoptera; family Acrididae; genus Schistocerca; species Schistocerca serialis. Next base: position 620,626,697 of record NC_064642.1, on the reverse strand, counting down.
TCCACTTGTCACAGCCATCGTGGATCTTCCGTTGCCCAATAGTGCATATTACGCCGGTTTACGTTACCGCTGTTGGTGAATGACGCTTCGTCGCTAAATAGAAAGCGTACAAAAAATCTGTCATCGTTCCATAATTTCTCTTGTGCCCAGTGGCAGAACTGTACACGACGTTCAAAGTCGTCGCCATGCAATTCCTGGTGCATAGAACTATGGTACGGGTGCAATCAATGTTGATGTAGCATTCTCAACACCGACGTTTTTGAGATTCCCGATTCTCGCGCAATTTGTCTGCTACTGCTGTGCGGATTGGCCGCGACAGTAGGTAAAACACCTACTTGGGCATCATCATTTGTTGCATGTCGTGGTTGACGTTTCACATGTGGCTCAACACTTCCTGTTTCCTTAAATAACGTAACTATCCGGCGAACGGTCCGGACACTTGAATGATGTCGTCCAGGATATCGAGCAGCATACATAGCACACGTCCGGTCGGCATTTTGATTACAATAGCCATACATCAATACGATATCGACCTTTTCCGGAATTGGTAAACGGTCCATTTTAACACGGGTAATTTATCACGAAGCAAATACCGTCCGCACTGTCGGAATGTTACGTGATACCACGTACTTATACGTTGGTGACTATTACAGCGCCATCTATCACAAAGCGAAAAAACTGGTGCAACTAAAACACTCATATTTCTTTACTTACTACACGAATGTGTAATAAAAATGGGGGTTCCGTTTGGCCTATGGCAGCGCCATCTATCGGGCCAACCGTAGCGCCATCTGGTTTACCCCTTCACGCTAGACGAGTTTCGTTCTTTGCAGTTTTTTCGATTGATGCTTATTTCGTGAGATATTTGGCCCGGTCATTATCAATGGACCACCTTGTATATTCGGGTAACATGGCAACTACTTCAGTTTTGTTCCACGGACCAAAAGCTATCAGACGTGTCTTAAGAATCTGCACTGCTGTCGACTGACCATTATATGTGCTACCATCTATTTCGATATTTTTCTATAGACTTCTATGAGCTATTACATAGATACAGCATCATATCTGAACCTTTCTTACTATTATTTTTACCATTTTCACACAATTATAACTTTTTATTCCGGATGATCTGCATCCAAATACTTACATAGCTTACTATTAATACTATAATATGAAGATATGTGAATACTACTGCAATTCGTAGCAATACGTCAGGAAATAACCGAAAAAGATAAATTTCGTCGATGAAAATGATTCGTGAAGTTAGGGCGAATGTTTACGACTGGAAGTAAAAAATTAAGTGGATAAGGAATGGCAAATGAATATTTTGGGCATGTTTGTCCCACATTTACAGGCTAAATAACAAACATTGTCAGGGACTTCGTATGTGATTTTAGGAGTAAAATAAAACCGAAAAATTGCACTGATGTTAAGGGCACCTTAAGTGTAGCGCTATAAAGCGAAAGACTGACAGACTGACAGATAAAACTCTGCACAGACTGTAAAAATCCTAAAAATTCGTAGAGTTATGAAACAGAAAAATTAAGATCTAACGAAACGAATTAAGGCAGTGAAAGCAAGCATCCATTTCTACAGACAATTAGTTGTGTGATATTTAAAAGAATGGAATAAGAATGAAGGGGAATAAATTCAGGGATTAGAGCGCACCATAGGGTGCTATGCCCTGTGAAGTAGGCCGAGAGAGTGCGGTAACTAACACCACCTCCTTGCTGTATGTCCACATCATGTGCTAACGGACCCCCGACTTAAACGCTCTTATCTTGACTCAGACGCTCTTATCTTCATATTACATGCGCTAAAGACTGGAGCCCTGCTGCTACCTGCTTGTTGTTTACAAAAATCACGAGCTTCACAAAGGTTAAGAACTTTAAAGAAGCGTTTTCGTTAGGTAGATCCAAGATGTGTCTACATCTACATGGACACCCTGCAAATCACGTTTAAGTACCTGGCAGAGGGTTCATCGAACCACCATCAGAATTCTCTATTATCCCAATCTCGACAGCCCGCGGAAAGAACGAAAACCTATGCCCTTCCGTGCGAGCTCTGATTTCCCTTATTTTATCCCGGTGGTCGTTTGTCCCTACGTAGGTTGGCGTAAACAAAATATTTTCTTATTCGGAAGAGAAAGTTGGTAATAGGAACTTCGTGAGAAGATTCCTCCGTAACGAAACACGCTTTTGTTTTAATTACGTCCACCCCAAATCCTTTATCATTTCAGTGACACTCTTCCCCTATTTCCCGATAATACAAAACGCGCTGCCCTTCTTTGAACATTTTCGATTTACTCCGTCAATCATATCTGGTAGGGATCCCACACCGCGCAGCAGTATTCTAAAAGAGGGTGGACAAGCGTGGTGTAGGCAGTCTGTTTAGTAGATCTGTTATATTTTCTAAGTGCCCTGCCAATAAAACTCAGTCTTTGGTTAGCCTTGCCCACAACATTTTCTATGTGTTCCTTCCAATTTAAGTTGTTCGTAATTGTAATGCGTTGAATTTACTGCCCTTAGATTTGACTGACTTATAGAGTAACCGAAGTTTAACGGTTTCCTTTCAGCACTCATGAGGATGACCTCGCACTTCTTGTTATTTAGGTCAATTGCCAATTTTCGCTACATACAGATATCTTTTCTAAATAGCTTTACAAGATGTTTTGTTCTTCAGATGACCTTAATAGTCGATAAGCGACAGCGTCATCTGCAAACAACCTAAGACGGCTGTCTCCCAAATAGTTTATATAGATAAGGAACAGTAAAGGGTCTATAACACTAACTTGGGGAAAGCCTGATGTCACTTCTGTTTTACTCGTTGACTTTCCGTCAGTCACTACGAACTGTGACCTCTCTGACAGGAAATCACAAATCCAGTCACATAACTGAGATGATATTCCATAAGCACGCAATTTCACAATGAGCCACTTGTGTGGCACAGTACAAAAGCCTTCTGGAAACCCAGAAATACGGATTCAATTTGAAATCCCTTGTCAATAGCACTCAACACTTCGTGCGAGTAAAGAGCTAGTTGTGTTTCACAAGAACGATTTTTCTAAATCCGTCTTGACTGTGTCAACAGACCGTTTTCTTTGACGTAATTCATGAACTTCTAACACAATATGTGTTCCAAAATCCTGCTGCATATCGACGTAAATGATATGATCCTTTAATTTAGTGTATTACTCCTACTACCTTTCTTGAATATTGGTGTGACCTGTGCAACTTTCCAGTCTTTTGGTACAGATCTTTCGTCGAGCAAACGGTTGTATATGATTGTTAAGTATGAAGCTGTTGCATCAGCATACTCTGAAAGGAACCTAATTGGTATACAGTTTGGACCAGAAGACTTGCTTTTATTAAGTGACTTAAGTTGCTTCACTACTCCCAGGATATCTGCTTCTACGTTACTCATGTTGGCAACTACTCTTAATTAGAATTCTGAAATATTTACTTCATCCTTTTTGGTGAAGGAATTTCGGAAGGCAGTGTTTAATAACTCTGCTTTGGCAGCACTGCTTTCGATTGTATCTCCATTGCTATCGAGCAAAGAAGCCATTGATTGTGTCTGGCCGCTAGCATATTTCACATACGACCAGAATGTCTTTGGGTTTTCTGATGAGTTTCGAGACAAAGTTTCGTTGCAGAAACTATTACAAACATCTCCCACTGAAGTCCGCGCTAATTTTGAGCTTCGGTAAAAGACTGTCAATCTAGAGGATTTTGCGTCTGTTTAAATTTGACATGTTTTTTTCATTGTTTCTGCAAGAGTGTTCTGTCCCATTTTGTGTACGAAGGAGGATCATTTGTTAATTTATTTGGTATAAGTCTCTCAATTGCTGCCGATACTATTTCTTTGAATTCAAGCCGCATCTGGTCTACACCTACAGTGCGCTATTAATTTTGAAGGAGTGGACATCGTATCTCAGGAAGGCATGAAGTTATTTTTTATCTGCTTTTTGGATAATTATACATTTTGTTTATTTTTGGAGGATTTGGGGGTTACAAAATTCAATCTCGCTACGACAACCCTGTGTGCACTAATCCCTGTATCCGTTTTGATGCTCGTTATTAACTCAGGATTATTTGTTGCTAAGAGGTCAAGTGTGCTTTCACAACCGTTTACTATTAATAACCATCTCAGTTACGTCGTTTTCATCGAGCATTCTCACACTTCCGTTGAGTTCTCTGTCGTAACGCCCTCTCTCCAATCAGCAGAATAAGAACGAAGATAAGAGCTTAATGTCCCGTCGACATCGAGGACACTGGAGGTGCAGCACAAGCTCGGTTTGATTCGAGGATGGGGAAGGAAACCGGCCGTGCCCTTTCAAAGGTACCACCCCGACATTTGCCTGGAGCAGTTTAGGGAAATCACGGAAACGCTCCCGTGCTTACAGCATCTGCTCAGTGAGGAGCAACTATTGTTCTGAACAGATATCTTTATATAAAGCTAATAGGAGTACCTGTAGGATGTAAAACTGCTGCTCACTATTTTACGAACGTTCCGGCTCTGGCTCACTGGCGGTCGCATTCTTCCAGCAAAGGCTTTCCTCGCAAGGGTGATAAAGATTCCTCAAATGTTGTGGAAGCTTCCACAAGCGGATCCCGACCGCCAGAGGCGTCGCCAGATGCTCCTTTCCAGCCATATTTTACCGTAAGACTGGCCCTGTTGCATCTCGATTCTTTTTTGCATACACTCCTCTGGTGCGTAATTAGAGCTCACATTAGCTCATGAGATCAATTACATAAAAAGACAATACTGAATAAAGGTTTCCTTCACTACCTCTTCTATAAAATAATTACTCAATAATTATTACCAAAGTGGAATGAGGTGCAATGGAATGTGGGCTCCATCTCGGTGCCACGCCACCAGCATCTATGACGGGTATGGCGGAGTTGATTACGGAATATAGCTTAAAAATCATGTTGTTGTTGGTGTAGTCTTCAGTCCTGAGACTGGTTTGATGCAGCTCTCCATGCTACTCTATCATGTACAAGCCTCTTCATCTCCCAGTACCTACTGCAGCCTACATCCTTCTGAATCTGCTAAGTGTATTCATCTCTTGGTCTCCCTCTACGATTTTTACCCTCCACCCTGCCCTCCAGTACTACATTTGTGATCCCTTGATGCCTCAGAACATGTCCTACCAACCGATCCCTTCTTCTAGTCAAGTTGTGCCACGAACTCCTCTTCTCCCCAATTCTATTCAATACCTCCTCACTAGTTATGTGATCTACCCATCTAATCTTCAGCTTTCTTCTGTAGCACCACATTTTGAAAGCTTCTATTCTCTTCTTGTCTAAACTATTTATCGTCCATGTTTCACTTCCATACATGGGTACACTCCATACAAATACTTTCAGAAACGACTTCCTGACCCTTAAATCAATACTCGATGTTAATAAATTTCTCTTCTTCAGAAACGCTTTCCTTGCAATTGCCAGTCTACATTTTAGATCCTCTCTACTTCGACCATCATCAGTTATTTTGCTCCCCAAATAGCGAAACTCCTTTACTACTTTAAGCGTCTCATTTCCTAACGTAATACCCGCAGCATCACCCGACTTAATTCGACTACATTCCATTATCCTTGTTTTGCTTTTGTTGATGTTCATCTTATACCCTCCTTTCAAGCCACTGTCCATTCCGTTCAACTGCTCTTCCAAGTCCTTTGCTGTCTCTGACAGAATTACAATGTCATCGGCGAACCTCAAAGTTTTTATTTCTTCTCCATGGGTCTTAATACCTACTCCGAACTTTTGTTTCATTTCCTTTACTGGTTGCTCAATATACAGATTGAATAGCATCGGGGAGAGGCTACAACCCTGTCTCACTCCTTTCCCAACCACTGCTTCCCTTTCATGCCCCTCGACTCTTATAACTGCCATCTGGTTTCTGTATAAATCGTAAATAGCCTTTCGCTCCCTGTATTTTACCCATGCCACCTTCAGAATTAGAAAGAGAGTATTCCAGTTAACGTTGTCAAAAGCTTTCTCTAAGTCTACAAATGCTAGAAACATAGGTTTGCCTTTCCTTAATCTTGCTTCTAAGATAAGTCGTAGGGTCAGTATTGCCTCATGTGTTCCAACATTTCAACGGAATCCAAACTGATCTTCCCCTAGGTGGGCTTCTACCAGTTTTTCCATTCGTCTGTAAAGAATTCGCATTAGTATTTTGCACCTGTGGCTCATTAAACTGATAGTTCGGTAATCTTCACATCTGTCAACACCTGTTTTCTTTGGGATTGGAATTATTATATTCTTCTTGAAGTCTGAGGGAATTTCACCTGTCTCATATAACTTGCTCACCAGATGGTAGAGTTTTGTCAGGACTGGCTCTCCCAGGGCTGTCAGTAGTTCTAATGGAACTAATGGAAAATCGTATGAATGAACAAAAAGAAGTAAAACAGAATACAAGCGGGAACAGTATCTACTACAATATATAAGGTAATCGAAGTCAATTAATGCTGTAAACGTGCTCAGTGGCTCTGTTGTTAAGTGCTAGGCTCCACATATATAAGGCTGGCCTTCAACCTCCAGCCAGTAGTAGGATTTCTACGTCCCACATATCATCGTCTACGGCTATCGTCATTTATTAGTAATGAAAACGGCCTCGGTCCCGAACTCGGGAACACGCCACCTCTTAAATTTTGGTTAATAATCAGCATTGGCTTCCCAATGCTTCCGACATAAGAAATCACCCTCATTCTGCCAACGGTCTTGTCAAAAAGGGCGGAGGAGCAGACAGAGGTTCAGGGCACTCTCTTGCTCTTGGGGTGGGAATCTGCCCCTAAAGGCGGAAGAATCAGCAATGATCAATGGCATGAGGATGCAGAAGGTTATGGAAACCACTGTGTTAAAGACACGTAACGTGTATCCACACGGCATGTGGCCTGTAATTCAAAGTATCATGATGATCTTTCCGCTGGCAAAAATATTCCGGAGTATTTTCCTTTCGGATATCCGGGAGGGAAACTAAAAAATATGAAAAGGGAAATACAAAGACTAAATTTGGATATAGTAGGTGTCAGTGAAGTGAAATGGAAAGAAGACAAGAATTTCTGGTCAGATGAGTACAGGGTAACATCAACAGCAGCAGGAAATGGTGTAACGTGAGTATGGTTCGTGGTGAATAGAAAGGTAGGGCGGAGAGTATGTTTCTGTGAACAGTTCAGTGATAGGTTTGTTCTTATCAGAATCGAAAGCAAACCCATGCGACAATGATAGTTCAGGTATACATGCCGACATCGCAAGCTGAAGATATAGAGAAAGTATGCGAGGATACTGAATGCGTAATAAAGTACGTAAAGGGAGATGAAACTCTAATAGTCATCGCGGACTGGAATGGAGCTGTATGGGCAAGATTAGTAGAAGAAGTCAGATCAGGATATGGGCTTGGGACAAGGAATGAAAGAGGAGAAAGGCTAATTGAATCTGTAATAAATTTCAGCTAGTAATAGTGAGAATCACAAGAGGAGGAGATATACTTGGAAAAGGCCGGGAGATACGGGAATATTTCAATTAGATTACATCATGGTCAGACAGATATTCCGAAATCAGATACTGGATTGTACGTGATGAAGAGTAGGCTGAAGTTTAAGACATTAGTCAGGAAGAATCAATGCGCAAAGAACTGGGATACGGAAGTACTAAGGAATGACGAGATAGGGTTGAAGTTCTCTAAAGGTATAGATACGGCCAAAACGGAATATTTCAGTAGGTAGTGCATTGAAGAGGAATGGAAGTCTCTAAGTCTGGCGACGTACCCTCTGGCTTTCCAATAAATATCATCCACACTACTCCGATGACTACAAGAGCTGAGAAGTGCGAGAATTAGCGAACAATCAGCTTAGCAGGTCATGCATCCAAGTTGTTGACAAGAATAATATATAGAAGAATGGAAAAGGAAACTGAGGATGTGTTAGATGAGGAGGAAATTCAGACGTTGCGGTTGATAGTGGAAGGTAGACTAAAGAAAACTCGACACATTCATAGGATTTGTCGATCTGGAAAAAGCGTTCGACAGTGTAAAATGGTGCAAGACGTTCGAAATGCTAAGAAAAATGGGGGTAAGTTATAGAGAGACTGGCAATATACAATAGGCAGAAGAGCCACGAGGAAATAGTAATAGTGGACGACCAAGAACGAAGTGCTTAGATTAAAAATGGTGTAAGACTGGGATGTAGTCTTTCGCACCTATTGTTCAATATGTACATCGAAGAAGCAATGATGGAAATAAAAGAACGGTTCAGGAGTGGAATTTAAATTCAAGGTGAAAGAATATCAAAGATACGACTCGATGATGTCAATGCTATCCTTAGTGAAAGTCAAGAAGAATTACAGAATCTGCTGAATGGGGTAATGGTCTAATGAGTACAGAAACGGACTGAGACTAAATCAAAGAAAGACGAAAGTAATGAGCATGATCAGAAATGAGAACAGCGAGAGACTTGACATCAAGATTGATGGTCACGAAGTGGATGAAGGTAAGGAAATTTACTATCTACGCAGGAAAATAACCAATGACGGACAGGGCAAGAAGGACATCAAAAGCCGACTAGTAGTGACAAAAATGTCATTCCTGGACAAAAGGGGTCTACTACTATCAAACATAGGCGTTAATTTGAGGAAGAAATTCCTGAGATTGTAAGTTTGGAGCATGGTAGTGAAACGTGGACTGTGGGAAAACCGGAACAGAAGAGAATCGAAGCTTTTGAGATATAGTGCTACAGACGAATGTTGAAAATTAGGTGGACTGATAAGGTAAGAAAGGAATGAGGAAGTTCTGCGAAAAATCGGAGAGGAAAGACATACATGGAAAAGACTGACAAGGAGAAGGAACAGGATGAAAGGGCAGGTGTTACGACGTGAGGGAATAACTTACGTGGTGCTAGATGGGGTCGTAGAGGGCAAAAAACTATAGAGGAAGACAGAGATTGAAATACATCCGCCAAATAATTGAGGACACAGATTGCAAGTGCTACGCTGAGATGAAGAGGCTGACACAGGAGAGGAATTCGTGGTGGACCCCATAAAACTAGTTACAAAACTGATGACTCAAAAAAATCATTTAGCAACGATTTTTAATGTCAAAAATAGCGAGTCCAGATTGAACTGTCGGTCCTCTGTAAATGGCAAGGTAAGTCAGTTCAGGGGTCGGAGGAAGGCGAGAGGATACCGACACAAACAGGACCACGTTTAGTAAAGCGCTTTGGTACTCAGATGGTCTCTCCTTTATCTTTCGCTACACAGAAAAATTAATAGTTATTCCAGGGAAGTAGAAAATCATTAAGCACATACGGGAAGACTGTTATACGGGCAGAACTGCGAAATGAGTTATGCATTTGAAGCCAACACAATTGAGAATAGCTGTCCTACGGCTAGGCAGAAGAGTAACAGCAACTTATGCCCAAATAGGTTTTTCAACAATTTATTCATAGCGTGAGGCAGTGACTTTAATAAACACATAACTTACGTGACGTCGCTACAGCATTTGTACAGACCAGTTTCTACCGCATAGGAAGAAACAGTAGCAAAACTAATCCTTTAATTCTGATCACGATTCGCACTCCCAGTAAAGTAGCAAGGAAGCTGATACGATAATGAGACCAATCAGTTAATTAACTGAGAAGTCGTCAATTACACATTTAATACGATTAAAGTAATTTTTCCAGGTCTGCAGGGTATGTTTGCATGGAGCACCATCGGTTGGAGGCGGTAGGACAATTTGGCCCGGCTCTTCTACGTTTTGGGAATCCGCGACAGTTCGGGACATCGAACATGAATGCAGGAATTTGGCCACTCCGGTAGGCCAGAACAGCAGGAACGGTTATACCTCCAACCTTTGTTAGGTTGGCTACAAGGACCTTTTCGTATACCGAGGAGGTGCACTGTAGTTCATCGACTGAGTCTTTAAGTAGTACGGAGAGCAGCTCTTCAGCCCACTCCGCAGCAGGTTCTAAAGGTGTCGACATAGTGACGTTCATCGTGCAGCAACTACAGCTATTTTGTGGCAAGTGTTGTCTTCCATTACCTTGGGAGCAGTCTTGCGTTAGCCATCTGCGAACTGCTCGTGATGTATACCATTGCGAAGCACGCTGCAACTATGACGGTTACCGCTACATTTGCGCCGCGAGATACCGGCGCTGCAAATCGACATGTAGGATGGTAAGTTCTATTGTCCAACCCCTGTTACTGTGACCACATTATTGATCCATGACTAGCGTCTTTGGCAACAGTGGTTCATAGTAATTCATTTCTGCGCTCTCTTTAGAGATTGGTTATTATTCTGAAGAAGTTACTGATTGTGTGAACTTTTGTTCTTTTGACTTGTGCTACAGCAAGTCCACTGCTCTCCCAGTGGATTTATTATTCTTTCAGTTTAGGAAACTTCTTATAGGGCTACCTGTCATTTATGTATCCATTTATAAACACATACAATGCCAGACTATACAGAAAATCATTGGCATGTAGCTTCTCTGCTGCCCCTTTTCGTTAACCAATTCTTTACTAGGCGACGAAACAGCTTCTGTAAGAAACGAAATCTGATGCCTGGGAACAGAGGATCAACAGGTGAGTAATCCGCTAGAGGACGATGATGGTTGGTACATCTTCGAAGGCCTTTTCTAACAGCTTTCGATAACCTCTGTTAATGTGTGGTGTCACCGCCAGACACCACACTTGCTAGGTGGTAGCCTTTAAATCGGCCGCGGTCCGGTAGTATACGTCGGACCCGCGTGTCGCCACCGTCAGTGATTGCAGACCGAGCGCCGCCACACGGCAGGTCTAGAGAGACGTCCTAGCACTCGCCCCAGTTGTACAGCCGACTTTGCTAGCGATGCTACACTGACAAATACGCTGTCATGTGCCGAGAAGATAGTTAGCATAGCCTTCAGCTACGTCATTTGCTACGACCTAGCAAGGCGCCATTACCAGTTTATATTGAGATTGTTATTAATGTATCAACAAGAGCGATGTACACCAATTATGGATTAAAGTTAAGTATTCCAAGATCTTCGTACTTTATTTGCAATTCTCAAGACATTGTCCCGTTCCAGACCTCATGCCAGTCTGCGTGAGCTTAAACGTGTGCCTTTCGGCATCCTCGCATAGTGACTTGGCAGTCTGGCCAAGTCGCAACATAATGCAGTCACTAAGCCGGCCCGTGTGGCCGTGCGGTTCTAGGCGCTTCAGTCTGGAACCGCGTGACCGCTACGGTTGCAGGTTCGAATCCTTCTTCGGGAATGGATGTGTGTGATGTCCTTAGGTTAGTTATGTTTAAGTAGTTCTAAGTTCTAGGGGACTGATGACCACAGATGTTAAGTCCCATAGTGCTCAGAGCCATTTGAACCAATGCAGTCACTTAAGAGGAGATGAGTTTGAAGGAATATCGAATGTTCTGCAATTCAAATTATAAGAAATTTTGTATTAATTAAACACTAAGAACGATTCATGTGACTGAAACGAATTTTTGGCACTGGTCAGGTACATTACAATACGTAAATAGTTAATCTTAAAGAACTGCATATTATTTTACACTTTGAGAATTCTGTGTGCAGAGAAGTCTCCGTGTGCAAAATTAGACTATCTAAGGATCGTGATATGGTTTCAGAATTGTTGTACACAGGATCGTGGCCGTCATCCCTCCAAGAGTAGTGCTCTCCAGACATGGCCGATGATCAATATTTAGGCGAACAGGCAGGCCATGGAAGCAATGGTAATTTAGTTCTTCCAAGAAATCTTACACTGTCCTGTGTACACATGATCTAGTGTTAGTTTGCTGAAATATGCCTTGTGCACTGTTACAGACATCCTCAGAACTTGGGGTAATTTTTTTTTTTTTTTTTTTTTTTTTTTTTTTTTTTTTTTTTTTTTTTTTTTTTTTTTTTTTTTGTGAAGCAGTTTTCACAGACGACAGACTATCAGCAGAATCTGAGGGTTCGATAAGGTGCGCAAAATCCACGAACGAGGAGACTGGTAATCGTCTTCAGTCGCGGTGTTGGAAAAAAATTTAAGATTTTTACGTGCTACGGGAGGAGTGGTGGTCGCATTACATTCCCAATCACCAATCTATTCTCAAGCCTCGCTACTGCCTCTCATAGAGTGAATCTGGCATTGGCCTTGATGCGAGAAGCATTAAGTTCGCTACAGCATGAATATCCATCAACTATACTAGCTGAACTCTCTATACATATTGGCAGTTATCCATATTAAAGGGATACAGTGTACAGATGGAAACAGCGCTACGCACGTGCTGTTTGACGCTCAGCAAATATCCAGATCTCCGAGTCAACCATTTCGTGTGCTTCTTATATACATTGGTGTCCAAAATGAAAACAACAAACCGTTAATTCCTCGTCCTGTGTCTAATTCACGATATATCTTCCGCACGGAATATGGCATTGCTGTCAATGGAAAGCCACACCAGCGATGGCATCAGGACACCTATCAAACTGGATAGTGTTCGTTCGGTAGTCCCAGATCCACAATTGCTGTGTGCACAGTCACAGAAAGTACAGTATGGCACAGAGAAGACGCCTATTAGACTCTTTGCGGCGGAGGAAGAATGGAAGCAGGGCAGTCGCAAACTGATGCGGCCCGATGGCTTAACGTGAATCGTTCCGTTGTTTCTCGGATGTGGCGACAGTTTAAAGAGACCGAAACTGTATCCCGAAGGCCAGGGCAGGGCCGACCATGTGTGATATCAGAAAGAGAAGATCCTTCTTTGGCTGTTAAGGTGCGATGGTACCGCGTTAGTACTTGTAGCAACTGCCATCGGAACTCGCAGCATCCACTGGACGTATCGTATCGAGGTAACCGGTGTAGAGATGGCTTAGACTGAGTGGCCTTTATTGTCCGGTATCTGCTGTCTTCACACAGGGTTGGTTGGGTTAATTTGGGGGGAAGAGACCAAACAGCGAGGTCATCGGTCTCATTGGATTAGGGAAGGAAGTCGGCCGTGCCCTGTCAAAGGAACCATCCCAGCATTTGCCTGAAGCGATTTAAGGAAATCACGGAAAACCTCAATCAGGATGGCCGGACGCGGGATTGAACTTCACAGAGGGGAATCGTCAACTTGCCATCTGGACAGTCGAAGAATGTGCGCATGTTCTCTTCACAGATGAGTCTTGATTTTGTGTGGAGATGGATTCTCTACGGATTCGCATTTGAAGGGAATGTGGAAGACGATTTCGAAACCAGACCATTGTGGAAAGACACCGATATGGAGGAGGATCGCTAATGGTGTGGCCAGAAATTATTTTGACCACTCTAACACCTCTTCACGAAACTGTTTGATTGGTTACTATGAAAGTCCTATTTGATCTTGTGTTGTGACCATGATATTTACTATTGGTTTTGAAGAGAGAGTGTTTTTTATTAATGAAACATACAGGGGAGTATATGTACTGAGTTATCTTTGTAAATACCTTTAGTTTCCTAAACAGATTCCTCATGAGTGACTAGATTGCACACCACTCACGATGCGTATAGCTCTGTTCTGAGCAATAAAAACTTTTTTTGCCAAGGTCTGGTTGCCCCGAAAGATGATTCTGTAGCCAAAAGCGCATGGAAATATCCGAAATAAGCAACTCTTATGGCCTCCTTATGTGTGGTTGATGCTAATATGCGTAAGGCAAATGTTTCAGAATGTAGCCTTTTTTCTAGATATTTATTTGTTATCCATTAGCCGGCCGGTGTGGCCGAACGGTTCTAAGTGCTTCAGTCTGGAACCGCGCGACCACTACGGTCGCAGGTTCGAATCCTGCCTCGGGCATGGATGTGTGTGATGTACTTAGGTTAGTTAGGTTTAAGTAGTTCTAAGTTCGAGAGGACTGATGACCTCAGAAGTTAAGTCCCATAGTGCTCAGAGCCATTTGAAGCCATCTTAGTTGAAATATTATCAACCCCACAAGAGTTTTTTTACTTCATCACTCTGATTGTCTTATTGCTCTCACTAATTGTTATGGGGGTTATCTGCATCTGGCAAACTCTGGCATTATTAACTTTATGCAGAAGGGCTATCGCATCATCCATTGAGCCTTCACAGCCAATTTTTTCTGCAGCTGTTAAAAATACTTACTGAAGGTACTAGCAATTTCCTAAGAATTTTTTTTACAATATTTCCATCCTGAATTAGTTCTATGTGAGTCATGTACTCTATTTTTTTAGCACTCTCCCTTTTTATAACTTGCCAGATGTTTCGATTTGTTGTTTGATTTATCAATTTCAGATGTTATGTACATAGTTTTGGATTTTTTATTACTCTTTCTACAATATTACAGTACAATCTATAGTCCTCCTTTTTGATGGGATCATTATATAACGTTAGGGATTCTAATAAATTTCTTTTTTTCGGTAGGAAATTCTGATCTCTTTAGTAATCCAACGTTTCCATTTTGCGGCATGAGGATTGTTTCTCAAGATTATTTTTGGAAATACAGTTTCAAGTAATGACAGAAACTCATTAGAGAACAGATTAAATTTTTCATTAATATTCCTCTACATAAATACAGGGGTCCAGTCGAACTTCTGTAAGAGAAGTCTAAAGATTTCTAAGTTATCATTGTTGACTGGACTGACAGTTTTAAAGGAGTGTTTAAGTTTATCACACAGTTTGATATCATTTACTCTAAGCAGCTGTCCATCATGATATGACACACCATTCGGAATTTGACTTACAGTGATACTGCTGCCTCTGTATCTCTTTTGTTCTTCCAAGTATTAGTAGCTCTAGTGTGGAAGTTAAGTACTGAGATTAGGTTAAATGGTTGCATCAGGTGTTCTAGTTCTCTTCAGCTGCTATTTGTAGTTAAGAAGTTAATATTAAAATCATCCATGATAATTAAATCCTTGTGTTTTTAATATATTTGGTTCAAAAGTTGTTCCATATGGTTAAGAAAGATACATATTTTCCTTGCAGGGGCCCTGTAAACTGCCAATTTATAATTGACTTGTTATTTGTAGTAATTTCGATTCCACAGGCTCCAAAGTGAGAATCTAGACTGTAAGTACTTATGTCTAGGGATTTATATTCTACATTAGTTTTAACATAAACTGCAGTGCATCCTTTTTCCTTTATGGATCTACAATAGCTGACTGCTAATGAGTGTCCATCAGTTTGAGGCATTTCAGTTCCACTTGTCACTTGGTGTTCTGTAAGACATATTACTTGTGCATGGTTTACAGATATAGCGTCAATAATGTCGAGATTTAGAAGCTCCAGTTTGTTTCTGAAATCACTGATGTTTTGGCGAACACACAGAGTTTACTGCTACTGGTATTTCTTGTTTTAGTAGCTACACTTCGATAGCTTAGGATCTCCCCATAAACTAAGACTGTTTGGTAAATTATTACACCTTGGATTATCACCAGTCTTAACATTAGGCCTAAAAAGCCTTAGAAACAGACCGATGATGTTCGTCTAACGATACTGACGGCGGGATTATCTCTTGAGGCTTATTTCCTATTACAATTAGCTCTTTATTCGTTACAAGTCGTTTCCTAGGCCATTTAGATGCAGTCCATGATTCGTGTGAAATCGGTGGCCAATATTGTTTATATTCACTATAGTAATGTTTTTGAAGTATTTAGCAACTGATTCATATTGCTCATTAGCTGCACTTATTTCATGATCCACGCATGACCATTGTGATAGATCATGACGATGTGGGATGTTGAGAACAACAATATTAGTATCAGTTAAGTGACTCAAACATTCCTTTAGTTCCTGACAGGCATGACCATTGTGGTAGATCATGACGATGTGGGATGTTGAGAACAACAACATTAGTGTGAGTTAAGTGACTCAAACATTCCTTTAGTTCCTGACAGGCATTTGATGTTTCGTTTTAAAGATATCGTTCGATCCTCCAATTAGCGCAACGTAATCATTTGTTGATAACTTGCCGACTTCTGCTGAGTTTGCATGTTTCCTCAGTTCATTTAAACCTGCATCTGGTTTGATGAATCCCGTAGAAGCAATCGTTGTAGATGCCTCATTTAGTATATGAGAGGCGATTCCGCGCCCATGGCTGTCGGCAATAAGCATCAGTTTTCTTCTTGATTTTTCTTCCTTGGAGCTTTGAGATTGTGGTTGATGGTGTTGGGTAGTAGCTGCGTGTTGATCGGACTGATTATCTTCAGAGCTGTTGTTCACATTAGCACCACTTATTTGAATGTCTGTCGACGCCGATTAAGCGTGCCTTCACCTATAAATTGTGATGAAAGGGTTTCGTCACTGTAAACACTATAATCTTTTGACCTGTTTTTCACTTGTATGACTGGCGAGCACTTATTTGCGATGTTTATATCAGAAGCGTCGGAGAGATCTGGACTGCTGTTCTTATTGAGTCTGCACAATTCAGACTTCCACACTTGTACCCAATTTACATTATTCTTTAGTGATGGGTCTAGTTTGCCACATCGATAATGAAATGTGCTTCCGCAGCACACACATACGACACCATTCTTTTCTTTTGAACACTTTTTGGAAAGATTTGCCGGCCAGTGTGGCCGAGCGGTTCTAGGCGCTACAGTCTGGAACCGCGCGACCGCTACGGTCGCAGGTTCGAATCCTGCCTCGGGCATGGATGTGTGTGATGTCCTTAGGTTAGTTGGGTTTAAGTAGTTCTAAGTTCTAGGGGACTGATGACCTCAGAAGTTAAGTCCCATAGTGCTCAGAGCGATTTGAACCATTTTGCAAAGATTTGCACAAACATTTTCGTTTTCATTCGATTTGCTTTGGATCTTACCGCTATTGAGTTCTTCCAAAGCACTAAATGCTTCACGCTGTATTACTTTTTAAGTGCGATATCTCCTGAAGTAGCACTGAAATAATTTCCGTAGTGGATCTGTATTCATTTAGCTTTAGACCTAATTATTTACTTTCACATTTCGAGCAGAACCAGATTTTCTGACTTAGATTAGCATTCACATTGCTGAGATGATTACAGTTAAAACACATCATACCTTTATTTTCTCTCTTTTCGCAGAAGCATAGTTCCTAGTTCAAATTTTCAGACAGTACATGGTGGTTGTACTCAGGTGAAGACGTGCTTGCATCAAACGAGTAATTCGCTTTTCTGTTTGCTTCTGCCTCAATATTTTCAGTACCTTTTGATGCAATGAAGCATGAAATACACTTAATATAATATATAGCAAAATTAACGCATGTTGTACACTTTTCTACCCACAGAATATGTCGCCTGCAATTTAGAATGAAAGGAACGTTTGAGAAACACTGGAAAGGATGAAACGTCCCATTCGAAAAATTAATGAATTACTGTGCTGATAAACCTTTTACATTATTTGATTTACAAACAGCTGAGCAGAACTGAACGTACTCAGACATTTCGCTCTTTGCCTATTCTGATCAACATTAAACTGAAACACAATAGCCGGCCGAGGTGGCCGTGCGGTTCTAGGCGCTCCAGTCCGGAGCCGCGCTGCTGCTACGGTCGCAGGTTCGAATCCTGCCTCGGGCATGGACCTGTGTGATGTCCTTAGGTTAGTTAGGTTTAAGTAGTTCTAAGTTCTAGCGGACTGATGACGACAGCAGTTGAGTCCCATAGTGCTCAGAACCATTTGAACCATTTTTTTGAAACACAATATTTTTAGCGCAACGCAATCAGACTTTCATGGCCCTGACTAACAATAATCTATACCTTTCACAAATCACTTACCTGACAAAAATCTTCGTTACTCGAACTACTGCAGTACAGCGAGCGCCACTACTGCCAGCTAAATAAAAGATTCAAACTACTGAAGGGACTAACTACTGATAGACATATTTAGCAAAATGAAAGATTTTGATAGAGAACAAGCAATGTATTTACCTTAATAGTGTTCAAAAGTCATAATATATTTATCAGTCCATGATATCCAATATTACAAATTTACTGTCTCTGATGGACACACGTCCAGATCGTCCGCTCTCAAAATTCCGCCATCTCTCTCCCCACATTCACCACTGCTGACTGCTCTCTCTCCCCACATCCACCACTGCTGGCGGCTCACCTCCAACTGCGCAACGCTATGCGCTGTTAACATCGAACCGCCCAACACTACAAGGGCGAACAACAATGCAACCAACCACAGACTGCACACAGCACAGCCAGAGTGCTTTTCGTACAGAGCGCTAGGTGACGTTACTAACATAAAAACCTAAACAGCCTACTTACAAGGAGAAGGGACAGGGTTATAGGACATCTGTTAATACATCGGGGAATAAACTCCGTGGCACTAGAGGGAGATGTGGAGGGTAAAAAGTGCAGAGGAAGACAGAGATTGGAATACAAACAACAAATAATAGAGGAAGTAGTAGGGTGCAAGTGCTACTCGCAGATGACGAGGTTAGCGCAGGAAAGGAATTCGTGGCAAGCCGCACCAAACCAGTCAAAACAGTGAAGACTCGACGGAAGATAGAAAAGAAAGCGCACGCATAATCCGCAAGACGCATAGCCGGCATCTCGCTGTTCATTGAATGTACTGAATTACGACACGTATTGCTTTCTTAGCCAATAAAACAATGAGGAAATTTGATGATTATTTATTTTGTATGTCTCATTTGCATGAATAAACAGTTTTTGCTGAGTAGTTAACGGTTTCTGGCTGACATGCCCATTCTCAAACCACACACCTTGTTATTAACCATAACTAATTATACAATATGACGCCAGAAGGCAATTAGTTACGGTTGCTAACAAGGTGTGTGGTTTGAGAATGGGCGTGTCAGCCAGAAAACGGTAACCACTGCAGCCAAAGTTATTTATTCATACAACTGAGACGGACAAAATAAAAAATTGACAAATTTCCTCAGAACTACGCAGTAGCGGACCTGCCATCCCGAAACAGCATGCCGTGAATAAGCAGATAAATAATGGTCGTATTCCATGTTCGTGTAATAAAACGCCATAGTTACAACCAGATTTTTACCTCTTCATAAAAATGTTCAAATGTGTGCGGAATCGTATGGGACTTAACTGTTAAGGTCATCAGTCCCCAAGCTTACACACTACTTAACCTAAATTATCCTAAGGACAAACACACACCCATGCCCGAGGGAGGACTCGAACCTCCGCGGGGATCAGCCGCACAGTCCGTGACTGCAGAGCCCTAGACCGCTCGGCTAATCCCGCGCGGCACCTATTCATATTTATCATAAATGTAATTATGTCATTTGACAGCTATGAACGTTGTGTAGAGGGAGAAGAAACAGGAAACAATAAGAACCGAGGACCTAGAAGGAAGCGCTCGGCTTAAGACATGTATAAGAGAGGGATGTAGTCTTTCACCCCTAGTGTTCAATCTATCCATCAAAGAAGCAATGACGGAAATAAAAGAAAGGTTCAAAAATGGGATTAAAATTGAGACTATCAATGGCAAGATTGGCTTTTTACATTGCTATCCTCAGTGAAAGTGAATAATTGCAGGACATTCTGGATGCAATGAACTGTCTAATGAGAATATGTACTGAGAGTAAACCACAGAAAAGAGCAAGTAATCACGATTTGGAGAAATTAGATTAGTGATGAAATTCAAAACCTGATTGCTTGAAAGAGAGAAGTTCAGGAATTCTGCTGTTTTGGAAGCGAAATAACGCATGACGGACAAAGCCAGATTATCACCGGCGAGGAGGGCATTCCTGACCGAGAGAAGTCTGTTAGTATTCAACATCGACGAAATTTCAGAAAAATCGAGGGTTCAAGCTCTACGCTGAAGCGAAAGAGGTTGGTACAAGAGAAGAATTCGTGACGGGCCGCAACCACAAAGGAGGCATCATTCTATGATTACCGCCCTCCTGCATGGTAAATGCAATGTCTGCATCCTGTAATGCTAATAAAGACACACTATAAACAGGAACTTAATGGCCGTTCCACGGTGTCGTGCTGGTCATTCGCCGTCTCGCCCTCTATGACAGGCCCGTTTAGGGCAGTGGTTCCCAACCTTTCTTAGCCCGTTACCCACGAGTGCAATCAGACACTAGCTATTACCCTCCCCCCCCCCCTGCACCACTCCATCCCCCCTGCACCACTCCCCCCTCAGTGCCATCTGTTGCCCCCCACCTCCCCCACAGTATCACCTTAGCACCTAGCTAACTTGTAGAAAGAATGACTTTGCTTGGAACACTCTTATTTTTGAAATGATGAAAGAAGAATGATATTTCGTTAGTTTGTGTGTGTGTATTTTAGAATAAATGACGAAGGAATTCGTGGTGCATCGCAAGTGCTACCCACAACTCTTTCTTAGAAATGAAAGCTAACAATCGAAGTGAGTGTACGCTCTGGTTACAAGACATACGTCCCCTGCATTACTCCTCATAGCATACTTCCTTGACCTGCACCCTGCAACCCTATTTAAAATCAAACAATTACAGATGTATGCACTGTACTTATTGTTCGTAAATCACTTCATTGCTGCTCTCCTTACTTTGAACGGGCAGAAATTTGGCGACTTCCGGCTGTTAATGTTTTGTATCTAACCCCTCTAATAATAACAGTATTTAAACTGTGTACAGCACTATAGTAGCCATTATGTAGTTACTGCTGTGTCGTGTTGTCAATTAATTCATTTATCTGTTTCGAAGCGAGTAATGAAGCAATTTCTGGACTAATACAGGTACTATCTACAAATTGGAGAAGACATTTTCTTGAGATATTTAACAATTGTTTTCGTGATATATTTAGCAATTGTTACGTATAGGACACGTTTATCGCTCGTGAATTATGGGACAAAGCACAACATATGTATGTGGTGGGTGGAGTATGTAAAGAACCTGTAATATCCACTGCATAAATGCTACTCATTGAGCAAAAGTAATTATTAATAAATTATAGAATCAAAATCAGCCTTACAAAATTGTGATAATAGTAATGATGTTTTGAAAATAATTTAGTTTCGTGACTGAAACAGAATGGAATAGTTTAGTTTTTACCTCTCAGAAAGTTTCTTTTCACCCCCCATTGGGTAATTACCACCAGGTTGGGAACCACTGCGTTACAACGAGCAACAAACAACCATATCGAGAAAGTGTTCTGTATGCAACAGTCGCTACAGCGCTGATGGCGGAGATTGCCACAGGGACTGGCTCAAAGGTATCTTACTACTTTCCGATCCTCACATGAAATATTCACAGAAATTAAAGACCTAGCTTAACCAAAAACAATAGCGTCTATTTGGGGATAATACAATTGGCTGAGGTAAGATTTTCGATTCTTTGGCGGCGCTATTCTAATATAATATCTTCGGTTAATACATGTCAATGCTAAATAATGAAGTGTTGCTTTACTGCATTTTAGAGGAACTCCTGACAACAAGGTGGATAGATGCAAGAAGAAGGCAGACGCCAGGGAAGCGACTTTCAGAAAGAATTATGACGAATGTCTAAAACAATACGACATTATTTTTAGGTATCGTGTGGAAACGACCGCGACTGCTGATGTAGTTAATAATGTTTTTTTTTTTTTTATTTTCCGACACAATCACAACTGAAGGATGAACATGGGATACGCTGAGATGTGTAAAAATTGGACATTTTCATTTTTAACAAGTATTTTTTCCCTGTAAACTGCTGTAAGTATCGTGGTTAGCAACTTGAGATACGCTGAAAGTATCAGAGAAACGGCGTTGTGCTGTACGTCTGGCACTAGATTTAGCGTAATGTAAGTTCCTTTGTCTGAGACATGAGGAATGCTGAATGTGCAGAGCGAGTCTGACGGCGGTGGTTAACGTGATACAACCCGTCTCTCGCTGCCTTTTCCACACGCAGCAAGCAATAATACATTTTACTTCATTTCAGTTATTTTCGCCATGAATCTTTTGTGTGCGGTGCCTTGTGCTGGAAAGAAATGGAAATATCAGCAGCAGTGAGAAGCGCACTGAGCCAAGAATGCGAGGAACGCATTATGTAACTAACAAAGGGGCGGCTCTTGCACAGAAAGGCCCACCACAATGTGATGTAAGTTGATATCATTAGAATTTAACTTTGTACTGTGCAGCATGATGAAATGAAACAAAGTATCGTATAATTTTGGGGTTCAGACTGCAGGAGCTACTCATCATAGGAAATATTCCTCGCCTTTCACTGACCAACAAACTAAATGCTGTAAAAAGAGAAGGACTTGTTAGCTATGGCCGATTTTCTTGAAGTGAAACCAAGAGAATTTTATTTTTCCTTTTGCCAGTGATGTTCATACTGTATTCTTAGTCACTGCTCAGAAATAAGTGAGGTGACGCTGTGCACATTCAGCGTTTCTTTGAAAGTGAAGCATAGCGCATAACAAAAAAAATGGTTCAAATGGCTCTGAGTACTATGGGACTTAATATCTGTGGTCATCAGTCCCCTACAACTTAGAACTACTTAAACCTAACTAACCTAAGGACATCACACAGATCCATGCCCGAGGCTGGATTCGAACCTGCGACCGTAGCAGTCACGTGGTACCAGACTGAAGGGCCTCGAACTGCACGGCCACACCGGCCGGCTAGCGCATAACATTTTTACCTAAATTGTCATTTATATTCCTTTTCAAATTCTGAAATTATTACGTTTTTGCAACACTTTTTCTGTCGGACGTTACAAATGATGTGAAAACATAATTCTTTCGGATTTAAAGACTTGTAATGTTAGTGTGTCATGGTTTTTCTCGTTTTCTTATATTCTGCTATTTCCCACTTTCAGCGATTCCCATTTCCAGTCTACAATTATCTTTTCATATTATTGATTTGGGCCGTCCCCAATGGCCATCTTTCGATCTGAAATTAACAAATAGAACCGCTATACAATTTAAGACGTGACATAAAAATACGTGCAACACTATAAAACAAGGATAATAAAATGCTCAAACCTAGTTGCTGCACAGGAGGGCCGTGAGTTGTCACTAACGCTTTATTCTTTTTAATTCTACTGCATAAAATGTAGTATTCTGATACGTGTTACATAGTAGAATCGAAAAATAAAAATCCATCCACTATTGACACCCAGTGATGCATACAAAAGTGATGAAAATACATTACGTGAGTGAAATTGCTTCTTGAAAATGAGGAGCACAAATATTCTATTCTAAATTTAATTACTTAGATACTGTACATATGATTCTTGTTTCTTTTTAAAGTAAAAATATCATAAAAATTCATAATTTGTAGACTTTCGTTATCTGGCCACATGGAAGAGATAAACTGGCAGACTTCCTCACACATCTCAACTCCAGACACGAGAATATTAAGTTCACCATGGAGATCGAAACGGATGGGACGCCCCTTTCCTAGATGTTTTGATTAGAAGTCGAGCTCACGGCACTTTGGGTCACAGCGTGTATAAGGAGAAGATGCACACCGATTTGTACCTACATGCGGATAGCTGCCACCACCCGGCACAAAAGAATGGCGTGCTCAAACTTGTACACAGAGCTCACACCATCTCCGACAGGGGCAGTCTCCCACAAGAATTGGACCATCTGAAGACCGTGTTTCGGAGGAATGGTTACAAGGAAGGGCAAATTCGGAAGGCTCTACATCCCACACCTGCAGCACCGGCGGAAACTGAGAATGAACCTCAGGAGGAGGCTGCCTTGGCTATTATTCCGTTTTTTTTTGGGGTCTTATCCGGAAAAATTGGACGCATTTTACGCAAACACCAAGTGAAAACCGTCCTCCAAGCAAAATCAAGAGCCTTCTTGACAGTGTCAAGGACAACCCTGGTCTACGTAAATCAGGGGTTTATCAGATACCTTGCCAGTGCGGTAGTGTACACATAGGTCAAACCACTCATACCATTGAGGACCGATGCCGAGAACATCAACGGCACACTATGTAAGGTGTCAGGCAAATCCAACACCTTCCATGAAAACCCTGACATGATAAGCAAATCCAGTAGTATGTCACATAGCTCTGAATAAATCGTGACATTAAATTAACCAAAGTAATACGAGTAACGACTGATCAAATGGAATACCACAGACTAACACAAGAATGCCTAAATGCATGTCATACTTTCGCACCGTGAGACAGACGCAGTTCCGAGGGGACAAACGAGAACAGACGCCGAGAGCAGAACCGTGTTAAGCTAGAAGGCCCTACGATAAGGGACGGACTGGACACCCACGTCGCCAGCTAACCACTAGGACCACCCCAGCTGCAAGTTTTAGCGTGAGACTTTTTCGCGTCTCTGTTACGTTAGGACCACCCCCCAGCCCATGTTAAAAGCTAGAGTCCTCCATAAGAACAGTATAGATCTTACGATAACACAAAAAGAGCTACCCCAGCCGCATGTTTTAGCGTGAGACTTTTTCGTGTCTCTGTTACGTCAGGACCACCCCCAGCCCATGTTAAAAGATAGAGCCCTCCAGAAGAACATTATAGATCTTACAATAACATTAAAAGGACCACACCAGCTGCAAGTTTTAGCGTGAGACTTTTCCGCGTCTCTGTTACGTTTCAAACTTTAAAGACATTGCCCCTACACGAAAAGTATAACGTTTCTCATTGGATAGACAGAATTTTTGTAGGCGGAGCTTAAGGTTAACATTGAGAGCCTGATTGGTCAGATGAAAACACAGCCAGATAGTTTTTTAAACCAACTTCGGTAAATTGTAGTAAGGAGAAGTTAGGTACGAGAGTTGCTTCCGAGACGGCGATGTGAGCGGAGCTGTGCTGCCCGCCGCCCCCTGACGAACACCGAAAAGGTAATGAATGCACGAGATGCCGCATAACAGCGCATAAAGCTTCACTCAGAACTGCAGAAGTCTCATCTGTTACACCCCCTTTTTGTGTAATACTAGTGTCGATCGTCAATTAAAGCTCATGGTGTTCACATTTGCCACTTGAAGTAAAAATCTGAAACGGGATGATTTTTCTGTTATATAGCTATTGAGATGCCACATCAGCCACTGTAATTTACGACAAGTTAGATAAGTAATTAAAGATAATTGAGGGTCACTGTAGACCATTTTGATAGTTTTCTCTTTTGTGAAACTTAATTTAAACCTAGATTATAGACGTGATATGGCATAGGTCATCCTTCGATCCATTGTAGAACTTGGAAACCCATTCAGGGAATATTCGTTCACATTTTTGTTGAACGCAGTTGGTTTTTACCATCCTGTATTAAAACATTTCCCTTTATCAATAGTGCAATTTATAAACAATGTTTTGTCAGTAGAATAAAATTTCCAGTGGTAAACTTAACTGCTTTTTCGACGTTATTTTACCAGCTAACTAAAAATAGGAAAGCCTTGAACCCCTTCCACTAAATTTAGTTAGTATTAAGATTCTTTTACAGGGAGTGCAGTGGAGCTGACGCTGAAATCATTAAGTATTTGGTTACATCATCGCTAATCTCACTGAACTCTTCTGAATTCTACATGTCATGTGTGGTCTGGCGTCTCCTTACCAGCAACAGGTCCCAGGTACAAACTAGTCAATTCCCTGAAAAACACGCTCAGAGCGTCGTTGCGCGAAAGTGGTAGGGAGACACGGTATAGAACAAACAGACACCACGCAGAATGTTTAGAACTATACTGCAACAGCCCAATAAGTCGCTATCGCTGAGCATTGCCTGTCGGAACTCCACAGCGTGGATTATGACCAACCAAAGTCCTGACACAGACTTCCAAATACTGGGACTGTGTCATCAAAGAAGCCATAGATATCAGAATAAGGGAGCCACAACCAAATCGTGACAGCGGTTACATCCTTAGCAAGGCGTGGGACGCCTCGATCACCCAGATTAAGAAGAAAAAGCATATTTCCCAGAGTGTACCAACTTCGGGTGAGGATGGAAGAATAACGAGAGCGGTGCCGTCAGACCCTCCCGAACGAGAAGACGCAGCGCCCAGACGGCAGGAGAACGGACGCTGTACCTGGACCGCGTGGGGCGCGGACCGCTCCCTCATAGGAAACGCCTGAGGGAGGAGCGAGGGGGATTGTCCTATATATACCTGGCGCCTGCCCACCGCCTGTCAGTAAAGCCGTTTCACTTTATTCTGAAGCCTCTTCAATGATTAATGTAAAAACGTAGCTTTTCTGACAATTTCGGTTTTCTAGGATCGTGAACAGTTTCACGTTTTCAACTACTATAAACAGTATTAACTATTACCGTTAGTCACGGTTTATTTTGTTTCTTACGCTATTCTTCTTCGCTTTCTTCTATACATATGTGGTAGGTTTTAGCACACAGCACTTTCACCACCACTAAATATGTTCACGTTTTTGTGTTGGGAAGAATCACTGCCATCTCATCATTTTGTGAGCTTTGTTTTGATGAGGGCAATGTGTTCATGAATTGTTTAGTTCCGGCGGTAGTGACAGCGACTGCTATTGCTATCTGTGTGTTTCTATTTTGTGACTGGTGTGTGTGTGTGTGTGTGTGTGTACATTTACTTATTCATTCACGAACCTAGCAAACCGAAACTATTAGAAAATTGTATTGTTACAGTGGCTTTATGACGCTTGCAAAAGGCGGTGTTTAGACTTTATAGAGTAACTTGAACTGGTCAGGCGCGTATAGGGTAATATCAATTGCAGCAGAAAACGCTACAACTGGAGCGGGGATCGTTATGAATAGGAAGATAGTGCAGAGAGCGAGTTACTGTGGAAAGTTCAACGATACGGTCGCTCTCATCAGAAACAACAGCACGCCAACACCGATAACAATAGTTCGGATATACATGTCAACGTCACAAGCAGAAGGTGAAGACACAGAGAAATTATATGAGGATACTGAACGGGTAATTTAGCATATAAAAGCAGATGAGATTATATGAGCGTTGCCCAAAAAGTAATGCACCGCATTTTTTTTTCGCAGCTGACCACATTGCCACTAATGCGAAACGTTACGTATGTATTATCTGAAATCTCCTGAGTGAGCGCGCCAAGTTTCCGTCACTTCCGACACAGCATAGCTGCAGGACAGTTTCAAAATGGCGTCTGTAGGTGATGTACGTTACAAGCAACGTGCCGTCTTGAATTTCTCACTGCAGGGAAAGAAACTATGGGGATTATTCACAAATGCTTATGGAAGGTCTGTGGAGCATCTGCTGTCAACAGTTAAAAGCTGGGCACGGAGGGTGGGGTCATCGGAGGGCGGTTCGGCGGAGCTCCACGATTTGCAGCAGTCGGGGAGACCATCCACGTTGTCACACCTGACATGTTGCAGCGAGCTGATGAAGTCATTCACGAGGACAGACGCATTACGACTTGACAGTTGGCGCTGCATTCTGTCAAACAGGAAGGAAGAGTGGATGCAATTATACGCACTCTAGGATATTCAAAAGTGTGTGCAAGATAGGTCCCGCGGTATCTAACAGTGGATCACAAATTGCACAGAAAAAAACATTTGTCTTCATTTGTTGCAACGTTTTGAAGCTGAGGGGGAGGCCTTCTGGTCCCGGTCTGTGACAGGTGGTGAAACCTGGGTTTCATGGCGCCATTCCCACTCCACGCAGAAGAAAAAAAAATCCGAAGCGTCTGCTTCCGCTGGTAATGTCATGATCACTGTGCTCTAGGACTGTGAAGGTGTGATTCTCATTGATGTTATGCCAAGAGACGGTACCATTACTTCAGAAGCATATCTCAACACATTAACAAAGCTCAATATGCGCTTCTGGAGACTTCGGCGCCACAACAACGCAGTGAATTATTATGGGTGGAGGTTACACTAAACAACCGAACTAGGTTAATAATTGGCTCCTTTTACCGACCTCCCGACTCAGCAGCATTAGTGGCAGAACAACTGAGAGAAAATTTGGAATACATTTCACATAAATTTTCTCAGCATGTTATAGTCTTAGGTGGAGATTTCAATTTACCAGATATAGACTGGGACACTCAGATGTTTAGGACGGGTGGTAGGGACAGAGCATCGAGTGACATTATACTGAGTGCACTATCCGAAAATTACCTCGAGCAATTAAACAGAGAACCGACTCGTGGAGATAACATCTTGGACCTACTGATAACAAACAGACCCGAACTTTTCGACTCTGTATGTACAGAACAGGGAATCAGTGATCATAAGGCCGTTGCAGCATCCCTGAATATGGAAGTTAATAGGAATATAAAAAAAGGGAGGAAGGTTTATCTGTTTAGCAAGAGTAATAGAAGGCAGATTTCAGACTACCTAACAGATCAAAACGAAAATTTCTGTTCCGACACTGATAATGTTGAGTGTTTATGGAAAAAGTTCAAGGCAATCGTAAAATGCGTTTTAGACAGGTACGTGCCGAGTAAAACTGTGAGGGACGGGAAAAACCCACCGTGGTACAACAACAAAGTTAGGAAACTACTGCGAAAGCAAAGAGAGCTCCACTCCAAGTTTAAACGCAGCCAAAACCTCTCAGACAAACAGAAGCTAAACGATGTCAAAGTTAGCGTAAGGAGGGCTATGCGTGAAGCGTTCATTGAATTCGAAAGTAAAATTCTATGTACCGACTTGACAGAAAATCCTAGGAAGTTCTGGTCTTACGTTAAATCAGTAAGTGGCTCGAAACAGCATATCCAGACACTACGGGATGATGATGGCATTGAAACAGAGGATGACACGCGTAAAGCTGAAATACTAAACACTTTTTTCCAAAGCTGTTTCACAGAGGAAGACCGCACTGCAGTTCCTTCTCTAAATCCTCGCACAAACGAAAAAATGGCTGACATCGAAATAAGTGTCCAAGGAATAGAAAAGCAACTGGAATCACTCAATAGAGGAAAGTCCACTGGACCTGACGGGATACCAATTCGATTCTACACAGAGTACGCGAAAGAACTTGCCCCCCTTCTAACAGCCGTGTACCGCAAGTCTCTAGAGGAACGGAGGGTTCCAAATGATTGGAAAAGAGCACAGATAGTTCCAGTCTTCAAGAACGGTCGTCGAGCAGATGCGCAAAACTATAGACCTATATCTCTTACGTCGATCTCTTGTAGAATTTTAGAACATGTTTTTTGCTCGCGTATCATGTCATTTCTGGACACCCAGAATCTACTATGTAGGAATCAACATGGATTCCGGAAACAGCGATCGTGTGAGACCCAACTCGCCTTATTTGTTCATGAGACCCAGAAAATATTAGATACAGGCTCCCAGATAGATGCTATTTTTCTTGACTTCCGGAAGGCGTTCGATACAGTTCCGCACTGTTGCCTGATAAACAAAGTAAGAGCCTACGGAATATCAGACCAGCTGTGTGGCTGGATTGAAGAGTTTTTAGCAAACAGAACACAGCATGTTGTTATCAATGGAGAGACGTCTACAGACGTTAAAGTAACCTCTGGCGTGCCACAGGGGAGTGTTATGGGACCATTGCTTTTCACAATATATATAAATGACTTAGTAGATAGTGTCGGAAGTTCCATGCGGCTTTTCGCGGATGATGCTGTAGTATACAGAGAAGTTGCTGCATTAGAAAATTGTAGCGAATTACAGGAAGATCTGCAGCGGATAGGCACTTGGTGCAGGGAGTGGCAACTGACCCTTAACATAGACAAATGTAATGTATTGCGAATACATAGAAAGAAGGATCCTTTATTGTATGATTATATGATAGCGGAACAAACACTGGTAGCAGTTACTTCTGTAAAATATCTGGGGGTATGCGTACGGAACGATTTGAAGTGGAATGATCATATAAAATTAATTGTTGGTAAGGCGGGTACCAGGTTGAGATTCATTGGGAGAGTGCTTAGAAAATGTACCCCATCAACAAAGGAGGTGGCTTACAAAACACTCGTTCGACTTATACTTGAGTATTGCTCATCAGTGTGGGATCCGTACCAGGTCGGGTTGACGGAGGAGATAGAAAAGATCCAAAGAAGAGCGGCGCGTTTCGTCACCGGGTTATTTGGTAACCGTGATAGCGTTACGGAGATGTTTAATAAACTCAAGTGGCAGACTCTGCAAGAGAGGCGCTCTGCATCGCGGTGTAGCTTGCTCGCCAGGTTTCGAGAGGGTGCGTTTCTGGATGAGGTATCGAATATATTGCTTCCCCCTACTTATACCTCCCGAGGAGATCACGAATGTAAAATTAGAGAGATTAGAGCGCGCACGGAGGCTTTCAGACAGTCGTTCTTCCCGCGAACCATACGCGACTGGAACAGGAAAGGGAGGTAATGACAGTGGCACGTAAAGTGCCCTCCGCCACACACCGTTGGGTGGCTTGCGGAGTATCAATGTAGATGTAGATGTAGATGTAGAGATGTTTTGCTGCAACACACAAGTCTGAGGACTGTTGAACACATCGCAAAACAGGGTTGGACAATGTTACCCCATCCCCCCTGCAGTCCTACCTAGGCCCCCTCGGACTTCGACTTGTTTGGGCCGTTGAAGGATGCCATTCGTGGAAGATATTTTGAGGACGATGTGGAGGTGATTCACACAGTGCAGCTCTGGCTCCGCCACCAGGACAAGGGCTGGTACCCACAGGGCATACACACTCTTGTTTCGCGTTGGAGGAAGGCCATAGAGCGAGGTTGAGATTACATGGAGAAATAGAGTGTTTAGACAAAACACCATTCTTTCGTGTAGGTAATTCTATTTCTGTTCAGTAAAGAATTGTTGAAGAAAAAAAAATCCGGTGCATTACTTTCTGGGTGTACCTCGTAGCAGTCATAAGGGATAGGAAGGCAGTTGCAGGGGGAAGGAGTAGAAGAAAGGTTTACCGGAGTGTATGAAAGTATGGGCTTGGTAGTAGGAACGAGAGAGGAGAAAGAGTAACTGAGTTCTGCAATAAATTGCTCCTAGTAGAACGGATACTCTGTCCAAGAATCACAAGAGGAGGAGATATACTTAGAAAAGGCTGAGTGATACAGGAAGATTTCAGTTAGATTACACCATGGCAGACAGAGATTCCGAAATTAGGTACTGGATTGTATGTCATACGAGGAGCAGGTACAGAGTCGGTTCACAATGTAGCATTAATGAAGAACAGGCTGAAGTTGAAGTCAGGAAGAATCAATACGCAAAGAAGTGGGATAAGGAAGTACAACGGAAAAACGAGATACGACTGAAGTTCTCTAAGGCTATAGATACAGTAAAAGGGAGTAGTTCAATAGACAATAAAGTTGAAGACGAATGGACATCTCCAAAAAGAGCAGTCACAGAGGCTGGAAAGGAAAACATAATTACGAAGAAGGTAACTGCTAAGAAACCATGGGTAATAGGATTACCACTTCAGTTGATCGATGAAAGAAAGAAGTACAAAATGTTCAGGAAAATTCAGGAATACAGAAGTACAAGTCGCTGAGGAATGAAATAAATGGGAAGTGCAGGAAAGCTAAGACGAAATTGATGTATGAAAACTGTGAAGAAATCGAAAAAGAAATGGTTGTCGAAAAGGCAGCGTATAGGAAAGTCAAAACAATCTTCGGTAAAATTAAAAGCAAGAGTGTTAACATTAAGTGTGGAATGGGAATTTCACTATTAAATGTAGAGGAGAGAGCGGATACATGGACAGTGTACACAGTGGGCCTCTATGAAGGGGAGAAATTATCTGATGACGTGATAGGAGAAGAAACAGGAGTCTATAGTGAAGAAATAGGGATCCAGTATTAGTATCAGAATTTAGAAGAGCTTTGGAAGACTTAAAACAATGTAAGACAGAATGGACCGATAGCGTTCTATCGGAATTTCTCAAATCATTGGGACGAGTGGCAACAGAACGATTATTCACGTTTGTGTGTAGAATGTATGGGACTGGCAATGTACTAGACAATTACCAAGGTTGCGAGGGCCGACGAGTGCGAGAACTATGACACATTCAGCTTGAGAGCTCTTGTATCCAAGTTCCTGGCAATAATAAGATACAGAGGAACAGAAAAGAAAATTGAGGAGGTATTAGATGAAGATCAGTTTGACTTTGGGAAAGATGTAGGCACCAGAGAGGCAGTTCTGACGTTGCGGTTGCTAATAACGTTGCGGATGATAATGAAAGCAAGACTGTAGAAAAATCAAGCATCGTTCATAGGATTTGTTGACCTGATAAAAGAGCATCTGCCAGTGTAAAACGGTGCAAGACGTTCGAAAACCTCAGAAAAACAGGGATTAGCTGTAGAGAAAATGTACATGAACAAAGATGGAACAATAAGAGCGGAACACCAAGAAAGGAGGGAACGGCTGAAAAAGCGTGCAAGGCAGGGATGTCGTCTTTCAGCCCAGCAGTTCAATATACACATCGAAGTAAAATGTATAAGAGTGGAATTCTAATTAGAGGTGCAGTTGTATCAGTGATAAGATTCCATGATGAGACTGCTATTGTCGGTGAACGTGAAGAATTACACTACCTGTTTGACTGAAGAGTCTAATGAGTACAGAAAATGGATTGAGAGGAAAGTGAAGCAAGACGATATTAATAAGAAGTAGCAGAAGTGAGCTCAGTGAGAAACTTGACATTGCAATTGGTGATCACAAAGTAGATGAATTTGAGGAATTCTGCTACCAAGGTAGGAAAATAACCCATGATGGTCGGAGCAAAAAGGGGATTCCTGTTCAGGAGAAGTCATCTAGAATCAAACATAGGCCTTAATTTACCTAAGTGAGAATACGCGTTCGGAGCACAGCATTGAATGGTAGTGAGACATTGACTGTGGGAAAACCGGAACAGAAGGGAATCGAAGCATTTGAGATGTGGGGCTAAAGAAGAATGTGGAAAATTTGGTGTACTGATAAAGTAAGTAATAAGGAGATTCTCCGGAGAGGCGGCGAAGAAAGAACTACATGAAAAACACTGAAGAGAAAACGGTGCAGGATGATAGGACATCTACTGAAGTATCACGGAATAAGCTTCATAGTACTAGAGGGAGCTCTCGCACAGCAGAGAAATTTAGGAATTGGTAGTGGCCGCATCAAACCAGTCAGACAAGACGTCCGACAAAAAATATATACGAGGGCTATCCACAAAGTACATTACGTTTTTTTATTATACACAGATGAAAGCCACACTTAAATACTACTTTGCTACATAGTTGCCATTTCAATTAACGCACTTATCGTAGCGATGGACGAGCTTGGAAATTCTTTCGTCGTAAAATTCGGCCGCCTGCGCCTTCAACCACGTGGTTACCTCTTTTTGAAGCTGTGCGTCGTCATCAAAACGCTGCATAGCCAACCACTTATTCATTGCTGGGAATAAGTGGAAGTCGCTCGGTCCCAGGTCGGGACTTTACGGCGGATGAGGAAACAACTCCCACTTAAAGGATTCGAGAACTTCACGAGTGGCATTTGCCGTGTGGGCCCGGGCGTTGTCGTGAATCAGCAAGATCTTTGAGCCCAACTTTCCCCTGCGCTTGTTTTGTATTGCTCTTCTGAGGTTGTGCAGAGTTTGACAATACCTTTGACAGTTTATTGTAGTGCCTCTTTCCAGGAAATCTACAAAAATCACACCTTTTCTGTCCCAAAAGACAGTCGCCATCACCTTCCTTGCCGACATTGTCTGCATGCATTTCTTGGGTTTTTGGGGGGAATTTGTGCGCCCCCACTGCATTGACTGCAATTTTGTCTCGCAGTTCACATGCTTAACCCATGTTTCGTCACCAGTAACGATGCGATCGAGAAATGAGTCGCCATCTTTCTCGCAAGCGTCCAAAAACCTTAACGCTGCAGCCATTCGCTGATTTTTGTGGATCTCTGTCAAGATTTTTGGTATCCATCTTGCATAAAACTTGTGGTAACCAAGCTTTTCGGTAATGATTTCGTGCAAAAAACTTCGTGAAATTTGTGGAAAACTCATGGAGAGTTCCGTTATTGTGAAATTACGGTTTTCACGGACCGCGGCATCGACTTTTTCGACAAGTTCGGCAGTCACTATGCTGGGTCTTCCACTTTGCTCTTCGTCTTGAACGTTAGTTCAGCCATTTTTAAATTTTATGACCCATTGACGCACCCCACCTTCAGTGATTATGTTGTCCCCATACACTTCACAAAGCTGCCGATAGATTTCTATCGGTGTACAGTTTTTTACAGTCAGAAACCTTATTACAGCACGCACTTCACACTTCGCGGCATTTTCAATTAACGCTGACATTTCAAACTGTCACAGTAACTGAACGGAGTACAGCACGAACCTCTCACTAGCACGGCAGGATGCCGACTGAGCGGCGGAATGCCATGACACCAAGAGGGCCGCGCTAGCCCCGCCCCTAACGGACACAAACGAAAACGTAATGTACTTTGTGGATAGCCCTCGTATATACACACACACTACTGGCCATTAAAATTGCTACACCAGGAAGATAACGTGCTACAGACGCGAAATTTAACCGACAGGGAGAAGATGCTGTGATATGCAAATGATTAGCTTTTCAGAGCATTCACACAAGGTTGGCGCCGGCGGCGACACCTACAACGTGTTGGCATGAGGAAAGTTTCCAACCGATTTCTCATACACAAACAGCAGTTCACCGGCGTTGCCTGGTGAAACGTTGCTGTGATGCATCGTGTAAGGAGGAGAAAAGCGTACCATCACGTTTCCGACTTTGATGAAGGTCGGATTGTAGCCTATCGCGATTGCGGTTTATCGTATCGCGACATTGCTGCTCGCGTTGGTCGAGATCCGATGACTGTTAGCAAAATATGGACCGGTGGGTTCAGGAGGGTCATACGGGACGCCGTGCTGGTCCCAACGGCCTCGTATCACTAGCAGTCGATATGACAGGCATCTTATCCGCATCGCTGTAACGGATCGTGAAGTCGGGTCTCGATCCCTGAGTCAACAGACGGAGACGTTTGCAAGACAACAACCATCTGCACAAACAGCTCGACGACGTTTGCAGTAGCATGGACTATCAGCTCGGAGACCGTGGCTGCGGTTACCCTTGACGCTGCACCACAGACAGGAGCGCCTGCGATGGTGTACTCAACGACGTATCTGGGTGCACGAATGGCAAAACGTCATATTTTCGGATGAATCCAGGTTCTGTTTACAGCATCACGATGGTCGCATCAGTGTTTGGTGACATCGCGGTGAACGCACATTGGAAGCGTTTATTCGTCATCGCCATACTGGGGGATCGCCCGGCGTGATGGTATGGTGTGCCATTGGTTACACGTCTCGGTCACCTCTTGTTCGCATTGACGGCACTTTGAACAGTGGACGTTACATTTCAGATGTGTTACGGCTCATGGCTCTACCCTTTTTTCGATCCCTGCGAAACCGTACTTTTCAGCAGGATAATGGACGACTGCATGTTGCAGGTCCTCTAAGGGCCTTTCTGGATACAGAAAATGTTCGACTGCTGCCCTGGCCAGCACATTCTCCAAATCTCTCACCAATTGAAAACGTGTGGCCAATGGTGGCCGAGCAACTGGCTCGTCACAATACGCCAGTCACTGCTCTTGATGAACTGTGGTATCGTGTTGAAACTGCATGGGCAGCTGTACCTGTACACGCCATCCAAGCTCTGTTTGACTCAATGCCCAGGCGTATCAAGGCCGTTATTACGGCCAGAGATGGTTGTTCTGGGTACTGATTTCTCAGGATCTATGCACCCAAATTACGTGAAAATGTAATCACATGTCAGTTCTAGTACAATACATTTGTCCAATGAATACCCGTTTATCATCTATATTTCTTCTTGGTGTAGCAATTTAACTGCCCAGTAGTGGAAGAACATCAGTCGTAACCTGACGATAGTAAGGCAGTTGCCTTGACGTTAGGCTCAAGCAGTGTCTAAAACCCGCCCAGAAGATAAATTACGTTTTCTGGGAGATAAATTAGAGACCAGTGCCTAGTCTGTTAATAACTGCGCTTCCTCGCTCGGTGGAACAAAAGACGTAATTACCTCAGATCCGATATGTCACTTAGATGAATTATCATGGAAGTAAAATGAGAAACCTTTTGATTTTAACTGTGATATACGCCAAGTGAAATTGGCTCTCACGCTCAAATGACGCACAAAGAAATTCTGCCGAATGAGCGCTGCTATTGTTCGGCAAGTACGCCCTTTGTGTACGTCTAGCTTATCTGTCCAAGATGAAAAGTGAAAGTGGTCCTTGTTAGGTGCTACAAGTAATACTTCTCAGTACGATGACCCCGTGCTGCTGGCGCCGTTCGGGATGACAATGGACGACATGCTCTCTGTGTGGTGGTGGCGGCTAGCTTTGGCATTCGGCCGTTGCATGCGGTTCTGCCCCCACGCCCGGTCTGACAGTGCTGCACGCTGCTTCAAAGAAGCTGTGCACTCAAAGGATTATTTCCTCATATTACGGCCGGCAAGGAGGAATCGATAATGCCGTTTCCCTGGCCCTCGTGGAGACGCCTCGCTCCGAGCAGAGGGCTCGCCGTTATTACCGTATCTGCTCCCGTTGTGCCTCTAGCTGTGTACGCTGGCAGGACTCAACGAATATTCAGATCAGTGGGAAGCAGTACACGTTGCACGTTAGCGGTCGGAGAGAGAGAAAGGGGAGAAGTAAACAAAACAGGACGCTACTGTCAGTCAGATACTGCAGCTCGGGTGGAGGCGGGATTTTGTCATACTGTACTTTCGCGACGTCTTTCCCTTCAGATTTAGTACTCCATCGACGACGACAGTAGTGCAAACGAATTACTTTGTCAGCTTAACAGAGATGAAGGAGAGACGGTGTCTTTGTTTGAGTCTGGCGTTTCCCTGCAATAATCTAAAGAATCCAAGAGTATTACAATTACGAATAACTTAAATTGGAAAGAACACATAGAAAATGTCGTGGGGAAGGCTAACTAAAGGCTGCGTTTTATTGGCAGGGCACTTAGAAAATGTAACAGACCTACTAAAGACGCTTCCTACACTACGCTTGTCCGTCGTCTTTTAGAATACTGCTGCTCGGTGCGGGATGCTTACCAGGTAGGACTGACGGAGTACATCGAAAAAGTTCAAAGAAAGGCAGCACGTTTTGTATTATCGAGAAATACCGGAGAGTGTGTCACAGAAATGATACAGGATTTGCGCTGGAAATCATTAAAAGAAAGGCGTTTTTCGTTGCGACGGAATCTTCTTGTTGTTGTTTTGGGGGAGGAGACCAAACAGCGAGGTCATCGGTCTCATCGGATTAGGGAAGGATGGGAGAGGAAGTCGGCCGTGCCCTTTCCAAGGAACCATCCAGGCATTTGCCTGGAGCGATTTAGGGAAATCACTGAAACCCTAAATCAAGATGGCCGAACGCGGGATTGATTCGTCGTCCTCCCGAATGTGAGTCAAGTGTGCTAAACACTGAGCCACCTCGCTCGGTTGGAATCTTCTCCTCCGAATGCGAAAATATTTTGTTAACACCGACCTACATAGGATGGAACGATCACCACGATAAAATAAGGGAAATCAAAACTTGTACGGAAACATATAGGTGTTCATTCCTTCCGCGCGATATACGAGATTGGAATAATAGAGAATTGTGAAGGTGGTTCGATGAACCCCCTGCCAGGCACTTAAATGTGATTTGCAGAGCATCCATATATATATATATATATATATATATATATATATATATATATATATATATATATATATATATATATATACAGAAACTGAGGTAGTCGGACATTATTTGAACAGTTATTTGGCAGCAGTTGTGCGTCTGGGTGTACACGCCGTTTATGGTACTTCATCGATTCGGCAGATGAGACTTTAAGCTCGACTGTTCCTTTGGCGGTTATCATCAAGGGTTAGCTGTATGCTGCGTCTGGGTTTCACCATCGTTCTTATCCAGCTGCCGCGAGAAGTGAGGAAAGTGATACATTCGTTGAAAAACTGCATTCGTATTTAGGAGGGATAGAGTTCCGTGAGAAGCCCGACCGACGGGATTTCGGTTTTACTAGATTTCGTTAAGAACTTCAGACGAATGTTCGGGTAATTCCTTTTTAAAAGAAGTTAGCGATTTCGCTGCTGGTCTTTCATCCGAGCTTGAACTTCATCTCTGATCTCCCCTTCGATAGGT
Organism: Schistocerca serialis cubense; assembly: GCF_023864345.2. Classification (NCBI taxonomy): domain Eukaryota; kingdom Metazoa; phylum Arthropoda; class Insecta; order Orthoptera; family Acrididae; genus Schistocerca; species Schistocerca serialis. The sequence continues at coordinate 620,588,807 of NC_064642.1, read as the reverse complement.
AGTTAAGCACTATCTGCGCTCCTCTTCCTGATGTACCCATCACACTGTTTATTTATTTAACAGTATGGCTAGGGCCCCCAGTCCGGCATACCGTTCGCCGGGTGTCGATCTTTCAATTTGAGGCCACTCGGCGACCTGCAGTCGATGATGATGACAGGATGGTGATGAGGACAGCACAACACCCAGTCCCTGGTCGGAGAAAATTCCACTATGCAGCCGGTAATCGAACCCGGGCCCAGAGGACCGACAATCCGTCACGCTGACCATTCAACTACCGGGCCGGACACTCACTCACACTGTGCGCCTACTCAGCAGTCTCCTATGGTTCGGACTTCAAGTGTGGCGCCGACAGTTATGCTGGTGGATGTTGCCCCACACAGTAAAAAATTGAAATGAGCGTTTGGCGTCATTGGCCGGGAGGCCCCTTACGGGGCAGGTCCGGCCACCTTGGTGCAAGTCTTATTACATTCGACACCACATCGGGCGACCTGCGCGCCGGACGGGGATGAGATGATGAAGACAACACAACACCCAGTCCCTGACCGGAAAAAATCCCCGACCCAGCCGGGAATCGAACCCGGGCTCGTAGGACGGCAATCCGTCACGCTGACCACTCAGTTATCGGGGAGGAAGCCCCACTCAGTGATTGAGATCTACCACACAATACAAAGCGGATGAGTATACAGAGTACAGGGAGTAACGGAGAGCTCACTCGTGTTTTCAATAAACTTTTGCAATCGATTTCACACATCCCTTCTAGTTGCGCAATAGTACAAAATACATGTGAAGGACACCTTTCTCGATTACGATTAGTAACGGAGCATTCAACGAGAATCTGCATCCTGAATAGGAAAGAGTAACGGATGTTACCTCAAAATGTCTTGCGGCTTTTCCCGCATCGAAGGTTTGTAGATATCGCAGGCGAATTACATTCACCACTTCAAAATCTAGGTAAGAGCAGTATTACTGTGATAGGCTAGAGAGATACAGCGCGCGCAAAATGCCGTGGCCGCTCAGAGCGCTGTAGGGAAATGCTGAGGGCTAGAGGGGAAAGTACCGTTCAAAACTGCAGCCTATGCTCACATTTTTTGTAGATATTAAGTGGGGCCCCTCCACGCCCTCACTTGCATGGTGACAATTCTAAAAGATCTACAGTGACTTCGGCTTTCGTTAGTACCTAAAAGAATTCTGCCTAAAACGAAACGATTTATTTTCGCCTGGGTTGTTAACCATTCGTAAATTTCAGAGAAGCGTTAGGAGTGGAGAATTTTGAGTAAAACCTACAAATTTCTCTGGTTGCCATGTCAAAATCTGCTTCTTTTGCCAAAACATAGTGGAATTTACACTGTCTCATCTCATTAACATCCTGTGCAGATAAAATTGCGAGATAGTTCTGAAACAGTGGTTTATTAATTTAGGAACTGAGGAAAAGTAAAGTCAGTAGCTTATGAAAACGTACATCCTTAGTACAAAAATGCTTAGCATTTCTCGTTTCATCAGCTATCGATAACGTTAAAAATTACATTCTTTCACCGAAAAAGTCTGTAGTTATTGGAATAACGCGGTAGATAATGAAGTTTTACATTATAACGATATAGTAAAATACTCTCCTCTTTGTGTACTATGATTCACCAAAATCTCATTTCGATATGTGAAACCGTTTATGAAATACGAGGAATGTTGTGGATATTTCACTTTGGCCTTATCGCTAGCGCGGCGTGTATGCAAAGGAGTGTGCTATATCAGATCAATTTTCTCGAGATTGGTGACAGATTTATACTTCTACTCAAGTCTAATGAGAAATTCGATATGTTAGCTAAATTACATACGCAACAGCATATTATGTAATATGCACCAAACTCAAAATCATAGCGAACTCTATTTTTCATTGCACACTTTTCTGAATTTCACGCAGTGACTTACTTTCACGTAGTTATCACAATAACTATGACCATTATCGGAATAATGGACGCATCGTCATGAAGCTGACATATAAAGCCACAAGTAAAGCAAAAATGAAATATTCTTAACAAATAGTTTCTGTAAAATCGTTTGAGGAGGACTGCAGTGTGCGAGCCCCGATTCTATCACCGCTGACGGGCCGAAAGGTTGAAAACTTCTTCTGAACCAACGAATGAACTCGCTTAGCGCTTTCGATGAAAACTGTATACTGCACCTATGCGACCGTATCCTGCGCAAGCCGTCGAAGTAGGGTTCAACTGAAACACTTGTACAAGGCCGCTGAACAACATATAATTAGTACCCATTCTGTTGCCTCTTGACATATGTAACCTTCCTCCTGAAACAGCGCAACTTTTCCCAAGCTAAAATCGTCTTTGAAAATCGCGTGAAGGCCTATATATTTGGTTGAAGCTTACAGTTGTCCGACGGCAAGTTTGTCAGCGCCCTTACACATATTAAAGGGAACAAAAGTGGATAGAGTGAATAAAATTGTTGTCACGCCGTTCAGAAGAAACCTACAACATGTTACTCATTCATTCACTCCTACCTCATCCCCGCTGACCTGTAAAATTACTCCCCATCTCAGACGCATTACGATAACGGAGAAAGGGTGCAAGGTGCTATACCTGGGCTTAAAACAAATGTAAAATGACGGTTGATCTAAAAGTAGGCATACCGAAACGTGACTGCCTGGCCGCTTACAAAAAACATTGCTGAACCAGCACCTTGTAAACACTTTAAGAGCGTTTCTGTAATATCATAGGAAACAAGTTTTACAAATCACAAAACCGTAAACTGTCACCATATTTGTTTGAACGTTACGTGGAAGATAGGGCAGATCTGCAGGAAAATTCACCTCTGCCTTTTTGTCTGAGAATGGAACACAGTCTAATAAAACATGGCGCACAGTGATTTGTACGACACAAGCACGACACATTGGAAGTTCCTGTCGCCGGAACAAGAAGCCATGCATCATAGGGCTATGGCCTATGCGAAGACGAGTAAAAAGGATCTCGTCCCGTCTGGATGGCTGGAAGGAGGCATCTCACGGCCGCGTTGTGGGCTTTACTAGTCGGAGCTTATTCTTCTTCACTTCCAGCCACTTTGTCTTTCCGTCGACGCATGACTCTGCGCCTCAACAGCGATACGATAGGGGGATGCTCTACGAAATTCGGTTTCGGAAATTGCAAGTAATTTGGCCCGAACATTTTAGTGATAATGAATGGAAGAAATAAGTAGTGATAAAATTGGAGCACTGCACCAGTAACTCAGAGCCGTAAACGCTGCCGTATTTCTATCCAATATCTGAACTACTTACCTTTGTGCACTGTTAATTCTAAAGGCCCCAGTGAAATGTACACTTTGGAATAAAACGAAGTTACGATTAACTGGTTTGAGAACATTCAAGGAACATTTTGTCAACGATAATCATGACACTATTACAACTGAGTCTCACTTTATACCTCTATATTGCGTTCTTTATTATTTAAGTATTTGTCGTATCTGTTCACGCACAACAGATTTCCAAAATCGCTGTCGACTGTCGCCAGTCCGTTAAATTGGTTGCTCTCTGTTTCTTAACGTGTCCATCGTTACTAAAATATTTCCCGCCCAAGGACTCTTTGAAGCCCGCCTGGTTGGCCGTGCAGCTTTCCGGGCGGGAAGGAGCGCCGGTCCCCCGCACGAATCCGCCCGTCGGATTTGTGTAGAGGTCCGGTGAGCCGGCCAGTCTGTGTATGGATTTTAGGCGGTTTTCCATTTGCCTCGGCGAATGCGGGATGGTTCCCCTTATTCCGCCTCAGTTACACTATGTCGGCCATTGCTGCGCAAAACAAGTTCTCCACGTTCGGGTACACCACCATTACTGTACCACGCAAAGATAGGGGTTACACTCGTCTGGTGTGAGACGTTCCCTGGGGTCCACCGAGGGCCGAACCGCACAATAACCCTGGGTTCGGTGTAGGGTGGCGGAGGGGTGAAGCAGACTGCTAGTCGTCGTGGGGTTGCGGACCACTGTGGCTGCGGCGGGGAAGGAGCCTCTCCGTCGTTTCTAGGTCCCCGGTTAACATAACATAACTCTTTGAGATTCGTGAAAACATGCATGATTTTGTTTTTCACTGTCTAAATCGTCTGTGTAGAACGACGACACAGTCAAGTTTTCATGAGGCAAATTTGTTCATCCATTGCTGAACATTTTACACAAGTGCCTCTCATCTATTTCGATCATTACTGTGCCGATTTAAGTTTCCTTTCGTCGAGGTTTAAGCTTTCGAACTTAGAAAAATGAGAACAACAGCTCTGATCTCAACGTAGGTGGGAATTTACAGCACACGTTTTATTTTTCAGTACCACGAAATGCACAATAACAGCTTGATTCGACTGGCACTCACTGAATTCTGAGATAAAACGTCGAAGAAACTTTCGAAAGAAGACTGACAACAGTCTTCGCAGCTAGATTGCGCCATAGCTCGTTATTCCCTGGATTACCCTGATACCATTTACCTTAGTCTCAAGTAAGTGTAAGCTGGTTGTTGGAATTTGTATTACCCTCGGACAAGGTGAACTTTCCTTTCATTCCATTGGCACAACATGACTCACCAACCGTAGGAAGGGAATATTTTACACTTGCACTCCGTCGTAAATCGCCCCGAAAAGATAATGACTGCTGTAATCTGGAGCTGTTTCATTTCTGAATCCTGCAGTAACAAGACGAATCCTCTGGAGTATTAACATATTCAAGTATACGTTCCGCATCTGGGATCATTTGCATACAAAAGAGACGCTAGTTTTTAATTAACGGCCCTGCTACAGTTGGAAGCGCTTAATCTTTTTTAAAGGGGAAAGACATCGGCGTGCGGCGTACTGCAAGTTACGGCCATTTTGTGCTAATTGCCCGCAGCATGCCGCTCGTATTCGGCCAGACGCGGCCGTACATCACGAGTATTAGCTCATCTCGCCGTAACGCCGAGCAATTTATAAGCGTGTTATGAACACCACTTTGCGTGCCCGCGGCAGTTTCGCATGAAATTTACGGAGCTATTATAAAAGATTCAGTCGCCACCGTCGTACCAGGAAATCGACACGACTGAAGGGCTTTTTGTTCCTCCTGCCGACTGTAGCTGCGCGCGCCCCGAACCGGAATAAATAAACAGAGCGGTGCTTTATGGATGTCGTGTGCCAAATCGCAACGCGACCCCCAAGATAAAGTGGGACGCCAGGGCCGGAGCAGCGTGTCCTCCTCCTGACTTTGTTGTTCTTCTGCCCCCTACAACATCCTTCCAGGGAAATATCCGCCTCGTCGTGAAGAAGTGTATTCCACTCAGAATTCTAAAAGCACAAGCGGCAGTAGTCTTTCTATGGCGTTATTTATAAAGAGAAAGTTTTTGTTTTAAAACAACCGACGCGACCCGCCACGGTTTCACATGAGTAGCGCTATCTACGGCCGAACGACTTTCAGGCGTAGTGGTAATAAATTACACATATTCCTTGTGAATCAGTCTCTCTATTAGTGAAAACCGTATGAAAATCCCTATAGCAGATCTTGAAATTAGCCTTCACGTAGAGACAGGAAAAGGTCGCAGGGGACTTTATAACACGCCGACCCTCCGAAATGTTTCGAAGACTACATTAATAAAAATTGGCCAGATGCGGGTAGAACTCGCGTACTGACGGTTCTATAGCAAAATACACTGCAGTGCCAAAGAAATTGGTCTAGGCATGCGTACAGAGATATGTAAACAGGCACAACTAGTTGCTGCTGTCGGCAACAACTGCATGAGACAATATTTGTGTGGCGCAATTCTTAGATCGGTTAGTGTTGCTACAATGCCAGGTTATCAAGATTTAAGTGAGTTTTAACGTTGTATTACAGTCGACGCACGAGCAATGGGACACAGCATCTCCGAGGTAGCGATGAAAAGAGGATGTTCCCGTACAACCATTTCAGGAGTGTACCGCGAATATCAGGAATTCGGTAAAACATAAAACCTGCGACATCGCGGCAGATGGAAAAAGATCATGCAAGAACGCAACCAACGACGACTGAAGAGAATCCTTCAACGTGAAAGAAGTGCAACCCCTCCGCAGATTGCTGCAGATTTCAGTCCTGGGTCAGCAACAAGTGTCGCGTGAGAACCACTCAAAAAATGGCTCTGAGCACTATGGGACTGAACTTATGAGGTCATCAGTCCCCTAGAACTTAGAACTACTTAAACCTAACTAAACTAAGGACATCACACACATCCATGCCCGAGGCGGGATTCGATCCTGCGACCGTAGCAGTCGCGCGGTTCCAGACTGTAGCGCCTAGAACAGCTTGGCCACTCCGGCCGGCGAACCAATCACCGAAACATCATCGATATGAGCTTTCGGAGCCGAAGGACCACTCATGTACCCTAGATGACTTCACGACACAAAGCTTTACTTCTCTCATTGGCCCGTAAACACCGACATTGGACGACTGATGAATAAAAACATGCTGCATGGTTAGACGAGTTTCGTTTCAAATTATATCGAACGGATGGGCGTGTACGGGTATGGAGACAACCTCATGAATCCATGAACCCCACATTTCAGCAGGGGACTGTTCAAGCTGCCGGAGACCCTGTAATGGTGTGGGTCGAGCGCAGTTACAGACATATGACACGTCTAGGTACGGCTCTGACAGCAACACGACGTGCCATAGACTCGACTAACGTCTGAAGTAGTGCTGGAGGGAACTGATACTATGAATCCTGCAGGACTGTCCATAAATCTGTAAGACTAGGAGGGGGTGGAGATCTCTTCTGAACAGCACGTTGCAAGGCACCCCAGATATGCTCAATAATGATCTGACAGGTGGCACGTACTTAAACATCCTGTCTGATCACCTACATCCATTCACGTCAGTGGTGCATTCCGATGACCTTGGGCAATTCCAGCAGGACCATGCGACACCACACACGTCTAGAATTGCTACAGAGTGGCTCCAGGAACACTGGGATGCCTTGCAACGTGCTGTTCAGAAGAGACCTCCACCCCCTCGTAGTCTTACAGAATTATTGACAGTTCTGCAGAATTCATCGTATCAGTTTCCCCCAACCCTACTTCAGACATTAGTCGTGTCCATGGCACGTCGTGTTGCGGCGCTTCTGCGTGTTTGCGGGCGTCCTACACGATATTAGGCAGGTGTATCAGTTTCTTTGACTCTTCCGTGTATGTACATAGAGAGTTCAGCCTTACCGGAAATCGATGAGAATGACGATTTTTGCCTATTATCAACACTAACAGAATTTCAGACCCACATATTCCAAGACTTATCGACACTGGCAGAATATTGGACCCACATATTCCAAGACTTTCTAGAATGTTTTAATTTCAAGTTAGAAGTCGGATAACAAATGACAATTTTTTTGTCATATGGTATAGTAACAAATTAACAATTTGATATATTTTCCTTTATCAGTATTGTGAAATCATTCTTCTTGCCAACTTTCGTGGCTATATAAGTTTGCGAGTACCAAACATGTCACATAGATGGCCGTATTTTTTGATTACACTGACTTAGAAGCTTTACATTTTTACATCACCAACGGACTATAGACTTCAGTATGTGACATAAATTTTAAACTGATGGAGAGAAAGACATACAGTCAGATAACAAACGAAACAAAATTAGTTTGATATAATTACAAATTAACAGTTAGGATTTTTCCCCGTACTTGTACTTCGAAACATTCCCCTTTCCAAATCTCATGATTGTATGCCAAAGGGGAGTACCCTGGTGGTTTTGATGAGTAGTCTGCGGGTGACCGAATATGCTAAATAAATGGCCGTATCTTCTCACTGCTCTAACTTAGCTGCTTCACCTTTTTACAGCTGCAATGGACCGTAGACATAAATTTCTACTTGATACGGCTACTCGTTCCTAAAGAAAAGGTTTTTAAACAATTAGTCAGACAGACGGACTGACAATAATGTGATCATGTAAGGTTCCCATTTTTACGGACTGAAGCACGCAACCATAAAAATTGAAAAAATATAAACTGATAGTTTTGAAGTCAGCCCCCCCCCCTCCCACTAAGAGTACAAAGCACATAAGGTCCATACACACATGTGAAGTTGTCAGAAAAGTCCTTCTCTGGGATGTTGTTCAACTTGCGGTTTACACTGACGTCAATGTCAGTTATGCCCTCAGATCGTCAACCCTCCATGTAAATTACTGTACTTTGTCGTTCGGTGGTATGTTCTTACTGATAATACAATGTCTCGTCACCCATGTAGATCTTGTCTAGAAAAGAATTGACGGTGCTCTGCATTTCAGTCAAGTCGCGGCATGTAGAACGTTTTTTTTCGGTATTCAAGCCGTGCGCACAAACTTTGCACACACTTTTCTCTTATTCAAAACATTCAAGTGAATGTCTTGAATATTTCATTTAGTGATGATGCTCCATGGGGATTTATTACACAATAACGTTGATACTCTACAGTCTCACATCCACTGCTTTAATACTACCTGCTCTTAAGGCTCATCTATGTTTTGTTGTGCACCATCACCTTCAAAATAATTCCCTTGGTCCAGAATAAAGCGATTCCACCGTTTATGCCAATTTTGGAATTCATTCTGGAAGTGTTTCATTGTTGGTGTGTTTAGTACCCTCTACAACTTCGTCTGAATCTTTCACTGAATCAGGTATTCATCTTTTCAACTTCATTTTTAACTTGAGGCAGTCACACGGGGCTAGGTCTGTTGAGTACAGTGTAATCTCGCTTTGAGAAAAAAAAAAAAGAGTTCCTGTATGATGTAGGCAGTACGCGGTCTGTCATGGTGGAGTAATCAGTCGCTCGTACGCCACTTCTGTGGAAGTTCTCTCTTCAAACGTCTAAAAACATCGAGACAGAAGCCTCTACTGACCATTTGTTCAGAGCGACGATCTTGTGACGTCCGCCCAGATCAAACGCAACGAACTATATCAATAAAAAAAAAGTGGAAAGCGCAACAGAATGTCAATCCTAAGGGCCCGGGTTCGATTCCCGTCGCATATTTTCTCCGCTCAGGGACTGGGTGTTATGTTGTCCTAATCATCATCATTTCATCCACATCGTCGCGCAAGTCGCCGAAGTGGCGTCAGATCGATAGACTTACACCCGACGAACGGTCTAACCGACGGGAGGCCCTAGTCACACGACATATACAATTTTTGTTTCATTGTGTTAGCCATAAACATAACTTTTGTCACCATTGGTAATCCTTGAAAGAAAGTTTGGATCATCATCAAGTCCTGTCCGTCACTCGGTTTGAAAAGCTGTATCTGACCTTAAGAGTAATCTCCAAAAGCTTGCCCCAACGTCTGGTCAGTTTCTGCAGCGATTTCCCTAAGTTGAAATGAAAACTTTACACAAACACGCTACTCTGTCGGGCCATCTATCAGAAAACAGCAAGCACAAATTGATCTCTAGCGACAACTAACCACGCCACTCAGTTCACAGTCACTTCTCATAACTATTTGCACGCTAACTTCTTCGCTACAAGCTGGCATATATATATAATTTTTCATATTGAACACCACCACTGAAGTAGTGAAAAAAATTTAGGCTTTTCATTACTTAAGGTCACTTTGAAACATTTGATTTACACTAATGAAATTGTATACATTTTAATTGATACGCACTTTTGTAGAGTTTTCTTCCATAGGCAGCAGGTGGAATATCGGTGATCAGTGCACTATGAAACTTCCTTACCTGAAACAATGATAAAAATAGTGTTCAGAGACAAAGAATCCAATACAATTTACAAAGACAAACGCAAATTAGTCGTTTATGTCAGCAAGAAAAGCATCAACTCTTACGATTCTCATTTTTAATGCAACATAGTGTAATCCTGCAGAGTCATAAAAAATGTTACAAATAAATCATAAATGCCAAACTGGTTACACAGTCCGATATAGCTTTAAACTGGTGTTTCTCTGTGCTGATATCTGACTAAAGACGCTGTTGTGTGGCATGTGCTGCATTATTAACGGGCTGGTCTTTCCTTTCAGATGGTTGAAGTTGTCGATGTACACTGTCTACATCTATACAAACCGATCGAGGTGACGCAGTGGTTAGCATACTGATTCGCATTATGGAGAACGACGGTTCAAACTCGTGTCCGGCCATCCTGATTAAGGTTTTCCATGATTTCCCTAAATCGCATTAGGCAAATGCCGGGATGGTTCCTTTGAAAGGGCACTGCTGACTTCCATTCCCATCCTTTCCTAATCCAATGGGGCCTATGATCTCATTGTTCGGTTCCTTCCCACGAATCAACTAATTAACCAACCTCCCCATGTTCATCTCCTCCTATTCCCTTTCTCCGTTCATATACTCCACTCTCTCTGTCCATCTGCTCCTTGTCCATTTCTCTCTGTGTCCACTTCATACTCTCCCCGTTCATCTCCTCCTACCCCTCCCTCTACCTATCTCTTTCTGCCCCTGTCTGTCCATCTCCTACTCTTTCCTTTCTCTCAGCATCTCCACTTCTCCTGTCTGTTTGTTTATTCCTTCCCCTCTCTCTGTCTATTTCCTCCTCCCTCTTGTCTGTGTCCATCTCCTCCTTCCGACGCCAACAGCAGGACTGTGGTTCTTACCCCCTCACTATTTCTTTCCAGATGGTAACTAATATGTATATCAAATTTTGTTGAAATTGTTTAAGGGGTTTAGAGGAGGCTTTTACCAATGGATTTGCCCATGTACACACATGTTAAATAAATTTCACAAGTTTGTGCCGTTGTTGTTGTTGCTGTGGTGGTGGTCTTCAGTCCGAAGACTGGTCTGATGCAGCTCCCACACTGCTCTGCCCTCTTCATCTCCTAATAAATATTGCAACTAACATACTTCAGAGTATGCTTACTACAGTAATCTCTTGAGTTCCCTCTGCTACTGCATTTGTAATACTACATGACTCGTTAATTCCCTGTAGTTTTCTTTTAGAAGTAAGCCAACAACACTTTTTACGTAACCCCGTTATTAAAGGCAATTTTTCTTTTCGTTTGCCTGTTCTCAGATCTCAATATGGTACATGAGCTACTGAAACTGTTCATCAGTTTGAAAAAAAAAATGTTAAATGCAACTGAGACAGTACATAAAAAATGTTGGAAGCTTTAAAATGTTTTACAGGAAGTTTCTAAATTTTCAATTTTTAGTACCTGCTTGCGATTGCTTTCTCCTTTTCTTACAATGCCTGATATATTCCGGAAGTACTGAAGTGTACGCCATTTTGGAACGAATTATACTGCAGTGTCTTCTTGTCCCGAAATTATGGATTGTTTCATGTCTGTGACTGCTAATGTTTGTGTGTGTGCGCCTGGTGAGGCGGTATAGGGGAGGCCAGAATTCCGCACAGGCGGGAAGTGGTTGGAGGAACGTGACCGGCAGAGGGCCCCTCCTACCCTGCGGCACTCCGTTGCAACCACATCCCGCCTGTGCGGAAATCTGGCGTTAGCGCTAACAGAGGGCGCTGATTATGTGCAGAACTATATTTCCATTCGTTTGTGGCTCCTTTAGCGATTTGTTTTATGTTGTTTAATATTACCCGTTGCAATATCAACTGTGTTTAATATTTATGTCATTGTCTAGAATATTGGCACTAGAGCATATGTCAACCACTGTTTTTTTAACTTTTCGTCTTTTTAACAATATTACTTTCGTCGTGTTCTTCTTTTTATTGCTTTTTATTACTGTAATACCTTTTATACACTCCTGGAAATTGAAATAAGAACACCGTGAATTCATTGTCCCAGGAAGGGGAAACTTTATTGACACATTCCTGGGGTCAGATACATCACATGATCACACTGACAGAACCACAGGCACATAGACACAGGCAACAGAGCATGCACAATGTCGGCACTAGTACAGTGTATATCCACCTTTCGCAGCAATGCAGGCTGCTATTCTCCCATGGAGACGATTGTAGAGATGCTGGATGTACTCCTGTGGAACGGCTTGCCATGCCATTTCCACCTGGCGCCTCAGTTGGACCAGCGTTCGTGCTGGACGTGCAGACCGCGTGAGACGACGCTTCATCCAGTCCCAAACATGCTCAATGGGGGACAGATCCGGAGATCTTGCTGGCCAGGGTAGTTGACTTACACCTTCTAGAGCACGTTGGGTGGCACGGGATACATGCGGACGTGCATTGTCCTGTTGGAACAGCAAGTTCCCTTGGCGTCTAGGAATGGTAGAACGATGGGTTCGATGACGGTTTGGATGTACCGTGCACTATTCAGTGTCCCCTCGACGATCACTCCCCACACCATGATGCCTGGTGTTGGCCCTGTGTGCCTCGGTCGTATGCAGTCCTGAGTGTGGCGCTCACCTGCACGGCGCCAAACACGCATACGACCATCATTGGCACCAAGGCAGAAGCGACTCTCATCGCTGAAGACGACACGTCTCCATTCGTCCCTCCATTCACGCCTGGCGCGACACCACTGGAGGCGGGCTGCACGATGTTGGGGCGTAAGCGGAAGACGGCCTAACGGTGTGCGGGACCGTAGCCCAGCTTCATGGAGACGGTTGCGAATGGTCCTCGCCGATACCCCAGGAGCAACAGTGTCCCTAATTTGCTGGGAAGTGGCGGTGCGGTCCCCTACGGCACTGCGTAGGATCCTACGGTCTTGGCGTGCATCCGTGCGTCGCTGCGGTCCGGTCCCAGGTCGACGGGCACGTGCACCTTCCGCCGACCACTGGCGACAACATCGATGTACTGCGGAGACCTCACGCCCCACGTGTTGAGCAATTCGGCGGTACGTCCACCCGGCCTCCTGCATGCCCACTATACGCCCTCGCTCAAAGTCCGTCAACTGCACATACGGTTCACGTCCACGCTGTCGCGGCATGCTACCCGTGTTAAAGACTGCGATGGAGCTCCGTATGCCACGGCAAACTGGCTGACACTGACGGCGGCGGTGCACAAATGCTGCGCAGCTAGCGCCATTCGACGGCCAACACCGCGGTTCCTGGTGTGTCCGCTGTGCCGTGCGTGTGATCATTGCTTGTACAGCCCTCTCGCAGTGTCCGGAGCAAGTATGGTGGGTCTGACACACCGGTGTCAATGTGTTCTTTTTTCCATTTCCAGGAGTGTATGTTATAAGCTTATTACAGACTTTAACTATTGTATCCCCCTTTTATTTTCGCTGTTTCAATTAATTATTGAAATCTAGTGTACGCTGACAGTAGCGACATCTGGTCAACGTACTACACAAACATCTTGTGCCTACTGTGCGGCAGCTTGTTTTAAACAGTAGTTTTACTGACAACATGACTCGTGCGTGTGATGTGATTTATATGTATTTGACGATGCTGGTGCTGATTCCACATTAAACATTTGACAATGCCTCTATGACTGCAGTGCATTAGGACTTCGTTTTTATGAGAGAGCTACGCCTCTTCACATTTAAAGCGCACAAATGTAAATTTTGTCAGTACTACTTTTCAATATGCACTATGTATTGTTCTTAAGCTGTATACAGATTGCGAGTGTATTTATATTTTTCCCATGTTTACTGCAGATCTGATGATGGTCATTAAAGACCGAAACCGGTAATCTGTTAAACAGTAAAGATTGTGTCCGTAGACGTAAATTAAAGGAAACTTATTACATATACGGGTCACCGTGTTTTTTCGCGACGATGTCGCTGCTTGTGAATCTGTCTATATGTTTTCCATTATTATATCTAATTTGAGCAAGGTGCTAGCGTAAGGGCCAGTGACGCCATATATACTCGAGTCTATGACCGAGAAGGTGTTCCAGTCCAGAGATTTTCGCTTTTATTCGCTTTCGTAGTCTGAATGCGACAAGTAACGTAAAATCTGAAAGCACTGCCGCTTTCTTAAATGTCGCTTATAGTCTACGCTCTGGGCTTGGACTGAGGGCGGAACCTAAACGAAAGTCGATTGTCCAATACTGAGCAGAAAAGCGTCATTCGAATCCTTTTAGCCACTCCTTGTGATAAACGCTTTCCGTTGAGTCCCACCATTCTTTTATTCAGCCGGTCATTAGCAGCGCAAACACGCTTCCGATCTCCGAAGCAGCTGTTGGTCGGCGACAGCAGTGTACTATACAAGACCCAACGGGCAACTTTTTCCACGCCGCACCCGTGCTCATGAAACTTGTTTCTTTGCCTCCCTGGCGCGCCGTCCGCCTGAGCCGTTTGTATTCAAACGGTAGGCATTTCCCCACACAGCACGGGCGAAATGTTGCAACTGAATTTCCGACTGCCTGCCGGAGAAAAAGAAGGCAAACTCGTAACTGGCGCGCTCGACGCTGAGTGGCGCTACTGTCGCTGCTTCTACTGCTCAAAGGAGGCAGGCGCTTCACCAGGTGGCACTCACACACACACACACACACACACACACACACACACAGGGCTAGTCCTACAGGGCCGCCCCCACACGTCCTGCCGGATACTTGGGAATGAATAGCCTTCCATCCGCCCACAGTTCGCCGAATCTGCGGCGCGACGCAAAACCAAACCCCCTCGCAGTCCGGGACCACTTAATCCTCACACAACACCGTCCCGTCTGCTACGCGCATCAAAGTTTCCGGTTTTGCGCTGCAAATGGGATCTTAATCGTGGTACACGTCCGGTACGTAAATTCTGAAGCCCTCTGAAGTTTATTGATCACCGTTTAATCTGTAGAATTCTGCATTTGGCCACACGTGGCCAGGGAGCAAGGCGGATAAAATCGGCTTAATTTTTCTTAAGCTGCGCCCAGAAAGCTTGTTTGCAGGGTTTCAGAGTTTGTAGATTAGGTGGAAAGACATTTTTATGCGCGAAGAACCAGTCAGCTGCATGATTTTCCCACGTGAGCTATAACTGAGCTCAGCTGTTTGCATGTTCCTTCGATAATGTATTCTCTCGTTATAATGTAAAATGTGAACATTTGTTTTTCGCTATAAAAATTTCTCTCAGTGAAATGACAGCTCTTAATCTACGCTCAAATTTATTTTTTGTAATCTATTCCGGCATTGATGTTTAGAACCGCTTTCTCAAGCAATACTGATCTCAATTTGCTAATGAAACTGGTTCCGTGTGTGTCATAAACATTAATTCACAAAAAAATATCTTCGTTCGTAACTTTTTCCACTTTCTTGCGCAAAGGTAAAGTAAAGTTGTCAGTAGAAGAGGCCATTGTTGTTCCAAGTTTGATGATTACAAATTTCTTTAAATAGAGATAGATTTTAAGAACAAATTGCAGAAGGCTGTGGGTAATATGCGCAGGTACTTAATGCTTCAAGGGTATATACAGAGTATTAACTTTATATAAAATTAATCCTAACTTGTACATGCGGAACAGCCTATTAGTATTAATCCATATTACCATGATAAAGTACGCCTATTCTCTGGTGCTGTCGTCACCCAAATCAGTAATGTCGCATTGTGTTAAGAAAATGTCTAATATTTCCCCGATCAAGTTATTATCTGTATGCATATCTAGAGATTCTCAGCAAAATGTTTTACATTTTCACTTTTCCGTGTGCTGTATTGTTATTGCCGTTATATACTGCCGTGTACAAAATTACAAGCATTGTACTTTTTGTATCTTACGTGATAAACCGTTTAAATCAAAGAATTTGTCAAAGTTTCAATTCCTAATCAGTAAAATCTGTTTCTGTGACAATCTAAGCAGGCCTCTGCATGTGACACTGTCATTTAGCGTCTACCAAAGTAATCAGGAGACCGAAACCAATTGCAAAATGATTTAGGCAATGTATCTGTATGGTGTGAAAAAATGAAAATTGACTCTAAATAATGTAATGTGTGAGGTAATCCACATAAGTGATAAAAGGAATCATTTAGATTTCGGTTACACAGTAAATCACACAAATTCATAGGTCAATCCATCTATATATCTATTGATAAGAATTATGAACAACTTAAATTAGAATGATCACATAGATAATGTTGTGGGGAAGACGAACAACAGACAGTGTTCTATTGGCAGAACACTTGAAGATGCACCACCAAAGCATTATAGAAACAACTACACTACGTTTGTCCGTGTTTCGCTTGAATATTGCTGTGCGACACGGAATCCTTGCCAGAAAGGACTGACGAAGGAAAGTTGAAAGAAAGGTAGCTCGTTTTCTATTATAACAGAAAAGAGGAGAGAATGTCACGGATATGATGCACTAGTTGGGGACGGAATCATAAAAATAAAGGTGTTTTTCGTTGCAGTGAGATTATTTCACGTAATTTTTATCACCAACTTTCTCCTCTGAGTGCGAAAATATGTTGTTGACGCCAGCCTTCTTAGAATGAAACGAAAATCGTAATAAAGTAAATCTGAGCTCATACGGAAATATTTACGTTTTTGTTTTTCCCTCGCACTGTTCCAGAGTGGAATGCAAGAGAAACACTCTGAAGGTGATCAATGAACCTTCTGCCAGGAATTTGCCGAATGGTCACGTAGATTTAGATGTAGGTGGTTCATGCCACCGGTACAGTTTCGCTGTCCTTACAATTTTATCAAAGAGACTAAAGTGCGCAACAGATTTATAGCACGACTTTTTCGAAACACCGTGATTTTCAATCATTGCGATGTGTTTACATTTGTCTCAAAGGCTCATACTAACTTCCTACATAATTGTGTAAAAGCGTGGCACACTACGACGTCACCCTAGGAGTCGACGACGGTGCCAACAGCTATGTGTTAACACGTGAGAAATACAGGCTAGAGCGCAGAAGTTCATGTTTTTGTAAACTAGGTTAATGATTACACATTGTCACCAATTTTCAACACAGTTCTGCCCAACTCCGCCGAAGGACGTGTCACACTATGGGAAAGTCGCCACAGCCCTTCTTACCTACCCCTTCTTTTGACGCCTCTGCGATGCAACTCAGAACTCCGATGCCCAGCGGTGAAATTGCGCTGTTTTCTTATGAGTGGCCGAGGAGGATATTCCAGATACACCGACGCTCGGAACGTATGCTTACAGGCCACAGGTAGGCAACCACTTGATACACTTCCGACGACAGCTGGTTGATGCAGGCACGTAGAGCTATTTCTAGGTTTTCTATTTAAAGGCACGTTTTTAAAATCCTCAGTAAATGAGCGTGGGTGCCATTGAAGATTTTTGCCGAATGTGATAGACAGCCTATGCCGTGAATTTAGTGTACGAAAATACAGAGCAACTGAAAATAAAGTATCGATTAAATAAGGTAAAAATTGAAAGTGGCAAAAAGACTTTTACAGTGATTTTGTAATTATAAATGACAGGGACAATACTGTACTTTTCGTTTATAGTGTGTTGTTCTACCAAGAAGCGAAGGAAGAATTAATCAACATGATTTTATGAACATGGAAATTTACGGCTGAGGACACACGAGTAGACGAGTTTGCAGCAAGCAGTAGGTTGTAGCAATTAACAAGCTGATAGATTCTTTGACAAACTATGTGAGCTTGGGGATACGATCAAGTTTATAACAGCTCACGATCCAATTAAAACTTTAAGCAAAAAAAAAAAAAACTTATGTAGATATTTCAATTCCGATACAACTGTCCATAAATATAAACAACCAAAACGTGACGGGCAGAAATATATATAAAATAAACTAGCGTATATTCCGATGACATCTAGTTACATAGTTGTAACAAGTGAAACGTCCCCTTGGAAAAATTTATAAATTACTGTGCTGATAAACCTCTTACATTACTTGATTTTCAAACAGCTGAGCAGAACTGAACGTACTCAGACATTTCGCTCTTTACCTATTCTTATCAACACTAAACTGACACATAGTATTTTCTTTTTTAGCGCAACGCAATCTTTCAATAATCCCTACAAAAGAATGGCCCTGACTAACATTAACCTATACCTTTCACAAATGACTTACCTCACAAAAATTTTCGTTACTCGAACTACTGCAATACGGCGAGCGCCACTACTGTCAGCTAAGTAAAAGATTCAAACTACTGAAGGCACTAACTACTGATAGGCATAGTTAGCAAATGAAAGATTTTGATAGATAACAAGCAATGTATTTACCTTAATAGCGTTCAAAAGTCATAACATATATAGCAGTTCATGGCATCCAGTCTTACAAATTTACTGTCTCTGATGGACACACAACCAGATCATTCGCTCTCAAAACTCCGCCATTTCTCTCCCCACATCCACCACTGCTGGCAGCTCACCTCCAACTGCGCAACGCTACGCGCTGTTAACAGCCAACTGTCCAACACTACAATACCAAAGAACAATGCAAACCAGCCACAGACTGCACACAGCACAGCCGGTGATTTTCATACACAGCGCTAGGTGACGTTACCAACATAAAAACCTAAACAGTCTACTTACACAAGTAACGTACCACACGAGTGTTGCTCAGAATGTAATGCACCGCAATTTTTTCTTCAACAATTCTTTATTGAACATAATGAGAATCACACACACGTAACAATGGTGTTTTACCTACACGCCCTATTTTTCCGCGTAATATCCATGCCGTTCTACGGCCTTCCTGCAGCGCGAAACAAGGGCGTGTGTGCCCTGTCGGTACCAATCCTTGTCCTGGTGGCGAAGCCAGGGCTTCACTGAGTGAATCACCTCATCACCCTCAAACTGGCTGCCAACTGCCGAGTCGTAATGCGTGTGTCCTCGCCAATTACAACATCAGTTCGCTGCAACATGTCAGGTGTGACAGCCGTGGATGGTCTCCCCGACCGCTGCAAATCGTGGAGCTCCGCCGAACCGCCTTCTGATGACCTCACTCTCCGTGCCCAGCGACTGACTGTACTTCTCTCGACAGCAGATGCTCCACAGACGTCGCACAAGCGTTTGTGAATACTCGCCACACTTTCTTTTTCTGCAGTGTAAAATTCAATGACGGCACGTTATTTGTAACGTACATCACCTACGGAGCCGGCCGCTGTGGCCGAGTGGTTCTAGGCGCTTCAGTCCGGGACCACTGCGGCTGCTACGGTCGTAGGTTCGAATCCTGCCTCGGGCATGGATGTGTGTGACGTCTTTAGGTTAGTTTTAAGTAGTTCTAAATCTAGGGGACTGATGACCTCAGATGTTAAGTCCCATAGTGCTCAGAGCCATTTGAACCATTTTGAATCACCTACAGACGCCATTTTGATACTGTCCTGCAGCTACCTTGTCTGAAACGGAAACCTGGCGCGCTCACTCAGCAGACTTCAAATAATACATACGTAACGTTTCGCATTCGTAGCACTGTTTTCGGCTGAGAAAAAAAAATGCGGTGCGTTACTTTCTGGTCGACCCTCGTAGTATTTGTTTATAATTAAATAAATCTTCTGCTGCTACCAGTCACGATTTTTCTTTATTTTACTATTCGCACGACGCGTTTCGAGAAATAATTCTCATTTTCAAGTGCGTTTTTTGATGTGTGTTAAGCCATTTCTTTTGATGTTGTCAGTGTGTGTGAGTCTGCTTCATTTTGTTGACTTTTACTGTAATACATAAGAAACGCGATTTTTAGTATCAATTCTTTCTGTGAGGTTAGTGGCTAAAGTTTGAGAACAATTTGTACTTACAGTTTTCTAATGGTCCATTTGTGTAGAGTCACACACACACTTAACATCACACACAACTTGTACACTTTACACATCGAAAATATCTTGTATAAACAAAACAGTTACAGAGATCTTCTTACAGGTAGTTCACAGAGATAACATTATAGGTCTTCCACAGATTATGATATGCTTTTGTACAGAGGTTATTTATCTTAACAGTTTGATTTTACAATTGTGCTTATTTATATGTTTTACTATTTTTATTTAAGTATATTATCGAAACATCTGAAGAAATTCACTGATTCACTTTCAAGTTTTTCATTTAATATTTTATCTTCATATTTTCTGTAATGTGAATATATCTCCAGTTCTTCAAGCAAATCCATTTTATGTCCTTTATTTAGTCGGTGGAGTACTTTGACATTTTGCTCTATTTTTCCAAATGGGTGTCCTGTATTATGTATGTGTGTTGCTATTGCTGATGTAGTGTGTTTGTTGTGTGTGTATGCTCTAATGTGCTCTGTGTACCTGGTGTTAATATTTCGGCCTGTTTGTCCTACGTAGAACTTGGAGCATTCCTGGCATGTTACCTTGTATATTCCAGAGTCTGAATATGGATCATGATTACACTTTATATTATGTATTAGTTTTTGGTGTAGTTTATTGGATGTAGAAAACCCAATTTTTACTCTGTGATTTTTGAAAATATTTGCAATCTTCTGTGATACATTGCCTATGTATGGAATGCTAGATATATATTTGTTTTTCTCTTTTTCTTCTGTGGTGCAGTTTGTACCTGGGTTTCTCTTCACTTTGTCTAAGATTGTGTCAACCATGGAAGCATTGTAACCATTGGCAACTGCAATCTTCTTCACTGTGTTTATTTCTTGTTGCATATTTTCTTGGTTCAATGGTATTTTAGTTGCCCTATGCAGCATTGATCTGTATGCTCCCTGTTTATAGATATTTGGGTGACATGAGGTTGCAGGGATTGTGGTGTCAGTCATTGTGTTTTTCCTATAAATTTTGAATGTGCATGTGTTGTTGTGTCTTGTAATATTTAGGTCCAGAAAGTTGATACTTTTATTTTGCTCATGTTCCACTGTAAATTTGATTTTCTCATTTAGATTATTGAATTGATTAAGAATGTCTGTGATGTCTTTGGTATCTCCTTTCACTAACAGTAGTGTGTCATCTACATATCTCCTGTAAAATTCTATTTTCTTTAGGCAAGGTTCTTGGCTGTCAAATAATTTTTGTTCTAAGTGATTTATGTATATGTCAGCTATGGTACCGGATATACATGATCCCATTGCTAGGCCATCTGGTTGCTTATAAATGTTGTCATTAAAGGTAAAGTAGTTGTAACTTAGGGTTAGCTGAAGGAGTTCCATAAATTCGACAATCTCTGTGTATGAAAGTTTCTTGTGTTGCATAAGGTTCTTTTGTATTACTGTTAGAGCTTCTTGTATGGGTATGTTTGAATAAAGGTTGGTGATGTCAAGTGATATAAACTGTGCATCTTGGGGGAGCTTTCTGGTTCTTAGCTCTTTGGCTAGAATCATGCTGTTTTTTATGGAATATGTTGTTTCATATGTATAATTTTTCGCCAGTATGTTATTTAGTTTTTGTGACAGTTTGTATGCTGGGCTGTTTATAGAGTTAACCACAGGACGTATCGGGTTTCCATTTTTGTGTATTTTTGGCTGTGCTCTTAGGCGTGGTGCTTTTGGATTCATACATGTAAGGTATTTCTTTTCAGTTTCTGTCAACAGAAAATGTGTGTTCTTTAATTGTTCCTTAATTTTACTTTGGAATTGTTTGGTTGGGTCTTTTTTAATGTGCTGAATGTAATTAGCAGCAAAAAATTCATTTGTTTTGTCTATGTATTCTTTTTCTTTCATCACAACTAATGTATTACTTTTGTCTGACTTTACAACTATGGATTGGTTGTTTTTCAGTTTATTATTTATAGATTTTAAAGTTTTTGAATCATTTATTGTATATGAGAAAATGAGAATTATTTCTCGAAACGCGTCGTGCGAATAGTAAAATAAAGAAAAATCGTGACTGGTAGCAGAAGATTTATTTAATTATAAACAAACCTATTGTATCTACAGTCGCAGGCTTTCACAAACCATTTATAATGCCTCGTAGTATTGTTCAGTGTGAAGAATGTTTCAGTCTTCAGAGAAATTTCTAATACTGAAAACACATTTTCTATACTATCAGACATTCCGGTAATACTGCTGTTAAGCTAATTTTGTCCCTCCTGAAACATTTTTAGTACTGAAAAAAGAAAGGCTGCGCCCTGTCACTCGGTTAGTAAATAAGAAATAAGAGAGACTACTTTTTCAGCGCTTGACGTGTTGATGTAGACTGATCTGTTGATTTATTCGTCGGGAGAGATGATTACTTCTCATCTGATCTCTTGTAAATTCGATACTGTCCACAATGGATGGATGGAACGAGCGCTGAGGCGGTTTTACATGGAAGCGGCCGCTCCCGTCTTTACGGGCGGCGCCCCTGGACCTCCGGGCCTACAACTAATTACCCTCCCAGATTGCCTCTTGGGCCTATCGATTGGGAGGAGAATAATGGGGACGGTGAGGCGCTGGGCTCTACAAGTCGCTTCTGCCGTCTGGCCTGCACAATAGGCGGAGGGGGCTCTCGTCGGAAAAAGTCATTCTGGGAGGCCATCGAGTTGTACGTGCCAGGCTGGCAACACAATAGACGGATTAACGTCTTGTGCTCCTACTGATCCAGCGGAAACTATATCTTCTCATCCGAGGTCTTATCTCCTTCCCTAACTCCAACGTAAACCAAAAAATTCCATTTGAAATATTATTACTCCTGCCAGTTTTCCACGAAGGCGAATTTCAGTGTCCTATCTGCCATCTATCCAACATCGTTACTCTGGTAGAAAGGTCTCCTGCTTGAGTATACAGGGTGTTACAAAAAGGTACGGTCAAACTTTCAGGAAACATTCCTCACACACAAAGAAAGAAAAGATGTTATGTGGACATGTGTCCGGAAACGCTTACTTTCCATGTTAGAGCTCATTTTATTACTTCTCTTTAAATCACATTAATCATGGAATGGAAACACACAGCAACAAAACGTACCAGCGGGACTTCAAACACTTTGTTACAGGAAATGTTCAAAATGTCCTCCGTTAGCGAGGATGCATGTATCCATCCTCCGTCGCATGGAATCCCTGATGCGCTGATGCAGCCCTGGAGAATTGCGTATTGTATCACAGCCGTCCACAATACGAGCTCGAAGAGTCTCTACATTTGGTACCGGGGTTGCGTAGACAAGAGCTTTCAAATGCCCCCATAAATGAAAGTCAAGAGGGTTGAGGTCAGGACAGCGTGGAGGCCATGGAATTGGTCCGCCTCTACCAATCCATCGGTCACCGAATCTGTTGTTGAGAAGCGTACGAACACTTCGACTGAAATGTGCAGGAGCTCCATAGTGCATGAACCACATGTTGTGTCGTACTTGTACTAGCAGCACAGGTAGAGTATCCCGTATGAAATCATGATAACGTGCTCCATTGAGCGTAGGTGGAAGAACATGGGGCCCAATCAAGACATCACCAACAATGCCTGCCCAAACGTTCACGGAAAATCTGTGTTGATGACGTGATTGCACAATTGCGTGCGGATTCTCGTCAGCCCACACATGTTGATTGTGAAAATTTACAATTTGATCACGTTCGAATGAAGCCTCATCCGTAAGAGAGCATTTGTACTGAAATGAGGATTGACACATTGTTGGCTGAACCATTCGCAGAAGTGTACCCGTGGAGGCCAATCAGCTGCTGATAGTGCCTGCACACGCTGTACGTGGTACGGAAACAACTGGTTCTCCCGTAGCACTTTCCATACAGTGACGTGGTCAACGTTACCTTGTACAGCAGCAACTTCTCTGACGCTGACATTAGGGTTATCGTCAACTGCACGAAGAATTGCCTCGTCCATTGCAGGTGTCCTCGTCGTTCTAGGTCTTCCCCAGTAGCGAGTCATAGGCTGGAATGTTCCGTGCTCCCTAAGACGCCGATCAATTGCTTCGAACGTCTTTCTGTCGGTACACCTTCGTTCTGGAAATCTGTCTCGATACAAACGTACCGCGCCACGGCTATTGCCCCGTGCTAATCCATACATCAAATGGGCATCTGCCAACTCCGCATTTGTAAACATTGCACTGACTGCAAAACCACGTTCGTGATGAACACTAACCTGTTAATGCTACGTACTGATGTGCTTGATGCTAGTACTGTAGAGCAATGAGTCGCATGTCAACAGAAGCACCGAAGTGAACATTACCTTCCTTCAAATGAGCTCTAACATGGAAATTAAGCGATTCCGAACACATGTCCACATAACATCTTTTCTTTATTTGTGTGTGAGGAATGTTTCCTGAAAGTTTGGCCGTACCTTTTTGGAACACCCTGTATACGCATAGATGATGGTTTGTCTACAGTTTGCTCATTCATGTTTTCGTGAGAAATGAAAACTTATAATAATAATAAATACCTAATTGCAATCATAGCTTTAACAGAAATTAATAATGACGATCAATGAATGTACAGCTTGGCAAGCTGGGACTGTGCAGATCCATCATAGATAAAAAAAATTTCTCGCTCCTCCTAATCAAGATTATTCCTCGAATTACATGACAGAAAAGTCTTACTGATATCAGTTTAACAACTCTTTAGTACGAAATGCTTAGTGTCCTTTCTTACAGCAATTACCTCTAGCCGATCTCAGAAAATTAAGTGAAGTGTGAAATACATTCCAGTGTGACGGTTAAGGTAAAACAGTTGTCAAAGATATCGTTTCCCATTTAGTTACAATGATCGAGCTTTTAATTAAAAATATTTTGCAAGTAATTTTTTCACAGAATAACGAAATTCTTACATTTATTTATAAACGTACCTTTGTTTGAAAGAGCATGGCAACGCTACTGTTTTGATCTGGTTGGAAACATTGGCACCATCTATTACCAAGGAGTGTAATTAACATGGTTTGCCAACCCTAGCCATCATTGTACCACACTCCACCATCAGTTATTAAATTTATCTCCTTTTGCACGTGCGATTTGGCTTCAATACAATAAAAATGAATTTCTATACAATGTCTTCTTACATTGTATTCTGTGCTTGGAAGAGAGAAATAAAAGAAATGAAAACTATTTAAATTGCTTAGCTTTACTGTCACCCTTACCATATCATTGATCAGTTCACAACGCTTCTTTCCGTAGCTTGTTGTTAAACCATAACCATCTTTTCTGAGGCGATACTTTTACTTACAAGGCTGAAGTAAGGAAATGAGCTACTTCAGGTGAGAGATTGCAGGGCACTCTCACTTCTGATTTGGTGTATGGAATACGGTCTACGGCGAATTGACTTCATACATTGTGATGAAATGGTGGGCAGCAGTTTATAGTCTTGTTTGTGTGCTCTAGGGAAAGAAATACGGTAAGCTTTACCTACGATCAAAGAAATAGGGTGCCGACTTAAATGACTGCAGTAAAAGCATGGTGTTGGTGGGGCGACAAAGCGCGTTTTTTTCTGGAGAACGATGAAGAGACAGCCGCGTGCAGTGGTCGCATTGTGCAAAACACATTAGCTTTGGCGCCAGACGTCCAGGTATACGGCCCAGTGCCGAAAAGTCGCCGACATCGCATTGCAGGCCTTGTTAGCGAGCAAGCCGCCGAAAGAAATGTAAACGTTCTGCAAATGTCTGTGGGACAGGAAAACTGGCGCCCAGACGCGCAGACGCTGTTTCAAAACATCTTTTGTCAATGCAACTTTATGGCCGTTCTTTGCAAACTTTGAAATGGACGTAACAGGGGATATAACAAGCTGTTTATGGAGGGCTGTGCTTCCACCCTGTATTGCGTTAGCAAAAGACACGGCAAACGTGTGGGAAAGAGGCCACAAAGCTGAATTTTTTTTTTTTTTGCATGTTCTACCAATTAACTTTAAGCCTCTGATTGGTCAAATCGGTTTGCAGTGAAAAGACCATTCACTGAGCTTAGAATGCTGGGCTCCAGCTCGCGATTGGCTTGTGCGAGATTGGGGGAAGTAAAAAAAAAAAAAAAAAAAAAAAAAAAAAAAAAAAAAAAAAAAAAAAAAAAAAAAAAAAGTGTGCTTTTAGGTTCGTATGAGCAGTTGCCAGCGGGCTCGTGCGCATGCGCAGAGCTGAATTCGCGTATGAGCAGTGCCTTCCTCCCGCTTCTGGCTACTTGGAGCGTGGCTGTTTGGTGTACGAGCAGTAGCAGCAAGTAGCCAGAAGCTACCCGGAAAAATTTTCCTGGCGCGCCCAAGCTGCTAGATTCGCGCATGCGCAGAGCAAGCTGAGTTATAGTGGGGGGTCCTTCCTCACGTGACCCGTGGCCGTGTCTTCGTTTACAGCTCCCACGTCAAATGAAAACAAAACAGATTTCTGTGGCCGGGAGCCATCAAGTGAATTAATATACATTCTCAAAACCATGAAAGACCAAAATAAGTTAGTAGTTTCAATTTTCTGATTTTATATTACTTCCAGGTTATTAGTAATCAACCATTAATGTCTTAATGAAGCTATTTCTGTCTGTTTTATAGAGAAATTTGCTTCAGTTAATTTTTTTTCCGCTGAGGCAGTTAGTTTATTTGAAACGAAACGAAGTGTTTCATTCCGCGCTATTGGCTAGTTTCAACCTCGTTCAATTTAAAGTGCAAATTTTCATTTCCTGGGACGAATGGCGTTATACCATAATAAAGAACCAAATATGAGAATACAGTACTGGATCTCCAAGAAAATTTGTATCACGAGAACCACATGAAAAGCTGAATATCAGGAACTTCAGAGTCCATCTGGACATAGAAATGTGCAATTAGAGCGGAATGAAACATTTAGTATGGTTTATGGAATTCCGATGCTGCTGGAGTAGTCTCTGATGTCCTGTTCCTTGAATGACACTGTAAGATCTCTTAATGCTATATACATACGAACATACGTTAACATTGACTTGAAGCTAAGTAGGCAAATTTGGTCAGTGGTTTTGAACTAAATATTTTGTTTCAAATATAATGACAGCTGTAGCAGAATTTTATAGATCTGCCTTCTGTGAAAGTGTTTTTCGATCACAAGGCACTTGTCTCGTACTTCCTCTGGGCCTGAAGTTATTTCTTAATTTGTGTTTACGTCTTAAATTTATAGAATGCCATTCTATGCTAAATTTTAGACTGGCAGCATACCATGTTTTATCGTTTTGAACTCCCCACATGGCTTCATATTTATTCCTAGAGTAGAATATAAACTGTCAGTTGTACAGTTTCTTTGCCTCATAGACAACCATGTTAATTTTTTCACATTTTGAAATAGTCATGAAATTTATTGTCCTTTATTCCGGTGTAAGCTACACAAGAAACTCTCTCTTTTTTTGTTGCAAGTAATTTGTATTACATCCTAGTAGCTTTTTGTAGTGATGTGTAGATGTAAACGTGTTGGAAACGCTACATGACGACATTGCAGAGCACGAATTAAAAAAAAAAAAAAAAAATCTGTCAAAAATTTTATGGTACTTCGAGCTGTGGAGTCTAATTTTGAAATGACTCAAAAGCCAAGAACTGCTTCCTTATTTGCATCCTCTATCTGTGTGCTCTAAGTACAATTCAGTATGTCCTCTCAAGAACATGCAGCACGGGCGGCACGGCTACACATGGTCACGTGATGCCCCACCAGGAATACGACGAAAAGCGTATGAGCAGAGCAAGCACCAAGCACGGGCTGCCTACGTCATCGTAGCTGCGCATACGCACTACAGCCTGTTGTCAGGCGCTTCCTGGTAACTGCTCAAACGAGCCTTTTGGAACCGAGCTGAGGAGGTAACACAGAGAAAGGGAGATCGTCTCTCTTGTACAAGTCTCTTGTACTGGCGCTTCGCTAGTAAAGAACTGCAGGTCTCTAGCTAAACAGTGAGACTTGTGTCCTTTGCTAGGGTGCGACTCATAGCCTGTGCCAGTCACCTTCTGAACCGGCAGAGGTACTGCTTATATCATCACGGTCACAACGAGTGACGCCTGGGTGTACTTATTTGTCTTGAGTCGGCCGTCTAAACATTTGACGTATTCCGACACGCACAGTCGTGGCACGGAGTCAAATTGGTTTGGCAGACCAGCAAACGGGTCCACCTGCACACTGCAATCCGTCGGGGTGTCAGAGGCTCTTAGGGAGGTACCTGCATTCTCAATTAACCGAACGCGAGACCGCGTACTTGCATTTTTCGGGAACACGCATTTAATAACAGATTTCCGCCGTCCATGACTTCAGTCGCCGAACGCATCGTAGTATGACGCCTTGACCAGTAGGACGGTAAAGTATTCGCTGCTGCAACGTAGGGCTATAATATCTATTTCTCAGCACCCTGTTCTTTCTAACCATATTTTTCCTTTTTTGTTTTGTGTGGTAGAATATAGATGCTTGGTGGTGGCCTAGTTTGATGCCATAACCTGGATTCTCGTGTATGAAGTGACATAGAGCGAGCAGTTTTCTGGTTAGTGTCGTGTGTCGATCCCCAGCAGATCGCTTTGGCTACCATAGATCCCATTTTAGTAAGGCTTTTGTTAAATAAATACTGTTGTATGATGTTTCTTTAATAATTTTGTTGTCTTGTCTTGTTTAAGATCAATAAATCGATTGTGAATTAGACTACTTCTTCCTGAGTTCTGATTAACAGTTCCTTCGCAATTTTATGGCAGTCTTTCATTTTTTTCCTTTGGTTTCCACTGCGTAGATCTTTTACTTCATTAACAATAATCGTCTTTCACAGGTTCTCTAGTTAATGTGGTTCTTCAGACTTCCTAGGAAACTGACGATTTACAAGTTTTTAAGTTTGAGGTCGAGTTGCCATTGTCTCTTTAGATGACATTTCGATACAAGGAAAAATCTTAAGACATAACCTTCACATAAAAAAACGGATGCAATCGATGCTTCCTATGGGCAGAGAGAACACACAGAGCTTTCCCTGCGTGATTTGAGTTCCAGTTCCCACGCTTAGCGCTAAAGCCTCTGTCCTTATTAAGATGTTATCCTTACTGATGAATATTTTTGATAGCCTTCTATTTCATCTCCGAGCATGAAATGAAATATACTGGTACCAACATCGTGTTTCAGGTGACGAATTTATTATTACTGTTTTACGTTTTCGTAAAACTTTTCCGTTGATTATGAGTCTGAATTGACTTTCATTGCTTAAAGGCGCCTGAAAACAATCGCCCAAGGCGGTGTGTAACGTGTCTCTATCCCAGTTTGGTTGCTTTCCAGACTGAGGGAAACAATATCTGCTTGCGACGAAACAAGGATGTTGCCGAAATGTTGTGTAAAGAGAAAAAGACGATTTGACTGCAAACGCAAAAGTGAACAGATCTTTTTGTAGGAACATAATTAAGTCTTGTAATTGGATACGTTTCCGCCGGAGGGCATGGTTTGAAAGTTATTCAAGAAAACCGAACAAAAATTACCTTCAAACACACCTCCTTCCCCACACTCATGCCTCACCAGTGGCGTTCGTGGCCCTCCCTCTTACACTCAATTACGACTACACGATATTAGACATTTTTTAGTCTCTGCTGACTGGGCTCTTAAGCTACTGGCATTGTCTGCTATTTTGTTAACATTATTAATTTAAATGTGCCTGTCAGGGTAATGAAAAGAAAAGGACTTTTGTCAAGGTCACGGTACAACTAATTACGTTGACTATTCGATCCGAACTTACCCTTAACAGTAGCTTCGTTGTCAGACCTCCTGACGAATACAACGATGTAATCGTTTATTTTACGCTGCTCAAATCCACAAAATTGTTAGGTAAAATTTGCACAAACGTCAGTTTCACAATTTGTAAGTGCTCGACTATGTCGGTGGCGTAATAATTCCAGTCTATGAAGACTCAAAAAGGCCGAATTTAGAAAATAATTCTCACAGTCGCAAGTTTTTGTACAGTGTTAGGGGCGAGTACCATGAACAACGTACTAGAAATTTAGACCGATGGTGGATGAGTGTGAAAGTAGGGGTATGTTTGAACGTCGCTTCTGTACGTTTTTCTTGAATAACTTGAAAACTACGGCATGTAGCGATACGTATCCCAGTAAAAATTTTAACTACATTAAATTTTCTACAAAAAGATCGTGTTAATTATTAATGTACGACTACTAGTCCGCTCGTGGAACGCGAGAGAATATGAAAATCTCGCACATAGTTCTTGAAGCCCTGCTGTAACATAACGTGTTGCATAAAGCAGGGGCAGGTTTTTAACTTACATTTACTTCCTGAAATGACGACAATGTACACCAATCCAGTTCAAACACGATCTTTTCGGTCACTGCATACTCTGGGCAGTTGGTATATTAAAACTTGGGTTACATTTTAATGCATGTAATTTTTCATACGAACATCACTAGCGTAATCCCTCTTGCGGCGCACTGTACGGAGGGAATTTGCTCTCACTTACATGATAATGGAGTTGAAATTGCTACAAATCTAATACGCTTTCGTGAAACCTTATCTACGTTTCACAAGCTGTAAAACAAGCAATCGTGGCCGAGAAACGAGATTAAGTTAAGAATCGCAGTCTGAAATTAGACCGACAAGAATAATACTGTATTCTGTGTTCTCTTTCTGGGGTTCCCTTAAAGCATTTAGTCTTGTTTCAGAAAACCATTAAGGATACAATAAATTAAAATGCCAGAACCATGGGAGTGCTAATTAAAATGCAAATGAAGGCACTCTGAAAACTCTTACAATTAACAAGACAGTTATTTAATTAGCAATTCGAAGTAAACGTCTTCCGCCTTCTCCGGCTGAGATTGCATTCATAAAAGTTTATTTTGAAACCGTTCCGAGGAAATGTTCTAAATATGGATGTCTAAATGTTGGCCTAACGAAGGGACCTTACAGTCTTATAGACTTGAGTGGGGGCAACCGATAGAGGAATGCTGATTAAGAACAGTCTTTTTCCAGTAGAGCATTCGCATGCTGCGCTAAGGTAGTTTCGGTATAAGTGAAGCAACAAAGGTAATCGAATTGGAACTGCGTCAGACACGCTGCTTTTAAGAATGAAAACAGTCGCACAGGTTTCACCCTTTCTAGGGAAAATGTGAAAAATTTCGTAAATTTTCCTCATTATCAGTTCCGGCGGATGGTGCAGTACTAAACGAAATTAGTCTCGTACATCCCAGACTATGCATATACTCATCACACTGGCACATAACCGCTGCAAGGAGTCGAAACAAATTGCTTCATTGTGGGTAACAACAAATGTTTTGAAAACGATGGGGACTGTATGACAACCAAGGATATACTGCAGGCCATCAGTTTGACTTCACTCGAAATTAAGATTTTTCATGAGCCTCTTACATTTGGCATCGATTGTTTGTAAAGGAAGTTAAATGGGATCCATTTTTATATGAACTAAGCTGTTAGTATTAATATCCTTTGTCAGTACCGAGGTCATCCACACGTGTTAAGTTCACAATTACTTCTTTCTATCCTTAATTTAGAATTATTTATCGTTTTATACATCTTCCACATACGCTGGTATTCAAATATTCCTACTGGTAAGATGGTGGGTCTGATATCTTTGTTATAGCGCTGTGATGTGTGAAATGTTGCGAGATTCTTTTCCCTGGGGAACTCATTTAGGATCCATTTCTTATACAGTCTGTTGTAGTAGTCATGTGATGATAGCTACGACAATGTTCAATGTTACGCACTTTGGTTGCTTTACTTTCGTGTTCAGAATATGACTGTCGTGCTGTGCTCCTTCGAAACCACGTATGCCATTTGAAGATGATCGTTGTGGACCAAAACTGCTTATGATGTCATAAAAAATGATTTTGTCAAAAATAAACAAAACTTCTTACTGCACAATTAAGGTTGCTGTATAAACAAAAAATAAAAAATATGGCCTAGAACCGGTGATTCGGTTTAATGAGGGCAGTGTAAAGAAGGTTCCACTGCACATGGAGACTTGCTGGATACAAAATTTTATCCTGCGGTATGCCTACCCTGGCAGTTGGATCGTGCTACGTAGAACGAGAAGAAGAAAGCCGTTCTGATTTTTCGCTGTAGGCTGGGAATGTAACTGGATGATGAATTCACCTCCATGAGCAGAAAACATATCGCCAAACATTCATTGTTGTCAACATATCTCCAGCTGTCGTAGGCTAAAGAGAAGGCTCGGGAACGGGGTGTCGCAAACAAGGCCCTCTATAACACAATTTTCATTGCCAGAGTCACAAGTAAACAGCTCAAGAGCAGTACAGCTACAGCGGTGATAAGAAGGATCACTGGGGCTGGGCAAACGATACTCGTGTTCGAACAGGATCGAGATTTCCCGACACATTGCAACGTCCGGTACAGTATCGATCTTGTTCGAAATATAACGTGACAGTTGACTCGTGCGGTAGGAGTGCAAGGAACCGCAAGAAACTACAAACTTGACACAGCAATAACTTTTACAGTTTTGTGACAGGGTGGAGGAAACAGCATTAAATCCCACAACTGCACAAACTTCTATTGTGCTGAAACAAATTTACAATACGAGGTCTCATACAGTATGTTGTTGTTGTTGTTGTGGTCTTCAGTCCAGAGACTGGTTTGATGCAGCTCTCCATGCTACTCTATGCTGTGTAAGCTTCTTCAACTACCAGTACCTACTGCAGCCTACATCCTTATGAATCTGCTTAGTGTATTCGTCTCTTGGTCTCACTCTACGATTTTTACCCTCCACACTGCCCTCCAATACTAAATTGGTGATCCCTCGATGTCTCAGAACATGTCCTACCAACCGATCCCTTCTTCTAGTCAAGTTGTGCCACAAGCTCCTCTTCTCCCCAATTCTATTCAATACCTCCTCATTACATTTCATCAATTTCTTCGTCATCTGCAGAGCTAGTTGGCATATAAACTTGTATTACTGTAGTAGGCGTGGGCTTCGTGTCTATCTTGGCCACAATAATGCGTTCACTATGCTGTTTGTAGTAGCTTACCCGTACTCCTATTTTTTTTATTCATTATTAAACTTACTCCTGCATTACCCCTATTTGTTTTTGTATTTATAACCCTGTATTTACCTGACCAAAAGTCTTGTTCCTCCTGCTACCGAACTTCACTAATTCCCACTATATCTAACTGTAACCTATCCATTTCCCTTTTTAAATTTTCTAACCTACCTGCCCTATTAAGGGATCTGACATTCCACGCTCCGATCCGCAAAACGCCAGTTTTTTTTCTCCTGATAACGACGTCCTCCTGAGTAGTCTCCGCCCGGAGATCCGAATGTGGGACTATTTTGCCTCCGGAATATTTTACCCATCATCATTTAATCATAAATTAATCTGCATGCCCTCGGGAAAAATTACGGCTGTAGTTTCCCCTTGCCTTCAGCCGTTCGCAGTACCAGCACGCAAGGCCATTTTGGTTAGTGTTACAAGGCCAGATCAGTCAATCATCCAGACTGTTGCCCCTGCAACTACTGGAAAGGCTGCAGCCCCACTTCAGGAACCACACGTTTGTCTGGCCTCTCAACAGATACCCCTCCGTTGTGGTAGCACCTACGGTACGGCTATCTGTATCAATGAGGCACGCAAGCCTTCCCACCAACAGCAAGGTCCATGGTTCATGGGGGCAGGGATACAGTATGTATATTTAAATATTTATGTGATTTTGAAGTAAAGGTAGCAGACAAAGTCGAAAATATCGTCCTCCAAAAAATATTGCTTGAGTGAACCCAACATAAAATTTTATTTTACTACGAGAGGTTGTAATGATTATTGAAGTAGGTTGCAAATGAGCAATTCAATTAGAATAATTGATAAAAACAGTACCAGAGTTTAATCAGTTTGAAAACACGACGGCAACATTCAAATAAAACAATCAAGACAACTGATGAAGAATTAAATACCGAACAAACGAAATGTATCGTAATAAAGTGACTAACTTTTACGGCGAGAATAAGTTACAATGGACTGACACGTCTTGGAAATATTAACATCACACTTCACTATATTATCATGATTGTAATCTTTTATTTATTTATTAGTTGTCGTTGTTACGCGTGACCTACACCGTAGAAAATATATTGGTCCGTGTTTCACAGTTTTTTTTTTTATTGTTAAAATCCACAAGGCATTAACAAGCTAAGGCAGGTCGTTGTGATACTACCAAAACAAGTCACTGCATCGCACGCCAATCAAAAGATGGAACAGAATCCGAGATTTCCCGAACTGTAATGTAAATTTTTCAAACAGTTCGAGCAGTATTCAAACACAGCCCTATTAATCACCAGCCGAAGAACACCTACTCGCCAAGTGTACTGTTCCTGAACTCTGGTTGGGGTTGCTGGGCAATTAATCCAGGCGCACGACACATAAATCGTACCTCTCAAAGCTTACCATGCCGCAAATTAACCACAGTGTGAGAGCCTTAAGCTCTAACATTTCTTCCCACAGTAAACAATGTACACAGATCGTCCGTCTGGAACTCTGCTTAGTCGCCAGGACGAAAGCGTGCAAACTGAGCCACAATACATGTCAAATGAATATGGGGCAGCATATAAACAAAGTGTAGTTACGTAATGGTTCAAATGGCTCTGAGCACTATGGGACTTAATATCTGAGGTCATCAGTCCTCTAGAACTTGGAACTACTTAAATCTAACTACCTAAGGACATCACTCACATCCATGCCCGAGGCAGGATTCGCACCTGCGACCGTTGCGGGCCCGCGGTTCAACACTAAAGCGCCTAGAACCGCTCGGCCACGTCGGCCGCCTGTTACGTAATGTCTATCTGTTTTTCTCAAAGGCACCTTATTCTAAAGCAATGTCACCTATTCTGTTTAACGTTTATTTTGAATAGGCGGTGCATGGCTAGTGCAGGAAATGCTCAGGCATGAGAAAAAACAATGGTGACTATATCCTTCACTCTCTCTTATTTGCAGATGACATTGTGAGATTCTCTCAACAGGAAGAGGATATGAAAAATTTGCTTGGAAAGATTAAAGAGCGATACAGCAAACGGGGTTTGGAAATAAATCTGGACATGAGGGTCTGTGTGTATGGGATAGGACTTGGTGAAAAATGACACAGAAGAGGGCGAAATAAAACGTACAGAAGTACGAATATGTGGGAACAATAATAAATAACTCCGGTACATGTGACAAGGGTATTAGTTCCATAACAATAATGGGGAAGGAAACTGCTACAGCCTTGCACGTGTCGTATCCAGACGTGGGTCGCTATACACTTGCTTTAGAAGCTCATCCCTCAGATCAGAAGTGACAATGGATTTAATGTGATCCATTTCTCGATATGCGAGCGGATGTCTATAGCAGCGAAACAGTGACGGGTCAAGCTGAGGTCTCTGTTGTTGGAGACTGTACAGAAAGATTTGGATGTTAGGATAATGGGGTAGATATGGAGATGATACAGAAATAAGACTCTGAGTTGGCTTACTGGTCTGCGTTTTATTACTTCTTCACCTGTTAGCAATGAAGATGCAGAAGAGCACAGACACTTGTTTGGAAAAACATTGACGAGGCTTACTAGTAAAAATTGCTTCTCCGGCTTATGACTTTGTTAAGACGCAGTAACATACGGTATCCCTGACCACTCACCATGGAAGACCTAGATGCTACTGTTCTAATCAAACTCTTAGGTGCAAGTACACTTCACAATGAAAGTGACACACAGACTAGGTACATCTAGACAAATGTACGATGGAAACCAGTAACTCTAGTCCTGAGGTATGACGACCGAAGTTTTTGCAAGTTCTTCTTAGTGCACAAAGATAATTGAGTCTGACTGTACTTACATAGTATCTGCTGTAGGTTCGTCCATTAGAGGGTACTGCCGTTTCTTGGAAGACTCTAACTCTGCCTTGCTTGGCGTTCGAGGGCCCCTGTATACTGCGTTTTGAGCTGCGTGTAGATGGTAAGTGACTGCGTCTTTTTTTACCTCCACTGTCTGCAAACAAACATTTGTTCCCGCAGCTTCGCTGCACACATCTTATATTTATAAAATTATTCCCGCTCTTGTCGCCTCCCCAGCATTGTTTTGCGACAAGGGATGGCTGCATGCTCATCCAGTTCTTTGGTTGTCCAGTTTCTGAGTCTTCGTATTCACTAGCCTGGGATTTATATTGCCCTGTCAGGCTAGATGCCCTGCTTCTTTACAAAAGTAACACATCAGGACTCTCGCCTGATCATACGGCCTTAAATAACCCTTGACACCCCGTCGCTCGCAGGCTTCCAATTTTCCTATGATGACCTCTGCATAGAGTTTCCTCTATCCTCCTCTGTGTTGGTACTCCACTACAACTCGACTGCATGGCGTTTATTTTCCTGACGTGTTCCTGCATAGTGCAATTCCTCGCATGACGAAATCCTCTCTTACACCTAAAACAGTACTCTCTCGGGCGACTGAAGTCTGCAAACTTTTTCAGAAGAGGCGGTAGGCGCTTCTTCAGTTAATGCAAGTTGTACTGCTTGTGCTAAGTTCTGATCCTCTTGCACTCACGACTGTTTTAAACATCTCATTTTCGGTTCCCTGTATGAACACCGCAGGCACCAGGTTCCCAAATGCACCATGGCTATCTGGAACGTCTGATGCCCTTATCTCTCCTTGGAAGGCTTTTCAAAACTGCTGTTGCAATATGTCAATACGACTTGCCCATTCGGCCATACTTTTGGCCCTTTTCGTATGCTAGAGAGTAGCAAACACGCATGGTAATCCAAAGTTCGTTCAACTCATAGTTCTCCAGTAAAATTTCTTCGCCATCTGCCTAAGTTGCTGTTCACTCATGTGAGAGTAGTTTACTTCGAGCTGCACCCGCAGTCCCAGTTTTAACAAATTTTAATAGCACTCTATGACTATGGCTTCGCTTTAGTTCGAATTCTAGCTCACAGCTGTCGATTCCCGTTCGGTGTTGTCAGTAAACACGTGCCGCGGACTCATATGTTGTTTTCCGCAGCGTTGGTTGTTGTACGTGCTGTGAAGGCGTCCTCTGATATTTACTGTTGCGATTTCGTAATTCTTTAAAACGGGACGGAACCTTCTTTTGCTTTCTTGCTTCTCCGCAGTTGTACACTGCAAAGGACAGCTCAGCCTGTACAGTGTACCCGGTCTGCCTCAGAAGCTCAAGCGGATTCGTCGTAAGATGTGGCTTACTGCCGGCCGAAGTGGTCGTGCGGTTAAAGGCGCTGCAGTCTGGAACCGCAAGACCGCTACGGTCGCAGGTTCGAATCCTGCCTCGGGCATGGATGTTTGTGATGTCCTTAGGTTAGTTAGGTTTAAGTAGTTCTAAGTTCTAGGGGACTGATGACCATAGATGTCAAGTCCCATAGTGCTCAGAGCCATTTGAACCATTTGAACATACAGGGTGGGGCACGAAATGTGTTACCATTTTGTTTTTGAATATAAACTTTATTGTCAATACAATCTGAAAGGAACATATACTAAAATGAAGAGCCGTCCATCGAGATTTGTTCTAACTCAGCACATGCTCAATATGTCCTCCATTTCGTTTCCTAACTTCCGTCAAACGAACACTCAAGTTAGTGATTATCCTACGACACATTTCTTCCGTAATTTCACTGCAAGCTTGAAGACTAAGTCTTCTGGGCTCCATTAAATCACGGGGACGTTTCGGGAAAATTTATTCCTTTAGGTACCCCCAAAGAAAAAAGCCACGTGGATTGAGGTCTGGACTATTGGGGGGCCAATTTTGCCCGTCATTGAAGCGACCTGGAAACCTGAGTGACAAATGCTCGTGTAAAAACTCCAACACAGTGTTTGCAGTATGTGGCCTTGCTCCATCTTGCATGAACCACTGCGTGTTGAAGGGCAAGGCAGTAGCAAGAAGCTGTGGAATGAAGCTATCGCGAAGCATGCTCAAATAACTTTCCCTGTTCACAGTTTCTTCAAAGCAAAAGGGTCCAGTTAGTCCGTAACTGGAAATTGCTGCCCACGCTGTAATCCTCGGAGTATAATGTTGTCGTTCATGAAGCACTTACGGGTTTTCAGTGGACCAGTAGCGTACATTTTGTTTGTTAACCACACCGTCTAAATAAAAAAGGCTCCTCGTCTGAAAACCAAACGTTGTTGAGAGTTTCTTCCCTATCCTCCGCCCACTGAACAAACAGTAGTCTCTGCTGCTTGTGTTCTTCAGTGAGCTTCTGTGCACAGGTCATCTTGTATGGGTACATATGGAGGTCACTTTTACGAATGCGTTGAACGGAGCGTCTGGATATTCCCAGTTGCACTGCTGCCTTTCTACACGATTTCCCAGGACTTCTATGTACAGCAACTCATACCGCTTCAATATTCTCCGGCGAAAAAACAGGCTTAGGCCGAGGTCACTTTTCTTCCAATACCGTTCCTTGCTGTACAAATTTATCGTACAACCTGTGGATGGTCTTCTTGCAAGGGACCCTTCGTGTGTTAAACTATTGTCGAAAACGCCTCTGAGTCACAACAAGGCTTTTCGTTTCATGAAAAAGTAACACAATTGCCGATCGTTGCTGTGTCGTCAGTCTTCGATTGTCAGCCATTGCTGCTTACTAGTCTCCTAGCGGCAGTATCTTGAATTACTCGTCATTTCGTAACTCATTTGTTTCTCCAAGCTCTGCTGGTACTGCTGTAGAGTCCCAGCTGGATATCTAATGTGCGTCGTAAATTGTGAAAGAAACCATTGGTAATACATTTCGTGCGCCACCCTGTACTTACTTTAGGTCATTATCAGATCAAAGGCAACGCGGGATTTAAGCTCACCGTTCTTCGTACACGAGCGGATGCATCCAGGATTGAAAAGCGACAGGTTCAAGCTGATCTTTTTCACATCTCTTTGGTTAGAGACACTACAGAAACACTCGGATGTAAGGCTAAGGAGGCAGATATGGAGATAGGGAAGAGCGATCTGATGATACTTACTGGACGAGGGTTACTAGAACAGATGGCCATACCCCATTGTAACTTAAGATACAGTAACATATGGTGCTATTGATACTCAGAACCAACCACGAAAGAGCTGTTCTGATCGAACCCTTAGAAGGTATGTACGGGCAACCTTTTGCATGTCCTCTTTAAAGCACAAAGTTAATGGAGCCTGTTGCTCACTTACGTAGTACCCACTGTAGATCGTTAATCCGAGGCTTCTGTCATTCACGGAACTCTCGAACGCTGACGAGCTCTGTCTTGTTTTGTTTCCGAGGGTCCGTACACTGAGGTGACGTAAGTCATTGAATAGCAAATATGCACATACAGGGTGTTACAAAAAGGTACGGCCAAACTTTCAGGAAACATTCCTCACACACAAATAAAGAAAAGATATTA
This sequence comes from Schistocerca serialis cubense, assembly GCF_023864345.2. Taxonomy (NCBI): domain Eukaryota; kingdom Metazoa; phylum Arthropoda; class Insecta; order Orthoptera; family Acrididae; genus Schistocerca; species Schistocerca serialis. The sequence goes on along the minus strand of NC_064642.1, from coordinate 620,549,961 downwards.
TGTGGACATGTGTCCGGATACGCTTAATTTCCATGTTAGAGCTCATTTTAGTTTCGTCAGTATGTACTGTACTACCTCGATTCACCGCCAGTTGGCCCAATTGAAGGAAGGTAATGTTGATTTCGTTGCTTCTGTTGACATGCGACTCATTGTTCTACAGTACTAGCATCAAGCACATCAGTACGTAGCATCAACAGGTTAGTGTTCATCACGAACGTGGTTTTGCAGTCAGTGCAATGTTTACAAATGCGGAATTGGCAGATGCCCATTTGATGTATGGATTAGCACGGGGCAATAGCCGTGGCGCGGTACGTTTGTATCGAGACAGATTTCCAGAACGAAGGTGTCCCGACAGGAAGATGTCCCGACAGGAAGACGTTCGAAGCAAATGATCGGCGTCTTAGTGAGCACGGAACATTCCAGCCTATGACTCGCGACTGGGGAAGACCTAGAACGACGAGGACACCTGCAATGGACGAGGCAATTCTTCGTGCAGTTGACGATAACCCTAATGTCAGCGTCAGAGAAGTTGCTGCTGTACAGGGTAATGTTGACCACGTCACTGTATGGAGAGTGCTACGGGAGAACCAGTTGTTTCCGTACCATGGACAGCGTGTGCAGGCACTATCAGCAGCTGATCGGCCTCCACGGGTACACTTCTGCGAATGGTTCATCCAACAACGTGTCAATCCTCATTTCAGTGCAAATGTTCTCTTTACGGATGAGGCTTCATTCCAACGTGATCAAATTGTAAATTTTTACAATCAACGTGTGTGGGCTGACGAGAATCCGCAAGCAATTGTGCAATCACGTCATCAACACAGATTTTCCGTGAACGTTTGGGCAGGCATTGTTGGTGATGTCTTGATTGGGCCCCATGTTCTTCCACCTACGATCAATGGAGCACGTTATCATGATTTCATACGGGATAATCTACCTGTGTTGCTAGAACATGTGCCTTTACAAGTACGACACAACATGTGGTTCATGCACGATGGAGCTCCTGCACATTTTAGTCGAAGTGTTCGTACGCCTCTCAACAACAGATTCGGTGACCGATGGATTGGTAGAGGCGGACCAATTTCATGGCCTCCACGCTCTGCTGACCTCAACCCTCTTGATTTCCATTTATGGGGGCATTTGAAAGCTCTTGTCTATGCAACCCCGGTACCAAATGTAGAGACTCCTCGAGCTCGTATTGTGGACGGCTGTGATACAATACGCAATTCTCCAGGGCTGCATCAGCGCATCAGGGATTCCATGCGATGGTGGGTGGATGCATGTATCCTCGCTAACGGAGGACATTTTGAACATTTTCTGTAACAAAGTGTTTGAAGACACGCTGGTACGTTCTGTTGCTGTGTGTTTCCATTCCATGATTAGCGTGATTTGAAGAGGAGTAATAAAATGTGCTCTAACATGCAAAGTAAGCGTTTCCGGACACATGTCCACTTAACAGATTTTCTTTCTTTGTGTGTGAGGAATGTTTCCTGAAAGTTTGGCCATATCTTTATGTAATACCCTGTATACAGATGGTGGTAGTATCACGTACTCACGGTATACAAGAGAAGTACTTTGGCGGAGCTGTCATTTGTACTCAGATGGTTCATGTGGAAAGATTTCCGACGTGATAATGGCCGCACGGAGAAAATTAACAGACTTTGAACGCGCAATGGTAGCTGAAGCTAGGTTCTTGGGAAATTCCATTTCGGAAATCATTAGGGAATTCAGTATTCAGAGATTCACAATGTCAAGAGTGTGCCGCGAATACGAGATTTCGGGCATTACCTCTCACCACGGGCAATGCAAAAATGGTTCAAATGGCTCTGAGCACTATGGGACTTAACTTCTGTCATCAATCCCCTAGAACTTAGAACTACTGAAACCTAACTAACATAAGCACATCACACACATCCATGCCCGCGGCAGGATTCGAACCTGCGACTGCAGCGGTCGCGCGGTTCCAGACTGTGGCGCCCAGAACCGTTCAGTCACCCCGGCCGGCCGGGTAATGCAATGGCCGACGACCTTCACTTACCAAGCGAGAGCAGCGGCGATTGCGTAGAGTTGTCAGTGCTAACAGACAAGCAACACTAAGTGAAATAGCTATCGAAATCAATATGGAGCGTACGACGAACGTATCCGTGAGGACAGTGAGCGAAATTTGGTGTTAATAGTTTATAGCAGCAGACGGTCGACGTGAGTGCCTTTGCTAACAGCAAGACATCGCCTGCAGCGGCTTCCCTGAGCTCGGGACCATATCGGTTGGAATGGAAAATCGTGACCTGTCCAAATTTTGGCTGGTAAGAGCTGTTGGTAGTGTTAGATGTGCTTGTGCACATCAAACGCCCTAGATTAGCGGTAGATTTTTTTTATATACACCGAGAAGGGGAGGGGGAACGAATTGAAACTTCACAGGTTGAGAGGGTATTTGATGCTATTTCGATTAGCAAAGAACTGAGCCAGATTTACGAAGAACTTGGCACTATGAGCCCATTTACTAGTACGACGTAGCAGCCACTCTCTGGTATGGGTGCATGCACTGATTCGGTTGGAAGTGTGTGATAGAGCCTTTGTATCCTGTCCACATGTGATGTAACTGGTCCTTGATATCCCAGGTACTTGCACGGGGGCTGAGTTAACGACCGAAATGGTCCTACGCAGGTTCAGTCGCTGACTGATCTGGAAATCTTGCTGGCAACTGGACTACCTCGGCATCACGCGTTCTTAGAGATACGTGCCACGTGTGGACGAGCATTGTCCTGTTCACATATGGCAGGATGATATTCGCATGAGAGATGCACCTGAGGACGCAGGAGATCCGTGGCTCACCATTGTGTAGACAGAGTTCCTCACTCAATGCCAGCCGTAGCTTAAAGTTATACCGAATGGTTCCCCCACATTATAACGACAGCAAAAATGGGACATTTCCCCAGGTTGCGGCCATATTCACCGATGATGGTCATCTGGGGTAGCGTAAGAACCACGATTCATTGTTGTACACAATGCGACGCCATTCATCATTAGTCCATGCTTCCGGTGATGGCATCACTTGGAACGCAGTTATTCGTATTTTGTTGTAAACGGTAGCGTACGCTTGGCAGGGCAATTCGTTAGTCTGGCTTCAGCTGGTCTTCGATCAACAGTGCGGGATGACACAGAATGTTGTTGGTTGTCCAGTACGTGTGTCTGATTTGGCAGGCGCATATGTGAAGGGATTACGACGTTCTTGGTGCACATTGTGGCTATCCTCCCCTGTGGCCACGTACGGGCGACGGGCATCTTGACGACAAGTACATCTGGGATCAGTTTCTTATGCAGTCCAACATCGAGCCAACTGTCGTATCCTAATGCCCCATAAGTCTGAATGTTTTACGATTCGACCAGACGGCTAAATGGTAACCCAAAATGAAGCTTCTTTTAAATTGTTTCAGGTGCTGATGCGGTATGTGCGTGTGATCATTCAACATCTGAGGTCTTTCACGTCCCTTATAAAACTTACCAGATAATTCTAACATCTCTGTACATTAACAACATTAGTGCACTCTGGTGGCCGTTCTGTCACAGAGATTTGCAACTATAATCATTTATATTCTCATGTTTATAAAAAAGAAAAGAAACAGGACATCGTCAACGACTAGAGGTAGGACGTTCATATCCACAGTACCTGTACATTAGTATGTTCTGCAGAAACTATTAGCATTTCAGTAACTTCGGTTCAGCATGTGTCCTGTTGCCTTGTAGGCACAGGGCTGCCATGGACCCCGATAACGTGTTCCATGCGTGGTGGCATCGACACGTATAAGGCGCCAATGGCGTTCTGTATTATAGCTATCCATGCTACATTCACCTAATTCCAAAGTTCATCTGTGATGGTTTGCATTGGGTCAAAGCATTTCACCACATCCCACGCATTTTCGACTGCCGACAAGTCTGCTGATCTGGCGGGCCAGGGCAAAAGGCTGACTTCCTGTGACACCAAGAAGGCACGTGTACATGTGGTCGTCCGTTGTCTTGCTGAAAAATGCCGTGAGCAGTCGCCCTCCGTTTCTGGCGGTGGCGCCGCTGTAACAATCGCAGCTTTGGTGTCTCCCTCTGGTGGGAAAGGGGAAAGGTTGCCTGTTCACGTGCATTTAAGGGGCGCTATGAGCTCTCCAGGCGGTCAGTCTGGGTCAGTCTCTCGTCCCCAGCTTGCTAGTCTGTCTCTGTTCCGCATTTGTTAGGCAGTTAGTCTCTGTCTGTCGTTCGGGGTGCTAGTATGTCTGTCGTTCGGATCAGCCTTTAAAGCCGGCAAAATGAGAGTCTTTCCACTCCGCCAGTAAGAGAACTCAGCGAGTGGTCGCCCGGTCGGGGCTTAATTCCTGCATCTGAGTCTGCGCATTAGGCCGCCAGTCTGCTCGAGTTTGCCCAGGCAATGGTCATTGGCAGTTGGATCGATCGGTTGGTCGGTCGCGCACTGAGACACAAGATGACTTGTCCGTCTTGAGCGTCGGCGCATGTGAGGTCGCCACGTGAGTCCAGTGGGCCGCGGCGTATATCGAGGGGGAGTGACTTCGCGGTCGAGACGAGAGCAACAGGAGTCAACCCCGACATCAGTCTGGTCGGTGCGAGATGCGACACAGTGAGACGGGAGATCGGCGCGCCTTCCTGCGTCCGTTGAAGTGGCTGGCAGCGGACGGTTCGGGACAGCGATTCGGGGGTGCTGCGCCAGGTCTTATCGAGAAATCGCAGTTTATTAGAAGTTAAGTGACTGGTGATATCTTTTTTGATTTACTCTTGTTAAGTTCTACTTGTTTTCTTGGTGAGGTCACCAGCCGTTTTGCTTTGTAATCGTCCAACCATTCTTCTCCGTTTGTCCACCCGCGGGAAGGTGGTTGTTTATAAATTGGTTGGTCCGTTTTTCCCTTGTGGAGTAGGGACCGGGTTAGAGCAACCTGCGGTTCGGTATCTTCCTATCAATCTACCGTACGTTAGTAGCTGCCTCTGTCATATTTGTCGATTTTGGTCTGTTAACGAATTTATTGCTTGGAGTGTAACGGCCTAATACCTGAAATATGTTTTGATCTTTGGAATCTTTGATATTATTGCCTATGATCTTGAGAGGCGGTATCTGTGTACTGTAGATCATCTTAACTATTGTTTGGCCAACCTTGTAAAATTTTATATAATATTGCATTTCATGGGCTTTTATTTAAATGATCATTTTAGTATATAAAGTTGCCACCCTTTCACCGTAAGACTTTGCTTAGAAGTTAAAATAAAGTTGCACCTTCGGTAGCAAGGTTAATATTTTTATTGTTAGTGTTTTGTACCATTTCCATCCCTCTTATGGGGGATGCATAGTTTGTGTGCTTGTGTAAATTGTTAAAACCCTTAGTTTAAAGTTATCTGGTGTGTTGCAGATTTGCACCAGTGTAGGCTTTCAGAGACTTTTGTGAGCAGTCGTCACTACGGCCGTGTCAAAAGGGAGCGGCAAGATTCTATGCCCGAAAGCTCATACAGTCAAAACTAGTTTCTCTCTGCCTGTGAATAAATTGTAATTTTGATATTTAGAGGGTGCTTTCTGATTATAATTTTAAATCTGTTTCTTCTAAAAAATGCTTTTAGGCACTATTAAAGTGAATAAAATTCCCATTTGTTAAAAGAAATTTGGTTATGATTTCATCAGTTACTCCCTGGCAATACTTCCATGCTCATATAGTGCGATCAAATGTGTTAATGTTCTTGATGAATCGCTAGTGAATAAAATAAATTCTTAAGGATATTCTTTGAAAATAAATCACGGCTCATGACGTCTGGGATGACGTGCAGAAAGGGTATGGCTGCGTGTCACAGGATGTCATTCACGTAGGCCACACTGGTCACAGTGCTAAGGACACGCCGGCCGAAGTGGCCGAGCGGTTCTAGGCGCTACCGTCTGGAACCGCGCGATCGCTACGGTCGCAGGTTCGAATCCTGCCTCGGGCATGGATGTGTGTGATGTCCTTAGGTTAGTTAGGTTTAAGTAGTTCTAAGTTCTAGGGGACTGATGACCACAGGGATGTTAAGTCCCATAGTGCTCAGAGCCATTTGAACCATTTTTTGAACCATTCTCCACATACCCACTGCACTCCCGAAACACTTCGCGGATGGATGCATCACATTCTCACATGCCAATAATGCGTCCTGTTTCAAACTTATTGATTTGACGACAAGGTTCGTGCATACGTCTGCGAGGCATTCTGTACGTCCGCCCAAGTCACAGTGATCCATTATCTTCTGTTTATAGCGACAAAGAGAACCGCAGTCACATTTTTCCGGTAGATGATGTTGCAACGCGATACCGATGTTGATCTTGCTTGAACCAGCGAGCTGACATGGTTCAAACGCTAATTATTTCTGCAGAACATATTAATGTACATGTCTTGTGAATATGAACGTCCTATCCATAGTCGTGCAAATTGTTCTGCGTTTTCTGAATACGAGTGCATTTTCGCTGACTGTGTGTAAGTGAACGAAGATACAGTTAACTTCGGACTACATCTTCTAGGTGCTTCATTTTCTTTGTCAGGCAGTGTTTCGCTGCAAGGAGCAGATGAGCAGATGTTAGCGTCGTACGTAGGAAAAAATCGATGGACATCATTTGGTTACTGTGTGTTGGGCATTGAGGAATTATGGACAAAGACTCACGGAAAACTATGTGCCGAGTAAGTGGATTAAAGGAAAAGACCCATCGTCATACGTTAGCAAAGGATGTATCCGAGGACCCGAAAAAATTATGGTCCTATATACCCGCCAGGTTAGTCGAGCGCGCTATCGCGCTGCTTCCTGGACTCGGGTAGGCGCGCAGGCCCCGGATCGAATCCGCCCGGCGGATTAAAGACGAAGGCCGGTGTGCCGGCCAGATTGGATGTGGTTTTTAGGCGGTTTTCCGCATCCCGACAGGTGAATACCGCGCTGGTCCCCACGTTACGCCTCAGTTACATGCGTGCAGACATTTGAAACACTTCCACACTATTTCACGATTTACGCTAGACGCAGACAGTTGGAGTACACTGATTCCATCCTGGGGGCAGGAAGGGCATCCGGCCATCCCTAACATTGCCAAATCAGTTGTAACCACGCCGACCCTGCGGTCGCTGCGGGACTATGGCGTAAGCGAAAGGAAGAAAGAAAGATAAAATCATTAAGTGGTTCGAAGGCTTCTATCTAGTCACTCGTTACCACTCTTGTTTGGCAGCGGAAGACAGCACAAGGGAAATCGAAGTTTTAAGTCTCGCACTTAAAAAATCATTCACGCAGGGGGATCTACAGGCATAGTGCTGTTTGACAGCCATACAGACTCCCATTCCTGGTGTAGAGAGTCAGCAGAGATTTGAAAACAAATATGTCGCCAGGTCCTGATGGAATCTCAATTTAGTTTTGCCGACAGTAGGCTGCGGCATTGACCCCTTTCTTATATTGCATTTATCGTGAGTCTCTCACCCAGTGCAGAGCCTGGAAAAAAGCTCACGTGACTCTTGTGTACAAGAAACGTTAAAGAATGGACCCGCAAAATTTCAGAGCTAAATCCTTAACATCGGTTTGCTGAAGAATTCTTGATAATATTCTCAGTTCGATTATAATAAATTCCCTTATGATGGCAGAGTTTCTTTTCACAAAACCAGCACGGACGTAAAAAGCAGCGCTCGTGCTAAACTCAGATTGCCTTTTGGCTCATAATATCCTGCGAAACGTGGATGAACGTGGTAAACTCAGATTGCCCTTTGGCACATAGTATCCTGCGAAACGTGGATGAGCGACAATAGGCCTGTTACTAGATTTCGGGAAAGCATTTAACACGGTGCTCCCCTGCAGACTAGTAACGAAAGTAGAAATATATGGACTATGTTTCCAGATATGTGCATAGCTCAAGAGCTTCGCACTTAATAGGACACGTACGTCGTCCTAGAACACATGAGAGATAAGGCTATCGTCAGGAGTGTCCTAGAGAAAACAGAGCAGAGACACAGAGGACCACTCTTATTTTCTGTATACATAAATGATGTGTCACACAGGAGGATCAGCAATATACGACTGTTTCCTGATGATGCGGCAGTGTACGGCAAAGTGTCATCTTTGAGTAATTGTAGGAGGACAGAAGATGACTTAGATAAAATTTCTAGTTGAAGTTACGAATGGTCCAATGGCAGCTTGCTCTAAACGCAGAAAAATGTAAGTTTTTTTGGAGTTGAGTAAAGAAAACAATTCTGTAACGTTAAAATACAACATTAGTATTATTAAATATAAGAGCGTAACGTTTCTAAGTGGTATGAAACGGAACGAGCACGTAAGGACTGTAGTGCTGAAGGCGAATGGCCGCCTTCTGTTAATAAGGAGATTTTTAGAAAATTGTGGTTCATCCGCAATGAAGAACGAGTCTTGACTACTTCAAGTGCAGAATTTGCACTTTGTAAGCACACATACGAAGACGCTGGTGAACTACACAACGCAATGTTGATTGAGGTACATCAAGTTGCCTAGAAGGTTGACGAATTGACTTACGTGGGCTTCTGAGAAACGTTTGATGTCCTCCACTGTCTCTTATGAAACTCCGTAACATGCACCACCAGAATATTTCAGAACACTTCCTGTTGTCAGAATCTTCCTATACTATTCCTTAATTGTTTTCACATGAGGTGGATCACATTCATACAGACGACGATAATTTCTTTGCAAAGTAATCGGCGATGTTGTTTCTGCAAACCACAGTACCGCTTGCGCACGCTGCTGTGGAGTCGCCATTTTCACTTCATGCGACCATGCTGCACTCTGGTGGCGATACTTGGCACTTCTGACGCGAGAATATAAATTCATTGACAGGCTCTTCACAGCAACACAAAACACGACGTTAGCCGTCTACGCGGATGACACCGCCATCCTTGCGCAAGATTGTAAACCGTCGAACATCAATTCACGAATACAGGCAGCACTCAGAACAGCTGAGCCTTGGTTGGAGCGATGGCGTATTAAAGTAAACATCAAGTGCGAAGCAATTTTGTTCACACGCAGACCGAAACTACTGGGCAAACATCAACACAGTAGACCGATAACAATACATACACGCCCAATACGTTTCCGAGAGAAAGTCAGATACCTATGTGTCTGGCTGGACCGGAAACTTACATGGGAGGACCACATCGAGTACGTTGCCAACAGAGCGCACGCGAGGCTCAAACAGCTCTACCCAACGCTCAACAGGGAAAGCACACTGAATAGGAGGGTGTCGGGGTCCATATACATGACACTGATTAGACCTCTGATGACGTACGCAGCTCCCATCTGGGGATATGCAGCTCCTACACGACTGCACCGACTGCAGATCATACAGAACTAAGTGCTACGAATCATTAGCAACGCTCCACGCTACACACGCACCGTGGATTTTCACCACGAATACCGCCTTGATACCCTCAAGGAAGTATTCAAAAAAACACGCCACACGATTATACAGGAACTCGAGACACTCGAACAATCCTTTCATCCTCACTGGGAAACTACGATCACAACCTTAGGTGGAAGCACAAGCAGCCAAAGACACTACTAGCTAGGGCATAGCCCCCTTTGGTAAAGTAACATACGCTAACAAGCAACAAACGTCGGCAAGCCCCTGCGTATGAGCAACACTGAATGGTAATAACCAGCTACTATTAGAGCCGACCAACAGGCTACAGCAGGGACACCGACGAGCTCGCCCACTGACGCACAAACAATTCGCCAACATCACCCTACACTGTTCATCCGATATATGACCTATCGGACACAAAAACGATAATAAACCTGTTGCAGCTTGCTGACGATGAACGAGAGCTCTACACCGGCACCCAGCGGCAGCCTCCGAGCAACACAACCGCACAACGTCAAAGGTATCGACATGCATGATACCCACAACTAGCAAAGCCTACCCTTGCAGGCAGCAAGACATCCGCTGCTGTTCATACCACCCGACCTAACTATCGCAGAGGTTTTTTTCCCTTGGCTCTTTCCTTGGCACTTTTTTTCCTCTGCCCTTCAAACCACTACCCTTCCTTCGACTTCGATCCAATCTATCTCCAGATGAGCGCGTATTATTGGTTACCCTTAACCAGACGTACGAAAACATCGCAGTACCCACATCCTGCGACACTCCACTTTAGTGAATACTAACCCTTATGCAGAGATGGCAGTAGACCTACTGAGTTGGACATCATGCCGGTGTGGGCGTGGAGGGGCTCCAACTCTTAAAAAAAATACAATGTGGTGCATTTTTTACTGTCGTACCTACTGTGGTTTTTCTCCCCTGGGTCCTTGGAATCAGGGATGTTTGAGTGGGACACCCTGTATTGTACCCAAGAAGTTGTGTTGTCTTCGAGCGCTGTTCCCTGCTCGCATATTCCTAATATCCCGTGGTACGAGATTTGGGTTTCGATACGCAGGTATTTGTAGACAGAGAGAGGCAACCGAATAGCGAGATGAGTGTAACACGGAACGTGGGCCTTGAGCGACATCGTACAAGAGGATGACACCAAGTGTTGGTGAGGCACTGCAGTTGGAGGGCGACGCCCCTGCGTGTGCCGCCGCTGCCATTTGCCTTTTAAATGGCGCCGCGTGGCCCATCTGCATACTGGTCCACACCCCAAAGGGCCGGCGCCCGCGCAAGCCGTAGACCCGCCCCCCCCCCCCCCCCCGAAAAAATCTGCTTCCGTCCCTGGTCACAGCTCTGTTTCTTAAAATTTAGGCTGAAATTGGCGCTCTGTTTTGTGACTGTGGCAACGAAGTGGTGACCGCAGTCAAAAAGACGTCTGAATCGATGTTGCTGTTACCGATCATTTATTAAGATTCCCACGGTTAATATAAGAGGAGCGTTCAATAAGTAACACAACACTTTTTTTAAATGAAAGCAGGTTGGTTTTATTCAGGATTACAGTACACCATATTATACCTCACTCTTTTCGCTAAGAAACCCAATTTTTCGACATCATATCCGTCGCTTTACTGGGAGGTTCTGTACGCTCGCATGGTACCACTTTACTGTATGACGTCAGAGACAACTTTTTGCTGCATCAGTAACCTGTCCATAATCCACGTACTGCTTTCCGCTGAACGCATGCTTCGTTGGGCCAAGCAGATGGAAGACGAAAGGTGAGAGATCGGGGCTGTAAGGTGAACGAGAAAGAACCCTCCAATTAATTTTATGAGTTCGTCGATTGAGCAAATTTTTGTGAGGATTGCGTTGTCATGGAGATGGAGATCCTCGTTTGCATTTTTCTGGCGCGAGCACGCTGAAGTAGTGTCTTCAATTTCCTGTGGTTAGCACAATACGCTTCAGAGCTGATCGTTCCATTATGAGCTGAGGACATCGAACAGAACAACCCCTTCAGAGTCCTAGAAGAAGACCATCCTTATGAGTTCACCATCTGTTTGGTCCGATGAAAGATGCATTTCGCCGAAATACATGGGTGATGGGGGCGCTATTGATGCAGCAAGTTCCATCCGACGTCGGCCAGCAGAGTAGTACCACGCGGGTACGCAGAGCCTCCCAGTATGGTGGTGTGAGGCCATCGCATTATACGAAGGTTATGTTGAAAAAAGGATTTTGTAGCCAAAATAGTGGAAAGTAATACGGTGTAGTGAAATCCTGGCTAAAATAAAACTGCTTTCAGAAAGAAAACCGTGTTGCTTTAATTACTGAAAGTCCGTCGTAGCTGCAGAATACTGTAACGAAAGTTCTCCTGCAATGATACCGAAGATATTAATCGGTATATTTATGCAAATTGTATGTTTCATGACCAGTAAGAAGCCATAAGCGCCGTGAGTTTGACGTTGCTTACCAGAAAGTGTGAATACAATCTAGGAAAATGATTCATGGATACCGAATCTTTTACAGAGCGTGACAATAATTTATACCGACTACATTTCATATCCTGATCAATGGTTTTGATGTCAGGAAACAGTGGTCTATTGTAATTCACTCCAAGTGATCAGTTCAGATTGATACTACTTTTTCTGGTAGTAATTTGCGTCGTGTTAATAAGGGAAGTGTTCATTTCAATGTTTTACCAGTGGTCATGGGTCGTACGGAGTCTTACGCGAACTACGACGCGCGTAAGATCATGAGACGTTTAACACGATGGTCAGCAAGAAAACGTTATAAGACGCGGAGCACGTCTAGGCGCAGCCACACTTCTAGAACACCTTTATGCATTGCTATACCAAAACATTATCCATATCGCGCATGACAAGAGGAGGAACGGTACCTTACACCTATCTCTAAAAAATAAAAAATAATATAAAATCCGCTAAGTGTTGTTGACTTATATGAACAACTTACTTTCTCAAGAGGCATTGGCGCAAGTAGAGTCCGGAACCTGAAAATACCTTTTAGCACATTCTTAGCTATATAAACGCATTTCCTATAAGGTGTGCTAGGCAGGGGAGTGAGGGGGGGTTGGAAGTGCTACTCTATGACCACAACCAAAAATTTAAAAAATTCTAGTTTTGTTCACTTTTATTCACAACAGACAGTTAAAGAGATACTGATGTGTAAGTGACGTCCTGAAACTGAAAATATTGAATGTGACATTCACTGGGGAAAGTGGCATCTAATTGTAAGACTTAATTTCTTTGGCTAAGTTTAAATGACATATTTAAGACGGTTGTGGAATCTGGTACGAGATGTCATTAAAAATACATAATTTCTCACGTTTTAAAATATAAAATATCTGCTTAAAGTTATCGAAACGTGGATATAAAGTACCCTTGTCTTCCCCACCCTCCCCCCCCTACCCACTCCCCAATTGGTACTCCGAGGGTTAAGCCTCATTTTGACTAACGAGTCAAGGCTGAAGTAGTGACTATTCTGTCATCAAAGATAAAGATCCAGTAGCAATTTACTCAAAGTTATTGAAAGATATGAGTACTTGTATTTTTTTTACCATGAAGGAACTGATAATAAAGCACGGTACTTAACACAGCTCCTTTTTGTTGTTACAAAGATACTGGATTGAAAGATGTACGTTGCTGTTGATTCAACAGATCATAATTTTTTCTTAAAAATTCCAAAGAAATCTTCACAAAGAGAAACTAGAACATGGTAGAACTAAAGTGTGTATAAAATGCAGACTGGGAATAACAAGAAATCTTTCCTGAAAAAGAGGAATATGATGGCAAGTACGGTAGTCACTTCTGAACGAATTTGTAGTGAAGCTTGATAATAAAACAAAATGTGAACAGTAAATACTACACACAGGGAGAGAGAATAGTAACACTTTAAATGTGATGCTACAGAAGAATGCTGAAGCTAGATGCGTAGATAGAATAAATAATGAAATGCTGAACCGAAGAAAGGAAATTTACCGCACATATTGACTGAAAGAAGTGACATGTTGACATGACACATCACGTATAAGCAAGAAATAGTTAGTTTGCTAATGAACATTTGAGGAAAGTGTTAGGAATGGGGAAATACTCGGCTGTAATAAACAGTTTACGTGCAATGTGAGTGTAGATGGCAGTAGCTATGCAAGGGTGAAGACAAGCATAGGTATCTGATCGAATTATTCTTCAGGTTTCAGACCACAATAGTAATAATTGTACGTCGCCACGTCCGTCTCTTCTGTCAACAGGATCTTCAGATAGCCAACAGTTTAACGATCTAATATGAAGGCCGTGACTATCGATCATGTATTCACCTACATATACTTACCCGAAACAATTCCCCCACAAAAATCGGATAAGACAACTCGCAACTACAAATCCGTGGAAGGGAAACGCACTTACAATTTCTTTTAAGTTTGCCGCACTGGAGGTGACTCTGTCAGTTACTGGGGATAACTAACTGGTGACGTCAGAAATAAGTAACGTTACGGAACATCGCCACCATTCCGAAGGCCTCCTACAGCTGTGAGATCTGCCAAAAACCCCTAGATTCTGGCGGGATCCTAGCAAATTGTCAAATTCGGTAAGCAACGACTCCTTTCAGCCAGTCAGGTCTGAGATACAGAGTCGATGGCTTTTGACCAGGATGAAGCAGTTTTGGAAAAAAACACGACATTCCTCTGAAAGAGATAAGTGACTGATGTATTGAAAACTTTCGTCTGTTTAACCCTCGAGCCGGCGCTCACATGTATAGCATTGTTTTGTACCGTTGCATTGTTGTTTTTCAACTGCGCTTCCGTATTTACTCCTCCATTCTTGGTTCAGTTTACACTGTGATAAGCAGCAGTAATATAACATAAACAGTGAGCTGGGTGAGAAAATATTTACGATCCGTGCAAGAAAATGACCCAGATTCTGAGCTAGCAGCACACTCCCTCAATGAGGCAGTTGTGTACGACGTAATTAGAATCGAATAAGCAGTTGACTGGTACCTGATGCAACTGCCGTGTTTAACGCTTCGAGTGGTCATTACCCACTTCCAAGCGGCAACAGACTGGTGAAATGAAAGTTTACTTTATTATTGTTTAGTTAAAGAGTGTTTTAGCTCGTATAATGTAACTTTATGGTATCGTTGTTGAAGTAAACTTAGATTAAACTGTGATACTGCTCATACATCTTTACCTCGGTTACGTGAAGAGAGCTGTACTTCGCATGTGTACAAAGTATGCCACGCGCCAGCTCGTATTATAAGAAACCGGTTTCGGCCTACAGTAACGTTATTCAGATGATATTGCTCATGGGAGGCGTTTGGTAACCCTTAGTAATCCACTTTTACCTTTAAACGAAATGCACTTTCCCATTACTAGTCATATTGCCTCCGATACTCATGGCTGAGTTCAATTATTAGACCTTGAGTCGTGACTACAAATGCAACATGAAGATCCTAAACTCTTGTGCTGCAACGAATTATTTTGGGGACTTCGAATTGTCCAGAATGCCCTTCAAACCAATACTGAAGAAATGTGGCCCGGTGACACGGCGAATTGGTAAATTGAAGTCTATAAATGGCTGCAAATGGTCTCCAAGGAGGCGAACACAAGCATTTCCAGTCAATGATTACTTCTGTTGGACCAGGTAACCTACTCCATTCCATGTAAGCATAGTCCACTTCATTATGGAAACACCACCAACTCGTGCAGTGACTTGTGGGCAACTTAGGTCGATGGCTTCGTGTGGTCTGCGCCAAAGTCGAAACATACCATCAGATGTTAGCCACTGAAATCAGGACCGATCTCACCAGGCTACTGTTTTCCAGTTGTCTACAGTCCAACTGATATGGTCACGAGCCCAGAAGAGGCGCTGCAGTAGATGCTGTGCAGTTGGCAAAGCCACTCGCGTCAATCGTCTGCCGCCATAGCCCATTAACGCCAGATTTCGTCGCACTGTCCTAAAGGGTAAGTTGGTCGTACGTCCCACATTTCTGCGGTTATTTCACGCAATGTTACTTGTCTGTTACCAGTGACAACACTACGTCGACGCCGCTGCTCTCGGTCATGGTGAGAGGTAATGCCTGAGATTTGGTATTGTCGGCACACTCTTGACACTGAGGATCTCGGAATATTGAATTCCCTAACGGTTTTCCGAAATAGGATGTCGCACGCGTCTAGCTTCAACTAACATTCCGCGTTCAAAACTTATTAATTCTCTCCGTGCGGCCATAATCACGTCGGACACCTTTTCACATGAATCATCCGCTTACAGACAACAGCTCTGCCAACGCACTGCTCTTTTATACCTTGTGTAAGTAATATTAACGATGTCCGTGTGTGTCCATATCGCTAATCACCTGTGTGAAGAGTCAGAAACTGCTTTTGCCCAAAGGCCTTCAAAAGGGACAAAGTATAATTTTTTCCCCTGTAACGTTAGAACCACCAGAACGTCACGTGAAGTTAACGCACTGAATTGTTCAAAAAGGTTGCCAGTGCCTACAAAGAGAAGTAATAAACGTGAGGTCGATTGAGCAGCACCAGAAGAGCAGACTATGTATGGTTTGCATAGTGGAACCAAGTGGACGCGGCGACACTGCTTGGAACATTTGTGTGTCTGTGAGAAGCAAACGGAAATTGTACCAGCAAAAAAAACGATCTGGTGGCAGGTGTTAACCTTCGGTGAAAGATCCTCATGTATTTAGGAGGTAGAAAAACACAAAATGCTAGCAACAGCTCCAGCAAGGGCCAACCTGTATTCACTAGAGCATTGTGTGTAGCTTCCTGTGAGTTGTTGTGTTACCACGTGCAAAGAATCTAAACTTTTAAGAGGAAAGTGATGGAGAGTCGGTTGAAGATAGCTTTTAATAAAAGGTTTCCAGTCAGTGATGTGGTTCCAAAATACGCAAGATTAAATTTTGATAATGGCCCCGTAAGTGCAAGCCGTGTTAAGGCTAAGTGTGAGCGCTTATCCACGAATCGAGAATCGCGACGATCTTTGTTATACACTGCTGGCCACCGTAAATGCAACACCAAGAAAGACAAGAGGTAGCACAACAAAATTTATTTTGTAGATAACATGTTGACCAAGTATCAAATGATTACGTTTACAGACGTCTGTGACATGTGGTTCCTGCCAGAATCAGTAGCCAGAATAGCCGCCATTGTTGGAGATCACCGCTGCCACACGTCTCGGCATTGAGTCAAAGAGACGTTGGATGTGTTCCTGGGGTACAGCAGCCCAAGCAGCTTCCACACGTTGCCAAAGATCATCTGGTGTGGCAGCTGGGGATGTAATCAGGGTCACTCGTTGAGCAACCATGGACCACATGTTTTCTATCGGCGAAAGATCCGGAGAGCGAGCCGGCCAGGGAAGCAATTCAATCTGGTTATTGACAAAGAACCTTTGGACAATGCGTGCCACGTGTGGTCGCGCATTATCCTGTTGAAATATGCCTGTGGCCGAGCCCTGAAGGTAAGGAATGACAACTGGCTCCAGCACCTCGGATATGTAGCGCCGGCTATTTAAAGTACCGGCAATGCGTACTAGAGGCGTGCGAGAGTAATATCCAATACCGCCTCATACCATAATACCCAGTGCAAGACCAGTGTGGCGGTGCATAATGCAGCTGTCCAGCATCCTCTCTCCACGGTGTCTCCACACTCGAATCCGACCATCGTGGTGCTGCAGACAGAAGCGTGCCTCGTCAGTAAAGACGTCATTCCATTCTGCCGTCCACATCCGTCTGTCATCACACCATTGGCGACGGAGACGTCTGTTGTTCTGCGTCAATGGTAGACGAAGCAATGGACGTCTTGCGGACAGACCACTCTGCTGTAAACGGCGTCGAATGGTACGCGCAGACACTGGATGATGCGTTACAGACGCAATGTGCTGTGCTATGGTTCGGGATGTCACTGAGCGATCCGTCACTGCCATGCGCACAATTTGCCTATCAGCACGTGCAGTGGTGCCCCGAGGTGAATGCGATCGACCACGTCGGTCCGTCGTACCCTCCTGCATCCAACGGTCACATATCCGCATTACATTTGTTTGGTTTCGTCCAACACGACTAGCGATTTCTCTGTATGATAATCCACAATCTCGGTAAGCCACTATCCTTCCTCTGTCGAGCTCGGATACTTGATCAAACGATGTTCGCTGTTGTCTACGAGGCATAACTGATCGTCTTGTGGAACAAACACAAGGTAAACACACGTGCCGAACGTACATTCGTCGAAATCGCCAAGCCTTAAATGGCGCTATGAGGTGGCGCCACAGGCGCGCGTGATGTGCGTCTGCGCTGAAATTCTAATCAGTTGCATATCTCATCGCTGCAAACCCATGGTGTAAATTTCACTTGATTCGGATGCTTCCTTCAGGGTGTTGCATTTACGGTGGCCAGCAGTGTAGATATCGATACATATCGATACAGGAAAGCTCTACGTATATCCATTCCTGAGAAAAACACATAATCTGATATAGTTAAAAATTGTGAATTTCCCTAACTTGTACGGTGGAACCCTGCTTCTTTCCAAATTTCATGATCCTGTGTCAATGGGAAGTACACTATAGGTTTTCATGAATGCGTTTGAGAGTATCAGAATATGTGACATAAAACGGGCGTGCCTTCTGATCGCACTGACTTATAAGCTTCAACGTTTTACACCGTCAAGGGACCGAAGAGCTTAATATTTGATATAAATTCCAGCTTTATACGTCTACCCATTCCTGAGAAAAGGGGACTTAAACAGTAAGACAGATCAGACAGACTGGTGTCGAAGTTGTCCTATAAGGGATCCGTTTTTGCCGAGTGAGGTACGGAACCCTAAAAGTGAAATCCGAATGGCGCACAGGACCAAACACTTTGCTGAAAGTATGGGTACTAATATCTCCAGGTATCTACTAAGTATACTACCTGATTTTTCATATGGCGACTTGCACTTGATTTCCTTTATTGGGAACTGAAAGTTATCGTAAGAACGCATGCCCGTTAAGATACGGGCGCTACTCGGGAAGCAGACCCCTGTTAAAGCAGCCACTGCTGGTGCGACCCGTAAACATGTACTTGCGGATGGAGTAGTCAATCTTATTTAAATAGATTTTGCATATGCGGAAAACTCTCCGCTGCAGGAAGGTTTAAATGATTAACTTACTTCCTAGATACACGCTAATCCTATCAGAAGAACTATCGACGAAGTTACAGGTGTGTGTGAAATGAATAAAGTTCCGAAAGCATTACAGGCTAAAAAAACCTTCCAGAATGAGATTTTCACTCTGCAGCGGAGTGTGCGCTGATATGAAACTTCCTGGCAGATTAAAACTGTGTGCCCGACCGAGACTCGAACTCGGTACCTTTGCCTTTCGCGGGCAAGTGCTCTACCATCTAAGCTACCGAAGCACGACCCACGCCCGGTACCCACAGCTTTACTTCTGCCAGTATCTCGTCTCCTACCTTCCAAACTTTACAGAAGCTCTCCTGCGAACCTTGCAGAACTAGCACTCCTGAAAGAAAGGATATTGCGGAGACATGGCTTAGCCACAGCCTGGGGGATGTTTCCAGAATGAGATTTTCACTCTGCAGCGGAGTGTGCGCTGATATGAAACTTCCTGGCAGATTAAAACTGTGTGCCAGACCGAGACTTGCCCGCGAAATGCAAAGGTACCGAGTTCGAGTCTCGGTCGGGCACGAAGTTTTAATCTGCCAGGAAGTTTCATATAAGCGCACACTCCGCTGCAGAGTGAAAATCTCATTCTGGAAACATCCCCCAGGCTGTGGCTAAGCCATGTCTCCGCAATATCCTTTCTTTCAGGAGTGCTAGTTCTGCAAGGTTCGCAGGAGAGCTTCTGTAAAGTTTGGAAGGTAGGAGACGAGATACTGGCAGAAGTAAAGCTGTGGGTACCGGGCGTGGGTCGTGCTTCGGTAGCTTAGATGGTAGAGCACTTGCCCGCGAAAGGCAAAGGTACCGAGTTCGAGTAAAATAACTTTGTCTACAAGCAAGGCAGTTTGTAAATCTTTTCAAGTAGGCACATTTTCGAGTCATCTTCCTTCTGTAGTTAGATAATTAAATTCTAAGTCACACGATAAGAAGACTGTTGTCACAGACGCGGATGGAGGGAATTCAGTCATACTTGTGTCGGTCATTGACTATGTGGGCAAGGTGTTACAATTCCTCCTGTCTATTCATATAGTGGAATCGTAGCAGAATCGGTTCCCAAAGTTTACTAATAAGTTAAAGAGGTTCTTTAAAGGGTCGAACTTTCTCTTCCCTACAGAAAAGATTTGAAGGAGTCAAATCCCGATAAATTCCATACAAGCTGTTCTTCGCTCACAATTTAAGCTGTACAAAAATAACATTCCGATATGTCCGGTGGCTCCAAAGGTGCTAATTACAGTATCAATAAACTTTCATACGATATATTGAAAGCTGCTATCACTTTTACCGAGTCATGGTCTATTACAAACAGTTATGAGATAGCTAGGCTATTGAGAAAAGCTTGCTTAGGTATCACTATATACGAATATACCGGGTGATCAAAAAGTCAGTATAAATTTGAAAACTTAATAAACCACGGAATAATGCAGATAGAGAGGTAAAAATTGACGCACATGCTTGGAATGACAAGGGGTTTTATTAGAACAAAAAAAGTTCACAAAATGTCCGACAGATGGCGCTGGACAGCAAAACGTCAGTGACTGCGGATGAGAATCGAGTTACAGAATCGCATCATCCCCAGCCTGGCTGATAAACACCTGCTGGAACGTACGATGCTTATGCAGGATGGTGCTCCACCCCGTATTGCAAGACGCGTGATAGTTCTCTTGCGCGCGTCGTTTGGTGATGATCGTGTGCTCATCCGCCATTTTCGTCATGCTTGGCCTCCCAGGTCCCCAGACCTCAGTCCGTGCGATTATTGGCCTTGAGGTTACCTGAAGTCGCAAGTGTATCGTGATCGACCGACATCTCTAGGAATGCTGAAAGACAACATCCGACGCCAATGCCTCACCATAACTCCGGACATGCTTTACAGTGCTGTTCACAACATTATTCCTCGACTACAGCTATTGTTGAGGAATGATGGTAGACATATCCAGCATTTCCTGTAAAGAACATCACCTTCGCTTTGTTTTACTTTGTTATGCTAATTATTGCTATTCTGATCAGATGAAGCGCCATCTGTCGGACATTTTTTGAACGTTAGTACACTCCTGGAAATTGAAATAAGAACACCGTGAATTCATTGTCCCAGGAAGGGGAAACTTTATTGACACATTCCTGGGGTCAGATACATCACATGATCACACTGACAGAACCACAGGCACATAGACACAGGCAACAGAGCATGCACAATGTCGGCACTAGTACAGTGTATATCCACCTTTCGCAGCAATGCAGGCTGCTATTCTCCCATGGAGACGATCGTAGAGATGCTGGATGTAGTCCTGTGGAACGGCTTGCCATGCCATTTCCACCTGGCGCCTCAGTTGGACCAGCGTTCGTGCTGGACGTGCAGACCGCGTGAGACGACGCTTCATCCAGTCCCAAACATGCTCAATGGGGGACAGATTCGGAGATCTTGCTGGCCAGGGTAGTTGACTTACACCTTCTAGAGCACGTTGGGTGGCACGGGATACATGCGGACGTGCATTGTCCTGTTGGAACAGCAAGTTCCCTTGCCGGTCTAGGAATGGTAGAACGATGGGTTCGATGACGGTTTGGATGTACCGTGCACTATTCAGTGTCCCCTCGACGATCACCAGTGGTGTACGGCCATTGTAGGAGATCGCTCCCCACACCATGATGCCGGGTGTTGGCCCTGTGTGCCTCGGTCGTATGCAGTCCTGATTGTGGCGCTCACCTGCACGGCGCCAAACATGCATACGACCATCATTGGCACCAAGGCGGAAGTGACTCTCATCGCTGAAGACGACACGTCTCCATTCGTCCCTCCATTCACGCCTGTCGCGACACCACTGGAGGCGGGCTGCACGATGTTGGGGCGTGAGCGGAAGACGGCCTAACGGTGTGCGGGACCGTAGCCCAGCTTCATGGAGACGGTTGCGAATGGTCCTCGCCGATACCCCAGGAGCAACAGTGTCCCTAATTTGCTGGGAAGTGGCGGTGCGGTCCCCTACGGCACTGCGTAGGATCCTACGGTCTTGGCGTGCATCCGTGCGTTGCTGCGGTCCGGTCCCAGGTCGACGGGCACGTGCACCTTCCGCTGACCACTGGCGACAACATCGATGTACTGTGGAGACCTCACGCCCCACGTGTTGAGCAATTCGGCGGTACGTCCACCCGGCCTCCCGCATGCCCACTATACGCCCTCGCTCAAAGTCCGTCAACTGCACATACGGTTCACGTCCACGCTGTCGCGGCATGCTACCAGTGTTAAAGACTGCGATGGAGCTCCGTATGCCACGGCAAACTGGCTGACACTGACGGCGGCGGTGCACAAATGCTGCGCAGCTAGCGCCATTCGACGGCCAACACCGCGGTTCCTGGTGTGTCCGCTGCGCCGTGCGTGTGATCATTGCTTGTACAGCCCTCTCGCAGTGTCCGGAGCAAGTATGGTGGGTCTGACACACCGGTGTCAATGTGTTCTTTTTTCCATTTCCAGGAGTGTATTTTTCGGTTCTAATGAAACCCCTTCTCATTCCAAGCATGTTTGTCAATTTGTACCTCTCTATCTACATTATTCCGTGAGTTATTCAGTTTTCAAATTTATACTGACTTTTTGATCACCCGGTACATTAGATACTGTGAGACTAAACCTTCTGAGGTAGCTGAAATCTTTGAGTTGGTGGAAGTGACACGCTGAACACTGTCCTTCAGTTATTTTGCATTTATTAATAAAATATTCTATCAAAAAGATGGTCTCTCAATGTGTTATTGTCTCTCCGGTATCCCCACGGATGTTTTCGTCAGTGTCTTACAGAAAAATGTTCTGAAAGTAATAGTATAATTTGTCACTGTGTGATTGCTTATCATGGGTATATTGACGTTTTTGTTTTATTAAGGGCAATGAGCAGGATGCAGATGATCTGACTGATACGTTCAATCAATTGCACTCAAACATCATGGTTACTCTGGAATTCGAAATCAATAAGCCACTCTGTTATTTGGACCTACAGACAGAGAACGTACGGATTTCTCATTGCATGTTTTTAGGAAATATAATTATCAGTGCTTACTCTTGCCACTCCAGAGCGCACAAACGAGCGTTCTTCTACCCAATGTTCAACACACTAGACAAGTTAGACCTGAACCAAGCATGCACAGAGAGAGAAGCAGATATAGTCACACAGACAGGGTTGCAAAATGGTTATACGGAACGTAAAATATTGCATTTAGTTTTTAAAGACAAAAACAGCCACACCAGTGGCAACGAATGAAGCTTTAAAATTTGCTTCTATTTTTTATTCAGGCCAGTTTTGCGAAAGTATGCCAAGGGTATTTAGGAAAGTTGAGGTACAGATAGGCTTTCAGACACACAGAAAGCTCGAATCAGTGCTACGCACTTCGACTGAAGAAAGCCCAAGCAATTTTTTTGAAGTCAGGAGTCTACAAAAGATCGTGTGGTTCCTGTGATAAGATATGTATTGTGCAAACGCGTCGTGAGTTTCAAACAAGGTTTAAGGAACACTCCAACAAACCATAAAAACGTGGTATGCATACTTTGGAGGCAATGGAAAAGTCTTCAACTGGCCTAAGAAAAAGCTCGAAGGCTAGAGTTGGATAGTTTGGAAGAGACTGACACCCACAAAAAATTTAAAATTTAATGGCAGCCCACTCTAATCGGAAATGCTTTTTAGATATTTTTCAAGATTCGTTGTAGACGACACGTATTTTCGTTTCCCAAGGCACTTCTTCTAAATAACGTAATGTGCCACTTGTACTGTTGACAATTTCTTGGTCTATTGTGTTCTATTCCCCTCCCTCCCTCTCCCTCTCCCTATCATCCCGCCATCCTGCTACGGATAGTTCTCTCACTGCACTGTTGTTTCTGTTCTATGAACAGTTTGGCTCTGAACTCAAATATCCTGTTTGCATTGACATTGTATAGCTTGGCTCTGAACACAGATATCCAGTTTGTATTGAGATTGTGTGTTATTGTCATTTTCACATGTCATAACTTTTTATAGCGCCAGTCCCGAGTTTCTGGACCGGTATTATAGATACAGAACCTGTCGTTTTCCAACAGTTTGTTCTAGATAATGTGATTTGTTAGTTTTACTGTAACATTTCGTTCTAGGCGCTCAGTCAGGAACCGCGCGACGGCTACGGTCGCAGGTTCGAATCCTGCCTCGGGCATGGATGTGTGTGATGTCCTTAGGTTAGTTAGGTTTAAGTAGTTCTAAATTCTAGGGGACTGATGACCACATATGTTAAGTCCCATAGTGCTCAGAGCCATTTTTTTGTAACATTTCCTTGGTCCGTTATAGCTGGTTTCTTGTCCTCCCCACTCCCACCCCACCCCTTCCTGCTATGGACGCTTTGCACACTGTTGTTACTGCCCTACGACTGTTTTGTATCTAAACATGAAATATAGTTTGCATTGACATTATATTTTATTTTCATTTTGTATGTCTTAAATTTTTGTACTAGGAGAACAAAATGTATCCAAATGTTCCTTGGAAAGGTCTTTCTAGCTCTTCTTCCATCCATTGTCAAGTCTGACAATCTACGGTGCCAATGTTGCTGCCATTTTGCCATCTGATGACAGCCAATCCAAGGTATGTTTTTGCTTGAAGTACTGTTTGTGTACAACTGAGAGTTGTTCTTGTATTTCACTATTCTGTTCTGTAATTTCTGTGTATTTTACTATTTTTTAATGGATATCTGAAGATGACTAATTCCGAAACGCGCCACATTAGAAGTAATAGAGACAGTGTATTTTTGACGACGACTTTCTGATTAGCGACTACTCCAGTCTTTACGCAGAATAACTGTTCACTTGCAAGGAATCTGTTTCCGAGTTTGCTCTGTAAGTCGTACGGTACTTCACGGTGCATACGAAAGTCCAATAGCACAAACGAATTATAGCGTAAATTTTTGGGTGGAAGTCCTGAGACTTTTTGCCATGTACAGGTCCTGAAGTTCACTCATTACAACAAGTGATGTTCAATGACATTCTTCATAGTCATCAGGGACTAAAAGACGAGTTTAGACTACGAATTTGTTAACACACGTTGTAAGTAGGCTGTTTATGTTTTCTTATTGGCAACGTTACGTAGCGCTCAATATGTAGGCTGTTTATGTTTTCTTATTGGCAACGTTACGTAGCGCTCAATATGTAGGCTGTTTATGTTTTCTTATTGGCAACGTTACGTAGCGCTCAATATGAAAATCTCACTGGCTGTGCTGTGTGCAGTCTGTGGCTAGTTTGCATTGTTGTCTGCCATTGTAGTGTTGGGCAGCGGCAGCTGGATGTGAACAGCGCGTAGCGTTGCGCAGTTGGAGGTGAGCCGCCAGCAGTGGTGGATGTGGGGAGAGAGATGGCGGAGTTATGTAATTTTTCATGAACTGCTATACTTATATATGATGATATCAAGGTAAATACATTGTTTGTTCTCTATTAATATCTTTCATTTGCTAACTATCCCTATCAGTAGTTAGTGCCTTCAGTAGTTTGAAACTTTTATTTAGCTGGCAGTAGTGGCGCTCGATGTATTGCAGTAGCTTGAGCAGCGAAGATTTTTGTGAGGTAAGTGATTTGTGAAAGGTATAGTTTAATGTTAGTCAGGGCCATTCTTTTGTAGGGAATTTTGAAAGTCAGATTGCGTTGCGCTAACAAAATATTGTGTGTCAGGTTAAGCACAGTCATGTAGAATTGTTCTAAGGGGAAGTTTCATATGTCGACCCTTAGCCGAGGATACCTCACTGGAATCTTCTGATTTTTTTCTTGTAGTTTGTGTAATTAGTGTAGCTATTGTTTATTGCTAGCGCGTAATTATAGAGAGAATTTCCTTTGTAGTTGTAGTTTTTCATTGTTGTACAGTAAAACAGTTGTGGCATGCATATAGATTTGCACCAAGTATTTCGCAGCTGCAATTAACTAGATATTATTTTCAGTGCTATTTTAATGTGTTCTCTTATTTTTGATCTTCAAATTGTGTTTTTCTGTGTTGTCGTGTGAAATACTGTGACAATAATGGCGTGTGAAAAACGTAATACTAGGCTCCAAAGTAAACTGAGAAATGACAGTGAAAATGAAAGCAGTATGTTAGCGCCACCGCGTAATGAATTAACTGATGTTCAAAGTAGTAATTTAGTAATTGTGCATAGGGAAATGGAGCGGGCTGCAAACAATGGTGTACACAGTGAAACAGGTAGTGAACAGGGAAGCATTATCGATCGATCGGTCGGCAACAGATCGCCTCAGGAATCAGAAATAACAGGACACAATTTCGCAAATACTGTAGATTCAGGTTTTGGGTCATCACCGTTTTCTCAAATAAGTCAAGACACATTTTCTGCTTGTCAAAATGTGAATGTTGCCGGTGCAAATTCACTGCCGAAAAGCACTGAGGAACATGTTTCAGACACCAATGCATTGTTATTACAATTAATACAACAAATGGGACAAACACAGCAAAAGCTTCGAAAGTTAGACACACTGGAACAAAATCAGAGACAAACACAGCAACAGCTTCAAAAGTTAGACTCATTGGAACAAACTCTTGAACAAATGCGTGAAGATTTAACTACTGAGTTACATAACATTGAATCGAAATGTCAAAAAGTCTGTAATGACGTAAAAACACAAATTTGTGAGCATTTCCAACCTATTTTTTCGCGTCATGAAAATGCATTACAGAATCACGAAGCAACCATAAAAGAACTGCAAACTATTGTTCATGAAAATCACAACACCTTGCAAGCTAAAATTGACGCAGTAGCATCTACCGATTCGGTTACGCAACTTGCAAAAAGTCAAGAAAACTTAAAAGACACAGTAGATACGATTTCAACACAAATGGACACTCTGAAACTTTGTTCAGAAAAACACACTGAGGAAATGTGTTCACTATCGGAGAAAGTAGCCGAACTTTCGGATCAGGTCACTAACTTATCTACAAAGGTAGATGATGATCTGAATGACACAAGACCCGTAGCCTTCACTGACACAGAAGAGTATGAACGAATAAGAAAATTCAAACAAAATCAGAATCAAATTAATACACAACAACAAAGAGAAATCCGGGAAGTACAAGATCAGCTGACACAGGTAATACAAGAATTACGTATTTCAGAGGACACTCGCGCTCCAACACGGGAAGAGGGACTTAGAAACACGGAAAAGCTGCAAAATAATAACACAGGGCATTTCGGAAGTAATGAAAGAAATTGGGAATGTGCACCGAATTTTGAGATGGAACGGCCGACACGACCTAACAATGATCGATATGCGACTCGCCGACATGATGATTTTGACTATAAGCTGTTCATTACTACACGTAAATTCAAAACATTTAAGAATTCTGGCAACGACATTCATCCACAAGCATGGCTCCATCAATTCTCGCATTGTTTTCCTCCCAACTGGTCGTTAGAACACAGATTAGAATTTATGTGTGGCTACTTGGAGAATGAACCAGCTGTAAGAATGCGATCGGTAATTCACGATTGTCACAGTGAAGGAGATTTTTATCATGCCTTCCTCTCAGCATATTGGTCTCAAGCTACACAAGACCGGGTAAAATATAGCATCATAATGATGAAACATTTCGAACAATCTGAATTTTCCAGTCTTGTGAAATATTTTGAAGACATGTTGCACAAGAATCAGTACCTGTCAAACCCATACAGCCCCTCAGAACTCATCCGCATTTGCTTAATCAAATTACCTGAACATTTACGACACATTATTTTGGCAGGGCGTTGCAAAGACGACATTGAAGCATTTCAGGGACTGTTACAAGAATTAGAAATTGACACTGACAATCTCGGAACGCGAAACCAGGAACACAACAATTACAGGTCACATCCGTCGCAATTCCGCGATGAAAGAAGTAATAACTTGACACGACAAGGCTATTCTCACAACACAAATCGTGACCAAAACAGACACCACCCGTATGACAACCGTTGGCAGAGTAGTAATAACTACAGGGAAAGATCACCTCTCTGTGGTAATGACTATCACAGAGACAATAAGAGAAACAGACAATATGGGAACCAAAATAAATACTATCAAGGGAGACAGAATAACTTTAGACGCAACGGACCAGCGCGCAGTTACGATTCAGGGAGAAATTCTCCACCATGTGACCGACAAGAAAGAAACTATGGAATCTACCGACATGACGACAGACGATATGATCGTAACGACAGACCTGAATTGCATCAGAACTGGCGGGATTCAAACAGGGCAGGGCCTTCTCGTCAGAGTGAATTTGTAGAAGTTAGGTCTCCTAATCCCAATAACGGCGCGCGCCAACAAAGAGACAGACAATGACTCGCACAGCAGGCAGCCGCGTGCGCCCGCTGGCTCCGAAAAAAATAACATAAGACGCTAGCCTGGAGAAAAATTTTAGCATTCTTTACCGATGTATACAACATGATAATTGCTTTGAAGTTGAAACTCTGTGCACTAGGAAGAGTAAAGGTTTACATCACATTTCACATGTAAAACCGTTTATTGAAAGATAATCTGCTTTTTAACTTTGTCTTTGCCGTATAACTTTTCCCTTTACATTACTAGTATGCTGTGTTAGACTTAAGAAACTGCTAACATGTAACAATGTTTGAAGTGAAATATCCAGTCAAGAACCAAGAGAACTTATTTAAACAGAAATTACGAATGCATTGTTATAATGAACAGACGACACAGTGTTGTTAATTGTACATTCTTGCTTGTTAGTTGCACGATTACGTAACGACTATCAGACTTACATACTTAGGACACATACTGGTACTGCTAATGAGATTTTAATGCAACATTTTGGTTTACTTGAAAATACATTCTGGGTTTAAAGTACTTTCTGTGAGATACCAGACGACAGAGTGATTAGTTTATGTGACAGCTACACGATTTTATCACGACGCTACTAATGAGTGACAATTTACAATGTTGCTTTTGCGCTATATCTGTTTTATAGCTGCACAGTTTTCTGAATTCTTCTGGAAAGAAAAACATGTTTTAGTAGTAACTTTTGTGGTATAGCAACAATGAGACAGCCTTTTTTCGTGGCACAACAATACGTTACTGTACAGTACTTTCTTCATCACGCCAATAAGCATAATAACTACGATATCTATACGCAAAGCATTTCACTTTTGTTTATCATGAGGTAAGTACATTGGCTTCTGCAGAACTTAGCTTTCGGAGGAAAATAACTACGACACTTCCACAGAGATTATCTTACAACAAGATGCACATTTAGCGCTACAGGACACGCATTTCAGTGATCAATTTTATACTTAAAACATTTATTTTTAAAGATTTTTGAATTACAAAGAAAGTTTTCCGTGATATATTTCATTCCATTGGTGTAATCTGTAACACCTGAGGGTATAATTACATTAATCCTCAGGGGGGTACACGCTTACTTTGTGTACCATGTGTGTGGCAACCACAAGGAACCCTAGCTAATATGGTATTTGCTTATACAACTTTACACATCGGTACCATATTTCTCTAACACACAAATTACACAGCTATCTGATCATTTAACTGAGAGAGACAAACATTTATTTTACTATATCAGTGACAGATGTTTACGTAATTACACCGTTGGAACTTCACACTTACGAAATTGTATTTTGTCTGTACTTTGTAAACTGCTCATATTTTTTCGGAATCATTGTGATACTATGAGAGCTTTGAATGATGTATTTGGTATGAGATCATGAATTTAAAGTACGTTTGAGGCAGCTGACACTTTTGAAATGAGCAGAGAATTTTTTTAGGCTTAGAAATTATTGGAGGAAGTTACGACGATTTTGAGATTTGACTGAAGTTTTATGATGTTATTATTACGACGACGATGTGTATTATGTTATTGAGGAATGTTTATTATGCTACGTATTTCTCATGATGAAATATTGAAGAAGTGTCAACGAATATGTATATGTATAATGAGGTAAGGAATAATGAGTAGTGTTTAAGGACTCTGATTTATGAAAAGGATGTTGGAAACCAAGAAACGTACTTTAAGAGTTATGAAATGTGTGTGTATATTCGTGAATGTATTACAATGCAGACGAAAATTTTTTTGGACACTGTTATATCAATAGCATTTTGTTTCTACAGATTTGTAACGCAAATTTTCGACCTGTGAAATTTTTATGTGAGACTGTCACTGTAGCGGAAACTGCTGTCGTAAACATTCCATTATACTCGCTATTGACATTTCCTTGTCGAAAGCATACTGTGGAGCTCGGAATTTATGATATTTACTGAAATGCTTATAAACTGATGGGAAATATTCTTACATCTGCAAACCTGACTATGACAAGTGTCTTTCTACGAGAGTTGAGAGCTACTGACTTACGAAATGCCACATAGCTATTGAATGATGTTTTTATGCTTTGGTTTGCGTAATTGCTTATTTCATTTGACATCTGGTTTCCAGCTGTGTTGCAGCATTGCTTTTATAAAATAAAATGCATTTGCTAATGTGAACACTTTCTGTCAACAGATCTATTAAATAATTATTTTATGACCCACATTCTTCGATAAAGGAGCTCTTGGAAAGGAAAGAACAATAAGAAGGAACTAGTACCAGTAACTGCATCTATAATTTTCTTTTCAAGTACTTGGTAATTTCTTTTGTAGAATAATTTGTGGTGCACCACTTTAATTACATAGACATTAAGATGTGAATATATATTTCCCTTATCTGCATTGTTGCTTTTACTGTAATATTTTTTCTGCTTGAGCTATGTCATGTTTAGGTATAAGTTGCTGCTGTTTGCCAGGCATAGTGTTATTGAATTTGACTTTTGCTCATTTATGCTGCTAGCTTTGCCAATTTGCATTTTTCGCATTGCTGTTTGTGTTGATTTGTTATGTGATGCTGCATTGCCTCATCCCTTAGTTTAGCATCTGAGCTCAGTAGATTTAAGTTAGCTTAAGAGGGGGTAGCCTCTAAGAGAATGAGTTGCGGTTAATTGGAAGAAATGCATTGAGAAAACAGGTTTAGGTAGGATTTTCTTGGAAATAAATGTTGAGGTGAGAAATGTGTGAACATATAAATACAGAAAGCATGCTTAGATAGAATTTTTTTGGTGGAAACAAAGGATGAAATAAGAGGACAGATATATGAAGTTTTGGGTTGGACTGTACCAAATGTTACACTGAAAACGAACCCTGTCCTTTCCTATTGGTGTTATCCCACTATGTGTTTGTGTACCCTTCTGTAGTTGTTTTCTTCCTGTCTCTGTGTACTGTTTCAAAGAACTTTTTTCTCTTCTAATACTAAGTTACATTCACTATGATGAGGAATACTGTTATCCTCGAATATAATTGGCATTAATAATATGTTATTTACTTTGTAAAGATGTTAGACATTATTAATTCCGTTCTGTTTAATGCTCATGTGTGAAGTTGATGTTTCGAAAGTTATTGTGATCTTTATGTATGTACTTATGTCATAATTCCTGTAACACTGATGTATATGTTTATTTCTATTCTTTTGTAAAGCCTGTACTACAAATGTTATCTGTATTGTTATGTTTTTAATGATGTATTTTGAACCTTTGTTATTGTATTCTTATGTTATAAAATTGTAATTGTCACCAGTTCATGATATTATTAACTTGTTAGTTACATTTCACTGCACACGTTTCTGTTGGTCATAGTATATGGACAATATGTGAGAAGTAGGGACTGTTAGTGTTTGCACGTGTGTTACTAATTCAGCAAGGGACTGGATAACAGCATTGCTGGTTCTAAGGACAATTCCAAAAACGTTGTGAGTGCACAAGTGGTGGTTTATGGACTTGCTATATTATCCGCAAGACTCTTCAATGGTGATTGTGCACCTGCACAGTCACAACAGATGGCTGCTGGCCATCTCTACAAGGACTACAGTGGGTCTGCATCTTTGATGACCCACCAATACCATCATTTCTACAAGGACTGCAGTGGGTCTGCACCTCTGGTGGCCCACCAATATCGTAATCTCTACCAGGACTACGGTGGGTCTGCTCTGTGATAACCTACCTACCAATATTCATCAAAACTTCGACTGACTCTGCAGTGGGTTTGCTCCATGGTGGCCCATTACCTGTCAGCATGTCGAGAGTCAGCACTGTCTTTCCGTTGGAAGGACAACACTACTTCTTCAAGACGGCATGGAAATCCACTACATCCGTGTGCATTTTCTTTTACTGCTCAGACTTTGAGAAAAACACTATATTTTGCCGTAATGAATGATCAGGACTGTCTTTATGGACTGTGACAAAATTTTAGCTTTTGACCAACGTTGTATCAATAAGTGTGTGCATTTGATTTCTTTGTTATTGTAATTGTGAAAAAAAATTTTAACAAATATGTATTGGCCAATGCCCAAAAAAAAATTTGTAAAATTTTTTGTGGGGAGCATGGGGGCTATGTAAGTAGGCTGTTTATGTTTTCTTATTGGCAACGTTACGTAGCGCTCAATATGTAGGCTGTTTATGTTTTCTTATTGGCAACGTTACGTAGCGCTCAATATGTAGGCTGTTTATGTTTTCTTATTGGCAACGTTACGTAGCGCTCAATATGAAAATCTCACTGGCTGTGCTGTGTGCAGTCTGTGGCTAGTTTGCATTGTTGTCTGCCATTGTAGTGTTGGGCAGCGGCAGCTGGATGTGAAGAGCGCGTAGCGTTGCGCAGTTGGAGGTGAGCCGCCAGCAGTGGTGGATGTGGGGAGAGAGATGGCGGAGTTTTGTAATTTTTCATGAACTGCTATACTTATATATGATGATATCAAGGTAAATACATTGTTTGTTCTCTATTAATATCTTTCATTTGCTAACTATCCCTATCAGTAGTTAGTGCCTTCAGTAGTTTGAAACTTTTATTTAGCTGGCAGTAGTGGCGCTCGCTGTATTGCAGTAGCTTGAGCAGCGAAGATTTTTGTGAGGTAAGTGATTTGTGAAAGGTATAGTTTAATGTTAGTCAGGGCCATTCTTTTGTAGGGAATTTTGAAAGTCAGATTGCGTTGCGCTAACAAAATATTGTGTGTCAGGTTAAGGTCAGTCGTGTATAAATTGTTCAAAGGGGACGTTTCAACGTGTGTGTATTGTAGTTATGCACCACGAAACTTGATACGTACGAAGGAGCCCTTTCTGTAACTGAGTGTTCCAAATACTGTCTAACGGTATGGAAATATATTTTCTGTTAATGACGTATCGCAGCGGTGCGCGGACAGAATGAAATTATGTAGAGGGGCAGCTTCTCTGGAACAGGAAACTCGAGACGCTAATAATGTACCAGATTACCCTCTAGGTAATTCAGCACAATCTTGTTTAATATTGTAGCTCTTCATTATAGCTACTCGCTTATGCGCAGGAGGCAGTCTGTCGAGTTTCACGAGACGAGAATAAACACAGGGGACACCTGGTGGCGTCCCCCAGCCTCTCCGATGCCGGTACTAGACATGAGCTTTTCTCCGCCGTTCGATGGATACTTTCTATTCCTTATCAAAACCGATATTTCAATGGGAAAAAATTTTAGAAGCAAGAGTAGGCCGATAGCTTTCACGTCTTCAGCGCTACGGATTATATGGATGTGGACATGTAACAACTTAAAATAGAGCACTTGCCCGCGAAAGGCAAAGGTCCCGTGTTCAAGTCTCGGTCTGGCAAACAGTTTTAATCTGCCAGCAAGTTTCATATCAGCGCACACTCCGCTGCAGAGTGAAAATCTCGTCCTGTAAACATCCCCCAGGCTGTGGCTAAGCCAAGTCTCCGCAATATCTTTTCTTTCAGGAGTGCTAGTTCTGTAAGGTTCGCAGGAGAGCTTCTGTTAAGTTTGGACGGTAGGAGACGAGGCAGAAGTGAAGCTGTGAGGACGCAGCGTGAGTTGTGCTTGGGTAGCTCAGTTGGTTGCCGGCACGGTAGCTCAGCGTGTACGGTCAGAGGATTAGCTACCTTCTGTAATAAAAAAACTGAGTGAACGGATCAACGAAGAACCTGAACCGGTGTCATTGGACGTCCGTCCCGAAGGAATCCAAGGAACAATGTAGAACAAAATGAGATCAACAAAACAAAAAAAGCAAAAAAAAAAGTTGGTAGAGCACTTGCCCGCGAAAGGCAAAGGTCCCGAGTTCGAGTCTAGGTCCGGCACACAGTTTTAATCAGCCAGGAAGTTTCATATCAGCGCACACTCCGCTGCAGAGTGAAAATCTCATTCTGGGTACAAAATATTAAATAATAATTCAACGATCACTGTCGTAACAGATTTAGAATGTTTTTGTGTTTCCTGTATTCAGTAACGTATCTATGTTTTCCCTCATTCCATACTTTTGCTTTGTGTCCATAGTTTCAGGATTCCGTATCTAAATCGGATAAAATAGAATACTAATAGCAATATATTACTTTGTTGACTGTCCGCCCGTCTGTCTGTCTGTTAGAAACCCTTTTTTTCATGTTTGGTAAGACGTAGCACGTTGAGATTTATGTCGCATACCGAGGCCTTTTGTCCCTTGGCAGTGTAAAAATACTGAAGTTTCTAAGTCAATGCAATCAAAAGATACGTCCATTTATGTTACATATCCTGATACTCGTAGACTCACTCATCAAAACACATATGGTACTTCCCATTGACCTAGAATAATGAAATCTGGCAAACAGCAAGCATTCACATTAAAAGTAAAGAAAAAAATCCTAAAATTGTTAACTTGTTGTTGTATTACAAGATTTTTTTTGTCATTTTCTATCTGACTGTCTGTCCCTCCGTGAGTTCTGATTCCTTTTTCTCAAGAATGAGTAGACGTATCAAGTTGAAGTTTATGTCACATACTAAAGTCTACCGTCCCCTGTCAGTTTAGTAAACATGAGCTTCTAAGCAAATACTGTCAAAAGATAAGGCCATTTACTTCACATATTTTGATATTCGCAATCAGACTCATCGACACCAGTAGGGTACTTCTCCTTGGATTAAGATCACGAAATTTCGAAAGAAGCAAGGATTCACAGTACAAGTAAAGAGAAAAATACGACATTGTTCATTTGTAATTATATCGCACGAGAAAAAAAGAAATGTTTTTTCATTCGTTATCAGACTTCAAAGTTAAAATTAAGGCACTGTCGAAAGTCTTCGAATTCCGGGGACCGATATATTTCCAATATCGATGTCGATAACAGGCAAAATTGGTCGAGATTCTCGAATTTCAGAGGGTGGGTGAACTGTCTACGTATACACATAATTACGTTTGTACGGAACCCTCAGTACGAGTTGTTCTCGCATGTGGGCAGTTTCTTCTCGTTACTTTTACTTGTCTTACGGATGCAAGTCCATATTCCGTAATAAACGTTTTCTGTCGAGAGCTACTGTAGTTCACAGCATAAAGAATCCTAGATTGCTGATGGCACCAGATGTCATCAGTTAAGTGGTGTACGTCTGAATAACCCTGTGGTCGGTAGATGGTTCGTTTCCTATTACTCAATTTTGTAGCCTCTTCTTCTTTACTAGAACTTTAAAAGACTAAATGACCTACCGATAACCGAGTAAAGCTTAATTTACGTAGTAAAGTACAATCAGTTCCACAGGAAAGTGTACGACGTTATCTGTACGAAATAAAAGGCACTATTATAAATATATGTTTACAAGAAAATACATGTAATTACTATTAGCACAATTACCTAATAGTTAATCCAGTCGCCGCCGTTATCGATTATAGCTTGGAACCTTTTTGACATGCTTTTCACTTGATTTTCTGCATATTCTTACGGTAATGATCTCCATATGGTCTTGAGTTTATATGACTGCTGCTTCAAAGTATATACTAGCTTTTCTTGAAGATTCATCTTAATATACGACCAAACATATCCGATCGGATTTGCATCCCGAGACACTGCAGGCCAATCCATCGTGGACACACCATTGTCTTGTTTCCACTCTGTACAGAGACGGCTGCCATGTTTCGGATCATTATCCTCTTGAAGCACCCAGTTTGCCTCATTTGAACCAAATAGCTCCTTAACGGAGCTCAGAAAGCGCTTTGATAAATACTGCATTTTTTTCAGCTTCTGAACTGGCTGTCACTAACTGCAAATAACCAAAACATTCATCTCTATTTCTCTTTATCTGTACGCTGTGGAAAGGCACATTGATTACGGATTCTAGAGCACTACAAGAGATGTCACTGCTGACGTTGCATTTAAAAATATGGCGTACACTTTCTTGTGAAACTGACTGTACCATGATATGTATGTACAATCAAAGGCTTTCGTTAAGTCACAGTAGAGGTACAGCGTAAGTAATTTCATAGGCTTTGCCATCTGGTGCAAAAATAAGCATTTTGCCTCGTCGACTGGTGAACTATATCCCAAATCCGTAAGCCTAATAGTAAGTTGGGTTTAGAGAGAGAGAGAGAGAGAGAGAGAGAGAGAGAGAGAGAGAGAGAGAGAGAGAGAATACTGTGCTGTCTCACTGTTTGTACTGTTATTTCCTCTTTCTTGCTTACTTGTATCATTTATGAATATTTTAGACTGTTTGGAAAAAGAAGTTCAGTAAAAGTATGTTACACAAGTAAGTAAGTAGACTGTATGGCGCTTCAATGTTCGCTATCCCACTTTGTATCTGACAATTACCACATCTTTGTATTCTAGTAGCTTATTTTCCTGGTATTATGAAAAGCTGCCTTTTATATTTCACCTTCGTGTCTTTAGTAGTCGATTAGTCACTCACTAACCTGATAAAATAACGTTTATATGTCACTGACGAAGGATGAAATTGGAAAGTACCATGACTGTGAATCGTACTTGTTAAGAGAGACTTTTGTAAGAGAAAGTGCAGACTGAGAATCACACTCGTATTTGCAACTGATTTGAACCAGATAAATTTAAATTATTGCAGTATTTCCGTTGCTTACATTATTTTGAAACCATTATTCAATCTATACTACTGGGTGAAGGCAAGTCGTCGTTTAACGTTGTTGCAAAAATTTCGAAACTTACTTGACCCATTTACTTCAGATTTTTGCACAATACTGTAATAATCGTTCGAACGGACAAAGCAAAATCTCTAAAAGTTCTTAATATATTCAATTTAGATTTTTATACAATACTCTAATAAACCTACTAATGGCCTTAGACAAAATGATTTTTATTATATACAGTGTAATACCAAATATTTCAAATATATCATATTAAATAAAGAAAATTCGATGCTCAACGTTATTACCAAAAATATCGAAACATTCTTACTTCAGATTTTTACACATACTCAAATAAACTTTGGGACGCACAGAGGCTATATGTTTTCATCATATATGGTATGTAAGTGTATGTGTATATGCTATACGAAGGGCCAAAGTTATTGGCAAAAATTTCGAAAAGGCTTGGCCAATTTATTTCCAATTTTAGACGATACACTAATAAAAGTTTGGACAGACCGGCTACATATTTTTCTATACATAAATATAGTTATGTAATCATATACAAAGAAAAAGCATTGTAATAGGGAAAACTTGTTACAAAATATATCGAAAACTTCTTGACCGACTTACTTCAAATTTTTACGTAATACTCAGATAAACATGTGAACGCTTAGATGGATTAAGGCTATATTTTTTTAAACAACGACATACATGTTTCCTGTTACAAATGATTGCGAGAAATGTAAATACTGTGCTATGTTGTGCTGTGAATATGCGCCGTTTCGTATCCTTTCTTGCACTCCGTTTTAAATACGATAGCAGGGCATTTAAACAATTGACAAATTGTTTCTCCCATACATACTCGTTCTCCTTACATATTGTGGTATCGATAGGTACGACGCCACAACGTAGGTGCGCTCTGATACGTTGGCACTACGAGAGACACCGACGACAGCGCACTCTAGCCGGAGTGGGAGAGCTCTACGAGCTCCGCTCCAGATTCTGCCCATTTCATCAAGAGCAGACGGCCTGGAAACATCGCTTCAACCTCACAGGATGTTGGCTTGCTATTGGGACTATGTACTACTTACGACGGGTCTAGTGCTTCCCACCTCAGTGCATCGTTATGTATTCAGTCAATATTGTGATATACACTCCTGGAAATGGAAAAAAGAACACATTGACACCGGTGTGTCAGACCCACCATACTTGCTCCGGACACTGCGAGAGGGCTGTACAAGCAATGA
The DNA here is from genome assembly GCF_023864345.2 of Schistocerca serialis cubense. Taxonomy (NCBI): domain Eukaryota; kingdom Metazoa; phylum Arthropoda; class Insecta; order Orthoptera; family Acrididae; genus Schistocerca; species Schistocerca serialis. Next base: position 620,512,314 of record NC_064642.1, on the reverse strand, counting down.
TCACACGCACGGCACAGCGGACACACCAGGAACCGCGGTGTTGGCCGTCGAATGGCGCTAGCTGCGCAGCATTTGTGCACCGCCGCCGTCAGTGTCAGCCAGTTTGCCGTGGCATACGGAGCTCCATCGCAGTCTTTAACACTGGTAGCATGCCGCGACAGCGTGGACGTGAACCGTATGTGCAGTTGACGGACATTGAGCGAGGGCGTATAGTGGGCATGCGGGAGGCCGGGTGGACTTACCGCCGAATTGCTCAACACGTGGGGCATGAGGTCTCCACAGTACATCGATGTTGTCGCCAGTGGTCGGCGGAAGGTGCACGTGCCCGTCGACCTGGGACCGGACCGCAGCGACGCACGGATGCACGCCAAGACCGTAGGATCCTACGCAGTGCCGTAGGGGACCGCACCGCCACTTCCCAGCAAATTAGGGACACTGTTGCTCCTGGGGTATCGGCGAGGACCATTCGCAACCGTCTCCATGAAGCTGGGCTACGGTCCCGCACACCGTTAGGCCGTCTTCCGCTCACGCCCCAACATCGTGCAGCCCGCCTCCAGTGGTGTCGCGACAGGCGTGAATTGAGGGACGAATGGAGACGTGTCGTCTTCAGCGATGAGAGTCGCTTCTGCCTTGGTGCCAATGATGGTCGTATGCATGTTTGGCGCCGTGCAGGTGAGCGCCACAATCAGGACTGCATACGACCGAGGCACAAAGGGCCAACACCCGGCATCATGGTGTGGGGAGCGATCTCCTACACTGGCCGTACACCACTGGTGATCGTCGAGGGGACACTGAATAGTGCACGGCACATCCAAACCGTCATCGAACCCATCGTTCTACCATTCCTAGACCGGCAAGGGAACTTGCTGTTCCAAAAGGACAATGCACGTCCGCATGTATCCCGTGCCACCCAACGTGCTCTAGAAGGTGTAAGTCAACTACCCTGGCCAGCAAGATCTCCGGATCTGTCCCCCATTGAGCATGTTTGGGACTGGATGAAGCGTCGTCTCACGCGGTCTGCACGTCCAGCACGAACGCTGGTCCAACTGAGGCGCCAGGTGGAAATGGCATGGCAAGCCGTTCCACAGGACTACATCCAGCATCTCTACGATCGTCTCCATGGGAGAATAGCAGCCTGCATTGCTGCGAAAGGTGGATATACACTGCACTAGTGCCGACATTGTGCATGCTCTGTTGCCTGTGTCTATGTGCCTGTGGTTCTGTCAGTGTGATCATGTGATGTATCTGACCCCAGGAATGTGTCAATAAAGTTTCCCCTTCCTGGGACAATGAATTCACGGTGTTCTTATTTCAATTTCCAGGAGTGTAGTAAAACCACATCTAAGAACAGTACCGAGAGATTATCACCTTTTCCTGCTCCTACTCACTTCATACATTCGGCCTACTCTTCCGTTTACAGGAGCAGACCCACGCGCCGCCTTCCAGGCTGGATACAAAACATATAATTTTAAACAAAATTTTATAAACAGCTATTTACTGTTTTGTCTTATTCCTCCCATACGGTTTTAACAGGAACAGAAAGTTGTATTTATGACTGTCGGTGTATAATCAAAATACTACTACAGAATCTAAATCTTCTGAAATTTGGTAATCCTACCCATCAGCAGATTAAAACTGTCCGAAATACCGCCACTAAACCTACCATCCTCACAGATCCAGCAGCTGGAGAGGTCATTCATACCCCACATCCCAACGATTCCAACCGGTTCACCCATTTTTTTCACGGAGCTTCGATTCACAATCAAGGTTTCGTTGGCTATCACAATAAAGAATGCTCAAAGCCAGCGAGAGTGCTAATGATAAGAATGACAGAGAGGGGAGGTAGTACGTTGTTAATTTGATTTTGGGAGGGGGTATGAGGAAATAGGCAGAGAAAGTGGAAGACAGGTGAGGTGGTGACAGATAGGGGAAGAGGAGATAGACTGAGAATAGGGGTGGTGGGAGGGAGGTGATGGACAGAGGAATTGGAGGAGGAGATAAACAAAGAGAGGGGAACCGAGGAGATGAACCTAGAGAGGGGGAAGAAGAAGATCAGGACGTTTAACCAGTTCACATACATATTTAGCAATTGGAATGCGTTGCTGGGTCTGCTAGTTTTGCATATGTTAAAGCGCAGAAGAAGCAGCCATCTCAGCAGAAATAAAAACCGCCGACGGAGATATTCACTGACACTTTTCATCTGTTTGACAGCATGGTTACCACCTTTCGTACGCAATACAGAAGCGATTCTGAGAGGCATGGATTCGACAAGTCCTTGGTACGTTTCAAGAGAGACTTTGTAGAAGACGCCCATACTCAATCACGCGTTTTCTCTATATTACGGGACTGTAATTAGCGGAGACGGAGCCGGCAACCGATACCGTCCCAGATGTGTCTCATCGAGCTCAAATCATGCGAATTTGGTAGCCAAGACATTAACTAGAAACTTCCTTTCAGATTAAAATTGTGTGCCAGACCGAGACTCGCCTTTTGCGGGCAAGTGCTCTACCATCTGAGCTACCCAAGCAAGACTCACGACCCGTCCTCGTAGCTTTAATTCCGCCAGTCCCTCGTCTCCTAAACTTCACAGAAGCTCTCCTGCGAGCCTTGCAGAACTATCACTCCAGGAAACATTAACCAGGGTTCACTATCATGCTCCTCAAACCACTGCAGGAAGGATCTGCCCTTGTGAAAGGGACAATTTTAATCTGCTGGAGAACGCCTTTAGGGAAATCAAACATGAAGGGATGCAGTTGGTCCGCAGTAACCTTCACGTAGTCGGCGGCTGCCATATAGCCTTCGATTGGCACCAATGGTCAAATGTAAGCTCAGGTTAATGCCCTCCATGGCTAAATAATGCCCCCAATAGCCTGTGTCCATGGCGCAATAGGTGTTCCGAACGATCTTGACTGCATGACGGCGTGATTCATCCTACGTGGTTACAAGTTTCCATTCATCCATGGTCCAAAGTCGAAGATCCCTTGCCCATTGCTATCGTAACTATCGATGTGGTTGGGTTGACATGGAAACACTTACGTGTCAATTTCTGCAGAGATACCTTTTCAGCAATGTGCACTGAACATGATACTCATTCTTTGCCTGTTTTAACAATACTGTAGTCTCCCAGAGATCTGCCACAGATCGACGCCTATCTGGCCGTACGAGCCGGCAAGCTCCGACGTTCTGAGGCGTGGACGTCCGACATCTCGTACAGCGTTCTCCAGTTACTTGCCATACACACTCAGGACATACTGACAAACAGCCGACGTGCTTTCCTGTTTCCGAGATGATCATTCCTTGACGCCGTGCCATAACAGTTTGTCCTCCTTCGCTTATAGTCCCCAGCTCTGCCTCACGTCGTCGCTAGAATGATTTCCCCTTCCCCTACTGTGTCAGGGGTCTTCACCGTGACCAAGCGGCATTCAACCCCGCAGTGGGCTGTGGTTATAATGAGTTGGCTCATCAGTACATTTGAACTTGTCCCTCCACGAAGCCGGCCACTGTGGCCGAGCGGTTCTAGGCGCTTCAGTCCGGAACCTCGCTGCTGCTATGGTCGCAGGTTCGAATCCTGCCTTAGGGATAGATGTGTGTGACGTCCTTAGGTTATTTATGTTTAAGTAGTACTAAGTCTAGGGGACAGATGACCTCAGATGTTAAGTCCCATAATGCTTTGAACCATTGGAACCCTCTACGATGTTGAACTGCATTTATTATTGAACTAGCTGCGGACCCGGTGTTTTCCGGGTATGTATTTATTCCAATATTCTATTAGGCCATCTCCTCCTTCCCCTTCACTCTGTCACCTCTTTCTCCCCCTCTCTCTACATATCCTCTACTCCTGTCCATCTCCTTGAACAACCTCCCACTCTTTTTATCTCCTCCTGCCATTTTCTCTGCCCCCCCCCTCTCTCCATGTCACTCTTCCTCCCTCTCTTCATCTGCTTTTCTCTCTTCAGTCCATTTCCTCCGCCCCTTCTCTCTGCCCATCGCCTCTACCCTTCGCGTTTTGTCCATCTCGTCCACCCTCTTTCACTATCGATCTCCTTCTCCCCCTTCTCTTTATACATTATCACCACCATTCCAATAGGAGGATTGTAGTGTTCCGCCCCTCCCCCCCTTCGCCAAGTATTTCTTTCCACATCGTACCAAACTTCATTAAAATCGTTCCTGGGGCTTAGCATGAGCCTTGTACCTGTAGCTTTGCCCAAGTACGCACATATCAAATATATTTCACATACATTGAACATATTGCACACTTATTTGTACAAATATTTCAACTGTATCATTAATGAATTTCGCCTCGAATGTTATCCTTTTTTCATTTTGTGTGGTTTGTCAAAGAGAAGTAGTTTCGTAAAAGTTTGAAATTATCTGTAAAGTTTTTCGTAAATAACTAATTTCACTGATTCTCGAATACTAGATGAATAAAATATTAGCACATTGCTTTTTCACCCCTACCCCCAGCCCTTTGACAAACAGACGTTCTTACTCCCACAGCGGTTCCTTCCAGACATTGTGGTGTGTGTACTACGTTTGGTTGAAATCCGTCCAGTGGTTTAGAAGGAGATGTGGAACCTAAATTCATACATACGTACAGGAATATCCATATTATGGTATGGATGTATGGATTATGGTCTGAAATTTTTCGCTACCTACAACAAAGAACTTAGACCAACTTGGGTGCCAAGAAAATAAGATATGTCAACAGGAGCAACAAAATGCTACCTCCCAAAGGAGCTAGCGTTTACAAAACAAAATCTCGCAGTGGTTAAGGTGCTGCAATCATGTTTGGGAAGACCAGGGGTCTCCGTCCGACCATCCTAAATCGACCTTAGGAGGATTCCAGGATGGTTCCTTTGAGGACCGTCAGAAGCGATATCCTTCCCCTCCCTTGTCCTGTCTATGCTCCCCTTCCGTCTCTAATGACATCGTTGAAGTTTCGCTAAAGCAGAATGTTTACATGGTTGACTTCCTCTATTTAGAAACTTCTGTAGTGAGATCAAAAGCATGACAGACCCACACTTAAAACGCTTCCAGCTTGCATTTGAAAGCCGACCGGAGTGGCCGAACGGTTCTAGGCGCTACAGTCTGGAACCGCGCGAACGCTACGGCTGCAGGTTCGAATCCTGCCTTGGGCATGGATGTGTGTGATGCCCTTAGGTTAGTTAGGTTTAAGTAGTTCTAAGTTGTAGGGGACTGATGACCCATAGTGCTCAGAGCAATTTTTTGCATTTGAAATGAGATATTAAAAATTCAGTGGGCAGATAAAAGAACGAATGATGAGGTACCACAAAGGATTGGTGAGGAAAAGAGCCATGGAAGACACCAAAATAAGAAAGAGGTTAGTGGGACCTCTGATACAGTACCCAGAAATCACTTGGCTCTGGAAAGAACAACAGGGGGAAAAGAATAGGAGCTGACAAAACCAAGATCACGTCCAACATATTATACACAATGTAGGGTTCAGCAGCTGCTGGTAAATCTTTCGGCTTGTGTGGTCGTGGTCCACCAAACATTTAAATTGACAACGTTTCGTCCAAAGCTACGCTAGACGTCTTCAGAGGTACAGTGCTCCAAGTTACGCTGAGTATTGCTGACTGACGGGTAGGGCTCAAAGAGCGACAGAAATACTGCGGTAAACTAATTGGTAGAAATTTACACGTATCGACAGAAAAATACTTGTCAGAGATAAAATTTAACTGTCTACCTGTCGTCTGTGAAATATAAAACTTATACATAGATTCTGTAGATCTACTGTCCTTATATCAATAAGTTTCATGTAATCTTTTCTGTTAAAATTATGAACATGTATATATTTCGATGCCTTGCCTATAGAGCCGCGAATAATAGCTCGTCTCTTTGAAGTTCCAGTGCAGATCTTAAAAAGTATTTGATTAGATCGGGGAGATTTTACGGGAACACATCATCAAACCAGTTTTTTGACCAACAAAGAACACACATCAAGCACTCTGGTCTGTAAAGGATCCGTCCTCTTTCTGCATGCTGGGTATATAAAGTTCCGTGTTCCAGTAGTAAGATCCTCTTCGAAGGCTTTGTTCTGCATTAAAAATATCTGTGTCTTGATTGGGCAGTTATAAATGTTAAAATTTACTCGCGTACTTCAGAATACTATGCGCTTTAACGTAGTGAAAACTGTAGCTCCATATATTTACTCGTTCTTGATATAAATTTGGAGTAGCCTATCGTAGTTTTTTCACCTTCTATATATTTGCCTTACAATGAATGAAAAAGAGTCGTAGTATTGCACGAGCATTTCACTAACATCGTGTACGTACACTTACTCTCCGTCATCATCCTTTTGTTTTTCATGCTATCTCACAGCAAATTATAGGAAATGGGTTGCTCCTGTTCACGCAAACTACAAAATCTTATTACACTACTTTTCTTCCCCCCAGAACGGCACAAAGCTGTTGTAAGGCTATAACCATGTTTCTGAACGTCATGAAAAAATTAGAAATTTGCTAAATCCCATTAGAGCCCTCTTTCCGTTTTCTAGCCGTTCTCCAGTAGTACTTCCATATGGACGCACTTCAAGGAAAATACAGGAGTGACCACGTTTTGAGTTCGGAAACGTTTGCATCAACAGGTAATTTGGCACACGTTCGCTGGTGGACACGTGTGTCAGGAAGTTATGTCAATCGAAACTGACAGAATGTAACATTCTTAACCGTACATATTATCTGTTAATCTGAGGCCTTTCTCCATGATTTCTTAATGTGAACATACCAGAATAACTTTCATATAATCATGACGCTGCAACAGTGACAGACATTCTGCAACTAAGCGTTATTTGAAAGTCTCGAGCTAGATTATTCTTATCCACAATCGTAGTTAAGAACAGCTTCTCCATTCAGTCTTTATTCTCATACAGTGTTCTTTCATTCTCCTGCTTTTCAGTCCTCTTTGCTATTCACTCTACGATGTTTTTGTCGTGAGTCTAAATCTGTGCTGGAAATGTAGGAGACATTAGTTTTTTCTTTTAATTTTAAAGTCACCGTGTTGCAAAATCTTTTCTATATTCGCGTATCTTCCCGATCCCTTTACACCTCTTCGATCCAGCATACTTCACAAGAACCTTCATTATCCAATGTGTCCACCTCCCTTTATTTTAGCATGTGTCCGAAAACATGGTCCTCCATTTCCTGACGATGTCCGAGATCTGTTCTGTCTCAATACAAAGGCGTTGGTTCACTACTCTTCTGTAAGCATTGTCTCCTGTTCCTCGAAGTCCCAGTATCGTCCTGAGAAACTATCGTATCACAAGTTGTTGCCTACTACGCCATCTTACATGGTTCTGAATTTCTGTTGCGTGTAAGGTTCGAATGTTTCGAATGGCCGTCAGCACTATGGGACTTAACTTCTGAGGTCATCAGTCCCCTAGAACTTAGAACTACTTAAACCTAACTAACCTAAGGACATCACGCACATCCATGCCCGAGGCAGGATTCGAACCTGCGACCGTAGCGCTCGCGCGGTTCCCAACTGAAGCGCCTAGAACCGCTCGGCCACTCCGGCCGGCTGCGTGTAAGGTTTCAGGGTGGATCGCTGTTTGGTAATGTCTTAATTTTGCATTTATCTAACGATTTTTCTTTTTTTAGATGTTCATAGTGACGTCACTGAAAACGTCTGGGCCAACAGGCCGTAGTCGTTGTAAGGTTGCAACGTAAGAATAACAATCCTTACTTTCAGTCGAGAATGTCGGCATTACCAGAGGAAATCTCGTAGCTGATTCACGTGATGGACAGTGGCGCCCTCTACACTGCCCAAATATTTGGCGCTCCCTCGAATTATTGTTACAGTTTACCACTTTACCTATGAAAATGTCTCCCGCAGTCGGAGAGGAAACGTTAAGAGAAAGTTTTATACATCGACCACGCACTATTAGCCCAGGAATTTTTAAATGTTGTCAGTACCGGCCGTGAAAGCTTAGAGTGTACGGAGGAGCGAGCGGAGACCCTCTGTGTAAAGTCAGGATAGCTGTTGGCAACCTGTGACATCACTACGACGCCTGCGGGATTCATCGTGCCAGTTCCCTCCAGCACTACTTCAGGCATTAGTCGAGTCCATGGCACGTCGTGTTGTGGCACTTCTGCGTGCTCCCGGCGGCCCTACACGATATTAGGCAGGTGTACCAATTTCTTCATATACGACAAAGCTTAGCTTATATTCTGAGCCCAATGCAGCACTGTGCTGTGGATTCCCTGCTTAAATTGACTTCGATAGAATCGCCTCTAGGGTAGTGAGCTGAAATCAGTGAGACAGGCATATGTCCTGAACAAGGCTACTAATGATCAAACGCTGGTGGCTTCTGCGTTAAGCCGATTGTTTGTGGAAATGATCTACGCTGCTGCTGCTACTGCGGCGTCCTGCGCGCATCGATGCGTTTATGCTCGCCGACAAAGGCTGAGTGACAGTATCAGATTTCAGATTACGCCAGACCAGTGAGATCAAGAGAACGCTTCTGGCACCAGATTAAGGTTAAACACAAAACAGAGAACGACGCATGCTTGTGAAACACGTTTAATACGTTCTGTGGTGTGCACTTATCATTTGTGAAATCTCGCCTTTACTGGAAATATTAGGGAGTATTATTGGTCAAATCTGTATCTGCGCTGCCTAGAAAAAGACTATTTTTAACTTTGAAACTTCTATTGATAGCAATGGATTATTTGTAAATTAGCTATAGCTATTTACAGCTCTTACACTTACATAAATTCAGTCTACAGCTCATGGCGGAGAGTTCTTTTATTAAAATTTTTGTTCCGCAACAGTACGCTCGTGATTCGAACTTCAACACTTATCGTACACTCTTAACTTCTTTCTGTGGCCATTATGAGATATACTGTGATAGTAGTGGGATATCTTTTCAATATGTATTTAATGTTGATTCTCTAAATTCTGCCAATATCGTTTGACAGAGTAGCGTGTTTCTTCTTAAGATTCTGGTGGACGTTGCCTCAGCGTGCCAGTAAAATACTTATTGATGTATACGTCACTTGTTGATACACAACCAACACGGATTCAGGAAATATCGTTCTTGTGCAACACGGCTACCTCTTTATTCACTTGTTTTGGTGTGTCGTCAGATGGTTGACTCTTTCCCTTTTTTTGTTCTCGTGGTCAGTCAACCGGTCTCCGGCCATCTTCTTTTCTTCTGTTTCTTTTTGTCTGGTGTTCATCTGTACTCTTCGTGTCTGTAGTGTTCGTTGCCGCATTTGTGTTCTTTTAGGGCCTGGGGGGAGTCTCCTTCCCCTTGGGGTTTTACCCGCTTCGTGAATTTATGTGTCGCCTGTTTTTGGAATGGGGGACTGATGACCTTCGCTGTTTAGTCCCCCTTAAACATCCCAACAACCACCACCATCTTTATTCACATGAAGCAACGAGTGCTGTCGACAAGAGATCTCAGATCGATTCCATATTCCTATGTTTCCAGAAGGCATTTGATACCGTTCCTCACAAGCGAGTATAGATCAAATTTCGTGCATATGGAGTATCGTCTCAATTGTGTGACTGGATTCGTGATTTCCTCTCAGAGAGGTCAGAGTTGGTAGTGATAGACGGTAAATCCCCGAATAGAACAGAAGTAATATCTGGCGTTACGCAGAGTAGTGTCATAGGTCCTCTGCTGTTCCTGATTTACATAAATGATCTAGGTGATAAACTGAGCAGCCCCCTTAGATTGTTTGCAGATTACGCTGTAATTTACCGTCTAGTAAAATCATCAGACGACCAATTTCAATTACAAAATGATCTAGAGAGAATTTCTGTATAGTGCGAAAAGTGGCAACTGGCACTAAACAAAGAAACGTGCGAGGTCATCCACATGGGTACTAAGAGAAATCCGATAGATTTTGGGTATAACATAAATCGCACAAATATAAGGGCTGTCAGTTCGACTAAATACCTAGGAATTACAATCACGAGTAACTTAAATCGGAAAGACCACATAGATAATATTGTGGGGAAGGCGAAACAAAGACTGCACTTTGTTGGCGACAAACCCGCTAAAGAGACAGCCTACATTACACTGCTGGAACATTGCTGCGCATTATGGAATCCTTACCAGGTAGGATTGACGGAGGGCATCGAAAAAGTGCAAAGAAGGGCAGCCCGATTAGTGTTATCGCGCAACAGGGGTGAGAGTGTCACTGATATAATACGTGAGTTGGAGTGGCAGTCACTGAAACAAAGGCGGTTTTCTCTGGAGCGAGATCTATTCACGATATTTCAATCACCATATTTCTCTTCCGAATGCGAAAATATTTTGTTGACACCCACCTACGTAGGGAGAAATGATCATCATATCAGAGCTCGAACGGAAAGATTTAGGTGTTCCTTTTTCCCACGTGCCATTCGAGAGTGGAATGGTAGAGAAGTAGTATGAAAATGGTTCAATTGACCCTCTGCCAGACACTTAAGTGTGAATTGCAGAGTAACCATGTAGATGTACATGTAGATGTAAAATATTAGTGCTGACAAAGCCACACAGTGTAAAATATAACAGCACCCCTCTGAACTTCTTTACTATCCTGCTTAGCTAGAAAACATGGTGAAAATCGTATGTCGTCTAACACGAGGGCGTACGGAAAAGTAATGCCTATGAATTACCACATGTTGTATAATCCTGTCCCTTCTTGTTGTGTTTTCCATGCATTGCTTTCCTCAACGCCTCCCTGGAGGACCTTATCAGTCCACCTAAGTTTCAACATGCTGCCATAACACCACTTCTCAAATGCTTCGAGGCTCTTCTTTTAAGGTTTCACACAGTCCATACAATGCTGTGCTCCAAACGTACATTCTCACAAATTTCTTCCTCAAATTAAGGCCTTTGTTTGATAGTATAAGACTTTTCTTGGCCAGGTATGTCCCTTTAGCCAGTACTAGTCTGCTTTTTATGTTCTCCTTGCTGCAGCCGGCATGGATTATTTTGCTGCCCAGGTAGTAGAATTCCTTAACTTCATCTACTTCGTGATCACCATTCCTGATGTTGACTTTCTCGCTGTTCTCATTTTTAATACTTTTCATTACTTTCGTCTTCCTTCGATTTACTCTCAGTCCATATTCTGTAATCATTTGCCTGTTCGTTCGACTCAGCAGGTCCTGTATTCCTTCCTCACTTTGACTGAGGACGGCAATGTCATCAGCGAATCTTATTATTCATATCCCTCCATCTTGAATTTAAACTCCACTCTTGAACATTCTTTGATGTATGGTCTGAACAGTAGTGGCGAAAGAAAACATCCCCATCCTACTCACTTTTTAATCCGAGTACTTCGTCCTTCGTCTTCCACACTTATTATTTCCTCTTGATATTTTTACATGTTGTATATTACCCGTCTTTCCTGTAGCGTATCCGTATTATTCTGAGAATTTCGAATATGTTGCACCATTTTATATTACCGAACGCTTTTTCCAGATCGACAAATCCCATGAATGTGTCTTGACTTTTACTTTAGTCTTGCTTCCATTATCAACCGCAGCTACAGAATTGCCTCTCTTGTGCCTTTACTTTTCCTAAAGCCAAACTGATCGTCGTCTAACACATCCTCAACTTTCTTTTCCATTCTTCTGTGTATTATTCTGGTTAGCAACTTGGATGCATGAGCTGCTATGGTGATTGTGCGATAACTCTTGCGCTTGTAAGCTCTTGCAATCTTCGGAATATCGCGGATGATATTTTTCCGAAAGTCAGATGGTATGTTATCAGACTCATACATTCTTCCCACCAACGTGACTAGCTATTTTGTTGCCATTTCTCCCTACGATTTTAAAAGTTCTGACGAAATGTTGTCTATCGCTTCTGTCTTATACGATCGCAACTCTTCCAAAGCTATCTTAAATTACGATTTTAATACTGGATGCCCTATCTCTACTATAGTGAACATTGTTTCTCCTTCTATCACGACATCGGACAAGTCTTCGTCCTCACAGGCCTTCAGTGTACTGTTTCCAAATATCCGCTCTCTCCTCTGCACTCAGCAGTGGAATTCTCATTGAACTCTTCATGTTAGAACCCTTACTTTTAATTTCAGCGAAGGTTATTTTGACCTTTCTGTATTCTGAGTCAGTTCTGCCGACAATCATTTCATTCTCGATTTCTTCACATTTTCGCTGCAGCCATTTGGTCTTAGCTTCCCTGCACTCCCTTTCATTTTTAAGTGACTTTTGTTTCTGTATTCCTGAATTGTGTCATGATGATCTGTCCATTGGCAAAAGATTCCGGAATAGTCCCCCATTCGGATCTCCGGGAGGGGACTGCCAAGGGGGAGGTTACCATGAGCAAAAGATTAAATCAACGAAAGGATAACATTTTACGAGTCGGGGCGTGGAATGTCAGAAGCTTGAACGTGGTAGGGAAACTAGAAAATCTGAAAAGGGAAATGCAAAGGCTCAATCTAGATATAGTAGGGGTCAGTGAAGTGAAGTGGAGGGAAGACAAGGATTTCTGGTCAGATGAGTATCGAGTAATATCAACAGCAGCAGAAAATGGTATAACAGGTGTAGGATTCGTTATGAATAGGAGGGTAGGGCAGAGGGTGTGTTACTGTGAACAGTTCAGTGACCGTATTGTTCTAATCAGAACCGACAGCAGACCAACATCGACAACGATTGTACAGGTATACATGCCGACGTCGCAAGCTGAAGATGAACAGATAGAGAAAGTGTATGAGGATATTGAAAGGGTAATGCAGTATGTAAAGGGGGACGAAAATCTAATAGTCATGGGCGACTGGAACGCAGTTGTAGGGGAAGGAGTAGAAGAAAAGGTTACAGGAGAATATGGACTTGGGACAAGGAATGAAAGAGGAGAAAGACTAATTGAGTTCTGTAACAAGTTTCAGCTAGTAATAGCGAATACCCTGTTCAAGAATCACAAGAGGAGGAGGTATACTTGGGAAAGGCCGGGAGATACGGGAAGATTTCAATTAGATTACATCATGGTGAGACAGAGATACCGAAATCAGATACTGGATTGTAAGGCGTACCCAGGAGCAGATATAGACTCAGATCACAATATGGTAGTGATGAAGAGTAGGCTTAAGTTCAAGACATTAGTCAGGAAGAATCAATACGCAAAGAAGTGGGATACGGAAGTACTAAGGAATGACGAGATACGTTTGAAGTTCTCTAACGCTATAGATACAGCAATAAGGAATAGCGCAGTAGGCAGTACAGTTGAAGAGGAATGGACATCTCTAAAAAGGGCCATCACAGAAGTTGGGAAGGACAACATAGGTACAAAGAAGGTAGCTGCGAAGAAACCATGGGTAACAGAAGAAATACTTCAGTTGATTGAAGAAAGGTGGAAGTACAAAATGTTCAGGAAAATTCAGGAATACAGAAGTTCAAGTCGCTGAGGAATGAAATAAATAGGAAGCGCAGGGAAGCTAAGACGAAATGGCTGCAGGAAAAATGTGAAGACATCGAGAAAGATATGATTGTCGGAAGGACAGACTCAGCATACAGGAAAGTCAAAACAACCTTTGGTGACATTAAAAGCAACGGTGGTAACATTAAGAGTGCAACGGGAATTCCACTGTTAAATGCAGAGGAGAGAGCAGATAGGTGGAAAGAATACATTGAAAGCCTCTATGAGGGTGAATATTTGCCTGATGTGATAGAAGAAGAAACAGGAGTCGATTTAGAAGAGATAGGGAATCCAATATGAGAATCGGAATTTAAAAGTGCTTTGGAGGACTTACGGTCAAATAAGGCAGAAGGGATCTATAACATTCCATCAGAATTTCTAAAATCATTGGGGGAAGTGGCAACAAAACGACTATTCACGTTGGTGTGTAGAATATATGAGTCTGGCGATGTACCATTTGACTTTCGGAAAAGCATCATCCACACAATTCCGAAGACGGCAAGAGCTAACAAGTGCGAGAATTATCGCACAATCAGCTTAACAGCTCATGCATCGAAGCTGCTTACAAGAATAATATACAGAAGAATGGAAAAGAAAATTGAGAATGTGCTAAGTGACGATCAGTTTGGCTTTAGGAAAAGTAAAGGGACGAGAGAGGCAATTCTGATGTTACGGCTAATAATGGAAGCAAGGCTAAAGAAAAATCAAGACACTTTCATAGGATTTGTCGACCTGGAAAAAGCGTTCGACAATATAAAATGGTGCAAGTTGTTCGAGATTCTGAAAAAAGTAGGGGTAAGCTATAGGGAGAGACGGGTCATATACAATATGTACAACAATCAAGAGGGAATAATAAGAGTGGACGATCAAGAACGAAGTGCTTGTATTAAGAAGGGTGTAAGACAAGGCTGTAGCCTTCCGCCCCTACTCTTCAATCTGTACATCGAGGAAGCAATGATCGAAATAAAAGAAAGGTTCAGGAGCGGAATTAAAATACAAGGTGAAAGGATATCAATGATACGATTCGCTGATGACATTGCTATCCTGAGTGAAAGTGAAGAAGAATTAAATGATCTGCTGAACGGAATGAACAGTCTAATGAGTACACAGTATGGTTTGAGAGTAAATCGGAGAAAGACGAAGGTAATGAGAAGTAGTAGAAATGAGAACAGCGAGGAACTTAACATCAGGATTGATGGTCACGAAGTCAATGAAGTTAAGGAATTCTGCTACCTAGGCAGTAAAATAACCAATGACGGACGGAGCAAGGAGGACATCAAAAGCAGACTCGCTAAGGCAAAAAAGGCATTTCTGGCCAAGAGAAGTCTACTAATATCAAATACCGGCCTTAATTTGAGGAAGAAATTTCTGAGGATGTACGTCTGGAGTACAGCATTGTATGGTAGTGAAACATAGACTGTGGGAAAACCGGAACAGAAGAGAATCGAAGCATTTGAGATGTGGTGCTATAGACAAATGTTGAAAATTAGGTGGACTGATAAGGTAAGGAATGAGGAGGTTCTACGCAGAATTGGAGAGGAAAGGAACATGTGGAAAACACTGATAAGGAGAAGGGACAGGATGATAGGACATCTGCTAAGACATGAGGGAATGACTTCCATGGTACTAGAGGGAGCTGTAGAGGGCAAAAACTGTAGAGGAAGACAGAGATTGGAATACGTCAAGCAAATAATTGAGGACGTAGGTTGCAAGTGCTACTCTGAGATGAGGAGGTTGTAACGTTGTTACTTTAATTTGTGGTGTAAGCGGAACTGATAGACAAGACCATAAAAGTGGGTTAAAAGCTGTGACCTGCCTGGGGAAGTTAACCTTGCATTACTGCGCAACTGTTTCACCAGGTATCCAGTCTAGCTTATCAAATTCCCAACCAGACTAACATTAATTATAATATTTTAATAGTCATACGACAACCGGTGATATATATATATATATATATATATATAAAGAGAATTTAAGTAAAAAGGAATAAATCAGTTTATATTTGGAAATTTATTTTAACATTGATCATTGAAATTTCAGCATATTAAATTTGATTCATAACTAAGCTGGTGCCTTATTTAGGACTGTGAAAATGTGAGTTTGTAATCTTACGGAACACATCAAATATGGAGCCAAGATTGGGGGACTGCATACAACATTGCATTCATAAAAGAACACACAAAGAACGTTGAAATATATGCAAGAGGAAATTAACCACAACCAACCGATACAATTTTCACCCCAAGAAGTTACGTTCGTAGCACAATCCTGTCCGTCTTGTAATTACCACACACTGGTATACTACTTTCATACTAACTCTGTGTGAAATCTTCCCGAAAAGAATAGCTGAGGGCTACTTTGATGAATACTCCACATGCTTCACGTGGTCAACTTGGTTTACACAAAGAGTGTAACTCTACAATAATTTTGATAATTAAAATAAATTAGATCGAAAAGCAATTTACAAAAGAAAAACCTCGAACTGGTTACTATCGTCTTACTATTAACCTGATGGGTCAAACAATTGTATAAGCACGTGGTACTGGTCTCACAAAGTACTCCCCACGTGGGTTGAACATAAAGAAAAGTTGCTATATTGAAAAATATTGTCAAGACGAGACGTTATAATTACACGAGCATTCGCATTTAAGATTGATGATCTTAGTTAGAGTTACTGATTAACACGTGGTTCCACTTTACTCACAAAGTAGTGACAAAGCAACTACCGGAAGATATTCTGAACTACTTCACACGCGAATTACACTGCGTTGCAATTTAAGATAACATTAGATATTTTAGAGCTAAACCTGAAATAAAGGTGATTAAATTTTCAGTTAGGCTGAACTTAAGAAATCCATTGTCCTACGGACTTAGCAGACACGCGCTTAGCCGGAGATCTTACAACTTCAGACGCTCGCTGCGGACAGACTGACCTGCGCTCCTACCGAGCGTGCTTCCTGAGGGTGGCTCACAAATACCAACGGAAGTGGCCAGAGGGGCAGCTTCCTATACCAACATGTCAAGGGACGGCCAGGACCATGCTAAGAATGGAAACCTCTCTGCTTTTAGAAAGCGTAGCTACCTGTTCCGACGTTGGTCCTAATGTTCTCTAGCAGACAGGCTTGTCTGCTACCCTCAAGCATGCAACTAGAAACACATTTGCTCATTCATCCTCTCACACAGAAGGGAAGGGGGATGACAGTATCTTATCATATACAGTATATAAAAGAAAGCGGATGTAGGTTCCATATGAGACTGTGTGACATGAATTACATATAAACTATGTTTTAAAGTGTAGTAGTGTGACAGATCGTTCTTGTTTATGTGTAAAAGTAACACGTTTCACTGCTCAGTCTCCTCCCAGATAGTCAGAAACACCACAGTAAATTTAGAAGCGGAATTTATGCCGTAAATGACAACATATTTAAGAAATTAACATGAAAGGAATCCAACAGAGACCTTTCAAGGTTAGCACAGGAAAGGAATTCGTGACGGGCCGCATCAAACCAGTCAGTAGACCGATGACAAAAAAAAAAAAAAATTCCTGAATTTCTCCTAATATTTTTGTATGTGCTTATTTAATGCATCAGCTGAAGTATATCTTCTATTTTCCGTTGTTTCTTTTCAGTTATCTTCTTTGTACCTATGTTTATCTCTCCAACTTCTGTGATTGCGCCTTTAGACGTATCCATTCCTCTTCAACTGAAAAGTCTACTGAGCTAATCCCTATTGCAGTGTATATATAGCCACAGAGAACTTAAAGCTTATCCCCCTTCTTTGCTCATTCACTTTTCCGGACCAGTCTCTTAAGCTTCAGCCTGTTGTTCATCACTACCGAATCTGCTCGTGGGTATCCCTTACAATCCAATATCCGATCTCGGAACGTCTGCCCAACCAAGATGTAATCTATGAAAAGGTTTTCAAATACCTCTACCAGTTACAAAATTTATCAACAGCTAATTTATTTATTTAACAGCATGTTACGAGGTGATACCTTATCATCAGGCTAAACTCGCATTACAGACACATTTAACACATATATCACGGCTCCGTTATACGACTGCTGTGATCATCTTTTTTCTTGGTGGCAGTCATGTAAAGAAGCTTTAATATCTATATAAACATGTTTTCAATGTTTGTGTAACGACAGTGTAGCTTGATGACGAAGTATTACCTCGAAACATGTCGCTAAATAAATAATTTAGCTGTCAATAAATTTTTGTGACTAGTAGCGGTATTTGGAAATCTTTTCACATTTTTGAAACAGTCACGGACGATTAATAGTCAATATGGCTTCTAACTGTGATATGGCTTCAAATTATTATATTCCTGTACCTCCCGACATTTATGTGTGTGTGCGCGCGCGCTTGTGTGTGTGTGTGTGTGTGTGTGTGTGTGTTTGTGTGTGTGTGTGTGAGAGAGAGAGAGAGAGAGAGAGAGAGCAGACATTCCAAATGTGAAATGCTGGTACATTAATAACTGGTGTGACTGCCATAATCTCCAATGCAAGCATGCAAACGTAAAGGTGCCAGACGTCAGTTTGTGGGATGGCGATCCATACCAGTTGCACTTGGTCGGTCAATACAGGTAGGCTAAATTTTTTGTCGAATGAAGTCCCTTATGTGGTCGATTGGAGACACATCTGGTGATCGAGTAGGCCAAGGCAACAAAAAAATGTTCAAATGTGTGTAAAATCTTATGGGACTTAACTGCTAAGGTCATCAGTCCCTAAGCTTACACACTACTTAATCTAAATTATCCTAAAGACAAACACACAAACCCATGCCCGAGGGAGGACTCGAACCTCCTCAAAGGCAACATGTCGACGCTCTGTAGAGCATGTTTGGTTACAACAGTGGTAGGTGGGTGGGCATTATCCTGTTGGAAAACATCCCCTAGGATGCTGTTCGTGAGTGACAGCACATAAGGTTGAATCACCAGACTGACGTACAAATTTGCAGTCGGGATAAATAGGATAGCCACGAGAGGGCTTCTGCTGTCTCTAGCATGCAGACAGGTTGATTGCGGGCCCTTTACTGGCCTCCTTTTAACCAATAAACCGCGGCACGGTGGCAGATCCGGCTTTCATGAGAAGACACAAAAGACGTCCCTCCTGTTGCCACTGAAGTTGCAATTGCCACTTGTCTGGGGTAATTGGAAGGTACGTTACAGGTCGCCTGGCTCGGAGCTGTCCTTGAAGTAACCGATTTGTAACAGTCCGTTTTGTCCCTGAGATGCCAAATGCTGCTCAGATTGCTGATGCAGATCCAATATTTTACACCAGAGCCATGCGCCGAAAACAATGGTCTTCCCTCTCAGCGGTGCCACATGACCGTTCGAAGCCCAGGCTTCTTGTTACCAAACATTCTCGTGACCACCGCCGCCAGTACTCATGTAGAGTGAATATGTTCCTGTCAAGCCTTTCTGCAATATCGCAGAAGGAACAACCAGCTTTGCGTAGCCCTATTACACGATCTCGTTCAAACTCAGTGACTTGATAATAATGGAATCTTTGGCGCCTTAAAGGCGTTCTTGACTAACATCAACAGACCACGTCTAATCGCAAAGTTAACTAACGCTCAGGACGGTTACAGCGTATAAATACAGCAAACCTGGCCGCGCGGGATTAGCCGAGCGGTCTTAGGCGCTGCAGGCATGGACTGTGCGGCTGGTCCCGGCGGAGGTTCGAGTCCTCCCTCGGGCATGAGTGTGTGTTTCTCCTTAAGATAATTTAGGTTAAGTAGTGTGTAAGCTTAAGAACTGATGACCTTAGCAGTTAAGTCCCATAAGATTTCACACGCATTTGAACAGCAAACCTGATTTGCATCTTTGTAGTGGCGCTAGCCGCACCACTCTTACGCGACTGCCGTGAAATTGCAACTGCTCTCATCTTTCAGATGTAGAAACACGCCGACCAACTTTAGTTTATGTCGCACAATTTCTTCTTGATGTTGTAATTTTTTTTCCGTCGATGTAGACTTGCAGAAAATAGATGTAGAATGATATACCGTTTGTTTTATGTAAAAAGATTTAAGAGTTTTCTCAGAAAAAAAGAATACAGAGGAATTACTTTTCAGCACTGGAGCCTAGATCGCGAAAGTACTTTTGCAATGCACTACACTTTCCCACAATTCTGCCATTAACTGCAATTAGACCATTTAGATTCCCAATAAATTAGTTTTTATGCTTGGCGTGTGTAATATATTTGAATATGCCGCTCTTACTCTCTCTCTCTCTCTCTCTCTCTCTCTCTCTCTCTCTCTCTCTTTGTCTCTCCCTCTCTCTGTCAGACACACACACACACACACACACACACACACACACACACCACACACATACATACACATTTACTTATATTTTGCGAGAAAGTTTGCTGAGCTGCGTCACAGCAAACATTTTTTCTGAAGACTAAAATAATGAGATTTTAAAGATTTTATTGGCTGTAATCCAGCAACTGTACGCTATTTAATTACATAACGTATATACAGCCTCTTCGGTTGCTCAAAAGTTTTATCAATTGACCACGGTTTCGGTTGCACGAAGGCAATCTTCATCAGAATAAAAAGTTACATGGAATACATTTAATCACACCATGGTTTAAAACGTCTGAGCAAAGATACTTAAACCATTGTGTGATTACATGTATTCAATGTAACTCTTTATTCTGATGAGGATTGCCTTAGGGCAACTGAAACCGTGGTTAACTGACAAACATTTTATGCAACCAAAGTGGCTGTATATACGTTCTGTGACTAAAACAATATTTTCTGTTATTATTTTCTGTTATTATTATTATTATTATTATTATCATACTGATGTTACAGTTCTAGAAACTGCCTATTGGACAACTGCGTTCCATAAATTCACAGTATCGGAACAAATATCAGAGTACCTATAACGAAAATATCGATGGTGTTGGGAAATATAATGGCTTTGGTCTTAGTTTAATGAGAATTACACTCTTCACAGTATCTGGATGGAATATAAGAAACACCTGGATCACCTGAGAAACTATTAGGCGCAGTCTATAATAAACTCGTGTTTCGAGGAACGTACATTACGGGTACTAGTAGTAAGTATGCACTGATTATCTAGAAAAATCAGTTCGATTTTATTCTGAAGTCCGTTAATATAATTCTTTATACCATTTTGTACAGGCACTGTGAAGCACATGACCTCAGCGGTATGCTGCACGCATCTTATTGTTGTAACCTTCTGAAGAAGGGCACTAGGTGCCGGAAACCGATTGAGAAATTACACTACTGGCCATTAAATTTGCTACACCACGAATATGACGTGCAACAGACACGAAATTTAACCCACAAGAAGAAGATGCTGCGATATGCAAATAATTAGCTTTTCAGAGCATTCACACAAGGTTGGCACCGGTGGCGACACCTACAACCTGCTGACGGGAGGAAAATTTCCAACCGATTTCTCATACACAAACAGCAGTTGATCGCTGTTGCCTGTGAAACGTTGTTGTGATGCCTCGTTTAAGGAGGAGAAATGTGTACCATCACGTTTCCGTCTTTTATAAAGCTCGGATTGTAGCCGATCGCGATTTCGGTTTATCGCATCGCGACATTGCTGCTCGTGTTGGTCGAGATCCAGTGACTGTTAGCAAAATATGGAATCGGTGGGTTCAGGAGGGTAATACGGAACGCCATGCTGGATCCCGACGCCCTCGTATCTCTAACAGTCGAGATGACAGGCATCTTATCTGCATGGCTGTAACGGATCGTGCAGCAACGTCTCGATCCCTGAGTCAACAGATGGGGACGTTTGCAATAAGACAACCATCTGCACGAACAGTTCGACTACATTTGCAGCAGCATGGACTATCAGCTCGGAGACCATGGCTGCGGTTACCCTTGACACTGCATCACAGACAGGAGCGCCTGCGATGGTGTACTCAACGATGGACCTGGGTTGACGAATGGCAAAACGTAATTTTTTCGAATGAATCCAGGTGTAGTTTACAGCAAAATGATGGCCGCATCCGTGTTTGGCGACATCATGGTGAACGTACATTAGAAGCGTGCATTCGTCATTGCCATACTGTCGTATCACCCGTCATGATGGTATGGGGTGCCATTGGTTACACGACTCGGTCACCTCCTGTTCGCAGTGACGGCCCTTTGAACAGTGGACGTTACATTTCAGGTGTGTTACGACCCGTGGCTCTGCTACCCTTCATCCGACCCCTGTGAAACCCTACATTTCAGCGGGATAATGCACGACCGCATGTTGCACGTCCTGTAAAGGCCTTTCTGAATACAGAAAATGTTCGACTGCTGCCCTGGCCAGCACATTCTGCAGATCTCTCACCAATTGAAAACGTCTGGTGAATGGTGGCCGAGCAACTGGCTCGTCACAATACGCCGGTCACTACTCCTGATGAACTGTCGTATCGTGTTGAAGCTGCATGGGCAGCTGTACCTGTACACCCCATCCAAGCTCTGTTTCACTCAATGGCCAGGCGCATCAAGGCCGCTATTACGGCCAGAGGTGGATGTTCTGGGTACTGATTTATCAGGATCTATGCACCCAAATTGCGTGAAAATGTAATCACATGTCAGTTCTAGTATAATATATTTGTCCAATGAATACACGTTTATCATCTGCATTTGTTGTTGGTGTAGCAATTTTAATGGCCAGTAATGTAAATTTCTTTTGTGCAACCAGTTTCTGATTATTTCGATATAATGATGTGATGATTTAAGGTAAGCTCGAAATATCTGATGTGCTTAAAGTTGCTTACACCGGCATCTAGTTTGACTCTACTGGTATGCCCTGAACTGTGCTTACCCGGTTGCTGGGGGTGAGAGAGGGGATCGGGGACCACTGTGGCCGGAGCGGTGCATGAAGCGCTGCTGCGGTTTGGCGGCAACGCGTAAATCAAGCGGCTGGCCGCGCGCCGCCAGTGAGGGATTTATGTGGGGTCGCGCCGAGCCCTGTGGGCCACACCAGAGCGGACCCGGACCCAGTCCAGACCCAGACCCGGGGGCGGCGGCGGCGGCGGCCGGTCCCGGTGGTCCCCAGCTGGCCCTGGCGTGGCGTGGCGTGCCGGAGCGCCGCCGCCGATCTGATTAGCGGCCGGAATTAGCGGCACAAAAGCTGCGGATGCCGCGCCGGCGCGAACAAAAAGGGAGAGAAAAAACAAACCCGGCGCGGGGGAGAAGCGCTGCCGGATGGGGGAAGACAGAGCGCAGCCGCGGCGCGGGATGAAAAGCCGTGCTTGTATGTGTGTGTGTGTGTGTGTGTGTGTGTGTGTGTGTGTGTGGTGAGAGGACGTGCCTAATTAGGACTGCCGCGTCACCGCTACGACCGCCCGCACGCCGCGGCGCAACGCAACGCAACGTCACCGATTGATTTATTTGATCGCCAGACTGTCCGGATCTACGTGCATTTCCATTTTTCTTTCCACATGTTTTTTTTTTCTTTTGTACCCCTATTTTGTTTTCGCACGACAGAGCGGCCGTTTCTGCCCACGCCGATAACTCGGTGCGGCATGTTGGCGTCGTTTCGCACCCCGTGTTTGCGTTCGTATGAAACCGGTTGCGGATCCTCCAGTGCTTGTCACACTACGGTACCGATGACGGTTACCGTGGCCATGTATTGGAATGTGGCAGTCGCTCCCAGGTTGAATAGTGCGCCCGGTTCTGTCACTTGTTCCGGCTCAAGGTAGGAATTACGGGTGCTAGTTGTCTCAGTGGTTGTTATGATTACGAAGATGGTCGACGCGTTTCCACATATCTATTAGCACAAATGGAAACACAAAACTGTTGCTTATTGTCCAACTAGAATATTTTCTTCTGTTATATGGCTGATTTTTAGCGTTACTTACCTCAACGGGTACCAATGGAACGCTAACTGCTTCACTTTGTAGCCTGTCTGTCTATCCGTCCCTTGGACTGTTGAGACCTTCTCAGGAGTGGCTACAGACGAAATTTATGTGAAATATTGAGTCTATGGTCCCGTGACGGTCCAACGAAATTAAGCTTAAAAAGATACGTCCATTTTCTGAACCACGCAAACTGTCATAAAAAGCTTCAGCGTACTTACCATTGACCTAGAATCATGAAGTTTGACAAATTCATAGTTTAATTAAATGAAAAAATTCGAAGACTGTTAATATGTAATTATATACAACTAAAAAGATTATTTTGGCTATTTACATTGCCTTCGTAATCCATCGAATAATCAAGGAGTACTGCAGAGATTTTGGTGTGGTTTTAAGTAATAGGTAGAACAATTCATGAGGAGCCAAGTACCGTCCTGCTGTGCAAACGATGCCTTTTCCGTCTAGTTGTGCTAGGAGTAAGGCTGCCCGGCAGCAACGCCACGCGAGCAAACTAATACTGGGCTGCCAAAGTAATAATGGACTGCTTGTTCATTGAAACTTCCTGGCAGATTAAAACTGTGTGCCGGACCGAGACTCGAACTCGGGACCTTTGCCTTTCTCGGGCAAGTGCTCTACCAACTGAGCTACCCAAACACGACTCACGACCCGCCCTCACAGCTTTACTTCTGCCAGTACCTCGTCTCCCACCTTCCAAACTTCACAGAAGCTCTTCTGCGAACCTTGCACAACTAGCACTCCTGGAAGAAATTTTGGAAGGTAAGAGACGAAGTACTGGCAGAATTGAAGTTGTGAGGGCGGGTCGTGAGTCGTGTTTGGGTTGCTCAGTGGTATAACACTTGCCCGGGAAAGGCAAAGGTCCTGAGTTCGAGTCTCGGTCCGTCACACAGTTTTAATCTGTCAGGAAGTTTCATATAAGCGCACACTCCGCTGCAGAGTGAAAATCTCATTCTAGAAACATGCCTGCCCATTGTTTGACTTGAGGAATCCCATAAAACACTGTTGAAGCATTCCACAGAACAAATCGATATTTTCATAACAACAGTAGCCCTACAGCCGACTGTTTTCCTCCCTAGAGCCTTCTGTCAAATGTTAACAGTAATCGCAACAGGGACGTGAACAGACGAAGTCAACGTATCTGAAATAGCGAACTAGCACAGGATATTAAAGTAATTCCAGAATTAATGCAATAAATGAAAAATTAAAACAGCGAATGCGAAATCAGACAAAAGCCTTGGAATTCCCCGCATCAATATCTTGCCTGAACGGATATCGCCAACAGGCAAATATCATCTAGATTCTCGATTCCCGAATGGACGAACTATCTTCATACATAATTCAGTTTGTACGGAACCCTCGCAGCGCCAGTCCGACAAGCACTTGTCCAGATTTTCTTTTGCGTCATCAGTCACCTGACTGGTTTGCTGCGGCACACCTCTAAATCCTCTCATGTGCCAGCCTCTTCATCTCAGAGTACCATTTTCACCCAACTTCTTAAATTATTTGTTGAATGTGTTCCAGTCTGTCATCCTCGATAATTTTTACCCACTACAGCCACCTCAAGAACCATGGAAGATATTCCCATGTGTCGCAACAGGTCTTCTAACATTGTCCTTCCTTCCTGTCAACGTTTTTCATACGTTTCTCTCCTCACTGGTTACCAGCAAAACATCTTCATGTCTTATATTGTAATTTCACCTAATTTGCGACGTTCTGTAGCATCACTTCTTCAATTCTCTTCTTTTCATGTTTTCCCACAGCCCATAATTCACGTCCTTATTGTACTGTGCTCCAAACGTACATTCTCAGAAATTTCTTCCTCAAATTCAGGCCGATGTTTGATACTAGTAATCTTCTTTTTGGCAGGAATGTCTTATCTTCCTTTTGCTAGTCTACTCGTTCTCTGATTCTTGCTAAGCCTGTTGTACACAATTTTGCGTCCAAGGTAGCAGAATTCCAGCACTTCGAGTAACTCAGGGACCACAACCTTGATGTTAAGTTTATCGCTGACCCCATTTCTGCTACTCCTCATTACTTCCGTCTTCCTTTTCTTTATTCTCAATCCGAGTCTTCATGAGACTGTTCATCCCACTGAACAGGTCCTGCAATTGATCCTCACGTTCATTGCGAGAGCGATGTCATCAGTGAATCTTATCATACACATCCTTTCATCTTGAGTCTTAATCCTACTCTTGAAGCCTTCATTTCCGTCGTAGGTTCCTCGATTTATAGATGTAACAATAGTTACACAAGATAGCTTTCCTCTTGTGATGTTACACATATGTAGGCGAGCGATTGGGCCGCCTATAATTGGCACAAGGGGGTGGGAAGTGATTTGTGCAGTTAAACGCCAGCCAGAATGATCCAGCAGACGATCCAGCAAAGCGACCGTAAGGCCTGTCCCCAGTTGCAGAGACGTGGAGTGAGCAACAGGAGGCAGGTGCAGGCCATTGTGGCCGAGCGGTTCTAGGCGCTTCGGCCCGGAACCGCGCTGATGCTACGGTCTCCGGTTCGAATCCTGCCTCGGGCATGGATGCGTGTAATGTCCTTAGGTTAGTTAGGTTTAAGTAGTTCTAAATCTAGGGGACTGGTGACCTCAGTTGTTAAGTCCCATAGTGCTCAGAGCCATTTGAACCATCTGAGGTCATCACTTCCCTAGAACTTAGAATTACTTAAACATAACTAACCTAAGGACATCACACACATCCATGCCCGAGGCGGGATTCGTACCTGCGACCGTAGTAGCCGCGCGGTTCCGGAGTGAAGCGCCTAGAACCGCTCGGCCACCGCGGCCGGCCGTATTGCTGTGCAGGATCAATTCATTTTATGGCCAGTGAACTCTTGGACCATGTTCTGGAAGAAAAAGCTTTGAAGCCGACTGGCGTCTGAAGTCGAATGGGATGTCCATTTGTCGGCAGAGAGTCCGTCGGTAAGTGTCAGTGCATCATTTACACTTATCTGAGGGTAGGCTAACCTCGGTAGTGCCTCAGGACTGCCCGTACCACCACCACTGTATATAGGTAGGTGGACTGGTCTAGGTGATGGACGTCATGTCTGCCTCACCACTCTCTGGAGATAACGCGAGTACAACTATCTGGTTTATCTGTCCCTGAATTTCTGACTTAATCGCAATATCTATTAGGTTTCTTTAATCATGCATCAACGTGCTGCACAAATAAGGATATGTTGGTGCTATATTGTCCATGTAGTTTACTTTTCATAGGGTTCCTCCCACAGTATTGGTGTCACTTTTTTCTAATGTAATTCTAGGTTCAGTAAATCTTGCTTCCCTGTTAACATTTTACTAACCTTTGTTTAGTTTAGGAATAAATGAATTTCTATTAAAGTCAGACAAATTTTGATTAATGTTTGAAGTGATTTAGTGTAAATAAGATTCTATTAAAAACAGACTTCACTGTTACTACAAAACCTATAAGTTGTCCCATAGCTTTCCTGCTTAATTAGTATTAAAATAACCTAGCATTTGCAGTGTTACGTGGCTTTATGCTTAATTTCAGTGTTACTATTTTATCAGTTGATTTGTTTTCACCACGTAACGCCCGCTGCTTACGTCCTCCTTCGTTGCTGAGCGATGTATCACTTTTCGTTCTGACGCCGCAACTCTTCCTTTCCTATATCTTTACTACTTTTTATCTATATAAATGATGAACTATTGGTTTTTGCCGTTAACAACTTTTTAATAGCTGTGGAAGTATTACAGGCATCGGCTCCCACCTAATGTCTCACCCGCCTATACGTTTTACATGAACCTTTCAAGACTCGATCGATCTGTTTACAAAGAGAAAGCAGAATATCTCTTCCTTTGACGTTGTCCAACAACGACCTAGGAAGCTCGACGCCCTCGCGGCCCAGGCTCTTCCATGGCTCGAGGTAGTTTGCAGCATTCGTTTTAATCCTTGCCCACTTGCCGCTACGTCGAACTTTCGTGGATCGTTGGGCAACGTCTTCCACGTTATCTGCAACATAAATAAACTTTCTTCCCATAGTATTTCAGAAAACCCAAAAACAAACTTAAGGAACATAATAATGATAATAACTGTTGTTACAATTATTCGTATGAGTCTTGGTCGATTTAATGAGGGGTGGGACAGGCCTAAGCCTTGTGACACCACACATTCTATCTATCTGCTTTTCTGAGTCATTGTTATCCTCTGTCTACAGTGTCCAGATTAGACGATACGACATTAATGTTCCACATGCTGCAATAGAAGCAATGAGAACAAACAGATATGCATTTAATTTAAGACGACCCCTTTTCAGAGGCACCCTGGTGGCACTGTGGTTAAGGCGGTGCACTTTATTATGTGCCAACTGTGCACAGAATATAGTCACTTGTAAACAACTTTCCTCACGGAAATCTGTCGGTTCTGTACTACTAGTTGTTCGTTGTTAATGGCATACGGAGCTCGCGGCAATGTGTGCTGTGAGGTGGGACAGGCATAATGGGAATGGGTTGATTTGGGGGAGGAGACCAAACTGCGAGTGTGTTAATGTACGATATGGGTGTGATTAAGTGTATTAAGCAGAAATTCACTGTTTATAGCTGTTGGCGTAAAACAGTTGATTACTCCAATGACGTTAATAGTTTATTGTGTTACTGGAAATGAATGGAAATGAGCGTTTGGCGTCATTGGCCAGGAGGCCCCTTGCGGGGCAGGTCCGGCCGCCTTGGTGCAGGTCTTATTACATTCGACGCCACATTGGGCAACCTCCGCGCCGGATGGGGATGAAATGATGATGAAGACAACACATCACACAGTTCCTGAGCGAATCGAACCCCTGGCCAGGAGGACGGCAAACCGTTATGCTGACCTCTCAGCTATCGGGGCGGACATTGTGTTATTGATTTCAAGTGACTGAACCTGTGGCTTACTCTTGCCACATTAAGATTTTGTTGTTATTGCTTTTATGTGAAAGAGCTGTTAAGTATTATTGTATAAGAAGGTATTCAGACATCCGCGTGGTTGGGTGATAGGGCTGTGAGTAGCTGATAGTGTGTTGGTAGCCGGTGTTTTAATTTTCTCACGACGGTAATAACAGTACAATAAGTCGTATCTACTGATCCAAGATATGGGCATGTATTCTTTGGAGTCGGAAGTTTCACCGTTATTATTTCTGGTTACTGCCGAAAGTGAGACATTACAAACTGTTATGTTGTTGCCCAGTTGTCCGCATAGTGCGCTACTAAAATGATTCTGTTATTTTTATAACGAGAATTGTGCTGTCGGTTGACTTAGCCCTACTTATAGTTCTTCCGTGATACAGGAATGTATAGTTAGTTTTATTGTAAGTGGTCTACTATTTCATTAATTATGTTTGGATGCTTAATAAGACAGTTTTAAACTGAGCCCCTTTTCACCACGTGCCACGGCCTCAATTCCACCCAAACAACACTCTTCACTATACAGTGACAAGCAATCAGCCTTCCCTTCAACATTTAACACTCCTGCCGTCGTCTCCAGTAGATCCAGACACCATGAATTCAGAAACTGGAGAAATATGAGCCTCGATAACTGCTGCTTTCTGTGACATTTTAACGACTCGTGTACGGTCGTCGTGGCTTCCAGTTTACCGTCACTAACAGAAGCGAGGCTCATCGCTGAACATCACACAATGCAATGCGTTGCCCCAGTTGGTTGTACACCATGCTAGTTCGTGATAGCAGTGGTGTGGGTAACCGATAAAAGGCCCATGGTAACGGCCGGCCACTGTGGCCGAGCGGTTCTAGGTGCTTCACTTCGGAACCGGGCTGCTGCTACGGTCGCAGGTTCGAATCCTGCCTAGGGTATGGATGTGTGTGACGTCCTTAGATTAGTTAGGTTTAAGAAGTTCTAAGTCTAGGGGGCACATGACCTCAGATGTAAAGTCCCATAGTGTTTAGAGCCATTTGAACCATTTGAACCCATGGTAACGCAAGATTCCAGTCTAGCTCTCAATAATCTGTTTCCGAAGTTACTGCCTGTAATCTCTGTGCGGATTTCAGTTTTCATCTGTCTATTCCTCAGAGCGAACCGGCCAGTTTTGCTATGTTGTGATACAGTATGGACCCTCGCATAAGCGTACAGTTTCCAAGTAACATATCTAACGCGCATGGAAATACTGGATTATCAGCTTCGATCGCCGGCTGATGTGGCCGAGCTGTTCTAGACGCTTTAGTCTGGAACCGCGAGACCGCTATGGTCGCAGGTTCGAATCCTGCCTCGGGCATGGTTGTGTGTTATGTCTTTACGTTAGTTAGGTTTAAGTAGTTACAAGTTCTAGAGGACTGATGACCTCAGATGTTAAGTCCCAAATTGCTCTGAACCATTTGAACCATCAGTTTCGTTCGCCCAGGGTGTTTACGTTCTAACGTGTTCCACTTTCAGCAGTGTGTATCCAATTCAGGTTTCGTAACGTGTATCTGCACTCAGCCCACAGAAAGAGCCCTTATCATTTTTTTTTATGCAACGCCCATTGTTAAAGAACTGACAGAGAAGAAGTAGATAAAAGAATACATTACTTAGACCTAACGATATATTACGTTATTACGCACTGAGGAGCCATAGAAATTACTACACCTGCCTAATATCGTGTAGCACCCCCACGACCTCGCAAAAGTGCCGCAACACCACATGGCATGGACTCAACTAATGTCTGAAGCAGTGCTGGAGTGAGTTGACACCATGGATCCTGCAGGGCTGTCCATCAATCCGCAGAGCACGGGGAAGTGGAGACCTCTCTTTAGAACAGCACGTTGCAAGGCATCCCAGATGTGCTTACGTCCGTGTCACCTGTCAGAGTCGTATCTAGACATATCAGGGGTCCCATATCACGCCAACTTCACACGCCCCACCCCATTACATAATCTCCACCCTCTACTGACAATCAGGGTCCATTGATTCATGAGGTTATCTCCATACCCGTACACGTTCATCCATATTTCCAGTCATCAACAGTTCAATGACGGTGTTGACGGGCCCAGGCGAGGCGTGAAGCCTTGTGTCGTGCAGTCATCAAGGGTACACGAATGGGCCTTCGGCTTCGAAACCCTATATCGGTTATGTTTCGTTGAATAGTTCGCACGCTGACACTTCTTGATGGCCAGCACTGAAATCTGCAGCAATTTGCGGAAGGGTTTCACTTCTGTCGCGCTGAACAATTCTCTTCAGTCGTCGATGTTCCCTTTCTTGCGCGATCTTTTTCTGGCCACAGGGATGTCGGAGATTTGATGTTTTACCGGATTACTGATGTTTACGGTATACTCGTGAAATAGTCGTACGGGAAAATCCCCATTTCATCCCTGCCTTGGAGATGCTGTGCCCCATCGCTCGTGCGCCGGCTATAACACCACATTCAAACTCACTTAAATCGTGATAATCTGCCATTGTTGCAGCAGTAACCGATATAACAACTGCGCCAGACACGCGTTGTCTTACATAGGTGTTGCCGACCGCAGCGCCATATTCTGCCTGTTTACATATATCTGCATTTGAATGCGCATGTCTATACCAGTTCCTTTTGCGCCTAAGTGTATTAGCGACGCACCACTGCAGTACTTAAACTAGTTCTCCGACTCTTCAGTAATGGATACAATACTGAGGGAGACAAATCTCTTATTCAGTGCAGTAGACAACATACTCTGCTAATGCAAAGAGAGATGAAATGGTGCAGCAATATTTCTCTCTTACGATGAGAAAGATGGCTGGAATAGTACTTTGTGTTCTTGTGGCTGCGTGGGTAGAAATTGCATCTCAAATTGGCAATGCTGCTTATAAGGAACATTCTGTATTTTCGATAAATAAATACGAAAATTTTATTTTGTAAAACAGTACTGTTCGCATGAATATACTCAATGAAAAAGAACTAGCTAAATAATTTTTCCTGGAGATCGGGTTTTCTAAATAAAGGTTTAGCTGAATATTTTTATTTAGCCTATGTCATTGTAATATCTCCCTTTCCTAGTCGACCATCCTTATCCATTAGCCACGACCACAAATTAATCTTGCGCTGCTGTCTCTATTCCAATCAGCAGTTTCGACACATCTAATTCGGGAGTGTTGCAAGACATTATGTTATGGATAAAGAAAGTAAAAGACCCTACTGTTCTGCGAAAATGTTTTGTAAATGTTTTTGTTATGGACGGTATAGTAATGAGATTATCTCATGAGTTAGGTAACAACGAAAGCTGTAAAATATAGACAAAGTTTTCTTGACTTCGTCCTAGTTGCCTCGCTCGTTTCTGATACCGCGCCGCTGTACCATTGTCTGACTACACAGGCCAGGCAGGAACGCTGGTGGGTGGCTACTAAGCTGCATGCTCTCCTATGTGTTTTGCTGTCCCTGTGCACTAAGGTGAGAATGGCGTAAAATAACTCCTAATATCGTGTTGGACCTCGTTTTGCCCGGCGTAGTGCAACATGAACTCCACAAACCGTTGGAAGTGCCCTGCAGAAACATTGAGCCATGTTGTTTACATAGTCGTCCATAATTGCCAAAGTGTTGCCGGTGCTGAATATTGGGCACGAACTGATTTCTCGATTTTGTCCCATGTTGGGCTATCTGAGTGACCAAACGACTCGCTCAAACTCTCCAGAATGTTCTTCAAACCAAGTGGGAACAACTGTGGCCTAGTGATTTGGCGCATTCTCATCCATAAAATTCAATCGTCGTTTGGGAAACTGAAGTCTCCATGTTGCCGAACATAATCATTTCCAATCAGTTATCGGTCCAGCTGAACAAGAGGACCCTGTCCAGTCCATGTAAACACAGCCCACACCGTTATGGAACCATCGCCAGCTTGCACACTGCCTTGTTGACAACTTGGATCCATGGCTTCGTGGGGTCTGCGCCAGACTCGAACCTTATCATTAGCTCTTACCAATTGGAACTGTGACTCGTCTGAGCAGACCACGATTTTCCAGTCATCTAGGGTCCAACCGATACGGTTAAGAAGACAGAACAGGCGCTGTAGACGACGTAGTGCTTTTGGCAAAGGTACTCTCGTCGGTTGTCTGCTGCCATAGCCCATTAAAGCCAAATTTCGCCGCACTAGTCCTAACGGATACGTTCGTCGTATGTCCCACATTGATTTCTGCGGTTATTTGACGCAATGTTGCTTGTGTGTCATCACTGACAAACCTACGCAAACGCCGCTGCTATCGGTCGTTAAGTAAAGGTCGTCAGCATCTCCGTTCTCCGTGGTGAGAGGCAACGCCTGAAATGTGGTACTCTCGACACGCTCTTGACACTGTGGATCGCCGAATATTGAACTCCCTAACGATTTCCGAAATGGAATGTTCCATCCATCTAGCCTCAACTACCATTCAGCGTTCAAAGTGCGTTAATTTCCTTACACCTCTTCACATGAATCACCTGAGTAAAAATGATAGCTCAGCCAAAGCACTGCCCTTTCATATCTTGTGCACTCGATTCATCTGCCATATGTATGTGTTGATCCCATGACTATTGCCACCTCAGTATGTATGCATATACCAAATATCGCACTAAACTGATTGGAATCTCTCCATTGAATAGGCACCCAAAATGTCACTTTCAGTTTTTTTGTATCTAGAAAGAATCAGGTGACCGGACCTCGCATGTAACATTGCGTGAGCAGTTCTTTTTACTGCCTCCAAATCTCTTTGCAATAATGTAATTGTTACTATGTGGCGAAACTTAAGAAAAATGGGCCTGTAAACTCTTTCGAGATACTACCTTTATGTTTCGCTATTTGATTGGTCTAGTAGGTTGCACATAGGGCAGCGAGACTACGGACACTGCGATCCCCCACAGCTGGCGATCACAGAAATAGCAGCAACGGCACGCACGGTGTCGTGCGCTGTCCAAGGCAGCCGCCAAGCCGGCCTGATTACAATTAGGAGCAGTGGCGGCGAATTTCTCCAGGGACTGTAGCCGCTGGACAATCTGATTTCGCCGTTTGTTCTGTGGCCGGAGCAAACGAGCCGTGGCAGATTTCCCGGGGCCGGTCTCGGGTGTCGTTTCGTGCAGGCGCGCTCAGTGGCCGGATCTTGGTCGCAGGCCTCACTTTGCAGAGTGCTACCCCTCAGGCAGGAAGGACTCCTCACCTTGCAGTCTGGCGATCTCTCTCCGCACATTAGTCCTTATCTGCACTACAGTTGCTCCGCGAATCGTAGAGAATCCTATAAGATGAAATCACTGTAAAATGTATCGTAACCTCCATATCCACTCTCCCCCACATATCCAAATTCTTAAATTTCAAAGCCAATAGTAAGAGAGTATTTTAGCATAAAATCTGTTTCCAAAACGTCCAGTAATTTCTTGAAAAGTCCAGAGATTTTAGAAATAGCAAACTACTTTTAACGTAGAATATCTTTAATTCCTAGCGGAAGGGCCTGTCCACGTAGTTGTGTTGGTCTTCCGACCTGATCGGTAACATGCCATGCCCACCTCCTGTCAACAATAACAAATCTGTCACGTTTAGTAGATCCACAAATAGAACCAGAATTTCTTAGGAAGAGGAAAAAGCTTCACATCTAAAAAAATAAATAAGATAGAAAATCAGTACAACTGATAGATGGTCGCAAGCCACGTTTTCCAGACCAGTGTTCATAATAATATTGCTTAAGGAAATAATGGTAACCGTCGAGCTTCGGTAGTTCAGTGGGTCAGTCTGTCGCCGGCAGCGCTGCGAAGAAGTAGTGCTCCAGAGCACCGCTTGCGAGGCAAGTATCGCGTGTCGGGTTTAGTTCGGTCGCTGCTAAATGCCGTCTTCCTTATACATCAACATGGCGCACAGCTATCACAAAACGACTTTACATTTCACCGCTTTTATCTGAATGCAGGCTTTCTCAGCGAATTTCATATATGAAGTCTTCACGGGATGTCAGCCGAGTAGCGTCGTCGTCTCGTAGCAACGTTTCGATGGAATGCATCTCCATCATCTTCGCCTATGTCGTCTACAGCGCTTTTTCTGGGTTCTTAACCCTATCGATTGGACCCTAGACGACTGGAAAATCGTGGTCTGCTCATATGAGTCACAATTCCAATTGGTAAGAGCTAATGATAAGGTTCGAGTGTGGCGCAGACCCCACGAAGCCATGGACCCAAGATGCCAACAAGCAGTGTGCAAGCTGGCGATGGCTCCATAACTGTGTGGGCTGTGTTTACATGAAATGGAATGGTCCTCTGGTTCAGCTACACCGATCACTGACAACTGGAAATGATTATGTACGGCAACGTGGAGATTTCAGTTTCCCAAACAACGATTGAATTTTTATGGATGAGAATGCGTCAGTTTTACCACTTTGTAGAGACTTCACCCGCCCCAAAGCGCTTCACATATACGATGTTAAAACACAATCACTGCATCTCACTGGCATTCACATGTCCATAGCACATCAAAATTGTCAACTATGCAGCATGCACAGAATACCCCAGGAGGCCAACCGTGGACTGCGTCTCTGTCATTCCGATGGAAACGTGGGTTCTGTTACCGTCGAATACGCTGTGACGATTTTTATTTTTTTGGTCATCAGTCTACTGACTGGTTTGATGCGGCCCGCCACGAATTCCTTTCCTGTGCTAACCTCTTCATCACAGAGTAGCACTTGCAACCTATGTCCTCAATTATTTGCTTGACGTATTCCAATCTCTGTCTTCCTCTACAGTTTTTGCCCTCTACAGCTCCCTCTAGTACCATGGAAGTCATTCCTCATACCTTGTCCTATCATCCTGTCCCTTCTCCTTATCAGTGTTTTCCACATATTCCTTTCCTCTCCGATTCTGCGTAGAACCTCCTCATTCCTTACCTTATCAGTCCACCTAATTTTCAACATTCGTCTATAGCACCACATCTCAAATGCTTCGATTCTCTTCTGTTCCGGTTTTCCCACAGTCCATGTTTCACTACCATACAATGCTGTACTCCAGACGAACACCCTCAGAAATTTCTTCCTCAAATTAAGGCCGGTATTTGATATTAGTAGACTTCTCTTGGCCAGAAATGCCTTTTTTGCCATAGCGAGTGTGCTTTTGATGTCCTCCTTGCTCCGTCCGTCATTGGTTATTTTACTGCCTAGGTAGCAGAATTCCTTAACACCATTGACTTCGTGACCATCAAACCTGATGTTAAGTTTCTCGCTGTTCTCATTTCTACTACTTCTCATTACCTTCGTCTTTCTCCGATTTACTCTCAAACCATACTGTGTACTCATTAGACTGTTCATTCCGTTCAGCAGATCATTTAATTCTTCTTCACTTTCACTCAGGATAGCAATGTCATCAGCGAATCGTATCAATGATACCCTTTCACCTTGTATTTTAATTCCACTCCTGAACCTTTCTTTTATTTCGATCATTGCTTCCTCGATGTACAGATTGAAGAGTAGGGGCGAAAGGCTACAGCCTTGTCTTACACCCTTCTTAATACGAGCACTTCGTTCTTGATCGTCCACTCTTATTATTCCCTCTTGGTTGTTGCACATATTGTATATGACCCGTCTCTCCCTATAGCTTACCCCTACTTTTTTCAGAATCTCGAACAACTTGCACCATTTTATATTGTCGAACGCTTTTTCCAGGTCGACAGATTCTACGAAAGTGTCCTGATTTTTCTTTAGCCTTGCTTCCATTATTATCCATAACGCCAGAATTGCCACTCTCGTCCCTTTACTTTTCCTAAAGCCAAACTGATCGTCACCTAGCGCATTCTCAATTTTCTTTTCCATTCTTCTGTATATTATTCTTGTAAGCAGCTTCGATGCATGAGCTGTTAAGCTGATTGTGCGATAATTCTCGCACTTGTCAGCTCTTGCCGTCTTCGGAATTGTGTGGATGATGCTTTTCCGAAAGTCAGATGGTATATCGCCAGACTCATATATTCTACACACCAACGTGAATAGTCATTTTGTTGCCACTTCCTCCAATGATTTTAGAAATTCTGATGGAATGTTATCTTTCCCGTCTGCCTTATTTGACCGTAAGTCCTCCAAAGCTCTTTTAAATTCCGATTCTAATACTGCATCCCCTATCTCTTCTAAATCGACTGCTGTTTCTTCTTCTATCACATCAGACAAATCTTCACCCTCATAGAGGCTTTCAATGTATTCTTTCCACCTATCTGCTCTCTCCTCTGCATTTAACAGTGGAATTCCCGTTGCACTCTTAATGTTACCACCGTTGCTTTTTATGTTGTAACCTCCCCTCAAAATTTTTAAAAGAAAAATAACGATACTAATTAGAAATGCTGATGGACATGGCTCTATGCGTAACCTGCCCACAAACAAATGTACTGACAATGGCAACAAATGTGTGAAATTCGCAATCTGACTCAATTATAAATCCTTCAAAAAATTAAAGTCCATTCAGTGACAAGAAAATTCAATTAAACCGAAATATCGGTCTTTGGCCCTGTATAAAACAATCAGAATTAAACTCTTACCTCAGAATAAATAGATGTCACATATCTGCTCTTGTTGTTGCGCACCGCTTGGAGGAACTGCATTGCAAATAATAATATTCTCTTTTTTTTTGTGATTCTAGTGAAATTTTTCTTCAAAAAGAAGTGGAATGAAATGGGAAGTGCAACGAGATCTTTAGTTAAAAAAAAATTAAAGTTTTGAGAAAATGCTTTTGAAATAAAAAATTATTATTGGGAGACTTGTTGGAGAATAATTACAATAAATAAAATTTCTCATTATCTAATGATTATATTAATTATCAGTATACCTTATTCCTCATCTTGACCATTGTTGCCGACCGCCTACATCACACAACCTCACTGGGCTGCTACTTAGCGACAACTAACTCGCAAAGACTACTACTGCACTGGCCTACAGCTACTAACAGACTGAGCAACGACTACTGTACTGCACTGGCCTACAGCTACAAACAGACTGAGCAACGACTACTGACTGAGAACCGCTCGCAACACTCGCGCGGTCAAGCGCAAACTCTCTGGTCACAGATGCTACAATGCCTCGCCATCGCTGCTGCGTTACATACGTGTTTCATAACCCTCCACTCGGGGGGCAAAAATTTGGCAGCGATGGTGAGTCATTTGGACTTGCCAAGCGCGGCAAAATTTTTCTTTAAGTAACAAAATCCTACAACTTACAGAATATTTAAATGTTGTGCACACGCACTAAGTACAAAATATATCAGACAAGGACAAAATGTGAATACTAAACATAGTAGCAAATCAGAAAAATATATACAAATTATTTGACAGATAACAAAGTGCACAGGCACTGAAAAAATTCTTTAGCATATGCAGAACAAATAAACAGACTGGCAAAAAATATTATGTTGACAAGTGTACATGCACTGAAAAATGTCTTTAGCATTTTCACAACAAATAAACATAATGGCAAAAAAAAAAAAAAATTTATGTCCAAAGTGCACACGCACTGAAAAATGTCTTTAGTATTTTCACAACAAATAAACATAATGGCAAAAAAAATTCATGTCCAAAGTGCACATGCACTGAAAAATGTCTTTAGTATTTTCACAACAAATAAACATAATGGCAAACATCATGTCGACCAGTGACATAAGTGTACTCACACTGGAGTTTAGCGAATCGAAAAATGTATAACCTATGAACATAAATGATGTTACCAAAAAAATTTTTTCTTTATGTGACAAGAATCAGGATAGGAAAGGGAAGGATTGTATCATGGTTGTAGCACTTTAGATTGCACACAGCTGCTCTGAAAGTCCATATCTTTCCACAGTAGTACAACACCAAGTGACACAACTTGAAGTTCTTTTCCCATCAGAATTTATCAGTGTAGCCAAGACACTGAACTGTCGTAGTAATGTTCCATGTTTTCATTTTGGCAGTACATTAGGTACACCAAACAGTGGGACCATAATAATGTCTTCATCGCTCATGGTGGTGGACAGCATGTCGTGTCAACACCACACTCTTACAAGGCACACCAACGTAGAATGAGTGCAAAACCAAATATAGTGCTCCATGATCACTGGGATAAACAGGACAAATGGACATTGCAGTAATTCAGGGTAGTCAGCTTATGAGGTGAAGGACATCAAGTCACATAATATTGACAATTACAGTCTTCATTGATAGTTCGTGGCATTCATAGCCCAGTTATTGAACATTTCTGTACCAAGTATGTAGTATTACAGAAAAATGTTCATTAATTGTTTTACATAGAATCAGTAGCCTTCTTTTCCTGGTTACAAAGCATTATGAAATAATCGCATTCCTTTCAGTTACAGAGTATAATCAAGAATCATTAACCTTCTCCTAATTACAGTTAATTAATCATTTGTTTTTAATTAATCATTTGTCTAATTACAGTTAATTAATCATTTGTATAATTACAGTTAATTAATCATTTGTCGTTAATTAATCATTTGTCTAATTACAGTTAATTAATCATTTGTCGTTAATTAATCATTTGTCTAATTACAGTTAATTAATTAATCATTTGTCATTTCAATATACTAAGAATTATTAGCCTTCTTCTAATTACAAAGCATTATTAAACAGTCACATTCTTTTCTGGTTACAAAGTATCAACATTGGAAACAAGAGCTAATCAATGGCATAATTAATCACAATTCGTGGAGTGACATTAATGATTGGCACTCAGTGGCCATCAAGTATTGAATAGAATAAAACATAGTTCATCATTCAGTATTATTCACATCATTACAAAGTCGTTATTAAAAATCAGTTAATTACAGTCAAATCATTAGTAATCACAGGCATTACAATAAACAGTGGCAGTTATTAGCTAGTGACAAAGCATTATTTTGAATACAGTCTCATTAAGAGGTCATTACTCGAGTGACATGCTATTCAGAGTTGATCAGTATTATTCAGAATTATCATAAACTAGTGACATTATGTGGGACTGGTAATACATGTTTTTGGTAGCAATGCATTGCGTTGGGATCGATAATTAATTGCTGAGGCATAATACTTTTTGCTTTTGACCTATTGCTGCAAATGAGGATAGGTAACGTCATTCGTCATGAGTCAGCTGTAGCAAGATTATGTAACAAGGCAGTACATGTGATCACATTTATAAATGATAAACACGAATGGGTAAAAAATATAAAAATGCAAGTACTAGAACAGGTATAATAAGTAACAGGTTTAGTAAGTGTCGTGAAAAACTTCTCCTGAAAAAAAAATACAAAAACGGATTATTGACCTGAAAGAAGAAACGCACACTATGTTAAAAAGTAGTGAACTTCGAATTAACAAGTAGTGAAATGTGTAAAAAATGTGTTCCATAGCTGTCCTTTCCAAAACTTTCCGTCATCCTACTATGCAATGTAACACCTGCTGTCAAAGCAAACCGCAACAAATACTTAAATAACTACGTAGCATAAATACATTACTTCAACATTATCCTCATCTGTAAAGAAAACTTCATTATCAATCACTTCATTATCCACATTATCATAACTTCACCATTATCATCACCTGTAAAGAAAAACTTCATTATTCATAATACCATTTCCTTCATCATTATTCATCAGTATTCACTATCATCTGCAAAATCACTTCATTACTCATTACGTAACTATTCCTTATCTCTAGCATATTTCATCACTAAAACTAAGATGTGTAGTTCAGTCTGACAGCCTGCATCAATCACCTTGTAATCTGAAAGAAAAAATTAGTTAAGACTGCTATTCTGTGATGAGTATAGTATATTCTTGTTAATGTTTGTTAATCCTGATCCATTTACTCTTCCTCATAAAGTTATTGCATCTCCTTTCGTTTATTCCGTAGGTGAAATTCCATTTATGTTAAATGTATTTCTTAGAATCATCATTCCTTTCTGAAATTGATGAACAAAGATTAATGTCTTGCATTTAAATCCTATACCCACTAAATAATGACTGGTTTATGGTGACACAATTAACCATACAGCATAACATGACAGAAAACGTAATATGTCAAAAACATTGACAGTGTTCAGATGCAAAAAATGTACACAGAATAATACAATGCAGTAGCAAAAAAAATGTGAAACAGTCACGATGTTGAGATGTCATAAGGCAAAAAAAAAATGTCAAAGTCGACTGGTGTGTGTTATATCTTAACTATTTCATAGTGCATACAAACAAAACTGGAGTACAGTCATATACACAAAAAAATGGAAAATGTGCACGGTCTGATGTGTAACGACAAGAAAAGCGACCTGCTAACCTTACCTTGCCGGGCACTTGCCAAGAAAAATATACGATAATCATCAATAATTAGTCAGGTGAATTAATTGCATTAGTAAATGGCATCATAGTGTGTTGAATCATACAGTGGTTTCACTCAATAAACGGTTTAATGTTTGAGATATGGTGATTGCCTTTCGATTTTCTGGTTCTCAAAGTTTCGACGTGTACAACATTGGGGTGAGGGATGCTGCGAATCTGATACGGACCTGCGTATAGAAGTTCAAATTTACTGCACTTACCTTTTAATTTGCTGGATAAATAGTGTGTACGTACTAATATCTTCTGTCCAACGTGAAAGTCGCGGCGTGTACAAACCTGTTTTTGCTGTCTTCTCCGGCGCTCTGCGGCACGTTTGATGTTGTTCAGCGCAATGTCAATTATTTCGTGGTGTCGTAGGCGACGATTTTTGGGGAAGTCTATTAATTCTTTAATTTTGTTCGGTGGTTCAACGTTTTTCAGTATAACAGTCGGAGATAGCATAGTGGATTCATTTGGAATGGAATTAATTACATCTTGGAATGAGAGTATGTGTGTATCCCAATCAATATGTCTTTTGTGGCAGTATATTCGGCACAGCTTACCAATTTCTTTCATTAATCTTTCACAGGGGTTCGAAGAAGCGTGGTATTTGGATATATAAATCGGAGAAATGTTTCTAGCTCGTAACATGCGTGTCCATATACTACTACGAAATTGTGATCCATTGTCGGAAATTACTTTCATTACATGCCCTACATGAGACAGAAAATGTTTTACAAATGCTTTCGAAACAGTTTTAGCAGTAGCTTTGCGTAACGGAGTGAAAGTAACAAATTTTGAAGTGAGCTCAACAGCGACAAATATGTAGCAAAAACCTCTGTTAGTTCTGGGAATCGGACCAAAAATGTCTACTGCAGCCATGTGTCTTAATTTAACAGGTATAATGGGATATAAAGGAGGAATATGTGAAGTGGTGTCTGATTTAGCTTTCTGGCAAATTTTACAAGACGCTAAAACTCGTCGTATACGTTTTTCCATGTTGGTAAAATAACAGTTCTGTCTCAGTATAAGAAAACATTTTCGTGCTCCGTAATGTGCGTAACTTAAATGAGTGTACCAAATTAATTTGTTAACCAGTTCGTCAGGAATGCATAATAACCAATTGTTGCTGTCAGGATGAGAGCGGCGAAACAGAATGTCATTGCGTACAGTGTAGTGGTTCCTAATCGTAACATTTTTCCTATCTTGCCAAAGGTGTTTAATTTCTTTCCACACGTTGTCTTTATTTTGTTCTTGTGCTATGTCCTGTAATGACGATGAAATAAAATTTTCAAATGCAACTTGCTGAATGTACATGACACTGAAATTTGCTTTGCAGAAGTGGGTTGCTACGTCTTGCTGATTGTTGCTGAGAGAACGCGATAGTGCGTCTGCTATAACATTTTGCGTGCCGGGAATGTGAACAATCGTAAAATTAAATTCTTGCAAATAAAGTTTCCATCTGCTTAATCTATCGTGAGTAAATTTAGCTGAAAGTAAAAATTGTATCGCTCTGTGGTCTGTGTACACAGTGGTATGTCTGCCATAAAGAAAGTGCCTAAATCTCATAAAAGCCCATACAACACATAATGTTTCCAATTCTGTAACGGAATAATTTCGCTCAGCGGGTGACAAAATGCGACTTGCAAATGCGATGTTTTTAATTACTGTAGAACCATCTTCTTCTATTTCCTGGAAAATGTGTACGCCTAAAGCGGTGTTGGAACTGTCGGTAGCAATGGAAAAATTTCTAGTAAGATCTGGATGCGATAAAAGTGGTGCATTCAACAAAGCATGTTTCAAATAACATTCTCGTGAACAAAATTCTGCGTGTCAAAAGTAATGTTTGCGTTACTGTAATATGCAATCTGTGCTGTATCTGGTTAAAATCTATCGTACGTGTTATTATTTACGGGAGAATGTTGTGGCATATCCACTATATGAACTGTTCTGTTATTTCTTACTGACATGTTACGCTATGGATGACACCTATTGTCTGTTTCATTCATGATTATTTGTTGTTGCTGATGTTGTTGCTGCTGATAAGATCGACTGTTATTAAATGTACGCTGAAAATTGTGCTCATCATTTTTACGTCTGTCAAGATAGTAATTTCTATACGGCGCATTGCGATACGAGTTGAAATAGAGTGTTGTCTGTACGTGGTTATTTCTTTGCTGCCGTGCGTTACTATTTGTTAGAGCTGGGACTATACGTGCACGCGGCGAAACATTAAAGTTTGGTTGACCTTGTAGACTGCATTGTTGGTTAGGTATGCTAAGCGGTTGACTTTCATGCTATTGTGGTGGAAAACGTCTATTGTTACCAAAAAATGCGTTTGCTGTTAATTTTACACATACTGATGATTACGATTTTATCTGTTATTTAAGTTCTCGTGATTCTGGAGTGCCTAATGAAAATTGTCACATTCGGTAAAAGATTTGTCATATCCGGTTTTCATTACATGTTTCTTAATACTAGGTAGAGCAATAGTTAAAGAGCAGTTTGGATAGATATAAAGGATAGTAGAAGAAAAGGCAGCAGTGCAGAAAACTAAAGATGAAATAGCACTACTACAGCTCGGGGCCCTATGCTCGCTACGGCACATATTCATTAAAGCGTAATGAATCCCCTGAGGTCCTTTACGCACTGCAAATAAATTTTAGC
This sequence comes from Schistocerca serialis cubense, assembly GCF_023864345.2. Lineage (NCBI taxonomy): Eukaryota > Metazoa > Arthropoda > Insecta > Orthoptera > Acrididae > Schistocerca > Schistocerca serialis. Next base: position 620,469,175 of record NC_064642.1, on the reverse strand, counting down.
TTTTGTGTTACAGGCAATAGCGGTAAAATTTCAAAGGCAAATTGTTGTATTCGTGCTAATTCAAATTTCTTCATTACAGGCAATGCTGTTGTAAATACAAAAATAAATTGTCGCATCTGGTTCAAAGCTAGTTTCTGCATTACAGGTAATAGCGTTGAAAGTACAAAGGTAAATTGTCGTGTACAGCTCAAAGCGTGTACCTGTGTTCTGTCATTATTAAATTCTTTACATTTTCTTACAAATGCAAATTGCTTGAAATCTACGTTCTCGTCACTCGGTTTGATAACACGTTCGGGTTTGTGAGTGAATCTGTTCGTCTGTGTCATTTCGGATTTCAAGTTGCATAGCTTTTCAGATTTTAAGTCGCGTGGCTTTTCGGATTTTAATTCGCGTATTCTCTGTAAATTGTTCACATTATACACGCTGCGTGAGTCAGACAAATGTTCGCAAACTGGCGGATTCTGTGACGTATTGGTGACTGGAATAGTTTTCAACTCTGTTACTGTAACACTTTCGTCAATTTGGTTGATCTGTCGTTCACTTTTATTATTGACTTCCGTATTCGGAGTGTGTGAAACTTCCACTGACTCTAAATTAACTTCGTCGCGAATCTGTACTTCGTTTTTAGGACATTCTTCAGTGACTGCATTAATTTCGTGTATCAGTGTTTCGTTTGCTGAACATTGTTCAGTGACTGCAATAATCTCGTCTTTATGTGACTGTGTTGTGCCTACACATGTGCTACTGAATTCTTGTGCAACAGTGCCAACTTTTTCATTACTGTTATTAGCACAAGTCTTAGTATCCTCACGTAATTGTTCTTTACTGTCCTGACATTGTACGGTAACAGCTGTAATCTCTTCCCTAACTTGTTTGTTCTGTTCGTTAAGGTTGTCTTGTTTTTCTTTCGTCGGTTTGAAACTTTCATTAATTATTTCGCGAAATTGTTTGTTCCGTTCATCAAGTTTTTCATTAAGTTGTTTAGACATTTGTTGCAAAAATGCTATAATAATAGAGCGTCCCGCGTCATCAATTGTCGTCAAATCAACATAGGACATAACCGAGTTCGTTTGTTCATCATTAAGATAAAAGTCATCATTAGTGGTTGGAATGCACTGATTGTTAGTGAACGCAGGATTGTCATCATTACGTTGCGTATCACAATTACTATCGGTCACGTTGTTTAAGTCGGTAATTTCATTCACAATACTTCGCGATACACTATTCACAGTCTTTCGCGGCATTTTTACAATAGTCAAAATTTTTCACAAAACAAATCAACACAATGCAAAAGCAACACACAAATACAACAAAGCAACAAATTGCCGTTGACCTGTAGAGAGAAAGTCACAATATTATTAAAAGCGTTGCGCTAAATCCTAATTATATCTAAGCAAACAAGAGCAGATATCTGACTGTCGCTCAAAAGACTCTCAACGAAATACGATCCTGGCAGGGTCGCCAAGTGTAACCTCCCCTCAAAATTTTTAAAAGAAAAATAACGATACTAATTAGAAATGCTGATGGACATGGCTCTATGCGTAACCTGCCCACAAACAAATGTACTGACAATGGCAACAAATGTGTGAAATTCGCAATCTGACTCAATTATAAATCCTTCAAAAAATTAAAGTCCATTCAGTGACAAGAAAATTCAATTAAACCGAAATATCGGTCTTTGGCCCTGTATAAAACAATCAGAATTAAACTCTTACCTCAGAATAAATAGATGTCACATATCTGCTCTTGTTGTTGCGCACCGCTTGGAGGAACTGCATTGCAAATAATAATATTCTCTTTTTTTTTGTGATTCTAGTGAAATTTTTCTTCAAAAAGAAGTGGAATGAAATGGGAAGTGCAACGAGATCTTTAGTTCAAAAAAAATTAAAGTTTTGAGAAAATGCTTTTGAAATAAAAAATTATTATTGGGAGACTTGTTGGAGAATAATTACAATAAATAAAATTTCTCATTATCTAATGATTATATTAATTATCAGTATACCTTATTCCTCATCTTGACCATTGTTGCCGACCGCCTACATCACACAACCTCACTGGGCTGCTACTTAGCGACAACTAACTCGCAAAGACTACTACTGCACTGGCCTACAGCTACTAACAGACTGAGCAACGACTACTGTACTGCACTGGCCTACAGCTACAAACAGACTGAGCAACGACTACTGACTGAGAACCGCTCGCAACACTCGCGCGGTCAAGCGCAAACTCTCTGGTCACAGATGCTACAATGCCTCGCCATCGCTGCTGCGTTACATACGTGTTTCAATGTCACCAAAGGTTGTTTTGACTTTCCTGTATGGTGAGTCTGTCCTTCCGACAATCGTATCTTTTTCGAAGCCTTCACATTTTTCCTGCAGCCATTTCGTCTTAGCTTCCCTGCACTTCCTATTTATTTCATTCCTCAGCGACTTGTATTTCTGTATTCCTGATTTTCCTGGAACATGTTTGTACTTCCTCCTTTCATCAATCAACTGAAGTATTTCTTCTGTGGCGATACGGATATTCAAAATGCCGTTAGTCTACCCGCGGGTGTCGTCACTGTGGCGCTCCGACTCTACGACAACGTCCTGGAACGTGTCGGCGAACAGTGGGTACAACTCTGAACTTATCCCGTCTTAAACGGTGTCCGGCAGCTTCGTATCGATCTGCAGCGTCACGTGACCTCATGCCTCCGTATCGGAGGTTGCTGTACCATTATAATGTATGTCGGCCAGTCCCGCAACTGTCCCAGTTGCGGGCAGGAGGGCCAATTGCGTCCATCGTCGTGTAGCGCAGCTCCCGCTGTCAGAAGCGACCGTCCCTGACCACCGTACCAGTAACTTACGAGACCGCCCTCGGCACACATACGGGTTGGTCCAGCCCTTCGCATGGTCGCTCCGATTGGCACATCCCGCCATCTCACTTTGGACGGTGCAGTAGCTCCAGCGGAAGACGTAGCCGCGGCGCAGACTCCCGCAACGGACTCTACGGTGCCGGGTACCTCTCCACAACGCACCCTCGACTCCTGCACTGCGGCGAGTGAGGCCTTGGTACAAGGTCGGCGCTCCGACGCTGAGGAACAAGTGCGCAAACAACGCTCGCCGCGCCAACGCATTCGTCGTCGCTGACCCGCTCAATACGGGTCCTCCGAGACCCATACCAAAAACGCTGCCCATGTAGATGTTGGCGGACGGCACTAGCGACGACCAACACATATTGCCAGGAGGGAAAGCAGTGGACACCACCACAAACATAATACGAGGTGCATTCAAGTTCTAAGCCCTCCGATTTTTTTTCTCCGGACTGGAAAGAGAGAGAAACATGTGCATTGTTTTAAAATGAGGCCGCGTTCAGTGTCAATACGTCCCAGAGATGGCATCACCGTACGGCAGATGGAATGAGAACTGTTTTAAATACTTAAAATGGCGACGTTTTCCTTACTTGAACAGCGTGCAATCATTCGTTTTCTGAATTTGCGTGGTGTGAAACCAACTGAAATTCATCGACAGTTGAGGAGACATGTGGTGATGGAGTTATGGATGTGTCGAAAGTGCGTTCGTGGGTGCGACAGTTTAATGAAGGCAGAACATCGTGTGACAACAAACCGAAACAACCTCGGGCTCGCAGAAGCCGGTCTGACGACATGATCGAGAAAGTGGAGAGAATTGTTTTGGGGGATCGCCGAATGACTGTTGAACAGATCGCCTCCACAGTTGGCATTTCTGTGGGTTCTGTGCACACAATCCTGCATGACGACCTGAAAATGCGAAAAGTGTCATCCACGTGGGTGCCAGGAATGCTGACGGACGGTCACATGGCTGCCCGTGTGGCATGTTGCCAAGCAATGTTGACGCGCAACGACAGCATGAATGGGACTTTCTTTTCGTCGGTTGTGACAATGGATGAGACGTGGATACCATTTTTCAGTCCAGAAACAAATCGCCAGTCAGCTCAATGGAAGCACACAGATTCCATGGTGCAGCTCCGGTCCGTGGATATCACAGGATATCATAGCTTTCGACTCTGCAGTGGTTGGGTTCCGTTCATGAACAGGACGGATGTGGCCATGAATTGGCGCCGTCATCAGACCGTTAACGAAAAGGTGGTCGGCGAATGCAGACAGCACCGCCGCCTGCATTGTGTGACGATTACCATCGAAGGTGGTGAGGATAGAAGCGGAGAGTCGACGTCGACGACTATAGTCAGATGGAGCGTGGACCATGGAACGAAATTCCTAGTATAGAAGATAATGTCGTCGCGGAAGCACTACCATGTTGTACAGTTTATCGCGTTGGAGAGTGAAATGGGCTTCAGTGTGCTGGTGTTCCCTATGGGCGTCAGGGAGAGAGCATCGAGCTCGCGAAGAACGGTGTAATAAAATCTGGTGGTGTCCTGATGCCAACCCGCTGTTTCCTCGCCACATTGCATCAAGACCTTTATGAGTGCAGGTTTCGCACACTTGAGCTACAAGTGGGTTGTGAACGTGTACCAGGGGTGACGCTTTTCGCAGGAAGCCCATTTAGTGGCAGTACCTAGTCGGCAGTACGTGTCATTAGGCTTCCAGAACCCTTTGCTGCTTCAAATCGATTGAGGTGGTAGCGTAAGGGAGCAACTGATTCGCAACGAGAGAGTTGGGACCGTGGTTAGCACACTAGACTTGCGATCGGGAGGGCGACAGTTCAAACCCGTGCCCGGTCATCATCATTCAGATTTTGCGTCATTTCCCTAAATCGCTTCAGGCAAAAACCGGGATGGTTCCTTTGACAGGACACGGCCGACTTCCTTCCCCATCCTTCCTTAATACGATGGGACCGATGACCTAGCTGTTTGGTCCCCTCCCCCATATCAGACAACCAAATGATAATTAATGTTCCGAAAACGTAAGTGGCCATTTCTTTTCTTGGGTACTTCGTTTCCAAAGTAGACAGAGACAAAAACCAGTCGAGCATGCTTACAGAATATGCTGTATAGCGAATGTAAGCTGAGACGTCGCCGTGAATCTTCTCCTAAATGCCTCCCTCGGCCATGGTATGCAGCGTCGTGCACAGCGAATGACATGATGTCCTTCGGGAGGACATGTTGTTATTCCGTACTTCGGGAGGAGGACGTCCACGTCATCTGGAGGACATCTAAGTCCTCTGCGGAGAAAGTGGACAGCTGCCAACGATTCGTGAAGCAGGATATTGACGACGCATGTGACAAAGATGGTGACAGCCACGCTGCAGTCGGATAGTAGGAGCATGTCCGTGACTGGGGTCCCTTTGTGTATGTCCAAGGCCACTCCACACACTGAGTATTCGCCTACAGACTTGTATAAGTCGTAGCTGTAAACTGGTGGTATCGTTGTGGCATGAACTTCCTGAAGAAGGGCGACGTCGGCGTCAGAGGAACGATTGATATCAAAAAATGGTTCAAATGGATCTGAGCACTTTGGGACTTAATTTCTGAGGTCATCAGTCCCCTAGAACTTAGAACTACTTAAACCTAACTAACCTAAGGACATCACACACATCCATGCCCGAGGCAGGATTCGAACCTGCAACCGTAGCGGTCGCACGGTTCCAGATTGTAGTGCCTAGAACCGCTCGGCCACTTCGCCCGGCGATTCATGTCACGGAGGAGCTGCAGCTTTGGTGTGGTACCGATTACGTCGGTGTTCTTTGAGTCGAACCAGAACGTCAGTGGTAGTAGTGTTTGAAGCGCATCTAGCAATGCTGGGTCGGTGCAGGGTGGAGACCAGAAGGAGGACCCGTCCCAGTGGCCACAGTGCGTCGAAGCCGATATTAACGGGCAAACTCGTCGGGGGGGGGGGGGGGGGGCGGCGGCGGGGGCGGGGGGGGCGGCGGCAATAGGAGCAAATAGTCCCGTGGAGGAGGCGTCTCGTCCTTCACGTCGTCACCCCACAACCTTGAGCAGCGTCCACGAACATCGTCATGGTGAGCGAGATCACGAGGCGTTAGCAGGGCGTCTCAACCTGCGCACCGGTTGATACGAGGTGCATTCAAGTTCTAAGGCCTCCGATTTTTTTTATAATTATCTACTCACCCGAAATCGATGAAACTGGCGTTACTTCTCGACGTAGTCGCCCTGCAGACGTACACATTTTTCACAACGCTGAACGCTGACGCCATGATTCCATGGCAGCGGCGAAGGCTTCTTTAGGAGTCTGTTTTGACCACTGGAAAATCGCTGAGGCAATAGCAGCACGGCTGGTGAATGTGTTGCCACGGAGTGTGTCTTTCATTGTTGGAAAAAGCCAAAAGTTACTAGGAGCCAGGTCAGGTGAGTAGGGAGCATGAGGAATCACTTCAGAGTTGTTATCACGAAGAAACTGTTGCGTAACGTTAGCTCGATGTGCGGGTGCGTTGTCTTGGTGAAACAGCACAAGCGCAGCCCTTCTCGGACGTTTTTGTTGCAGTGCAGGAAGGGATTTGTTCTTCAAAACATTTTCGTAGGACGCACCTGTTACCGTAGTGCCCTATGGAACGCAATGGGTAAGGATTACGCCCTCGCTGTCCCAGAACATGGACACCATCATTTTTTCAGCACTGGCGATTACCCGAAATTCCTCCGCTGCCCTGAACCCTTTCCTTCCCAATTCTCCTATGAAAATTCCTCAGGACGTCGTGAGCAAACTTCAGACATTTCATCTCTGTATGGAAGACGAGAAACACAGACGTCAACGGCTCGAAATGCCTCCGAATAGAACATACATATAATTCGCAAAAATATTACGCACTTCACATCGAAGGGAAATTAAAATCGGAGTAAACACGAAAATTACGGGATAATAACTGTAAATATTTCAATCGTATACTTCTTCGTACGTCTTACAATCGAGACGATTCATAAGGCTACTTTGCTGCTGTTAGGCGCATGCATCTTTGGCACAGCTCAAAGAATTTTGTTGTAAAATAGTTGAAATGGCTCTAAGCACTATGGGACTTAACATCTGAGTTCACCAGTCCCCTAGACTTAGAACTACTTAAACCTAACTAACCCAAAGACATCACACACATCACGCCCGTGGCAGGATTCGAACCTGCGACCGTAGCAGCGGCGCGGTTCCGGACTGAAGCTCCTATACCCGCTCGGCCACAGCGTCCGGCTAAGATTTTTGTTGTGCAGCAAAGATTATCATTATCCATCCCACCTAAATGGCCTAAAAACAGAATAAGCCGTAAGACATTTGAACCATATGGAGGTGGAAACTTCGATATAGGCGTAATTTCTGAATGTCCACAGTGTGTATCAAGGTACGGGGCCTATATAGACTGAAAACACCACCGCAATTCAGTACGGCGTTGTACCGTAAATAGGCTTCACACAGGGTCCATCACGGTTTGTTGGTGTAATGCTCCATGCACTTAATGACCGTAATGCGAATGAAGATAAACGAGCTAAGGCAGAACAATAAAATAATTCTTGTGAACTTAATTACTCTTCAAGATAATAAACGTTATTGCTTCATACAAGTTTGATGGCAGGTAAGTAGTATGAATCATAAACGAAAATGAAACAATAACAAAAAATACGTCACCGAAAGACTGTATTACTCGCCACTACGTTATCGCAGAACGTTGGAATCATTCGCTTACTCCTTACTGACTCGAGTATGCATTTTTTCAAACATAATTTGTTAGTAAAAATATTACAGATTATTGTGCATATTGCTACAATAGTAAAAAAATAGCATTTAGAATTGTAATATAAATTTCGCCATTACATTGGATCTAGATTTTCTTCCATCACGTAAATAAAAAATCGACACTTCCATCACTGATTTCTTAAACGACGATTGTTGCAGTCTCCCGTCCTTCCTTCTTGTCTTCAATTTTTTACGCTTTCCATCCTCTTCCTCTGCTTCTCCGTAGTTGTGGTGGTGTGATAATTGTGTTTAGCCAAGTACGAGATAATTCTGCATACTTCTTTCGGAATCTTCTTGTTTGTATTCGAAATGTTATTAAGAGAAATAATCGTTGAAACCGGCTGATCGATTCAGAATTACGTAATTAACTGTGTGTCGTGTCAGCCAGATTCCTACGTTGTTCTTGGATCTTGGGTTACTTCTAAACGCGTCGCCTTTTGTCTTGTGCTGTCAGTCGATTGCATTTTGGAACATATACTGTGTTCAGACTCTATTAAATACCTCGAACAAAACCATTATTAGCATACAAAGAGATTTGATTCAGAAATATCGTTCTTGCGAAACGCAACTAGCAATTTATTCACACGAAGTACAATGAGTGCTATCGCCAGGGAACCTCAAGGTGATTCCAGAATTTTAGATTTCCGGAAGGAATTTGACATCATTCCTCACAAGTGGCTTTCTGTCAAATTGCTTGTCTACCGAGTGTCATCTCAGTCGTGCGACACGATTTGTGATTTACTGTACGAAGGGTCACATTTAGCAGCGATTTATGAGAGATCATCGAGTGGTTCCCCAAGGCAGTGTTACAATCCCTCTGTTGTTCCTAATCTATATTAACTATTTAGGCGACTATCTGAGCAGCCCTCTTAGACTGTTTGCAGATGGTGCTGTCGTTTGCCGCTTCACAAAGGTAATAAAACAAATGCGATATATTTCGGTCACATGATAAATCACACAAATTTAAAGGTTTACGATTCAACTAAATACAGTAAAACTCAATTTTTATGTTTTACACTTATGCGTTTTTCTCGTTTATACGTTTTTCTTCGTGTCCCGGTGAAATATCCACAATGTGCTCAAGTTACATGCAGTGTTTCAGAGTGGGTTGCCGGGAAGTGGATTGGTAAGGCCGATATTAGACTATATTAAAATTTTATAGCGTAATAAGGAACTTTGTCAATGTTGGGCATTGTTCAAATTTTCTTTGATCAAATCTAGCACCTCGCCTCAGATTTCATCAAAGGAAACAGCCTTCGTCTTATGTTTAATGCATGGAGAAATCAACCGCTAGGAGCGCCAACAATGCTGCGGCTGTCTGACACACAATGTTACCAAAATCACTCCCAAATTTACATGGTGCATCGCATATACAGTACAACGAAACTGATAGAAATACTCGAAGCAGATGAAGCACTGTATAGCTTACGACATCCCGAATACAAAAACAGAATAAAATGTGAAAGCTATAAAAAAGTTGCGGATTCTGTTAGCCGTGAAGTAAGGCCAGGTTATATCCCCGAGAATATAAGGGAGAAGATTTACTTCTGTGGAAATAAATTTTTTTGATGACTGCAGTATGTATTAAATTTATTTGCCTTCTCATACTCCTCCTTCAGAGTGTTATAAATACCTTCAAACGTTTCTGGTGTCATTGTCGCCAATGTGCACTGCAACATTAGAGTGCTACACCGGTAAGTCTGTCTTTTGGGCAAGTAGCGTTTCTGAGGAGAGTGTTCAGCTTCATAATATGAGGAGCCAGTCTCTTCAGCACATACTGAAATGTACTCTCGTCCAGTCCCAAAGGGATTTTTATGCGACTTTACGTCCTCGACTTGCAGCTCCCGTAGCAAATTTTGTTGTATATCTTTCGCATCTCGCCGTGAAGTCCACCGCTTCACCCAAGTACGTTTCCTTTTCTTCTGCTTCTCTTGCAAATGCAGTGACAATGCAATTGCAGGGCACGCAAATGCACACCACGTATAATTTTACTTACGGCATCAGTGGCGCAGTGTGTTGATGTTGGCAACGACCATTCATTGCTAGGAATTCATTTCACTACGACGTAAATAATTAAATCTGTTCTTTCTCTATGGTTGACAGATTCTTGTATGTACCCTTGTCCGCTCAGTAAATTAGTTTTACTCATAACAAAACATTCACATTATATAAAGATGGTGTTGCCAACATCAGCACACTACACCGCCGATGCCGTAAGTAAATTTGAACTGCAGAGAATTGTATTAAGTCGTCGTCGGCCACTATGGAAGAACTTCGTCGAAATATTTGCTGACAGTGTAATACTCCCTTTTGTGCCACGTCAAAGAGCATTGTCAAAGAAAATTTGATAGTATAATACCGGCCTAGGCTCCATTTATTAACACGGCACCGCTGTTGCCAACTAGAAAATCACTTTGTTGCGAGCATCTGAATCCAGCTAACATTTAATTTTTAATGCGACAGACTTGAGATTGTTTAATTGATTGACAGACACGCAACAACAGCATAAACTGTCACAATAGAGTCGTCACAAAAACCAGATCTTATAAAGAGACTGTACAGTACTGGAAACTACAGAATAACATACGAAGCTTACTATTAAGCCTAGTTTACACGACGACACTAGGTTGCAGGCAACTGCGCTACCGACCACTGCGCATGCGCGTCTTTGCGCGACTCCTCGTTGAAACTAAGCACTGTCGGCGTGTTGGAACTCTGGTGACACTAGTTGCCTGAGTTTTGAGGTTACGTGTGTTCGTAGTGTGTAGACATACTGAAATATACAGTGAGGAACGGAGATTAATGTTCGCTTTTTGGATATCTATGCTTGCATAGGTGTTTGTGGGATTTCAGTGATGCTGATTACAAAAATAAGAAATATATTGCTGCTCCTGAGACCTTCACGTGCGATCAGAACACAGAAAGTTTGACAGTATCTGAGCTGCAGGGCAAAATTTATTGAATTAGAAGCACATATACAACTAAATTGTGAAAAATACAAGCAAATGTAATTGTAACTGTGGAAAAGCTCTCGTCTACAAGACTAATAAAATCCCTTCTTTCGAGTTGGCCGCCTCTATTTTTTAAGGAATATTGTTGACAGGAGGAAAGGCTACACAAATCAAGAAGCTGCATTCTTTATTCAATATTCATTTCTCTGAAACGTCGCAGCAGTGCTCCCCATTCACATATGTTTGAATTTTGAAATATTGCCACTGTACAGATTTATCTTTAAGACAGTAGTTCGCAAACCATTCTCTTCTTCATGCGGCCTGTTCGAGTAATAACTGCTGTTCATTATAATATTTATTACTATTAATGTTAATATTTATTGGTGTTAATGAAAAAGTGTCATCACCAACTAAATCCGCATCTTATAGCATGCCGTGTGTTCACGATTGTAATGCACGCAATGTGATATCTAATTTCAGTTATGACGATGTGCGTCATGCATTACAGTATCTATATTCCTTATTGCAAAATTAACTCTATTTAGAAGAAACGCGAACAGTTCTGGTGACATTTCAAGATAATTAAAGGAACTTCTTGGGTCCTCCGTTACAAATTATTTCAGCAAGGATGTTGAGCAACTGAGCTGACAACTTTTCTTCATCCAGTCACGAATCGAAACACGTTTCTTATTATTTTTATTATGCAGCGATTCCTCGGAACAAGCCTTAACTCCATCACAACTCATGCGACGTGCAGCTGCTAAAACTTTCATTTCAGACACGACTCAGTAACCCACAAAACGACAAAACTCAAGTGAATATTGGTTTCGCCGTGTCGACAGTCAAATATGAAACCATTTACGTGCAACTCATTCAACGCAACGAGTGACGCAACCCAATGTCGTCGATTAAACTAGGCTTTACGGCAGTGGTGATAGCTATAGCAAAGCTTGGTGGTAGGTGTAGCACACATTTGTTTTCCCGAAATTACACGACTTCTGACGAACTAGGGCACAACTAGACAAGAATTATTGCATGTCACTCGGGAATCGCGAAACACATCACTCCTCTTACTGTATAGGCTATAATACAGTATTACTGTACTTCTAATTATTTTGAGAACTGGTAACATGACTGGAAGAAAAAAGAAAATCATTGCTATCGTTGAAAAGCAACGAATTTTGAGAGTTGTGGGGGAAAACAGTAATCGAACGTGATTGGATATTGCCAAGGAATTAGGAATTTCTGTGTCTAATTTAAACTCTATAGTAGCAAAGGCAAAGCAAGTTGAAGATAGTGCATGTGTGCTCAGAATTTCTACTAGTAAGCGGACACGCATTCAGGGCATCAAATATGAAGACGTAGAAGATTGTTTGTTGCAGTGGTTGGGGCAACATAGAGAAGAAGGCATTCCTATTTGCGGCCCAATGCTTTGTGAAAAAAGCAGGTGAATTTGCAATTCGACTCGGTGTGGAAAATTTCATTGCTTCATCAGGTTGGCTGCACAAATTTAAGGTAAGACACGGCATCAGCTGTCAGAATGAACATGGCGAAAGCAAAAGTGTCAATCCCGAGACAGTGCGAGATTGGAAGGAAACCCGTTTGAAAGAACTGACATTCCTATATGCTCCTAAAAACATTTTCAATGCGGACGCGACCGACTTGTTTTATAATGTAATGCCTGACCTCAGAATCACATTCAAAGGCGAGAACTGCCACGGAGGAAAACAAAGTAAACAACGTGTTGGCTTGGTTCAAATGGCTATGAGCACTATGCGACTTAACTTCTGAGGTCATCAGTCGCCTAACTAACCAAAGGACATCACACAGATCCATGCCCGAGGCAGGATTCGAACCTGCGACCGTAGCGGTCACGCGGTTCCAGACTGAAGCGCCTAGAACCGCACGGCCACAACGGCCGGCAAACAACGTGTAACAGTGCTGTTATGTGATAACAGTGATGGCAGTGAGAAGCTCCTCCCACTTACGATCGGGAAATTTGCCAAGCTCCGTTGTTTTAGGAACATTGTCACGTTTCCCTGAAAATACACTCGTAAAAAGAAATCGTGGATTACGAAAAAAGTTTTCGAAAGCTGGCTTCGAAGTGTCGATGTGAAAATGGGTGCAGCATGCCGGAAGATTTTATTGTTTGTAGGCAGGTCTGCAGCACATTCTCCCCTATTTGAGAAATTTGACCGTGGAATTCTTTCCAGCGAATTGCACGAGTGAGTTCCAGCCACTTGACCTTGAGGTAAAACATACTTTCAAGTTGCATTATCGCAAAATGCTCTTCCAGCATGCCATCGGGTGTGTAAAGATTGGAAAAAAGAAAGAAATGAAAAAAAATTTACAGGTAAGCTTTATACTTGCCGTTTATTTCATGTTGTGCCACCAGAGCCAAAGAACACTTTGAGAAATTATCAATGAATTTGTTCCTTCTGATAGGCAATGCACTACATTGCAGCTTCGTGGCACAGAGTTTCAGACGATGCCATTCGGAACTGTTTCCGAAAAGCCGGATTTGGAAATGAAGTCCATGATCGTGGTGGAAATGATCATACTGACGATATTTCACCTAATGATGAAGAATGGAATGGACTTGAAGAACAGGCATCATTTGAGGATTACGTGAACGTTGATGAAAACCTCGTGACTACAGAACCCATGACTGTCGCTGAAGTAGTTCAATGTGCATCGCGGGTCCTGGACGAGGAATAAACTGACCATGAGGATGGTACAGAAGAACCCCAGCATTCCTCCGTCAGTTTAAGGATGCAGTAAACGCGTTAGAAATAATTAATTTGTGACGGGCGACAATGTTTCTGACGAAATAATGACAGAGTTATCCCGTTTTGCCGCGTCAAAGAAAAAACAAGCAAAAATGACGTAGTTTCTTACGAAATGACGTATTCTTCTGTGTAGAGGTTTACATTTTTCTTGATGTCTTTATTAAGTATGGTACCTAGTAAGCCTATATAACGCTTTGTAGAATGAAACTTTTTATTTACTGGATTTTTCATTTGGGCTTACAAATTAATTTGATAGTATGATGCTATATTTCGTTTATACGTATTTCACACTTATACGTTTTTCTCTGCAGTCCGTTGATAAACGTATAAACGAAGTTTTACTTTACTTAGTAGTTACAATTAGAAACAACTTAAAATTGGAGCAATCACGCAGATATTGTTTTGGGGAAGACAAAGACTGCGTTTTACTGTCAGAACATGTAGAAGATGAACAAGATGTACTAAAGAGACTTAATTACTTTGAAAACATTGCTGAAGAAAGTCAGTGATGAATAGAATATTTGAAATAACTACAAAACGGTACTATAAAACGGTCTAGATCGCAAAGGCACATTTGGTATAAGGTGACAGATTTCGATCATCACGTGATCGAACCATGTTGATGGACAACGGCTGTACTTGGAGCAGCAACCGCGAGGCGGCGCTGTTGGGTTGGTTGGACTGTTGTGGGGGAGGAGATCAGAGAGCGAGGTCATCGGTCTCATCCGATTAGGGAAGGATGGGGAAGGAAGTTGGCCGTGCCTTTTTCAAAGGAACCATCCCGGCATTTGCCTGGAGCTATTTAGGGAAATCACGGAAAACCTAAATCAGGATGGTCGGACGCAGGATTGAACCGTCGTCCTTCCGAATGCGAGTCCACTGTGCTAACCACTGCGCCACCTCGCTCGGTAACGGCTCCGTTCCTGCTCCGGGTACAGCCTCTGTCCGTCTGTACGGTTTTGAAGGCCTGAAGATGATCATGTGATGATTATCACCTTGTAATAAACGTGGCCTTACGAATTAGACTGTTTTATAATGAATTTATACTAAAGAGACTGCCTTCAGTACGCGCTTTAACTTCCTTCCTACTTTCTTTTGTAATCAGCACTTAAATAAAAATGGCAAAGGTAATGTTAATCAGAACACAGGGAGGAGTTTTGATCTAAATAACAATAGATTTATTCATTCTTAACCTCACTAGACAAAAAAATTGCTAAATAAACGTCACACAACATTTTTATGTGGGGTCTATGGTGGACCCAGTGATCAGCTGGGGATCGACACAGGACACTAACCAGAACACTGATCGCTTTATCTGACTTCATACACTTGAATCCAGGGAATGGCACAAAAACTACGCCACAGTCAAGTATCTATACTCTACTATTCCTTCAGGAAAAATATGGTTCCAATGAACAGGGTACTGAGAAGCATATATTGGAGCCCAACGCCATAGCAGCGCTTACTTTACCCTCCTGCTGGTCAGGGAGGCACTCCACGATGCCTTCGGTGACTGAAGTCACGGATGGCAGCAATTCGTTATTAATGGCGCTCGCCCGTAAAATGCAAGTATGTGGTCTCCTGTTCGGCTAATTCGGAACGCAAGTATTTCCCTATGAGCCTCTGAAACCTCGGTGGATTCCAGTGTGCAGGTTGACCCGTTTGCTCGTCTGCCAAACCAATTTGACTCCATGGCGGAATATGTCAAATGCTTAGACGGCTGACTCAGAACAAGTGAGTAGACCCACGCATCACTCGTTGTGTGCATGATGCTTGAAGCAGCACCTCTGATGGTTCAGAAAGTGACTGGCACAGGCTTTAAGGGGCACACTAGCAAAGGACACAAGTCTCACCATTTAAAGACCTGCAGTTCTTTACTAGCGAAGCGCCAGTACAAGAATGTCCTCTTCTCTTTGTCTCCGCTTTCCTCGCCAGCTCAGTAGCAAAGCACATTTACATCTTAAGACTAATCCCACTTTAGCACAAACTAGTTACGAGCTGGAGCGCCGTATTTGAAAATTGGGAGACTGCCCCTTGCTCTGCATACACAGATTTGACCAATCAGAGACTTTAAAGTTAATTGGGAGAAAATAAAAAAAGAGATTCACCTTCTCAGCTTCTTTCCCACACGTTTACGCAGTGTCTTTTGCTAACAACATGACCTGGACAGAGACACAGCCTTCCATAAATAGATCGTTATCTCCCCTGTTGCCCCCATTTTGAAGTTTCCGAAGAATGGCCATAAACTCGCTAAAAGCCTCGTGCCTTCACAAATATGTTTTGTAACAGTGTCTGGACGCCTGGGCGCCAGTGACCTGTACCACGGAAATTCGCAGAAATCTCATAGTTGTCTCATCAGCAACCTTCCTAACAAGGGACCATCCTTTGCTTTATTGCCGGTCTTGAATGCTCTTCCCATTGCAGCGGCGACTTCTTGGCGCTAGTCAGCCTTCCTGGACGCGGCTGCCGACCGACCGGCGCCATCCAAAGCGCCTGCACAAGGACACCGCAGAACTCGGCAGTCCGCAAATGTTTTCCCCCAGGTTCCGCAGGAAAAAAGTTCCCCTCAGCGCTCAACCGCCGTTCGGTTTTACTGCAGTCGGTTAAATCCGCACCTATTCCTTTGAACGCAGGTAACGCTTACCGCTATTCCTTCACTAGAGCCCACAAGCAAGAGCGTTAACTACTGCCAACCATTTCATCATATGAATGAATTCAGATTGTATCCAGGTATAGCAACCAAGTAATAAAGATCATCTTCCTTAAGAACCCTAAGCAGCAACACCACATTAGAAATGAGAGTGCCCTGCAATAGCGTATCAATTTGTGAAGTGCTTTACCTTGAATAAACCATCAAATTTTTTCTGAAATTATCATTTGTTTATTTGTACGTGTAACATTTTCGTCCCATTTGGATAACTCCTTCTTGGGCTGTTACTTTTTTTTTACTAATATCTTATATAATAACACATACAACTGAGTATTGACATAGAACAAGTAACAAGATGAATTCCGAGCAATCAAGTCTTTGAATGAAGCACTTGGGATATGGTTTTTAATTCACAACATCCAGGAATATATGTCACTGTATGACAATATCATTTATTTATTTTTAAGAGTTGCAATTGTGGCCTGAAGATGGCAGAGTGGAATACCGAAACTGGTAGTCTAAATAAAACAAAACAAAATAGCATGTTGGTTACATGGCTGGCGGCAAATGTCATTGATAATGAATAGTCACATATTCTTCCAGCCCAATGGACTTGTCATCTTATTGTGCCTGTGTGAGCAATGGTCTGTTGTGAAGTGACCGAGTCCCAGTGTTCAGTGCCTGCAGTTCCCATCGCAATGTCCTTTCGTTAACCGTTTGGGATTTACCTTCATTCATTGGCTGCAGAAATTCCCATCGAGTTTGGCAGTGATTTTGGTTCACAAACCGTGAAATGTGTCTCTGGTCCCTCTTAGTCAGAATCTTTTTCCGTCCACAGTTCTAATGCCGTATTTCGTGGCCGCATGTGTTATACCAATGCTTGTAAACACGCTGAACAGTCAAATGCAAAACACAAACAAATTCAGAAACTTCAGACAGTCAAACTTGAGTTACCATTTTGTAAATGTTTAACTATTAGTCTGTGTGCATGCTCAGGTGACCAATTTTTTGTATGGTGATTTCACATGCTGCGTAGGAACCCGATAAAAGGTTACAAAAGATGGGACATGTATACATAAAGAAAATAGTTCGGTGATGGGGCGTTATTGCTGCAACTAGTCTCTAGACAACAAGTAAATTATTTACATCAAGTTGATCTCACAAAGCTCAAATTTGAAAACTGTGAGTACGGGAAGTGAGTAATCTTAGATGTACATATCTAGTATCAAGTGTCAATTGAATTCAGAATGTAAAAATAAGCAAAATGAAAGGCTCTGCAACTGAAATCTGACAAGAAAAGAAAATGTTTCTGAAATTTAATGAGAAAGAGCACCCTAGCCACCTATAAATGGTGTAGATGATGTACAACTGATAGTAGACCCTCATGTAACCCTCTAGTGATGAGTTCTCTCGAGGCAGTGATGCGGTTTGCAGGTGCGAGTTGGTTGTATGAAATCAATGCAGTAAAATGGGTCAATGTTGGTAGGTGATAAAACATGAGAGAGGAGCTTCCGTGTTTGGACATGCCCGTGAGTACACTAGGAATTAATCTGTTGGTGTATCAACATGTTCTGTGCGTCGTGTCTGCATGGAATAGTGTATCACTAACAGCAATCCAACACACTCTAGACCTGGAATCATAAAAGGATCCGGAAACTGGATAGTCCCTGACAGGACATCTATTGTGTGATCCGTAGAGTACTGATTTGGCTCTGTCCTAATGATGCGAGGGGCAGAATGCACTGACAACCCAATGGGGACTTTTAGCAGTAGTGTGTAGCCCAAGCCTGAGCTGCATTTGTGATGTTTTGGAGGTGGCCTTCGTACCATAGTTTGGGGCCAACCATTCATATTACCCTGAACATGAACCTCGATGTTTATTTCAACGTTGTTGGTGATCAACTTCTCCACTTCTACAACATCATGATGACTACATTTTGGAAATACCCGTCTTCCAAGATGACAACAGCCCCCATTCATAGTTTTCAGCGGGTACACACCTGGTATGCTGATGAACACTGAGGAACTCTACCACACCTCGACGGATTCATTAGATCACCCCATAGACAACCCACAGGTAATATATGGTGCCATTTGAAAACACAGGTGAAACATAGCTACCAATATTGCTGCAATTTAATAGCGCTACAGGATCTAATCGTAAGTGAACATGAGGCTAGGTGTGGTGATAACGGTCTTAGTATACTAGTAATCTGTGCTGGTGGGGTAACTATTCTTTTGGTCCGATAGTCATCTCGAGCCTTAAACCAGTGTAGACGTCTCCTCACTGCTAGCGGCTAGCTGTGATCACCCAATACTTGTCTATAACTGGTATGTATACGTATGTTTCGTCTGCCACTGTTCTGGAACGGTAGCACTTTTGGCCACTAAACCCCCACATGGTTAAGGGGCTGGGCATGACCTTTGAGCAACCACTTCATTGCCTCTAGTTTTCTTCTGTGTCAGCAACATAAAAATCTATAGCCATAATGGTGCAGTAACTTCTGACTTGAGAACATCCTGTCACTAACTAATATAGTGTCAGTGTATTGAATACTACAGTGTCAGAGCATCAAACTTTTGAGGTGAAACTATATTTTTGGTCTCATAAATAGAAAAGAATGAGACTTGGGTTACCGCCGTTATAGAAAGGAAGGAATAGATCTCAGCATGCACAGTTGAGTTTTAAAGTATGGCGATGAGAAGGATGGAGAAAGACGTGCACACCCTTTGAGAATCACCGTTATAGTTAAAAATTTTACGACAGGTCTATAAAAGAGGAATCGATTGCCTAATTCGGACGACGAACCATTGGATCTGGTGTGGTTTTCGAGTTCTCATGAAATAAAGGGTACTGTAGTTTATATGATGCGTGTGATGCGGGCTAGCGAGGGGGCATATACTTTTATGTAACACGAACCTCCGGAGTGCTTACGAGCTAACTCGGGATGGCCACTAAGCAGGGCAATTGCGCTCAGAAGCCCACCGCAAGTTGAGTTAGCGCAGTGGCGTTTCCAAAGACTCGTTTCCTCGAGGCAGAAACTGCTCCTAACGGCGGCCAAGTAGCCCTCGATAAAATCACCCCGCCACTTAGGTCAGTTTGTTTTCCCGTTCACTCTAACAGCGCCATCTCCCTCTCTGCTGCGCGTGTACTTGTGTGTGCGCGCATGTGTGTGTGCGTGTGTATGTGTTCCAAAGTTGTGACGCGATTGAGAGTAGCGCAGTTGAGGCGGAACTGCATTTATTTTCTGGCCGTCGCGCGACACAAACGAGCGGTCTGGCCGAGCGCGGCGCGTGCCGCCCCGGGGGTGGGGGGCAGATCCTAGAGGAGGGGGACGAGCTAGCTCGGCGGGTGGGGTGGGGATGGGAGGGGAGTTGTGGGGAGGGTGGGGGAGAAGGTCGCCTGACGCATGGCCCGCACGCTGCCGTAACGGCAGCGCTGGCGCCGCAGGCGACCCCTGCGTCTTGGAACTGCGACGAAAGACCTGGCGCCGCCCCAAAGCGTTACCCCAACTCCGCTAATTCCATCTGCGAACTAGCATTTGGCTGCAGGATTCGTGGATAACCAGAATCACAAAACTAATCGACGTGGTACGGATATCTGACATGTACTGCTAACTCGTTCGTTTGTAGCGTAACAGAATTGTAAACTGATATTTATTGCACATCATCTACTTTCCACGGGATATGGAGCTGGCAGTGGCCGAAATCGGCCAGTAATATAATAAACGAAACTTGAGACAGAATGTACCGGGTGATCAAAAAGTCAGTATAAATTTGAAAACTTAATAAACCACGGAATAACGTAGATAGAGAGGCATAAATTGACACACATGCTTGGAATGATATGGTGTTTTATTAGAACCAAAAAAAAAAAAAGAAACAAAGTATTGCTGGACGCGTGGAAGATCTCTTATGCGCGTCGTTTGGTGATGATAGTGTGCTCAGCCGCCACTTTCGTCATACTTGGCCTCCCAGGTCCCCAGACCTCAGTCCGTGCGATTTTTGGCTTTGGGGTTACCTGAAGTCGCAATTGTATCGTGATCGACCGAAATCTCTAGGGATGCTGAAAGACAACATCCTACACCAATGCCTCGCCGTAACTACGGACATGCTTTACAGTGCTGTTCACAACATTAATCCTTGACTACAGCTACTGTTGAGGAATGATGGAGGACATACTGAGCATTTCCTGTAAAGAACATCATCTTTGCTTTGTCTTACATTGTTATGCTAATTATTGCTATTCTGAACAGATGAAGAGCCATCTGTCGGACCTTTTTTGAACGTTTGTATTTTTTGGTTCTAATAAAACCCCATGTCATTCCAAGCATGTGTGTCGATTTGTACCCCTTACACATTATTCCGTGATTTATTTAGTTTTCAAATTTATAATGACTTTTTGATCACCCAGTACTTCGCATCGAATATGCACTGGTGTCCAAAATTAAAGCAACAAACGGCAATTTTGCAAGATTGTAAAGAATACAGAATGTAAACAACTTGCAACATGCATATCGGTCGACAAAAATGTTCTACATTTTTTTCCCAACTTAACGAATTTCCAAACACATTGCAAGAACTCATTAAAGTGCTCAGTATGGGGTGTGACCACCTCTAGTACCAATACAGGACAAGGACGAGACATGCTGTGAATGAGGTGCTCAATCTCATGTTGAGGCAATAACGCCCCTTCTTCCTGCAAAGCTGATCACAATTCTTGGAAACTGGTTGGCGGATGCCACTGTTCTGGAACGGTAGCACTTTTGTCCTCTAAGCCCCCACTCTTCCTAGAGTCTGCCGCACATACTGTATGGGGAGACTGAGTACAGTATCTTCCACTTCCAAAAAACAAAAAACGAACAAAAAAATCAACCACCCGAGCTCTATGAGGTCAAGGATTATCGTTCATCAGTATGTAGTCTGGGCCCGCAGGATCTGACAACAACAGTGCAGTTACCGGCGACAACAGCGTAGCGTTT
This sequence comes from Schistocerca serialis cubense, assembly GCF_023864345.2. Classification (NCBI taxonomy): domain Eukaryota; kingdom Metazoa; phylum Arthropoda; class Insecta; order Orthoptera; family Acrididae; genus Schistocerca; species Schistocerca serialis. The sequence goes on along the minus strand of NC_064642.1, from coordinate 620,448,155 downwards.
CTCACCTGATGATGGCGGCCATGTGGACCGCTGAAATATTGTGCTGAGATGACAGTTTGATCCGGGTGGAAACCCGACAAGAATTTTATATACTAATACGCCGGGAAAGTCTACATAGGCACAACAGCGCATAAAATCCCAAGATCGCCTCATGATACTCGACAGCAGTTAAATCTTGCTGTTCCACCTGTATAATTTTAAGAAGAGGTGTAAGTGTGGTCAACTTGATCCCTGCCCACACCATTACAGATGCTCCTCTATACCGGTTTCTTTCCATGATGTTTGGGTCCTGAAATCTTGTTCCACCTGCCCCCCCTCCCCCCCCCCCCCCCAGATGCGAATCCGTCGTGAATCAAACTCCAGACCAAACCGGGACTTATCTGTAGAAAGAACAGTCTCCTCTCTTTCGACCGTCCAGGTGGAATGCTGACGGCACCAGTCCAGACGTTTACTTCTGCGAAGACGCGCCAGAGGTAAACAGTTAGCAGGTCTCCAACAAAAAGGCCACTCTACTAAAGCCTTATCTACACCGTCAGCCTCGATGCAACACATACAGGGGATGCTGCGAGTTCAGATGTCAGTTGCAGTGCAGTAGCAAGGCGGTACCGTCGTGCCCTTACAGCCAAATGACGGTCCACTCTTTCTGATATCACACATTGTCGGCCCTCTCCACGTCTCGGGACACATTTTCAGTCCACTGTTGTCTCATTCGAGAAACAACATTAAGCCATCGGGCTACATCAGTCTGCGATTCTCCTGCTTCCATTCTTCCTTTGGCCTTCCATAGCAGAGAGTCTGTAGGCGTCTGCTCTGTGCCATACTACAAGGCCTGTGGCCGTGTGCGCAACGACTTTGGATGTGGGACTTCCATGCAAACACTATCCTGCTTAACAGGTGTCCTGACGTCATTGCTGGTGCGTTTGTCAGTTGATCGGAATGCCATCTTCCGTACAGAACACGATCGCAACGACATCTGTTGACAGCTTGTATGAATATATCTTGCATTAGACACAGAACAAGGCAATAACAATTAGTTACTTTAATTTTGGACACCAATGTAGTTCACAATGAATATAGTGATATTTTTGCATATCTTATACTCGTAGGTGTCCTCTGTCAACAATGGCGCCCATACGGTAGTTTTTAGAGAAGTGGGGCTAGGCCTGGAAGTTTGAAGTACTTTGAATATCTTGGAAGACGAATGGCGACTTCTAAGTAGCCATAGAAACGCTGAAGTTCCGACCGCGTTAAAAATCTGAGTAAATGACTTTTAAATTATATTCTTAAAGCGCCTGACAACACATTTTTTTTTTCTTTCGCTGTTTGAAGTGGTCACTGCAGCAAGTAGATAGTTACTAATATCAGTATTGCTGGCCCCTGCTTCGATCACAAGCGAGGTAGATTATTCCTGCGCGTCGGTCAGGGGCCTGAAGATGGCGTAATAATGCGCCGAAACTGATTGCCTAGTAAAAAAATGTTGAAAATTGACTGCTCAAAGATGTTTAATTTGACATAATCAGTCGAACAGCCGAGTCCCGCGACCATCGCTAAAAAGATGGACATAAAGAGTTAAACACAATCTTCCTTACAATTAAGGGGATCACAGCTTAACCACGAAAAACATTCCTGTATGGCATCTCCGCTTCCTCCATGCTTCACTGTTGGCATTACACACGATGGCAGGTAACGTTCTCCAGGTATTCACCACACCCAAACACTTGAAACGGAATGACATGGGATACAGCGCGAGTCATCACCCCAAATCAATCGTATCCAGTCACCAATTGTCCAGTGGCACCTCAAGCTGCACAAAACACTTATAGAAATGTATGGTTTATGAGGAGCTCTTCGACCAATGTTCTCCGTTCCTTGTAATTCCCTATGCACAGTCACTGTGCTACCTAAACTGCTGGTGTCGGTTTGTATTCCTTCCGCTGATTTCCTGTGATCTTTTACAACCATCCTCCGCAGCGCTCTAAGGTCAGTGTTGAGCCGTGGTAAATTTTCTGTTTTGAAGAGCGCGCCACAGCGCGTAGTGTGAAGCAGTCGCCTTCCATTTCTGGCGGTGGCGCCACTGTGGCAATCTCAGCTTTGGTGTCTCCCTCTGGTGGGAAAGGGGAAAGGTAGCCTGTTCAAGTGCATTTAAGGGGCGCTATGAGCTCGCTAGGCGGTATGATCGTGTATGGCATCCCGGGCTCCTCTTCAAATTCCAGACCTATGCTCTCCCCATCAACTTCATCCGTCTCGTTGCTTCCTTCCTCTCCCATCGTCCCTCCTAAGTGACTATCCACAATTCCAACTCCTGTACTTTGTATCCCTCTGCCGGCGTGCCCCAAGGTTCTGTCCTTTCCCCTCTCCTCTATGTCCTGTACAATGCTGATATGCCCAAACCTCTCCCACCTGTTCACATTCTCCAGTTTGCTGATGACACCGCCTTCCTAGCCATTTATCCTACCCTTCAACGGTCCCAACGTACCCTCCAAACCCACCTTGACCAATTCACCACTTGATGCAACCAGTGGTTCCTCCATATCAACCCCTCCAAGACCTAGGCAATCATCATAGGTTGCACCACCCGCTCCTTCCGCCTCCATGATTTCTACCTCACCATTTATTGCCGTTCTATCCACCTCATTCCTACCCTCAAATACCTTGGCCTCACACTCGACCGCCACCACACCTGGACCCCCCATCTCCTTACCATCCAAAACAAAGCTCACAATCGCCTCTGCCTCCTGAAACTCCTGTTTGGACAGACGTGGGGTCTGCACCCTACCACCATCTTTCACACCTACAAATCCTTGATCCACCCCATCCTCTGTTATGCCACCGTAGCTTGGATTTCCGCCCCTCCCTGGTTCTATAAAGCCCTCCAAATCCCCGAACGCCATGTGCTCCGCCTCACCTTCCCCATCTGCCGTCCGTCCCCCATGTGCATCCTCCACGACCTCATCCCCTTCCCCCCCCCCCTCTCCTTTTCCTTGAACACATCCGCACCCTATATATTGTCTACAGTCTTGATCCACCTCACCCCATGGAGTCTCCCTTCCTCTCCACCCCCAACCAGTTCCTGCACCTTTACCGTTGTGTCCCGCCCTCTCTCCATCTCCATATCCTCCATCTCCTTTCCCAACGCAAATTCCACTATCCCGGATGATGAGCTTTGCCCAGACATCTAACCTTCCTACAAACTCTAACCCCATCTTCCTGCCTCCTCCTCAGGGCTCCCTCTCCTCCCCCTCTCTCCTCCTGAGTGGCTTCCCCCTCCTACTCCCCCTCCCTCTCTTGTGCCTCCTTTCAGTGTCTCTGCACACCCTCCTGCCCTGTATTCCCTCTTCATCTCCCACCCCACGTGTCTCCCACCTCTTCGTGTACCTGCTGACGCCCCTACTCTCTTCATCCCACCGCTTCCCCTGTTGCCCCTTGCTCTCCCCTCCTTTTCCATCCTCTCTGACCTTTCCCTCAGCAGGTCCCACCTGGCAGTTTTATTCTTCGTCGTGTGTGCTACAAGTGGGTTTTAAGTGGGTTGTTCTGGAGTGTTTTTAATACTGTGGCCGACTTTTAACCTGTGCATTTCCATTCAGTTTCTTCTCTGTGTTTCAAGAATCGCCAACTGGTGACCTTTTTAGCTGTCCCTCATGAACGACTCCATTTTCTCCCTTTACTCTGCTTTATGTTCATCTTTTTTATAACCTTATGTATGTAACATTTTATTCTTATTTTAGTTGCCATGTCACTCAGCTGAAGAGCGGTAGATTGTGCCGCTGACGGCCTTCCCCTGCCCATATGGGGCAGGGGAATGAAATCACAATAAAGGAAAAAAAACTCGCTAGGCGGCGAGTCTGGTCAGGTGGTCAGCCGGAAGAGTGTGGGGCAGTCAGTGTCTGTCTGTCGTCCGGAGTGCTAGTATGTGTTAGGCTGCCAGTCTGCTCGAGTTTGTTCAGGCTATGGTCCTTGGCTGCTGGATCGATCGGTTGGTCGATCGCGCACTGAGACAACAAGATGACTTGTCCGTCTTGAGCGTCGGCGCATGTGAGGTCGCTACGTGAGTTCAGTGGGCCGTGCCGTATAGCGAGGGGTAGTGGCTTCGCGGCCGACACGAGAGCGACAGGAGTCAACCCGCGACGTCGGTATGGCTGGTGCGAGCTGTGACGCCGTGAGACGGGAGATCGGAACGCCTTCCTGCGTCCGTTGAAGCGGCTGGCAGCAAACGATTCGGGAGAGCGATTTGGGGGTGCTGTACCAGGTCTTCGCCAGACATCGCTGTAAGAGTTTTTCTTTTTAAAATAAAGTTGCACTTTCGGTGGCAATTCAGTTTTTTTTATTGTTAGTGTTTTGTACCATTTCCATTCCTCCTTAGGGGTGCATAGTTTATGTGCTTGTATGAGATGTTAAAATTTTTAGTTTAATGTAATCTGGTGTGTTGCAGATTTGCACCAGTGTAGTCTTTCAGAGGTTGTTGTGAGCGTTCGTGACTACGGCCGTGTCAAAAGGGAGCGGCAAGGTTCTCAGCCCGAAAGCTCATACTGTCAAAATTTGTTCTTTCTGCCTCTGAATAAATTGTAACTTGATATATAGAGGGTGCTTTCTGATTATAATTATAAATCTGTTTTTTAAAAAAAGGGGTCTTTTAGGAATAAAATTTCCATTTGTTGAAAGAAATTTAATTTGTTTTCATCAGTTACCCACTGGCAACTACTTCCACTCTAACATAGTGTGATTAAATGTGTTAATGTTCATGATGAATCGCTAGTAAATAAAGTAAATTCTTAAGAAAAAGTTTTGAAAGTAAATTCACGGTTCAAGTGTCCTTCAGTAAATGACGTGTACCTGATCTTTGAGTGTTCCGTCGCATTTCCACTTCACAGTAATACCCCCAACGGTTGAGATCGGCAGCTTTAGAAGAGTTGAAGTGTCCTCATGAATTGGTTGCTGACGTGGCATCAAACGACTAGCCTACGCCGCGCGGGGTAGCTCGGCTTCCCCCGTTCGAGTCCTCCCTCGGGCATGGGTGTGTGTAGTTAGCGTAAGTTAGTTTAACTTAGATTAAGTAGTGCGTAAGCCTAGGGACCGATGACCTCAGCAGTTCGGTCCCGTAGTCCTTACCACAAATTTCTTTTTTTCCTAGCCAACGCTCGAAGTCACTGAACTCTGACTGACCCATCCTGCTGTTACTGATTCTCTACTCACAACGCTATACTCCCCGCCTCCTTTTACTCTGGCAGTTCCGCCGCTCTTGAACATTAAACGAGCATGTAAAACCAATGAAAAAACAGTCTAGATCGCGATGGTTATTACATTAAAATGACCGATTTCGTCCTAGTCAGTTTAGCGACACAAGTCTATGGCTGCTCTACAAATCGTCAACTTCAGCTGGTGGTGCTGTTCTGAAGATGGTCAAAGACTAGGCTGAAACAGGTAATTTTAATAAAATAACCATCGCGATCTAGATTGTTTTTTCATTGAGTTTACATACCTTACAACATCGCTGTTTCCGAAAACTGTTCTCAAGAATCATTAGACAGGGGACTGATGACCTCAGCAGCTAAGTCCCGTAGTTCTCAGAGCCATTTGAATCATTAGACAAGCGATAGTACATATTTTAAGTACACAAAATCTGTGTTTTACTGAACATCATGACCGGGAATTTACTTCAGCAAAATTGTCAGGGAACTGGGTAAGACGCAATGGAAGTGTGAAGTGCGATGGTAAGTAATTAATAAAGAAATTTTTTCATCCTGTTCCATAGGTTGACAGCTTGATTCGACAACGAAATGCCTTAACCTTAGTACTCTTCTTGTGTAATATCTGTGTTGGATCAGTGGCCAGCTGTATTCTTAGTTACTTTGGATCAATATATTATAAGAGTTCCATTGTTTCTATGCAGCAAGTTAGGTATGAGGAGAGCGCTCCGTCTTCTGTACTTTTAATGGACTAAAGGTGCGGAGATTGTTCATAGAATGCAGCTGCAATATGGTGATAGCTGTCTTAGTGAACGTAAAATGCAAGAGTAGGTAAATAACTTCAAACGTAAACGCGTATCTGCCTGTGGAGGAGAGAATTTGGTTGGGCCATCCACTTTGAAAACGGAATGAACATCTATACAATTGAGCTAATGATTCATTATTATCATCGTGTCAGATCTGAAAATACTGGGCATTAGTAGATCGTTATCCAGAGTTCAGCACTTGCAATCGACTATGGATCTCTATGCCGAGTTTCAATTGTTGGGTACCACGTTAAGTGACAAACAGGAACGGTTGTAAGTGGCAAAATCACATTTGTGGCATTCTGATGAAGAAAGAAAAGACTTTCTCAGTCGCATAGTAACTTTACTTTACTTTACTTTTCCGTGTCCAGATCAAATTTTATTTTTCCAATAGTTAGCCACCGCTACGGCTTTGTCGTTGGCTTGTAGCAGGTCACTAAATTTGCAGGGCTCCGGCAGTAGTCGGCACATGTAACTACGAACCACACCATAGTTGACGGAACACAATGTGGATTCACTTACAGCAAAAAGTTCAAATAGATCATCTGTTCGACAGCTGATGAAGTCATCGTTGAGGAATATGAAACATTCAATGCTGATTCATAACCCTCCTAAAAGTCAATCAGTCACTAGTTACACTGTACACTATATTGCACAATATATTGAGAGTCAATACTTTTGAAATTCTGCAGTCTCCCTCAATATATTGCTCAAACCGTCAATACCGCTCTCAGACGGACAATATTATTGTGGAATACTAGGAATTTGGCAATCTAAGAGATTAGTAAAGTTTTCAAACAGTGCGGATTTGATACAGACTAATGCTCATGCTCAAACACACGCCAGTGCATTCAAGGTCTTGCTTTTGCGCTGCTGGAGCACCCGCAGTACAGTTCGGACCTAGATGCAATTGACTTTGGCCTCTTTCCTTCGATGAAGGAGCAGCTGTGTGAATCTAAATTTTCGTCGTTTGACTAGACTGTGAAGACGGCGCAAGAGCTGATGAGGCATACCAAAACCCTGGAATTTAGAAGCTTGCGAAGTAGTTGAGGGATTATATGAGAAATGGCCTACTTGCAATATTGTTTTCCCAATAAAAACTTTAACAGAAAATCGCCTTTACTTTTTGCCTTGCCCCCGTAGTTCAGGACTATCAAAGAAATTGTTTATAAAACGTGGTAGGAGCAAAATGACCTTAGGAGAATTGATAATGCAGTTCCTGAAACTACGTATGAAGGCCTCCCCACTCGCCCCCACCTCTACTGCACCCCTGATTCTTTTAAAAGATCGGACGCTGACGCTAAGTTTTAAGAAAAGCTATTTTTAAATAAACCCCAAAGATTATGACGTCATACTTCCCTAATTGTGGGTCGGACAATCATTTAATATTGCAGGTGTATTCAATGGTATACGTGGATACTCTCTGCAAATATAGTGCGAATACAGTTTGTAGCAAAGAAGTGATGAATTAAAGCATCAGGACTGATGCTGAAGTTTTCCTGCACGAACAGCTAAAATGTAGTAAGCAACAAAATGTTTTTCCTCTTTCATTATTTTGTAGGGGTGTCAGCGAAAGAAATTTTCGAAAAAGATTTGAAATTATGAGTAAACTGGATGTCGCTAAGTCCTCAATACTCAAATACTGGATGAACACAGTCTGCGTGATTTGCATATTATTAGTCGCGCAGCCTCAAGACACATACATAGTTTCTAACATTAATATCTTACTTATTGTAAATCCGTTCAACGTACGATTATACCTCTTAATGAGTAAATCATGATAGCATTTTAAATTTATCAATTTGGTCAATAGCCAGCTGGTGTGGCCGAGCGGCTCTAGGCGCTTTAGTCTGGAACCTCGCGACCGCTAATGTCGCAGGTTCGAATCCTGCCTCTGGCATGGATGTGTGTGATGTCCTTAGGTTAGTTAGGTTTACGTAGTTCTAAGTTCTAGGGGACTGATGACCTCAGATGTTAAGTGCCATAGTGCTCAGAGCCATTTGAATTCGGTCAATAATAATATGAAATACTGAAAATCATGTTTTAATACCCCTGGAAACTGTTAGGCAACTTCCTACAGAGACTGTAACAGTTTTAACCGTTTCTTTATGCTGATGTGTCAGGCCGCAGAGTCAAAGTAAATGAGGGCACTGAAGAAAAACGCAGAATTGCTGATGCACGAACAGAGATACATCATAAATAGGAAACTTGAAACATCCTGGAAGATTAAAACTGTGTGCTGGAGCGAGACTCGAACTCGGGTCTCGGTCCGGTACACAGTTTTAATCAGCGAGGAAGTTTCATATCAGCGCACACTCCGCTGTAGAGTGAGAATCTCATTCTGAAAACAGAAAATTTAATGGGAGACCTGTTCAAAACACGAAGATGGTGCAATACAAACCAAGGCATATCGGAGATTAAACTTACAAGTGTGCGAACACCTGGCAGCAAACATTGGAAAGGTAATGTCTGCAAAATGTATCCTGTGTGGTATAGACAGCGATGTGCGGAAGAGATACGCAGGGATTACCGGACTGTTACAGGAGTTGCAGGAAAAGGGAAACTTAGGATATAAAGTTCTGTCTAGGACGAGATCGTCTGAGACGGAGCATGAGCTTCAAATCAACTGTGCATTGTCAACTTGTCAGATGCCAGCAAGCACTGATCTGAAATGCCGTAGTGTCCAAAATTTTTGTTAACATTTTCGGAGAACAGCGATCTTGTAAGCTATATAAAATCAATGAAAAACAGTCTCCATCGCAATGGTTATTTTATTTAAAATGATGTTTCGGTCTAGTCTTAGGCCATTATCAGACTAGCACCATCAGCCGAAGTTTACGACGTCCAGAACCGTTCAAAATGGTTCAGATGGCTCTAAGGGACTTCACAGCTGAGGTCATCAGTCCCCTAGAACGTAGAACTACTTAAACCTAACTAACCTAAGGACATCACACACATCCATGCCCGAGGAAAGTTTCAAACCTGCGACCGTAGCGGTCGCGCGGTTCCAGAGTGAAGCGCCTAGAACCGCTCGGCCACCCCTCCAGAACCGTTAGTAGACCTCAGTCGCTGTAACTGCTACTACAGTGATTACGAAGTTGAGTCAAATTTACAAAGATATTGACAGTAGGAGCTGTCTTTTCAGTACGAGCTTGGATATACTCTGGCACCGATTCATGCAATGATACAGTTTGCAAGAGTGCCACAAAGTCGTTGCATCCTCTCCTGAGGTCAGTTGGCCCCCAACTGTTGTACCTGGTCTGTGATATCCTGACTACTGGAACGGGACGGAGTTGACGTCCGAGGTGGTCCCACCAGTGTCCAGCTAGGAACAGATCTGGGAATCTTGCTGGCCATGGAAGTAAATCAACATCACGTATACACCTCACAGAGAAACGCGCCGTGTGTAACTGAGTATTTTACTGTTGAAAAGAGACACCACGATGCTGTCACGTGAGAGGTGACACACGAGGATGCAGACTGTCCGTGACGTACCACTGTGCTGTCAGAGTTCCGCCCAATGAATGCCCCACGCCCCTACATCGTGGCACCAGGAGTAATAGCGCTGTGCCTCTCCAAAGTTTTGGTAGAATGGGATCTCTATGTCGCTCACCATTGCATTCGCCGACGATGGTCATCGGGAGTACTGCAGAACTGTGATTCACCGCTGAACAAACTGCGAAACTATTCATGAGCAGTCCCTGATGCTCGATCAAGGCCCACTCCAAACGCAGCCGTTTGTGTTCTGGTGTTAATGGCAGTCTATGCATGGGACGATACTTCCGTAGCCCGGTTACTGCTAGTGTGGGATGACACAAAATATTGCAGAAGGTCCATTACTTGTTCTCATAGGGCAACCGCAGATGTGAACGAGCTACCATGTGCTTCGTGCGCAATAAAGCGGCCCTCCCCTATAGTTATCAGATGTAGTCGACCGGAACCTTGAAGCCGAATGCGCGTGCCCAGACGTTCACATGCGGTCCAACATGGGACCACTCTCACAGCTCAATGCCCCACAAATCTAGATATAGCACGATTCGTCCGGCTTGCCAGATGGAGACCCACAATGTGATACCTCCCAAACTTCGACAATGTCACAAGAGTATGTGGCATCTCCGTCTCCTTCGTATGATCCACCAGCACACAATGCTCTCCACCAACCTAATATGGCGTTGGCCGTTCTACCTGTCACATAGAATTCCCCGTATAAAAATTTACGTACCTCCCGATGTACAAAGTGAGATCAGCAACCTACCATGTCTTCTGGATGCTTTACTTTTTTTGTCAGACACTGTGATTTTGAATGTCCACTGGGAATTTAAATCTCACTCCTGCAATATTCATTGTGCCACGTCCAGAAGACTTTTAGCACCGTTCCTGGAAACCACTTCCAAATGGGTGTCTATGGACTATCGTCTCAATTATGCTGCTGGATTCGTGATTTCCTGTTAGAAAGGTGGCAGTTTTTAGTAACTGAGGAGAACTCATCGAGCAGAACAGAAGTAATATCTGGCATTCGCCAAGGAAGTATTATGAACCCTCTGCTGTTTCCGACCGACACAAACGATATAGGAGACAATCTGAGCAGCGCTCTTAGAGTGTTTGCAGATCATGCTGTCATTTATCGTCATGTAAGACCATCATTTGAACAAAACGAATTGCAAAATGATTTTGACAAGGTATCTGTATGGCGCAAAAATTGGAAATTGGCTCTTCATAATGAAAAGTGTGAAGTCACCCACATGAATACTTAAAGGAATCCGTTAAATTTCGGTTACACAATAAATCACTCATATCGAGAGGATGTAAATTCAAGTAAATACTTAGACATTACAATTAAGAAAAACTTAAATTGGAACGATCACACGGATAATGTTGTAGGGAAAGCAAACGACAGACCGCAGTTTATTGGTGGAATCGGCCGGCCGAAGTGGCCTTGCGATTAAAGGCGCTGCAATCTGGAACCGCAAGACCGCTACGGTCGCAGAATCGAATCCTGCTTCGGGCATGGACGTTTGTGATGTCCTTAGGTTAGTTAGGTTTAACTAGTTCTAGGTCCTAGGGGACTAATGACCTCAGCAGTTGAGTCCCATAGTGCTCAGAGCCATTTGAACCATTTTTGTTGGTGGAATCCTTAGAATATGTAATAGGTCTATTAGAGACTGCTTGCACTACGCTTGTTCGTCCTATTCGGAGTAGTGCGTCACATAGGATGACGGAGGAAATCGAAAAAGTTCAAAGAAGGACAGCTCGTTCTGTACTATCACTAAATAGGGGAGAGTAGCCACGGATGTGATACGACAGTCATTAAACCAAAGGCGTTTTTCGTTGTTGCAGGACCTTCTCATGAAATATCAATCAGCAACTTTCTCCTCAGAGTGTTTTGTTGGTGACAATCTTCATAGGGAGAAATGGTCTTCATAATAAAGTAAGAGAAATCACAGCTCGCATGGAAAGAATTAAATGTTCGTTTTTTTCCGCGCGCTGTTTAAGAGTGGAACGGTAGAGTAGAAGCTTGAAGGTGGTCCGATGAACCCTCTGCCAAGCACGTAACTGTGAACTATAGAGTAATTACGTAGATGTAGTTACAGGTTCTCCAGCAAGGCATTAAACATCGGTAACTTCACTGATTAATGTTAGAGAAAGGAAGTGCTGGATACAGTAGAAAAATTTTACGCATCATAATGTTTTAGAAATAGCGTGCGCGCAAACACACACACACACACACACACACACACACACACACACACACAGACAAACGTCCAAGTCTGAAATACTGTACAAAATGGTTGTCCTTTATAAATTAGTGTTATAGTCCAAAATGTATTTTTTGATTTCCACGTTGACCTGTTCCAGATACATTTACGGGGGTTAGTGTAACGGGTTTGGTCGCGAATCACGTGCACCGTAAATTCAATAACTTTGAGGTCTTCTCGTCTGAGCCATTAATCTCGGCGAAGGGGCCACGAAACAAAGTGTAACGCATGGGGGAAGGAAGTTTACGTTTGTAAATTGTTGCCGCGCGATGCATTAGCAATTTGCGAGATAGTGAGAACATTAAAGAGGTCATGTTTAACGATTTAACAAATGGCGGCCCTTATCCCGCGCCACTTTCCGGCGGAGGGCGATAAACGCGCCGGCCGGACGGAGCTCGCTGTATCGCGGCCGTTAATTACGCCGGCACGCAACGCAGCGCAACGCAACCCGAAGCGGCCGGCAGCCGGAGTGGTTGCAACTGTGACGTCACTCTCCAGGTCTAAGCGCCGTCACCGCTATTGCAGCAACAGTTCAACACCCGGAAATGAGGAGCATGTCGCAGCACCGGAGCGACCGCCGCTGAATCTGGTCGTAGGAATACGTGTTTGGTGCCATGACATATCATTTTATCTTTTATGGGGAAATCAAAACCACCACCCAACCGCAGTAGAAACAGACCTACAACAATCACATTCAGTAGCAGAAAACATATCCTAAAACACCGCACGTACTAAGGAACAAGAGGTTCCTCACCACAGACAGCGCCTTCCAACTTGGGACCGAGGACGTGCCGATGCGAGTGGTCCAACGGTTGCTGTCAGCGCCAATGTGGTTTGGGGCACCAAGTTGGCTCGGCTGAGTGTGAGGGGATCGGGTTTGGTCACGTTGACCGTTTTGGTTTGGTACGAGGCCTGTTGACTCGGTGGTTCCCCGAAGTTGTCCTGTGTGCACATTATTATGGCGATCTTGGCCCTGTGTGTTCCTTGAGCACCAAAATTTATTTAATTTGTAAGTTCAAGTCATTTTCCTCTATTTTGTGAATTCTATTTGTATGAATTAAAATACGGAGAGTCTGGTGTTTAGGAGTGCCTAATTCATTAGGTGCTGTGGTCTTTGGATTATGGGTTGCTTTGTCGTCTGCGAGCCCAACGAGCTTGGAGTTGGTAACTCATGTTAGACAGTCTATGGATAAGGCGATACTGGTGGTGTCTGGGTTTGTTTCCTGTCCCGGTATGTTGCCTTCCGCTGTCGATCAGATTCAAGGAGCTGCAATGCGAGAGATGTGGATTTAGTAAGCACATCGTCAGCTGTAAATCTGACTGGACAAAAGAATTTAAAATTGTTTAAGTGCGGAGAACTTTTGACTTTGATGGAGGTCGTGCCTGCTAAGGGAACCCTTTCCTGACTGACACTCGGGTACGGGAGATTGTGAAAGTGACTAGTGGTGCCGCAAATTAGACGCTGCCTCAATTTGTTCCAGTCTTACGGCTGCTGTTTGTGACGCAGAGATCATCGAACATGTTGGCCCCACAGTTCTCTTGTGGACCTGCTGCATGTGTGCATTGACTACCGACATCCTCTTCTCTAAAGCTGCCGTCTCCTGCATCATTTCACATCGCAAGGAATTGGGTTATGTAACTATGTTAGGGGCATCTGCCGCAATATTGTAATACTTGGTTTTATTATTCCTTTATTAAGAAAAGGAGACATCATCAAACAGCGCATTTTAATTAATGTGAGTGTAAGAGTTTCACTCTTTGGGTTAATGTGAACCGCCACTGCCGAGATTGTTAAATTTCCTTGAATTTTATCATATGGCGCTGGCCAGGTTTAAATTTTTGAAGAGCCTTGATTGCCTACTTCTTAATTTGTTAAATTCATTCTTGAAGTTTTGATATCTGGCACTGGCAAAGTATTTAATTAAACAGATTTTTATATGTGGAGGCAGTAGGTTAAAGAGGATGCACTTATAACTAATTGTCTTTATTATCCTACACATTCTTCGTTTCATAGTAGTCGGGATCTCACTTTTAAATTTGAATTGTGGTATAAGACGCTAGAACGCCAACTCCTAGCCTTTGTCAGAATAATTACGCCGCGTGTTGGTACTGATAGCTTTTTTACTTTCCCTAACCATGTAAAATTCAAAATTTGGCTACATTTTCTTATATTTCCTTCAAGTTTTATTCAAAGGCCCTGTAGCCGTGTTTGTAAATTGTTAAAGAATTTATTTCAATCTAATTTAAATTTTTTAAGTGGTCTAGGGGTAGCGCATTTTATAAGTAATCAGGACGACCTAGGACCCGGGTTCGAAACCCGCCACCGCTTAAATTTTGACTAATAATCAGCATGGACGGGCAAAGACTTTCGGCATAACTAGTCATCCTCTTTCTTCCAACGGCCTTGTTAAAGAGGGCGTTGGAGCGTACATAGGTTCAGGGCACACTCTTGTCCTTGGAGTGGGAAACTGCATCTAAAGGCGGAAGAATCACCAATGATCAACGGCATGAGATTACAGAAGGCAATGGAAACCACTCCATTAAAGACACTTAATATGTATCCACAAGACATGTGGAAGTAATTGGATAGTTAATGAAGCAAACATTTTCGCTATTTTCATTTTGTAAATTATGTCGTTCAGTGTCTTATTTAATAAAAGAAATGGCTATGAGCATTATGGGACTTAACTTCTGCGGTCATCAGTCCCTGAGAACATAGATCTACTTAAAACTGACTAACCTAAGGACATCACACACATTCATGCCCGACGCGGTTCCAGACTGTAGCGCCTAGAACTTCTCGGCCACCCCGATCGGCTTTATTTAATAAACATAGTATGCAGCACATATATTTTGTCTTATAAGATGTGTGGAGTTAAATATCTTACACCATTCCTTGCACCAATGTACACCACTTACGGCGTCATTTTACCCAATACGTCGGGTAAAATGACGAAATGCAGTGATCTCATCATTATCAGTTCTTTCTAAAAACTGTATATTTGTGGTTTTAAGATAAGGTACTGGGAGATGAAGAGGTTTCTTCAGGACAGAGTAGCATGGAGAGCTGGACCAAACCAGTCTCAGGACTGAAGGCCACAACAACGACAACAAGATTTGTTACATCACAAACGGCTAATACTATACGAATATTGTAGCTTTTGAGCATTATATACTGAAGAGCCAAAAGAACTGGTATACCTGCCTAACATCGCGTAGGGCCCCTGCGAGCACGCAAAAATGCCGCAACACGACGTGGCATGACTAATGTCTGAAGTAGTACTGGAGCGAACTGACCCCATGAACCCTGTTGGGCTGTCAATGAATCCCTAAGAATGCAAGTGGAGATCTCTTCTGAACAGGACATCGCAAGGAATCCCACATGTGCTCAATAATGTTCGTGTTTGGGGAGTGCTATGGCCAGCAGAAGTGTTTAAACACAGAAGAGCGTGCCTAGAGCCATTCTGTAGAAATTCTGGACGTGTTGGGTGTCGCATTGTCCTGCAGGAATTATCCAAGTCGGAATGCACAGTGGACATGAATGGATGCAGGTGATCAGACAGGATGCTTACGTACATGTCACCATGTCGTATTTAGACGTATCAGTGGTCTCATATCACTCCAACTGCACACGCCCCACACCATTGCAGAGCCTCCATCAGCCTGTTGAAATGCAGGGTCCATGGATTTATGAGGCTGTCTTCATACCCGTATACGTCCATCCGCTCGATACAATATGAAACGAGATTAGTCCGACCAGGCAACAAGCTCCCAGTCATCAACAGTCCAATGTCGATGGTGATGGGCCCAGGCGAGGCTTAAAGCTTTGTGTCACGCAGGCATCAAGTACACGAATAGGCCTTCGACTCCGAAAGCTCATGTCGATGATAATTTGTTGAATGGTGCGCATGCTGACACTTGTTGATGGCCCAGCATTGAAATCTGCAGGAATTTACGGACGGGTAGCACTTCTGTTACGTTGAACGATCAGTAGTCGTTGGTGCTGTTCTTGAGCCGGTCGCTGGTGGCCGAGCGGTTCTGGCGCTACAGTCTGGAACCGCGCGACCGCTACGGTCGCAGGTTCGAATCCTGCCTCGGGCATGGATGTGTGTGTTGTCGTTAGGTTAGTTAGGTTTAAGTAGTTTTAAGTTCTAGGGGACTTATGACCTCAGCAGTTGAGTCCCATAGTGCACAGAGCCATTTGAACCATTTTGCTGTTCTTGCAGTATATTTATCCAGCCGCAGCGATGCCAGACATTTGATGCTTTATCGGATTGCTGATCTTTACGGTACACTTCTGAAATGGTCGTATGGGAAAATCGCCAGTTCATCTCTACTTCGGAGATGCTGTGTCCCATCGCTCGTGCGATAACGTTACGTTCAGATTCACTTAGATCTTTATAACGCGCCATTGCAGCAGCAGTAATAGATCTAAAAACTGCCCCAGACCCTTGTCTTATATAGGCGTTGCTGACGCAGTGCCCTGTTTTACCTGTTTATGTATCTCTGTATTTTAATACGCACTCTATACCAGTTTCTTTGGCGGTTCAGTGTAGAATAAGAGTTGTAGTCAAAATGCCTTAGGTGCGCCAGATTCCCTCACTTTACCCCACCTTAATGTAATGAGTAGTTTCTCAGCAATAGATGTAGCAAGTCGAAAGTTTATCTTTTTTTATGAGAGTAGTATTTACTGGTTGCTCCAAAAACTGGAAACTGTCTCGATCCATTATGTAGAATTCATAATTCGTGTTCGTGCTGCGAGGAACCACAGCTGACATGTTTGATACTTGCTGCTTTGTACGGGAGCACTCTGTATTTCCTTTCCTCTTTCAGTTTTTTTAGCTTTAAACAATCATGAATTCTTCAGAAGAAGTCATTATAGCAATTGAAACTGAAAGAGAAGCATGATTCACGCTCGTTGCATCACGTACACTATGTGGTCAAAAGTAACGTTTTTGATTTTAGGTGCATTGTGCTGCCACCTACTGCCAGGTACTCCACATCAGCGACCTCAGTAGTCATTAGCCATCGTGAGAGAGCAGACTGGGGCGCTCCGCAGAACTCACGGACTTCGAACTTGGTCAGCTGATTGGGTGTACTTGTGTCATATGTCTGTAAGCGAGATTTCCACTCTCCTATACATCACTAGGTCCACTGCTTCCGATGTAATAGTGAAGTGGAAAAGTGAAGCGACACGTACAGCACAAACACGTACAGGCCGGTCTCATCTGTTGACTGATAGAGACAGCTGACAGTTGAAGAGGGTCGCAATGTGATACGTAGGCATTTGTCCAGCCCATCACACAGGAATTCCAAACTGCATCAGGATCCACTGCAAGTACTGTGACATTTAGGCGCGAAGTGAGAAAACTTGGATTTCATGGTCGAGCGACTGCTCATAAAGCCACACATTACGCCGGAAAATGCCAAACGATGCCTCGCTTGGTGTAAGGAGTGTAAACAATGGACGCCTGAACAGTAGAAAAACGTTGTGTGGAGTGACGAATCACGGTACACAATGTGGCGATCCGATGGCAGGGTATCGGTATGGCGAATGCCCGGTGAACTGCCAGCGTGTGTAGTGCCAACAGTAAAATTCGGAGGCGGTGGTGTTATAGTTCAAATGGCTCTAAGCACTATGGGACATAGCATCTGAGGTCATCAGTCACCTAGACTTAGAAATACTTAAACCTAACTAACCCAAGGACATCACACGCATCCATGCCCGAGGCAGAATTCGACCTGCGACCATGGCGGCAGCGCGGTTCTACATCTACATCTACATCTATACTCCGCGAGCCACCTTACGGTGTGTGGCGGAGGGTACTTATTGTACCACTATCTGATCCCCCCTTCCCTGTTCCATTCACGAATTGTGCGTGGAAAGAACGACTGCTTGTAAGTCTCCGTATTTGCTCTAATTTCTCGGATCTTTTCGTTGTGATCATTACGCGAGATATATGTGGGCGGTAGTAATATGTTGCCCATCTCTTCCCGGAATGTGCTCTCTCGTAATTTCGATAATAAACCTCTCCGTATTGCGTAACGCCTTTCTTGAAGTGTCCGCCACTGGAGCTTGTTCAGCATCTCCGTAACGCTCTCGCGCTGACTAAATGTCCCCATGACGAATCGCGCTGCTTTTCGCTGGATCATGTCTATCTCTTCTATTAATCCAACCTGGTAAGGGTCCCATACTGATGAGCAATACTCAAGAATCGGACGAACAAGCGTTTTGTAAGCTACTTCTTTCGTCGATGAGTCACATTTTCTTAGAATTCTTCCTATGAATCTCAACCTGGCGCCTGCTTTTCCCACTATTTGTTTTATGTGATCATTCCACTTCAGATCGCTCCGGATAGTAACTCCTAAGTATTTTACGGTCGTTACCGCTTCCAATGATTTACCACCTATGGCATAATCGTACTGGAATGGATTTCTGCCCCTATGTATGCGCATTATATTACATTTATCTACGTTTAGGGAAAGCTGCCAGCTGTCGCACCATGCATTAATCCTCTGCAGGTCCTCCTGGAGTACGTACGAGTCTTCTGATGTTGCTACTTTCTTGTAGACAACCGTGTCATCTGCAAATAGCCTCACGGAGCTACCGATGTTGTCAACTAAGTCATTTATGTATATTGTAAACAATAAAGGTCCTATCACGCTTCCCTGCGGTACTCCCGAAATTACCTCTACATCTGCAGATTTTGAACCGTTAAGAATGACATGTTGTGTTCTTTCTTCTAGGAAATCCTGAATCCAATCACAAACCTGGTCCGATATTCCGTAAGCTCGTATTTTTTTCACTAAACGTAAGTGCGGAACCGTATCAAATGCCTTCCTGAAGTCCAGGAATACGGCATCAATCTGCTCGCCAGTGTCTACGGCACTGTGAATTTCTTGGGCAAATAGGGCGAGCTGAGTTTCACATGATCTCTGTTTGCGGAATCCATGTTGGTTACGATGAAGGAGATTTGTATTATCTAAGAACGTCATAATACGAGAACACAAAACATGTTCCATTATTCTACAACAGATTGACGTAAGCGAAATAGGCCTATAATTATTCGCATCTGATTTATGACCCTTCTTGAAAATGGGAACGACCTGCGCTTTCTTCCAGTCGCTAGGTACTTTACGTTCTTCCAGCGATCTACGATAAATTGCTGATAGAAAGGGGGCAAGTTCTTTAGCATAATCACTGTAGAATCTTAAGGGTATCTCGTCTGGTCCGGATGCTTTTCCGCTACTAAGTGATAGCAGTTGTTTTTCAATTCCGATATCGTTTATTTCAATATTTTCCATTTTGGCGTCCGTGCGACGGCTGAAGTCAGGGACCGT
Source organism: Schistocerca serialis cubense (assembly GCF_023864345.2). Lineage (NCBI taxonomy): Eukaryota > Metazoa > Arthropoda > Insecta > Orthoptera > Acrididae > Schistocerca > Schistocerca serialis. The sequence goes on along the minus strand of NC_064642.1, from coordinate 620,429,069 downwards.
GTTACGATTTTCCGCAGTGAAACAGTTTCGGAACACTGAATTCAGTATTTCTGCCTTTCTTCGGTCGTCCTCTGTTTCGGTTCCATCGTGGTCAACGAGTGACTGAATAGGGGATTTAGATCCGCTTACCGATTTTACATATGACCAAAACTTTTTAGGGTTCTTGTTTAGATTGTTTGCCAATGTTTTATGTTCGAATTCGTTGAATGCTTCTCTCATTGCTCTCTTTACGCTCTTTTTCGCTTCGTTCAGCTTTTCCTTATCAGCTATGATTCGACTACTCTTAAACCTATGATGAAGCTTTCTTTGTTTCCGTAGTACCTTTCGTACATGATTGTTATACCACGGTGGATCTTTCCCCTCGCTTTGGACCTTAGTCGGTACGAACTTATCTAAGGCGTACTGGACGATGTTTCTGAATTTTTTCCATTTTTGTTCCACATCCTCTTCCGGACTGAAGCGCCTAGAACCGCTCGGTCACAACGGCCGGCCGTAATGTTATGGTGTGGTCGTGTTTCTCATGGAGGGGGCTTGCACCCCTTATTGTTTTGCGTGGCACTGTCACAGTACTGACCTACAATGATGTTTTGAGCACCTTCTTGCTTCCCACCGTTGAAGAGTAATTCGGGAATGGCGATTGCATCTTTCAACACGATCGAGTACCTGTTTATAATGCACGGTCTGTGGAGGAGTGGTTACTCGACAATAACATCCCTATAATGGGCTGGCCTGCACAGAGTCCTGAATCCTACACAACACCTTTGGGATGTTTTGAAGGCCTATTTCGTGCCAGGCCTCTCCGGCCGTAATCAATACCTCTCCCCAGTGCAGCACTCCGTGAAGAATGGGCTGCTATTTCCCAAGAAACCTTCCAACACCTGATTGAATGTATGCCTGCGAGAGTGGAAGCTGTCATTGCTAAAGGTGGGCCAACACCATATTGAATTCCAGCATTACCGATGGAGTGCGCCACGAACTTGTAAGTCATTTTCAGCCAGGTGTCCAGATACTTCTGATCACAGCGTGTATCTTATCGCATCTCGATCAAGGCTCACTGAGCGATCCCTGACCAGCTAATAAGTAACTCTCAATTGTAACTCTGCTGCCACATGAAGATTTGTATTCATGTTACTGTATTCAGGGGTCATATGGAAAATGTACAACTGATCTTCCAATCAGCAGGAACACTCTGACATATATTGGGTATATGATTTTCTTGTGTCACCGAAAATTCAAATAAAGGACGCACTTGTATGTTTTAAGGTATACAGGTTATTGAGCGCTTTGCCTTCGTGCATTCTGTTTCGAATTCTATAAATCTGTAATTTCTCACTTAAACCTGACTTGCATCTTTGTGTCGACCGTTAAGGAATGTATTTGTAATCGCTGAGCAGGAAGTCACTTGTAAACGGTTATGTAACGACACACGTGTAGAAGCTGTAGCACAACTACTTGTGCTTGATGTACTTTATGGACTTAGAAAGATGATATTTCTAGAGCAAATTAAATTCAGAATATTCCTAATGGGAAGGTAAAGAAAAACCAATAAAAGGCTACAGCGTTTTTTCTTCTACTTGTCGGCTTTTAATACACGTTTACCAATGACACTAGATGGTGGTAGGTTTTGTCAAAGAATTTTCGTGAATTTTAGAGACACTAATGACGCAGAATGCTTCAGCATTCAATGCAAACTTCTAATGCGCTAAATTCTGGCTTTTGGCAGAATGAAGTGGAGGAAACTTAGGACACACTGCTCTTGGAATATTTTGGAAGTTATATGTTTGCATGCATGAATGGGAAACGAGAATAACTCAATTGGAACTTGTTTCATGATAAGATTTAATAATAATAAGTCATTTTGTGAAAATACAAAAAAGTTTCTATCTGTAAATTTTTGTTATTTTCCTAATTGCTTTCTAGTGCTATTCTATAGGACTATAAAGCGGTAATACCCTACGTTGAAGGTGTAACGGTAACACTAGTAGAATAATGTACTCTTTGTCATGAGATAGTGAAAAAAATACGAAACTTTAAGCAACCACATTAACTCGAATCTAGAAAAATAAACAAGAAAACATTTTTTTTTAATTTGGGTTTTTATTTTTCGTTCTCTAGTTGTCTTTTACGCTGCTTTGACATTTGTAACAAGTTAAAATTTTTACAGGAACAGGAGTCGAACTTCGACTCCTCGCATTTCGTAGGAAGTTCTGTTGCTTTCGATCCACTCGAATATCCCGTACACATCATCAACACCACTGTTTCCTTTTCATTGTAGACAAACTCCCTCTCTTTCAGCGTTGAGGGAGAAGGAGTGGAGCAGAGAGGGCCACACCATCGTCTCCAAACTGTAAATGAGGTGAGACAGAGTAAACGCTGCGTTGATCGCACATGTCGTATTAACGGCGACGAGCAGGTGTGTACTTGGAATTCATCTATTGCTCTGTAACGCGTGCTCGGGTGAGATCTTGGACGGTAGGATCCTGCTCCAGGACACAGTATAAAAAACTCTTATTACTCAATCATTAATTTCACGCCCGTTGGTAGGATCACACAGATAGCACGTTTTCGTCACATTAATAAAGTTTCTGCTGCTTACTGATATGAAATATACATTTTTCGACCAAACAAGACATTACTGCCGATGGTCTCACCGTACTGTTTCATTAGCGGAACAGTGAAACGATGTTTCACGCTCACGGTAAGCCATTTTACACTAAACATTCGGTACAACGGCGACTGAAATTATTAAAAGCAGCACTGCCGGTTTATCTACAGAATTACATCATTTTCGTAAAAGCGCCTGCGCTCTTTCTCGTCACGAATGTTCATTTCATTTCCCGAACAGAACTGCGAGGGCCATAATTGCGTATGGTGGAAAGCGGGAGAGGAAGTCTATCGAATTAGGGACCAGTGTGTCCTGCTGTCCATACGACGCGCTTCGCCTCACACTGCCGCCTGCTCTCGTGCCAGAAAACGCGTATATCGTGCATGCTTTTTTACAGTACTGGACAGTGCGGCGTTTGTGCAATGAAAGCAGTGCTCGGCAGCCTATGGTACTGGGACCACGAACGTTTTGATTAGGAACGGGTAGACGCACCAAGTTGAAATTAATGTTACTTGCTAAGGCCAATGGTCCCTGATCAGTCTAAAAGGCTGAAGCTTCTACGTAAATGCAATCAAAGGTAAGGCCATTTATGTCACATATCTTGGTACTCGTAAAGTCACTCATCAAAACCTATAGGATATTCTCCGTTTGCCTTGAATCGTACAATTTGGCAGGAAGCAAGTTTCGACCGTGGAACAAAATGAAAAAATCCGAAACTGTAAATCTGTAACCAGACCATACGAAAAAAAGCTTCTTGTCATTTGTTACAGATTGTCTGTCCGTCTGTCTGTTAGGTCCCATTTTTCTCAGGAGTGGATAGACGCATCAAGTTGAAATTTGTGTCATATACTGAGGTCAATGGTGCCTTGGCTGAGTAATAAACGACAGCTTTTAAATCAATGGAATCAAATGTGCTTCCATTTGTCACACACCTTTACAGTCGCAAACGCATTCATCAAAACTATAGGGTACTTCCCGTTAACCTAGAATCATAAAATTTGCCAAGAAGCAAAGTTTCACAGCACAAGTATAGGAAAATATTCGACAATTGTTATTGTGTAGCAATACAAAAAAAAAAAATGTTCGTTTGTAATCCGACATCAAACATGTAACTAAAACAATCAGTAGTTCTGAATTCAGACTGTGGTGCAATGGTAAATGTCAAACATCAGGCAAATAACGACTTTATTGCTCTTATGACGCGCTTCGGAATTTATCTATCATCAGATATCCAGAAGCGATTTCTGCACATACATACGGAGTTTCAACTTGTATGTGAAACATTCGCAGACTACTCTGTGACTGTTTCACATTCAACTTGAAACGACCTATTTGACGCATAATGTTTGTTTCAGATACAACTTCAAATGCCATATCTATGTGCAGGAATCACTCCACGATATTTGATGATGCTCATATGAGCAATAAAGTCTTTCTTTGCCCAGTTTTTGACTTCTACCACAGCAGCCCAGCCAGCCTGAATGGAGAACTGATAATAATGGTCGTGTGGCTTCTGCATGATGCCACGTTTATATTACTGAGATAATAGGTAAAACTGGTCGAGATTTCAAAAACGGGTATAATTAAGTTTGTGCAGAACCCTCAGTGCGTGAATTAATTTTTCATTTATGTAATTATGACAGAAATGGGATTTGCGGTTATCTATTTGGGATTTCTGTGTATTATACGATCAGTCAGCGTAAACAGTGAACGCTTAGACATTGGTCATTTAGCAACAGCTTCCTTTCAGCCTTTGTTTTGTGTGTGAATTTGCTTGTAAGGGCAGGAGGTGTCTATTCCCACTAGTTTCATGTGTTTCTCTCTCATAGTATGCATAATTGACTGACCATTCATGCAGTACAACGCAAGTGTTTACAGGTATTAAAATTTTTAAAATATAAGAGTGAATGAGGAGTCCGTTAGTCTGTAATAGCTATATTGATAGAACTCGATTAGAGGCGCACACAGAATCTCTAATCGACTTCACTAAATACAGCTACTGCAGCCTATTGAACGTTTCATTAAGTTTTGTGTTACATGTGTGTAAACTCTGTATTACAGTGGATGAATGGTCAATCAGTTATGTATAATTACTTCAGCTGGTGCTGCCCTAGTTCTGAAATTCTCTCTGGTAGTACGTTTGTGACTATTTTCCCTTAAATGTTCTGTGGAAATTGAGTGACGTGTCCCAAGCTCTGACATATTCTTTCTACCCGGTGTCGAATGTTCTGCTGTTTTCTCCTATATACCTTAAATCACATCTGTTGCATTTTAGTTCGTATACTCCTGCTTTCAGGCAGATGTTCGCGTTTATTTTTATTTTTCAAATGTGCTCTTGCTTTGAATTGTCTGTTTTGAATGAAACGTTTAATCCTTGACTTTTGGAAATGGCTGTTATTTTTGAGTTTGTTCTTGTCTGTCATTGTGTAGCATCTTGACCCTTCCTCCTAGGTCTCACGTATTCTTTGTGTTGTTGTTGTTGTTCTGTCACTGTGTGTGCATGTTTGGGTGATGTCTTGTTGTGATGTTGTTTTAGGCTTTGCATGTATTGAGTTTACTGACGCTATTTGTTGTTTAGTTTTTTTGTTTTTAATTTTGTGTCTATAAAACTATTGTACGCAATGACTGTTGCTATTTATGTGACAACATATGGTTCTTTGTGGTAATTTTCTGTGTTGAGCGGAATAGTGTTGATTCTATGAAGCACATATCTGAGTGCTGATTGTTTTTGGGAATATGGGTGATTTGAAGTCTGATGTATGATTGTGTCTTTTGTTACAGATTTAGGGTAAACTTCAAAACTATATTGATTGTTTTCTTATTTAACGGTTACATCTAAGGAGTTCATATTGCTTGCCATGTTCCTTCACATTGCGAATTTTATGTTTTTAGTATTGATTTTATATCTGCATGCAACAGGTAAATTTTTTCTGGAGGTTCATCACTAAAACAATACATCTGACCCAATAAAATATGTTGTAATTCACTTTTTTGGAAAATGATTTAATCCCCGTTATCCAAAGTGATCCAGATTTCGACAAGATGTGGTTCATGCAATACGGAGCCCGACCCTATCGAAGAAGGAGAGTGATGTACTGGAGAACTCCGGGGACAGCATTCTGGCTCTGGGATAACCAGTGGCCACTGTCATGGGCCTCAATTCTCCGGATCTGAACATATGCGACTCCTTTTTGTGGGGCTATATGGAAGACAATATGCACAGCAGTAACCCCAAAACCAGTGCTGAGCTTAAAACAGCCATTCAAGGGGTCATCGACAGCATCGATGTTCCGACACTTCAGCGGGTCATGCATCATTCCGCTATTTATCTGCGCTACATCGTCGCCAATGATGGCAGGCATATCGACCATTTAATAACCTAAATGAGAATGTCTGTAGTGAGGTTTACATATTGAATAAAGTGTGTGCACGCCGTAGTTTCTAACTGATTTACGTTTTTCTTTCATACAGTTCAATAATTATCACGCTGTACAAGTACACGCAGCAACAGAACAAAAACGCAAAGATTATACGAAACTAAGGAAGAGGATTCAAGATGGTAAACTGTGACATAAAAGAACGAACTCGCATATAAAATGTGTACCATGGAATGGTGCTGATCAACCAAAATCATCACATAATCCTTGGCACTGATGCAGCCTGGCACAGTACCCATGGGTCCCATGGAATACCACGATGTAGCGGCCAAAATCATCAATGAACTTCCACTATGTTTTATTGTTGACACGAAAATTCGGACAGAAATTGGTAACAGCGTGAAACAAGACTCATCTGATCGAATGACACTTATCCAGTGCTCCATAGTCCATGTTTAATGACTTCGGTAACGCATTTTCCTCTTATGAGCTTTTGCATAATTTCCACATCGCTCTGTAGTTCCCTTCTTATGGAGCACCCTTCGTGTTGTTTTGGTGCTGACAAGGTTCGCAAATGAGAGATTTAGTTCTGCAGCGTTTTGCAGCTGTCGTTCCCTTACTGTTCATCACAATCCTCTTCAATTACTGTCACGATCGCTCAACCCACCCTTCCGTCCGCGTTGTGACTTAAGGGTTATTTTTACATTCTCCCGACATTCGATATGAAACTACTATATGGTGTCCGTTGAAGAACCAAAATCTTCGACTACCTCGATTACGAAACCACCGACGATACGAATATTCTATGTGACTTCGCTCTGACTTGAAGCAGTCACAACAACACAGAACACTGTTCTGACCATTACTGACACTTGCAAAGCATCGAGGACGTTGAACATGTTCCGCTGATGGTTAAATACGACAGCGAAACCTGGAGGTTTCGTTAGCATCTGCATGTACACACATCAAAAAAAGTTTTGCGTCGCCTCGTTTCCGAGAGTTACGGAACCTGTACAGAAAATTGGAATATAGATCAACTTAAACATCATTTCCGACCTTTTCATTGCTCATGAAAACCACACATTGCTGGTTGTACCACCATACAGCAAGACCTTCAGAGGTAGTGGTCTAGACTGCTGTACACACCAATACATCTAACACCCAGTAGCACGTCCTCTTGCATTGATGCATGCCTGTATTCCTCGTGGCATACTATCCACAAGTTCATCAAGGTACTGCTGGTCCAGATTGTCTTCTCACTCCTCAACGGCGATTCGCCGTAGATCCCTCAGGGTGGCTGGGGGATCACGTCGTTCTTTAACAGCCCTTTTCAGTCTATCCCAGGCATGGTCGATAGGGTTCATGTCTGGAGAACTTGCTTGCCACTCTAATCGAACGATGTCGTTATCTTGAAGGAAGTCGTTAACAAGACGTGCACGATGGAGTCGCGAATTGTCGTCCATGAAGACGAATGCCTCGGCAATATGATGCCGATAAGGTTGCACTATCGGTCAAAGGATGGCAATAACGTATCGTACAGCCGTTACGGCGCCTTCCATTACCACCAGTGACGTACATCGCCCCCCTCCCTCCATAATGCCACCCTAAAACAGCAGAGAACCTTCACCTTGCTGCACTCCCTGGACAGTGTGTCAGTGTGTCTAAGGCGTTCAGTCTAACCGGGTGTCTCCAAACACGTGTCCGGTGATCGTCTGGTTGAAGGCACATGCGACACTCATCGGTGAAGATAACGTGGTGCCAATCCTGAGCGGTTCATTCGGTATTTCGTTGGGCCCATCTGTACTGCACCGCATGGTGTCGTGGTTGCAAAGATAAACCTCGCCATGGACGTTGTGAGTGAAGTTGCTCATCATGTAGCCTATTGCGCACAATTTGAGTCGTAACACGACGTCCTGTGGCTTCATGAAAAGCATTATCCAACATGATGGCGTTGCTGTCAGGGTTCCTCTCAGCCAGAACCCGTAGATAGCGATCATTCACTTCAGTAGTAGCCCTTGCGCCGTCTGAGCGAGTTATGTCATCGACAGTTCCTGTCTCTCTGTATCTTGTCCATGTCCGTATAACATCGCTTTGGTTCACTCCGATACGCCTGGACACTTCCCTTGTTGAGAGCCCTTCCTGCCACAAAGTATCAATGGGGACGCGATCGAACCCCGGTATTGGCCGACTAGGCATGGTTGAACTACAGACAACACGAGCCGTGTACCTTCTTCCTAGTGGAGTGGCTGGAACTGATCGGCTGTCGGACCCCCTCCGTCTTGTAGACGATGCTCATGCATGGTTGTTTACATCTTTGGGATTCTTTGGTGTGACGTCATAAGCGCGTGACGGCGTGTGAGATCGCTCTCTAAGTTTTCATCTATTTTTAGGTTTCAGATATATAGTTTAACTGTTTTTGTGATAATATTTACTATATAAGTGACTTATTAGTGGTTTCTTCATTCACCTCTGCATTTCTTGTGTTGTGGCCTGATATTTGTGAGTGTTTCGTATCGAGCAACTTAACCTCTTACCCGTGTTTACATTCCGCGCTGACCAGTTGCAGCTGTAGCGGCGCATCGAAAGCTAAGTACTAATTAATTGTTCGTGTATAGTAGTTTATTTAGGAACTTTAGTAGTCTTCAACCGGTGTTCTTGGTGTTTTCCGGTGAAATAACTTCAGAAGAAATTTTTGCGAACTGCTTTCAGTTTCGTTATAGTCATTAGACGTTTGATTTTCTTTCTGTGTTACTATTTTGTTATATTCTCATTTGTTGTTGATTAATACTGTCAATAATAGTAGTTACTTCCCTTGTAGAGCAAGTTTGTGATAATTGTAATCAGTTTTTAACATCTTCTTATTGTAGTAGCGGAACTTAGATAAAGTTGTTTTGTTGTTTCAATAATTGTAAAATTTTACCATGAGTGAGAAGTGTGGGCTTTGCCGTAGGTTCGTGAGTAGTGGATTACGGTGTGAGACTTGTTCGAAGTATTTTCACTGGGGGGAATGCAGTGGGGAAGCCAGTGGGCATTCTGGTGAGATCCTCTCCTGGAACTGCAGGTTATGTAGCAAGAGTAAGTTGATAGAGGAGCAGGAGCGTAAGATCTGTGCCCTTCAGGTGCAGTTGAAAAACGCACAGGAGGAGCTAGATAGGATGAGGAGGGAGAAGGGGGTTGGGGAATGGGAGCTGGCTGTTGGCAAGAGATCTGCTAGGAGAAGGAGATTTTCAGACAGTTTTACTATTGGTGTTTGTAATAGATATGACCAACTGTCAGAGTCAAGTGGAGAGGAATCTCTAGTAGCTGTAGATGTAGGAAGTATGCAGCAGACCTCAGCAGTTACGGTGGCTAGGACAGTTGCAAAGTCTAAGAGAAAGAAGAAGGTTCTGCTGTTAGGTAGTTCTCATGGTAGAGGTGTAGGCCAGCATTTGCAGGAAGTTTTGGGGAGTGAGTACCAGGTCACCAGCATTGTGAAGCCTAATGCAGGATTGGCTCAGGTGACTTTTAACATAGGGGGGTTATGTAGGGATTTTACTAAAGAGGATCAGGTAGTGATTGTGGGTGGGGCTGGTAATAGTATTGATAGGGATTGGGAGTATGACATAGATGGTGACCTGGAAAAGATAGCCACTCAGACTGGCAACACGAATGTGCATTTCGTGGAACTGTTTCAGCGTCACGATCGGCCTCATCTTAATACAGCCGTCAGGCGTAATAACATGAGACTTGGGGGTGCGCTGATGACAGAAGGCATGGGTCACATTTCAGTGGTGTCGGTGGAGTCTATCAGTAGGACGGGTTTCACTAGACATGGCCTGCACCTCAACAGGTATGGGAAGGGGAGGTTGGCAAAACTTGTAGGTGACAGCATAGGTGGGGGTGGTGGGATCACTCATGGGAAAATTCCGGTAGTTGTGGGTGTTAGAGCTGTACCTTTTTTAGATTGAAGTCAGCTGATAGGTATTCCTGCTTAAGGGAAGTCTCTCTAGCAAAGAAGCCACTTTCTACAAAGCTTGGGTATCCGATTAATGAGAGAATTAGTATATTTCATCAAAATATACAAGGTATTAGAGATAAAGTTAGTGAACTGCTTATAGATGTTGACTCTGAAATTATTGGTATATCTGAACACTTCTTAAATAAGGAGATAATTCAGAGGCTTCCTTTACCAGGATACAGGTTGGCTGGCAGCTTTTCTAGGAGCTCTTTGCGGTGTGGGGGAGTAGCCATGTATGTGAAGAACGGTATCCCATTTGAGTCAATTGATGTTTCAAAGTACTGCACTGAAAAGGTGTTTGAATGTTGTGCAGGTGTGGTTAAATTTAGTGGAGCTAAACTTCTTACTGTTGTTATTTATAGATCCCCAGACTCCGATATCACAACTTTTTTGCTAAAGCTAGAGGAGGTTCTTGGTTCACTTTATAGGAAATACAAAAAGTTAGTTATATGTGGTGACTTCAATATTAATTGTATAAGTGATTGTGCAAGGAAAAGGATGCTGGTAGACCTCCTTAATTCATATAATCTTATGCAAACCGTATTCTTTCCAACGAGAGTGCAAGGGAACAGTAGAACAACCATAGACAATATTTTTGTTCATTCGTCATTATTAGAAGGGCATTCTGTTAGCAAAAAGGTGAATGGCCTTTCAGATCATGATGCACAAATTTTAACTCTAAAAGTTTTTTGTGCTGCAACACATGTTAAAGATAGTTACCAACTTTTTAGGAAAGCTGATCCAGTTGCTGTACAGACTTTTGTAAACCTTATCAAGGAACAAGAGTGGCAAGATGTTTATAGTGCTGATACAGTAGACGATAAATATAATGCTTTCCTCAAGACTTTTCTCGTGCTCTTTGGAAGTTGTTTTCCGTTAGAACGTTCAAAACAGGGTACTAGCACAAACAGGCAGCCTGGGTGGCTGACTAAAGGGATAAGAATATCTTGTAGAACAAAGTGGCAATTATATCAAAACGTTAGAAACAGCCAAAATCTAAATACAGCAGCCCATTACAAACGGTATTGTAAGGTGCTTAAAAAAGTTATTAGGAAGGCAAAAAGTATGTGGTATGCAGATAGAATAGCTAAGTCTCAGGATAAAATTAAAACCATATGGTCAGTCGTAAAGGAAGTGGCTGGTCTGCAGAGACAGGTCGAGAATATAGAATCAGTGCGTAGTGGGGATGTCCGTGTTACTGATAAGTCGCATATATGTACAGTACTTAATAATCACTTTCTGAATATAGCAGGTGAACTAAATAGAAACCTAGTCCCAACAGGGAATCATATAGCGCTCTTAGAAAAAAGTGTTCCGAGACTGTTACCTGAAATGCTCCTCCATGATACTGACAAGAGGGAGATTGAGTTAATAATTAAATCACTAAAGACCAAGAACTCTCATGGATATGACGGGGTATCTAGCAGAATACTGAAGTATTGTTCCACATATGTTAGCTCAGTACTTAGCCATATCTGTAACTTTTCCTTTAGGAGTGGTCGGTTTCCTGACCGATTAAAGTACTCGGTAGTGAAGCCACTTTATAAAAAGGGAGACAGGGATAATGTTGACAATTATAGACCTATTTCTATGCCATCGGTGTTTGCTAAAGTTATCGAGAGGGTTGTATATACAAGGTTACTGCAGCATTTAAATTCACATAATTTGCTGTCAAATGTACAGTTTGGTTTTAGAAATGGCTTAACAACTGGAAATGCTATAGTCTCTTTTCTCTGTGAGGTTTTGGACGGATTAAATAAAAGGTTGCGAACGTTAGGTGTTTTCTTTGATTTAACGAAGGCTTTTGACTGTGTTGACCACAAAATATTACTGCAGAAGTTGGAACATTATGGAGTAAGGGGAGTAGCTTACAATTGGTTCGCCTCCTACTTTAAGAACAGAAAGCAGAAGGTAATCCTCCGCAATATTGAGAGTGGTAATGATGTTCAGTCCCAATGGGGCACTGTTAAATGGGGCGTTCCCCAAGGGTCGGTGCTGGGGCCACTGCTGTTTCTTATTTATGTAAATGATATGCCTTCTAGTATTACAGGTGATTCAAAAATATTTCTGTTTGCTGATGACACCACCTTGGTAGTGAAGGATTTTGTGTGTAATATTGAAACATTATCAAATAATGTAGTTCATGATATAAGTTCGTGGCTTGTGGAAAATAATTTGATGCTAAATCACAGTAAGACTCAGTTTTTACAGTTTCTAACCCACAATTCAACAAGAACTGACATTTTAATCAGACAGAATGGGCATGTTATAAGCGAGACGGAACAGTTCAAGTTCCTAGGTGTACGGATAGATAGTAAGCTGTTGTGGAAAGCCCATGTTCAGGATCTTGTTCAGAAACTAAATGCCGCTTTATTTACCATTAGAACAGTATCTGAAATAAGTGACATTTCAACACGAAAAGTAGTATACTTCGCATATTTTCATACGCTTATGTCATATGGTATTATTTTTTGGGGTAATTCTTCTGATTCAAAAAGGGTATTTTTGGCTCAAAAACGGGCTATTCGAGCTATGTATGGTGTAAGTTCGAAAACCTCTTGTCGACCCCTATTCAATAGTCTGGGAATTTTGACATTGCCTTCACAGTATGTATTTTCTTTAATGTCGTTTGTTGTTAGCAATATTAGCTTATTCCCAAGAGTTAGCAGCTTTCACTCAGTTAATACTAGGCAGAAATCAAATCTGCATGTGGAATGCACTTCCTTGACTCTTGTGCAGAAAGGAGTGCAGTATTCTGCTGCATCAATTTTCAATATGCTACCACAAGAACTCAAAAATCTTAGCAGTAGCCCAAACACTTTTAAGTCTAAACTGAAGAGTTTCCTCATGGCTCACTCCTTCTATTCTGTCGAGGAGCTCCTGGAAGAGCTAAAAAATTAAGCAAATTCCAGTGTTACATTCTTGATTTTCTTTATTTAAACTAACGACTTGTCACCTGAATATGTTTCTTATATTTCATTTTATCTGTTTCTACAATCGTGTTATAATTTCATGTATTGACTCGTTCCATGACCATGGAGACTTCTCCTAAATGTGGTCCCACGGAACAATAAATAAATAAATAAAAAATAAATAAATCTTTGGATGCGTTTAGTGACTTGTCCTAACAGTCAGAGGAACTGTGTGTGTGATATCTTCAGGGCTTCTGGGAACCGAGGTGATGCAAAACTGTTTTTGATGTGTGTATGTTGGAGCATGCATTTGTTGCGGTGTTTCCATGTTGTTCGCCCCGCTTCGTTCTTCTTTAGGAAAAGTAATGTTAAAAATCCTGTCATACTTTCCGCATGACCATGCGGCTATCGACTGAATGCATTGATATTGTGTTATAACATCACGTCGTGAATTGCTTTGCCTCTCGACCGTCATGTGATCCTGGGCCTCTGCTGCTCGCTTTCCAACTAGTTGCTTGATTCAGTTCGGGTCAATTCGCCAATGTAAATTAATTAGGGATGTTAATGTTTTGGAGTGACAGCTAACGAATTTAATTAAACCGCATCGCCGTTTGGCAAGAACTACAAAATATTTGTTTACAAACGGTGGGTGGACCGTTTAAACACATTTCCCTCCACAGAGACAGCTAAATAAATAAATAAATTAGTCCGCAAGCACAAATCAAAGGCGATCTCTGAGGGCTAGCGGAACAAATTTGTGCGCTGTACTGTACATTAAACTGTGTTATTCCCCCAGTGGTTAAACGTAAACAGAGAATAGTTGAAATACTACGTACACGCCGGCCGAAGTGGCCGTGCGGTTAAAGGCGCTGCAGTCTGGAACCGCAAGACCGCTACGGTCGCAGGTTCGAATCCTGCCTCGGGCTTGGATGTTTGTGATGTCCTTAGGTTAGTTAGGTTTAACAAGTTCTAAGTTCTAGGGGACTAATGACCTCAGCAGTTGAGTCCCATAGTGCTCAGAGCCATTTGAACCATTTTTTACTACGTACACGGTAATACGACAAACCTAAGGCTTAATTCAACTGAAATAGTTCAGATTTTTCCCCTCTTGTTGTTTTGTGCTTTCGTCGTGCTATCGACTTCTTTACGAAAGAGTGGGTCGATCACGAGTTCACTTTCAGTCTCAAGTGGAGCGAAGGGAAGTCATAGTTTGATTTATAGGATACTGGGAAAATTTATTCTATCTTAATTAGAGATTGATTGCAAAATATTTGAATAGTCTCCACTGGAGTATTGCTCGAATAATTTGGGATATAACTTCTCTAGAACTTCAATGACTGATTATAAAACGCTAAAGCTGCCTCCATGCCGATTTTTTTACTTAATTTCGTATTATCTGTTTCAGATATATTGTTTTTATGCCACAATGTTGTCATGTCTCATTTTCGTGGCATTAATGTCGCTATCCGTGTGTCCGACTCGTCTGTCTATTGTACTTACAGGAATCAGGAGAACCACTGAATGTTATTAATTTCTCCATGTCTGGATCATGCTCATTCCGCAACTGTTGTTCGATTAATGAAAAGTTACTCCAAATGCTTTTTAGAACCTCATTAAGTTCACTCGACTGCTTTCGGCTTTTATATTAGACGATTAATGAGTGTATCTGAAAGTGCAAATTTTAATAAATAATATGATGATCATACAGATACTTTTGATATTTATAAGAGAAGATAAGAGGTAATGTTATTTAAGTACAGAACAGGTGCAGAACTTGCGTTGTGTGTACAGAGGCAAAGTCAAATGATAAAAACAGTAGACGTAAACCAGATTCTTTTAAAAAATGGTTCCCCGCTCAAGAAAGTCGTGAGAGAAATGTTTGTTGTAACTAAAAACTATACAATCCGTTATTTTAAACTCTTAAAATTGTTTAACTTAGAATGAGATATCTGACGTACGTCAAAATTGCACTGCATGTTTTTCACATAAAATGCTGATAGTAAACGATGAAAAGCAAAGTTCAAGTAGATTTCAAAAAAGTGTTGCGTCCAATGACGTCATGAGAAAAATGGACGCATCGTAATTATAAAAACGTACAATCCGAAAAACTGTTGATATGCTTTAGCTTAAAACAGTTATTTTATGACATGTTTCGGAATTACAGTGGAATTTTTACCAAATAAAATTGAACATCATTGATTGAAATTAATAAAAGTGTAAAACAGCTGTCATGAACGAGGTGTCAAAGTCGAGCGTCAAGGGACGACCACTAACAAGTAAAATTTGAAATACCGGCAACTGTTGAGGGTTTATCATAGCTTGGGCGCATGGTCGACTGCATACCAAAGTATGCTTACAAAAAACTAGCAACAGCTGCGAAAGTCATGAAATTCTTTAAAGTAAGTTGTCAATAAAGGCCTCAGAAATTCAAGAAATTGGTGTTCCTTAAAGAGCACTGCTCGTTAAGAGTCATTCCCTTTGCTTTTTTCAGGAGAGCGCAAATTTATGAATAGATTTTCATTAAGCTAAGATAATGTTCAACGCAGCTCTGGACGAAAAGCCATGAACGAAAAACTGCCATGGACCAAGACCAGACAACCCGCAAAATTCACCAGCAACTGTGAACAATTAGCCATTCCAGAACTTGCTTTAGCATTTCACTGTAAGAAAACTTAATTGTATGAAGTAATAAGCTGCTGATACTCTCTGAAATTCTTATGGCAAATATGAACAAGGACACTAATACTTCAATGCGCTGCACTGCGTTCTCATCACACCTTGAAAATGGTACAGCCGAAAGCGGTAACCACAAAATATGATAGTAACGTAAGCTGTGTCACGCTTGGTACTATTAAAAAGCTTTGTATCGGAATCAAAATGGATTGGCAGTGAAATCTGAACTTGTACGAAAAGCGGGGTTGTGAACTGCTGAAGTTTTCTTTCACTCACAGGAGAGTAATAGGAATGTTGACAGTCATGAACTACAAAAATACTTCAGGAGACTAGGCTAATAACCCGGTGGAACGTACTTAGAGAGGAAGAGGTTTAATATGCAACCGAGACATAGTTACTGGATCCTAAATGGCCACACCTGCCTAGTTCAGGCTTCGACTGCTATTCCCATTTGAGTTCTCACGTTGGTGAGCTTACTGTCTCGCTGTTTGACTAGTCGCAGTCGACATCGTCTATGTGATAGGTGCCTGTACTGCACATTTTTGCTGGCAGTGTTCGCCTATTAACCTCTATTGAGAAACTGGGTAATCCACAGACAAGTTTAAAGGTGAATGGATTGCGATCAGTCAGGAGTATTCGTGGGGGCATAGTAGATATTAATATTTCCAATCATGGTGGAGAGTTCAAAATTTATATACCGAAAGATATTTTTGATAGCGCGATTCTTCTCAACGTGTTTGAAAAATCTCTGCTCAGGCATTTGCTCGCTACAACACCTCCTCCCCCCCTCCCCCATCTCTACGACCGTAGAGGGTCCGCTTTAGGGGTGAATATCGCGCGGCATACCCAGGGGTCTTGTAACGAAACGAAAGGAGTGGCCAGATGCTAATGAATCCCACCAAGTGTAGGACGACATAGTTAAGGACCGCATTGTGCACCCTGAATAGAGCAATGATATTGAAATTACATTCTTCTGTTCTGTTATTGCCACAGTCACAACAGCACTTCAGTGGTTTCAATAATGTCTGCATCTACATCCAGAATAATATAGCATCGTTTTACAAGCTGCGTCATTTCGAACGAAACATTGGAGCTTTCGATAGCTGTCTCCGCCATCGTCATCACGAGTTGAAATCAACGAGTGGCGAGTGGCGGATCTGGCGGCTGCCATGGTGTTTTCCGGTCGCAGCGACTGGAACCTTTCAGAAAGGGGAGGAGTGGCGCATGTGCTGAAGGCAAACTGGGCAGCCCATACCGGCTCCTACCCAGGACAGGACCAAGTGAGGTCACATGGTGCGAAGTGCTGGCACCAAGTTTGAAACTGTCGCTCTCGCGTCCCTGCAACCGTGAAGCCTACGCCTTTGTTTACGCTGAATGTCCAACCGGAGCACGTGAGGCTAGGACGGATATACAAGGGGTGTAGCGTCGGCGATTATTTTTTTTTTTTTGTTTAAAATTGGAATAGGGACTTTGTTAAATTTTGTAGTAAAAAAACAAATAAAGTGTACCACAGTTTTGGGAATATTTATTTGAGTAAACCAATGGTTCCAGAGTGGTATAAACGTTTCAAAGTAGGCCGTGAACACACTGAAGATGACGAACGCCGTGGAAGTCCAAGCACATCATCAGCCGATGAAAACATGGGAAAAGTAAAATATATGATTAGGAAAGATCACCGGATCACAACTGGAGGAGGTATATTAATTACCTCGCGCCATGACATTTTTCGATTGTTTTGGGGATCAAACGCTTGACACCAAATCATTTACTCTCGAACAAAAACAGTGGCGAATTCAAGTTGCTGAGGAAGCGTTAAATGAAGACAACTATGATGTAAAACTACTGTACAATTCAGTAACGTCTAAGCTAAGGCGCAATAGTGCCAATGGAGTTTTCTGGATCCCAAGATACCAAAAAAGTGCTCAGCAAGGGGTCAAAATTGATGAATATACTCACTGTTCTTTCCGATTTTAAGGTCATGGTGTACCTTCACTTTGCTCTAAAAGGTCGGTTTGCCAGGAGCAGTTCTTTCAAAACCATCTACGTGAAGCACTCCGATCAAAATGCCCGTATGTGAAGTGTAAGAATTAGTTGTTTTTGCACAAATATAATTTTGCTGTTTACACTTTGCACTTGTTCGTGAATTTCTGGCAAAAAGGAAAAAAAAGCCCTATAATGATGCTCTGGCCCCCATATTCGCCAGGCGTGGCCCAATATCACTTTTACCTGATCCAAACGATCAGAAAAACCTTAAATAATCGTCGTTTCGCAAGCTTAGTTGGGATTAAATCCGTATCGCCGAGAGAGCTAGAAACTATTCCAAAAATCGACGTCCAGAGTTATTTCTGGGATGGGAAAATTCGTTGACGTATCTGTTGGGGGCTATTTTAAAGCTGATAACATTCATATGGGCTGATAAATTTTTTTCAACAAACAGAAATTCTCATTACATTTGAACTCACATACTGTCTTACCCACGGAAATGACAGCCAGGTCTTAAGTGTTAATAATATGAGGAAGCTTCACGAACGTAAGAAGGCAGAAGTTACGAGGCAAACAGAGAGCGCCAGAGCACGGCAACAGGCTTACATAAAATGTCAGATGCTTCAAGTCACGAAGAAGGAACTTTTATAGCCAATACCACCATAGTGACGCTAGCTGCGCTTAAGAAATAACACTCTAAACATTATATACTGTTGAGAGCGAGAGTAAGTGAGGGATAAGGGAGAGTGTCTCCGAAAATGGTACATATACGTCATGGAGAGCCTATAGAAGGTCCAGGACATGAATTTACAACAGACGCCACCTTCCTTCCTCTCGCCTTCTGAAAAGCAGGGCACAATTAGAACCAATGATATGGCAAGGGCTCTCTAACATTACGTAAAGTCAGGGACTGACAGAATCGAAGGGGAAAGTGATTAAAACTCGGACGCAGACGCTCCGAAGGGAGAGCCATGGCAATTAGAGCGGACGGGAGGAGATGATAGATATTACAGGCAGGTCCCAGTGGAAGTAGAGAGACGGCAGTGTCGGCAGAAACAGCCGAAGTTATTAGCTAAGCAGAGCCGAACAGAGTTATCTACAGCAGTTCGGAACAGTAGATGGCTTTCTAGTTGGGTAGCTCAGGACTCACGCGTGACGTCTTATCACACACACACACACACACACACACACACACACAAACACACACAAAAGCGCGCTAGCTTGTGAGACAAGGTGGTGAGCCAGATGCAGAATGAATCGGCGTTGTCAGTTAACAACAGTCGGCTGGTATACCGACCAGCCTGAATGTAGCGGTTATGAGCTCGTTTCGGCAACTTCAGTGCTGATACCAAATTCAGCCTCACAGAATACGAAACACAAATAATTAAAATACAATATCACACAGTACTAATGTACTCGATTCACAGACAGATGGCGAGCACGACTTCACTCACTTAGATTATCTTGATTACTGTGACGTCAGGGAGAGCATCCGACCACAAAATTACCACCTGAAACAGCGGACCACTTAATAGACGGGATAAACGCTATGGAAAAGAAAGTATGTGTGTGTGTGTGTGTGTGTGTGTGTGTGTGTGTATGTGTGTTGTGAAATGCAGGAAGTGAAACAGAGGATGGACACTTACTGCTGGTATTTGCAGCTGACCCTCAACGCAATTGAATGTCAGATAAGACATGTAATGATGACAAGTCCCATTAACGCTGGATTATTCTATACGCAATAAACCACTGTATTCATAAGATTAATATTCAAAGGGGACGTTAAGGAGAACGACCACATGAAACCAGTCAGCAAAAGCACGTGACAGAGGTTCCTAAGACTGATAATGAAGCGTACTTCACCATGGAAGCGAAGGTTTAGAAAAGTATCATTAGACTCACAGCATTCGATTAATAGAGAGGGGAGAGACACATAGATAGATAGATAGATAAATAGATAGGTAGAGAGAGAGAGAGAGAGAGAGAGAGAGAGGAAGAGAGAGAGAGAGAGCGAGAGAGAGAGAGAGAGCGAGAGAGAGAGAGAGAGAGAGAGACCAAAATACTCACAGAAGAGCGATGCGTTTTGTCAGGGGATCGTTTAATAAGGACTATACACTATAGTGTTACCGGTATGCTCATTAATATCCACTGGAAAACGCTAAAAGGGAGACGTTGGGAATCACGGAGAGGTATACTGTTAAAAATCCTTGTGCAGATATTCTAAGAACGGACTGGAATATTCTGACTTTTCATAACTGGGATCACAGTCATGTTTTTTTTTTTTTTTTTTTTTTTTTTTTTTTAAGACATCATGTTTACGCCAGTGAGAAACTTTTTATTTCCACTATTGCAATTTGAGCCTTAGGCAATTATCAAGTGCAGCTTAAATAAAAAATGTTCACATAATATTTTACAAAAATCGTTGGGTATTTTGACATTCGGCCGATTAAACAATTTGAAAAATGCGGCAATGTAACCATGTTTACTTACATGTTCTGTCTTCAACCAATTTCAGCTTTATACACGCTGACACATTCATATATCGTTCTGTGGTTAGACACTGGACTCGCGTTCGGGAGGACGACGGTTCAATCCCGCGTCCGACCATCCTGATTTAGGTTTTCCGTGATTTCCCTAAATCGCTCTAGGCAAATGCCGGGATGGTTCCTTTCAAAGGGCACGGCCGATTTACTTCCCCGTCCCTCCCTAATCCGATGAGACCGATCACCTCGCTGTCTGGTCTCCTTCCCCAAACCAACCAACCATATATCGTTGTCATTTGCTATTAGATACATTCGTAAGTAGTGCGCGCACACATGTCGATATATCGTAAAATAGCACAGTCTGTACATACACATGTTTGTTCCACCACCACTAGTAACTTTTGCACTAAACCACAGCAGCGAACGACTGTTTACAGGCTACTGGTAGCCGTTTCGGCGAGTAAACGGATTACAGATATTGTTATTGTTCTGAGTACAGCGCCATTGCAGTCCAGCGACTATACTAGGATGCGTGGGGTTATGCACTAGTTTATAATTATGAAACGGACTATAATATCTTACATAACCTACTCTTAATGTTAGAAGGGTGTAGGAACAGGGTATAATTTATTTCGTTATAGGTTTTTATAAAAAGAACATCGTGAAGGTTTTACATCGTTTTACATAAATGTAGGTATTATTTTGTGCATAGTACAAGATCGTCTGTTGCCTAGTTAAGTTAGTATAGGCTGTTTATCGCGTAGTAGGTTTTTAATACAGCACAATTCCTTGACCAATTCACTGCTTGGTGCAACTAGTGTATCAACACCTCGAAGACTCGGGCGATCATCATAGGCCGCACCACCCGCTTCTTCCGTCGCCATGATTTCTGCCTCACCATTTATGGCCGTCCTATCCACCTCGCTCCTACCCTCAAATACCTTGGCCTCACCTTCGACCGCCACCTCACCTGGACTCCCCATCTCCTTACCATCAAAAACAAAGCTCACAACAGACTCCGCCTCCTGAAATGCCTGTCCGGCCGGACATGAGGTCTGCATCCTTCCACCATCCTTCACACCTACAAATGGTTCAAATGGCTCTGAGCACTATGGGACTCAACTTCTGCGGTCATTAGTCCCCTAGAACTTAGAACTAGTTAAACCTAACTAACCTAAGGACATCACACACATCCAAGCCCTAGGCAGGATTCGAACCTGCGACCGTAGCAGTCTCGCTGTTCCAGACTGCAGCGCCCAGTACCGAACGGCCACTTCGGCCGGCACACCTACAAATCCTTGATCCACCCCATCCTCTGTTATGCCAGCATAGCTTGGATTTCCGCCCCTCCCAGGTTCTATAAATCCCTCCAAATCCTCGAACGCCATGCGCTCCGAACGCCATGCGCTCCGCCTCGCCTTCCACATCCACCTTCCATCCCCCACGCTCATCCTCTACGACCTCATCCCCTTCCCCCACCTTCTCCTCTTCCTTGAACACATCCGCACACTATTTATTGTCCGCCGCATTGATCCCCATCACCCCCTGGTGTCTCCTTTCCTCCCCACCCCCAACCCTTTGCCACGCCCTTACCATTGTGTCCCACTCTCTCTCCATCTCCACACCCTCCATCTCCTTTCCCAATGCAACTTCCACCATCTACCCCTCCCGGATGATGAGCTTCGCCCTGGCATCTACCCTTCCTACCAACTCTAACCCCATCTTCCTGCCTCCTCCTCAGGGCTCCCTCTCCTCCCCCTCCCTCCTCCTGAGCGGCTTCCCCCTCCTATTCCCCCTCCCTCTATCGTGCTCCCTTCCAGTGTCTCTGCACACCCTCCTGCCTTGTCTTTCCTCTTCATCTCCTGCTCCACCAGTCGCCTGCCTCTTAGTGTACCCGCTGACGCTCCTACTCTTTTCATCCCGCTGCCTCCCCTGTTGCCCCTTGCTCTCCCCTCCTTTTCCATCCTCTCCTGCCTCTCCAGCCTCTCCCTCGGCAGGTCCCACCTGGCAGTTTTATTCTTCACCGTGTGTGCTCCAAGTGGGTGTTAAGTGTGTTGTTCTGGAGTGTTTTTAATACTGTGGCCGAATTTTAACCTATGAGTGTGCCTTCAGTGCCTTCTTTGTCTTTTAAGAATCGCTAACTGCATTTTTTAACTTTACGTCGACTTTTTTAATTGCCCCCCATGAACGTCTACATATCAGTGTATTTTTACCTCCATTATCTCCCCTTACTCTGTTTTATGTTCCCCTTTTCTATCGCCTTTCATATGTAACATTTTATTCTTGTCTTAATTCTCATGTCACTCGGCTGAAGAGCCACGGGTTGTGCTGCTGACAGCCGTCCCCTGCTCATATGGGGCAAGGGAATGAAATCACAATAAAGAAAAAAAATACAGCACATTTAAAATCGTAAAGGTCCTCATATTGCCCCACACAACCTCAGGCACTTTCATGATCAGTAGCACGCTCCCACACAACCACCTTCGTTTAATTAAAACTCAGTTGGCGTGACATTCTGCCAACTTTACACATGTTTTAAGGATATAGATTGATCGTCGACATATGGGCCTAAAAACAGGTACATATAAGATGTAGTATTAAAGGTAGTAGTCGTTGCATAATTAAATTAATGATACAAGTAGTGTACATTGTCGTTTTGCTGAATTTTCGTCGTTTTATGGTAATCGTAATACAATTTTTTTTTTAATTATTACGTTAGCCTAAGCAGTGGATATTGGCTATGTTCATCTATAGACTAGTGTTTTTTGCATTCAGAATTGGGGACATAAAATTTGGAACGTAGTGCCACATGTCTACAGATATCAATAGTGTTTGATGATTACGTACCTTCTTAACTGCTTTTTTACCTGAGCTACTTTTTGTGGGTACACAGTAAGATCCAGTAAAAATTATACAGGTATAGTTTATTTTTCAAGTCGGCTTGGTCATTTAAAAGTTTATCAAGATTAAAAAAAGGAATATTTTGCTTTATCCCACATACATCCCGCGAAATGAGCAGAAAGGATAAAATCACAGAAATTGGAGCCATTTGTGGCGTTCTTCCCTTACAGCATTTGCGGCTGTAACAGGTAAAGATAGGAATCATAGTGGTAAACGCAGTACTCTCCGCTACACACGGTAGTATAGCTGGAGGCTGTATAGACGTTCGTGAAATTCCTGGCAGATTAAACTCGAGTGTCGCACTGGGACCTGAGCCTTTTCCTCTGACGGCCTGGAACGTACTTTTCCTGTGTTGGGGAGTTTCAGGTCAGCATACATTCCGCTGCAGATTATAAATTCATTCTTGTTAATGAAGTTCATGTTGACGTAGAAAGTCGACAGGGAAATAACAAAATCGAAGACAAAATTAAAGTGCAGTAAATTATGTAATTTAAATGGTGAGTTCATTACTGGTTAGTAAAACAAAATTTCTCTGTCCCGATCGTAAAATATTTTTTTAGCATGTGAGGTGTCAGTGCCTTAAGTACCATCATCCGATTTAAAATGCTTGCCTATGAAACACATTCAGTCTTCTTCTTATGGAGCTGCATTGATACACGAGTCGTTTCAAGTATTTTACATCCCATGATGGTGAGTAAGGTATAGAAACTCAACATATGATGAAGAACTTTTCGATTGAGAGCGAAACTCTTTATAATATTACTATTCTTTGGACTGTATCCATCAGTATGCTACACAGGGAGGAATGGTCAATATTCATGGATATAACACGAACAGTCATTCTATTCCAGAAAGGCTAGTAAACATAATTCCTAAAATGCCCTCTTTAACTGAACACTTGTTCAGTAGAGGAGATATGTA
Organism: Schistocerca serialis cubense; assembly: GCF_023864345.2. Classification (NCBI taxonomy): domain Eukaryota; kingdom Metazoa; phylum Arthropoda; class Insecta; order Orthoptera; family Acrididae; genus Schistocerca; species Schistocerca serialis. The sequence continues at coordinate 620,405,217 of NC_064642.1, read as the reverse complement.
CCACAGTAGCTCAGACGAACAGTAGTGCTCATAGCTCCTTTGGTATGCGTAAAGCTAATGTTTACTGGACATTTTTCTCTTGTTTTGGCTCATAATCCCACCTCTAGAAATATGGAATGCAAGGAACCTGTAGTAGAAGAGATTTGTTTCACAGTATCGAAGATGAAGGAGTACTTACAGCTTTTAAGGTATGCATTTTATAACCCATGTTTACTAGACTTCTTTGGTCAAAATAGTCCTTTCCATGAATACTGACCACTCCTTCTGGGACATCCTGAATATGCACACGAGCAATTTTGTAAGGTTCCCTTACAAATCTACTACATATATAAAGCAGAGTGTATGTGCATATGTCACAGATCTCCTCCCAAACCCAATGACTAATTTCAACCAAATTTTGGCTAGAAATAGGTGTCCTCAAGAGTGTCAGGGTTGTTGGGTTTAGATCTCTTAGTTCCAACAGGAGTGTAAATGCAGACAAAAATGCGTATCTGCCTTCCTGGCTGTAGGGACCATGTGCGCAAACACTATCGGCCTTCTCAATCAAATTGCTTTGCGCAGCATCAGGCTAAATAAATTGTTTTCTCTGCCGTGACATGTAGGCTGCACTGCATGACATGTGTGTCATGACAGGATAGCTCCAGCCTGCTTTATCGACTTGCTAATGTCAGGTGCAAATAAATGATTTTGAAGTCCCTGAAATATAGCCTGCTTTGCATGACAGGCAAGTTGTGGGAGTAGTATCGATGGTTTAAGAGAGTGTGGAGGAGCAGGATGTTGAGAGATGAAACAGATACTGTGGACAAACAGAGGGGTGAGGAGGGGATGAACATAGACAAGGGAGGAGAAGATGTACAGAGAGAGGTGGGATGAGATGATGGTCAGAGAGAGGGGGAGGAGGAGTTGCAGTTGGTAGATGGAAGTTGAAGACGGGATAATGGGCAGATGGGAAAGAAAGAGGGATAGGAGGTGATGGACAGAGAGCGAGAGGATGATACGGACATAGAAGAGGGGAAGAAGATATAGTCAGAGGAGACGGACAAAGAGATGGGGGAGGAGAGGCTGAGTAGGGAGGAGGAGATGGACTGACAGGGGAAGGAAGAGATCCACACAGAAAGGAGGGGAAGGTGATCTGTGCAATATAAGTGTCGAATGCTTGCATAAACGAAACAGTGGGGAAATGGCCAGTTCGTTATGTAAGATTTTTAATTTCATATAGTAGTAACTATTTAGCACTGTAGAGTTTACGGCTGTTCTTCGTGGGGCCTGGGAATTCCACTTCACTGGATTGAATCTCCACCTTCTCAGGAAGGAGACACAAACTTCGTCGTGCAGTGGGACGATTATGATTATTCAATGAGACAAAATGAATAATACATGAATGACTGAATATCAGTATTGTAATGTTATGTTCTGGCCACAAAACAGTCTACATATATGAAACTTCCTGGCAGATAAAAACTGTGTGCCGGATCGAGACTCGAACTCGGGACAAATGCCTTTCGCGGGCAAGTGCCCTACCAACTGAGCTACCCACGCACGACTCACTCCCCGTCCTCACAGCTTTACTTCTGCCAGTATCTCGTCTCCTACCTTCCAAACTTGCCCGCGAAAGGCAAAGGTCCCGAGTTCGAGTCTCGGTCCCGCACACAGTTTCAATCTGCCAGGAAGTTTCATATTAGCGCACACTCCGCTGCAGAGTGAAAATCTCATTCCAGTCTACATGTATGTTTTGCACTGCTAAAAGTCTTTAAAAATGTTGCATTATTCTGTACTGCGTGATGACAAATAAACCAACTAGGCATGTTTGTGAAGCTAAAAATACTCATTGAATTATGAATATAAGAGTATATAAGAGAAGTTATTCGAATTGTATTTTCGTATGATGAATCAAATTAATAATGACATCGAAATCAACCAAGTGGCGAGAAAAGTGATCAAACAAGGAGGACTTTGTTTATGAAACTGATTTTAACTGAGTAATTATTTACGAGTACATAATATGTATCACAGCTGCGGATGCCACGTGGTGTCTGTTCTTTTGGAGATGTGCAAAAGAACAGACACCATCCAAGCATGAAAAATGAGTGTTAAGTATTTTACAGAATAGAGAAATTGCTATTGGAATATAAATTAAAGCTGTTTAAATTCATTTAGCTGAAAACAACTATGAAGTATGTTAAAGGAGGATATCCTTAAGTTTATCTCAGAATAACAGAGAAAAAACCAGAGGCCCAGTGTAGTTAGGTGAACGCTGTATTAAGCACAATTGCTGATTGTCAAAGCAACTATAATATGTCTACTTCAATCCAGAATCTTTTAACAAGAAGTCATCATTATTTAGCACCCCCTATCGTATCTCGAGGTATAATAAACTGCAAATTAACAAAAAAAATGGCTCTGAGCACTATGGGACAACATCGGAGGTCATCAGTCCCCTAGAACTTAGAACTACTTAAACCTGTCTAACCTAAGGACATTACACACATCCATGCCCGAGGCACGATTCGAACCTGCGACCGTAGCAATCACGCGGTTCCGGATTGAAGCGCCTAGAACCGTAAATTAACAAATTTATAAGTATGTAGTGGTGTACACGTGGCAGTAACCGACAAGCAATCGCAACGAGATACCATCGCTGCGCGCAATAACACTACAAAACATCTCCTGAAATTTTTAGCATTCCTTCTGAGTGATGATATGATCATACGGATGTTTGGGCACACGACGGAGAGGCCTTCTGCGGAATTACTTCTGAAACACTGTGTAATCAAAAATGTACACAAATATATACAAGTTTCTGAAAGGAATTTCGAATTGCGTTGCAAAAGAAGTGCCTAGCGTTACACGAGAAACCATACTTTAGACACGAGTGTGTACTGAGAGCAGGGCTGAGTAATTTAGCGCAATAACCGGCGGGCTACTTGTTGCTGGACTGGAAGAAGCGCGCGGGGGTAATTTGTCAGCACGGAGCAGGCCGCTGCTCGGGAACAGGAGGCGCCGTGCTGCCGCTGTTGCAGCACTTATCTCGACCTTTACAGCGCGCAGTTCGCGTTTCCTGCGCCGACGCTGCTTCGCATTTTCCCGCATTTAAAGCGCCAGGGGCAGCGAAGGGGTGACGTGTCGTCGCTACGACTCCAAGTTAACCCTTCCCTCTCACACACTTCAGTGTTTTTACTTTATTTTAAATTCATGTTCATAGAGATTAAGGGAAATATCGAATACCCTATTTACGAAAGATATTACCGCTATTTGCCCGTATCATATGGTTTATTACACGATCTAGATTTCTGCCTTAAGCATTTTCAGTTGTTACAGCTGTGATAAGTAAATACGCAATAAATATACAAGTAGCAGAAAGGTAGGTAAAAATGTAAGTAACTTAGAGATCACATGATTTGATATCTTACTTACGTATCAAAAAGCATCTGATTTTTGTGGAATACAAGTCATCGTTAAAATATATATCTTCGGTTACGTAAGTTTCGTAAGTAAATGTTAATTGACTGGTGACTTGCATGACTAATTAAGAGGATAAGGCTGTGAAGTAAAATAGATGACCAAATTACAGGTTTACACATAGTTTCACCGTGTCCAAGCAGCAATCAACAAGAACGTAAGTAAAACGATCGTCAACATCGTCACAGAGACGTCACAGTCTGCATCCTGTAATGTACCGTATGCCAGAGACTCAGGTAGTGAAACTGCTTGCTTAACAAGCTGGTTGCATTACCTTTCTAATTACCAAAAGATGTAAGGATCACGATATAAACCATCGTAATTTAAGGGAAACATTCAACTCTTGTGAAACGGCAAAGTATTTTATACATAGCCTGTTATAAAAATAAATAGCTATAAACATCATTAAGGATTACAACCACCTTACCCTAATGTATTTCCGTAGACAGGTAAGAAAGCATGTATCTTTGACAAACATTGCTCAAGTAAAGTGGATAACAATAATTTTACATAAGCTTGTTGATATACACTCCTGAAAATGGAAAAAAGAACACATTGACACCGGTGTGTCAGACCCACCATACTTGCTCCGGACACTGCGAGAGGGCTGTACAAGCAATGATCACACGCACGGCACAGCGGACACACCAGGAACCGCGGTGTTGGCCGTCGAATGGCGCTAGCTGCGCCGCATTTGTGCACCGCCGCCGTCAGTGTCAGCCAGTTTGCCGTGGCATACGGAGCTCCATCGCAGTCTTTAACACTGGTAGCATGCCGCGACAGCGTGGACGTGAACCGTATGTGCAGTTGACGGACTTTGAGCGAGAGCGTATAGTGGGCATGCGGGAGGCCGGGTGGACGTACCGCCGAATTGCTCAACACGTGGGGCGTGAGGTCTCCACAGTACATCGATGTTGTCGCCAGTGGTCGGCGGAAGGTGCACGTGCCCGTCGACCTGGGACCGGACCGCAGCGACGCACGGATGCACGCCAAGACCGTAGGATCCCACGCAGTGCCGTAGGGGACCGCACCGCCACTTCCCAGCAAATTAGGGACACTGTTGCTCCTGGGGTATCGGCGAGGACCATTCGCAACCGTCTCCATGAAGCTGGGCTACGGTCCCGCGCACCGTTAGGCCGTCTTCCGCTCACGCCCCAACATCGTGCAGCCCGCCTCCAGTGGTGCCGCGACAGGCGTGAATGGAGGGACGAATGGAGACGTGTCGTCTTCAGCGATGAGAGTCGCTTCTGCCTTGGTGCCAATGATGGTCGTATGCGTGTTTGGCGCCGTGCAGGTGAGCGCCACAATCAGGACTGCATACGACCGAGGCACACAGGGCCAACACCCGGCATCATGGTGTGGGGAGCGATCTCCTACATTGGCCGTACACCACTGGTGATCGTCGAGGGGGCACTGAATAGTGCACTGTACAACCAAACCGTCATCGAACCCATCGTTCTACCATTCCTAGACCGGCAAGGGAACTTGCTGTTCCAACAGGACAATGCACGTCCGCATGTATCCCGTGCCACCCAACGTGTTCTAGAAGGTGTAAGTCAACTACCCTGGCCAGCAAGATCTCCGGATCTGTCCCCCATTGAGCATGTTTGGGACTGGATGAAGCGTCGTCTCACGCGGTCTGCACGTCCAGCACGAACGATGGTCCAACTGAGGCGCCAGGTGGAAATGGCATGGCAAGCCGTTCCACAGGACTACATCCAGCATCTGTACGATCGTCTCCATGGGAGAATAGCAGCCTGCATTGCTGCGAAAGATGGATATACACTGTACTAGTGCCGACATTGTGCATGCTCTGTTGCCTGTGTCTATGTGCCTGTGGTTCTGTCAGTGTGATCATGTGATGTATCTGACCCCAGGAATGTGTCAATAAAGTTTCCCCTTCCTGGGACAATGAATTCACGGTGTTCTTATTTCAATTTCCAGGAGTGTAGAAAATCTGCTCGGCCATGTATGAAGGTATAATGTGTTTATTAACGGAGAAATATAAGCATACGTTATAGGCAAAGAAGCTAACACGTGTTTCATAAACTACTATCTTGAAGGCGTTAGGTCTCTTAATATACGTAGCACATGTTTTGGACCTCGCACTTTTAGGGCCTCTGCTAACGCAGCGAGAAAATTAACTATTAGCATTGTCGCACTTACAGTAACAACGCTGTTTACCGCTATGTGAACATGACGAAAAACTAGCCAATTACAGATCACTGACGTAAAATATTGTGCACTTAGGAACGTTTCAAGAATAAAGTCAATGTATACTATCGGATCACAAGTGTCCACACACCTATTAGTGGACATTAATATGCTCAGTGTTCACCCTTCATCCTTATGACGGCTTGGACTCCACTCGGAACACTATCAATGCAGTGCCTGAATGTCTGTGGTGATGTAGCAGCCATTCTCCCCTTTGAACCGAAGTCTGAGAATTTAGTGATGTTGGTTGCTGGTGTCTGCAGTGAATTCGGCGTTGTCATTCAACAGCTGTTCCGACTGGTTCAAGGGCTCTGGGCAACTATTCCATTTGAGCAACGTTATTGTCCAGAAACCATTGTCTGACACTTGCTGCTGTACGGCACAGTGCCCTGTCAAGCAGACACAAACCGTCATCGTCTCCGAAGTGTTCCAGTATTGTAAACGGTACACATTGCTATAAAATGTGCTCATGTTTTTCCATATTTAACGTTTTCTTAAGCGCAATAAGGGTACCAGACCGTAAACATGAAAAAGACCCCCATATTGTAACATTACCTCGTCTGTCCTTTCCGCACTACACATGATGGCAGGTAACGTCCTCCAAGCAGTCACTAAACCCAAATCCTTCCATGAGGCTGCCACAGGGAATAGTGCGATTCATCACTCAGAATCACTCGTTTCCACTCATAACTAGTGGCCTCTGTTTTTACGACACCTGAAACATCGCTTAGCACTGATTACAGAAATGCATGACTAATGAGTAGCTGCTTGACCACCGTACGCCGCTCTTCAAATATCCCTGTGCTAACTGGACTGATGGTACAACTTTGGAACTCACGAGTGGCTCCTTTGGCTGATTTCACGCAAAATTTTACAGTCACCCCACGCAAGGCTCTACGATTCCTGTCCATCAGTACATGAAGTGTGCTAGATCTTGATTTAGCTCTGACTGTTCCATCGTGCTTCCATTCGCACTCATATCATCAAATTTCCGTTAGTACATGAGGTGATGGCCGAGCGGTTCTAGGCTACGCTCGTAGGTTCGAATCCTGCCTCGGGCATGGATGTGTGTGATGTCCTTAGGTTAGTTAGGTGTAAGTAGTTCTAAGTCATAGGGGACTGATGACCTCAGAAGTTAAGTCCCATAGCGCTCAGAGCTATTTGAACCAAGAGGTGTGCTTGATTTTGATTTAGCTCTGGCTGTTCCATCGCGCTTCCTGCTCGCACACACATCATCAAATTTCCATCATTACATGGGGTGTGCTTGGTCTTGATTTAGCTGTCGTCGTTCCTTCGCGCTTCCAATTCGCAGTCATGTCACAAAATATCCGTCAGTACATGAGTTGTGCTTCGTCTTGATTTAGCTGTAGTTGTTCCATTTCGCGCTTCCAACTCGCACTCACATCACCAAAGATCGGCATGGTCAGCTTTGGAAGGGTTGAAATGTTCCTGGTTGATTGGTTACTAAGGTGACATTCAATTACTGGTCCAAGTTTGAAGACAGTGGATCCTCTACAACGACTGCTTCTCTACGGATAATACAATACTCCCCGCCTCCTTTTATTATTGGTGGGTCCTCCTCTCGTGAAATCCAATGTTCAGTTCCGCATTATGTAGGAGTGTCCGGATATTTCTGATCGTACAGTGCAATTCTGTTTCATGTAGCAACATTAGGAATTGATTGGCGACTCCATGGAGTGTTCAGTTATTGTGATAGCTTCTCAGTTTTGGTTATTGATAACTTGATACCAGTGTCTGAGTTTAATTTGTACAGCACTGAATATGATCACTATGTGATCGAAAATCGATTCTGCTATCAATAAAACGTCAATATTACGGCCAACGCTGACCTTCCTTTTAATTTAACATTAGGAATGCTACTGGCCTAATAGTTTTGTTTACGTATTCTGTTCCACTATCGTCTGTTGTGCATTATTATGAACTACCGCCACTGTGAACATGACGACAAGGCTTATTTCATTTACAATTTTTAATAACGTTCCCACAAAAGTCGATTATTCGTATACCCTCTCACAAAACAATGTAGGCCGAAACAGTTGTACAATCATAAAAATTGGATATTTGCGATAAGTTCCTATGATACCAAACTGCTGAGGTCATCGGTCACTAAGCTTACAAACTACTTAATCTATCTGAAACTAACTTACGCTAAGGACAACACACACTCGAATCCCCGACGGCGGGAGCCGCGCGAACCGTAGCAAGGCCGCACGGCTAACCCGCGCGGCTTGTAAAATCATCATACATACATTCTGACATCTATTCGTCTGAATTAAGGTTGGTGGTAATCTAGCTCATTTGGCTGTTTTGGCGATGCTGTTTCATTCTTTTATTTTACCATTTTCATCAATGCTTTAATCTGCAACGCTTTCAATATACGTTAATGGTGTCTGTCTTCTCCGTCCAATGTTTCAGTATTTTTGTCAAGTTTGTCATTTTTTCCTTACATGTAAATATAATTATTAATAGTCAACTGTTACAGAGGAATTGGCCAAACAATGGATACATCCGCGAGAAATGCACGCCTGAACATATAGTAAGTACAGATGCTAGAGGAGCCTGAGGTTACTCCAATGCAATGTCGTCAGAACGTTGGAAGCGGCCAGAACAGTGTTCTGCGAATGCATTATGCCGGAGCTAAGTGAATTCGAACGTGAACGGTATGTTGGTGCTCGTATGTTGAGTGTTTCCGTAACCAAGACAGTCGAAGTGAGGCGCCTTATCAGATATTTATACCGCTTACACGGAACACGGAAAAACATTATCGGCTAACTCACAATGCAGAATTAAGGTTCTGTTGGGTAATCGTGATGGACGGTCGTTGGAGAGCATTGCGACGAAAAATAGACGACGACAGCTGCAAAAGTCATTGCAGAACTGAGTGTCCTCCCGCGAACCCTGTCACCACTAAAAAGACATGAAGGAAACTCCATAATCAGGGGACTGCAGGGCGAACAGGGTATTCCAAAACCACTCGTCACTAATGGAAATTGCGGTACCAAAGCCATAAAACTTTGACTATGGAAGAACGGAAGAAAATGATTTGGTCGGATAAGTCTTGTTTCATACTGTTTCCAACTTGTGGCCGAGATTACGTCCCATTAGCGAAAAATGTCTCGGATATGGTGACGATTTGGACAGCCATATTTTGGTATTCCATGGAATCCACGAGTACTCTTCAAGGTCGCAGAATTGCCAAGGATTTTGCGGCTATTTTAGCTGATCATGTCCATCGTATAGTAAAATGTTCGTTCGCCAACGTTTATGTTAATGTCCAGTAGGACAGAGCTCCGTTCACAGAGCTCGCATCGTCCATGACTGGGTTTGTGATAATGAGAAGGGATTGTCGCATCTCCCCTGCGCACCACAGTCATTAGATCTCAATATTATTGATACTTTATGGTCTACTTTGGGGAGAAGGGTGCGTTATCGCGATCCGACTCCATCACTATTACCTGAACTAACTGTTATTTTGCATGAAGAAGGGAATAACAGTTCTTTAAAAACATACAGAACCTTTACTTATCCGTTGCGAGACGACTGGAAGCTGTTCTGAATGGCTGTAGTTTTCCTGTAGCGTATTAGGAATGCTGATTTGTTGTGTGTTGGTGTTTTTATAGCATTGTCCAGCCCTTTAAAGTGGTTTTAGAATCCTCGGTAATACTAACTACGTTTCTGAGATAATAGTTCCGAAATCTAGGTGCATAGCGTCGATTGTTTCTTATATTAGCGAAATAAAAATACATTTAAAAAATAAGAGTACATACAGCTGAATAGGGACACCGCAGTTCACTGCTACGTTGCACTGTAGCAACTTAAACTGCCCCTTCTGCAGATCATTACCATGTCATGAAGAAGGCTCGCAACAAATTAGCATGAACTGCACTAAAAACCTAGATATGCAAATGATTAGAATTACAGCATACGTGTGAGTGTCATGAACTATGTAACAGGTCTATAATTGATAAGCGAGAAATTAGCAATGTACTTTCTTCAAAAATTTCTTCAGTGTGGAATGGTTCTTTTATTCATGTAAACCGGCCATTAAAATTTTCCTTAATAATGGTGAATAATCAAGAAATACTATGCGAGGTGCCGGGGCTAGCAGTGTATTTAACACTCAATTCTTCTAGAATCTACATATGTTCATGATGCTCTGAGCCCCCCCTATTCTAGCTCCAACTTTTGCTGTTGCACAAGGATAAAAAAAATACGCGAACTGACTCTAATCAACCCTGCCAGTGGAGTAGAAGAGAGTTTGGCACCTGCAATAATTTAATTTGATAAATAAGTTAATTAAGCGAAGGTTTCATTAACATAGTGAGGAATGATGTGGTTGCTCTACCTATTAACAGAATGAAAGTTCTGTCCAAAATAACAATATGATTTATTAAGACTAAACACAAAATAATAAACAACAACACATGAAACATTAACAATACATCAAATTGGCTCTAATTGGATACTTAAACTAACGCTGTGAAAGTGAAGTTGTCCCTAAAACTAGATTGTGAGGATTATGACGAAGTGATATGTGCAGCCAATTCCTAGCAACTCAATTCTTAGAGAAAACACATAGCCAACCCAACATTAATTGCTGCTACCCAAGACAGAACAAAGTTAGAAAAAGACGAACAGGCGCGCTCTGCTGAGCTCTGATTGTCACCGAGGAAAATCCCTATCTGCCGGTGCTGCGGACATACATTACCAAACCGACTTCTTGACTCCCAGGACACGATCTGCCGTACCGGAGCCGCTGGCTGGTTGCTTCGACGTCCTCGACCGAAAGGCGAGAGCCAACTACCCACCAGAGCACCCGTACAAAACCGAACACAGAACATTCCCGCCCCCACGACAGTGGCCGTGGTTAAACGTTCCAATCAGCAACTCGAAAACCGGCGGAAAATTCCACTCCATTGCCGGAACGCTACCATTCCACCAATGGAGATTCTTGGCGCCAATTTCTGCGCCGATCTTGCTACGTCACAGAGCTATGCCCTGAGCAAGCCAATCACAGTTACTATTTTGCAGAAAGCGCTGGAATTTTCCCGCCACAGCTGCCTGGGTACACAAGTCATTCCCACGCCTCGCTGGTAGCCCGCCAGAAAGTGTTTTCGCTACGTTTCTGCGAAGTAACGGAACCTCTAGCCCAGACGCTACTTCTGGCCCTGTGGGTGTGCCTCTTGACAATGTCGGCGTCTGGAAAGCATTCACTCGACCCCCTCACACCTGTCGGCTTATCCTTTCAAAGTCAGACGGAGCCCGCCTGTCACTGGACCACCCGGGTGACGAGAGACGCTGCGTGGGAAGTCCGCGTGTGAAGGAATAGCAACTTTCCACCGCAGGCAATTAGAGAGGAGAATCGTAAGATAGAAATATGAGAGGAGGTTCATGCCACCTCTCAACTAAATATTCACACTGTTTGATATGAATCGCCCCGAAAATAATATTCACGCCTAGAAAGTATTGTATATTGATTTTTCGTACTGTCTTAGCAACTGAAATATATTTGTATTAGCACTTTGAGTTAAGGAATGTAAACAACTGAATGTGGAACTGTTAAGCTGTGTTTATGACTGTGCTCTGTGTGCCAGACTAATACATGCCCAAGAAAAACGAAAGTAAGGATGGCTATTAAACGATTTAAATATACATCTTACTTAAGGTATACACTGAAATCAATGAAACTTTTCTGTAAAGATTTAAAATGGTTCAAATGGCTCTGAGCACTATAGGACTTAACTTCTGAGGTCATCAGTCCCCTAGAACTTAGAACTACTTAAACCTAACTAACCTAAGGACATCACATACATCCATGCCCGAGGCAGGATTCGAACCTGCGACCGTAGCGGTCGCGCGGTTCCAGACTGTAGCGCCTAGAATCGCTCGGCCACTCCGGCCGGCTGTAAAGATTTAATTTCACTACATCATCTCATTGGCACACCTGATAAATAAACTTAAATGCACTTCAGACTAATATGCATGTAACTGTGAAGCACCTGATGACAGTAACTTGTCGTCAGAACACGTCTTACTAATAAACGTATGTGAAAAGTGACTAAATCAACAGAAAATTGTTTCATAAATGTATAATACAGAAATTCCGTACAACATGGATAAATTCATGTACCACATATTATTCTTACCACTTGCTTGTGTCCAAATAATACTTCCTAAGTGATAAGCTACTTCAGAAAATTATTCCATGAGATAGTATTACGTGGAAATATACAAAATATGTCAGGAGGCTGATTCGTTTGTTTCCCAGACTAGCAATTATATGGAGAGCGAAAGTAGCTGATCTTTATAATATTGTTTGTGCAGCTCAGCAATGCTTCTTCCAGTTCATGTTTTCATGAATATCTACATTTTAGATTTTGAAGAATTCTACCCTGTTTATTGATGTCTGTTTATATGCTACATAAATTGTTGTACAGAACTAACAGTTTACGTTTTCTCAAAACGTAGGGGTACTCTGTTCTCAGAGAAAAGCATCATTAAAAATCTCTTATCTTGCTCTCTCTCTCTCTAAATGGAGTTATTATAGCACTAGTTACATGTGAAAAAGAGTGCAAATTACGCTTGATGAATATTAAATGGAATGTTATTGGCAGATATAAGGAAAAGAGAGGACCCATAACTGAATCCTGCGGGACTCCCTTCATGCATTCTGTTTCTAAGGTATTATTGAAACCAGCTGTTTTTAAAGCCACAAATTCCTACGAAGCTTGTATTTCTAAGAGAGTAACATGATGTACACAATCAATGCCTTAGAAAAACCGGAAAATGCCAACCTGTGATATTTTACTACACTGATAGGTCATGACATTATGGCCACTGCCCACTGCGAGATTGAATGCTCCCCCGTGGTGTTGCGACACGTGACGCGGTAAGCAGAAAAGAGACGAATGGGTCATCATTATTGCGAAGATACGGGCCCCAAAGGTGGAAATCCACTGATGTAAGCAGTTTTGACAAAGGGCACGTTGTCATGGCCTTGCGGCTGAAAACTAGATTCTTTGAAACTGCGAAGCTGGTCGCTTGCTTTCGTGAACATCTATGGAAAGTGGTTGAAGAATGATGAAATAAAGAGTAGGTCGTATAGTCATCGCGTTACAAAACTTAGAGATCGGAGGACTGTCCGCTGTGTAATCCAAGATAGCCAGAAATCTGTCGCAGATCTGATGTCAGAGTAGAGTGCAGGTACAGGCGGAAGTGTTTTGTAGCACACCGTTCAAAGTCCATTGTTGAACATGGAGTTCCACAGCACACGACCCTACGTGGTCCTGTGTTGACACAAGAAGACATTGTCAGTTACAATTTCAGTGTACACAGCGGCACTGAGCTTCCACAGTCAATCAATTATACTACAGGGAACACGGAGCTGGGCTTCCATGGCACCTGTGGTGGTAACTTAAGGGATAATGACACAACTGAAGTACGCGAACGTTATTGCGAACCACCTGCATCGCTTCGTTCTTGAAGCCTTCTCCGACAGCAATACTATCTCCCAGCCGGATTACTCTTTCGTGTCACAAGGTCAGAATCGTATTGCAGTGGTTTAAGGGACATTAAACTGAACTCACATTGACGTCTTGGCCCGGAAATGTTGCTGATCTGTACCCATTGGATCACATATAGGGCGCCAACTGTGTGCTCTTAAACCACCGTCCCGCAATTTGCGGGAATTGCTAGACCTATGCGTAGACATCAGGTGCCGCATACTCTCAGAAACCTATCAAGGACTTGTAGAATCAATGCCAAGCAGAATCTCTGTTGTCCTGTGTTTGAAGATTGGAACGACACGGCTCATCGGTGTATTTAAGGCTTGTGATATTTGGTGAGTGAATTTATAATTGACTGTCTTGGTCAACAATCACTTCTGGAATCCAGACTGTGATGTCCTAAGTTAATTGTTTTACTTAAATATGAGATTTCCCATAAGTACATAACTTTTTCGAATATTTTGGGAAAGAAGTGAGTGAGGAATCTGGGTGAAACTTATTTATATTTTTCTTGCCACACTTAATTTTTTTGTTACAAAGAGGTTTAATAATGGCAAATTTAGATCTATCTTTAAAAATTCCGTATTCCAGTGATACACCACAGTTATCACTGGAGATTGCATATAAAGTTAGAACAAATCATGAGAATTGTGTCTGAAATTAAACCAATAAAGTATATGCTTCTTTTTTTTTTTTTTTTAGAATTTTCACAACTCCGTTATTTTTAGTAAGGAATGTTGGTACTACTCCAAGTTCCATAAAGTTTTATAGAATGCCGTTTTTGATATATTCTCTACTTTCTTCAAATGAACCATTTAACCCTATTTTTGGTGTTACACCGCAACTGCGGAAAATACCCATTCCAACTTGGTCCCAGCTCTCCCTGCAACTTATGGAAACATTAATTATCGTTCCTCCTGTTGGTGAAATAGAGTGTTACGTATCATCATAGTCCACGCAGAAACACATTAAATCGTATGTTTAATATCACTGACCAACGATTTTTTTTCGTTGTGAGGAATTGTTAGTAAAGTGCACTGCCTGCCATTAAAATTGCAACATCTGAAAGTATATGACTAAATTTTTGCATCTACAACGGAGGATCTGCAGCGAATTGACGCATGGTGCAGGGAATGGCAACTGAATCTCAATGTAGACAAGTGTAACGTGCTGCGAATACATAGAAAGATAGTTCCCTTATCATTTAGCTACAAAATGGCATGTCAGCAACTGGAAGCAGTTAATTCCATAAATTATCTGGGAGTACGCATTTGGAGTGATTTAAAATGTAATGATCATATAAAGCTGATCGTCGGTAAAGCAGATGCCAGACTGAGATTCATTGGAAGAATCCTAAGGAAATGGAATCCGAAAACAAAGGAAGTAGGTTACAGTACGCTTGTTCGCCCACTGCTTGAATACTGCTCATTAGTGTGGGATCCGTACCAGATAGGGTTGATAGAAGAGATAGAGAAGATCCATCGGAGAGCAGCGCGCTTCGTTACAGGATCATTTAGTAATCGCGAAAGCGTTACGGAGATGATAGATAAACTCCAGTGGAAGACTCTGCAGGAGAGACGCTCAGTAGCTCGGTACGGGCTTATGTTAAAGTTTTGAGAACATACCTTCACCGAAGAGTCAAGCAGTATATTGCTCCCTCCTACGTATATCTCGCGAAGAGACCATGAGGATAAAATCAGAGAGATTAGAGCCCACACAGAAGCATACCGACAATCCTTCTTCCCACGAACAATACGAGACTGGAATAGAAGGGAGAACCGATAGAGGTACTCAGGGTACCCTCCGCCACGCACCGTCAGGTGGCTTGCGGAGTATGGATGTAGATGTAGATGATTGTCTATTCCGTATGCTTAGTACCGTGCGGTGTGCAAGTCGACCGGATTTCAGCTGTTATATGTGCAAGCTGGCTGTCACACTCGTGAACGCAACACACAAGTGGCCAAACAAGCAGTTTTGTGCTTTGGTAGCGTACAACAGAATCTTCTAACTATTACAGCACGAATTATTCACTCTTGCTCTGTGGTAATGCAGCCTAAGTTTCATCGCCAACAAAATGAGATTCAGTTCCATTCTTATAATAGGAAAGGGCCCATTTAACTAAAATGGCTCAAATGGCTCTGAGCACTATGAGACTTAACATCTGTGGTCATCAGTCCCCTAGAACTTAGAACTACTTAAACCTAACTAACCTAAGGACATCACACACATCCATGCCCGAGGCAGGATTCGAACCTGCGACCGTAGTAGTCGCGCGGTTCCGGACTGAGCGCCTGAACCGCTAGACTACCGCGGCCGGCGCCATTTAACTTTCCAGACTAAAAGAAAAGAATATTTTTTCTCGTAACGGCACCTGTATTACATTAGAAACACCATAAGAGTGAGACTGAAATTCAGTGAGCTATTATACTGAGACGATACTTATTATAATGAAAAGGGCTACCCCATTAGACCACTGTGGGACGAAATAATGGAGTGAGAAGAAGTTAACTTCGAAATACTAATTTTTTTGCCCTCAATCAACATTGTTCAAGTAGAGGCTGGATTAATTTACAATTACTTTCTCCAAAAGGTAAATGCATACAATGTGAAGACTTTTTTTCTTTATTTTATTTAACCATCAGTGTGGTGATCTTCAGATTCAGATATACTGCGTCTTTGCATATGCACATGAATGCTTTATGGAAGACTGTAAAATGATATGAAAATCTTTTTCCAAAGTCTGAGAAATTTACAAAGTGTGGGTATACTGGGAAGCGTCGACTCTTGATCCTAGCATGACACAGAAATACAGAGAAGAAGCAATCAAAAGTTGTGAAACAGACTCGTAAATTGTGAGCTATGCAGTGAAAATACAACGCAAATGCTACGCGTGACAATAACTCCAAAACAGCTATAGAAGCACCAAACAACGACTCTCCAACAACGAGACACGAACAGCCCCTATCTACTCACCCCAATGGGTCTCCTGAACGACTCTCTACTCCCACATGCGGCCGGCCGCGGTGGTCTCGCGGTTCTAGGCGCTCAGTCCGGAACCGCGCGACTGCTACGGTTGCAGGTTCGAATCCTGCCTCGGGCATGGATGTGTGTGATGTCCTTAGGTTAGTTAGGTTTAAGTAGTTCTAAGTTCTAGGGGACTGATGACCAGAGATGTTAAGTCCCATAGTGCTCAGAACCATTTACTCCCACATGCCTCTCAAAATTACTGTAGGAGAGGAAATGGCGAGGCTTGCCACAGTAACAACTGAAAATGGCCATCTCTTTTCCTGAATACAGGGAATGTTTGCAGAAGTTACTCGTCCAGCGCTTGTTATGTACTCTGTTAACGAGCTAAGGGTTGGGAGAGTACTGGCCCTCCCCATACGATTGACAGAAAGATGTCTAGGCGTGGAAATGCAATTGTTTAGGGAAACGTAGCGGTGGCTCGTTCTCTGCATTCTGTTCTACGAAAACCTATTGGCTTTTATGCAATTCTCATGGGAACTCTCGTGGCACGCACTGCACTGGCAAGGGATTCTCACTTACTCTGGATTAGGAGATACTCAAAGTGGCTTACTAGTGCGCCCACAGCCCATACGAGTTCTGGATGGGAAACCTCCCAAATTTCCGCTATTGTTTGCCCGACGCTAGCAGCTGGCATTTTTCGCAACATTCCAACAAGTGGGAAAACTACCTAAAACACCGGAAATACCCGGCCGTGGTGGCCGTGCAGTTCTAGGCGCTTCAGTCCAGAACCGCGTGACTGCTACGGTTGCAGGTTCGAATCCTGCCTCGGGCATGGATGTGTGTGATGTGCTTAGGTTAGTTAGGTTTAAGTAGTTTTAAGTTCTAGGGGACTGATGACCTAAGGTGTTAAGTCCCATAGTGCTCAGAGCCATTTTGAACACCGAAAATCATAGGTTCTGCCGCTCCGTTCAGAAAGTTTACAGGAATACATTTTGTGCTATATAAGGTTAAAAAAAATGTTGTATTAAGATGTTTGAAAAAAAAAATTGTTCTGAGCGCTGTGGGACTTAACTTCTAAGGTCATCAGACCCCTAGAACTTAGAACTACTTAAACCTAACCTACCTAAGGACATCACACACATCCATGCCCGAGGCAGGATTCGAACCTGCGACCGTAGTGGTCACGCGGTTCCAGACTGTAGCGCCTTTAACCGCTTGGCCACACCGGCCGGCTAAGATGTTTGAGATGGTAGAATAGCAGAGTCGTCGCTGTATGCGTAGTTCGTATTAATGTCACCTGCAAGTGGTGAAAATTTACTTTAACGTCAAGCTAACACTTTCGCACACTAAATGGTTCATATTTGTTAGCATCTAATTTAAAAAAACGCCACTTAAGCTATACTGTTGCACTTGATATACGTGGGCTCTGTAATTCATATATATATGAGGCAATAAAAAGATTTGCAAGAAATATCGTAAAATAGCTCACTCCTCGCTATCAGTACAATTTGAAATTAAATGTCAATTACTTACGCAGTTTCATACACTCAAGCTAGGGTCGTATGTTTTACCCTTTTGTACTTACATTCTGGTAGTTAGTCAAAGATTTTGTGTTTAAATACTCGCCAGGATTATTTATTCCATATTTTAAGCATTTGTTGCGCCTTAGAGTGCGGTTTTAAATATACTGAAATTTAAAAAGTCCGCGTAATGGCGGATGAAATGGTGATCAGCGATAATTGTTTTTGCTTCCGCAGCAGCTGTGCTAAATGTCTGCAAAATCTTTAACAAGTTGCAAATGGAAGTTATTATCTAATGAATAAATACATGTGCGATCGATGTCGCTTTACAATGTGTTAAGAAACATAACCCCAATTCATTTACCTCAATACCGACCTGTAAGTCCAGATAAGAACAATCGCTTTTATAACAAATGAAACAAAAGTAGCCCGATACGACGTACGAGCAACAAGATCAAAATCAAACGAACAATAAAAATGAATAGATTCTAATTTTGAGTCCAGAATGCTCTTCATTCACGAATAATTATGGCCCTGAGACATGACGCACTGTCATCATTAAAATTGCTTCATTGTTTGGGAACATGAGGTACACGAGTGGCTCGAAATGAAGTAGCCGAACAGTAGTCAGTGATCGGTTCAAATGGACCAGAGTCCACTCCATGTAAACAACTGACACTTAGGTCGATGGCTTCGTGGGGTTTGCGCCATACTCGAACCCTATCATCAGCTCTTACCAACTGAAACCGGGATTTATCTGACCAGGGGACGGTTTTCCAGTCGTCTAGGGTCCAACCGATATTGTCAAGTGCCAAGGAGAGGCGCTGCATGCGATGGCGCGCTGTTAGTAAAGGCACTCCTGTGGGTAGTCTTCTGTCACAGTCCACTAAAGACAAATTTCGCCCCAGTGTCCAAACGGATACGTTCGTAGTACGTCCCGCATTGATTTCTACGTTCATTTCAGTAATGTAGCTTCCCTATTAGCTTTGTCAACCCTACACAGATGCCGCTGGTCTCGGTCGTTAAATGAAGGAGTTCATCGGCCACTACTGTAATATCTCTTTATATTCTCCTAATTATCCCTGCACAATTCTATGAGTGAATTACGTTTCCTACTTGACGATGTATATACTCGCACAATCGATGCGCAAAGTAGTACAGTACTACTACTTTTCCATGAGTGCAAAATTACTCTTTGTAATATTCTCTCTGGTGTGTGTTGAGAGGACTTCTAGGATCTTCTCCGTGCCGAATAGCCGCATTGAATAACTGTAAATTGCTATCGAGATTACTGGAAGAAAGAGATTGAAAATATATTGTATGCTAATCAAGAGAATATATACTAAGCACTTACATCTAAGGTATGAAAAGAATTTCATTATAAATGTATTCTCTAACTGGAAATCTGCACGAAGGTGTCGTTTCGTTGGTAATCAGAAGGGAACTTACGACGAAATGGAAACGAACCTGCAATTATTAGCTCCAAGAGCTCCATTATTTCATCGGATGATTAAACTCTATCAAAGCAAACTTTCTGCTTGATCTCAGGTTTCCCGACTGACTACGCGCCGGCCGGAGTGGCCGTGCGGTTCTAGACGCTACGGTCTGGAGCCGAGCGACCGTAGCGGTCGTAGGTTAGAATCCTGCCTCGGGCATGGATGTGTGTGATGTCCTTAGGTTAGTTACGTTTAATTAGTTCTAAGTTTTAGGCGACTGATGACCTCAGAAGTTAAGTCGCATAGTGCTCAGAGCCATTTGAACCATTTGAACTGACTACGCAACGCAAGAAAACCAAGACATTATATTTACACAGGATTGCAGATCGCTTCGAATCATCGAGACTGCGGACAAGGAGAGTCATCGTCCGATTCTGATTAAACAAGTAAAGCTTAACTATAACTTCCTTGAGCGACTGTGATGCCTGTGATATGGCTGCTTGTGAATGAGATCATTACTGCGGTTTTAATTTTACTACCCACTGAGAGTTGAAAAAAAAGGGCCGTATTGTTTGGAAAATTAGCCTTGTCTCATGGGGTGAAAATTTTACAGCCAAACGGAAGAGTTAGTTAATATTTGTTGGCTGTTTTAAGGATTGTGGCGTTGGATAGAGATGAAAGTGGAGCCTTTTATTTAGATGGATAAATAAATGGGCGGAATGTCACGCGTGTAGTGGGGAGAGGCAGTTGTCTTTAGAGTGGAGAGGCGGCAGTCCTCTCCTCTGGATGCCGGGCACGGGCGCCGCCTCAGCCACGGACGCCCTGAGGTAACGAGGCTCGGCCAGACAGGGCCGGCCGTGCCGCGGCGAGCACGGAAACCCATTAAGGTGGGCCAGGGTGGGGCCGCCGCGCGCAGCGCCGCTGTTGGCCCAAATTGAATACAGCGGCCGCTCCTGGGGGCGCGACGACTCGCCCGCCGCCTGTCCTTTCAGCGCGCCCTGCCGCTTCACCGCCCCCACTCCGCCTCCGGCCTCTTCATTTCGGCACGTAGAGTGCCTGCTCTGGTGTTTTCGTGACCACGCAACAGTGGAGAGTAGATCAGTATTACTATTACTGAGTATTACTGCAGTGGGATCGTGTGTAGCCGGGGGTGGAGTTATGTAAGGTGTCACTGTTATCTGAAATAAATGAAATTAACACCCTCTAAAGTAAAGAATTAAGAATTCAATAGCTACTACATAAAGCAAGAATTACAATTATATCTAATTCGGTATATTCCGTTAACCCATATACTCGTAAGGGGTCGAAAACGACCCTGCTGCCTGTCCAGGTCGCCTGAACGCAAGCTGACCCGCAAAACACATGCGCCAGTCTGGTACAACAGAGCGCTAGGCAGATCTCCATAAATTTGGCAACGTTGAAACTCAACCTAGGCCACAGTGACAAATGAGGACGACTAGACCTGCTTCTGCAAGAAACAATTAAGCTAAACATATCATTCTCCTTGGTCAGGTCAGAGCAGATGTGTGCTCTTTATAAAAATAAAACTGCCAAATAGTGTGGCATATGTGACATATTTGCGAGACAAATTCATAGCTATACTATGTGTTATGTTATTTACCTACCTAATGCTACTAATTAATAGTTAATAAGTTGTAATAATAAGGAATGATTATCAAATTTCAATTAATAAACCTTTATTAGCGTAAAATATGTTTGGTTTTGTTTACTCATTTTCCCTAGCAGTGTACGACTTATGTGCCCATGGGGATCTTTGTTGGCCCACTGCAAAAATCTCCTTGCAGGACTGAGAATTACAAATTACTTTACAGTTGTTATCTTTGTTTACTAATAAATGATAATGTGAAAATCATACAGCTCCGTGAGAAAGGTTCCGGGCATCTATGGGCTACATTGGCTTTTAAAGTATTTGAAAAGCAATAACAACATGAAAGTAAAATCTTGCAAATCTCATAAAAGTGTCTGGGCCCATATTCTGATTACAGCGTAACTCAAATATTTGCAGTCAGGAAGTGATTGTCATGACGTTTATATGAAAAACAGGTACTAGTAAAGAAGGGAATGTTTTGCATCTGTGGCTGGAGTCGAAAGGAAACTGTTCATTCGACTCTGAATATAGGTCTCCAAAGTGAAGCTTGAAGTTATTGAAACTCTGTAAAAGTGACGTTATTGTCCATATGCATCATTTCGCAAGCACTGTTCGATTTCACCATAGCAAATTGCAGGTTGAGGTTGAAGCGTCTGCAGAATCATTTACTGGCGGCACACCAACGACACTCACCAGTAACTGAGTCACTTAGCCCGGAATCCTTGTGAGTCCCTCAGCTCAAGTTCTCTGGGATGGTGCCTCCAGGAGATCAGGCAAATAAGGCTCTCAGCGATCAAGACTTCGAGGCTTCCAGTGAAGAACTAATTTTGCACCAAATGCTTACTAAAATGAATACTCATGTTCCTGCGTATTGTGTTTTTTGCTCTGTGTGGATTGGCTGAGCTGTGGAACTTCTTAGAAAATGTTGATTCCCTTCCCTGAGTTTTGCTTCAGACAGTTAACTATTAACGGACATTCTACCAAATTATGGTGAAGAAAACTGCCGCATTTTCTTTCTATCTTTCTCTATCGACAGCAAGTTGGGTCCTCATTGGCTCAGTTGAGTTTCCCTCTCTAACCTGCAGTTTACTGACAGTAGCCAATTCTGGCATTTCGTATGCTGCGTTTTCAAATGTGCCCCATACTGTGGATTCTCACCCCATTTCCTAGTTGTTATTTACAGCATTTGGTGCGTACCAAAGAACACAGTCTTCTACGTTTTGTGCACTACAGTGTCCTCCTAGAACTTGCTAAAAACAGAGCTCCTTCTCATTCCACTTCTGGGCCATCAAACGATAGCAGATGGTGGCCTTATACCACAGCAGATCGTATCCGTGTTGGCTGTTGTGTACCCGGTGCCGAGACATGGACTGCAAAAGAGAGTCCAGCAGACTACAGGGCATCGACTCGCACCCCTGTTGGGTTGTCCTGGCTGCCTATGTGACTTCGCTGCTCGTCTGAGCAGTGTAACAGAATCTCAGTCTGCTTTCAACGTCCTGATACTTCTATAACGCATGCACATTTCAACAAAAACGTAAATTACAACAGGTAACTACAGGTACCTACAATCACTTTGTGAATTACATTTTGTGACGTCCCCTCTCCCCTTTTTGTTGTCACTGTTAATGTTGAGCCGCTACTGCTACAGCTCGGTCGGTGGAATGGAAACGCGACGCACAGTAATGGTTGTCCCCGTCGGATAACGTGGAACAACACCTGAAAACCTCTAAAGAAAGTTGTTCCTCGCGTAAGGTATAAAGTTCGTTTGTGAGTCCGCACAGTCTCATCAGCGATGCGAACTGCTGATTTTAATTGTCAGTTATGGTTTTATGATGATTTGCTATGCCCGCTTAGTCATTGCAGTATTGAGTGAATCATCCATCACCGTCACAGTCTCACACCACTGAAACGAGGAAAAATTAATTTGCGGTTCACTATCAGTAGTTGTTGTTACGTTGCTACGGCACGGCATTCATCATCATCTCCTCAGTACTGTTCTGGGACCATGCGCTTCGATGCATAATTTGTATAGTTTTGACTGTTAGGCGACACTAAATCTATTTAAAAATTACACAAACTCGGTAACAGAACTGGCGACTATAAGCTTCCAATATCTTCCTTGATCTCCACGAGTTTAATTGTGTGTGTTGACAGTAGACTGGCGAAAAAGAAAATAACAAGGAAAAATAACGAAAATGGCTCTGAGCACTATGGGACTTAACATCTATGGTCATCAGTCCCCTAGAACTTAGAACTACTTAAACCTAACTGACCTAAGGACAGCACACAACACCCAGCCATCACGAGGCAGAGAAAATCCCTGACCCCGCCGGGAATCGAACCCGGGAACCCGGGCGTGGGAAGCGAGAACACTACCGCACGACCACGAGATGCGGGCGGAAAAATAACGGAATGGGGTTAAAGTACACATATATAATGGGCATAAAGTCGCAGTGCGTACTTCTATTCGATCAACAAACAATAACGGAATGGGGTTAAAGTACACAGGTATAATGGGCATAAAGTCGCAGTGCGTACTTCTACTCGATCAACAAACTACACTAACGAAAAAAAAAAAAAATATTACACCTGGAAAGACTACGTCGATTTTGATATGATGACGGCATTTGCCACCTAAATTATAGTAGATGAACTGGTAATGGTTTCAACATTGTCCGCCAACAGATAGCGTAATGGCATAGCTACCAGATTGCCATCCGCGTCTATCCTTTAGTAGGGAATGCTCACGGCCTGAAGGCTCAGTGTGTGCAAACGTGTGAAACAAGCAGACAACCATGCCACAGAGACCCACTCGTGCTCCCTACAACCAACTGAGCGAGTTTGAAAGGTGTCAAACTGTGGTCTGAAAATTTCCGCACAAGCTGGACGTGCCGCAATGATGCTGGTATCTGTGGTCATGTGAACATTTTCACACTTGTAGACGACGGTCTGGATGTCCACGTAGCACAGACGCCCACCAGGTTCGTCGTATTGTAAGGGCATCTGTGGCAACTACCACAGCACTGATAACAGGGCGTCAGAGCTCCGATGAGTCAACACGAACCGATTTTCAGCACGGGCAGGCATATCTCTAGCTCCACTCACGCCACAACATCGACGTGCACGGCTCGACTGGTACCGTCAGAGGACGAACAGGCGCGATGTGGTCTTCAGTGCATGCAAGTGATGGTCGTTTGATCTACAACGTGTACGTGGTGAGAGCTGTCTCATGGTGCGCATTTGTCTAATACACTCTGGTCCCACGGTAGGCCTTATGGTCTGGGGTGCGATAAGCTACAGCTCTCATTCACCTTTGGTATCTCTATTGGGTACACTAACCAGCACTCGGTGCGTGCGGAATGGTGTTATAGTGGCTATTTTGCTATTCTTGCAACAGGAAGGTGAGCTGTTGTTCCAACAGGATAACGCTCGGCCGCACACTGCCAGTGAAACTTATCTGACCAGCATGATCTCTGGTCTAGTCTCCAGTCGAGCACGAGGGGGATATGTTGGGACGACTCGTGTCTCTTATCAACCAACAAGTCTTACAGAACTACGTGAGCAGGTCGTGCAGACGTGGCGTAACGTAACTCAGGCAGTATTCGCCATGTGTACGATCGACTGGATACCAGAGTCAGCGCCTGCACTGCAACCCGTGGAAGCTATACCACGTAAGAATATGGATGTTTCAGCATGAGTCAGTCGATACCTGGTGCCTCAGAACCGTCTGTGCTATTGATCTCAAAATGTAATCGTTTCATGTACACCATATGCACTGTTGAAACAATAAATCTTGAGCGAATTGGAAACCTCTAGAAGGTATTTTTTTCCGGCTGTGTATTCGCAGAGTTTTACCACATAGGCAGTATTTTACCTTTTGTAGTACCTTCTAACGAATTCAAGTATTTCTTTGTTGTGAAAAGGAACTAAAGAATGTTGTAATTTAATCTCAAAGATACAAGAAGAAAATTTGTTCGACTGTCGTACCAGAGGAATACTCTAAAAAACTTTTTTATCATTGAGAGACAAAGGACTAATTTCGAGATTCTTTTATTACTTCTAGTATTAACTACCCTTTTTGTTCTGATGTGCTGGCGTAAAGACGTACTGTATAGTTTCATGTCTATGTGTGTGTTAAATGAAGGTGTTAAATGATGAAAAATGTGTTTTACAATTTCTGTCAAGATCAAGCCTGAATCCCATACCAATGGAGTACAAATTATTCTGTTAATTCGAGAAGGCGAATTTGAGATGGAGGCGACGATCTTTACGACGGCGCTGCTCAACAATAGCGGTACGTGATTGTGCTCACTACTTTCCTTTGGTGGCCGCTAGGATTAATTTCGATGTGTTTTTGCCGAGACATTCAGAACTTGCATTCTTCCTTTTCGTATAAAAATAGGAGTCCGACTGAAAAAGAAGTGTTCTTAAATTTAAATAATTGCAATTCTTTTACCCAGACCACGGGGAATGATAGAAAGTACGTGCCTCTACCCTGATTGTACGTTCGCAATCTCCGAGTGTGTTACGACGTAATTATTTTACACAAAAAAATGTATGATAGATATTTCTCATCAGATCGCAACCACTCGTACGCGAATGTACGTACCCTCTGAATGTGTCTAGTCAGTCGTGCGCATTGTTCTAAAGCTTTACTGTTAATACTCTGTGGATTGCATCTCCGCAATTCATTTTTGTTTATGCCGCAAATCGCACTTCACGCGAAGTATTTATTATGCAAGTTTTAGGCTCCATTTAATGTCAAAAAATTCCGAAGTACGGCTGACTAAGCAAACCGCTACAATAATTTCATATCTCTACAACTACAATAAAAAACAGTAACAAAAGAAACAAAAACAATAACAGAGAGAGGGTACGTTACAGTTGGCTTTATTTACCTCAAGTGCATCATTGTTCACTTTAGGTAAATTAATGTCTCTTTTTCCGTAGTTCTTCTTTCTCTGGGAAGTGGTTTTTTCAGACGTAACTAGCTCTCAAATACGCTTAGAATATAATAACGTCTTCCATAGTGGCTCTTTTTCTCCCAGAAACCTACTGAGAACATCAACTCGACAGCTATTAACAGAGCCACTCTACTATGAAGCTCTTGGCCTTATTCAAAATTCAATCTCAATACGGCCAGCATCCGAAGCTTGCTTTAAGATGCTGCCTTAAGAAAAGTCTTAAGACCGGCAAAGGTAGTGAGAGCTCGGCCCATTCACAAAAACTTTTTCATTGGAGGGAGAACAAGCAAAAGTGCAGCACTACGTTTTCCTTGATAAACGTTTTTCCGACCTTACTCTCGGATCATTAAGACATCTACTTCTTCAATTCATCCAAAAATAAAGATTTCGTAGTTTGTTTTTTGTGTATTAGTTTGCAATTCTTTTTATTATCTTCAGTTAGGGGTAAAAATACGCACTGCATACTCTTGCCCCAGGTCTGCTTACTCTTAGCAACGATATATTTTAGGAAAACTTGTATTACCCCTTTAATAATAATTGTTTAACAATTATACTCTTTACCAAGATGTCAATCTAGGGGTTGCATGAGTAACCGATATAACATTGCTGCAAGTTTTTTTTAAAACAAAAAATGTGTACTTTTACGCGTATCTACCCTACATAATTATGCTATTACTGAACTGATTAACTTTGTCTTCGTTCTACGCCTTTCAGTTTTGAGGGGGCAGTCAATTTTGCAGCGGTCTTGAGACCTCTGTGTTCTGAGCCTGTCTCTTACTGTCTTCACACTTCTCACAGGATGTATTCTGAAATCCACCGTTCTTTTACGTCAGACATGTTTAGTTGAATACAATGAAGAAAAGTTGTTCATGTACTGTGTGTCCTTATGGAAATCCTGAACACGAGTTCTGCATTTCACTGTACATGTCCATTTTTCACCGTGACCTTTGGCTGTAGAACGTAACACTACGACGTCACTAGCTTCTCACCCAATTTACGCACTCATTGATTTTCTGTATCTTCGCTATCAGAAGAAGTACTAATTTACCCTAGAATACTTATTTGGCAATGCACGTAGCAGTAGTAGGCTAGAATTTGACGAAAAAACAAGGTATAAACATGAAAAATTATGAGACAGATTGTTCAGAACGCAATATAGATGACATGCGGTAGGGAGGAACAGGGGGAGTCCATGAAGAGACGATATGGATTTATTTTTAAAAACTGCAGCTATGTGCGGAAGAGGCTGAATTAATTTACTGAAAGCTGTCCATCCACACGACCGTCTCTTAAAAGTATCAGCAACGTGTAAAGACCTAAAGGGAATATTTCCTAGAGTCAGAAGAAGATATTAGCGAAGTTGCTCCACTTTCTTTCTGCATAGTCATCTGTATAGCCGTTGAGTCAGAATCTCCCTATCGTAGCTAATACAATTAAGAGAATTTGGTAACCTCCTTCATTCTTCGTACCTCTCAAATTGAGTATTAACAAATCGCACTTCCTATCACATTACAAACCACCGCCCTACAAACTGGCATGGGCAACAAGGTGTTGGTATCTATTGCGAAACTTAACAGTGGATTAAAGAATCCTTATTGTGCAGTAAGTTACTTGGCTCAAATTTGTCATCTAGAGGAATGGTAGCGCATGATCATCATACGACGGATTTAACAAATAATGGCTTATTCGACTGCCAAACTTTAATTGGACAATAAAACAAATTAATCTAAATTGTTTGAACTGGCTAGTAAACTGCCCCATACTTTCACTTTCATTCCTTTAAATTTGACACTGATTACCACTTTGTTCGAGTTAATAGCAAGTTTTTAAGCACGGGATTGCTGAAGATGATTGATGGAAAAAAGATACGAGTGGGTGTAGGAATAGCGAATTTTCGGACAGTGTGGCGTCAGGGCAAACTACCCAAGGCGTATCTGCTGCTTTTTGCGCTATGTGGCCTTGTCCTGGCCAACTGTAGGACGCGCTTGTCCTTGGTTTGTATAGGATAACAGATGGGAATGTCCCTTCAAGACACTCCAGCTTCTTTTTGGTAGTCACAGCCAGGTAACGCAAAAGCCGTCCAACGGACCAATTCAGGCGTAACTGCACAGTCCAGACACATTACTGAGATCACTTGCTAAAAGCCTGAATTACAAACTTTTGCAGCGTTGACCGCTTCGAGAAGTGTAGGAAGAGTGTTAATGAGGTATTGGAAGGTACAGACAGGGATGTTGAGCCATGCCGACTCCAGCACCGTGGGCAGCTGCGCTAGGTTTCTCGGTTGATGATCGATGGGCGAACAGCCCGATCGATGCGGCCAGAGGAATACGGTAAACTCATTCTGATACTCTTCGTACCACGCACATACATTGACAGCTGTGTGACATGTTGCATTATCCTACTGGTAGATGAAATCGTGCCGAGGAAAACAAACGGCATTTAGAGGTGGAAATGGTCCCCAAGCACAGATGCATACTTATGTTTATACACTGTGCCTTCGTGACTGACAAGATCACCCAGGGAAAGCCACGAAAAGATTGCCCAGATCCCAAAGCTTCCTCCTCCGCCCTGACTCTTCTGACGATTGTTGCAGGATGTTTGTTTTCAGTCGTTTCATGCCGTACACACCAAAGGTCATTTGTCCGAAGGAGCATGAAACGTGAATCATCTGAAACGGTGACCTTCGGCCACTCAGTGGACTCATCGTGTCCCGCCAGGTGGCAAGTGGTCTCTCTGTCGCGTCGAGTTAACACTGGATCGGCTGAATTCGCCCACAGTTGTTCACAGCTGGTAACCGGAGGATATACACCCAAAGACCAGGGCTGGGAGTTATGTGGGACTTGGACTCAGTAAGCAATTGCTGCAATTGAAAAATCATCTTAAACGCGTGTTGCTAAGCTTTCCACTCATATGTCCGAAAGATACGTTACTCACATTTGGTGGAGAACGACCTTGATATTCCATATTTGGTATCTGCATAAATCATGGGCAATGTAGACTGGCAGAGTCTCACGGACCTCTTTGGTGAGCGCCTTGGCTTGTACACTGTGTGACCTGCTATCCGTAGTTATCTGTGGTACCGAAGCGTTGCTTCAATTATTTAATTTAGACTTCAGCTAACACCAGTGTTACACTACTGGCCATTAAAATTGCTACACCAAGAATAAATGCAGATGATAAACGGATATTCATTGGACAATATATTGTACTAGAACTGACATGTGATTACATTTTCAAGCAATTTGGGTGCATAGATCTGGAGAAATCAGTACCCAGAACAACAGGCTCTGGCCTTAATAACGGCCTTGATAAACCTGGGTATTGAGTCAAACAGAGATTGGATGGCTTGTACAGGTACAGCTGCCCATGCAGCTTCAACACGATACCACAGTTCATCAAGAGTAGTGACTGGAGTATTGTTACGAGCCAGTTGCTCGGCCACCATTGACCAGACGTTTTGAATTGGTGAGAGATCTGGAGAATGTGCTGGCCAGGGCAGCAGTCGAACATTTTCTGTATCCAGAAAGGCCCGTACAGGACCTGCAACATGCGGTCGTGCATTATCCTGCTGAAATGTAGGGTTTCGCAGGGATCAAATGAAGGGTAAAGCCACGGGTCGTAACACATCTGAACTGTAACGTCCACTGTTCAAAGTGCCGTCAATGCGAACAAGAGGCGACCAGACGTGTAACCAATGGCACCCCATACCATCACGCCGGGTGATACGCCAGTATCGCGATGACGAATACACGCTTCCAATGGCTGTTGACTGCGATGTCGCCAAACACGGATGCGACCATCATGATGCTGTAAACAGAACCTGGATTCATCCGAAAAAGTGACATTTTGCCATTCGTGCACCCAGGTTCGTTGTTGAGTGCACCATCGCAGACGCTCCTGTCTGTGATGCAGCGTCAAGGGTAACCGCAGCCATGGTCTCCGAGCTGATAGTCCATGCTGCTGCAGACGTCGTCGAACTGTTCGTGCAGATGGTTGTTGTCCTGCAAACGCCCCCATCTGTTGACTGAGGGATCGAGACGTGGCTGCACGATCCGTTACAGCCATGCGGATAACACGCCTTTCATTTCGACTGCTAGCTATACGAGGCTGTTGGGATCCAGCACGGCTTTCCGTATTACCCTCCTGAACCCACCGATTCCATATTCTGCTAACAGTCATTGGATCTCGACCAACGCGAGCAGCAATGTCGCGATACGATAAACCGCAATCGTGATAGACTACAATCCGACCTTTATAAAAGCCGGAAACGTAATGGTACGTATTTCTCCTCCTTACACGAGGCATTACAACAACGTTTCACCAGGCAACTCCAGTCAACTGCTGTTTGTGTATGAGAAATCGGTTGGAAATTTCCTCATGTCAGCACGTTGTAGGTGTCGCCACCGGCGCCAACCTTGTGTGAATGCTACGAAAAGCTAATCATTTGCATATCACAGAATCTTCTCCCCGTCGGTTAAATTTCGTGTCTGTAGTACGTCATCTTCGTGGTGGAGCAAATCTAATGGCCAGTAGTGTATTTAAATGGAGTTTAACGGATGCGTTAACAAACGCTGGTAATTATTTTATGTCACTCTTATTTCTTAAAACGTTTCTTAACGATTCTGTCGACAATTGCAGTATTTATATAAAGCGGCTTGTTTCGAACGTTACAGATTCATTTTCAGGCATGGCCTACAGAGGCTGCACTGACCGTGCATTATCATTAAGTGCCCAAACATGCTTTAAAAATGTTTCCAGAATGAACGCCAGAATCCACACCTCTGGACCAATGTTCATAGGTCATCGGAACCTGGAATCTCGCTGACTGGAGTAGAATTGTCCTCAGTGATAAGACCCGCTTAGAACTAAACACCGATGACCAACGGAGATGTGTCTGGAGACACACCAAACAGCAATGGAATACGAGCCTGATTCTCACCCCTTTGGTTGCCAACCGCGACACCTTTATAGCACAGCAGTACGTCGACGATATTCTGCACCCAATTTTGTTTCCCTTACTGGGAAGCCATCTTCAGCTTACTTTTCATCAATATAACGCCCTTCCGCACACAGGGGAAGTGTCTCTGCTGCTGGTCTCCGTGGTTGCCAAAGCCTACTTCCCCCAATGAGATCACCAGATGTCTCGCCATGACAGAAAATTTGAAGGATTACGACCAGGGCTTTACAACCACCTCGGGATTTTGACAATGTAACGCGTCATTTGGACAGAAGTTTGTACGAGATCCCTCGTGGGGGCACCCAGAAACTCTATAAAACAATGCCAAGCGAATAACTGCTAGCGCAGGGGCCAGAAGTTGACCAACCCGTCGTTGACCTGCACAATTTGTGAAGAACTTTTCCTTGAATAAACCATCCAGGTTTTCTGAAATTGTAATCACTTGTCTGTCTGTAAATACACGTCACTTCTTCTGATTTCTGTGCCATTCGGATAGTTACTGCTTGATGCTGAAGCTAGCTAGGTATTGTTATTTAAATTTTATTTATACCTAATTTTATTGTTGTCAATTTGTGTCACAGTGCTCTTTTACAGTGTAACAGCACCACTGGAGTGTGCTGAAAATCGACAGTTTAATATCTTGAGTTAAATTGTTTATTTTCTAATTATGGGACTGTACTGCCCAGTCAGCTGCAGTCGTTCGATTTTCTCAGACTCATGGTGTTAAAGAAATATATCACAACTATTTAGAGTACAATCTTCTATGGTTTAACTGTTACGTTTTTGTGACCTGGCACCTTGTCACCTCCAGCTCCTCGCTTGCCATTGTATTTCAAATGTGTTAACATTTCTGCGGAGCTCAAGACGCTTCACACAGTTCCTTGCTTTCTCATTCGTTGACGTCGTCAACTGATAACCAGACTGCCACATTCCAAAGTAGCCTACACCTCGTCCGAAGATGAACAAACCAGCCACAACCGATAAATGAAAAATAAATTATCAGAAAATGGAGACTGGTCACAGTTTTGTCAACCTTTCAACATATATTTCAAATAATTACTAGTAACACGTGCTGTAGACGGCTGCACGCCCTGCCGGACAGGAAACAAACCCATTAGTGTGTCCGTATGCTACTTGCAGAAAGCCGCTTATCCCAGCAAGAGCCCCAGGCTCGGAAGAAATCCCTCCACAGAAATGTCAGTCCCCAAGACTATTACAAACCCTTTTCGGTCAAGCCCTGTCTAGGCTAGTCTGTGAACGACTATGCGTTCAAAATCCGTTCTTTTACTGTGTACTCCATAGAATGTATGTGAATGCGGGCTTCCATGTATTGTACCATTTAAATTTATTGAGCTCTTTTCCCACGAATAGATGCTGTACTCATTCTAGATTACACAATTACGGTAAGCCCAGTTGCATTTTAGTCTTCCAGCCAAAGGCGTTTTTTTAATATAAAATTGAGAATAAAATGGTTCAAATGGCTCTGAGCATTATAGGACTTAACATCTGTGTCATCAGTCCCCCAGAACTTAGAACTACTTAACCCTAACTAACCTAAGGACATCACATACACCCATGCCCGAGGCACGATTCGAACCTGCGACCGTAGCGGTCGCGCGGTTTCAGACTGTAGCGCCTAGAACCGCTCGGGCACTCCGGCCGGCCAAAATTGAGAATACTCTATTGCTTGTAAGCCACAGTTAGTATGAAAGTCAATGCCACAAAATCTAGAGGAACCTCTGCCGCAAGTCGTTAAAGAGGATAGAATGCCTGCGCAAGGGATAATGCTATTTCGCCCAGTGAGCTGGCAAGCCGACAGTTATTATCATCAACATCTCCCAGTAGCCACCCTTGACGATTTCCACTTTACCACGTGCTAGTCCCTTTACACTACCTGGATACCAGACTCTCTTAAACCACGGGGAAGACGAGGGCACAGACATACTTGACCACTGCACATTACACTATACGATTCTGCACAGTCCTGTATTTTGTGCCAAGGGTGGCACTATTCTTCCTTTGATACTAAGGTTGGCACTACTATGGTTTGATAAGTGACTTAGGAGAAATGGTATGCCTTCTCTGGTGAGGGAGTGTTATTTGGATTAAAGAGTGCGGAAAGGAGAGAGGACTGTGAGCCGAGTTGCGAGTTTATTGACTGCAGGACAGCAGAGTGCAGGAAGTTCGCTGCAAGCCGAGTGCTAGCTTGTTGACGGCGGAGGACAGACAACCACAGTGAAACTGTCTGGCAGCCTAGTGGGCATACAGTGGCGGAACGTTTGTCTCTCCTACGTTAGACTACTGCTGAGCGCCTGTTTTCTAATGTTTTGAACACAGAACTGTATGGCCTGACCAGTACATAAATATCACTAGCTGCATTAAGAAAGGTAGCTCTTCATCAAGTATTTTGAGATGATATTTGGCTAATGGAAATATTGTGATTAAGCACAGACACCCATAAGTGACTGTGTTAATGAGTGTATGGCATTGGTGGCCGGGAGCCCCCTCGCGGGGCGGTTCGGCCGCCGCTCCACAAGTTCTTTAACGCCACTACGGCGACTTGCGAGCGAATGAGGATGAAATGATGATGAAAGACAAACAACACCCAGTCGAGGCAGAGAAAATCCCTGACCCCACCGGGAATCGAGCCCGGGACCCCGTGCGCGGGAAGCGAGAACGCTACCGCAAGAACACGAGCCGCGGACAGTGACTGTGATAATCTGAGTGGACCGAATGAATGACTAATTGAGTTTCTGGATACAGACTTACAACGGATTGTGCTGATGTGAGCGTCACGAGAACCATTAGTGAGCACCAACTATGTTCAAATTCAACGTTGGACACCCACTCACAGACGGCACGTGGGTGCACTGACAGTTGAGGGTACATAAAGCTTGTTGGGGCGATGCACAAAACGGTGCAGCCATGATCTTTATCTGACATACAAAAGGGCATGATCGTTGGCTTTTGGGCCAAGGATGGTAACCTTTCTGAGTGGGCGAAGTTTGTAAACCGTTCGCTTGCCACCATGGTTGTGTACCGTGTGTGGAAAAATGGCGCTATCCAAAACCGGCCCCAAGGCACCTGTGGTACACCACGGGCTGTGGATAGCAGGCGTGAACGACCGCTGCGAGATGGGTAGGGGTGACTGGACGTGCCACTGTTCAGCAGCTGATCACTCAGATGAACAAGGGGCTACCAGCAGTATATCCAAGGGGCTACCAACAGTGTGTCCTCAACGACCTTCCAGTGAACGTCGCTGCATATGCACCTTCACAGCCGGACTCATACTAGCTGCTAGCGACGAAGGCTGAATTTGCACCCCTCAAGCGCAGATGGCCGTCCACTGAATGGCGACAGGTTGCCTTTTCAGATGACGCACAGTTTATGCTCCATCTGGCAGATGACCGTTTCCGTGTATGGCGCAGCAACAGGCGTCGTAGGAGTCCAGGCTGGAGGAGTGAGCGTTATTATCTGGGGAATGATTTCATGTCATTCCCTACATATAGTTTGTTTTTTGTTCGGTACAATGGCATCTACTAGCAGGGCACTTCATGTGTCACACAGCTTGCAGTGTATTTACGTGGTGTGAAGAGCAATAAGTTGTGTTAACCTTACAGTCCTGGCCAGCAAACTCACCGGATTTAAACCCAGTCAAAAATGTCGTGACTCCCCTCGATCGGACTGTTCGCGCCATGGATCCTCAACCGAGAAACCTAGAGCAGCTGGCCAATGCTCTAGAATTGTCATCTCTGTCGGTACTTCCTCGAACGTCACTGATGCTCTTTGCATACCCGTGCTGCTGAAGGTGGTTATTGTGCCTCTGTGATAGGTGGTCACACTAATGTGTATGGATGGCGTAGCTAGGTGTGTTAAAGAGACCAGCAATTCTGCGTGATTGGCTACATCCATATTACTAATGCTGTCAATGACTGCTGTATTCTGTGGCTAAGCCGGCTGGTGTGGCCGTGCGGTTCTAAGCGCTTCAGTTTGGAACCGCGTGACCGCTACGGTCGCAGGTTCGAATCCTGCCTCGGGCATGGATGTGTGTGATGTCCGTAGGTTAGTTAGGTTTAATTAGTTCTAAGTTCTAGGGGACTGATGACCTCCGTAGTTAAGTCCCATAGTGTTCAGAGCCATTTGAACCATTTTTTCTGTGGCTAATTCTGAACTATTTCTGGTAAATCATTGCGTCGTTAACTTTCGTGTACACTGTATGCGAAGCTGTGGATATATTCTGTTTTACTGGGGTGGATACTAATGGCAGACAACTGAAATGGCAAGTATCTACACCATCCCTAAAAGCGAATCAATTTCTTAACTCTGTATGTTAGACATTTCGTATTCAAGATTCATAAGAATTTATGAAGTTTGCTTTTGAACCGTGCTGTATCTATAAAGAAGCGAAATAAATCACAGCACCACCAAGCAGTTGTGTGACATAAATGAAAGTTGTTAGAAATGTTTCTACATCTGAAACAGGTCTATTTAAATTTCGCGCCAGTCGCATAAGAGTGGCCACAGTAGCGCCGCTATTAGAATGCAAATCAGGTTTCTTTCAAATACACGGTAGTAAACGTTAGTCACCTTTGACATTGGATGTGGTGAGCTGATGTTAGTCAAGAATGCCTTTAAGTCGACGAAGACGCCAGTACCAACAACTGACTGAGTTGGAACGAGGTTGTGTAATAGGGCTACGGGTAGCTGGGTGTTCCTCCTGCGATACTGCAGAAGGACTTGGTAGGAATGTAGCCACTGTACATGACTGCTGGCAGTAATCGTCATGGTCATGTATGGTAGCAAGAAGACCGGTCTCCGCACGGTCACGTGACACTACCGATGGGGACGACCACAGAATTAAACTTCTGATTCTGGCGCATCGTATTGCATCTGCAGTAGCAATTTGACCAGCAGTTGGCATCACAGTGACACAACGAATTGTGCAAGTTGGTTACTTCAAGGACAGCTCCGAGCTAGACGCCCTATAACGTCCATTCCACTTACCCCATACCATCGCCATTTGCGACTTCAGTGATGTCAAGCGAGAGCTCACTGGAGGGCAGGAAGGAGGTCTCAAAAATGTGTGTGAAATCTTATGGGACTTAACTGCTAAGGTCATCAGTCCCTAAGCTTACAAACTACTTAACCTAAATTATCCTAACGACACACACACACACACCCATGGCCGGGATCAGCCGCACAGTCCATGAGTGCAGCGTCTGAAACCGCTCGGCTAATCCCGCGCGGATGAAGGAGGTCTGTTGCGTTTTCTGATGAAAGCTGGTTCTGCCATGGTGCTAGAGATGGTGGTTAGGAGGAGGCCAGGCCTGTAACCTACCTGTATGCAACCTAGACGCAATGGACTTAAACCTGGGGATATGGTTTGGGTTGCGACTCCGTTGGACAGCAGGAGCATTTTCATGATTACTCCAAGCACATATGAAAATTTGTGCACCAGTCATATGATTCGACCTGTTGTGTTGTCATTCATGAACAGCATTTGCCAAAAGGATAACGCTCGTCCAAATATCGGTGTTGTAACCCAACATGCTCAACAAAATGTCGACATGTTGCAGTGACCTGCTCGGTCACCATGTCGAGCACATATGGGACATCATCGGATGACAATTACAGCGTCATTGACAAACAGTACTAACCGTCCCTGTATTGACAATCCAAGTGCAACAGGCATGGAACTCCACCCCACAAACTGATATCCGGCACCTATACAACACAATGCATGCACGTTAGCATGCTTGCATTCGATATTCTCGCAGTTACACCGGTTGTTAATGGAGCAGACAACATTTCACAGTCCGCAGCTCGTGGTCGTGCGGTAGCGTTCTCGCTTCCCACGCCCGGGTTCGATTCCCGGCGGGGTCAGGGATTTTCTCTGCCTCGTGATGACTGGGTGTTGTGTGGTGTCCTTAGGTTAGTTAGGTTTATGTAGTTCTAAGCTCTAGGGGACTGATGACCATAGATGTTAAGTCCCATAGTGCTCAGAGCCATTTGAACCACTTTGAACATTTCACATTAGCTATGGCTTATCTCGCGCTTACATTAACCGGTAATCTTGCAATACTAGTCACTGAAATACGTTACCTAGACGTATTCCATAAACTTCATTACTGCACCTTAATTATTCTTTGATGTCACGATTTTTTCCGCGTCACTGTGTAAAGCTTCGTGTGTGCTAGTTTGCTCGTTTGAGATAACGTTAGAATCGTGAAAACTGTTTGCAATCTTTTCTTACATTGCTAATAAAAATAAATGTATAGTCATTAATTAGCAGCTCCACCTCAGTCGCTCCTAGCGGCCAGCACCACCACGCGACAGCCGGCTGCCCCACTGCGGAACGTGGCAGGTGGCGTCTCGCAGCTACTCCCTCGCCACGCGGACTACACTTCCCTACCACCCCCCAGCAACCCCCCCACCCCCCTCTCCTCCGGATTGCCACAGTCTGCCCTATTTCACGGAGGAAACGGAGTGAGGCGGCAACGATTCGCCAGAGATCAATGAGGGCACCCGAGCACACACACACACACACACAGCATTCCCCTTCCGGCCTGGCCGTCTTCCAGGCGTCTCCGCCACCTCGGCCTGGCCACCGCACGCTGACGTCAGCAGTCCCAGAGAAGCTGAGCTGCCGCCACAGCTACGCGGAACTGAATCATCGCCTGTGACGTTTGTTGCTTTCTCCAAACTCCGAAACATATGTTTTCGTCGAAAGGGAGCTCTGAGATATGCAGTACTGAGTTAACTCGAGGTATTCCCCTGGATAATACTATTTTCTTACGGTCAGTCTGAAAGTCTTTTATAGAAGTTTTAGGATTTTGTGCCAAAATACACATATCAAAAAAAGTTTTGCATCCAAGAACTCCCCAAGATAGGCGTCAGTGTAGATATTGTATCAGACACAGTCCGTTTGACTCCTCAGAGATATAACTAAAACCGCCCAAACATGTAAACAACCATGCATGAGCAGCGCCTATTAGACGAAGGGGGTCCGACAGCCGATCAGTTCCAGTCATTCCACCAGAAAGGAGATACACGGCTTTTGTTGTCTGTAGTGCAACCACGCCTAGACAGTCAATACAGCGATTACATATCGTCCGCATTGTTACACTGGGCCAGGAAGGACTCTAAACAAGGGAGTGAACCAAAGAGATGTTGTTCGGACATGAAGGAGGTACAAAGAGACAGGAACTGTTTACGACATGCCTCGCTCAGGCCGCCCAAGGGCTACAACTGCAGTCGATGACCGCTACCTACGGATTATGGATCGGAGAAACCCTGACAGCAAAACCATCATGTAGAACAATCCTTTTCGTACAACTACAGGACATCGTGTTTCAACTCAAATTGTGCGCAATAGGCTGCATGATGCGCAACTTCACTCCCTACGTCCATGGCGAGGTCCATCTTTGCAACCACGACGCCGGCCGAAGTCGCCGAGCGGTTCTGGCCCTGCAGTCTGGAACCGCGAGACCGCTACGGTCGCAGGTTCGAATCCTGCCTCGGGCATGGATGTGTGTGATGTCCTTAGGTTAGTTAGGTTTAACTAGTTCTAAGTTCTAGGGGACTAATGACCTCAGCAGATGAGTCCCATAGTGCTCAGAATCATTTTTTGCAACCACGACACCATGCCGCGCGGTACAGATGGGCCCAACAACATGCCGAATGGACCGCTCAGGATTGACATCACGTTCTCTTCACCGATGAGTATCGCATATGCCTTCAACCAGACAATCGTCGAAGACGTGTTTGGAGGCAACCTGGTCAGGCTGAACGCCTTATACACACTGTCCAGCGAGTGCAGCAAGATGGAGGTTCTCTGCTGTTTTGGGGTGGTATTATGTGGGGCCGACGTACGCCGCTGGGGGTCATGGAAGGCGCCGTAACGGCTGTTCGATACGTGATAACCGTCCTCCGACAAATAGTGCAACCATATCGGCACCATTTTGGAGTAGCTTTCGTCTTCATAGGCGACAATTCGCGCTCCCATAGTGCACATCTTGTGAATGACTCCCTTCAGGATAACGACATCGCTCGACTAGAGTGGCCAACATGTTCTCCAGATATGAACCCTATCAAACATGCCTGGGATAGATTGAAAAGGCCTTTTTATGGACGATGTGACCCACCAACAACTATGAGGGCTCTACACCGAATCGCCGTTGAGGATTAAGACAATCTGGACCAACAGTGCCTTGATGAACTTGTGGATAGTATGCCACGACGAATAGAGGCATGCATCAATGCAAGAGGACGTGCTACTGCGTATTAGAGGTATCGTTGTGTACAGCAATCTGGACCACCACCTCTGAAAGTCTAGCTGTATGGTGGTATAACATGCAATGTGTGGTTTCCATGAGCAATAAAAAGGGCGGAAATGACGATTATGTTGATCTCTATTCCAATTTTCTGTACAGGTTCCGGAACTCTGGAGACGGAGGTGGTACAAAACTTTTTTGGATGTGTGTATTTTGAAGGAGTTCGTCATCTTCTGGCAATGATGTTGGCTGCAGGTGGGGAATCGTAGGACGACTCTATCACTGCTGTGGCGATAAAGCAGGACACAAGATCCAAAGGAAGGAAAGTGCCAGGTAAAAAATTATTGAATTTTTTCTGTATACAGTATAAAAGTGAGCGTCTCATATCTCTTGAAATACTGTTATCAAAATAAAATTATCCTTTGGCATAAGATTTATCGGTACACACTGTCGGAAATTGCAAGTTTTACACCTTGAGGCACCATTAAAATATCTTACAACCTCTCTGGGAACTTTCAGCACATTAGGGGTGTTAAATAATTAAACTTCTATTTGATTTCGGAGTGATGATCACCATCTGGAGGATGGTGTCAAAGTAGGTATACGTCTTCCCACGACATCCCAGACTCTCTCTCTCTCTCTCTCTCTCTCTCTCTCTCTCTCTCTCTCCTGTGAGGTGTCAGTCTTTTGACTGTTTAGATGCGGCCCACTTCCCACTTCGAATTTCTTTCTTGTGTCAACATTTTCGTCTTCGAGTAGTACTTCGAACCTACGCCCTCAACTGATTGCTGGATGCATCCCTGTCCCTGTCTTCCTCTATAATGTTTACGTCTACAGCTCCCTCTAGTACCATGGGAGCTATCCCCTCATGTCTTAAGAGATGTAGCATTC
The DNA here is from genome assembly GCF_023864345.2 of Schistocerca serialis cubense. NCBI lineage: Eukaryota > Metazoa > Arthropoda > Insecta > Orthoptera > Acrididae > Schistocerca > Schistocerca serialis. The sequence goes on along the minus strand of NC_064642.1, from coordinate 620,365,401 downwards.
TGTCCCTTCTTCTTGTCAGTTTTCTCCATATAATCATTTCTTCGCCCATTCTGCGGAGAACCTCCTCATTCCTTACCTTATCAGTCCACCTAATTTTCAGAATTACTCTTTAGCATCACATCTGAAATGCTTCGATTCTCATCCGTTCCGGCACTACAAAATGGTTCAAATGGCTCTGAGCACTATGGGACTTAACATCTATGGTCATCAGTCCCCTAGAACTTAGAACTACTTAAACCTAACAAACCTAAGGACATCACATAACACCCAGTCATCACGAGGCAGAGAAAATCCCTGACCCTGCCGGGAATCGAACCCGGGAATCCGGGCGCGGGAAGCGAGAACGCTACCGCACGACCACGCCGGCGCTACAGTTCGGAACAGCGCGACAGCTACGGTCGCAGGTTCGAATCCTGCCTCGGGCATGGATGTGTGTCATGTCCTGCAGTTAGTTAGGTTTAAGTAGTTCTAAGTTCTAGGGGACTGTTGACCTCCGCTGTTAAGTCCCATAGTGCTCAGAGCCATTTGAACCATTTTTTTCATCCGTTCCGGTTTTCCCACGGTCCGTCTTTCACTACTACACAATGCTGAGCTCCAAACATAAATTCTCCGTATTTTCTACCTCAAATTAAGACCTATTTGATACTTTTAGACTTCTCTTGGTCAGGAATGCTTTTTTTCTAGTGCTAGTTTCCTTTTTATGTCCTCCTTGCTCAGTCCATGATACGTTATTTTGCTGCCTAAGAAGCAGAGTTCTTTAATTTCATGTACTTAGTGATCGCTGCTTTCATTGCTGCTACGTCTCACTGTTTCCGTCTTTCTTCGGTTTACTCTCAATACATATTCGTACTCATTATGCCGTTCATTCCATTCACCGGATTCTGTGCTTCTTCTTCGGTTACACTTGGGATAGTAATGTCATCAGCTAAAGTTATCATTGATATCCTTTCTCCTTTAATTTTAATTCCACTCTTGAACCTTTCTTTTATTTCTGTCATTCCTTCTAGGCTTATAGACTGGGCAGCAGGGGCGAAAAAGACTATATCCCCACCTTACACCCTTTTAAATCCAAGCTCTTCCTTCTTAGTCCTCCAGTCTTACACCACCCTCTTTGCCCTTGTACGTATTGCATATTATCCGTCTTTCCCTATAGCTGACCCCTATTTTTCTCAGAATTTCGAATATCTTACACGATTTTACATTGTCGAACGCTTTTTCCGGTCGACAAATTCTATGAACGCAACTTTATTTTTCTTCAGTCTTGCTTCTATCATGAACTGTAACGTCAGAACTGCCTCTCTTGTGCCCTTACATTTTCTGAAGCTAAACTGATCGTCATCTAGTGGATCCTCAGTTTTCTTTTCGGTTGCTCTGTATTTTATGCTTGTCATTAACTTGAATGCATGAGCTATTAAGTGCGATAATTCTCCCACTGGCGGCTCTTGTTATAATACATAATGGCTATTAAATAATAAAACTTTCATGTGATTTGAAACTGATGTTCATCTTCTGGAGGCTGGTATGAAAGTATTGGTCTTTCCCACCACATCCAGGCGTTCTCTATGGTGGACAAATCAGAGGACCGGGCAGTCTAGTCAAAGATCTGCACATTCCTCAAGGCGCTTGTGGCTTGAACTGTAGTCTTGCCTCTTGCATTACTCTGTTGGAACATATTTGGTACCCTGGGAATGAAGGTTATGACGACAGGGTTAACTGTTCTTGCCACATACTACGGAATGTTCAGTCTTCTAATACTTCCTCACCCAATGACATTGTGTGTTGAACATGTATAACTATGGAGAACGCTTCTTGCTGTTAACTGTCGCCAGGTACCATAGCCCATAGCTGGACTCCACAAATTCCTACTTACTGTGGCGGTTGCATCTGGCTCTGCACTATGCTAGTCTCTGTTGACGGTGGTTCGATGTCAAGAGGTGAACGATCCAAGGTAACTGGGGGTCTCAACCCAGTGACACTAACCTGTCGTCAGTCATTCGTGGTGACACTCGATATAATTCACCTGGGAGACCTGTGCCTATTCTTCCTGCCGCTCTGTTGTCTCGAGTCCATTTCGTTAACTCTTTTTGTAGCCAACACTAGAGCTAACAGTGTCTGCTATCTGACGGTATGATGGTCCTAAGTCCCGCAAGCCGAAGATTCCACCTTCCTCTAAGAATCAATGATGGTGCACTGTGTACTATCTCTTGGTATAGTGGATTGCCATGTCACCTAAAACGTGCCAGTGATTGGAATCATACAGTAGCCATCATGCACGCACACCATAATATGTACGAATTGCTCTTTTCCTCACTGGGTACACTGACAGTAACTATCATACAGTTCAAATTTCAATCAATGTATTTCACAAGCATGAAAATATTGTCATATCAGTTTGTTAGACATGTGGGTGTATATACTGCTTCAGGCAAAAATTTCATTTTCTTTGAGCAGTCTGTTACAGCGACAGTGCAGTGTGTACGAAATATTATGCGACTTAACTGCTAAGGCCATCAGTCCCTAAGCTTACACACAACTTAAATTATCCTAAGGACAACCACACACACCCATGCCCGAGGGTATACTCGAACCTCCGCCTGGACACTGCAGTCCTGGCACGCCTGTGGAGTCTATTATGCATGCACTATTGAAAGTTGATTGATGTTATTGTCTTAATGGTCAAAGAATATGTTGCAAGAAATGTAAAAAATATTAATCAACATGAACAATACATATATTTCCTACAGTGACCGGAATCGGAAAAGACCGGAAATTACACGCAAAACTGCTGAGACTGGCCGACTGACCGAGGCCGTAAACAGCGAGCCGACAAGAGCAAACAGGTGGACAACAAAGAGGGAAAGAGAGACAAAGGAGGTGGACGGCAGAATAACAAGTACAGCCAGTAAACCAAGATCGAAAACATAAGACGTAGCGAGTCCAGAATCAAAACAACGATGTTTGACGAGATCAATACAACAGTGCAGTGAAATAACGAATGACTGACTGAGCTCTCTTTGGTGTGTGTGTGTGGGGGGGGGGGGGGGGGAGGAAGGTGAGTTCAAGGCACACTAACATCAGCGGAGCTGCTCTAACTGACTGGAGAAAGGAAATTCTGTCTTTTATTACTTTGAAGATGCAGAAGCTGTGTGGAGCTTGGAGTTCCTTAGCAACCTCAGATGGTATCGGTTGTTATAGCTAGAGGGGTGTGTGGTCCGTCTCCCGAGCAAGGTACTCAAGGTCGACCGTACGAATTTGCCCATGTTCCGAGTCCCATACTTCCAAGAGCATTCGGAGTACTGGGTCATGGTACCAGAATTCAGGGTGCTTAGTTCAGATGGTTCGTGGCCCCTAGATGGCGTCACGGAGGAACTCCAACTTTCGATACAATCATCGCGCTATCGACCAGGTGACTGGTTTCAAGAAATGCGTGTTTGCTTCCTCATGTAACGTCGTAACCATCCCTAGCGGAATCGCATACAGACTCCAATGACGAGCCTTGCTTTTGATGTCGTGGATAACCTGAATCCTTCGCCATTAACCGCTGCCCATGCGGTATGGCTGTACATTAAAGATGGCAGTTTGACGAAACGGTGAGGTCGTAGCTTTGTTTGCTAGCCTCAGGTCGTTGTTGATGAAGAAGGGATACAACGCCTTCGTCAGCTTGTGCCTCTTGTGCAACGTGCTCCGTATAACATTGGAAGAGAAGTTTGGATTCCATCTGCGCTCCGAAATAACGTACGACCGTTCCCATGGAACGTGTGTGCCGTTGATGATCTCGTAGGGAGGACCGCTTCTTGCTGAAGTATATCGCAGTCGTCATTGTTAAGCTCAATACTATTTGTCCTGCACCAGTGGAACTCCCCTTGTTGATCTGTTCTTTGAAGCGGCTTTTCAGGCCATCTTTGTTATGGCCAGTAGTAAAAATTAACGTGTAATCGGAATATTGAGCTAGATGTCAGTGTGGCTCCACAGCCATATCATTAACATAAAAGCTGAAGAGCATAAGTGGTAAGACGGAACCCTGTGGCGTGCCGGCGGATATGTATTTAAAACTAGATTGCCTCGAAAAGGACATATTCTCGAGAAGGTCGTCGACCAGTTTCATGTAGACGTTTGGCGTACATATATGTGTCAACATTTTGTGCACTAAGTTCTGTTGTCAGATCTCATCATAGGCAGTCTGAAGATCCAGAAATACCGTAACCGTTAACGTCTACAGTTAAATCACTTTGTGCATTTTCAGCTGTCAGAAGAATTTGTAACGCTGCATTAAGATGTGAGGTGAAACCGAGCTATTCCGCTCATATTGTTTCTTCCGTCGCCAATGGTTATGTATTCGGCACAGTATACTGGTAAATAATACCCGAACCTTGGACATGACGCTGAGGAGACTGAAGGACATGGTGACAGAGCGGTTGCGACTGCTGGCTACAGAAGGTATCAATAGGTGCTGCTCGTTCGGAAGCAGCGGTGGCAACGCTCGCAAGTTATAGCAGCGCTGTCTAGCAGCCTAGCAGCCGTCTTTGCTGTCCATGCCTTCCGGCGGACATTCAAACTCGCTGCGTCGGGACACGAGATTTACATCTGTGGCTCCTCCTTATACAACATATCAAAGACAGAGATAACGGGAAATAAACAAGACAGAGTAAGCATTATTGTGCATCATGAGGCAAGGAAAACAGACCTGCTGAAAATGCAAACTGCCCAAAATACCATGACGGTGTTAATAGTGAAAGCAAGCTATTCTCAGTGCACTGCAAGTTGTTGCAGTTTTCGAGTTTCCAGAGTATGTCATGTTCAGAACATGACAGTCTCCATTGACGTTTCGTGTTTGCACTCGACACAATGCAGTCAAACCAGATAGGGCACCGAAGCTTCAGAATTGTAAGGAAAAGTGACAAATTTCGAATTACTTTGTAATTACACTCTGAGGAAAGGAAAAGAAAGAACACGGCGCACTTTAAAGGGCTTAACCGAATGGGACGGGAATCTGCAGATGTGATGAAACAAGACAGAGTGAATATTATTACGCATCATGAGGCAATAAAAACATACCTGCTGAAACTAGAAGCTGAGACAAACAAGTAATTACAATTTCAGAAACATTGGATGACGTTTTCAAGGGAAAGAGATTAATCAACTGAGCAAGTCAAAACGCGTCAGTACATTTGTGGCCCTTATGCAATCAATTATCCAGCATATCACTGCTTAATAGATTTGTTGGATGTTCTCATGAGGGATATCATGCCAGACTATGCCCATACCAAAACCCATGCCTGATTGGAGGACGCAGCCAGTAACACTCCAAACGTTCTCAATTGGGAAGACATACGGCAACCTTGCTGGCCGAGGCAGGGTTTGGCAAGCACGAAGGTAAACAGCACAAACTCTCGGTATGTGCCGGCGGGCATTATTTTGCTGAAATGTAAGCTAATGATGACTTGCCATGAGAGGCACAAAACGGGGCGTAGAGTGTCGTCGACGTACCGCTGTGCTGTAAGGGTGCCGCTGATGTCAACCACACGGAACCTCCTACGAAAAGAAACGGCACCCCAGGCTACTACTCTTGGTTGTCGGGACGAATGTTGGGCGAGAGTCAATTTGGTATCTCACCCTGTTTGGGACGTCTCTGGACACTTCTCCTGCTTGGAATCTCATTGACTACAGTAGAATAGTCTTCATTGATGAGTCCCGCTTCGAATCGAGCACAATGACCAGAGAAGACGTTTCTGGAGACGCGACGAACAACGGTGGGATACCGGCCGGACAGTCACCCGTCATATGGCCTGACAACCTGGAGTGATGATCTGGGGTGCCATATCTTTTCATAGCAGGACCCCTTTGGTTGTCATTCGTTTCACCCTTACAGCAGAGCGGTACTTCGACAACGTTCTATGCGCCATTTTGTTGCCCTTAATGGCAAGTCACGGGTTTAAATTTCAGGAAATTAATGCCCCCCGCACCACGGCGAGATTTTCCACTGCTTGTCTTCGTCCTAGCCAAACCTTACCTTGGCCAATAAGGTTGCCACATCTGCCCCAAAGGAGAACGTCTCGAGCATTATGGGTAGGACCTCCAACCATATCGGAATTTTGATGATCTAACGTGTGATTTGGACATAATTTGGCACGATATTTCTCAGGACGGCATCTAACAGCTCTGCCAATGAATGAGACGCTGAATAACTGCTTGCATAAGGACCGGAAGTAGTCCAACGCGTTACTGACTTGCTCATTTTGTGAAGCTCTTCTTCTTGGACCAACCACCCAATTATTCTGAAATTTTAACCATTTGTTTGCCTGTAGGTGTACATCACATCTACCGACTTCCGTCCCAGTCGGATGATTCCTTCATGGTACGTCGTTTCTTTTGTCCTAGGGTGTACCTTCCTGATTTCTGACCTAGTCTTTACCAACTTAAGTCCTTCGCGATGTAATGGTAACAAAATATGTGCCAATCGTGGCACAAGAAAATTGTGTTTCGCTACAGTGCAGCATCCGTATCGGCAGCGTCATTATCTTCACCTCTCATCTCAAAGCAATCGGGCACTTAGCTGAGAATGGAACTTCTGTGCAACGATGACGGCTAAGCTCTTAAGCCCTCCGAAAGTCCTTAATCAATTTAAAGCTGTCAAAAGCAGTGCTGCAGCTGCCTCGGTAATTCCGGGACGACGACAGGCGAGAGTAAAGCATCCGCCTGCCGTTCGGGCGAGTCCGCGTCCATTTGCTGATTGCGCCGCCGTTTAATCCCCGCCGCCTCCGCGCTTAAGACAGGCAACCCGCTGGCGGCGGATCGGCGCCACTCCAGAGATCCTGTCTATAACGGGAATTTCGCACCTACGCGGGTTCGCTCTTGGGATTAATGTCTGTAGCCATCTTCCGCGGACTTCGCTCGCCGGTAGATATTTTATTTGTTGACGTACTTTACTCCTCCGGCATCATCTGCGCCCCCGAACTTCATCAGAGAAAGAGCGATTGTTTTCAGTGAGTGCCAGAGAACAGATGCACATAATCACAGACACATCGCTGACGAGAGTCTGTTGCAGAATTTTGGAATTTGTTTTATTCTTACGCACCATGACTATTTTCAGATAACGGATATCTCCTGTGTTGATACCATCATGTATTCCGTACACAGAGATTTTGGACGTTCTTCACGCTCTGTAGGTTAGAGATCTCTAGACCACCGTAGATCAAGGCGCTCAGGTTGATACTGAAGGCGATCCACAGAGTTCCTCAAACTTACCCAGTATCGCACCAGATTTGTGATTCGATTCACTATTTCCTAGCAGATACACCTCTATACATTCTTAATGGAGAGAATTCGAAAGAGTGTTTCAAAGTCATCGCATCAACCATCTAGGGGTGATAGATCGCGTCGTCAACTTTTGTTAGACACAAAATATTAGCTGACGTTTCCTATATGGTAAATACATAGTGTGAGGCGACTACCACTGCAAATTGTTCTTCATCCATTAAAGAGATTTATAAATAATTTTGACCAAGACTAACAGTTCCAGGGCTCATGAACAAAACAACCTCGCAATTCAAATAGTAACTGAGATGCAGACATCAACTTTTTAAAGAACTGAATTATGCTATTTTTGCCGCCAGAATAGCGGATTAGGAAGAGGCAAATGCACTAAATAACTCTTTTGTACATGTAACTACTATTTCACCTTCTTTCTAAACAATTACAGGCATATGAGCATGCTTTTGCCGTCGAACAACATAAAAGTGGCACTAAATATTCAAATAGTAGGTGTTAGCCGCGGCACCTCTCAAATATCAGTATTTTGTTATGATGAGCGATACTGAGTGAATATGTTAGTAATTTATAAATATATGTGTATAAAGTGGTAAAAATCTCTGTAGCATCGCTATGCAGGTACATAATAAATGCCTTTCTGTTATTCTGCTGTACATCTAATTTTAAAGCATCCATCGTCATAAAATTAATACGAGAACACGAAAACTGGATTACCGATTTTCAATATTAGTTATAAAACGAAACTCGTATATATTTTGTGAGCTACTTTGCCATACACGTGCTCAAAGAAAAGAATCGTGCATGTGCGTAGCCGTTAAGAGTGGTAAATGGAAGTAGATTTTCCTGTATATATAACTATGATGATACGTTCTCTATCACGCATTAAAATCACCAATACGTGAACATCGACAACCGAAGTGCTGCCAACTTCTGGGCTGCGTAGCGATCAGGTGCTATGGTAGAAATGACACATGGAAGTAATCCCATTCTAGGGACGTTCATGCTTACACACTGGGGAGCTGCAATGGGACAACTGTCAGTTCGATGATGTTTCAGCAGTGGAAATCAAAACATAGTAGTAACGAAGTCTGTAAATAACGTACAGCCGGCCGCGGTGGCCGAGCGGTTCTAAGCGCTACAGTCCGGAACCGCGCGACTGCTATGGTCGCAGGTTCGAATCCTGCCTCTTACATGGATGTGTGTGATGTCCTTAGGTTAGTTAGGCTAAGTAGTTCTAAGATCTAGGGGACTGATGACCTCAGATGTTAGGTCAAATAGTGCTCAGAGTCATTTGAACCATTTGAAATAACGTATATTAGCGTTGTTATTCCGCTTACTTTTCTGTAAGACTAAGTTTGCGGTTATTTGCCACCGTTACTAGAAAATTTTAAGTAAATTCGTGATTTTTTAGTTCTGTTATTTTGAATAACTGTGACTTCCTACTTCCTTTATTATATGGAAACTTATGTTTGTTCTAGGCTGTGACTGGGAGAACGCTGGCAGTTCGGAGTGAAAGACGCAGAGCTAGACAGACAATTTTTACGTATGGAAAGGAAGAGGAATGTTGACATTCATAAAGATAGTGCATTTGTTTTACTGAACAATCGTAATATTAATAAGTGTACATTTAAAATTGAAGTACTGATTTTTAAAATTAATTATAAAAGGATGCCAATGAAACTTAAACAATACAAAACGTACTTTGCCATGATTGTGCACAATAGCCGTTAATAGAGGTAAAAGGACGCAGACGTAGCCACATGATGAAAGTTCTCCTCTGTCGCTCACATTGCTACCAACCTATACTACGCGTACCGATCAGGTGCTATATTAGAAATGACATAGGAAAGTAACAACGTTTGCTGAAATGGCACTTTAGACGCTTTCATGTTACAGTGCCGCAACTGCTAGGTATCGATGTCGTCAGTAATGGAAAACGAAATTTAGTAACGAAGTCGTCAGAGGCATCACACCTTGTTTATTCGCGTCGTTTTTCCCTTCCTTTCGACTAAGAATAAACAGAACAAACTTTGTGTTCGTTTCCTTTCCGTCACCATAAAATCTGAAAGATTTCTAATTTTCATTTTCTTGAATCTGATTAGCTATGACTTCCTTTATTAGACGAACACTATATTTGTTTTATGCTCTGCCTCGAAGAAGAACACTTATGGGCCGGACTGAAAGACGAAGAGCTAGAGTGACACAATTTCTACGTAGACAAAGTAATAGGAATAATGTGGACGTTGATAATGATAACCCTGTTGTGGTTTTGAAAGCTACATTGAAATGCACAGTACCAGTATTCCAAATAATTTTGGGAGCAATAACTGCGATTTGATGAATTTACAGTGCAGCTTTTGTAATGCAAATAAATTGGGACCTGAGATTATTTTACGCGATGCAACGGCATTCACATGTGCCGCCGTTAACATAAAATTTATTTTTCAACATAGAATATCAACGGTTTACTTAAAATGATGGAACAGTTAAAGTGAAATCAGAGAATTATTTCAAGAACATTCGTAATTGCAGTGCATCATTTGCTATGGGTCAGTTCTGAGGATAGAATTTCAGTTTTAGGTGGATTGTATCAGTTTAAGAGAGATATCAGGCTCCTGACTAAATTGGTCGAACGTCGACCACAGGCAGTAGTAGTATTTATAATTAAATTTAAAGTACGCCTCGATTCATTACATTCATACAGAAGTAGATTTTTTAGGGATTTCTCTGACTTACCAAGTATTGGATGTGAGATTTTGCCACCACAGCAACACATACCAACCAATTATTCCTTCCATTTCAATGCATTAGAGTTGCTACATTTTTGATCTACCCGCCTAAGATGACTATTTATGATTAACATAGTTAATTAATAACTCATAATCTAATGCAGTCTAACAAAAAGTCTCCGCTGTGTCACATGTTAAGGTGTGACGTGTCTCTCTATTTGTCGTACAGCCTTTAAATGACGACGTCGTTGTGCCTCAGGTGTCAAGTGTCTAAAATGCAAGGGGCTTGTGACTGCTCTGCTGGCTCTGTAGCTCGTAATGCCGTTTGACGTTCTGCATCCAAGTTCCGGTGGATCTGAGATTGCGCCGAGTCTTACTGGATTCGAGTAACTTTCACAGTTCTTGATTGTTAGAACTATAGGCTACATTACACTTACGTTTGCGAGGATTATCGTAATAGTTTTGATTATGATTCTCGGACTTCCAGTCGGGTTTTGTTGTTGTATGACCACAAAAACAGTCCGTCTGTATCACCTTGTGTAGCAGCTTAATATCATAAACAGCGTTCACAATACCAATGTATTTGCACTGTCACGGTATAACCTATCGATACTTGTGTCACCGACCATCGCGCCAGCGTCATATGCATTCTACTCACGTATGCTATACTTGTTAATAATACTCAAAGAAATACAACTTTCTAAACTACCATACGACCTTTCTCAGGGTTCAAGTTACCCTCCCCCCAAAGTTCACCATAATCAGTTCAGGAGTTGATTCTTGAAAACGTAAAAGATAAAGCTACTTTAGTATTTAATAATATCGATATTAAACGGAAGTATGTGCCAAATATGTTGAGAATTGAATAAGCATTGTACTGGTTACGTTGAAACATATTGCATATAACTTAACAATCAGATGTTTTCACAAATATGATGAAGTTCAAAATTGAAATAATAAAAAGTTTTTTCAAAGAGTAAATATTTCTCCTTAATTCGTGTAATATTCTCTAGGTCAACAAATACAAGTATCTTTTACTACACACTTTGTAAAGTAGCTTACGTTCTTCCTCGGGTTTCAGGGTATCTCATATCAAATTTCACTGACATCGGTTCAGTAGTTTAGTCACGAAATTGTAAGAATTTGCGGTCTTTCTCATTTATAATATTAGTATGGGAGTGTGCGTTGGGTCTGACCGGGCCAAGAATTGGGAGTCAACAACTCTAACCACATAATCATGAGTTGTTCAAGAAGATCGGTACACCTCTCAGAGACTATACGAGACACGTGACATTCGGCGACTAAAATATGACGGGCTTGTTACTGATATTAGCATGGAAGCAAGGGGGGTGAAACTCATATGGGGACTTCTGGTAACACGACCTTGGTTCGCTGCCAGACCACTGGGAGCGCTGCAAGTTTAGCAGTCCATCATCTCGATTTCTAGCCCTCCATGTTTGTTTTCGTTTCGTAGTTAACAGAACCCGTTTCCAAGTTGCACCACATTCTGCCTCTGATTACGACTTCTAGTGTGTATTGCACTGTTTGAATTGTAGTGTAAATATGTTGCTCGTATTCTGATTGAGATCTGGTCGCATACGTAACACTGGATGGGATAAATGACTCTATATCTGGTTTTGTTTCATATGACACAGAATCCAGTTTCGTCACACTGTGTTCTGTGGACTTTTGTATATTTGTTACTTTTTACGAATCTGTCTGTGAACTGGTGTGTGTGTGCGTGTGTGTGTGTGTGTGTGTGTGTGTGTGTGTGTGTGTGTGTCTGCATGTACATGGATTTTGTTCTACGTTATTTCTATTTGCATCCGTTTTACGTACTTTCTCGCATGTAATGGAGAACTCCATGTTAACAGGGTTTAATAGTATTGGTATTCCACTTTATTACATCTTTTCACGGAATGAGTAAGTATTCGAAATTGCAATAAGTGGTTTTGCAAATAAGTGCACTTTACCATCAGATTACCAGACCAAGCCATAATGTATAAATGAAAAATTTTATCATCTAGTCCTCGTATTTCGCAAAGCAAGAATAATTATCACGTCATATTATCCCGAATTTGCAAATAAGTGCACTTTACCATCAGATTACCAGACCAAGCCATAATGTATAAATGAAACATTTTATCATCTAGTCCTCGTATTTCGCAAAGCAAGAATAATTATCACGTCATATTATCCCGAATTCGAAGTTCACTGCCAGTCCACTGTGAGCGCTACTGTCGCTTTCTGTTTTGGAGCCGTAAAATGGGCTTTGCACTTCTGGTGTTTCGGTCTTCTATGTATGGAAGTGTAGATTAAACGCGTAGAGGATTGTAAAAGCTTTTTATTTATGAAGCTGAATCGTATTATGTAGAATACATGAAACAACATTATGAAGCTCGAAAGCCAAACAGTAAATAGGATTTTTCAGAGAATAATTATTGTACTTATTGTATCATATTTCGCGTTATATTCTTTTAATCAGTAAATATATGTTGTTCTACTCACTGTTCTGTGTTCTGCCTCAGCGTTCAAGCTATCTCCATAACAAATTTCATCAATATCGGTTGAGCAGTTTAGTCAGTCATGAAAACGTAACAGACAGAGTTAGTTCCGCATTTATGATATTTGTATGGACTCTCGCGCAGTTCTACATCTGACGACATGCTGTCGCTGAATATATGTAACTGGAATCGCTAACCACATGCAGATGGGTAATAATGCCACAAACCGGTTATGGCTCTGAAATAAAAGCATTTTAATAGTATTTGAGGTTCGCTATGTCGTTCACAAAAAATCTAACAAGAAATGAGTACAATAAAATATTTTAAATACGTGCATTTTCGTGCTGTTTGTGCGGCCGTTGAACTCTCCCCCCCTCCCCCAACCCCCCAATAAATTATCCTGCTTTTGGCCACCGGAAGAAACAAATTCACTGCATGGCTCTTCTACAGATTCAACAAGAAATAACGGAGTAAAGATACATTGAAGAAAGGGATGTTTTTGCAGCCATTGAATGGCTGCCACCTAGAATTGTACATCATTCTCCAAGAAAGTTGGGCTGTCGTGTTAAGACGCTATATTACAAATGTATCGTGCCACACACGCAAAGTCATTCAGCCGGTATTAAGAAAAGACATTTAACTGTCTTTTATTTCTCTCAATGTTCAACAAATGACCACGTGCACGCAAAAGAGTGTTAGCTGCGACAAAGTTATTACGATTTTTAGTACAAAAATTGGTAATTTTAACTGAAAATTAATTTATCTCTTTCGTTTGTCTTACATATACTGTGCCATTTGCACACTGGTAAGAAATAGCAATCTCTCTTCGTATTTGACAAGAACTGGCATTCAGGTTTACAGCAGCAGTAGCAATAACCGCTATTATAGTAGTTTCGTTGGTAGCACTCTTGCTTCTTGTGGAAGTCTGTTGATGATTTTAATGAAGGTGAGTCGAGTTGGACAGCGACTACCTGGGAACCATTCTGCACACAGTTTTGTTGCTATGAAGCATTTTATAGCCGTTCATCACAGGTTAAGAGAATATCGATGAATTCTTCATTTGTAAACGATAGTGAACTCGTGAAAATAGTGTATGCAATACTAAGGATGCTGTTGTTTTACAAGCGTCAAACGGTAAATGAATTACAGATTTCTTCACAAAAAATCAAGAAAGTAAACTGCAACATATTGGGCACGAATAGGCAAACAGATCTATTACTGTCCGATTACTTGGCGATAAATCATCGATTCGATAAGGACCGTAAAATACTATATGAGTTCGGAACAATCCAAAGTGTGATGACCATTAAATACAAAGCCGAGGTTGATTAGCCTTTTTTTTTTTCTTTGATTTTGAGTCACCAGTCTTCTGACTGCCCGTCACGAATTCCTCTCTTGCACCAACCTCTTCATCTCAGAGTAGCACTTGCAACCTGCGTCCTCAGCTACTTGCTGGATGTATTTTAATCTCTGCCTTCCTACACATTTTTTACCCTCTACAGCTCCCTCTAGCACCGTGGAAGTTATTCCTTGATTTCCACACTCCTGTCCCTTCGCATTGTCAGTGTTTTGCATTACCTTATCCGTTTACCTAATTTTCAACATTCTCCTATAACATAACGTCTTAAATGCTTCGATTGTCTTCTTCTCTGATTTCCCACACTCCATGCAATGCTCTGCACCAAACGTACATTCTCAGAAATTTCTTCCGCAAATTAAAGCATGTGTTTGATACTAATAGACTTCTCTTGGTCAGGAATGTTCTTTTTGCCAGAGCTATTTTGCTTTTGACGTCCTCCTTGCTCCTACCGCCATGTGTTAGTTTGCTGCCTAGGTAGCAGAATTCCGTAACTTCCGTGATCATAAATCCCGACATTAAGTTTCTCCCTGTTCTCATCTCTGCTACTTTTCATTACTATCGTCATTCATCGATTTACTCACAGTTCATATTCTATAGTCAATAGACTGTTCATTCCATTCAATAGATCCTGTACTACTTCTTCACTTTCACTGATGATAGCAATGTCATCAGCTAATCTTACCATTGGTATCCTTTCACCTTGAATCTTAATTCCATTCATGAACCTTTCTTTTATTTCCACAATCACTTCTTCGATACATAGACTGAACAGTAGGGGCGAAAGGCTAAATCCCTGTCTTACACCCTCTTTAATCCGAGTACCTCGTTCTTGGAATTCCAGTCTTATTGATCCTCTTGGTTCTTGTACATTTTTGTACATTACCTGAGTTTCTCAGTACCTGAAACCTACTTGTCTCATAATTTCGAAAATCTTGCAACATTTTACATTGCTGAACGCTTTTTCCAAACAGATAAATCCTAAAACGCATCTTTATTTTTCTTCAGCCTTGCTTCCTATATCAGCCGCAATGTCATAATTACCTCTCTGGTGCCTTTACCTTTCCTAAAAGGCAAACTGATAGCCATCTAACACATCCTCAGTTACGTTTTCCATTGTTCTGCACGTTTTCTTGTCAGCACTTTGGATGCACGAGCTGTTAAGCAGACCGTACTATGATTCTCATAACTGTCGGCTCTTGCCATCAACGATATGATGTTTTTACGAAAATAGGATGCTATCTTGCCAGACACACACACTATATTCACCGACGTGAATATTTGTTATGTTGTCCCTTCCACTAACGATTTTAAAAATTATGATGTTACTTTATCTATCCCTAACGCCTCAATTCGTTCTTAAGGCACGCAAAGCTCTTCCAAATTGTGATTCTAATACTGGCTTCTCTACCTCTTCTATATCGGCTATTGTTTCTTCTTCCATCACATGATGAGACAAGTTTTCCCCCCATAGGGGCCTTCAGGGTTCTCTTTCCACTATGTCCTCTGCATTTAACACTGGAATTTCCATTGCACTCATAATGTTGTAGCCCTTGCTTTTATTTTCAGCGAAGGCTGTTTTGGCTTTTTGTATTTTGTTTCAGTCCTTCCGACAATCATTTCTTTTTTGATTTCTTTACATTTTTCATACCTCTATTTCGCCTTAGTTTCCCTTCACTTCCCATTCGTTTCATTCTTAAGCGACTTGCAGTTATGTACTCCTGAATTTCCGTGAAAAGTTTTGTACTTCCTTCTTTCACCGATCAACTGAAGTATTTCTTCTATTATCCACTATTTCTTTGTTATTACCATCTTTGAACCTACGTTTATCTTTCTAATTTCCGTGACTGGTCTTCTCTGAGAAGTAACTCCTCTTCAACTGAACTACCTACGGGCTATTTCTTGTTGCCGCGTGTATAGCCTCAGAGAGCTCCAATCGTATCTCTTCATTCTTTAGTACGTACATATTCCACTTCTTTGCCTCCAGCGACGCACCATGGCTTCATTGCTTCCATGCCACGGCGCGTCGTCGCTGTTATCCGTGTCAGAGGTGGACATATCCACTATTAGGTCATAATGTTCTGGCTAATCGGTGTTCGTACTGAATTAGCCTTTCAATATCCCCATATAATTTCTCTACTCTTCTTCTTCGGCTCGCGACGTCGCCTTTAGACGTGAACTATTGTTGTCTGTGTTGGTTTGCTGATAAGAACAAACTTATCACTGAACTGTTCACAGTAAATCACTCTCTACCCTACTTTCGTATTTGTAACAAACCCTACTCCCCGTTGTAAGGTTTTGTGCTGCTGTTGGTATTACCCTTAACTCATCTGACCAGAACTTCTTGTCTTGCCTCGGTTTCATTTCACCATCCCCAACTATATCTAGACTGATCCTTAGCTTTCCCTTACTCAGATATTCTAGTTTCCCTACCACGTTCAAACTTATCACGTTCCACGCCCCGACTCGTAAAACGTTACCCTTCAGTTTTTTATTCAGTCTTTTTCTCGTGGTCACCTCACCCTTGACAGTTCCTTTCCGCCGCGCGGAGTAGTCGCGCGGTCTGGGGCTGCTTGCCACGGTTCGTGCGGATCCCCCTGTCCGAAGTTCAAGTCCTCCCTCGGGCATGGGTGTGTGTGTTGTCCTTAGATTTAGTTTCAGTTAGATTAAGTAGTGCGTAAGCCTAGGGACCGATGGCCTCAACATTTGGGCCCCATCGTCCTTACCACAAATTTTCAAATTTTTCACGACAATAGCCTCCAACAAACGAGTATCTAGACTCAACCTTTGCATTTCTCTTGTAAGATTTTACATGATTCTTACCACAGTCAGGTTTCTAGCATTCCACGCTTCATATCGGAGACTATCATCCTTACGCCGGTCATTCGTTCTCTTTCTCATGGTCACCTACCCCTTGGCAACCACCTCAAGGAGATCGGAAAAGCGTACAAATCCGGAATCTCTTGCTACTGGATACACGTTATGTGTCTTTAATGCGTTGGCTTCTACCGCCTTCTGCATCCTCAGGCCGTTTATCGTTACTGTTTCTTTCGTCTCTGAGGGGCGGTTTCCCACACCCTAGGGCAACAGAGTGTTCTAAATCTCTGTCCACCCGCTGTCCTTCCTGAGAAAGCTGTTGTCAGAACGAGGGTGACTCCTCATTTTGGAAGTCTTTGGCCGCCATCTGATGATTATTTTAATACAAAATTTAAGTTGTTGCTGCAGTCGAATCTGCCCCTTGGGGGGGTGGGGAACTTTCCCTCAAAGACGAAAGAAACAGTAACGATAAACTGTCTGAGGATGCAGAAGGCGGTAGAAGCCAACGCATTAAAGACACTTAACGTGTATCCACTAGCAAGAGAATCCGGATTTGTACGCTTTTCGGATCTCCGGTAGATGGTTGCCAAGAGGTAGGTGAACATGAGAAAGAGAACGAATAACCAGCATAAGGATGATAGTCTCCGATATGAAGCGTGGAATGCTAGAAGTCTGAATGTGGTAGGAATCATGGTGAGTCTTATAAGAGAAATAAAAAGGCTGAGTCTAGATACTCGTTTGTTGGAGGCTACTGATGTGAAAAATTTGGAAATTTGTGGTAAGGACCATGGGACCAAACTGCTGAGGTCATCGGTCCCTGGGCTTACGAACTACTTAATCTAACTGAAACTAAATCTAAGGACAATACACACAGCCATGCCCGAGGGAGGACTCGAACCTCCGACGGGAGGAGCTACGCGAACCGTGCAAGGCGACTGAGACCTCGCGGCTGATGTGAAAAGGTAAGAAGATAGAAGTTTATGGTCAGACGAATATAGGGTAATACCAACAGTGGCACAAAATCGTATACGGAAGTGAGATCCGTCTTGAACAGGAAAAAAGGAAAGAGAATGAGCTACTGTGAATCATTGTGTATCAACAGCAAATTAACGCTAACAACGAGAGTATGGCAGCCAATGTGAAACAACAGAAGTCCATGTGCTTATGCCGTTGTCACGAGCAAAAGATGAAATAAAGTATGTGAGGGTACTGAAGCAATAATTTGGCATGCAAAGGGAGATGAGAATGTAATAATAACTGGTCACTAGAACGGTGTAAAAGTGGAAGGAACGGAAGAGAGAGTTACGGGAGAATACGGGCTCGATAATAGGAATGAGAGAGGAGAAAGACAAATTTGTAATAAAGTTCCGATGGTGACTGCGAATACACTGTTCAGGTATCACAAGCGGAAGAAGTATACTTGGTGAAGATCTAGAGACACGGGTAGATTCCAGCTGGCTTACATCGTAGTCACAGCTTCCGAAATCGGTGTATTGGAAGTTGTATCCAGGAGCAGATATAGACTCAGATCACCATTTAGTGTTTGTGAAGAGTAGACAGAAGTTTGAGAGAATAATCTGAAGGTATCAGTGGGATATTGAAGTAGTCAGGAGTGATGAGACTGTAGATATGACGGTTATTAATACCGCAACAAGCAGCTCATTGGAGAGGAATGGGCGTCTCTGCAAAGAGCAGACCCTGATGTTTGACAGACAACGCAGAAGAAATCTAGGGTAACAGAAGAAATCAGTTGATCGACGTAAGAAGAAACTACAGCAATGTTCAGGAAGAAATAGGAGTGTGGTAATATACGTTAGCAATGAAATAAAAGGGAAACGTAGGGCAGCCAAGGTGAAATGGCTACACGACAAAAGAAGTGATCGTCGGAAGGGTAGATACAAAATACAGAAGTGTCAAAACCACCTCCAGTGAAATTAAAACCAGATGCATTAACATTAAAAGTGCAAGAGGAATTCAGCTGCTAACCACGGAGCGAACAGATTGAAAGAGCACTTTGTAGGCCTCTGTGAGGAGGAAGGGGCATTATCTGAAAATGTTATAGAAAGAGAAATGGGATATGGAAGACATACTGGGTCCAGTATTAAAGTTTTTATACATGATTTTCAAAGACTTGCTTTCAAATAAGGCAGTAGGTACATACAACATTCGCTTCTAATTCCTAAGAACTTTTGTAGAGTTGACAACCAAACAACTATTAAAATTTGTTTGTACAATCAGTGAGTGTGGAGACGTAACACTAGAACTTCAGAATAATGTCAACCACACATTCCTCAAGATACCAAGGGCACGATACTGCAAGAATAGTTGCAAAATTAGCTTCAAACCTCATGCATCCAAGTTGGTGACAAGAATACTACATACAGAAGAACAGGAAAGAAACGTGAGGATCTGTAAGATGACGATCCGTAAACGCAGCACAGAGGCAGCTCTGACTTTATGCGTGATAGTTGTAAACAAGACGAAGAAAAATCGAGACAGATTTAAAGCGTTCGACACTGTAAAATGGTGCAAGATGATTCACATTCTCAGAGAAATTGGAGTAAGCTGTACGGAAATACGGGTAAATACAATGTGCACAAGAATCAGGAGCGAACAATAAGACTGGAAGACCAAGAACGGAGAGCTCAGATTAAACAGGGTATAAGGCAGGGATACTGTTTTCAACTAATGAATAAAAAAAGCGACGACGAAAATAAAAGAAAGATTAAAGCGTGTCATTAAAGTATTGGGTGAAAGCACATCAATGATAAGATTCGCTGATGACAGTGAAAACGAAAAACAATTACAGGATCTGTTGAATGGAATGGTCTAACGAGTACAGAATATGCAATGAGAATAAATCGAAAAACGTTGAAACTAATGAAAAGTAGCAGAAATGAGGACAGCGAGGAACTTTGAATTGGTGATCACGAAATAGGCGAAGTTAAGGAATTCTGCTACTTTTGAAGCAAAATACTTCATGACGGACAAAACAAGGAGGTCACAAAAAGCAGATCTACCACAAGTGAAGAGGGCTTTCCTGCCAGAAGAAGTTACTGGTATCGAAAATAGACCTTAATTTGAGGAAGAAATTCCTGAGAATTGTACGTTAGTGAATGATGGAAAACCGGAAGAGACGAGAGAGAGGAAGCGTTTCAGATGTAGTACTACAGACGAATGTTGAAAATTAGGTGGATTGATATGGTAAGGACTGAAGAGGCTTTCGGCAAAATCGGCAAAGATACGAACACTTGGAACACACTGACAAGAAGGGACACGCTGACAGACCCTGCATTAAGACATCAATGTATAGCTAACTTGAGGAGTTGTAGAGCTTAAAAACTGCAGGAGAACACAGATTGTATAGTATATCCATTAAATAATTAAGAACGCTGGATGAAACTGCTACTCAGACATGAAGTGCCACAGAAGAGGAAGTCTTCTCAGGCCGTATCAGATTAATCGGTAATAGAAGAAAGAGGAGGGGGCGTGGAGCCAGCACACCGCTCCACGGCTGCTGTCGGCTAACCCAGACCTTGGAGCCGCTGCTCCTCATTCGGTTAGCTCATAAGATGGTCTGAGGGGGCACAAGTTATCCCGTTAAAGTCCTCCTACTGAAGTAAAATTTCCGGTTCCAGTCGCGTATGGTTCGCGGGAAGAACGACTGTCTGAAAGCCTCCGTGCGCGCTCTAATCTCTCTAATTTTACATTCGTGATCTCCTCGGGAGGTATAAGTAGGGGGAAGCAATATATTCGATACCTCATCCAGAAACGCACCCTCTCGAAACCTGGCGAGCAAGCTACACCGCGATGCAGAGCGCCTCTCTTGCAGAGTCTGCCACTTGAGTTTATTAAACATCTCCGTAACGCTATCACGGTTACCAAATAACCCTGTGACGAAACGCGCCGCTCTTCTTTGGATCTTCTCTATATCCTCCGTCAAACCGATCTGGTACGGATCCCACACTGATGAGCAATACTCAAGTATAGGTCGAGCGAGTGTTTTGTAAGCCACCTCCTTTGTTGGTGGACTACATTTTCTAAGGACTCTCCCAATGAATCTCAACCTGGTACCCGCCGTACCGACAATTAATTTTATATGATCATTCCACTTCAAATCGTTCCGCACGCATACTCCCAGATATTTTACAGAAGTAACTGCTACCAGTGTTTGTTCCGCTATCATATAATCATACAATAAAGGATCCTTCTTTCTATGTATTCGCAATACATTACATTTGTCTATGTTAAGGGACAGTTGCCACTCCCTGCACCAAGTGCCTATCCGCTGCAGATCTTCCTGCATTTCGCTACAATTTTCTAATGCTGCAACTTCTCTGTATATTACAGCATCATCCGCGAAAAGCCGCATAGAACTTCCGACACTATCTACTAGGTCATTTATATATATTGTGAAAAGCAATGGTCCCATAACAATCCCCTGTGGCACGCCAGAGGTTACTTTAACGTCTGTAGACGTCTCTCCATTGATAAAAACATGCTGTGTTCTGTTTGCTAAAAACTCTTCAATCCAGCCACACAGCTGGTCTGATATTCCGTAGGCTCTTACTTTGTTTATCAGGCGACAGTGCGGAACTGTATCGAACGCCTTCCGGAAGTCAAGAAAAATAGCATCTACCTGGGAGCCTGTATCTAATATTTTCTGGGTCTCATGAACAAATAAAGCGAGTTGGGTCTCACACGATCGCTGTTTCCGGAATTCATGTTGATTCCTACATAGTAGATTCTGGGTTTCCAAAAACGACATGATACTCGAGCAAAAAACGTGTTCTAAAATTCTACAACAGATCGACGTCAGAGATAAAGGTCTATAGTTTTGCGCATCTGCTCGACGACCCTTCTTGAAGACTGGGACTACCTGTGCTCTTTTCCAATCATTTGGAACCCTCCGTTCCTCTAGAGACTTGCGGTACACGGCTGTTAGAAGGGGGGCAAGTTCTTTCGCGTACTCTGTGTAGAATCGAATTGGTATCCCGTCACGTCCAGTGGACTTTCCTCTGTTGAGTGATTCCAGTTGCTTTTCTATTCCTTGGACACTTATTTCGATGTCAGCCATTTTTTCGTTTGTGCGAGGATTTAGAGAAGGAACTGCAGTGCGGTCTTCCTCTGTGAAACAGCTTTGGAAAAAGGTGTTTAGTATTTCAGCTTTACGCGTGTCATCCTCTGTTTCAAAGCCATCATGCTGTTTCGAGCCACTTACTGATTTAACGTAAGACCAGAACTTCCTAGGATTTTCTGTCAAGTCGGTACATAGAATTTTACTTTCGAATTCACTGAACGCTTCACGCATAGCCCTCCTTACGCTAAGTTTGACATCGTTTAGGTTCTGTTTGTCTGAGAGGTTTTGGCTGCGTTTAAACTTGGAGTGACGCTGTCTTTGCTTTCGCAGTAGTTTCCTAACTTTGTTGTTGTACCACGGTGGGTTTTTCCCGTCCCTCACAGTTTTACTCGGCACGTACCTGTCTAAAACACATTTTACGATTGCCTTGAACTTTTTCCATAAACACTCAACATTGTCAGTGTCGGAACATTCATTCGCATGAAACGTTTCAGGGAAAACGTTTCCAAAACGTAACAGCCCGCGTAAATACAAACACCGGTCTCTTGTTGTTGTACATAATTGATGATTAATTCTTGCAGTTTAACCAGTGTTTACATGCCGATGTTAAAACTGTGAAAATGACTGGAACGTCTACTAGCTCTCTGTAGCTGTATTTATTTAAGTCGATAAGAGACTCACAGAACCGGTTTCGTAGCTTCTAAGTTGCATCTTCTGCTGTATATAATGCTATGTCATGTGGGATAGGGAGATATTACGGAATGCCGCAGAGTATTAGTTGGAGTGACTAGGCAAACATTTTCAGTCTTCTTCTGTTGACAAAAAGCGTCATCAATAATGAGTGTCCACTCTGTGTTAAAATCAATAAATGTTATCGCTTTACCGATTACAATATACTGATATCGCCTATAGTTGGAATTCCACTAGCTGCGGCAGTGAACCTGGTGTGTGATAGCAGGTGTCGTGTATCTTAAAAATATCTGAAATTTTAGCCGCAGAACTGATCCGCGATACTGCATTGTAGCTACGTGTATTCTTGAAATAATTCTCAGATTTCCCTTTAACTGTTCGATCATTTGAATGGAGTCTTTGACACACTGCGTTGCAGAATAAATTTTGTGTTAATGGCGGCAAATTAATTTCCGTATGACAATACAACGAGAATGCCGTTGTATCGCGTGAAGTCACCACACACACACACACACACACACACACACACACACACACACACAACACACACAAAATGATTTGCATTACAAAGCAGTCACCGTAAATTCATCAAACCGCAGTAACAGTTACCAAAATTATTGGGAATTATGTTCGGTGAACGACAATAGAATTATCGTTATCAACATCTGCATTATTCCTATTATTCCTCTGTACAAATATTGTTTCTCTCTAACTCTTCGTGTTTCAGTCCAGCCCGTTAATGTTCTTCTTCGAAGCATAGCCTAAATAAAGCAAGCATAGTTTCCTTATAATAAGGGACGTTGTAGTTCCTCAGAATGAAGTTGCTGAAAATTAGGGCCGCTCTCAATTTTGTGCTGGCGGCGGCAGACGAATACAGAGTTAGTTCCTTCTGTTCTTAGACCAAAGTAAGGGAAGCAACGACGCTACTAAATAACGCACTTTGTGCCCGACGGCTTCGTTACTAACAAGGGGAGGCCGCCAATTGCGAAATTCAGATTCGATTCATACTGCGCATAGTAAAAGCTCATGCCCAGAGATGTAATGTGGCAAAGCACCAAGATGCACTTCTCAGCCGTTGTCGAGAAAATCGACAGTTAAAAGAAACCGTTGCAGTGAAGTACTCTCTACGATTAATTATTCTCCACAGCGTCGTGGCGCAGCGGTAAGCGCTCTGGTTCGTAATCCGAAGGTCGCCGGATCGAATCTCGCGCTATGCAACCTTTTTTTTAGTATTTGTTTTTTATAATTCAAATATATATATATATATATATATATATATATATATATATATATATATATATATAAAAATTCCCGGCAATCAGTTGCAACAATTATGCATATAATAAGTTGTTGAAAGTCGTTTGTCGTGGAAAAACTGGCGACTTCGAACATCATCATGTTTTCCGCAAACAAAGTTGTATTTCACAAATGTTATTAATTGTCTTCATAATGTTAACCACGCATAGTTAACGGAAGACCTAGAAACGATATTCCGAAACGAATATGTATAGCGTAAGTCAAACGTTCGAATTAGAATAGAGACCCCATGAACACAAATTTGCTGTGGCAGGTATGAAATATAAACTCCGTTACTCGCTCGTTACACTTGAATGACAGATGTTGAATGGGCCGAAACGAGCCGCCACATAATAGCGTAGTTGCCTGCTAACTTCGAAAGAAGGTAGATGCGATCCCTAGCGCAACTTACAACACTGTCGAAAATCAGTGCGGACGGGAGAGCTTTGGTACACCCTGTTAAAAAAAAATGGAAAAATGGAGGCGGTACAACTGGAGAGCGATCCGTCTTCACCAACATGCATAAGCAATTCATTAATACTTTATATACATATTTGAATTACAAAACCAATAATTAAAAAACATTGAATGGCGCGAGATTCGATCCGGCGACCTTCGGATTACGAACCCGAGCGCTTACCGCTGCGCCACGACGCTGTAGAAAATTACTAATCGTCGAGAGTATTTCACCGCAACGGTTTCTTTTAACTGTCGATTTTCTCGACAACGGCTGAGAAGTGCATCTTGGTGCTTTGCCACATTACACCTCTGGCCATGAGCTTTTATTATGTGCAGTATGAATCGAATCTGAATTTCACAATTGGCGGACTCCCCTTGTAAGTTTCGTTTACCACTGTTGGCAACATCAACGACGTAGCTAGTTGCGGCATTGTAGCTGTACGGCATGCGTGTGTTACTTGAAATAATCTGCAACAATCAAATGTGAACGTCCCTAGAATGCAACTTCGCAAGGTGAACGACTGCTCCGGAGATACGTACAGGAGAATGGACATGCAACTGTTGAGCAACTGAACGACCAGATAAAAATAAAAACGACCAGATGAACCGCGGGGCCACAAACAGTGTCTCCTCAACGAACATTCAGCGAACGCTGCTGTGTATGGGCCTCCGCAGAAGGAGGTTGGCTCACGCACCAACGTTAACAGCTGTTTATCGGCGACGAAGGTCGAAATTTGCACGCCAATATCGCAATTGGGCATCCGCTCAGTGGCGACACGTAGCCTCTCCACATGAACCACGTTTTATGCGTGTACGGCATGAAACGTCTCAAAGCACGCACCCTGCAACAATCATCGAAAGATCCAGACCGGAGGAGGGAGCGTTGTCGTCTAGGGAAAATTTTCGCGACATTCCGTGGATGATCTCGTCGTTATGGAAGGCACAACTGATCAACACAAGTATGCAACTATCTATGGGGACCATACTGACCACTACACGTAGTTTTTTTTCCCCAGTGCGATGGTATTTACCAGCAAGACAATGCAACGTGTGACACAGCTCTCAGTGTACGTGCGTGGTTCCACTGCCGTTGTGAGCGAGCGGTTCTAGCCGCTTCAGTCCGGAACCGCGCGAATGCTACGGTCGCAGGTTCGAATCGTGCCTCGGGCATTGATGTGTGTGCTGTCCTTAGGTTTCCTAGGTTTAAGTAGTTCTAAGTCTAGGGGACTGATGACCTCAGATATTAATTCCCATAATGCCCAGAGCCATTTTCTACGTGCGTGGTTCGAAGAGCACCATGAGGAGTTGGAACCTCGCCGGATTTAAACCCAATGATTTAAATCCAATCACAAATCTGTCGGACTATCTCGATCGGGCTGCTCGCGCCATAGATCATCAACCGAGAATCGTAGCGCTGGTGGCCGCGGAACTAGGGTCGACATAGCTCCACATCTCTGTCGGTATCTTCCATAACCTCATTGACTGCCTTCCTGCACGTGCAGCAGTGCGTGTTGAGGTAGTTATTCAGGCTTTTGACACGTGTTCACGTTAATGTGACTGGACAGTGTATAATAGTCATGTGTTGTTCTGTACTGTGCCGCATTTCGTTATCTACTGGGTTATTATCTGTGTGTAGTTGTGATTTCAATCAAATGGTTCAAATGGCTCTGAGCACTATGGGACTTAACATCTGAGGTCATCAATCGCCTAGAACTTAGAACTACTTAAACCTAACTAACTAAGGACATCACACACATCCATGCCCTAGGCAGGATTCGAACCTACGACCGTAGCGGTCACGCGGTTCCAGACTGAAGCGCCTAGAACCGCACGGCCACACCGGCCGGCGAACGGCTCGTCCACACCGGCCGACTATTGTTAATCATCATTGATTTGGTAGACAATGCAGATGTGGGATATATTTTTCAGCGCTACTTGCTTGTATTGTTTATTCAGTGTTATTCTGTGTGCCCGTTTGTAATTATGTTAAGGGATGATACTGCTTCTCTGTTGTTGCTGCCCACTTGGAAGTTACCTGCGCTGAGTTAGATTATGTTTAGTATAAGTATTTTTTTATTATTATACTGCTATGCCCATTGAAAGCAACAGTTTTCAGTGTATCTACGTGGATCATTTTTTATTTTTCTTTAACGTTATTTCGTGACCACGCGCGAGGGCTTTAATTGTAGGCCGCTTACATGATTTGTATCTGTTAATACAAAATATATTTAATATATGCCTAGCTAGGTCCAAACCCCCGACCTTCAAAATCCTACGCTACTAATAAACAATGTTTTTAAGCTGTAATTTTTCTGTGTTCCGAGTGTTGCTTTCTAAATCTCATTTCTCTTTGTTCTCGGTCCCTTTCTTTTCGATTAAAACTTAATGGATATTGTATCTATAACAATTTATGACGAAGAACGTAGCAGGTATTAACATATCATTAAGATTTTCATCGAGGATCTCTGTAGTTACGTATGTTTTTGTAGAACTAGGTGGGAAGCTACCACGACTACCTGAAGAGCGGACGCTAAATATGCGCGAGATTGAGTCAAAAAATTCTGTTATCCACAATACCGTTTTTGACGAACCTTCCGGGAATCATGCTGCGTGTGATGGAGGGTTGCTGCGAAGTCAGAGACGGAGTTTAATCTCGAGATGAAAGGAGTAAGATTCATCACGGTGTCTTTGGAAACAGAAGCTATTCGCAGGCGTCAAATGCTTCTTCCGGCATATCAGAGTGTCACATGAAATTCCTCTTAAATCTCGCTTTCCATTCACTCTCTTCCGGCAAGATTTCGGTAGCCTGTTTTCCATTGAGGCGCTATTCGCATTTTGCTTTGTAGAACAATATATGCCCACTCTGTACACTCGTAGAAGGTAGCTCGTGGCCAAACCTGGCCAGCTTCCTCCCTGTGTCAGAACCGACTTTTAATTAAAACGCGGCGTATGACCGTTTCCCGCAAATTATATTTACATCTGCTGCCTACCGTAGAAGACCCTCCTTTCCCGAGGCAACTCGTAAGCCTGCCGCTAATGAAGAACTGTCACAAAAGGATTTTCCTGACAAGGCGGACATTCCATGTTTATTTTGTAATTTCGACGAAACACTCCACTGTGGGTATACTAGCTTCTAAATAATACAGTTAATAAAAAAAGAGACGTAGGCATCGTCATTATTTATATCCATTTAGCACATCTTTCATGACAATAAAAGGCACTTATCTGCCAAGAATGTGAAACGGTGAATCATTCAAGGAACGAGACAACCATCTTTATTTTAAAAAAACTGAAATACGGTTGTATTTTTCATTTTCACAAACGGAATTAACGTATCTTTGGCTTTGCTTTGCTATTAGTGTACCGTAGAAAGTAACATATTACTTTCAATCCAGAGTTTTAAGTAGTAAATACCTCTGACCTATGCCTCTTTCATCCTATACGAAGCAGTATAGGTGAAAATCAAAGTAAGCAGAAGTAGTTAGTGCAGAAAGGGGTACTTATATTACACTCTCATGTTCAAAATTTGCATGAATCATTATGCGGGTTGACAAAATATTAAACGAAGTATAACACTGCAGTTAAGACTTTTTCCTTCACATAACGATTATTCATATAACTATCCGCTAGCTAGCCTTTGATGAAGCGTGAATGTGGAATGTTAAACCAGTTAGAGCGTTCCCCATACAAGCTTCATGGAAGACGGATATATTGTTCGCTTACAGTGTGCAGTTTTTCGACTGGTCATAACATTCAGACAAACAAAAATATTCTCAGTACTGTACCACTTCGTTTAATTCTTGGCTGCCTGAACAATAGTCCACGAAATATTTGATAATGAGACTGGAACCTTAAAATCGTCGTGTGAGTAAATAAAAGACATTGCAACAAGGACCGTGGAAGGACCGCCTCCTCTGTAGTAAAAGTATTGATATCATGTGGAGAATGAACCTGAGATTTCAAACGTTTTTCAGTCGTTCAAGCTTTAATGGCCACACATCAGTTCCGGGTGTAGTAACGCTAATAGAAATTCCCTCGGTTTCTTATTTCTGTCGCCAAATATGGACAACTGCACAATTTCAGATCAAACTGTTATACTGCGGCATTGGTTCTTCATTTTTGTTGCAGTATTTGTTATTTTGCAAAGTAATTCTGGCACATTTATTCGGTAAATAAGGTTGAAGGTAATTCAACGGTTTTTCTAACAGATAATTCTTTCGAATTATTTCTGTGGGTATGACAGAGAGAGAATTTAATGAGAACAATGACTTCTGCATATGAACGACATCACTACATCACTAGAAACATTATCGTATACCGAAGATTCTATGTAGCTTAACAGTAATGGGACAATTAAACTACTGCATGTACAGTTGCGCAATGTACCCTGATTTACTGCTGGTGGTTTTTATTTGAAACATCGGCTATAGAATCTTAGCCTTTTAATTTCTTTCAAAGTAAAAAATGTCTGTGGTGAAAAAGGGCGGATGGCTCTGTTTTTTATTAGGGCTTCTTCCTGTGGCTGCATTCGTCAAACTCACGCATGTAGGACCACTTTATTCTTGAAAAACTGATCGGCTTCCTCTAGAATCCTTAATTGCTACACGACTGCTACAGGCAAACAGGTAGTAAAAAGTTTTGGATTCATGCGATGGTCACTAGGAAACAACATAGTGTCTCGTTCTTGTTACTCGCGGAATTCGCTGTTTCAGAGAACCATTTATTACTGTTTTTTCTGGGGATCTTTCCGGAAAATCCAGGATTTTCGGTCATGCACGTCTCCATATTTGTGCCTGGAAAATTACACCCATGAGACTTTCAATGTTAGTCCGTAACTATATTGCGCCGATACTTTCTTTTAAATTTGGCCCCGTGAGACAGAGTATGCCACCAGTTTGCTTACTAACGAGGTTTTGTACCCTGAAAGAACAAAACTTCCTAGCTTTGATACAGAACGCCATGTGAAACGTGATATTTGGTTTATGAAATCTACACCATCGGGATCGTAACAGCTTTTAAACGTTACCAATTCCAGTCTGCCACCAGTGTGTCTTCAGATTATATGCTGTAGACGCAGTATCCTCGAGGATTGAATTACCCTCCTCATGTTCTTCGAAACATCTTAATATAGTCGAACGATGTCGACAGTTATCACCGTGCAAAACTATTTCGAAGCACAATAGCCTACACTTGTTGGTCATAGAGAGGAAATTTATAGCTGAAAAGCTTTTTTTTTTTTTTTTTCTACTACATCATCGGTTCTTAGATCTCACAGAGCAACAGATGTGACAAAATCGATCTGGTGAATATCGAGCTGCTGCATGGGTATCTGTGCTACAAGTCTAGATCTTCACTCCTCTCCATTATCTTCCCTCCATCACCGCAGTTCAAAAATGTTATCTGCCCATGGCACTCTGATACAATTCTATTGAACTCTCCGCTCTTTTCATGAATCCGAAACCTATTCAACCACTAGAGCGATTCTAAATTGATTGCTGCAGATGAAATTTTCTTTGTAAATTTTAACTTAAATTCTACGTAATAAAAATTGATTCTGATATCTTAGCTACCACAAAAGATTGTCTGGTGTTGTCAGTTTCTTTCTGCAACCATTGTTCTACTTGCGTTTACTTTATTAGCTATGTTCGTGTCGTCAAGTTTTGTTATTTCGTTGCCTTATGCAAATTATTCTCAGCATTATTAGCTTGTTGCAGGGATAACCCTCAACATAAACAAAAGCAACTTACTGCGCCTAAATAGGCATATTGAATGAGTAGCTTAGCGCCCGCTGCATTGGTCGAGTAGATTGCAAACTCTGACTTTTTCTTTGTTCTTCTTTAATTGAATTTCTAAAGTTTCCACACTAAATAAGGTCA
Source organism: Schistocerca serialis cubense (assembly GCF_023864345.2). Lineage (NCBI taxonomy): Eukaryota > Metazoa > Arthropoda > Insecta > Orthoptera > Acrididae > Schistocerca > Schistocerca serialis. Next base: position 620,335,324 of record NC_064642.1, on the reverse strand, counting down.
TAGAAGGATGGTATTTCCCGAATTTATCTCTGGCCAAATAACCATTCTGGTTTTTGTTAATCAAATCCTTTGCGGTCTTGTGGAGGTACTTCCATAGAAACTTCAACCTTAACATATATTCCTTTACATCTAACCAAGAAGTGAGATGTCAGTCTTCATAGATTTACCTTCAACATTTTTTAAGCTAACGAAATATTTTCTTAAAAACTTTCGTCATCTATTTTACTCCCTTAGTGGTTGAATTTCCAAAAATGATGAAAGACGTGTTTTTTTATTGCTGAGAAACTAAATACCAATTTTTGTAGTTCTACCTTCAAAATTGCCCTTTTTCGCCCCCTTGTGAGTGTAATTTCGAACAATCTCTTCTTAAATGCCTATAGCATAAGACCCACACCCTCTCCAAATTTCAGATTTCCATCCTTATCGGTTTGGGCTGGACAATAACGAGTCAGCGAATCAATCTGGCTCTATTCCACCCCGTTTGCGGCTGAATTTTCAGAACCAGTGAAATAGTAATTTTTTCAACTCTGACTGAGAAGTCAAATTTTAATTGTCATAGATACAACTTTAAAATGGTGTCACAATGAAATATTTTCATAAAACATTCCACCCCTCCCCCATATTTCACCCTGTTAGGCGATGAATATCCGAAAACAGTGAAACGCGTATTTTTTAGATTTCAAACAGCGAAGCCAACTACAAACTTTCATAAATTTATCTTCAAAAATGCTTGCATAAAGAAATTTTTCCATAAAAATTTTCATCCCTTATTTCACTCCCAAAAGGTCTCAATTTCTAAAAAGACTGGAACATGTAATTTTTATTTCTAGTCAAGAAGCCAAATTCAGAATTTCGTATGGATTTAGCTTTAAAAATGCTTTCATAATGAAATATTTCATAAAATTCCCCCTTAAGAGTTGAATTACCAAAAACACTGAAAGTACCTTTTATTTCTAAAAAACAAATAGATGCAGCTTTAAACATACTTTAGTAGTTCTTAAATGAAGTTTTACTTTTAAAAAATTTTGCATACTTTTTTACCCTCATAGGGGTTACATTTTGAAAAAATGCTGAAACACATATTTCTTTATTTGTGACAGCAAAACCAAATACCGATTTCCATAGGTCTAGCTTCAAAATTGCCTTACGACATGTTTCCTAAATGCCTTTCCTGCCCTATTTCACCCTCAAAGAGGTGAAATTTTAGGAAAATACTTCTTAAACGATGCCTACGGTATAAGATCAAGACCTTCTGCAGATTTCAGGTTTCTGCCCTTAATGGTTTCGGCTGGGCGATGACGAGTCAGTGAGTCATTCAGTCAGTCGGAATATTGCCTTTCATACACGGAGATTACACGATGACCGAACAATCACTGGGGGCAGGCACATCCATAAAATAGCTAGGTGTATGCGTGAAACGACCACATAAAACGCATCGCAAGGGAGGCGGATCCCAGACATATTCATTGGAAGGAAATGTAGTACACCCACAACGGAGCTAGCTCACAAAACCCTCGTTCCACCAACACTTGAGTACTGCCCGTCTCTCTGAAATCCGTACCAGATACGACACAGGAAAGAGAGAAAATCCAAAGAAGAGCAACGCCTTTTGTTAGACGCTTATTTAGTAAGCGCGACAAGTATCACGGAGAAGCTCTGCAAACTTAAGTGGCAGATGCTGCAAGAGAGACGGTTGGTTCTAATTTTAAATTTACGAGAGCGTACGTTCCTAGAAAAGTCAACCAATATACTGCTTCCTGTCTCGTATGTATCGCGAAAAGACCAGTAAGATAAAATATGAGTCTCATACGACGGCTTCCTTCTTCCAGCGAACCACACCCGACTGGATCAGGAAAAGGGGAAAGGGACTGTGGTCCACAGTACCCTCCACCGATGTAGATGTACATATGTGGGAAGTCAGAGCAGCCTTCTACCCACATGCGACGTAATTTGTTTTGTGGTGTTTAGTTTCCAGAAGGTAACCCTGCAAAGCCTTATATAAGACTACTAGGCCCACTCACCTATATCATGACTTTTTAGCAAAGCCTATGGAAGTAATTAACGTATTTAATTCGAAGCATGAGATTGACAATCCTCGTTTCTGATAAACAATTTCCCTTAAAAGACGATGTTTTTATTAGTATAAATTAATTAATACATCGATAAAGATACACCGATAATTGTTGTAATACTTTCCATCGACAAAATCCGTTTTCAGTTTTGCGTCCATCTGATCAAATAGTTATTTGATATTCACTGCAATAATACTCTGCTTCATTTGTATTTCTGCATCTCTGTATTGATTTTTTTACTTGTGTATGTTATTAGCACTTACCACCCAGTTTCCATCCATTTCGATCAATATATAGGGTGTAACAAAAAGAATCATCCGATTTGGCACGTCTATATTTCTGAGACTAATAAACATATACAGTGAAGCAATGAATTTAGTTTTTTGATGAACGCGAAACTAAAAAAAATTTTTTTTCATACCTCTTCATCGGTCTTCAGCATGCCCTCCTTGAGATGCATAGATGTTCAGTATGTCCCTGATGAGATGCACGGCCTATGTCAATGCGGTATTCAAATTGTTCCCACGCTGCAGCTAGCATGTCTTGAGTTACAGCTTCCACAGCTGCTGTTAGGCTATGTGTCATTTCATTGATTGTTGTTGGTAACGGATGCACATAAACAGAGTCTTTTGTAAACCCCCATAAGAAATAATCATATACTGTCAGGTCCGGTGACCTTGGAGGTTAGTAATGTAAAGCTGAGTCATTTGGTTCAGTGCGACCCATACATCGTTCAGTAAGCCCCTGATTTAAAGTTTCCGCACTTCCAGATGCCAGTGTGGCGTGGTGGCCATTGCCTCGTAAGACTCGGGAGTTTTCTCTTTCGAACAGTACGTTGTTCACGCACGTATCTCAAATAACGTAATAGTTATGATTTTTTTTTTAAATCGGATTCTTTTTGATTAATGCTGTATTATAAACGCGATTTTATCTGTACAGACCCGGTTAATTTGTAAGGGATTCGCTATGCAATTTGAATGGTCTTCGTTATCTACGTAACTGGGTACAGCAGAAATTTGCACGAGACTTAATTTGATTCATAAGACACATGGCAGTTCTGACATACGGCTTGTTTCATGCCGTGAGAATGTCTTAAGCCACTGGAATAAAAGAAGCAATAGTGGCAGCTGTCTGGAGAGTCATGATATGATATCTATGGGTATAGCAAGAAGGCTCTTTGGAAATTCAGAAGAGCATAATCTTCCAGATGGTGACTAGTGTGAAGGTGGCATCACTGAGGCAGCGGGACAGTTTAATGAAGGGCACTAGTGTTGTTTCCATTTTTGAAAGCCAAATAAACGAACAGTGCACAACTACTTGGTATGTTATTCAGAAGTTCAAAAGACCTCAATCAACATATCAAGCCATGGACCTAAAAACCAGTACAATCAACGACCACAATATTTGTACACTGCATAAAATAATAATAATAATAATAATAATAATAATAATGATAATAAAACTAAATATTAAAAGGATAGTGGAGTAATCAAAGGGGAGGAGAAAACTAAAAGTACTGAGCAGCGCGCGCTTTCGGTATGTAATCGAAAGCGCGATTCAGTCTCTCTGCCTGTAGCTAAGCAACAGCCAACTTAGCCTCTCGCAAGAGGGTAGACACGTGGTCTGCAGCGTCGAATTAACGCCGCTCTGAATCAGCTCGGTTTCGATTGCTACCGACCAATAACAAGAGGATAGCAATCCGTCAGCAGTGGCTGGCGGTTACGTGGGACTTGGACGCTGCAAGCAACTACTGGAACTGAACATCTCTCCCACCAACAAAAGTTTGCATTGCCAGAAAGTCAATTTACGTACCTGTATAAAACGACGAACGACCCTGGTGAAAGACGGCCTTGCTATTACGTCTGCTGTTGGCTGCCTGCAAGCGAAGCGGAATGGCTGAGCTATAACGACTCCCTTAGTGAGCATCTTAATGTACGCGGAGTTATCCCCAGTTCCGTGGTGTTCTTATATTGTGTGATTTATGATTCAGTTAATCCCTGTGTTTCTAAGAGGCCTTTACCAGTAGTTATGTTTGTAAATTTGTTTTGCTTCACGCTTATAGCTATCTCTTTCATTTGTGTTCTGTGAAAAAGTCATGAATATTGTCAGTTGTGCCTGTAATGTGTACTCATCATGAAGGCAAGCTCATTTATCCTGTCGTAAGTGAAGTCTTATGGGAGTTTTGGTTCAAATTATATTTATCAATTTTTATCTGAATTTTAGAAAAGGTACACTACGTATATTGCTTAGTGTCTCTCTCCTTATGTTACAAATATTCCTTTTTATTGAGTTCAAGACCGGTTTGTATTTCTGCAGTATTATTTGGGCTGGCTTGGATACACAAGGTTAAATACAATACTGCCACTTGAATCCAGCTGGTGTTATTTCTTAAATTGCCCATTTGTTTTATAGTGTTCTACACACATCAAAAAAGTTTTGCATCGCCCCGGTTCCCAGAAGATAGACGTTGACTGTGAATATTGTCTCACGGACACAGTCTCTTTGATTCCTCAGAGATGTCACTAAACCCACCCAAAAAAGTAAAGAACCATGCATGAGCAGCGCCTGTTAGACGGAGGAGGTCAGGCAGCCGATCAGTTCTAGTCGTTCCACCAGGAATAACGTATACGGCTCGTGTTGCCTGTACTTCAACAATGCCTAGACGGTCAATACCACGGTTCGATCGCGTCCGCATTGTTACTTTGTGCCAGGAAGGACTCTCAACAAGGGATATGTCCAGGGATCTCTGAGTGAACCAAAGCGATGTTGTTCGGACATGGAGGAGATACAGAGAGAGAGGAACTGTCGATGATATGCCACGCTCAGGCCGCCCAAGGCCTACTACTGCAGTGGATGACCGCTACCTACGGATTATGGCTCGTAGGAACGCTGACAGCAACGCAACTGTGTTGAACAATGCATTTCGTGCAGCCACAGGACATCGTGTTACGACTCGAACTGTGCGCAATAGGCTGCGTGATGCGCAACTTCACTCCCGACGTCCATGGCGAGGTCCATATTTGAAACCACGACACCATGCAGGGCGGTGTAGATGGGCGCAACAACATGCCGAATGGACCGCTCAGGATTTCCATTACGTTCTCTTCACCGATGAGTGTCTAATATGTCAGACAATCCTCGAGGACGTTTTTGGAGTCAACCTGGTCAGGCTAACGCCTTAGACACACTGTCCAGCGAGTGCAGCATGGTGGAAGTTCCCTGCTGCTTTGTGGTGGCATCATGTGAGGCAGACGTACGTCGCTGGTGGTCATGGAAAGCATCGTAACGGTTGTACGATACGTCAGTGCCATCCTGCAACCGATAGTGCAACCATATCGGCAGCATATTGGCGAGGCATTCGTTTTCATGGACGACAATTTGCGCCCCATCGTGCACATCTGGTGAATGACTTCTTTCAGGATAACGACATCGCTCCACTAAAGTGGTCAGCATGTTCTCCAGGCACGAACTCTATCGAACATGCCTGGGTAGATTGAAAAGGCCTGTTTATGGACGACGTGACCCACCAACCACTTTGAGAGATCTACGCCGAATCGCCGTTGAGGATTGGGACAATCTGGACCAACAGTGCCTTGATGAACTCGTGGATAGTATGCTACGACGAATATAGGCATGCATCAATGCAAGAAGACGTGCTACTGAGTGTTAGAGGTACCTGTGTGTACAGCAGTCTGAACCATCACATCTGAAGGTCTCGCTTTATGCTGTTACAACATGCCATGTGTGGTTTCATGAGCAATGAAAATGACGGAAATGAAGTTTATGTTGATCTCTATTCCAGTTATCTGGACAGATTTCGGAACTCTCGGAACCGAGGTGATGCAAAACTTTTTGACTGATTGATTACTCTGACATGGTAAGTAAATGTCTGTTCTTGGCAGTATATAGGTATTCAGCACCTGTTTAATTTAATACCGTGCACTTTAATTTATTTTGGAGGAGAACGACGGAATGAGGTGAAGCTTAAAAGTTTCCTAGCTTCAACTGAGTTGTCCAAGTTTTTGTTCCAAAACTGACTGTTCACATGTTTGCGTTTATTGAAGTTTGTGTGAACTACTAAATACGTGCTAAAGTAATACATAAATGTTTGCCGTAACATTCTTTTTGGTTCAAGCTTTTTTTGGAACGTGGCATTTTTCCACTAACAGCTCCCGCTAACCACATATATCAGTAATTAAAACATCGAGTCAAAATTACGAATAATTTTTGAATATGCGATCACTTATTAGTACGACCTTACGTCCCCTCTGACTTGGATGCATGCACCGATTCTGCTGTGAAGAATGTCACAAAACCGTTGTATTGCCTCCTAGGCAGTCTGGCCCACAATTGTTGTAACTGGTCCCTGAAACCATGGGTTCGGGCATCGGGACGGATCTGACATCTGAGATGGCTCCACACACATGTTCTATCTGGATCTAGCTGTCCACTGGGGTACATCAACATCACGCAGATAGTTCAAAGAGGCATGTGTTATTTGTGGACGAGGATTGTGCTGTTGAAAAATAGTACCCCGCTGACGTCGTACGTGAGGTAACACATGAAGACGCAGGATGTCCGTGGTGCACCTTTCAAATGTCATAGTGCCCTCCCCGGCATGGAGAAATTGGAAATTTGTGGTAAGGACTATGCGACCAATCTGCTGAGGTCATCGGTCCCTAGGCTTAAACCGTACTTAATCGAACTTAAATTAACTTACGCTAAGGACAACACACACGCCCATGACCGAGGGAGGACTTGAACCTGACTCGAACCCCCGACAGTGGGCAGCCGCGCGAACCGTGACAAGGTGCCCTAGACCACACGGCTACCCCGTGCAGACCCCGGCGTGACCCGAAATGATAAACGATGGAATTTCACACCATGGCGCAAGAGAAAACACCACTGTGCCTCTCCAAAACTTTGAAATAATGGTACCTCTCACCAGGTGGCCGCCAAACGTCTCAACGATGGTCATGTGGGGTACAGCAGAACTTGCCGCGCAGTGTAGCAGCGCGGTCTAGGCGTTTTTCTACGGTTTACGCGGCTCTCCCGAGGTTCGAGACCCCCTCGGGCATCAGTGAGTGTGTGTTTTCCTTAGCATAAGTAAGTGTCAGCTAGATTACTAGTGTGTAAGCCTAGGGACCGACGAACTCAGAAGTTTGAGTCCCGAACTTACTATCACCACCACCATCACCACCGCCTCCACCACCACCACAAGCGTGACCCATCGCTGACCACAGTGCTACGCCACTAGTCAGCAGTCCATGCACAGAACCACTCCAGTTACAGGTCACAGCATGTGCGACGCCACTAGTCAGCAGTCCATGAACAGAACCACTCCAGTTACAGCTCACAGCATGTGGCGCGCTCTAAACTTATGTCTGTAAGCACTGTAGCTATATGCTACGGGTCTATTCCGAAGTTAGCATGTGTTCAATAGCCTTATCAATCTCACTAGTACAGTTTTAATGGACATTTTAATATAGTTATTGCATGTGACTTAAGCTGGTTCGCTCGTGATTCAAGTAACATGTTTTAATGCAACCAATGTAAGTAATAACTACATGTTTCAATCGGGAAGTCAGTTAACTGTCAGCAGAATTGGCGGCTAGATATTACTGTTTGTCCCTGTCGTAATTTTTTAGGCAACAGCGTGTGCTTCTGAAACCTAGGTCAACTTTTGACAACTGGTTGGCTGCTTATTTTATCAACTGACTTTGGTGTTGCTGTACATTTATGGTCTGGCCACTATACAACACACACAATATATATATATATATATATATATATATATATATATATATATATATATATATATATACTTCCGTTAGTTAAAGCTTTAAGTCACTGGTCCTGTGATGTATTCTTCGGAATTAGTAAACTAAGTTAACTTGATCTCAGGACATACTGCAATAACTGAGCTTACCTATTTTAAGATTCATATAAGAAGAAATTAATTACACAATGTGTTTTTCTGAAATGTGATCAATCGAATCTTTCTATTGACAGCAGTAGTTAATTTGTGTGCAGTGCAATCAATGACAAGGAATATCTCTGATGTTAAAATATTTCGTCGAGAACTATTTGCAAAACAGTGTTTGGAATTTATAAAGACGGGGTGCACTAATAATGAAATTTCGATGAAATTTGTTTTGCTCTGTTCAACTGGAAGATACTTTACAGGAAATTAATGTCCAAATATTGAATTTCGGCTTGCCTGACGGCGCAAAAATCCAGCATCCGGAATGGGTGAGCGCTCTATTAAACATAATTGCTTATTGTCTAAGTAACACGGTAATTAATAACTATCACCACGACGATTTTCAAGCTAATTTATAACGAGAAGTTATAACACGTGAATGACGCTATTTTACAACTAAGATCAGAATACTTGAGCGACCCTATTCTGCCTAATGAAGAAGATCCAGCACACTAAACAAATATAACCTTAAATATTATCAGTCGTAATGAAGTCTCAGCGCCGGCCGAAGTGGCCGTGCGGTTAAAGGCGCTGCAGTCTGGAACCGCAAGACCGCTACGGTCGCAGTTTCGAATCCTGCCTCGGGCATGGATGTTTGTGATGTCCTTAGGTTTGTTAGGTTTAACTAGTTCTAAGTTCTAGGGGACTAATGACCTCAGCAGTTGAGTCCCATAGTGCTCAGAGCCATTTGAACCATTTTGAAGTCTCAGCACTGCATATAAAAATATCACTATAGTGTGGATTTGTTTATTTGGCTAGAAACAGACTATTACACATACAGGAAGTATCTGATACGACTAGGCACAGTTGCTTAGCAGAAAAATGAAATACTTTGTCGATAACGAGAAGATGTATACCAGAAAAAATTAATAACTAATGAAGAATGTTTATCAAATTTCATTTTGCCATTCGATTTTCGAACCTACAAGTACATCTCAAAAACTGTGTGGTTCAGTCCCAGAGCGATTATGAAACACTAGTCTGGATGTGACAGTGAACCAGGGAAGCTTATTGAAAAAATGTATCGCCACTTTAACATCGCTTGAGAAGCTTCTTTATCTATGAAGGGATGTCGATGAGTTGTGGCCCCATTTTAACTTGGTACGAAACATGCCTATGGTCGGATGGGATAGATTAGTAGACGATCACACACTCAAGTGGCGAATCGCATCGTACGACGTAGCGTCCCCACGGACCTGGCGGGCGCTTGGCGAACAACACTTAGAGGATGTCTCTGTTCCCATCGTACATTTGGGTGCTTGGTGGAAGACGCTGAATACCAATACTAGTTTCGTGTATATCACGTTTCACGCTTAGCGATATCGCTGTTATTATCGCCAGTTGAGCTATGCGATGACGCCAGCAGAATTTTTTCCTTCCAGTCATGACTTCTCGAAAAAACGTTTGTCACTCTTCCGAAAATTCCAGTGTACGTTCTTTAAGCATTTTCGTAACACTTCCGTACAATACTGACATGTCACTATTCTGCTCATTTCTGAAGTCGTATAATGTGTGCTGTCGTGGTTTCTTGATGTGGACTCCAGTTGCTGTAAGAGCACTCTGTAGCTGGTCATACTGTTACCCTTATTCCGTTAGCAGTTCACTCTAAGTCACGTCGATTAGGTATAAAGCTTCACATGATCAGTCTCGATATCTCTAACAATGGACAGGTCCGAATAAGGAAAAAGATCGCCAAATTAAAATCGCTACGTAATACTTTGGACTCGATAAGCACATCCACGTTAGTTACAATAATAGTCTAATTGCCAAACAAGAAGTGCCATTTTCTCCCATTAGTTTTGTTAAGGGAACGGAAATTTTGATTTTGATGCAATATACACTCCTGGAAATGGAAAAAAGAACACATTGACACCGGTGTGTCAGACCCACCATACTTGCTCCGGACACTGCGAGAGGGCTGTACAAGCAATGATCACACGCACGGCACAGCGGTCACACCAGGAACCGCGGTGTTGGCCGTCGAATGGCGCTAGCTGCGCAGCATTTGTGCACCGCCGCCGTTAGTGTCAGCCAGTTTGCCGTGGGATACGGAGCTCCATCGCAGTCTTTAACACTGGTAGCATGCCGCGACAGCGTGGACGTGAACCGTATGTGCAGTTGACGGACTTTCAGCGAGGGCGTATAGTGGGCATGCGGGAGGCCGGGTGGACGTACCGCCGAATTGCTCAACACGTGGGGCGTGAGGTCTCCACAGTACATCGATGTTGTCGCCAGTGGTCGGCGGAAGGTGCACGTGCCCGTCGACCTGGGACCGGACCGCAGCGACGCACGGATGCACGCCAAGACCGTAGGATCCTACGCAGTGCCGTAGGGGACCGCACCGCCACTTCCCAGCAAATTAGGGACACTGTTGCTCCTGGGGTATCGGCGAGGACCATTTGCAACCGTCTCCATGAAGCTGGGCTACGGTCCCGCACACCGTTAGGCCGTCTTCCGCTCACGCCCCAACATCGTGCAGCCCGCCTGCAGTGGTGTCGCGACAGGCGTGAATGGAGGGACGAATGGAGACGTGTCGTCTTCAGCGATGAGAGTCGCTTCTGCCTTGGTGCCAATGATGGTCGTATGCGTGTTTGGCGCCGTGCAGGTGAGCGCCACAATCAGGACTGCATACGACCGAGGCACACAGGGCCAACACCTGGCATCATGGTGTGGGGATCGATCTCCTACACTGGCCGTACACCACTGGTGATCGTCGAGGGGACACTGAATAGTGCACGGTACATCCAAACCGTCATCGAACCCATCGTTCTACCATTCCTAGACCGGCAAGGGAACTTGCTGTTCCAACAGGACAATGCACGTCCGCATGTATCCCGTGCCACCCAACGTGCTCTACAAGGTGTAAGTCAACTACCCTGGCCAGCAAGATCTCCGGATCTGTCCCCCATTGAGCATGTTTGGGACTGGATGAAGCGTCGTCTCACGCGGCCTGCACGTCCAGCACGAACGCTGGTCCAACTGAGGCGCCAGGTGGAAATGGCATGGCAAGCCGTTCCACAGGACTACATCCAGCATCTCTACGATCGTCTCCATGGGAGAATAGCAGCCTGCATTGCTGCGAAAGGTGGATATACACTGTACTAGTGCCGAAATTGTGCATGCTCTGTTGCCTGTGTCTATGTGCCTGTGGTTCTGTCAGTGTGATCATGTGATGTATCTGACCCCAGGAATGTGTCAATAAAGTTTCCCCTTCCTGGGACAATGAATTCACGGTGTTCTTATTTCAATTTCCAGGAGTGTAGAACATTTTTAAACATAAAAATGCTTTATAACGATCGCTTTTAATACGTACTACAGGACACGTCCTCGATTACCAACTGCTGTTGGTCCATTCTGATCGACACCTCCTAGTTCGAACATCTCTTATAAATTTTAGTTTATGAAGCACGTTGACGATAAAGGTTATTGGTCGGACTTACAAACGCAGTTTTTCTACGTGGTAAGCTGGCTGAAGTTTGAATCCTGTGTATAATTTTGATAATGAATCTAGATTCAGGCAGATGTCCATAAAACGTATCTAGTAAAACTTCTGGTACTTTGGCTGGAGACGTACCTCCATGCAATTAATTGCACTCGTGGGTGTCCACGCAACACAGTCTGCCACTTGAGTTTATTCTCCAGCGAAACTTCACAGTATCAAAAAGTAATTAACATTCTCTCTCTCTCTCTCTCTCTCTCTCTCTCTCTTCTCTCTTCTCTCTCTTTCACACACAAACACACACACACACACACACACACACACACAACTGCACATATGTATGAAAAGATACGTACTTTCGCAGGGCTTTCCTCCATAGGCGACAGGCTGGGCTTGGAGAGGAATACGATGTGCAGTGATTTTTGAAGATTCCTTACCTGAAACAATGATAAAAAGTGCCCTTCAGTGATAGAGAATTCAAAATAAAAATAAAAATACAAATAACTAACTGTCTATGGTGGGAACAAAACTGCCCCAATTCTTATTCATAATGCGACACAGCTAAATATAATCCAGGGTTTTCGTTCGCTTCCTAGGAAACAAACCATATATGCCAAACATCACCAAATCGATGCAGCTTTAAAACTAAGTTTTTTCGCCTTTTTCTAACAGTGAACAGTGTCAACCGGTTGAGCTTACTTTTCGAGTTCTTAACATTCTCCATACACATATTTACCAACTACCTGGACCTAATCGTTGTGGTCACGCCTTTTTTGCTATCTACACTCAGAATTCCCATCCATTAATCCAGTCGACTTTTACGAACATTGAAATGGTACCAGTTGTTATTTCCGCAGCTGTATACAACTTACAACCATGAATCTGAATTCTTATATATTGTGCATGATTTACACGTCACTGTCAATTAAAAAAAGAATCAATAAGTTCAACAGTCATTTTGCTCTAAAGCCAGGTTGTCGAACTGATCTTACACTCATCACATTCCCTTGCATTCTAAGAACCCATTTTTACCTATTAAATATCATGAAAACTTCAACTCGACACAGTTGTACGCTCAAGTCCTCAAAAGATTGACCAATGTACAAACTAATCGCAAACCGGGTGAGATTTTCACTCTGCACCGGTGTGTGCGCTGATATGAAACTTCCTGGCAGATTAAAACTATGTACCGGACGGAGTTCGAGTCTCGGTTCGACACACTGTTTAAGCTGCCGGAAGTTTCATAAACGCAAACAATTCCAACAATACATATGTCTAAAAAATTGTAAAAGTTACATTTAAAAATTCGAGTAGCATGTATAGCAAGTTCGTTTGTAGTGAGAAAAATAAGGGAAACAACCGAAGAACTCTAGGGTGACAAAATATTCGAGCTTATGTTGTCACATCTTGAAGCCTTTTAGACCCGAATTTTTTTCTAGAGGAAGGAAAAATTTTATTCTGATGTGGTAATGCTTTTAGATAATTTTATAATGATTTTAGATGCAAGGTGTATACAAAAATATGTACCTGTTTTCAAAACGTACTTTGTACTCCTGACTTTATTTTATGGACGAAAATAGTTAATTACGAAAAATTCTCTATTGTAATAAATAGTAAAACGATCACTGAATGGTTACCATGCATAATAACAGTAACAATTTTCAATTATACAGCGGAATAAAGCGAACCAACGACAACCATGCGTTCTGGTAATCATGAGCTGCTGCACACTTCTACAATGATTTACTGATATTTTCATAGTGATACCCAACAGTTGGCAGCACCTGCACATGCTCAAAAGGTTGAGCACTCACAAAAGTGAACTTTACGTTTCCATTGGGAAAAATACTTCTGCTACGGCTAAGACAGTAAATGGCAATGAACACAATTGTAACCAGAGGATCTGAAAGGGTTAAACTACTGTATTCCGGATGTCTCTCCTTAGAGTCACCCAGCGCATTTTATTTGGTGTTTCGGCAGATATTTGCAGTTTCGTTTTTACATTGTGTAGCTGGAGTCAGCCCAAACAAATACACCTCGTCACGTAATTCGTGCGAACCCAGCATCAACAGAAAGCATTTGTTTGTTTCCCATGGCAAACAGAATGATTTTCAAATCGGAATTTTACGTACCGACTCGATAGAGGGTTCCCAGATTAGTCTAGTATGTTTTCGTTTTACCGATATGTATTAACAACGGCAGTGAAACACGAAAAATAAACAGTAACCCAGCAGCGACTCAAGAGCGCTGTATACTTGGCAGTAGCAGTCATCGTGGGCCAGGGCTGTGCTTTCGCTGCTGGCGTACTGGATATTCTTCGAGGTTTACTGTCCTTGTTAATACACATCGGTAACACAAACATCGCACTGGACTAATCTGGGACCACTCAACCGAATGGGTACTTAATAATCCAATTTAAAAATCATTTTTTTTAAGTAACGGAAAAGAAACCGCCGCTTTCCGTAGATAATGTGCCTCGTAATACAGTCGTGATGAGCACTATTTGTTTGGACTGACTTCTGCAACACAGGGCTAAAACGAGATAGCAAATATCTGCTGAAACACCAGAGAAATTGCGCGTGATGACTGTTAGGAGAAACAATATGTATATTTAAACTAAACCATATTTTACAGTCCACTAAATAGATTAAAAACTCGGTCAGAAAAATGACCGGTATGGGAAAAATGACAGATCATTTTAACGACGAAGAAACCTACAGCAGACCAACATATTTATTATTTTACATGAAAAATCACAAATAAATTAATGCTGCACTGTCGAGCTTCGCAATCGCCATCTCCTCTTGCGAATACCATTCGCAGCGAACTTTGTTCATTAGTTCACCTCAGCAGAAGTTGCAGTAGTTTCTTCATACTTTTCTGAAATGAAAGTGGCCACTTATTCTAACTTAGTGTGGTTGCGGAATCATGGAAAAAAGTTCACAATGACCGACTGACTAAGTTAATGAAAAATTTTGGTATATAGAGAATGCTGATCATCGGAAAATTCAAGCTAACACTGTTTCAGTGCTAGCCTCACAAAAAATATACTCTGCTCATACCTACCACCTAGGCGACAATCGATCTTTTTTTTAAGTCGTAAATTTTAATTCCACTTTAGAATATCTGTCTTTCCTCCACTTACAAACCTGACGTCATTTAGGAAACTTGGCACATACCAACAGAAAAGGGCCTCCTTTATCAGAAGAAACTTACAGCAACTCGAAACATAAGCAGGTTGGCTAACGCATAATAAAACAGTTTATTACAGAACATTTGGGCCGTCTTGATAATATACAAGACGAAATGGTAACAGAGATGGTTGTGAGTTCCAGTTGGAATCTTCTTGAAATATCTGTTGGGCAAATTTAGAAAACTGGTGTTCAAAGGAGGCTGTGCAACATTTCTTTCACCTAGACATCTCTAGCTAAATGAGCATAGAAATAAGAAAGAGTATGGAATTTACGTGGAAATATAGATATTTTTTCCAGCAACAAACGTTAATTGATTCGAACAGGGGTAATTATGCGGCTGTTTATACTGGAACTTTTCCGGAGAGTGTTTTACAACTGAATATGCAGATCCCAATAAACAGTCATGTCAAATCACTAAAACAGCATCAAAACTGCCAGCCATGTTCATTAGTGTCAATGATTATGTTTGTAATTATTCAAGTATCTCCTTTCCTCTTGGTATAACATGGGAGTCTCCTTTTTCTGGCAGGTTTGTGGCCTTTAGCTGGCTTACGAAACGGAAGTTCACTTAGGGAAACGGAATAGTCACAAAGTTGTTCACCACTGAAAGACATTCTCTGACAGATAGAGAGCGGTGGAGAACAGCCTGCCATCCCAGACCAGCAGAAGTACCGAGGAGGCTGGGTAGCGTTGTGTTAGAAGCGCGAGGAATGAGGGCACTGAAATAATTCAATGGCCTCATGCCGTTGAGATCGGTAATTGACTTTCATCTTACATACAGATACGGAATCATGAATTTGTGGCATCGGACATGTCAGAAAGAACATACACTACGCATATAACAGTAATATCTATGCTATGTTGGCTATTCGTGATAATTCTTTAGCTTGGATGCTTCCTCCAGTCTGGTCTCTTGCGGGAATCCAGCTAAAATGCGGCAAGCAAAGGGGATGGTGGATAGGGGGGCAGTATGGAGTAGTGTGTGACAGACCGAGAAATTGGGGTTGACGAGATTCGTGCTTAGATAGCCAAGACAGCCAAGGCGACTGCTCGGGTATAGAGGGAAATCTGGGTTCGGGTAGCAGTCCGGCACAAATTTTCACTTGTCGCCATTGAATTACTTCAGTGCACACCTGCAAATGAGATCAGTAATTCACTTTCCTACTGTACACATACATCCCACATAACTGGAGACGTAGATTGCAAGTACTACTCTGTTGACACAATGTGTCAGGCAGGGTTGTAGCCTGTCTCCTATTTTGCTTATAATATTTATATAGACTATATGATTACGGAATGGGCGTATAATATGAACGGAAACATTATTTCGTCATATTTAACGCTTAAGACGATGCTACTTGCTGACAATCAGATTATTATAAGTAAAACTGAAGACGAGCTGCAAAGACCAATATATATGATACCGATGCGATATCTATAATTGTAAAATTTTCGTAAGTAAAACAAAAATAATGACCTTCAAACGTAAATACATTGTTAGAACCAAAATTTTAATAGGTGATATGTTGGAACAACTCAAGGGTTTTAATTAGTTAGGAACATACGTCACTTATAAATATGTAAAGGATTTAAGTAACATATCACCTATGTTCCAGCAAACTTGTTAAACAGAAGTATAAAAAGTAAGAACAGAAAGAAACACGAATGAAGTTCTACAGGATAATGGCTATCCCTACTTTCTCTGTGGATATAAAACATGGGCATCGACAAGAGCTGATAAAAACAAAATAAAAAATGCCGAATTTCAAATGAAAAAGTAACGAAAGAACTAAGAATAAACTCTTTGGAAGAAAAAAAATGTTAACTATAGAAGTGTTTGGAGACGACATGCTTATAAAATGCAAAAGGATCCCAAGAAGAATTTTGTACCATAGGCCTAAGGGAAGAAAATATTCCAGGTGACTGACAAAGGATGGTGAGATATATTTTGAAGTCAGAACAGAAAACATTGCCTAATCTATGGAGTGCAGAAGAACAAGAGCAATTTGTTGTTGATGGGTGTTGTGGTCTTCAGTCCACAGACTGGTTTGATGCAGCTCTCCATGCTACTCTATCACGTGCAAGCTTCTTCATCTCCCAGTACCTACTGCAACCTACATCCTTCTAAATCTGTTTAGTGTATTCATCTCTTGGTCTCCCTCTACGATTTTTACCCTCCACGCTGCCTTCCAATGCTAAATTTGTGATCCCTTGATGCCTCAGAACATGTCCTACCAACCGATCCCTTCTTCTTGTCAAGTTGTACCACAAACTCCTCTTCTCCCCAATTCTATTCAACACCTCCTCATTAGTTACGTGATCTACCCATCTAATCTTCAGCATTCTTCTGTAGCCACACATTTCAAAAGCTTCTATTCTCTTCTTGTCTAAACTGTTTATCGTCCATGTTTCACTTCCATACATGGCTACACTCCATACAAATACCGAGCGAGGTGGCGCAGTGGTTCGACACTGGACTCGCATTCGGGAGGACGACGGTTCAATCCCGCGTCCGGCCATCCTGATTTAGGTTTTCCGGGATTTCCCTAAATCGCTCCAGGCAAATGCTGGGATGGTTCCTTTCAAAGGGCACGGCCGACTTCCTTCCCTGTCCTTCCCTAATCCGATGAGACCGATGACCTCGCTGTCTGGTCTTCCCCAAAACAACCAACCAACCAATCCATACAAATACTTTCAGAAATGACGTCCCGACACTTAAATCTATACTCGATGTTAACATATTTCTCTTCTTCAGAAATGCTATCCTTGCCGTTGCCAGTCTACATTTTATATCCTCTCTACTTCGACCATCATCAGTTATTTTGCTCGCCAAATAGCAGAACTCCTTTACTACTTTAAGTGTCTCATTTCCTGATCTAATTTCCTCAGCATCACCCGACTTAATTCGGCTACATTCCATTATCCTTGTTTTGATTTTGTTGATGTTCATCTTATATTCTCCTTTTAAGACACTATCCATTCCGTTCAACTGCTCTTCCAAGTCCTTTGCTGTCTCTGACAGAATTACAATGTCATCGGCGAACCTTAAAGTTTTTATTTCTTCTCCATGGATTTTAATACCTACTCCGAATTTTTACTGCTTGCTCAATATACAGATTGAACAACATCTGGGAGAGGCTACAACCCTGTCTAACTCCCTTCCCAACCACTGATTCCCTTTCATGTCCCTCAACTCTTATAACTGCCTTCTGGTTTCTGTATAAATTGTAAATAGCTTTTCGCTCCCTGTATTTTACCCCTGCCACCTTCAGAATTTGAAAGAGAGTATTCCAGTCGACATTGTCAAAAGCTTGCTCTAAGTCTACAAATGCTAGAAACGTAGGTTTGCCTTTCCTTAATCTAGCTTCTAAGATAAGTCGTAGGGTCAGTATTGCCTCACGTGTTCCAATATTTCTACCGAATCCAAACTGATCTTCGCCGAGGTCACCTTCTACTAGTTTTTCCATTCGTCTGGAAAGAATTCGTGTTAGTATTTAGCAGCCGTGACTTATTAAACTGATAGTTGGGTAATTTTCATATCTGTCAACACCTGCTTTCTTTGGGACTGGAATTATTATATTCTTCTTCGCCTTTCTCATACATCTTGCTTAACAGATGGTAGAGTTTTGTCAGGACTGGCTCTCCCAAGGCTGTCAGTAGTTCTAATAGAATGTCGTCTACTCCCGGAGCTTTGTTGCGACTCAGGTCATTCAGTGCTCTGTCGAAATCTTAACGCAGTATCATATCTCCCATTTCATCTTCATCTACAACCTCTTCCATTTCCATAATATTGTCCTCGAGAACATCGCCCTTGTATAGACCCCCCATATACACCTTCACCTTTCTGCTTTCCCTTCTTTGCTTAGAACTGGGTTTCCATCTAAGCTCTTGATATTCATACAAGTGGCTCTCTTTTCTCCAAAGTTCTATTTAATTTTCCTGTAGGCAGTATCTATCTTACCCCTAGTGAGATAAGCCTCTACATCCTTACATTTGTCCTCTAGCCATCCCTGCTTAGCCATTTTGCACTTCCTGTCGATCTCATTTTTGAGACGTTTGTATTCCTTTTATCCTGCTTCATTTACTGCTTTTTATATTTTCTCCTTTCATCAATTAAATTCAATATTTCCTATGTTACCGAAGGATTTCTGCTAGCCCTCGTCTTTATACTTACTTGATCCTCTGCTGCCTTCACCACTTCATCCCTCAAAGCTACCCATTCTTCTTCTACTGTATTTCTTTACCCCATTCTTGTCAATTGTCGCCTTATGCTCTCCCTGAAACTCTGTTTATCCTCTGGTTTAGTCAGTTTATCTAGGTCCCATCTCCATAAATTCCCACCTTTTTGCAGTTTCTTCAGTTTTAATCTATAGTTCATAACCAATAGATTGTGGTCAGAGTCCACATCTGCCCCTGGAAATGTCTTACAATTTAAAACCTGGTTCCTAAATCTGTGTCTTACCATTATATAATCTATCAGAAACCTGTCAGTATCTACAGGCTTCTTCCATGTATACAATCTTCTTTTATGATTCTTGAACCAAGTGTTAGCTATGATTAGGTTGTGCTCTGTGCAAAATTCTACCAGGCGGCTTCCTCTTTCGTTTCTTACCCCCAATCCATATTCACCTACTACGTTTCCTTCTCTCCCTTTCCCTACTGACCCATGACTATTAAATTTTCATCTCCAATTTAAATTCTGTTAATTTAACTACATGGTAAGAAAATAAGCAGTCTCGTTCTATTACCGCAAAGTTCAGCTGTAAAGTATACATGCATCTGGCCTGTATTTCGGGTAGTTCAAAATGGTGGGGAGTCTTTTGGAAATTGTGGGGTGAATAGAAACGGTGATCGTCCGTGTTCCTTTGAAGAAGATGAAAAATTTAATGGGAAATGAAGACCCACCTGACAGTTCTCGACAAAAGCCAATTAAACAAGTTTATTTGGACAGATGAGAATATCCTTTTTAGTCTAGGAAATGTTGTTCGACAGCTCTTCGTTATTCCTAGAGGTACGATTTGTAGGATCTAATACATAATTTTTGAACAAATGTTAGATTTAGTGTATTAAAAAACAAACCAAATTCATGAAGATTATGTTGCAGTAAAGTAATTACAGGGGTAACAATTTTTATTATAAAAAAGTATAAAAATCCACAATTACTTCAACACTTTTAATTTTCATAAGGAAAGAATTTTTTTTCATTAAATAAGTTTTGTTTCTTAATCTCATAGATCCTAATCAGATTTTGAAATGTTCCTATTCACCTCAGAACCACTGAATAGAAAAAAAACCGTGAGATTAACACCGATATTTATATTCCCTCATCTTTGTGGGGTGAATAGAAACACCAAGGTTTATATATATCGCGTGTGCCAGGTCCCAAATCTATTTGTAAGTCAAAAGTTACGCACATATCCCACGTAATTTCAATTTTCATATTTATTTTTGAAATTATGAATTTCTTTGAAGTTAGAAACTGTTTTTGTTCACCACGTTTTAAGTCAATTGGTGGAAGCAATCTACTTCAACACACATCCACCTCATACCTGTGATGGCACAAACCCCCGGTACTAGATGGATATTTCTAGTATGCAAGGACTGCTTTGTGGAGAGCGAGCGCGGAACATGGCGCGCGATTCGTGGAAGCGCGTGGCGCGCCCGCGCGAGATTTGCAACGGTCGGTGGGATGGTCTCTGCCACCGGGCGGCCACGTGGCCTGCAGCTTGGGGCAGTGTTTGGTTTTTCGCGCATTACGCGAAAAATATGTAACTCACGGTGAAGATCGATGCGGCGGTGGATTGTGGTCAGCAATATGCACCTCCTGAAAGATCGATCTTTCTTTCAAGTCACGAGATGCAAAAATTATAGTAACATCAAAATCGGTTAATATCATGAATACTGAAAGATTAATAAAAATAGTAAATAACAACTTACAGGGATGAGCGAGCACTCATTAAAAACGTTTCGTCATAGAGGATCGAGTGCCGTAGTCATATGTTATGATTCATAAATAATAAAGCCCATAAAGAGCAATAAACAAAGTTTGAGGGAAAATTGTTCATAAAATTCATGACGTAAAGAACGGCACTATATAATGTTTTGGGTGGCATCACACGTATTCTAAACTAGTTAAGCTATACTATACACTTAACTTGCAATAGCTTTCATTGTTTGCAAATTATTATTAACATGTATCGCCCATAATTGAGTAATTATTATAGATAAGAAGATTTTGAGAAGCGCAATGTGGAGATCGCTATAGATTACGTCTAAAAACAGTGCTATATGCAGTTCTATGTTAAAACCTTGCACCACAGATGCAAACAAACAAATTTCCGCTAAGTGGCGAAACTTTGCAAAAAGTAAAACTTGATTTACGGGCGATAGAATAATCCTAGAAGTTAATATAACATAGTAAATAAGATGTACTTTTTAGCTCGGTTCCGATGGTGTACTTATTTCTGTCGAGGGATGGTTGTATCAAAATTTATAACCTTAACTGGTGAGATTGGTACTTAAATAACCAGGGGTTGGACATTCGAGCCTTTATCAGCGAGCGGCCATCTTGGCCAGGGGTCAGTCGTTGGTCAGTTGTTTTGGAGGGTAGGTGGCGAGCAAGCCCCACTTGAGGGTGGCCCATGTGGTCGTTCGAGAATTCTTTATCGCACCGATTTATTTCGACAAAGAGTATTGTTTAACAGAGCAAGTGTGGAAGCATGTATTTGGTGAACTGGAAGTGCTACGATTATTTGTGTGAGTACGATTTACAAGGTATACATCGTAAGTGAGCATGTGGCAAACTGTGATTTCGCACTAAAACTGTTAGAACAAAGAGGACAGTGGGACTTGTGGTTCTGGTCGAATTGATTAAGTAATTTTCGTTTATAGCAGCCTACATTACTGCTATTGGGGGCTCGGAGTCAAATTATTATTAAAGTAAAATGTAAACCGTCTCACCAGTGCTAATTTCATTTTGTGCAAGAAAAGGACAACGCCAATAAATAGTGATTGAACTGTGTCGTGAAATACTGATTTTGCTACAATAATGGCCTAATTTTTGTTCCCTAGCATAAACTGTACTCATGTCTGAGTGAATAATTAATTCAAAAACTATAACTAACGTGCGGGTGGGGAAATGTGTACTAATGCACCAATTGTGGAAATCATCCCCTGAGACTTACGTGAGAGCCAAAATCTGCAATAACATTTTTTAACCAACATTTGTATATGCACATTCGTGTGAACGCTCAACCGCACATCTTCTTTATTTACCCCCCCCCCCCCCCCCCCCACCCCACCCCGTCGGAAACCACAGTGCAGATTTTAGCGAAGGATAACGATATTAACAATTTTCTGTCCTATTCTGTTCGCGTATTGAGAAGAAAATTGCTTTTATGTCACTGTTCGCTCCTTAATTTGTTTTCATCGCGTATACACGTTCTGTAGATGTACCCCACTGGGTTTCGTCAGAACTACGTCGTTTCTCTGCCAAGGATTTACATTTAAATTCCGCTAGCATCTTAATTGCAGTTTCATATGAGCTCTAACGATCTTCTATGATCCTAGTCGCATTTCTCCGAATTCGTGGACGACTGTTGTCATACATAATTCGTGAGTACTGCAAGCGCTGGGACAACAGAATTGGTCATACTGGCGTCTTGCAAGCGGGTACCGCTACGAGCTCACTGCACTTTCCCATAATACTTCCAACAAAATCTCTCGTTGCCCTGTCTTACATGCTTTTAATTTGTTACATAAAGGTGTCCCAATTAATAATAAGACCAGAGTAAACTAATAGTCCTCAGTACTGAAAAAAAGTTCATACGCCATACACTGAAGACTTGCTTGCCATGTATATTCGTCGGTGAAAAAGACAATATTCCACGTAGCTCGTCTCTGCCTGCTACAGGAAAATAGTTTACAGACTAGACTATTAGATCTAAAAGTGTGAAAATCCCGGAAAATCGGAGGAGTCATTACTGACCATTGCAATTAATATTCTTTGAAAGAAGCTCATTTCAATTTTAGAGAACAAATTATCAGTGATATATACTACACAATTCTGATATAATTCCCTGGAAACTGGCTAATCACACTGGTCATGTTCCGACTTATACGAGGAAGGCATACGTTGGCGAGGAGATTTTCACAACTGATTCAGTAGTGCGTGTAACCGCGTAATAAAAGGCGGGTAAAAGCTCTATCTTCATTTGCTTGGAGTTCACATCTTTCGGCATAAAGTATACATCTTGTAAAGGTACGGATATCGATATCGGTTACCACATATCGTATGTTGCCCTTACTCGTCTCTGCCGAACTGGCGCCCTCAGGTGCCGCGGGGATGTTCCATCTTAGAAGGTAGCTTTGGTTTTGGCGTCTGGCGATTTCGTACTTGGAAATGAGTTAGTGTGGTTCGAATGTCCTTGCTAAGCAGTCGCGGGCGAGCGCGATATGTGAAATAGCGCATCGAAATGCGAGAATTGGGCGAGAACGGTGATATTTGTATGTTCCCGTCAGGGCTGTGCTTTACAGTGCAAAATATGATGTTTGCCGTTGGAATCAATGTGCAATGTGAGTCGGTCGCACCTGAGGTGTGCTCAGTCACGTGTTTGGTACGTGTGATTTTTTTAAGGGAGTCTTTGTATGAACTGAGAAAATGGACAATATTCTGCAGCGACTGTGTCTTAACTGAAAGCAATGGCTAACTCGAGAGTTGTCAAATCATGTGGATGCCACTGACGTATGAATGAACTTCGAACATCGTCGGGACATTTTCTCTAAACACATGGTTTAATAAGTTTGGTACCAAATATAAACTGTTGAAACGCGTACGTTTCATATGTATTCATTACCAGCGATGGCGAGGCATGACAGAATCTCTGACCAGAGAGTTATTTATCGTGTCTAGTCTGCGCTTGACTGCGCGAGAGTTCAGTTGCGAGTTGTACTCCGTCGGAGTCGTGTGTGAGGAGTCGGCGGGCGTCGACATGGGTCTCTGGTCAAGGTTCGGGACGAGGTATATTGTTAAATAAGGTAATGAAGCAGTATTGCGCACATCTGATAATGTAATGTATGTTAATTGTAATTAATTTGTTCAAGAAATGCCCCAATAATAATTTTGTTTTCAAAGCAATCGTTTTTAAGAAAAGAGTCATTCCAAGTGAAACAATATTTCCTATGGTTTTCCTCCCAGACTCAATTTATCAGATTAATTATTGCACAGGGCCTAAGGTCAGCGCTGCTGCCCTATTATTGTGGGTTTAATGATTAATCTTGAATTCTTAATTTTTGTGTCGAGTTTACATTTGGGTCATTATTATTCTATAATTTTTGTGGGGAGCAAATATTTGGCTCGTTTCCATTATCATAGAATTTTCTTTATTTCTGCTGGGAGGTTACGTTTAGCACGATGCCCATTCACATTTAAAATATATCATTCATAATTTATCCGGGGAGGTTACACTTGGGGCTATTCACATTAACATTTAATTATTGTCTTTTCAAAATTCTGCGGGGAGGTTACACTTAGCTCGATGTCCATTAACATTTAAATATTTTCCTACATTTTTGCGGGGTGGTTACACTGTATGCACGAGAACCAAGAGAGAACAGGAAGATAGAAAGACCAAAAAAGGAAGTGCTTGGATTAAAATGAGCACAGGAGAGGGATGTAGTCTTTCTCCGATGCAGCACTGACGGAAATAAAAGAGAAGTTCAACAATGGGATTAACATTCAAGGTGAAAATAAATGATAAGGTTCGCTGATAACGCAACTATCTTTAGTGAGGATGAAGAAGAATTACAATAAAATGAACAGTATAATGATTACAGAATCTGGACTGAGAGTAAATCGAAGAAAGATGAACGTAATAAGAGCTAGCAGAAAGACATCGAGAAACTTAACATCAAAGTCGGTGATCACAAAATAGAAGAACTTAAGGAATTCTGCTAAATTGTGAGCGAAGTAACCAATGACGGGCGAACCTAAGAGGACATGAGAAGCAGGCTAGCTCAGGCGAAGACTGCATTCCCGACCAAAAAGTCTTCTAATATTGTACACAGATCTTAATGTCAGGAACTAATTTCTGACAACGTAAGTTTTGAGCACTGCACCGTACGCTCATTAATCATGCCCTGTACGAAAACCCGGACAGAGGAGAACTGCAGCGTTTGAGATGTGTTACAATAGAAGAATGTTGAAAATTAGGTGGACTGATGAGGTAAGGAACGAGGACGTTTTCCTCATAAATAAGCGAAGAAAGGAACACATGGAAAACACTGCAAAGAAGGAACAGGATGACAAGACATGTGCTAGGACAACAGAGAATAACTTCCATGGTAGCAGAGGGAGCTGTAGGCGCTTAACACTGTACAGGAAGTCACAGATTAGAACATGGCAAGCATATAATTGGAGAGTAGTGCTACCCTGAGATGAAGGGGTTGATACAGGAGAGGAAATCGTGTCGGACCACATCAAATGATAAGACTGACGTTTAACAATAAATAAATAAAATAAACTGTGATTTCAAGAACACTTTTCCAGCATTTTTATGGATTTACTTAACTGTTTATGTGGAGGAATGAGAAGCGAATTATGGAAGGGTAGGTGTCACGTGGGCACACTGTTGAGAACTTTGTTGCTGTACTTTGGAAGGGAGGATATAAAGCGAATCAGTGGTCCGATGTCCCACGAAAAGTACATCAGCCTAAAGAGTTCAGTATTCAGAAACAATTGTTATTCAAAATAATAGTAGAATTCTTCAGAATCTACAGGAGTTATATATGAATGAAAGACGTGGGTAAATTACCACATAAACTGTTAGTTCAGAAGCCATGACGCACTTCAGCAGTTCCTCGTCCGTACGCTTAAAAAGATTATAAAATTACCAGAAAGCTTGTTGGAATTTTCTGCCACAGTAATCCCTGTCCCCGAGGCAGCGCCTAACTGTCACTTTTTAAAAATGTTTTTTTTTTTTCCTCATATTCTTTCTTTTTTTGTCGCATTCAGCGACGCGTACTTGGAAAATCCGGTAAAAGCGTTGCAAGGCGCGTGGCGCAGAGGTGACGACAACAGAGGAGGAGGGGGGTTTGGAGGGGGCGGCGTTTGCAGAAAGAGCTGTGCCGCCTCCTCCGGGGCTGTGCTGCCCGGGCTTGCAGCCGGCACGGGGGCGGCGGGGGCGGCGATGGCGCAGCTTCCGATCCCACAGTGGTACCTATGGGAAATCAATCGTATGGACGCAACTGCCGCCCCCGCCGGCAACGACTATTTTCGCTCTGTGCTGGCCCCGCCCCGTTACATAATAGAAAATCACATCTCGCGAGAAATGCGCACCGCTGCGCTCGATTGCTTTGTGCAGAGCGACACCGCCTGAAGCCAGGGCCCGCCGGCAGCCGCCAAAAGAGAATCATTTTCATATCCATTTCTTTGAACGGACCAATAGCGACCGGTACCTGGAAAAAGTAAAGGAACTTCGAATAGTTTTTGTTAGCTGAAGAGAATCGTTTGAACAGTGCTTCAACATCCGCCAAAACAAAAGAAATGAGACTGTGTAACGCACCCTTTTGTTACTACTGTGTATACTGCTTTTGTCTGTTAAAATCCTGCCACGGAGAGCCAAGCATAATGTGATTGCTCCAGTGTTTTTGCTGAGTTCAAACACTTAAGTACTAATTTTTAAACGTCTGTTTACGGAACGGATTTTTATATCTTTCAAACGCAGTAAATATGCTCGGAGTAGTGAAGCAACTTAAATCACTTAACAAAAGCAAGTCTTCTGGTCCAGACTGTATACCTATTAGGTTCCTTTCGGAGTATGCTGATGCATTAGCTCCATACTTAACAATCATATACAACTGTTCGCTCGACGAAAGATCCTTACCCAAACACTGGAAAGTTGCACAGATCACACCAATATTCAAGAAAGGTAGTAGGAGTAATCCACTAAATTACAGACCCTTTTCGTTAACGCCGATATGCAGAGGGATTTTATAACATATATTGTGTTCGAACATAATGAATTACTTCGAAGAAAATAGTCTATTGACACACAATCAACATGGGTATAGAAAACATCGTTCTTGTGAAACACAACTAGCTCTTTATTCACATGAAGTGCTGAGTGCTACTGACAGGGGATTTCGGGACGATTGCGTATTTCTGGTTTTCCGGAAGGCTTTTGACACTGTAACACACAAGCGGCTCGTAGTGAAATTGCGTGCTTATTGAATATCGTCTGATTTATGTGACTGGATCTGTGGTTTCCTGTCGGAGAGGTCACAGTTCGTTGTAATTGACGGACATTCGTCGAGTAAAACATAAGTGATTTCAGGCGTTTCCCAAGGTAGTGTTATAGGCCCTTCGGTGTTCCTTATGAATATAAGCGATTTGGGAGACAATCTGAGCAGCCGTCTTCGGTTGTTTGCAGATGACGCTGTTGTTTATCGACTAATAAAGTCATCAGAAGATCAAAACAAACAGCAAAACGATTTAGAAGAAATATCGGAATGGTGCGAAAAGTGGCAGTTCACCTTAAATAACGAAATGTGTGAGGTCATCCGCATGAGTGCTAAAAGGGACGCGTTAAACTTCGGTTACACGATAAATCAGTCTAATCTAAAAGCCGTAAATTCAACCAAATACCTAGGTATTACAATTACGAGCAACTTAAATTGGAAAGAGGGGGGAGTTGTTTGGGGAAGGAGACCAGACAGCGAGGTCATCGGTCTCATCGGATTAGGGAAGGACGGGGAAGGAAGTCGGCCGTGCCCTTTGAAAGGAACCATCCCGGCATTTGCCTGGAGCGATTTAGGGAAATCACGGAAAACCTAAATCAGGATGGCCGGCGAAGTGGCCGTGCGGTTAAAGGCGCTGCAGTCTGGAACCGCAAGACCGCTACGGTCGCAGGTTCGAATCCTGCCTCGGGCATGGATGTTTGTGATGTCCTTAGGTTAGTTAGGTTTAACTAGTTCTAAGTTCCAGGGGACTAATGACCTCAGCAGTTGAGTCCCATAGTGCTCAGAGCCAGCCAGGATGGCCGGACGCGGGATTAAATTGGAAGGAACACAAAGAAAATGTTGTGGGGAAGGCTAACCAAAGACTGCGTTTTATTGGCAGGACACTTAGAAAATGTAACAGTCCTGCTAAGGAGACTGCCTACACTACGCTTGTCCGTCCTCTTTTAGAATACTGTTGCGCGGTGTGGGATCCTTACCAGATAGGACTGACTGAGTACATCTAAAAAGTTCTAAGAAAGGCAGCACGTTTTGTATTATCGCGAAATATGGGAGAGAGTGTCACAGAAATGATACAGGATTTGGGATGGAAATCATTAAAAGAAAGGCGTTTTTCGTTGGGACGGAATCTTCTCACGAAATTCCAATCACCAACTTTCTCCTCCGAATGCGAAAATATTCTGTTGACACCGACTTACATAGGAAGGATCGATCACCAAGATCAAATATGGGAAATCAGGGCTCGTACGGAAAGATATAGGTGTTCATTCTTCCCGCGCGCTATACGAGATTGGAATAATAGAGAGTTGTGAAGGTGGTTCGATGAACCCTCTGCCAGGCACTTAAATGTGATTTGTATAGTATCCATGTAGATGTAATCTGATTGTAACAAAATGTTAGGGAGTAAATCTGCGACTGGCGAACTTTTAATCTCCATCACTGAATTTCTGGGGGCTACATCACAGCTCCAATTTCTTTACACAACATTATTATTTCTCTCTGTTCACGTCCCTATGAAAATATAAATTGTTTGATGACTTTTATTCAACAGTGACATCGGGCTTATGCCCTCGGTTTTCCGTCTAACTACGTTAGTATCCCCACTGTTTTCCGGCATCCCCACACCATTCTCTGTCGTTCAGTCTTACGTCCACGTCTCTTGATATCTTCGACTGTTCTGACTGTGCTGTTAAACTACCTTGGCGCTAGTTCCAGAGTAATGAATCTCGTAACACAAAAATCTTACCACAGCTACCTCTTCATATTGTAAATGAGTTAGTTAAAAGGATACTCGAGTTTTGAGATTGTCGCTGTACCTCCGGGATTTTAACTAAGACTTGGTTGAGGGGGCCCATACAGCGATGCCCTTCGGTCCTATCGGATTAGGGAACGTTGGGGAAGAAAGTCGGCCGTGCCCTTTCAAAGGAATCATCCCACATTTTGCCTTAAGAGATATAGGGACATCGCGGGAAACCTAAATCAAGATGTCCGGACGCGGGTTTGAACCGGGAATGAAGGTTGAGTGTGCTGCATCACCTCGCTCGGTAAACTAAGACTTAAATGTTCTGATATTGAAATTAAGGTGGAAGAACAAAAAATTCGTAAGCTGGCGCGTATAAAGCGATCGTTAAGGGACGTTACGAAAACTTCGTTGCCAGAGTGACATAATGTTGTGAAAATGACAAAGGAATAATGAAAGCGTGCGGAATGAACGAGTCGAGGGAAATAACGTTCAGCAAGTTACTATTTCGTTAAATTCAGGTAGGAACTATCTACAGATGACAATAAAAATATTCAAGATCTAAGTAGCTTCTTGTACCAAAAGCTTAGCTGGGGTCATATCTTTTATTTTTATATTTCATCGACGCCAATCATGGACAACCTTTTGTGACCTGAGGGGCTCATTCAGATACGAGAGGCGTTCAATAATTAGTGCAACACATTTTTTCTCAGCCATTTTCGGCCGAAAAAATGCGGAATTTGTTATGGAATATACTGAAACATTCCCGTGCCAGCCCCTTTAATTTCATTAAATTCCGATAGGTAACGGTGCTGTAGTATACGTACTCTTCAAAAAGGTTTCTGTAGCGGAGGTGCGTTCCAAACAAACAGCTCTCATTAAATTGCAAGTGGGCTGCTTCTGTGTTGGTAGCGCTGAGTAGCCCTTTGCATTGGATCTCTGACTGCGCTTTCTTTGTAGGAGACTCTGTGGCTGGTTGGACTCGTTGCTGGAAGTTAATGGCCAGCAGTGATGGATGTTTGATGCGAGAAGTTAGCATCGATGGAGGGTAGAGGTCTGAAGTGTTAGCGTAGACTAACGATCTGGAAGTATCCGACTTGCAGATTGAATATTATTTGTGATTATATACCTTTGTACTAGATGTCAATGACGATTCATATTCGTGTTTGAACTGGATGTCTCATTATTAAGGTAAGAAAATACATTATTTTGGTTTGCAACAAATTCTTTCCTTCGCTAACCACATGCTGTATTGCAGAAGTTCGCGTAATGAAGATTTTTGTGAGGTAAGTGCTTAATGAAACGTGTAGGTTATTGTTAAGATTTCTTTTTAGTCAGGGCCATTCTTTTGAATTAATTATTTGAAGTCAGGTTGTAATTTGTTTTGTGCAGTCAGAATATTGTGGGTCAGTGTTTACACGATAAGATAAAGTAAAGACAAAGTAGGCTCAGTTTTATTCAGCTGTTAAAGAATCAAACAACGAAGAAGTTTCATCTTTTCAATCATTGTGCAATTTAAGTACAGACACACTCATTTAAATAAAGAAGTTGCAAAATGCCTTTGGAGGGAAACCAAAACATCGCAAATATTCACAGGCACTTACAGAATTTCTATGAAGACCTGGCAATGGACAAAAGCTCGGTGAGTCTTTGGGCGAGGCGTCTGTCATCACAGCAACAAGTTGTGCAGACCGACCTCGCATCTGCTTGCCGGCCGCACACCACACATACACGGCCTGCAATTTTGGAACTTGCGGACATGCGTATTCGAGGTTATCGAGGATCACAGTGGAACGTCTCATTTCTCAAACGTACGTCTTGTTGGTACTGCTGAGACGCTCGCCCACTAGTTGCTGTATTCAAAGGATGGACCGCTGAGATCCTCGCTGCCTAACAGAAGACCATGAAGATTAAGGAAGGACCGACAGTGTGGAATTACTTGCCGCGTTATCAGGCTCATAGTGACAGGTTTTTATCGAACATCGTAGAAGGCAATGAAACGGAAACGAAACGGCCAACAATGGAGTGGCGCCACATCACTTTTCTTCCGAAGAAAATGTTCAAAGCCGCACCCCCGGCCTGTAACGTCATGGTTATGGTATTCCGGCACTCTAAAGTGGATATTCTGTTTGATGTCCTCCCTCGTGATGTAATGTTCAACTTTGAAGTGTTGTGTGCTACTGTGACGTGGGACTTAGGGAACGGCAGTATTCGGTGTGGATGAGGCATTACTCAGTTACCGTTGGTTGCTCAGTTATTTTTTTCTTTCAATCACAGACACTCTATTTGGAGCCAATTGCAAATGAAGTTGACAATAAGGAACCATCATCAAATTTGATTATTAAGACACAATGTCTAATAAAAAAATTCTTAAGCAAGTTGCACTCGCGGCTGAAGGCCTTCTTGGCCAGAACTTCAAATTATTTGTCGGCTGATATCCCAAATATTAATAACTCGAAAACAATCTGATTCCTGAAGGCCTGGATAGAAAATTCTTGAAAACAGTTAAACTTCTCCAAGATATACTAAATATTTTTTAAAGAAAATTATACTATTAAGTGACAATATCTAATTAAAAATTCTTAAGACACATTACATTCACGGCTGAAGGCCTTATTGACCAGAAATTCAAATTATTTGTCGGCTGAAGGTCCCAACAGTAATAACTGAAAATTAAATTAAAAAAAAAAGGATCATCACATCTGATCAATCCAAGAGAGAAGTGGGCCTCAGACAGTGCTTCAAGGATCGGCCTGCGAAAGTCGCCAAACTTCGCAACCGATGAGACAGGTAGCCAAGAGTTGTATTCACTTGACTGGATGCCAACTAAACTAGTGACAGTTTAAACGCAGACCAACACTCTTACAAAATCTACCTAACGTCTGGTAACCAACACAACGATGGAATATCTCAGGCAAGGCAGAACCTGCAGGCAGCACTACGTCTTCAGAATCTGGTGTTTAGAACATTCAGAAGCGGAAGGAACCACTACGACCAAAGCAGTCCAACAGGAACAGCATATCCGAACCACAATCAGGGAGGCTGTTGAACTACACGCCTTACCAGACAGTAGCGGCAAGGCGAGGAAAGGTACACAGCCGCGAAAATACGCTAACCTCCAGGGCAGGTAACTG
This sequence comes from Schistocerca serialis cubense, assembly GCF_023864345.2. Lineage (NCBI taxonomy): Eukaryota > Metazoa > Arthropoda > Insecta > Orthoptera > Acrididae > Schistocerca > Schistocerca serialis. The sequence goes on along the minus strand of NC_064642.1, from coordinate 620,303,527 downwards.
GGGCGTTAGCGGCCACTAGGCAGAAAATTACCGCTGGTTGAACTTCACCAACAAACACAAGGAATTCAATGACTGATAATCAGAAGCGGAGGACGACTAACTAATTTCGCCAACTCCAAACACTCCACTCATTGCTCTTCGTCTCAGCGACCCTGCAAGCAGCAATGCGAGAACAAATAGCGTGATCTCAAAATAGTGGAGGTTTCACCACTGGGTTAAAGTTCACTCAACTCAAACGTCCTGGATGCGGTGGACAACGAGGTTGTGGCCCTCGCAACTACAGCCCCTCCGTCCCAACCGATCTCACTGACACACTCCGATCTGCACAACACTTGACGCCCTTCCAAAGATAGTACTAGTGTACTAGATATCGATAACTGCTGCTGCCAATTGCAGACAGACAACGCTAGCAAACGTAGTGGCGCCGGTAAACACGAGAAGTAAACGAGATGCCACTATCCCTATTACACGATGCCAACCTACCAACGGCACCAACGCATATTACTCAGATACCCTCAGGAAATTGAAGAGACGACTGCAGTGTTTTCATCATTACAAAAATGCAAATGATCTTCTCCTTCTCCATGACAACGCAATGCTTCATACAATTCTGCACACCTGAGAGCAGCTCACAAAACTTCATCACACCGTTTTCCTCATCCACATTATACCCTGGATCTCGCATCGTCCGACTTTCATCCGTCTGGCCCAACAAAAGATGAAGTCCGCCAGAAGCAGTACGTCGATGATGCGAAGGATTTTGATGCAATAAGACGTTGGATCCAACGTCGACCGTAGAGTCGTACTATGCGGGCAAATAGTCCCTCGCAGTAAGGTGGCTTAAGGCCGTCACGTTGAACACAGATTTTGTAGAGAATGAAGTTTTGTAGCCATAAAAGTGGGGAATAATAATGTGTGTTAGAATCCTGAATAAAAACCAACCTGCTGTCAGGAATAAGGTGTTGCGTTACATATTGAATTTCCACATTACTTACCTGGCCAACGGTCCGCCTCGTCTCGACACTACAGGAGCGCTCCTAACGCATAACGTCTAAACTATAGCGTCCGTATCGTCAGTATTAATGTGGCAACGCAACGATGTGAGTGGTATCCCGTTGCAGACGTGCCACGTCAAGAAATAATGTCTCAAAGCACCTTTTTTTAGGAGTACATACGTTTTATGTTCACCCTGAATTTCTTCATCTGGCCAGATTAAAACCAATCACCTTACAGCTTGTGACAATAGGTGCTTAGGATACCACTGTCACTGAACCCCTTTCCAGTCCCCTGGTGAATGAGTGTGGTTAAAATGACTGTCGGCAAAACACTGTAATCAAAATATCTGTGATTATAAGAGGCTACCCAGTGCTGTCATGCTTCAGGGCTAGCCAAACAACCAGGCTAACGTAACAAAGGGTAGCCATGGCAAGGGTAGTTCGAACAGATTCTCGGTGACGCCTGTAATCGTCACTGGATCAGGGCCGGACACCGATTCGACCACCGGACATGCTGCCTCGAGGAACTTCTCGCCATCATTAACTTAAAATGGCAGCGTATCTGTCTCCAATCTGGCAGGGACCTTAACTGCAAAAGCTTTTCATAATAACTGTATAATAACTTCATAATATATTGAATTTAAGTCATCTAGGTGTTTGAGATCATGTTCATTCCATGTGGTGGTGTGGCGATACTTTGATGATAAACTGAAGAACAACTTGTTTGTGCTTATGTAGACACTAAAAATAAAGAGAGTGGACTCTTCCGGCAAGCGGAGATGCGCTAGGTTACACGATGGATCTCTCAGCCGTGGAAAGAGCGCTAAGATAGAGACATTTAAAGAGTGCTAAAGTATAATATCAAGATTGTAGCAGACCAAATGGCAATAATAATGGACTTGCACTCCGCGATTAAACACTGTGCCGTGCGTGGGTTCTATGTTCATGACGCTACAGCTGAGAACTTCTCTGGCCAATTGTTGCAATTTTATTTAAGCAGACGAGCTCTACAAGTGCATGAAAGTTTTTCGTCTATGTTAATCACAAGGTACAAATATACTTCTTTTCTTTTCACAGGTTGGTCATTTATTCAGATTGTGGGATTTGTCATTCTTGATAACGTTCCTTTTAGTAACATATAAACTGTTTTCTGTGCCGCTGTTGTTACTTTGTTTTCTGCGCACCGTTTGCTTAATCTTTCAAGAACTACCATACTATTTTTCTCTAATGTAGCCCTTGTGTTCGCAGGTACTGTAATTAGCAGATGCTTGCGTGGGCGATGCAGCCGCTAGTGTTGGTTATACTCTGAAACTGACTTAGTAATGGCTCCATGAGTACATCTCAGAACTCTTGACCACAACAGAGCTCAAACGGCATCGTTTGGTGACGTCTTTCACAATTTTCTTTCTACGACATTCTGATTGCACCTGCCTGTCTGTGCAGTAATCTCGTAGACTGTTGTAGAGACTCATTGGACAGTCCATCTGTTTTTAACAGGGCAGGCCACCAAAAATTCGCAAACGCCCCAGCTGTATCAGTCATTACACCTATAACACACTGACATGTCGCAGTTTTCGTTGCGTGATTTATCGCATCCTCGGCGGATTCCCCTTGCCTGAAACCGAACTGCAGGCGGCTCAGGCCTACTTCCTGAGTGTGGTCCGTCACGCGGCGGCACGGAAGCTTCTCCTGTACTTTGGCTACAACATTTACCAAACATTTGGCCTTAAGATTTTGGTTCTCTCGGGTCTTTGTCTTCCCCCTTTGCGTAAAGGTATTCGAGATTTTCCAGATTCTGGGCACCCAAACCTGCAAAAGACAAAGCCTGGTAACAACACTAAACTCAAACTACAGTAATACACTGTGGTGGCCGTTCTACATGTCACAGAAAATTGCAACCCTATTCATTTACATACCCGCCGAAGGTGTGTAGGTGTACGAAGTCACACTGCCACCCGATGGCAACAGTTTTTGCTGACTAGAAACAATATAAAAAATCCAGTACGGCGTACGTTAACAACCTTGCTTACATAAACTCAAATTTACGTTACCGCTTCCAGATGAACAGGAATTCGTTATGCAATTGACTAGTTCTTCCCACGAGGCAAAAGGAATTTCTCTTCTTTGATAGAGTACCTTTTACACATGAATATAGTAATACTAGTTATGGCAGGCGAGAGAATGGATCAGTTCATAGTGCCCTGCATTTTAAACAGTACAGTCATTGGAGCCTTAGACTTTCACAGACATGGCAGAGTCTAACAATCGAATATACCAGTAGGTAAGCTGGGAGGGGAAACAAGCAATCCGAACCACAGATTTACTCTGACTCCTCCCCCCCTCCCCCACCCCCATTTCGTCCTCAAAAGGGGACAAACGGACCACCGTTTCTAATATTATCACCTTCCCGCGGGTGGGCAGACGAGAATGACTGGCGGGAAACGACCCCCCCCCCCCCCCCAAAAAAAAAATACGGCTGGTATAATTAACAAGAATAAGTAAATGAATTCAATTAAACTTCATAAAATCTGTTAACCATCAATACTCAACTTCTGGTGCGTTACGACTCCCTGGACTGAACCAACGCAGCACCTCCAAATGCTCTGCCGAGCCGCCCGCTGCCAGCCGTTTCAACGGACGCAGGAAGGCTCGCCGATTTTCAGAACCTCCTCGCCGGTCGACAGCATACGGCAGAACTGCAAATTAGGCCCCTTGCGGACCCACGCTCAGGAAGATCCTTTCGCGACGAGCAGTTAACGCCCCATACCACGGAGCCGCTGCTCGCGTCGCTTACGCTGATGCCGCGGTCTGCGTGCTTTCCCTCTAGCACCGCCAGAGAAGTCGCTTCTTGATGCCCCGACTGCCAACTCTCCACGAGAGTCCATAAAGCCACTCCTTAAACGCACGCGAACAGCCCACTTTTCCCCTTTCCGCTAGAGGGAGACACCGAAGCCTTCAATTGCGACAAAGGCGCCACAGCTAGAAAACGGAGGGCGACTGCTTCACGCAACGCGCTGCGGGGCGCTTTTCAAAGCTAACTTTACTACGGCTCAACGTCTACTGGCTGCTTCACTTTTTTTACCAGACACCGTTTGTTATTTATGTTGTTATCCCAGATCACGTAAGAAACAGATTGACCGTCCTTACGGCGGAACAGGCAACCGTAAAAATAGTTTTCCCGTCGGTCAACAGATGTCGCAGGCGACGCTACGATGCTAACTGACCTGTCCATGTCGCGGAATTGGCAACGCTGTATTTTCGGTGACGTGAATGACGCTGATTTGCGTTCGGCTAGAGCGCTGCGCGCGAAATGCATTCGTCTCACTGCTGACTGTAGCTCATGATCGGCTGTGGTTTTTCCCGAGTTTTCAATCTAAGAATGTAGATTAGCTCCTGTAATTCTACAAACCAAGTTTATTTCTCACAATCATATGCGAAATGAAATAAATGAAGATAACACACAAACATTTCTCGCGACTTAGTGTTTAAATGCAGACTGTATTGCAGTCGCAAGGGTTTTACACTCGCCTTCCATGCCGTCTTTTTCTCTTTGCTATACAGCTCTTCTGATACGGATTATGGTGGTAAAAAAGATCTCCACGTGCAGGTTAACACTAGAAAGTTTTCAAAATCCGCACTCGGTTATGATGCGAATTAAGGCTGGACATATTTCAGTGACAGTCATTTCAAATTTAAATTCTTTTACTTTGCATGTAACCTATCGTAAATGATATAAGAGTGGCACAAAACGATGAATTTTGGATTGTTGTTGAAAGGGGGCTGCAAACGCGGTAATATACAAGTGAAAGCGTGTTTTTCGAGCATATTTTGGCGGTGTCAACTTTGAAAAGCCACAGACGGCAGACCATAATTATGTTAAAAATTTACTTTGTACAGTTTAAAGATAACCCGCAAATATTCGCAACAGACGTACGATTTCATCTGCAACACAGTTATTACTGGGGATATCCGCACTCGCGCAGACCTGTTACTATTAGTGTTGTTTTCAAGTGAAAGCTGTGTGAGGATTAATAGCGCTCAGATAAAAAAAATTAAAATAGGCAGCATCTATAGTTTGCATGTTATGCTCGTTCTCTTCTATTCTCCTCCCTTCATTCCAGTATAAACGCTTGTTCACAAGTATAAACGAATGGCAGTGAACATTGGCGAATTATCTATGAACACTAGTTTGCAGCAGTGTAAACGAGGTTTTACACTCGTTCACTTCATTCGCTCTAGTATATACCTGGATTTAGAGAGACCGATGATCGAGCAGTTAGATGACGGCTATTATTCATTCATTTCACTGTTGCGATTTCAGCTCTAGAGCCATTTTCAAGTACCAAGGGAAAGGTCTTTTAAGGTAACGCTTCTTAAATCGTTTACCAAATGTTACCACACTATGCTTTGCATTTTGTTATCCATATGTTATATTGGTTTCAGTTTTCACATTGCACACAAAAATGCCTCTACACCCAAAATTACGATAGTGAAGTGAATAAACAGTTTTAAAAAGTCCAAATCGCAGCAAAGATTTCATTTAAAAATTATATGATATGATTCTTGTACAGGAAGGGCTGCCACGTTATATCGAATATAACATCGACAAAATTTAAAAAGGATCGAATGCTTATGGCTCTTTATTAATTCTTACTCGTAACTAATTTATTGATTTACCTGAATTTAAAATCCACTCGCGTAACCTTTCTTTATCTTTGACGGGAAATCTGAACATTTTTAGTTCAGGATTTGTTCGTCTACTCCCTCCACAGTTGACATACTCGTAGGTTCTCGGTATGACGACTCGATCCACTACCACCGGTATGTCAGAAACAGCTGTACTTCACAGACGCTAAATAGTGGAAAGCTGCACGCGTTCGGCCGATGTTGCCACATATTTCACAGAACGGAGTGCCATCTAGTGGTTAATTCCAGAAGTAAGGGTGTGACGCTGTTGCCGCCTGTTGGCCGTTCCCTGACAAGGGTTGCCTGCTAGACCAAGCGATCGGGCAATCTGTTTCTTACGTGATCTGGGGTTGTTATCAATACCCCCGATATGGACTGTGTCCTTTTAAAAATAATGAGGACGTAGAATCGCATACTTTCAAAACGCGTGCTGAGGGTGACCAGCTGGTGCAGCTCTTGGAGTGTGGCAAATCAGCGGTGAGCGCGTCGCTATGATTAGGGCGGTGCTAATGAAAGCTGCGGGGCATTCCCCGCGGACTAGCCGGCGGCAGCGCTGACGGCTTGCCGCAGGGCTCGGAGCGCGACCGCCGCCACGTCAACGCCGCTCGCAGCGCCGCCGGCGGCCAAACCGCAGATGTACGAGAGGGGGCGCCGCAATCAGGCGGCTCCGCAAGTAATAGCCCGGCGCGGCGTGTTAGCGCCGCAGCCCCAATTACACCGCCAAACCGCACACCCAGCGCCGTGCAATGCATCAACTGTCCTTTTTTGCTGTAGTTCTATTCTGTCGCCTGTCTTCTCTGCCTGTGTGTAAAAGTATTTTTACTAGGGCCGTGGCTTAAATAGCGATATATCGATACCGTCCCAAGTACTATCGAACCGTACAATGCGATATTGTCTCCTCGGATATATCAATATCAAAATAGCAATATCGAGAGCCGTATTTTTATTTTATACTACATTTTTTCACAATTGTCGGTAATAATTTGTAGTAGAACATAACTTTACTTTGACTATTTGAAGCAAGGATATGCGGCACAAAAGATGTACGATTGCACTGGGTGGGGGGGTGGGGGGAGGGGGGGGGGGGCGGTGTGAATAGAATAACAAAATCTCCGCTTTGCAATCGTTCTTTTGAAATTGCAGTAGAACATAATTTTACATTCGTTGTGTGAGGCAGCCTTACTACTTTTTGAGCTTTCATCATGTCCGCCGGCCGGGGTGGCTGAGCGGTTCTAGGCGCTACAGTCTGGAACCGTGCGACCGCTACGGTCGCAGGTTCGAATCCTGCCTAGGGCATGGATGTGTGTGATGCCCTTAGGTTAGTTAGGTTTAAGTAGTTCTAAGTTCTAGGGGACTGATGACCTCAGCAGTTAAGTACCATAGTGCTCAGAGCCATCATGTCCAGTCTTTCTCTTTGACTGTGAAGTTAGTATAGGAGGAACAAACATAAAGCATAAAGCCCTATTGCATTGTGTGTGTTTGGGGGGCGGGGGGGGGGGGGGGGGGGGGGAGGGGCGTGGGGTGGTGGAGGTGTGGCGGCGGTGTGAATGGAGCAACAAGGTTTCCGCTGTGAAGAAATAACACACCAGTTACATTAAAAAAACTATTTTAGAAACAACTAGTGTGCAGTTTTTCGCGTCGGCATTCTTCAAAAACTGTTGCTGAAAATAATGAACAAATACCTAAACTACAAGAATTGTCTTAGCTATTAGTGGAAACGTGTGTGGGGAAATGCTCACGTAATAGGTGCTCGGCTCTACCAGCGGAAACTGCAACGTTTAGCTTCACCACACAACTGCTAGGTCGCTGGTGTTGGCAGAAATGAGATAAACAGGGAAATCGAAATCGAGTGTTCCGGACATATCCTATATGTGACGAAATCAAACGACGGATCCATAGGACACCCTTCATTGTGCCTCTTAGGTACAACTAACTCCATCGTTAGCAAAGTAATTATCGCCAGACTGAATGGACAATGTTTTCCTTTCAGTTCTTGTTCTGAGGGTGATAGGCAGCCTGCTAGCTTGTTGATTTACACAATATCTAATAATAAATCAATATTCCCGGGTTCGATTCCCGGCGGGGTCAGGGATTTTCTCTGGCTCGTGATGACTGGGTGGTGTGTGATGTCCTTAGGTTAGTTAGGTTTAAGTAGTTCTAAGTTCTAGGGGACTGATGACCATAGATGTTAAGTCCCATAGTACTCAGAGCCATTTGAACCATTTTTTAATAAATCAATATTTAAAGGTATACAGCACTAAAACCGGCAGTATGCTAACAATGTACAGCCGATATTTTGTAGGCAGGTACGTCGATATTTCTGCCCCTTTATATCGATTTATCGACAAGTCCTTCGATATATCGAGAGTTGATAACTAATTTTTAGCAATATATCGGATTCCCGATATTTTTTAAAATATCGACAGTCCTAATCTTAACCAACATATTCTGCTTCTTCTTCCCGCCAATTGTACCACGGTGACGGCTTCTTCGTACATTCACAATGCCTTTATCTTAACTCTATAGACTGACGGTTTTTCTCTCAGCACAATCTTCAGCTTTCTTAATGAGATATGACACCTTTCAACCGCCACGAACGAAGCTGGTATAGCGTGGTTGCGATCTGGCAATAGAACGACGGGAACCAAGGTAATTATCAGGCAAATTATTTGCGTGCAGAGATACACTGACATGAGAAAAATCATGCGATACCCCATAATATCGTGTCGGACGTCCTTTTGCTCGGAGTAGTGCAGCAACTCGACGCGGCATGGTGGTGGTGGTTGTTGGGATGTTTAAGGGGGACTAAACAGCTAAGGTCATCAGTCCCCCATTCCAAAAACAGGCGAGACAGAAATGCACGAAGCAGGTAAAACCCCAAGGGGAAGGAGACTCCTCCCCAGGCCCTAAAAGAACACAAATGCGGTAACGAACACTACAGACACGAAGAGGACAGATGAACACCAGACCAAAAGAAACAGAAGAAAAGAAGACGGCTGGAGACTGGTTGACTGACCACGACTACAAAAAAGGTAAAGAGTCTACCAACCGACTACACACTAAAATCTGCAACCAAATACGAGAGACTCGAGGACTAGACACACACAAAGGGAAAGGAGCAGGACCTCCCTAAATGGAACCATAAAAAGGACTACCACGGATAAAATGTAAAACGTCATCAGCCACGGAGGCATGGACTCAAGCAAGTCGTTTGAAGTGTTTTGCAGAAATATTGACCTATGTTGCCTCTACAGCCGTCCACAACTGCGGAAATGTTGCCTGTGCAGGATTTTGTGCACGAACTGATGTCGGGCGATAGCCAAATCATTCGCTCGAATTGTCGACAACGTTCTTCAAACCAACCACGAACAACGGTGGCCCGAGTGAAAAGATATCATTGTTTAGGAACATCAAGACCATTAAAAGACACAAGTAACCGAACACAACCATTTACAGAGAATGATCGGTTCAGTAGAAGGAGAGGACCCAGTCCATTCCATGTAAACGCAGCCCACACCGTCATGAAGTCACCACCAGTTGCACACGGCTTTGTTGACAACTTGGGATCTGCACCATACTCGAACCATATCATCAGCTCTTACGACTGAAATCGAAAGACATCTGATCAGGCCATGACTTTCCACTCGCCTAGGGTCCAATCGATATGGTCATGAACTCAAGAGAGGAGCTGCTGGCGATGTCTGCTATTAGCAAGAGGCACTCACTTCGGTCTTCTTATGCCTTAGCCCATCATCACCACATTACGTCGCTCTGCCGTAACGATTACCTTACGTTCGACGTACGTCCCACATTGGGTACTTCTCGCAGTGTTGCTTGTCTGTTAACACTGACAATTCTACGCAAACCCCGCAGCAGTCGGTCGTAAAGTAAAGGCCGTGTGGCGTTCGCTGGGTTATTCAGTGGTTTGGTATTTAACTAATTTGTAAATGAAAATGATAATCTTATTTTATTACATTGAGTAATTACTAAATAATTTTTCTCCCGGCTAAAGATTTGGTCAAGTTGCTAAAGAACTCCAAGTTAACGTCGTGTTAAAGTGTTGTCTGTAAGTTGCGTAAGTATCACTAAATCACTGTTCACACAAACAGATTCTAACAACTATTGATTACGATGGAAGCAGTTATCTTCAGGAAAATGATCTTTAAAACCACCGAATATCAGCCGCGCACAACACTGACGTATGTTACCTGAAACAATATTCTTCGCAACTCGTGTTTAATTAATTTCGGCTCCATACATCAGCTCGAAAAGTTTATTATAAGGATCGTGCTATGAGCACTGTTTTTAAAGAACCAATCTGATTCGAATTATTTTCATTAAAATGAGTTCGGGACCACCGGTGCACATTTATTTTTACACATTTGTATTACGTTCGGCATTTATGTCTGCAGAGTTGCGTAATTTGAATTTGCTGCTGAGATAATTGTTAAGATGGCGGCAGACAATTGATGGAGACTTTATATTGTTAGAGCAAATAAGTATTTGAAATGCTTATTAAACTTTACTTTCGTATTGTGCACTATTTAGACTTCATCAAGCAAACATTTGATTTTTGTCTAAGGAAAACACAGACAAAAACGCGATACAAATCGCTATCTCCAATGGCTGCGCTCCTTGCGGCGGAAAGAAATAATTAACACATAATGCTTACTGAGAGAGGAATTAAAGCTACAAATAATTATTCGCTCATATTTATAATAATAATGAACTCTATTCTTAAGTAATAATTAACAAATAATTACAATTTCTTAACAGACCTCAGTTTGATATGCGTCCGCAACCTACAAAAGCCAACCAACAAAAGGTAAAAACGAAGGAAGACAAACGCAGATCGTAAAAGGAATTTACAATTATCATTGTCTTTGTATGATACACAGCGATATGTACAATTAAATCATAGAATGTTATATAAATAATTAATATTTATCATTGTTTCCACTATTTTTTCATATGTCGAATAGATAATGTTTATAACTGTTACGGGCATAATTTCCTCTCGTAGCACTGTAGCTAAAATTTATCTCGTGGATGTTACAGCCGTCGGCCACTGTGCTGTCCATCGTGAAAGGTAATGCTTGAAATGAGTTATTTTCGGCACACTCTTGACGATGTCGATGACGCAACATTGAATTCCCTAACTTTATTTATGGATTCTTCCGTCGCTTCTTGATAGAACAGTTCCATATTGAGGGTTGAATAACACCTCAAACAGAAGCCATTTGCGTCATGTGTTGCTAGCTCTGCCTCACGTATTTCCTCATAAGTGAGCGGCGGTTTCATGATACTTGAAGAGGCGATTGTTGGGAGGGTTTGAGTAGGGTTGGTTCTGTGTCAATCTCCCATGTCCGTCCTTGCCAGTTTTCCTCAGAAGAATGGAAGTGATGTGCAGTCGCCGGTAGGTTTGTAACCTCCCCCTCACTTATCGACCTTAATGACAGTGAAAAATTAAACCGCGTGTACCTAATGGAAATTTGGGAAAAGCAATCGTCACCGAAGTCAATTTGTCGGTAAAGAGGGAGGAAAGGGTTACATCTAAATGAAAGGAAAAATGCAAATGAAACTGGTGGAAATTAATTTTGAAAAGGGGTAAAGTTAATAAAGAAAGTAAATGTGCGGCCGTTACGTTAACAATTAACTAGCGGTAATTAGATATTTGAGATTTGGGGGAAATTACGGTCGCCAGTCCTAAGGACAATTACTATAGTAACTGAAAAAGAAAGGTTATTACACATATAATTAGAACTAGAAGCGTGGCAACTGAAGGTTGACACGTGTAGTGTGAAAACTGAAAGTTTGTCAGAAGTAATAAATTTCGCTACACTCTGACTTAATTTAGTAAAAGAATTAATAAAACCGGAAAATCGAAAGTTAATTTAGTGACTGAAGTTAATAGTGAGCTTTCTTTTTGAGGCACATAGAAATTCAGTAAAATACGGTTAGTCTTGGACTACCTGAACACTCATTTCAAAAGCTACTTGAATCTACGCAATTTAGAAATAAGAGATTTAAATTTGAACTTGAATTAAATGATTCTGAACAATTAACACTAGTAAAATTTAGTACGTACCAAGCTGAGCTGCAGTCACAGGTAACTAAAATGCGGTAACAAAACTCGCACTCTTAATTTGTGCTTGTGCAATCTAAATATTGTAGCCAGGTATGAATACCTTAACTGAACTTTGAAATTAAAGCAGTGAAATCGAATGATGCTGGCGTTTGAATTTCGACGACACTCGGGCTCATTCTGGAAAAGGAAGGGACCCTGCTTGGTAATGCAATTGGGACAATGAGCAACAAACGTTCATGCTAAGTTGCTGTAATTTTGTGATGCAACAATTTTAAAAGTTTGAAAAGCTGAGGTCTGCCATACAGTTCTAAAACTTTACGTGCTTCCAGTCTTCCTTGTCGGTTGATTGAAGGTTTGAAGCCGTCGATCGAGGAGGTGTCGACAGTCACTCATTGTCGGCCGTCGCTGTTGCAGAAGCTGGATGTTGGCGCGCCTTCTTCTCGACACAGTCACCAGACGAAACGGGTTCTTGATGTGCGCCAGCTAATGCTTCCCGTCCGCGACACCATGTCAGAAACTATCATCGCATGTCGAGCGCAATTACATGCTGCCAAACCCCGAAAGCGCGGCAACTCGCGGGAGCTTCACACAACACACCTGCTCCACTGCACCACCCCAGCCAGACTCCCCCTCTGCCCGCGCTCCACGCGACAGAGTTAACACTACCAAAGATCCTAAACACTTTGGTTCTCCACACGACCTATCGATGTATTCGTTCGATAGCATAGTTTTCCCTAGGCCAGACCCAGCGTAAAAATACAAATAATATTTACAAGGCAAACCAATTATACATCGACATAAATGCATAAATATATACAAATAGTAAAACAATTACAATATACAAAGACACAGAAATGTTATATCTTCAGGTAACAAAATAAGGAAAAAAATTTGCAGTGCAATAGATGGAAATAGGAGGATATGCATTTCCGGCGTTACAGGTTCAGTGAAAGAAGATTCACATATAGTTGTTTATTTCCACAAAATTACAGGTAGTGTCTTGACTCGTGGTTGGCGTCATCTGCCAGTGCCCGATGAGGAAGCGCGTCGTAAGCGGCCTTCAGCCCGCTCACAGCAGCTGACACCGCACAATTCGTTCCGGCCGGCTGCTGCACTGGCGGTTCGCCGCGTGCGGTGCCCCTGGCACTGCCGCGGCAGTCAGTGGTGGCGCATGTGTAATGAACTTACACACTCTGATTTGGGAGGTACTCTGTCCCTTCCCACTCATCACCCGTCTTCATCATCCGTCGTACCGCGATGACGGTTGCCGTGTAGCCGTGATATCCAACGATATTGGCCTGCCATCCAGGTAGGCCCCATTCAGTCCGCCGGGAAGTCAGGAAAGCTGGTATCATTATCTTGGTGCGAAGGAAAGACCTTCAGGTCCTCCCATGTGCGACCGAGGCAGACTGTGGTGCTCACCTCTGCGACTAGTGATTACGGCGAGGTAGCCATCTCTCCCAGTAGTGGCCGTTGTTGTCCGTAGCGTGTTGTTAATCTACAACAGACTTTTGCCAGACGTGGTTCAAATGGCTCTGAGCACTATGGGATTTAACATCTGAGGTCATCAGTCCCATAGACTTAGAAATACTTACACCTAACTAACCTAAGGACATCACACACATCTATACCTGAGGCAGGATTCGAACCTGCGACCGTAGTAGCAGCGCGCTTTCGGACTGTAGCGCTTAGAACCGCTCGGCCACAACGACCGGCGTGGCAGACGTCACTGCGCTTTGTTACAGTACAGAACCGGTTTGTAAAAGCTTTTGGTACGGTTGTAATGTTGATGCATTAATTTGTTCTTAAAGTGGTGCTGATATTCAAGCCAATAAAAGCAGGTTAAAAGCTGTGAGCTATCTGGGGAAGTTAACCTTGCATTAGCGAGCAACTGTTTCACCAGGTATCCAGTCTAGCTTACCAAATTCCCAACCAGACTAACATTGATTATAATCTTTTAGTAGTCATCTTACGATAACCGGTGATTATATATATATATATATATATATATATATATATATATATATATATAAGGCAATTTAAATAAAAAGAAATAAATCAGTTTATATTTGGAAATTTATTTTAACATTGATCATTGTTCCGTTAAAATTTCAGCATATTAAACTTGATTCATAACTAAACTGGTGCCTTATTTAGGATTGCGAAAATGTGAGTTTGTCATCTTACGGAACACATCAAATATGGAGTCAAGATTGGAAGACTGCATACAACACGGCATTCATAAAATGACACACGAAGAACGTTGAAACATATGCAAGAGGAAATTAACCACAACCAACTGATTAAATTTTCACCCAAGGAAGTTACGTTCGTAGCGCAATCCTGTCCGTCATGAAATTACCACACACTGGTATACTAAATTCATACTAACTCTCTGTGATCTCTTCCCGAAAACAAATAGCTGAGGGCTACTTTGATGATTACACTACATGCTTCACGTGGTCTACTTGGTTTACACAAAAGAGTGTAACTCCACAATAATTTTGATAATTAAAATAAATTTACAAAAGAGAAACCTCGAACTGGTTACTATCGTCATACTATTAACCTGATGGGTCAAATAATTATATAAGCACGTGGTACTGGTCTCACAAAGTACACCCCATGTGGGTTGAACATAAAGAAAAGTTGCTATATTGAAAAATATTGTCAAGGCGAGACGTTATAATCTCACGCACAGTCGTATTTAAGATTGATGATCTTAGAGTTACGGATCTTCAACACGTGGTTCCACTTTACTCACAAAGTAGTGACAAAGAAACTACTGGAAGATATTCTGAACTTCACACTCGAATTACACTGCGTTACAATTTAAGATAACATTAGATATTTTAGATCTAAACCTGAAATAAAGGTGATTAAATTTTTAGTTATGCTCAAGTTAAGAAATTCATTGTCCTATGGACTTAGCAGAGACGCGCTTAGCCGGAGATCTTACAACTTGAGCCGCTCGCCGCGGACAGACTGCCGTGGGCCCCTACCAAGGGTGCTTCCAGATACAAAACGGAAGTGACCAGAGAGGCAGCTTCCTATACCAACATGACAAGGGACGGACAGGACCATACTAAGAATAGAAACGTCTTTGCTTTTAGAAAGCGTAGCTACCTGTTCCGACGTTGGTCCTACTGTTTTCTAGCAGACAGGCTTGTCTGCTACCATCAAGCATGCAACTAGAAATACATTTGCTCATTCATCCTTTCACACAGAAGGGAAGGGGGATGACCGTATCTTATCATATACAGTCTATAAAAGAAAGCGGATGTAAGTTCCGTATGAGACTGTGACGTGAATTACATATAAACTCTGTTTTAAAGTGCAGTAGTGTGACAGATCGTTCTTGATTATGTGTAAAAGTATCACGTTCCACTTTCAGTCTCCTCCCAGATATTCAGAAACACCACAGTATATTTAGAAGTGGAATGTATGCCGTAAATGACAACAGTTTTAAAGAAAATTAACATGAAAGGAATCCAACAGAGACCTTTTCACGGTTTGTTGCATTCGTCTTGACCTTTCTTTCGTCACACAAAGTAGGTGACGTGACCCTGTTTGGCTGCTTTAACCCATTACATTCTGCTATTCAGAATCATCGATGTGGCGCTTTCCCCTGACTCAGTCTTGGGGGCGAAATATTTTCAAACCGGCCGCCTCGTGTAGGCATTACGGTAATGTAGCGGGATAGCTTCGCTCTGGGACTGAAAATTTTACCCGTTTTGCTACCCTACACAAAGTTGGCATGCAACAGTACTTCGCCTCTGCTGACAATTACTGAAACATGCGTGATTCTGTTTGTTGTGGACTGACAAGACAGCCAATCCACAGTGACGGGTAACCGAAAGGCACGCGCTTAAACTCACGCAGGCTGGCGTGAGGTCTGAAACAGGATACGTAATGAATGCTATAAAAAAAAGTACGTAGCTGCTGGAATACTTAACTTTAATCCATCATTGGTGTACATTGCTCTTGGCGATACAAGTTAGACTCTTTAGATACATGCAATATACTGTTAATGGCGCCTTGCTAGGTCGTAGCCAGTGACTTAGCTGAAGGCTATGCTATCTATATTCTCGGCAAATGAGAGAGTAATTCTCAGTGAACCATGGCCTAGCAACGTCGGCTGTACAACTGGGGCGAGTGCTAGTACGTCTCTCTAGACCTGCCGTGTGGTGGCGCTCGGTCTGCAATCACTGATAGTGGCGACACGCGGATCCAACGTATACTAATGGACCGCGGCTGATTTAAAGGCTACCACCTAGCAAGTATGGTGTCTGGCTGTGACACCACACTGTTTCTTTGTTTTAAAATGGAGGTGGGCCACTATGTGGTACGTGAGCTCTTACATTTTACACTCCACGGGTCTCGTGTGCGATAGTGCACAGAGTTGGATAAAAAAATAAGAAGGAATAAGGTACCTTAGTCCGTTAGGTCCTGTACAAGACATGAAAGCTTAGAGAAAAGGCTACAAATTGTTATATACACGTGCAATTAAATTGTTGGCGCGTATTAAACCCAGTATTTGACATTAACGTTCACACTGCAAAAACGGGAATACAAGAAAAGGTGTTCGTAATTTCGTCCCCCAAGAAAACTCTGTAAAGTACAATCAGTTCAAATATATTTTTCGTTCCTAACACAACGAGGCAGTCTCATTACTATGAATAGCTTGAATGTCACGAATGAACAATATTTTCAAGTGTGTTCAGCCCTCCAAAGATGTGTACCGTATGAATTTGTTTGTATATGTATATTAGCACCAGGTTCCGTGATAACAAACAAAGCATTTCCAGCAACGAATCCATTTCTGTCCCCTTGCTTTTTCCCATATCATGAAAGTGAAGTAATCTTTACAAATAGCAAATAAAATCTGTAGCTCGTAACTGTTCCAAATTTCTTCACTGGGACGAAAATAGGAACAACGCAGGGGACGAAATTACAAACATCCCACATTTATTACAGTCACCCTTAGAGCAACATAGAACACACACTTGAGTCTAACGATTACATAGCAGAGACTACAACGAATGAAATACAGGTCTATGTCTGAATACAAATCAGTGCTCACACTAGGAATTTCGGCTTTTAATTTGACTACTTCATTAACTCACCTCCTCATAAAAAAAGATGATAATTCCTTCGTACACGCAAGCTACACGTGTTCCACACAACAAACTCTGTCAGCAATACAGCATTCGTGTACGAGCATTCAAATATATGACCTGCTTCGGCTAACTCTCGTAACGTAGTGACAATGCTTTGAATTATACTTAGTCATTACTCACGATTCCCAAAGGGTACTCACACGGAGTATTCTTTGGGAACGTTGGTTCTACTTTGCGAATGTTAATTTATGCTAATTTTACGATTTATTATGATTTTGATTTTAATTTTACTGAAATTTAATCTTTCTTTCGTAGATTCCTAAATTGTGAAGTCTTAGATTCCTGAATTAATTACCTGTTATTGTCCTAATAATAGTGATAAATGGAACTTCGCTCGCTTATTCACTTTTCTGGGAATTTGGGACTTGGGGGGAAATCTTTGGGGTATTGGGAGCTTATTTTTGATTTTTATTTCTCGTCCGAGGAAGTGGCATTACAAGGCCTCTATCATGGCACATATTTTTTCGCTTAATCTGTGTAATGTATGAAGATTCAGCTTATCCCGTATGTACCACTCCATTCGGTACCTCACAGTTTTTAAATTTTGGACATATTCGCCTTAGCATGTCACCACGTCATAATCCATAACAAGTTCTTCTGGGCTCTTATCACAGAACAGTTCATAAATTTATTTTTGGAGTGCCTGTTTCCCTTGTACACCATTTTCGGCTGCGATTAAATAGGGACCAGTCTCGAGGAAAGGGTTTACACTAAGCCTAATGCTGATAAACGCGAGTCGCGTTGAAGTAGTCTCGTGATATGTATTCGCTAGAGTTCCCAATGTGCGAAATGAGCACAGCTCTGTGATTCCTTGAAAACTACCTTGGCCCATTGCTACACACGTGCAATATGTCTTTATCTTCCGGCTATAACGAACAGCTTTCCTTCCACTCTTCCTTCCGACGTGCGATGGGACAAATGTTGAGGGAGGATAAGAAGAGGAAACAGAAGAAGAAGAAACAATATATGAATTCGCGGCAAATACTACCGAAGAAACTTTACAACACATTTAAGAAAAGCTTCGCAGCTTTATTTTGTGGTCTTATGAGTGACTGTGATACCTTGAACTTCCAGCTGCATTTCGTCGTTGTTTTGATAGTCGTTTTTCCTCTGCGCGCAGTATGGAACGTCAGCGACACAGCGGAACGCGGAATATACTCCGTCTGTTAATAAAGACGCACGGCGGATACACAGCGGTGGGGCAGTGCGCCGTCGCAACTTGTAGCAATAGACCTGCTGCCCACCACTAACCCCTTTCCCCATCCTCCCATTTCATCCCATCGGCGAACCTGCTGGAAGGTCGGTTTTATGTCTCCGCCGGCGGATGTCCCCTAAATTACTTGAAATCAATTTTAATCAGGGATTCTTCCAACTCAATTTCGCAACGGCCTTCAACAGACTTCCAATTAAATTCCATGTTCTTATTAAAAAAAAAAAAAGGAACCACGTATCGGCTTCTATGGACCGACATTAGTTTTAGGTCGGTCCGTAAATCTTGAAACCTTGCTAAACGCTGGAATGCGAAGAGGAAATCACATTTTTCATAGGAGGCAATGTATGAAAGAGGTATTTCCTTCCGGATTCTTAGCTGTTATAGATTGAGATTTCTCGTGCTGCTGTTTACGTGGCTAGACTGTGGTGACAATGTTTTGAGAAGAAATTACGGTCTTTATCTTAACGACTTTTTCCTGTGGATATACGCTTTCAAGCCAGCCATACTAGTCCTTCAACATAGATAAATGAAATATTTATCATTATGGTACCGTAAAAAAATGGATATTTAATTTTAGTCTTGTCAGTGACATACTGGTACAGTCATGCCTCGCAAAAATAGTTAACTTCATTCAGTGTAGTTTTCACGGACGGAATTTGCACCAATGATGATCTATGTTCCATGTGAATAGGCCTGTGAGTAGTGCGAAGAACTTCTTGTGGGCCCACGTACCGTTATATACGAAGACAGTAACTTGTTCTCGAAAGAACAGTTACTGTTGATGACCGTGCAGCTTTTCCCTGGAATAAATGATGACTAACTGACAACCTCAGCTGCTGACAGGTGTTGTTGATATACCTCGATGTGGACAGCTGAAAATGTGTGCCCCGACCGGGACTCGAACCCGGGATCTCCTGCTTACATGGCAGACGCTCTATCCATCTGAGCCACCGAGGACACAGATAAATAGCGCGACTGCACGGACTTATCCCTTGCACGCTTCCCGTGAGACGCATTCCCAACTGTCCACAATTCTACATATGTATTGTACCTTATAGACATTTGCCCACGGTCATCAACAGTAACTCTTCTTTCGACAACAAGTTATTGTCTTCGTATATATATAGTTAAAGGCTACCCAGCCATTGACCTTCGTCTGTGTGAACGCGCACAGGTTGGCTCAGATGGATAGAGCGTCTGCCATGTACGCAGGAGATCCCGGGTTCGAGTCTCGGTCGGGGCACACATTTTCAGCTGTCCACATCGAGGTATATCAACAACACCTGTCAGCAGCTGAGGTTGTCAGTTAGTCATCATTTATTCAAGTACCGTTTTCCAAGATGGCGGCCATGACGTCAGCTTATTACGCAAGTACCGTTATCGGTTATTCAAGTGCACCAGCGGAATTTTCTGCCTTGTGGCCGTTAGTGTTCCAGTTACCTGCCCTGGCCACTAACGTAATTTCAGGTAGTGTCCTTTCCTGACTTGTCGCTAACACAGTGTGTAGTTTTGACAGCTTAACACGTATACATATTTGATTGAGGATAATTCCGCCCGTAACATTTTGTGTTAGAATTCTCATGTATCGATTGCTGGCAAGCTAGTCGTTTGTTGGTCGGTCCCTGGCTGTCCCTTGGTTGGGTTCCGACGGATCTAGTGTAGTTGGGCTCACCACCTGCCTCACCTATGTGAAAGAGGGTAGACCGACCCCCTGGAGGCTTCTGACAAAGGAACCTCCCCATCGCACCCCCCTCAGATTTAGTTATAATTTGGCACAGTGGATACGCCTTGAAAAACTGAACACAGATCAGTCGAGAAAACAGGAAGAAGCTGTGTGGAACTATGAAAAAATAAGCAAAATATACAAACTGAGTAGTCCATGCCAAGATAGGCAACAACAAGGATAGTGTGACACCAGGAGTGCTGTGGTCCCGTGGTTAGCGTGAGCAGCTGCCGAACAAGAGGTTCTTGGTTCAAGTCTTCCCTCCGGTAAAAAGTTTAAATTTTTATTTTCAGACAATTATCAGAGTTGAGGCACTCACACAAAATCAATTTCGCTCTCCAAAATTCCAGGACATGTTCAGATTTGCTTGTACATATGCAGGATTTGACGGTCTACACACGGAATAATTTGAAAACGTTAAAAACATATGTTTTGGCAGAGCACAGAGAAAACTGTGCGACTGTAAAACTGTTGCATTCATTTGTTGCAGTTTATGTGACACACTCTTATGTTTTCATCACTTTTTTGGGAGTCATTATCACATGTACAAGAAAACCTAAATCGGGCAAGTTAGAAGAATCTCTTTACCCATTCGCCAAGTGTGCAAGTTTGGTGGGTCGACAAGAATACTGTCATGTGACGCACATGCCGTCACCAGTATCGTATAGAATATATCAGACGTGTTTTCCTGGATCAAATGTTTTCGGTTCCCATTGGAGAGGCACGTCAAATGGTTCATATGGCTCTGAGCACTATGGGACTTAACATCTATGGTCACCAGTCCCCTAGAACTACTGAAACCTAACTAACCTAAGGACAGCACACAACACCCAGCCATCACGAGGCAGAGAAAATCCCTGACCCCGCCGGGAATCGAACCCGGGAACCCGGGCGTGGGAAGCGAGAACGCTACCGCACGACCACGAGATGCGGGCGGAGAGGCACGTCCTTTCGTCTACTAATCGCACGGTTTTGCGGTGCGGTCGCAAAACACAGACACTAAAACTTATTACAGTGAACAGAGACGTCAATGAATAAGCGGACAGATCATAACTAAAGCAAGTAAACTTTTCGCTTAAGGGTAGACTCGAACCAAGGACATCTCGCTCCGCAGCTGCTCACGCTAACCACGCGACCACGGCGCTCCTGTGCCCACATTAACCTTGATGTTGTCTATGTTCCTATGGACTACTCAGTTTTTATATTTGGCTTATTTTTTTCATAGTTCCACACAACTTCTTCCTGTTTTCTCGACTGATCTGTGTTCAGTTTTTCAAGGCCTATCCACTGTGCCAAATTATAACTAAATCTGAGGGGGGTGGGTTGGGGAGGTTCCCTTGTGAGTGCCGTTGTCTTTACCGTCTTTCTCACCGGTGTTTAATTGCCTGTTTAAAATCTATCACAGCCAATGATTAAAACAGCCTTGGTTTTACTGTGTTTTATGTAAATTAAAAGTCTTCACCCACGTATAAGTAAGTTTGAATTTCGGGAAGTGGATATTTGCTGAAAGGTTATTGCCGTTGCCTTGTCTTTTCTTTTAGTGCGGTTTCAGCTACTTATGGTTATATTGTTTAAAATTTTGGAAAATTAATTGTGAGCCTACAGCCGCTGGGAACCTTATTCTTTTAATTACTCTTTAAACAAAAACAATGCGGCCTCCTGCCTTTGAAAGGTTATGGTAATTTATTTTAAAATCTTGAAAATTTTACTGTGGGTTCAGCCGTTTGTATTGGATCTTGTTTATGTTGGAAGAAACACGGATTACAAAGATAATTTTTAATTACGGTTGTAAGCTAAAAAAAACTGTAGGATGGATAGAAGCAGTAAAGAAAGACGCCACCAAAATAGGTGTTACAGAAGAAATATTACGCGACACGAATCACTTTAGGCTACTGATAGAAAATGCAAACTATAAAGAAGATGTGCCAAAAAAATGGTTCAAATGGCTGTGAGCACTATGGGACTTAACTTAAACCTAACTAACCTAAGGACATCACACACATATATGCCCGAAGCAGGATTCGAACCTTCGACCGTAGCGGCAGCGCGGTTCCAGACTGTAGCGCCTAGAACCATGAGCCAAAACCTCGACCCAAGAGAGTGTGGACAGATGAGCAGAGACGAGCAGTTGGCGAGAAAATGAAGAAGTACTGGGAAGAACGGAAGAAAAACAAGCACCATAACTCGTAAGTTGTATGCGGTCCACAGCTGGACAAATTCATAAATTAAGAAAAATTGTAATTGCGTGTCTTCAGTCACTTGAAATTTACCTTGTTGATTATTTCGATTTCTTGTTTGGAGGCCTTCAGGCGTGAAAGATTTTGAGTTTGAAACTCGTAGTTGTAAAACTTCGGCTATGTGCCGCTTTAGTTACAAATATGTTATTAAATTACATTAAATTAAAATTTTAAGGTGAAACTGACCCCAACCTCACTTAGCCCTTTCCACAATCCTAATCACCTGTTCTGCCGAGCGGGTTTAAGGGGCGTCTCAAATACTATTGCTGTTTCAACCTATGGTCTCTGTCAAATGGGTAACGGTTGCTGCAAGCGCAGCAACCGTCATGAATAAAAGAAATAAATACGACCAGAGTCTCTATTGCTCGCGTCAGCGTTAGTCACATACTCCGTCGTTATGTGACACTGGGTAAAAACATATGACGTAAAACTCGCGCTTATGGCACCTGTCAGTAAAGAACTGTGTAATAAACAAGCATTCGACGCTGAACATGAAGCCTTTCAAAGAATTTTACCAGATTGTGATCCCACAACGAACTGAAGCATACCTGATCTAATATTCCGGTAGACAAAACTATAATAACAGTTTATAGCAAAATATTCGTTCCATTGCATATTGTCATCTGTCGATGATTTCTTTCCCATATCTGTATCAAATATTAGGCTTGTACATTGCGTGACACATGTCATGCCGAAGAAATTTCTATCTGTGTTATTTTGCACAGTTGAAACTTGTGTTACTACGACACGAAGGACCTCAAGCAGTGCTCTCAGGAAGAGAGGAAGTTTAGGGCTGAAGCTTCCGCCTGCGACATTGTCGTAAGAGGCGGACCTTAGGGTCAGAGTGGATAAGAAAGGATATTGCTTGTTGTATCTGTCGAGTTGACAATATCACGGAGTCTGCTGGTTAATACATGAGTCAAATATCTTCATATCCATTATTGAGCCTGTGATGACAATTTTTTGCCGTTGACCTCCGAAAAAAGGTGATTAATTGTACAATAACCTCACCTAGAACTTGTCTGCAGGACGTAGTTATTGTTTTATTCTATTTATCTCTATTTCTTAATATTTAATCTTTTACATTGTATATTTATTTTTAATGAGAAGTCAAAAAACACAGATGAAATTTATGTATTCGTCTGCGGTTACTGCGGTATTCACAACAAAACCTGTTAACAGAATACAGTAGGATTCGTAGGAAATTGACTAGTGAGTTATTTTTTCCACAAATCTTTGCAAAATTTCTATCGAAATGACGAGGAACAAGTCATTTTAAAGCCATGTGTACAAGATCTTTATGTATCAGATCCATTATACTTATATTTGATAAGGAGAATATGTTCATCCCTGTCACTACCCTTGTTTGGAGTGAAAGACAGATTTAACAAGGAAACACATTTTTCTACTGCACTTCACATGATATCAGTGTACAATTAACTATTCTTCTGAGAAACACGGAGAGTTATCTAGAAGAAACTATTTCAGATTAGATTTCAAAAAATTTTGCTCGGTGAAAAACATTTTATGGTACAGGCCAGCAGGGCATACAATAAAAACTTTTGTTGCGTCACATCAAGTTCTTTTCAGAGTTATTGCTTTCTTTAATAACGAAATCTGAACTTTTAATGGTTTGTTTATAACGAAACTCATCAGCGATTGCGGCATACGTATTTTGCGAAGTTGGAATTAGAATGTCCGACTTCTTTAAGAGGCGTTAGCTAGTGAACTCTACATTTCATTCATAATGATCACTTTTGTACAGATAATACAAGTACTTTATTCCTAAGTGATATGTTACCTTGACAAATTGTACCATTATAAGACATGCATGTTGACATGTTTTGTTTGTTCCCAAGACTATATGTTTAACAAAACTGAATATATTGTCACTTTCTTAAAACTAAGAGTCCATTGGCAGTAAACGACACATATTTCCGTGAGAAACATCATTTTCTTCTCATGCTGTTTGAGTGACCATGTTACTTAAACCCTGTGTCTTCTGCACGACGTACCATCTCAGGTTTATGTTCGTTAGGCGACAGGTCAAACACATATATGAAAACGTTCAGCACTATTTTAGTATTCTTCTTGTTAAATGTAACAAAAATCAATTGTTCGTCATATCTTTTTTAAAAGAATTTCATGAACAACACAATTCCTTGAACAGATTACAGCAAATAGCAACAGGTATTACAGATAATTTTAAAACTAAGGCAACGAGAGCTAAGGTAATTGTACACAACTGACTGACAATTCAAACAATACAAAAGGTATTTCCGTACAGGTGTTAAAACTACGAAAATATAAAACTGAATGAAAAGTCCAATAGCCCGCTGTAGACGTATTTATTTAAGTCAAATGGAGACTCACAGAACCGGTTTCGCAACTTTTCAGTTGCATCTTCTGGTGTATATAATGCTATGTAATATAGTCTAGAGAGCTATTACAGAACGCCGGAAAGTAACAGTTGGCATGGGTAGTCAAAGTTCTCAGCTTTCTTCGATTGATCGAAACTATCATCAATGATGAATGTCCAGCCTGTGTTAAAATCATGAACCGTCGTCACTTTGTTGATTAAAATATGTTCCTATGTGTCTCAGTCAGGCAACAGACGATGCCCCATTGGACATTCATTTCTGATGATGGTTTTTATTAACTGAAGAAGGCTGATAACTTTGTCTATCCATGGCAACTATTACTTTGCGGTCTTCTGTAATAACTACTTAGACTACATGACACAACATTATATACACTAGAAGATGCAACTGAAAAGTAGCGAAACCGGTTGCGTGAGTCTCCAAACGACTTAAATAAATACAGTTACAGCGGTCTATTGGCCTTTTCATTTAGTTTTATATTTTAATGATTTTAACACTATATGCAAACACCTGTAACACTGAATTGTCTATCAATTATGAACAGGTTGTGGTAGTTTGATATTTAAGGGCTGTAATATTGCGTGATGAAACGTATATACATCATTCTTATTTTAAAAGGACTTTAGGAATTCCTTTGTGTATACAGGGTGATTTTTTCCACCTTCTACAAACTCTAGGGATTGATCGATGAGAGGATACTGAACGAAAAACGTCTAATGAAGTATGTCCGAAAATGCATGGTTTCCATGCTGGAGACCATTTATTCACTCAAACATTGTTACAGAGATTGCGGTCTAACATGCGCTATACCAAGCAGCCACAATTGCAGTACGTGTTGAAAATGGATTCCATGTGCCTCAACGCAAGCATGCACGCACCGTAGAAAGTTTTGTCTCACACGTTCACATCGTCCAGGCTGAATCGGAACAGTGTCAAAGTCAGCATGAATACGCTGCTCCAATGTCTCCACATCTGGAATGGGCTCTGCAAACACTATACTTTTGAGATGCCCCCGTAACCAAAAATCGCACGGATCGAGGTCTGGCGAACGAGCAGGCCATGCAACTTGACCCCCTCGTCCGATCCATTGGCGAGGGAAGACACGATTGAGCTGCGTCCTGACGTTAAAGGCGAAGTGGGCTGGAGCACCATAGTGTAGCAGCTACATACCCTTCGAATTATCAGTGGCACTTCTTCCAGCAGGGGAGGCAGAGTCACCCGCAAGAAACGCCGATAGTTCCGGCTTTTTAGGCGTCGTGGAAGGAAGAGTGGTCCCAAAATACGGTCGCAATTACTCCGGCTCACACATTCCGGCTGCCCGATGCTGATGATTCGCTTTCACCATACCATGATGGTCCTGCACACTACCCCACAGATGACTATTGTGGAAGTTGAAGATAACACTCCGCGTAAAGGTAGCCTCATCTGTGAACAGGATGGATCTACATCTACATCTACATTTATACTCCGCAAGCCACCCAACGGTGTGACACAGATCTCGGAATCGTGGTTGCCTGGTGAAGAAACCAGCGACAAAACTGCTCCCGATGTGGAATGTCTGTCGCTTGTAAGTCCTACACACGCTGTAAGTGATAAGGATAGGCCGCGCCGAGTGGCCGTGCGGTTTGAGGCACCATGTCACGGATTGCGCGGCCCCTCCCGCCGGAGGTTCGAGTCCTCCCTCGGCCTTGAGAGTATGTGTGTTGTTCTTAGCATAAGTTAGTTTAAGTAGTGTGTAAGTCTACGAACCGATGACCTCCGCAGTTTGGTCCCATAGGAATTCATACACATTCGATCATTTGATAACGGTAGTATCAATTGTCATTGCGAATGTTTCACACGGTCGTGTGGCTTACCCTGTACTGGCGAGCCTGGTACTGACACGGTGGTCGCCTTCCACAATGTTAATCACTTTTTCCTCCAAATCTGGTGTCCGAACATTTCGGGTACGCCCTTCACGATCTCGTGCTTCGTGAAACGACCCCACCTCAGGCAAACAGCGAAACACAGTTGTAAACATTGAATGCTGTGGTTGTTGTCGGCGGGGATAGGTCTCCTAATACAACCTTACTACCTGCCGCCCGTCGCCATTTGCCTTTCCATAAGTAAACACCATGCCGGCAAGCTGTCGATTCGAATATGGGACTATTGTGTACAACGCTGTATCACATCCACGACGAGGTGCGTCAGCAAGAGAAGTGAAACTGACACAACATTACCAATGACTATGGGAGGAGGGGGCTCTAGGGCATGACGTATGAGGAACAGCAAAATCCTCTACGACGAAACCAAGCATACTGCATGACACAGCGCGTATTAGACCGAAGTCTCCGTAGCAAAGTATGACTGAATAAATGGTCTCTAGTGTGGAAACCACGCGTTTCGAGACCTAAATTCATCCCATATTCTGTCATCGATCAATCCCCACAATTTGTACACGGTGGAAAAAAAAATCACCCTATATAAATATGAAATTACTCTTGAGTACATAGCTTTATGGAACATTTTAGAAAAAAATGTGAATAATAGAGTTAGATGATAATTACTTAGACTTTTTTCTGTCGTCTTTCTTATCAAGAGGTTTAAAAATAGCATATTGAAATCAGTATCATCCAAATGGCGCGTCTGATGATTATTTCACGACGTAAAGTGGAGTATTTACTTTTTCATACTGAATACGTGGTTCCCAACAGGTGCTCTCTACCTTTACGCCCTCACATTGAGCAACATGTGTGTATGTTGTTTCTGCGTTCGTAGTGAATTGAGTTAGAGTCTGACACAGTTGTGTAATGAAGCAGGTGTAGCTCATGAGGCTGTGCCGCATATAGACTAGACATGTACAGGAGCCAATTTCATTAAAAATAAGCTGACGGACGGGTTTCTTCCCCAGTGTGATAACCTTTTATCGAAAAAGCGTTGGGTAGGAACGTACGCCGGGAAGCGCATAGAACGAAAAGGTTTGTGTGTGTGCGGCGATACGTTTCACAAGGCGCATCTTTCGTTTCCTTTTGGTTCCTCTCTGCCAACAGTAACAGAAATAGGAAACAGCAGCATCGCGGGAAGGATATATCTATGAAGGGCGGAGGGCTGAGCGGTGCTTGGCCTGGTTGCTCACTGAGACAGACGTAGCACCAGCGGCAGCAGCAACAGTGGCTGGGATGCGATCCTTGCAAGGTGGGGGCACCAGTTCCTCCGTCTGCTATCCACTGTGCAGGGCCAAGCGCAGAACACGCAGCTGCCAGTAAAGGGGACACGAGCCGTCACCGCGCAGGTTATAAATACACCAGGAGGAGTAGACCAAATCACAATATTTTTCATTCGACAGGACGCACATCATGGCACACGTCACAATATTACATTTTCAAAAGGAAAGGTCCAGAATAGCTGCAATAATTGATATTCCTTATTACAGCAACTGTTTCGGCGTTATTGGCATTCTCAAGTAAAGTCTAGTTTGATTTGACGTCCATGTTGCATCCTCACAGTGAAGAAAAATGCAACACATCATGATCGGCATGCGATTATTCATCACAATTCATGACAACAGTGTTTATAGCAAAACCTAGTCCCGCCAACAAGGTTAATCCTTAACCCGAAACAACAGTCTCTCAGTTCCATAGTTCAATTTTAACGCTGCGGGTGGTAGCGCTGCAAAAAACACTTTCTTTTCCAGTATCTTTGCTTTAATGTTTGCCGCGTGTAAAGCAACATTCAACAATCAGATTGAGTTTGTCAGTCTAACGATAAAGTATATTATTTAGAACTGAGCGCGAAATTGGGTACCTCTCTGACCGCATGTTTAGCATTACGTGTAATAATCAGGCAAGTCGAATAGTCCACATGTTTCTAATTACAGCGTATTTTCCTTTCAATTGTTTTTTCGGACTTTATTTCATAGCTTTTTATTATATGCATAATTCGTTAAAAAATGGCTCTGAGCACTATGGGACTTAACTGCTGTGGTCATCAGACCCCTAGAACTTAGAACTACTTAAACCTAACTAACCTAAGGACATCACACACATCCATGCCCGAGGCAGGATGCGAACCTGCGACGGTAGCGGTCACGCGGTTCCTGACTGAAGCGCCTTTAACCGCACGGCCACACCGGCCGGCCATAATTCGTTAGTTTTCAGCTGTAGCATGGAGCAATTTTCTAAGAAGAATAGCAACTCTGCAGCTGATCCACATTATGAATCTTGCGTGCAGTAGGGAATATGTGGTATAGGTGAAGAAGAAAATGGGAATGACGATGACATTTTTGATGATTACTGTGCTGATTCTCATCTTGTTGTAGCCGGTGGTTACCATGAAACAATGTGTGCTACGAGTGAAGGAAATACTTCATTGGAAGAAGAGCCAGTTGTGACCTATACCACGGATAATTATTCACACCAAAGAGACTTTTATCGCATACTCAACAAAACATTCTGATAGGAGGAATGCTTGCACATAAAAGTAGACATGGAATTTGGCGTAAACGCCTACCAAATCTCGAATACAGGAGAATAATTTGATGACGACGTGTTAGAGTTATACCAACTTTTTGAATGGAAAAGAGGAAGAGATGTATAGGGCGTCCTGCATCAGAGAAAAGGAAAAGGGCATATAAGCAGTGGTATGGATGCACCAAACGTGGTCAGCCAGTTTGCCTGAAAGATGGTAGGAAAATCTGCGTCGAGTGGGAAAATTTTCTGAGAACTAATATCTTCAGTTCATTTGATTATCAACTTAATTTATTTTTTTTGCAGTCTGTTTGATTTATACCCGTAAATATCGCGACTGGTGTAACTATACTAGCAGTAATTTCACGACTCGTACTACATGACTCCACACACACACACACACACACACACACACACACACACACACACACACACACAAACACAGTCTCATGTTCATTTTAAATAACGTAATCAACGAAGCATGTAGAAGCGCTGAATGGCATTTCATCTCCTTATAATGTGAAATAGTTGACTATTTACTTAACCTTCTTCAGGTAACGCGGAGTTACGTGATAGTTCTAGTAACACATACTTAAGAGATGATTCAGGTTAACAGAAACGTGATTCTTATAAAAATCGGGTTCTGGCAACGCTGTAACTGTATGCATCATGGCCAAGAACAGGCAGCAAGAACTCTGCCCATCGCCGGAGCTGTCCCATTATCACAGCGAGACGAGGCAATGCCGGGGGGAAGCGGTAAGCAGACTTGCTGATGTCTGCGTTGCGTTCGTGCCAAACATTTTTTCAGTTAAAACATTTAAATTACATCCAATTTACGTATCAACACAGGGGTATCTTGTGCGTTTATTCTGTTACTGTCACCTGTAAACATTAAGTCATATGAGTAACTTATTAAAAACGTAGACGACCACTTCATTTCGTCTATGACACAAAGACAGCGAACAGAAAATATTAGATGGTTATACCAAAGTCGTCTGTATCCAGTGAAGTACAAAGAACACAACAGGAAGCTACACTACATTGCACGTTGCTCCATTTCCACTCTGTACCTTTGACGTCCGGCCTCACCTTCAAAAAATGGTTCAAATGGCTATGAGCACTATGGGACTTAACATCTGAGGTCATCAGTCCCCTAGAACTTAGAACTAGTTAAACCTAACTAGCCTAAGGACATCACATACATCCATGCGCGAGGCAGG
Source organism: Schistocerca serialis cubense (assembly GCF_023864345.2). Taxonomy (NCBI): domain Eukaryota; kingdom Metazoa; phylum Arthropoda; class Insecta; order Orthoptera; family Acrididae; genus Schistocerca; species Schistocerca serialis. Next base: position 620,273,359 of record NC_064642.1, on the reverse strand, counting down.
ATTCGAACCTGCGACCATAGCGGTCGCGTCGTTCCAGAATAAAGCGCCTAGGGGCCAGAGCCTCTACCTACACGTAAGAGAAAAGTTCACTTTAGATAAGGTGTTCAATGGACCACCTTGCATTTGCAAACACTTCGCTGGACCATGCTTTGCTGTACCGTACGCAACACAGCTGCATCCAAAAATGCCGAAGCAGCATGCAAGAGAGCTGTTAGGTCGTGTACATCGGTGGGTGGAGTAACATAACTTGTTCCTTTAATTGTCCCCATAAATAAAAATCTAGTGTGTTAAGGTCCGGGGAACGTAGAGGCCAGAACATTGTATCTCCATGACCAATTTATTTCCCTGGAAACGATTCATTTAAATACACTCCTGGAAGTTGAAATAAGAACACCGTGAATTCATTGTCCCAGGAAGGGGAAACTTTATTGACACATTCCTGGGGTCAGATACATCACATGATCACATTGACAGAACCACAGGCACATAGACACAGGCAACAGAGCATGCACAATGTCGGCACTAGTACAGTGTATATCCACCTTTCGCAGCAATGCAGGCTGCTATTCTCCCATGGAGACGATCGTAGAGATGCTGGATGTAGTCCTGTGGAACGGCTTGCCATGCCATTTCCACCTGGTGCCTCAGTTGGACCAGCGTTCGTGCTGGACGTGCAGACCGCGTGAGACGACGCTTCATCCAGTCCCAAACATGCTCAATGAGGGACAGATCCGGAGACCTTGCTGGCCAGGGTAGTTGACTTACACCTTCTAGAGCACGTTGGGTGGCACGGGATACATGCGGACGTGCATTGTCCTGTTGGAACAGCAAGTTCCCTTGCCGGTCTAGGAATGGTAGAACGATGGGTTCGATGACGGTTTGGATGTACCGTGCACTATTCAGTGTCCCCTCGACGATCACCAGTGGTGTACGGCCAGTGTAGGAGATCGCTCCCCACACCATGATGCCGGGTGTTGGCCCTGTGTGCCTCGATCGTATGCAGTCCTGATTGTGGCGCTCACCTGCACGGCGCCAAACACGCATACGACCATCATTGGCACCAAGGCAGAAGCGACTCTCATCGCTGAAGACGACACGTCTCCATTCGTCCCGCCATTCACGCCTGTCGCGACATCACTGGAGGCGGGCTGCACGATGTTGGGGCGTGAGCGGAAGACGGCCTAACGGTGTGCGGGACCGTAGCCCAGCTTCATGGAGACGGTTGCGAATGGTCCTCGCCGATACCCCAGGAGCAACAGTGTCCCCAATTTGCTGGGAAGTGGCGGTGCGGTCCCCTACGGCACTGCGTAGGATCCTACGGTCTTGGGCGTGCATCCGTGCGTCGCTGCGGTCCGGTCCCAGGTCGACGGGCACGTGCACCTTCCGCCGACCACTGGCGACAACATCGATGTACTGTGGAGACCTCACGCCCCACGTGTTGAGCAATTCGGCGGTACGTCCACCCGGCCTCCCGCATGCCCACTATACGCCCTCGCTCAAAGTCCGTCAACTGCACATACGGTTCACGTCCACGCTGTCGCGGCATGCTACCAGTGTTAAAGACTGCGATGGAGCTCCGTATGCCACGGCAAACTGGCTGACACTGACGGCGGCGGTGCACAAATGCTGCGCAGCTAGCGCCATTCGACGGTCAACACCGCGGTTCCTGGTGTGTCCGCTGTGCCGTGCGTGTGATCATTGCTTGTACAGCCCTCTCGCAGTGTCCGGAGCAAGTATGGTGGGTCTGACACACCGGTGTCAATGTGTTCTTTTTTCCATTTCCAGGAGTGTAGTTACGCACATTCGTCCGAAGTGTGTTGGTTCACCATCATGCCGAAACCACAGCTGTCACCGAATACTAATGCGTCAGACTAAGCATTGCAAGGAAATGTGCGACACGAGAGCGCATTCAACTTATTCGGCAATAAGTAAGGGCTCAAATGCACTCCTCCCACGGTTGCAGCCCGCTAGGTGATGCCAAAGTGTGCCTGAAGGCCATGTTGACGGGTGACATATGGGTTATGTTCAGATCAATAATAGTTGTTGTGGAGGTTGCAAATACCTTTGGGATTGAAACTGGATTCGCCAGTCCACATCAAGTAATTAATAAAATTTTCGTTATTTTCCATTTAGTGCAAAAGCCATTCACAAAACTGTACTTCTGGAATGTTGTTCTCTATCCGCTGGTGCTGAGCTAAACTGCAATGATATGGATACATCTCTACATGGAGCAACATTTCTACAATCAGTCTTTCAGATATATGGAACTTCCATGCAATATCATGGGTACTTCACAGAGATTAATGTTTAACAACTTCAAGAACCGCGTCCTATGTTTGTGGAGTACGTCTACCTCTTGGACCATCTCTGGCCATTACTTGTGGACGAAGATTACCAGTTTCCCGAAGCGTTGCTCCAGGCGACAAAAAACATTCTCAGCGGGATGGCGTCGTTGAGTGTACCGTGCAGCATACGCACTACCACCAGCAGCGGAAGCAGCAGGCTGGTTATTGGATGCGCCAAGCACCAAAAGCATATCGATATTCACCGTTTGCGTAATCCATCGAGAAGCCGCCCTTCATGAATTTGACCTCTGCGCGGTTAGTATGCATTGCATGTTTAATGGATCCCATTGTCACGTGATATGATGATGTCATGTGAAAAAATGAAGTCTTCTTTATGAACGGCGAGAACTGGGGAACAGACGTCCAAAAAATTAAGAAGGAATCCGACAAAGATTCGAACCATAGCTCCATGGTGCACGTGGGTTGAGTGTCCAAGCAGCCTAACTCAGTGAGCTACGAGGGCTAGTCTGGCAGTGCAGGCTGATACACATTCTTCTGAACATTTCGATGCACAGCTCTGAATATTTCGTTGCTCTACACTATGTGACAGTGTTGCGAGCTCTCCTTGTCATACACGTGTTTTCAAAATGCACCCATCCTGATATTGGTAGATAAGATTTTGTCTTGAATATGGATGAGGAGCCTCATGGCAACGTCCAAGCGAGGCAATTTTTATTCACAAAGTCACACACATTTTGAATAGTGTAACGATGAACTCCACCCATGAAGGTATTAAAACTAAACACGCAATGAAGTTTCTGAACACCACGTTCGCAGAGCTGGGCAGGGAATGTGCCAGGAGCGCGAGGTGCCGCTCAGACATCAAAGACACCGCAGATTCTCGGAAGCGACCTCCCAGTAAGCCAGAACACTTGTGCACGTGGACTGAGGCGAACTAACGTCACCTGGCTGGCTGTACACGTCACTTCCACACAGCTCACCGAAGCTTCACAGGATGCGGCGCCATACGCCGCCACTGAAAATAGATGCAGCTGTCTTCGACGTGAGCAGCTGTGACGCTACTGCTTCTGACACCCCTACTGCAGCGCCGCCGTGTTTCAGTTCCGTCGTGGAGTCTCGTGACGAAGAAGCCTTCCTTTTACTTCTACTACGGTATAAGAAATCACCAGTTTCCAGAAGGAAGCTACAGTCCTCAACAAGACGACGGTAAGTTTCGTTTGGATTTTCCTAATGTCGCTGGGATCAATTATGGAACATGTAGAAAATTTTTCGTCACCCTCTAAATGTATGTTCAGACCTTGCTCAAGATATCTGCGCTCTGAATGAGAATTTAACAAATATAGCATTCGATTATCCATCATTTATACAATCGAAGGAAACAAGAAAGAAAAAAGCGCACCTGGCAGGAGTTATGAATAAACTGTCACAAACTGAGATTCATACAAGTATCGAAGGACAATGGAAAAACGTAAAATTGTAAAATTTGGCGTCCATTGGATGACAGTGTCACGCTGCAGCGTAGTTTCCCACACAGCTGGCAAAGATAGTAAACAGGGGCATGTCGCTATCAGGGCATAAAATCTTTGTAAATTTCTCTCCGTGTCCTCAGATGGACAGAAAATGTGCCTCACAGACACATCCTTGCAACACAAATGTCAGAATTTGAGAGAGGACGTGTAGTTGGGCTCAAAAAAGTCGTAGCTGTTGGTAAATCTTTCGGGATGTGATGTCGTGGTCCAAGAAACTCTTCTATTCCTGACGTTTCGTCCAGGACTACGTTGGATATCCTAAGAGGCGCTCCTCCGCAGAGTCTTGCCGACTGACCGGTTGGACGTTCGAGAATACTATAGGAAAAGTGGGAGTGGTCAAGGTAACACGCTATGAGCAGAGATAATCCTTGTCAGAGATAAAACTTAACCATTGGTTGTCGTCTTGTCAAAGATAAAACTGTCTAGCGATTCCGCAAAGCTACTGTCCGCATGTTGTTAAGTTTCATTGCCTCGTCTTATCCTGATGCTTATAAATTTTAATGGCTACTCTATATAGTCGTGGATAATAACCCCCATGAACCATGGACCTTGCCGCTGGTGGGGAGGCTTGCGTGCCTCAGCGATACAGATGGCCGTACCGTATGTGCAACCACAACGGAGGGGTATCTGTTGAGAGGCCAGACAAACGCGTGGTTCCTGAGGAGGGGCAGCAGCCTTTTCAGTAGTTGCAGGGGCAACAGTCTGGATGATTGACTGATCTGGCCCTGTAACACTAACCAAAACGGCCTTGCTGTGCTGGTACTGCGAACGGCTGAAAGCAAGGAGAAACTATAGCCATAATTTTTCCTGAGGGCACGCAGCTTCACTGTATGGTTAAATGATGATGGCATCCTCTTGGGTAAAATATTCCGGAGGTAAAATAGTCCCCCATTCGGATCTCCGGGCGGGGACTACTTAAGAGGACGTCGTTATCAGGAGAAAGAAAACTGGCGTTCTACGAATCGGAGCGTGGAATGTCATATCCCTTAATCGGGCAGACAAATGGATAGGTTAAAGTTAGATATAGTGGGAATTAGTGAATTTCGGTGGCAGGAGGAACAAGACTTTTGGTCAGGTGAATACAGGGTTATAAATACAAAATCAAATAGGGGTAACGCAGGAGTAGGTTTAATAATGAACAAAAGATTAGGAGTGCGGGTAAGCTACTACAAATAGCATAGTGAACGCATTATTGTGGCCAAGATAGACACAAAGCCCATGCCTACTACAGTAGTACTAGGGTATTTCCCAACTGTGTCTGCAGATGATGAAGAAATTGATGCAATGTATGATGAGATAAAAGAAATTATTCAGGTAGTGAACGGAGGCGAAAATTTAATAGTCATGGGTGACTGGAATTCGAGAGTAGAAAAAGGCAGAGAAGGAAACATAGTGGGTGAATATGGATTGGGGGAGAGAAATGAAAGAGGAAGCCGTCTGGTAGAATTTTGCACGGAGCATAACTTAATCATAGCTAACACTTGGTTCAAGAATCATAAAAGAAGGTTGTATACCTGGAAGAATCCTGGAGATACTACAAGGTATCAAATAGATTATATAATGGTAAGGCAGAGATTTAGGAACCAGGTTTTAAATTGTAAGACATTTACAGGGGCAGATGTGGACTCTGACCACAATCTATTGGTTATGAACTGTAGATTAAAACTGAAGAAACTGCAAAAAGGTGGGAATTTAAGGAGTTGGGACATGGATAAACTGACTAAACCAGAGGTTGTACAGAGTTTCAGGGAGAGGATAAGGGAACAATTGACAGGAATGGGGGAAAGAAATACAGTAGAAGAAGAATGGGTAGCTCTGAGGGATGAAGTAGTGAAGGCGGCAGAAGATCAAGTAGGTAAAAAGACAAGGACTAGTAGAAATCCTTGGATAACAGAAGAAATATTGAATTTAATTGATGAAAGGAGAAAATATAAAAACGCAGTAAATGAAGCAGGGAGAAAGGAATACAAACATCTCAAAAATGAGATCGACAGAAAGTGCGAAATGGCTAAGCAGGGATGGCTAGAGGACAAGTGTAAGGATGTAGAGGCTTATCTCACTAGGGGTAAGATAGATACCGCCTACAGGAAAATTAAAGAGACCTTTGGAGAAAAGAGAGCCACTTGTATGAATATCAAGAGCTCAAATGGAAACCCAGTCCTAAGCAAAGAAGGGAAAGCAGAAAGGTGGAAGGAGTATATAGAGGGTCTATACAAGGGTGATGTACTTGAGGACAATATTATGGAAATTGAAGAGAATGTAGATGAAGATGAAATGGGAGACACGATACTGCGTGAAGAGTTTGACAGAGCACTGAAAGACCTGAGTCGAAACAAGGCCCTGGGAGTAGCCAACATTCCATTGGAACTACTGACGGCCTTGGGAGAGCCAGTTCTGACAAACCTCTACCATCTGGTGAGCAAGAAGTATGAGACAGGTGAAATACCCTTAGACTTCAAGAAGAATATAGTAATTCCAATCCCAAAGAAAGCAGGTGTTGACAGATGTGAAAATTACCGAACTATCAGTTTAATAAGTCACAGCTCCTAAATACTAACGCGAATTCTTTACAGACGAATGGAAAAACTGGTAGAAGCCGACCTCGGGGAAGATCAGTTTGGATTCCGCAGAAATGTTGGAACACGTGAGGCAATACTGACTCTACGACTATCTTAGAAAATAGATTAAGGAAAGGCAAACATACGTTTCTAGCATTTATAGACTTAGAGAAAGTTTTCGACAATGTTGACTGGAGTACTCTCTTTCAAATTCTAAAGATGGCAGGGGTAAAATACAGGGAGCGAAAGGCTATTTACAATATGCACAGAAACCAGATGGGAGTTATAAGAGTCGAGGGGCATGAAAGGGAAGCAGCGGTTGAGAAGGGAGTGAGGCAGGGTTGTAGCCTGTCCCCGATGTTATTCAATCTGTATATTGAGCAAGCAGTAAAGGAAACAAAAGAAAAATTCGGAGTAGGTATTAAAATCCATGGAGAAGAAATAAAAATGTTGAGGTTCGCCGATGACATTGTAATTCTGTCAGAGACAGCAAAGGACTTGGAAGAGCAATTGAACGGAATGGACAGTGTCTTGAAAGGAGGGTATAAGACGAAAATCAACAAAAGCAAAACGAGGATAATGGAATGTAGTCGAATTAAATCGGGTGATGCTGAGGGAATTAGATTAGGAAATGTGACGCTTAAAGTAGTAAAGGAGTTTTGCTATTTGGGGAGCAAAATAACTGATGATGGTCGAAGTAGAGAGGATATCAAATGTATACTGGCAATGGCAAGGAAAGCGTTTCTGAAGAAGAGAAATTTGTTAACATCGAATGTAGATTTAACTGTGAGAAAGTCGTTTCTGAAAGTATTTGTATGGAGTGTAGCCATGTATGGAAACATGGACGATAAACAGTTTAGACAAGAAGAGAATAGAAGCTTTTGAAATGTGGTGCTACAAAAGAATGCTGAAGATTACACGGGTAGACCACGTAACTAGTGAGGAGGTATTGAATAGGATTGGGGAGAAGATGAGTTTGTGGCACAACTTGACAAGAAGAAGGGATCGGTTGGTAGGACATGTTCTGAGGCATCAAGGGATCACAAATTTAGCATTGGAGGGCAGCGTGGAGGGTAAAAATCGTAGAGGGAGACCAAGAGATGAATACAAGAAGCAGCATTTAGAAGGATGTAGGTTGCAGTAGGTACTGGGAGATGAAGAAGTTTACACAGGATAGAGTAGCATGGAGAGCTGCATCGAACCAGTCTCAGGACTGAAGACAACAACAACAATAATTTGACGCTGTAGATAAAATTTCTGTTTCAGAAAACGTCACTTCGTGGTTTCCTGACTGAAGAGCATACTCTGCTGCAACTGATTCCTCTGTTTTTTCCTAGTCGGCAGACTTTTGTGCTCTTTTTAACCTTGTATGTATTCTGTTCTTGTTACTTCCAATATAAACTTTACAACACATACACGGAATTTGTGTACACCACATGTCGACAGAGGACGGCGTTTACCCTTCACAGGTCGGAGTACTTGACTTATTTTCTTTGTTGGTCTAATCACCGGTCTGATTCATGTTTGGGAGAGGAACAGTATTAGTTCATCCTTGTCCTTTGTCTTCTGTTCCTTGGTCGCAAAATTCTGCTTCAGATGTTTTATTTCAACGTCCAGATGTTCCGATGTGCATGTCCGTTCGGCTGTATCGACAGGACTTTTAATGACACCGCTCTTTTGTTTTGGATGGTGACTGCAGTGCTAGCGGATTTTATTCCGTTCTAAAACCTGAATTGAGTATACTGTGGCAGATATAAAATAGTTGTGACGATTCTGAAATAAATATTTGACGTTCTTAGGATAGTTTCTACGTGAGTAGTTATCTTCAGGACGAATCATATGGCCTCCGTGCACACATCTAGACAGCACTGTTGCAAGTAGAAAACACCTCATTGGCAATACTGAAATTGCTACATTTTAAAGTACAATTTCCCGTTTGAAATTGGCAAGAGCGTAAAGTAAATAATTTTTGTGACTGTAAGTAAACGTTTTTTTATAGTTTGTGACAGAATATGTAGAGTAGACAATCTGTGAAGGTATTTCATAGATCGAAGCCAAGGTCATTCGAGATGGACCACCATCTAAGGAGTACACGGATGGGGAATGGAAGTGTTTTTTTCTGTTGGCGCTCTGACATGTGCACAGATGAGATGTTTACACCATTCACACTTGCTGAGTTATGTATTTCACTTTTGTTAATGAAATTTGGTTTTGAAACACAGCTTTCTCCAAAACAGAATATTTTTCGATTTTTATTCTTTATCCGAACATGTCCCGATAGATATTTGTTATCTTCAAAAAAAATGGCTCTGAGCACTATGGGACTTAACATCTTAGGTCATCAGTCCCCTAGAACTTAGAACTACTTAAACCTAACTAACCTAAGGACATCACACAACACCCAGCCATCACGAGGCAGAGAAAATCCCTGACCCCGCCGGGAATCGAACCCGGGAACCCGGGCGTGGGAAGCGAGAACGCTACCGCACGACCACGAGATGCGGGCCAATGTTATCTTCAATCGGTATTGTTTCATTTATGTAAAAATATTGAACGAAACATGTAGTTAATTCTCTGTTTTGTGCCTAAAAACTATAATACGTATATTTAGTTGTGTCTGCTCACCTGAAACTACGATAACTGTTAAAAACGACATCGTACACGTTAACTTGCTTATATGCATCTTACTGCTTGTTAGCACGTCATCTGAGAAGCAGTCGAATAATATGTGTCTTTGTTCAAAAGCATGTAACACGTGAAGATAAAAAGATATTTTTCGGACTACATTGCAGCCGACATGCAGTCAAGCAATACGACGTATAAAAGACGGACAACTTGTACAATCTCATCTTTGCAATGAAACAACAAAATAAATTCAACATGTTATGATTTTTAGATCCGAGCCGGCCGCGGTAGCCCTGGAGCTCTAGGCACTTCAGTCCGGAACCGTGTGACTGCTACGATCGCTGGTTCGAATCCTGCCTCGGGCATGGATGTGTGTGATGCACTTACGTTAGTTAGGTTTAAGTAGTTCTAAGTTCTAGGGGACTGATGACCTCAGATGTTGAGTCCCATAGTGCTCAGAGCCATTTGAACCATTTTAGATCCGAAGCAGAGACCCAACCACAGGTTTTGTACAATATTTTACAGAAATAAAAGGAGGCCCTCTTAACATGACATTATAAATGTAAATAACAAAAGTATTCCTGGTTTGTTCTTACACTTCGTTGTGCTACAGAGGTTAAACTGTCACTTTGATTTCTTAAGTAGGGAGGTCAGCACGGTAATCTTCTGTAGTTCTGGTCAGTGTTTTGGGAGATTCCCTAATATTATAAAAATGAATACCACAGTTGTCTCCCAAAGTCACTCTAAATAAATAAATGAATTGAGGGCCACATCAATGGCATCAGAGCCATAGATAAGACAATAAAGATGCAAAAAATTCAGTATCTACCGGTGAAAGTGGTCCGTCACAGTCAACGCTTTCAGTACTGATTTTTCATTCATGTATTCTAAATCGCAAATATTCTGCAAAAATGTTTCTGCATTGAGAAACTGATCTCTGAAAGCAGAACAGACTACCTTCGACGCGCTCAGTAGGTGTCAATGATCTCTGGATGACCAACTCTGGACGTCTGAACGTGCCTACCAAAGATGCTATATTTCGTTTCTTGCCTGATTACAACATGGCAGACACAAAATTTCACGAGAACGCAAAAAGAAAATACTTTTCGATTTTTCTTCCACAATAGCCTATTCATCGCATATTAATATAAAGTTCAAATCCAGAAATAAGTAAAGAGTTATTTATCAAGTGCACACCGGTGGAATTTTTTTGCCTGATTACAACGTGGCGGTCTATGCTGATGACAATACACCACGGGCACGTTGAAGTTTCGTGTTTTGAGATCAGAGATCTACATCGATGTTCTGAAGGAAACGTTTAGTTTAAACGCTCAAGAGGAAGGAGTAGCCAGGATTTTGTCAAAGGAAGCGTGCAATTAGTTAAAAGATACATAATTTGAATTTGGGAAACTACAGAATACCATTTTCAAGGTTGCTGGCGGACGGATTCAAATCACCTCGCCTCCTGAATCCAGGGGCCATTAGCTCAGGAGGCCGACACCTAGAGATACCCGAAGTTGGTGAGGTATTTGGAAAAAAAAAAAAAAAAAAAACTAGATGGTGTACATTGTTTTCAAATAAAACAAAACGTACCGATAGCAAAAGATGGATTTCGGACATTGCTTGTTTTTTCTTTGATTGTGCATGTTTAGTCATTTGATAGTGGATGAAAGCATGCATATTTCAAAATTTAATTCTATGTGGAAATGCTGGATTCAATTATTACAGTATTACAACTCCGTAAATAGATTTTGGATGAAAGGCGAGGGATGCAGAGCGCATTTGGTTCGGGAAAACAACCCGCTGAACCAATGTTTTAGAAACAAACGAACTATAGATTGTGTTGTCAATCCCTATCCCTTCCACTTCCCACAAAACCTTCACCATCGTTCAGTGTCGAAACTGGTTTTCATAACTGGGTACCGCCCAGGCGACCAGGTTGGGCGATATTTTGCCTTTTGTGCTACTAACGATAGAATACTAAGCAAAATTTTTAAATAAGCACTACCATCGCCGTTTGGGCGACATTTTTGTTGATCAATGCAACTTTTGGGTGACACACAAAAATCCAGTGGTATTTTTACGCACTGGTTTAAATTTTGTGTTATTTACAATGATATTTACCCCGAAGTTCTACCAGCCTCCAAACAAAGAATCCAGTGCTAAAATCAAACTACTCTGCATAGGTAATTAGACTGTTATAGTAGTGTATGCACTTCTTTAGCTTACCATAACGCTAGCGGATGAATCAGAATCGGTTTTTCCTCTTCTTTCTTGTTACAAACTTATCCGCAGTCAGAAACAGCACACAGCACTTACATTAAATTCAACTACAAACAAGAACTGAACTGATTAACGAAACAACCGAGCTCAAGCATAGCCAACAATATGTCTTGGATAAAACAAGGATGGGCGGTAGACTATAGTACTACGGATGTATAGGTAGTTTAAATTTGTCGTTGGCCTTGTTGGCTATCGGTCGTCTGTATCTCATTTTCGTCGTATAATTGAAAATTTAAATATGTTTCAACAGAAAGTGGGTTGTGTGGTTGACCAGAGCTGTATTAGTTCGACACTGTCGTTGTGCATGGGTTGGTGTACAGAGATGGTGTTGTGACTGAGTCATGTATTAAGTATAATCGAAGTCCGTAACTGTTGATCACTCTCAGATCTCACGCTATAAGTGTTTGCTCCGTTTGTAAGACTTTCTGTAGTGTTACTCACAGGTTTTCCACACTTATGCTTTAAATGCAATTATATTTACATACTCAAAGTTTCTAGGGATTATTCTTGATCCATTGCCACTGCATTAACATTCTAATATCTCTGCAATTGAATATGCACTTTGTTGTTGTCACCGAGTTATCTTACGTGATGCAGTCTTCACCACAGGTACCAGTTTTCTTTAACCATATTAACTGTAAGAATTTACAAACATATCTGAAAACTGCTGTCAGTAATAAACTTTGTCAATTTCTTTGCAGTTTTACAGACCAGAAGATAAGTCAGCAGTGGAACTGCGGAGAGAGACAGAGAGCTGACAGTTCTTCAGTTTACACAGGGCGTGATTGTTTGTGTCTTTGAATTTTAGATTTCTGATTAGAACATCATGGCTAACAGGCTGAGCCAGGTATTCTCACTGCACGTAACTTACATATTATCTGGGCTACTTACACATCACTGAAGCAAGACCATAAGTATATGACAAGTTCGTGTGATTATATAATAGTTTGAAATATTCATTTATGGCTATTACTATTACGTGGGGTAAATTAAGGTATTTCTGCCCTTGTACTTTTCCTTTAAAAATATGTAGTCAGATACATCTACATCTAAATGACTACTTAACAGTCCACACTTGACTGCCTGGCAGAGCGTTCTTAGAACCACCCTCATACTATTTCTCTACTATTCCACTCTCTAACAGCGCGTGGGAAAAACGAACACTTAAATCTTTCAGTACGAGCTCTGATTTCTCTTATTTTATTATGATGACCATCTCTTCCTATGTAGGTTGGCGACAGTGAAATATTTTCACATTCTAAGGAGAAAGATGATGACTGAAATTTCGTGAAAATACCTCGCCACCACGAAAAACACCTTTATTTTAGTGATTGCCACGTTATTATCATATGCGTGGCACTCTCTCGCCTATTTCGCGATAATTAAAACGAGCTGCCCTTCTTTGAACTTTTTCGATGTTCTCTGTCAATACTATCTGGTAAGGATCCCATACAGCACAGGGGTGGTGTAGGCAGTCTCTGTAGTAGAGCAGTTGCATAATCGTCGTGTTCTGCCAATAAAACGTAGCTTTTCGTTTTCCTTCACCACAACATTAGCTATGCGCTAGTTCCAACCAACAAAGAGACAATTATTGAACTACATTAAATAAAATCGTCATAACTTCTGAACGGTTTGCGCTAGTACGTTCAAACTGCACGGTTTACCGCGGGGCATGATGGAAATTAGTATGCGCATGATGGTTAGCTGTGCCGGCGAAGCCAACTTTCATTTGGATGGGTTCCTCAATAAGCAGAACTAACGAATTTGGGGGACTAAGAATCCACCTTTAGCGACCGAGAAGTCTCTTCACTCTCAATGGGTGACTGCGTGGTGTGCAATGTCCAGTCACAGAATAATCGGTGCGATATTTCTTGGTGACACGGTGCCTAGCGAACGGTACGTGAACGTTATGGAAGTTGATTTCATCCCCATTGTCCAAAGTGACCCTGATATCGACAAGATGTGGTTCATGCAAGACGGGGCTGACCCCAACGAAGTAGGCGAGTGTTCGATGTCCTGGAGGAGAACTTTGGGAACCGCATTCTGGCTCTGGGGTACCCAGAGGCCACTGGCATAGTACTCGATTGGTCAGCATATTCTCCAAATCAGAATGTGGTGTCACCGCCAGACACCACGCTTGCTAGGTGGTAGCTTTAAATCGGCCGCGGTCCATTAGTACATGCCGGACCCGCGCGTCGCCACTGTCAGGGATCGCAGACCGAGCGCCACCACAAGGCAGGTCTCGAGATACGGAATAGCACTCGCCCCAGTTGTACGGACGACTTTGCTAGCGACTATACTGACGAAGCCTCGCTCCTTTGCCGAGCCGATAGTTAGAATAGCCTTCAGCTAAGCCAATGGCTACGACCTAGCAAGGCGCCATTAGTAACATTGCATGTATCTAAAGAGTCTCACTTGTATCGCCACAATCTCCTGATGTACCAAAAGGATGGATTAAAGTTAAGTATTCCAGAAGCTACGTACTTTTCTTTATAGCATTCATTACGTATCCTGTTTCAGACCTCACGCCATCCTGCTTTAACTTAGCGCGTGCCTTTCGGCTTCCTCTCATTGTGTCTAGGCTGTCTTGTCTATACACAACACAGAACACATGCGACTCTTTGTTATGGCGCTATATTGAAGTCAAAGTGTACAGAAACAACAGCAAAACCATTGCTGAGCTGAAAACAGCTGTTTAGGAGGCCATCGACAGCATCGATGTTCCGACACTTCAGCGGGAAATGCAGAATTTCGCTATTCGTCTGCGCCACACCATAACCTAAATCCGAATATCTGTAGTGGGTGCACTTGTAACTAATGTACTTTTTTTTTCATATAGTTCAATAACTGTCGCCCTGAAGCAATACTCCATAGGCTTACAATTTGATTAGCAGCTCTAAAAAAATATGTTTGGATCTTGACTTTAAACAGAAGAGGGAATTCCTCCAGGGTATAACTGCTGTTTACATATGTGCAAACAATAGATTTAAAAAAAAGAGCAGTGTCCTGAAACTACATTCCGCAGACCCTAGCGGGCTGGAATGAAACGTGGAAATGAAAGGAAAAAGCTATGTATTGGTAGCGTTTCACAACAGACCGGAAACGCAGTCGAATACCTGCGCAGCACAGCGCGTCCGGGCGGAGCCGAACAGAGCCGACGAGAGGCGATTGGCTCCGAGCAGGGGTCCGGACGAAGCAGGCGGGGGTCGGCCGGAAATTGGAGCGCGCCTGTCGGCTGATGGCTCAGGCCCAGAGCAGACGGCTGCTGTCTGCCGTTAGCCGTCTCTGTCAGGGGGCCGCAATTAACCGCCCGGCCGGCCACGGGGGAGCCACGCCCAGCTGCCGACTGCAAGTGGGATCACCTGCGGCTGTGAAACTACTGCCGCATCCTTCCAGAGCCATACAAGAAAGAGCTCATTTTGTGCCAGTCGATATGTACACTTTGTTCTGATGATCTTCAGAGGACTGATTTGACGCAGCTCTCCATACCGTCTATCCTGTGCATGCTCCTCATCCAGGGCCGTTTCTACCATTAGGCAAGACTAGGCGGCCGCCTAGGGGGCGGGTAAGTGGGGAAAGTTAATTTCAACTCAAACAGCAAAAAAACTGAGCAGATGAGGATAAAAAATGAAGAAAAGGAAAAATTAAAAAGCCAATACTTAATAAATCTGTACTTACTTTGTCTAAAGCTAACTCGTTGCATCTACCTACCCAAAATTGATGCAGCCGCTAAAGGAACAGATGAGACGTGGCATGAGCCCCCCTCTCATATTTCTATCTTACTCTGAGTAATTCGATTTTCCTCTCTAATTGCATGTGGTGAAAAGTTGCTATTCCTTCGTACACGGACTTCCCACGCAGCATCTCTCGTCACCCGGGTGGTCCGGTGACAGGCGGGTTCTGCTGAGCTTGAAAGGGTTATGCCAATGGGTGAGGGAGTCGAGTGGATGCTTGCCAGACGCCGACATTGTCATAAGAGCGGGAGCGACACGCCCAGAGGGGCCAGAAGGAGCGGCTGGGCTAGAGATTCCGTTACTTCGCAGAAACTCAGTGAAAACACTTTCTGGTGGGCTACCAGCGAGGCGTGGGAATGACTTGTGTTCCCAGGCAGTCTTGGCGGGCAAATTCCCGCGTTTTCTGCAAAATCGTAACTGTGATTGGCTTGCTCAGGGCATAGCTCCGTGACGTAGCAAAATCGGCGCAGAAATTGGCGCCAAGAATCTCCAATGGTGGAATGGTAGTGCTTCGGCAATAGAGTGGAATTTTCCGCCGATTTTGGAGTTGCTTATTGGGACGTTTAACCACAGCCACTGTCGTGGGGGCGGGAATGTTCTGTGTTCGGTTTGTACGGGTGCTCTTGAGAGGGTCGGCTCTCGCCTGTCGGTTGGAGTAGGTTACAAGAGTGAGCGCTCGCTGCTCTGGACAGCCTGCCTTCCGTTGGCTGTCTAATATACTTCCATTTAATTGTAACTGTTTGACGAAGTTGCTGAAGTTTCGACTACTTCAACGTAACTTTCCCAGTGCAGTTGGCAATTGAGCGTTCTCCGTACAAGTGGCCTATGTTGTCCGTCTTGAGCAGTTTTGGCTAAAGTTGACTGTGCCAGAGTTACTGTGTAACTTGTCTTGTAAAAATCACTCACTCTACCATCAGTGATTGTGTAGCGAGCCTTCTTCATCTCCCTCAGGGGCGTATTTGTGTTGCTAGGAAGTCTTTAGTCTGGGACAACCAGACCAGGATAATTTGCTTCGGGCTATACTCGCGACATTATCATCACCACGACGAGACGTCGAAGCAACCAGCTATCGCCTCCGGTATGCCAGATCGTGTCCTTGCAGTTAAGAAGACAGCTTGACAATGTACATCCGCAGCGCCGGCAAATCAGAGAATTTTGCTAGGCGATAATCAGAACTCAGCAGAGCGCGCCTGTTCGTCTTTTCTAACTTTGTTCTGTCGTGGGTGTTCATTGTCTGAGTTATCACTACTGTAGCAGCAATTAATGTTGGGTTGGCTGGGTGTTTCTCTTAAGATTTGAATTGCAAGGAATTCTCTCCACATACCACTTGGTCATAAATGCCACAATCTAGTTTATGGACAACTTCACCTTCACAGCATTTATTTGACTATCCAATTTGATGTATTGTAAATGTTTCGAGTGTTTTCATTATTATTTTGAGTTTAGTCATGATAAATGAAATTGTTATTTTGGACAGAGCTTTCATTCTGTTAATCGGTAGAGCAACCCTTTCATTTCTCACTACGTTAATGAAACTTTCCTTCATTTCTATAAAATTAAGTTATTGCAGGTGCCAAACTCTTTTCTACTACACTTGCAGGGTCGATTACAGTCAGTTCGCGTTTCTTCTTAATCCATGTGCAACAGTAAAAATCGGAGTTAGAAAACGGGGGGGGGGGGCTTAGAGCATCATTTCCATATGAAAATTCTAGAAGAATTTAGTGGTAAATGCACTGCTAGCCCTGGCACCTCACACAGAAACAAACAGGACCTTTATTCATCTCTGTCAAGTGTTGGAGTAAGGTACGTGCGCTAACTTTTGCTCATATTGCCACTTGGTACCTACCTCCCTCAGGCCCTCTTTTTGTTTGTGTCTCTGCAGCAGATCGTCTGCCAAGCGTCAATTGTATTGAGTCGTTCTGTTGATATTTTTAATTCTACTATTACGTCCTGTGGATAATCGATCACGTGTTCACGAGCTGTGTTTTGTACTTCTCTTTCAACGTATCTAAAACGGGTAAAAGGTAAGTGCAATTCATCATACACATAAATAAAAATGTGGTGGTGTCTATCTGTGAGTGTTTGACTGTCCCAGAAAATGAGGACGTCTGCTCACCTGAGTTTCATGATTAAGGCTGTAACAGGAGATTTGTGTTGTTTTACCTTTGGATGTTGCTTGTGGTGAGGCGGGCTTGTGCCGGGAAGACCGATGTTAGTAAAACAAGAGAGGGTGTTATTTTTCAGCTCTTGTTTAGTGCGTCAAAACACCTAGTACCAGCCCTGTCCCTAACTTTGCGTAACCATGGAAGCTACGCTGTAACGTATATGCAACTAATTTCACAACAGCAGTGGCTAAAGCTGTAACGTATTCGCAAACAATATGTACCGTAGCTACATCAATAATGCCTATGCTCTTCTGTGAAACTGGACTCGATAAGCAATCCGAGCTATCAGCAAACGAAATTTAACTTGCGAAACACTATGTGTCAGTTTCACTGTCATTTAAGCCCTCAACAGATCGTTACATGAAAAACTTAAAACTAACGTATGGGTAAGCTATTTGACTGCGATTTGAACAAAAATTTACAACTGAAAAAAAATCTGACTTGTGCAACGGAATTTACGTGACTAGAGTACATGACATGTTGTGTGCCAGTGAGTTCTACCCTCACCTCTTTAAATAACTGCCTTTTTCCATGTGGTCTACAGCAATGCGCAGCAGCATGCAGCAACAGCGGCTAAAGCTTATTGTTGCTAACAATGAGTTTAATAAAAAGGAGTTTGCTTCGTTCCTGTTAACTACTAAATAACTTTTGAGAAGGGATTTCATTAATTAAGTCTGTTTATAACTTCAGAACTATCATGAACAAGTATTAATAATGACAGTGACAAATGACATACACTATGTGATCAAAAGTATCCGGACACCTGGCTGAAAATGAGTGACTAGATCGTGGCGCACTACTTCGTGGCGCCCTCCATCGGTAATGTTGGAATTCAATATGGTGTTGGCCCACCCTTAGCCTTGATGACAGCTTCCACTCAAGCATGCATACGTTCATACTGGTGCTGGAAGGTTTCTTGGGGAATGGTAGCCCACTCTTCACGCATCGCTGCACTGAGGAGAGGTATCGAAGACGGTCGGTGAGGCCCGGCACGAAGTCGGCGTTCCAAAACATCCTAAATGTGTTTTATGGGATTCAGGTCAGGACTCTGTGCAGGCCAGTCCATTACAGGGACGTTACTGTCGTGTAACCACTCCGTCACAGGCCGTGCACTATGAACAGGTGCTCCATCGTGTTAAAACGATGCAATCGCCATCCCCGAATTGCTCTTCAACAGTGGGAAGCAAGATGGTGCTTAAAACATCAACGTAAGCTTGTGCTGTGATAGTGCGAAGCAAAACAACAAGGGATGCAACCCACTCCTTGAAAACACGACCACACTATAACACCACCTCCTCCGATTTTTACTGTTGGCACTACATACACTGGCGAATGACGTTCACCTGGCATTCGCCATACCCACACCCTGCCATCGGACAGCCACATTGTGTGCCGAGATTAATCACTCCACACAACGTTTTTCCACTCTGCAATCGTCCAATGTTTCCGCGCGTTACACCAAGCGAGGCGTCGTTTGGCATATACAGACGTGCTGTGTGGCCTTTTAGAGCAGCCGCTCGACCATGAAATCCAAGTTTTCTCACCTCCCGCCTAACTGTCATAGTACTTTCGGTGGATCCTGATGCAGTTTGGAATTCCTGTGTGATGATCCGGACAGATGTCTGCCTATTACATATTACGACCTCTTCAACAGTCAGCGGTCTCTGTCAGTCAACAGACGAGGTCGGCCTGTACGCTTTTGTGCTATATTTGGCCCCTTCTCCACTTCACTATCACATCGGAAACAGTGGGCCTAAGGGAAGTTTAGGAGTGTAGAAATCTCGCGTACAGACGTATGACACAAGTGGCACCCAATCACCAGACCACGTTCGAAGTCCGTGAGTTCCGTGGAACGCCCCATTCTGCTCTCTCACGATGTCTAATGACTACTGAGGTCGCTGATGTGGAGTACCTGGCCGAAGGTGGCAGCACATTTCACGTAATATGAGAAACATATGGTTTTGGAGGTGACCGGATAACTTTGATCACACAGTGTATGTGTCAATAATGGCTGAGTGCCAGATTAACAAATTATGTCAATTTCAAAGCTACTTTAACATTTAGTAACCACAGCATATTATTTAGATGTGGAGAATAATAATAATTATTATTTGGTGGATAACGAGGCTTCTTTCACTGACATGCAAAACATGTGATTATTGCAAACTTTGACTAACAATCACGAGCGTAATACTGCAATTGCTTTTGCGCTATGCTTGCGAATTTTACCTTGAATTCCATCTTCAAGCTTAGTTCAGCCATCTAAATCTCTCCTGGCTATGTAAATGAAATCAGGCCTTGAGTGTGGTAAGATCTGCCATTACCGAAGTGAGGGCAGCGTGACACGTCTTCTGTCTCCAAACTGTCGACCGACACTGATACTTCCACTCTCGCAGGCAGACCTCGTCTCACAACTATGCTAAGAATCGGGCTCCCATGTTTTGCCCTCAGATTGTTACTACCGATATCTGAGTGCTTAAACAATACAAAGAATAGCGTTACGTTGGATATGCTGTTTTATTTACTGGTGAGTTCTGACACACCTTTGCATCTTCACCCTTTAGTCAAGTCTCGCCCGGTCTTCAAATTGTTCAACCACACGCTTCCTCGTATAACCAAAGTGACTATTCCATGATGCCACAGGATGTGCCCTAATGGAGTTCTGCATAAATTTCTTCTTTCCCAATTCGATTCGGTACGACCTCGCAACGTATCATTTCCCAGCCCTCCAGGTGTGCTAGCCCCGTTCGTTTACCCCGCCCACTTTGGTTATGTGAGGAAGGGTACGGGATTAAACGCTTCAGAGAGCGACCGAGACTGGGATGCGCAGGTTCAAATGGTTATAGATTTCAGTCGCCATGGGAAGGAGGTTTTATCTCGGCATGAAGATTAGCTGTGACATGTGACGTCACCGGATGACGTAGGCTCCACCGCTGGACGTGCGGCGAGGTACGTGATTTGATAACGTGACACATTCAAAATTTTTCATCCACCTTTGGTGTATTTCCCGACATTCACGGCCCCATGTGTCTCAGCGTCACCTGCTACGCTGAGGTTTTCTAAACGTTATTACAATCAACCTGTCTATTCATTTATGTCATGGAGCGGTTTGGAACTCGCCAAATTGAGTTTTCGCCCGTCAGGCTTGGTGTGGTTCAGACAACAACTCGTGGCCGCTCTGGACAAGAATTTATGTTTTAAAGTGGTTTTTATTTTGAAAGTCAGGAATTTATGATCCGACGTGATCAACTAGGTTTCTTCTCGTATACGGAAAACCTAAAACGTTTCGAAAGTGCGTTCCTGAGCCCAGGCGTCGAGTTCTACTTAGGTAATTTCCTGTTTTTGTCGGAGAGAGTTATGGATTCAGCCGGTATTACACGATACGGCTGTAGTATACAAGTCTGCACCAGCACCTCAAGCGTACAAGTCTCGAACTACCAACCTTTTCGTTAGCCCTGTTTCCCAAAGTACCTGACGTGTAAGTCTGTACCAGTGTTCAAGGGTACGTACTCGGAACTGCGGGCCTGTATATGTGAATGAGTGTGAAAGCTGATATTTTTGTACGGCTATTACGTACTCATAATGAAACTTCTAAGAGATTTTGGTTCATATTTATTAAGCAACTATTTTTATCTTTTGCAGTTACAATGACATAACGTTGTGATTATACAGAATTATGGACTAAAGTATTAGTTTTATGTTATGCTGGTACAAGGAAACGATTGCTCATGTTTACGTTTCACAGTGTTTTGAACATGGACTTGACTATCTACCCAGCCTTGTTTTGACAAGCTGCTGTCGATCGAACATGACGAAAATCGCGCAAGTGATAATTTAGTAACGGACTCTTTTTTTTCACAATAGTTCGGCCTAGAGTTGCGCTCTGCTAAAACTGCGGCTTCGTAGTTTTGGTACAGCACATAAATGATGCAGTAAATGGTAGAAATATGCTGGGAGTACTGGTAGCAAAAGAAACGTGAATGCAGAAGAGAGGAACTTGGAGTCGGCGACTCCTGTCTGTTTTCTTTGTTTGATTTGTTGTCTGTTTTCGACAAATTAGACCTGCACACCATTCAGTGTTAGTCCAGTGTGTATTTTACATCCTTTCAGAACATAAATTGCATTTCATAAGCAATAAAAATGTTTGTGTACATAGTTCCGCGTAGTCAGCGCGTACACAACTTTTCCAGTAGAGCGCGCCCCACTAAGCACAACAGTGCAGGCGCAGTGCTCGTCTGGCTCCGCACTACGAGATGGCGCTGCCATAAAGACGGACCAAATTCTGCTTCCGCCGATCCGCGTATTAATATGTAACGCAGCCAATGAGATTGCCGCTAACGTAGAACCTTTTCTCCTTGTGGATCACACTCGCGCAGTGATACATGAACGCGCGAGGGTTTATAACGAGTGTACAGACCTCCGATTAGTCAGTCTGCATTTGTCTTCACCAGTCTGTACCAGTCAGTATGAGTTCTACATTTGTCTGTTCTACCAGTCTATAGTCAAGTTTCAGTCTGCGCCTAATAAGATTACCATATTCCTGTACATGGCCAGGAAGATAAATGTATAGACACTTTTGTCAAGTAACAGAGATATGTGAGAATAAGATTAACGTAACAATACCAAAGGAACTTCAGATTGTCAATTGTAAAAAGCATCCAGAACCAAGTTAAGTAATTTTTATGCTTGTTATTATTTTAATAAATGTGTGTGAAAATTAATCAAGTTCTGTTTAAAGTTGGTCACCGTCAATCTGCTACTCCAAGCGTGCAAGTGGCATTTCTATCGCCTGACCTAACGACGGAAGATAAACACGCCACGATAAGACCACGAGACATATTGTGACACTCGCCTACTTCGTTAGAGCGACAAGTCAAATAATCTGATGATGTGTGTACTGAAGGTCTTACAGTACGTACACCACAAAAATTTGTTGGATACGTAACTTCTGCACTTTTATGTACACAAAGCATTTCCTTTTGCTCCAGGTAGTGTTTACATGTAAGCGCTTTTTCTCACAAATGTTCTTTTGTTTATTAGGAATTTAATTTCCAATCAATCTTCTTCTTTGTTTGATATGAATGTTGCCATATTTTTTTGAGGATGATTTTACACGTTGTTCTAATACTTGGACAGAGATCGAAAAGCTCATTTGGTAAATTATTATAGACTCTAATAAGTAGATAATACATATATCGGACTGAAGGCCGAGTAATATTTCTGAAGTATCATAATATCGCCTTTCACTGTTAACTTTACGTAAAATACCACCATAAATTCAGGATGAGAGTTACTGTAAGTTATTCCGAATTCAACAGAAATTTTTGCGGTGGTAAGCTTTATTACCGTTTCCAACCCTGTTTCACGAAACTGTTAGATTGAAAGCAACGTTGTAGCTTGTTCTCGTGGAAGTATTTTAGTTTCTCACGATCACTTGCTCTCACGCCTCGCAGTCAGATATCAAGTGATTGTTAGAGCAGCACTCAATACTATTTCGAGCTCTGTGGCGTATCGGAAAAATTCGCACTCGTTCCAACTCGAAGATCGTTAACCCACCCCTAGTACTTGCACTTCAAACGAATGTATACATTTAATCACATACACGATAGCTTGGCTCTTTTCATTATTTTGGCCGGCCGGAGTGGCCGAGCGGTTCTAGGCGTTTCAGTCTGGAACCGCGCGACCGCTACGGTCGCACGTTCGAATCCTGCCTCGGGCATGGATATGTGTGATGTGCTTAGGTTAGTTAGGTTTAAGTAGTTCTAAGTTCTATGGGACTGATGACCTCAGCTGTTACGTCCCATAGTGCTCAGAGCCATTTGAACCATTTTTGCACCATTATTTTGTGAACGTGAAGATCGCCTGCAACGGCCCCTAATAAATAATCAGTTAATGGATATCTGTGATATAGGGTTTAGTGTAGAGAACTAGAGTGGAGCCAAACAATCTGGAACTTTCGACGATTCCCAGCGTCACGCACGAACGCACCGCTGAATTATTTACGCCATTCTCGGGTGTCACGAACGCCGTAAGGACGGCGTCTGATCCAAAAGGGAAATCGTATCTTCCGACTCAAAGGCGAGAGGGATCGCCAGTGGAGGGGAAACACACGCGGCGGAGCGCAGCGATAAACAAAAAGGGCGGCAGCGCGGGCTGAGAGGCAAACAGTACTTCCCACCCCCCCCCCCCCCCCACCCCCCTTTCCAAGCAGCAGGCGACCCGATATTTCGGCGGAAGGGGCGGCGGAGGGGTTCGTTTTTGGAGCGGTGCCACCTGGTCGCCCGACAAAGGGCTGCGCCGCCCACGGCCGGTCGCGGCCAGCGGACGCCGCCCGCGCCGCTGCAGTCGCCAGAGGGGCCCTAATTATGTCGCGTTAACACCGCGCTCGCATCCCGCTGCAATTACAGCGGCCGCGCTGCCGGGATACTTAAACAAATCCCTCCCAATTAAACTGACAAAACAATCGTCTCTGCTGGGACATCCGGTGCAAGCGGCCGCGCTAAAAAAAGGAGGACCGCTTGCAGTACAATATGTTTGTTGCCCAACTGGCCAATGAAAGGGCGCGCTCTCATAATTTGATTTCAGATTTAGTTTCAAAAGCTCGCTTGTTGTTTTTTTGAAATTCGTAATACTGCAATTGTTCTGTGATATAGGGAGCAAAGGCAATGGTACTTTTTACCCTTTTTCCTCCCTCTCGGCTGTGATCCTGCAATCGTGTGGTTTTTCCATTGTTCTCTGTGATTACCCACCGGTGCGGTGCAATGTGTGATGCACACTCCACACTGCTGCTGTGTACACTATGTTGAACAATGTTTATGAAAGAGAGATATATATCGTTCAACATATGGGTTGAATCTATTTCTTACACATGCACTTTGTTTTTGTTTGTAATATCCATAAAGTGCTTCACCGAGATGTTGAGGTCAGCACAACAGAGGAATTAGTGGAGGGCCGCATCAGACCAGTCAGAGAACTGACGACAAAAAGAAGTGATCAAACCAGAGACGAAACGCTCTGTAGTTCGCTTTTATTCCTCCGATTTTTGGACTAGCTAATCCAAGTAGTTGCATGAGAGGGGATAACGGTAGTTTATGTTCAGCAACGTTTTTCAGGAAACGGTCACTTAAGAGTACGTACATTCATAATGAAAGACCCATTTGAAACTTCCTGGTGAACTATAACTGCTTGCCAGATCGAGACTCGAACTCAGGACTTTTGCCTTTTAAGGACTAGTGCTCTACCAACTGAACTACCCAAGCGCGACTCACAACCCCTCTACACAGCTTTAATTCTTCCAGTTCCTCATCTCCCACGTTCCAAGACCTAATTGATTGCCATATATAATGGCTATTGGAGAAAATGATTAACCGTAACATTACAAAGTGTTGGAAACCGAATAATCTAACGATTTTCTCCATTTTCTCTTAATTCAAGTAGCAAGCTCTATAATGAGTGGATGTTGAAAGCATTCTGGACAGTGCAGAAGTACGTGGGCTCCCAAGGAGTAAAAGCAGGCTGGCTAACTCCTAGGCATTTCGTGGAAGGACGCCTGGGGAAGGCGCAGACCAGTAGCCCATAGACCAGACAATTCTTTTCATTTTCTGCACCGGCGCACCCAGGCATCATGGACATAAATAAGACGGCAATGTGGTGCAGGAGCCCCGTGCTGCAAAGTAGGTTACATCGGAAAGTGGGAGGAGGGAAAGTTATTTTGCAGAAGGCAGTATTGTAGACAAAAAATATCTATGTTTTTCTCGTGCCACAGAAAAACATCTTGAAATCGGACCCGCAGTTTTTGGCCTTCGAAAGCATGAGGCACCACGATGTTTGTAGTAACCAAAACTAAATGATCAGTCGCTATAAAAATAACAGGGGTTGGCTCAAATAAATAAATAAAGAGGTTACACAGAGAAGTTCGGCTGTGCCGATGAGGGTGGCCTCATTGGTCAAAGATAGCTATGGAGAGACAGTAAGACGACTTTTTTCGGTGTAAACCCCCATTACTGGTTAACCAAAGAGAATATAGCCCAGAGAAGGGACAAGCATGTTCCAAGAAGCAAATTGATTCGTCGGCACTTGGAAGACTCAAAGCCCAGCTAATATGAACGCAGTAGGAGATGCGAAACATGGCAATGTGAGGTTCCCGCGAAGAAACATCCCTTCAAAAAATCGCTTTAACTTCTCCAGCAACATCTGCAACATCATCTGACGAGAGACGCCGCCACCCTGCCGAAGTCAGAGCTGATGTATTGACATAGAGGAAAGTGATTTGGCTTTGCCATTGGCAAGGTTCATTGGTGCCACCAATGACTGATTTCTGCGGCCACTTCAGCCTCCACCTGCAACACTATCTAACATTCTGCGTGGTGTCTGTTTGTTCTACATCGTGTCTCCCTACCACTTTCGCCTAGTTTGAACCTGGGACCTGTTGCTGGTAAGGAGACGCCAGACCACACATGGCATGTAGAATTCAGAAGAGTTCAGTGAGACTAGCGATGATATAACCAAATACTTAATGATTTCAGCGTCAGCTCCACTGCACTCCCTGTAAAAGAATCTTAATACTAACTAAATTTAGTGGAAGGGGTTCAAGGCTTTCCTATTTTTAGTTAGCTGGTAAAATAACGTCGAAAAAGCAGTTAAGTTTACCATTGGAAATTTTATTCTACTCACAAAACATTTATTATAAATTGCACTATTGATAAAAGGAAATATTTTAATACAGGACGATAAAAACCAACTGCGTTCAACAAAAATGTGTGAACGAATATTCCCTGAATGGGTTTCCAAGTTCTACAATGGATCGAAGGATGACCTATGCCATATCACATCTATAATCTAGGTTTAAATTAAGTTGCACAAGAGAGAAAACTATCAAAATGGTCTACAGTGACCCTCAATTATCTTTAATTACTTATCTAACTTGTCGTAAATTACAGTGGTTGATGTGGCTTCTCAGTAACTATATAACAGAAAAATCATCGCGTTTCAGATTTTTACTTCAAGTGGCAAATGTGAACACCATGAGCTTTAATTGACGATCGACACTAGTATTACGCAAAAAGGGGGTGTAACAGATGAGACTTCTGCAGCTCTGAGTGAAGCTTTATGCGCTGTTATGCGGCATCGCGTGCGTTCATTACTTTGTCGGTGTTCGTCAGGGGGCGGCGGGCAGCACAGCTCCGCTCACCTCGCTGTCTCAGAAGCAACTCTCTCCTAACTTCTCCTTACTACAATTTACCGAAGTTGGTTTAAAAAAAACTATCTGGCTGTGTTTTCATCTGACCAATTAGGGTCTCAATGTTAACCTTAAGCTCCGCCTACAAAAATTCTGTCTATCCAATGAGAAACGTTATACTTTTCGTGGTGGGGCAATGTTTTTAAAGTTTGCAACGTAACAGAGACGCGAAAAAGTCTCACGCTAAAACTTGCAGCTGGTGTGGTCCTTTTAGCGTTATCGTAAGATCTATACTGTTCTTTTTTAACATGGGCTGGGGGGTGGTCCTAACGTAACAGAGACGCGAAAAAGTCTCACGCTAAAACTTGCGGGTAGTGTGGTCCTAGCGGTTAGCTGGCCACGTGGGTGTCAGTCCCTTATCGTAGGGCCTTCAAGCTTAACACGGTTCTGCTCTCGGCTTCTGTTCTCGTTTCTCCCCTCGGAACTGCGTCTGTCTCACGGTGGGAAGGTATGACATGCATTTAGGCATTCTTGTGTTAGTCTGTGGTATTCCATTTGCTCACTCGTTACTCATATTACTTTGGTTAATTTAATGTCACGATTTATTCGGAGCTATGTGACATAATACTGGATTTGCTTATCATGTCAGGGTTTTCATGGAAGGTGTTGGATTTGCCTGACACCTTACAACTATGGTGAGATCGAGCTGTAAACACAGCTTTGAAGCCTTGCACTTTTAATTCAACGAACAGTTTGCATGCAACTACAACCACATGAACGATGTATTCCCTTCTTTAATACTACGTGTCTTTCAATTAACATCAAAATAATTCCTGAGCGCTTTGTGATTGCAATTAATTCACTTGTGTGACTATTAGGACCTTTCTCTCCAACTTCTTCGTCAGATACGCAAAAGTGTTTTAGATTAGTATTATCATGTTTGTATATTCCTTAAATTTATCGGACTAAATCAAATGAATCGAGTTATTTCCTTATTTAGCAGTCATGGGACTCCTAAGCCATTAGTTTGCAGGGTGGTTAATTAACGTACGTCATTTTCATATACTTTGCAAGATCGACAACCACACCCGAACGATCTCTATCACTTACTTGGTATCTCCCAAATAGAGACGTTCCTATTTTAGATTCGATAACATATTTGATATCTTTACAAATACCTGCTGCTTCAACTGAACATTTCGACATCATAAGTGTCTGTTCCGTTCGGTCCTGGAGAATGCCACAGTGGTAGAAGAAACTTTTTTTTTTTATTTGTCGTTCAAGTGATTTTCGGTAGCGAAAGTAGATAGGGCTTTCGAAACCAAACAACCTATTTCTCAGCCGTTTTCTTGTCAAATGTCTCTGAGCACTATGGGACGTAGCAGCTGAGGTCATCAGTACCCTAGAACTTAGTACTACTTAAACCTAACTAACCTAAGGACTTCACACACATCCATGCCCGAGGTTGGATTCGAACCTGCTACCGTAGTGGTCGCGCGGTTGCAGACTGAAGCGCCTAGAACCGCTCGGCCACACCGGCCGGCTGTTTTCCTGTCGCATGAAAATTAATATCGTTCTTGCACATGCCAGGCTGAGGTATCGCCACTTCGTTGCGTAAGTTGTGAGTTACTTTTCGAGGATCACGAAACCTTTTCCTCCTACATTTCTCTAATTTTGATTTCCGTATGTATTTATTTTACAACTCAGTTACTTATGTATTCAACTCAGTTACTTACATGCTTTAGACATCATAATGATACTGGCAATTCTTACTTTTATTAGCTTGTGCCTCTTTGAACGCTATGATGACAATTTTTTGGCATTTCTAGTCGCTTTGACATCATTGTTGATACGTTTCGTAAAGGTGAACAAAAAGTGATTGGAATTTCAGCATGTTGCATTATGGTGGCATAGCTTGCCCTATTTTATTCCTTGCTTATACTTACCTTCCTATTGAACTACCTTCGGGATTTTCACTTACTTTAGTAGTCACAATTGCAGAGAATAGTCTCTTAATCTTACTACTATGTAGGTCATGAGTAAAGTAGTCGCCGCTGTCTTATTCATTTTAGTTTCATCTAAAACTAAATACCGAGTAATCTGGCACTGGATTTTTAAATCTTTGGGTAGCCATATTGCAGTGGACTTGATATCTTTCCTTGTCTCCTAGTTTTTCAATTTATTTATTACTTTCTTCTGATTTTTTAAGTAGGGGTTTTGCTATAACCACTTGAATCTGTAAATATAAATGTCGTTTCTTCATATGTTTC
This sequence comes from Schistocerca serialis cubense, assembly GCF_023864345.2. Taxonomy (NCBI): domain Eukaryota; kingdom Metazoa; phylum Arthropoda; class Insecta; order Orthoptera; family Acrididae; genus Schistocerca; species Schistocerca serialis. The sequence goes on along the minus strand of NC_064642.1, from coordinate 620,244,711 downwards.
CCTCCTCTCACCTCTTTTTTTTCCTTTGTTTCCAGGTAGTTCTATACCTATTTCATCCTCACAACAATAATGTTCCAGAATTACTAGATTACTGTATTTCTACCAGCTTTAAGATTTTTTGTCAGTTCCTTACCTACACTAGCATGGGATCCTGTTGAATAAAGTTTGGCTTTGATCGTTGCAATTATAATGACTTGGTAACTTTGTTTGTCACACTAATCCATTCCGTTGCCAACATTCCTATTGAAGGCGATTTCAAAGCCTTAATCTTTGTGGAGTTTGACAGCTGTGACAGTAATGACGTTTTGCATTTGAACTGCTTCTATAAAATGGGGTAGCCCCGTGTGACACTACGTCGGCTATGTTTCGTAATAGAACAATACTGCAGAAGGATTTCAAATTTATTGTGCGCTTGCCTATCAATCTTATTAACCGTTGCTAGGGAGCTAATTACTCTCGACGTTTCATAAAGCAGAAATTTCTTAGCATACAACAAGTTGTTATTGACAAAACTCAAAAATGTGGGGAAGATCCATAAGCTGCAATGAAATGCACTTAACGGGCACAGAAATTAACTTCATCATTGTTCGCTTTCAGCCGGCAGTACTTCACCTGCGACCGTGTGAAATATGTAGAACACCAAACGCACAATCAGTTCCTTGCGAACCCGGATCTAATACGGTCCAGATAGCCCTGTTCTTCTTAGCGTTATTCAGCTTCCACGGGCAACAACTGATAACTTTTGTCATATTGTCGCAAATCAATATCTACAACCGCATCCTTCATCATGCGGTCCACGGTGGAGAGTGTCTTTTACTACCGCTTGTAATTCCCTTTCCTGTGCCACTAGCAATTACAGAGAGTGAAGTCAACTATATTTTCCATATGAGCCGTGATTTATGTTGTCTTCCGCAAACCTTAGTCTGCGTTCACGGTAGCACCGACATTTTGGAGTTCCGCTGATTACCGATGTCGCCCGAAGACACCCGATCTTTTGAAATCAACACGTGCATCATCTCAGTACGATCGATCTCAATCCTAGAACGTGCAGACTTCGGACGACAGTCGGTGGAATTCAAGGTTTCTTTCCTTAGGTCCAAGAAGGCGACGTTTCCACATGCAAAAGATGGACTGTGAGAGGCTTATTACGTTCAGCAAAATAAAGATGGAGTTTATGGCTTCCTGAGATTCCAAAGGGATCTATGAATGTTGCGCCTCATCACTGCTGCCGACTCTGAGGCCCGCAAAATACAATAAACATACTGGCACTCTATTAAGGCGAGAATTATCGTTCAAAAAAATGGCTCTGAGCACTATGCGACTTTACTTCTGAGGTCATCAGTCGCCTAGAACTGAGAACTAGTTAATCCTAACTAACCTAAGGACATCACACACATCCATGCCCGAGGCAGGATTCGAACCTACGACCGTAGCGGTCGCTCGGCTCCAGACTGTAGCGCCTAGAAACTCACGGCCACTCCGGCCGGAAAAATTATCGTTCACATGGTAGAACACATTTGTATGATTTGGCCGAATGAGAAATAGCTTTTCTACGTTGTGAAATCATGTGTAAAATGTACGTCGACATTTTTGTAAGAAAATTCTGTTCATTCCATTGCCATTACAAAACTGTAGAATTATTTTAGAACGTGCGGCAAGGGCGTGTACCTAGTTAGAGAGCACCAGTAGTAAAGTCTTAAAGGAAGGACTAAGGGAAACAAGTGAACATCATTTGTCATTAAGTACGTCCTCCAAAACTTTATTAACCACAAGAAATTCTTTTCCAAAATAAGGCAAGCGAGAGTTAGTTGACCGCTGCAACATATACAGCAAACATTTTCTTTAATAGTGGAAGAGTAAAAGAAAAACAAAGCTTTTGGCCCAGCTCTGAAAGATATCACACTTACAGTGGGTGTAACCAAGGCAGCAACCGAGAATTATAGGTTATCTATGCTTTAAATGTAGAACAAGTGTTTTGGTTTCCATATGAAATTGTTTATTGTAGTAAAAGGTCGGGAGAGAGATATACTACTGACTCCAAGAACAAAGTGCTAATGCTAATGGCTCTGAGCACAATGGGACTTAATATCTGGGGTCATCAGTCCCCTAGAACTTAGAACTACTTAAACCTAACTAACCTAAGGACATCACACACATCCATGCCCGAGACAGGATTCGAACCTTTGACCGTAGCGGTCACGCGGTTCCAGACTGAAGCGCCGGCCTCCAAGAACAAAGTCACTGCCACTGATTAAAGTTGGTCCCCTTTCTCAACACAGTGGTAATATGGAATCTAGGGTTAAAATTGAGCACAGGTTACAAGGCGTTAAAATCAGAATCACAAGAAAACAACAGTCTGAACTTTACTTAAAATATTTCGTCCGAAATTTAAAAAGAAAAAAAAACACGCTGTAAACAGATGAGCCAATTTTCATACCGGAGGGAATTGCGCACATGCCAACGGCCCCTCCAAATAAACATCATATAAATGCTAAATTCGGGAATGCAACAGTATTTACGTTCAAAACCAAGCGGCATGCAAGCGCCAAGCTGCCTCAAACGAACTGCAGGCAACGTAGACAAATTTCTGGCGAGCATTACAAATGACACTCGTCTATAAACATAAGGAGGCAGGACGTTGCTCTGTCCTCGATCGGAAAACCAAAGAAGGTTTAGATCCGGTGTACGGCGAAATCCCACCATGAAGGCGTTGCAGGCCGTTGTGGTCGAGCGGTTCTAGGCGCTTCAGTCCGGAATCGCGCTGCTGCTACGGTCGTAGGTTCGAATCCTGCCTCGGGCATGGATGTGTGTGATGTCCTTAGGTTAGTTAGGTTTAATTAGTTCTAAGTTCTAGGCGACTGATAACCTCAGAAGTTAAGTCGCATAGTGCTCAGAGCCATTGAGTCCGCCGCCGACTATGTGAAAGGTGCTCTCAGAAACTACTTCAGGTGTTTTGATATGGTTATCACTAACAGGTAGACTGATTATCGAGAAAGATTTGCTTATATAATTTACTAGCGAACCTGGAAAAGCTTCTCAATCGCTAAATATGTCTGGGAATTGTGTACAAGGTGCAGAAAAAAGAGCTACACTTTGCGGTCGGTAAGGGATTCTTCATCTCAGTTCAAGAAAAAAGTGTATGTAGCAAGACTCATTTCCATCAGTAGGTTTGACAGAAACGTTATTAAAAAAATACAAAAAAACAAAAACGAGGCTCTGGTAATCTTGTAACTGCATTGCAACGTGGCCGAGAACACGTAGCATGAACTCTGCTGTGTGCTGGAGATGTTAGATTACCTCACTGAGATGAGGCAATGCCGTGGGGGATGGCTCCGCAGAATCGGTGACATTCAGGTTGAGTTCACATCAAACATTCTTTCTCATGAAATATATTCCCTCTCGTGAATATGAACAACTATCAGTTGTTCAAGAACCACAAGAGGTCGACCTATACTCACAAAAGGCCGGGGGATACGGGAAGATTTCAGTCAGATTACATCACGGTCAGGCAGAGATTCCGAAATCCGATATTGGATTGAAAGGCGTACCCAAGAGCAGATATGGACTCAAATCACACTTTAGTAGTGATGGCAAGTAGGCTGAAGTTCAAGAGCCTAGTCAGGAAGAGTCAGTGCGCAAGGAAGTGGGATATGAAAGTACAAAGGAATGAAGAGATATGCTCTAAGTTATCCGTGGCTGTAGATACTGCGATAAGGAATAGCTCACAAGGCAGTTCAGTTGAAGGGGAATAGTAATCTCTAAAAAGAGCAATCACAGAGGTGGGAAACGAAAACATAGATACAAAGAGCGTAACTGCGAAGAAACCGTGGTTAACACGAGAAATGCTTCAGTTGATCGATGAAAGAAGCAAGTACAAATAAGTTCGAGAAAATTCAGGAATACAGAAATATAAGTCACTTAGAAATGAAATCAGTAGGAAGTGCAGTGAAACTAAGGCGAAACGAGTGCAGGAAAAGTGTGAAGAAACTGAAAAAGAAATGATTGCCCAAAGGACTGACTCAGCATATAGGAAACTCAAAACAACCTTCGATAAAATTAAAAGCAAGAGTGGTAACAGTAAGAGTACAACGGGAATTCCACTGTTAAATGCAGAGGAGACAGCGGAGACGTGGAAAGAGTACACTAGTACACTGAAGGCTGTAATGAGGGGCAAAATTTGTCTGATGTGACAAGAATTATATTTAGAAGAGATAGTGGATCCAGCGTTAAAGTCAAAATTTAAAAGAGCTTTAGAAGACTTAAGACAGAATAAGGCAGAAAGTAATAGACAACTTTCCAACAGAATTTATAAAATCGTTGGGGAATGGAGGCAAAACGGATACTGGTATTCACATTCGTGTGTAGAATGTATGTGTGTCGCAATATACCACCTGACTTTCGGAAAAACATCAGCCACAAAGTTCAAAAGACTGTAACGGTCTAAAAGTGCGAGAATTATCGCATAATCACCTTAGCAGCTCACGCGTTCAAGTTGCTGACAAGAATAATTGGCAGAAGACCAGAAGAGAAAATTAAGGATGTGTTAGATGACTATCAGCTTGGCTTTAGAGAAGGTAAAGACACAAGGGAGACAATTATAATGTTGCGGTTGGTAATGGAAGCAAGGCTAAAGAGAAATCAAGAACGTTCATAGGACTTACCGATCTAGAGAAAGCGATAGACAGTGTCAAATGTAGCAAGGTGTCATAAATATTGAGAAATTAGGAGTAAGCCATAGGGAAATGCTGGTAATAGACAGTATGTACAAGAGACAAGAGGGAACAATAAGAGTGAAAGACCAAGAAGGAAGAACTCGGATTAAAAAGTGTGTATGACAGTGATGTAGTCTTTCGCTCCTACTGTTCTATTTATACACTGAAGAAGCAAGGTGAAATACATCAATGATAAGGTTCGTTGATGACATTGTTATCGTCACTCAAAGGGATGAAGAATTACCGGTTCTTGTGAACAGAATGAACAGACTAATGAGTACAAAACATGGATTACGGGTACATCGAAGAAAGAAGAAAGTAATGAGTAGTAGCAGAACTGACAACAGAGGGAAACTTAACATCAGGATTGGTGATCACGAAGTAGATGAAGTTAAGGAATTTTACTACCAGGCAGTAAAGTAACCCATGATGGACGGAGCAAGAGGGACATCAAAACAGACAAGCATTGGCAAAAACGTCATTCCTAGCCAAGAGAGGTCTACTAGTATCAAAAATAGGCCTTAAACTGAGGAAGAAATTTCTTAGAATGTATGTTTGGAGCACAGCATTATGTGGTAGTGAAACAAGGACTGTGGAAAAACCGGAAAAGAAGAGTATCCAAGCGTTTGAGATGTGGTGGAAGAACGTTGAAAATTAGATGGACTGATACACGAAGGAATGAGGAGTTTCTCCGCAGAATCAGCGAGGAAACGAATATGTGGAAAACACTGGCAAGAGGAAGGGACAGGACGGTAGAGCACCTATCTGTTAAGATGTTAATGTCTATGGTACTAGACTAGCAAGTAATTGAGGACGTATGTCGCAAGTATTACACTGAGCTGGAGAGGTTGGCATAGGAGAGAAGTTTGTGGCGAGCGGGCGGGCTGCAGCAAACCAGTCAGAAGGTTGATGACTCAAGGAAAAAGAAATCAGCTTTATAAGGGAATGACGACGATGAAAATTTGTGCCGGTCCAGGACACGAACCCGGATTTCCCGCTCTTTGCTAGCAGTCGCCTTGCGCGCTTTGGCTATCCGTGCATGACTCACGCCCAGACCCAAACTTCCACATGTCGTCGTTCTTACGTCCCAACTTGTGCTCGTACACACATTATGTAATTCTCATACGGTGAATGACATTTTAATTGAAATTCGCTGCCAGATACCGGCGGAAAAATACGACATTGCAGCAGCTCTGTTGTTAAGTAGAACGGTGCAATCTTCTTTCGGACATGCCTGTCGAGCAATAATTCCATGGTGGATGTGGATTTAATGTCCCTCTGTGATCTGTGGCAGCTGGTACGTTAGTGCGGTATGATACATATTCTTCTGTAGATTATGACAGTGTTGCCAGCTCCTCCATTTCATACACATGTATTCAAAATGTACCCAATTTTATTTGCCTGGTAAACTTTCGTCGTATCTGGATGAGGAATCGCCTACCAACCTCCAAGTGCTCCAAGTGTGGCATTTTTTCTTCACCTTGTGTATGTCCTTCCTCTCCTTCTATTCCGTATCTCCTCCTCTTCACCGCCCTCTGATTTCTCATCTCCTATTACTCTTCCCTCTCATTGCTCATCTCCTATTACTCTCCCCTCTCATTGCTCGTCTCTTATTACTCCCCCCTCACAGTGCTCATCTCCACCCCCCCCCCCCCACCCCGCCCTCCATCACTCTCCATCTCCTCCTCATCTCTTTATTTCTCTGTCACTTCCTGCCCCTCGGCTCGGGTGATTTTCATCCCCTTGCCCCGCTTTGTCCATCTCCTCTTCCTACCCCCTCTCTCTCTGGTCCTGAGTTTCATTTATAGTTATTGCGAAAGAAAGGGAAATGAAGTCACTTAAAATGAAGCGTTAAATCGGTTAGGATCTTTAATATAAGGGGAAGAGGAGGGATCTCTCCAGTTGCTCTCCACATCCTCCCCATCCCTTTCTCTCTCTGGCTCTCCCTGCCCCATGTCTTAGGTCATTTTCACCCCTTCCCCCTCTTTGTCCATTTCCTCTTCCCCCTTCCGCCCTCCCTCCCTCCATCTTTCTCTCTCGCTCTCTCTCTCTCTCTGACCATGAGCTTCGTTTATTGTTTTTGCTGAAGAAACCTCGATTAGGAATGATGCCACTTAAAATGAAAGAGAAAATCGATTACGATCATTAACATAAAGGGTACAGGACCCAGTTGCTGGGTCTGTGAGGATCATAGCTTCAACGACAGTATTTCTATACTTTTAATCTATGAAGGGGAAGGATTGCGAAGTTTCAGATGATTCAGTTTCCATAGTAGTATTCTAATCATAATTAGGTAAGTCATAAATACAACATTCCTGTTTCCTCTTGATACTGACTTCGATGAAGAAAACAGTTCTGTGTACGAAAACAGTAGCGCGTATACAATTTTGTTTAAAATTATAACCGAGTGAGGTGGCGCTGTGAGCGCACTGGACCCATGTTCTGGAGGCGACGATTCAAACCCGCGTCCGGCCATGCTGATTTAGATTTTCCGTCATTTCCATAAAACTGTTCAGGCAAATGCCGGGATGGTTCCTCTAAAAGGGCACGGCCGACTTCCTTCCCCATCCTTCCTTAATCCGATGGCACCGATGACCACGACGTTTGGTCCCCTCTCCCAAACCTACGAAACAACCAACCAACTTTTAAAATTGTACATAAAGATAAAGAATATATATGGAAGAAACAATTTGCCTAATGGAATTAATAACGTAATACCTCAGTCACAACTGAGTTCGTAAAAGAAAATGAACTGACAAAATTTCACAGAGCAGCATTTTCTCTCTTAGTAAGTTTTAACATAAAATCTGTAGATTATTGTTTAAAGAAATACGTAGGCTTTTTCATTTAGCATGTCATCTGAATATCACGTCACGAATTGAAGTAAAATGGCCAAGAAATTTACGAAATTATTGCTAACAACGTTTTCCATTTACGTATTACATATATATTTATATACTGTATATATTTTAAAGGGATATAACCTATGTCTGTCGGAAAGTTTACTGGAGTATATCCAAAAAAATGAGAAATGAACTAGTCAAAAACTTTTCGAGATATTTGCTAACAACGTTTCCCCTATATTACACATATATATCTATGTGCCATATAGGTACAAAAATTCGTCTCCTATATCCGTATGAACGTTTCTTAGAGTATTCTGTAAAAATTTAATTTCCTCTATAACTTCTAGTATTTTTTCTTAACAACCTTTCCCATTCACATAGCGTATATTTACGTGTACACCATATACTGTATATTTAAAAAAGATGCGTATCCTTTGTCGGTCCGAACGTTTATTTGGCTATCGTGTAAAAATTTGAAGCAAATTATACAGTAATTTCTCGAGATTTTTTGGTAAAAACGTTAAACTACTACTTCATATGTCTGTCCGAACGTTTATCAGAGTACCATGAAAAAATCTGAGGTAAATCGGCCAAGATCTTCTTGCTAAAATTATTTCCCTTTTATATAGACGGCCAGGGTGGCCGAGCGGTTCTAGGCGCACAGTCTGGAACCGCGCGACCGCTACGGTCGCTGGTTCGAATACTGCCTCGGGCATGGATGTGTGTGATGTCCTTAGGTTAGTTAGGTTTAAGTAGTTCTAAGTTCTAGGGGACTGATGACCTCAGATGTTAAGTCCCATAGTGCTCAGAGCCATTTTGAGCTTCTTACATAAGGTGACTAGATGAAGGAAAACGGGGCACGTCATTTTTCGAAAAATTACAGTAGATTAGTTAACGCAAACTACGGAGGAGCTAAATTATATATATGCCTATTTTACGATGCGGCTCTTCGTTGTAGGACTCAGCTACTTAGCTATTTCACTATACCAGTAGCGTAAATTTTCGTTTATATTCAGTACTCCAACAACAGCAATGTTCCTCTGAATTAGCCAATGTATTTTTTGCTACCCTTGCTAGACGTAACAGGACAATTACCCTAATTAATAAAACTTGCAGGCGTACCTGCTTTCGCCAAGCGTAAAGCCTAACCTACCTGAACAGCAGGTACAAGGGACGCAGAATCGCAGTAAAGAAAACTGGACTAATTAAATAAGGGCATTAAAAGAAATTTACGCCCGAAGCACCGCGACCGCGGAGGTAAAAGCTCGGTATCGCTGGAGACGAGCGCCACGCTCGCTGTACATCTGTCCTAAATTAGCGTAGATTTAATGGCCGCCATTATGGAAAACAGGAAGACAAACGAGAGGAAAAATGAGAGCGTCCAGCGGCGATTAGGGCCGGAGCCGCGCTCCGGAGCACGAGGCGGCGAGCGAGCGGGACCCGCGGAACAAAGCTGCGGCGCGGTGCGGAGACCGCCATTATGCGGCGCCAGCCACTGGCTTTCTGCACATAATTTATACAGGGCTGTTGACTCGCACGTAGACAAACGGTGGCGGTGTCGCTCGGCGGAGCCCCCGCGCGCTCCAGATTTATTGCCGGCCACGCTGGGTGGCCCCCCACCCCCGCCACCCCCGCTTTATGGCGGTATTGGAGGGCGGCGCTGAGGAGTCGCCGGCCGTGTTTATCGCGCTCGCCTACCAGCCATCAGCCGCCGGCTCGCACGCGACTTTCACTGCCCGCCGGGGTTTTTCACTCCGCCTCGATTCCCCGATTAACACTCTTCCGATTAAAAGTCGGAAGCTATTTCGATTCAAAGAGCGGCGCGAGCTAAGGCTTATTCCGGTTCACTGCAAGAAATGCTGCGTGGGGCTGTAGGTATATCTACTCTAGGTGTGACACATTTATTATTTCGCGTATGCAGTAGAGATGGGTCGAACTCGTTCATTCCCGTGAACTACTTCATGGTCGAAGGGGACAAGTTCCCGTGAACTACTTCATTTATTTCACTCTTTGCCGTGAAGCGTTCAAATGAAGTAGTTCATTCATGAAGCACAGAAGCCTGGCGAAGTTGCCCAGTTCGCCGCTCAGCCAGGGCTACGCTCGCTTCGCCTCGCTCGTACAATAAAGCTTCGTAATACTTCATAATTTTACCAGCAGATGGCCGAACTATACAGTAATGTGCACGCAACGTTTTAGGCTCTTACAGCGTCTGGGTTAACCCTAGGACGCCCAAGCCTTTTTTTCTAACTTGGATGCCTAAGGGGGGGTTCGGCGAGCCCACAGGTATTAAATAAGTTTACTGTTGCAAAATTACAACTTTCAAAATGGTTTATGTATTTTAACTAAGGCATAAAAATGTTGTTAATTGTTATAAATATTGGATTGAGTAAATAAAAATTTGACATATTACAATACAAAATAAAGATGTGTTCATATATAATAGACTACTCTGAGTCCTCAACTTCAAGGCTAGAGACACACTTCACAGTTTTTTCTGAATGTGTGTTACACACACGTTTATGACACTGTCCACAATACTGTTTTGGTTTACTTAGATTGTTGTAATTCTGCTTCTTTGTTTTAGCTTTTCTTACACAAACATGGCACCGACCTTTCCCTGCAGGTGGCTGACGTGCTTCTGTTGTCACTTCTTTGATTTTCTTTGGTAGAATAGCCTCCATTGATTGAACAATTTGGTTAGATAACCCTCTTGCAATGGCACTTCTTTCTTTAACCTGCAATTTCACTAGTTCCATCCCAGCTTGCAGAATATAAAGTTTCCGTTTGTTGTGTTTCTTTTTCATTCCATCTTGGATGTTGTTGGATGAATATGGTGGTTGCATTGATAGCACAAATGTCGATGAGAGAGTAAAATACAGATAGAGACCATCTCTTTGTTCCCCTCTTGTAGATGTACATACGCGCCATTTGATCAATGGTATCAATTCCACATTTAGTGGAATTATAATATGCATTTATCTCAGTTCTATTCTTCTCTCCTCCAACAGTGCCTTTATCTTGGTGCGTTGTTGACAACATCAGTAAGTTCTTACTTGGTTTCGTTTTTGCTGTGTAGGACACCAAACTTACTGGAGGCCTATGTGTTGGGAACTGCACTAACTCACTGCAAGTTTACAAGATAAATAACAGCTGACTGACATCAACAATCACTTCCTCTGAAAGTAAACCGATAGTTGAGAATATCAAGAATACCAACCAACGGGAAACTAACTTGCATTGTTGTAGAGATGAGAAATACGAAATCCTACTAAGCGAAATTTTCTATAGCATGAAAGCCTAAGGGGGGGGGGGGGGGGTTGGACTCATAATAAGTTTATTTATTTTTTCTTTCAAAGCTGGAATTTTCTATAAAATATTTTGACACTAACGTTTCATAAAATAGCCAACAAACAATAACTCCAATGGAATATGTAGTATGAATGTTAATTGGGCAAAAGTAGGGGACATAAAAAAATTTTGGGTTCAACGAACCCCCCCCCCCCCCCCCCCCTTAGGCGTCCTAGGGTTAACTTAAATAGAGCATGGTCGAAGGGGACAAAGGAAAGGTTAAAAGAGAGGCCTGTCACATATAAAGAAGGTATTGCGTTTAATCTTGCTCGACATTTTCTCATGAAGCCCCCAAAAAAGTCTTTATCTGCCAAGTGAAACCTTTTTTGTTGTATTCTTGGACTGAAAACTAGGGCTACCAACGAAATGCGGTCCAATTTTATGTTCCTTTTAAAATTTAATCCAAAAGAGAATGAGTATGTTTACCACTGTCACAAAGTCTATATACCTACGTTAAGTAATTATTCAGAAGCTTTCTTGTAGATTTTATTTTTGTTGAGAACAATAACCCTCTAAATTCAAAACGTAAAATCCCTCTTTATTTTATTCGGAAAGCAGTTTTTGTGTCTGTTCACGCTTATACAATGGCTAGTAACTAGCGATCGCGTAAAAGTAGTGAAATTTGGGGTTTCTTCGCCGATTTAGTTGATGGGAAAGCAAAGTGCAACTGTTGTTCTAAGTGTATTTCGCCGCGCGATTCGTCGACAGGCCGTAGAGGGAGGATTGAAGTGAAGGGAGAATGAGTGACGTAGCGCCGATGTAGTGGGAGAGGGAGAGGGGAAGAGAGTGAGTGAACTCGAAAAAAGTGTGGAGTGTGCTATCTGTGAAGAGTTTGAAGTACCAGTTCATTGAAATTGAGTGGTTAGTTCACACTTCACTGGAGTGAAGCGTTCTTTTGAACGACTCATTCACGAGCTCCTCATCACTAGTATGCAGATAGTGGCACAGTAGAATCTCGCTAAACCGTCCCCTGAAGCACCGGAAGTAAGGCCGGAACGAGAAATAGATCGGATTATCAAATGAACACTCATTGACCGAAACGTAACAACACAGTACTTCTGTCGCTAGCGTCACTACAGAGATTTTTACCTGTCGCAGATTCATTTTCTGCAGCGGTTCTTGTACCGAGCATTTTGTAGTTTAAGCCAGACTCATCAAAGTTACACACTTGATCAGAAGTCAGATTAAGTTCTTGGGGCGGCCGTTACGGCCGAGCGGTTCTAGGTGCTTCAGACCGGAACCGCGCTGGTACTGCGGTCGCAGGTCCGAATCCTGCATCGGGCATGGATGTGTGTGATGTCCTTAGGTTAGTTAGGTTTCGGTAGTTCTAAGTCTAGGGGACTGATGACCTCAGATGTAAAGTGCAATAGTGCTTAAAACCATTTGAACCATTTTTTTAAAGTTATTTAACTAAGTTTTCAGATTTCGTACCAAATTCATTTGCAGGTATTTATTCAGCGTAGGCCGTCTCGCCGGGAATATATTTCGATTACCATGTCGGTTTTTTTTTTTCCACCGACGTAATTAGCCTTTACTCGTTGTAAACTGTTTATTATCATTGTCTCCATTTAATTATTTCACACAAAATCAGTGCCTTTTCTTTTGCGATTGGTCGAGACAACGGAGCTCTTTTCTTCCCTTCTGCTCACCCACAAGACATCCTCTAGAATTTCACTTTCAGTCATTTTCAAAGTCTTGCGTATTTTCAGTCCTTTCTCATCACCGATTGTCATTGTATGAGTCAAGAGCTGTCTAATTTTTTGTCCAGTCTGTAACAGTTGCTATGCCACTGCCTACCTCAGTTTTAATGTTTTGAAGAGACTAGCTTTTTCTAAGCTTTCTAGCACTTTCGGTTTCCCCGCTAAAGACAACGTCACATGTTTACATTTAGTTGATGCCACAATTTACTTTTACACACATCGATATGAAAGAATAACACTATCACTGATTTTTAAAACAAATGTGTACAGAGTAATATTTAACGATTGAGTTCGGAATATATTATTTCATACTAAAGCTGATCGAGCTGCCGCACCTATCAAAGACCAATTGCCAACTGATCCATCTCGCAAACAATGAGCTGCGTAAACAAACACTGAAAATAGGACGGTCGGACTAAGAGGGGATTCATACTATCCACTGTCGTATTAACGATATGCTACTGCATATAGTCTGAAAATCGGTTTTAGATCACCTCACAACGCTAGTCTGCCCTGGCCAAGACTCTTCGTCTCTCCATAAAGCATCTATCACTTATAGTTGTTGACTTCACTGTTTATAGTCGTATATGCCTTAACTCAGGTACATAGCGAGTGGCTGTAATTATGGTTAAGCTATTCACGAACGATCACTGTGGGCTGTAATTATCGTATGGCAGCGAGATTTGGTAGATACGCTAATGCGTTAATGCGGTACCGATTTACGCTGGAAAACTAATTAATTTCAATTGTGGCCACCAGGAGCAAACCTGTCGCCCTACACAGTTTGTATTACAGCCACTCGCCAGTGGACAATCCATGACATGAGTGATCTTTATGGCTGAGGAGAGACCGCGCATTGTTAGCGAAACTGTTTTGTGTTAACGGCGGCAATTTCAGCGCTGCATTAAGAAAGCGTCGCCGGCTGAAAGGTCTGAGTAGAGGCCAGATGTTTTTAAATGGTTTAAAGAAAACGATAATTAAATTCTAAACCACGGGTGCACCTGGAGCGACACCTGGAAGAGGAAGGCGTCTTATCCCGGAGGAAGTTATTGACGAGGTTGCTTTTGCTGTAACTGATTATGCAGCACGTGCCCCGAGCAGTGCTAGTGCTCCTACAGTGTCAAAAATGGTTCAAATGGCTCTGAGCACTATGGGACTTAACATCTGAGGTCATCGGACATCACACACATCCATGCCCGAGGCAGGATTCGAACCTGCGACCGTAGCGGTCCCGAGGTTCCAAACTGAAGCGCCCAGAACCGCTCGGTCACTGCGGCCGGCCTCGTGCAGTGTCACGACAATTGTCCGTTCCATGGTCAACAGTAAAGTTTTGTGGTCGATTTTTCAATGGTATCCGTACGAGATCCAGACGGCGCTGCAATCGAAATCTTATGATCCGCATCAATGTTCTGAATTTGCTCTGCGTTTTCTGACATAGTCGGTACAGCTTTGTTATAAAGGGCGGACGAGTGGGTACGGGTTCAGGGCACTCTCTTGCCCTTGAGGTGGGAAACAGCCCAATGACAAACGGCATAAGGGCGCAGAAGGCAATGGAAACCACGACATTAAAGACACATAATGTGTATCCACAGAACAGGTGGCCTGTAACTGGAAAAGTGTCATGATGATCTCTCCAACGGCCAAAGATCCCGGAATAGTTCCCCATACGGATCTCTGGGAGAGGACAGCCAAGGAGGAGATGACTTTGAGGAGAAATTGATTAACCAACGAAAGGATGACGCTCTATGAGTCGAAGCATGGAATATCAGAAGTTTGAACGTGGTAGGGAAGGTAGAAAACCTGAAAATGGAAATGCTAAGGTTCAATCTAGATATAATGAGGGTCATGAAGTGGAAAGAAGACAAGGATTTCTTGTCATATGACTATAGGATGATTTCAAAAGCAGCATAAAATGGGAATGGATTTGTCATGAACAGGATGGTAGGGGAGAGAGTGAGTTACTGTGAACAATTCAGTAATAGGGGAGAGGTTCTCAGAATCGACAGCAAACCAGCGCCAACTGTGATAGTTCAAGTATACATAACGACGTCTCAAGCCGAAGATGAAGAGGTAGAGAAAGTATTTGAGGATACTGAACGGCTAATTAGATGCGTAAAGAAAGATGAAAGTCTAGCGGTCATGAAGAAATATAATGCGGTTTTAGGGGAAGTAGTAGAAGAAAGGGTTACGTGAGAATGTGGGCATGGTACTACGAAGGAGAGAGAGGAAAGACTGAGTTCTGCAATAAATTTCAGACAGTAGTAGCGAATACTCTGTTCAGAATCACTAGAGATGAAGATATACTTGTAAAACGCTGGAAGATAGGGGAAGATTTAAATTAAATAACGTCATGGTGAGGCAGGGTATCCGAAATCAGATAATGGATTGTAAGGTGCACCCTGGAGCAAATATATACTCGGATCACAATTTAGTACGCTGAAGTTCAACATCAATCAGGAAGAATCAATGCGCAAAGAAGTGGGTTATGGAAGTACTAAGGAATGAAGTGATACGTTTGAAGTTCTCTGAGGCTATAGATACTGCGACGTGTCATAGTTCAAAAAGCAGTTTAGCTGAAGAGGAACGGACGTGTTTTAAAAGGGCAGTTACAGAAGTTGGAAAGGAAAGTATGGGTACAAAGCAAAGAAACAGTAGGTGATACGAGAAGCATTTCAGTTGATCGATGAGAGAACGAAGTATAAACATGTTTCGGGAAATTTAGAAATACAGAAACATAAATCACTTTGGAATGAAATAAATATAAAGTGCAGGGAAGCTAAGACGAAATGGCTGCATGGCAAATGTGATGAAATGGAAAAAACAAATAGTTGTTGGAAGAAGTGATTCAGCATATACAAAAGTGAAAACACCCTTCGGTGAAATTAAATGCAAGGATGGTATCGATAAACATGCAACAGCAATTCCACTGTTAAATGCAAAGGAGAGAGGGGGCAGGTGGAAAGAGTGCATTGAAGGTCATTATGAGAGGGGAAATTTGTCTGCTGACGTGATAGCAGAAGAAACAGGAGTCGATATGGAAGAGGTAGTGTATCCAATATTAGGATCAGAATTTAAAGGAGTTTTGGTAGACTTAAGATTGAATAAGGCAAAAGGGATGGATAATACTCCATCAGAATATCTAAAAGCATTGGGGGAACCGTCACCAAAACGATCAGTGACGTAGGCGTGTAGTGTGCATGACTCTGGCGATACACCATCTGATTTTCGGGAAGAAAACATCACCCACACAATGCCGAAGACGGAAAGAGTCGACAATTTTGAGGAACATCGCACAATCAGCTTAACAACTTATGCATTCAAGATGCTGAAGAAAATAATACACAGAAAAATGGAAAAGAAAGGTGAGGAAGTATTCGAGGAAGATCAGTTTGGCTTTAGGAAAGATAAATGCAGCATACAGGCATTTCTGACATTGCGGTTGGTAATGGAAGCAAGACTAAAGAAAAATAAAGACACAATCACAGAATTTGTCGCCTTGGAAAAAGCATTCGACGATGTCAAATGATGCAAGACGTTCACAATTCTGAGAAAAATAGTAGCAAGCTATAGGGAAAGATGGGTAATATACAATGCGTATAAGAACCAAGAGGGAACAATAAGAGTCGGTTTCGAAGAACGAAGTGTTTAGATTAAAAAGTCTCTAAGACTGAGATATAGTCTTTCACCCCTACTGTTCCATACGTACATCGAAGAAGCAATGACTGAAATAAAAAAAGGTTCGAGAATGGAATTAAAATTGAAAAAGGTAGAATATTAACGATAAGCTGTGCTGATGACATTTTTATCTTCAGTGAACGTGAAGGAGTTTTACAAGATCTGCTGAATGGGACGAGCACTCTATTGAGTACAGAATATGGATTGAGAGTAAATCGAAGAAAGGGGAAAGGGCAGCAAAATATACCATGACGGACGCAGAAAGGAGGACATCAAACGCAAAGTAGCACTGGCGATAAAGCCTTAATTTGAGAAATAAATTTTTGCGAATGTACTTTTGGAGAAGAGCATTGTGTGGAAGCGAAACATGGACTATGGTAAATCGGAAAAGAAGAATGTTGAAAATTATGTAGACTGATAAGATTAAAACTGAGAAAGTCCTTCGGAGAGTCGGCGAGGAAAGGAATAGATGGAGAACTCTGACAAGGAGAAGGGACAGGATGGTAGAACATCAGTTAAGGCGTAATGAAATAACTTCTATGGTACTAGAGGGAGCTGTAGAAGGTAGAAACTGAAGAGGAAACCGGAGACTGGACTACATCCAGCAAATAATTGAGGACGTAGGATGCAAGTGATACTGAGATGAAGAGATTGATCCAGGAGAGGAATTCATGCCGGGATGTATCAAACCCAGCAGAAGACTCATGACTCAAAAGTAATTAAAAAGGGGAAAAATAGGCTGCTATTCCACTATAGACATTCAGATACCTCATTGAAAGCGTCCTCAACAGAGTCCAAGCTGTCGTTAACGTGAACGGTGGACGCATCTTATATTGATGTCCACTAGGGGGTGTCCAGATACTTTTGATCGAACAATGAACGATTACAGATAGGTGATGGACGGGACCGATCCGCCGGTCCCTGTACACGACATTTTAAAGTAGCAAAATGTGATGAATCCTATTACTTGTATGTACATACGTCATTTACTGGGCAGATTGTGTACAAAAATGTGTCACCTGTTTCACGATATTTATCCTACGAATCACGAGGAGATCATCTTTCTTTGCCGAAAAGAGGCGGCATAATTCGTTTTGTACGAACAGTCTTTATACTTAGCTATGTATGAGATCCGCAGGTTGCTCTAGTTATGAGTAACAGTGGATTCGTCTAATGGTCGAAAATCCGATAGTGCTGCAGTCGTAATTCTCACTATTTGTCTGGGCTAAGTACTGAGGAATTTCTGTTAGTTCCACTTATAATCACACAGCGCAATATACTTAACATTTCAGCTGTAGCCAGCATGTATTACATGAAAGTCAGTTTTAATTTAAAACATTTATCCATAATGAATGTGGAACGCTGCGACAGCTATGAATGAAGTTGACTGGAAACAGTCGCTTATCATGACGGCGGTATTTTTGTTTTCCTTCACTGGTTACGACACAAACAATGTTTGGGAAGTGATTTATGTAGCATGAGTAATCTTAAGGAATCGAATTACCATTATGATAAAAGTTAACTGCAGATATCTCGCCACTGTCAGTACTTGCTCCGAATCTGTTCCCTATCTTGTGACAGATACACCATCAGCCCCAGAATGTTATGAGCGATCACAAAGAACTGTACCCCAAGATAATGTGCCGTTAGGCAATTTGAAACCGTTAATTGCAAAGTGAAAATTATTTCGTCACGAAAGGTATTTGGATGCAGCCATTTCCGGAAAATTCACGAGGAAAAATTTCCATCGACGGAATGATCTGAGCCACAATAATGTCCCCATAAACATATAACCTACAACGCAAGTACACGGTCAAGTCACGTTAAAGTGACCATCACCTGTGTTCGACGTCAAAGTGCAATAAACACTAACAGACGACAGGTGGCAGTACTAGCATTAGAGGGTGTATAGCGTGTGTCTGGGAAACGCGGGAAACAGTGCAGTGGTTGCCGTAATCCGGAAAGGGAGCCATTTATCTGACGTCCAAAAGGCCATGATCGAGTCGAGGGTGGAAGCATTTCCGAAATGGCTAAATTTGTAAGCTGTTCGCATGCCGCCGTGGTTAAGGTACACAGCGCGTTGCAAAATGTAGCTATCCTGATCCGGAATCGAGGCCACTGCGGTCCACCAAGGGCCATAAATGACAGAGGTGAACAACGGCTGTGGAGATATGAGCAACTGACCGCTCAGGCGGCTACCAACAGTGTCTCCTCAACGACCATCCAGCAAACATTACTGCGTATGGGCCTCCGCAGCAGGCGGCAGTTCATGTACGCGTGCTGACCGCTGTTCATCGATGACGGAGGCTGGAATTTGCCCTCCGATAACACAACTGGACGTGCAGTGAGAGGCGACAGGTGACCTTTCCAGATGAATCACTTTTTAAGTTCTATCGGACAGATGACCGTTGGCGTGTACGGCCCTGAAAAAATCGTCAGAGTAGTTCAGGCCGGAGGAGGGAACGTAACGGTCTGGTGAATCTTTTCGTGGCTTCCCTGGGCGATCTCGTCATTCTGGAAGGCACAGTTGCTAACACAAATCTATCCTTGGAAACCGTATACACTCCTATTACCAGGTTGTTTGTTTCTCGGCACGACCAGCAGGACAATGCAACGTGTCACACAGCTCGCAGTGCACGTATGTGGTTCGAAGAGCACCAGGTTGAGTTTACCGTGTGCGTATTGTGCTTTGTGTCTTAAACCGGAGGCCTAGAAACGAAGGAGAGGCTTCGTCCCACCCTAGCACAAAACCCACAACAGGCCACAGCAGTCCACCCACCCCACGGCCACCCCACACCGAACCCAGTGTTATTGTGCGGTTCAGCAACCAGTGGGCCCCCCGTGAACGTCCCATACCAGACGAGTGTAGCTCTAAACGTTTGCGCGGTAGAGTAATTATGGTGTACGCGTAGATGGAGACAATGTCTGCGCAGCAATCGCCGACACAGTGTAACTGAGGCGGAATAAAGGGAACCAGACCGCATTCGCCGAGGTAGATGGACAACCGCCTTCAAAACAATCCACAGGCTGGTGGGCACACCGGACGGATTCGTGCCGGGGACCGGCACACCTTCCCGCTCGGGAAGCAGCGTGTTAGACCCCTGAGTTTACCGTACTCCCCTTGCCACCAAATTTCCTGAATTTAAACTAAATCACGGGTCTATGTGACCTCCTCGATCAGGCTGTTCGCGGCGTGGATCTTCAACCGGGAAACCTAGCGCAGCTGCCCGTAACACTGAAGTCGGCATGGATCCACAACCCTGTCAGTACCTTCCACAACTCGACACTCTAACGGCACGTCCACGGTGCAAAAGGTTGTTTTTCAGGCTTTTGGTAGGTGTTATCATTAATGTGACTGGACCGTGTATATGGTTACAGGAAATTACGAAAACATACTGTAATATTTAGAGTACGAGAGTAACTCTTAGTACTTCCTCACGGAAGTTGTTACTTCAGAGCTACACCATAAACAAAACCAACCAGTGCATTATTACTTCGCTGCAGATGTGGCACTCCCCGTTTGATAGTAATCATGTGATAAACGTAATTTGTAATTCTATATATACATATCTAATTTCTGTTGGTGGGTGGTAATGACTGGGAAAATCATAAATAAAAAAGAATCAGACGAAACTAGACGCACTGATATAATCTAAGGATGGAACATATTTTTCGAAACGAGAATTAAAAAAATATTACTGCTAGCGCCTCACTACACTTACCTGTGGTACAATAAAAGCTATTTTAACAAAGTATCTACAGACACACAATTTCGTACCGATGGCGATGTTCTCTCTCTCTCTCTCTCTCTCTCTCTCTCTCTCTCTCACACACACACACACACACACACACACACACACACACACACACACACACGCCTTCCAGAGGGAAATGTAAAACTACTCGACTCCCTGAAATCCGTTTACGAGAGATTTGTTGGCTTTTTGTTTTGCAGTATCACAGAGCACAGAGGGTGAAGAGAAGTTGGGTGAGAGCGGCCCTCCACGTCAGCAGGGTGTGTAGATGGCGCTCCAGGCTGACTGGCTGCCCGGGGCTTTGCTCATCTGTTTTTGGATCCGCTGGGCAGCGAGAACTCATTTGATTTTCGGTTGTGGCCTCTGCAGCTGTGAAAGCAGTTCAGAATCGTTTGAAGAGGAAGGGAGTAAACAGATTTATGACTTTAACAGCTTGCCTCGCTTTTCTAGTGTGGAGAGGTCATAGTGAACAGTGAAAGAGAAATCTGCTCTGAGATGTATGAATGGTGCTTGAAGCAGATTTACTGCTCCCTCGCACTTATTGTTCTGCATGATAACTATAACAGATTATTGGGGTTTCTATACTCGTAAATCAAATGGTTAACGAACAAGATCCCAAACAAGAAACAACCAAAATAACATCCCTACATTACTGATATCTATAGTTTGTTTAGTACACAGTGCCTGTCTATGACTCTCCATACTACTTTCAAGTTGTTCTCATTAACATCGGTGAAGCAAGAACATGAATTTGTTTTTGGTCATGCTTCTGACTGGTAACTAAGAGACTGAGAGCAACGTCAGAATAGTACCGGTCATGGTCAGAATATCATTCAGCTAAGTCCTACAGAAATTCTTTAAGCAGCGACGTACATCAGTGAGACAATGTGGTTCAGCTCCCTGACTATCCATCCTCGCGGATGGTGGGAACGCACCCGATTATGACTAGCAAATATAAACAAAACAGTCTCTGTCTGCAAAGTTGATTTTATGACTTTTATATTAAATGACCCAGTTCGCATCGTCCGGCCCCATCCTCCCATGAACATGTGTGCACATACTCATCTGCATCTTGTACACTACACTGAAAAAGTGACACGACATATGTCGGCAATGGATGTAGGCGCAATGAAATTGCGTCGCGTGGTCTAGTGAACCTGCTAACTTGTTTATGACGCCGATGGGAAGGCGCGAATCCGTCGTCTTCCATGGGAACAGCTCCTAGAAACCTGTACTGCATAACGGACACAAACTGGTGGCGGCTCCATTATGTTCAGCGGGAAATTCATGTCGGAATCCATGGGTCCAGTGGAGGTCGTGCAAGGCACCATGACGGCCAAGGAGTATCTTACACTTGTTTTAGACAACGTACACCCCTTTACGACTCTCATGTTTCCCGACGGTAGTGGCATTTTTCAATAAGATAATGCACCCTGTCACAAAGCCAGGAGTGTAAGGGAGTGGATCGAGGAACACAGTGGTGAGTTCCAACTGATGTGCTGGCACCATCAATTCGCCAGATCTGTTCACGACTGAACACGTCTCGGATGTGACTGAACGTGGCGTCATAGCTCATCAACCTCCTGTCCGCTATTTACTGGAATTACATGCCTTGTGTGTGGGGATGTGGTGCCAACTCCCTTCAGCGATCTACCAAGTAGCATTTGCTTCCATGCCAAGACGCGTCGCCGCTGTTATCCGTCCAAAAGGTGGTCATAGAGGCGGTAAGGTAGGTTGTCGTAATGTTCTGGATATTCAGTGTATTTTTCATTTGCGTTTAACATATTTCCAAGGTACTTGACCTGTATCTGTAGCGTACTTCACCGCGCAGGTGTATCTGAACCCTGAGGAAACTTATGACTTGGCCTGTGTAAGAAGTACTCAAAACATTGTGGCAAATGGTTCAACATTTTAAGTGTGAAAAAGGACACTTTCTAGTAATAGGGTGATTATTCCATCTCATGCATTCACGTTCACTCACAAACATACTCCTTTTTAAAATTTTGTTTATCTCACTGAACGACACTAATAAGGGGCAGATGGAGTTTCATAGTTTTAAAGTATTCAAAGTTAACTAAACGCAGGAAATAAATATCAACAGGTTGTTTCCCAAGATTTTTACGTATTATCCAACTTTATCTTTATCTTCTGGGGGTAGCACAGGTATCTTACTGGCACAGTAACTTTATACTACTGAAGAGTCATGGAGGCTTGTTGATACCAAATTTGACTGAAAGTACTCCACGTTTCCCTGAGCTATGTCAGGTCTTTTCACCACTACCCTCAGCAAGTGATGAAAATTTGAGTTATGCTAGGGGTGTCTTTCAACCAACAGTGATTTCTTCCAAACAACTGATACGTGCGCCAAGTTTCGTAGAAACTACCGCAAGCTTTACAGATATATTGTGACATGACTCTGTCTTTTGTCTTTGCCTGCCACCCTCTCGAAAAAGAAGAAAGCAAATCACCCGTAATGGGATATGTCATCTGAATTATGACCAATGGATCTAGCAACGACCGTAACTTTCCATTCGAAAGTAATAGCTCGTTATCGAAATCCTTCAGATATTATGGGCTCTCTTCATCCCCACCCTCACCCTTGAAATATTTTTAAGTCAATAATTATAAATACACGACGGAAAAGAATCGCAACAGAAGGACATATGCGACATAAACCAAAGTTGGAATATGTGGTTCTATATCTGAAAGACAATATCTGCTCAAATTTTGCCGCAGTCGCACAAGAGTGGCGCTAGTATCGCCATTATGAGGATGCTTTGAATGCACTCTGTAACGGCCACGAGAGTTAGTTACCCTTGAGAATGGACATGGTGAGCTAATGTTTCGTCACGAATGCCTCTAAGGTTACACCTCACTGAGTTTGAACGAAGTGTATAGTAGGGCGACTAGAAGCTGGATTTTCCTTTTGCGATACTGCAGAAAGTCTTGGCAGGAATGTAACCATTGTACGTGATTGTTGGTAACGATGGTCATGAGGGTGTACGGTCTGAAGAAGACCGGGGTCCGGTTGCCCACGTGGCACTATTGAGACGAAAGATCATGTTGTTTGGCATATGGCTCTAGTTCATCGTCTGCATCTGCAGCAGTAATTGGAGCAGCAGTTTTCACCACAGTGACACAACAAACTGTTACAAATTGGTTACTTCAAGGACAGCTCAGAGCCAGCGCCCTGTAGCTTTCCATTCCAGTCTAACCACAAACCACCGCCATTTGCGACTTCCGTGGTGTTAAGCGAAAGCTCGTTGGAGGGAAGGATGGAGGTCTGTTGTGTTTTCTGATTAAAACTAGTTCTGTCTCGGTGCCAGTGGTGGTCGGGTATTGGTTAGCTACACTGGACATATACCTGGAGTTATCGTCTTGGGTGCTATTTCGTATGACAGTAGGAGCACTCTCGTGATTATCCCACGCTCCCTGACTGCAAATTTGTGCGTCAGTCTGGTGATTCGACCTGTTGTGCTGCCAGTCGTGAACAGTATTTCAGGGGGTGTTTTCCAACAGGATAACGCACGCCCACATATCGCTGCTGTAACGTAACATGTTCTAGAGAATGTTGACATGTTTCTTAGGCCAGCTCGGTCACCAGATTTGGCTTCTGTCGAGCACGTACGGGACATCATCGGACAACTCCACCGTCACCCACAAACAGTATTAACCGTCTCTGTATTGAGCGAAAAAGTGTTACAAGCACTCAACACCATCCCACAAACTGACATCCGGTTGTTGTAATGCACAACGCATGCACGTTTGCATTCTTGCAGCCAACATTCTGGCAGTTACACCGGTTATTAATGTACCAGCATTTCATATTTGCAAAGACTTATCTCGCGCTTACATTAACCACTGATCTTGTAATGTTAATCACTTAAAATATGTTACCTGGACAATTGTATTCTCGAAATTTCATTACTGTACACTAATTATTTGTTGGTGTTGCGATTTTCTTATGCCAGTGTACTACAGTAATACACAAAATTTGCTTGTAATTCCTCCGGACGTTGTTAAGTTATGCTTCCGTGTCATCCTTTTGTCACCCAACCCCGATTCCTGTGGGCTGTAGATGGCTGTTACCTAATAGTACTGCTTTAGATATAATAAAATATTTGTACCAAGTTTTCTTGAAATCCATATTTCCAGTGTATATTTTAATGATTACTATAAATATGTGGTTGATTCGTGACGTAATCTCTTTCGTTAAAGCTTCCAAGCATTTTATAGATATAGTAAAATTTTTGTACGAAGTTTTCTTGAAACCATATTTCCACTTTATATTTTAATGATTACTATAAATATTTGGATGATTCGTGATGTAATTTCTTTCGTTAAAGCTTCCAAGCATTTAACTGGAGTAATACTTTTACACTTTGAAATTTATATAGTAGTTTCAGCCAGAACATAAAATGTATTTGACGATCCCACATAAAGAGATTTCTATCGTTTGTAGAATAAAACAACTGAGCATCGAATAAAAAGTAAATTCTAGTGAAACTCTAGGATTCCCTCTAGCGTGAAATATTTATTTGTAGTGAGTGACAAAACAATGGGTGACTTAATTCCAAAAATCTTTGTCGAAATATTTCAACAACATTATTCGTGTATTAGTCTTGCACTTTCAGATAAGTATTGATTTTTTTAGTGAATGATTTATTGGGAGGCGAAGTTATTGTCTCTCGTTTAAATATTTATTTCCATGTCCGCTACAGAAATTACGAGACTGAGCGATCCTTGAATTATAAGTATTTAACTGGCGTACGTCTCTGTGTTGGGATAATTGTTCTCGTTGTGATCTATAGCGCTGAATGTTCCAATTTTCATGAGATTGGACTCCATATTTAGGTTACCAAATCGACACTACCCCGACACTTTGATTATGCAATGGCATGTAATGAGATGTTAATACGATGTGAGAGCAGCGACTGCATTCAGAAGCATTTAGGGCCGCCTAGGGAATCTATGTCCGTCTAGAAATTATACCTACTGAATGTGACATGAAAGGAAATAGATTTATAATCTGACGCGTTTAGCCGTAATTAGGCATCTGTTACTGCATAATAGTGCAGAACTGCGTGTTTTATATCATTTGATATGAATACCGCATCAAATACCGTTGAAAGAATGAATTTGTAAGTAACGATAACAATCGCTAAAGGATGTTCTACGAATACCATTTCGATGTCTAAAATCTATGAATTCTCAGACCCAACAGTAAAGGCTGCGGATATTGATTAAAGATTCACTTCTTCGCTAAGGAAAACAGCCAAAGTCATTGATGTGAAAATGATTACAAAATGCAAGACAATAATAGAAATTTGTTCTTTCTCATGGCTGCGTATGAGTCCGCAGACTATTTAATATGGAGAATACAACTAACATCTTCTACAGTCGTCTTGAGTACATTTTTGTTATTTTAGTGCACTGCTGGGCTCGGGGTCCTAAGTTTCCATAATCAAATGGAACATAAACCGCGGTTCTTGTGGCTCAAATTTGTAATATTAATCAATCAGACACAATCAGTAATAAAACGGCACACAGTTATCAGTAAAATAAATTCGTACAGACCGTGGTTGTAGAAACATTAGTTACAATAATCCTAAGTTTTGAAGAGGAATTCATTATCTGGCGATAATTACCAATTTCGGTGCTCCTACTTACGATTTGGCCAGGTATTTAGCATCCATTCTCAGTCCCCATCCCGGAAAATGCAAACGTCATACATCCAGTTCTCTGGTTTTCATTCGACATTCGAAGTCTCTGTCTCAGTTCCACGGATCTGCTTGTCAGTTCTGACTTTGTGCCACTTTTTACGGAATTTTTTCTTGAACATGCTTTGCAAAATGGTTCAAATGGCTCAGAGCACTATGGGACTTAACATCTGAGGTCATCAGTCCCCTAGAACTTAGAACTACCTCAACCTAACTAACCTATGGACATCACACACATCCATGCTCGAGGCAGGATTCGAACCTGCTACCGTAGCAGTCTCGCGGTTCCGGACTGAAGCGCCTAAAACCGCACGGCCACCGCGGCCGGCCATGCTTTGCAGTTAATTGGTAAACATCTAAGCTTTGTCACCCTGTGTTGACGTCGACTTATTTTTTATTTAATGACGAATACTTTGGACAAACTGACGGAATGGCTATGGAGAGTCCATTATCCCCCAATACGCCAATTTGTTCATGGAAGATTTTGAGGAGACGGCACTGAAGACGGCGTTCTTAAAACCAACTTGTTTTTGGAGATACGCTGACGATATGTTTATGGTATGGCCACGTGGAAGGGGGTGCTATGGATTGTTTTCTAGATTATTTTAATTGTCTGCATCTCAATAGTAACTTGGCGATGGAAGTTGGAAAGAATGGAAAACTTCCGTTTTTAGATGTCTTGGTGTACAGGACGGATGATGGGACATTAGGACATAGTTTTTATCGTAAGCCTACACATACGGACCGATATCTTCAGGCATCAAGTTGTCATCCACCGCACCAATGCAAACGGGTCCCTCGTAAATTGATAAAAAGAGGTTATGTCATTTCATATGCAAATAGTTTGACACAAGAACTGGATCATCTAAAAGCAGTGCTTAAGCAGAATGGTTTTACCGATTATCAGGTCCGTTGTGCTCTACAGATTGGACCTTCACGGGAACCAACAGAAGATACAAGTTAATCGGTGGTTTTCTACCTTTCGGGGGAAGTGTATCTTCAAAAATAGGAAGGATTTTAAAGAGATCTGATATTAACAGTGTATTCTGTCCCCAGCTAAGACTAGAGAGCTGCTGGGTGCAGTGAAGGATGATTTGGGTTTGAGGAAAGCCGGAGTCTATAAAATTCCCTGCCGTATTGCCTATATTGGACAAACGATTCGTACGGTCCGGGAGCGATGCCTGGAGCACATCGCCCCAAGCGTTTATTTCAGCCAGAAGAATCTGCGGGTTGTCCCTGCGTCGCGTTGTTGGGGCTGCGTAGCGAAAGAAGCTATTGAAATCTGGTTATCTGACAACATTACAAACACAGGTAAGGGGTTTCCTTTAAGCAAGAGTTGGAACCCCTTTTTGTTTGGCATTAAAAAACAACGGTCTTTGTTTCGCTCATCGAAAGTTGTCAGCAGTGTTTGATATCGATTTATCGTTTCCGCGAGTTTTCACCACGCTGCCCTATCGTGGTCTGACCTAGAGAGCAGTAACGTTCGCGTACGCGCAGTGGACCTATAGGCGGTTCATATAGGAGCCGCCACTGCTGTTTGATTTCTGTTGCGGCGAGTTAGTTCGTCGAATTATTCGCCTGAAGACGGTGGTCAGGTGGACGGCAGAAATATTGTGTCAAGCTGACGTTACGTCCGGGATTGAGACCCGATTTGAATATCATCAATTAATACGCCGTGAAAGTTTACGGAGCCACAATTAAATAGGAAATTATTTTTTACAGTAAACTGTGTCGAGCCACGGAATGATGAAATTTCTACTTTTACTGTACTCATAATAATCCCCTCAAGACATGTTCACCACATTAAAAATTGCAATGTTGTTCGTAATATCTAATGCCTCTAATGTTGTGAGGCACAAAAATTAATCATTCAGTACTTTTATCTGTATCTCCTGTCGCATTGAAGAGTCTTTGAGCCCTATTCTATATCACACGTTGATATAAATTTTACATTTGTGCAGCGGTAATCATTGGCGGTGACTCACAATTAGTTACTACAACGGTGCTAGAAGTCCCAGGTTAGAACCCAAAGTTCTGCCAGTGGCCATTTCATTAGGAACGTTGCACATGTTTAGATTGCTGATTGCAGTATCTGGCCCAGAGTTTGGTCGCAATTTTTCTTCATCTCAAGCTAATCTACATTCTTGTTAAATTCTTCTGCTAAGTTAAGAAAGTGGCACTGGTTCTGCTGGCTGGAACATCTCAAGGCCAGATTCGTGAAATATTTTCTTCCTTCGCAGATGTCACCATTCTTTTGTGAAATTTACGTACTGTATTTTCGTTGAACCTATCTAACTGCTCAGTGTATGTTGATTTAGCCCCTCTTGAGTTGTTGGTGGAGATGTGAAGAAAGGCATGTACCTTTCTCCAATGGAATAACACTGTCCTTCATAAGATTAAGAGGTTTGCAATTTAGCCGAGGCCAATCGAAAATAGCCTGGTTTAGGAAGTGCATACAACCATTTATCTTCCTTATGACGGCATTTTTCTGCTGATGAAACTGTCTTACGCCATCGCGTCTTGAACAAATTACCTGTGGGCATACGACTTCTGAGTGTTGGCATTCTGTTGTTGTACTAATGGTGTGTACTTTCAGTACACTGTCTTTATAACCGGAAATATGATGCCAAATGAATAGACAGGAATCGTATACTCGTATCTGAAGAGAACGTCCTGTCATATATTTAGATATACATCATTAAATAGTGCCTTGGCTAAGAATAATCATCGGTGATGCAAAACACAAACATATATGGTGCTACGACCGCTTTGTTTCGTATGGATGCGTGTGCCAGTTGCTATGATTAAATATTTATTCGTGGTAAAATAATAGCTATAATAGCTACGGTCCACGCTTCATTATACATAAAATGTTTGTCAAATGTATGAAGGCCAGTACATAGTTGAGTTAGTTTTTCGAAGTAAGAAAGAGGAATTAAGTATTCAAGTCATCTAAGATCCTCTTACTTTTAAACTGCAGTCCTTTGTAACTCGCGTTTATCTGTTAAAATTAGAGAAACGATCTTGTGTAAGTCGTAGACAGAGAGGCACTAAATTACGGACGAATTATTTAGGCATTCTTAAATGACTTCCTTATGTTTCAGCGGCAAAATGTTTAAAGCGCCGGCTAGTGTGGCCGAGCGGTTCTAGGCGCTTCAGTCTGGAACAGCGCGACCACTACGGTCGCAGGTTCCAATCCTGCCTCGGGCGTGGGTGTGTGTGATGTCCTTACGTTAGTTAGGTTTAAGCAGTTCTAATTTCTAGGGGACTGATGACCTCAGATGTTAAGTCCCATAGTGCTCAGAGCCATTTTATGTTTAAAGCATAAATAAATATTTATGTATCGTTCGGCAGTACCAGGCAAGGACGTATGAAAGGACGACAGTCACACAAAAGTAATATTTCGTTGGAAGCTCATGCCACATTATACTGATAAACACTTTGGCTCTGAACACTATGGGACTTAACATCTATGGTCATCAGTCCCCTAGAACTTAGAACTACTTAAACCTAACTAACCTAAGGACATCACACAACACCCAGCCATCACGAGGCAGAGAAAATCCCTGACCCCGCCGGGAATCGAACCCGGGAACCCGGGCGTGGGAAGCGAGAACGCTACCGCACGACCACGAGATGCGGGCTGATAAACACTTTAACATATTCAGTCAGGATGATAATATTTTTGTATTTGGTGCGTGATGCAGACGATAATGCCAACCGTATGTGCCAAATAGTTCGTATTTCACAACAACCGTACAGAAACAACTAAATGTGCAGAAAATTTCTGTTCGTCAGTGACGTTATGCCCAATATTAACAAGCGCGACACAAGCGTGGCTCGTGGCCGATTACAAAACGCGTTTGATTCTATTCGCCACTGTAGGGCTTCATTAAAACGTAATTATGCGTCAGCGTATAATCCATGAGGCATAATCAAAATGTTGCATCCGTGACTACAGCCTGCACAGAGAACGAATATTAAAATACCGAAACAGGACCGAGCGATTAATTGAAGCACTTGTGGTCTGATGTGGAGACAGAGACTGGCGCTAATTTGTCATACTTACTTTAAAAGAACTTCCAGGTCATTAATTCTTGTATATATGAGTGATACCACACTTATGCGAAATCACGTAATTGTTCTGGAATAATTCAGTCGTCTTCGTAAATCTCCTTGTTATGGAACTGATTATAATATCTAGGCGCTACAGTCTGGAACCGAGCGACCGCTACGGTCGCGGGTTCGAATCCTGCCTCGGGCATGGATGTGTGTGATGTCCTTAGGTTAGTTAGGTTTAATTAGTTCTAAGTTCTAGGCGACTGATGACCTCAGAAATTAAGTCGCATAGTGCTCAGAGCCATTTGAACCACCATTGTAATATACACGAAATAAAAGTATCTCGAACGCTACTTACTTCCAGACTTCAGGCAATACTACCTCGGCTCAGCTCTTATTGAAGCAACTACAATGCTTCAAGGCGCAATAAAGACTGCTAATCTTTAGAAGGAAATTTTCTAGGCGTGGTCATCTTACACCGGTGCCTCTGTTTTCCCACTAAGTCAATTAACGGTATTACTTCGACAGAGGGTGGAAATAGTTTTCAGACGAAATACGAGCTTTATTATGAAAAGGAGAGCTGCTACTCGCCAAATAGCGGAGATTCTGAGTCGCAGATAGACACAACAAAAAGACTGTCACAATATAAGCTTTCAGCTAACAAGGCCTTTGTGAAAAATAGCGACACACACACACACACACACACACACACACACACTCACACACACACACTCGCGCGCGCAGACGCAACTCACACACACATGACTGCAGTCTCTGGCAGCTGAGGCCCTCTGCCAGAGACTAGTTTTGACTAAGGCCTTGTAGGCTGAAAGCTTATATTGTGAAATTCTTTCTGTTGTACCTATCTGCGACTCAGCAACTGGGCTATTTGGTGAGTAGCAACTATCGTTTTCATAATGTTCTTACATTCCTTCCTGGATTTTCCATTGTTTGAAATATGAACTTTTTGTGATTGAACGTAGGTCGAAGCTAAGAAAGCAGTTATAGGGGAAGTCGGCTGAAGATAGCCTCCAAGATCCAAACAAGTGTGCGAGAGTACTCTGAATAATCTGTCACGCATGAAAATTATGCAAGACGAATAACATAGTTTGTCTAGAAACAGCTTTGCTCGTAATATCCACATTTCAGTTTGAGGTTTACGAAGTCTTTGTAAACCGATGTGAAAACTGCTAAAGACCAGTTTTATAGGGTATCTTTTGTGGTATCGCGGATTACTTAACTGGGCCCTGGAAGGAGCCGCAAGGGGAGAAATAGATCATATAAGAGCTAGAATTTACGCTGATGTAAATGGCAAGTGTAAAGGATCCTTTACACGTCTGAACGTGTAAAGCGCCGATTTATCTCTACAGACGGTGTTTGCACAGATAAATAACTGCGTGTGAATGAATCGGCGACTGAAAAATTAGTCTGTATCACTGTCTATGCCAACGGCTTTGTCGTAGTGGTAACACCGGTTCCCGTCAGGTCGCCGAAGTTATGCGCTGAAGAGTTTCGCTAACACTTCAATGGCTGACGGTCTAGGCTTGTCGGGCGCTGTTGGCTAGCGGGGTGCACTCAGCCCTTGTGAAACCAACTGAACAGTTATTTGACTGAGAAATAGCTGCTCCGGTCACGAAAATTGACAAAGGCCTGAAGAGACGTGTGCAGACCACATGCACCTTCATGTCCACATTCAGTGACACCTATCGGTTGAGGATGTCATGGCAGTTTGTCGATACCATTGGGCCTTCTGAGGCCTGTTCGGACGGAATTACTGTATGTGTTCGCCATGGGCGAAGTCTGACAGTGCGTGAACTGATCCAGACCCGGGGTTCAGACCGGATGAACCGCTTTATTACGCTCGACGTGGCTCAACGATAAGAGCGATAAAATATACGATAATCTCAAATCAGCATAGCTTCTGCCAGGTGACAACTATTTTAATATTTCGTAAGCACAACTTTCCCATTTCTCCATATATACAGTGTAACATTGTGCAACAACACAAATATTGTGTCTTCGTCCTGTGCAATTAAACCAGTTCATTTTTCCAATTTTTTGCTTCTTCAATAGAGTAACATGCGAAAGCGTTACACGTTTTAGGAGACACTGGTGTGTCCTTTTTGTACCAATCTTTTTCTTTTTCAAAATTCCAAAGTAATAGCTGTAGGCAAGATAATTATCCGAAGAGCAAATTAATTAAATTTGGCCATCGCTACAAAATACAGTGCACTCTCCGACAGCTGATTCAGGACTGCGCAAAGCAGCATTGTGGTTGGAAGGAGTAATACTGCAGACTTCTGCGGGGACGGTCGCCGAACATGGTCTGCTCAGATAAACTGAGCGTTTAAAACGACCTTTACAGCACGTATGCCTCGAGCGAACGCTGCTAAACGGATACTCCAGTATTTACATATTTTCCGGATGTGTTAATTAAAATTACGTCAGCTTATTTTCAGTGCAGTAAAAATTTTTTCCTGCCTACACCGAATGGTGTGAAAACATGATGGCTGTTACCGTTACTGGAACCTTTTACGTGGCGACCGCAAAACATCAGATTAGTACGAAGAACATGGGAGCACAGTACAGAGAGATCGCACTAAATTGACTTCACGGTGAGTGGTAAAGAGGTGGACGTAGGGAAACAGTGTATAAAGATGGCTAACACGCATCTTAGTGAAAGATTACACATAGAGGAAGACAACAGCTTTGTTCGACTGGTTATGGCTAATAAACGGATGACAATAGCTAGAATCCGGGCAGAATTAACGGGCAGTATGTCACCACGAACCATTGGACACAGGTTACGAGATAAGATTTTCTCCTAGAAACTCTTAATATACCCAGCCAAACACACAGTTATGTTAACTAAATACACACTGTTGTCCGTCTTATTTCACAAATTTATTATGGTTACTGCACAGCTTTGGTTTCGGGTTATAAGCCCATTTTCGGATACATTGCTTATTTCAAAGATGTTAATACACAGATAAACATGACCATAAGGCAAAGATAGTCATCTCAACTTAATGGATCGATCCTTGGCTTAATGTAAAAATTACTTCAATGACCATTTTTTTTGACAAATTACACATGGAATTACATGATTTAGTAATTACACTAACATGACTAAACATACCTAGGAATAAAGCTATGCATCAGCGTAGAACTTTTTATCTACTGATGGATAGAGACCCAAACTTTACTTCTGTCCCAGAGTTGTGATATCATCTACAAGAGGTGAATAATTGAATTGCGTTGCTCGTTTAATAATAGGTGTGGGAATGTTCATGTCTGTTTGATAGTTTCTGGGTTTTCTAACTGGCTGAGTTGAGCCCCCTTTTTCTCAGTGTGCAAGTCTTGTACATCTATTATGTGTTTGTCGTTTCTGTTAAGGCAATGTTCCGTAAAGGCTGAATCAGGCTTCTTCAATCTCCAGTTTCTATTATGTCGTTTAAGCGTGGTGCACACTGACCTCCGCGTCTGTCAATGAAACGAGAATACCCATTTCAATTATTCACCTCTTTTAGATGATATCACAACTCTGAGACAGAAGTAAAACTTTGAGCCACAATCCATCAGTAGATGAAATTTCCAGGCTGATGGTTGACGTTATTCCTAGGTATGTTTTGTCATGTTAGTATAATTGCTGAATTGTGTAATTCCAGACATAACTTATAAAAAAAAGTTTTCGAAGTAATTTTTACATTAAGCCATGGATCAATACATTAAGAAGTTGAGATGACTATCTTTGGCTTACCGTCATGTTTGTCTTTGCATTATCATCTTTGGAATAAGTAATGAACCCGAAGATGGGCTTATAACCCGAAACCGAGATTGTGCGGTAACCATTACAAATTTGTGAAACAAGGCAAAAAACAGTGTGTATTTAGTTAATTTACAGTGTTTCACCAAGAACCCACAGTTCATTCAGTTAAAAAAAAATGTCATAATATGTTTCATTTTCATATAGCTGAACTACATAGTTGTGAAAGCTACGTTCCTACAGCGCTAAACAGGTGCCGACAGGCGACTAGTCAGCAGATTCGCACTCTCGCTGCGTGCGGACTTGCGGTAGCCCGTCGACCCGGCGATAATCGATTGTCGCTGTCGAGGCTGTGTCAGCGTGGCGCGTCGCGGCCGCGGGGTCACGGCCGGCCGCACCGCGGCTGCTGCGGCCGCGTCGCGCGCGTCAGGAAGCGCCGGCGACACAGACACCCCTCTGGCTACGCACCCACGTTGGTCGACTTGCTTTCCCCTCTAGATTTCCTCGGGCTTACGGAGCGAGACGAAGCTGAATTCTCCGTGGGGGCTGCGAAACAGTTCCAGACTCGGAACCGTTCCGTTTTATTGGAGGGCACGGTAGGTAACCTTCTCTGTCAAGTTCATCGAAAGGCTTACCTTAGCTTCTAAACAAGGATGTGTGTGAATTCGCAATGATTCTTTCTCTCTGCGGTTTAGTGTGTGCTCTATCAACCCTTGTTGACATATTAAATCAGCGTGACGAAGCGGTTTCTGTACCCAAAAACTTAATTTTGGTTGTCGGTTCTTTCATAGATTAACCAGTCTTCTGACGGCTCAAGACACCCTCTCATAGCTTGAGTTGTGGTGATATCTTTGGTAATATTTCACATAAGCACTCCTGCATATTTTGCTCGGTTAGGTGTTCTGGAAGAAATGGTGTTGAGTATTAATGGCTTACTCAGACCTCTGAGGTTGCTTCTTGCTGCAGTTGTTTTGAGAGAAGATATCTTTGTGTACAAAAGGTAATGACTGACTGAATGATAATCTCTCGGCCCTAACCACTTAGGATAGAAACTTGAAATTTCGAGAACGTGTGGCTCTTATACAGTAAGTGTCGTTTAAGAATTGATTTTTCGAAATTCTAAACTTAAGGGGGTGAAGTATGGGATGAAGGTTTTTATTTTTGAAAAATGTCGCTATTAAGGCAATTTTGAGCTAGACACATGAAAATTGGTGTTCGGTTTCTAGGTTAGAGGCGAAGAAATACGTGTTTCAGCATTTCTAGAAATTTAACACTACGGGGTGAAATAGTGGGTGGAAGCTTTTTTTGAAAATATCTACTGAAGTTTTCTTAAAGCTGCATCTACGAGCACTGGTATTTGTCTTCGCGGATACAAGTTACAATTACTGTTTGACTGTTTCTGAAAATTCAGCATCTATGGGGTGAAACAGAGGATTAAAGTTTTTATGGAAATATTTCACTCTCCAAAGAATATTGAAGTTAAGTCTAAAAAAAAATTTTATTTGGCTACTCTGTTAGGAATAAAACATACGCTTGTCATTGTTTTTGGAAATTCAGCCCTAAAGAAGTGCTATAGGGGGTGGAAAGTTTCATCAAAGTATTTCACTTCGAAAGCATTTTTACAGCTAAATCTTTGAAAACTGGTGTGGCGTTTCTCGGTTACAGATGAAAAAATACGTGTTCCACTGTTTTAGGAAATTAAACCCCTAAGGGACTCAAATAGGATCAGACTGATTCAATGACACATCATCGCCCAGCCCAAACTGCTAAGGATAGACTCTTGAAGTTCGGATATCTTGTACTGTAGAAGCAAT
The DNA here is from genome assembly GCF_023864345.2 of Schistocerca serialis cubense. NCBI lineage: Eukaryota > Metazoa > Arthropoda > Insecta > Orthoptera > Acrididae > Schistocerca > Schistocerca serialis. The sequence continues at coordinate 620,209,316 of NC_064642.1, read as the reverse complement.
TGTCCGAATTTCCACTCATAAGGGGTGAAAAAGCGGGGGTGAACGTCTATTTGGAAGCACTGGTATGTCCCTATTAAGCGAATTTTGAAGCTAGAACTACAAAAACTAATATTCGGTTCCCCAGTCAGAAAATAAAAAAATACTTGTTTCAGCATTTTTGGAAAAGTAACCATTAAGGGGGTAAAATACTGGGTGGACGTTGTTTTGAAAATAAATAGTTACTAAATAATTACTAAGGCTACAAGTGTGACAACTATTTGACTGCTCGGATAGAAATAAAAAAAAATTAAAAAAAAACGTGCTTCAGTGTTTCTGGAAATTCAACCCCTAAGGGAGTGCAAAAGAGGATGAAAGGTTTTAAGAAAATATTTCATTAGATTCAAAGAAATTTAAAGCAACATTAATGAAAATTGGTATTTCTCTTCTCGGTTAGATATAAAGACATGTTTTTAGGGGATGACAGTTGCTTTGGACATATCTCCACAAGAACGCAAAAGGCATGATTAACAAAAATTTTGGGCTCCAGCTACGAGAATCGCTTTTTGGTCAGAAGTAAATTCAGAAAAGACCAAGCTTATATGGAATTAATTAACGTGACACATTTGGAAGGTGATGCAATTTGTGAACAGCATAAAAATTCGATTAGATAAAAAAAAAATCTCTGCTGGTGATACCGTCTTCGCGAGCGAAGGGGCGGGCGCTGAGCTAGTTCATAGAATAAAATTCCACTTCAGTTCCAACTAATATTCTTAATTTATTCCACGACCAGTTTCGAAGCTTGAAGCTTCATATTCAGATGCCACCAAATAATTATAAAGACATGAACGTGTGGCGGTCGGGCCAGGCAGTCATTGGGAGTCGACCCACTTCAAAGACACTCATAGAGGGTAGGATCAGCAACCCCAGTGACCGCCTGCACAGCACAACATGGCAGTGATTAGTAGAAGACGTTGTGTCAGAGAAGAAGCTGCATTCGCTCATTTTCTTGCGACATGAACCACAAAAGCATTTGAGAATGCAGTATCTGGTTGCTACCAGTCGGTGACCATCATCAAATTGTCTAAGAGATCAAATTGTCTAAGAGAACAAGTTGTGAGTGTTGACGCCATGCCTCCGTTGGATTTTCTATCAATAGAAAATTCATTTTTGTATGAATTTAATTGTTTACTGTTTCGGAGGAGAATTCAAATAAATAACATGAGCTGAAAATTTTGTTGCAAAAGTAAAATGAGTTATACTGTAATACAAAGCGTTGCTATTGCTTTGTGTTCGGAAAATTTGGAAATTTGTGGTACGGTCTTATAGGACCAAATTACTTAGGTCATCGGTCCCTAAACTTGCACACTACTTAATCTAACTTAAACCAACTTATGCTAGGACAACACACACACCGATGCCCGAGGGAGGACTCGAACCACCGACGGGGGGAGCCACATGGACCGTGGCAAGGCGCCTAGACCCTGTGGCTACCCCGCGCGGCTGCTTCCGTGTTTGTAAATAGTCATAAAGAGATACAGAACTGCAGACCCTGAGAGACAAATGTAAGCATCATTAAGTACTGATCAACCGAAGTATAATAATGCAGAGCTAACAGATACGCACGCTTAGAGATTAACGTGGAAATAAGTAATCGTACATCATACAGATAACTCTCAACAAATATGTGGCAATTTTACAGGCAGTTTATGTAGTCTATGTATCTATTTGAAGTTATTTGGTCCTTCTGCCTTTTCACTTACGTAGTTGGCTCTGTCGCATGTTACTTTCGTTGGTCTGCCCACATCTTTTTTTCTTCTTTCCTCTTGCCTGTAAATGTTTTGTTTACCGTCAATCTGTCTCAGGTATTTTATTCACATAATCATTAAATATTCTTGAGTTTTTTATAACTTTACGTATAGACTATGTATCTAATGTTATATTGTAACGCAAGTATGAAAGGTATTGAGTTTGAGTTTGAAATGTTATACAGTTTGCAAAATAACGGAACTACAGATGACATATAAACGACATACCAACACAATCAGAGAATCACATATTTTTGTCTATTACTCGCAGTTCGTAAAACAAAAAGTTGTGACTGTGGGCTAAAACAACATTTTTATTATGGAAAATCTTTATAAATATAATCACAACATAATAACATTTGGTGTTCATAAAAGTACTGTTTTATGAGTTTGGAAAATACTAGTTAGACCTCTTTCTGGAGACACATGCCGTATCTGCCTGCTATAAACCATAAGTCCAATGGAATATTGTGAACAAACTTCGAGTCTATATGGCATTCATATCCACTGAATATCTGTTGCGGTTTCGTTATTAACATTACACTGAGTCAACGTTAGTGTAAACATAAATGACAACACTTCGTTCGCTCAACGCATATTACACCAGTAGCAGATAATCAGTCAGCTGGCGATTTATGTGGCTATAATTAGTCAACTATTTGCTTTTTTATGGATTTTTAGATACGATTTATTTTGCCATTAACTAGTTTTTGAGCCACTGCAGGCTCATCGTCAAAGGTAGTGCCGACCAAATGTAGGTAGACACTAAGGTCATGGGGATGGCGAAAATGAAGCAAATTTAGTAATCGGTAACGAACGTTTATGAAACGGAAATGATGTTACATTTTGGTTACTTACAGTGAACAGCATCGTGGTTTCCATAGCAAACCCATTTCCATAATGTACATTACTATTTGTACACTCAACTATGCACAGTATTTAGCTACACTTGGCTACACTCTTATTCGAGAATGTAAACATTGTATGTAAACACAAAGAATAGGTGTACAATTGATATAATGCTTTGTTATTTCATGATCTTTGGCCTGAGATGCACTGAACTGGAAAATAAAGATTTACGAGGTGAATCTTGTTAGCTGCAGGTGGTTTCTTATTTTGACAATATACAAGTAATCCACTCTTTCATCACACGGTAAATAGTTCACTCTATCTTTTTATCTCCCGTATACCTTTTTAATCTATATTACTTGTACACTGTCAATATAAGAATCCAAGATTCACGTAAATACATTAACCACATTTGTAAATATCTGTTTTGTAATGCAGTGCACCTCGGTCCACAGATCATGATGTAGATCTATTGTATACATATTCTTTGTATTTGCATCTAGTGTTTACATTCTGCGAATAAGTGTGGAACCAATTGTACCTAATTACTGTGTATATTTGAGTGTGCACATGGCAATGTACATTAAGGAAACAGATTTGCTACGGCTACCACGATGCTGTGCACTGTAAATACCCAAAATGTAACATTTCCGTTTCATAAAGGTGTTGTTACCAGTTACTAACTTTCCGTCATTTTCGGCAGCCCCATGACCAAAGCGTCTAGCTGGACTTGGTTCGCAATACGATGTTCCTGTAACACCGTCATTTAACGATGAGCCTGCAGTGACTCACAAACTAGTTGATGGTATAATAAACCGTATCAAAATAGCAAGTGGTTGAATATTTACAGCCAGATAAATTACCAGTTCAAATCTCAGTTGCATTTCGTCGTCCTTAATGGGTATACTGAAATCAGTAAGTTGATGAACAACTATTTCTGGAGGATAGTTGAGAAACACTCCATAGGAGCCTGCGCATATTAGATAGGTTTTCATCATATCGTATAATGTTATCATAAACGGATTTTTATATTTCCCAAAATGAGTTTACCAGAGGTATTAGTTTTACAACAGCTCATTTATACTTCAGTGGATCAATAATTACTGCGATCACACATATTCTCTCTCATATCTGAATCAGAGACGGTGAGAATAAAGCAGAAAATCCAAGTAGATATCAATGCATATTCTCCCTCTTTAAATTTCAAGTCTTTTTCTGTTGACACCTTTTCTTCTGTCTTTCTTTTCTTAGGTTTTTATGTTTTGACTTCGAAAAGTAATAATCGTCTTCTCATCCCGCTAATGTTTTAATTCTACTCATATAATCATTTATAGATTAGTACATTACTACTGCCATTATTCTTAATTCTGTCTCCTGAGCAGCATTGTTTTACTGTTTCGAGGAGTATCATACCTTCTTTAGTGTGTCCCTGTGATTTTCATATGTAATGTTACATCCTACATAGTTAAAATGATGCACTGTTTGCAATATTTCATTACCGACAGCAATTTTTGATATTTCGTGGTCTTGTTTTTCCCATTTTGTTTTTCCTGTTGATTTTCTTCGTAGTTAATAATCGTATGCAAGGTCTTTCTAAAGTCCCATGCAAAGAAAGGCTATAGTTTCCCATGTATGATGGCGTAGATAAGGTCGTAGCACTGCTTCAGGCTGTTGAACTGTACCGTGAGCTAATGTACATACGAAATACATTCTTGTGTAACTTCAAACTGTAGGTTTGACTTCTCCCATTGTTCGTCTGATTCTCATCCCACAAAAGCTGTGCCTTGAGTTGGGAACCGGCTGAAATTTTCATTCCAGAGAACGACAAGTTCGAGGAGTGCGATTGGTCATACAATGGTCTCTGGAGCAGTGGAGCTATCAAACCTTGCTTGGTGAAACAATACTTAAGACATGAAGGGTCTGTTGTTCTTCAACGAATGGATCTGCTTAATTTAACATAGATCTGATTAGGAGAGTAGGTTATGAACAGTGGATGCTGAAAGAGGCGGACTGTTATTAAAGTATTTCTATTTTCACCTGAATTTCATGTTGTGGGAATCTGCGTTTTATTTCAAGAGGAAAGCCGCATGTATTCATAAAAATACGCTTTGTACTTTAAATTTATTTCAAACACACGTAGAACGACAACAGAAATATTTTGTGTATGGAAGCACTTATTACTGATTCAAATATGTTTGCATTCATTACACTAAAACAGACACTCTTCTCAGATACGACAAAGGACTTCCATATTAGTCAGCTCTGAAAGAAAAATACAATTTTGCAGATATAAAGAAAACAAGTTTCATTAATTGCCCATTACACTCGGAGAAGGTAAAATTGAAATATTTTTTGATTCACGGATGCGGAAGAGGGAGAGGATTAAACGATGCAATTCAAATTCTGTCCTTTAATAGGGAGTGAATATCACAGGGTACAGAAGTGTTTTCAGTTACTGACGGAGGTAATAAAGTTGTAAAAGCGTGCAGTATAACAATCTGTATCATGGAAATAAAGAGAGAATATAATTAGCAACATACAATACGCTAATAGTAGCCCACATTTCGCAGTGGAACACAGCCGAGTCCTCCTATTCAATGGCGTAAAATGCGAGTATATTACAACAGTAAAATACGCGAGTAACAATATCAGGGGACATTCGGCACCAGAAGGTACTTTGCATTCAGTTATTTTGCATTCAGATATTTTGCATTTGTCCGGCGACTTCAAGCGTTATAGAACAAGCCAATAGCTTGCAAAGGTAGGGAGGGAGGGAGAGAGAGAGAGAGAGAGAGAGAGAGAGAGAGGGAGAGAGGGAGAGAGAGAGTCAGAGGCAGCAGCAGAAAAGGGAAGGAGGAGAAAGAGGGGGGGGGGCGGAGGCGGTTAAGAAAACGAAGGAGAAGATGTAGCAGTGGTGGTGGTAGTAGTGGTCTGTGTTTCTCTTTGGGAGAATCATATTTGTCACAGTAATCTATGAAGTTCTATACGTATGTATTACAACAATATTTTATTGGCTCGATGTCGCTCGAACACTGTTTACAATCTCGTCTTCAACATCGTCATCACTGATTGATATTAATTGCTTGGTTTAAAATATTGTCTTTCGTAACTGGACCTGAAAATTTGGCTGCGAGTATGTCGTAGCCCAATAAAAATATGGAAAATTTATACGACACAACACTATTTACTGTAATCGAATGTAGCAACAATTATTTTTCTGAAGGACAGCAAAGCGCCAATAATTTGCATGTACTAACAAATTGTGACTGCTGCAACTATTGATTTCGAAAATCATTTAGCGTCTTCGTTTTCGCCTTCGTGAGATTGATATATTTTGTACACAAAATTGTGATTCTGTCATGATCCAAACATTTTCCAGCCGGAAAAGCGTCGGTTGTCATGCTTTCCTCTAAATCAGAACTCCTTTATATTGTATTTCTCCCAAGGTAATTGTTGTTGGTGCGTGTAAAATTTTGAGAAATCGCTTATTGTAACGGCTGTGAGAAGTTTGTCATAACGACACCAGTTATCAGACTACGAAATATGTTACCATACATATCATGTCTGATACAAAATTTTTCGAAAACTATTCATTGATTCTGGAGACTTTTTTTACCACTCCCTTTTTGAACTGTAACTAACGTAGAATTTTTACATCACGAAACCTTTCTAAGGTATTAGCTGATCTGTATGCTTAAATATGAGAAAAATAAGATAAGTATAAATTAATATTTTAGAAATTTCAAAACGGAAGTTTTTTGATAAGTAGTCTAAATTTCATCTATATCTAGGAATATACTAAAGTAACAGAAGATATGCCCATTTATTAATCTCATACAATAAGTAAAGACTTTTATAAAGAACAATTTTAGCATTAAATCTGAACACGTAACGCTATTTAATTTTTTTAAATCTACGTGTATAAAAAAATCGAAGACGTTGATACGAGTATTTGTTTCTTCTCCTGCACAATTGCTACGTACCGTAAGATTGACGGTATTTCTCCATTGGCAATTCCTTGGCACTTATGATGCCAGTGACAATGCTTTCTCAAATAATAATTTTTTCTGAAGATCTGTCTTTCTCATTTATTTCAGCCGGAGATTACAGAAGAGACATTGTTAGAGCCTTCGACTTATTAACAACATCATGAGAACATGACAAGTTCCAGTTCTGGCATGATGTCTGCACTGGTTGTTTGACTCCCTTTTACCATTTTTTAACAGTTATTAAGAATCACATGACCTAGCAATATGCTGCATGAATCTTATTTTTGACAATCGCAAACAATTCGGAGGCTACGACAGTCTGAAGAAGGGCAATAGGTGCCTGAAACTAGTTCAGGAAATAATATTTATTTTGTGAAACTGATTGACGGTTTTTACAATAAATATAAATAGAGTTGATGGAGATGGGTTAAATGATAATCAGAAAATCCCTTTACAAACAAATCAAAGGGAAATAGTAAAATACTGGGAACTAAGTTACAAATTAAATTCTGTACACGATCATATGTACTTGAATATATCACAAAATAACTCGTAAACTATTGAGGCGCGGAGATGCAATATAGACGTAAACCTTACTGCGCACTGGCTGTTGAATCTAAAGGTCACAGTTGACAGCTTAGTAACATAAGAATGGTAATTCTTAAGAATCGCAAATATTTGATTAAGTATATTCGCAATGTAAAACTGCTTGTGGGAAAAAGCCTCCTTGAAGTGAAAATCAGAAAAAAGTTAATCAACAAATGACGACTGCCTGCATACGGGATCTGCACCTAGAAAACTAGTGGTTATCTGACATGATCATTCAGGGCAAGAGGTAATCTATAGTTTTGAATTGTAGTTTTCTTTTGATAAATAATTTATTTGGCACTATCTCAACGCAATTACTGGATTGCTAGTTTCGGCAGTATGTATTGCCATCACCAGACCTGCAAAACAGAAAATATGTCGAGATTGCAGGATTTCAGTCAAACAAATAAAAAAAGTATAGTAGGCCATATACAATAACTCAAAAATAAAAATCAGATACCCATAAAATCAGATAATGTGTGTCACATCATACAATGCTTAAACCACTCTGTCACTATACAGTATGTTGTGAAATAATTCTCTTAAAATTCTGCTCATATGGACAGATACAGTCCAAAGTCAACATTCAATAATGAATCCATGTAGCAAGTAAATTTTTTAAAATAAAAACCCACCATAAAGAATTAGAGGTATGACAATGAAATGCTAGGTGAGTATGCATATTTTAAACGAGTATGCACGGCACGAACAAGAAAAATGCGTGCCACGTTTTGCCCCTACAACAAATTCTATTGCATACATTGTTTATGGTATGAATTTTTTAATGCATTTTTTAATTTTTATTTTACGGCCTCCTATTGGACTACTGTGGTCAGTTACGCAAGGGTGTATACAGGTTATTGTTATTCAGCAATATAATACAGTTCAATAATAATTCAATAAGAAAACTTAATTGCGCAATGTTATAGACGGATTATCCTAAGTCATTATTAGTTGAAGGGTGTTTAGCTCTTCTGTCTGCCAAATACTTCTTCATTCTTTCAGATATTTTCTTTCCTTCTTCGTCTGAGATCACTCTACCTGTAGCCCTTTTATTAATCTTCCTTTGTAGCCTGGCTTTTGTGTCTTGCAGTATTCTGGTTTTTCTGTTTTATTTTTTAGGTCATTGTAATTTGGCGTTGTCTTATGACTGGAATATATTGTCATCATTACGTCAGAAACTGGCAAATTTGATCCGATAAGGGCGCAAAAAACAACTGAGGTCATACACGCCCAAGTCAAAACTATAAAACGCAAACACAGAGGCAAGGGAAACGACTGTATGTCAGTCCCAATCGAAAGAATGGGAGACATCTAAACAAGGCACGTACAAAAACGGACTAAAAAACAATGCAAGAATGGAGATCCAAAACTAAAAATTAAGTGGACTACACCATATTGCTTTGGTGGATAAAAAGTAAAACGTGGGCGACTGCCCGCGCATCATTTTCAGCTGATAAATCAGATGGCAAACTCAAGATGGAAAGTATATTAGTAAAAAAAGGGCATTCCAGCAGTAGTGTTAGACAGTTAAAAGTTGGCCGTAATGCGTACAAAGTGGTGGGGCAGCGCCACTGACCAGATGTCGATGGCTAAATACAATTTGTGTAAACCGAGCGAGGTGCCCCCGCAGTGGTTAGCACACTGGACTCGCATTCGGGAGGACGACGGTTCAATCCCTCGTTCGGCCATCCTGATTTAGGTTTTCCGTGATTTCCCTCAATCGCTCCAGACAAATGCCGGGATGGTTCCTTTGAAAGGGCACGGCCGACTTCCATCCCCGTCCTTCCCTCATCCGATGTCACCGATGACTTCGCTGTCTGGTCTCCTCCCCCAAACAACCCAACCAACAATTTGTGTAAACTTTGCCATTACGATTAGTTTGTGTATACTATTTTGATATTTCTTCTGTTAGTTCTAATGTTAAACAAAAGAGTGACCCTGATAACATTAGTTTTTAATGACGTCAGACAGTACAGGCCGCCATCTGATGGTACCTCTCAGCACTAGCTTCCGTTATACTCCAAATCCAAACTTCAGTTACTCCGAATGAAACCTTCTCGGTTTTCGAGACGCATCGATTCGAATAAAATTCTCGAGCTTTCAATGGCTATCACCACCATCGTCGTCGTCAGGAGTAAAACTGCCGACTGCCGGGGCTACGCTACGCTACGCAAATTCACGGAGCTTCGTACTCCGGTGTGTTGTAGGGTGAGCGGATCACGCCATTCCTACTTCTTCCTGGATGTGTTGGACGTTGTCCTCTCGTCGGAATCTTCCTCACGGTTGCGTTGCTTCTTTTAGTTCATCTGGCTCATGTTGCGGCGTGCCTTCACTCCAGCAACAGGTCTGGCCACCTTGTGGTCGGGCGCCAGTGCACTTGGTTTCCCAGGTTGCGTACAAGGTCGTTCTCCGACATCCGGGTGGCCGCATAAAAACGATGTGCCGCCTGCCGGAATCGGTGTTTGAGGAGCGGTACTCCCGCTACTCTGTCGAGTTCTCCGGTGCTGAAGTCTCGTGGCAGGTGAAGCGCCAACCTAAGCGCCTAGTTCTGGACCGTCTGCAGCTTTGCGATGGACGACTCGGCCGCGTTGCCCCATAGCACAGCAGCGTACTCTTAACACTGGCCTGATTAGTGTCAGGTACAGAGTGATGCCACAGTGTGGGAGCAGGGTCATCGCTGGGATGAGTAAGGGGTACAACAAGCGCAATCTGCCAAGCGCTTTACCCCTCACTTCCCTGATGTGGGACTTCCACGTCAGGCGCCGGTCCAGAGTGACGCCTAGGTAGCGTCCGGTATTCGACCATGGGATGGGGCCTCCCATGATGCTGAGTGGCTGAAGGTCGGCAGGAATACTGACGGGGCTGGCACGATTTTCCGCTTATATACCCACGATTACGACCGCTGGCACCATCATAGAGGGCCGAAAGGGCGGGTGCGCGGAAGTTGAATTGGGTAGCTCGTAGCAGCTCCGGCCTGCCGTGGGAACGAGGCCCACGAGAAAGACAGGCCGCGGCGCGTACGTCACAAAGGTAGGCCTGAACTCGCTCGCTCAGCTCAGCAGACAATATGCGTTTCTAAAACTGTTAACTCGAAGCTGGGCGTGTACGTACTAATGAGAATTGCTTCTTCTGCTGGAATCCGCCATTATGAAGTCCTGAAGAGGGGCAGCAGCCTTTTCAGTAGTTGCAAGGGCAACAGTCTGGATGATTGACTGATCTGGCCTTGTAACAATAACCAAAACGGCATTGCCGTGCTGGTACTGCGAACGGCTGAAAGCAAGGGGAAACTACAGCCGTAATTTTTCCTGAGGGCATGCAGCTTTACTGTATGATTACATGATGATGGCGTCCTCTTGGGTAAAATATTCCGGAGGTAAAATAGTCCCCCATTCGGATCTCCGGGCGGGGACTACTCAAGAGGATGTCGTTATCAGGAGAAAGAAAACTGGCGTTCTACGGATCGGAGCGTGGAATGTCAGATCCCTTAATCGGGCAGGTAGGTTAGAAAATTTAAAAAGGGAAATGGATAGGTTGAAGTTAGATATTGTGGGAATTAGTGAAGTTCGGTGGCAGGAGGAACAAGACTTTTGGTCAGGTGACTACAGGGTTATAAACACAAAATCAAATAGGGGTAATGCAGGAGTAGGTTTAATAATGAATAGGAAAATAGGAATGCGGGTAAGCTACTACAAACAGCATAGTGAACGCATTATTGTGGCCGAGATAGATACGAAGCCCACACCTACTACAGTAGTACAAGTTTATATGCCAACTAGCTCTGCAGATGACGAAGAAATTGAAGAAATGTATGATGAAATAAAAGAAATTATTCAGATTGTGAAGGGAGACGAAAATTTAATAGTCATGGGTGACTGGAATTCGAGTGTAGGAAAAGGGAGAGAAGGAAACATAGTAGGTGAATATGGATTGGGGACAGAAATGAAAGAGGAAGCCGCCTGGTAGAATTTTGCACAGAGCACAACATAATCATAACTAACACTTGGTTTAAGAATCATGAAAGAAGGTTGTATACATGGAAGAACCCTGGAGATACTAAAAGGTATCAGATAGATTATATAATGGTAAGACAGAGATTTAGGAACCAGGTTTTAAATTGTAAGACATTTCCAGGGGCAGATGTGGACTCTGACCACAATCTATTGGTTATGACCTGTAGATTAAAACTGAAGAAACTGCAAAAAGGTGAGAATTTAAGGAGATGGGACCTGGATAAACTAAAAGAACCAGAGGTTGTACAGAGATTCAGAGAGAGCATAAGGGAGCATTTGACAGGAATGGGGGAAATAAATACAGTAGAAGAAGAATGGGTAGCTTTGAGGGATGAAGTAGTGAAGGCAGCAGAGGATCAAGTAGGTAAAAAGACGAGGGCTAGTAGAAATCCTTGGGTAACAGAAGAAATATTGAATTTAATTGATGAAAGGAGAAAATATAAAAATGCAGTAAGTGAAACAGGCAAAAAGGAATACAAACGTCTCAAAAATGAGATCGACAGAAAGTGCAAAATGGCTAAGCAGGGATGGCTAGAGGACAAATGTAAGGATGTAGAGGCCTATCTCACTAGGGGTAAGATAGATACCGCCTACAGGAAAATTAAAGAGACCTTTGGAGATAAGAGAACGACTTGTATGAATATCAAGAGCTCAGATGGAAACCCAGTTCTAAGCAAAGAAGGGAAAGCAGAAAGGTGGAAGGAGTATATAGAGGGTCTATACAAGGGCGATGTACATGAGGACAATATTATGGAAATGGAAGAGGATGTAGATGAAGATGAAATGGGAGATATGATACTGCGTGAAGAGTTTGACAGAGCACTGAAAGACCTGAGTCGAAACAAAGCCCCCGGAGTAGACAATATTCCATTGGAACTACTGACGGCCGTGGGAGAGCCAGTCCTGACAAAACTCTACCATCTGGTGAGCAAGATGTATGAAACAGGCGAAATACCCTCAGACTTCAAGAAGAATATAATAATTCCAATCCCAAAGAAAGCAGGTGTTGACAGATGTGAAAATTATCGAACTATCAGCTTAATAAGTCACAGCTGCAAAATACTAACACGAATTCTTTACAGACGAATGGAAAAACAAGTAGAAGCCAACCTCGGGGAAGATCAGTTTGGATTCCGTAGAAACACTGGAACACGTGAGGCAATACTGACCTTATGACTTATCTTAGAAGAAAGATTAAGGAAAGGCAAACCTACGTTTCTAGCATTTGTAGACTTAGAGAAAGCTTTTGACAATGTTGACTGGAATACTCTCTTTCAAATTCTAAAGGTGGTAGGGGTAAAATACAGGGAGCGAAAGGCTATTTACAAGTTGTACAGAAACCAGATGGCAGTTATAAGAGTCGAGGGACATGAAAGGGAAGCAGTGGTTGGGAAGGGAGTAAGACAGGGTTGTAGCCTCTCCCCGATGTTGTTCAATCTGTATATTGAGCAAGCAGTAAAGGAAACAAAAGAAAAATTCGGAGTAGGTATTAAAATTCATGGAGAAGAAATAAAAACTTTGAGGTTCGCCGATGACATTGTAATTCTGTCAGAGACAGCAAAGGACTTGGAAGAGCAGTTGAATGGAATGGACAGTGTCTTGAAAGGAGGATATAAGATGAACATCAATAAAAGCAAAACAAGGATAATGGAATGTAGTCTAATTAAGTCGGGTGATGCTGAGGGAATTAGATTAGGAAATGAGGCACTTAAAGTAGTAAAGGAGTTTTGCTATTTGGGGAGCAAAATAACTGATGATGGTCGAAGTAGAGAGGATATAAAATGTAGGCTGGCAATGGCAAGGAAAGCGTTTCTGAAGAAGAGAAATTTGTTAACATCCAGTATTGATTTAAGTGTCAGGAAGTCATTTCTGAAAGTATTCGTATGGAGTGTAGCCATGTATGGAAGTGAAACATGGACGATAAATAGTTTGGACAAGAAGAGAATAGAAGCATTCGAAATGTGGTGCTACAGAAGAATGCTGAAGATTAGATGGGTAGATCACATAACTAATGAGGAAGTATTGAATAGGATTGGGGAGAAGAGAAGTTTGTGGCACAACTTGACCAGAAGAAGGGATCGGTTGGTAGGACATGTTCTGAGGCATCAAGGGATCACCAATTTAGTATTGGAGGGCAGCGTGGAGGGTAAAAATCGTAGAGGGAGACCAAGAGATGAATTCACTAAGCAGATTCAGAAGGATGTAGGTTGCAGTAGGTACTGGGAGATGAAAAAGCTTGCACAGGATAGAGTAGCATGGAGAGCTGCATCAAACCAGTCTCAGGACTGAAGACCACAACAACAACAACAACAACTGATTAACGCTACTAGAACACTAATTTAATATCAATACTCGATATAAATGGTATAACGTCTTGTTTGTATCATTTAGTCTCTTCTGCTTAACAGTAATTATTTCACACAAGAAGTGGTGCCTCCTTATGCAGCTGATAATCATTCTGACATGATTTTAATTTTATTGTACCCCAGCACATCTGTAAGAAATTATAAGTAGGCCTATGGACTTTCCATCATTGTAGGACTAATAACAGTAAGACTTCACTATAGCGGATTCCAGTAGAAAATGCAACTCTCCTTTGTTCATACACCCTTAATTACGAGCCTGTCTTTCTCGTAGGCCTCGGCGTGGGACCGAGTGACGTCAGGTGGTGCGATGGACCGGCTCCACGTTTCAAACTGGCGCCCCCGCCTCCCTACAAGCGTTAAGCACCCGTCTTTGTTTCCTTTCGACAACCAAAGTCCGCCTCCACATCCTACCGAGTGAGTACCCTTGGTCTCTGTTAAAATTGGTGCTTCTCATTCTAATCTTAACTGCCACTTTTATAACGGAAACCCAGCATGTCGACCCATGAGCCAACGCTCTCGTGTTTTCAAATTGTATTTTGTGTTCGTTTTTCCAGGCAATGCTCAGCTATAGCCGACTTGTCAAGCTCCCTCTGTTTAACATGTCTCTTGTGCTCGGTACAACGCTCTGCAACTGAGCGAACTGTCTGGCCTATATAGATGCCGCCACACTCGCAAAGGACACACTATCAAAGGACACCATACACACCGAGCATACGAAGAGCTACGTCCTCTTTCACTGGGTGCAACATATCTCGTGTCTTGGGGGCGGGCCGGAACACTGCGGCACAAGTCGTAACTTCCTGTTCGTTGCCCCACAGCATGGCAGGAAAGCAGCCGGCTTGGCTTCTTCTACCGATTCACGAGGCGTCGTCCTTCAGTGACACCTCAAAGAGTTTGCAGTGTCTCTTTCATTATAATCTTTCTCTATGAACACCTGTCTCAAATTCTGCATTTCAGACTGTAGGTGGTCGTCGTCATAAATAACTTTGGCTATGTGTATTAACGTGTTCAGAACCGCTCTATTGTGTACAGAGTGGTGAAAACTGTGAGCGTTCAAATATGGATCAGTGTGTGTCGGTTTTCTGTACACAGAATGAGAAAGCCGGTCTCCTGCCTTCCGCTCAAGTAAACAACTAAGAACGGTAGCTTGCCTTCCTTCTCTATCTCGATGGTAAATTCAGTGTTGGGATGGAACCGTTCATGTCAGCCACCAACCGCTGCAGCGTATTTTCACCATGAGGTCTTACCAGGAAGGTGTTACCGACGTACCTTAGGAAGCATGGCGGACGCAACATCACAGAGATCAAAGCATGCTCCTCAAAGCGCTTCATGAAGATATTCGCGACTGCAGGAGATAGTGTGAGCCCATTGCTGTGCGATCCATCATTTCATAATATTCTTGGCGGCACAAGAAGTACGTTGACTATTCCAGGTGGAAACTGGTCAGAAGATCCAGCGTGTCTTTTACTGACAACCTCGTAAAAAATGATTCAAATGGCTCTGAGCACTATGGGACTTAACATCTATGGTCATCAGTCCCCTAGAACTTAGAACTACTTAAACCTAACTGACCTAAGGACATCACACACATCCATGCCCGAGGCAGGATTCGAACCTGCGACCGTAGCAGTCGCGCGGCTCCGGACTGAGCGCCTAGAACCGCTAGACCACCGCGGCCGGCAACCTCGTAAAAAGTCCAGATTAACCATGAAGTCGTTTCGGCCTATTTTCATTTTACAATGAAATGAATACCCCTGACAGCATACAGTCGTTGGTGTAAGTCAACGGGGACAGTTGAAAATGTGTGCCCCAACCGGGACTTGAACCCGGGATCTCCTGCTTACATGGCAGACGCTCTACCCATTTTTTTTTCGCTGGAAAAGGCTCTACCATCTATTATTTATTTATTTTTTTGCATTTTGTTCGTTTTTGAACGTTATGCTTTGTCGTTGCGAACGCCACATGACATCCAGTCAAGTTCGTATGTTGATCCTTCCACTCAGTTTTTTATTAGAGAAGCCAACCAGCTCTCTGACGGAACACGAACCATCTGAGCCACCGAGGACACAAGGATAGTGGGACTGCAGGGACTTATCTCTGGCACGCCTCCCGTGAGACGCACATTCGAAACTTATTGTCCCGCACTGTATTCATAGTGCCGCCCCTGTTCATTATACTCATTACTCGCGGCCTTTGCCGATTCCCGTAAGACTTCGGGCCCTGTTTGTGCATCTGCACGGAAGAAGGTGGTCAAATGGCCGGTGAGCCTTAGTTGTATATATTTGAAGATGGTTTCTGTTCTTTCGAACATGTCCGATATCTTCATATATATTTTCATTTTCTTGAGTGTTTCAACAAATGCCTGCTAGTTTACAACATGCTGTTCACTATATTCCAGTTTTGGTGCTAACAATCCTTCATGATCTTTTGCCAGTCTGGAGGTGTGCGAGCTGATTGCAGTAAGAATGGGCCTAAGAGGAACATGTTCCTTACGTATTTTCGGCAGTTCATAGAGCCTGGGAGGCCTGGCGGCGTTAGGCATTAATTTCTTCACCAATTCATCTGGTAAACCAGATTCCTTTAATAACTTCCCTGACTGTGGCCTGTGTCGGATCGCGGCTAAGCTTCCGGTATGTGTCATCTTCTATTACATGGAGCACCTTCAGGTGGTAGTCTTCTGTGGTCAGAACCACAGTGGCATTTCGTTTGTCGGCTGGCAAGACTAACCAAGTCCTCGTTCTCGCGAACCACCCGGTACAAAAGAAAGTGGTTCTGAACATTTTAATACACAGAGCCAAAGTTATTTCTGACGACGACCACCTATAATCTGAATTGCAGCTCTTGAGACACGTGTAGCCGCGAAAGACTCCGCGGACACTTTAGTTACTCTGTCGCAGCCAACGTGGCTTTATACCACAAAGCAGCAAAGTGTGACCTATATTTGTCTTGTTCGAGCCATGCGTACTCTGACTCCTACACACTATGACAGAACACCTAACATGTCCTTGTAATGACTCGAGTATATTATGGTATGTTTCTAATTAAAAATCTTTAATTATTTGAGGCATTCATTATTGTACAGGCTGATTCTTATTATCGTTTAAAAACCTCCAAAATAACATAGGTGACTCTGAGACAAGTAAGTTAATGTAACACACATGGGGCCGCAAATGTCGGGAAATACCCCGCAGGTGTAAAAAATGTTGAATATGTTCCGTCACCAGATGACGCAACTTGGCACACGTGCAGCGACTGTGCCGGTCCGTCTATGACACATGACCATCCGATCCTGAGTGCAGTAAAATAAGAACAGCTTTTGCTTGGTTACGGCGAGGACACCAATTTTCTAACTCATATGTTTACAAAAGGTTACGTTTTCAAAATGTATTCGAAATTCGCTCCTTTTGCTTGAATGCAAGTATTCCGTTGCTCAGTCATCCCTCCACCCACGGGCCCGAAAACACCCTCTATATTTTGGATATGACGTCACATGTACAATAATTGCCATCCACTTGTCTCGATGTCACCTATGTCGTTAAGGGTTTTTTCAAACGTTAGTAAGAATCACACTGTTCGTTGACTTTGATACGAGCAGAATTTTAGGAGAGTTATTTTGCAGCATATTGGAGAATCCTTCTGTGCTAAGTTGTGTAAGCACAGTGTGATGTAGCAACCAATGCACGGTTTCGTGGGTACGTAATTTTTGTTACTGAGCTGTTGTGTATGCCCTACTACATTTATTTTTTTATTTTTTTCCCTTTATTCCTTAACCTACACTCTTTTTCTTTTGTTTAATAGATCTGAGGAAGGCAATACATATTGCCGAAACTACTATTCCAAAAATGGTTCAAATGGCTCTGACCACTATGGGACTTAACATCTGAGGTCATCAGTCCCCTAGAACTTAGAACTACTTCAAACTAACTAACCTAAGGACATCACACACATCCATGCCCGAGGCAGAATTCGAACCTGCGACCGTAGTTTCCGGACTGAAGCACCTAGAATCGCTCGGCCACCGCGGACGGCTAGTATTCCAGTTATTATGTTAACCTAGCGATCTTGTCAAACCAGTTGATTTTCAGAAGAAGACAATACCATTGTGAACTAATATTTGATTGTGTATACAAGACATTCAGTACGAAAAAAGAATCCAGCTACTATATGTGCGAGACCGCACAGTAAAAAAAAAAAAAAAAAAAAAAAAAAAAAAAAAAAAAAAAAAAGGAAGGGGGTATCCGACTCTAGCTGTCCATTGTATGCAGTCACCTTCGCTATATTTGCTCGGAATCTGAGATGGATCTACACTTCCTGACAGCAGAAATTAATGTGCGGTTTGAAACCGACTACTATTGTCAAATCGTGACTCTCGTCTCCGGTCGTTTAGGTTACGATCTTCTTATGATCGCTGTTATGCCGTGTTATAGGGCTGCCATTGGTTATTACACCAACAAATCGGACAACTTCATTCACTGTGTAGACGTGGGTACATCCAAACGCGATTGCGCCATCTCCCATTCTGTCACGTCTTCATATCGCCTCAGTTTACTGCTCTGATCCTATACAACCAACTGTAGCTTACATGGGAATCGAACGTTGAACTTTTTGATAAAGATTTCAGTGCCATTAATACTGTTAATAATTTGTTCTGCAGTTTCATATTTGGTACTGATAAGTACGCTTATAAATACTATTATTTATGCTTACTAAAAGTTCTCTAGCACTTTTCCTTAATCATAATTTTTCAGGCATTGTTTGTTTTTGTAGTGAATTAGTTCCAGTGACCTTTAGACACTGATTATTTTTATGGAATTAATTAATTACAAAATTTGTCTAATTTTGCTCTTTTGGGCAGTACAATAAAATTTGCTACTTGCATAATTAAAATATATACGTGTTCTACATTTTACATTGATACAAAGAGAAACAACATTAGATAAAAGTGTACGATACAAAATTTGAAGATATTTTCCGTATGAAACGGTCGCAGTTTTCATCAGTCTACAGTAGAGAAAAAGAACTCCTTAAAACTCATCTAAAATACATAGTTTCCACGCTGTAACATTGCGCATCATCAGTTTTACCTGATATTGCAGTCTTCACTGTCTCCTGAGCTACCTGATAACAGGTTCTGGCGAAATGACCTACTCCGTGGATGCATAAAGAGCCTTAGCAACTGTGGGCCTCTGGCCTTCTGTGTGCATGATCATATATGTGTCGTGTGAGAGACGCAAATCATCGTTCACAGGAAGTTTGCCTCTTCTTGTTAGATTAAATATCTTGAACACCGTTTCTGGACACAGGTAAAATTTGTAGTATCGTTCCCAGGTTAATTGTCCGTGTACTGCAACCATTTTATATTTACCTAAAATCTATGTTTTCCCTATCAAGGTAACACGGACGAATAATTTAACTGAAACGAATGAAATCCTTCTCTTCAACTTGAACTGCATTTATCGATGGTTGGAAGTAATCTGATCGAATGACTCCAAACCTTAGGTGTATCAATTTTTGCAGTTGTATTCTTTTATGGTTTCTCGAGAAGTGTTTAAATGGAGTTAGTCTCGATGTGAGTGTGATCACGTTCAAGGAACTTATGATTAATAACGTCCCAAGTTACCACTACAGTGTTTTTCCTTGTGCAGTATATTCATAAGAATAACTGAGCAAGTAATATTAATTTTCTGGCAACTGCAGGTGACTTCTTCAAATATCGCCAGTATATACCTGTAAATACAAAAAAAACTTTTTCATTGCTTCTGCGACCAGTAATAGTTTCACCCGACAGTTACATTGAAAGACCACAACGATGGCTTATGGAAAGGTATACCACTAGGTAAAAGTGGTATTGGTAGAAACTTTTCCCAACTTTATATTCTGCTCATTGCTAGATCCTGTTATATTTAAACCTTCGACCGTAGATACCAGTAGGTTGGGCATGACGTCATTTTCGTGGTTCAAACATCTCCCGGCTGAAACCATGTGATTATCGGCAAAACATAGTGACTTTGTGTAATATTTACAGGCGTTCAAAGCGCTTTGTCTCGGTAACGGCATTACATTCCATGCGTAAGTATCGTTATGCTAATGAAAATTTATTCATTGAAAACTGGTGAACTGAAGTTTATATAAACTTTACACACATAAAAGTGCTATCACGTAAATTATTTGTTGAAGGTAAAGCGTGTGATATCAGACGCACATTATATTTTGGAATGTACATTTGAATATTTGGTCATAAACCTACATAAAATTGGTTCTTTTTTGTAACAATAAGTTCCATAATGACGAAGGGCGAAGCAGCTACGGAAGATGAATATATCTTGGAGAATAGTGAGAAACATACATATATTTATAGTGGAAATGTATGTTGGGTTGGATACTATTAATAGAAAAAGTTCAAGACAATAAAAAATAATGGAATTTGTCTACCATACCTAATGTGAACTGTCCTCCAAGTGCATATAAATTTGGCAGAAACGGCGTTGCACAGGAATATTATTGATCAGCTGCCTACGAAATTTAATACCGGGCATAGTGTTGGCGGTTTAACTTTGTAAATGTTATTGTTTCACCTCGAAAGTGTGAAGAAGCATATATCACCCCAGAAGGCGGAATATTTTAAAGCCCTGGAACTGTATCGCTGTGCCGCACAAATGTATTTTAGTTTATTTACATGTCCACGACCAGGGCTGGGTGAAACCGTAAGCAGTGTGCTATAGGAGTTCCCCACTTGAAGTATTTTTAGTTTATCTATCATGTTGCGTTGCTTCACTTAATTCACGTAGAATTTCCTAGGTTTAGCCTTTTTAACAACACTTAACATTCCTTCCTAGCTGCGTTTGTCTTGCTTTCGTGGACAAATACATCAATTGCCTGTTTCCATTCATAAGTATCCAGAGCTCAAAAATCCAGGCATGCAATATTTTTCGTTTGGACACGAACTCACTCTTACTTTTTTAAAAGAATTTTAGTGGCATTTACCTTAGTTGATGGCTTATCTAGTAATTTCGTCTCATTGCCCACACTACTGGCGTGTGACGTATTTGTTAGGTATTTGAAACTGCAATGGCAGCAGATTTAGCTCAGTTCTGGCTGAATTTTTCTCCAAAGAAAAAACACAGTAATTTATTAAGAAATGTGGGAAAAATGTAGTAAAAACATCGGAAGATAAGATGTAGTTTTGAAATGCCGCCGATGTTCTGTCAACAGACACGTGACTATACGTTCGTGCCACGCAAGCACATAGCCTCTGTACAGTAAGCCCAGTCTGCTAGTATCGATGGTGGAAGATTTAAACGAATTTTCTTTTATTCCTCTATTTTTGTTCCTCATTATTGACATTGGCTGTTACATGAATGAAAAGTTTGGAAGATCCTTCACCAACGTATACATCGGTTATTGTTGCATGAAGTACTTCCGTGGTTTTCAAGAAAGCAGTGCCCTCTCGTTTTCATCAAAATTAGTTACTCTAACATATAAAGCTTGCTAACTTCCTTAGCCGATTAAGTAACGTATCTGAAATTCATGAAAAATTGGCACTGCTTGTTGTTGCATGAAGCCACAGATATATAAACACTTCAATGACACTTCTCGCACCGGCGTTGGAGACTCACGCGACCGCCTGATACCAGTTCTACATCCTGTGCAGCTTTCCACAGTGCCCAGTACGCTGGGCTTACAGTGTTAGCAAATAACTGGAGATTCGCAGTACTGGTTGGCCTTTCGCACGGGATGTTAAAAAACAAGTAGAGAATGAATCGACGTGAACAGAGCCCGATGAATGACCAAGGTCAGCTCTCTTTGGAGGAAGCCGTCTCCTACACTGGTTGTTCGTATTTTTTCACGATAATATCTCATAGGAGCACAGCGACCAGAGGCACTTATATTGGGTTGGTGCATAAGTTCGCAACGTTTTTCCATAAGTTCAATACACGCAACAAATATACATAACAGAGAATTTAGTCATCAACATTGTAGTCTCCTTCGCTATTTGCAAAAGTCTGCCAACGCTGAGGTATCTTTTCGGTTACGTGACTGTAGAAATCACCTGGTTTTTGAGGCGTCGAGCCTTCTTCGGAGCGCATTTTCGTCAGAAAATGAAGTGCCTTGAAGGCTGTTCGATAGGGAGCGCAAAATTGTGAAAATCTGAGAATGTAAGAAGCCGGCCGCTGTGACGGAGCTGTTCTAGGCGCTTCAGTCCGGAACCGCGCTGCTGCTACAGTCGCTGGTTCGAATCCTGCCTCGGACATGGATGTGTGTGTAGTCCTTAGGTTAGTTAGGTTTAAGTAGTTCTAAGTCTAAGCGTCTAAGCGTCTGATGACTTCAGATGTTAAGTCCCATAGTGTTTAGAGCCATTTGAACCATTTTTGAGAATGTAAGACCAAGTGAAAAGGCGGGTTTGGAATTAATTCCAAACGGAGCTGCTGTGTAGTGTTTAGTGTCAGACTAGCAGAATGCATACAGTCGTTATCGTGGAGTAGCATCACTTCACGCAGTCTTCCTCGTCGTTATTCTTGGATTGCATCTGTAAGACGCCTCAGTTTTTGACAGTAAATGTCAACAGTGACAGTTACACTTCGTGGAAGCAGTTCGTAGTGGACCACACCGTCGCCGTTCCACCGGATGCGTAACATTATTTTTTGTGGACGCGCGCAGCTCTTCATAGTGGAGTTGTTGCTTTGCTTGGGCTCAACAATTCCTTTCTCTTCCTTAAGTTAGCATAAAGCCACCGTTTCTCGTCACCAATAACTATACGGGATAGGAATGGTCGACGTTGTTCACGAGCCGATTGATGACGAGGAAGTAAAGATACACATACAGCCACTCGCTGATTTTTGTGATTTAGGCATAGGGGGTATGGCACATATACGAGGTGCGACAATAAAGTAATGAAACTGATTTTCTTTGCAAGATGTGGCAACGCTGCAAGCTTGCGTAGGCACAATATCTTTAACCTTGGTCTATAAGCTGCTTCAAGTCCAAGCGGCACATCAATGCAGCTGCTCAGTCCCGAGTTGTGTGTAATAAGTTAACATGTGTTTGTGTCTCTCGTTAAGGAAATGGAGCCGCATAATATTCCGCTACGGTATGCCATTTCTTTTTGCGTTAAATTGGGTGAAAACGCGACGAAAACTTAAGGTAAGCTTCAGAAGGCTTTTGGAGAGGAGGTCATGTCAAGAGCTCAAGTTTTTCGTTGGCATCAAATGTTTAGTGAAGGCGGAACGAATGCTGAAGATGAAGACCACAGTGGACGACCATGCATGCTTGTGTGCTTCTTTGATTCCAAGGGAACTGGTCATAAAGATTTGGTGCCTCCACGACAAATAGTTAACCAATATTACAAAAAAAAAATTTTAGAAAGACTTCGTAAAAGAGTTCTTCGTGTCCGTACCAACAATGCTGATAATTGAATTCTGCATCACGATAATGCGCCATCCCATACTACTCTCTCAATTGAGCAATTTTTGACCTCAAAACAAATTTCAGTACTACCACAGCTACCTTATTCACCAGATATCGCTCCGTGCGACTTTTTTCTATTTCCAAGAGTCAAACGGTGATCAAGGGACACCATTTTCAAACAACACAAGACGTCCAAAAAGCTGTGACGAGGGTTTTGGAGGATGTTACAGAAGATGAGTTCCAGAAATGTTACCATGAATGGCAGAAGCGCTGGAAAAAGTGTCTGCAATCAGAAGGGAACTACTTTTGAAGGAGAGGCTCCCTGCCGCCGTTGGATAAGCAGCTGCAGCAGCAAGTCGTATACTCCTAGCTCACTCATTTGTTGCATAGTTTAATTCTTAATTTCTTTGCGTGTTTTTGGTACTTGCATTGTTTAATTCATAAATTTCGGGCGTATTATAGTATTTGAGAGTGTAGCATCGCGTTTTAGTACCTGAATAGTGTAAATTCGCGTAGTCTCCTTCCGCCGCCGAGCAGTGTCAGCAGTGCGCAAGTAGCAGCATTACTGCATTTACTAGGCAATCTTGTATTTTAATAACCGTTTAAATTTTGTCGATTTGTTTGCGCTCTCTGTACATTAGTTCAGACGTTCTTTGCAAAACAGTTTTTAGCATGGATAGGGACTGCAACTGCTGTGTTCGGATGCTGGCTGAGTTGGCATCCCTTCGCTCCCAGCTTCAGGCAGTGTTTGCTTCTGACACACAGCTTGAGGCTGTTGCCAATGGGCATCACTATGGGGGTCCGGATGGGGGTTTGTCGGGGACGGCCAGCTCGTCCCACGCATCCCCTGATCGGACTACGACTGTGGTTGCCCGGGATACTGCCCGCATTGAGGCTGATCCCTCACCTGTGGTAGAGTGGGAGGTCGTCTCAAGGTGTGGCAGGGGGCGAAAGACATTCCGGAGGGCTGAACGGAAAGCCTCTCCAGTTTGTCTGACGAACCGGTTTCAGGCTCTGTCTCAGGCTGATACTGATCTTCGGCCTGACATGGCTGCTTGTCCTGTTCCAGAGGTTGCCCCTCAGTCTGCAAGATCCGGGCAGTCGCAGCGGGTGGGCTTACTGGTAGTTGGGAGCTCCAACGTCAGGCGCGTAATGGGGCCCCTTAGGGAAATGGCAGCAAGAGAGGGGAAGAAAACCAATGTGCACTCCGTGTGCATACCGGGGGGAGTCATTCCAGATGTGGAAAGGGTCCTTCCGGATGCCATGAAGGGTACAGGGTGCACCCATCTGCAGGTGGTCGCTCATGTCGGCACCAATGATGTGTGTCGCTATGGATCGGAGGAAATCCTCTCTGGCTTCCGGCGGCTATCTGATTTGGTGAAGACTGCCAGTCTCGCTAGTGGGATGAAAGCAGAGCTCACCATCTGCAGCATCGTCGACAGGACTGACTGCGGACCTTTGGTACAGAGCCGAGTAGAGGGTCTGAATCAGAGGCTGAGACGGTTCTGCGACCGTGTGGGCTGCAGATTCCTCGACTTGCGCCATAGGGTGGTGGGGTTTCGGGTTCCGCTGGATAGGTCAGGAGTCCACTACACGCAACAAGCGGCTACACGGGTAGCAGGGGTTGTGTGGCGTGGGCTGGGCGGTTTTTTAGGTTAGATGGCCTTGGGCAAGTACAGAAAGGGCAACAGCCTCAACAGGTGCGGGGCAAAGTCAGGACATGCGGGGACCAAGCAGCAATCGGTATTGTAATTGTCAACTGTCGAAGCTGCGTTGGTAAAGTACCAGAACTTCAAGCGCTGATAGAAAGCACCGAAGCTGAAATCGTTATAGGTACAGAAAGCTGGCTTAAGCCAGAGATAAATTCTGCCGAAATTTTTACAAAGGTACAGACGGTGTTTAGAAAGGATAGATTGCATGCAACCGGTGGTGGAGTGTTCGTCGCTGTTAGTAGTAGTTTATCCTGTAGTGATGTAGAAGTGGATAGTTCCTGTGAATTATTATGGGTGGAGGTTACACTCAACAACCGAACTAGGTTAATAATTGGCTCCTTTTACCGACCTCCCGACACAGCAGCATTAGTGGCAGAACATCTGAGAGAAAATTTGGAATACATTTCACATAAATTTTCTCAGCATGTTATAGTCTTAGGTGGAGATTTCAATTTACCAGATATAGACTGGGACACTCAGATGTTTAGGACGAGTGGTAGGGACAGAGCATCGTGTGACATTATACTGAGTGCACTATCCGAAAATTACCTCGAGCAATTAAACAGAGAAGCGACTCGTGGAGATAACATCTTGGACCTACTGATAACAAACAGACCCAAACTTTTCGACTCTGTATGTACAGAACAGGGAATCAGTGATCATAAGGCCGTTGCAGCATCCCTGAATATGGAAGTTAATAGGAATATAAAAAAAGGGAGGAAGGTTTATCTGTTTAGCAAGAGTAATAGAAGGCAGATTTCAGACTACCTAACAGATCAAAACGAAAATTTCTGTTCCGACACTGACAATGTTGAGTGTTTATGGAAAAAGTTCAAGGCAATCGTAAAATGCGTTTTTGACAGGTACGTGCCGAGTAAAACTGTGAGGGACCGGAAAAACCCACAGTGGTACAACAACAAAGTTAGGAAACTACTGCGAAAGCAAAGAGAGCTCCACTCCAAGTTTAAACGCAACCAAAACCTCTCAGACAAACAGAAGCTAAACGTTGTCAAAGTTAGCGTAAGGAGGGCTATGCGTGAAGCGTTCAGTGAATTCGAAAGTAAAATTCTATGTACCGACTTGACAGAAAATCCTAGGAAGTTCTGGTCTTACGTTAAATCAGTAAGTGGCTCGAAACAGCATATCCAGACACTACGGGATGATGATGGCATTGAAACAGAGGATGACACGCGTAAAGCTGAAATACTAAACACCTTTTTCCAAAGCTGTTTCACAGAGGAAGACCGCACTGCAGTTCCTTCTCTAAATCCTCGCACAAACGAAAAAATAGCTGACATCGAAATAAGTGTCCAAGGAATAGAAAAGCAACTGGAATCACTCAATAGAGGAAAGTCCACTGGACCTGACGGGATACCAATTCGATTCTACACAGAGTACGCGAAAGAACTTGCCCCCCTTCTAACAGCCGTGTACCGCAAGTCTCTAGAGGAACGGAGGGTTCCAAATGATTGGAAAAGAGCACAGATAGTCCCAGTCTTCAAGAAGGGTCGTCGAGCAAAACTATAGACCTATATCTCTTACGTCGATCTCTTGTAGAATTTTAGAACATGTTTTTTGCTCGAGTATTATGTCGTTTCTGGAAACCCAGAATCTACTATGTAGGAATCAACATGGATTCCGGAAACAGCGATCGTGTGAGACCCAACTCGCTTTATTTGTTCATGAGACCCAGAAAATATTAGATACAGGCTCCCAGGTAGATGCTATTTTTCTTGACTTCCGGAAGGCGTTCGATACAGTTCCGCACTGTCGCCTGATAAACAAAGTAAGAGCCTACGGAATATCAGACCAGCTGTGTGGCTGGATTGAAGAGTTTTTAGCAAACAGAACACAGCATGTTGTTATCAATGGAGAGACGTCTACAGACGTTAAAGTAGCCTCTGGCGTGCCACAGGGGAGTGTTATGGGATCATTGCTTTTCACAATATACATATAAATGACCTAGTAGATAGTGTCGGAAGTTCCATGCGGCTTTTCGCGGATGATGCTGTAGTATACAGAGAAGTTGCAGCATTAGAAAATTGTAGCGAAATGCAGGAAGATCTGCAGCGGATAGGCACTTGGTGCAGGGAGTGGCAACTGACCCTTAACATAGACAAATGTAATGTATTGCGAAGACATAAAAAGAAGGACCCTTTATTGTATGATTATATGATAGCGGAACAAACACTGGTAGCAGTTACTTCTGTAAAATATCTGGGAGTATGCGTGCGGAACGATTTGAAGTGGAATGATCATATAAAATTAATTGTTGGCAAGGCGGGTACCAGGTTGAGATTCATTGGGAGAGTGCTTAGAAAATGTAGTCCATCAACAAAGGAGGTGGCTTACAAAACACTCGTTCGACCTATACTTGAGTATTGGTCATCAGTGTGGGATCCGGAAGCATGTCGGGGTGACAGAGGAGATAGAGAAGATCCAAAGAAGAGCGGCGCGTTTCGTCACAGGGTTATTTGGTAACCGTGATAGCGTTACGGAGATGTTTCATAAACTCAAGTGGCAGACTCTGCAAGAGAGGCGCTCTGCATCGCGGTGTAGCTTGCTCGCCAGGTTTCGAGACGGTGTGTTTCTGGATGAGGTATCGAATATATTGCTTCCCCCTACTTATACCACCCGGGGAGATCACGAATGTAAAATTAGAGAGATTAGAGCGCGCACGGAGTCTTTCAGACAGTCGTTCTTCCCGCGAACCATACGCGACTGGAACAGGAAAGGGAGGTAATGACAGTGGCACGTAAAGTGCCCTCCGCCACACACCGTTGGGTGGCTTGCGGAGTGTAGATGTAGATGTAGATGTAGAACTTGACTGAAACGGTAAGCAATATTTTTTTACACATCAGTCTCATTACTTAATTGTCGCACCTCGTATACTCTATTTTTGAACTTCCCCCATTGCATGAATGTCGCACGATGATGGAATGATCACATCTGCCAGCTCCAGCGTGCACTGACGTGGATCATTGTGGATTGATGTATTTAAACGTTCACCATCGAACGTGGAGAGTCACTACTGTCAAACGATCCGTTTTAAAACGAGAAAACCATTTTCTTGCCTTGTTATCCCCAAACATGGCCCAAATATTTCGCTGCCTCCGCTGCTGTCTCCTCTCTATTGAAATCAAGCGGAAGAATATGTCAGAAATTTTCTGTTTTCCCACTTGACACTTCATTTTCTAGCGTTCACAGCTCCACTCTCTAGTCTCCAAGTGACAAAATGACAATATTAATCTCAAATGTCAATCTATAAATAAGCCCATAACAATCGGAATTCCAATATTCAGAACAAAAACACTTCTGATTTATGTACCAACCCAATATATACTCATTTTATAGTTTTCGACCTCTCTGCAGTATAAGGATGGCCATTTTTCACTTCAAATTGTTCAATGACATTCATTAACGCTAGATGGAAAGCCATTACGCACATAAAAATGGTTCAAATGGCTCTGAGCAGTATGGGACTTAACATCTGAGGTCGTCAGTCCCATAGACTTAGAACTACTTAAACGTAACTTACCTAAGGACCACACACACATCCATGCCCAAGGCAGGATTCAAACCTGCGACTGAAACGGTCGTTCGGTTCCATACTGAAGCGCCTAGAACCGCTCGGCCACAGCGGCCGGCCCATTATTCACATACCTTTTTAGGATGAAAACATTAAATTTCTACTTCTTATGAAGCAACGTGGGAAGAAATAGACTACCATTTAGAAAAAGCCTACCTTAATCGTCTTTTATTTTGAGTGTCTAGAAAGTAGTGTACATATTTTCAAAAGAACAGAAATACGATGAGGGGGACGTAAGAGAAATGAGAATGAGTACTCTGAAGGGGAAAAACGTTTGTTAGTGACTCATGGAAGGTTGTGATGTTTGTGGAGAAGGGACAGTAGTTCATCTCCTAATATACTGCCAACTAATTTCGGAAGGAAGTATCGCACATTTTCAGACGCAGACAGATAAGGAATGTGACTAACTCTTTTTCAAACTTCCATGTATACGTTTCTGCTCCTGATCACAGTTTCAAGCAGACTAAACATCTAACGTCATCAGTCTCCTATCCACCTCTCAGTAACGAATCAGTGCATCTTATTGATGGCTGGCAGAGTAGGTTCTGTCAGCAAGTGTGTGAGAATTCCTTCCAAAATTAATTGACAGTATATTAGGAGCTGAAATACCTACCCTTTTGCTGAAACATCACAATCTTCGATGAGTCACAATGAAACTTTTTTTCCCTTCAGAGTACCCATTCTCTTTTCTCTTATGGCACAGACAGCTCTTGCCGTATTAGCTTCGTCTCGTTTGTATTCGTTTGAAAATACTTACATTACTTTCTAGACATTCAGAAGAAATGTGATTAAGATAGGTATTTTCGAAATGGTAGTTTCTGATAGACTCTCAGTGGCTGAGAGAAGTGTTAACAGAAAATTACTGGTGGTATTTACAGGTATATATGTATTACACTTCGTCTGGTAAGTTACTCTGGTAAAATTGACACTTGAAATTTTCTTTAGAATCAGGTGAAAATCTGAAGCAGACATACCGCTAAAATGAGAGTATACTATTTCAGAAATCACTTCTATAACGAAGCGTGTAGAAGACGGAAAACATATTAAACTAGTAGTGATTTCA
The DNA here is from genome assembly GCF_023864345.2 of Schistocerca serialis cubense. Taxonomy (NCBI): domain Eukaryota; kingdom Metazoa; phylum Arthropoda; class Insecta; order Orthoptera; family Acrididae; genus Schistocerca; species Schistocerca serialis. Next base: position 620,179,958 of record NC_064642.1, on the reverse strand, counting down.
TGCAATTATTCTAAAAAATCTTCACCATATAGTTCTTTAACGAACTATTTTATAAAATACCAACCAGTGCAACTACCAGAATAAAATAGGCCCAGCACAGGAGACGAGCCTTCATGGCAACATCGACAGTTTCATGATATAACCAGACGTAAATAATTTCACCGAATAGGCTTTTAACATAGCAATTTTTCGTGAATATTTCGTATCACAGTGATGGTGGTTGGTGTTGACGAAGTTCCCTAATTACCGGCGAGTCTCATTTACGTCGCAGCCCTGTGATCTGTGCTCGTCCGATGTTAAACAGTTGCTCCGTGCCACTGCCGAATAACTCTCGACAATAAGGCTCTTGATAACTTATGCAGCCCTGGTGTTTAATAGCGTGTCCCGACGTCGTCGCAGCATCTGCCCACTGCTCACTTCCATGTACCTCCTTGTCGCGTTACTTTTTATTTCCTTCCCCGCACGGCTGACGGGCGTCACTTAGCAGATATTTATGAACTCCCTGTACACAAGTAATGGCCTTCTCCTGGGCTTAATTGCCGTAATTAGTGACGCAGCGAGCTGAGTTGACTTCGATTTATGAGGTGTGTCGCCATCTGTACGGATGTTAGGAGTTTTTCTTCTTACGGCCCATTGTTTCTCCGCTCCTCTTGCGTACAGTAAATTTTCGAAAACATAAATGATGAATCGGGTACAACAATTACCTAAAGGTATCTGTAATTTAGTCACACAAATAACAAAGAGACTGCACAGACTAACTGAAAGTATTCTACGTCGGTAGTAAAACTAGGGCAATAGAATGTGAAAAGCGATGTCGAGTGAACTACATTACAAAATGAGACATTTAATCATTCTATTTTATCCATTATAAATGTCTGCTGAAGTAGTATACAAGTTTTCCTATTTGGGTACCAAACTGGCCTAAATGGAGAGGCTATAGAATGGAGATTTTCCAGTAGCAAGGGAAACATTTTTGAGAAAGAGAATGTAAATTCAAATATTAGAAAATCTCTTCTGCAGGTATTGGTTTGGAGTGTGGCCTTGTACGGAAGTGAAACGAGGATGACAAACAGTTCAGACAACAGGAGACTTGAAACATTTGGAATGTGATGCTACAGAATAATTATGAAAATTATATGGATGGATCGGAACAGTAGGGCTGTTAAGTAAAATGGTGGAAAAATAAATTTGTGGCATAACTAAACGAAGGAGCCAAGGAATCGTCAGTTTCGTAATGCGAGACGTGTGGGGGTTAAAAACTGTAGAGGGAGAGCAAAGCTTGATTACAGTTCACAGGGTTGACGAAAGTGATGGGGTACCTCCTGAGATCGAGTCGGACCTCGTTTTGCCCGGCGTAGTGCAGCTACTTGACGTGGTATAGACTCAACAAGCCATTGGAAGCTTCTGCAGAAATATTAAGCCATGCTGATTCTTTGCATAGTTGAGAAAGTGCTGCCGCTGCAGGATTTTGTGCACGAACTGTAGTCTCGATTATGTCTCACAAACGTTCAATGGGAAATTACGATGGGTGACGTGGGTGGCCAAACCATTCGCTCGAACTGTCCAGAATGTTCTTGAGACCAATCGCGAACAGTTGTTGCTCGGTGAGAGTACATTGTTGTTTGGGAACATGAGGTCCGTGAATGGTGGCAGACGGTCTCCAAGTAGCCATACATAATCATTTCCTGTCAATAATCGGTTCAGTAGAACCAGAGCACCCAGTCCATTCCACACAAACAGAGCCCACATGGAGCCATCACCAGCTTGCACAATGTCTCGTCGACAACTTGGACCCATGGCTTCGTGGGGTCTGCGCCACACTCAACCCTATCATCAGCCGTTATCAATTGAAATCATGACTTATTAGACCAGGCCACGATTTTCCAGTCGTCCAGCGTCCAACAGATACGATGACAAGCCCAGGTGAGGCGCTGCCGGCGCTGTCGTGCTGTTAGCAAACGTGATCGCGTCGGTCGCCTGCTGCAGCAGCCTGTCGGGGGCAAATTTCCCAACACTGCCCTAACGGATACGTTCGTCATACGTCCCGCATTGATTTCTGTGATTATTTCATGCAGTGTTGCTAGTCTTTTAGCAGTGACAACTCTGAGCAAACGCCACTGCTCTCGTCGTTATGCGAAGGCCGTCGGCCATTGCGTTTCCCGTGGTGAAAGTAGTGCCAGAAATCTGGTACTCTCTGCAGCCTGTTGAAATTGTGGATCTCCGAATATTGAATTCCCAAACGATTTCCGAAATGGAATGTCCCATGCTTCTAGATCAAACTATCATTCCGCGTGCAAACTCTGTTAATTTCCGTCTTGTGGCCATAATCACGCCGGGAACCTTTTCACACGAATGACATGAGCACAAATGACAGCTCCGTTAGTGCGCTAATATTTTACATCTTGTGTACGTGATACTACCACCATCTGTATGCACGCATACTGCTATCCCATAACTTCATTCACCTCACTGAATGTTTGTTGAAATGGAGGCAGGTTTCACTCCTTATAAGGACCACCATCAAACTAATGTTCGAACGGAAGATGACAATATCAATATCAAATAGGCCAAACCTCGAGATACAGGCTGTTATCTTCCAGGACGCATTATAGGCACAAAGAATTGTTAGAATGAAGTGATGCTGCCGGAACACCGAGGCGCTTTTAACAAGTTCCATACTTGTATCTCACTGTCAACATTACAAATAAATAAGCGCAAAACCTGAAGGTAAGCCATAAGCTTGAATCTCTGGAGGAAAGTCAAGTTGAAGAGATTAAGATACAACTACATTCACGAAAATTGTTGATCTGTCAGTCTACGTATGTACATCGTGTGAAGTAAAAGTTCTTGTCAATGAACTTCACACAGATCACAGTAAGAAAATTTAAGTTATAATAAATCAGTGTATTGGACCAGGAATCGAACCCAAAATCTCACCTTTCGCGGGCAGTGCCATTACGGAGGGAGTTACCCGGGGAGGACTTAACAATTCCACCTCATCCTTTCTTCTGGATGTGCTAGTACTGCGTGGTATGCAGGAGAACTTCGAAGTTTGCGATATAAGATAATGGAATTAAAACAATGATGGAAGGTTAGAAGTCGTGCCTGTATAGCTCAATCGGTTAGAGCACTGACTGCGAAGGGCAAGGTTCCAAGTTCGAGACCACACCGGCACACAGCTCTAATCTGTCACGAAGTTTCAGAAAAGCGTACGATTTCGCTACCGAGCGAAAATTCATTCTGACAATCGCAGTGTACTGGTAATGGCACACACACAACTATCAATTATAAAACGTCATTACCTACAGAACGACAAGACTGCTGTTTACAGCAGCGCACCCTTTGTTGGGCCGAAAACCTTAAAGCTGCTATTGTAATGTCGTAGTAGCGAATAACAAATGTATAGATGGCAGACTTGTATGATGAAACATTGTGTCACAATGGAAATTTGTGTAGTAGTGGTGACAAAGCTGTTACGAACTCGAATCTGGGCAGAATGAGATTAATGGTAATACACTGGAACACTAGGCGACGTATACACGACCTGAATGCAAATGCTAAACCGGCATTATGTCGGATTAGTGGAGAACGTGCCTCGTACTGCAGGAGTAATTGATCGAATTGCAAGTTGCAAGCGCCACCAACATACCAGTGAATGGCAGATGGAAGCAACAAATCAGACATTGCCCATGTACGTGTGGTGCAGGTTCAGAAATGAGATCATGTGAAGCGCTACAGAAGTGCTGGATCTGATGCTTTTGGTTTAAGGCATTGAGAGGTGTTCCTTATCTGACTTCGTGTAATTGTACCCGGGGGTCTAGATTATGGTTAAAATGGATAGAATGTGTACACGCTGATAAGCAAACAATGTATAGCTACTGTTTGACAAACAAAAGTCGCAGTACCTACTGAAAATTCTACTGAACCAACAACTGAAAATCTCAGGAAGCAGTGAACCGCTACTATCAAACTGTACTCCTCAATGGAAGATCTTAATAGTGTGAGGTGGATGCCTATGAACCTATACGATGAAAAAAAATAGGCGTCTGTAATATTTCCTATAAAATAATAGGAAAAAACGGTAAATTTGATGGCCATGAAAAATGTATTGCGGAAGGTGAAAATATAAAAATGAGCTTGCAAAGTACGGGAGTTTTTATTGTACATTTATCGAAATGTTGAGAAATATCTATTGGTAGTCTTAGTCGACCTTCAGTTACTATCTGACTTAAGTTGGCTCTATTTAAACGCGCGGTTATGCCCCAGTATAATTTGCATTGAAATCATCATTACACTAATTATTAAACAAAAATATGGTGATTGCTAGGTACGAAATCAATAATGCAGTGATTAACATACGATACCAAATTAAGATTTATTCAGAAAACAGGATGAGCAATAATTCTAGCCTGACATGACAATCCAATACACTCGCTAACCTAACTAGCCTATCATTGGCACAATGTATCCTCTTTTCCTAACTCCATACGTCAACAATGAACCCGCAAGTGACTCTATTGAAGTTCTGCCTGAGCGGTCACAGACTCAGAGAGCGCCAGTCAAAGAGCTAGTGGAATACGAACTAATTTAGAATTACAGTGCCCTACTTTGGCTGATGATTGCTAATATCAGCGTAATTATCCGTGATGATTACGACGGTCGGCTCACCCAACGTCATGATGCCGTCTTTCCCGTGAGCGAGCTTGGCTTTAATCTCCAACGTGGACGTGGTTTGCGTCCGTAAACTCCTGTACGTAGGTGTTCAATTGCGGAGTCCGTCACGAGTCAATACTGAAGCTACTTGCACATATGCCAAGAGTAGTTGGTCGACTCAAGTGCGCGGCAGCAAAGGTACACTTGAGATTGCATTGAGCACCACAAGTTAGTACAAATAAATCTGTTTCTCTTCTCAGAGGAACAGATAATGCTACGTGTGCGGAGTCATATGCTATACACTATTCAGACTTGGAGATTATCCACTGGACTCAATGCCGGTAATTTCTCCAACCTACTTCTCTCCGCGCTCTCCAAGCAGGGCAGACAGACACCGCGACTGTTCCGGTCCAGTGCCGACCCCTGAGTCCTTATTCAGATTTTTGCAAACCTGTCCGTTCTTCACCGCATGGATCCGTACGCGTTGGTAGCCAATCACGACACAGACTTCCATGTATCCGTGCGCGTTTGTACCCAACCAAGACACAGAATTCTCCCGCGGTTACTGGCGGCGCCAAACTTTTAATATGTATCTCTACGCGATCTGCGCCAATCCCGTTACAGTCTTCCGCAAATTTTCCACTGTGATGCGAAATCGTCTTTCTCTCTTTCGCATATAGCTCCTTCTCACTTCTTGTTGTGGTGGCCCAGCCTCTCCCAACGTCTGTGGTGGCCTGGAGTGCTGGCCGACAAAAGGGTCCGGCCGCGTTTCAGCCTCTGCGGCCATCTCGTTAGTTCGACATGACACACACCATTTTATTTTCTGTGTCCATTCTCTCCTACCGGTGGGCCAATTATCTCGTTTTGTTAAATGGCTATCTCTGTGTATTCGGTGTACTAGTATTGATTTAGCACCATGTAAGGTGCAAAATCTGCTACCTCACAAGCCCCATTTCTGACCATTTTCATTGCGATTAGGGCCCACATAGATGAAATAGTTATTAGTGAACGAGACTTTTGGTGAACACAAAGTAGTCAAACTAAGAATATTCAGCCATTAAGCTCCATGCTGAAACAGAAAAATTTGAATAATGTCAAAAACTTTGCTTATGAAGAAATGGTAGTGAGAAGTGACAAATATGGAAGGCCTGTGACCCGTATGGTTCTCAGCATCTTCGTGGGATCAAGTTCCATTCAGTACCTTACATCACATGCCTTCTAAATCGATTCTTTTCCCACAGCTGAGTAGCATGCAGTTGGAGATGACTTGTGTAGTGGTGGAAGAGGCTGTAGTTAAAACAGTAAAGGAGATCTGTAGTTTAGCGTACCGTCTACGTTCGACTATCACAAGTCATGAGTAGGTCGGATGGAGAAGGATGGCAGGTGGAAAGGGACATAGACTGCTTCTACGAAGAATCCTGACTCTTGTTGAAAGGACGTAATTGATAATTTGTGGAAGGGTGCTACCAGGACCGGTTCAAGAACATTTTTCCACACAACCTACTTATAATTTGGCGTATTCCCCCCCTCCTCCCCCCCCCCCGCCTCCCCCGCCCCTCACCCTTTCTTCTCTCGTAAATTTTCACCTGCGTCAGTTTTCACTACATGAAACGCAGCATCCAATTCTGCATGCCATTTGGATCAAAATTAGAGTATGATTTTGTAATTCAGAGACTGACAACAAGGTAAATCGGTAAGACAAATTTTACTGATGCAATAGAATTACGGTGACTGGGAATGCAAGAGTTCTGCGTAATTAATATTTCTTTACTTTGTCAATAAGGTGATAGAAACATTGGTTTATTGCTGTTTCTAGTGCGCATGCAAATAAATAGCACGTTAGATTTGAAATGGTGCACAGGGAACACAACGTCCAAAACGGGACCGGCCGAGGGCAAAGGACCGGCTACCAGGGTGGTGAAATCTTAGAACGGAGGGAAACCGAAACGCCCATCCCGTGGAGCGGCAAGCTGTTGCCCAGTTACACGACTGTACAGGCTAATGTCCGGTGGGCAACCATTGTGGCGGTGAGTGCTATTTTGTTCTGCGGCTGGAGAACGTGCGATTAGCGTAATATTGTGCGAGAAGAGTGCAGCTGTGAAGTGAATGTGTTTTGGTAGTAGGGGAGAAGTTCTTGTCCTGATTAACGGCTAACGGAGACGCTCTACTGTGGCGGCGTTCACTAGTTGCAGGAATCCTTGCGATGAGGCAGCAGTGCTTCTTAATAATACAATTGGCAACTAGCACTGTTTGGCGGGAAGCAATAAGGAGGACGCAAGTGAGCGCCAGAATGGGCAAGGCGTTCTGTCGCGCAGGTTGTGCGGCGTCGTCTTGCACCTTGGTCGCCGAGTTGTCCGGATCTAATCCGTGGACGGCGGGTATAGCGGACAGAATAACTTGGCGTTGCATCGCGGTGCGCTGACGCCCTAGTTTTTACGAAGGGTCAGCACATCTGCAGAGTAAAGCGCGGCGCAACACAGCCATAATCACGGTGAGTGTAATTGGCAAACCGGCAGAGTAGTTCAGTTCGGTTTCAAACCGGTGGAATCCAGTACGATTGTCTGCCAATGTCATCGCAGATGTAGGAATGTGTGAACCTTTGAGTGTAATCAGTACTTCCGTCACTGCTTGAGTCAGGAATTTTCAGGGTTATATTGAGCGGAATTATCATTGAAACTTAATTCGAGTGTAATTTCTCGGATTGGCAAATAGCAAATTAATAGACGGGCAAGGTACGTACATCTGAGTTCGGGAGCAGAACCGTCATGATTTTCCCAGTAGAATTTCTATGTCGTTAACTGATGTGCCTGTGAATAAATCTGAGTATTTAACTGATAGGTGTTTCTGTTCGGTTCCTTTACTACTTCTAATTAGATCCATTTAACCACTGTTCAGGGAGATATTTCGAATCACAGTAAATCATATAGAAATAAATTATTCCAGACATATAGCTTCAATCACATTCAGATTTGTACAAGTTGCCCACGGCCGTTGCCGACGGCTGTAATTTCGCCTTATCCACTTAACTCAGAGCGCAACTGAAATTTAAAGGGTAAGCGTTATGAGAGTGGCTAGCCCGCATTTATTTTTGAGAGGTTTGGAATATAATCATCAGAGGGATGTTGCATACTTACGCGCAAAGTTTACAAATTTCGCTTTTGCGTAGTCCCGTTGCGCCTTTTACGAGGAAAACATGGCAAGGGCCATAACTCGTTTTCACAGAAACTTAGCTCAGTGGAAGAGGAGTAAACATAACCGAACGCTTGTCTCGGCTTATGTGTAGATAATCGACAGTTTCTGAGGAAACGACGGTCAGAGTCATCGACGTAGTTCAGAAGACTTTTAGCGCGCGGTATTCTCAGCCCACATGGTGGCACAGTGGCTAGAGTCACGGTGACCCACTTTTTCGCCCCATGTTCGAAATCCAATTCTTGCTTTCCTTTATTTTTTTTTTTTTCATTGATCTACCCATGTCCGTAGAAGGTTAGTGCGTAACAATGTTTCTTATAAGTTAGGGGGTAAAAGGACATTATATTAATTGTAAAACTACAACTGTGTTTCACAATAAGTGTCATATAGTTGTTATATTGCAGTCGTGTCTATGGTATTTTCAGGAGTTACATTCTTTTTAAATTGTCTTGTTGTATTTCATTCTTTTATCAATTCTTATTTTAATTCTTATTTTTTATGCTTATGTTTATTCTTCAGGAAGATTTGGTGCGTTCCGTTCGATGACACCGATCATAGAAACATTCGAAACATGGAAATTCAGAAACCTACGAACATCACGCGAAGGCACCTTTGTCACAGCGATATTTCTTCGTATGACTTTCATACGTGAAAGAAAAGTGGTTAACTCTGTTGAAGGTATCACACGTTGGCAATAATTTCACAGCAAACCACGCATAAGAGATAACTTTACCGAAAACTGTATCTTGCAACTGATTATGAATCAAAATACACTACAATAACTTTTCTCGTTCCTTTATTGTTTTTAATTATTTTTTAATTCATCTAACAAACATACAATTAGTAGACAAATAAGGACAACGTTATTTCGATATGCACTGGATATAATTCGTATAGTAATCTTCTACGGACGTGATTAGCTCAACGAAGGGGCGCAAAGCGTGAAGCTGCGACAAAAGTTGCAGTGCCACTACTTTGGCCGAACTATTTGCTTGTCAAAAGGACACACGGTATCTCGAAACCACTGACCGTCGTTTTTGAAAAAAATGGTGGAGTATCTACTGGCAAGCGGCGACACGAGTCCATTATTTCTTTTAACCCCCCTTCCACTAAGAGGAATGTGTGGGAAATCGGTTTATGGCACTTGCCGTGTTCACCTCTCCAGCTTGTTGCCCGAAACGGCCACTTGTAGTGTGATACGTCCTGTACAGAAATCTTACAGTTGTGGCACCTCTGGCCCTGTTCGCAAATTGGTGCCCAAAGCGGTTGGTTGTCACTTCGGACCAACTGGCTCTCGGTGTGGCTGAAAATTAATCCTTTTTCTTCTTTTATTATAGATGACAACCACCACTTGTTTTATGGCTACGAAGTCTTTCGCGACGTATTTCTTGAATAAAAATCTCTCGGTGTACATGCCTCGTCAATTCAGGATATAACTCCAAGCTTTCGACCAGTACCTCCATGGTCGTCGTCAGGGCTAAAACTGACTGTCGTGAACTAGCGAGGCTCTCACTTTTATATGCAAAGGCCGGCTTCTGATTGGCTGGAATACGTCATAGGAACAGCGATATGGCGCGTAGTGAAGTGGTGCCCTCTACTTCCATATAAATGTAGGTTCTATCCCACGCTGCTTGCAGCGCCATCCCTTGAATCAGGAGGTACAGTGCGGGAAGTTTTTCTCTGCGACTTTTCTTTATCCAGTGCACTCTTCCAAGTGTTGCTAAGTGCATAGCCGTTGTCTCTGTTAAAGTTACTATCGCTAATTTCGACTGCTTCCCGGATCACAGAGTCCCAGTAATTTGATGCGTGGGCTATCACTCTGGTTTCTTCAAATGAAATCGACACGCTACAGCAGTTCGTCGAGCATTTAAATGGTGTACATCCAAACATAAAATTTACATTGCAGGTAGAGAAGGAAGGGAAGTTACCTTTTTTAGATGTGTTGGTGGAGCGAAAAGCGGATGGACGACTCGGCCATTCTGTGTACAGGAAGCCAACCCATACAGATTTATATCTGCATAGCCATTTATATCTGCATAGCCATCATCCGTCTCGGAAGAGAGCTATGCTGAATACTTTAGTACACAGAGCCAGGACTATTTCCGACAAGGACCACCTCGGTCCCGAGATTAATCATTTGACGACTGTTTTCAAGAGGAATGGTTATTCTGGCGGTGAAATTAAATCAGTATTGTCCAAGAAAGTAAGACACGATGCCGGCCATATACAAGAAGAGGACCAACACATAGCGTGGCTTCCATTTTGCGGTGCTACAACGAGCAAGATAGGCAGAGTCCTGAAGAGGCAAGGAATAAAACCAGTTTTCCGACCTCCTAGGAAAATTAAGGAAATGTTGAGACCAGTCAAAGATAGTCTCGGCTTAAGAGTGCCGGGAATTTATACTATCCCTTGCGAATGCGGCATGAATTACGTGTGCCAGTCTGTAAGAACCGTTGCCGAACGCTGCATCGAGCACCAGTGCCACCTGAAATACAGGTATTTGGAAAAATCAGCGGTGGCTGAACATAGCCTGCTTAACAAGCGTAAGATTTTATTTGAAGAAACCAGAGTAATAGCCCACGCTTCGAATTACTGGGACTCTGTGATCCGGGAAGCAGTCGAAATTAGACTTAGCGATAGTAGCTTTAATAGAGACAACGGCTACGCACTTAGCAACACTTGGAAGAGTGCACTGGATAAAGAAAAATCGCAGAGAAAAACTTCCCGCACTGTAGCTCCTGATTCAAGGGATGGCGCTGCAAGCAGCGTGGGATAGAACCTACATCTATGGAAGTAGAGGGCACCACTTCACTACGCGCCATATCGCTGTTCCTATGACGTATTCCAGCCAATCAGAAGCCGTCCTTTGCATATAAAAGTGGGAGCCTCGCTAGTTCACGACGTGACCAGGATACACTTACCCGCCACCGGCAGTTACAACGACACATCCGCAACCTGCTTACTGCGAAGAAACGCCGTGCCTGGCGCCAGACATGTAAACAACTTAACACCACGCTCCCCATAAACTCTTCCAAGTATTGGTCTGCTTTCCACCGCCTTACTGGGAACCGCCCCACCCCCCAGTACCCTCTGCTCCTTAATGACCGTCCCTTTCCTGACAACCTCAGTAAGGCCAACCACTTTGCCTCCCACCTCTGATGTTTTTCCCATCCCAGAAGATCCCCACTTTGATTATTCCATCTTCCCTGATGTCATGGACCATACGAATACCTCTGTTCCTTCCCTTGCTCCTAGCTTCCAGTACTTGGGCCACACACCACCATCTGAACTTAACACTCCCATCACTACACAGGACATCAGCCTCACACTCCGTACTAAACGCAACACTGCTCCCGGCCACGACTGCGTTACCTACAAACCACCTCAAACACTGCCCTCCCTCCTTCCTTTCAATCCTTGCCACCTTCTACAATGTCATCCTTGCCACTGGCTTCTATCCCGACCTGTGGAAAACCTCCCATATCCTGATGTTCTCCAAACACAACAAGCCTTCATCTGATGCCTCTTCCTATCGTCCTATCTGTCTCACATCAGTGTTCAGCAAGCTCTTGGAATCCATCCTTTCCCGGCGCATCCATCACCACCTCCGCCAAAACCACCTCCTCCCAAACACCCAATGTGGCTTTCGACCTTCCTTCTCTGCTGATGACTAACTCCTCTGCCTCACTCATCTCCTCTCCCTCCAGCTTAACTCCCGTCGCTCCGCCATTTTTGTCTCCCCTGACCTCGAAAAGGCCTACGACCATGTGTGGCATCCCGGTCTCCTGTTTAAACTCCAAACCTACGCCGTTCCTATCAACTACATCTGTCTGGTGGCCTCCTTCCTCTCCCACCGCCCCTCCTATGTTACCATCCATAATACCAATTCCCACACCTTCTACCCCTCTGCAGGTGTGCCCCAGGGCTCTGTCCTCTCCCCTCTCCTTTACCTCCTGTACACGGCAGATATGCCCCAACCCCCCCCCCCCCCAGCCCTCCAGTACACCTCTTGCAATATGCTGATGACACCGTATTCCTCGCCCTTGCTCCTACCCTCCAACGGTCCCAACGCCTTCTCCAGAATCACCTTGACCTTCTTGCTGCATGGTGTAACCAGTGGCTCCTGAAACTCAACCCTTCCAAGACCCAGGCAATCATCGTAGGTTGTACCACTCGCTCCTTCCAGCTCCTGGATTTCTTCCTTACTGTCTGCGCCCGTCCTGTCCACCTCACCCCACCCTCACCTACTTTGGCCTCACCATTGACCGTCACCTCACCTGGATTCCTCATCTCCGCTCCATCCAATCCAAAGCCCACAACCACCTCTGACTCCTCAAACTCCTCTCTGGCCGGACATGGGGGTTGCACCCCTCTACCATCCTCCACACCTACAAATCCTTAATCCGTCCCATCCTCTGTTATGCCAGTCCTGCCTGGATATCTGCCCCCCCCCCCCAAATTCTATAAGTTCCTCCAGATCCTTGAGCATCATGCACTCCACCTCGCCTTCCGTATACGCCTCCCATCCCCCACGCAGATCCTCTATGATCTCATTCCTTTTCCCCATCTGCTCCTATTCCTCGAACATATCTGCATCCTCTACACCTCCCGCCGTCTTGAACCCCCTTACCCCCTGGTTGCTCCTCTCCTCTCCCATCCCCACCCCCTGCCACGTCTTCATCGTTGTGTCCCCCCTACCCTCCATCTCTACACCCTACATCTCCTTTCCCAAGGTGGCTTCCATCAACTCCCCCTCCCAGATGATGCCCTCTCTCCCTCCATTTATCCCTCCTATCAACTCTGATCCTCACTCCCCCTCCTTTCCACTGTCCTTTCCCTGGGCTCCCTCTTCCCCCCCCCCCTTTCGTCCTGTTTTCTCCCCACTAAACCTCTCCCTACCTCCCTTCTCCCCCCCGAGTCCTTTTGTATTCCCCTCCTCTGCCTACCCCACTCCCTGTCGCATCTGCCCAGTGCCCCCCACCCCTCTTATGGGTCCTCATCCACCATCAGCTCCTTTCCCGGCTCCCCCCCTTTTTTTTATTTTCCCATCATCTGTCCAGTTTCCCCCCACCTGCTCTCGGCTGTGGTATGTCACATTTGCCACCTTTTTAGTGCAGTGTTCCAGTGACTGTTCAGTGTTGTTCGTCTTTCTCGTGTTGCGAACGGAAACCAAGCTGGGTGTGAATTTTATATCTTTTGCGAACAGAAACCAGACTGTCGCCGTGTTTTTTTTAATTGTCTGTCCATTGTTTTACCTGTCTGCTTTGTATGTATTTTCTTAGCGTCATCATCCCTGTGTTCTTTGTTTTAAGTTCCACGATTTCTTTTCACCATGTTACTCTTTAAGTCTCCGATTTTATCGCCTGTTTTTATTATTTATTCTTCATTCCCCCTTCGGGGGGAATTGAAATTCAATAACGAAAAAAAAAAAGTAGTTCACGACAGTCAGTTTTAGCCCTGACGACGACCATCGACGTAGAGGTCGAAAGCTTGGAGTTATATCCTGAATTGACGCGTCATGTACACCGAGAGATTTTTATTCATCACTTGTTTTACTGCGGGCATCGTGCGGTTCTCTGTGTTATGAGGCATCTTCCCAATGCTGCAATAGTGATGTAAAGACGGCTGTGGATCACAGCTGGAACCGGTCGCTGTGGTAATAGCACGTATGATTGTCGACAGGTTTAAAAAAAAAGAAGGAAAAAAATTTTAAATTTAGTCTGAAATAATACAACGAAATCATGCTACAGCTAACGAGGATAACAGGAGCGGACTGTCAAATAAGAATTCAATGCATTAACTCATTAGTGCCCAGCGTTATATTAATGTTAGACGTTTAATGTCGGCAGGGTCGGTTTGAGAATATCTTACCACACAAGCGACTTACAATTTGGCGCCTGACCCCTTCCTCCTTTTCCCTCGTCTACTTTCATCGATGTCAGTTTTCGCTACTAATTGTGAAACTCGCTGCAAATTGTGATATGCCCTGTGCAGTTATCTTGTAGGCGTGGCGCATCTGGCATCCTTCTCAGCTTGACGTCCGAAACTGCGGCTTGTGCCTTGAACCAGCCCGGAGGACTGGACCTTTAGTGAATCTAGGTAACAATGAACGTCTGTAGGCTTGTTATGCTAATTTAAGGATTGTTGACTACATATTCTCTCAAGCCAGTGTTAGTACGAGGGTAAGTCAATTATTATCCACAAAGTAGTTGTAAAATGTTATTGTAATCAAATAGGAAACTTACAAAAATGATTCAAATGGCTCTGAGCACTATGGGACTTAACATCTATGGTCATCAGTCCCCTAGGACTTAGAACTACTAAAACTTAACTAACCTAAGGACATCACACAACACCCAGTAATCACGAGGCAGAGAAAATCCCTGACCCCGCCGGGAATCGAACCCGGGAACCCGGGCGTGGGAAGCGAGAACGCTACCGCACAACCACGAGCTGCGGACGGAAACTTACAAGAACATCAATTTTCGACAGTCTCCTAGCGTCTCAACGCACTTGGTCCATCGTTGTGCATGCTTCCTGATGCCGTTACAAAAGAAGATTCTCGGTTGAGCTGCGAGCCAGGAATGCACCCCTTCTTTCACTGCTTCGTCCGAGGCAAATCGACGGCCCCTTAATGCCCGTTTGAGTGGACCAAATAAGTGATAGTCAGAAGGTGCAAGATTGGGACTATATGGAGGATGACCCAGTACTTCAAATTTGAGTTTCTGGAGCATTTCAGCAGTGTGGGCAGCAGTATGCGGACGGGCACCGTCGTAAAACAACACAACACCTTTTGACAGCAATCCTCGGCGTTTGCTTCGAATTGCAGGCTTTAGCCTGGCAGTAAGCATATCACTGTAACGTACACTGTTTATTGTTATGCCCCTTTCCCCATAATGCTCCAGTACTGGACCTTGTGCGTCCCAAAAAACTGTAAAGATTAGTTTCCCTGCGAGCGGTTGGGTCTTGAAATTTTTCTTCACGGCGAATTTGGATGTTTCCATTCCACGCACTGCCATCTACTCTCCGGCTCGTAATGACGGATCCATGTTTCGTCACCTGTAATAGTCCTGTAGAAGAAGTTGTCCCCTTCGTTACCATAGCGATCCAAATTTTTTTTGCAGATGTCCGACTGTGTGAATCGTTTTGAGACCCATTTGCATAAACTTTATGAAACCCAAGTATGTTGTGGATGATTTCGTAGGCAGAACCATGATTAATTTGCTGACAATGTGCCACTTCGTCAATAGCTAGTCGTCTGTCTAAGAGAATCATTTCACGTGAATGCTCAGTGGTTTCTTCATTTGTGGCGGTAAACGGTCGTCTGACTCCTTCATCGTGCGTAACACTTGTGCGACCATTTCGGAATTTTTCAGTCCACTCGTAGACACTCCGTTGTGTACCCGTACTGTACCGAAAGTCTTCGATGAAATTCTGCCCCTGATGCGCCTTTCGACCACAAAGAAAGGATCTCTGAACGTTGCTCTTCTTTGGTGTCAAATAGACAGCGGAGCAGCCATGATTAACAGCACGGCAGCGATAACGAAACGAACCTAGATGCTTGAAAACAAAGAATGTGTCATCAACGTAATACGACGGTACTACCAAAACAAACAAAAATATAACTAAATTGCAGATAATAATTGACTTACCCTCGTAGTTATAAGTAGTAGTACATTACTGGCAACGATTGGCAATTGAATTTAAACATTATTTCTACAACCCGAATCTCATCACACCATGGATTTGAAGTAAGTATAACTAATGCAATAGTTTTCCTTCAGATACAAAAACTGTTAATAGTTCCTTAATAAACCAACATTCACGTGTCATTTATTTAAATTTACACAATACTATTGTGTCACAAGTACATGTTCAAATTTTTCAGTCTCGATAAGTACTAATTACGTTATATTAATAATTTTTATGCCTTATTCTATTATGCGTATTGGTATCTAAGTGTTGTTAGCGAACAAGGTCTTGGAGGCACTGGAACTGAAAGAGAAACTTATATCCTCCAAAACTGTCACCTTCCACAAACAAAGGAAATAAAGAAAGACGAATGAAATACTACTGTCTCTGGCCTACAAAAAATTGGTTTGTTTCTGTGTAACTGGCTTGACAACACCGTTGCTTCTACAGCATCAAATACAACCGACGTGAACGCAGTCATTAATGTCAAAATATGTCCTCAACGGTCAAGAGAACACAGTAGCGCCTTAGAGATGCGGATCGCCAAGCTGGAGTTTGCATTAGTGCATTTGAGCATTATTCTACGTTCACACGCTTAACTATCGTAGATCAAACATAAAACTCATACAGATTTCTCAACTAAGATATTTCGATTCTTCCAGAATACCTCCAGTGATGGAACTGTTCCAATGGATCAAAATGTGAATCACTGCAGGATAAAAATCTGTAACAGCATATGATACTGTGCACTCTTCGGGTGGTTACTGGACGTCACGGTACCCATTGTCTGGATACCATAAAACTGGGGATACAATCGCTCATGTACGTTTTCGATAAGAACTTGTGTAGGTACACTTGAGGAGCTATGCGACGCCACCGACAGGACGCTTGTTCTGTAGCAAGTGAGCTACAATTTGTTGGAATGAACCTTCCGATTGTGAAAATACAAGACCTCAAAGGAGGACGATGTGGTGGAATAAGCAGCAGGATTTCAGCACGTACCCACTGCAAGAAATGTAATATAGGACTCTGTGTCGAGTCTTTTGCTGGTTACCATACCAAGTAATTTGTTATATATGTTTTTTAATTATACTCACGTTTAATTTCTTTCAGTACAAAAAATGTAACCTTTTCATATAAAAGTAAGTCTTGCTTGCAGTAGTGCTTAGAGTGACTTGTGTGACACAGTATATTCTGTTCAAATTAGAAAAGCAAATATTGGTTCTCACTTTAAATGGTTCTTTTTCAACGTAACAAAGAAGGTAAAAATACCTTAATATTTCTCTCCTAGTCCACAAATCACATTGGTTTTCTGGTTTCCTAAAGCAGTCACCCCCACAGCGTTCAGTCCTTGGCATCTTCGTGCCTTGCTCTAAGTATCTGAAGATCCTTGGCCAATTAGTATCTCCATCTTATTTTCGGCCTGCGTACAGGTCATCGTCCTTAGGGTTTCTTACAACTAAGGCCTCCTCAGTTTTGCAGACATGAGTAGTCCATCTCAGTCTCCTGTCTTAGCTTCCACAACGTCTGGTCCATTATGCTGGGTCGTCAGAAACAGCTTCAAAAGCTTGTAAAGGTGTTGCAACGTAGAATGTGGTGAGAAATAATTGAGGCGCTGGGACCGTAAATGTCTAAAGCACATCATCCTTACAGTGAGTCATATCTATCTCTGCTGTAGGCGCACTTTATACATATGAACATTACTGAAAAGCTATCTTACCGATTTCTCTAATATTGAATTCAATGTGGACTCGATGATGGTGTGCTTTAAGCCCTCATAGTTCTTAGCACCTGAACCGTTAAGAAAAAAATTGAAAGCTTTGTGCCGTTTCCAAGTTAATTAAAAGTGAAGTTAGCTGCTGAGGCCGTTGGGAGCACCAATTCAAGCGGCTCGCCAGATACTATTAATGTCATTTATTCTCACAGGATAGATGACAGCGCACGAGACTGCTGAGCCTTTGGCTCGGGTTCGATCCTTTCTACCAGCCCACGTCCGACTTCGTGTATCACTCTCTTGCTCGGTCTTAATAACCCAAACGAAGGAATCATTTGGTGACACCATCTCCTCCTGGCCGCTTGAATTTGCATCCGCAGTGGCCTGGTTGGCTAAATTCAATTCTAATGAACTCGGAACCGGAGCAACATATTGAACTGTTTTTTAGCAATCATTTTTCCGCACAACCTACTCTGCAACACTGCTTCTGATCACCCGGAATATCCCTGGGCTCCCTACTCTCTCATGTTAGCCATTCTCCTCCCTCAACTATTAGTCTAGATAGCTTTCACAGGATTTTTAATCTGCTGAGTGACTGCGACGCTTTAGATGTCGCGTTGACACTCGCTTACATTTCTTGTTTCTCATTATTTCTGCTGGTTACTTCCACCCGCCGACATTTAAACTCATCTACTGTGCTGGTCAATCTACAGAATTTCCATCTTTTTGTCTTTTAAGTTCTTTCTACCAGCCTCAATTTTGTTCCTCCATCATTTCTCTCTAACCCAAAACCCTTTGCTCTTTTAAACAGTTTCGTTGTGAGCGGTGTCAGATCATCTTGATTTTCGGTGATTAGTACTACATCATATGCAAAGACCAGCACATCTGTTGATATTACTATGCTAATTCCCTCTTCCGTTTCACTTGCTGCATCCAGTACTTCCTGTGTTATAATGCTGAGCGGGAGGAGTGATATTCCGTGTCCTTACTTAGCCCCTGTTTCATGTCTTGAAATATTGTCAGCAATTTTCACTATCCCTTTCGGGCCATCCAGTGTAACTTAAGATATCTGTGATCTCCTTTGGTATTTCAGACTTATGTATTTGCTCCCACAACTTCGGAGAAGTGGATCGATTCATCTTAAACCCCACTTGTTCCTCGTCTGTTAACTCTCTTAAATTGGGTTCAGATTTTTTTAGGATAACACTGGAGAAAACTTCGTAGTCTGTGCTAAATAATGAGAGGCCTCTATAATTCCTGCTCCTTGTTTATCGTTGGACAGCGATCGCTCCTGTCTAGTCATCTGGCTTTCTTTCTTCGTTTGCAAATGTTGGTCAGAAGCTTCTGTATTTGTTTCACATCTGTATCTTCTACCTTTATAATTAGTTCAGTTGTTATTACATGTCTCCCTCCAGCTTAGTTGTTTTTTAGTATTTTGATTGCATATGCAGTCATTGTCGACGGTGTAACTAAGAAATCTACATTCAGATGTTTATGTTATTTCTCCATCTCTGTACTTTCATCTTCAACATTTATAATCGTGTAACACCAACCCCAACCCTTACGGACTTCACAGTAATTTAAGATAAACTCTCCACAAAGACATAATTTCCATTGTCATGGCACCAGAGAATTAAACTAGATTATCTCTCATCGAATTTCGCTTATCACACTTGTCTGACAAGCTGTTTCCTTCTGAAGTGAATCTTCTTTAAAGAATCGGAATGTAGAACACGATTACTGCCATTATATACAGACTATTTCGCATTATATACATGTATATATTGTGACAGGAGCACAGCAACTGTTATGTTGTACTGATCACGCAAACAGAAAAAGAAAATATTTAAGGAAAAAGGTAAAACTTTTCTTTTCTTGGAGTACTTATTACTTATCAAAGTAAATCCGTAATTTATTTTAAAATTTGTGTGTATTTAAGACGAAATGCCTAAGTTTATGTTGGACGTCTACAAACATTGGGTCCAGCGAAAAGCTAAACGTTTTACTTAAGTACCATTCGCCTCCACGGACCAAAACGTGTGTATAACAGAGAACCTGAATTCGGATTTGTCTTGTTCAAAAGTCATTTCTGAGTTATTAACAATCTCTTGAAGCCTTACGTAAAAGAATCCATACATGAAAAACTAATGAAAATAATAACAATATTTGAGTATACAATATGAAAAATGTTTTCTCGGTCGCCACAAGCTCCTCAAGATATTCGTTCCAAATTTCCATACTTTACAAAACTATTTTAACATTTTTATCTTTCGGAGAAGGGAAAAGAGAATTAAACGTTAAAAGTAAAAATGTGAAGAAATTACCAAAAAAGTAAATTAATGTGATCACATTTTGCATTGCGGATCACTGCGAGGAGTTCAGGAAGAGGGTCAATGAAGTTCTGGAAGTTACCGACAGGGATTGCTGCCACTTGCGCCAAACATCTCGGTTGAGAATCCACGGCGCGAACAGCCCGATCTATGTGGTCCCTCAGATTCCCCATTGGGTTTAAATCCGGTGAGTTTGATGGCCAGAGGAGTACTGTAAAATCATCCTGCTGCTCTTCGAGCCGCGCACATACATTGAGAGCTGTGTGACAAGTTGCACTGTCATGCTGGTAGATGCCATAGCGCTGATGGAGAACAAACTGCACGTGGGGGTAGACATGGTCCCCAGCTACAGACACATTCTAGCGTCGATGCATTATGTCTTCCAGAATGACGAGATCACCCAGGGAATGCCTCAAAAATATTCTGGACTCTGCCAATTATCCCTGAAGGGTCTTTGGCTTCGGACGTTTTACGATGATACGACAAAGGTTTTCTGTCCGATGGAACATAAAACGTGATTCATCTGAAAAGGTCGCCTGTCACCAACCAGTGGATGTCCAGTTGCGGTATATTTCATCCTTCTTCGCCGATGAACAGCAGTTAGCATGGGTGCACGAACGAGGCACCAGCTACGGAGGTCCATACCCAGCGACGTTCACTAAACGGGCTATGGGAAGACACGGTTGGTACCCTACTGGTTCATCCGGGTGATCAGTTGGTCAACAGTTGCAAGTCTATTCGCCCGTACACGTATCTAAAGCTGTCGTTCATCCCTCTCATCCAAGACCCGTGGGGCAACAAAGATGCATCTGTGCCAGTTTTGCATAGCGCTATAACGAGGTGCGTTCAGTAAGTATTGCAACACATTTGTTTCTGATAGCAGGTTTATTTTGTTCTGGATCACAATTGAAACATGGGACTTAGGGAAAGCAGGAAAAGGTGTGGACAGGGCCTAATCAGTTACCGTTGATTGCACGATAAACAATCATTTAAAAAAAATTGACTGTAACAAAAAAAAATGGTTCAAATTGCTCTGAGCACTATGGGACTTAACTTCTGAGGTCATCAGTCCCCTAGAACTTAAAACTACTTAAACCTACCTAACGTAAGGACATCACACACGTCCATGTCCGACGCAGGATTCGAACCTGCGACCATAGCTGTCGCGCGGTTCCAGACTGTAGCGCCTAGAACCACTCGGACACTTCGGCCGGCTGACTGTAACACATCTACACTGACGGCTGAAGGCCTTATTAAGAAGAATTCCAATTATTTGTCGGTTGAAGTCCACAAGCAACAGGAATATATTAAACAAAATAATATTTTGTAAACAATTGACACAATCAGACCAAATAAAGAAGTGAGTGATCCACAGACAGTGCTAAAAGGATCAACCTGGAAATGTCCCTCAAACGTGTGTAAAGTGATACAGGCAGCCCAGTGTTATACTCACTTAATAGAATGGCAACTTAAACCAGTCACAGTTCAACACAAGACCAACATACTCACCAGATCTACCTAACGTCCGATGCCCAATGCAGGATAGAATAACCCATGCCAGGCAGAAGGGCACACTACACTCTTGACACCGTAAAACGACAAACGTTATACAAGAGAACATGTTCAAACGCAAGAATAATCCGAGGTAATCACAACAAGTTGCCTCTACGAATCCAGTACGCCGACAGCGTTAAAATGACTGCTCATTCAACAGCACACCAGATGCACACGGATACGCGAAAACAACTCCACAAACAACTCAAACAATACCCAAACCAGTCACTGTGGGGCAACAAGGACGAATTACAAGCCGACAAAAGCACAACCGAGAAGCCGTCGGAAGACCATATACACGTCGTCCGTTGACACAACCGACCGAACGACCAACCTACGGTCGCTCTCGATCAAGTCAGGCAAGGCAAACGTCCAAGTAAATCGCCAAATAACAGTTTGTTATCGTGAGGTCACCTCGGTGGACGGACACATCCACAAGTGTAAGTTACACTACTCGAATACAAAGATTCATTCAACTTAAACACGCTGAATCCGGACCTCGACGTGGTCGCGCACTCTGGCGGCCACATCCTTCCACCGGGCAGTGCCCATATATCGCCAGCTCCCTCGGCGCTGTTGGACCTCACTGCTGCTCCGTCCCCACTGCCCTCTCCTCCAACACACGACGACCCGGAAGTGCTAGAGGTCGCTCCAAAGATAAAACCACAGTACTTGCAATCGATAAGCGCTGCTGACAAAGCGAGCAAATGTAGCGGCGCCAGTGAACAGACTAAGAAAACGAGAGGTGACAATCCCAATACAAGACTCCAACCTTTTAACGGCACAAACACAAGCCGGGCCACGGCTCACTAATGTATCACAATGAGGCTTAAAAATCTTATCTTTTTTAACATAATCTCCGTGCAGTGCGATGACCTTACGCCACCTGGGAGAACATGTATGCCCACATGGTACCACTCTACCGGTCGGCGTCGAAGCCATCGTCTTGCTGCACCAATAACCTCCCAGTCTTCCACATACTGGTTCCCACGGAGTGTTACGTTCATTGTGTCAAACATATGGAAGTCGCAGGTCCGGGATCCAGGCTCTATGGTCGATGAGGAAGGACAGTCCGATGAAGTTTTTTGAGCTTTTCTCGGGTGGGCAGAGTTGTTGAGGCCTTGCATTGTCATGAAGAAGCAGAAGTTCGTTATTATTTCTGTGGTAACTAACAAGCTGAAGCCGTTTCTTCAACATCCTGAGAGTAACGCAATACACTTCAAATTTTATGTTGAATCAGGAGGGAGGACGTCGAACAGACTAACACCTTTAGAGTCCCAGAAGACCGGCGCATTGACGTCACCGGCTGACAGAGCGGCATTCAAATTTTTCTTCGGAGGAGAGACGGTGTGGCGCAACTCCATGGATTGCCGACCTTCTGCGGTTCAAGGTGATGAACCCCTGTGACGATGTTCGACGAAATATTGTCACGATCAGCCTCGAACTCGCTAGCAGTACCGCATAGGTGGTCCTTCATTCCTCTTCACTATCTTCTGTTAGGTGGTGAGGAACCCAGGAGGCACATGCCTTCGAGCACCCAAACTGGTAGATGAGTGTACAGCGCTACCAACAGAGGCGCCCAGTTGTGCAACGACGTGATTGAGTGTGCTCCGCCGATCTCCTCAAACGGAAGTGTTCACACATATTAACACTGCAGGGCTCACAGCCGTGTGCAGTCGACTGGCGCACGGGAGATAGGTTTGTGCGATCTTGTTGCCATGTTGGAAGATTTCTCGCGCGACGACTCACCGTGCTTTTGTTCACTGTCAGAGACGTGTGCGGCCGACTGGCGCGCCGGAGATAGGTTTGTGCGATCTTCTTCCCATGTTGGAAGATTCCTAGCACGACGACTCATCGTGCTTTTGTTCACTGTCAGGTTTCGTAGATATTCTCCAAGAGCGTCTGTATATCTGCGATGCACTAGTTTTCCGCGAGAAGTGACTCGTTACAGACGCCATTTTGAAGGCTACTTATAGCGCCGCAGCTTCATGAAATAACAGGAGCGAGAACGTTCCACGATGTCCCACAACAAATTCCGTACTTTTTAACAGAAATTGTCTGATTACTTATTAAACTCTCCTCGTATTTATTAAACGGTATATTTTGACCACGGCGGCACTCGAACAGTTTAAAGATTTAACCGTTTCGGAAGTGCTTCCTCCCTTAGCACGAAAGCCAATGATCAGGCTCCTTTTGCCTTCAGATAAATCGCTCCGTTTGCCCATTGTGACACGCACTGCAGTTATCCGCGACCTCCGAAAACGGTTCATAGATCGTCCACTGCCAGTGCTGCCACCTGTCGTCCCTGAATGGTTATCACACGTTGAAATCGAACATAGGGAGGGGTCGCATTAATGTGACGGGACCGCTTAGTAGCAGTCTTTGTACTGCCAGCAGTACCAGGAGGTGGAGAAAGAAGAGTAAACACATCTGTTTTATATCAGTTGTAAATCTGCAACCCTCTTATAATGTCGGCCTGGAAAAAGCAAACAAATGACGAATGTTTCTAGCGCGCATTACCACCGAGAATGGGTAGCCCGGGAACGTTGGTTCCCCGATTTCGGGGGAACACAGCGCCCGTAAAACAAGCAGAAAGAAGAAGGCGGAAGAAGAAATGGAAATTGTATGTAAATTCGCGGCGGAGAACGCGGCCGAAAACTTGTCCGTGCGGACGCGGCGCAGCTCAGTAACGAGGCCGGCGTCGCGACTGGGGGGCGGGGCACCGCCTCAGCACAAACACTCAGCCAAAGGTACGGCTGGCGCTCGCCCGCCGGCTGCGGAGGCGGCGGCGGCGGCGGCAACGAGCCGGAAAAAGCCGCAACTTTCCGTCCGGCCACATTCCGGCGCGGGGGCGGAGGGCCGGCTCTGAGAAACTCCTGCAGACGTCTCGGCTGCTGAAGAAGTGCCGGCCGACCCGAGACCGCGCCGTGTTTATGAATCGGGCCGAAGCGGAGCAGGGGGACCAGTGCTGCGAAATCCCGGCGCCGTCATAAATGTTATTGGTTTACGGCCGCGGCGCAACGCGGCTCGGGCGCCGGTGCAATTTAGCGGGCCGACCCGGCCGCCACTCAGCTTCCCCCACTACTCTGCCGCGGCTGCGGACTTCTTCATCACCGCCCGCGGCACAACATTTTACTAATAAATGCGATATTTCCCGGCATTTTATACCGCCAGCCAGCTTGCGTAGCCGAGAGAAGATGTCCGACATCGAAATTTCCCGCCACGTAATGGTCTGGCGGAGTGGAAGAAGATTCTCAAACTGTACGCAGTCGCCTCGAGTCTACTGTAAAGGGCGATTAAAAAGTTTCCGTTTGAGGGCGTTGCCGTAGCGCATATGCAACGAAGAGCGACTCCGAAATGTGATAAAGTGATAACTACGGCCTCTTACTTCAGCCAGGTAGGAAAAACGGCAAAGGCTGGACCAGTGGGCATTTCACACACATCATTCACTGGTAGAGCATAAATTTATTTTACCCAGTTTCAATCACGTAGCAGCCAATTAAGCCCTTTTTAAGTAATTAAAATTCCAATTGATGACACTTATTTAAAATTCAATGTAAGTTTAATGACTTAACAGAAAATTTAAAGTTAACTTTAACCCAAGATGTCCTGATACTATTTGAGGCGGAACCTGCCCTATATATGACACACGATGAAATTAGGGTGAATCAGTAATAAAGGCAAACGTAAATTTAAACAACAGTTCAAGAATAGAACAGAAGGGCCTTAATCATCAAATAGTGAAAATAAAACATGATTTAAACTTAATTCATAAGAAACTGAAACCATACTTGTAGCCGGCCGCGGTGGTCGTGTGGTTCTAGGATCTCCAGTTTGGAGCCGCGCTGCTGCTACGGTCGCAGGTTCGAATCCTGCCTCGGGCATGGTTGTGTGTGATGTCCTTAGGTTAGTTAGGTTTAAGTAGTTCTAAGTTCTAGGGGACTGATGACCATAGATGTTAAGTCCCATAGTGAACAGAGCCATTTGAACTATTTTTGAACCATACTTGAAAAAACGAAAAACTGTTTAACGCCGGTATCTAGGTAAGATGATTTTAAGCCCACAAAACACACATAAATTGAAGATTTAACACTTTTCCAGTAAAACAAGAATAATTCACATGTCGGGAACCCAATGCTTGTTTTGCTGCATATAACGACAGAGGCTCACCTGAGATGTGTTTACACCCGCAGTAGCCTACTCTGCCCACATTGCTTTCCAATTTTGGAGCACTTCTCGAATTCGTATGCGAAGTCTTTCAGCCTAAGCGTTAACAAACATTATGCCAATGTACTTGTCTTTTCATGGGCTTTCCAGTGCCATTAAAACGTATATAACTACATTGAAAACTCAAATTTACTTGAAACTTCCTGGCAGATTAAAACTATGTGCCCGTCCGAGACTCGAACTCGGGACCTTTGCCTTTCGCGGGCAAGTGCTCTACCAACTGAGCTACCGAAGCACGACTGACGCCCGGTCCTCACAGCTTTACTTCTGCCAGTATCTCGTCTCCTACCTTCCAAACTTTACAGAAGCTCTCCTGCGAACCATGGTAGTTCTGAATGGTTCGCAGGAGAGCTTCTGTAAAGTTTGGAAGGTAGGAGACGAGATACTGGCAGAAGTAAAGCTGTGAGGACCGGGCGTGAGTCGTGCTTCGGTAGCTCAGTTGGTAAAGCACTTGCCCGCGAAAGGCAAAGGTCCCGAGTTCGAGTCTCGGTCGGGCACACAGTTTTAATCTGCCAGGAAGTTTCATATCAGCGCACACTCCGCTGCAGAGTGAAAATGTCATTCTCAAATTTACTTAATTATCTCTACCGACGACGTAAGAACTAAGACACTGCATCACATACCAAAGTACTTGTCTCTTTGGATACTATCATTTGCCGAAAACCTTGTTTCGATACCTCGAACCGCTCACGAAATAACTGCGGTTTAGGTGCTATATGACTCATTCTGTATAAGCACCGACACGTACGCAAGTAATTAATGTGGCGTTCGTTTCTCTCCGAAATCATGACCTAAGGTGAAGTTATTACCAAATTATTCCAAACTGGACCAAAGTGCTGTTTATCTGATCTTGTCTGCCATAGGACAAACACCGCTAGACGTCCTTCGGAGAATGAAGGATGTGTACGAGTCAGCATATCTGTGACAAACCTCCACTATAGAACGTAGCGCCCAGTTCCGTGCTGGTTGCGATTCGACACAAGATGCTGATCGATCTTGCAGGCCACTCGAGCACCCGCGCTTCAGTCGTGATCTCTCCTCATGTCATTATCAAGCCAAAGGTCCGTTAAAAAAAAAAAAAAACTTTTAAGGGTCGACGTTCCCTGTGGGACAAGGATGTGCAGCGGGCTGTTACGGATCTCTTCAAGCAGCAGGATTTGGTACATCTTCAACTTTGTGTGTCGGTGAGATTGCTGCCTCAGTGCTCACAGCGATTATGAGTGATTGGCATACCAGTTCTGGACTATACGGCCTTCTAGTGGAAACTTTGTGATCGCTCCTAATATCACTAAGAAGCAGGTTAATAAACTAGAGGATGTGTCCGGAAAATGGGCAGTTTCAATTACTCTTTAAAAGTTTCAATGCCTATTGTGTACTATTTAATGGTTTGTTAATTGCAGTTATGGGTTTCCCGCTGTTAGCGCATCATCAGACTGCAAAACAAAGAAATCCATTACATGTCAAACAAGTGAACTTAGCGAGCAGCAGCTCTAATGTTGTTAATAGGTGAGTGTTTTTTTAAAGAAAAAACTTTAAACATTACTTTATTAGACTATGAAAAATTTAGTATAGCGCTCCATTGCCATGTAAAACGGCGGTAGAAATAGACCTTGTCACAAACTACAAGTAAATTCAGGGGAACCATCAAAAGGGGGAAAAAACATATATATCAAGAAGATTGAACAGACCGAGTTAGGTGGTGAGTGGGGAGGAGGGGACGAATAACTGATAAAAAGAAGATGTCATGTAATTACAGCTCACTACAGTAGAAGGAAGATTCCGTGCCAACGGTAGGTAAACGTTTAGAACCATGGAACTGAGTAGGTGGAATTTCCG
This sequence comes from Schistocerca serialis cubense, assembly GCF_023864345.2. Taxonomy (NCBI): domain Eukaryota; kingdom Metazoa; phylum Arthropoda; class Insecta; order Orthoptera; family Acrididae; genus Schistocerca; species Schistocerca serialis. The sequence continues at coordinate 620,152,763 of NC_064642.1, read as the reverse complement.
TTCCCTCGCCGACCGTAAACATAGCCATTTTGTCGACAGGGAACTGCGCGAGTTGAGGGTAAATGCTGCCATGTGGCAGCTCTGGAGGAGCAGGAATATGAGTGGTTTAAATGGCTCTAAGCACTATGGGGCTTAACATCTGAGGTCATCAGTCCCCTAGACTCAGAACTACTTAAACGTAACTAACCTAAGTACATCACGCACATCTATGCCCGGGGCAGGATTCGAACCTGCGACTGTAGCAGCAGAGTGGCTCTGGACTGAAGCGTCTAGAACCGCTCGGCCACAGCGTCCGGCGCAGGAATATGAATGGCGTTCAAGGGCATAGGAAGGAGGGGGGAGGGGAAGGAGAAGGTAAAGGGGAAGAGCTTAAATATATAGGGAAGCTTATGTATTAATATGAAGGAATGAGAAAAACTGGGGATAAAAGGAAGAGATAACAACAGGAAGCCGTGTGACTCGAGGTTAATGTAAAACAGAAGGCAGTGTTGTGATGAAGGAAAGGGGATATCTGAGAGGGTACGTTTTTTCTTTTTTTTTTCTTTCGGCTTGGTAAGAATGTAAAGAATGGTGCCATAAGTGTTGAAAATAGAGGGAGGGGCCACCTTTCTTTCCATTCTTCATGCACCGAAAATTTTCCTGCAACAGCACTATACGTTTCCCTCTCCGGGATATTTCACCACTTCTCCTTTTCTTTCCTCTTCCCCCACTCTCTTCCCCTTTCCGTCCCCTGCCACTGCACGTCATTCATATTCCCGTTCCTCTTGCACTGTCACCTGGCTGGTCTTCAACTCACGAGGCTCTAAACGTGTATCTACTTTTGGCACTGGATCTCCTTTCGACCATGATGAGTTTTAATTATATGACATCTTTCTTTTATATGTTATTTGCCCCCAGCTCCCCCCTAACTCGTTAGCCTCGAAGTGTTTGATACTTATCTCTTTACCTCTTTTTAGGATTTCTATAGGTTTATACAACGGGCGACCGTACTACTAAACACTTTCAGCTCCTAACCAATAATTTTTTAAACTCATTCACGTCTCAATGATATTAGATCAGCTGCTCGCTAGGTTCACGTGTCTGAGCTGTATTTATTTATCTATTGTTCCTTTCTGATGACGCACTAACCACATCAAACTTGTAATTGGAATTAATAAATAATTACGTAATTGTAACAGAGACTGTTTACTCATTTGAATCATTTATGTACTGTTGCTGCATGCTATAATGGAATGGAATATATTGTCTCTAAAAGTGGAATGGTATTATTGGCAACACTGAATATTTGTCACATGTTTCAGGTAGGACACAGCGCTGAAGCTGGCATGAACGCACTGTGCTGTGAAGGCGTTTTACAAAAACGATGAGTATATTGCTGCCGCTAGACGAAAATATTGTCACAATTTCAACATTAGAGCGAATGATCTTGTACCATCGGCAAATGTAGTCTCGTAAAAGGTGAAAAACTTTGAAGCAACACGTAGGACACTAAAGCTGAAATCGATAACAAAGTCCACAAGTTGTCGCTCACAGGAAGCAACAGATGAGTTACAAAACATCGAAGCCAACAGCCCAAACCGTTCTCTGAGACAGACTGCGGGATAATGTCCTATAGTGGCGTGCACAGAATTTCATGGAGTGACTAAGTTGTAATCGTACACGACACAGGCTGAGCAACAGTTAAATAAAAGTGATTAAGAAGAGCAAATTACTCTGACCGTCGACTAAAATTATGGACAATGAAAGATTATAAAATTTGCTATGGATGAGAGACGAGGCACATTTTCATATCAGTGGCTACGCCAGCAAACAAAACTCCCCTTACTGGTGCGACGATAATCATCAAAAACTGCATCAACGTCCCTTGCACAGCTCGAAAGACAGTGGGGTGCGCTGTCCTCAAACGGCACCGGCGCTTTCTTTTTTGAGAGTGAGCATGGACGAGCAACCTGAACTTGAGCAGTTCCTGCAAATGGGTACTGGTTTCAGCAATATGGTGCTACGGTTCATTGTCCTCAAGTTTCAATATCAGCAAGGGTGAAAGGTGGCTACACTGTGCCACGGCGCCAGAGATTGCGCCAAAGAGTATTATTCAGCCGCCTCCACTGGCAGTGCCGGTCGAAGACTCGTAGTAGTCAGTGCGTGGGGAGAACTCGTAGTAGTCAGTGCTTGTTGAGATGTGCTAGCAGAGAGTGCTTGCTGAGATGTGATATTGAAGAGTTCTTGTTGAGAAGTGGTAGTAGCAAGTCGGTGTGGAGATATTGTAATGTTTAGAGTGCTTTCCATCAATATAAATGAAGGTAAAAAAATTTTTTCTTTTTCTCTCTCATTATTTCAGTGTCCTGAATAATGCGTCATTACAGGTTCAGTCAACAAAGCATCTGGCGTGTGTTCTTGTATTAGAGTGTAATTCTGGTTTTCTTGCGCAATTATAGTATTTCTAATTTTTTTATCACGTCAGTATAAATGGTATTTGAAATTTCTTGTCTTATTGAAGGAGAACCGTGCCAGATGTGTACGTTGAGTCATACTTACACACACAGAACAGTTATACTTGTGCCTTGGTTTTGTAGGTTTTATAGTTGCTGGGGACTTAATTAATTAATTGTGTTAACGAAAATTTTCATTTCATTCTTTGTTGTTGTTCTATGCAGTCAGATTGCGTAATAATACTAGTCAGGGCCCATCGTTTACGAGACACAGCGGAATCGGACAGACAGCAACCAATAATATTTGCATTTTCATTTTATTTAATTAAGTCCCCATGCACGTGGCGACCGCTGCTTCGGATCGTCCCTTGGAATCTTCTGACTGTAAAAATATTAGACAGTAGTATTGTTGTAGTAATTTGTAGTTTAGTAATTGTAGTCTATTTTGCATGTGTATATTTGGTAATTAGCATTCTTCTAATGGTATTTTTCAAAATTTAATTTTTATTGCCTTGTATACGCGTTTGACGATTTAGTGCAATTATTTCAATTGTTCGTTAATCGTGTTTGAGGGAAACATTTCGAGTGAATGGTATTGTTGGAGATAAAGAGTCATTGTGTGTAATTTTCGTACAGTGACGGGTTTTGTGTTTTGTAAATGATTACGCGATCGATGAAAAAGGCAAAAATGATGAATAATGAGAATGACGAAATTGTTAACATGGCGAACTCGCCAACAGAGGAAAACAGTATGATGGATAATGAAGTGGAAAATAATGTAATAAGTCGGGAAAATAGTCCGGAACCATTTCAAAATTTTTCTCAATCAGAAAATTCACAGAATACGAGATTAACGACAGAAGATTCTGTAATAGTATCGAACAAAGATAGCTTTACAGCTAGGACGAAAGAAGTCGATTTCGCGGGAAATGTTAGTGGTGAAAAGAGTTTCGAACCAGTTACTATGGAGCAGTTGATGAGTGCTATATTAAATTTGGGATCACGAATGGAAACACTGTTAGATTCACAGTTAGGAACAATTAGAACTGAGATGAAAGCAATGACTACACGGTTAGACTCACGAATAGGGATGTGTTTCAAAAACATGAAAGATGAATCAACGAAAGAAAGTAGAGAAGAAGTACAACCGATTTTGAATGCTGACAATAATAGTTTAATTTCAACAGAAATTAGACAAGAGGAACAGGACAGAGAACAGGAAGAAAAAGATCGCGTGATAGTACAAAAATTTTCAGAGTTAAATTTACAACGTGCACACGATAAGGAAGAAATACTTGAGAGAATCGAGGAGTCCGTATCAAATGACAGATTAAATAACATATCACAACAATATGAACAGTTAACTACCAAATGTGACAACACCGAAACCCGAGTCGCGACACTTACGAAAGACGTAAATAAACAGAAAGAACAATTAAGTGACTCATCGGAAAGAGTTGAGGAGATCTCAGATAAATTGACAAGTGTTAGTTTAGCAGAAGGATTTGAAGAAAGTAATTTATTTCATTTATGGGATGCAATAAGAGAGCGCCAGGCGCGTGAACTTGACAATAATCAACATTGGGATTGGGACAGACGCGGTAGGTCTTTGTCGCCACGAGGCGAAATCATTGACTATAAACACTTCTTAACTGTTCGGAAGATTAAGATATTTCGCAATTCTAAGAATGACATACATCCATGTGCATGGTTAGATCAATTTATGTACGCACTTCCGCCAGATGTGCCACAAAGTCACAAACTGGAAATTATGTGCGGCTATTAATGTCCTCAGAGGATTCACTACTCTAAGTGAAAATGTGCCGTAGCGAGCATAGGGCCCCGAGCTGTAGTGGTGCTATTTCCCTTTTAGTTTTCTGTACCGCTGCCTACTCTTTTACTATTCTTTGCATCTGTCAAAACAACTCTTCGACTATCAATCTATCTAGAGAGTAAGTAAACAATAACCGGATATGACTATGTTACCCAAAAGTGACTTCGGAAATTACCGTTTGGACTTACTATATTTTCTGCAGCATTCATTCGTAGCTTAAATGAAATTTTACCTGTTTATCTTCGTGACAATTTTACTTCATATGTTGACGACATTCTTATTGCTAAACGTTCTTGGAGTGAGCACAACAAAATTTTGGATTCATTGTTACGTATCTTTGCAAGAGTTGGCATTACTGTGAACTTGGAGAAATCTGAATTTGGTCGTTCTCAGGAGAAATTTCTCGGTCACATTATTTCTACAGAAGGTATTCTTCCTGATCCAGAGAAATTAGACGCTATTCGTAATTATGCTGTTCCTACCACAAAACGTGATGTTCGTAGTTTTCTTGGTGTCTGTAATTTTCTGAGACGCTTTGTTAGATTGGACGATTTGGCCACACCTCGTTTTTGCGATCTATCTGAAAAGTTCTTTTTAAACGAAAATCGGTCGACAACTCTGTTTGGTTAGTTTGTATTCCTGATGAGTGGGTTAATAAGCTGATTTGGTATACGCATTTCAGTTATGCACACTTTGGTCCCAGAAAATGCTTTCATAAATTACGGGAAAATTGCTACTTCAGTAGTATGGAAAAACGTACTCGATCTGTTCTGGCCAAATGCAAATTATGTCAAAAGGCTCAGCCGCCAACTATTTCTCACAGAGCACCGTTGTTTCCTATCATTCCAGCGAAATTAAAGGACATGGCTGCAGTTGATTTGTTTGGTCCAGTGGTTCGTTCTACTAATGGTTTTGCGTACATTTTCGTAGCAGTGGAGTTGACATCAAAATATGTGTGTTTTACACCGTTACGCAAAGCAACAGCTCGTTCAGTATCTTATGCTTTCATCAACCATTTTCTTAAAGAAGTTGGTCATGTTGATAAGGTTATATCAGATAATGGATCACAGTTTCGTTCTAAAATTTGGCTTCGTACTCTACGGTGTTGTAAAATTAAACCAATTTTCATTTCACTTTTTCACCCTCAATCTAACACTTCAGAGAGATGGATGAAGGAAATCAATAAATTGTGTCGTCTTTATTGTCATCAGAATCACAGAACGTGGGATCAGTATCTTCATATTTTTCAAAACATTCAGAATGAACTTCCTAATGATTCAACTTCTTTACCGCCTATACTGATATTAAAAAACAAAGCACCGACAAATCGCATATCTGAAATCGTTCCTTTTCCGCCTTCACGGAAACTGCGGCATTCTGAAGTTGTCAACCTGGCTCTGCAAAATTTTGCATCTGTGGCTGCTAGAAGAGAGAAATCAGCTAAACATTCTGGTCGTTTAAAAATCTTGTCAGTTGGTCAAAAGGTGTTAATTAAGTCTCATCGTTTGTCTCACAAAGGAAAAGGCTTGTGTCGCAAATTTTTTCTGCTTTATAACGGTCCATATAGAATTCGCAAAATCATTCATGATAACACTGTTGAAGTAGAAACTCTTAAATCTCGGCGCTCTAGGGGAATACATCACATATCGAACGTCAAAATTTTTGTGGAATGACATACTTTCGAGAAACCAACAGTTTACCTAAAGATGCAGAGAATACAAGGATACCGCGCTATGTTTTGGCGGCGGCACATACTCAAAGCAACAGTCAAGTCGGCGCGCCGCACAAGGAAGTCGTTGACCGCAAACAATTACTTCCTACGTCACGCGCCTACAGCTGATCGAGCGCTCAGTGCGAATGCACTGACAGCCGTAAACAAATACACAGTTTAATTTCTCCGATTAAATTCAGTATAAAGCTATAGTGACTTGATGAATTATGTTATTAACATTCAGTATTTTTCAGGATACGGTTCTATAAAATATTTAAGAGCTTCAGGTAAATTCTGTGTGTCTCCGACGTTAAGAGGACTTGCTATCGAGAAAATTTCAGAAAGTATGTAATTTCCAAGAAGAAACTAATAAACTAAAAAGGTAACTATTAATTGAGTTTATTTTTCAGGTAACATATTTCCACTTAGGTACGTACTTTAGACGTAATTTGCTGCTCGCGATTACGTGATTCATACTTTGTGCTAAATTTCATGTTCTATGACATTACTTGTGAAGCGACGTGCTTGCGTACGTTAACTGATTTTGACAATGATTATTAATGAACTGGGTTGTAACTTGTGTATATTATGCATCGCTTGGCTGCACTGCTTTTTCACTGATGTCATATTTTTTTAATTATGTGCCTGCTGTGCTTATTTATTTAAATTATAATTGCCACCTGATTAATTGTGCTGACTGTGGATATGTATGTAAGTTACACTTTGTGATTTATCTGCTTGCGCCTTCATGTTTACTTATTAAGATGACATATGAACATTTATTTTCTTATGCTAATATGATGCTAATGACCTGTTTATTACGTAAGATATATGTTTACTGTTTACCACGTATGGAACCTAATACGAGGCTTCAACCATTACAGGACTTTCTAAGTGGATGGATACATGTGCAGCACCCTATCTGTACCGACGGATCACGTCCTTCGGATGGTCTCCGGAAGCATATATTACGACGAATGGATGCGCTGTAATGGCCAGTCCCAACTCCCTTCGTAAGCCTCGGTATTCAGAAAAGAGCACACTGCAATACCAGAGCGATTTTTCATACGCTGATGGCTTGAATCCAGATACCCTCATTATTCTGACAGAATGAGGTGGTCAATTATACTAGTAACTACTGTACCAGATTATAGACCATATAGGTGAACTATGGTGCTGTTACAAAAATATCACCATGCTGTACGTAAAGGGGTACAGTGGTATTGGGGACAATGAAACTGTCGAACTTCTCGTTAAAGAGTGCCATCCCCCACGAAACAAAGAACTATGACCATGTTCTTTACGCATACCTTCTGCAAGACGTGAAGCGGCAGATAAGAACCGTACGGAACAGTAAGTATCGCACATAGTATCAACTAAACGGAAAGCATTGCGCAGCCCTACTACCAAGTAACCCTGCACGATCGTGGTCTGCCTTGGTATGTACCACAGAAAATTTCTCGTCACGATATTCAGTCTACTCTTTAACGACGGACAGTTCCAACTGCACTTCTATCGGCTACACCTGACTGACTCGCCCCAATGTGACTGTGGAACGGAGTAGGGCATCGACCACATCGTCTTCGGGTGTTCTCTGATACACCTCCCAACGAGAACAATGAACATGCTACTCCCAGCGCAGTATATGTTACTGCACAAATATATACGTATATTCAACAACTCTTTTAGTTGTTTGCAAACAATGTAAATATTGTGTGAGTGTGTCATTGTATATATTATTTATTTGGTAGCACCTCTTTTAGCAGAGACTGGCTCAGTGGATCTTGCCAAGGGCCAGAAATAAAAAAACTAAAACAAAATAAAAATAAGAGAGAAACTGTATTACAAATACGTCATTTGCCATTTGAAAACATTTCGCCGGCAGTTTTCTTAAATTTCACAAAGAATCTCATGTTAATACGCTGTTGGACTTTGTACAGAACAGTCTCGTCTGTAGCAGTGGCCCAATCTAAAGTTGAGAAACAAACATAATCTATGAGACCTTCAAGTAAGATGAGGGTGCCTCCGACCCAACTCAAACCTGCCCCCATAATTTGTTAGCATCTGTTGAGCTGCGTTGGGTAAACTGCTAATCTGTGTTACTGTGTTCAGCGTGTAGTGAATGGGAAGTGTACAGTCAAGTTATAATTTTTCCAATACAAGAAACATTTTCTACTATTATTGTATTAACGTGTTTGTCAGAGCACATCGTTTTGTAAATCTGACTTTCTAAGATGTATAAGAAAGACAAACGAGAAATGAGTGTTCTACCAAGCTAGCAGCCTACAGAATGGCACTGTTCTTATTTAATGATAACACGAAAACTTTCTTAGGAAAGCACTCTTCCGACCACGGAGTGGGTATTAACGAACGATCCTGATGTAAGACTACGTGCACTGTTGCCAACAATACAGCATAAAGCGACATTCAAAAATAGAAGCAAAGTGGGCTTTAGCAGGTACAGACGAAATTTCTGTTCTACGATTTCGTAGAATAAATCAAATGGAGCATCTGAATTGGTTACTGACTTTGTCCTGTTAAGGTAATACACTGCCCCGCAAAACACGAGAACGAGATGTTAAATAACATAGGATGTGAACTGATCTGTGGGGATTAATGAAAGTGAGAGAGCATACTATTAATAACAGAGGTCCCCCAGCCGTACAGAGAAATCTGGTCGTCCTGAGGTGTGAGGTCAGCCAAATTTGGGAGATACTGCAACACGTGGCAATTGAAGCAAAGGAGAAAAAATATGTGTCAGCCAGCGAGCAGTTATGGTGCACTGTGGTAGTGGTCTTCATTACAACATGGGCCAGATACACCATGTGGCTGACTTTACAAGAGGAAGAATCATCGGGGAAATGGATGAACGGCGAAGCGTGGCGAGTGTAGCCCTGTAATTAGGTATTCTTCACAGCACGTTCATGGTGAAAGGTGTCAACTATAGACACTGCTGCCCGAAGGAGAGGGTGTGGTCGATAACTGTCAACTACAACAGGAGATGACCGCTACATTATGCAAGAGGCAAGAAAGGAACCAAGTGAAACAGTGCAGGTCTGCAAGGTAGGCAACCTCACGCCCCCCACTGACACGGCGCCTCCAAGGGGCAGGTCTCCTTGCTCGACGACCGGTACGTTGTGTACTGCTGACACCCACACATTGGTACACAGCTAGGGGTGGTGTCGAGAGCGTAGGGGCTGAACCAACGAGGAGTGGGTTTACGAGCCCTTCTCAAATGGAACCAAATTCATTTGTAGTAATTGTAGATGTACAATAACATAGCGAGAGGTGGGAATGCACAGAGGAACATCATCGGACGTAATCGTTTTGGTGGTCCAGATGTTGCGATGTGGGGAGGCATAATGTTCGATGGGCATACTGAACTCCAAACCTTTGAACATGGTACACTCACCAGCTAATGTTAGTGTGACTCTGTGCTCCTCTCCCATGTGTGTCTTCTCAGGAGCGCATTCGGTTATGACTTCATTATTTCTGGATGATCGCATCGAACAGCGCAGTGGAGTGGCTCTTGGAACGAGAGGATATTCGACCAGTGTAGTGGCCCGTCCGTCAATTGAAGCATCACATGCAACTTGAATCCAATCGAGCACGTGTGGGGTACGTTGGGGATATGTATCACAATACATTATTCTTTATTCTTTTCTTAGAGCAATATCTCCCCAAAGATCCCATACATGTTGGATGGGATTTATGTGGGGGGGATCGGGAAGGCCAGTCCATTCGCCACAGCGTGTACATTCGCCATAATGTGCGGAAGTATGGATCTGTTACATGACATTCAGTTTGGCTTCAAGAAAGGTAAAGGTACCAGAGAGGCAGTTCAAACGTTACGCCTGATAGCGGAAATAAGACTGAAGAACAATCAAGATACGCTCATAGGATTTGTCGACATAAGAAAAGCATTCGAGAATAGAAAATAGTGCAAGAAGTTAGAAATACCGAGAAAAAATAGGAGTAAGCTCTAAGGACGTATAAAATATGCAATATCGGCAAAAATTAAGATGGGACAATAAGACTGGAAGATCAGGAACGAAGTATGTGCGTGTTTGTGTGTGTGTGTATGTGTGTGTGTGTGTGTGTGTGTGTGTGTGTGTGTGTGTGTGTCTCCGCGTAAGCGTGTGAGTACAATCTAACTTCCGTACCATTTCAGTGCAGCGATGTTTCTATTGAAAATAAATCTTATAGGTGTTCTATTACATGCTTATAACCTTATAAATAAAAAAAAAACTTTTTTTATTTTAAATTCAGCGCATTAGTGTTTGTAAAATGATTCTTTCAAACAGTGTTCATTAAAAAAATGACGTTCATTCCATTTCGGACCTGTGGAAGGTACATTAGCTTATTTGTTTCAGCCGGCCTATGTGGCCGAGCGGTTCTAGGCGCTTCAGTCTGCAACCGCGCGACCCCTACGGTCGCAGGTTCGAATCCTGCGTCGGGCATGGATGTGTGTGATGTCCTTAGGTTAGTTCGTTTAAGTAGTTCTAAGTTCTAGGGGACTGATGACCTCAGATGTTAAGTCCCATAGTGCTCAGAGCCATGTGAACCATTTTTTTTTTTTTGTTTCAGCTTTAAATATTTGTCATGTATTATTGTTTTTCTGACATGTTCTACATCCTGGAGGATCTCCTCACTACGGATCAATTGGAATGAAGGTAAATCTAATCTAATCTAAGAATGGTGTAAGACAAGGTTGCAGTCTTTTACCCCATACATCGAAGAAGCAATGACGGCTTTAAAAGAAAGATTCAGGAGTGTGATTACAATTCAGGATGAAAGGATACTAGTGATAAGATTCTTTGATTACACAGCTATCTTGAGTGAAAAAGAGGAAGAATTAGAGGAGTTCTTAATGGAATTAACATTTTAATGAGTACAGAATAAGGATCAGCCAGCCCTGGCCATCTGCTCTATGGTTTTAATGCCTTCTTCTACTGTTCCTTGTAGTGCATGTTTTCCCCGTTTTTTGTTCGTTCCATTCGTTCTATTTTTAGGTGTGGTTCCCCATTCCTTTTACCCCCTTTTAGTTTCTCAAACGTACCTTGTGTGTTTTTGTACCTTAAGCCTTGCCTGCGTCAAGGAAAAGGAACTGATGACCCTATAGTTTGGTTTCTTTATATCCCAAACCAACCGCGTAACAGTAATGAGAACAGCGAGCAGCTTAGCATCAAAATTGGTGATCACGAAATAAACGAAGTTAAGGAATTCTGCTATCATGGAAGCAAAATAACCCATGACGAACGAAGAAAAGAGGATATAAAAATCAGAGTGCCCCAAGCGAAGATAGCATTCCTGACCAAGAAAAGTCTTCTGATTTCGAAGATAAGCATTAATTTTAGGAATAAATTTCTGAAAATGTACGTTTGGAGCACAGCAGTGTATGTTAGTGAACCACGGAAAGTGAGAAAGCTGAAACAGAAGAGACCCAAAGAGTCTGACATTTGATGCTACAGACGATCGTTGAAAATTACGAGGACTGATAAGGTTAGGAAATATGATATATTTCGCAGAATCGAGAAAGAAAGGAACATATGGAAAACACCAACAACAAGAAGGGACTGGTTGACAGGACATATTTTAAGACTTCAGGAATAACCTTCAAGATACTAGAGGGAGAGCTGTAGAGGGTAAAGACCTAGAGGAAGACATAGATTGGAATACATCCACCAAATAACTGAGAACATAGGGCATAAGTGCTGTTCTGAGATGAAGGGATCAGCGCAAGAGAGGAATTACTGGCGGGCTGTATCAAGCCAGTCAGAAGACTAAGGGTGAACAAACAAGAATTGCAGCACGTGCACATGCACCAACGTCCATCATGCACTTGTCAAGCGTGCTGATGGAGGAATAGAACGCCCTACCAGAACCGTTCATTGTCAAACTTACGTCCAGCAGGGGAGTATGTTGCAAAGAATGGTGACCACACACCCTACCAAGAACAGAGTTTCACCTTTTGCAGTGCACAGGGGACCATCATATATTGCACTGATGCAAGTGCGATTATTGTGTTTAAATAAGTTTTTGTGTACTAAACTATAGTAGCGCTTTTTATGCATTGTCAAAGTGTTATAGGTCCCTTATTTGCCAGTGAAACGTTCCGCGAAAGTTAATTTCGTTCTTAAGTTTTGCATACCTCGTATGATAATTAAAACCACTTTTAGGGTATCCTCTAGTTTTCCTCGTGCACACTATCATGTACAATATGTAGTATATCTACATGTACATGTACATGTACAATATGTAATATATCTTGCAAACCATGGATGAAGGGAATCAGACGGATGCCGTATTCCTTGACTTCCGGAAAGCGTTTGACTCGGTGCCCCACTGCAGACTCCTAACTAAGGTACGAACATATGGGATTGCTTCCCAAATATGTGAGTGGCTCGAAGACTTCTTAAGTAATAGAACCCAGTACTTTGTCCTCGATGGTGAGTGTTCATCGGTGGTGAGGGTATCATCTGGAGTGCCCCAGGGAAGTGTGGTGGGTCCGATGTTGTTTTCTATCTACATAAATGATCTTTTGGATAGGGTGATTAGCAATGTGCGGCTGTTTGCTGATGATTCTGTGGTGTACGGGAAGATGTCGTCGTTGAGTGACTGTAGGAGGTTACAAGATGACTTGGACAAGATTTGTGATTGGTGTAAAGAATGGCAGTTAACTCTAAATATAGGTAAATGTAAATTAATGCAGATGAATAGGAAAATGAATCCCGTAATGTTTGAATACTCGATTAGTAGAGTAGCGCTTGACACAGTCACGTCGATTAAACATTTGGGCGTAACATTGCAGAGCGATATGAAGTGGGACAAGCATGTAATGGCAGTTGTGGGGAAGGCGGATAGTCGTCTTCGGTTCATTGGTACAATTTTGGCAAGATGTGGTTCATCTGTAAAGGAGACCGCTTATAAAACACTAATACGACCTATTCTTGAGTGCTGCTCGAGCGTTTGGGTTCCCTGTCAGGTCGGATTGAGGGAGGACATAGAAGCAATTCAGAGGCGGGCTGCTAGATTTGTTACTGGTAGGCTTGATCATCACGCGAGTGTTACGGAAATGCTTCAGGAACTCGGGTGGGAGTCTCTAGAGGAAAGGAGGCGTTCTTTTCGTGAATCGCTACTGAGGAAATTTAGAGAACCAGCATTTGAGGCTGACTGCAGTACAATTTTACTGCCGCTAACTTACATTTCGCGGAAAGAACACAAAGATAAGATAAGAGAGATTAGGGCTCGTACAGGGGCATATAGACAGTCATTTTTCCTTCGTTCTGTTTGGCAGTGGAACATGGAGAGAAGATGCTAGTTGTGGTACGAGGTACCCTCCGCCACGCACCGTATGGTGGATTGCGGAGTATGGATGTAGATGTAGATGTAGTGCCTTTTAAGTAGTGTATCGTAACTCATAACGCGTGAGACGGAGAGCGTGAATTAGGCTGACTGTGCAAAGTAATGGAAAACACATTATGGCAATTATTAGCTTCTCGTTAGCTGCTTATCACGATGGCTGCTTGCTCTTCTGCTCTGTCGAGCATGACACGTGTTTGAAACGGCAGAAGGCATTTTGTTGCGGTCTTCTCCTTGCTAGTTTCACGTGCTTTGAGCTAGTAAAACAGCCTCCAAGTCTCGCGAGAGGTTTTATTAAAATTTAATTAAAGTTACGGCGAGTAATTGCATTTCAGATATAAGACGCCTAATTACGACAACGTCATACTGTATTTAATTATGTCGTCGACGAAAAAAGTGTTCAGGCTACTACAAAAGTGTCCTGCTCTTGGGAAACAAACTTCTACGGTCGTTTAGCAATAAAAAGCGATGACATACCCACCCCCTCCCCCGCCCCCTTCTTTCTAATCTCTCCTCGATCTAAATATTTAAGACCCGCGTTCGTGAAGTCCTCCGGACGGTGGATATGATTAAGAACGAAATATTGAAAGGTTTGGTGCTTTACCTTACTTAATGATTAACAGTACCTGTAACACAGAGCATTTGAAATCTCTCGCACTCTTCTTGTTGGTTTTTCAACCTGTTTCGGTTTAATTTGGCACCAATTCCTATTAATTTCTAGAAAGCGATATAATCTGGGCGTTGTTGTATTACAGTCTCAATTTTCTGTAACTTATTGAAACAGGTTCCGATTTTTTATTTTATTAAACTTTTATATGTGACTAATCTGCATTAGTAACGGTTTGAACTCCGAAATAAAACCTGCGAATATTACTCATTCGTCACCATAACAAAAAGCTTTACACGCTATGCAACATTTCAGTAGTAAAATGGTAACGACGCACATTGGAAACATCATCATACTGAAACAGCACATTACTGTTTCCCTAATTATATTTGTTAAATAATGGTCACCTTAACATGCAAGAAGCTGAAGAAAATAGGTTTCATAACTGGAAGTCGATATCACAATAATCAAATATTTATTCAAATTAAACCCATAATGGAACCCTATTGCAAAGTGTTTCTTTAAAAACAAAAACAAAAAAATAAAGGAAACTAACAAAAAGCTTATTATTTGAGACTTTGAAATACATCGAAAGGAAGACTTAAAGGCTCACCTGAACAACCTGCGTTTTTGAATGCAAAGGAAATTACGCAGTCAACTTTGCATTCAAGGTGCACAAAGATTCAGTTAAACCATGAGCTACTAGGACTGCGTATTCTGAAATGTGAAACAACGGCTCATGCAACAGCATAAATCGACACTTACAATTCAACCACCATTACGGAACGAAGACCACGAAGCGAATCATAGTCATTATGGGAACATACCCAGGAAACGAATGAAGATAATTCAGAGTTCTCTGACATCAGCTAAAACTCCGTTGGAGGGGCAACGGTAATGCTTGTAGCCAATTGATGAATGTAAATTGCCTAGAAGCATTAGAACGAAGCGTAGCCCTCGAAAAATGTCGCTGGTATGGCTTACAAATATGCATAACCATTTTACTATGTTGGTACCAAGTTTCGACGGTGTTCCACTTTTGGTTGACGTAGTAACTAGCAGGCGTGTCAATACAAAGGACTGGACGAACGGAAAATGTATGTATATGTTGAGATGATGCGAAATTTCTCATGTTTCACGGGATAGAAAAGGCAGTATTCTTGTTGGCATCCACGTTGAATAGATACCTAAAACAATTTTCAGTTGAGCACTTACAGGCTAAGGCACCATTACGGGTGCGCATTAGAGATTGATTCCTAGAAGCCGCAACTTCAGATTATGCCGAGCAGACCCATGGAATCCACAAGCATGCCACACAACATTTAAATAGAGCTTTTATGTCTATACAACAGGACCATGAGTAGTCCTGAAATCCGCTTCCTTGAGTGTGAACCTTTCAGCCAAGACACGAAAGTCTGTACTTCGCGCAGCCGGCCGGTGTGGCCGTGCGGTTCTAGGCGCTTCAGTCTGGAACCGCGTGACCGCTACGGTCGCAGGTTCGAATCCTGCCTCGGGCATGGATGTGTGTGATGTCCTTAGGTTAGTTAGGTTTAAGTAGTTCTAAGTTCTAGGGGACTGATGACCACAGATGTTAAGTCCCATAGTGCTCAGAGCCATTTTTTTGTACTTCGCGCTTCAGTTTAAGAAATAAGTGTAACTGAAGTGATACAGAATCATTAAGCGATCTTTACTAGTCATGTTACATCTAGCTGGCTCACAGTATATTCATAAATTGATATGTGCCCACACAATGGCGTCTGCTTTCGTTTACATATTGACTTCAACAGATCGTTATAGCTTTCAACTGTCTTCCTCTTTGTACTGAAAGACAAGTGAAGCTGAGGCCGTAGCAGCTGTATAGGAGCACAAGCGAGCAGTTAATGGATCGCAATAAAAAAGCTAAAGCAAACAACAGACACTCTACCGTGATATGTCTTGTAGGTATGCCAGCTCGAGCTGTACGTGACGATGTTAGTACCAATTTTTGACACGCTGAATCCCGTGGCGCAGGAGCTTCCACGAATTTCAGAGCTCATTAAGTCTGTGCTTATTAGGGAAAAACTACTGAGAGTTTGCCTAGAGTTTAATCTGCAATTAACAGAGGCCGTAACGCTAATTTGTACTTGCAGGAGCGTACTGACATTGTAATAACTTGGACAACTATTAAATGAAAGATGTGGTCCGTAAAAGGTTTTATTTACATAAAATTAGAGTCATCATATGCAACTTACATGCTTGGAAAAGATTTTGTCATGCTCGATCTTTCGTGCAAGACAAAATAAGATTACCTTAACACAGAATTAAACATGAAAAGTACAAATTAGGAGGCATGACTGTGGTTGAAATAGGTGCTATAACTTTTCTCGTTGCGTGATAGTAGGAAGCACATTAATTCGAACCAGGTTATGAGCCCATATTTGACTCTAAACTAGGCTTCAAATGTGAAGAGTAAGTTTCCCGTTACAGGCTCTATTTCTGTTTTTCGCTACAGATACCTTACTGCTTACTGAACTCCTGATTTACCATAGTGAAATTTGACGATCCCTCGCAAACCTACATTCATGACTACGCATAGCACAGCATTCTTACCATGGCAGCATCTGCAGTTGTTGCAACAGACGACATACTTTGACTACGAGTTACGTCCGCAACTGGTCAGCAGGCAACATAAAATGGAGGTCGCTTGCTAATGATATCCGCCTTCGCACACTGTCGAAATGGCGGGATGAAATCGGCTGTTCTCTGCAGCGAAAGCGGCTAACTATGACGTTAAAGCTGATAAGCCATGTCTCACTGAAAACTTATCGCGAAAAAGAATTGCTCGAACATGAAGTTTCATCCCAAGTATGAACTTTTAGAATCTGGAGTGTTAGATGTTCACGAATCACAGCCTAAGTGTGAAATCTAGAAGGAACCTCTGATTCTCTTCGTAGACTTGGAACACACTGTCGTTCCCATCCCCATTACTCATAGACCGACGGCAAAAGTGGCTCCCAACCACAACATCTGTCAAAATTTTTGATCTCCCACGTGGGACTCATTTAGAAGGGCCAACCAGACCCGCTCTTACAGAATTGCAGATGCGCGCCCATAATTTTGCGTTACACCTTTTACACACACTAAAACAAGCACATTCCACCACTGCCACGAGAATGCGAGGTAAGACGTAACATACAGCTATAAGTGGCCCTCTATTTCCACGAGACTGGGAATGATTTTTGTCTCGGTGGAAGGTTTCCATTTTCTGCATTCTTCGTTCATAAAATCTTTTGCGAAAGGACGCCCACTGGCGCCAAGCTGCCGGTCGTATCGCATGTTGAACCCGCCGTGTGTTTATCTCTAGGTCTGAGCTCTGTCGTACTTTATCTTCGAGACACAGACGGCTATGAGCGGCAAACGGACCCACCGAGGTGATTCTCACACAGACCACAACTCATTAGTAGCTTCCTCTTTCCACAGGCTTACCTCTGCATCTTTCCCTCCAGCCTTGCCGGACAGCCTACCCAGGAGCTAACAACAACTGTTTATCGCAGCGTACGAGAAAAACATAATTCCTGCCCAGTTCCCAGAAATTCATGCAATTCCGTAAATTTTTAAGATTAAAGGGATAAAGAAATTGAATCTAAATCAATATTCCACTTATCGCGGGGCATTATAAACAACTGATAGAAAATTATCATGGGAAATGGATAATTCGATTTTTTTTCCATATTACATTGGAAGAGGAGTTCTCAAATGGACCGACACCTCACAGGATAGTCACGTGGATTAAATTAAGTCGCAGCTGGGAGAGGTCTAATATGACATAAATAAAGACCCTTCTCAGTAGTAGCTAAAATGGTGCGAAAAGTGGCAGTTGGCCCTAAATAACGAAAAGTGTGAGGTCATCCTCATGAGTGCTAAAAGGAAATCGTTAAACTTCGGTTACACAATAAATCAGTCTAATCTAAAAGCCGTAAATTCAACTAAATACCTAGGTATTACAATTACGAACGCATAGAAAATGTTGTGAGGAAGGTAACCAAAGACACCGTTTTATTAGCAGGACACTTGGAAAATGTAACAGACATGCTAAGGAGAGTGCTTACACTACGCTTGTCCGTCCTCTTTTAGAATACTGCTGCGCGGTGTGGAATCCTTAATAGGTAGGACTGACGGAGTACATCGAAAAAGTTCAACGAAAGGAAGCACGTTTTGTATTATCGCGAAATATGGGAGAGAGTGTCACAGATATGATACAGGATTTGGGCTGGACATCATTAAAAGAAAGGCATTTTTCGTTGCGACGGAATCTTCTCACGAAATTCCAATCACCAACTTTCTCCTCCGAAAGCAAAAAAGATTTGTTGACGCCGACCTACATAGGGAGGAACGATCACCAAGATAAAATAAGAGAAATCAGAGTTCGTACTGAAAGATATAGGTGTTCATTCTTTCCGCGCGCTGTACGAGATTGGAATAATAGAGAATTGTGAAGGTGGTTCGATGAACCCTCTGCCAAGCACTTGAATATGATTTGCAGAGTATCCATGTAGATGTAAAAGTGAAGTCCGAATAGCTCTTGGACTTCATCTCCCCTCATGCATTAAGTCGTGAGGCCTGTTTTGTTGCATCCAGTTTCTTTTATCTGCTGACTGAGTTTAAATCTGGATGTGACTTTTCAGGCTTTCCCGACGAATATGTTGCAAATACTTTTCTCGTGTTTGTCGTCGGATCATAGTTTGCTACTCCCACAATATGTCGTCAATACAATTGTTCAACATCTTGAGGTGGTGGTAGCTGATGTTGTCAGTGCAATAAGGCACGACTGATTATAGGTGCTCGGCGGCCTCGAAACTTATCAGGCCAGGAGCAGGCAATACGCTTGCGCGATAAGACACTCGCACTTGGAGGAAAGCAGCGCTCATAGGGTCCCCTGCCGGGAGCTGCAGAAAGGCCTTTCGCGAGTGCACTGTGGGCAGCGACTGTGCTACCAGAGACTGTTGTGGTTAAAATCTGAAGTAAATCTCTGCATTGCGCTGAGTGGAGTTATGAATCGGAGGTTCTTGTTTCTTCTGGTTTGATTTAATGGCAGCCAGTGCCGCATTCCAGCCGGCGCTTCATTGAAAACCTACATTCCAGCTGACAAGACTGTCCGCCGTGCGGATATGTATGGCCTGCTTACAAGGGAACCTCCCCATCGCACCCCCCTCAGATTTAGTTATAAGTTGGCACAGTGGATAGGCCATGAAAAACTGAACACAGATCGATCGAGAAAACAAGAAGAAGTTGTGTGGAACTATGAAAAAATTTAGCAAAATATACCAACTTAGTAGTCCATGTGTATGATAGGCAACATTAGGGATAACGTGAGCTCAGGAGCGCCGTGGTCCCGTGGTTAGCGTGAGCAGCTGCGGAGCGAGAGGTCCTTCGTTCAAGTCTTCATTTGCGTGAAAAGTATAATTTTTTATTTTCAGACACATATTGGAGAGGCACGTCTTTTCGTCTACTTTCTTTACCTTCATTTACTTTCTTTATTTTCGCAAAGTTATAATCTGTCCGTTCGTTCACTGACGTCTCTGTTCACTGTAATAAGTTTAGTGTCCGTGTTTTGCGACCTCACCGCAAAACCGTGCGATTAGTAGACGAAATGACGTGCCTCTCAAATATAGAATTGTCTGAAAAAAAAAAACAAAAAGAAACTTTTCACTCGAGGGAAAACTTGAACCAAGGACTTATCTTTCCACAGCTGCTCACGCTAACCACTTTTTTTTTTTAATCTCATTTTCTTCGCTTCTGTTCATTGCATCTGCTCGGGGCGGACGTCGTAAGACATCCATTTATGTTCGTTGGTCGATTGACTCAGTTTTTTTATTACAGATGGCAGCTAACTCTCTGACCGAACACGCTGAGCTATCATGCCGGCTGTACCACTGGACCACGGCGCTCCTGGTCTCACAGTGTCCTTGATATTGCATATCTTCTACATGGACTACTCAGTTTGTATATTTTGCTTATTTTGTCATAGTTCCACAGAATTTCTTCCTGTTTTCTCGATTGATCTGTGTTCAGTTTTTTAAGGCCTATCCACTGTTCCACTGTGCCAACTTATAACTAAATCTGAGGGGGGTGCGATGGGGAGATTCCCTTGTTAGAAACACAGTTCCATGAAGAAAACGTGGAAAATAAAACATCGCTCTTGAAGTTAAACATGCGATGTCCCGTGTCCAGGCTACCGCTGACTTATCTGGTTGGCTCAGGCATGTATGACGATGGAGCTCAAGACAACATTCTTGCACGGTTCGGCATGTCTGCCCAATATCAAATTTCCCACATTGGCATGGGATCTTATGTAGGCCACTGCCATATTACCTAAGGCCAAGATCGTCTTTGACCGAGCGCAACAAATTACTCAATTTTGCTGCTGGCCGGAAAACTCTTGATGTCTTGTCTCTAAGGATTCTTTCTATTCTTGAAGACACGCCTCTAAAATACTGCAGGTCATTTAAGTCTCTGCTCTGAACTTACACATTACGGAATGTATGGCGTATCTGCATATGACAATAGCTGTTATGTTTGATCACCTTTCTTAGGCGTCTTCCATATCAGTCTCTGAGATCGACAAGCTATTATTCGACACTCTCGGAACAGAGGGGTTTGCCTTTGGTGTATTCAATATTGTTTGACTTATTAACTACCCCGTACTATACCACGATCATTCTACATTGCAATACTAGTCTGCGAATGTTCTCTCATATCCTTCTTTCAGTCGGTTCTGATGCTTTTGTTATAATAGGGCTGTGTGAGCTATTATTCAGTAATTACTTTTTAATATTTTTAGTCATTTCTGGGAAACATGACGCTATCAGAGCATGCGACACGTACTGATTCAGCGCTTCAGATTGCCATTAACACCTCTCCATATTTTTCAGACTCTTTGGTGGCGCACGCCGAAGAGAAAAAAATGTTATTTCAGTAGTATATCTGAGAGTGTGGTTAAGGCCGACAGCATAACATCCCTTTCGTCCAGCGAAGCTTGCCCCACAGCATTTCGAGGGTCCCTGTGTAGTCTGGATGCTACAAGTATGGGGATGAATTTGGGGTATATTGAGGCTTTGCTTTTATCTGTGAGATGCGCTCAAGTGGTACAAATGGTAACGCGAATGCTGGAAATTTGACATACACTTTTAACTTGTCACAAATATGTCCGGAATTTTATTTTCCGACAATGAAGACACTGATTTTGTCCGGTGTCATTCTATCCAATTAACATCTTAAAAAGAAATTTGTTTCCAAGGCCACATAACACTCCTTAGCAACTGTGATAAATTCCTTATTTGACAATTTATCCCCTTTTTCTCAGATTTGTATTTTAAGACTCTCAATCCAGATGTTGTCTGAGTCCTGCAGTGACTCTCTAGGCATGGTAGCAGGAAATGATTGGTCCTTGCCTTCATATGACGTTTGAACTATCTTACTCATCCAACTGGTGTAGGACCGAGATTTTGACATGGACTCCGATGAACAAGATCAACAATGCGGCTTCCATTTTTCACATTAATCTATTGCTGCCAGAGAGAGAAGCGACGTGTGTAGCAAAAATTCTACTACCTACCCTGTTTTAAACCACTAATCTAATGACATCTATTCTGACACCAGTTTAGCCACTGCATTAGAGTTTTTACTTTGACGAAACTGTAAAGAGTACATGGGACAGAACTCGTGATTAAGGTCAATTTTACAATTATAACGAAGACCACCTCGAGCAGTTAAGTTGTCACAACAACCGTCGTGCGAGTAGGCGCAAGAAGATGTTAAATGCTTCGATCTTGTTTGCTTCTGCGTCATTCTGCTGTGCAGAAGAGCCAATAACATCAAATAATAAGAGCAGATCTATCGCGAAGAGTCTTATGTGTGTTGACATACACTGCACAGTAGCCTTCCGAGTAGAGATAAAGATGCAGATGTTAATGACTAAATGATCATCTCACTGAATATGCTTTAGAAAGTGATGGCCAGTTGGTTACAATTTTACTGTAAAAGATAAATTATTAAAGTAGTGGAAGTTTAAGTTTCTAGATTGTCATGTGTCACATGTAAATGAAATAGAAAGATAAACAGAAAACTTCAAATTAGAGCCAGAAAGGAATCATCACTAAATTTCTACAAACCCGTGACAGTAGCAATGGCCTCCATGATAGTGAAAAGCGGACAGTAAGATATAAAACAGAAGCGGAGTTTAAATAAATCAAGTGCAATTTCTTTGCAGTGTGGAAGGAGTACCAGTAACTGGAATGGAACTTAGTAATTAATGAGTCATGAGATGGATAATATTATGCAGACACTTACCAAGTACTGGAATAGCTTTATTTGCCACAAGCAGCTAGCAGAAAATAACAGAGTTCCCTTTATGAACAACGAAGACTTTCTTCCTTAAAGATGATTTGCGCCAGAACATTATTCCACATAACTGAATGGAAATATGCAAAATATGTCACCTTTCTGATCTGTTTTTCCCAAAATTTGCAATGATTCTAAGTGCAAATGGGGCTAAACTAAGTGGTTTTATAAGTTCCAAAACGTGCTTCTTACAGTTTAAACTCTCATCAGTGTGGGGACCTAAGAATTTTCAAATTACCATTGTAAAATACTATTTCCTCATGATGTGGTAAACTTATAATTGATGTAATAACCACAAGATGTGCAGAACTAAATATGTTGCGTCTTTCTACACTGGAGAGTGAGAACATTCGCAGAAGACTATTCAATAATATTTTTAAGAACAATGTTTATCGTTTCTTCTCTTGCTATATGTATGCATGGGCTGATTACAGTACAAGTGTCATCCCATAAAACGAACCAATTCAGCTCGTTATATATTAAATGAAGATTGATTACATGTAATTAAGAGGAACTAGTGAGGATGTAAGACTGAGTCTTGTGGAACCCAATCCGTGATTCCTCTCCAGTCATAATTATCTCCTCTTATGACTGAATTGCTAAGTACAACTTCCTGCATCCTTTCGAATAGATGGGCATTACCCAATGGTTGGCTATACTATCAATTCAATACAAAAATTACATTATCAAGGAGCGTTATCAAAGGCGACACCAATAGGAGCGAAGAAATTTATTTCACACAGTTTATGGATTTTCGCACAGGGACCACTTTTGCAATTATTACGATTTAAAGGGCGGTAGTAAGATCGAGTAGATCTGAATGTACTTACCTCTAATCTGTCATTATCACGCAGAGGTTTCAATGAGTTTGGGTTTACTGCTAGTAGGCAGATTGTTTAAAACAGGGTCAGCCTAAATATACACATACACGTAATCAGATACGCAGTCAGCACACCACTAGATGTATTTGTTTTTTGTTAGACATTAACATCGCACCTTACTTTAGACATAAACGATACAAGCTGAAACCGGATTAGTAAGTTCTTGAATACATAAAAGATCTGAATAATCGTAGGCTGCAAATTTATTGTTCAATGAAAGTAATTTATATGAATTAATGGTTCGAGTAAAGTACACAAAATCAAATGGCTCTGAGCACTATGGGACTTAACATCTTAGGTCGTCAGTCCCCTAGAACTTAGAACTACTTAAACCTAATTAACCTAAGGACATCACACACATCCATGCCCGAGGCAGGTTTCGAACCTGCGACCGTAGCGGTCGCGCGCTTCCAGACTGTAGCGCCTAGAACCGCTCGGCCTCAAGTACACAGTTTTACCCCGCCTACCGCTACATAAGATTTACTTTGCTCCATGTAATGTACTGAACACTCCTGAAGACGTCCTGAAGACTATGCACCGAAATACCGTGGTAGCAGTTCACCGGGCATTTCATGGAAAAATCTATATGCTGGGAAAGTTTTAAATTTTACAGCATTTACTTTGCTACTGATGCAGCTAAACATTTCATCACCGCCTGCGGAGTGCAAGGCCCTAGTTTCATCATCTCGTATCCTTTTTTGAACGGTAATAAAAGTCATCTTTACGAGGTTTGCGTTTTCCATATAGAAAAAATTGCTTTTCATTTTTTTATTTTTGTTTACGTTCTTTTTGACAAATATTGCGTCGAATCCTTGGTGAAAGAGAGGAGAAACGGGAGAATTTGAACATTCCAGTAGTATTTTCGATAGCGATTATCCGAAACGCGAGTAACGATCGAAACGAATTAAACACCTGTACGTTTTAAGAGATTTCTAGCCCTACTTGCTGAGAGCAAAACGCAGAGAAACCTCCATCTGCAGCCTGGCAGAAATATCCGTAAGAGGGCGAAAGCGCATTCAGTTCGGGCGGTCTGGAGCTATTTGTCGCAGAGCGGTGGGGGCGCCGTTGCCGGCTCGATCTTAATTAAAGAACACAAAGCTGCGGGTGCGACAGCAGCGCCGCCAACCGGCAGCTGGACGCCTGATTTGCGGGCCGCCGCCCCCACCCCGGCACCTCCTTTGCCGCCTCCCCGTGTTCCGGCGGATTACCTGCAGAACGCCCGCCCCTCGTGGCAGGGGCAACTGCTCCTCCCTGACACAAAACCCTGTTTATGCCGCCGGCTGCGGCCCTCTCATTCCAAACGGCGCCCGCGCAGCTGCGTAAATTCCCTCAGCTCCTTGCCCCAGCACGGTCCGAGCCCGTAGCTAGGGCTTTCACTGAATTTTCCCTGGACACGGATACGTACCTTACTCCGCCCTAAAGGCGGACCCTTCTGGAACTTTACAGCTTGACTGAGAGGAAGGTGCAGGTAGCAACGCCCCCAGCACCCAGTTTCTTCGCAAATGTTCCTCACCTCGTATCAGGATGTTAACGAAGGTACTTCACCATCTTTGTTTCCTCATCTATCATCAGCCCTCTGCATTTCTGGTGAGACTCTTTCTAAGCTGATTATCGCGCCGGTTTGCCTGGTGTCTTAAGAACATTTTATTAAGTCAGTGTACGATAGAATCCTTACCAGCGACATATTTTAATTGTGGACAAACTATTCATTTATTCTTGTACCTTTCAGATTTCACATTACGAAATGGCTAAAACAGCACACGGGCGCACAGTCTAACGGCTTCCAGGAGAAACAAAAATTTGATGTTCGGTATTCCATTTAACTACTGGCAACTTTATAAATTTGGAATACTGCGATATTCTACTCATTAAGAGGGAAATACAAACTTTGAGGTTCGCCGATGACATTGTAATTCTGTCAGAAACAGCAAAGGACTGGGAAGAGCAGTTGAACGGAATGGACAGTGTCTTGAAAGGTGGGTATAAGATGAACATCAACAAAAACGAAACAAGGATAATGGAATGTAGTCGAATTAAGTCGGGTGATGCTGAGGGAATTAGACTAGGAAATGAGACACTTAAGGTAGTAAAGGAGTTTTGCTATTTGGGGAGCAAAATAACTGATGATGGTCGAAGTAGAGAGGATATAAATCGTATACTGTCAATGGCAAGGAAAGCGTTTCTGAAGAAGAGAAATTTGTTAACATCGAGTATTGATTTAAGTGTTAAGAAGCCATTTCTGAAAGTATTTGTATGGAGCGTAGCCATGTATGGAAATGAAACGTGGACGATAATAGTTTAGACAAGAAGAGAATAGAAGCTTTCGAAATGTGGTGCTACAGAAGAATGCTGAAGATTAGATTGGTAGATCACATAACTAATGAGGAGGTATTGAATAGAATTGAGGAGAAGAGGAGTTTGTGGCACAACTTGGCTAGAAGAAGGGGTCAATTGGTAGGACATGTTCTGAGGCATCAAGGGATCACCAATTTAGTACTGGAGGGCAGCGTGGAGGGTAAAAATCGTAGAGGGAGACCAAGAGATGAGTACACTAAGCAGATTCAGAAGGATGTAGGCTGCAGTAGGTACTGGGAGATGAAGAAGCTTGCACAGGATAGAGTAGCATGGAGAGCTGCATCAAACCAGTCTCAGGACTGAAGACCACAACAACAACAACAACGAGTACAATGTTATGTTAACGGTATAACACAGTAAATCAACTACCGGAGTTAGATACTATGTCCATATTTTGTGGCGGCCTAACTCGCAATTGCACCATCACTCAGACTTTGATGGTTACCTCCCGCACTGCAGGCGATCTGAGAATCTAGACACTGCTGCTATTCTTACAACACAAGTTTATCCGGCCAGTTCGCACAAAAGTACACGATGACTACTAGTTTCAGCGAAATGAAATCGCCATCATCAGTTAATCTGTATAGAAAAAAATCTGGTCACATAATATTTTTCTACGCAAATGATCCGAAGATGGTGGTAGTAACCACTGTGTGTTTTTGTGTGACCTGGGCAAATAAACTTCTGAAGTAAGAAGGACAACCGTGGTTTTACTCAGACTCTAGTTAGCTAGTTAGTTAGTTACTTTCAAGTTCCTGGATCATTTTTCACGATAAATCGTCATGATGTGGAGGGAGTCATTTTACATTCATATTGCAAATTAATTTGTACATTTATTTGAACTCTAAACATCACCATTTAATTCTTTTTTTCTCCCCCGAAATAAAAACAAGATATGAGCTCGAGTTAGCAATTCCTACCCACCACCTGTTATACAATATAAACATAGAAATATTTCTACGGATTACAAGGAGATACTTTTTCAATTTATTTTCAATTTTTTTTTTCAGCGCTGTGCACCCCTTTCTGCGCTAAAGACAACCTTAATGTTGAGTTCAAATGGTTCAAATGGCTCTGAGCACTATGGGACTTAACTTCTGGGGTCTAAGAACTACTTAAACGTAACTAACCTAAGGATATCACATACATCCATGCCCGAGGCAGGATTCGAACCTGCGACCGTAGCAGTCGCGCGGTTCCGGACTGAAGCGCCTAGAACTGCTCGGCCACCGCGTCCGGCTTAATGTTGAGTAATTAATGTCACTTTTTCTTATAATATTGTAAATATGTACCCCATTGTTCCTTTTTAACTGTAGTGGATTATTTACAACAAATTTCATAAGGGAATAAATATAAAGTGAAGCAATAGTCAAAACGCCCAACCCCTTAAACAGATGGCTACAACATGATCGCGGGTGAGCATCATATATTATTCTTACAGCACGTTTTTGGGCAATGAAGACCTTCTTTCTTACAGATGAGCTACCCCAGAACATTATTCCATACGATATTACTGAATGAAAATAAGCAAAATATGTCAACTTAGTGATTTCTCTCCCCTCAAAATTTGCTATGATTCTAACAGAAAATGTGGCTGGACTACGTTGTACTACCTAAGAATTTTGAAGTTTCCTCCCTATGTATTATTTCATCACCATGTGGTAAATTATCACTGGTGCAGTACCCCTAGAGGCGCAAAATTGAATATGATGTGTCTTTGTGAAATACAGGGTGAGACTATTCGTAGAAAGCCAGTCAATGATACTTTTGGGATCTTTGTTCACCATTTCTTCCATATCTGTATGTATACTGGGAGTGATTAGAATAGTGGTGTTATCTGCAAAAAGAACGAATTCTGCTTGTTATACATTAGGCGGTAAAGCATTTACGTATATGAGGAACAGTAGTGGACCTAAGATTGAGCTTTTGGGAACCCCATACGTGATTTCTCCCCAGTCAGAATTGTGTCGCTGGATTCTATTGGTTGAATTACTACTAAGTTCAACTTTCTGCATTATTTTTGTTAGGTATGACATGATCCATTGTTTGGCTATACCATTATTCCCATAAACTTCAATTTATCTAGGAATATACTGTGATTCACACAATCAAATGTCTCGGATAGGTCACAGAAAAAACTTAACCGGTGCTATTTTGCTATTTATTGCTTGTCATATCTGGTGTGTGAACCGGTAAATGGCATTCACACTACAGCAACCCTTCTGAAACCCAAACTGTGATTTGCTGAGGATATTACTGTTGGCAAGGTGAGATACTATTCTAGAATACATCACCTTCTCAAAAATTTTGGAAAATGATGTCAACAGTGAAATAGGTCGCTAGTTACTTACGTCTCTCTTATCGCCTTTCTTAAAGAGGTGTTTAACAACCATATTTTAGTCTCTCTGGAAAAATGCTTGACAATACCGGACTTATTACATGGGAACTCTATTGGAAACGCCATCAAAACCAGAAGAGCTTTCATTCTTGAGAGAATGTATGACCCTCTTAATTTCAGAAGCAGAAGTTCGTGATACATTCAAATGATGTAATTTTATGAGAGTTACTCCTTCAACACATTGCCCGCTATGATTTTTACAATGTTTAAGAAATGACTATTAAATACATTTGCTACCTGTGACTTATCATTTATAATCCTTCAATTCAATTCAATTCACTAGTAATGTTATCCTCTTTTGTGATTGGTTGTCCTGTCTCTTGCTTCACTGTATTATATATTGCCTTAACTCTGCTGTCAGACGTAGTGATTTCTGACATTATGTGCATTTTTTTGGTTTTTAAATAACATTTATTAGTAATTTTGAGTAGTTTTTGTAGTGCGCAACTACTGCAGGGTCTCTACTTGTTCTTGCCAAAAGATACATTTCCCTTTTTCATTATTTTTCTACCTTCCATTATTTGAGAATGAGAGCTCTTTGCGGCTTCCAACAAACTTGACACGTAATTTCAAACATTTCAAACATTTTCGAAACTTGTTGTAGCTGACATCCAAACAGAGTAGCGAAAAGAAAGAAGTTCACTGCTTACTTCATTTTCGCTGATCATGTAGTAAAATTTCAGTATCATGAACATCTTTCCACTTTATTTTATCTTTAGTACTATCTCTACGAGCAACACAATTTTGCAGGAGGTATCGACATATACCACTGAACGTAACTCCAAAATGGAATCATTGTATGACACTCAGTTCAGATATATGACGTCATAAACATTCCGATGCGTGAAGAACGAGCTTTACTTGAAACGGTGCTATTTTAGATAGATTCTTTATATAATGTGTGGTAATAGGTTACTGGTAATGCCCTACAAGGCATGCAGTGTATCAGTTGCATTAATACATTCGCGCAAACGAAAATTTTAAATTTAAAATTTTCATTTAGTGTCAGAAAACTTATTAATTACATCAGAAGCTACGTTTTTAATTAATGCGTGACAAATGTACCAGACGTAACCCACGAGTTCGTTTCGAAGCATGCATATGTCCTACTGGCAATTACCTTGCGGGCTTATGTTAACAACGTGAAAACTGTCACTGTACTACAATATTCTATAACGTAGCATGCGTACTGCTTATACAATTTGATGGGTCACACTTGCAGCAGACGTACTCAAGCAGTTTCTATTATATTTCGTTTTAATTATGGTCTGTTCGCAACGTTTTGTACGTCGTAAGATGGTAAGTTACTCAATGTTACTTAGCAATAAAGGGAGTGTGTTGTACAACTAACGATTATGGATTTTATCCAAAAAAGGATATATGTGAATTTTGCAAAGGTTAAAGAATATTTGCAACATACAACAGCAACTAGCCTTAATACTGTTTTGGTTAAAAAGCACAGTTATCAGTTTCGAATTTTCAAATTTGTCATTGTCAAAACGCAAGGTAGTATACCGGTGTGTGACCTACGGTGAACAGAAATTAACAATTTAAGATATCTGTGGGAATCCAGGTTGGGATACAAAACTGGTGTTAGAGAGGAACCTAGATATCCAACGTTCTTGTCGTATGTTATTAATATTATGTAATTACGATTCCGAAAACGCTGCTTAATTACGATTCCGAAAACGACGCTAAGTCAGATGGTGTTATTAGTTACAAAAGACCTATTTCGACAAGTAGCCATTATCAGATTATTTCATATGGGTTTGACATCCACGCTTATCGTGGCTCTGTCGCTGTCTCCCTGTTTCATTCCGTTCCATTAGTATTCTTGGAGTGATAACTGTTGATTATGCTATGTGTCACTTTTTATTTGATATAACTTTCAACTTGTCTTCCTTTTATTTGAATCAATAATTGTGTAGCGGCTATTTATAATTATATGACAGTTTGAAACTTCCTGGCAGATTAAAGCTGTGTGTCAGACCGAGACTCGAACTCGGGACCTTTGCCTTTCGTGGGCGAGTGCTCTACCATCTGAGCTACCCAAGCACGGCTCGCAACCCGTCCTGCAGAGTGAAAATTTCATTCAGATGTGACAGTTTGACAAATGTAGTCACGTAATTATTGCGCTAAAGAAAAGGAATACAACCTGAACGTTATATCAGGTAACAAGTCATATCTAGCAAGAACAGTAATGGAGTGCTACTAAACGAAGGGAAAGAGAGAAAACTACGATAACGTATGAATCAACGAATCCGCCTTCTTCAATGCGGATGCACAAATACGCCCGACCTCCCGCGGGAATCTCAGTACAGAGAGCATGTAGGAAATGCTATGGTGCTGGGTGGGAATGTGGATAGACCGTGAAGCGTGACGAGACAGTTCGTGTAGTTGCGATGAACTCTGTGTCCGGGTGGCGCAGATGATTAACGCACCTGTCTTGTAAGCAGGAGATCCAAGGTTGGAATCTCGGTCTGGCACACATTTTTGACTCGTCGCTGCTGATTCCGCGTGAAGTCCTGATTCAGCTGACATCACTAGTCCCTTCCTGTTCCTTTCCTTTCTTCCCCTTGCCCTTCAATTTACATATACCGTATTACAGCTGCGGATTCCGCATGTCTGAAAGAACAGACACCACACATTCATATCAAAAACTATCTGATTTAGCAGTTTCTTTGGTATCATAATACACAACGTTCTTAAAAGATATATACCACGCAGCGGGCCAAAAATACTACTCATGTTATTAACAGCTGAATTTTTTTTCATCCAGTAGCAGCAAATGTAAACCAAAGTACCACGTGTTTCGACGAAATAACACCAGTAATCTGATGATGCATTTGTGTATTTGAAAACGGTAATTAAAAATGCATTTTCAGTGAAGTGAGGCAGAACAAAATGATGGCTGCTTGCTGCTGTAGATTATAAATATTCTATGTCACAAATCGTGCACGTTTCTTGGAAAACGTATTATTTGGCGAAATTAAAGGCTGGTAGATTTGCAACTGTGGTGACCAGCGAACGTAGTAATGCATTGTATTAATAAACTATTAAGTGTATAAATATTTTCTATTTTAAACATTTTGTACTGAGTTGTATACTTCTTCTAAGAGAAATTCATGGTAATCTAAATCTACAGTTTGTTCACAGCAATCAAGATTTTCTGGCCGACTGCCTATAGAGAAATTTTTGTGGGAGTCACATGGATTAAGGTTGCCAGCAATGTATATCTCCGTGAAGTCGGGTTAGTAAGAGGTAGTTAGCTGATCCTATTTCCTACGGCTATAGCACGCTGGGCTCACGTTTGTCAACCTGCTTTCCTTCGGGCATGCGAAAGTATGTTCCGAACTTTCGCGACACCCTTGCGTGTGACTTTCTTCCTAGATGTAAGAAAGCAAACACATAATGTACACAGAATATATATTTTTTATTATGGAACGATTGTGAGATACAAATTTTACAAATGACTCCAAGAAACGATCTGGTGATAATTTTTTTATGTTCTACTTAATTTGTCTGCTGAAGACCTTAAAAATTTCGCAACACGCCAGACTCGCGACACTCCAGTGTGTACTGAGAAGTTAGTTGAGAAACGTTGTGCTAGATGTCCTATCGGGTCGACAGTTCCAGATGAGTGAAAAGTGGGTTAAGCCTTTGGTGTAGAACACAGCGTACGTTATTCTACATGCTGGTAAGTAGAAGAAAAATGCCATTCTCTTGCCTTGAACAGCCATACCTGTTAGAGTAAAGATGTTGGACAAGAAGTTAAGCAAGACGGTTACAGTTGCACTATGATAGATCGTTCCACCATCGGAGTAAAAAAGTACATCATTACAAAGTCAAAGAAACACTACAGTTATACGCGCGCGCGCCGCGCACACACACACACACACACACACACACACACACACACACACACACACACACACACACACACTCCCTAGAAGCTCAAGGCAGTCACTTGTTTTTGGTACAAGTATGGTGTTAATGAATAACTTAATTGTTTACTTATCATGTGATGTAACGAGAAATATTAGACAACTTTTGTCAGCAAATATATACCTTCATAGCTCTAAGTCCAGTTTTGAAAACCTTCTGCAAAAAAATTGTGAAGGTCTACCACTACCCTCTGAATGTTCCAACGGAGCATTCAAATGTTATATACCGTACGGTTTGCTGCTCTTCACCGCAGTCATAATCAGGCCAGGGCTTACATCCTCAATGGTGCAGCAATGCTCCACATCTGCCCCGTTCTGTTGTGGTCCGATTCAGTATGGGGGTGGAAGGAAACCTGTTGGTTGCTCCCAAGGGGTTCTGATTAGTTGTTCATGCTTCATCAAAGACTTATTCTGACACTGATTGTTCCAAGCTTCTTACATGTTGAAGTTGCTTTCCTGGCTTAAACAATGTCTCGGTGAGAGTCTACGGACGGAAGATACCCAAAGATGTCCTTCTCGGGACCCTTAAGTTCGTAAGACTGGACCTTCAACATAAATTTACCAACTGAGAACGCATAAGTCGTGCAAGGAGTGTATGAAAAAGTTGCTGATAGAACAGATTTAAGTTAGTGAATTACTGAAAACTTTACTAGCAGGTGTTGTATTAAAGTAAAGAAGCAATACTTGTGTACAGGTTGTTTCACAATTCATGTTACACACTTCTAGAGGTTGTAGAGAGGACTTAAGGAGATCAAGATTTACATGGGAGCCCATGTATGGAAACGCCATCCAACGAAGCTACGTGTAGGGTTATTCTATGATGATGGTGCGGTTATTCTATGATGATGTTACAAAATTTCTAGGATGATAGAGAAGCCTAAATGTATCAATGTGAGGTAATGGCCATGGTACCGAAAACGACCGAGTCGGAAGTTACATGCGACAATCATTCTGATAATTCTGACTGTGGAATGTATGTCTCGGTATTAATGCTGCTAAAATTGTAGAATAGGCAACTTGCAGAGGTGATCGTATGGACCAAAATAGGAAAAAATTTCGAGTAAACATAGGCTCTAAGCTGCATACCTCAAGAGCTGTGACCATTTGTCGAACGGAGGAGATGTATTTAAAAGAACAAGTGCTCATAACTCCTCGGGTATGCATTTTAGAGCGAATGTTTACTATATATGTTTTCCCGTCTTGGTTCATACTACCACCTCTAAAAGTTGCATACCTTACAGTCTTAGCAATAATAGTACATGTATTCCACAGTCTGTAGTATCAGAATGATTGTCGTATGTAACTTTCGACTCGTCCGTTTCCGGTACAGCGACCCTTACCTTAGACTGATACATTTATCTTTCTCCATCATTCTAGAAAGTTTGTAACACATCACGGAATCACCCTATACACACATACATTTACGGGCGCCGGCTCCTATAACTGACACTCTTCAGCGTCGTTGGATGGATGGCGTTTCCGTACATGTGTTCCTATGTAAACGTGCCCTACTAAGTCCCCTGTACAACCCCTAGAAGTGAGTAACATGAATTGGGAAATGCCCTGCATAACATCTAAATATAATTTTTTTATGTAATTGAAGTACAGCTGTTTAAAATGTGTAAACCAGTTAAATGAGATGTTCGTGGTTAACCAACCATAACCTCCTGGAAAGAGACTAGTATCTCTGCAGTGGACAAAATTAAAATGTTAATTTCAGTCACCATAATCGTTTTTGGAAGCCTGCAACCGTGTCAGTGACGGTTTAAATTACTAAATACTGCGCCAGTTACGTATTTTCATGCTTAGCACGACGCCTTCCATGAATTTATTCCCATTTCATGTGCAACTATTTACATTACTATTTCAGGGTTTGTTCTGGTATTATCGATTTTACAACTGCAGTAAAAATGTAAAAAGACGACTGCAGGGCAAGAGTAGCAGAAGAATACACATGCAGACAGTAGAGACAATACCCATGTACCAATTGCAGGTGAAATTAGGAATAAATGCCTGACACGTGTTGTGCTATGCATGAAAAACCCTGACAGGTGCAATGTTTCTTTATTTAAGTTATTAAGATTTTCGTCATTAATTTATTCATCTTCTCCCTAAGTTCATTCGTTCCAAATTGTGCCATTAGGTTAGAACATTGACACTAGTAAAAATGTATACTGCCACTATAAAAATGCTGTCAAACTATTTTAATTCCAGTTAAATTAAAAAGAAGGAAATAGGGTAAACTAACGTATAAATGTAATTAAAGATATCGTAGTCAAAATATATCAGATCCTTTTGCTTCATGCTATTATGTGGACTGCATTAAAATTGCTGTTTAGTCATTTTAGTAATTTTACCCGTCGTTTAGATCTCACTTCCTTGCAAAAAAAGTGATTTTTAAAAAGATCTATTGTGATGTACTGGTCAAGGTTATAAGACACCAGAAAGTGTCATTAGCTCAGTCGTTCCACCGTCCTATGGGATTAAAAAAGAAGATTGCTTTCTTTTAATGTTTCCTTGCAAAGATATCATATAGGGCTGATCTGATTAATCTACAACCTATCAGTGAACAAGAAACCATCAATTTTACAACGCTCTCGTATGTTCTCCCTCGTAATGACGCCAGTTTATGGCCATACTACACGCAAACACGTTGCAAACAATTCTACAAGTCATCAAGCAGCGACATTCAATTGCGCATTCCGCATATTGTTTCGTGTTCTGTGTACTGTTTTATTTTTTTTAGGATGTTAATCATCCATACGAAGGTCAGTGAATATAGAGTGCAAACAGAGTGTGTTTTCTCTCTCTATCAGGTCAGCACTGCCTCGGCGAATTACATAGTCCAAATACGCGCGATGAAAGCAACGAAGAAAAATGTGTGTCTTTTATCCGCTTCATACGCACCACGATTTTCGTATCGTCTTACCGTATTACTCACCAGGGATTCAGGAACACGCAGGCAACGCTACGCTAAGTAAATAACACACCAAATTTCAGCTCCCAATTTCACATGTCCAGAGGATGCTAGTTATGTGAGGAATGTCTTGCTCTATCACCTCTGGAGAATTCATCGGAGCTTTTTGCATACATCCACTGATCAGAAAGAGATCACTCTCAACTAGTCTCATGACCAAAACGGAAGGATAAGTCCATCAATGCTAGGAAAAAGAATATGTCGGGACCGAAAGGTACAAACAAATACAACGGAAAACGTGCATTAATAGGAGTAAAATGTATCATAATAAAAAAAAACATTATAGCTTAAGGTATAATTTTCTCCAGTTCTCACATTCGTTAGCGAAAGGATAGCTTCTAGGATCAAGTCCCAGTCCGCCACACAGTTTTAACGTAAGTCCTCTGCGCTGCAGAGTGATAACTTATGCTGGATACAACTCTTTAAGCTGTGGATAAGATTTTTTCCGTAATATGCTTTCTACCGGAAGTGCTAGTGTCGCAATTTATGTAAGAGAATTTCTGTGATCTTAGGAAAGTAGCAGAGTGTTTCTAGCGGGAACGCTGTTGACAGGGACAATCTTAAGCGGTGTCCACCTGGATAGCTCAGTCGTTGGTTTCCCGGCGGAAAGCAAAGTTTCCGGATTCGAGTACCGATCTAGTACACAGTTTTAATCTGACAGGAAGTCTAACATTATTGTATTAACTCAAGTATGTATTTCAACTGACAAGAAGCCAGTGAAGAAGGATCTTCGTCTATATTCTACAAAATGTCCTTTCAAGTTGCTAAATTCGCACTGCTCTATTAAAAAGAAAGTGATGTGTAGAATTCTTTTCTTCATAGCGCTCATCGTAATCAAATGACATCTGAGTAACTGCAACTGTTTCTTATTTTTTAACATACATATAGTTGCGGGCAACCCTTAGGTTCATCTACATCTACATTGATACTCCGCAAGCCACCCAACGGTGTGTGGCGGAGGGCACTTTACGTGCCACTGTCATTACCTCCCTTTCCTGTTCCAGTCGCGTATGGTTCGCGGGAAGAACGACTGTCTGAAAGACTCCGTGCGCGCTCTAATCTCTCTAATTTTACATTCGTGATCTCCTCGGGAAGTATAAGTAGGGGGAAGCAATATATTCGATACCTCATCCAGAAACGCACCCTCTCGAAACCTGGCGAGCAAGCTGCACCGCGATGCAGAGCGCCTCTCTTGCAGAGTCTGCCACTTGAGTTTATTAAACATCTCCGTAACGCTATCACGGTTACCAAATAACCCGGTGACGAAACGCGCCGCTCTTCTTTGGATCTTCTCTATCTCCTCCGTCAACCTGACCTGGTACGGATCCCACACTGATGAGCAATACTCAAGTATAGGTCGAACGAGTGTTTTGTAAGCCACCTCCTTTGTTGATGGACTACATTTTCTAAGCACTCTCCCAATGAATCTCAACCTGGTACCCGCCTTACCAACAATTAATT
This sequence comes from Schistocerca serialis cubense, assembly GCF_023864345.2. Classification (NCBI taxonomy): domain Eukaryota; kingdom Metazoa; phylum Arthropoda; class Insecta; order Orthoptera; family Acrididae; genus Schistocerca; species Schistocerca serialis. Next base: position 620,116,425 of record NC_064642.1, on the reverse strand, counting down.
TTATATGATCATTCCACTTCAAATCGTTCCGTACGCATACTCCCAGATATTTTACAGAAGTAACTGCTACCAGTGTTTGTTCCGCTATCATATAATCATACAATAAAGGATCCTTCTTTCTATGTATTCGCAATACATTACATTTGTCTATGTTAAGGGTCAGTTGCCACTCCCTGCACCAAGTGCCTATCCGCTGCAGATCTTCCTGTATTTCGCTACAATTTTCTAATGCAGCAACTTCTCTGTATACTACAGCATCATCCGCGAAAAGCCGCATGGATTCTGTTTGATAAAGTACTTTATTTGCCTATCACCAAGAACTATGAGAATTATTTGACATGGTCAGTTAGAAAAATGCACTGTAGAACGAACGTAAGAATAAAAATTATATTAACAGAGGGTGATACCTAAATTAAGCAATGAATCAGTATTTTATTTGCATCAATGTCTACACGAACCACAAATTTTCTGAATGAAAACAATACCTTACTCTAGCTGTAATTGGTTGTTAGCCGTATTAAAGTTATTTTGTAGCGTAACCCACAAAATATACGTATGTCGGTTGGAGTCGACCACTCCGACTGGAAATTGAGCAATTAACAGTAAACGTTTCAAAGATCCATACGACAATGTAAACGACTTATAGTTTCAGGCACTTCTTTATTGATAAAAGCAGGTTTACAACTCTACTTTACACAATGTTACAGTTAAGTTAATTAATTGTTACAATTGAAAGAAAACCAGCCCTCGGTCACTACATTTAAACGAATTAACAGGGTTTCAACACAACCTGCACCACGCAAGTAACGAGCAGCCCTTAGTGGCTCGCTATCACAGTTTTCTTTATCTTAAATATCTTTGTGACTAACGCCCTTTTGGCATATTTGTTATTTTATAAATGACATATAAGTACTGCCAGTCTTTCGCGAATTCCGTACTTATACTCTATCATACGTTTTTAGTCATAATTCTGTGACCATGTTATACAATATAGACCATTCTTTGATCTAAATTCTGAAGAAGACACTCCTAGCAGTGTTGAAACCCTTTTAATTCGTTTAAATATAGTGACCGAGGGCTGATTTTCTTTCAATTGTAACTATTCACGGTCTCTAAACGTGCAGCCATGTACAAAATTTTTAACTAATTGCCTGTGAGATGGTCATCTCTTAAGGCGTTCGGAGTGATACAGCAATTGGACATGTTAAGTGAATACCATTTTATGAACAACGCCCCAATGACGACGTCAAAGACGTAGGCGCTTTATACAAAATGTTGATCTGGCGGTTGAATTTTTGCCATTCAGAGCCACATTATCCTAATGTCAAATTATTTGAGGCACACTGTATCGGTTTCGTGAGGTGGACGCTCTGCTGTCGCCGTAACAGCAGTAATCAGGGACGATAAAGTAAATAACACGAGATGAAGGAAAGGTAATATCGGGGAGGGGGGGGGGGCTGGGATGGGTGTTATTAGGACTTGAGAGTGTCACGAAACTTCTGCAAAGAAATACACCAGGAACTGACGTTAAAGACATCAGAATGTACATCTTTACAATGTGATATGAAACAGAACAAATACCAAAGTTGAGAGTGGTTGTATGGCGTAGGAATTCCGAACTTACATTGAAAACATATGTAATTACATATAAGATATTAAGCAGAAGCGGATAACGAGGAAAACGATCATGTTGCACAAGTTAATGTGATACATATGGTAATCTGCAATGCCATACCGTACAGTCTGTATTAACGTCGATACCAACTGGATTTTTCCATGGAACACTAAGTTGTTGCAGGAGGTTGTGGTACCTGAAACAAAAAGAGCGGCGGTAAACATAAATACTGTTTTATAAAACACTGCACAAGGTGTAAAAAGAACTAACTGTAACGTATGCAATATGTAACATGTGTCTGACCTCTCAACTGGGTGTTACCAACTACTTTGAAACAGAAAATACTGAAGAGATGCCTTATTATGAAAATGCATGGACGAAAACAGAAGAGGCTGGCGGAACGATTGCTTTTTCTGGAATAAAAGATAAACTAAATTCATTTTGTTCACTCACAGCGCTTTCCATTTTGCGTCAGAAAGGCACGGTATCGCTTTATGGTCAGTAAGCATTTATCAACATCACAAGCATTGCTGCAAACATTCCGATGCTATACACGTCAAAGCAACAATTCAAAATAGCGACCACAAACATCATCAAACACTTTACAGTGACACAATAATCAATTTTTGTCTCCGTCTTTCACCGAGAGACCCAGCGTCTGCCGTACAAGTAAGCAGACGTAGCAAGCAAGTTCCCATCAGTCTGAGGTGGGATTTCATGAACTAACTACATCATACGCTTTGAGAAGTACCATCTCGTCAACTAGCGGATGGGACCTTCCAGGTGCTGGAACAGCATAGCACGGAAGTGGGTTGGTACTCTTTCACTTTGTGCATACACAACCTCTTGCAAGGAAAGTGAGGTACTCCGTCACTAATCATCTTCGTAGACAGCATTACCCCATACACTTCAGTGTGGCAATTAAGAGTGAAAGATTCTTCCTCAAACCTCAGAGGTGTTTTTCTGAATTCAGGTGGTTCAGCAAGAGAGGGTAGTTTCATTTCGGCCGCAGTACTCTTGTGGTGTAACATGAGAATTGGGATCTGACGGAAGGCGTGCCAGTGTAATCCGTGCTGATGTCCTGACCGCTTTGTCCGGATGGCGTAGTGGTTAGCGCACCTGTCTAGTAAGCAGGAAAGTCGGGTTCGAATCCCGGACCGGCACAAATATTCAACGCTTCACTGATATAACTCAATGCCCACTGGGAGGAAATGTCTTTAATTCCTTTGTGTGCTTAATGTTTCGTTTCTGTGAGATGCTGGTATGCTTACGAATTCGTGTGTCGAACAGCATGACGAATAAGCAACCTGTTTTCATTCCTTAAGACGCCTCTGACGCTCCAAATATTATAAAGCTAATACAGTTGTTGTTACGTGAGTAATAGATTAATCTCTGAAGTGATACAGAAGAATATCTGTGGTGTCACCGCCAGACACCACACTTGCTAGGTGGTAGCTTTAAATCGGCCGCGGTCCATTAGTACATGTCGGACCCGCGTGTCGCCACTGTCAGTGATCGCAGACTGAGCGCCACCACACGGCAGGTCTCGAGAGACTTACTAGCACTCGCCCCAGTTGTACGGACGACTTAGCTAGCGATGCAACACTGACGAAGCCTCGTTTATTTGCAGAGAAGATAGTTAGAATAGCCTTCAGCTAAGTCAATGGCTACGACCTAGCAAGGCGCCATAGCAATTGATAGGTATCGTATGAAGCATGTCTCATCAAGAACGATGTATACAAATGATGGATTAAAGTTAAGTATTTCAGAAGCTACGTACTTTTCTTTATAGCATTCACTACGTATCCTGTTTCAGACCTCACGCCATCCTGCGTGAGCTTATAGCGTGCATTTCGGCCTTCTCTAGCAATATAACAATATCAACGTTGGCTCGTGTTTGCACATGGTTCTTGCTTGCCACAGCACTGTGCGGTGAAGTGTGTCTGCCGTGTGTAATGTTAGCAGTAATCACTGTTTTTATTTCTTACTCTGATCTGAGGACAAGACGACTGGTATTATCCATGTATCATCTGTAACATTCTGACTATGACGTGCCATTCAGGCATGGCTGGTATTTACTGACGTTGTAGGTAATGGCCCTTAAAATTGTGTTTATTAGTTCCCACCTTTGAACTTGAAAATGGGTGTTCAGCTGAAACAGCGTTAGAGAAATAAACAGATAAAAACATGGTGGCGGTGATTTCATTTAAAGAGGCTGCAATGCCCAACAAAAAAAAGTCAAGTTTTCTGTAGTTCATATGGTATAGAATAATTCATGGCTAGTTTCCAGCCATCTTGTGTCCAGTGGGGTCACTTTTTACACCACCTCAAGCGTCGCTTTGGATTGATTTCAGAATGTGCGGCTTATGAAGAGCTGCTCGATCACTGTACGGCAGTCTTAACTCCCTACCCAAGTAGAAACTCACGAGTATTTCCTTCCGCTAATATATCACTTTTTTTTATATATGTAACCATTTTCCGCAACGCTCGATTGCCCCTCTCTCATTATTCGAGACGTGGCGAGACTGGAAAAGGAAAGACTGGGAACTTGTACGGGCACTGGTGACCACGATGTTGAACGTCCCACAACTGATCATCATCATCATCATCATCACATCATCATCGGTCCCTCTTTCTTTCTCTCTCTCTCTCTCTCTCTCTCTCTCTCTCTCTCTCTCTCTCTCTCTCTCTCTCTCTCTCCGTCAGTACACGACATCTGTCTGTTCTTGGTTTATCTGTGGTTGTACCTTCGTGTTCCCAATTCAGAATCACATGGCCAACAGTCGGCTTCGTCACTTTTAGAAGGGTCAGCACCCAAAGACTAGTCCACGACCGATGCCACTGAACTCTCCTCACGTACATATTTTGCCATTACTGCTTCACTACTGACAACAAAGTACTCTTTGCCTGCGTTTGAACTGACGGCGCTGCCCCTCGTGACATCTAGTAGCCAATTCCGCAGTACAAAGTTGTGCGGATAGTTTAGAGTTGATAGTGTATATTCTCGGATGCGTCTCTATTCTCCTCGCATACAGAAACATTTTTCTGCGCTTTCCTTGTTTCTACATTGGCTTTGTCGAAGATCCTTGTTTTTACATGAAACAGCTGACTTGGAACCACTATTCAAAATTTCAGGAAGTAGCGCATGGAAGTAGACAGCAAAGGTAAATACACTACTGGCCATTAAAATTGCTACACCACGAAGAAGATGTGGTGCAGAAGCGAAATTTAACCGACAGGAACAAGATGCTGTGATATGCAAATGATTAGCTTTTCAGAGCATTCACACAAGGTTGGCGCCGGTGGCGACACCTACAACGTGCTGAAATGAGGAAAGCTTACAACTGATTTCTCATGCACAAACAGCAGCTGACCGGCGTTGCCTGGTGAAACGTTGTTGTGATGCCTCGTATAAGGAGGAGAAATGCGTACCGTCACGTTTCCGACTTTGATAAAGGTCGGATTGTAGCCTATCGCGATTGCCGTTTATCGTATCGCGACATAGCTGCTCGCGTTGGTCGAGATCCAATGATTGTTAGCAGAATATGGAATCGGTTGGTTCAGGAGGGTAATACGGAACGCCGTGAAGGATCCCAACGGCCTCGTATCACTAGCAGTCGAGATGACAGGCATCTTATCCACATGGCTGTAACGGATCGTGCAGCCACGTCTCGATCCCTGAGTCAACAGATGGGGATGTTTGCAAGACAACAAACATCTGCACGAACAGTTGGACGATGTTTGCAGCAGCATGGACTATCAGCTCGGAGACCATGGCTGCGGTTACCCTTGACGCTGCATCACAGACAGGAGCGCCTGCGATGGTGTACTCAACGACGAACCTGGGTGCACGAATGGCAAGACGTCATTTTTTCGGATGAATTCTGGTTCTGTTTACAGCATCTTGACGAGTGCATCCGTGTTTGGCGACATCGCGGTGAACGCACATTGGAAGTGTGTATTCGTCATCGCCATACTGGCGTATCACCCGGCGTGATGGTTGGGGTGCTACTGGGTACAAGTCTCGGTCACTTCTTTTTCGCATTGACGGCACTTTGAACAGTGGACGTTGCATTTCAGATGTGTTACGACCCGTGGCTCTACCCTTCATTCGAACCCTGCGAAACCATACATTTCAGCAGGATAATGCACGACCTCTTGTTGTAGGTCCTGTACGGGCCTTTCTGGATAGAGAAAATGTTCGACTGCTGCCCTAGCCAGCACATTCTCCGGATCTCTCACCAACTGAAAACTTCTGGTCAATGGTGGCCGAGGAATTGGCTCGTCATAATACGCCAGTCACTACTCTCGATGAACTGTGGTATCGCATTGAAGCTGCATAGGCAGCTGTACCTGTACACGACATCCAAGCTCAGTTTGACTCAATGCCAAGGCGTATCAAGACCGTTATTACGGCCAGAGGTGGTTGTTCTGGGTATTGATTTCTCAGGATCTATGCAGCCAAACTGCTTGAAAATATAAGGACATGTCAGCTCTAGTATAATATATCTGTCGAATGAGTACCCGTTTATCATCTGCATTTCTTCTTGGTGTAGCAATTTTAATGGCCAGTAGTGTAGTTTACATCTGTGTTGACAACTGATATTAGACTTCTAATCTCATTCGTCGGTAGTCAAACGTAATCACCGCAGGAGACGACGACGAACGTCCAGCTTGAATGGGCCCACACATTCCGGTCAGAGGGGCCACACGCGTGTCTGCGTGCGGGCACGTGAGTTTCTGCGTGCGGACGCGTGTAGGGCAGAATCAGCTGAAATTCGGGCAACTAATCCCTTTACACGATCCCAGCGGCGTATAATGGCAGGCTGTATTTGTTGGCCACCGCTCACATCCGACATGGAAAGCAGAAATGGCTTTAGCCGCATTTACTTCCACAGCGAAATGCGGCAGCAGACCGGGAGTGCGTGCAATCATTTCGATGCGACGGGGAAGTCCCGTGTGTCGGGGTGGATCAGTATTAATGAAACCTTTTTAACAGCTCTCTGCTGATTAAACGAGAACTGCTAACGTAACTGCTCTAAATTTATTAGTCAATCTTGACGCTTTAACAGAGAATTGGTTTCTGCGTACCTCTGGGATCCGAAATACGTGTGCACACTAGGATCCAGGGGTCGAAAAGCCATGTCAGATTATCCTTGACACGTTGGTTCCAGCGCCATGCATCATAGCTTGAAGTCGGCGACGTTACACACCGGTTAACCATAAGCAGTTATATTGCAAAAAGGAACAATTAAGTTAACTGTACTGTGTACAAGTGCATATATCGACATTACGATATTCAGTACAGGGTGAGGCATTTGAAAGGGTTTTTGGAAATGTCTGGAATACTACCAATCGCAATTAAAAAACGGTTGTAACACTATTTGTTTGTCTCCAAGGGTGACACCCCGTGACACCAAACTCGACTTATCTGCCCCACCCCCAGGTGCGGCAGGGAAGTCAATACAGAAAGAGGAACCCCATATTTATTGCGAATGCAGATTCTCAGGGAAAAAAATACGTAGCTTACGTATCTAAAAATTTTGATTGGGTAATAGATGACGCTGAAATCGAAAAAAAAAGAAATTAGTTAAAAACCGTCGAAGAATGATATCTCAAGAAATACTTGTATAAATCAGATTAGGATCCCAGAAGCATAGAGAAGCAGTTATTCTAAAATATTTTATGAGAAACTGGTTTTTAAGCAAAAAACTTAACTATCCAGAATATAATAAATTTGATCTAAATTGAAGGTGGAGTAGGGAGAAAAGGTACGAACTGATGGTATGAGCTGGATGGAGACTGTAAGCTGTCAGGCAAATATAACACCTTCCATGAAAACCCTGACATGATAAGCAAATGCAGTAGTATGTCATATAGCTCCGAATAAATCGTGACATTAAATTAACCAAAGTAATACGAGTAACGAGTGAGCAAATGGAATACCACAGACTAACACAAGAATGCCTAAATGGATGTCATACCTTCCCACCGTGAGACGGACGCAGTTCCGAGGGGAGAAACGAGAACAGAAGCCGAGAGCAGAACCGTGTTAAGCTGGAAGGCCCTACGATAAGGGACGGACGGACACCCACATCGCCAGCTAACCGCTAGGACCACACCACCCGCAAGTTTTAGCGTGAGACTTTTTCGCGTCTCTGTTACGTCAGGACCACCCCCCAGCCAATGTTAAAAGCTAGAGCCCTCCAGAAGAACAGTATAGATCTTACGATAACACTAAAAGGGCTACACCACCCGCAAGTTTTAGCGTGAGACGTTTTCGTGTCTCTGTTACGTCAGGATCACCCACCAGCCCATGATAAAAGATAGAGCCCTCCAGAAGAACAGTATAGATATTGCGATAACACCAAAATGGCCACACAAGCTGGATGTTTTAGCGTGAGACTTTTTCGCATCTCTGTTGCGTTGCAAACTTTAAAAACATTGCCCCACCACGAAAAGTATAACGTTTCTCATTGGACAGACAGAATTTTTGTAGGCAGAGCTTAAGGTTAACATTAAGACCCTGATTGGTCGGATGAAAACACAGCCAGATAGTTTTTTTTTAAACCAACTTCGGTAAATAGTAGTAAGGAGAAGTTAAGAGAGTTGCTTCCGAGACAGCGAGGTGAGTGGAGCTGCGCTGGCCGCCGCCCCCTGACGAACACCGACAAGGTAGTGAACGCACGCGATGCCGCATTTTTGAGCGCATAAGGTTTCACTCAGAACTGCAGAAGTCTCATCTGTTACATCCCATTTTTCCGTAATACTAGTGTCGATCGTCAATTAAAGCTCATGGTGTTCACATTTGCCACTTGAAGTAAAAATCTGAAACGCGATGGTTTTTCTGTTATATAGTTATTGAGAAGCCACATTAGCCACAGTAATTTACGACAAGTTAGATAAGTAATTAAAGATAATTGAGGGTCACTGTAGACCATTTTGATAGTTTTCTCTTTTGTGAACCTTAATTTAAACCTAGATATGGCATAGGTCATCCTTCGATCCATTGTAGAACTTGGAAACCCATTCAGGGAATATCCTTTCACATTTTTGTTGAACGCAGTTGGTTTTTACCATCCTGTATTAAAACATTTCCTTTTATCAATAGTGCAATTTATAAACGATGTTTTGTGAGTAGAATAAAATTTCCAATGGTAAACTTAACTGCTTTTTCGAAGTTATTTTACCAGCTAACTAAAAATAGGAAAGCCTTGAACCCTTCCACTAAATTTAGTTAGTATTAAGATTCTTTTACAGGGGGTGCAGTGGAGCTGACGCTGAAATCATTAAGTATTTGGTTACATCATCGCTAGTCTCACTGAACTCTTCTGAATTCTACATGTCATGTGTTGTCTGACGTCTCCTTACCAGCAACAGGTCCCAGGTTCAAACTAGTCAATTCCCTAAAAAACACGCTCAGAGCGTCATTGCGCGGAAGTGGTAGGGAGACCCGGTATAGAACAAACAGACACCACCCAGAATGTTAGAACTTTATGCGGGATCGGCGGCGAGGAGTGAAACTGCATGCCGGACCAGGACTCGAACCCGGGATTTCCTGCCAACCAGGCAGTTGTATTAACCACTGCGCAAGCCCAACACAGTTTATCGCAAACGCAGGGGTTGTCTTCGCGAGCTCCCCGGCCGACTTACACTCCCGTCTATCGCCACCTATCGTCAGTCCCCGTCTACGTCCACCATGCTGGCTAATTGTTAGATTCCCACTGCAGGTCGAACGATATTGCGCATCATCACTGAAGCTTGTGGATTCACTGCGCATCGACGCGAATCATTTATATGAATGCGTGGCCTCTGTTACTACATGTACGAAACCTAATACCTTCTGATCTTGTTGTTTGTTGTTGTGGTCTTCAGTCCTGAGACTGGTTTGATGCGGCTCTCCATGCTACTCTATCCTATGCAAGCTTCTTCATCTCCCAGTACCTACTGCAACCTGCATCCTTCTGAATCTGCTTAGTGTATTCATCTGTTGGTCTCCCTCTACGATTTTTACCCTCCACGCTGCCCTCCAATACTAAATTGGTGATCCCTCGATGTCTCAGAACATGTCCTACCAACCGATCCCTTCTTCTAGTCAAGTTGTGCCACAAGCTACTCTTCTCCACAGTTATATTCAATACCTCCTCATTAGTTACGTGATCTACCCATCTAATCTTCAGCATTCTTCTGTAGCACCATATTTCGAAAGCTTCTATTCTCTTCTTGTCACTTCCATACATGGCTACCCTCCACACAAATACTTTCAGAAACGACTTCCTGAAATTTAAATCTATACTCGATGTTAACAAATTTTTCTTCTTCAGAAACGCTCTCCTTGCAATAGCCAGTCTACATTTTATATCTTCTATACTTCGACCATCATCAGTTATTTTGCTCCCCAAATAGCAAAACTCCGTTACTAGTTTAAGTGTCTCATTTCCTAATCTAATTCCCTCAGCATCACCCGACTTAATTCGACTACATTCCATTATCCTCGTTTTGCTTTTGTTGATGTTCATCTTATATCTTCCTTTCAAGACACTGTCCATTCCGTTCAGCAGCTCTTCCAAGTCCTTTGCTGTCTCTGACAGAATTACAATGTCATCGGCGAACCTCAAAGTTTTTATTTCTTCTCCATGGATTTTAATACCTACTCCGAACTTTTCTTTTGTTTCCTTTATTGCTTGCTCAATATACAGATTGAATAACATCGGGGATAGGCTACAACCCTGACTCACTCCCTTCCCAACCACTGCTTCCCTTTCATACACCTCGACTCTTATAACTGCCAAATGCTTTCTGTACAAATTGTAAATAGCCTTTCGTTCCCTGTATTTTACTCCTGCCACCTTCAGAATTTGAAAGAGAGTATTGCAGTCAACATTGTCAAACGCTTTCTCTAAGTCTACAAATGCTAGAAACTTAGGTTTGCATTTCCTTAATCTTTCTTCTGAGATAAGTCGTTGGGTCAGTATTGCCGCACGTGTTCCAACATTTCTACGGAATCCGGACTGATCTTCCCCGAGGTCGGCTTCTATCAGTTTTTCCATTCGTCTGTAAAGAATTCGTGTTAGTATTTTGCAGCTGTGACTTATTAAACTGATTGTTCGGTAATTTTCACATCTTGTTGCACCTGCTTTCTATGGGATTGGAATTATTATATTCTTCTTGAAGTCTGAGGGTGTTTCGCCTGTCTCATACATCTAGCTCACCAGATGGTAGAGTTTTGTCAGGACTGGCTTTCCCAAGGCCGTCAGTATTTTTAATGGAATGTTGTCTACTCCGGGGGCCTTGTTTCAACTCAGGTATTTCAGTGCTCTATCAAACTCTTCACGCAGTATCGTATCTCCCATTTCATCTTCATCTACGTCCTCTTCCATTTCCATAATATTGTCCTCAAGAACATCGCCCTTGTATAGACTCTGTATATACTCCTTCCACCTTACTGCTCTCCCTTCTTTGCTTAGAACTGGGTTTCCATCTGAGCTCTTGATATTCATGCTAGTGGTTCTCCTTTCTCCAAAGGTCTCTTTAATTTTCCTGTAGGCAGTATCTATCTTACCCCTAGTGAGATAAGCCTCTACATCCTTACATTTGTCCTCTAGCCATCCCTGCTTAGCCATTTTGCACTTCCTGTCGATATCATTTTTGAGACCTTTGTATTCCTTTTAGCCTGCTTCATTTACTGCATTTTTATATTTTCTCCTTTCATCAATTAAATTCAATATTTCTTCTGTTACCCAAGGATTACTATTAGCCCTCGTCTTTTTACCTACTTGATACTCTGCTGCCTTCACTAGTTCATCCCTCAAAGCTACCCATCCTTCTTCTACTGTATTTCTTTCCCCCATTCTTGTCAATTGTTCCCTTATGCTCTCCCGGAAACTCGGTACAACCTCTGGTTCTTTCAGTTTATCCAGGTCCCATCTCCTTAAATTCCCACCTTTTTGCAGTTTCTTCAGTTTTAATCTACAGTTCATAACCAATAGATTGTGATCAGAGTCCACATCTGCCCCTGGAAATGTCTTACAATTTACAACCTAGTTCCTAAATCTCTGTCTTACCATTATATAATGTATCTGATACCTTTTAGTATTTCCAGATTTCTTCCGTGTATACAACCTTCTTTCATGATTCTTGAACTAAGTGTTAGCTATGATTAAGTTATGCTCTGCGCAAAATTCTACCAGGTGGCTTCCTCTTTCATTTCTTAGCCCCAATCCATATTCACCTACTATGTTTCCTTCTCTCCCTTCTCATCTTACGGAACTCAAAAGTATGAAGGGTGAATAATTTTGAAAAAAGACAGGTCAAATAGTTGGCCACTTTTCGCAGTTTTAAATATCTCATCTTGTATGTAGGATGTGTCATTATTATACGCTTACTCGTCATCAGCAAATTTCTTGGGATAAATAAAGAGGAAAAGTTATACTAGGGAGGAAATCGAGGTAATACCACATCAGTGACACCGATTTGTAGGAGAGTTATGGAACATACACTGTTCTTCTTTCTTCTATTCCTTCGCCTCTGTCCCGTCTAATAAGGAGTCTACTGTTTCAAGATCTGGCCAATTTTACTTCAGGATTTATTTTTGTGATAGATGCTCTTCCTGAGGCCACAGATGCCGAGATAATCTGAGGAAAAAAGATCTGTGCGCCATCTCTCTGTAAATCGTGTAAACTTCGTTCTGAGCGTCACCACATTTTGGCTCTTTGTGCACTAGTATTCTAGGAGGCAGAATTTTGAGACTAGCCCAGCGTTTGCTGACACATATTTTCTGCGGTCCTATGCGGCCTACTACTTTCTGTTGACGGAGAGACTTTGTAATTTTCTATTTTAGACACAGTCTTTCATATGAAATAACTTAAGAACAAACTGTGTAGGCCTTTAATAGTTTATTTGAATACTGTCAACAGAGAAAAATATTCACTGTATTCCAGTTTTCAAGGAAAGCTTTAAGTTCGCAACTTACAGAGGCTTACGTGCCATGAAACTTCAAAAAGCTGGGTGTAGCACGAAATGGTAGATCACCATCAGAGGTAATAACTTTTGTATTCTTCACTTTAGATTTGTCACAGTACCTCTCTTTTTTCTGGATAAAAACCCATCAATGAGTCGGGATGACAACTGATATGTCTTTTGCGTTTCCGTCTGATGCAATACGTATGAGTTGATAATAACCATATTCGAATATACAAAATGCCACTATTTCACAAGTCTGCCTATCATTTATCTGGTCCCGATCTTAGTAAAGTTTATTACATGTCCTATTATAACGAGAGAAGCGAACTGAGTTTCGTATACAAGACGGCTCGCGTGCGTGACAGACAGAAGCCAAACAGGGTATCGGGGGCTTCCCAAAGCAGCTTCACACTGTTTGCTTCTTCGAGGCTGGTCAAATACACCAGCAAATACGCCAGCAATGGCGCCGAAGATCGAGGTCAAAGAAATGAGAGGAAATTTTCAAATGGTTCAAATGGCTCTGAGCACTATGGGACTCAACTGCTGTGGTCATCAGTCCCCTAGAACTTAGAACTACTTAAACCTAACTAACCTAAGGACATCACACACATCCATGCCCGAGGCAGGATTCGAACCTGTGGCCGTAGCAGCAGCGCGGCTCCGGACTGGAGCGCCTAGAACCGCACGGCCACCGACGGCCGGCAGGAAATTTTCCACCGCACGAAGTGGAAGAGAGATAATCAAACATTAAGGCGCCCACATGACGAGAAATGTTAATGTTCCACGAAGAGAGTGAAGAGGGCCGTGTGCAACCAAAATAATTTAAGAGTCAGTTATAATTTTCAGTGTCGAGTAACCAGAGGGCAGTTTCGCTCCGCAGCGGCATCTCATAGAGCAGTAAACGCTTCTAAACACTTCAGCTATGAGAAGATGGTGGTAGACGCTAGTAAACAAACAGTAAGCTAAGTAGTGTTTTACAATATTCGTTGGAATAGTGCTGAAAAGAGACTGTCGTATCAAGGAGAAAGAATAGCAGAATTCCAGTGAATACCAAGAACAAGTTACTGCTTGGTTCTTGTCTCTTGTACGTTAGGCAAAATGGCCTATAAGTGTTACTGACGTAGTTCACAGCGTTGACGATCGTTTAGTTAGGCCTAGTTGCCGATAGTTAGCAGACGATTACAGTTAAGGAGTCGTCTGTGATGGAGATACTGTCTATTAATCACTGAAAGCCTCTGACATTCTGATAAGACGTTTTGGTCCGAAACCAGAAGAAGTTGATGTGTTTGTTAAAACAATAAATGATGAAAGAAAGTGAAATAACTTCCTATTTTAGAAAACCATTCCTGCCAGCTGCATGAGTATTACCAACCTTCTGCAACCTAACCCCCCCTCCAGCCAAAGATGTTTTCTCCCTCTCACGTCCGCTATAAACGTTTATAACAAAGCAAACTGAGCTCATGATGTTAACGTCCTGACTACGCCACGCAGGGGGAGGGAACTGTGCCGCCATGCAGCATAAAAATTTGTTGTGACGTATGTTGGGTGTGTGTTAGTAAGTTGTTGAGAGTAGTGAGGATGGTAAAGAGAGAAACATAGAAAGCAGGAGAAGAAATTTTAGCAGTTTTGTCACCGTGTTTCACCACATGAAGAGAAGCCATTACTAGAAGCAGCGCCCAAGATCAGAAGCAGTAGCACCCAAAGCAATGTTCTAGAAGGAGACTGAATAGGGTCGTATACAACCAGAGCCAGACAGACTGTGAACGGTGCGAGCAGCTGCTTCAAAGACTCAGTGGACCAATAGAGCCCAGCATATCAGCGGCAAAACTGAGGTAGCTACATCCCAGAACAGGCAGGGCACCGCACGAATTAAAAATAAGGTCCCTTGGTTTGTAATACAATGACGTCCTCCAGTAGCGATAGCACTGGTACAAGCGCTAAGGATGCTCTAGTTTTAGTTCCGAAGATATTTAATCGTAACAAACAAAAATTAAAAGACTTCAATGGAAACGTGAACGCCGTTTTTGAAACAGTGACGTCGAAGAATGCAAAATTAGTATTTTCAATATGTGAAATCGAAAATAGCCAGGGATGCTAGAGCAAACTAATTAGTAACGGGTAATATGATTAATTTGCCTGAAGAGAGAAGTGATAGGCTTCGTCGGACTGTAGAAAGCGTTCGAAAATGTAAAATTGTGGAAAATGTTCAAAATTCTGAGAAGAAGAAGGGTTAGCGTCAGGGAAAGATAAGTAATACACAGTATATACAAAAGCCAAGAGGGAACAGCAAGGGTGGAAAACAAGAATTAAGTGCTTGCTGTTCAATCTGTACATCAAAGAAGGAATGACGGAAATGGAAGAACGGTTCAAGAATGGAATTAAAATTTAAGGTAAAAGGATATCAATTATAAGATTCGCTGATGAGATTGCTGTCCTCAGTGATAGTGAAGAAGAGTTACAAAAACTTAACGTCCGAGTTGATGATCATGAAGCAGATGAAGTTAAGAAATTCTGCTACCTAGGCAGCAAGGTAACATATGATGGACAGAGCAAGGAGGACTTAAAAACCAGACTAGCACTGAGAGAAAGGGAATTTCTGGCCAAGATAAGTCTGCTAGTATCAAACATATGTCTTAATTTGAGGAAAAAAATGTCTTAGAATGTACGTTTGGAGCACAGAATTGTACGTCAGTGAAGTATGGACTGTGAGAAAACTGGAACAGAAGAGAATCGAAGCATTTGAGATGTGACGCTACAGATGAAGGTTGAAAGTTTGGTGGATGTATTGACGTAAGAAATTAGGAGGTTCTCCACAGAGCTAGCGAGGAAAGAAAAACATGGAAAACACTGACAAGAAGGAGGGGCAGAATGACAGGACATCTGTTAAAAATTCAGGGGGTAACATCTACGGTAAGTGAGGGAACTACAAAAGGTAAAGGTTCAAATGGCTCTGAGCTATACGGGACTTAACATCTGAGGCCATCAGTCCCCTAGAACTTAGAACTACTTAAACCTAACCTAAGGGCATCACACACATCCATGCGCGAGGCAGGATTCGAACCTGCGACCGTAGCGGTCGTGCGGTTCCAGACTGAAGCGCCTAGAACCGCTCGGCCAGAAGCGGATTTCATGGCAAGCCACATCAAACCAGTCAGAGAATTGATGAATCAAAAACACACTATGACAAAAGAAACGTAGATATCTGTGCTTGTAGGATGTTTCAAGCCAGATAGTATTCTGTGAAATCAGTTACTTCCGGGGAAGATAGGATAGATGAGCTGTCGAAATCATTCAGAGTTGCTGCGATGCCGATAACGTTTAACGTTCTTTTAAAGTAAAAAATAACAAACTTTACAATTACGCTAAATGAATGTCTGAACTGTGGAATGGATTCAAAACTCGTGTAGCGTGTTGTATCTGCAAGTGGTGTACTTGCTCTGTGCTTTTGTTGGCAAAAGTTTATACTAATCGATTGGACAGTGCTACTCCAAATACCAATAAAGAAATACAGTCGCTGCGAAATACATTCAGCCCCTTGGGCACTGAATCCTCTGACTGATAATTGCTGGCCGTAATACTTTTAAGTGCACATCAAATTGGTTTGGCTGACAAATGAAAACATGTATGAAAAATCCAACTTCTTTGAAAAATATATGTCCTGCACTGAGAGGCGGTATTACAGTGAATTATTAACACAGAGATTTTTTTTAGCAAAATTATATTGCAAGTTAAGCTTTTCTTTTCAGAAACATCTGACAATTTAAGTTACATTACTCACAACTGTTTCACAAACCATGAGACTTACACACAAAGTATTATCTATTTTCACTAATCCAATATAAATGCAAATCGGTTTTAGGCGCTTCAGTGTGGAACCGCGTGACCGCTACGGTCGCAGGTTCGAATCCTGCCTCGGGCATGGATGTGTGTGATGTCCTTAGGTTAGTTAGGTTTAATTAGTTCTAAGTTCTAGGCGACTGATGACCACAGATGTTAAGTCGCACAGTGCTCAGAGCCAATGCAAATCGTCAAATTTCATATAGCTCTGTTCACAAAAGTGAAATATCTAACTAGCCTTTTTATCAAAACAGTTTACTACATTCCGGGGTTACTCACCAATTACAAATTATCAGCCAACTTACGTATACTAACGCACTAGCAAAAAAAAAAAAAAAAAAAAAAAAAAATGTTATTTAACATCTTTACCTGGCTTGCATGAGGAGTTGTGCTCCAAAGTTCAACAATATTGACATACCTACATTAATCTAACGCTTTGTGGCTTCACACAGCACACCACAAAAACTGCCTACTCCATCGTCTTTCCCGCACAGACAGCTATTTACAACTGTGAGCCAAGCGCTCGCCTACTCCAGCACTATAATAATCTCAGAGCACGCCGGCCGGGGTGGCCGAGCGGTTCTAGGCGCTACAGTCTGGAGCCGCGCGACCACTACGGTCGCAGGTTCGAATCCTGCGTCGGGAATGGAAGTGTGTGATGTCTTTAGGTTAGTTAGGTTTAAGTAGTTCTAAGTTCTAGGGGACTGATGACCTTAGAAGTTAAGTCCCATAGTGTTCAGAGCCATTTGAACAATCTCAGAGCAGAAGCAGTATTTCTGGGTCTGCGGTCACACCGTCAGCGATATATGGCCTACAAGAGACGCATCGTTTATAAAATTATATTCGGGTGCCACATACAAATGTGCCCCAGTAGACTCCTCTCAACGTTTATGGAATGCTTAAAGGGTGCCACAGAATTAGTTTATGCTCTAGGCTGTGTACGTTTTGTTCATGGGTTAGCAAATAAGAGAATGCACATGAGTGTATGGAGTTGAGCGAAAACCATTGACTTAGGCAAAGCTGTTGAAGTAGCCGAACAACAAGAGAGTGTGAGCATGTCAGTAAAAGAGAAAAACCTGCTTCAAGACGAAAAATTTGGTATAATAATAGTAAAAAACAACCAAAACATTTGAAATGGTGTAACTGTGGTATAAAGGGGCATGCAGCCAAACACTGCCGCCATAGTACCAAAGTGTGATGGGTACACACACACACACACACACACACACACACACACCGTGGCAGAGGAAGTGAGGAAGATCCAAAATGATCGGTACTATTGTGGACGTATCTATGTCTCCTCCCCAATGAGCAAGCCACTCTCGAGTTGCAAACGGCTGACCTGATCACGCTATTCTTCAATTTCAGGCTTTGGTTTAGGCTCTGTTTTTAATAAGGTGAGGTCCTGCACTCGAATACCTAAACGAATGAACTGAACTGAACCTGAATTCCGAACTGCTGAACGCGAGTGGGAACCTACCCTGCAACAATTCTCTAGTCCCGTACAGTTCCTTAAGCAGGGCTCAGGTAATAATAAATAGCTCCGAATTAAATTCATACCATTTTCCGAGGCTAGATAACCGGGTAACGACAATAACAGTTACAATACGGTGTTCTCTACCGTAGAAGGGAATATAACAAATATAACTAACGCAATTAAGCACGAGATAGCAAAACAACTCTGACATTTAATTAAGATCATCTACATAGCACTTAACTACAAAATAGTCTACTACTACTGCCATCATCATTTGGCTACTGCCACAAGCCACTGTCAACGCTCTATGAAACTACCTACGCACCTACAAAACGATCACTTGCACAAAACAAACTAGGGTATATCTTTGGTACAAATTTCGGGACCGAATCAGTTACAGTCACGGCCTTGTTCACAGTAATTTACTTTCTGTATAATACAATTAATCACGCCTAGGGCGTGGATCTCGCCCACAGAGAATACACCCACACGCTCAGCGCGCCATCAATCAACAACGACAGCTTGCCAGCACGATAACCACTGACTTCCGTGCATAATGTTGTTGCTACCCAACACATCTAGTGCAACGGTCGAACACAACACAGTGCACTGTATCTAAGCACTAAGCTACCAGGGTGTAACGGTCAGCTGCTGTGGCACTCAGGTAGTGCGCCTATTCACGAACGGAAGCCCCTTTCTCCGCTTCCACTGGAATCGTTGTCCTGCCGGCCGGCAAAAAACACGAACTCTTCTGGGACGATCTCTGCATTTCTTGTTTAATTTCCTTATACCATATTTGTAACTTCATTATAATCCATATAACTACAGTGACATGCTGCATATAGCGACTTATTATTGTCTATCGATAATAATGTGATAATTCTAATTTGAAGAATGGCATCAGTTGCCTGAAACCGGTAAAGGAAAAAAAAAATTCTTTTGTGCAACAGGTTGCTGATTTTTTTCCACCAAATACAATTATGTAATTCCGTAGGGTTCCGCAGCCAGAGTCACTGAGTCTCATACATTACGATCCGGTACGATATTCAGGAAGGCCAGCATGAGTGACCGAGCGGTTCTAGGCGCAACAGTCTGGAACCGCGCGACCGCTGCGGTCGCAGGTTCGAATCCTGCCTCGGGCATGGATGTGTGTGATGTCCTTAGGTTCTACATCTACATCTGCATCCATACTCCGCAAGCCACCTGACGGTGTGTGGTGGAGGGTACCTTGAGTACCTCTATCGGTTGTCCCTTCTATTCCAGTCTCGTATTGTTCGTGGAAAGAAGGATTGTCGGTAAGCTTCTGTGTGGGCTCTAATCTCTCTGATTTTATCCTCATGGTCTCTTCGCGAGATATACGTAGGAGGGAGCAATATACTGCTTGACTCTTCGGTGAAGGTATGTTCTCGAAACTTCAACAAAAGCCCTTACCGAGCTACTGAGCGTCTCTCCTGCAGAGTCTTCCTCTGGAGTTTATCTATCATCTCCGTAACGCTTTCGCGATTACTTAACTGTACTGTAACGAAGCGCGCTGCTCCCCGTTGGATCTTCTCTATCTCTTCTATCAACCTTATCTGGTACGGATCCCACACTGTCGAGCAGTATTCAAGCAGTGGGCGAACAAGTGTACTGTAACCTATTTCCTTTGTTTTCGGACTGTATTTCCTTAGGATTATTCCACTGAATCTCAGTCTGGCATCTGCTTCACCAACGATCCACTTTATATGAACATTCCATTTTAAATCACTCCTAATGCGTACTCCCAGACAATTTATGGAATTAACTGCTTTCAGTTGCTGACCTGCTATTCTGTAGCTAAATGATAAGGGATCTATCTTTCTATGTATTCGCAGCACATTACACTTGTCTACATTGAGATTCAATTGCCATTCCCTGCACCATGCGTCAATTCGCTGCAGATCCTCCTGCATTTCAGTACAATGTTCCATTGTTACAACCTCTCGATATACAACAGCATCAACCGCAAAAAGCCTCAGCGAACTTCCGATGTCATCCACAAGGTCATTTATGTATATTGTGAATAGCAACGGTCCCACGACACTCCCCTGCGGCACACCAGAAATCACTCTCACTTCGGAAGACTTCTCTCCATTGAGAATGACATGCTGCGTTCTGTTATCTAGGAACTCTTCAATCCAATCACACAATTGGTCTGATAGTCCATATGCTCTTACTTTGTTCATTAAACGACTGGGGGGAACTGTATCGAACACCTTGCGGAAGTCAAGAAAGACGGCATCTACCTGTGAACCCGTGTCTGTGGCCCTCTGGTTCTCGTGGACCAATAGCGCGAGCTGGGTTTCACACGACCGTCTTTTTCGAAACCGATGCGGATTCCTACAGCGTAGATTTCTAGCCTCCAGAAAAGTCATTATACTCGAACTTAGGTTTAAGTAGTTCTAAGTTATATGGGACTGATGACCTCAGCAGTTAAGTCCCATAGCGTTCACATCCATTTGAACCATTTTTTGATATTCAGAAAACGTTTATGTTAAGTTCGCTGTTAGGTGCTGAAGATGGATACAGTACTTCATACAGAGATAAAAGAAAGGCACTCCCCCCTGGTAGCTAAACAGCGTTATCGGAATACATTCTTTAGTTTGCTCCTGGAGAATTTATTTGGATTGGCCAAGATAAATGGTAGAAACTGTATACTGTATCAAGCCCCTTCAGTGATGAGAAGCGGGAGGATGTCTTCAGATATGAGGTGGACGAGGCAGCGTTTACTGTAGTTACTGGCCTAACAGGTTCATACCCCTTTTATGCGAATGCATACAGTGATGAATAGAGTTTAAATAAATAGCTTTCCAGAACCTTAAAGAACAAGCAAGCTACTAATGCGCTGTGTTGGAGTGTAGTAGGTGGAAGGTCAACCAGCGGAAGCGCATCGGCGCATGTGAGTGCTTACAGGGAGGTGTGAGCTGACCCGGGTCTCTGAGTGGCTGATTGATTATTCACATCCCCAAGAACGCGTGATCTGGGTAAGGAGTGAGCAAGGTTTCCCTCTACTGCCGCGGTGCGCAATGGTGAGGCAACCACTGTATGAGGCTTCAGACGCAGTAGTTTAACAATCACCGAAAATCGAACGCAACCAACTGATTCCAAAATTTTACCTGATAAACTGGGAAGACGAGGAATGGAGGAATGTAATATAGAGCCTTTCTGTGCGGTTTTTCTACTATCCTTCATTAATTGGTAGTTGTGTACATAGCTGCGTTGCCACGGACAGTCAGATTTCAGCTGATCTTGTGATTTTGTGTATTAAGTCGTCTACATATATTTCGAGAAACTAAGAGTTCAAGGTGATCATCGGTCAACTCAACATAAATTTGCCTTTTCATATAATGAAACTATAATGAGGAATTAGAGAGCAAATCATCCCGATTTCTTGATTTCTTCCCTTTTTCGTGAAACTTTTCAGAACTGAAGACACATTTCCTCTCAAAGTACACTGGTCGAAACATGTCACTCTGTCAACGCGTCTCTAAGAGGTATAGACGGAGCATGCATGTCGCTCTAGGGATGAAATGAATGTCAGTATAGTAAGTTGCAGGCTTAATTGACGTACATTACAGCTAAGTTATTCGAACATTGTACCACTATCGTGATACTTAACTTTACAGATTTGCCTACTGACAGCTCACAATCTAGTCGAAGCGTCTTTGAGTACTAATCATAACGTCCAAGTTCCCATATTCGATCTAGGCAAATGGCAGCCGACGACACAAGAAGTCACCATCGTTCTGCCAACGGCCTTGTGAGAGAGGGCAGGAGGAGTGCAGTCTCTTAGGGTGGCAAACTGCTCCTAAATGGTGGCATAAGGGTGCCGTAGGCAATGGAGACCACTGCGTTAAAGACTCTTATTGAGTATCCACAGGGCACGTGACCTTACTTGATAAAATGTAATGATGATTTCCCCGTTGGCAGAAGATACCGAGGGAAAAATCGAATAACCAGGAAATAGTAAACTCTTGTAAGTCGGAGCATTGAATGCTAGAAGTCACGACGTGGTAGGGAAACTAAAGGGTAGGAACGTGTGGGTGCTATTCTGTCATTCAGCGCAACGGATTAATCTGAGACGTACCCTTTACCCTGTGGCTCCTGCAAGATGCAGTTTCCACCCCCACACTACTACAGAAGTCAGACAGACGCTCATAACGTTCTAAAGAGAAATGCCTGAAAAACTTTCACCAATAAATATCTTCTGGAGCCGTCCGCTGTAAGGAAATGACACAAAAATTCACAAAATTTCATACGTAACTAGTGGGATACTTGGGTACTGGAGTAGTGCTAGTTAGTGTAAGAAAAACATGAAACTAAAGAAAATTATTATTTATTTTGCAAAAATTCTGAGAAATCACAATGGCACTTTTAGTTATGAACTAAATAAGTTATTTCCGGATTCTTTTCGGAACGTGAAATTACCTCTCAAGGATAGGATTCGCTAATGAAATTTCTATACAAAGTTTAAGATTGTTGTTTACTTGGCAGAATGGCTGAGAGCCACGCCTGCTCAACTTGAATAATTATCCGTTAGAATGTTGCTCGGTACGACCGAGGCTGTCGCATGTGAAATGCAGTGAAGTGTACTATTGTGGAGGAAATATGGGGCTCGCAAGAGCTGTAGTGCACAATACCGTAAGCTGCGATGACTGCTGTCTGCGCCGCTCACTGCCGACAAGTAAGATAACTCTCGTTCTATCGGGATTGACTTTCGCCAATCAATCTGTCCCTACACCTTGATGAAGTCAAGGAGTCCTATTCGCCCCCAGTCTAACTATTGGCGTGGTACACCGGTCAGATAACCAGTCCACCGCGATGCTACTCAAAAACTCGCTCGCAGGCGTTTAACTATAACTCTGTCCGTTCACACAGCACGATAAGTGTGGCAGCCAACACAGTGAACAACGCTTAATCGCAAGGACTCAATATAGAGTCGCACTTCGATTCGCTAATCACAGAGGTGCTCTTCCAGTGAAGTACTGAGGAGAGACTTGTTCCTCACTCTTTGAGTACACGTACGAGTGCACACGCTCTCATTACATGTTCTCGCTCCAAGAGCGACAACGGAACGACGCCTCTCCACGCCAGACGTGAAGGGGGTATATCTTTCGGTCTCGTCCATTACTCCTTCAGCTCATGGCGTCAGAAATATCGTCTGCCAATCAGCATTGCTCTTCTAAAACGGGAGAATGACGTTTCGTTTAAGGCGACCAATCCGGAAATCTGTAGCGTCGGCGTTTGGCGTTTGCTGTCTCCCTGTGAAAACCTCTGAAACTGCATACTATATTTGTAAAGAATGCGTAGGCTGGGCACTCCCACACAATGTAGCGCAATTTGCTTTTAAGCCGACCACGGGGTCGTCCTTTCACTCGGGCAAACGCTGTCTGCTCTATGGACGGTCACCAGCCGACATAGATAGGTTGGGACCGGCCTCCTGTCACGTGGTTGCTCTCCTGAACTAAAAGCTCTTGTGACCGTCGTGTCTGTGTGTGTGTGTGTGTGTGTGTGTGTGTGTGTGTGTGTGTGTGTGTGCACGCCAGCCTCGAGTATTTCAACCACGGTGCGCTTACTTGTTATTTGCATATCGTTTACATATGAATTCATACAACATTGACTTTATATTATCGAGTTTGGGTTCGAACGAAGCGTCTTGATGTGCGGAATATGATTGTGAGGGCGGAATATGTAAAATTCGATGTAGAAAAAAAAAAAAAATCGATGTAGTAATCAGAAGCAGATACGGACTCCGATGGTAATTTGCGAGAGCTGTTCAATAAAGAGCGACCATAATTCTTTTTACACCATTTACTTTCACTCATCCCTGTAATTCTGACGGTCCTACTGCAGACAGTCTCTTTTGGAAGAGATGCACTTGTTCCAGAGTTTCTGACAGCCTGTAAAGATAAGATGGGAACCATTTTTGTGAGATCCTTCATAATCGCCTCTACTGCCTTCACTACTGCTTCTGATGATGGAAAATGCCTCCTACGAAAGTGTTTTTTTGTTATTTTTCTTTCCTTGTTAGGGAATAGAACAAGTTACACGAGGCAAAATCCAGACTGTCGGGAGGGTGAAGTATGCACTTCACATCGATTTTCGCAAGGTATTCAGTAATAACATTTGCAATATGTGGCCGTGCCTTATCGTAGTGAAGCATCCAGCCAGTTTCACGAACATGAGGCCTTTTTCACCTTATAGGGGCTTGCAAAGCTTTCAGGCCATCCCTGTAGTATTGTCCAGCTATTGATATGTGTGCAGGTAAAACATGCGGAAAAACTATTCCATGAATATCAACGAGCGAGATGACGGAACTATCACAGCAGAAGCAACCAGTTCTGCTTTTTTCGAGGTTGGTGATGAATCAAATTTCCACACTGAGCTTTGCTGTTTGCTCTAGGGTTCAAAATGATGTAGCCAAGTTCCATCAGCAGTGATTACCTCTGATAGAAACTTCGGATCTTCCTAGAACATTAACTTCAACTGCTTGCAGATCTGCACGCGAGCGTCGTTTTGCTCAAGAATCAGAAGTCCTGGAAACCACAGCACAGAAACACGTCTCATATGCGAATTTACTGTCAGAATATTACGGGTGGCAGCTAATTAAATATTAAAAGTTGCAGAACGTGTACGTAAGGTTATTCGTCGAACCTCTCTCACAGTGACAGTAGCGGTGTTGTTTCCTTCCGTAAGAGCAGTAACAGGAGCGCCAGAAAATTCTTTCCCCTCTTTAAACAATGTAAATCATTTTCTGGTTGTGCTGTGGGGAAGAACAATTTCTCCTTAGATCTGCTGTAACGTTGCATGGGCATCAGATGAAGACTTGTTGACATGAAAGCAGAATTTGAAATCCGCATATTATTATTCGAGCATACGTCCATTGTTGCAGTAGACGATACTGATCATGCCTCAACTGCTCGCCTCTCAGGGGTGGGAAGCTGAGTGCCAACAATGAAAATAATATGGCGTGTTTGTTAGATGTTAAGTTAACACATCATAAGTTTGGATTCCAGCGCGAGACGTTGAAGAGCTGACGTAACAATGATGAAGAGTAGATTGAAGTTTCAGGGATCATTCAGAAGGATCAATGTGGAAAGAAGTGGGATACTTAAGTGCTCAACAGTGATGAGAAGAGTTTGAAGTTTTCTAAGGTTGTAGATATTGCAGTAATGAGTACGACATAGCCAATTCTAAAAAGGGCAATCACATAGGTTGTACAGTCAGAAAAGGTACTAGCAAGGTAGCTCAGGTGAAATCTTGGGTAACGCGAGAAACACTTCAGCTGGTTGGCGAAAGAAGCAGAGAAATGTTCAGAAAATGAGAGGAAGTGAACAACGTTTGTAATTTATGAGGGAAATAAATGGAAAGAGCAGGGAAGCAAAGTCGAAATGGCAGAAGGAAAAATGTGAAAAGATCGAAAGAAAACAAGTTGCTTAAGGACTGAGACAGCAGACTGAAAAGTGAAAACAATGCCTGTTAGGTTATCAACCGACACATCGAAGCAAGAAATAATAATATCCCGGATCCACACGTGAATGGTTATAGAAAACCTTCGGTGAAATTAAAAGCAAGGTCGTAAGCATTAGTAGTGCAGTGGGAATTCCTCTATTAAATGCAAAGTGTAGAGCAGGTAGGTAGAAAGAGTGTATTGAAGACTAGTACGAGGCGATTGGCTGGTCAGTGAATGCGACAGACGAAGAAATGTGAGTCGATATGGAGACATAGGATTTACAGTACTAGAGTTAAACAGTAGGCCTGTTTGGAGGACTTACGATCAAATAGGCCTACGGTGGAAGGCACATACATAATTCAGAAATGGTTCAAATGGCCCTAAGCACTATGGGACTTAACATCTGAGGTCATCAGTCCCCTAGACTTAGAACTATTTAAACCTAACTAACCTAAAGACATCACACACATCCATGCCCGACGCAGGATTCGAACATGCGACCGTAGCAGTCGCGCGGTTCCGGACTGAGCGCCTAGAACCGCTCGGCCACAACGGCCGGTTTACCAAATTTTATTTGGAACTTCTCAGATGATTGGGATAAGTAGCAACCAAACGCCTATTCAACTTGGTGTGTAGAATCTATGAGACAGGTTACATTCCATGAGACTTCCGAAAAAATAGCATTCAACAACTGCAAAGGCAGCAAGAGCAGATTTGTGCGAGAACTAACACTCAGTTAGCTTAACAGCTCATGCATTTGAGTTGCAGACAAGAATAATAGAGAGAATAAAGGAAAAGAAAATTGGGAACCTGTTGGATGATGAGCAGGCAGGTTATTTGTAAATGGCAGTATATAAAGTAAAAATACGATAAAATAAAATACAGATAAAGATGCAAAATCCTTGTAAACCGCGGCGCGGCGAGTGTTTTTGAAATTACAGCGTCAGCGTAGAAGCTTCCTCGCGTGAAGTTCTCCCGCGGCTGCTGTAGCTAGAGGTAACGGCTCTTAAGCAAAGAAATACGCGTCAGCGGTGTGAGACGTCACAGAAGCCGGAACGCCGAGGGCCCTGCGGTTGTGCGCAACCCTGCCCGGAAACCTCCTGGGAGGCGCGCGCGGCGTTGTTAGAGTCCTGCCGGCGGCCCATTACCGTCAAAACAACGCCGCCGCCGACGCCGCCTTCCCGTTTCCGGGAGAATAAATACCGCACCGCGGGACGCCGTCTCGGCCGGGTCGAGTCCCCCCCCCCCCTCCCCTTTTCCTTCCACAGTCTTCTGAGGGCGTTTCTAAAAAAAAAAGGAGCGGTAGGCTAGGGGAGCGAGGTGGCTGCTAAAAGCTGACTGAGGTGGTGAGGTGGGTGGGAGGGGGAGGGGGTAACGGTTATCGGTGATATTGCGCGAGAGGCAAAGCCGGCAGTAGGCGGTGGGCGAGCGCCGCAGCCGACCATCCGCAGCACCTGCTATAATAGATCTGCGCTGCTGCCGCCGCCACCGACGACGCCAACGGCCCAGAAGAAAGGCGCCACTGGCCCGCTGCCCCGCGGGTGTTCTCAATTCAATTTCGCGCGCGCCGCGCAGGCCGGCGAGCGGCGGTAATGTGGAGTATAATACCGCCGGCCCCGGGAAAGCAAATACCCGGCCCCTCTGAGATGTTCAATATCCACTCGGACCGCCGGCGGCCACCGCCACAGCCCGCCCCCGCACTGACCCTGACGCCGTTACGACAAGTAACACCCTCCACCTCCTCCTCCCCCTCCCCCCACCCCCCCCCTGTGCTAACCAATCTGCTGTACGCGCTTCTGTTGTGTTCCTCGACTCGCTTTGCCCCGCTCCGCCAGCTGTGACGAAGCATCGTGTAGTCGTTAGTGAGGGACAAAGGAGCGGGTGACGGCAATTGCCCCAGCAACCAGCGTTTGCTCGTTGGTCTGCGAGTCAACAACGCTGAGCTCGATGCAGACCCATAGCTCCCGGAGAGATCACTGGTTCGCCCGCGAGCTGTGTGATGATGAAATGTTAGCGTCCGACTTACCGCCGCCTTTAAGGAGCGTCAAACCATTTAGTAGAGAGAAGCATTTGGAAGCAAATCGCACCTGCCGTTTTAACCCCAGGTGATGTAGGAAAACATGAAATAATTCTCTAGTTTACGCGACGCAGCTGAAAGAACCTTACATGGCAAAGGCAGTGTTAAGTCAATGACAGTTTATTTCAGAACAATGTAAGTTACTAGAATAATTTACGAATCATAGTATTGCATCCCAACAGGAAAACAAAGACGATGAATCATCTAGCACAAATGAATTTTCTACGAGCGGCTTTAGCATTCACAGGAGGTGATCTGATCAGAAAGGATGATTAGCTGTAAGAGACTCATATGAAAGGATTAAATTTGTTGAAAGTCCTATGATTTTGCTGTTGTGGTCTTCAGTCCTGAGACTGCTTTGATGCAGCTCTCCATGCTACTCTATCCTGTGCAAGCTTCTTCATCTCCCAGTACCTACTGCAGCCTACATCCTTTTGAATCTGCTTCGTGTATTCATCTCTTGGTCTCCCTCTACGATTTTTACCCTCCACGCAGCCCTCCAATGCTAAATTGGTGATCTCTTGATGCCTGAGAACATGTCCTACCAACTGGTTCCGTCTTCTTGTCAAGTTGTGCCACAAACTCCTCTTCTCCCCAATTCTATTCAATACCTCCTCATTAGTTATGTGATCTACCCAACTCATCTTCAGCATTCTTCTGTAGCACCACATTTCGAAAGCTTCTATTCTCTTCTTGTCCAAACTATTTATCGTCCATGTTTCACTTCCATACATGGCTACACTCCATACAAATACTTTCAGAAACGACTTCCTGACCCTTAAATCTATACTCGATGTTAACAAATTTCTCTTCTTCAGAAACGCTTTCGTTACCATTGCCAGTCTACATTTTATATCCTCTCTACTTCGACCATCATCAGTTATTTTGCTCCCCAAATAGCAAAACTCCTTTACTACCTTAAGTGTCTCACTTCCACAATCTAATATCCTCAGCATCACCCGACTTAATTCGACTACATTCCATTATCCTCGTTTTGCTTTTGTTGATGTTCAACTTATATCCTCCTTTCAAGACACTGTCCATTCCATTCAACTGCTCTTCCAAGTACTCTTATAACTGCCGTCTGGTTTCCGTACAAATTGTAAATAGCCTTTCGCTCCCTGTTTTTTACCCCTGCCATCTTTAGAATTTGAAAGAGAGTATTTCAGTCAACATTGTCAAAAGCTTTCTCTAAGTCAACAAATGCTAGAAACGTAGGTTTGACTTTCCTCAATCTATTTTCTAAGATAAATCGTGGGGTCAGTATTGCCTCGCGTGTTCCAACATTTCTATGGAATCCAAACTGATCTTACCCGAGGTTGGCTTCTATTAGTTTTTCCATTCGTCTGTAAATACTTTGCGTTAGTATTTTGCAGCTGTGACTTATTAAAGTGATAGTTTGGTAATTTTCACATCTGTCTACACCTGCTTTATTTCGGATTGGAATTTTTATATTCTTCTTGAAGTCTGAGGGAATTTCGCCTCTCTCATACATCTTGCTCACCAGATGGTAGAGTTTTGTCAGGACTGGCTCTCCCAAATTTGTCAGTAGTTCTAATGGAATGTTGTCTACTTCCGGGGCCTTGTTTCGACTTAGGTCATTCAGTGCTCTGTCAAACTCTTCACGCAGTATCATATCTCCCATTTCATCTTCATGTATCTCCAGAATGAGATTTTCACTCTGCAGCGGAGTGTGCGTTGATATGAAACTTCCTGGCAGATTAAAACTGTGTGCCGGGCCGAGACTCGACTCCAGAGTTCGAGTCTCGGTCCGGCACACAGTTTTAATCTGTCAGGAAAATTCATCTAGCTCCTCTTCCATTTCCATAATATTGTCCTCAAGAACATCGCCCCTGTATAGACCCTCTGTATACTCCTTCCACCTTTCTGATTCCCTTATTTGCTTATAACTGGGTTTCCATCTGAGCTCTTGATATTCATGCAAGTGGTTCTCTTTTCTCCAAAGGTCTCTTTAATTTTCCTGTAGGCAGTATCTATCTTACCCCTCGTGAGATAAGCCTCTACATTCTCACAATTGTCCTCTAACCATGCCTGCTTAGCCATTTTGCACTTCCTGTCGATCTCATTTTTGAGACCTTTGTATTTCTTTTTGCCTGCTTCACTTACTGCATTTTTGTATTTTCTCCTTTCATCAATTAAGGTCAGTATCTCTTCTGTTACCCAGGGATTTCTACTAGCCCTCGTCTTTTTACCTACTTGATCCTCTGCTGCCCTCACTGTTTCATTCTTTAAAGCTACCCATTCTTCCTCTACTGTATTTCTTTCCCCCATTCCTGTCAATTGTTCCCTTATGCTCTCCCTGAATCTCTGTACAACCTCTGGTTCTTTCAGTTTATCCAGGTCCCATCTTCTTAAATTCCCACCTTTTCGCAGTTCATAACCAATAGATTGTGGTCAGAGTCCACATCTGCCCCTGGAAATGTCTTACAATTTAAAATCTGGTTCCTAAATCTCTGTCTAACCATTATATAATCTATCTTAAACCTTCTAGTATTTCCAGGGTTCATCCATGTATACAATCTTCCTTCATGATTCTTGAAACAAGTGTTAGCTATGATTAAGTTATGCACCCTGCGCAAAAGAATTAAAGGATAATTTTTTTGTTCACCGCCGTCATTTTCTTCCTTTGCGACGTGAAGTCTGAAATTTGGCTCGTAGGTCCCTAAAAAATTCTTTTGCTAAGGTGCAAAAGGGTGGCCTATTCAACGTTACCTTCGGGCTCGGCGACACTTAAAACACTTTTGTGTCAGCGTATACGAAACAAACGCCAGAGCACAAAGGTGCATGTGGAGTGCAAGGTAGGTTAATGATGTCCCATCGGCGTCAAATTTCACCACAATTCTGCCCAGCGCCAAACGTGGAGGTATAACACGAAGGGAAGGTCACCGACGGCCGCTGTGGTCGAACGGTTCTAGGCGTTTCAGTCCGGAACCGCGCTGCTGCTACGGTCGCAGGTTCGAATCCTGGCTCGAGCATGGATGTGTGTGATGTCCTTAGATTAAATTTAATAGTTCTAAGTCTAGGGGACTGATGACCTCAGATGTTACGTCCTACAGTGATTAGGGCCATTTGTAAGGTTCCTTTCCCCTTACCCACATCTCACCCTTTCTCTTTGCGATTGAGATGAAGATAAAAACGACACTCATCATTGAAATTACCTGGTTCTCTTATGGGTGGCCGAGGGAAACATTTCAGATAGTCCTGCGCTCACATTCGACAGGAAAAGGACTCAAGACGTGGCACAATGGTTGTTAATGAAATCACCACTTCATCTCGGTCGTTAGTTTACACATATTCCGCAGTCGAACACGACAGTTGGCTGTGTGACAGAATGACACTATTGACCTTTGACCATGCTCATTCCCGTCGTACAATTCAAATCTTCCCTGAGGACGTCATGAGGTGGCAACTCAATTTAATATAATCTGACGCATTTGGAGAGTAATGGAGTCACTATTTCTGCTCTGGTTTATAGGATGGAACCACAAAGGACCGTCAAAAACTATTTGATGAAATCTGAAGGTGAGCTGAAGAAGGAAAGGGTGTTTATGCTTTCCTGTGGCTGATCATTGTGGAGTGCGACATCAAGCCGTGCTTGAATAAAATGGCAAATGGTTTGTCTAAGATCACCTCTGCCCCACAGTTCGGCAACACTGTCGATGGTATCCGCGCACGTTTGTTAACCAGTTCCAAAATGTGCCTCTACAGATACAACCACTGACCGAATCCTAGGTGCCTGTGGGCAGGGAACACCTTCGACACACCTAAGATTCCATATGCCCACGAAGGGGCACTAGAGCAACAGAGTAGTGCCAGCAAACTGAAGGTTGTGGAGAGGGCTTCCAGCTCGCCTGTATCTAGGAATCGGTCAAGGATTGTCTCAGTACTGGTACATTTTTAAATTGCTCAGCACAGATGCCCAGGTGGCACCGATAGTGTTTCCGAATTGAGGGGCCTTAGAGGGACTCTTTCCGTTTTATTCGTGCATTTGTCAAGATAAAGAAAACTGTGACTAATGCCCTTTCGGCATATTTATTATTTTATAAATGACATGTAAGTACTGTCAGTATTTTACGATGATTCCGTGCTTATACCCTATCATACGTTTTTAGTCATTATTCTGTGACCATGTTATAGAGTATAGACCATTCTTTGTTTTAAATTCTGAAGAAGACATTCCTAGCAGTGTTGAAACCAGGTTAATTTGTTAAAAATAGGGACCGAGGGCTGTTTTTCTTTCAATTTTAACTATTTACGTCTCTGAACGTGCAGCCTTGTACTAAATTTTGGAATTGTTGTGTCTTGTTATTGCATTCTTGTTTATCCAAGAGGTCTATTGCTTTCCCTCTGTCTGCTTTCGTTATGATTATGTTTTGTTTATGTATTTTTTCTCTAAGAGTTTTCAGAGTTTTACCTTCTGTGGTTGGGGTTATCTCATTTGTTTTGTGGTTTTCATGTCTTGTATCTGAGATGATTTTAGTTTTTGACTAGCATTGCTATTGTTAGACATATGTTTATGGTGTCTGTGTTGTCCCTAGTTTCTTGACTATTTTCTTAGAATCTACGATCAAATTTTCTACGTAATTTTAATGTACTTTTCGAGTTTGGTGTTTGTGATGTGCATGAGGCGTGGGTAGAATTCGTGTGCCGGCCGCGGTGGTCTAGCGGTTCTGGCGCTGCAGTCCGGAACCGCGGGACTGTTACGGTCGCAGGTTCGAATCCTGCCTCGGGCATGGGTGTGTGTGATGTCCTTAGGTTAGTTAGGTTTAAGTAGTTCTAAGTTCTAGGGGACTTATGACCTAAGATGTTGAGTCCCATAGTGCTCAGAGCCAATTCGTGTGTGTGTGTGTGTGAGCCTGTTTGGGGTGCTTGAGTGTATATATTGGTCCATAAATAATTATAGTTTCTTGTTCTGTCCTTCCTTTAACTGTTCTATGGAACTGCAGGCGTACTATTCACTGTTGTCCAGCACATAGCGGAGAAGGGGCTGTTATTTATGGTGTCAACTAGGTGCAAGTGTGATTCGTACAGTTTATGTTTAAGTTTACTCTTTTTGTGTGTATAGTGTTTCATATGCTAGCCAACATTTTTGTGCTGCAGGTGAATTACTTTTGATCGTTACGTTGAGTTGCGTAGTAGGTCATTAAATTTATAACATTTATTAAGACTGATGTTCTGAATCATCTGAGGTAGGTTGAGGTGCATACTTTGGTACTTCCAGTGAGGAGGTGTGTCATATACCACACACGCGTCTTAAAAGCTTATGAACGACTTCGTTTGTAACATCATCAGAATTTAGTTTAGAATTAGAGAATCAATACTAGTTATTGCACGTCCTATGTTCGAGGAAGAAGTTTCGTCAGGTCCTAATGTTAAGCTGAAACATCCAGTTTCCAGAATATGCTGTTCATAACAAGCACTCATTTGTTTGCCTCAGTTCAATTATTTCCTGTTGATTTAAAATGTTTTTCTGCGTCCCTTCGTGATCTGCTTTGATACATTTTCGCTCAAAAGTCAGCAAACGAGGAGTACTTGGTCCTGCAATGTTCGTATGCATCGAATTGTCGCTAGGAGAAAGTGATAAGTCCATCGAGGTGTTGGTGAAGTCGGAATAACCAAAGACTCAACTCGATTCGATTCCAATGTTATCCACTAAGTTTTCAGTTTTTTAAGAATTAGTTTCCAATCATGATCTGCTCGCTCGAGAATCCCACTATTACAGACCTGTGCTCCAGGGAGGGACTTTAATGTGAAGAGCGTGGTTCACTTACTTTTCTTCAGTGGAAGACTATCAGTGCTGTCTTTGCTACGATACAATAGTTCTCTGACGTGTATGGCGCTTGTGGCACATAAAAATGTTATTACAATGAGTTTTACATCTCTGTAATTGGTACTAACGATAAAAATGAAATCGTGACTGAAATTGACAGACTTAGTAGGTGTTACAATCGCAGTCCTGAAGGAACACAATTGTGTCCTAAGTTGTTCGTGTCAGGCAGCACGCTTGTATCTTAGAAGGAGACCAACCAGCAGGTCCTAGAGGGAGAGCTGAGGTAAACTACTGAAAAACTTAGGAAATTTGTGGGTCTTATGGGACCAAACTGCTGAGGTCATCGGTCCATAGGCCTACACACTTTTTAATCTAAATTAAATTAACTTACGCTACGAACGCCACAAACACCCAAGCTAAACTACTGAACATCATTTGTTACCGAGTAATGCAAGATTAAACTTCAGTTTTCAACCATGAAAAAGGCATTAAATATGAAATAAATGGAGAGAAACATTTTAGATATTCTTTAACGTTTTTCCCGAAAAATTGCAATTCATCAAAACATTAAATATGAATAATTTACATTGAAGGTCATACCAGGTATAGCGTAATCTTAAATTACAG
This sequence comes from Schistocerca serialis cubense, assembly GCF_023864345.2. Lineage (NCBI taxonomy): Eukaryota > Metazoa > Arthropoda > Insecta > Orthoptera > Acrididae > Schistocerca > Schistocerca serialis. Next base: position 620,082,568 of record NC_064642.1, on the reverse strand, counting down.
TAAACTAATAGAACGGCTGCACGCCGGGTCAGGGCATAAACCCGCAGACTACACAACAGATCCCATACTTAGTGTCGGGATCCAGCTCCCACACCCCCTCCCTAACCACTCCCTCGTCCCCAGCGATAGCATGCCGAGATAAGATAGGTAGTGTTCTAAAACATTTACATCAAGACTCTCTTAAGCAGTAACAAGGTTAAATAAAACCGAAACCTTTGTCCTGGATGCAAAAGAAATCCAACAACTAATATTAAGTTAAGGTTGAAGTGTCATTACGTGTTTACTCGCCTCAAGCTCCTAGTTAAAGTTAACAGGTTCGAACGAGATACATCCTGAAAACCGGAACTGCTACCGGCCAGAAATGAAAATTATTGATATCTTAAATGTAGAACCAATATCAGCACAACCTTAATAAATGCAGCAGCAACCTTCAAACTAGCATCCGCAACTCAACATGTACCATGGTCTATTATTAGCTTAATGATCAAATCGGATGTTATTAAGAACTTCAGTTTTCCTCATGGAATTGTTTTCAAGGCAATTTACATATAATTTAACAGAGACGAGCATTATTTAAATCATATAAAGAAGCCACTTATTTTTCTTAAAGGTTTTTGTGGTGTCTACGGGGAAAGAAAAAAACTTACTGTCTGCTAAAAACGGAACAAAGCGGATCTCTTTTCTAAAGGCTAACACAGTTACAAGATGTGACTTAGAATTAGGTACAGGCATCTAGGCTGCAGGCATCTAGGCCCTAAGATTAACTCACCAAAGCAACAGCCTGCACTTTACTTAAAATTGTGCGCCCAGAAATTTTTAAAAAAATTTACTGCAAACATAAGCCATTTTCTCCACGGGAAAAGAGTTGAGAACGTGCCGCAAACACTTTCAAAACCACATTAAGTGAAAATGGGGGAGCGCATCACAACAAAAATTTGGAAAACCGAGCGGAAGGCCAGCACCAAGATGCTTCGAACACATCCAAGAGTAGGCAATGGAGACAAGTCGCTGGAAAACATACGAATGACGCTCACTATAAACTTAAGGAAGCGGTACCGGACTCTTTCCTCTGCCAAGGAACCCGAATGAGATGTTGACTCCGTGACCAGCAAAATCCTGAGGCGAAGACATTCCGGTCGTTTAGTGCGGGAAGGGACACGACCGGTGGGTTTCAGCGAATCGCGGCAATTCACCGGGAGGAATTCGGGTGCTGCACGAGTTTAAGTACAGCGAGGGGAGGACTAAGCCAGGCCAGACGGCACGTCAACACCCCTACCGCCCTGGACAAACGCCGACCGCCAACGCTCACACCAGAAAAACGGTGCGGTGGCAGTGCTGACGAATTGCTCTCCAGGAAGCCTCTACGTTGCACCGGACACACCGTCCACCACAGCCGCCGAGTTCCGTCAGCTCCCTCCCTTTCCGCACATCCCCCTTCCTATCTTCCACCTGAGAGAAAACCAAAGACCTTCTAATAGGCAAAGACGGTGCTCAACCCGCCGGGCGAGAACTATTGAACTCCGCACACAGCTCATGTTGGAAATAAAGTGAAACCTAGTGTGTAAGCTTAATCAGTATCGCACGAAAGAAACATAAAAAAGAACGCTAGAAAATCGATATTTTTCATTGTAATGTTAGTTTTCCTTGACAAAGACCATTGCAGCAAATGTTACTAATATCTGCAATTAACCATTCGTGACAGAAAAATAATAAACTATGAGAAGCGTCGTATGGATGTACAGCCGATGTTTCGTCCAGTTTTACCAAAGCAGTATTCCGATTGTTCCAACAATCCCTTGGTCGTTATCAACTGAGACATGTTTTAGTTTATGTTGGCACCTGTTATCGTTTCTTCTCTTTGTTTGCTTAAAACCGCCTGTGACTCGCAGAGGCGTAGTGGGAAGCTCTTTTCCAACACCTATTATTTTTCCAATGAGGGATATGAGATCCGTTGTTTGTGCTTCACGTAGGGCACATGTGAAGGCTACCGAGGAGCAAAACATTTACATGGTTAACTAAATGAACAAAAAACAAATCTGATAAACGACATAAAGCACATAATAGCAGATAGCGCTACTTTTTAATAGTACTCTTAAAGATACGAAATCTCATAGTTGCGGGAGGCACGTTTTTGTCTTGCAGTGACTACTAACGAAAGAAGTGTATACATTATTATTTTGACACTAAGGGGAGTGTTGCAACTTCAATCTATAGAAAAGCCAGCATTCCCACTGAGGTACTGGAATTCTGTACGCTTTCATCAGCCAGTTATATTCCTGGTCTTACATGTTCGCGAGCAATTATTTGTATATTTTCTCTTTTCCGAAATCTCTTCCACTTTGTTAAGTTTCATCTAATTTACAATACGATTTCTAAGTTTATGAATAAACGTAATATTTGAAGGTCAACTACGGCAACAGATGTTTCTAATGAAAGGGCGTGGGAAGACGTCGCTAATATGATCTGAGAAACAACTAATGAGTCAGGGCGAGGGCTCCAATCGAGTAACGGCATCACTGAAATCTCAGTGAACCAATCTGGGTGGTCCGTTTTTCGTGACAGGACGAAACTAGTTTCGTTAGGCCGTAACAGTCGGTTCTTTGATTTCCCTGGGAGAAGGCTCATCGAGCTATAACACATGAAATATTAAACACTTTATTACGTAAATGAATAAAAGATTTACTTTACTTCAATACATTACGTTAACACAAGAGTAATGTCGTGGACTACAAAAGCTTTACTTGATGCACTTGTTAACAAGTTGTTCTCTTGAGGAACAGTGTTCAACATTATCAACAGTTCAAGTTCGTCTGAAACTTTAGCTGCTCACGGGTCCTACACTACGATGTTGACTGCTGAAGCTGAGGTTACGAATGGGGTAGAGGTCTTCCATACTCAGCTCTGTATTGACCTCAGACTAAGGGCACCGCAGTGCTGACAAGAAAAAAGCGTTATCGCAACCCCCTCAGATTTAGTGGTAAAATGACCCAGTGGATAGCCCATCAAAAACTGAACACAGATCAAGCATAACAACGAGAAGAAGGTGTACTGAACTAGGGAAAAAAGCAACATAACAGAAACAATGAACGGTCGAAGCTCAAGATCGGCAACATCGAGTGTAGGGCGAGGATCGCGGCGTCGTGGTTGCGTGGTCACGGTGTTGGACAGCAAAGCAGGAATTCCCTGTTGATATCCTCCTTTATTCACAAAAATATGAATTTTCCGTGCGGTCATTGACGTTTTTGTTCTCCTCCTGTAGTCTTGGCAATTGTCATACTATACGTCGGTTGTAGGATATGCTGCTCGGTGCAGCACTCGAGTTCGTTCTGCATATTCCTGTGACTGACACTGTCGATCTTGTCCCAGTAGCTCGATGCATGGTGCTACTTAGTTGACAGAAAATGTCCAACAGTTCCTCATTCCGCCAGTACTTCGTCTCCTACCTTCACAGAAGCTCTCCTGCGAACCTGTTTAATCTGCCAGGAAGTTTCATATCAGCGCACACTCCGCTGTAGATTGAAAATTTCATTCTAGAAACATCCTCCAGGCTGTGGCTAAGCCATGTCTCCGCAATATCCTTTCTTCCAGGAGTGCTAGTTCCGCAGGTTCGCAGGAGAGCTTGGAAGGTAGGAGACGAGCTACTGGTGGAATTAAAGCTGTGAGGACGGGACGTGAGTCGTGCTTGGTAGCTCAGTTTGTAGAGCACTTACCCGCGAAAGGCAAAGGTCCCGAGTTCCAGTCTCGGTCCGGCACACAGTTTTAATCTGCCAGGAAGTTTCACTGTAGAGTGAAAATCTCATTCTAGTTCCTCATTCATTGTCAAATTATCTCCGTACACCATGTATATGTGGGAAAGTCTATGTGGTACGACTGGACGTAAGTCAACACCAGCATTACCGAAGTGGCATTGCAAGTTCGTGCAGGTGGAGGAATCGGATATAGGGGAGCGTATGTGTGCCCGACCACATAGTAAAATTCGCCGACAAGGAAGTTGTAGCTCGACAGAACTATCATACCCGCATGTTGAGGACAGCTATAGAAATACACGAACACAATAACAGCAAGAAAGAAGAATGCCTCAAGGTGAACAGACCCTAGATTCAAATTTTTGAAACCATTTTACCTTGTTTCTATAGGAAAGTTAGCGGTAATAACAAAGGTTAATTCTTTTATATAAAATAAAACAGTCCCAACCTCAAAGATATTTCTTTATTTACTGGTACCGGTTTCCGCCACTGTTCTGGTCATCATCAGACTGCTTACTCAGTGAAGAGAGCAACGTAAATGTACTTAGAGGTATGTAAACGACAAGCACAAAAAGAAGCTAATACATCAACAAACACGTAGAAGAAAGACTGCTCTAACTACGTGAGTCTGCTGAGCTGCTCTGGAGGCATATAGCCACTGCTGCACGCCATGCAATTTACATCGCTTAAATAGCGGAAGCTTCACCCAAGGTCAGCAGCATCAAATCACTGTCAGCCAATGGCCATAAAACACCAAAAATAAAGCATAAATACAATTGTTTGTGTAGAGTATTTACGTCCAGACCATAGGTATATGGAAAATACAAATAAGCTTTGTCAGACCGTAATATAAAACTTAAAATTGAGTAAAAATAAAGAAAAGTATCTGTTATAAATAAGCTATTATCTAACTTCGCACGATTACAATGAATATAGGTAACATTTTTCTCGCCATCTATACTTTTTATATGCTATGCTCTTGTCCCTATAGAATGTCACTAATGTTTTATATCGTAAAACTGTTTGCTTGTAACTCCTTTAACGGGTTAAAGGTCACGTTGTTTTCGAATATAATTCTGAGAGAAATAATCATCAACGCATAATAGTTATTTCGTTCTCTGATAGTAGTAGTAACCTATTGATCTTGATGACCGGACCTTGATTACTGGCAAGCCAAAGATTGTAAAAATGTGTCTCTGATGTGTAGTCGTAATACAACGATCTTCAGAACGTTACCATGGTTACTGATAAAGCTTATTTGTATTTTCGATATCACTATGGTCTGTAGGTAAATACTGTGCACAAATAATTATATTTAGACTTTGTTTAACGTGTCTTCCGGTCGCTGTCAGACAGTGATGTAATGCTGGAGAAGGTGCGAGCAGCTTCCGACAGTTAAGCGATGTAAATTGCGTGTCTTGCAGCAGTGATTATATGCCTTCTCGAGTGGCGCCTGCTCCTCGCCAGCTGCAGCAGACCACCATGGGTATAGCTTTCTTTCTTTTACGTGTTTGTTGCTGTACTATGTTTCTTTTTATGCTTGTACTCTACGTTCCTCTAAGTACATTGATGTTACCCTTTTCACAGAGTAAGGGATCTGATGATCACTTGAACAATAGTCGAACCCGGTCACCAGTAAATAAATAACCACCTTTATATGGTAGGGACTGTTTTATTTTATAAAAAAGTTTTAATATCCTGGATTTCTGTGCTGCAGAGAATGACCCTTGCAGGTGTCATGGGAAAAACTACAGCTTTAACGACCACGGAAACGCCCATGGAAGTTGGTGCGCCAGGTGCACATAATCTGCAGCCGCGAGCTCGGCACCAGTCCACGTACGGTGCGTCCTTCAGTTGCTCGCATTTGCGTGTAGAAGTGGAGACTGTATTTTCTGCCCAGCATGAATAACGTATCACACTGTCAGTTTAGAAGACGTAATAAAAGGAATGACAGAGAATGAAACGCACCAAATTCTTCCTGAAGCTTTCAAACTGATCTGTCTAATTGCTACAATTCCTACAACAATTATTGAAATAAGCTTTTCTTGTCTTAAAAACGTAAAAACGTATTTGAGGAACAGTATGTCCCAGGATGTCTTACCACCTCTAGCCAAGCCCGCCCATATGATGATTTGTAGGAGGTGGGGGGGGGGGGGGGAGGAAGAGGGTTCAAAAAATGGCTCTGAGCACTATGGGACTTAACTTCTGCGGTCTTCAGTCCCCTAGAACTTAGAACTACTTAAACCTAACTAACCTAAGGACGTCACACACATCCATGCCCGAGGCAGGATTCGAACCTGCGACCGCAGCGGTCGCGCTGTTCCAGAGTGTAGCGCCTAGAACCGCTCGGCCACCCCTGCCGGCAAGGAGGAGAAGCTGTGTCGCATCGCTCGTGCGCTGACTATAACACCACCTTCAGACTCACTTAAATCTTGATAAGCTGCCATTACAGCAGCAGTAACCGATTTAACAACTGCGCCAGACATTTGTCTTATATAGGCGTTGCCGACCGCAGCGCCGTATTCTGCCTGTTTACATATCTCTGTATTTTAATACGCATTGCTATATCAGTTTCTTTGGCGCCTTAGTCTACAACACTACAGTACGGTGTGGAATCCCGACCAGGTAGGACTGATGGCTCCTTAGACAGAAGGACACAACAACTTACTTCCCCATCCCTAACTAATCTACAAATGCAATCCCTGTACTGTTTACAATAGACAACAATGGAAGCCCCTTATACAGTGCAATTGCAAATATACCGACCCCACATATTACACTAAAAGCAACAGAACAAAGCAACCCCTAAGCACATCGAAAACATTACGTGCAAATTGAACAACACATAAAAACACTTGAAAATCATTAGTATTTCCTGAACATGTCATACAGGCAGTAAATAAAAAGAAAATCTTGACTGACAGTAAAAAAAAGCTATTTTTTAAACAAGGTCACTATCTACATCCCATTTCAAAGATGGAGCAAAGTTGTGAAGATTAAAGAGTTGGAGGTTAGAGCATCTGGGTGGTGCATGAGATTTGGATTCACTTGTCTGTTACATAGGTCATCCTCAGACTTGTTATAGTTGGTTTCTGACATCTGCATATGCAATTTCCATGGTGGTTTCTCATCTCTTCATTAAATGACATTCCATGGATGATGACGCAATGTAGCACTGAAACTGGTTGCACAGATAAAATGTCAACTGGAAATTTAGATGGCTGAGGGTGTTTTGAATTGACATAATATATTTAAAATTCTAAGTCCTGCAACCACATGTATAATGATGGACTTACGGAGATTTCCGTTGTGGAAGTTAATGGAAAGGGCATTCGAGGTAGTCTACACGATAATTCTACTGCCAACACAGACACCATGGAAATAACATAAGAGAGATCAGAGCACGTGCGGAGCCATACAGCCAATGTTCAACTGATCAGTAAGCGGTTAGAGCAAAAGAAGCGCAGAAATCTGTACCAAGAACCTTCCGCCATGTACAATGCTTTGGAGGATGTATATATGGGACAAGAAGTGGATTTAACTCTAATACATAAGTAATACTTTGAGATCTGCTTCTAATCAACATCGATTGACGGTATTACACGCAACAATGGGGTTACCGCATTCGTAATCTACGTGTATCGTGGGTGCTGAATACAGGACAGGCTGAACGTGTGGCCCAACCTTATCAGAGGAAAGTTTGTGATGACTACTTCCTGCCCCTGCCCTGCAAATATAGCATTTTAGAGCATTTTTCAAATTAAAACCCTGTAATTATTTTATGGAACAAGGTGAGCATAAAGTCTTAAAAGGAAAAGTGTCATGTTGATGTAATGTTAAGAAAATCATGCATCTGCCACTGTTATTTAGCCCATATTTAACGGAGGACACCGTTACTGGCACAGGAAAAAAAAATATTTTGCCACCCAGCCTCCGCAGAAAAAAGGACGAATCTATATATATATTAAAGAATCCTGCAGCTGGCGTTGCCATGCAGTCCATATTTAAGAAACAAGATCGTGACGGACAGTGGAGAAAATTTTGCATACAAATCCATTATTTACAGTTCGTTCCAAAAATGAAACTTCGGCCACCCCTCTTGTTTATAAACTCCATCCCTCTTACATCCTCAAGCGACACATAGAAGAATAACTGTCGGTAAATCGCCGCATTCACTCTAACTCCTCATATTTTCTCATTGTGGTTATCTAGCGAGACATAGTGTCGGGAAGTAATATGTTGTCCACCTCTTCCAGGAACACTCTCTTTTGGATTTTTTTCCAACAATAAACCTCTCCATAACCATCACCGTGGTTGAAATGACTAACGCACACTTCTGTGGTTGCACTCGACCTGATAATAAGCTGGTTCGGATCCTGGTGGTGGACAAAATTTTCACTGCTTGTATTTGCCTGGCAAGGTTGGAGAGGTGGTAGCATTAATATCCTGATCACCAGACTTTACACCAATGTTGAGGTTTAAATGCCAAACTTCTACACAGTTAGGGCATGCAACAATGGTGATGGTGATATGACCATTGGATGGGGTCGTTAAGCTTGGTGGTCACCCTGGTGCTACTTGCGAGGAGTAGGCTAGGTGCAGGCACTGGATTTTGCAACGTCCCTCTTGTAATCATCATCATAAAACACAAACGTTACACTGCACACTACACGCACAGACACACACACACACACACACACACACACACACACACACACACACAGAATACATACATGTAGTGTTAAAAATATAGTAATTGAACATGTTGGAAACAAATAAAAACAAAAAAAAATCTCTCCATGATATGCAACAACTGTCTCGTAGCACCCACCACTGGAGTTTGTTTCGCATGTCCACAACGCTCTTGCTCCAGTCAAACGATCGCGTGATTGGCACTCTGCATTGGATCTTGTCTACCTCTTCTATCAAATGTGACCTGGAAAGTGTCTGGGACTGACAGGGGATGCTCAGCAATCGGTCGAACAAGTATTTTGTAAGACACCTCTTTCGCGGAGGAATTATATTTCCCTAAGACTGCTACAATGAATCTGAGTTGCTTTCCTCTACATTTTGTTTTATGACACCAATGGACTTTAGGTTACTCTGGGCGATTAATTTCAGGTATTTTAGGTTTTCTAGTGATGTTTCATCAGCTGACAAATTCAGGCACTGGTAATCTTTGGTGACCCATGGGCTTCATTCGTGCATTTATTTACGCTCGCGGGCCGCCACATCAAGACACGACAACAACGCTCCGGCCAGCGTGAGTGGCTGAGCGCTTCTAGCCGCTTCAGTCTGGAACCCCGTCGCAGGTTTGAATCCTGCCTCGCGCATGGATGTGTGTGATGTCCTTAGGTTAGTTAGGTTTAAGTAGTTCTAAGTTCTAGGGGACTGATGACAGCTGTTAAGTCCCATAGTGCTCAGAGTCATTTGAGCCAAGAACGCTCCTGGAGTACAAAGTCGAAACTATAGCGTCTATGACGTTAATCTTTATGATATAATGCACCGATATGAATCGTAACCATTTTATGACACCCCCTGCTAACAAACTATGAATCCAAACTAGTGTTTTTTTAGAGTGGATTGGTTTTATGTTCACCTAAAAATCATCCGTGTGCCGGATTGATACCAACTGTATATGTTCCAGTGGCCGCCGGTTGCCCGCATGAGGTGTAATTGTACAGTACTCGATTTCAAGTTTTTTATTCATACTACGTTGCTCTCACATTCCGAGTCAGGTCCCATTCCCTGCATCTGTCATCGATCCTCTGCAGGCCTCCCTACAATTCTCTACAATTTTCTGGCATTGCTATTTTTGTGTAGACAACTGATGGTTCTTTCAACATTATCCACTGCATTATTTATACTGGAATTGATCCTTTGCAGGTCAGTCACAACCAGTCAATCGTGACGCCACTACGTGGTCCAAGTGTATTATTTTTTATTGCTACAGAACAAATTCCTGAAAGCTACGACAGTAGCGCCACCTGCGTATTGTACTCGAAGTATTATACATTTTAATAAATAATAATAAAAATAATTTTACTTAGATACAAGATTGAATGTTTTTCAATCATGAAGAGAGATCTGTAATCATACCTAGGTATTATGATACGAAACCTGTATGTGTTTTGTACCCATGCTGTTACTCTCCACCCCAAAACATCTACTTAGGGAGGAAATTTAGTGGTGTTTATTTATTAGAGTTCACCCCCAATTATACTGTAGCTTGACAGGTATATTGCATCCTTGAACAGTAAAGCGAGACTTTCCGCTAAGATCCACGTATTCGCGGCATCTTTAATAATTGTGATTCGTATTGTTACGTGGTAACACCAAGTGCCACTGTGCCAAATGTATCAGGATCAAGGATAACATACATCGTCGGTGCTACGTGGTTTGCGAGAGCTTGCTTACTATATTGCGTTATTGTGCAGTAAAGCAATACATACTGCGGAGTCCCAATTTGTTTCTGACGTTTTTGATGATAGTGACACACGAGCAAAGATTTGTACTCAAGTGTTTGCATGGCAACAACAACTACTTACAAGGGAAACTCCCCATCGCACCCCCTCATATTTAGTGGTAAAGTGACCCAGTGGAAAGCTCGTCAAAAACTTAACACAGATTAAGCATGAAAGGAACTAGGTGTACTGAACTGTAAAAGCAGAAGCAAAATAGAACCAGTGAACAGTCTAAGGTGAAGATGTAAAACTTCGAGCGTCTCGCAAGAACCACGGCGTCGTGGTTGTTTGGTCACAGTGTTGCGTCGCGAAGCGGGAGATCCGTGTTCGTATCTCCCTCGTGCCCCACTTTCTTTCACAAATTTGTTAACTGTACGTTCGGTCACTGATGTTCCTGTTGTTTTCTGTTGGCTACAGAATATGAGTCATACGGTAAGAATGTATTACCGTCGCAAGTATATGTGATGAATAGTGAGAGCAGGCGAGAAGCCTCATAGACCTCTCTCAGAAATGGAAACAACAAACAAACAGGTGTGAACTATGTTACAACGAAGGAATTAAAGAGTCAAAATTTCCAGCACGGAACGCAAGAGGCTTAACATGTGGTGCTTGTGTACAACAAATATGAGGTACGTACGTCTGAATGTCCATTCGTTACACGTTGCTGTTGCAAACGGAAGTTACACCACGATACAGAAACAAATTTGGAAACAGTGAACAGAGACGTCAGTGATCGTACTGACAGTTCATAATTTCGTGAAGAAGAGGAAAACTGTGCCATGTCAGAGATCTGAACCCAGATCTCCGCGGTGGCAGTACAACACCGTGACCACATGACCATGACGCCACGGTCTTTCACAGTCGCTTGATATTGGATATCTTGATCTTGGACCGTTCACAATGTCCATTTTGCTTCTTCCCTCCCCGCTCAGTACACCTGCTTCCTGTTTTCATTCTTGATAAGTTTTTGGCTATCTCAACAATAAATTTGAGAGGGGTACGATGGGGGGTTTACCTTTCTAGTGAGGAAATTTAGTGGTGTATATTGATTAAAGTATTGCCTCGGTGTCTTTTTAATGAGGGCATCACTCCCAAGTGAACCTTACATCCCACCCAAGAAACTGCATAGAACAAATGAAATAAAAAACAAGGTAATACTAACCAACTGTTAACGTTGAATGTAGCCTTAGCAAAATGAGGAACTGTACTGTATGGATGACTTTAATATCGGTCTTAGTAGAACCAAGACGAGGTTTTTGACAGACATTAGAGACGTTAAAGAAGAACATGTTAAAGAAGAAAATCTGTGATGCCTTTAACTTTTCTCGAATTTCATCTCTGAAGGACATGGTGTCAAGGCGAAACTACCACCAACAATTGAGCAAGATTACTCAATTATCACCTGTAATAATTCTTAGTGGAGAGCTGACTGAATATGTGACGAATGGTATCTGAGAGAAACAAATCTTCGACGTGTGTAGTATGATTAGTCGGAAATTAATTTCATTTACTTGGTTCTGACTCTTGAAAATAATTTAAAATCTCTCAGAAAGTGACTATGCAAAGCATTCACTATATGTAGACGCACGATCATTCATCATTAGATCCGAGTGTTTATAGACATACCACTGGAATTTTCCTGTAATAACAATAGTAGGAAATCGCTTAACAGTTAGTCAACAATCTTTGAAGAGGCTTAAATTAAGACTGGAGCCGCAATAAAGCATTAAATTTGCCCTGGTTTCGGAAGAAAACATCAGTTCAAGTTGCACCCCATTATTGAATGTTAACAAATGGTTCAAATGGCTCTGAACACTATGGGACTTAGCTGCTGTGGCCATCAGACCCCTAGAACTTAGGACTACTTAAACCTAAGTAGCCTAAGGACATCACACACATCCATGCCCGAGGCAGGATTCGAACCTACGACCGTAGCGGTCGCGCGGTTCCAGACTGTGGCTCCTAGAACCGCTAGGCCACTCCCGCCGGCTGAATGTTAACATTGCTATAAAAACAATTCCTACTAATAACTGTCAATCGTAAAAGTGGCGACGGGTCCCAAATAAAGAAGTCTGCTCCCATCACCACTATATTTGCATCGTCTTGGCAATTGAAAATCTAATCGGAAACCGCGTATAATGATTGTTTTTGTCATTTAATGTAGAACATCAACGATTTCCCAAGAACCAGTGCATTTCTGAAACTATTATTTCAATTCAAATAGAATTTCCTGTTTTCCTGTAATTGGAGAATAAAGTTGTAAACAGTTAGTATCAAAAACAGTTTTTTCCCTTTTTTATCTTCGAAGAAACAACAACTGGCGTCACCGTGACTACGCACCAACTCCACGCGTTGTACTCTCGTTCCTAGAATGCCTCAGATTACTAATTCTGTGCAGACGAAAAGTTTATCTCAGATAACAAGTGGAGAAAAGTCGTCACGCAGCAGTGTTCTGCGAAACTGGCACATCGGTCTAATTAAGTTTATTCCGTCGGCCGGAGGCAGGCTGTACAATTTCATCCCGCCCGCCAGAAGAGAGTCGTTAAAACACTTAGCTGAAATAGTACTGCAATTATCTCAATTACGAGTCCTCCGCCTGCGGAAATTGATTTGGCTTTCTCAGAAAATGAAGACCAGCAGCGGAAGCACTAGGCTACTAAAGAAATGGTGTTGGTACTACTAACGAGATACTAGCGCAGGAATGATGACTGAGATATCACCACAAAGTTTGTTATTTAAAGCAGCCAGTATGCGCTGTCAGCGACTTATTTTCATTTTAAGAACGGACTGTAAGAAGGAATTAAATCTAAACTATGCCGTTAGCAGGAAATGTCTTCAAAAAGTTTGTGTCTTACCTATTTTAGATCTTCTGGAAATTACTGCAGAGTCATTAAAAGCCAGCAGAGAAAGGAAAACACATGGTGACATTTGAAAATTCAGTTCTTCACCGAATAATGTAGGCAGAGAGGTAAAAATTGACGCACATGCTTGAAATGACAAGGGGTTGTATTGAAACCAAAAAAATTGCACAAAATGATCAATATATGGCGCTTCAGCGACACAAGAATAATAAATAGAATAACAACTGATTTTTAGTGAGGACGGCCGAGGGAGCTAACCACATGCACCAAAATATCTGCATCCGATGACGCCTACGGACTGAGGATGACACGACGGCCGGTCGGTCCCCGTCGGGCCTTCAAGACCTGCTCGGACGGTGTTTGTAGATTTTTTTATGTTCATCATAACAAATACTCATCATGTCTACCGTCATTCATCAAGAATACCTGAAGTCAAAGGACAATGTTGTGAACAGTATATCGGTAGATACGGCGAGTAATTGTCGCCGGATGTTGCCTTTTAGCATCGCTAATGAGATCGGACGAACTGGGTACACTTGCGTCTTTACATAAATTGAGGTCTGGGGATCTGGGAGGCCAACCATGACGGAAGTGACGGCTCACCACACAATGCCAATAAACGATGTGAGCGAAAGTACTTCCACAAGTGTAGCGCCATCCTGACTAAAAGTCGTACCTTGCAGCCGGTGTTTATCAGCCAGTCTACGGATAATGCGATCCTGTAACATATCGGCAGATCTCGCACCCGTTACTCTGACCATTGGAAAAGCAGCATTTCTCGAAGAAAACAGACCAAATCACGATCAATATGGTAAATCCAAACCACACCATTACTTTTTCGTCATGCTGTGGGGTTTAGATGACAGCTCTGGTATTTTCGGTACCTCAGAGTCTGCAGTTGTGCGCATTGACAGACACTTTGAATGTGAAATAGGCTTCGTCAGTCCACAACATGTTAGACACCCAATCGTCATCTCCCCCATTTTTTGAAGTACCAACACCTCAGCTGCTCTTCATGTCACAAAATCGGTTTCTAACAGTTCGTGATGACGCTAGATTTTGTATAGATAGCATTGGAGGGTATGCCTTTGTTCTATCCAAACAATAGTGCGTGGAATGCCGGTGCATCATGCGACATTATGAGCGCTGACTTCACCAAACTAACGTCTCCATTTCTGACGTGTTGCTATGCGCCCCGTCTGTTGGGCAGTTTTTGCACACGTTTTCGTGTCAATAAACTTCATGTTATTTCAGTAAGTGTGCCCATCTTTACCCGTCTGCGTACATTATTTCGCGAATGAGAGCATTGCTAAATGTTAAGGACTTTTAGGTTATCCTATAGTTTAAAAGGGTTGTCGGCAGTGACCACGTAGAGTACTACAAACTAGCACAAAGGGAGAATAGTGAATGAAGGACACAGATATGAAACATTTCATTTTCATTTTCCGACAGGGACTCCAAGGAAGATGGTTGGTTGGTTGTTTCGGGGAAGGAGACCAGACAGCGAAGATTAGGGAAGGAAGTCGGCCGTGCCCTTCGAAAGGAGCCATCCCGGCATTTGCCTGAAGCGATTTAGGGAAATCACGGAAAACCTAAATCAGGATGGCCGGACGCGGGATTGAACCGTCGTCCTCCCGAATGCGAGTCCAGTGTCGAACCACTGCGCTACCTCGCTCGGTGTACTCCAAGGAATACCTTCAATTAGAAGATAGGGCAGGGCTATTAACATGGCTGCTTCGAATATAGTGTTTTGTCTTGGGAGAGAGAACGTACATTCATTTTGGAAAAGTTTTTAATCTTGTTCTGGTGTTACACCTCGCCTGTCGGCTGCTAGAAAAAGAAGCGCAATGAAGATGTACCGTACCGGGTGACTTTGAAAGTATCTGACTTGATTATTTGCAAGTGTGAATCACGCAATCACTCTGAACATGGATTAATCGAATCGGATGAAGGAGAAGAGGAAAGGCAGTACCACAATCATAACAACAGGACGAGGCCAAATTCCACTCCTTAATTGCGATATATTCTGCATTCAAGAGCTACAGGGCAATAGAAAACGAACTATAAGCTCTGAAATCGGGAAGGTGTTTACTGGTCTTCAGGAGAAGGAGGAAGAATGATATTAGTGTTTAACATCCCGTCGACAATGAGGTCATTAGAAACGGAGCACAAGCTCAGATAAGGGAAGGATGGGTAAGGAAATCAGCCTTGACATTTCAATGGAACCATTCCTGCATTTTGTTTAAACGATTTAGGTAAATCACGGGAAATCTATATCATGATATCGGGACCCGGGTTTGGAACGTCGTCCTCCCGAATGGGAGTCCGGTGTGCGAATCACTTCGCCATCTTGCTCCAAGTTTAGCGCCAATTTCAGATGTAATCAAGCATAATTTAAAATAACTGTTATATGAATGTAATTATTGAAGCTCTAGAAGTTTAAGACGATCGAGAGAGAAATTCAAGCAACACTAGAGAATGGTGACGCGTCATCTGATCCATAGACCGTGTCATCTCGCCGTGTTGTGCCGACGGCGGCTGGCGGCTCTCCACGAGTTTCTCTATGATGCGCACGGGCAAAAGTGAGGCTTAGCGACAGACCTGGGTCCCATTCCAAAACTCGGACCCTTCAAGAAAACATCAGACTGTCAGAATAGGCACTAGTTTCATTGCTATCCTAAACGGCAGTGTCTACAAAAATCTATGTCAATCTTGGCAGCGAGTTCTGGGGGAACTCTCCAGATTTGTTATGTTGCTGTTTACTGGCTGATTCTAATCAACAACTATCATCCTAGAAAGCATCCCTGGGCTCCTGGCGTTCTTATTCAAATCAAGATGCTTGTCTAACTGGCACCACTATCTTAGTGATCATCAACAATGGCAATTTTCCAAGACGTTGCCATTAAACTGAGCTACCCCAAAACTGCCGGCCGCGGAGGTCTCGCGGTTAAGGCGCTCAGTCCGGAACCGCGCGACTGCTACGGTCGCAGGTTCGAATCCTGCCTCGGGCATGGATGTGTGTGATGTCCTTAGGTTAGTTAGGTTTAAGTGCACGTAAATCATGGGACTTTCAAGTATCTCTTGCAGGTAGAGAGGCCAGCAATGTGAACTGGTGTTATTTGTATTTCGAGTTGTTACCGTACTTGGTAAGACACTTAAAGAACGACAATGAGGTCATCAGAGACTGAGTACAAGCAAAGATTAAGGAAAGAAAGGGAAAGAAACCGACCAGGTCCTTTCAAATGAACCATCTTGGCATTTGCCTTGAGCGATTTGGGAAAATCATGGAACACTCAAGCCACGATGGTCGGAGGCGGATTTGAACTGTCATCTTACCGAATGTGAGTCCAGTGTAGTGAACACTGCGCTACATCGACGTGAACAGCGTCAGATGTTGAGTGACCATTTCGGAGGACACAAAGATGCCGTGTTCTCATGTGACACACCGTTATCATCACGTGACCGAGTTTGAAAGCGGCCTTATTGGAAATTTCCATTTGGCCAGCTGGTCGAATCGTGCCATATGCGTATTTGGGGGACAGTGGTCCGATGATGGATAGCATCAGAGCATGAGGACAGACACATTCGTCGTGCCGGCCGGAGTGGCCGAGCGGTTCTAGGAGCTACAGTCTGGAACCGCGCGACCGCTAGGGTCGCAGGTGCGAATCCTGCCTCGGGCATGGATGTGTGTGATGTCCTTAGGTTAGTTAGGTTTCAGTAGTTCTAAGTTCTAGGGGACTGATGACCTCAGAAGTTAAGTGCCATAGTGCTCAGAGCCATTTAAACCACTTTAAACATTCGTCGTCAGGGTACTGGACGACTACGTCTGACAGTAACAATGGTGGATCGGCGTATTGTGCACCAGGCACATGATAATCCCTTCACATCTGCGCCCGCCATCCCAGATCAAGTAATGGACTGCTTGGTACATACTGTGTCGTTTCGCACCGTTGGCCGGAAATTGGCAGTAGCCAGACTAGGTAAATGAGTAAATTGTAATTAAAAGTAACACCAGAACTACGGAGTTCAGGAAAGGCGTATGTGTGAGTGCTTATTTTGAAGATCTGTGGGAGAGTTGTTAGGGTGGAAGGTTGTCGTACCAACGATACCGCGTTTAGACCCCACTGATGACAATTTTTTTTAACTGTTTACGTGTGGACTCTGACGACAATCTATTCATTATGAACTATACATTACAACTGAAGCAACTGCATAAAGACAGAATATTAAGGAGGTGGGACCTGGTAAAACTGAAAGAACCAGAGGTTGTACAAAGTTTCAAAGCGAGCATTAGGAAGCAATTGACAAGAACGGGGGAAAGAAATACAGGGAAGTAGAATGGGTAGGTTTGAGAGATGAAATAGTGAAGGCAGCAGAGGATGAAGTAGGTAAAAATACGAGCGTTAGCAGAAACCGTTGGGTAACAGAAGAGATACAGAATTTATTGATGAAAGGAGAATATATAAAAATGTAGGAAATAAAGCAGACAAAAAGGAATACAGACGTCTCAGAAATGAGATCGACAGAAAATGCAAAATGGCTAAGCAGGGACGGCTAGAGGACAAATGTATGGGTTAAGACGTAACAGTTTCACACGTAAACAGTTAAAAAAATTGTTATCAGTGGGGTTTGAACGTGATATCGTTCGTGCGACGACCTCACGCTCTACCAACCCACCTACGTGACCTTTTCAAAACGATCACTCAGATAAACGCCTGTTCTGTACTCAGTAGTTCCGGTGTTGGTTTTAGTTACGGTTTACTCATGTTCTAGTGGACGACAGCACAGCACAAACTAAATGGGAGTTTTGGTTGATGCTCTATCGACACACAACGTTTGGTAACTATCTGAGTGTCTGACATCTGGAGGTTTGGGTAGTAAGTGATGGACATACATCTTCTCATGTCTTAACATCTCATGTGACATTATCGTGGTGCCATTTCCGAACAGGACAGTGTTCCTCCCCACGAGGCACGTGTCTCCATGAACTGTGTCCGTGATTTTCAGGTATTCGTTTGAACAGCAAGATCCTCAGATTTGCATCCGTTACAACGTGTGTGGAACTAGCTCGTATATCACCTGCCCCTTGATGCAACACGTTGCCAGTCATCAACAGTGCAATGGCGGTGTTGACGGACCCAGGCGAGGCGTAAAGCTTTGTGTCGTGCAGTCATTAAGGTTACAGGAGTGGGCCTTCGGCTCCGAAAGCCCATATCGATGAGGCTTCCTTGAATGGTTCGCACGCTTACACATGTTGATGGTCCAGCATTGAAATCTGCAGCAATTTGCGGAAGGGTTCCACTTCTGTCACGTTGAATGATTGTCTGCAGTCGTCGTTGGTTCGGTTCTTGCAGGATCTTCAAATGGTTCAAATGGCTCTGAGCACTATGGGACTTAACATCTGTGGTCATCAGTCCCCTAGAACTTAGAACTACTTAAACCTAACTAACCTAAGGACATCGCACACATCCATGCCCGAAGCAGGATTCGAACCTGCGACCGTAGCGGTCGCGAGGTTTCAGGCTGTAGCGCCTAGAACCGCTCGGCCACGCCGGCCGGCTTGAGGCGCTACAGTGTATAATGTTCTGTAGCTAACGGTGACTGTAAATGAAAGCCATATAAATTCTAAGAATGCAAAGTCTCGTGGTGGTATACTGAATAAAATAATCTCGGGTTTCCAACCGCTACTGCGGGAAATCTTCTTTAGATGAGAATGCTTTAGAAACGGACAAAATTTGACTAAACATTCGTTGTGGCTCGCAGAAACGGCTTCTGCGATCGTGTAATTAAAGAAACCACTGAAATATAAATCGCTAAACGGAGACGGCGGTCTGCAGCTTAGCACGGTGTGGGATCTAGCGATTGCGTAGTTGAAGCGGGCGCATGGGACGCCAAGTCAACGTATGTCTTTACATGGCAATACCGCAGGCACAGCAGGCGACTAGTGTATATAAGGGGCGTGCAAGCAGTCCATTGGGAATCATACCACTTGACAAGCGGTCATGGAATGTGAATTACTTGACGCGGATGGAAACGCGAGAATTTTTCTTATAAATTCTAGTACATTATGTTTTGCTTTACTTCTTACTTTCATACTTCAAGAGGGCCAGTGTACTCCCCATGGTGATATCTATCGTTTTTTTTTTTGGTCATCAGTCTACTGACTGGTTTGATGCGGCCCGCCACAAATTCCTTTCCTGTGCTAACCTCTTCATCTCAGAGTAGCACTTGCAACCTACATCCTCAATTATTTGCTTGACGTATTCCAATCTCTGTCTTCCTCTACAGTTTTTGCCCTCTACAGCTCCCTCTAGTACCATGGAAGTCATTCGCTCATGTCTTAGCAGATGTCCTATCATCCTGTCCCTTCTCCTTATCAGTGTTTTCCACGTATTCCTTTCCTCTCCGATTCTGCGTAGAACCTCCTCATTCCTTACCTTATCAGTCCACCTAATTTTCAACATTCGTCTATAGCACCACATCTCAAATGCTTCGATTCTCTTCTGTTCCGGTTTTCCCGCAGTCCATGTTTCACTACCATACAATACTGTACTCCAGACGTACATCCTCAGAAATTTCTTCCTCAAATTAAGGCCGGTATTTGATATTAGTAGACTTCTCTTGGCCAGAAATGCCTTTTTTGCCATAGCGAGTCTGCTTTTGATGTCCTCCTTGCTCCGTCCGTCATTGATTATTTTACCGCCTAGGTAGCAGAATTCCTTAACTTCATTGACTTCGTGACCATCAATTCTGATGTTAAGTTTCTCGCTGTTCTCATTTCTACTACTTCTCATTACCTTCGTCTTTCTCCGATTTTCTCTCAAACCATACTGTGTACTCATTAGACTGTTCATTCCGTTCAGCAGATTATTTAATTCTTCTTCACATTCAGTCAGGATAGCAATGTCATCAGCGAATCGTATCATTGATATCCTTTTACCTTGTATTTTAATTCCACTCCTGAACATTTCTTTTATTTCCATCATTGCTTCCTCGATGTACAGATTGAAGAGTACGGGCGAAAGGCTACAGCCTTGTCTTACACCCTTCTTAATACGAGCACTTCGTTCTTGATTGTCCACTCTTATTATTCCCTCTTGGTTGTTGTACATATTGTATATGACCCGTCTCTCCCTATAGCTTACCCCTACTTTTCTCAGGATCTCGAACAGCTTCCACCATTTTATATTGTCGAACGGTTTTTCCAGGTAGACAAATCCTATGAAAGTGTCTTGATTTTTCTTTAGCCTTGCTTCCATTATTAGCCGTAACGTCAGAATTGCCTCTCTTGTCCCTTTACTTTTCCTAAAGCCAAACTGATCTTCACCCAGCGCATTCTCAATTTTCTTTTCCATTCTTCTGTATATTATTCTTGTAAGCACCTTCGATGCATGAGCTGCTAAGCTGACTGTGCGATAATTCTCGCACTTGTCAGCTCTTGCCGTCTTCGGAATTGTGTGGATGATGCTTTTCCGAAAGTCAGATGGTATGTCGCCAGACTCGTATATTCTACACACCAACGTGAATAGTCGTTTTGTTGCCACTTCCCCCAATGATTTTTGAAATTCTGATGGAATGTTATCTATCTCTTCTGCCTTATTTGACCGTAAGTCCTCCAAAGCTCTTTTAAATTCCGATTCTAATACTGGAACTCCTATCTCTTTTAAATCGACTCTTGTTTCTACTTCTATCACATCAGACAAATCTTCACCCTCATAGAAGCTTTCAATGTATTCTTTCCACCTATCTGCTCCCTCCTCTGCATTTAAAAGGGGGATTCCCGTTGCACTCTTAATGTTACCACCGTTGCTTTTAATGTCACCAAAGGTTGTTTTGACTTTCCTGTATGCTGAGTCTGTCCTTCCGACAATCATATCTTTTTCGATGTCTTCATATTTTTCCTGCAGCCATTTCGTCTTAGCTTCCCTGCACTTCCTATTTATTTCATTCCTCAGCGACTTGTATTTCTGCATTCCTGATTTTCCCGGAACATGTTTGTACTTCCTCCTTTCATCAATCAACTGAAGTATTTCTTCTGTTACCGATGGTTTCTTCGCAGCTACCTTCTTTGTACCTATGTTTTCCTTCCCAACTTCTGTGATGGCCCTTTTTAGAGATGTCCATTCCTCTTCAACTGTACTGCCTACTGCGCTATTCCTTATTGCTGTATCTATAGCGTTAGAGAACTTCAAACGTATCTCGTCATTCCTTAGTGCTTCCGTATCCCACTTCTTTGCGTATTGATTCTTCCTGACTAATGTCTTGAACTTCAGCCTACTCTTCATCACTACTATATTGTGATCTGAGTCTATATCTGCTCCTGGGTGCGCCTTACAATCCAGTAAATACCTTCAAAGCAGAAAAAATCGAAGCATCACCAATAACGTACGAAGGCACTGATGCCACAATGACATCTTTTAATGTTATCATCTTAAGGAAGAACAACTTTGTTAAGTTTCTAAAAACCTCACAATCTTGGCATAATTTCGCGAAAAACCAGGAATATGTCAGCACTCTTCTCGAAAGCTGAAGCGAGCTGTTGTTTACGGATCCTAGCTTAGATTTAATTAATTTAATCGCTTGTACTAGGGCTTTTCGTTTGCTGTGCGATGAGAATAGGAAACTTTTGTGATGGGCGATTGCAATTTTTGACCTGTCATTAAGAGCGTACGTAGTAGGGTTGACAGAACGGCGTGCATTGCGGCGGAATCGTTTTTAAGTAACACATCTCTATTCCAGTTCCATCGACTACTAGACCATGTTATAAGGAATGATAGCTTTGCACAGCCCCCTAGTCACAACCGTACAGAAACACTTCTATTTTTAGGATTCTGCTTCTCAGTCGGTAAAAATGGAAGCTTTATAGGACCACTTTGTGGTCCGTCCTTCCGTCTGTGTGTCTGTCTGTCTGTCTGTCTGTCCGACTGTTAGGACCCATATTTTCAGGAAAGGGAACAAACATAAACCTACAAAACGTTGAAATTTATATATAGAAGTAATTTCTACAGCCCCTTGGCATATGTAAATAAATTAAGCTTCTAAGACAAAGCAATGAAAATGTAGAGCAAACTCATCCCTCAAAAGACAGAGATAAAGTGTCTACATACAAATGTTTTTTTTATTCTAGTCTTTGATCACAAGTCTTCGATCACAATATCAATTCTTTTGACGATGACGTATTTCAGTCAGTAATGACCATCCTCAGATCTTTTCTACACCATGTTCTGAAGTGATAAGGCCGCAAAGGCATCGTCAAAACGCATAAATATACTAAGCACAGCATCGCCACATGGATTTAAATTAAGGTTTAGAATAGGCCACATCATCCATACAGTCATTTTTGCAACTGAAGAAGAAATGATTAGGAACTATTTTGTAGGAAATTTAATGTTGTTAAATTTTGTACTGGGATACGTTTTCGCTAGAGGCCGTAGTTTTCGATATATTCACGAAAAATATACAAAAGTGACCTTCTAACACACTGGTCAGTATTTCTCTTATGTTGTTCATGACACTCCCTCGTATCACTGTACAAAAATTTGCTACTGCAAGAATTATTTATCACATTCTACCGTTTTTGGTCTTCGTTGACTGGCCTTATGACGCCACCAGCTTAGTCGAGCACTTAAAAATTGTAAACCTGACGTATGTGTCAATTTTACTTAAGAGTTTGTGAATTTTAACCGTATAAAATAAACAATTACGTCGTAGTATTCGTCAGGTCTTCTGACTACGAAGCTGCTGTGCTTGAAAGTGTTAACTTTGGATCGAATTATCAACGCAATAATTTTTAGAATAACGTTTCCGAAAGTATTTTTTCTTACATTACCCTCACCAGCATGTTTGAATTAATATTATCAACGAAATAACCGACCATGCTGATGGCGTAACAGCCCAGTCAATAGAGACTATTTAACGTCTAATATAGGGTAATTCGGGTAATCTGACATTTTTGTACAGTGGTAAGACGGAGTGCCACGAACAACATATCAGAAATACTGACCTGTGTGAGTTGAGTATGGGAGTGACAATGCGTTTGAAGGTCACATTCGTACTTTTCTCTTTAATAACTCGAAAACTACGGCCCAACAAAAACGTATCCCAGTAAAAATTTTGACTACATTAAATTTTCTTCCAAAATGGTCCTTTTAATATTTTCTGTAGGACTACGGGTTTGCGAGTAGCGAGCGACAGCAGATGACAATCTGACACGTAGTTTTTGAGAGCCAGGTATAACATTTCGGATTCCATAAAACGACAGTTGGACGGGCTGCTGTAGGTAAAACAGATACGGTAACTGCTGGTTTGAATTGAAATTGGCTGAACGAAGCATGAACCGTTGCCACTATATGAGGCAGTAACGTTGCTGCATTTTGCAGGCACTACTTTGCGTCACCACTTCCATCTGCAAGTGCTCCTGCATTTCACATTCTTCAGTATCTTCTCTGCATTCCTGGAGAATGGCTAATCCAAAGAAGGATAGTCGTTTGTTCCCAGAGTGACTGTCCAGCACGAAGAGTTTCTCAGGGTTAAGAGGGGATTTGTGAGTCGCACCTGAATTTCCTTCAGGCAAGCTTCAGCGTGTGATGATCAACCCACGACGCAGTACTTTTCTTTCAAAATATTTCAGGCCCGCTAATGTTCTCAGTAAATGTAAAAGACCTATCACGACAGGAGGCTAATTTTAATTGTGAAAGAATAGAAAATTATACTAGTTGAGTAATTTCAGAGACATTTAGTGCGACGTAAACTTTCTGCGTGTAATGATCTGAAACGTAACTACAAACCTGCATGGTCCCGGGACTTTTATTAAGTAGCTACATTCGTTTCGCTTACATCGTAAATGACACACCTATTACGGACCTAGGAGCACCTTCATGTAACGGCATGTAGTGGTACGGGTGTAAATTCAATGAAATAGTGCCAATTGGCAAAATAGATTCATAGAGGAGATACTTGCACTGGATTAGGAACGGGACGTCGGCAGAAAGGTCAAACAAGTGAGAAAGGCATTACGTTGATTTCTATTATTAACTGTCGGTTACACGATTTGTTCAGTATGAGCACCGGTGACGCCGACGTGATGCTACATCCGTAAGACGACGTGGCAACAGTCGCTCGCAGCGGTTCCGGTGGAATCTGATCAGCGTCTTCCTGTATACTGGCCTTCAGATCACAAAGAGGCTGAAACTTTCGGTGATAAATATGTTGTTTCAAATATACTGAGAGCCAAAAGACACATGCATTCCGATCAGATGACACTGCAGGCCATGCATCTGGAAAACCTCTGGAGATAACACTTTATGGAAGGTAGCATTAAGCAGGTATTTCACTGGGCGAGCTAAATGAGATGTTTCTCTGGCTTGAATGAAAACAGTGACTGCCACACAGTTGTGTTCTTCCAAAGCAGGAACCACGTACTGTATAAGGAGGCCTCGATACAGTGCAGACTTCGTGGTACTCCTGACAATTATTCCCGATGTATTCTCTTGAAAGAAAGACCTCAGAATAAGGATGCTTCTCAAACCGCACCACACAACCACGTACGTTGAGTGCAATGGCTCTTTGCGCACAACTCGCTATTTAACAATATCCCAAATTCGGCATATCTGTGTATTCACTACCTGCTGTTGTGTAAAATGTGCCTCGTCACTTCATAGAATAATGCCCGGTCACATATCAGCAACTTCGACGCGTACCAGAAACCGAAGAGCAAATTCAGAACTTTGCTACAGATAATGATTTTTCAGCTCCTGCACCGTTTGGATCTTGTACGGGTGCCAGTTTAATACAGACCGCTGAATTTGCCGTAGTGTTCACCGTGGGATGGTCAGTTCTAATGACACAGCACGAACACTATCACAGCCCGTATCACGTGCTGCTCGGTCAGCTGCAAGGTTGATAACTTTCACCGGGATAGGACGCTTCTCTTTTGCAGGTGCCACACCAAGGTCACCTGTGTTTCCGAATTTCATTATCATCTTCTTCAGACCATATAATGTCATCGGGCCTCCCATCAGACCTTTCAGTCGGCGATACTTTCTCAGTGCTGCACAGTAATAGCTGCTGTTCACATAGAACAGCATTACTAAAATCGTACAGTCTGTCTTATGGATTGCCATACGGTTCACTTACATCACGGCTTGTCAAATGACAGTGTAGGGGTCACACAAACAGCGTGCAGCGCCAGATTTGCACCTGGTAGCCAAAATTGGAACTACTGTTTTTCGGCGTAATTTGGTTCCGAATTAACGCATTAGCGTTTCTACAAAGTTCTGCTGCTACGTGAAAATTACTGCTCACACTTGACATCTGTGAGTGGCTGAACTTTAAATCATCAACACATGTACATGCTTTTGTACGTCTGGACCAATCGAGAAAATAGAATTATGTCTGGATACTGACGTGGAAGCTGTTTTATGACAAAAGCCAAGTTAAGAACAGGGAAAAGCCTAGTGAAATTCTCTCTATGGCAGGAAATTTGTGAACACAAATAAGAACCACACATCTCTAGCAGGAAAGGGGAGACCTGTCTGTGTTGCTCGCAAGAGAACCTCGGATGTCAAGAGTAATCACACTCAAAATGAAACTGTGAAACACGTTTGTTCGCCTCGAACTATCTATGACGAGAGTTCCACCTTGGAAGTCGACGTGCGGAGGACCTTGCTAGTATTTGGCATGTTAAAGCACTTTATTCCTGGATATATATTCTCGATAAGTAGAGAGATATACGAGTAATGAAACTGTTCACGTCGTTTTTCAAAACGGGTTGTCGTCACAGCCGCTACCCACCGGCATATGCTTATCTGCCGTGTGTGGGCGCCTTTATAGCGGACTTGGGACATTTAGGCAGTTAACAGGAGAGATAAACAGATCGGTAATTCCCCGTCTCATTACCGTTAGCATCTCATATGCAGCCGTTGACAGTTTGTGGACACTGTCGGTTGTATCGTCTAGGTTTGTCGAGATGGTGCGCGAACTCTGCGGATCTCTGGGTCTGTGGCAGTGTACTTCACTGTGCTACGGCACGCTTCAGCAGATGCCGTCTTATCGCGACCTCTCATTCCACTGGCGAGTGATAATTGCAGCTATTAGTGGTAATGGAATCGCTGACCGTTTTTGGCTCACCCAGAGAGCGAACACAGCCTGGAGAGGACTGCACGTTGAATCTTGTCGCTTACAGATACAAACTTAAGCGGGCGGTAATTCCCCATGGTGGAAGGTGTTTTTCTTCTTTCCTTTTCTTACTCTGAGTCATCAGTCTTCTGACTGGTATGATGCAGCCCACCGCGATTTTTTCTCCTGCATGGACTTTCTCATTTGCGAGTAGGACGCACCCTACCTCCTAAATTATTTGCTGGTCTATCCCAATCTCTGTCTTCCCCTGAATTTTTTACCCACTTCAGTCCCTCCAGCGCTATGAAGATTTTTGCCTGATCGTCGTTGACCGCAGAGGAAATGTTTAAAGAGACTAACCAGCTAAGGCCATCAGTTTCTGGTTCCCCCTCCCCCTCACCTCCTCCCAAACCAGTGTACCCAATCTGTCTGCGTGTAGAGTAAATTGTGTGAGCAATTGTGAGGAAATATTCTAAATGTTTTGGGAGCTTGTATCTGAGGCGGAACTTGGGAACAAGCACGGTATTCACCTAGCGGGGTGGGGAAAAACGTTTAAAAACCACATCCAGTCTGGCCGGCACACCGATCCTCACCGTTAATCAGCCAGGTGGATTCGATGTGGGGCCGGCATACCTATCCGACCTAGGATAAAAAAAATGGTTCAAATGGCTCTGAGCACTATAGGACTTAACATCTGAGGTCATCAGCCCCCTAGAACTTAGAACTACTTAAACCTAACTAACCTAAGGACATCACACACATCCATGCCCGAGGCAGGATTCGAACCTGCGACCGTAGCAGTCGCGCGGTTCCGGACTGAGCGCCTAGAACCGCTAGACCACCGCGGCCGGCACCTGGGATCAGTCGTCTCAACACGCACGGCTACCTGGGCAGGTCATCGATGCCTTAACACAATTTGTATCAACTGTCCCTTCTTCTTTTCAATATTTTCCATATGTTCCTCTCTTCACCGATTCTTCGGAGAACCTCCTCATTACATATCTTACCAGTCCACCTGAATTTCAACGTCTTTCTGTAACACCACCTCTCAGACGTTTCAGATTTCCCACGGCCCATGATTAACTGCCATACAATGTTATGCTCCAACTGTACATTCTCTGAAATTTCTTCCTCAAATTAAGAAGTATGTCTGATAGCAGTAGACATCTCTTGGGCGGGAATGCCCTCTTTGCCTCAGGTGGACTGTTTCGGTCCTTCACCTGTCCTCCTTCCTTCACATGTCACAGGTTTTTTACTTGTAAGGTATCAGAATTCGTGAACTTCGTCTACTTAGTGACCACCGAGTTCGGCATGAAGTCTCTTGCTACTCTCATTTATGTTACTTCTTTCTAATCGGTGCAAATAAATGAAGAAAGAGAGGTGTTCAGTGGCCGCATTTCCTTGCGACTTTCGTCAATATTCCCTGGGCTGGTGGCAGATGCAGCTGCAGGTCCTGCAGAAACGTGCGCAACACAGGTTCTTGTAGATGCGGTACGAAGATATAATTTGTCTATATACGCAGACTGAAGCGACGAATGAAAATTTGCGCCAAGGCCTTGATTTGAACCCAGTCCTCCTGATCACTAGAGAGACGTGCTGACCACTACGCAGCCCTGGCACAGTGACTTTTCACATGCGCGGTTTTTACAGGTGCGTCTTTCGTATGTTGAGGGAGAATAGAAAAAACGGTTGTTGGTAATGGAGGGATGTGATCTTCGTCAGTGTGCTTTGCGGAAGACACAAGCAGGGATATATTTGTTGCTAAATTTTTTCCGATATGTCTACTGTTAGTAAGGTATGGTCGTTAGCTTGGTCTCTAGAATCGCATGGTGCACTCACGTCCACACTGAAATAAACTACTAGATGTTCACGCCACGCTAATCTTATTAGTGTGTTTGACGCACAGGAGTCGCCTGGAGGAATGGATAGAATAACGTTTTCTGTCATTTTTTGCAAAATATAACTCACAAGAATGAAATTTAAAAACAATGTCGTGCAGTATACTGAATATGACTGAGTCTTCCAAATTACAGAGGAAATTGTTCATAGTTTTTCACTATTTTGCAGAGTATGTCATGACATCATTACGTTACGTAACACAGTAGCGGCACAGTCATACTACATTGTCAGAGTGTCTTATGTCATAAATTACGTTAATAGTTTTCACTATTTTGCGTAATATACTGTGATGTTATCAATTTATAACGACAGAGTATCTTATTATAATATTTTCCTTCATTTTTGCATACTACACACACACACACACACACACACACACACACACACACACACTAACGTCGAAGTGCCTTACCTCATAATATATACTACCATCTCTCACGTACGATGGCTCTGTTGCTTATGACGCCACTCACTACAGTGCACAGACCGCAAGTGACAAAGTTCGTATAGTTGTAATATAACTAATTTGTTATTATTATATCTAACAAATACCCACACCCTGATCCGAAAAAATCTGATTCTCTCCGTATGGTGAAAAATTTGAATGATTCCTGCCTTCTATTTCCTCTACTTGCAAAGGATGAGAAGGGTGAGAGGTTCTGAATATTATTCACTGAAGAAGAAGGGGAGGGGTGACCTTCAATGTACTACATACTAGTGCGGAAAGTTTTATTTGTGGCAATTATGATATGCAATTTACATGTCTTATATTTCATATCGCTGGATTATACCGGCTGTAGATGGTAGAGCGTCTGGTGCCTGGGCAGGCCTGAGGTGGTGGGAGGTTGGGGGGATGGGTGTGATCTTGAATGTGCCACACACAAGTGCGTGGGTAGGACGGGGGTTACCCATGGTGAATTGGAATATAAATCTCCCAATTGCCTCAGGTGTTAGGTGACACCAGAAGTCCTCAGCAGTGATCTTGAGATAGGTCGTCATCAAACTCCCCTTGCTCGATTGTTTTGAAACTGAACGATCAAACCACTATTTACAGATACTTGGTGGATATGTTGAAAAGCAGAGTGATGTATCTGTGTCACTTTTAAGTGTACTGCAGTTCGATAAAAGTTACTTGGCCTGCCTGAATAACGTGTGACTTACTTTTAAAAGTCGCCACATAGTGAGAGGAACACAAGACAGTAAAGGTGTAGTAACGCTTCAAAACAGCTGCAAAACTAATGCGTTAAAATATATTTGTGTGTTGTGACGAACCAAATATACGGAATAAAAATGCTTATCATTAACATACATGATTACTCTGCAATTTGCACTGAAGTGTTTGGCAGAGGGTGCATGTAACTATGTTCAGACTTGTTCTGTACCGATCCGCTCTTGAACAGCAAGGGAGAAAATGAACACCTCTCAGAACTGTTTTATTTTATCGCTGGTCTTTTCTCACTGTGTAGCTGGAAGTCAAAATACTTAGGCATTTTGAAGAGGAAGTTGAAAATATCTCTTCACAAGAAGAACAGCTTTATTTTAATGACTGACACCATAATTTCCGTATCATATCCTTGACACTCCCTCCCCTACTTCGTGATAATAGAACTTTCTCAATGACTTTCGTCAATCACTTCTGGTAAGGACCCCATACCGCCTTTCAATACTCCAGAGTGGATGGAGAGTTGTAGAGTAGGCAGTCTTTTTAGTAACTTTATTTAATCTTCGAAGTGTTTTGTTAATAAAATACAATCCTTGATTTACCATCCCCAGAAAGTTATCCGTGGGATGATTCCAATGGTAACTGTAACCTACAAATTTTTGCTTGAACTGACAATCATTATTCGTACGTGTGATTTATCGAATAGCCGAAATTTAACGGAGATTTTTTTGTACTCATGTGAAGGATCTGACACATTTTAATTGTTCAGGGTCAGGTGCCACATTTTGAGCCAAGCAGGTATCGTGCCCAAATCATACGTAATGATCTGAAGACTTTACTAGACAGGAAACGACATAACCTGGAAACAATCTGTGTGGGATTCTCAGAAAGTTTTCTAAAACGATTTTATGCTTCCTTTTGGAATCCCAGATGTAAATACGGTTGGAATAGTCGCACAACGGAGAGCATACTCCATAGGCGACTAACTTGCTTACAACATGCTTGTGATAAATCCTGATGGAGGCTTCGTGTGAATAAAGGGCCAGTTGTGCTTTACAAGAGCGATATTCTCTGAATCCATGGTCCTTATGGATCACTGGATTCCTTTTTATGTATTTCGTAATTATTTTCCAACCATACTAAACATCGGTGTCACTGATACGGATGCATAATTGAGAGGGTTACTTCTATTTCTTGTTTTGTCTACCGGTATGATCCGTGAGCTTTACAGTCGTTACACTACGGTCATACACGTGAATTTCCAGCAGCCGCACAGAGCAAGAAAAAGTGCAGGGCATTGGCAGTCATACGGCCAACTTCTAGGAAACATAGTAGGCAGTGTTTTGCTGGATAGGAACTCCCTTTTCGCACTACATTTATTACTTGCATCACCGAAGTTAAAAGCAGCAGAGGAAACAGTGAATCCACCTTACACATTATTAGGAACTCAAGAAATACCCAGATATATTTTTTGGGTATTATCGAATGGCAGTTAATTGATTCTAAATATTTTATCTCCAATTAAAACCGACATTTTTAATAGAGGTTAGGGGATTGTCTTTTCTGCTTGTTCCAATAGCTGTGACAGCTGTGCAATTAGTATTTCACAGGGATGCAGGAGACTATGGTTATGACGATAATCTAGATAAAAAAATTATGCCCACACCTTATACTTGTCTAAATCGAAACCTCTTTACGCTGTCCTGCCTGTATACCTCTTCCATTTGTATTTGGAGCTGAAGGGGGTTTGCCTTACATGAAAACCCCTTGAGACCTTTTGCTGCAAAAGGCCTGACACCTAAAAAAATGATCTACATGTTATCTATTACTGAATGCACACTTGCTACTGTTGCAAGTAAATGGCGGATTTTTCACAGGCCGATATTTGTGAACTTTGAATTTGTAACACCCCACCCGTCACTCGTCTGGTTTTGGCGTGTGTTCACCCCAGCTAATTGACTAACAGATCAACAGAGAGTGCAAAACTGCCGCAATATCGAATAACGCAAACAAAGTAATAAGGCCCTGTGACTCCTGATTGAACTGGGGTGGCAGTGTTGACTTTCATTGATTCAGAATTGATAACTTTTAATTAAAAAGGGTTGCACATTGATGTTATGTTCAGCTATTGAACACCAGATGCAAATGTTGAACATAAAATTAATTAAGAAAGTGACTTGGGATTTCAACTACTTGATTGAAAACAGATGCAGTCTATGATCACAAAGTTATTTTAACTCCCGACCTTCAATCATCACATTACATGACTCTCCTATCAGGCAGTGGTAATAAATTGCTTTTACATCGAGTAAAGCCCGATAAATCAAAATTAATTCCTATCGACTGAGCCAGGTGTAATGCGAAGTGCGAGAAGAATTCCCCAATACACGGCCCATGAAACCCTCATGGAAACTTCGCCGTGTGATCCAACAAATTAATCAGTGGCCTAATTCAAGCTGGAGTGGGTGCAATATCACCGAATTCAGCGTGGCGGGGCGGCGTCGATGTGTGGACGTCCGCCAGGCTCGTGGTGCTGCAAGGCTGTGCTCGTCTTTTCACTCCTAGCTATCTTGCTCAGTACATAGCTGAACGTAAACTTTCTATCTCCAAGCTCAATCGTTCCATTTGCTAAGTCCTAAACTGCAGAGATACTCACTATTTCTCAGGCAAGCTGAGTAAAGAACGCCACGTCGGCACTCTAGGCAAGCTGGGAACAAAAGACCTCTACGGAGGCTTCTCCCAGTCCGCTCTTCACCTCGGTTTCCCCTCCAGCAAAATCATTTACAGCAATTGCAGTGCAAGTCGCGTTAATTATGCATCGCTTCCCAGTGCTGACCAATGCCTGCTCTGGGAAGTGAACGAATTCCCACAAAATTTCCCTTCCTCTCAACTTCTGCTATTTAGCTCCTCTCAGACCACCCATCAAGGTTAGCATCTGCACAAAACACCAATTTTTCCGGAATTCTGACTCCAAGGAGAGTACTTCAAATTCCTTGGTCCTACATTCCCATCGGAGGCCGGCGTATTTCATTCTGTCGCTCTTCACCTGATTTACTTCAGACTCTGCAGACTGTGAATTCAGCGTGAAGTTGCTATAGTCACGAACACGCATATTTTGGCCTCTGTTGACCGCTCCACCGTAGCTTTGCGCGGCTTTCTCGCATGTTTCACTGAAAATGGAATGACAGACATTAATCAACAGGTGTACAAGTTCTCCATCTGCTTCAAGGTACACCAGCATGGGGTCAACCACCCACTCACTGTCACTCATCTTAAGGCAGCTTGAGGCCGTGCCCCATTACTGCGTTCTCAGAACTTGAGCCGCCCTAAGTTGCCTATTGTCACTTCCCTTCGCCACTCCCCAGCTGGCCATGGTCACCTCCGAATACTTCCCTGGGATAAACTAGCCTCCAGTAAATCGACGCATTTCCACAAAGGTTTCATGCCGTGTGAATTACTTCAAAACCATCACCCGACATTAATTATTCCAATACGTCCATACTATACCCTCTACAAGATGCATTGTGCCTTGTCAGTCATTTTTGTTCAGCCCTACTGTTCGCTCAACGTGAGTTAGGTGATCTTTAATGACTTCCTGTAAGGGGCATAGTTCTTGCCATCTTACAAAAATGGTTCAAATGGCTCTGAGCTCAATGGGACTTAACATCTATGGTCATCAGTCCCCTAGAACTTAGAACTACTTAAACCTAACTAACCTAAGGACATCACACAACACCCAGTCATCACGAAGCAGAGAAAATCCCTGACCCCACCGTGAATCGAACCCGGGAGCCATCTTACAAATTTGTTGACATAATAGTTATAGAAAGTTGTGCACTTCACAATAACATTGACGGGAAAAAATCCCTACATCAATAACTAATTAAAGTAGGGAAATTAAATTTCGGGAATACATTTTTTAGATAACATATTTAACTTAATAACGTTGCACGTCCACAGGTTAATTTATGCATGAGAAAAGCCTTTAAAAATGTGAAATGTTGGTATAATAATAACGGGTGTAACTGGTAGACCCTCGAAGGCAAGCATGAAAACGTATATGCATTTCGTCGTACAGGTGCAGGTGTCAGTTTCAGGGATGGAGTTCGATGCCTGTCCCAGTTGTTCGGTCAATACAAGGACGATTAACGCTGGTTGTCTTCCAATGATGACCCGTCTCTGCTTGATTGGAAAAAGATATAAGGACAGGTCAAGACAACATGTTGACACCATCTAGAGCATGTCATATGAGCGAGTGTTATCCTGTTGGAAAACACCATCTGGAATGCTGTTCATCACCAGAATGACGTACAAATTTGAGGTCAGGGTGCATGGGATAACAACGAGAGTGCTTCTGCTATCATAAGAAATCGCACCATACACGACAACTCCAGGTGTAGGTCCAATGTTTGTATCACGCTGAAAGTTGGTATCCTACCAAGCGAGGTGCCGCAGTGGTTAGCACACTGGACGCGCATTCGGCAGGACGACGTTTCAAACCCGCTTCCGGCCATCCTGATTTACATTTTCCGTGATTTCCATAAATAGCTTCAGGCAAATGCCGGGAGGGCTCTTTTTGACAGGGCACGACCAACCTCCTTCGCCATTCTTTCCTAATCCGATGGGAAAGATGACACCGCTATTTGGTCTCCTCCCCGTCATATCAACCAACCAACCAACCAACCAACCAACCAGCCAACCAGCCTCCTCCTAAACAACACATGGCCTTTGCTGGCACTGAGGTAGAATTTGCTGCTATCAGAAAAGACAATGGACCTCCACCCCATCCTCCAATGAGTTCTCGTTTGACACCAATTAAGTCGCACATGGCTGTGGTTTGGGGTCAGTTGAATGTACGTTTCAGAGCGTCTGGCTTGGAGCTCTGCTTGAAGTAACTAAATTGCAACGGTTCTTTGTGTCACTGTGGCTCAAACTGCTGCTCGAATTGCTGCTGCAGGAACAGCATGATGCACCACAGCCATACACAGAACACGAGGGCTTCCCTCTCGGTAGTGCCACGCTGTCTTCCCGTGGCTCCTGCCAACGGTCATTTACAACGGCTACATTCCTGCCAAGTCTTTCTATAATATCGCGGAAGGAACATCCAGCTTCTCGTAGCTCTATTACACGACCTAATTCAAACTCAGTGAGCTGGTGATACAGGTGTCTTCGTCGTCTTAAAGGCATTCTTAACCAACATCAACTCACTACGTCCAGTCTCGAAGGTAACTAACGCTCACGACCGTTACAACGCGTATTTACAGCAAACCTAGCGTAGATCCACATAGTGCGACTGGCGCGAAATCTGAACAAACGTCATTTTTTAGATGTAGAAATACCCGTACGTCTACCAATTTGCTTTAATTCGTGCAACTCCTCCTTGGTGTTGGGATTTTTATCATCTGTTTGTGTGAGAATTAGTGACGGTTACAACTTTTAGAACACTCCGCCTCGTGGGTAACAAGAATGTCTGCGAACGAAACTAGAGGCAGCACCAGCGGAAAATTTGTCAAGAGACTTTGCAGACTATTTCTGTCCTAGTCACAGACCTGTACCTTGGCAAAACTGCTGTACGGAGTAAATCTTAAAATGGTTGTCCCAATCGGAATGTGGAACATGCATGTAAACATACATGAAGTAAAAAATAAAACTTTTTCATAGTTTTAACACTTGTCGTCCCTCTTTCTTTGTTTCTTTCTTCAGCTTCATTTTCTCAAAAATGTTCAGATGTCTGTGAAATCTTATGGGACTTAAGTGCCAAGGTCATCAGTCCCTAAGCTTACACGCTACTGAACCTAAATTATCCTAAGGAAAAACACGCACACCCGTGCCCGAGGGAGGACTCAAACCTCCGCCGCGACCAGCCGCACAGTCCATGACTGCAGCGCCCTAGACCGCTCGGCTAATCCCGAGTGGCTTAATTTTCTCCCACACTCCCCTAATACGTTCCATGGCAATGTTATACTCGTACTAATACACTGTTTTCATAGTCTAATCACCTACCTCCATAAATAAATAGGTGGATATTTTTGTACCTCTAGAAGTAACCGCTAACTGTCCGTAAATTACACTTTGCACATCAGCACTGAAATTTTATCTTAGAGAACGCTCGACGAACTGAACGCTGCGCGAAAAACTGCTCTTGTGCTCACTCGGGCAGCTGGAATTCTTGCAGATAAATGCGCAGGAATGCATCCCGCTGCGTGCGGCGTTTCATACCCGGCCTTCTGGCGTAGCAGCGGCCGCCTGCATTCCACTGCAGTGTGGCTAGCCCCACTTAGACACTGCACTTCTCTCTCTGACGCATTTTCTTCCAGTCCGAATGCCGCTGGAAAAATACCACATGTGGCCGTAGCCTACGCTCCGTATCTTTCGTTAAGCGAGTGGTTGCATACGCTAAAATAAGAAAAACTTGCAAAGTGCGGGTAAGACTTGTCCTCTGAGAGTTCAGTACAAACTTAATTGCATATACAGATAATCTATCCAGCCTGAGAGTCGAGAATCACGACGATTTTTGTTTGTTATCGATATCGAGTGTGGCAATATACCGTCCTAAGGAATCGCAAGACTTTGAGGCTGTTTCCAGAATGAGATTTTCACTCTGCAGCGGAGTGTGCGCTGACATGAAACTTCCTGGCAGATTAAAACTGTGTGCGACCGAGACTCGAACTCGGGACCTTTGCCTTTCGCGGGCAAGTGCTCTACCAACTGAGCTACCCAAGCACGACTCACGCCCCGTCCTCACAGCTTTACTTCTGCCAGGATCTCGTCTCCTATCTTCCTAGTGCTAGTTCTGCAGGGTTCGCAGGAGAGCTTCTGTAAAGTTTGGAAGGTAGGAGACGAGATACTGGCAGAAGTAAAGCTGTGAGGACGGGGCGGGAGTCGTGCTTGGGTAGCTCAGTTGGTAGAGCACTTGCCCGCGAAAGGCAAAGGTCCCGAGTTCGAATCTCGGTCCGGCACACAGTTTTAATCTACCAGGAAGTTTCACTTCGAGGATGTTTTTTATATTTAAATTTTGTATATAATCTCGCATTTTTTTATGTTAAGAAAAGTATTTTTTGTGTGATTTGAAAACAAATTTACAGCTGTCGTATTTTTTAATTTACTTGTACTGTAAACTCCAGATCATTGAAGCCTGCAGGTCTTTGTGGCGGTGGCTACTGAAGTTAAAATCTTCTGGGTTATTAGGCCGCATCATATTCCCTCTAACATGATCGAGGTTTCGACCCCTCTGCTGGGATGTTCCTCATCTTCCGGTGTCCACAACTGCTAGAACGCTGTCAGAGACGTGTGTCGCGTCCTCTTATAAAGGGGAGTTTTTCTCGCGTTCGTGCTGGAGAAGTGGTGGTATTGGTTAAAATTCTTATGGCTACCATTGGTGAGCCATAGTCATAGGTCATATTCCCGCACATGCAGAAGAAGGGGCGTTATTGGCTAAACTATCGTGGATAGCCATAAGAATTTTAACCAATACTACCACATATCCATCACGACCGCGG
The DNA here is from genome assembly GCF_023864345.2 of Schistocerca serialis cubense. NCBI lineage: Eukaryota > Metazoa > Arthropoda > Insecta > Orthoptera > Acrididae > Schistocerca > Schistocerca serialis. The sequence goes on along the minus strand of NC_064642.1, from coordinate 620,045,821 downwards.
GAAAACTCCCCTTTATAAGAGGTCGCGACACTCGTCTGTGACAGTGTTCTAGGAGTAGTGGACACCGGAAGATCCTGAGGAAGATCCCAGCAGAGGGGTCGAAACGTCTATCATTTTAGAGGAAATATGACGCGGCCTAATAGCGTAGAAGATTTTTACTTCAAAATCTAGATTCTGGGTCAACGGAAAGTACCCTGTAATTTTGATGAGTGGTTTTGCAAGTATCAAAATACATGACATAAATGGCCATATCTTTTGATTGCATTGACTTACATGCTTAAATACTTTCAACAGCCAAAGGGCCATGGTCCTTAGAATGTGATAAATTTCAGATTAACGCATCTACTCATTCCCGAAAGAAATGGGTCTTAGCTAACGGACAGACAGATAGTCGAATAAGAATTGACAAAAAAATTTGTGTGATATAATTACAAACTCCCCCCCCCCCCCCCCCCAATGAACCATGGACCTTGCCTTTGGTGGGGAGGCTTGCGTGCCTCACGGTACAGATAGCCGTAACGTAGGTGCAACCACAACGGAGGGGTATCTGTTGAGAGGTCAGACAAACGTGTGGTTCCTGAAGAGGGGCAGCAGCCTTTTCAGTAGTTGCAGGGGCAACAGTCTGCATGATTGACTGATCTGGCCCTGTAACAATAACCAAACCAGCCTTGCTGTTGTGGTACTGCGAACGGCTGAAAGTAAGGGGAAACTACAGCCGTAATTTTTCCCGAGGGCATGCAGCTTTACTGTCCATTAGAACTACTGACAGCTTTGGGAGAGCCAGTCCTGACAAAACTCTACCATCTGGTGAGCAAGATGTATGAGACAGGCGAAATTCCCTCAGAGTTCGAGAAAAATATAATAATTCCAATCCCAAAGAAAGCAGGTGTTGACAGATGTGAAAATTACCGAACTATGAGTTTAATAAGACACAGCTGCAAAATACTACACGAATTCTTTACAGACGAATGGAAAAACTGGTAGAAGCCGACCTCGGAGAAGATCAGTTTGGATTCCGTAGAAATGTTGGAACACGTGAGGCAATACTGACCCTACGACTTATCTTAGAAGAAAGATTAAGGAAAGGCAAACCTACATTTCTAGCATTTGTAGACTTAGAGAAACCTTTTGACAATGTTGACTGGAATACTCTCTTTCAAATTCTGAAGGTGGCAGGGGTAAAAAACAGGGAGCGAAAGGCTATTTAGAATTTTTACAGAATCAGATGGCAGTTATAAGAGTCGAGGGACATGAAAGGGAAGCAGTGGTTGGGAATGGAGTGAGACAGGGTTGTAGCCTCTCCCCGATGCTATTCAATCTGTATATTGAGCAAGCAGTAAAGGAAACAAAAGAAAAGTTCGGATTAGGTATTAAAATACACGGAGAAGAAATAAAAACTTTGAGGTTCGCCGATGACATTGTAATTCTGTCAGAGACAGCAAAGGACTTGGAAGAGCAGTTGAACGGAATGGACAGTGTCTTGAAAGGAGGGTATAACATGAACATCAACAAAAGCAAAACGAGGATAATGGAATGTAGTCGAATTAAGCCGGGTGATGCTGAGGGAATTAGATTAGGAAATGAGACACTTAAAGTAGTAAAGGAGTTTTGCTATTTGGGGAGCAAAACAACTGATGATGGTCGAAGTAGAGAGGATATTAAATATAGACTGTCAATGGCAAGGAAAGCGTTTCTGCAGAAGAGAAATTTGTTAACATCGAGTATAGATTTAAGTGTCAGGAACTCGTTTCTGAAAGTATTTGTATGGAGTGTAGCCATGTATGGAAGTGAAACATGGACGATAAATAGTTTAGACAAGAAGAGAATAGAAGCTTTTGAAATGTGGTGCTACAGAAGAATGCTGAAGATTAGATGGGTAGATCACATAACTAATGAGGAAGTGTTGAATAGGATTGGGGAGAAGAGAAGTTTGTGGCACAACTTGACTAGAAGAAGGGATCGGTTGGTAGGACGTGTTTTGAGGCATCAAGGGATCACCAATTTAGTACTGGAGGGCAACGTGGAGGGTAAAAATCGTAGAGGGAGGCCAAGAGATGAACACACTAACCAGATTCAGAAGGATGTAGGCAGCAGTAGGTACTGGGAGATGAAGAAGCTTGCACAGGATACAGTAGCATGGAGAGCTGCATCAAACCAGTCTCAGGACTGAAGGCCACAACAACAACAATTACAAACTAACCACTTCCAGATTATACTAATATTTATACTGAGAAACCTTGCTTCTGGCCACATTTCGTGATTCTAGGTCTTTCGGAAGTACCCTGTAGCTTTTGATGAGTGAGTTTGTATCAAAATATGTGGTTCAAATGGCCGTATATTTTGACTGCACTGTCTTAAAAGCTTATAGTTTCTCCACCGTAAAGGGGTCGTACAATTTAGTATGTGATATAATTTTGATAATTCTATCCGTTCGTCAGAAAAAAAAAGAGTGTTAACCTTCGGACAGACAGACAGACGGACGAACAACAAAGTCATGCTTCTTGGTGCATATACTAATAGTGAACAAATCTGCTGGCAGACCATTAACGCAGAACAACGACCACCTCAGTATAACGGACAGGATGTTTCCGGCGTGCGTGCTTGTGTGCTGTGAGCCAGCAGGTTGAGCCATGTGCTGACGCAGTGGTGGGGCCGCTGACCGCCGACCGCTGCGGCGCCGCAGACGTGCTCGTGTTTGCAGGGACGGCAGGGACAGGGCAACAACAGCATTGTGTGTGGGTTTACTCTACACGGAGTCTGCGCAAGCTGGTTTGGACTCGTCTCTGTGGCTACGTATGTGCACACACACACACACACACACACACACATACACACGCACAAGGACAACGTACCGGCGTTCTGAGACAATTTAACCACTGTCTGTGTGGCACACGAGATGTTACTCGCTTATGAAGACGCATTACTACCTGTCACATCATTCCTCCTTGACGCATTATATTTCTTTCTTACCTCTCCTGGGCGTCTAATAACGGAGACATATTTAATTACTGATGACTGAAACCCTCAGCTGCCGACAGGTGTTGTTGATATACCTCGATGTGGACAGCTGGAAATGTGTGCCCCGACCGGGACTCGAACCCGGGATGTCCTGCTTACATGGCAGACGCTCTATCCATCTGAGCCACCGAGGACACAGATGAATAGCGCGATTGCAGGGACTTATCCCTTGCACGCTTCCCGTGAGACTCACATTCTCAACTGTCCACAATTCTACCTATGTAATGTACCTTATAGGCATTTGCCCATTCACACATTACTCGCGCACGCTTTGGCGATTCCCGTAAGAGTTTGGGCACATTACATATCACTACATAGGTAATAGGTACATTACATAGGTAGAATTGTGGACAGTTGAGAATGTGAGTCTCACGGGAAGCGTGCAAGGGATAAGTCCCTGCAGTCGCGCTATTCATCTGTGTCCTCGGTGGCTCAGATGGATAGAGCGTTTGCCATGTAAGCAGACCGAGCGAGGTGGCGCAGTGGTTAGACACTGGACTCGCATCCGGGAGGACGACGGTTCAATCCTGCGTCCGGCCATTCTGATTTAGGTTTTCCGTGATTTCTCTAAATCGCTCCAGGCAAATGCCGGAATGGTTCCTTTCGAAGGGAACGGCCGACTTCCTTCCCAGTCCTTCCCTAATCCGATGAGACCGATGACCTTGCTGTCTGGTCTCCTTCCCCAAAACCAACCAACCAACCATGTAAGCAAGAGATCCCGGGTTCGAGTCCCGGTCGGGGCACACATTTTCAGCTGTCCACATCGAGGTATATCAACAACACCTGTCGGCAGCTGAGGGTTTCAGTTAGTCATCATTTATTCCAGGGAAAAGCTGCACGGTCATCTACAGAATCTGTTCTTTCGAGAATAGTTACTGTCTTCTTATATATAGTTAAAAGGCTACCCAGATATTGACCTTCGTCTGTGCGAATGCGCACAGGTTGCCCAGACTCTTACGGGAATGAGTGAATGGGCAAATGTCTATAACGTACATTACATAGGTAGAATTGTGGACAGATGAGAATGTGAGTCTCACGGGAAGCGTGCAAGGGATAAGTCCCTGCAGTCGCGCTATTCATCTGTGTCCTCGGTGGCTCAGATGGATAGAGCGCCTGCCATGTAAGCAGGAGATCCCGGGTTCGAGTTCCGGTCGGGGCACAAATTTTCAGCTGTCCACATCGAGGTATATCAACAACACCTGTCGGCAGCTGAGGGTTTCAGTTAGTCATCATTTATTCCAGGGAAAAGCTGCACGGTCATATACAGAATCTGTTCTTTCGAGAACAGTTACTGTCTTCATATATATAGTTAAAGGCTACCCAGCCATTGACCTTCGTCTGTGCGAATGCGCATAGGTTGCCCAGACTCTTAAGGGAATCGCCAAAGCGTGCGCGAGTAGTGAGTGAATGGGCAAATGTCTATAAGGTACATTACATAGGTAGAATTGTGGACAGATGAGAATGTGAGTCTCACGGGAAGCGTGCAAGGGATAAGTCCCTGAAGTCGCGCTATTCATCTGTGTCCTCGGTGGCTCAGATGGATAGAGCGTCTGCCATGTAAGCAGGAGATCCCGGGTTTGAGTCCCGGTCGGGGCACAAATTTTCAGCTGTCCACATCGAGGTATATCAACAACACCTGTCGGCAGCTGTGGGTTTCAGTTAGTCATCATTTATTCCAGGGAAAATCTGCATCTACAGAATCTGTTCTTTCGAGAACAGTTACTGTCTTCATATATATATTTAATTACTATTCACCCTCTACTGTCCCCAGAGGACATGTACACAGCGAAAGACGAGAATATGGGCACTCTCTTGGCATTTCGCCTTAACTGAAACTTCCGTGGGTCAATCCACAGTTTCTAATCATACCGCCCAGAATCCATTCCCACAGCTCTGAGTTAGTTGGTCATCCACCATGGGAGTTACTCTCGTTCCATATAAGACAAGTAACGACTGCCGGAAACCAGACCACAGCAGGTAAATCAACTACGATCAAATGCAGGTAACTACATACAGCAAAGCAAACTACAGCATCACAAACTCGAAAAACAAGAAGTTAACCATTGTTCGGTGTAACACACAGCGCTTAGCCAGCGTGGGAGATTAATTATTTTACTATGGACACCTGACTGAACTCGCGCGACACGTTACACATGTTCGTCGATCAAATGAGTGCGTTGTAACTACCAGTCAAATATCACAGCTCCTCTCCCACGCACCAGGTAACCTGCACTGTCCAACGCTTCTCTGGGATCAGCATGATTTTCGAATTGCTCAACAATGCAGCCTCACTGTGATGCCTATTTTTACACGTCAATAAAAGAATTAGAAGACAATATCTGCAACATTAATTGACTATAGTAAAATTACACATTTGTTGTGAACAATTTGCTGTAGACATGTACACACTATAAATGAAATCCAGGGTTAACCGCCATTGAGCACTTCTCCATTCCCGCTATCTGTAGCGAGCCGGCCGGAGTGGCCGAGCGGTTCTAGGCGCTACAGTCTGGAACCGCGCGACCGCTACGGTCGCAGGTTCGAATCCTGCCTCGGGCATGGGTGTGTGTGATGTCCTTAGGTTAAGTAGTTCTAAGTTCTAGGGGGCTGATGACCTCAGAAGTTAAGTCCCGTAGTGCTCAGAGCCATTTGAACCATTTATCTGTTGCGAATGACGAGCGATCAAAGTAACTACGTCTTTCCAACGCCGCGCTCACGTATTTCTCAGTCATAACAATAGATAGACGGGTTTTATGACACAAGAGCTTTAGTAATGATTGTTAACTGCAGCCATTTGCAAAAAGCTAGCGCCTAGAGGTTTATCTCGTCTTAAGCGACATACTTAACTAATTATCTTGAATTATGACGGGAATGTAACATGAAATACAAATCAGTTCTCATAAAAATGCGTGGTTCGATACTTATTTATTTCGGTACCTGAAATTATCTACATGGTTCACTACGAGAACGCATTGATTGGTGGATTTGATGTTAAACTTACTGATAGAGAACCTGCATACGCGGTCTACTGGATTGGAAGATGAATGTTGTTTTCTTCATCGTTAGTTAAGATATTTTAAGGACCCACCTTCCACTTTGCATTAAACTGACCGTCCTGGTACTGCGACGGTTTCTAGCGGTCCACAGCGTGCAGAATAATTGGTCTTCTTTTTCAGAAGGTTTCAATATCTACGATAACTTCTGTCTCACTGAGACCTGTCATCGAGGTTACCCAGGTGATGAGTTTATGGAGATGATCCTTTTTCATGTTCGTAAAGACCATTATTCGCTGACTTTAAAATACAGTGATATCTGCGACTCATAATGCAATTTCTCTTCATTACAGCTTTGACATACAAAGAATATTCTTTTTAATTTAAGAAGGAAGCTAATTTCTTTGTGAAAGACATTTTCTATGAGTAACTTCATTTTAAAGTTAATATACGAAACGAATCATAGCAATGCAATTAATAACTGTACACCTAACAGTGAGTAGTATACCACTGCTCGAAGTCTCGAGGCTGTGTTTAATCGCTGATCCTTGCAGCGAGTTCAGCGGCATCAGAGGCGATCGGAAGATCAGAGATGAGCGACTTCAGACTACAGTATGCCATCAAAAGTGGTTATCAATATAGGACGTGTACACCGTTCGCCTTTATGATGGCTTGAAAGCTGTTGGGGACTCTTTCAGTAGGGTGCTTGAATGGAGGAATGGTATTATATTCTTCTTCAAGAGCCGAAAACAGAGAAGGATCTGGAGTGAATTCGATTTTCTAACTCATCCCAAAAGTGTTCCATTGGGTTCTAAACACCACATATCTTAACACCACCTCTTCCATAGCTCACTATTAGCCTTACAAACGTTTCCATGAGATTCACAGGGTACAGTTTGACCCATGAGCGAATCTTACACTGTCCAGTTGTGTCATTCTTTACACCACCTCAAGCGCCGCTTGTACATTCCTCCCCCATTTTTGAGTCATCGGTATTTTGAGTAGGTTGATGTGGTCCCGCCGCGAACTCCTCTACGGTACCAACCTTTTCATCTCAGATAAGTACTCCATGTCTCGCTGCCATTTTTAATCTACTGTTTGGTTCTTGGTTATCCATTCTGACTGTTTCCTCTTGGTTCGTACACGTGTTGAATATTACCCGACTTTCCACATAGCTTGTACCTGTCCTGGAAATTTCACCTACCTTGCACCATTTTAGGCTGTGGAACGATTTAGGTAGACGAATCATGTGAAGGATATTGGTGTCAAACGCAACGTCGGAATCGCCTCTCTCAAGCCTCTACCTTCCCTAAATACAGATTGATCGTCATGGAACAGAACTCTCATTTTAATCTGGATTTATCTATATATTATTATAGTCTACAGCTTGGACGCATGAACTGTAAAATTGATTGTGCGATAATTTTACTATTTATTTGTTTCGGAAATGTGAGGGTGAAATTTTTCCGGTAGTTTGATGGTAAGTCTTGCGTGTGTAGCTACTGTTTTTAATAGGATATTTGACTGCTTTCTGGAAATTGTCTTTAATGACTGATTATGCCATTTTATGCTCCTAACATGCTTCTTTTCCTCCTGAATTTAAGTATTCTTTTAGAAAAACGGAAATGAAATTCAAATAATTTGAAAGCCCGCTAAAACGTTCCATTTGAGTCATGTGCTGCTTGTGACGTCACTGGCTGTTCCTATTGTCATGATGCTAATTCACATGGTGTCATGTTTTGGAATTTACGTTTCGGAAAATGTGTTAAAAATGGTGTGTAATACCACACTGCAACAATAGATCTATAAAAATTACTGAAAAGTTGTTTTTGAGCGTTGCAGAGAATGAGAAGATGAGTAAAATGTGGTTGCAGTGTACCGGCAAGGTGCCATTATGTCTTCGCAGAAGTTCACTAACTTAATCAAAAATACGTTACGCTGCGAAGTTAACATTCACTTGCCTCAGAGATATGCTCTCCCACAGTTACAAAAAAAGCATAGCGTCATTCAATGAAATTAAACTCCTAGTGAAATTTGTCGTTTTGCCGAACTGCACGTGAATTATTGGGTAGCTCAATTGTTAGAGCGGTAGACCATCAATTTTTATCAGATGACTTACACAGATCGCTAGTTCTAATATAGCCCAAATAAACATTTTAACTTATTTGTAAAACGACTCTACAGTCCTCTTATATGAAAACCAAATCACAATTACGCTACCTCCCACACCGATCAGAAACAGAATATTGCTGTGTTTTCCTTACTGTTTGCATGCGCTGGCATTTGCAATCGCTGTGCCGGCTGGGGTGGCCGAGCGGTTCTAGGCGCTACAGTCTAGAACCGCGTGACTGCTACGGTCGCAGGTTCGAATCCTGCTTCGGGCATGGATGTGTGTGATGTCCCAAGGTTGGTTAGGTTTAAGTAGTTCTAAGTTCTAGGGGACAGATGACCTCAGAAGTTAAGTCCCATTGTGCTCAGAGCCATTTTAACCATTTTTTTGCAATCGCTGTTTACACACGCCACACCGACTTTTGCCAAGAATGATTTTATAATGTTTTGGGTTGCAGCTCATGGCTCATAGTCGACAATCTAGTTATAATACACGGATCCATTTACAAAATTTCTACAGTTCTTAAGTGTGGAGCAGGGAAAAGAATGTCCGTTGTTGAACATATCGCCCTTCTAAATGGGTGGAGCAGCGACTTAAGCCAGGCTTCCGCTATCACCATTTACAAAATTCCTTTCTATCGTTACTCAAAAACTGTAATAGCGTTTTCCATCGCTAAATAGCTAAACTGTTTGCAGAGGAAGTACGTGAAAACATAGTAACTTCGACTAAAGATCCTACAACTCACGTATAGCTTCGTCTTACTCCTGGTCTGTGACGTCACTACAGCATCAGCAAAAAACAGGGCATTTCCGATCACGTGGCCAGAGCTTAATATTTAACGATTTTTTAAGCTTCAGTTACATAAAAATGAGATGTTTTGTGAGAATATTGATCATAAATGATATTTAACTGATACAGTCAATCAAAATAACAACAATTCGACCCATTTTTAGCACAGGAAAACAGCCTGCTGTTTGTTTCTCTTCTCCGTGTACATAAGTGAGTAATTGGAGCCATTCGTCAGAAGTAACACACTAAGGTGGGCGTGCGCCGGGGGACGATCTACGCATCTTAAGATCGCGCATGAATCGCATTGCTTAACTGGAGTATTTTGACTGAAAAGTATCGACCGCGTCGCAGGCAATCCATCAATCGCGGTGTACGCCACATTGTATAATTTGAACGTGAACATGACGGTCAGTCCACCACTACAGTGTTGTGTGAATGTGATAATATTCAAATCCTGTTACTAGCATGCTGCTTGTTCAAATGGTTCAAACGGCTCTGAGTACTATGGGACTCAACATCTGAGGTCATCAGTCCCCTAGAACTTAGAACTACTTAAACCTAACTAACCTAAGGACATCACACACATCCATGCCCGAGGCAGGATTCGAACCTACGACCGTAGCAGTCACGCGGTTCCGGACTGAAGTGCCTAGAACCCCACGGCCACCGCGGCCGACAAGCTGCTTGTTAAAGAGGGAGAGAAAAATCCGACGGGTGAATCATAATTAACAGATGAAACTGGATGGAATGAAATGTCCCATAACAATAGTATAAAAGTTCCAGTAAGTATAGATCCGAAAAAGAGCAGTTTGTGAAATAATAGCGAACGTGTTTTCACGATCTTCCACTGAGTGCACTATGAAATATTTTCCTAGATAGTACAAATAAATTTGAATTGTAAACTTTCCGGCCAATTCACCGTCTCATCAGGCTCACTCTAAGGAGACTACGGAAGAACCATGGGATAATATTTACAGCATGAACACTTGCAATATTTCATAAATGGTAATATGAAAACAAAGTTTACCGAGACCGACAGTGCTTACATTTGTCCTCACGGGAACTAACTTAGCTTTTTTACCGATAGATATAGCAAAGCAACTGTAGTTCATTCTGTAAATAAAAACTTTTATTTTTTTAACGTTAATCAAGAAATAACTCGAAAAGCGTGTTATCAGTAAAATTCTGCAGTTACAAATTTTTCAAAATGGCGTTAGTTGCCAAAAAGAGAGAAGTTATACACCGTTTTTTTAAATAAACTTCACATATGTGTGTGTTGTATTCCAGTTTTAGCATATTAGCTACCTTTTTCCCGAACTTAAGTAATCAATATTTTTCTTTTTCGATAGAGGAAATGAGAAACACTAAAGCTTAAGAAACAGTAAAATTACCGGAGTAATACAGGCACAAAATCGTTTAGTTACTTACTAAAATTACATCATGCAATGGAGATTAATAAAACAATTGTGCCAAAGGTGTCGTCAATAATTAAGACATCTTCTCCATTTGTACAACATGATTATGGGCACAGGGTCAATGCGAACAGTTTGGCATCAGTACTTCGCCTATGAACTATCGAGACGAGAGTGTGAAAGCACTAGGGCCTGTATTACTCTGGTAATTTCACTGCTACTTAAGCTTTAGTGTTTCTCATTTCCGATGCTACGGTATTACTAATGAAACTGTATTCCTGTTCAGGATTTTTTACTTCTGATGAAGGTATATTTATATATACCGAAACTTTGGTCAAGAATTTTAATAAGTCTTTATCCTGCAACTGTTTTGGCTGTCGTCCTTTATCGTGAAGAATTTCAACAGTTGCTGTTTCAGCCATGTTTAAAATCTTGACATTTTAAAAACACTAAAAACTGTTATATTTTCTTATTTTCCATTAGTTTCTATTTTAAATCATGGTGAAGTATTTGTCAAGAAAACCTTAGAAGATAGTGGTTTGATAACGAAAGTACACGTAAAATACAGGAAGTCACTTCATCAAGCATTATGGGTTTACGGTATAATTCGGTTTGTTGATATACAATGATCAGTTTATGAGTCCCCATTGTATAGCGCTAAAGTGGCTCTGGATAAACGTCGTAAATCCGTGTAGCCGTTAAATATTTTTATTGCTTTATTATGTTTAGCAGTCTTCCGACATTTTCCAGGGCCGCCTTCCATCTATACAATGGGCACTCATAAAAAGTTCATTGATGTCAACAAAGAAAACTATATTTTATGATCACGCTGCTTGATATTGTGGACTCGTGCGTTGTTATGTTCTGCACCTACTTCGTGTGCCAACGAACCCTCCCCATTTTTTGTTTTAGGCAATATTTGTCTAAGAAAATAAAAATGAATGATATATAAATTCTGGCAGTTGTACGATGTCTGTTCTGATTATTTAAGAGCCGTGGAGCAGAGCATGCAGAAAGTATTATGGGTAATGTTTCCATACCTTGGACCGTTTATGAAATATTACGGGTGTATATGCATTTTCTTTTTCAGAATTTCTATGTTTTGTATATTAGATAAACAACAGAGAAGCGGAAACAACTGATTCCGTTTAATGCTTAGTGTGAATATCAGAGCTCTCTCCCCCTCCCCCTTCCCCCCCCCCCTCCCCTCCCCCCACGCTACCATATCAAGAATTTGATTGAAACGAACAACACACAATCTAATAATTTCCTTGTCCTCTCGTGATACACATTAGGTTTTTGGTGTTTTCTGCGTCACTTCCGTTTTGCCACTTTGTTTCACTTACATCAGACGTGCATCTCGCCACTGTTCTGCGTGAGCTGCAGTCAGGTAACTTGCGAAACCTACAATAAATATTTATGAAAATCACAATGCTAGCAAGAAAGAACAAGTGAGATGGAAAATAAAACTTAAGCGTTGCGTTACTGTTTGCTGTACAAGAATTTCTGACCATAAGAGGATAAAAAATTGCCACGCCTTAAAAAAAGAAAGAACTGCATACAATTAAGTTAGATTTATACTGAGGTCGCAGACCGCAGGCATACAAAGGAACGAGTAGTTTCGATGATAAATGCGGAATACAGAAGCAACGTTATTATCCGCAGACATAAATCGCCCTGTTAGGCCATTGAAGACGAAAACAACGAAACACGGTGGTTATTATCCCTGCTCTCGCCAGAAGTAAAACTCCAAGCGAGAGAATTTAATGGGTTCTTGGCTTTCTACTTGGTCGTTGCTGGGGATCACACGGAACACAATAACCATTTCAAGTACTTTTGGGAAAGTGCGAAGGGCAGTTAAATCCTCTTGCGAGAAATAAAGCTCCATTGTAGCAGCGAAGAGGAGGAAACCTTATCAGCCTGCAAGGTAACGGGAGCAAAACCGAGAACCACAGCTGAAACAAAGCATCAAAAACTTCCAGGATGAATTTTGATGTTTCCAGTGAGTTTAATATTCTATTACTTGTGCATGCAGCTGGATTGTCATTAACGGGATTACCAAAATTTCCCACATGACCCGTCTAGCCGTGCTGAGTCGCTAACTGTTCATGCATATTCACGGGCGACTTACTGAAAAATGAGGCACTTCTTTTGCAGACGAGAAAAATTTTGTTTCTCGACGCAGAAGTCACAGATGAACTTATTCTGTAAGTCAAAAGCATCAGTACTGAAGCACAGATGAACATATTCTGTACGACATCACACGCATCCAAACTAGAAATAAGGATGTCTGGGGGGATAATCACCGGATATTAATACATATTGTGCAGTAATCGTGGAAAGTCGCAACTTATGCAGTGAGTATGAGCCAAGAGAACTACCGTTCGGAACTGTGACAGGCGTCGGAACATTAGGCCATGAACACGCAGATAAAACTAATTTGTAGATTCAAAGTAGGAGCTTATTCCTGGCATTATTAGACTGTCATCTCTCCTGATTTAGCTGTCTGTCAATTGGGGCTTCTAGAGTTTTCCTAATCTACGGCTTTAAAATGGAATGATCTATGGAATTTTCGTCTGGAAGACATCTAGAGCTATCCTAATCTACGGCTTTAAAATGGAATGATCGTATGGTATTTTCGTCTGGAAGACACCGTATGGTGTTGTTCTGACGCTTGGAGCAAGTCTTTCAATTTGACGCTGCTTCTGTACTGGAGACGAGACGAAAAGAGTAGGGTAGCGCAGGTACCCAGTCCCCAAGCGAAGAAAATGTCCAACCCGGCCGGAACTCGAATCCAAGGCCCTGCGATGTAGAAGCGGCAACTCTAAACACTAGCACGAGCTGCGGACCCACAACTTGTATAATTTATCCCTCTTGGATTTTGTAAAATTTTGTTGTGGAGGAAACAGTAGGTACGGAATATGTCTCAGACTACATATATCTATTTCTCCCTTAGGAAGGATTATTATTCTGCATTACAGTCACATGAAAGAAGGATGTACGTTATTTGTAAATGACCATCTTGATGGCATAAATTGTGCAGTTCACCACAAAAACAAATATTTAGAATCTGATGCTTACAGGATGAATTGTCAAGACTGTGAAAATTTTATATCGGTCAGATGGTAGATTCAAATGGTTCAAATGGCTCTGAGCACTATGGGACTTAACTTCTGAGGTCATCAGTCTCCTAGAACTTAGAACTACTTAAACCTAACTAACCTAAGGACATCACACACATCCATGCCCGAGGCAGGATTCGAACCTGCGACCGTAGTGGTTGCACGGATCCAGACTGTAGCGCCTAGAACCGCTCGGCCACCCCGGCCGGCAAGGAATCTCAAGACTCGTTTGAGAGAACGCCCATATATCCAAAACAACGCATTCTGTAAACATTTGGAACAAAAAAATGGCGGGAAGTATAGCGACTAATACAGAAGTATTGCATAAAGTGCCAAAATGACAATTATTGAACCAACTAGAAGAAATGGAAATTTACGTACATAGGAAAATTATCTGGGATTCCTACTGAATGGACACAATAAGTCTGACTCGAATGTTTATTTTTATGTAATCAGAAACTTCCTAGTTTGAGCACCGTCAAGCGCCGCAGCAGCTTTGGGTACGGCCTATGTGCGACCACCAACGCCGGGAAGACCGGGCGTTGTTCTGCAAGCTCCGCCAAGGAGAACAAGAACATCTCAAAGAGATAGGAGCTACGACATGGTCGAGGTCTAGAACAGTGATCCAGGAAATGTAGAATAATATTCTTTCATTTTCGTCAATAATTACAGAACTTTAGGCTCTTCCACTACCGGTCGCGGTCAGCAATGACTATCTTCAAATCTGCAGCAAAACATACCAAGTGAAATACAGCTAGTGGACAGATTAAAACAACAAAATATGCCATAACAAGATATCACTACTTTCATGGGTTTGGAAACGTCCTCTTAAAATATTGTTTTACGAAGCCATGAGGCAGCGTCACTTAGACTCCACTCCAAATGTATCGCAACTATTGGAATTTTAATTGATAATCGTTTAATATTAATACACTTACGATTACATTTAGTTGTTTTGTCTTTCTGGAAGGTTTCGGTTTTTAAATTTTTTATTATGGCTGATACACAATTATTTGTTTTTTACGTTACCAGGCTAGGAGTTTCCTATTACAACTCTTTACACATTTTATTTGTATTTCATGTGTGTGTCTTATTTATGGGTATTGTATGCCAGTTCATGTTTTATTCTCTGACACTCTTTTTGCCATATAATTTGTTATTTAATGACTACGCGTATTATATTAACTACTAAATTTACGATGTTAATTACTCATGTATCTTAGTATTCGAACCGTCTACTGACCTCAATTACTTGTGGTAACATAGGACGCATCCACGCGATTACCAGCACTTGCCATGTATCTAGAGATACAGTCTGATGTTGACAAGAAATTTTTTGTGCTATGTATGACTGGTATACATGGATGCTAATCATGTTAGCACATTTTTATTTTTGTTATGCATCACAAGGCATGACGTTGAAATTGGTTCAGCTATCTAAACTTATGTTGTTACACAAATGTTTTTCTATTTGTAAGAGGCTTGGAGATGGCAAAGTCCAAAATCTCTAGCAGTGAATTGTATAGTTTATGACACCAAGAAGTTGCTTTACAAATAAACATTATCGCGGACTCATTTACAGACTTTACGTCTTCAAAAAGGCAAAGGCAAAGGTCCCGAGTTTGAGTCTCGGTCCGGCACACAGTTTTAATCTGCCAAGAAGTTTCATATCAGCGCACACTCCGCTGCAGAGTGAAAATCTTATTCTGGAAACATCCCCTAGGCTTTGGCTAAGCCATGTCTCGGCAATATCCTTTCTTTCAGGAGTGCTAGTTCTGCAAGGTTCGCAGGAGAGTTTCTGTAAAGTTTGGAAGGTAGAAGACGAGGTACTGGCAGAAGTAAAGCTGTGAGGACGGGGCGTGAGTCGTGCTTGGGCAGCTCAGTTGGTAGAGCACTTGCCCGCGAAAGGCAAAGGTCCCAAGTTCGAGTCTCGGTCCGGCACACAGTTTTAATCTGCCAGGAAGTTTCATATAAGCGCACTCTCCGCTGCAGAGTGAAAATATCATTCAATTTACGTCTTCAATTTACAGGAAATAATTTGACGTTATAAAGTATCCGAAATTCTGCACATAATTTCTCATAGTTTTATCTAATTTTGTAGAACGAGCAATACAGCACATCCGTATCGGATAAACGACGAAGGTAAGACATATCGATTTAACTGAAATAATTGCAATATTTCATATATTATTAGAGAAAAATACATTTAATTTCTTCTTCACAGCGAGTACATGCATTCTTGGAGGTGGCTACGGTCGAAGGCATGTTTCTCTGCATAACATTTCATCTTCCGACGCTGGAGACGACATTAGAAGGTAAAAAGACTCAGACAGCGATTGCAAATTTAAGCAACGTCAACAAGCCCAACTGTTTATAAGTATCCACGCAACGGTCAGTTCGTGACGTTATCAGACCGCTCCCTAAAGATCGCGGAGTTGCGCCGACGTCTGTTACGGAGCTGATGGTAAAGAACAGTTTGCGACCTTTGTTTTGTCGAGCAATAAGGTCACAACTTGTTTAATTTCAATCCTTTTTTTATAAGAAGCTATTTCTGTACTTTTGGACTTCCGTTGCTCCTCTCTGTGTTACTGAATTTAGGTAAAACATGGTATTGGAGAAACAAATTTGGTGGCTCCCTCGTCCCAGTACAAGATCTGCTGATGTCAGTTTATTCGTGTTTCATAGACGATAATTGCTCTTTTATTCCCTAAGTGTAATGCTAAGGTTTCTTGCAGTTCCTATGCACACTTGAACACATGTGCGAGGAATTTTATATTATAATCTGCCGATGCGTCCTTTTTCTTTATTTGCGAGGGAGAGGAAAACTTTCTCTTTTAGGTGGTATTGGCCTGCTTATCTCTTTGGCAGAGTATATTAGTCGTTTCTTCTGAAGGCAGTTCTTAAATGGTTCAGTTCGCTCTCCAAATACTGCAAATACTGTCGTTCACAGAGTCTTTTGGTTCAGTCAACCATTATTTTGATTACCCCTCTTTCCTTTACAATTTCCGTTAAGGTATCTATTCGTGTGTGTGGGCTTCCTGTCGACTTTGTGTCCTAAGTCCCATCAGGTTTTCGAAGAACCTGTAGGTTCGAAAATTGTGTCTGACCTTCTTTTCCATAGTAAACTTTATATTATAATTAATATCATACTCAAAAATTACAGACTTTGAAAACTGTTTTTCTCCATGAGGCCTTATAATGAAAATATTATCAACGTACCTAAACCAAGACGACTGTTTCGCCATGTGAAATACTGATTCCTCAAATTTTTGCGTATGAAAATTCCCTGCAACTGCACTGAGTGAGTTTTCCATAGCAACACCATCAATTTGATCATAGAATTTATTGTCCCACTGAAAGTAAACTTGCGTGAGACAAAGATTAAAGAAATCTGCCAGCACACCTGATTACGGCATTTCAGTCATTGTACAAAAATAATAAATTAGGATCCGTACGGCCAGCAATGGGAAGAATCTGATAATATCAATCAAGGAGTCAGACAAGGCTGCCCACTGACCACCACCACGTTGAAGATACCGTTGGTAAATGGTTCATTTTATTAAGCGACACATTAAGAAATGATGATTTTTATTATGATGCTATTTGCTGATGATCAGATTATAATAGGTCAAACTCAAGAACAGGTTCAAATTTTAGTACACAAACTTAGTCAAATTGCCCATAAATACGGAATGAGAACATCGACAAGTAAAAGAAAAGTGATGGAATTTCAAGGACTGGAATCCACAATAGCCGAAATTGTTACAGATGGACAGATAATTTGTCAAGTAAGAGAGTTTAAATATTTCGGGTGGATGTGGAGCTAAAATTGGCCAGATTCCGGTATTACTGTGGAACTATACGACACACATTTAAACATCATGTACGGAAACTCAACATTGCTACAGCGTTACCTTTGCTGTTGTATGGTAGCAATTGTTGGACCCTAATATCTGGTCAATTAGGATGAATCGAATCACCGGAGGTGAATTTCCTCCGCTTTGTAGCGGGATATTCATTGATGGACCATAAAAGAAATTTGAGACAAGATGTTCGTTAAAAAGACGGCGTGAACAATTCTGTGGCGGAAAGGGCCGAACGGCCAAATACTTGGTGACCATTAGAATGACGATCAATTTAAACGTGTCAGCAAGTCGGATGAATCACTTTTGTTGTTACGCCAAGTCGATGGTCGTGATACACCGTGATCCAGGGGAACGGATGTTCGAAACGTACTCAGCGCAAAAACGCATGGAAATGGCAGTAATCTGCTACTGAGAGACATTCACCTGGTTTATCATGAACTTGTGACAGTAATCGATGGCGCTATGTCAGCTGAAACTTTATTACAGACCACTTCCATTCCTTCATGAGTGTTGCCTTCAACGACTGCGATTGTGCCTTCCACAGTAGAATCGTGATACAATCATTTGAGGGGAATGGTCTACTCACATGCTTCGACTGATCTGCACCCGATGGAATGCAACTGGGGCCCTATCGGGTCCCCACAAGCATAAAAAACCACAAGTTCGTAGTTCTGGAATCCCCTGAAGTGTGCGTAGGCATCTCGTGCTGTGTACCTCCGGAAACGTACCAAGATCTTGTCGTGACCACGCCAAGTAGGCTCGCTGCTGTATTTCTACGCAAAACTGGACAAACACACTGTGCTCACGTGGTTGTAACGTTTTGATTCATCGATATTTATCACAATGAAAATAGTTTTTATACTCTGAAGTTCTTCTGCCGGCATACCCTCTTCCATCTTCCATACATTCCCTTCTCCTACCTGCACTTCTTGTACCATTTGGTTACAATTAAAGTGTAGCTACCTACGGTGGTTCCAGTCTGGGCTGTAATTTTCGTGTGGCATCGAAACTTGGTATATATTCTAATGCGATATTCGCAAATGATTTACGCTGGAAACCATATTTGTTACAGTTGTGGCTACTTTACGCTCTACACGACATGTATTACATTAGGACAAAGCTATCGCTTCACAAGCCATAACGGAGTGAACAGTCCGTCTATCGAGAAGAGATACCGTGCGCTGATAGCGATACTGTTTTAAGTGGACGTCAGAAATTACAATGCTGCATTGGGATAGTGTCAGACTTGAAGGTCTGAGGAGAGGCCCTATGTCATTAAATGATTTAAACCAGATGATAATGAATGGTCTGGCACCTGGAAGAGGAAGGCTTTCTATCTCGGTGGAAGTTACTGACGAGGTTGCTTTTGCTTTAACTAACCACGCAGCACGCTGCCCGGGGAATCGCCAGTGTTGATGTAAGAGTCATGAGATTGTCCACGCCATCGTCAACGGTACGGAATGTTTTGCGTTCTATATAATACTGGCACAAGTACGGGATCCAGACAGTGCAGCAACTGAAACCTCATGACCCGCTGCACCGTTCTGAATTTACTCTCCGCGTTCCGGCACGGATCGGAGTTGATGACATGTGGCAGGGCACTGTTCTATGGAGTAACGAGACGCACATCACTCTACAAGGTGCAGTGAATACGCAGAACTGCCGAATTTGAGGTGTTTTCAAAGTACATGTTGTGCACAAAGAGCCATTGCACCCGCTGCTCGTGTGTCTGTGGTGTTGGTTCACAAGCACATATGTTCTCGGTCAGCTCTTCTTTGGAGAGAATACACCAGAAACGGCTTGTCAAGAGTGCCGTGTCGTCTGCACGTTATCAAAACATCCTTCCACAGATGTGAATCCAGCTTTGGAACAGCGCAGCTGCATGGAAACCACTGTTTTCATGCATCTTCCACCAGCTTGTTACCTCCTGATATTTTTCATATCCATGGCTTGCAAGATCACCTCATCTAAATCCGTGCCACTTTTGGCTCTGGAGATATCTAAAGGAATGCGTTTACCAGCCACACGTTTGGTCTCTATCTGAAGTCCAGTACACAGGAACATGTCGCTCAGATTCTACTATAACTGCTTCGAGCAACTACTGATCGCATCGGTTTACCTATGTTTGTGGGTAGAGCAAATCAAAGACTGCGATTCATTGGCAGAACACTTAGAACGTGCTACAGGTCTACCAAAGGGACTGCTTACACTACGCTTGTCCGCCATATTCTGGAGTATTGCTGAGCGGTGTGGGATCCGCATCAGGTGGGACTGACGGTTGACATCGAAAAAGTACAAAGATGGGCTGCTCGTTTTGTTTTATCGCGAAATAGGGGAGATAGAGTCACAGACACGATACGTGAATTCGAGTGGCAATCATTAAAACAAAGGCGTTTTTCGGTGCGACGGGATCTTCTCATGAAATTTCAATCACCAGTTTTCTCCTCCGATTGCGAAAACATTCTGTTGGCACCCACCTACATAGGGATAAATGATCATCACGATAAAATAAGAGAAATCATTGCTCGCACAGAAAAATTTATGTGCTCGTCTCTCCCGCGTGCCGTTCGACAGTGGAACGTAGAGAGACAGCATGAAGGTGGTTTATTGAACCCTCTGCCAGGCACTTTATTGTGAATAGCAGAGTAATCACGTAGATGTGGATGTAGATGTAGATACAACATTTCGTCGATGTCTCCGGTGCTCATACAAATTGTGTAAGCAGATGTTAGTAATAATAACAACATTATGCCTTACAGATTACTTTGACCTTTTCTGCCCACGTACCTTTCCTGATCCACAATGTATGGAAACATCTGTATACGTCTTTTTTGCATTCACAGAATCCAGATTGCATCTAGTGGCCACAACTGGAACTATCTTTTCCAGCATATAGAGGTTCCGCATTAACGCATACGAAAAACTAACAAATTTGGCATCCATACGGTTAATTACAGCTCTCACTGGGCCTGTGTGAACAGCTGCACTGTGATTATAACCACACAGTAGCAAGAGGGCGACTGCAATTAAAGGCACAATATCAAAAGACTCAGGAGTTACACTACTGGCCTTTAAAATTGCTACACCACGAAGATGACGTGCTACAGACGCGAAATTTAACCGACAGGAAGAAGATTCTGTGATATGCAGATGATTAGCTTTCGAGAGCACTCACAGAAGGCTGGCGCCGATGGCGACACTTACAACGTGCTGACATGAGGAAAGTTTCCAACCGACTTCTCATTCACAAACAGCAGTTGACCGAAGTTGCCTGGTGAAACGTTGTTGTGATGCCTCTTGTAAGGAGCAGAAATGCGTACCATCACGTTTCCGACTTTGATAAAGGTCGGATTGGAGCCTATCGCAATTGCGGTTTATCGTATCGCGACATTGCTGCTCGCGTTGGTCGAGATCCAATGACTGTTAGCAGAATATGGAACCGGTGCGTTCAGGAGGGTAATACGGAACGCCGTACTGGATCCCAACAGCCTCGTATCACTAGCAGTCGAGATGACACGCATCTTATCCGCATGGCTGTAACGTATCGTGCAGCCACGTCTCGATCCCTGAGTCAACAGATGGGGACGTTTGTAAGACAACAACCATCTGCACGAACAATTGGACGACGTTTGCAGCAGCATGGGCTATCAGCTCGGAGACAATGGCTGCGGTTACCCTTGACGCTACGTCACAGACAGAAGCGCCTGGGATGGTGTACTCAGCGACGAACCTGGGTGCAAGAATGGCAAAACCTCATTTTTTCGGATGAATCCATGTTCTGTTTACAGCACCATGATGGTCGCATCCGTGCTTGGCGACATCGCGGTGAACGCACATTGGAAGCGTATATTCGACATCGCCATACTGGCGTATCACCCGGCGTGATGGTATGGGGTGCCATTGGTTACACGTCTCGGTCACCTCTTGTTCGCATTGACGACACTTTGAACAGTGGACGTTACGTTTCAGATGTGTTACGACCCGTGGCTCTACCCTTCATTCGATCCCTGTGAAACCCTACATTTCAGCATGATAATGTACGACTGCATGTTGCAGGTCCTGTACGGCCTTTCTGGATGCAGAAAATGTTCAACTGCTGCCCTGGTCAGCACATTCTCCAGATCTCTCACCAATTGAAAACGTCTGGTGAATGATGGCCGAGCAACTGGCTCGTCACTATACGCCAGTCACTACTCTTGATGAGCTGTGGTATCGTGTTGAAGCTGCATGGGCAGCTGTACCTGTACACGCAATCCAAGCTCTGGTTGACTAAATGCCCAGGCCTATCAAGGCCGTTATTACGGCCAGAGGTGGTTCTGGGTACTGATTTCTCAGGATCTATGCACCCAAATTGCGTGAAAATGTAATCACATGTCAGTTCTAATGTAATATATTTGTCCAATGAATACCCGTGTATCATATCAATTTCTTGTTGGTGTAGCAATTTTAATGGCCAGTAGTGTAAATCCCCATTTTGTGATAGTGACCGGAAGGAAGACGACAAAACGTTGTCACGTGTAGGTACTGGTTCGATTCCGCTTTTATGATATTCCACAGTAACTCTGCAATGTTCCTTTACGTTATGTCCAATTTTAAACAGCAGAAAAACAATGTAGATCTCTTAGGCACGATAAAGCCGATGTAAGTTCATACCGTACGACCGTAAGAGCCCCCGGGACTCGCTCACTAAGTCGGCGTGGGTACAGCAGCGTTGCTCGGCAGCGTCAGAACTCGGGCAGAACACAACTCTTACGCGGAGTTACGCGAACAGGGCGGCCCGCGCATAATTCACCTAAGTTGCCGCGCGAGGATAAGCCGTGTGCAGATCCCCGCTGACGTATTTAAAGGCGTGACGCTCGCAGCGGCTGGGACGGAAAGACTTTAGCGGTAGGTGTAACACCGCCCACCAACAAAGACGCGCGCCGCTTCGCATTTGCATAATGACACCAGCTGATAAGGCACAACGAAAGCTGTCTTTTAATCACCACTGTGTTTCCGGATGTTGTGAAAGCTTCTGTGCTGAAATGACGATGTAAAGGCGGATTAAAAAAGAAGCAGCAGTAGAAGCCAAGCTGCGTGTAACCTGCCGCCTACCGCACGTACGTGTGTGTGTGTGTGTGTGTGTGTGTGTGGCTTGACTAGTTACCTCCTGCACACTGCTTTACTCTAATATCAAGACCGCTATGAACACTATAGATTCTACATGGCCTACACGCTATGACTATAGATTCTACCTAGTTTTCTAAATCTGTTTTGATGAAAGACGTTTAGGTTCGCCATTTGCGCCACTAACTACACGAACTCGATAGGCTTCCGAACTAGCCCTGCACGACCACATATACTTCTACAGGATGTGAGGTGAAGATGCCACAGGAGGAGCTACGACGTTTAGATACAAAAGTTCTTCAGCGGGATGGGAGGAGCTGTAAGATGGAAAAGACACCAAGATATGGATCAATATATCGAGAGTCTGTGGAGTTTGCACTGCCAAAACAACTGTCTGAAATAGTATTGAACGGAGGGGATGTTCCATCGGAATGGAAAACATGTACCTTAAAACCAGAGTATAAGAGAGTGCCACATAATTCTCCAAATAAGATTGGGAGTGACCTCTTTCGATGGAAGACTGTACTCGAAGGTACTGAGAGATCTGGTAGAAAAATAGCAACTCACAAGCAGCAACAAGAGCAAGCAGGACTGCGAGCAGGAAGATCGGTAATAGAAAGCATCTCCAGAACAAAACTGCCAAAAACCTACAAAGATTGGATTGGAGATTTATACTGCATTGGACGACCTAGAGAAAGTGTATGGTAAGGTACCCACCAACAAATTGTGCGAAAAGTTGAAAGAGCGGAGTTTGATCAACAATTGCTAAGGGATGTTATGAAATAACATTAGAGCGTCGATTATCCGAAGTAATTGGGGGATATGGGTGTTCGGAAAACTGGTTTGATCGGATAATCTAACTGTACATGTTTATTTGCCAAAAAGAAGGACTGTACAGTAAATTTATTCATAAAAACAGGCATCTCTTTTAGTATTACAAAGTAACATACAAAGGCAACTTCAGTAGGAATATATAGTAATAATCTCGTACTTGTCCCTCATAGAAAGGACAACACGTTTACGTTTAAGCATTTTGTATCGTCAAGTTCACTTCTTCACGCAGCACACACAAGTGGTCATAACAGAGAACAGAAAGTGACTGTTTGCACCGTGAGAAGCTCTTCTTGGGGGGCGCGCAATCCTTCAAACTGCGCGGAGCGGCACACCTCAACTCTAAGCTGGCGCAGCTGTTGCCAAGCCGACAGAAGTGTGCTGATTGTTGAAACACAGCGACTGGCGGCGTGGCCGGTCAGCAGCGCATTGTGGAAGCCCCATTAGAAGCAATGTTCCGCCAGCGGTGGCCCAGTGCGGCGAGTACTGTGGGAAACTTGGTTTGGGAGTGAGGGGGATGATGGAAGGTAGGGTGGGAGAGTAACAGGTGCGAGCGAGTACACAGTTCGGTTAAGCGGTCGTTCGGTCGACCGACGTTTGGATAATCGACGCTCTATTGTATATGAAAATAACACAGCGAGTGTAAGATCTGGGAATAGTAGGGGCAGAAGAATTCTTGGAGAATAAAGATATGTGGCAGGGATGTGGACTGACACCAACACTCACCAACCTGTACCCACGAACAATCCTGCAGGCTTGGCATAGAAAATGCAGCTACCACTGCAGAAGAGCTGCAACCGTTTAATAATGACCGCCTGCACAGCTCGAAAGGAGTAGGAGCCACGAATTAACTTCCCCTCCACGAGGACCGCAGTTTCGCTAGTGCAGACCTGCTTCCCAATAAGCACTGCTATCGTGGGATGACTGAACTCGTAATACACAGACATATTAAAGC
Source organism: Schistocerca serialis cubense (assembly GCF_023864345.2). Classification (NCBI taxonomy): domain Eukaryota; kingdom Metazoa; phylum Arthropoda; class Insecta; order Orthoptera; family Acrididae; genus Schistocerca; species Schistocerca serialis. Next base: position 620,021,619 of record NC_064642.1, on the reverse strand, counting down.
GCCACACACAGCTAAAACTATGTGATCAACATTCGTGACATAATTTTGCAGAATACAGACGAGAAATTTACTAATAATGTCTTTGGAAATTTGATTGTTCGTTGGATCAAAGATTATCCTAAAACATTCGTCAAGTATTCATTACGCATTGAAAGCTTTTTTGAACGTCACACTACGATCTGAGTTGACGAAAGTTGACCCCACCAGGTAAGTATGCGAAAAAGGTTGTATCCCAGCTTAGCTATACTTCACGCTCATGTCTTCAACTACAGCGCTTTTAAATACTGTAATCACGGCATATGTGGTTATCCCCCACGTTGCAAATCGAATTGATTATGCCAGTTTTATTCATAAAACAAAGCAGCGCTGTCTCGTCTTTGAAAAAAGAAAGTAAAAAATAAGGCCTTATTGGACTATTTCCCTTATTTCCGTCACTGTGCTGTTGCAGGGATCGGAGATAATTTTATGAGTAGTCAGTGATATCCACATCAAATGAATGTGAAGGGCACTTTGCTTACTTGTTGCGTTTAAAATGTGTCTCAGCGACTGTGACGTTTCATTTGGAATCGACGTCTCCATAACTGAAGTCTCAGTCCACTATAACATACAGAAGTAGTACTCAGCTTACTTACTGACTTACTATATATAATATTTTTGCTGTCCAACCGAGCCTACTCCGAATTTATGTTGTAGAGTTAGGTTTCATTGTACCAAATCACACCATCGCTCCATGTTCCGGTACAATACTAATACCCCAGGACGGGAAAAACACGTTGACATATTCTCCGTTGACACACACCAGATAATGTTCACAACTGCTTGTCCCAGTGAACAGAGAGTCATATGAGAACATCGCCCCGACCCAATGTCATTTACTCCAACCCACCCTGCTAAAGTAGTAATTTGAAACCAATAGACCCGCTTCTTTTGGCCACGTTTTAGTCGGCTATACCTTCTGAACGCTTTCCTTTGGTCTGCACAGCGTACACCTATTCCTCTTGTAATGAAGTCTTTCTTGAGTCACTAAATAATACTGCCATGACAGCAATAGCGGCGGCGACACTTTGATCCAGCGCAACTTCATCAATCACCTATACAGGGTGGACATTAATAAAACCTACAAACTGCAGGGAAGGAGATTGAAAAAGAGAGAGAGAGAGAGAGAGAGAGAGAGAGAGAAAAAGAATTCTATTAACATGTGTCCGCAAGTGGATCGCTGCCATGGCATATGGAGCTGTCGAATGTAAGTTCCATTGGCCAGGTCCAATGTGTTTATTGTGTGTTGCTGTCTGTGTGACTGATGCTGCGTACCGTAAGCGGCAGAATAGTGCGGTATTCATGTCGGGAACAAACCGAGATGGTGTTTGTATATGGCCAAGCAGATGGGAACGATCGAGAGGCAGACACCGATCCTCCAAATCTGGAGTACGTACAGTCCACCGCCTCCCTAACCGTTCGTCTGTCTGAAAGAACCTGTGATCACACAAACGTCCGAACAGGGCGTGAAATGTTTTGTGGTATGGTTGGTGCCGTGCTGCCTCTCTAATGGCTCCATCTGCTTCGCAATACACAGACACTATCTCGGCTTGTCCCGTACATTAACACTGGACCAGTCTGGTGTTTACAGTACGCTGCTTCATACAAACTGCAGCACATAAGGAACACATGGCACGTGGTCAGAGGAACTTTCATTTGTTAGCTCCAGCACCCGTGGCGACAGTACATTTCCGGACACATTTTGCCGGCCGGTGTGGCCGTGCGGTTCTAGGCGCTTCAGTCTGGAACCACGTGACCGCTACGGTCGCAGGTTCGAATCCTGCCTCGGGCTTCGATGTGTGTGATGTCCTGAGGTTAGTTAGGTTTAAGTAGTTCTAAGTTCTAGGGGACTGATGACCACAGATGTTAAGTCCCATAGTGCTCAGAGCCATTTGAACCATTTTAATCGGACACATGTTCAGACGACCTTTTTTCCTCTATAGCTGAAATTTGTCAGTTTTATTAATGTTAACCCTGTGTATTCTGGCACTCTCCACAGTCATAAATAATTTCACACAGACGCATCGCTGCATCCCAGAGACTGACGTAAAATCGCCGCCATTTTCCAGTAACTGTCGAGAAACGAGGTGTCTATCAATTACCCTTGCAGAACTCATAGAACGTGGCAAAGGGATGCAAGATTTATCTGATGCTTTCTTTAAAAAAATGTGGTAGAATCCGATGTCAGCGATGGAGCAGGTTTTTCACTGTAGCCCAGTGAATGTTTCGCAGATGTCGGCGTGTAGTGTATTCATACAGCTAATCACAGTTTTTGGTGGCCACCACAGTTTCAGTCCTTGCATGAGAACGACATTTGTCTCACTCCATTGGCCCACCCTCTCCCTCCGTCCCACGTCCAACCCTCACACACACCCTTTTTTTCTGGGGAGGCAAGCGGTAACTCAGTCTTACAGTGGTCTCCGGAACACGCAATCTGACAAAGAGGACACCGCGTTTTTATTCGCATTTGCTTTGCGGGCCAGCGTGCGCGCCCCGAACAGACGCGCCGCTAATTTTTATGTGCATTTTCCAGTTTCATTTTGCGTGACGCGTGTTATGGGATGCAGAGGGAGTTCTTTGCTCCTGAGTCCCATTAGGGTTAATCCAGCCGGACCGTCGGAGGCAACTTGCTGCTACACAAATTACGCCGGGGGCCCCGTCTGAAATCCAATGGACGTCCACTAACGACCCGACGTCGGCAAAAAAGCGGCGCGGCGGTCCAGCCGGACCGGAGCTCTGGTGCCCGGCTGCTCATTTTTTATTCTCCGGCGAGAATTATTCCGAGGAAAGTCTTGAGCGTTAAGGGCCGCCTCACCATTAGTGAGTTAAGGCTCCTAAGCCTGTTACTGCAAATTTGGCTGAGGCCGGGGCCAAATCTATCCGCACGCGCTTTGGAAGTGGTGCTGAAGAAGTGCTTGATTACTTGAAGCACGGAAGAAAGGTCAAGATGTGCTCCAGCGGGTGTTGCATTACATACAGCAGGAATTTCAGGGCACCACTAGTGAGGAACCCTACCTGTTGAAGGTCACTGTAGTATCAATGTTGTGCCGTACAGGAAGGAGCATTTTTGTGATAAATGATAGCCAAATCAGTGTTGTAGCTAACAAAGCTGAATAAGCTCACCAGACAAAAAATTAGTCACCCCACTGCACAGTCACTAGTTGTAAAACAACCGAAGGCTTCTGTAGACTACCATCAGTAAGCATACGCAACGATAGTTTTCCCAGCAGCTTTGGTCAGTTATGGCCATACATGCGTTACCTATGCATTATGGTGTTCCCTCATAACAGTCGTTTCCTCCACACATGCATCAGTGGCTTACTTGTCTCCCAAAAACTTCTAAGTGGGGAGGATATACAAATGGGCCAAGTAACCTAGGAAACATTTTCGTTGTACACAGATCAGCCAGGATATTATCATCACCTACGCAATACCCAGTATGTCCACCTCTGGCACGGATAACAGAGGCGCACACTCTAGTCACATACTTCCTGTAAATTTTGGTGAAGGAAGCCATGAGCTCTGACGCCATATTCAATCACATCCCAAATGTGTTCAATGGGGTTTTTTGTCTGACCAGTCGGGGGCCAGCAAATCAATTCGCCACTGTGCTCTTCGAACCAATCCATCACACTCCTGACCTTCTGACATAGCGCATTGTCCTGTTGAAAAATGCCGTTGGTGTTGGGAGGGGGTGTATGTGGTCTTGAACCAGTGTACGATACTCATTGGCCGTCATGGTGCCGTACACGAGCTCCACTAGACCCATGGATGCTCTCGTAAATGTTCCCCAGAGGCACTGGAGCCGACTCCGGCTTGTTCTGTCCCGCTACACAGGTGTCAAAAAGTTGTTCCTTTGGAAGACGACGGGTTCGCGTTTTCCCACCGGCACGATGAAAAAAGTTATCAGGATTCATCAGACCATGCAACGCTTTGCCACTGCGTTGTGCTGATGGTCACGTGCCCATTTCAGTCGTAGTTGCCGATGTCGTGCTGTTAACATTGGAGTCGTCGAGTAAGGTGTGTTCGGTGCACTAGGTGTTCAGACAGACTTTTACTCTGCCCAGCATAAAGTTTGATGCTGGTTCTGCCACAGTTTTCCACCTGTCATATTCTACCGCTCTGCGCAGCCTAGATCATTCAGCATCTATAATGAGGGCTGGACGCCCCATCTCACGACGTCTGAATGTAGTTTCACTTGGTTTCGCCAAGTATTGAAGACACTCACCACGGCACTCCTCGAACACTAGACAATTCGTGCAGTTTCCAAAATACTTGCTTTCGGTCACACTCAGATAGATCGCGCGCTTTCCCCATTGTACACACGGACAGCTCGCTGACTGATACTACATGTGCCGTACGTGTGTCAGGCTGACTCATTCCTCGCCAGGTGACGCTGCTGTCTCCTGCACCGGTTTATATCGATAGTAGGTCGGTGGTCATAAAGTTCTGGCTGATCAGTGTACGTGGTTATCCTCCCGTATGTTACGTTAGATTAAACAGTTTTTATAGCAAAATTGAAACGTCCATGCTTAATTCCTAATTTACTTGAAAATTGTTAATGTGTAATGTAATCAAAGGAGTATTATAGGAAAAGTAAAGGAAAAATATTTTTCATACTGCGCTAGAAAACGCAATCTCCTCAACAAAAATGTAAAACAAAAAAAAATCCGAGGAACAACAATATACCAGACAGTGTTTCAATACTTCGTCGAACGTACATAAAACGTGTTTCTGTTATTCATGAACAGCTTTCACATTTATCAGCTATAAAAGGAAACTCTTGCCCTTGATCATGATGATGAACGTACATAAAACGTGTTTCTGTTATTCATGAACAGCTTTCACATATATCAGCTATAAAAGGAAACTCTTGCCGTTGGTCATGATCATGAACGTTCTGTTGACTACAAAACAACAATGTTTACACACACACACACACACACACACACACACACACACACACACACACACATTCAAAGAATTGGGCATACTAACCACAGCTTCTCAGTATATTTATTCCTTAATGAAGTTTGTTGTAAATAATACATTTCTTTTACAAACTTAGTACACAGTATCAATACTAGGAGTAAGAACAATATACACAAAGATTTAAAATCACTTACTCTTGCCCAGAAAGGAGTCCAGTATTCAGCAACGCATATTTTTAATAAGTTACCAGCAACCATTAAGAGTTTAGATTCAGACAAGGCACAAATTAAACATAATTTGCAAGAACTTTTGGTGGCCAACTTCTTCTATTCCACCCATCAATATCTCAACAAGTGCAGTAGACAATTTTAATGAAAATTTATTATACTTTAATTTCTGACAATACTTGGTTGTAACAGTGAAGTAACTACCTACTGTGTGAATGATGGATGTACAGAAAGCCGATGTAAGTATTAAACCTGTAAATATTAAAAGTTGAATTTTAATTCATGTATATAATTTTACTGTTTATTGACTGAGGATCATTAAACTTAATGAAACTCAAATTTTTCTAATTACATTTTTGAAATGTGTTTATCTGACATGATCCACACCAAGGAGGATTCCTTCATTTGTGGGTCTATGGAATGAATAATTAATCTAATCTAACACTCACACACACACACACACACACACACACACACACACACACATATATATATATATATATATATATATATATATATATATATATATATATATATATATATATACACAGGGTGAGTCACCTAACGTTACCGCTGGATATATTTCGTAAACCACATCAAATACTGACGAACCGATTCCACAGACCGAACTTGAGGAGAGGGGCTAGTAAATCCTCAAAATAAGTTGTCTATTGACCATGACTAATATTATTATTATTATTATTATGTAACTTGTACCTAGTCGACACTTGACTTTATTTACTCAGCAATGCGAGCCCCACCAAGCAATTTCGCTACACATTCATATCTTTCTTCCCACGAGTTATTTTTCTCTTTTAATACTTCTCTTTTTACTTCTTTATTTAGTGTACTGTATCTGTCACTATTTGGACTGTCATTCACATTCAAGGATGTCAAATAAGCTTCTTTTTTCCTTCTGATCAACTCTGATATTTCTGCAACCCACCAAACTGGTTTCATCTTTTTCTCCTATTCTCGAAATGCTTCTTTGGCTGCTGCTTCTATGTCCTTCTTTATATGCTCATATACCCCCTCCCTTTACTGCTGTCCCATCTGCACTCTCCAGTTCATTTGCCAGTCGTTGCTGATGTAAGTACTTCCCTTAAATTGCCCAGATTATACGTTATGAGCTCATGGTCGTCAGCATTTCAAGTCTTCATAGTTAACTGTCAACAGAGGCACGTTGGTGACGAACACTTTTCTCCCAACGAGAGACGAGTTTCTTGCTGCGTACGCACGTTTGAGTTCGTTCTCGAACGTCTTCTTTACGTTTGGAAACAGATGATAATCGGATGGTGCCATGTCAGGACTGTATGGAGGTGAATAATAACAGTGAACTCAACATTTTGGATTACTGCAGATGTCACAGCTCTCGTATTCGGTGGGCCATTGTCATGCTGAAAGGGTGTTCCATGTATGGATGAAATCTTCGAATTCGAAACACTATTAGAGCACGCGGTTTCTCATGCGCCAACATAGATTCGCCACACACCGCCATGTTACATGCTAAAATTCGGAGCCCTCTAACGGTAGAGTGCTGAAACGTCGAGAAAGTCGATGGAGTAATGTGCATGATATGTAATACCTCAGTGGGTATTGAAAACAGAATAAAAATTTCCGAGGCATTACTATTCAGCAAACCCTAATGTGTATGGTACGAATTTTATCAAGCTATTTTACTTGGCAGTGGCACATCATGTGAAAGTTACTTTCGTCCTCAGATTTTGAACACCACTCTTCTAGTACACCCAGAACATTAGCATTTGAGTGGCCTGTTCTCAGGTGTGCTTCCAGTAACTGAATGCTCCATTGTCACTGATATTTCATCTCTCCTTCCAAAAGGCTGTACATCCCTTCTGGTCATATGTCTATTTGACGTTCATTGATCCTTATGCTCTCAGGGATCGTTCCCTGCAGTTTGTCACCATTTACCTACATCACCCTCAAAATCATTTTTAACTTTGATGAATTGTAAGTTTTGCATCACCTCGGTTCCGAGAGTTCTGGAGCCTGCACAGAAAACTGGAATAGAGATCAACATAAACATCACTTACGTCCTTTTTGTTGCTCTTGAAAACACACATTTCATGTTGTTCCACCACATGGCGAGACCTACAGAGGTGGAGGTCCAAATTGCTGTACACACCATCTCCTCTAATACCCAGTTGCACGTCCTCTCGCACTGATACATGTCTGTATTCGTAGTGGCATACTATCCACAAGTTCGTCAAGGCACTGTTGGTCCAGATTGTCCCACTCCTCAACGGCGATTTGACATCGATCGCTCAGAGTGGTTGGTGGGTGATTCCGTTCATAAACAGCCCTTTTAAATCTATCCCAGGCACGTTCGTTAGGGTTCATGTCTGTAGAACATGCTGACCACTCTAGTCGGGTGATGTCGTTGTCCTGATGGAAGTCAGTCACAGGATGTGCACGATGGGGGCACAAATTGTTGTCCATCAAGACGAATTCCTGGCCAATATGCTGCAGACAAGGTTGCACTATCGGTCGCAAAGTCGCATTCACGTACTGTACAGCCGTTACGGCGCCTTCTATGACCACCAGCGGCGTACGTCGGCCCCCCATATAATGCCACCCAAAACCGGCAGGAAACCTCCACCATTCTGCACTCGCTGGACAGTGTGTCTAAGGCGTTCAGCCTGACCAGGTTGCCTCCAAACACGTCTCCGACGATTACCTGGTTCAAGCCAATATGCGACACTCATCGGTGAAGAGAAGGTGATGCCAATCCTGAGTGGTTCTTTCGGCCTATTGTCATGCCCAACAGTACCGCGCTGCACGGTATCGTGGTTATAAAGTTGGACCTCACCATGGACGTCGGGAGTGAAGTTGTGCATCATGCAGCCTATTGCGCACAGTTTGAGTCGTAACACTATGTCCTGTACTGCACTATTCAACACGGCGGCGTTGCTGTCAGGGTTCCTCCGAGCCATAATCCGTAGACAGCGGTTATCCACTGCTGTAGTAGCCCTTGGGCGGCTTGAGTGAGGCATGTCATCGACAGTTCCTGTCTCTCTGTTATCTCCTCCCTGTCCAAACAACATCGCTTTGGTTCACTCCAATACGCCTGTACACTTCCCTTGTTGAGAGCCCTTCCTGGCACAAAGTAACAAAGCAGACGTGATCGAACCGCGGTATTGACCGTCTAGGCATGGTTGAACTACAGACAACACGAGTCGTGTGCCTCCTTCCTGGTGGAATGACAGGAACTGATCGGATGTCGGACCCCATCCGTCTGATATGGGCTGCTCATGCATGTTTATTTAAATCTTTGGGCGGGTTTAGTGACATCTCTGAACAGTCAAAGGGACTGTGTGCGATATAATATCCACAGTCAACGTCTACCTTCAGGAGTGCTGAGAACCGGAGCGATGCTGAAATTTTTTGATATGTGTAGTTTTCGAATTCCTCTTTTTACATTTCTATCGCTCCGAAACTCATTACCAAAAACACTTTCATTTTTGCGGATTACTTTAGGGGTAATTCTTGTCGACACACACTCGGGAATTGTCGACATGGTATTGTGTGGAACGGTGGAGAGGAAAATATTAGAACTGAGAGATTAAAGTTTGCAAAACACATTGCTGTGTACAGTGCAGAAGTTTAGTGAGGTATAGGAATGGATATCAAACGACATCGAACCAGTCGAAATATAAATTAAAAATACGCTGATGGAAAAATAAATCGCAACAACAGAAAATAATTAATTTAATGTAATGATATTTCGGCAATACATTTGTCGAGGTAACATTTATAAGTGAATAACATTGAAAGGTCACAGGTTAATGTAAGCACGAGGTAAAGCGTTGTAAATGTGAGTTGCTGGAACATTACAAACCGGTGTAATTGCTAGAATATTGAATGCAAGCATGTAAAAGTGCAAGCCTTGCGTCGTTCAAGTGGCGGATGTCAGTTTGTACCATAGCGTTAAGTGGCTGTTGCACTTGGTCGGTCAATTCAGGTGAGGTTATCGCTGGTTGTAGATGGAACTGAAGTTGTCGTCTGATCATTTCCCATATGTGTTCGATTGGAGATAGATCCGAAGATCCAATAGCCCAAGGACATATATCGGCACTCAGTAGTGCATGCTGGGTTACTACAGCGATATGCGGGTGGGCGTTACCTGAGTAGAAAACTCCCTGGAAAGCTGTTCATGAATGGCAGCACAGCAGGTCGAATCACAATATTTACGTACAAATTTGCAGTCAGGGTGCTTCGGATAAACACAAGAGTGTTCCTGGTGTCATACGAAATCGAATTGCCGACCTCAACTGCAGGTGTAGGTCCAATGTGCTGGCAGGTTAGTTGCAGGCCCTCAACTAACCAACTCACAGCCTTCACTGGCACCGAGGCAGGAAACACGACGGAGCTCCAACTTACCCTCCAACGAGCTCTTGCTTGACACCACTCATGTCACAAATTACGGTGGTTTGGCGTCATTGGAATGCACGCTACAAGGCTTCTGGCTCGGAGCTGTCCTTGAAGTAACAGATTTGTAACAGTTCGTTGTGTCACAGTGCTACCAACTTCTGCTGAATTACCTGCTGCAATTGCAGTACAATGCGCCAGAGCCATACGCTGAACACGATGGTTTTCCTTCTCGGTAGTGCCACAAGGCCGTCCGGAGCCAAGTCTCCTTGCGACCATACATGCTAGTGACAGCAGTCATGTATAGTGACGATATTCCTGCGAAGTCTTACTGCAGTACCGCAGAACCAGAATCCAGCTTCTCGTAGCACTGTCACGCAGCCTCGTTCAACTTCAGTGAGCTGTTGATATTGGCATCTTTGTCGCCTTTCAGGTATTTCTGACTAAAATCAACTCACCACGATCAATCTCAAAGGTAACTACCGTTCACGACCGTTAAAGCGTATATTTAAAACAAACCTGATTTACATACTCATAATGGAGCTGCTAGCACTGCCTTTATGGAACTGGTGCGAAATTTGAATAGATATCTTCTTTCATATGTAGAAACAAGCCTACCAACTATATCTCTGAACTCAGTCTTGGTGTTGCGTTATCTTTTCCGTCAATGTGGCAGTAAAACAACTTAATAATTTGCCTATTATACAAAGCTCTCTTTGTATCGATAACGGCGTCCAACATGTTATGAGATACCACTCATCCATTCGGTCTAAGCTGCTTCTGTTAGCGAACGCCAGATCCCTAGCACGGCAGCCGGCACGACAATGGCTTCGCTACTGGGTGGCCGGCGGAAAAGACTCGGCGCGGCGGAACTCTTCATTTAGACGACGGCAGCCGCGCGGAAAATCAAGTCGCATTTCTTTGATTCCGAGACGTCAACGGAGGAACTACGCGCTATGGAAATGCAAATAAGCGGACCAAGCTGAGGGAACTCAATAAATATGGCTAGGTATGCCGGCTGTGAGCGATGCTCGCCGCCCGATCGGGGATTCCCCTCTGTGTGTGTGTGTGTGTGTGAGGGGAGGGGGGGGGAGACCGCGCCTGCGATGCGCTGTGGCGGCTACACGTGTGCGCGACTGCGCAGGCGCGCCGTAAAAGGCAGACGGCGACACGTGGCGCAGGAGAGACCGACAAGCAGGTGCGCTCCCCGCTGGCGCCAGCTGCTTTTGCCGATAGAGCTGTCACGGTCCCGTCAGCGGCGGCATGTGTGACCGGTAACTCTGCGCTTCCCCTACCCACCCATAATGAATTTAACACTATCGTTAAGCAATGCAAAAAGTAATCTAAAAGGTGGTACTCGCATATTATAGCAGTGAATCTTGGACTGTGAAAAAACAGGAAAAGGAAATCGTAGCGGTTTGAGATGTGGTGCTACGAAGGGTGTAAGAGTATGACAACAATTTGGAAGATTATATAAGGTGAACTGAGCAGTGCCAGCGCATCTCTGGCAACCGATATTGAAGAGGGTTGCAACAGTGTTCTGTGGCGCTGGTATATCTGAGCGAGGCAGATAGAACGCTGTGTTGGCTGGTGCGCTCTCGCAGTCTAGTGTCCTTGTTAAGCTGTGCTTGTCAGTTCCTTGGTCCCTCGTATGAGGGGTCCCTGTTGTCCCATGTTGATCTTCCTTAATAGTCACTCCAATTTGATAAAATTATCGTTACTTGAAGATTGTCATTTACACTACTGGCCATTAAAATTGCTACACCAAGGAGAAATGCAGATGATAAACGGGTATTCATTGGAAAAATGTATTATACTAGAACTGACATGTGATTACATTTTCACGCAATTTGGGTGCATAGATTCTGAGAAATCAGTACCCAGAACAACCACCTCTGGCCGTAATAACGGCCTTGATACGCCTGGGCATTGAGTCAAAGAGAGCTTGGATGACGTGTACACGTACAGCTGCCCATTCAACTTCAACATGATACCACAGTTCATCAAGAGTAGTGACTGGTGTATTGTGACGAGCCAGTTGCTCGGCCACCATTGACCAGGCGTTTTCAATTGGTGAGAGATCTGGAGAATTGGTTGGACAGGGCAGCAGTCGAACATTTTCTCTATCCAGAAACGCCCCTACAGAACCAGCAACATGCAGTCGTGCATTATCCTGCTGAAATGTAGGGTTTCGCAGGGATGGAATGAAGGGTAGAGCCACGGGTCGTAACACATTTGAAGTGTAACGCCCACTGTTCAAAGTTCCGTCAATGCAAACAAGAGGTGACGGAGGCGTGTAACCAGTGGCACCCCATACCATCACGCCTGGTGATACGCCACCGTGATGACGCCAAACACGAATGCGACCATCATGGTGCTGTATGCAGAACATGGATTCGTAACACATCTGAAGTGTAACGCCCACTGTTCAAAGTGCAGTCAATGCAAACAAGAGGTGACGGAGGCGTGTAACCAGTGGCACCCCATACCATCACGTCAGGTGATACGCCACCGCGATGACGCCAAACACGAATGCGACCATCATGATGCTTTAAGCAGAACATGGATTCATCCGAAAACATGACGTTTTGCCATTCGTGCATCCAGGTTCGTCGTTGAGTACACCATCACAGGCGCTCCTGTCTGTGATGCAGTGTCACGGGTAACCTCAGCCATGGTCTCCGAGCTGACAGTCCATGCTGCTGCCAACGTCGCCGAACTGCTCGTGCAGATAGTTGTTGTCTTGCAAACGTCCCCATCCGTTGACTCAGGGATCGAGACGTGGCTGCACGACCCGTTACAGCCATGCAGATAAGATGCCTGTCATCTCGACTGCTAGTGATACGAGGCCGTTGGGATCAAGCATGGCGTTCAGTATTACTCTCTTGAACCCACCGATTCCATATTCTGCTAACAGTCATTGAATTTCGACCAACGCGAGCAGCAGTGTCGCGATACGATAAACCGCAATCGCGATAGGCTACAATCCGACCTTTATCAAAGTCGGCAACGTGATGGTACGCATTTCTCCTCCTTACACGATGCATCACAACAACGTTTCTCCAGGCAACGCTGGTCAACTGCTGTTTGTGTATGAGAAATCTGTTGGAAACTTTCCTGATGTCAGCACGTTGTAGGTGTCGCCATCGGTACCAACCATGTGTGAATGCTCTGAAAAGCTAATTATTTGCATATCACAGCATCTTGTTCCTGTCGGTTAAATTTCGCGGCTGTAGCACGTCATCTTCGTGGTGTAGCAATTTTAATGGCCAGTAGTGTACTTACCTATGTATTTAACCAGGGATTTTCAATGCTGCAAAGGCCTGTCATCCTTCATTGAGATGTTCAGTCGTGAAGCTTCCCACTGTTACAGTACCTCTAAAATAATTGCAGTTTTAATGATGGTGTGGTCTGTCCGATTGTTTGCTGTATACTGTTGGTTTCAGGGTGCCGCCTTTGGTTGTGTAAGGTTTAGTGAATCAGTTATTCCAACGTACGTAAAAATTTAGATGTGGCTAAAGTTAACTGACGTACATGTCATGTATGTTTTTAGAGTAATATTTATATTAAAGAACTTGCTGATACCAAAGTTGCTGTTATTTGTAAATATAAGTATTCGTCATAAAGTTTTGGATTTCAATATTGGTCATCAGTGATCAGTCTGCTATCGGGAATCATTGGCCATTAAAAATTTAGGGATTCAGACTTTCTTATTTTTTAATTTAATGTGCCTGAGATATTGCAGCCATATATTTTGCTACCATTTGTAAGATCAAGGATTTGTTGTATTCCAGCCGAATGTAATCAAATGCATTTTGAGAGAAAACTGTTTGTGCGGTGTTCCCAATGCCAGTACGGACGGGCCTTCTCCACCCCAGGGATTCCTACAATCACGAAAGAATGTAGATCTCATGATTATCTCTGCAGTAGCTCGAAACCGGTCATCCACAAATAAGGTAACATCTTATATTAGACAACGACTGTGTTTACTAAATAAAAAATCAGCTTTTTGTGATCAACCAGGGTGAATCGATCTTGCAATGATGTGTAAAGTTCTGATTTGATTTCTATTAGTAAATGATGAATTGTAATCTGTACAGTAAAAGCACCAGCACCTCCAATCCCATCCCCCTTCACCACTCACCCCCCTACGCTGCCAACCATTATTATATAAGGAAAATATACCTGAAAATATGAAGTAAACTTTCTGAGGCACTATGTAATTTCTATGCACTCGTCAGCTGAATGGAAAACCAGAGTACTGTACTTTGGGAAACTGTTATTGACAAAATATTTTAGTACAGTCAAATACTGTAAACGGAATCAGTCGCTACACTACTTTCGAGTAAACGTTCAGTGTGATGACAGCCAACTTCTGTACATAATGTGCAACGATGAACCATGTTTCGTCACATTCTCTGTAAGATTCCACGTTACCCCCCTGTTGGCATCAAACGCTGTAAATGTGCGCTTACTAACCCCATGTACTGTTCCTACTGGTCTTCTATACATAAGGGACTTTTAAATAGGTCCAAAGGAAGAAGTTAAGCGGTATAAGGTCATTTCATATTGCTGATGCGGAATATCACGATACATGTTTGCTTCAGCTTTTGGCAGATAAGTACACTGTATCGAACTTTTTTAATATATGGTTTATGTTGTTTCCTGATTGTGAAAGAGACACATCTACATTAAACACATGACAAATTTTAGTGTGTACAATGCCAGTGTGCTTTAGTTTAAAAGCCTACAACGTTTGTAAAAAACGTCTCTACCACACCTTGTATGAAGAAAATAGGATATACTTGAGTAAATTTTTTGTATGTGTTCCCTAAGTAGGTTCATGTTTTTCTGTGTAAAAACGTTTCGTGGAATCTATGGCAACCGATGTGCTGATTGCCATAGGAATATCTTTGCCACATGGCTTCTATGGTGTGGTTTCATATATGCTTCTTTTTGTTCCACCAGAGGCTGCAACGTTGAAGTTATCTTTGGACACTGAATTAGCCACATCATTGCGTTGGATAATTTGGTATTATGTTGAGCACTGTAGATGTGATTGTAATGCAGGATGGCAATCTGGTGTCGTATCATACATGACATGTGAGAGTTTTCTTCCTTTCCTTTCGTGAATAGCAAATTATGTTTGGTTTCCCTCGCGTGTTTTAGGATTTCGTACGATTTTACGTAGAGTTTTTTTCTCTTTGACATTGATGTAGTCCCTGCATGATGGTTTAAGCCCTAAAACGGTTGAAATAAATAGAAAACTGAAGAAAACAGCACTGCATTTAATACGATAAAGAAGAAGTGTCAGTTTTAACCAGATTTGGTGAAAGCAAGTCTCTCTGAAGAGCCCGGAAGTTATGTCTGTCTACCCGAGCTGATCACATTCCATACTGCCAGTGTACGGATAGTTTTTAAAGCTCCACTATATTTTTAAGTTTTTGGTTACTTGATCGCTATGTAGACATTACTTACACTGTTCCTGCTTACTGTCGTTCCATTACGTATCAGTTCCTCCCTTGAGTTCATTAAATGTCACACCATGACCTTTACTTTTCAGCTCTTGTTAATACTACTGACGTGCTTTGTCAAACACTGTACGCTGCGACGTATTTTTACATGATGCATCTTGGCGCTGTAAGCTACCGGAGAATTTGCGAAACTGCAGTTTGGCGCTGGCGGTCCGCCGCAACGTCTGTGGGGGAAACGCATTCGCCGCGTCTGGCGGGCGTCTATTTCTGCCGGCTTTGACTGAGGGGACGGAACAAATCTGACACAGAATGGCTGCGGCCGCTGCTGCACAAGACCAGGACCACAATAATGGCGCCAGGGGCCGGACAGGACGGAAGAGATCGTGTCGCAGCTCGGCTGCCGTCTGCGCGTGCCGACGACAAAGCGTCACAAAAGCACATTCTGTTCATACACGTAATTGCGTACTCGAAAAGTGTAACAAATGAAATTTAAATTCATGCATCAGGCAGATTACAAAATAACGCTGCATATTACAACTTCGTTATGGACGAACCAAGCTAGTGTTTGTTCTACATTTCCCAAGGCACTACAACCGTTGCTGGGGCCTTTGTCTTCGATACAATTGGCTCCTTATAACCTAGCGTTCGCATCTCCATGCTACTAAGACCAGTCTCACAGCTCTTGGCCGACCCATCCTTGTGAAGGATTAAAAAACCTCCTACATTATTTTCTTGAGCATCCTTCCTTGCCAAATGTCGTAAACAGCATTTTTTCAGAGGCTTGACAACTTCAACTATGTGTCTCCCTCGTGTAAGTTACTATATTGTTATATTATCCCTTTGCCTCAGTCACTGTCCGATAGATTTTTCACAGGATTTCTTGTTCAAAAGCCTTGATTGTTTACATCCGCTTCTGTCATAGTCCTTACTTCTGACGCATGTCCAACAACTGGTCATACAACGGGATAGTATACTTCTAAATTTGTCGTTTCCAAAATCAAAGAGTTCCTAAATACCGGTAAGTCAGCAGAACACGATATATTTCCTGGTCATATCATTCCTGTATTGCCTTGTGTTACTGGTTAAACAACACTCTGATAACGCAAGCAGCTGAAATTTTTAAATTATTTCTTAGAGTCCATCGAGACTTGTTTTGTTCTTCTGGGCATAGAACTTAACCTAATGAAAAAAAAATTTCTCTTACTTTCAATTACAGTGCTTACCAAGTAAATAAATTAGTGTCAGATTAATACCAACGATGGAAGACCACTATGAAATTTTATCCATGGTTTAAGAAGAATAATTTCCCTTCACCGTTTTAAAGTTAATTGACGAGAATGTCTGCTGATGTTGGTTGCACCATTTCTCATTTTCAAAACAGTGACAAGAAAAATGTATGAGTGTGTTTAATTAATATTTACGTCTTTTGATAACTAGTGATTTCCGTAATGGTCTTGTGGCTCAGATATTTTTCCTTATTTTTTAAAAATTAATTTATTGTCCATTTCCTCCCAGAAATTGATTTGTTTGGTAGGAAGGTAACGTACTTCATTTGTTATCTCTTTTGTCGTGTACTTTTCTTCATTCGAAATGGGGACGAGAACAAGAAATGTTTGCTACAAAGAGAATGAACCAGATAATTTTCTATTACAAGACTGCAGTAAGTTTGTTTAGACAGCAATAATAAGGAATATGAAATGGTGAACCGTCATGTGATCACATTGAAAAATACAGCGATCGAAAGTTTAAGAACTTGTGGTATCCAAAACAATTCTTTGATTACATACTTATTCTTTGTTAGTGGTCGGTTTCGATCAGTAAGACTAAGATCAGATTCATCTGTCACCTTAAACTAGAAAGGGAAACTAATAAAACCTGTAGCCAAGACTGGCATCGTCAGAAGATACAAAAACGTGATAGTACTGTGATAAACACACATGACCCACAATGGGTCACCATCAGTATGTACAATGAACGCGTAGAACCAGCATTACGGAAGGCGAACAAAAGACAAGAATTCTGGGAAGAGTTACTAAAATGCTTTTTCGTATGCTTGATGCCAGAGATTGGAGCCAGAAATGTTCTGCACTGCTCTTACTTTTATATTAAAACTTATGACTATGTTAATTTTTTAAAGAATTTTGTTTCCACAACACGTGATTGATCAGATCAGAAGATGATCATCACTACATATCAACAGTGACTATATGGGTCTGAGACTGTTATAATAAATATTTTAAAAAAGGAAGGGGTTTGTTTCTCAGTGCACAGTGGCCATTTTCATTTCACAGTTTATGAGAATTGCAGCCCAAATGTTTCTGTTGAGTGTAAGTGATTGTAATGGATGTGTAAGTAGTGTAGGGTCATGTTTATTCTGTATGGTGATGACAGCAGGGAGCGAGTGATGCCCGATGCCGTTTGAGCATTAACTATAAATTTAAATTCTACGTATTGTCTTTTGAAGGTGTTTGTAATGCAACCTTGTATAGTAGTGCCTACAGCAGTACTGGCCGAAAGAGAGTAGAGGCTTTACAAATGTGTTATTACAGGCGAATGCTACGGTTAGATTGGTAGATCAGGTAACTAATGGATTTGTACTGAATCGAACTGCAAAGAAAGATTGTTACTGATGTTATTAATAGGAAGTACCGGTTAACAGGACATCAGAGAACTGACAGTTTAGTAATAAAGGAAAGTGCTGAGGTAAGTACTACAGAGAGTCTAACCAAGATTTAACCACAGTACGCGGGTTCAAACGACTGTATTATGAGGTAGTTATGCAGTGGTAAAGAGGTTTGCACAGGATAGACTAGCGTGGAGAACTGCACCAAACCAGTCCTCGGACTGAAAATCCCAACAGGAACAACAACCACCACGTGTTACCCAAAATACTTTCCATGTCTGCTAAAGACCGCTGGCCATGCATTGGAAATGTTGAATGCACCTACATGACAGACGAAGGAAAAGGAAAGATCTCGACATTTGCCTGGGACGATTTAGGGAAATCACGGAAAATCTAAATTTGGATGGTCGGATGCGGCTTGAACCGTCGTCCTCCCTAATGCGAGTCCAGTGTGTTAATCACTGCGCAACATCGCACATTCATGAGAGGCGAACGTAAACGTATGCAGTTGCTATCGTACCGACTCAAAACCGCGGCTGTGGTTCTTTCTCCAGCCTACTGCTGTTTAGGTCTGTGAAAATGACTTTGAGCTCTCACGCAGTTAGAATGGAAATATATTATCAGCCCAGCCCAGTGAATGAATCTGAAGTCATGAACAAGCAGATGCTGTTTTGCTCGTGTATTCGTACAGCACGCTGTCAGTATGTTCATGAAGGAGAATGCAATGGAGAACTGTTCCTCCTCAGTTCTGAAATTATTCTAAAGAGTGCGGTGTTGCCTTCCGGAGAGCCGTCTTTTAACGACTAAGGGCCTCAACAACAACAAAATGGTTCAAATGGCTCTGAGCACTATGGGACTCAACTGCTGAGGTCATTAGTCCCCTAGAACTTAGAACTAGTTAAACCTAACTAACCTAAGGACATCACAAACATCCATGCCCGAGGCAGGATTCGAACCTGCGACCGTAGCGGTCTCGCGGTTCCAGACTGCAGCGCCAGAACCGCGCGGCCACTTCGGCCGGCTCACCTCAACAACACCTTACTATAGAGCACTGATACGAAAATACTAATGGTCCATACAGAAATATCGTGAATTTCTCAAGGTTTTTAACGCTCTCCGTACACAACCCAGTGTAAGACAAATTTTCGTCCAGTGCACTGTGAAGTGTTCATTCTCAATCCCGTAGTAATGATGATGTTCCCAACAATATCCCAGTTTTCTTACTTCTAAAAACTCACTGTAGTTGTGGTGGCGTAGCTGATTTCTGTGCCACAGAGTATGTATACGTTGTTATGTTATTAAGTAGAGTAAGTAGGCAAAAAGCCACTATTTTTTGTGGAAAATTAAGAGGCATTCGGTTTATTTCTGCCACCACCTTCCATTATCGAAAACAAAAGGTAGAAAAGCTTTCTAGTTGGATGACAGTCCGCTTGAAAAATCGCCGTAGTACGTCAAAGATGAACTAGAAATACTGATACTTCCCATCAAAATGCTAAAAATCATAAAAATGTCAAGCGTAAAATAATGAGAATCAAAACAAACAATAAAAGAGAAATAAAGACTATTGGCAACATTATAGACCTTATATTAAAGCAATAACAAAGGTAATCCAGCAAACAAAGTATAAAAAGTTAATTAAACACCTCAGTGGTGGGATTAGCACGGTAATTCTTCATCAGTTGACAAAAAGTGTTTACCTTGGGTACCACAATAAATGTTTATATCAACAATTTTTACATGTTCTGTACGGTATTCCCTAAATAACCGTCGCTACTTGACGATCACTACCACCACCGACTAGAGTCTAGCTCTCCCTTTTTGTGAAATAACTTTCATGATAGTTCGATTTCTCCTAGTTATCTTAGTCATCTGGCCCCATCAAGTCTAACTTCCATTCATCAGCTGCGCCCCACTGCATAACCAACGGATAACTGCTGCTTCGAGCACATCAGCCCAGCAATTCCTTCTGGTCTCCGCTGGTCTGGGACGCTGTCATAATGGATGAAACTGGCTGCACTGGTCAGTTGGATAGCGTGTGAGAAAACATGGCGTTATCTGCACCATCTACCAGGTAGAGGCGTTACACGCGTCGGGGTTTTTCTTTGGGAGTCACGATGTTCGGGAAAAACTTCCCACGTTTTTGTTCTACACATTCTGGAGAATGTCGTGAACACTTCATGTAGAGACATTAAGCTCGTTGTGACAACAACGTTGAGATTCTATCGACACACCTTTACTACTGAACACTACCTGTTCACAACAGACTGGTTGATTAGACATCTGTTGTTTACAGTTGTTAGTTCAACCTGCCACCATAGTTACTGACGTCGCTTGTACATCAGGAATAAAATCAGTCTCTGAAGTTTGTGGACGGACGGTGCAGGGATACTAACTACCTTCAGTATGACAAGTGCGGCAGTCTCGACTGTTATTATATAGATATATAACAGGGCTACCCCAAAAAGTAACAGACCTGTTTGTCTATCGCGACGGTGGAAAGGTTACAGCTTGTGGTCTGTGTCACCGCTCCTTAGCTTTCTGTGACGTCTTAAAATGTGTGCTGCAATAGCAAATTCCGTCACATGAGAGGTGCGTTCTGTGATTAGGTTTCTGTTGGCAAAAAACTGAAAACCAATTGACGTTTGTTGCGACCTTCGTGGAGTGTACAGAAAATGAATAATGAGTCAAAGGCGAGCGAGGTAATGGTGCTCTGATTTTAGAAAGGTCATAGCAATGTTCACGACGACGTACGCAGTGGTACGTCTATGCTTGTGACTGACGAACTCGTGATGAAAATCAAAGAAAAATTTCGTGGAAAATAGTCGTTTCACATTTACAGAACTTCCGCAACATTTTTTTTCAAATTTTTATGAGTTCGGTGCAAAAAATTGTGGTGGAGAAGCTTGGCTATCACAAATTTTGTGCTAGGTGGGTTCCCCAGATCCCAAAGGAAGGTCACAAAAAGCAGACCGTCTGCAGCATTGACCTTCCTGGAAGATTACGAGAAAAATAGTAACAAAGTTACCTATTGTATCGTAACTGCGGATGAGACTTGAGTAAAGTATGTCGATGGTGAAACATACAGGCTGTCTATGGAAGAGACACAAATTCTCTCGATAAACTAAGGGAGAGTTTGCAAATGCCGTTAGCAATAAAGATGATGGCTGCTGTGTTTAGGGACTCTGAGGGAGTGCTTCTCGTTGATTTACTTGAGCGTGGCGCTACAGTTAACTCAGAGAGGCATTTTCAAACACTGAAAGTTAAAGCAGGCGATACAGAACAAGCGTCGGGATTAATTCGGAACAAAAGTTTGGTCTTTTCACGATAACGCACTGTCCACGCACGGCCAGTCTTACCCGAGAGTTCCTACCGCATTTTGGATGGGAGGTATTTGATCATCAAACGTAGAGCCCGGATTTGGCGCTGAGCGACTACCACTTCTTGGCGGTAACTAAGACGTGGCTCGCTACACAACGCTTTGATAAGCCGAACTGCATGCCGGTATAAACCAGCTGCTGTCATCACAGACAGCAAATTTCCACGGAGACGGTGTAACCTCCCAACAGTAAAAATATGCATAGCATTCACATTCAGTGTAACCTCCCAACAGTTTATTTATTCCGTAACCTCGCAATAATAACGTGAATAACCTTTTATAAGATGTGACTCATATATAATCTTTCAATAATTAACTGACAGTGCATTTAAACTGGTAAATTTTGGACATCAGCAGTGCTGCGTCATGGCCCTGAAAGATCATTCTGAATAAATTGAAAATTCTTGCCTCAACGAAGTCGCCGGATAACGCGTATATATCTGCTCCTATAAGAAATTTTTCTGGCACAGCCCAGTGCAATGCTGGCCACTAGATTTGTTATGCACAGAAAAAACAACTGATTTTTATTTAAGATAATCGGGATGACCATCGATAGGAGAAATTAGTAAAATCTTTAAATTCAGATGAATGATTGTCAGAAGTTGATTTTATAAGAAAGATTATAATTAAACGATTTTTAATAACATTTACATGGGACTTGATATAACAATAGTACAAATTTATTTGTAACAAATTACATATGCGCGCGGCAGCTTTTACCTTATACTACATCGCTCAGGCACCGCCATCACTCCCCACGACCGGCCCAGCCAACTCCATACACCCGACTGCTAGCTGCTACTTACTCCTACTGCCACTGTTCTTACTGCAGCCAACACTGCTCTCTAGTCTGCGATTCTCTTATAGCTTACATATCGCAGGCAGCGCGTGAGCAATCCATCGAAATTACAAATGGCTCTGAGCACTATGGGACTTAACTTCTGAGGTCATCAGTCCCCTAGAACTTAGAACTACTTAAACCTAACTAACCTAAGGACATCACACACATCCATGCCCGAGGCAGGATTCGAACCTGCGACCGTAGCGGTAGCGCGGCTCCAGTCGAAATTACATCTGCTCGAGTTCGCTAGCAGTAAATTCCTTAGTCATGGACCTCTTACAACAGTATTGAAAAAATAGTGCCTCATTTTGAATGGCAATTAAGTAAAGAACTGCTTAAGAGTGTATTTTTAAAATGTGTATAGTAAAATTTGGTTTTCCCATATTGTTATTTTTTATTTCATATCGTGTATTACTTTCTGGATAGGCCTCGTAGTTCAAACGTTGCTGTCAATGTTTTCAGGAATTATATTTTCTTTCAGATTACCCACACTCAGGACAAGTTCGGACAAGAAGAGAATAGAAGCTTTTGAAATGTGGTGCTACAGAAGAATGCTGAAGATTAGATGGGTAGCTCACATAACTAATGAGGAAGTATTGAATAGGATTGGGGAGAAGAGGAGCTTGTGGCACAATTTGACTAGAAGAAGGGATCGGTTGGTAGGACATGTTCTGAGGCATCAAGGGATCACCAATTTAGTATTGGAGGGCAGCGTGGAGGGTAAAAATCGTAGAGGGAGACCAAGAGATGAATACACTAAGCAGATTCAGAAGGATGTAGGTTGCGGTAGGTACTGCGAGATGAAGAGGCTTGCACGGGATAGAGTAGCATGGAGAGCTGCATCAAACCAGTCTCAGGATTGAAGACCACAACAACAACAACAACCCAAACTGAAGAAGTTCCGTTTTTGATACTGCTAATATGTCAGAGGTTCTTGTCCGTGACTGATTTAGTGAAGTTGTCAAAAACGAACTAGATTAGTACAGTGCCAACTCTTTCCATAACGGAAATTTTCGCTTGAAAATGCGAACTCGGTTGAAAACTTGACCGAGAAGAATCACAAAAATGGCTTTCAGAGTGGGCAGAGATTTGTGGCGGACAAGCGTGAAGAGGAAGTTCTTTGCGCTAACTTGCGGCTTTGTTACGGCGTCACTGGGCGGGCCCGCCTGCTTAATCCGGGCAGCAGCGTGTACCAAGCACCGCCACTGCCCTCCTGCAAGCGGTGCCAGAAGGGGAGAGAGGATAAAAAGCGAGTAGGCTGCTGCTGCTGCTGCTCCTGCGGACTTCATCACGTTAGATACACAAGCGCATCTCTGTCCGAAAATGAGAGGCGGGATTAAAAACTCGGGCCTGCGAGATTGGGTCCGGCGGCGGATTACGCCGGGACGCGTCCCGCCGCCGGTGCTGCGCTCTGCCGGCGGGCTCTGGAGGTGGGGTGGGGGTCGGCGCAAGACGCTTCGCGCAACTGCGACCCCCGATAATGCAGCGCGCGTACCACGCCACGCGCTGCTGTCGAGTCGCCGATATCTGCGCTCGTAGCCAGTCATAAGCACCGTGTTCACACTCGCCGACCAACCTTTTTCCCATTCTCAGTGCTTTGTACTCCGCTTTCCATTAGCTGAGCTTTTTCACTTTCTTTTCGAACAATGGGCTCTCCTTCCTAGCGTACATGCTACTTTCATCCTCTGTCGCACTTATTAGGGGGCATATCCAAAGGTCACTTCCGTTCCTTTTGTACCCTAATAATTATTATATGAAGTAGGAGTAAAAAAATTATACAGTGTATTCAATTCTGCACCAAACAAGTCAACTGAGAAAAACCTATCAATTCTCAGAATACTGACTTCCCTAATAATGATGAAAGGAAGAAACGAAAAAGATAAAAGAGAATATTTTGTTTTGGATAACAAATGAGTCGGTTAGTTTTGAAATCTTGTCAGTCACTCTTCTTGACAATTCTGTTTTAATTTGACAAAATGTTACGGGGTAGAGCATTATGTGCAGAAACCCTATACGTGAGCTGGATGCAATCGCCATAAGATGATATTTGTTTTGACTTTGAAACTTGTAACCCACTTTCTTGCACGGTTTCGGAGCGAAACGGCTTTTTACGGCTAGAGTATGTTGTCACTTTCAGTTATTGGTAACATGAACTTCACTATTCGCGGGATTCAAAGTGTTTTGCGTTTATTATAGAAGCTGTGAAAGCCTATCTCCTTTGGGCGATAACGATGTTAATGTCAAAAAGAGAAAAAGAATTAGAAATAGGCTACATACGTGCGTAACTGTAACGTTCATTGCAAGTAATTTTTCTACTCAAACTGTTAATCTTTTACTAATGATGGATGATTTAACTGGAAATAACTACAACTTACTCCAGAAGTTTTGTTT
The DNA here is from genome assembly GCF_023864345.2 of Schistocerca serialis cubense. Lineage (NCBI taxonomy): Eukaryota > Metazoa > Arthropoda > Insecta > Orthoptera > Acrididae > Schistocerca > Schistocerca serialis. The sequence continues at coordinate 619,997,330 of NC_064642.1, read as the reverse complement.
ATAATGTTGGACTTTGTGAAAAATTACTTCTTTCATATCGAATGAAGCCTATAATGTAATTTTTTGTTCTTAATACTCATTGCAAACAGGATTGTCCTGGCAAGCTTAGTGACACCAAGGAAAAAATTCATACGTGGATTACATTGTTTTCCACAAAGAATGAAGAAGATGCTTGTTTACTGTCTCTCACCAGCCCTATTGCCATAGAAAAAGAAGGTATCGTCAAGAAAATTAAACAGTCGTAAAGAAGAACTCTTTCAGTTATAGTATAACAACCAGAAATAGAAAACATATTGTCTATAAGAAACGATTTCAATTATCACAATATAACAATTTTCCTTACTCGAGAAACCATTTCGGTTTAGTAAGGGCTAGCCAGTGGCCAAGTGGCTTTGTACGCCACGCCTTGTAAACTGTGATCCCAACATGAATACTATGCCAAGAAAAACAAAAATATCTTGCAACTAAGATGAAGAATCTAGAAAGCTACAGCGTTACCTGCGTAATAAGGAGGAAGTTATAAGTATTTGATGTACTATACACAATTGGAACACCACTAACAAGGAGTTAATCTGGGAATATTTTATTTTCATTGTTATTCAAGACGCATGTCCCTTATTTCATTATGTATTAAAGTATTTTTCTTGTGGAAATTGGATGTAGTTCATTGATACATTCAATTTTACACTTCAATCAATCCTACGAGTAAGAATTTTGTTTTTCCTGTTTTGCCTTTAAGACAATAATATAATGCTGCTCATTTAGTTTTAAACATATTTGCGGAACTCTAATAAGTAATTGAAGTTCGTATCATACATCAGTGTTGTCTTTCGTAAGTATTAATCGTTCGAAGCATAACAGTTTACGAACAGTTTCTACTTTACTCAGCCATCAGTTTTTCTATGTTTTCCTGCTAGTTTACATTACGTGACTTACATGGTTTCAAAAAAAGGAAGGACGAAAGAAACATAATGTTTTCAACTGATATAACCCATTGAGACAGTACACAGCATAGAGTGTTCCAAATTTTTGGGAGTAAATAGTGATGAAAACTGAGCTGTTCGAGCAACTTCACATATTTTTTGCTTTTTGGGAAAAAATTAAATCAGTTGACATTGCGCCTTTATAGACTTTCATGTCTTAAGGCATAAGTTTTTGGTGTGCCTAATCACTTATAAATATATATGACTAGACAAAAACCCACAGTCATATTGCAGGCGCCTCTTCAAGGTTACGGTTATTTTAACTACTCCTCGATATTCATATTCGCTAGCTAAAATCGTCAGACATGATTCATTACAAATTTGAGACGAAAAGCAATGTCCATACCTACAATACTAGAATGAAAAAGTTACTTATATTAGTCATTACTAAAGCACTCAGTACCTCAAAGCATTTCAGTATGAAGCCGTAACACGTTTTACGATTTCCGTAGTAATACAAGACAGTCAGCAAAGCAAATTTTAAATCTAGCCAAAATTATATCTCTGGGCAACTACTATTCAACAGAGGAATATCTAATGGGAAGCGAAAAACGCTAAATTTAACTATAGGACATTGTGGTAAGAAAAACTATTATTTTCATTCGTATTATATTTGAAACAGTGTGCTGTTTAAGGTGGGCAGTGTGAAACAAGCCTCACAAACACGCAGTGTATGTATTGCTCGTTCTCACCATTTTAATAATGACATAGGAAATGATCCACGGGACTGTCCAGAACATCTTACTACACTTTTACAGTCAAAAAGTCGTCGAAAATATCATGTACCTACAAAAATAATCCGTTCTTCTTCGTTATAAATATCGACACTTTATTACACTATCGAAACAACCTGAGCTTAAAAAAACTACCATCTCATGAAATCCATTTCGCACTATTATAGTCACTTTTACAGGTGGTCCCGGATAATTAACTGATTTTTCGTTTGATTGTTGAATTTCGAAGGAATACTGCGCGAAAGCGAATGAGTAACTGTTTTCGGACTGTACTGTCTACATACAACCATTATGATTTCCACTGTGTTGGAGACGTCGAACGAGCATTATATTTTGCAAGAAAATATTGACGGAAAGGACAAAGGAGGGCGAAATTGTTAGAAGCTAGAGTGATTTTAGTTGTTAAAGAAATTGTAAAGTGCTGAGTATTGTGGTTTTGAACAACCGTACTATCGGGTCGTTTGTATCTAATCGAATACACGCTGCGGAGATATGAAACTTGTTGGCGCGTAACATGAATTGCAATAATAGGAATGTGATGTTCCATACCCGCATGCTTATTTTGATCGATTATCAAAGACGTATAGTGACATTACCAGACAGGCAGATGTCATCAACTAGTGTCAGCGGAACTGATAGCAATGACGCAGCGTTAATTGTAATTTGTGAGGATTCGTTTATGTACATTACCCACCGAAACAAATCAGAGTAGTTGTTTTCCATCAGTTCGTAACAGTAGGAGACCTGCGACGATTACTTGGTGAAGTTATTTCAAGCGAGAGTAGCTATCAGGCAAGTCTAACAGCTGTGAAGTACCGGATACAACGAAATTTAAGCTGAACTCTAAACCGACGTTACGATCCCAGTCACCCTTAATCCACTCCCCTCCCTACCATTTAGCGTAACATTTTACTTCCTCTCCTTCCTCTTTCAATATCGGCTTTCGTGTGTAATACGCTGCTAACCGGGCGTGGCGTCATCTCTAGAAAAGATGTTAGATGTTAGAGACGAGGGGCACGTGATTCCTACGCTTAGGGTTGCCACTGTTCCCCTTTCATAACATTGACACAAACAATAAGTAGCTCTCAGTACTTGTCGTCAGACTGAGCACACATTGTTTCAGACCTTCCAGCAAGAAGAATATGACAGTACCGAGAACCGGACCTGGATGTTCCCTGATAGTTACAAAGATGGCACTGAAGCTGATGACTACTTAATTGACTAATATATTCAATAGAAATTAAATCGTTTTGTTATATTTTTTGGGGTGCAGCTAGTTACCTTTTCGTCACTCAAGTACAAACTAATAAAATGTTTGTTCACTCTTTTATGAAGAGTGATATATTAAATCAGTAGGTCTTGTTCATCGCAGTTAGACATTTGCCACGGAATTCTCAACAGAATTTCACAGAATGCTATATAAGAGAGAGAGAGAAAAAATATCTACCCCAGGAGACTACGTTGTAATACCGTGACACATCGCCTCATTTCGACGAAAAAAGTCATAAAGTCATTTCAGGAGTATGATAATGAAGTCATCCACTGATGACTCGGCACCTTAAAACTTCCAGATTTCGGGCATGCTGATTGATCTGATGTTCCAGATAGTCCAGAAGTTTTCTGTGGGATTAAGGTCGGACGACGGCGAAAGTGCATGCGAGTGTTCGCCAAACTATGAAACTTGTGCGTGCGCAAGCTTCACCGCTGTGACCGTCTTGGGAAGCCGGGAGTGTGTTCGTAACTTACTCATACTGATGATGTAGAGGAAACGCAACAGTTGTTGACCGAGAATGCTGAAATGAGGGACATGGTTCATGTGAACGGAAACCTGAATCAGTAAACCCAACTGATGGTATGAGAAACACCCCAGAAACATCACAGAACCATCTCCGCCTGAGCTACACCCTCATAAATTATATGTTAAATACCTCATTGGGTCGACGTTCTTGACGCCTCGCATTGTCGAAGACAGGTAGAGACGCAACTTGTCGGACCACAAAACACGTATCTCCAGGGGCCATACCACATGTGTTGCTGTGAACATTCACCCCTTTGCAAAGTAATCGACTGCAAATGCGCATTGCCATTTTCACTTGGAAACTGAGGCGGAGTTGCATTCGGTAAAGAAACAATTTCTGTTGATTCGAAACCAATGTCAACTGACAAGACGCGACACTCGTCCCCAGTCCCTGTCGGTCTGGATCTTCCTACGGCAGCTGTACCAGCCCCGAAATGAGCTGGAAAAAGTGTCGTGATGTTACTGTTTGTATATTTGATTTTATGAGTTATTCCAGCGACGGATAATATGGAAACTGTATACCACCCTTTCTCTATAGGAGTACAGAGACTTCGGAAGCAATTAGGCCTACTCACTTAATTCCCAAAACATCATTAACTCGAGAGTTTCTTCTGGAACTCATTTACTCAAAGTTCGGTGTGATTGTTTATAAGCCGTGGTTTTGCACTTATCGCACTTCATACTGAAGTGTCATTACCGTGAAAGAGCTTCTCATTTGCGAGCATCGTGGAAGATGGAGTACTTATTCTGGCACTGTGCTCGTATTGTAAAAGCAGAGTTCAGAACGTGGTCACCACGCTCTGAGTTAGATTTGCTATGTCCCAAATAGCTAGTGTACCGTCCCTTTAATTATGATACCCATGTTTGAAAAGAAAAACGAGCTTACGTCACTGGGCTCTGCCTGCAGCATCGAGTCTTTTGTATATTGGCGATTCTATTCCATTAGTAAATAACGCATGAAATAGCAATATTGAGTCCAAAAATTCTTTCTCGCTTGTGTGATTGACATGTCATATTTGCTGTGACAAAAATTAATTTATATTTTACTTGCACTGATGATTGCATTCTAAAATAAACACAGCATTAAATGATTCACCCTTGTCTCCACTTAAGAGAAGTAACTGATTTTTTATGGGTAACAAAAATCCAACGGACGTCTGGCTTGTGAAAATGTGTAACTTCTGCGGTGTAGCGTGTATCAAATTGATATGAGACTTCATCACTCTTTTCGTCGTTCATTCATAGATCTGGTTTATTGGTAGTTTCATACGACTGTTTCAAGTGTGTATAGAGTTATTACATCGTTAAGCACGAAGTAACAACCATCTATATCAGAACTTTCGTCCTGTCTTTATCTTAGATATCAATGAGTAAGTGTTTGAGCTGCGAGAGGAAGGTCGGATAGTCCATTCCCTTTATTGGCTTTATAACGAAGCAATTCCGAAAATACATCTTCAGCTTATATCGCCAGAACACCGAGCAATGAAATGAAATTGGAAATCCCGTCTTACTGAAATATCGCTATTACGGAAGAGAAAAGACTAAGGAATATGTTTAACATCTTTGTACGGATTAACATTAGAAATAATTTTGCGTGAAAGATAAATCCTATCAAATACGACGCGTACGTTAAAAGTCAATTGGTATTCCAGCTCGGATAATTTTCGGAGTAGTATTTGTGAATGTAGAAACAAGTTCATAATCCAGTCAGGTATGCACTAATATTCGTGAATTTTGCAGCTATTGCATGCTCTTTAGAACGCTATTAAAAAGGTATTATCTGTGTATTTAGTGACTAATAACTTGCTAAACAATAATACATCTCCCATTCACAGAAAAGAAATCAGCTGATAAGAAAATCGTTATTATTTTTTTCCGTTTTCCGTCGTTCCTTAGTTGCTTCAAAATTCATGGAGCAATGTTCCGTCTTTGCAACTGCTCATAGCCACAAAAAAACGGCTATAACACTAATGCACTACAAAGATCCAACTAAAACACACAAACAAAAACACAGAACAGTAACATTCATGACATGAATAACAGAAAATGTATTACGCTTTAACAAACAAACACAAATCAACACACAGAAGAGCAATTACACATTGCTTTCAGAACAAAAAACACGTACCAGTCACATTTACAATCAACAATAGACAAACCGGATAAATACCAAGGAGCAGGTGTATACCAATAGAGATATCAAGAATGTGAAAACAGTGTATCTGGGAATGAAAGGCAGGAATTTCAAAAGTAGGTATAAATAACATATAAGAAGCTGAAAGTATAAAAACAGTCATTCTACCTTTCCTGAACACCAGATAAAACGTGGATATAGACAATGCAAAACGGAGCAGGACTTGAAAATTATTAGTGTGAACAATCACAACAGAGAACTCCTGACATTACAAGAAAACTTCCATGTAGAAAAGCCCTTGCAATGAAAACCCAAATAATTAATGACCGAAGTAATAATAACTCACCGAAGTAATAACAACTCACCGAAGTAATAACAACTCACCGAAGTAATAATAAGTCACTGATCATGTTAACCACCAAAACAGTAACATATAGAAATGTAAAACAAAACCAGAATAAAGAATCAATCCCCCCCTTTCCCTCCAACCCCCCTGTCTGTCTCTCTCTGTCTGTCTGTCTGTCTGTCTCTCTCTCGCTCTCTCTCTCTCTCTCTCTCTCTCTCTCTCTCTCTCTGTCTCGCACACAATCTCACACACACACACACACACACACACACACACACACACACACACACACACACACACACAAATACCAAACCACGTATACACAACACAAGTGAGATAAACACACAGCGCCAGTTGGCAACACTATGCTCAGTGAACACTTACAAGTTCAACAGACGGCGCCAAGTGCAAATGAAATGTTGTAATCAGAGTAGGTAAAAGAAAAACCGTCGAAAATCTATCAACTGCAATATGGACTTAACATACCAGGACGATACAGATGGACCAACAAAAGCCGGCCGAAGTGGCCGTGCGGTTAAAGGCGCTGCAGTCTGGAACCGCAGGACCGCTACGGTCGCAGGTTCGAATCCTGCCTCGGGCATGGATGTTTGTGATGTCCTTAGGTTAGTTAGGTTTAACTAGTTCTAAGTTCTAGGGGTCTAATGACCTCAGCAGTTGAGTCCCATAGTGCTCAGAGCCATTTGAACCATTTTTTTTGACAAACAAAATTGGAAATCGTAAGTAACACCAAATGCTAATTCGACCTCATGAAACACGTCCTACAAAAGGTGTTTCTAAACTGGAAAACAAAGAATAACATGAATAAATGCAACACAGTAACAAAGTTACAACTATCGCGTAACGCTGAGCTGACTGAAGCCCTGGGATACAGATTTTAACATATACAGACTGTGGTATATAAAAGGCCAGTGCATTGCCGGAACTGATATTTGCCCTCAGATGATTCATGTGAAAAGGTTTCCGACGTGATTATGGCCGCACGACGGACATAAAGATACTCTGAAGGCGGTACGGTAATTGGAGCTCGGCGCATGGGACATACGATTTCGAAAATCGTTAGGGAAGTCAATATTCTGAGATCCACAGTGTCAAGAGTATGCCGGGATTATCAAATTTCAGGCATTACCTCTCACCACAGACAGCGCTGTGGCCGACGTCTTTCAGTTAACGGCCAAGAGCTGCTGCGCTTCCGTAGAATTGTCTGTGTTAACAGACAAACAACACAGAGTGAAATAACTGCAGAAATCAATCTGGGGCCTACGGTGAACATATCCGTCAGGACCATGGGGTGAAATTAGATGTTAATGGGCTATGGCAGCAGACAACCGACAGGAGTGCCTTTACTAACAGCACGACATTGCCTGCAGCACCTCTCTTGGGTATAACCGTAATCTGGTCGGAGGAGTAACAATTTCATTGCTAAGAGCTGGTGGCAGGATTCGAGTGTGGCGCAGACCCCACGAAGCCACGGACCCAATTTGTCAACAAGCGTTGTGAAGGCTGGTGGTGGCTGTATGATGGAGCGGACTGTGTTTACATAGAACGCACTGGCTCCTCTGGTCCAGTTGAACTCATCACTGACAGGTAATGGTTACGTTGGCTACTTGGAAACCACTTGCTGCCAACCATGGACTACATGTTCCGAAACAACGATGGAATTTTTACTGACGTGATTGGTTTGAAGAACATTTTGGACAGTTCGAGCGATTGACTTTGCCACCCAAATCAGCAGACATCAGTGCCAACGAGCATTTATGGGACATAATCGAAAGGTCAGCTGGTGCAAAAAAATTTCAGCACCGGCAACACTTTCGCAATAATAGACAGTTATAGAGGCAGTAAGGCTGAATATTCTGCATGGGACTTCGAATCACTTGTTGAGTCCATTCCACGTCGAGTTGCTGCATTACGTCAGGCAAAAGGAGCTCCGACACACTATGAAGAGGTATTCCATTACCTAAAAACAAACATGTATTACAGGTCACTGAAGATGCATCATACATAAAACAACCGAAAAGCGATTGGTAAAAATCAAACTGCCTTTCATTTACTTGCAAAGACGGAACATTACTCCATGAACCGTTATTTGTATCTTACGTTGAATAGTGAATTTATTTTAAACTTTTCCACTTACAGTAGGGACGGTGATAGGACTCTGACGTACCTGCAACAAGAAAACAGTGTGAATTAAAACTTGGTGAATACTGTGTGTAACAGCAACAGAAATATGTCAGTAGTGCAACAGAGAAAAAGCAGAAAAGATGTTTACAATCTTAACTCATAAAAGAGGATGATAAATAACTGTATTTTCGGTTGAGAAATATTGTACCGCTATATGTACATCTTTACTCCAAAAGATTCCTTGTAGTGTGTGATGGTGAGTACTTACGCTTCACTATCATATTAATTTCGACATAGCGTTTTATGATATCGACTTCCACTAAAGAAATATTTACACTTAACACATTCGTGTTTAACTAGGAAATGAAATTGGCTTGCTAGAATTCTGAAGCTCTTAGTATAGTCATATATTTATAGTATTATTGAAACTGATACTTAAACGCAATCAGAAGTCTACGCTTGTGATGTGTAAAAGATTATACGTTCGCGGGAGACAGCACGAGCCAGGTACCACAGCAACAAAGTCACAAGAAGTCTCTCCTACACCCATTGAAACTATGGAAAATATACTAATATAAACCGAGTCGACATGTCACTATTAAAGACACATGTGTGTGATGGCGTAATGTTGACACATTTACAAGCAGATGTCCACTGTTGTGTGGAGCCCCTTCAGGATATAATTAAACTAGATGCCCGAAAACAGTATGAAAAACGATGTTTCCACGAATAAGAAAGTTATTAGGTCACCTAGAAGCTCGTTTGAAAATATTCATCAATAATTCATGATGTGGTAAAGGGGAAGAGGGGTTGAAGAAGTTTTATAAAGCTCTTTTAAATTCAAATTGTAATACTAGGTCGCCTATCTCTTCTACATCGACTCCTGTTTCTTCTACTATCCCGTAAGGTAAGTCTTCTCCCTCGTAGAGACCTTCAATGTACTCCTTCCCCCTATATGCTCTCCCCTCCGCATTGCACTCTTAATGTTACCACTCTTCATTTCACCGAAGGCTATTTTGAGTATTCTATATGCGGTGTCAGTCCTTCCGACAGTAATTTCTTTTTCGATTTCTTCACATTTTTCATGCAGCCATTTCGCCTCAGCTTCCCTGCACTTCCTATTTATTCCATCCCTCAGAGACTTGTATTTCTCTATTCCTGAGTTTCCCGGAACATTTTTGTATTTCCTTCTTTCATCGATTAATTGAAGTATTTCTTCTGTTACCCACGGTTTCTTCGCTTTTACCTTCTTTGTACCTATGTTCTCCTTCCCAACATCTGTGATGCCCTTATTAGAGATGTACGTTCCTCTTCATCTGAACTGCCTACTGAGCTAATCCTTATGGCAGTATCTATATTCTGACACAAATTCAAGCGTATCTCTTCATTCCCTATTTCTACCGTATCTCACTTGCTTGCGCACTGATTCTCCCTGACTACCCTCTTGAATTTCGGCCCACGCTTCATCACTACTAAATTGCGACCTGAGTCTACAGGGTGTTACAAAAAGGTATGGCCAAACTTTCAGGAAACATTCCTCACACACAAAGAAATAAAATATGTTATGTGGACATGTGTCCGGAAACGCTTACTTTCCATTTATTTATTACTTCTCTCCAAATCACATTAATCATGGAATGGAAACACACAGCAACAGAACGTACCAGCGTGACTTCAAACACTTTGTTACAGGAAATGTTTAAAATGTCCTCCGTTAGCGAGGATACATGCATCTACCCTCCTTCGCATGGAATCCCAGATGCGCTGATGCAGCCCTGGAGAATGGCGTATTGTATCACAGCCGTCCACAATACGAGCACGAAGAGTCTCTACATTTGGTACCAGGGTTGTGTAGACAAGAGCTTTCAAATGCCCCCATAAATGAAAGTCAAGAGGGTTGAGGTCAGGAGAGCGTGGAGGCCATGGAATTGGTCCGCCTCTACCAATCCATCGGTCACCGAATCTGTTGTTGAGAAGCGAACGAACACTTCGACTGAAACGTGCAGGAGCTCCGTCGTGCATGAACCACATGTTGTGTCGTACTTGTAAGGGCACATGTTCTAGCAGCAAAGGTAGAGTATCCCGTATGAAATCATGATTACGTGTTCCATTGAGCGTAGGTGGAAGAACATGGGGCCCAATCAAGACATCCCCAACAATGCTTGCCCAAACGTTCACAAAAAATGTGTGTTGATGACGTGATTGCACAATTGCGTGCGGATTCTCGTCAGCCCACACATGTTGATTGTGAAAATTTACAATTTGATCACGTTGGAATGAAGCCTCATCCGTAAAGAGAACATTTGCACTGAAATGAGGATTGACACATTGTTGGATGAACCATTCCGTACCCGTGGAGGCCAATCAGCTGCTGGTAGTGCCTGCACACGCTGTACATGGTACGGAAACAACTGGTTCTCCCGTAGCACTCTCCATACAGTGACGTGGTCAACGTTACCTTGTACAGCAGCAACTTCTCTGACGTTGACATTAGGGTTATCGTCAACTGCACGAAGAATTGCCTCGTCTATTGCAGGTGTCCTCGTTGTTCTTGGTCTTCCTCAGTCGCCATTCACAGGCTGGAATGTTCCGTACACCCTAAGAAGCCGATCAGTTGCTTCGAACGTCTTCCTGTCGGGACACCTTCGTTCTGGAAATCTGTCTCGATACAAAAGTACTGCGCCACGGCTATTGCCCCGTGCTAATCCATACATCAAATGGGCATCTGCCAACTCCGCATTTGTAAACATTGTACCGACTGCAAAACCACGTTTGTGATGAACACTAACCTGTTGATGCAACGTACTGATGTGCTTGATGCTAGTACTGCAGAGCAATGAGTCGCATGTCAACACAAGCACCGAAGTCAACATTACCTTCCTTCAATTGGGCCAACTGGCGGTGAATCGAGGAAGTACAGTACATACTGACGAAACTAAAATGAGCTCTAACACGGAAATTAAGCGTTTCCGGACACCTGTCCACATAATATCTTTTCTTTATTTGTGTGTGAGGAATGTTTCCTGAAAGTTTGGCCGTACCTTTTTTTAGCACCCTATATATCTGCTGCTAGGTAAGCCTTGCGATCAAGTGTCTGATTTCGGAATATCTGGTACATCATGATGTAATCTAACTGAAATCTTCCTGTTACTCCCGGTATTTTCCAAGTACACTTTCTCCTCTTGTGATTCTTGAACAGAGTTCTCGCTATTACTAGGCTCAAATTTATTGCAGAACTCAATCAGCCTTTGTTCTCTCTTATTCCTACGACCGCATCCATATTCTCCCGTAAACATTTCTTCCATTCCTTCCCCTATAACGGCATTCCAATACCCCATGATTATTAGATTTTCGTCTCCCTTTCCGTACTGAATTAACCGTTCAGTGTCTTCATATATTCTTTCCTCCCCCTCATTTTCAACTATCGTTGGCTATGTCGGTTTGCTGTCGATTCTGATAATAAAAACTCTATCACTGAACTGTTCATAGTAACACAGACTTTGCCCTTCTTTCCTATTCATAATGAATCTACTTCCGTTACACCACTTTCACTTGCTGTTGATATTACTCCTACTATGTCTAGATTGAGCCTTTGCATTTCCTTTTCCAGAGTTTCTAGCTTCCCTACCACATTGCAGCTTCTGACATTCCACACCCCGACTTGTAGAACATTATCCTTTCGTTGGTTATTCAATCTTTTTCTCATGGTCACCCCCCCCCCCCCCCCCCCCCCACCGCCCACTCCCACTCGGCAGTCCCCTCACGGAGATCCGAATGGGGAACCATTCGGTAATCTTTTGCCATTGGAGAGATCATCATGACGCTGTTTCAGCTAAAAGCTACTGTGTGTCTTTAATGCGGTGGTTTCCATTGCTTCTGCGTCCTCAAGCCGTTGATCATTGCTGATTGTTCCGCCTTTAGGGCAGTTTCCCACCCCAAGGTCGTGGGAGTGTCGTGAACCTCTACCCGCTCCTCCGCCCTGCAACCTACGCAACCTCTGTCCTTCTAGCAGGAAGAAGCTTCGACTTACGATAGTACTATTGAAGTGTTGGCAGAAGAGCCAACACCGTGTTGCTAGAGGAGGCCGAAATGCACGCTTTTAGCTCACGCTGATTGGCGTGAGGTCTGGAACAAGGTAAAGTAATTATCCTATAAAGAAAAGAACGTAGTTCTTGGAATACTTAACTTTAATCCACGATTGGAGAACATCGCTCTTGTTTAGACATTATGACACTGAATATAAACTGGTAATGGCGCCTAGCTAGGTCGTAGCAAATGACGTAGCTGAAGGCTAAGCTAACTATCGTCTCGGCAAATGAGAGCGTATTGGACAGTGTAGCTCCGCTAGCAAAGTCGGCTGTACAACTGGGGCGAGTGCTAGTAAGTCTCTCTAGACCTGCCGTGTGGTGGCGCTCGGTCTGCAATCACTGACAGTGGCGACACGCGGGTCCGACGTATACTAATGGACCGCGGCCGATTTAAAGGCTACCACCTAGCAAGTGTGGTGTCTGGCGGTGACACCACAACTATTATCTTTACAGTTCAGTTAGAGAGATTTGTCTCTTGGGAGTTTTAAGTCTAGGTGATCATTTAAAGGTCCACATTACGAGAGACTAGTACTCCCTATCTGTTGATGAAGTGATTAACTACGCGGGGTGGACAAAAACGTGGGAAGACCAAGAGAAATGCATGCCTGAACATAAAATACAGATGCTAGCCAACCTGCAGTTTGCGCTGTTGTATTTGACCATGAACGGCACCTGTGGAGTGGCCTCAGTGACGCAAAGTGTCCCTCGTGGTCCGAACAGTGTCTTATGTAGTTGCAGTGCATTATGTGGGAGCGAACTGAATTCGAACCTTGGCAAATTGTTCGTGTTCGTATGGTGAGTGCTTCTGTAACCAAGGTGCCCTACATGCTTAATGTACCAAGCGGTGCAATGTCGAAGACTTATACCGCATACAAGTGAAGCACAGAAAAATTATCAGCTAACTGACAACTCGAACGATAGTGCGTGTCAAATGATGGTAACGAACAATAATTGAAGACGACAACTGAAGAAGTTATTACAGATCTGAATCTCCCTCATGCGAAACTTGTCAAACCGAAACAACAGGAAGGGAGCTCCGTAAGTGAAGAATTGCAGGGCTAGATAGAATTCAAAAACCACTCATCGGTGACGCAACAGGTATGCGTGATGCCGTAGCAATGAAGCCGGGACTTTGGAGCAACGGAAGGAAGTCATTTGGTCGGATGAGTACGGTTTCAAACTGTACACAACTTCTGGCCGAGTTGAATACCCAAGAGGAAGCATGGCATGTTTTTGCCGATGAATCGGACAGCCATGTCGTGAAATTAGGTTGGCTCCATGGTTACTCTGCAACGTCCCTTTACTGAAAAAGCTATTGTGACCATTCTGGATGACCAGAATGGTACCATTTTCTTGCCCACACAGACACTTCGTTTAGGCGTTGTTTTGTGGAAATGGGGATGAACTGTCGCCACAGTCACGAGATCTCAGTATTATTGAGACTTTGTGGTCAGCTTTGGGGAAAAGGGTGCATGATCGTGGTATCAATCACCATTCCCGTTACCTCCCGGGCTGACGAAGCAAAATTCGTACTGTGCACTGACACTCTCGATCTAGTGTTGCAGGTAAACCCCAACGAATCTCGCGATTACAACACTGTCGAGCATGAGAAAACGTTCCTAAATCCCTACTTGACAAACAATGAATAATTAAAGAAATGTCCCGTGCCGTTCTAGGCGCTTCAGTCTGGAACCGCGTGACCGCTACGGTCGCAGGTTCGAATCCTGCCTCGGACATGGATGTGTGCGTTATTCTTAGGATAGTTAGGTTTAAGTAGTTCTAAGTTCTAGGGGACTGATGACCTCAGATGTTAAGTCCCATAGTGCTCAGTGTCATTTGAACCAAAGAAATGTCTGTAACCGCTAAGTTATACTAACCGACTTCCTAGTAAAATGATTAAGGTGGTCACAGTATCTGCTAAACGAAAACCTCTGATAGAGTAATATTAATTTACTCCTAAAGACACCAGAAAAATAGGGTCACCACAGCCTACAAACGTGCTTGAAGGAACAACATCACTGAACTTTTTAATGCCCAATCAACAGCGCGTAACACGTAACCTAACTTTTATATGAAATCTATGGAGATAGACCGCGGTGTTATGGTCAATCAAACAAGTACAACTATCTCATAACTCAACAAGACGATTCCTTCGACTTTAACTCTCAACATGGGTGATCAGTCCACTCGAACAATACAAGAAGAAAAGACAGAAACCAACATTAAATAGACGCTTGAGCTCGGTTGACTGTACAAACACATGTTACTTTTAATCTAACCTCCACGTTGTCTAACCTGAAAACTAACCGTCCTACTCCTCATTGCTGACCCAACACTTTGCACTGCGTGCTATTCTCACCATGACTAGTGTTAATATTACAGCAGTAGACGACGCGATGTCTTGCAAATGGCGCCCTCGCTTCACTGCGGAGTAGCTGATGCAGATGGTCTGCTTTCACAATCGGCCTCAGTAAGCCAACATCGCTGGTCTAGAAATCTGCAGCACCGTCCAATGCGGGATGGAAGATTCCTACGTCGAATGAAGGCAAGCTACTTCTCACCGAAATCTTGCGAAATCAAAATACGAGGAGTCGATCACTAAAAACCAGATTCTAAGAGCTCTCCGTGCAATAAGAGTCAGTCACAAATCGTGCGCGCCCGGTTCGCCGTGCGGTCTAACGCACTGCTTTCCGGGCAGGAAGGCGTGCCGGTCCCCGGCACGATTCCGCCAAAACCGCTGAATAACTCTGGTTACGGCGGGGTGAGTGGACTGCTGTAGCCTGTTGTGAACCAAAGAGGCTACGCCGGAGACGAAGAGCCTCTCTTTCGTTTCTAGGTCCCCAGTTCCACACAATACAATACAATACAATACCATACAAATCACACACCATGGTTCAACACCTGAGCTTAGAGCACTTGAACCTCTCTGCTCCAAAGACCAAACAAATAATACTTAAATCTCACAGGTGTAGTCAGCACAGAAGAGGAATCAAATGCGCTCCCGTCTGAAGCAGATAAACACCCAAACTCACCCCTCCACCTTCTTTCGCAAGTTTGTTCCTCCCCTGCATTCCTAGTGATCATTTATTTTATCTTATGTTGTATCTTCTCGCATCCCTTTTGCCATCTGAGTGCCACTCACGTCAGAGAAACAGACACCACGCAGAATCCGCAGCTGTGATACATTATATGTAAATTTAAGGAGGAGGGGAGGGGTAAGGAAAGGAAAGAAAAGGAAAGGAAAGGAAAGGAAAGGAAAGGAATCACTGATGTCAGCTGTATCCGGACATTACGCGGAATCTCTGAGAACGTACGTTTTAAGCACAGCATGTTTGGTAATGAAACATGGACTGTGGGAAAACCGTAGCAGAAGAGAATTGATGCATTTGAGATGTGGTGCTACAGGCAAATGTTAAAAGTTAGGTGGACTGATAAGGTAACGAATGAGCTGGTTCTGCGCAGAATCCCAGAGCAAAGGAATGTATGGAAAACACTGACAATAAGAAGGGACAGGTTGATAGGACATTTAGATATCAGGAAATAACTTCCATGGTACTAGACGGATCTGTAGAGTGTAGAAACTGTAGAAGAGTACAGAGATTGGGATACATCCTACAAATAACTGACAATGCAAGTGCTACTCTGAGATGAAAAGGTTGGCTCAGGAGAGGAATTAGTAGGAATTAGTGGCGTGCCACATCAAACCAGTCAGAAAACAGATGACAATATTATTCACCAGGAAAAATAAGTACTGTGAGACAGTAGGCAAAATGCGAAATTCCTTATGGCAATGGTTGAGCACCATATATTATTCTTACAGCAGGTTTGTGAGCCACAACCGCTTTCCTTCATACGAATAATGTTGAGTTACCCAAATTTTCGCACATGAGGAGGTTTCTAGGGCTGCCGCCGCCTCTCGCATCCCAATCTCCATCGTTCACGGTCATTCCAGTCTCCTTCATTAAGACCTCTCGCCGCCATTGCTTCGTTGAGGTCGTCTTTCCAGCATCTCGCAGGTCTACTGCGCTTTCTTCTTTGATGTGGAGTCCATTGCCATACCCGTTTTGGCCATCTTGTGTCCTGCATACGGTGTAGGTGACCATACCAGAGCAGGCGCTTCCGTTCTATGTTGTCTAGGATTGTGCTTTTAGCATTCATAACCTCTTGTAAGTAGGCTGTTTATGTTTTCTCTATGTAAGTAGGCTGTTTATGTTTTCTTATTGGCAACGTTACGTAGCGCTCAATATGAAAATCACTGGCTGTGCTATGTGCAGTCTGTGGCTAGTTTGCATTGTTGTCTGCCATTGTAGTGTTGGGCAGCAGCAGCTGGCTGTGAACAGCGCGTAGCGTTGCGCAGTTGGAGGTGAGCCGCCAGCAGTGGTGGATGTGGGGAGAGAGATGGCAGAGATTTGTAATTTGTCATGAACTGCTATATTTATATATGATGATATCAAGGTAAATACATTGTTTGTTCTCTATTAATATCTTTCATTTGCTAACTATCCCTATCAGTAGTTAGTGCCTTCCATAGTTTGAATCTTTTATTTAGCTGGCAGTAGTGGCGCTCGCTGTATTGCAGTAGCTTGAGCAGCGAAGATTTTTGTGAGGTAAGTGATTTGTGAAAGGTATAGTTTAATGTTAGTCAGGGCCATTCTTTTGTAGGGAATTTTGAAAGTCAGATTGCGTTGCGCTAACAAAACATTGTGTGTCAGTTTAAGCACAGTCATGTATAATTGTTCAAAGGGGAAGTTTCATATGTCGACCCTTAGCCGAGGATACCTCACTGGAATCTTCTGATCTTTTGTTGTAGTTTGTTTAATTAGTGTAGATTTTGTTTATTGCTAGCGCGTAATTGTAGAGAAAATCTCCTTTGTAGTTGCAGTCTTTCACTGTTGTACTGTAAAACAGTTGTGGCATGCATGTAGATTTGCACCAAGTATTTCGCAGCTGCAATTAACTAGATATTATTTTCAGTGTTATGTTAATGTGTTCTCTTATTTTTGCTCTTCAAATTGTGTTTTTCTGTGTTGTCGTGTGAAATACTGTGACAATAATGGCGTGTGAAAAACGTAATACTAGGCTCCAAAGTAAACTGAGAAATGACAGTGAAAATGAAAGCAGTGTGTTAGCGCCACCGAGTAATGAATTAACTGATGTTCAAAGTAGTAATTTGGTAATTGTGCATAGGGAAATGGAGCGGGCGGCAAACGTTGGCGTGGACAGTGAAACAATTAGTGAAGAGGGGAGCATTATCGATCGATCGGTCGGCAATAGCTCGCCTCAGGAAGCCGAAATGACACGACACGATCTCGCAAATACTGTAGATTCAGGTTTTGGATCCTCACCGTTTTCCCAAATAAGTCAAGACACATTTTCTGCTTGTCAAAATGTGAATGTTTCCGGTGTAAATTCACTGCCGAAAAGCACTGAGGAACATGTTTCAGACACCAATGCATTGTTATTACAATTAATACAACAAATGGGACAAACACAGCAAAAGCTTCAAAAGTTAGACACAATGGAACAAAATCAGAGACAAACACAGCAAAAGCTTCAAAAGTTAGACACAATGGAACAAAATCTTAAAAAGTTAGACTCATTGGAGCAAACTCTTGAACGAACACGTGAGGATTTAACTGCTGAGTTACATCACATTGAATCGAAATGTCAAAAAGTCTGTAATGACGTAAAAACACAAATTTGTGAGCATTTCCAACCTATTTTTTCGCGTCATGAAAATGCACTACAGAATCACGAAGCAGCTATAAAAGAACTGCAAACTATTGTTCATGAAAGTTATGAGACCTTGCTAGCAAAATTTGACTCAGTTGCATCTACCAAAACGGTTATGCAACTTACAAAAACTCAGGAAAACTTAAAGGTCACAGTAGACACGATTGCAACACAAATGGACACTCTCAAACTTGGTTCAGAAAAACATACAGAGGAAATGATTTCACTATCGGATAAAGTAGCCGAACTTTCAGATCAGTTCACTAACTTATCTACAAAGTTAGATGATGATCTGAATGACACAAGACCTGTAGCCTTCAATGACACGGAAGAGTACGAACAAATTAGGAAATTCAAACAAAATCAGAATCAAATTAATACACAACACCAAAGAGAAATCCGGGAAGTACAAGATCAGCTGACACAGGTAATACAAGAATTACGTATTTCAGAGGACACTCGCGCTCCAACACGGGAAGAGGGACTTAGAAATACGGAAAAGCCGCAAAATAATAACACAGGGCATTTCGGAAGTTATGAAAGAAATTGGCAAGGTGCACCGAATTTTGAAATGGAACCGCCGAAACGACGTAACAATGACCGATATGCGATTCGCCGACATGATGACTTTGACTATAAGCTGTTCATTACTACACGTAAATTCAAAACATTTAAGAATTCTGGCAACGACATTCATCCACAAGCATGGCTCCATCAATTCTCTCATTGTTTTCCTCCCAACTGGTCGTTAGAACACAGATTAGAATTCATGTGTGGCTATTTAGAGAATGAACCAGCTGTAAGAATGCGATCGGTCATTTACGATTGCCTTTACCATGCCTTCCTCTCAGCATATTGGTCTCAAGCCACACAAGACCGTGTAAAACATAGCATCATGATGATGAAACACTTTGAACAATCTGAATTTTCCAGTCTTGTCAAATATTTTGAAGACATGTTGCATAAGAATCAGTATCTTTCAAACCCATACAGCCCCTCAGAACTCATCCGCATTTGCTTACTCAAATTGCCTGAACATTTACGGCATATTATTTTAGCAGGACGTTGCAAAGACGACATTGAAGCCTTTCAGGGACTGTTACAAGAACTGGAAATTGACACTGACAATCGCGGAACGCGAAAACAGGAACACAACAATTACAGGTCACATCTGTCACAATTCCGTGACGACAGAAACAATAACTGGACACGACAAGTCTATTCTTACAACACAAATCGTGACCAAAACAGACACCACCCTTATGACAACCGGTGGCAGAATAATAGTTACAGAGAAAGATCGCATTTCCGTAGTAATGAATACGACAGAGATAACCATAGAAACAGACAATATGGTAACCAGAACTATTATTATCAAGGGAGACAGAATAATTTCAGACGCAACAGTTCAGCGCGCAGTGACGATTCAGGGAGAAATTCTCCACCACTTAACCGACAAGAAAGAAACTACAGGAACTACCGACATGACGACAGACGATGTAATCGTAACGACAGACCTGAATTGCATCAGAACTGGCGGGATTCAAACAGAGCAGGGCACTTTCGACAACGTGAATTTGTAGAAGTTAGGTCTCCTAATCCCAATAACGGCGCGCGCCAACAAAGAGACAGACAATGACTCGCACAGCAGGCAGCCGCGTGCGCCCGCTGGCTCCGAGAAAAATAACATAAGACGCTAGCCTGGAGAAAAATTTTAGCATTTTTTACCGATGTATACAACATGATAATTGCTTTGAAGTTGAAACTCTGTGCACTAGGAAGAGTAAAGGTTTACACCACATTTCACATGTAAAACCGTTTACTGAGAGATAATCTGCTTTTTAACTTTGTCTTTGCCATAAAATTTTTCGCTTCACATTACTAATATGCTTTGTCAGACTTAGAATCTGTTAACATACAACAATGTTTGAAGTGAAATATCCAGTCAAGAACCAAGAGAACTTATTGAAACAGAAATGACGAATGCATTGTTATAGTGAACAGACGTCACAGTGGTATTGTGTGTGTACGTTCTTGCTTGTTAGTTGCACGATTATGGAACGACTATAAGGCTTAAATACTTAGAACATTTACCAGTACTGTTAATGAGATTTTAATGCAACATTTTGGTTGACTTGAAAATATATTCTGGATTTAAAGTACTTTCAGTGAGATACCAGATGACACAGTGGTTAGTTTATGTGACAGCTACACGATTTTATCACGACGCTACTAATGAGTGACAATTTACAATGTTGCTTTTGCAGTGTTTCTGTTTTATATCTGCACAGTTTTCTGTTTTATTCTGGAAAGTAAAACAGGTTTTAGTAGTAACTTTTGTAGTATAGCTACAATGAGACTGCCTTTTCCGTAGCACAACAATACGTTACAGTACAGTACTTTCTTCATCACGGCAATAAGCGTAATAACTAAGACATTTTTACGCAAAGCATTTCACTTTTGTGTATTATGAGGTAAGTACATTGACTTCTGCAGAACTTAGCTTTCGGAGGACGATAACTACGACACTTCCACAGAGATTATGTTGCAACAAGACGCACATTTAGCGCTACAGGACACGCATTTGAGTGATTAATTTTGTACTTAAAACATTTATTTTTAAAGATATTTGAAGTACAATGATACGAAGTTTTCCATGATACATTTCATTCCGTTGCTGTAATTTGTAACACCTGGGAGTATAATTACATTTATCCTCAGGGGGGTACACGCTTACTTTGTGTACCATGTGTGTGGCAACCACAAGGAACCCTAGCTAATATGGTATTTTGCTTATACAACTTTACACATCGGTACCATATTTCTCTAAAACACAGAATTACACAGCTATCTGATTATTTAACTGAGAGAGACAAACATTTATTTTACTACATCAGTGACACATGTTTATGCAATTATACAGTTGGATAACTTCACACTTATGAAACTGTATTTTGTCTGTACTTTGTAAACTGTTCATATTTTTTCGGAATCATTGTGATACTATGAGAGCTTTGAATGATGTATTTGGTATGAGATCATGATTTTTAAAGTACGTTTGAGGCAGCTGACACTTTTGACATGAGCAGAGAATTTTTTTAGGCTTAGAAATTATTGGAGGAAGTTACGACGATTTTGAGATTTGACTGAGGTGTTATGATGTTATTATTACGACGACGATGTGTATTATGTTGTTGAGGAATGTTTATTATGCTACGTATTTCTCATGATGAAATATTGAAGAAGTGTCGACGAATATGTATATGTATAATGAGGTAAGGAATAATGAGTAGTGTTTAGGGACTCTGATTTACGAAAAGGATGTTGGAAACCAAGAAACGTACTTTAAGAGTTATGAAATGTGTGTGTATATTCGTGAATGTATTACAATGCAGACGAAAATTTTTTTGGACACTGTTATATCAATAGCATTTTGTTTCTACAGATTTGTAACGCAAATTCTTGACCTGTGAAATATTTTTATATGCGACTGTCACTGTAGCGGAAACTGCTGTCGTAAATATTTCCATAAGAAAGTTAACGGACCACCTACACATAATGCGTCGTGGGCACCCAGCTGTGTCAGACGCCTGGAGAAAAAGCCATTAGCGTGTGCCTTTCAGAGCACAGGAAGAAAAAAAAAAAAGGGACTCCATTAACCTCGCTTCTGACATTCCTTTGTAGAAAGCATCGCAAAAACGACACGGTCGAACTTGAAAACATATGATTTTTGTAATGCGTTGTGAGCACACAGCTGTGTCAAACAACTGGAGAACAAGCCATTAGGGTGTGCCTTTCATCGCTAATGCGACACCCTCGTTACTTGAAAACATATGATTACTCGCACTTTGTGCTAATTACTGAAGTGCTTATGAATTGATGGGAAATATTCGTACATCTGCACACCTGATTATGACAAGTGTCTTTCTCCGAGAGTTGAGTGCTACTGACTTACGAAATGCCACATGACTATTGAATGATATTTTTATGCTTTGCTTTTCATAGTTGCTTATTTCATTTGACATCTGTTTTCCAGCTGTGTTGCAGCATTGCTTTTATAAAATAAAATGCATTTGCTAATGTGAACACTTTCTGTCAACAGATCTATTAAATAATTATTTTATGATCCACATTCTTTAAAAAAGGAGCACTTGGAAAGGAAAGAACAATAAGAAGGAACTAGTAACTGCATTCATAATTTTCTTTTCAAGTAATTGGTAACTTTTTGGTAGAATAACTTCTTGTGGTGCACCACTTTAATTACTTAGACATTAAGATGTGATTATACATTTCCCTTATCTGCATTGTTATCTTTAGTGTACTATTTTTTCTGCTTGACCTATGTCATGTTTAGGTATAAGTTACTGCTGTTTGCCAGGCATCGTGTTACTGAATTTTAATTTGTGTTACTCTGCTAAGCCAGATTTAATTTTTTGTTTACTGCGCATTGGCTCATATTAGTTGTAATGTTGCATTGCTTGTTAATTTAGATTTACTGTAGCTTGCTTTGCAAATTTCCATTTTTTTTCTCATTGCTGTTTGTGTTAATTGTTATGTGATGCTGCATTGCCTCGTTCCTTAGTTTAGCATCTGAGCTCAGTAGATTTAAGTTAGCTTAAGAGGGGTAGACTATATAAGAAACTAACTATGATGAATTGGAAGAAATGCATTTAGACGCTATAAGACAATGGTTTGGCCAAAAAAAAAAAGTATTTTAGGTAGGATTTTCTTGAAAATAAATGATGAGGTAAGATAATGGAAAATAAAAATGAGGTAGGAGATGTGTGAACATATAAACACAGAAAGCATGCTTAGTTAGAATTTTTTTTGGTGGAAACAAAGGATGAAATAAGAGGAAAGATTTATGAAGTTTTGGGTTGGACTGCAGTACCAAATGTTACACTGAAAACGAACCCTGTCCTTTCATATTGGTGTTATCCCACTATGTGTTTGTGTACCCTTGTGTATTTGTTTTCTTCCTGTCTCTGTGTAGTTTCATAGAATTTTTTCTTCTTTTAATATTAAGCTACATTCACTATGATGAGGAATACTGTTATCCTCGAATATAATTGCCATTAATAATATGTTATTTACTTTGTAAAGATGTTAGACATTATTAATTCTGTTCTGTTTCATGCTCATGTGTGAAATTGATGTTTCAAAAGTTATTCTGATCTTTTATGTATTTACTAATGTCATAATTCCTGTAACACTGATGTATATGTTATTTCGATTCTTTTGTAAAGCCCATATTACTACAATTGTTATCTGTATTGTTATGTTTTTAATGATGTATTTTGTACCTTTTGTAATTATATTTTCGTGTTATAATATTGTAATTGACACCAGTTAATCAAATTAAGTAACTTGTAAGTTACATTTCACTGCACACGTTTCTGTTGGTCATAGTATATGGACAATATGTGAGAAGCAGGGACTGATAGTGTTTGCATGTGTGTTAATGATTCAGCAAGGGACTGGATAACAGCATTGCTCGTTCTAAGGACAATTCCAAAAAAAACTTTGTGAGTGAACAAGTGGTGGTTTATGGACTTGCTATATTCTCCGCAAGGCTCTTCGATGGTGAATGTGCACCTGCACAATCGCAACAGATGGCTGCTGGCAATCTCTACAAGGACTACAGTGGGTCTGCACCTCTGGTGGCCCACCAATACCATTATCTCTGCAAGGACTACAGTGGGTCTACATCTTTGATGATCCATCAATACCATTATTTCTACAAGGACTGCAGTGGGTCTGCACCTCTGGTGGCCCACCAATATCGTAATCTCTACCAGGACTACGGTGGGTCTGCTCTGTGATGACCTACCTACCAATATTCGTCAGAACTTCGAATGACTCTGCTGTGGGTTTGCTCTGTTGTGGACCATTACCTGTATGCATGTCAAGAGTCAGCACTGTCTTTCCGTTGGAAGGACAACACTACTTCTTCAAGACTGCATGGAAATCCACTACTTCCGTGTGCATTTTCTTCTACTGCTCAGACTTTGAGAAAAACACTATATTTTACCGTAATGAATGATCAGGACTGTCTTTATGGACTGTGAGAAAATTTTAGCTTTTGACCAACATTGCATCAATAAGTGTGTGCATTTGATTTCTTTGTTATTGTAATTATGAAAAATTTTATCAAATCATTATTGGCCACTGCCCAAAAAAAATTTGTAAAATTTTTGTGGGGAGCATGGGGGCTATGTAAGTAGGCTGTTTATGTTTTCTCTATGTAAGTAGGCTGTTTATGTTTTCTTATTGGCAACGTTACGTAGCGCTCAATATGAAAATCACTGGCTGTGCTGTGTGCAGTCTGTGGCTAGTTTGCATTGTTGTCTGCCATTGTAGTGTTGGGCAGCAGCAGCTGGATGTGAACAGCGCGTAGCGTTGCACAGTTGGAGGTGAGCCACCAGCAGTGGTGGATGTGGGGAGAGAGATGGCGGAGATTTGTAATTTGTCATGAACTGCTATATTTATATATGATGATATCAAGGTAAATACATTGTTTGTTCTCTATTAATATCTTTCATTTGCTAACTATCCCTATCAGTAGTTAGTGCCTTCCATAGTTTGAATCTTTTATTTAGCTGGCAGTAGTGGCGCTCGCTGTATTGCAGTAGCTTGAGCAGCGAAGATTTTTGTGAGGTAAGTGATTTGTGAAAGGTATAGTTTAATGTTAGTCAGGGCCATTCTTTTGTAGGTAATTTTGAAAGTCAGATTGCGTTGCGCTAACAAAATATTGTGTGTCAGTTTAAGCACAGTCTCGTGTATAATTGTTCAAAGGGGAAGTTTCACTCTCTGATCCTATCATTTCTAATATGGTCAAGTCTGGAGTATCCACAACTCCGTCTCCAGAAATCCATCTCGACAACCAGCAGCGATCTTTCTGCCTCTGAGTTAGTTCCCACATCTCTGCACCATATTTGATACTTTCAGTAATTGTGTGGTAGATTGTATGTTTTGTTCTGCGCGTTATGTTTTTGTTTCAGAGAATACTTTTTAGTTGTTTTATGGCTCGCTTGCCCTGGCCTGTCATATTGTTTACATCATCCATACTTCTACCACTGGACGACAGTGTCACTCCCAAGTACTTAAAATTATGGCACCCTTTAACAGTAGCAGAACGGAGCTGCGAGTCGTTAACAGTATTTTCTCCCACATTCAGATATTCTGTTTTAGATACGTTTATGACAAGACCTCATTTTTCATATTCTTCTTTTAATTTGCGGGGCATGTAATTTTCATCTTTCTCATCTCCAGCCACTAACACTTGGTCGTCAGCAAAAAAATACAGTGAATTAGATATCGTCGTCAATGAAAATACTCAAAATATCTCAACTTCTCAACATCGCTCCACAAGACACATCTGTGAGTATCCTGATATTTTTAATAAGATAATGTTCATTTCTTTTCAAATGTCCCGCGTCCCTCTTACCAATGTGGATCCAGCGAACTTGAACCGCCGTAGCTCCTCCACTGCGAGACTGGAATCTGACTCAAAATAGCTCTGAGTACTATGGGACTCAACTTCTGAGGTCATTAGTCCCCGAGAACTTAGAACTAGTTAAACCTAACTAACCTAAGGACATCACACACATCCATGCCCGAGGCAGGATTCGAACCTGCGACCGTAGCGGTATCGCGGCTCCAGACTGCAGCGCCTAGAACCGCACGGCCACTTCGGCCGGCCTGGAATCTGGGAAGTTGTCGTAACACGTGGTGGCGGCGCAGAACAGCGTGCAGCTGGATTTTCTGCGCAGACAGGGGATGACCACGCCCCCCTCCCCACACCACCCCTCCTTACTCAACCCCCTCGCCACCTTTTATCAAATTTCTCTCTCGCCGTGACCTCGCCGCTGCCCTCCTCAGCGGCAATAAACATTTTTTAGCACTGACTGACAAGCTCATTCCGGGGGGCGTGGCGCTCGCCCGAGGTGCACCTCCCGACCGTTGCGGCCTATCGACACGGCGTGATCGATACCCGGTTATCAGGTCGCTGGGCGGTTGGGCCGGCCGGCGCCCGTTGCCCGTTTCTCAGCGCTATCGCCTGGCGCGGATTTACTGCCCCCAGCCCGGTCCGGCACCGCCCCCCTGGTCTGCCCGGGGCACGCCGCGTAACTTGGCGGTCTTGAGACCACCCCCACTGCCGCACCCCACCCCCTCCCGACCGCTCGCCACCAGGGAATTGGGCTGTCACCGCAACAGGCGGCCATGCCTGCTGGTCCACATGGAGGGGGCACCCTACAGCAGCAGAAAGAAGAACTTCGATACACGGTTCTGTACACTGACAGAAATGGAAATCATGGAGCCACAGTGTGATGTTTATCAATCTGGTATTGTTGTTGTTGTTGTGGTCTTCAGTCCTGAGACTGGTTTGATGCAACTCTCCATGCTACTCTATCCTGTGCAAGATTCTTCATCTCCCAGTACCTACCGCAACCTACATCCTTCTGAATCTGCTTAGTATATTCATCTCTTGGTTTCCCTCTACGATTTTTACCTTCCAAGCTGCCCTCCAATACTAAATTGGTGATCCCTTGATGCCTCAGAACATGTCCTATCAACCGATCCCTTCAACTAGTCAAGTTGTGCCACAAATTTCTCTTCTCCACAATCCTATTCAATACTTCCTCATTAGTTATGTGATCTAGCCACCTAATATTCAGCATTCTTCTGTAGCATCACATTTCGAAAGCTTCTATTCTCTTCTTGTCCAGACTATTTATCGTCCACGTTTCACTACCATACTGGTATTAAAGGATTAAATTTTCATTCGACTTCTGACGTCTATCATCGTCAGTAGGAGGTGCGCCTACTTCTCTAAACGTATAGAAGCAAAGAGGCTCCGTTGATCATCTTGAGAAATTTATCCTTCGGCTGAAATACATGTTGTGTCTTAATGAAATGAAATTATGTGGTTCCAGAAACAGTTTCAAACCTCAAACAACGAAAATTTCTGCGAAGGCCAGGGTCTGAGCCTGTCTCCCATTCACTAGGCAGCTGTGCTACCCACTACGCACTCTGCCACAGTGGCCTCGCTCATCTACACGCCTCCCTTCTCAATCCAAATTTCCATTCACGTCTCAGGTCACTTGGTTATTCCCCCCCTGTTCGTCACATCAGGAGGAGGTCTTAGACTTGAAAAAGTCTCTGAAACCATACGGTTTCTTTCATTGAAGATGCTACCCCTGGGTTTCAGGCAGGATGCCCCGTTTTATTCGTTGCTGACGTGCCATTCCACTACCGTTGTAAAGCCTCTGCAATGCTATTCGAGTTCAGGGGGAATATGAAGTGGGCTCAGGGATGAATGGGATTTTAGACTCCGGGTAGTCCTTGTAGCCGTGCAAAGCCATTGTGCCAGGATGGTGTATTGGTTAGTGCGTCTGCCTAGTAAACAGAAGGCCCAGGTTCTAATCCGAGCCTTGGTACAAATTTTCATTCGCTATTTCAGTCTGCATATATACACATGCAGTATCTGTTCATGAAGACGGAGTAAGGTGTGCAGTATACCTCTTTCCACTGCATCCCATGTTCTGTGGAAAACAAATCAGGGTAGTAGACTGTAGGATCTGAACGTTCCTCAACATGTTGGTGGTGTAAACCTTTGTGTATGTCTGTGTATGTGTGGGGGGGGGGGGGGGGGCAGGAGGGAACCTTGCGTTATCATGTTGGGGTTATCATTCTTGTCGCATACTTCACACCACTTATCAAGTCGGTCCGGTTGCCAAATGCAACAGCTTCCCTTAACATGATTCCAGGATTTGTTAGCGTCTTGGGAATTGCCTCCCCCTGTGATACTACACAGACGCAAGCGAGACTCCTCTTTGAACGCCCAGACTGCCAGTAAATGTCTGGTTGACTCTCTCTACACCATGAAACTGACTATTGTCTGTGGTATGGTGTTAGCGGTAAACGATGCAAGGGCACTTGAGATATCAATCCAGTGTTTTGTAAACTGCCTCCAGTGGACAACTGTGGCACCCCGAATGCAACCTCTGCCCATATTTCAGCTACTGTCGTCTGCCTATTCCGCAGAGCCACTCGAACAATCCTTGTGGTGTAGTCCTTCCCATGCCCACTCTTCTTGCGACACTTGTTCCACATCGCTATCACTCACTCTGAAATCATTGCATTTACACCCATCTATCTGTGCATCTGTTGGCCTGATCATCCCATGTGCTCCATGGCAATGATTTGATCTAGCTACCGTGATTCACTGGAGCTTTCCTGTAACGTTAGATACACACCTTTCTTCACCTATATTAATGGTTGTTTACCGTACTGACATTAAGCTTTCAAGGTGAACTTTTAATCCCTGCATGCCAGAGGCATGGAGTTGGTTGAGGTCTTCATCGTGTAACCCTTTCCAATTCCGTGAGTGCGTGTTCAGAAAGTGAAGCGTAATGTGCTGAAGAAGTGTGAAAAGTAGGACTATCTATATGTGTGTGTGGTGGCGCCAGCCCTCTGTGACACACATGAGGACAGCTGGCAGTGTGACCCTGCACGGCAAGGCGGTTAGACGCTTGGTGTCCGCTGCTTCCTGGTATGAAATGAATTTTCGTAATTAGCGGTACTGTATGGGTCTTTTATGTTTTTTGTTTTCTTATTCTGCTCTATTCGTTGTAGGTTAATGCGACTGTAACACATCGGTTTTTAAAATGGTCAATCTAACGTATGAGGCCCTACTTGTTGCGGCTAACAGTACTTTTGTTTTGAGAAGGTTGAGAGTCCTTCTTTCCCGTATCATGGGCTTGACGTTTCACTGACGTGTGAATGTTTCAAATTGTTTATTAGGATAGGTGTCCCGTCTTTTATTGTAATGCCGGTTGTACGTTCCCTGTCTTGTACATGCACACACGATTCGTATCAGGAAATTGGTCGCGTTCCGGTAAATAAAAGTTATTATACAACTGAAAGCGGTTTATTTCTGAAACAAGCGTTAGTTTAGCTGTGGCTGCCCTCAACAAAAAAACTATTTATGAGAGTAAATATTTAGTAGTTCATGTTTATACTATCTGCGCATTAACAACGGTGCTCAGAGAAAGATATTTTTCCGCCACTGCCCAAGTCGACTGGACGGATCTTTATGGAATTCTGAGCCTTTCCAGCAAAGTCCCAAGGGCCTGGTGATATGCTCATTCATACTGTTCTTGGAGCTTACTTGGCGTCGCACGAAATCTCTCTGCATCTCGCAGCCACTGCAGAACCTCTGCCCTCTTGGCACAAGGGACAAATTACGCGACAGTCTGCATAGAAGATGAATTAGCAACTATGTCTGCAAATGGGGAAAATAGGGGGCAACTGCGACCCCGCTTCCATCCCCCTCCCCCCACCCCCGCGCCCCTGGAATCTGGAGCTTCATTAAATGATAGCCATTACTTCTCCCTCTGTTTCACCTGTGAAATTTAGTTCTTGTTACAAAATACCTTGATAACTGACCAACTCATGAGTATGCATGAGCAAATAGGCAGGTTGTGCCATTAACTGAAATTGCAGTGACCAGGAAGCTAGCCGGTGTTAGCGTTTTTACTTACTTGATGTGATTTATAATGTGTGCAGGTTGTGATCTGCAGAACCATATACTCCTATGTTCGAAGTGTGTGTGTGTGTGTGTGTGTGTGTGTGTGTGTGTGTGTGTGTGTGTGTGTGTGTGTGTGTGTGAACAAGTGTCAGTCCCCACATAGCACCAAAAGGTTTCAAATGTGACACACACACACACACACACACACACACACACACACACACACACACACACACAAACGATATACATCTGAAAAATAACTAAATGCCGAAGCTGGCCAGTAACGTTGCACAGCAACCCAGTTCCAGGCTGCAGTGATAAATTTTCGAAGCTACTGCTCGATACAGGCGAAAAAGGAACCAAGTCCGACTCATCCGACTCAGACCGTGTGTCACGATCAGAATCTAGAGCATCCAAAGAGTGGCAATACTGCCAAAGCAGGGCAACGCTTGTAGCTCATTGCCACATAGCGAGCAGAGCGTAGCAAGGATCGCAAACGGTGCAGTGTGAAGCACCCAGAACCTCGTTTTGCAAACCCTACAATACGGATGATAACATGCAACATCGGACCTCCGCTGCTCCAAAGCTTACTACTGCTGATGAGAAACGAAGAGGCAAGGAAACTTGTGCAGAGTTGAGACGCCACGGTATGGACGTCACCGATGACGCTTCTGGTTACAAGAGGGCAAATGGCCACCTAACCTGCTACAATGACGTGATATCTGACATTAAACACCCCTGTTTCACACATCTCGTCCTCAGTATCTGGTCAATCCGCCTGTGTATTCGATCCTGACGGAATAACAGTCTCCCCAGTTACAGGTTAACCCTCTGGCGAACCGTGGTGTGCTGCTTGCTCCTGTTTGAAGATGTTAAGTGCGAGACTGCAGACTGCGTTGCTCCATGCTGGCTCTATCACCAAGTCACAGTTGTGACTGATGGAAGTCGCAGATTTCTTGGGCCTTCCTCTGGTGAAGAGTCAAACCGACGGACTGCAAGGTGGCATCCTCTACTGGCTGAGAGGGCACCTAAGTGCCGGCTAACAGGCTGTATGTGCACTGCCTTCCTGACTGTAAGCTCAGTGTGCTGAGGGAGCTACGTTCGTGTCAGCTGCCACCTGGAAGAAGCTGCGGGTACAGGTCTGAGCTTAATGAAACTGACAGCCTACAATAGTTTTTAAAATGGTTTCGCCACACTGAAGTTACAATGAGGCTGCAGACCCATACATGGAGAAACTCATTTACATCAAAAATGTCAATTTTGAAGCCTATTGCCCCTCCCTTCGCTCTGAATAAATTCCTGCGGACGCCCATATGAACTAAGGGACTTTCCTCAGTGGGTCCAGACTAATCGTCTGCACTGCTATACTTGCAAAATAGTGTAGCATCGCCAATAATAAACTTCTTAGTGCTCTAAGTCCAGTGGCTATTTCCCTGAAGCCAACAAACTGCAGTCACTAGGCTGGAAAACTTAGGTCTCCAGCTGGCCCCAGCAACTTTCGCCGATAATGTCCAGCAAGACATAACATTCGTCCATTGCTCAACCGTTACACACACACACACACACACACACACACACACACACACACACACTTGGGAATAAACACGCCTCACGTCCAAGGGAACAGTACTGTTTCTAATAGCACCTCGTCAAGTTCTGTTTATGGAACACCACGTCCGACTGTCTACTGGTTCCTCCAAATGAGCACAAGCACAATGCTTAACCTTAACACGTGTACAGAAAACCGGAAAATGGCTAAAGTGTATCGCATTCCTGCATATAATAATGCGCTTTCCAGCTGCTATCGGTTTTCCATCTAGGGTAAAGGACTCTGTTGATCACTGTAAATCCTTAATTAGCGTTGACCGATAATATGTACACCGTTAAGCTCCATCTTCACACTAAAGGGCAATTAACTTGCCTCCTACAACCACAAAGACTGCTAGTCGACCCTCTCACTTCGCGATTTCCAAATGGCTCCACGAAAATCTTCTTGGCATTTTTGCGAATCGGAAACAGTTTGAAGAACAGGGACGGTTCCAATAGCTGATTCTTGCTCCCGCTAAGAGCACCGCAAGGTACTCCTGCCCGTCAAGACTACTCGCGATGCTATTTCCAACATAAAAACAGTAAAAAAACTCTCTTCAATTGCTAGTAATTTCTTTAGTTTGAGGTGGGTGAACACCATGACTGAATGACCCGACAGACACACATTTATATTTCCATAATTAACGATGGTCGAAGTAGAGAGAATATAAAATGTAGAGTGGGAATGGCAAGGAAAGAGTTTCTGAAGAAGAGAAATTTGTTAACATCGAGTATAGATTTAAGTGTCAGGAAGTCGTTTCTGAAAGTATTTGTATGGAGTGTAGCCATGTATGGAAGTGAAACATGGACGATAACTAGTTTGGACAAGAAGAGAATAGAAGCTTTCGAAATGTGGTTGCTACAGAAGAATGCTGAATATTACAGGGTGAGTCACCTAACATTACCGCTGGATATATTCCTTAAACCACATCAAATACTGACGAATCGATTCCACAGACCGAACGTGAGGAGAGGGGCTAGTGTAATTGGTTAATACAAACCATACAAAAATGCACGGAAGTGTATTTTTTAACACAAACCTAGGTTTTTTTTAAAATAGATCCCCGTTAGTTTTGTTAGCACATCTGAACATATAAACAAATACGTAATCAGTGCCGTTTGCTGCAGTGTAAAATGTTAATTACATCCGGAGATATTGTAACTTAAAGTTGACGCTTGAGTACCACTCCTCCGCTGTTCGATCGTGTGTATCGGAGAGCACCGAATTACGTAGGGATCCAAAGGGAACGGTGATGGACCTTAGGTACAGAAGAGACTGGAACAGCACATGACGTCCACATGCTAACACCTTTCTATTGGTCTTTTTCACTGACGCACATGTACATTACCATGAGGGGTGAGGTAGACGTACACACGTGGTTTCCGTTTTCAATTACGGAGTGGAATAGAGTGTGTCCCGACATGTCAGGCCAATAGATGTTCAATGTGGTGGCCATCATTTGCTGCACACAATTGCAATCTCTGGCGTAATGAATGTCGTACACGCCGCAGTACATCTGGTGTAATGTCGCCGCAGGCTGCCACAATACGTTGTTTCATATCCTCTGGGACTGTAGGCACATCACGGTACACATTCTCCTTTAACGTACCCCACAGAAAGAAGTCCAGAGGTGTAAGATCAGGAGAACGGGCTGGCCAATTTATGCGTCCTCCACGTCCTATGAAACGCCCGTCGAACATCCTGTCAAGGGTCAGCCTAGTGTTAATTGCGGAATGTGCAAGTGCACCATCATGCTGATACCACATACGTCGACGTGTTTCCAGTGGAACTTTTCGAGCAACGTTGGCAGATCACTCTGTAGAAACGCGATGTATGTTCCAGCTGTTTGGGCCCCTGCAATGAAATGAGGACCAATGAGGTGGTCGCCAATGATTCCGCACCATACACTTACAGTCCACGGTCGCTGTCGCTCTACCTGTCTGAGCCAGCGAGGATTGTCCACGGACCAGTAATGCATGTCCCGTAGATTCACTGCCCCGTGGTTTGTGAAACCCGCTTCATCGGTAAACAGGTAGAACTGCAACGCATTCTCTGTTAATCCCCATTGACAGAATTGCACTCAATGATTAAAGTCATCACCATGTAATTTCTGATGTAACGACACATGAAACGGGTGAAAGCGGTGACGATGCAGTATGCGCGTGACACTACTTTGACTCAGACTCAGGCTTCAGCTGCATTTTGTCGACACTCGCCATAGATGAGTATCATCTCCGCCTTTTCAGAGTTCGAATACACCATGGTCACAGTTCCTACAACACTACACTATCACAGACGTCTGGTAACACGGTGTACTACAGTTGGTCTCCGTGCGGAGACGAATGCAGAATAACAATAGCAGCAAGCGCTACATGCGGACACTGCGACACCTAGACCAAACCACAACAGTGCACTACAGCCACACTCGTAAACACGGTCGTCATCATAAACATGTCCCTGCAGATGCTGCTCGCCGACCGGGGCCCGTGTTCGTTACAACACGCAACTGAACGTCGGAGGTTTCAAGCGTCAACTTTAGGTTACAATATCTCCGGATGTAATTAACATTTTACAATGCAACAAACGGCACTGATTACGTATTTGTTTATATGTTCAGATGTGCTAACAAAACTAACGTGGTTATATTTAAGAAAACGTAGGTTTGTGTTAAAAAACATACTTCCGTGCATTTTTGTATGGTTTGTATGAAACAATTACACTAGCCCCTCTCCTCACGTTCGGTCTGTGGAATCGGTTCGTCAGTATTTGATGTGGTTTACGAAATATATCCAGCGGTAACGTTAGGTGACTCACCCTGCTAGATGGGTAGATCACATAACTAATGAGGGGGTATTGAATAGAATTGGGGAAAAGAGTAATTTGTGGCACAACTTGACTAGAAGAAAGGATCGGTTGGTGGGACATGTTCTGAGGCATCAAGGGATCACCAATTTAGTGCTGGAGGGTAGTGTGGAGGGTAAAAATCGTAGAGAGACCCAAGAGATGAATACACTAAGCAGATTTAGAAGGATGTAGGCTGCAGCAGTACGTACTGGGAGATGAAGCAGCTTACACAGGATAGAGTAGCATGGAGAGTTGCATCAAACCAGTCTCAGGACTGAAGAGCACAACAACAACAATTATTTGTAGGCAAATGAAGATGGGTCCTTAAGCTTTGAAACACGTTACGCAATATACGAGAAATTACGCTAAAGTTAAGCGGATTTTTTAATTTATCAATACGTTCCACAGTTTTGAAAGTTCGCTTGATCAGAAGTTGTCTTGATATTTCAAACAGGTGCTGGGAAACACCTAATGTCACGAGAAGCCCAATAGCTCTTAACCTAGGACAGTTGGCTTCAGTCATAAACATTTTAAGCAGTTTACAGGAAGTACAAGCGTGGTCTTGAGGTAGCGCCTTTGATTAGAAATCAAATCATTCTCGATCCCCGGTTCGAATCCCGTCACCGCTTAAATTTTGAATAAAAATCATCGGCTACTGTGGCCGAAGCCTTTGTGCATAAGAAGTGTGGTGTCACCGTCAGACACCACACTTGCTAGGTGGTAGCTTTAAATCGGCCGCGGTCCATTAGTACATGTCGGACCCGCGTGTCGCCACTGTCAGTGATCGCAGACCGAGCGCCACCACACGGCAGGTCTCGAGAGACTTACTAGCACTCGCCCCAGTTGTACGGACGACGTAGCTAGCGATGCACACTGACGAAGCCTCGCTCATTTGCAGAGCAGATAGTTAGAATAGCCTTCAGCTAAGTCAATGGCTACGACCTAGCAAGGCGCCATTAGTAACATAGCTTGTATCTAAAGAGTCTCATCAAGAACGATGTATACAAAGGATGGATTAAAGTTAAGTATTCCAGCAGCTACGTACTTTTCTTTATAGCATTCATTACGTATCCTGTTTCAGACCTCACGCCATCCTTCGTGAGCTTATAGCGGGCATTGCGGTCCCCTCAAACCACACTGTGTCGGCACTTCTGTCGACACATCAAGAAGTCACCTTCATTCATCCAACGGCCTTGTCAAAGAGGGCGGAGGAGGGGCTCAAGTTCAGGGAACCCTCTTGCCCTTGGCGTGGGAAACTGCCGCTAAAGGAGGAAGAATCAGTAACGCCCAACAGCATGAGTATTTAGAAGGCAATGGAAATCGCAGTATTAAATTTTAAATCACTAGTCACGAAGAATCAATGCGCAAAGAAGTGGGATACGGAGATACTAAGGAATGAAGAGACAGGCTTCAAATTCTCTGAGGCTATAGCAACTGCGATAAGAAATAGCTGAGTAGGCAGCTCAGCTGAAGAGGAATAGATGTCTCTAAGAAGTGCAATCCCAGAAACCGAAAAGAAAAACAGGTACAAACAAGGTTATAGAGAAGAAACGATGGCTAACAGGAGAAATACTTCAGCTGATCGATGAAAGAAGGAAGTACAGAAATGTCCAGGGAAATACAAAAATGCAAGTAACTTTGGAAATAAATAAATAGGAAGCGTAGGGAAGCTACTGGCTGCTTTAAAAATGTGAAGAAATCTGAAAGAATGTAATTGTTGGAAGGACTGATTCAGCATATAGGACAGTCAAAACAACCTCCCGTGAAACTAAAAGCAAGAATGGTAACATTATGAGTGGAACGCGAATTCCAGTGTTAAATGCAGATGAGAGAGCGGACAGGTGGAAATAGTGCACTGAAGGCCTCTATGACGGCGAAGTCTTGTCTGATAACGTGATGGAAGAAGAAACACGGGTAGATGGAGAACAAATAGGAATTTAGGATTAGAATCAGAATATAATAGAGTTTTGGAAGACTTAAGATCGAATAAGCCAGAAGTGATGGGTAACATTCCATTAGAACTTCTAAAACATTTGGGAAAAGTTGCAACATAACGACTATTCACGTTGGTGTGCATAATGCATGAGACTGGAGATACACCATCCGACTTTCGTAAAAACATCATCCACACAGTTCCCAAATTTCAAGAGTCGACAAGTGTGTGAATTATCGCACAATCAGTTTAACAACTCTGAAGTTGCAGTTGATAATGGAAGTAAATCAAGACACGTTGATAGAATTTGTCGACCTGGAAAAACCGTTCGACAATGTATAATAGGACAAGATGTTTGAAATTCTGAGGAAAATAAGGGTCAACTACAGGTAAAGATTAGTAATATACAGCATGTACAAGAGCCAAGTGGGAACAATGAAAGTGGAAGGCCAAGAACGAAATACTCGCTTTAAAAAGGGTGTAATAAAGGAATTTAGTCTCTTGCCATTAGTGTTCAACCTAAACGTCGAAGAAGCAATGACGTAAATAAAGGAAATATTCAGGAATGGAATGATTATATTTCAAGGTGAAAGGATATCAATGTTAAGATTCGTTGATGACATACGTATCCTAAGTGAAAGTGAAGAAGCATTACAAGATGTGCTGAATGGAATGAATTGTCTAATAAGTACAGAATAAGGACTGAGAGTAAACCGAAGAAAGGCGAAACTAATTAGAAATAGGAGAAATGAGCACAGCGACAGTTTTGAAAAATAAAGAAACCGCTGAACATTAATTCCTTAACCCATAATCTTTTTACTGTATACACGACTTGTTTCAGAACACTTGAAATTCCATCATATGGTGTAAAAAATGAAATCACGTCATCTGAGATCATCCTTATTCCCAATGTTTACATGGTTGGGGATGACCTCAGACGATTTCGTGATTTAATGTTTTACACCAGATAACGGAACTTCAAGTGTTCAAAACCGGTCTTGTACCCAATACTAAGATTGTGGATTAAGCAACTGATCAGCGGCTTCTTCATATTTCAAAGTAGTCATGCGTACTTCTTCCCTCATGTTAACCTGTAACTGAAGTTTATTTTGGACGTAACACTACGTGTGCCAAGAGTGCTTGTTAGGGAGCTGTGCAGAACAGCAAACTGGCGGTTTTAAGAGGGAATTCCTGTCCGCAAATGCCTAATGGTGTGCATAAGACAGGATATGGTGGTATAGAACTTTATTTGACTGAGATTTTTATCCCAATTAGTTACGCAACACATTATTGATCAACGTAGTGGGGAGGTGCGCCATTGAGCCTAATAGCATTCCTCCGTATAAGCTGAAAATTTTTCCTTTGTTCTCGTTATCGTGGTTAGCCGTATCGTGCACCAGCACATTAACGTCGTAGCCAGCATTACGGCTTGAAACATTACACAGTTAACGAAATAAATGAAATAAAGGCAACGGCAGAAATGACACCTCTTGGCCGATTAAAACTGTGTGCCGGACCGAGACTCGAACTCGGGAGCTTTGCCTTCCGCTGGCAAATGCTTTACAGGCCGTACTACCCAAGCACGATTCACGACTTCTCCTCACAGCTTCACTTCCACCATTACCTCATCACCTACCTTCCAAAACTTGGTCCGGCACATATAAGCGCACACTCCGCTGCAGAGTGAAAATTCATTCTGGAACGGCATGGATGTTGGACAAGATATGAGGCCAGACTTTTCCAACAGATATATTCTGCATCATTCGACTTCGACGGATTCATAATTTCTGCCTGGAATTTTGTGCAAAATTGTCCAAGTTAGACCTAAAATACGGATACCGGCTGGCTAAGCTCGGTTTAAAGGGTAGTTTTCCAAGGGAAAGATCACATTATTTCGAACAAGAACTGTCCGCCAAGTCACGCAGGCGTTGGGTACATTTCGGGCCATCGTGTGTTGGCGTCCGCGAACAAGGTCTGCAGTCATACATCTGCAGAAAGTCCGGGCAATTAAAATAGGTCAACCACTACTAGTGTAGAGATGCCTGTTCTAGCCATATACATCGATTCTGATACAATTTTCTGATGAATACACTTTCACTCGGGACAGTATTGTGAATTCAACGTTATAAATATGCAAGGAACAAATGTTCGGTGTGAACTTACTGACTACGATAATGTGTCACCGCACATCGGGCCATATGAAGTGTTATACGGACTGCCAGGATCGGTCTACTTTGTTTTTCTTCGAGATCGTCTTCGTGCGCCATTAGATTAGGTGACAGCGTGGGCTCCACAAATAATGTGGTTCTTACAAGATGGAGCTTAAGCTCAGTTTAATACCATACTATACCACTTGGTCGCCACATACACTATTTGTTCGAACGTATCCGGACATCTATTGGTGGACATTAATATCTAGTGTGTTCAACTTTCGCTTTTGAGACGGCTTGAAGTCCGCTGTGGACTTATACTGCATTTCTCCTTTTATAGTGCTATTTCATCAAAACATCTTCTAAGGTTCAGTAGTTCATTCCTCTGTATTACTGTTCATCTGTTAGTGTCGACAGTGGTAATAAAGGTATACATTATTGATTCAGATTTTATGGAATCCGAATGAGTATACGAGCTTGTTCAGACGAAGTTCTAGTACACGAATTTTATTAGCAATAATTATTCCTATAGTATGCCTGAATACCTTTATCTACCACAAAATGCAATTCAGTTGCGCTGCATTTTCCAAATACAACAATAAATATTTTATTATGAGTGTATTAATTGCGGTATCTAAAGGGTCAGCATTCATACTGGTTGAAACGGCCCCGTGGTTGCAATTGGGTTGCACGTGACGAAAATTTCCCCAAGAAATTGTTCTCATTACAATGTAACTAAACATAATTATAATAGAACATTCAAATAATTAATTAGTTTCGATTCATACTGATAAATTTGTGTATCAAAGCGACAAATTATTAATGTTTCTGGCATTTAGATATTACTGCTTTACCTATTTAGAACTGTTACAGCATTACTTTGTAACATGAGCAATGATCAACTTTTGATGTCCACTCACTGTGATGGTTCCGAATCTAAGGCAGGTCAGAAACCCCAACTATTTTTTTCCCTCGAGTATGGTGGCTCACACCGAGCGAGGTGGCGCAGTGGCTAGCACACTGGACTCGCATTCGGGAGGACGACGGTTCAATCCCGTCTCTGGCCATCCTGATTTAGGTTTTCCGTGATTTCCCTAAATCGCTTCAGGCAAATGCCGGGATGGTTCCTTTTAAAGGGCACGGCCGATTTCCTTCTCCATCCTTCCCTCACCCGAGCTTGCGCTCCGTCTCTAATGACCTCGTTGTCGACGGGACGTTAAACACTAATCTCCTCCTCCTCCTATGGTGGCTCATAACCAATTTATGAAAAAACTGCTTGTATTGATATCAACACTGGTGCCGTAGTGAAAGGCGACCATTCACGACCGACTAATCATAATTCAGTGTCTCAGCAGTTTTATATCATTTAAATTTGTTTTGTTCATTTCAATCTAGGTATCAATAGTCGAAAACAGTGCCATAATCAGTGCTGAGGTTCTAGAAAGGAACACACACATTCTTCTTTACTGTAGTACATCGCTGACTTCCACCAAACTGACATGTGGTGGTTTAAATGGCTCTGAGCACTAAGGGAGTTAATATCTGAGGTCATCAGTCCCCTAGAACTACTTAAACCTAACTAACCTAAGGACAGCACACACACCCATGCCCGAGGGAGGATACGACCTGCAACCGTAGCAGCAGCGCTTCCGGACTGAAGCGCCTAGAACCGCTCGGCCACAGCGGCTGGCTCACATGTGGTGGATGTAAATCATACAGATGAGCGTGATGACTCTTTTTGACCTGTGTGATGTTACGTTTGAATTATTAGGGGTGATTATGGAATGAATGGTACCTCACACTCTACAGAATGAGTAACACTGTGGATTACAAACGTGCCTAATTCTTTTG
Organism: Schistocerca serialis cubense; assembly: GCF_023864345.2. Classification (NCBI taxonomy): domain Eukaryota; kingdom Metazoa; phylum Arthropoda; class Insecta; order Orthoptera; family Acrididae; genus Schistocerca; species Schistocerca serialis. The sequence goes on along the minus strand of NC_064642.1, from coordinate 619,957,473 downwards.
TTCGTAAATGTCCGTTTTGATCATATCTGTTATACAACTCGCAACAGTAAGTTTCGGCTTACTGCTATCATCAGATCATTAGAATTATTCTATTATTCAAACGATCTGCAGCACCTATACTTACAGATTATTTGATGAAGGTACTTGTGCCAGAATACTTTTAATGATCTGATGATGGCAGTAAGCTGAGACCGATCATTGTGAACTATATGTGATGAAGACGAACATTTATGAATAACGCGACACTGAAGTGCATGGCTGTCTGAAGGAACAGGCTCAGCGGCGACTACTGCTGTTATGAAATTCCTGAATTGTATTCGCAGTTGTGAATATCAACAATTTTCAGCTGTATGATGCACTGTAGACATTTGTGCCGGACTGGGACTCTAGCACGGGTTTCCCGCTTGTCGGGAGCGGTCGCCTTAGCCACTTCAGTTATTATGTATTCCGTAACGACTGTTGTACAGTAGCTGAGGCGCCTGTTCCTCCGGACATGCATGCACTGAACTATTATATTTATTCTCCGATAAATATGTCTCTCTCTACGGAGATATACATAATGAGTGAACGGGTGCAAGTTGTAGACACATGGATAACGACATTTGGAAGTTTGGGGTCCGGTCGTGAAGTGTTCTCAGATAGCCAAAGCGGAAAATCGGGGTTCGATCCCCGTCCATCACCAATTTTCAATGGTGTCATTCGTTTACAGAATTCTAGGCTGTCCATATTCCCAACTACGAACAGATTTAATTTACTTATGAACAAAGGAAAAATGCGATCACGAACTATTTTACAGAGTTTATGCCTTCAATTCCTAAAACTAACTAAATTCATTCTCAAAAAATGGTTCAAATGGCTCTGAGCACTATGGGACATAACATCTTAGGTCATCAGTCCCCTAGAACTTAGAACTACTTAAACCTAACTAACCTAAGGACATCACACACATCCATGCCCGAGGCAGGATTCGAACCTGCGACCGTAGCAGTCCCGCGGATCCGGACTGCAGTGCCTGGAAACGCACGGCCGCCACGGACGGCAAATTCCTTCTCAAACGCTGCAACCTGTTTAATTATGGGATAAACAGTGTCTTCCACGCTTCTTATGACATAGTAAAAGAGACTTTGAGTCAGTATTGGTTGAAAACATGCAAGCACGAATTGTGCGGCTGGTCCCGGCAGAGGTTCGAGTCCTCCCTCGGGCATGGATGTGTGTGTGTGTCCTTAGAATAATTTAGGTTAAGTAGTGTGTAAGCTTAGGGACTCATGACCTTAGCAGTTAAGTCCCATAAGATTTCACACACATTTGAACATTAGGTTGAAAACAGTCTTGGTTGCAATTTTAGTTTTTTTTTTTAATTTTTCAGCTACGCGTTTCACCTTATTTAGGCATCTTCACGTTGATCTTAATTTGGTATTTCTTAGAACGATCCTTTTCTAAGAAATAGAAAATTAAGAACAACCTGAAGATGACTAAATAAGGTGAAAGGCGTAGTTGAAAAATAAAAAACTAAAATTGCAACCAAGACTGTTTTCAACCAATACTATTAAGCACTGGTTTGCTGTATGCCACAGATGGATTGGAAGGACTTTGAGCCACCTCACAGCGTCTTTATTCGACTCCTTCAGTCTATTCGTCGACTGCTCTCGTCCTCCACACTGTGTGCAATTGTCTCTTGTAACCGGAGTGGCACATCTTTGAGCTCCCTGAATATTGACTTGCTTGCTGCCGGCTATCTCGCTCCTTATCCTCATAGCGTGAGCGCCTCGCTTCCGACCCCCATCCCCCTGTGTCGTGACGCCATCACCAGCTCTTACCTGCGATAATCGGATTACAAGCGCTCCGGAAGGAACGAGGGCGCCGTTTACGGAGTCAGGGACGAGCATCACGAACGACGTTGATCCCGCACGTTCGCAGAAGTCTCGCCGTGCTTCGGGGCCCGTTCCAGCGGATCAGCGCGGATCTGGCTCCTGCGGGCGTAACGTAACAAGACGACGAAACGTGTGAGGGCGCGCTTACCGTTTACTCGGTACCGCGAGCGTCTTACGTGGGCGCACCCGTGGCTCCGGACGAGACGTCTAATCGCAGCGCTGCGCCAAGGCACGTGCCGCGAGAATGCGGCAGTTTCACATTCGTGCTGTGCGGCGCGAATAAGGCCAACAGAGTCAGGCGGCGAGAGGAGCAGGTGAGACAGGTACACTCCGTATTCGTACTGCCGTGCCTGTAGGGCAATAATCCTGCGACAGTAGATACAGCACAAGTCTGGTATAGATTACAATACCTACATCTACTACTCCGCAAGCCACCTGACGGTGTGTGGCGGAGGGTACCTTGAGTACCTCTATCGGTTCTCCCTTCCATTGTAGTCTCGTATTGTTCGTGGAAAGAAAGATTGTCGGTATGCCTCTGTGTGGGCTCTAATCTCTCTGAGATTTTCCTCATGGTCTCTTCGCGATATATACATAGGAGGGAGCAATATACTGCTCGACTCCTCGGTGAAGGTATGTTCTCGAAACTTCAACAAAAGCCCGTACCGAGCTACTAACAGTCTCTCTTGCAGAGTCTTCCACTGGAGTTTATCGATCATCTCCGTAACGCTTTCGCGATTACTAAATGATCCTGTAACGAAGGACGCTGCTCTCCGTTGGATCTTCTCTATCTCTCCTATCAACCCTATCTGGTACGGATCCCATACCGGTGAGTAGTGTTCAAGCAATGGGCGAACAACTGTACTGTAACCTACTTCCTTTGTTTTCGGACTGCATTTCCTTAGGATTCTTCCAATGAATCTCAGTCTGGCCTCTGTTTTACCGACGATTAATTTTATATGGTCCTTCCATTTTAGATCACTCCTAATGCCTACTCTCAGATTATTTATGGAATTAACTGCTTCCCGTTGCTGACCTTATATATTGTAGCTAAATGATACGGGATCTTTCTTTCTATTATTCGCAGCACATTACACTTGTCTACATTGCCATTCAGTTGCCATTCCCGGCACCATGTGTCAGTTCGTTGAAGATCCTCCTGCATTTCAGTACAATTTTCCATTGTTACAACCTCTCGATATACTGCAGCATCATCCGCAAAAAGCCTCAGTGATCTCCTGATGTTATCTACAAGGTCATTTACATATATTTCGAATAGCAACGGTCCTGCGACACTCCCCTGCGGCACACATGAAATCACTCTTACTTTGGAAGACTTCTCCCCATTGAGAATGACATGCTGCTTCCTGTTATCTAGGAATTCTTCAATCCAATCACACAATTGGTCTGATAGTCCATATGCTCTTACTTTGTTCATTAGACGACTGTGGGGAACAGTATGAAACGCCTTGCAGAAGTTAAGAAACACGGCATCTACCTGGGAACTCGTGTATATTTGTGAAAAAGATACCTTACAAGGGGATAATGGAGTGTAATATCTTTTTTAATACACACCTCTCTTTCGCGACCCCCTATGGCATGTGGAAGGTGGAGGGAGGGGGATTGCGACATGGAAATGCATGTGAGTGGAATAGCAAAGGGTCCTTCCATGGCCCTGCCCCCTCCGCCAACCCTCGTTTGGCAACACCGTTCGTGCTACTCTAACACCCTTGTAGGGCACGCTAAAACCTTCTCTATACAGAGATACTCATTAATTGATCCCTACGAGATGGCGGGATAGGCAACCCGCTCCACACTTGGGCTTTCTGGCTGCATACGAAGTAAGAGGAGTGTCGCAAGAGTTGCCTATCCGTCAGGCGGGTACGGATGGTTCGATAGGTGTGTCAACGAAGGTGTGGAGGGGGCACTGACGGTGCCGAACAAGGCACGAGGGTTTCTTAGAGGCATCCTTTGCTGTTTTATTCACGTGCGTTTCAATGCGGCAGCCTCTGAGCACACAACGCAGTAGGGCGCAATACAGTTGGGCTGAAAAGTCATAAACATTCTTTGCGACTTCAGATCACGATCAAATTTCGTCGAAGAATTTGAACGCGCGCTAGTGGATCCACTCTCTAACTAGAGCAAAAAACGCGTTCACGGTACACTCATATCATGTTCAGTGGGGTTAAAGCTGCAAGCTGTCCTAGAAAAGGGTTTTCATCATCAGAGGGGAGAGTGGGTGTGTCGGAAGTGTGAAAGGTTGTCAACAACGTTGTCCTGTTGCTCATCGCATTGCAAACTGTCGTTTTCGAGCGTGAAATGTGTGGGATTCAACGCCCCAAGGTAAGGGGTGGTTTCATTGACACCCTCTGTGCCACCTCCCTGGGACTATTCGTGTCGATTTTGAGCGGAGGTGTATCTAAAATGTTTTCCTCGGCCACTCGTAAGAAAACTGTTTCATTTCAATGCTCAGCGTTGCATTTCTGAGCTCCCTTGCAGAGGTGCCAAACGAAGGGGTTAAACGCGGAAAAAGTCGAAGTGATGAACTTTCCACCGTTTAACACTTCCACTGCTTCGGCGGAATTTTAGAAGAATTTTATTGCGACATCATAAACCCATCTTATACCTCTTACGAGCTCTGGCCTTTTTCCTGCAGATGTCGACACCTTGCTGTTTCGAGTGTCGTCTGGGCTGAGAGTGAGGTCGAAGGGCGCCACGCTTTTGCCCAATTATTGTGACATGTTGTATGCACCTCTGACCAAAATTTCAGACTTCTGTCGGTAATGCGATATATTTTCCGTATTTCAGCAAAATGTTATGCTTTAACTGTGCTGCATGCTATAACTAATGATTGCAGGCCTCCTGCGTGACTTTGTCGCTGATTACTTCGAATTTAAGATAAACATTCAGCTGTATCGTAATTACTTGCAGGAAGATGGGAGACTGTTTTGCCCAGCTTTCCCTCATTTAGTTTACCTCATTTGATCACCAGATGGTTTCTTCAACAAGATGACGACCGATTTACATTCAACCGGCCGGAGTGGCCGAGCGGTTCTAGGCGCTTCAGTCTGGAACCACGCGACCACTACGGTCGCAGGTTCGAATCCTGCCTCGGGCATGGATGTGTGTGATGTCCTTAGGTTGGTTAGGTTTAAGTAGTTCTAAGTTCTAGGGGACTGATCACCTCAGATGTTAAGTCCCATAGTGCTCAGAGCCATTTGAAACATTTTGATTTACTTTCGCATCTTGAAGTTCTCCCGGAGTACTGAATATTCTATGAGGTTTCGGGACCGAATTCGGATCATGTTGACTTTTGTCGGCCAAAATATCGTGGCAAGAAGTCAACATGATCCGGCTGCATTGCCGAAACCTCATTGAATATACATTCGCATCCTGCGGAGTTGTGCCCTAACCATCTGCCCCTAGAAGAATTTTACATCTGCAAGACGCCGTGGCTTCTGCACAGCCGCTTCATTCGAAACAGTCCACTTGCTGAATATCTGCATCGTGCTGAACTATTCACATCCTCTCTTGTTGTTCCGGACACTGGAGTACACATTTTTAGTTTACATTGGTTGGTTGTTTTGGGGGAAGAGACCAAACAGCGTGGTCATCGGTCTCATCGGATTAGGGAAGGATGGGGAAGGAAGTCGGCCGTGCCCTTTCAGAGGAACCATCCCGGCATTTGCCTGGAGTGATTTAGGGAAATCACGGAAAACCTAAATCAGGATGGCCGGACGCGGGATTGAACCGTCGTCCTCCCGAATGCGAGTCCAGTGTGCTAACCTTAGTTTACATTCATGTTGCGGTGGTCCACTAGCCTGCTCAACAAATCCATTGAAAAACTGGAACATAGGGAAAGAGCATGTGCTGGTGTATTCTCAATAGCGTCGTACTAAAAGCTACTTACAAGCGTGAATCATGCAGATGGTTAATCAAGTTAAATTTGGGAGTGTCGATTAATAAGGAGAACGGTACGGTCACAACAATGGGACGAACCTAAATTTGATTCCATAGCCGAAAGACTGCGTGCCTTAGGTTGACAATTCATTAAATAAACTAATATTTTCGAAAACTGTATTGTCTTGTCTCCAGGGAGGTGTCTGAGATACTTGTTTGTAGAAAATACACTAATTATCCGTCTGTCGGCAGCAGCTTTATTACCTTTAAATGACCATTTAGGAGCTGTGTACGTATTTATGAACACTTTTTCTCAAAATATTTTTGAGTTTTAACTTCATTAAGATAAAGTGGAAGCGTTGTTTTCTGGCCTTCATACTACGAGACTACTGTGAATGTAAGATCTTTGACTGAATTTGAAAAATATTTTTGCATGACATTTACAAATGTCTTTGGTTTCATTGCCCTTATAGGAAAGTTTGAATTACCAATGTCAACGAAATAAAAAACTACAGTACTGTGATCGACTTAAATCGGTAACGTAAGAGGGCGTGAAAACATTAGAAACTCTCGCGCTGGTCGCATGCAGTGTCATTTAGGCGGCTTTTGTACGGCAATGTGGGGGAGCTTCCCAGCAAGACCGACCAAAAGTTTCCTTCCTCAAACTGTTCTCTTCGCCTTTCTTTACACGGGATCCATTGTGGCGGTAATAATTCATACTGCCCTCGACGAACGTTACGTTGTGCCTTCTCCAGCGAACAGAAGATAGTGAGACTGAGGGAGCTTGCTAAGTACTATTTGAAATTTCCGTATCAGCAAAGAAACAGCTGATAGACATCTGATGCCGGACACATTTCATGCCACCCATTTATGCGGGTAGTCGTTTCTCAACACTGGGTACAAAGAAAACAGAGGGTTACAGATCAGTCTGCAATTTCCGAGCCGTTAGAAGAAAATGTAAAAAACTTCCAATGAAAGCAGGTTGATGGCTTCGATCAACGCCAGACACTATCACAAGGCACCTACGAGAGGTGCGGATTTTGAGATTCAACAGGATGACAGCAGCAGGAGACTTACAACTCAGTGGTCTGATTAACACTGTTTACTGGCGCCGCCGGACATGAGGTAAGCCAGTTCCAATTCTGGTGGTGCAAAAGATTTCCACTGCCAGAGTTTGGCCTGAAAGGGAAGAAGTTAATGTCTGGGGAGTGTGGTGGCCAGCGGAAGTGTTTAAACACAAAATAATGTTCCTGGAGCCACTCCATAGCAATTCTGGATCTGTGGGGTGTCACATTGTCCTCCTGGAACTGCCCACGTCCGTCGTAACACACAATGGACATGAATGGATGTAGGTGACCATACAGGATGCTCACGTACGTGCCACCTGTCAGAGTCGTGTCTAGGCATACCAGGGGTTCCATATCACCGCGACTGCACACGCCCGACACCATCACAGACTCTCCACCATCTTGAACAGTCCCCCGCTGACATGCAGGGTCCAGGGATTCATGGAGCTGTCTTCATACCCGTACATGTCCACCAGTTCGATACAATTTGAAACGAAACTCGCCCGACCAGCCAACATAGTTCCAGTCATCAACACTCCAATGGCGGTTTTAACGGGCCCAGGGAGGGTGTAAAGCTTTGTGTCGTGCAGTCATCGATGGTATGTGAATGGGCCATCAATTTCGAAAGCCCAATTCGATGATATTTCGTTGAATGGTTCGCACGCTGACAGTTGTTGATGGCCCAGCATTGAAACCTGCACAAGTTTTCGGAAGGGTGGCACTTCTGTCACGCTGAACGATTCTCTTCATTCGTCGATGGCCTCTTTTTTGCAGGATCCTTTCCAGGCCGCAACGATGTCGGAGATTTGATGTTTTTCCCGATTCCTGATATTCACGGTGCACACAAAACACTATTTATCTGTTATTTTCATACTTCGGACGCTCGAACCAAACAAATAATGTAGAATAAAACTTTGCTTAAATTTTTGTGATAATTTTGCGCTGACGTTTCTTCACTACGTGTACATATGCTCGCCATCTGTCTCAGCTCCCAATCTTGCTGCAGATGCTCCACTCATCTAAGGCCCGACAGCACACTAGAGCCCATCAATTGCCAACGCTACCTATAATGTTCAACGCTAGCGCTAAGGAACATGTTTTTGAGAACCAAACAGCTTTTATTGTGAGGACCAAATGATTTTATTCTTAGCAGGAAAGTTCTTGGGCTCTAACAAACAGATCTGTATGAACTTTTGGTTACAGGACCATTATGTACCTCTGAATGTGCTGGTGGGTGTCGTTTTTCTGCAAAACTCTGCAGTCATGCTGTAGATATCACTGTAGATGTAATTGTAGACGCCATACGCAATGCAGCAATCTTAACTATAAATGTAAATGCGGAATGTCAATAAAATGCTCCGAGCAATACGAATGACTGCAAAAAGGCACAGTGAAGAAACCCAAGTTGATCGCATGGCGTATTAGCACGTTCTATAATATCAGTGTTGAACGCCACGTCAATGACACTTTTGAAGCTGTTCACTGGTTCACCAATATCGTAGCCAGCGTTCTGCCACGCGTAACGACGCATTGGTCTGTATACTCCCGCAGATAACTGATTGTAAAGGACAGAATGCATATTCATGATAAAGAATCTGTCGTGCAATTTCGGCTGCATATTACTGGAACGTGGTTTAATGAAGTCTGTTATTCTCTTGGCATATATTTTATACTGCCTGAAGAAATACACATCCAGAGGTTGTGCATATTTTGTAGTTTTAGGCGGAATGATTTTTAAATCTACATGTTTTCCGCCAGATGCTTCCACTAGTACTCGTTCATCCTTATGTCCAGACCAGGAGTCACAAAGTAATAATGACTTTCTCGACAAATGTGGATTCAAAACTGGCAGAAATAACGTTTTCAGATGTTGTTTCGTCATCTTCCCACTCACACTTGCATCGACGACGACGACATTTGGAGGGCACCGCGTTCCTATTTCCCTTGACACGCGGGGTCCAAACTTTCCACTGGATTCTTGGAAGCAAATATAGAGTTTGTCTGGCAATCATCCGTCCATTGATATAGCAACATCGATCGTGTAGCTATGTGTTGCACAGTTAACTGATTGCAACATCGCGACAGTGTTTCTCTCCCCTTTCATGGATAGTGTTCTGTCACAAGAAAGTTCATAGTTGAACTGACTCTGATCACATTTCCATACAGAACTAATATCGATGTTTTCTCTCGTGATATGCTCATTGACGTCACCAACAAACGTTTGAGTTCTTTCAATCAGCTCTTCTTCGTCATCCTTATCTTTTCGTGCTTGGAGCATAGTGATACTGCGTGATGTTATCCTAAACTCCTTTCTCAAATCAGTAATAAATCCTAGTGAAGCTGTAAAGTTCGTACACCCGAGATTTCTGGCTACGTCCAATGCCCAATGTTGTAAATGCCAATAATGAACGGCGGAACCGCATTCTCGCGCTTCATCGAATTTCGCCAATACACGCTCCTTGATGGTCTTGAACAGCAGTGTACGATTTCCTTTGGAAACTGTATTTCCTTCTCTTTTCTTTGCCACGTAATCCAGTATCTTTTTAATATTGATTTTAGACTTCAGTTTAGGGTATCTTTTCAGAAGCTTGTCGTATGTGTCGAAACCTCTTACGTAATAATCATCGTACATGTTCTCCAGTGTGTTGTCATCAAACGCCGTGATGATACTTGCTACTTTAACCTTCTTCTTGGGGGACGGTTGGTATTCACTGTCACTGCATCCATGGCCTCTTCCTGCACTTGCCGGAGCACTACCGTTTGCAATGCGTTGTTCGTCATTATCATCCCTATCATCATCATTATGTATTAGTGTTACAACAGTATCTGTTTCTAACTTATGCTCATATTTCAGCACTATAATAGATACCAGAAAACATGCGAATGATTCGTCTTCTACACCAATACCATCTTAACGAAGAAGGGTTCTTCGTAACTTCATCTCAACCAATCGCAATACATTAGCCGGATTGATCACCAATCGCCGAGCCATCTGACGCTTCAATACACAAATAATGTCACAAAACGCAACTTCAGAGGCACACTGCACCGTCGCTACTGGTCCCGACTGGCGTACCTGGCAGGTCAGTGTGCAATGGGGCATGGCATACGCAGAGGCCGCTAACGGACGACTACAGAGTTTTGCAAATGCGGGAGTATCACTAGTGCAATAAGAGACCTTTATATTATTTCTCACACGATTTTGGTGTATTTATGTTTGTTCGAGCCCAAGTACTCTCCTGGTTAGTGTCTGACGTGTTCATTCTTTCTAACCACTTAAAGTTGTGTGCCTAGTCAGAACCCTCACTTGTCTTTTCCAAAGTGTTCTGTTTCAACACAGATCAAGCAAAGCATGCTAAGAATTAAAAGAGAGAGAAAAATGTTTCAATTAACAAGTCTTCCATACTAATAAATTAATAAATCCAACATTAACAGATATTTTGCTATCATATCAGAACGGGAAACGAAACACTAAAGGAAAACACTGGGGAACAATTGGGCAACGATAAAAAACATACAAGTAAAACTGAAAGAACAACGCCCAGTTTCCTTCAGTAACACGTAGGAAACTTAATATGCAGTACCGAAGCCAAGACAAATAATACTGATAAATTACAAACTGGGCTCGAACCTGACAGACAGGAATATCTGTAACATGGACAGACATAAAACTTTACCAGTGTACATGCTCTTAAATTGAGATTACTGAGGTTAGTTCCATAAAAGAGTGTGTAAATAAATTGTGAATAAGAACGCCCACATGGCTTCATTTAAGACAGGAAAATTGAACGTGCAATTCTGTTGAGTACAGAGTAGATTACAGAAGCCACTCATACAATATTCATGAGTTATTAACAGGACGCAAGGCCAGTGAACAGAATTAACAGGAGATACAAAAAAAATTACTAAAGCAAGTTAGTGCGACCGGTAAATTCCATTGAAACAATACCGGGGTTAACTCAGGCCTGAAGCAAAGATGTTAAAGAATCCTACGGCGCAGTAGAAAGCCCCGAATAGCAGCTCGTAGAGTCTACACATGAAGGTCCTCAGCAAACAAGTCCATGTGGCTCACTTGTTCCAATTTGCCATTATTTCTATAGATATCAAACAGCCTTCTTCCACGAAATCTGAACATATGTCTTAGGCAAGTAAATAAACTTTGAGATTAGCGACATACACTCTCGCTCAAAGTGATAGTCGATTCTAGCAGTTGCTTATAACGTCCTTGTACCACATAACTGCCAGCACTTGCCGTTGGACGGCAGTCAACCATCTATCAGCGGTCAAGAGTTGTGCGCGAACTTATGCGGGACGTCGACAGAGGCCATACCTTCCCATTGATGGGACGCGAAGGAGGCGATTGCTTAACTACTGTCAAAGTGGTTAAGTCGAGTTTTCGATTTCATGTAGAAACAGCGCATGGGTCAATAAACGTACTGTGCGTCATTTCCTGTACTTTTTTCTTTAATGTATAAATACGCCATGAAGATCTACAACATATAAACAATCAAATTATAACTTTTCCTTTTTGTGTTTTAAACCCTGTCCATACTCTCTAGTCTTTTAACTCATTAATTTAGAGCCCACTGCAAGTAAGGGAGAATTAGATAACGTTATACAGCCAAGATTGAGATCGAAATTAGAGCCAATTCCCCACCCCCGGACGGGCACAAGGTGAAGGTTCTCATATTCCATACACCAGGAAGATCACAGGCTGGCTTCACCGCGCACGGGAATATACTCGTATAATTACTCCACCCACGTTACAATTTCGTTACCTGGTGGTTACACAGGGTGATCCAACTGTCGCTACCGACGCCGTTTTACGCAACACGCAGTGTTACACACACACCAAAAAGCTTTTTCGTCACCTCGAATCCAAGAGTTCCGGAATCTGTACAGAATATTGGAATAGAGATCAACATGAACATCATTTCCTCCCTTTTTATTGCTCATGAAAACTACACATTGTACCACCATACAGCAAGACCTTCAGAGGTGGTGGTCCAGACTGCTGTACTCACTGGTACCTCTAATACCCAGTAGCACGTCCTCTTGCATTAATGCATGCCTATATTCGTCGTGGTATACTATCCACAAGTTCATCAAGGCATTGTTGGTCGAGATAGTCCCACTCCTCAACGGCGATTCGGCATAGATTCTTGAGAGTGGTTGGTGGGGTCACGTCGTCCATAAACAGCCCTTTTCAAACTATTCCAGGCATGTTCGATAGGGTTCATATTTGGAGAACGTGCTGGCCGCTCTAGTCGAGTGATGTGGTTATCCGGAAGGATGTCATTCACAAGATGTGGACTATGGGGGCGCGAATTGTCTTCCATGACGATTAATGTCTCAGTAATAAGCTGCCGATATAGTTGCACTGGGATGATAGCATTCACGTATCGTAGAGCCGTTACGGCACCTTCCATGACCACCAGCGGCGTACGTTGGCCCCACATAATGTCACTCAAAAACAGCAGGGAACTGCACCTTGCTGCACTCGTTGGACGGTGTGTCTAAGGTGATCAGCCTTACCGGGTTGCCTGAAAACGCGGCTCCGATGATTGTCTGGTTGAAGGCATATGCGACACTCATCGTTGAAGAGAAATCCAATCATGAGCAATCCATTCGGAATGATGTTGGGGCCCATCTTCATGGTGTCGTGGTTGCAAAGATGGACCTCGCCATCGCCATGTTCATCGGAAGTTGCCCATCATGCAACCTATTGGACATAGTTTGAGTCGTAACACGACGTCCCGTGACTGCACGAATCGCATTATTCAACATGGTAGCGTTGCTGTCAGGGTTCCTCCCAGCCATAGGTAGCGGTCATCCATAGCAGTAGTAGCCCTTGGGTGGCCTGAGTGAGGCATGTCATCGACAGTTCGTGTCTCTCTGTATCTCCTCCATGTCGGAATATCATCGCTTTGGTTCACTGCGAGACGCCTGGACACTTCCCCCGTTGAGAGCCCATCTTTGCACAAAGTAACAATGCGGATGCGATCGAACCATAGTATTGACAGTCTAGGGATGGTTGAATTACAGACAACACGAGTCGTGTACCTCCTTCCTTGTGGAATGACTGGAACTGATCGACTGTCGGACCCCTTCCGTCTAATAGGCGCTGCTCATGCAGGGTTGTTTACATCTTTAGGCGGGTTTAGTGACATGTCTGGACAGTCAAAGGCACTGTGTCTGTGATAGAATAGCCACAGTCAACGTCTATTTTCAGGAGTTCCGGGAACCTAGGTGATACAAAACTTTTTTTATGTGTGTATTTGGCTTTCAAAAACGACGTTTGAGATTTCATATTCTCTCGCTCGGTATGCTAGCACTATAAGTCCCACAGAGCAAATGCACAGAACCTTTTTGCACGAAATTTAATTTAATATTTAGCTCGTGGACAAGGTTCTTTAGTCCTTCAAGAATAATGTACAAAAGTGACCTTCAAATGCACGTCCACTCCACACTCACCTCTGACCAGTCAAAATTTGTAGTATGCTTTTCGTGACACTCCCTCCTACCAATGCACAAAAATGTCCGTCTACACATTCCCCGATATTTGCCTTTTTTGTTCTCTACTGATTGGGCTGTTACGCCATCAGAAAAGTCGGCAATTTCGTTAACATTATTAATATAAAAGTGCACGTGAAGGTAATGAAAAAGCTGTCTTTTGTAAACGTTACACTAAAATTTATTATGTTCGCAGTTCGATTCCGACTTAATCTTTACAGCTACAGTAGCTTAGTTTTTGTAGCGCCTGATGAACACGATGAAACTGTTTATTTCTTGGTGAAAAATTCAGAAAACTGTCAGGTAAAATTTATACACACGTCAGTCAGCTTTATGATTTGTGAGTGGTTAACTAAGTCGGTGGCGTAATAAGGCCAGCCAATGAAGACCAAAAACGGTCGATTGTGGGAAATAATTCATGCACTCGCAAATTTTGCACAGTGGTAGGAGGCAGGATCATGAACAACATACGAAATCCTGGCCCGTGAGGACTGATTATGGAGTGAGGGTGCGTATGGAGATCACTTCTGTAAGTTTTTCTTGAGTAACTTGAAAACACGGACTCTAGCGAAAATGTATCCCAGTCCAAAATTTAACTACATTTCAATTACCTTCAAAATCGTCCTCTTCATTTTTTGTATAGCGTTAATAGGTTACGCGTAACGAGCGAGAGAATATGAAAATCTCGTGCGTGGCTTTTATTGCCAATGTTATAAAACGATATTGTAGGGGCAGCTCACTTACTATGTACGTATGTGGGCGGAATTACTCCCTGCATGATACCCATGCTGCGACCCAGAGGAAAACAACCTCTGTGACAGGTAGCAAAGTGAATATAGTGACGCAGTAGCTCTATGTTTCTTATCGACTGTTTGGGGCTTCTGTCACGCTAATAGGATTAAACCGTTTCGTCTTGGTGGTGGTGAATATTTTTGCTTGTTTCATGTAATTAATTTCGAGCCGTGGCCACACAGGAAGGGGGGGGGGGGGCACTACTAGTCAACTTATGTGCTGTCCTTGTGATTTATAAATCGTAATTTAAAATCAGTCCTCATAATATGTGATACAAACTTGTAGAGGAGGTGGGATTCATCGCTGAGGTGGCTTAGTCTACCCTTTCACATGAACCCCACAAAAGCACTCCAGCAAGTGTTTGGCTAGGAAGCAAGTACCAGTAATACCACAGAGTGTGCGTCCCGACAGTCTGAGGAACGCATGGGAGGCGGCATGGCGGAACGTCACGCATGCTCGCAGTAAGCCGACTCGAGTGTATAATCGAAGGAGGCACGAGGAAGCCGTGAGAGTTGGAGACGGAGTGTTGGACGGGAACATTTGGGGCTAGAGTGAGTGTGCAAGCGCTGTTAGTAGTAAAACGCTGCCAAAGTACGTAGGTCTCTATCAGATGGTTAAAATTTTGACGTCCGCAGATTTCCTGGTACAGGATGTCCGATCCAAAACTGTATCTGTGTCCATTTGAACCATCTCAAATAGACAGGTGGTGAGACTGACCATAATTAGGTTAGTGTCTCTTCATCTCGTCCTATCTGTTTCCCTCACCTACCCATCCAGGTACACTCTTTTCGGGGGGAAGGTGGGATTGGATGCATCATGCATGATGTCCGTCGATCCTTCTCAATGATCGACGTGCTTCCAGACAGATTAGCGGGTGTCGACTGACCATAAAGGGGGCGTGGTCAGCGAGCGAGACAGGCTGTGTCAGCGGCAGAGGGGCGGAGCTGTGGTGGCAGCGAACGGGGCGTGAAAACAAGCGTCCGACTGCAGGAAGAGAAGTGTGCGGCCTCTGGTGCATGAGACTTTGAGGGTGTCTGAACGGCGAAGCCGAGTTGTGGAAGCAACCCGACGTTGTTAGTGTTAGCGAGTGTGTTCGGAGGGATGTTAGCTGTGATGAGCAGACAGAGGATCATGATTATAAGAAAGTTGTTATGTTACCCTCGTATTACTGAACCATTGGTTCGCCTCCTGCTGCACCCAGTGTTTTCATAAGGGTTAGTGCCCGTAAGCTATTTACTTGTTGCTAATGTAATTTTCAAAACCTGGCTACTGCCCGACACTATAAATAGCTTCCTTCTATTCTGAGTTTTTCTGAAAGGAGTTATTGCTCATAGGAATTTATTGTTTTGCAAATAGGCAACCGCCTGCTATTTGTATAATAAAGCTGAAATTGAAACTTCCTCACAGATGAAAACTGTGTGCCGGACCGAGACTCGATGTCGGAACCTGTACCATTCGCGCACAAGTGTAAGTCAGGAAGGTCAGAGACGAAATGCTGGCAGAACTGAAGCTGTGAGGACGGGTCGTGAGTCGCACTTGGGTAGCTCGTCCGTAGAGCACTTGTCCGCGAAAGGCAAAAGTCCCGAGTTCGAGTCTCGGTCTCAGTGTCAGCCGTTTCCATGTCGTGTTGCGTCATAGATCTTCGTACGTCCTCAGGTTAGGGCCACAAAAAGTTCGTACCAGGGGATCACCAAGGCACCTTTTATATTTCAAATGTATCTACTTACGTAGCACGTTTGTAGTACAATGGCTCTTTGTCAATAGTTAAAGATTGTGTCAGGCTGTTTTCTGGGAATTCCGTGAAACTAATGCTAGTAGAAAAAGTGATGGCGTAAGTTGAAACATGTTTTAGGGTCTCGTAGTCGTATGTTCTTAATACTGTGCCCTGAACTGCCATCAGAAATCCATCAGTATCAGAGACCCACCACTGTTACGACGCATTCCAGTTAACATGAGATTCCTTTAACATGTGGACAAAATGTCCAAACAGAATACATACTTTCATACTGGTGTTTATTTGGCAGCTTAATTTCACAAGATTGTGAGGACAGATGGAATATAGTTGCGTACAGCCTCGATAGCTGACATCACAAGCACACGCTTACCTCTAAAAACCAACCATGAACTTTATTTGATATACCGTTTCCAAGCGCAAACTAGTAAAAAATCCGTAACTTTTTCAAGCAAGTTTACTGCCGTAGTGTTAACAAATTCTTATCATAATTACACACAGATCGCACACTAGCGTAAAAATTCCTTACAAAAGTTGATTAATCATCGGTGAGGGAGTTCTATTTGACACTCGTTGCTCATACTGGCATCTTTTCTGCAGTTAATGTATCTATTACCACTCATCGGCCGCGCATAGTGTGGACCTTTTGTCAACATCTAACGTGATTAAATTTGTTTGTAACCGATATTTAATGAATACATCTCTCTGCATGATATTAATTTGGTATTGTGTGTGTGTGTGTGTGTGTGTGTGTGTGTGTGTGTGTGTGTGTGTGTGTGTGTGTGTGTGTGTGTGTGCAAATGAGAAAATGAGGTTCTTGTGAATATTTGTGCCTTTGGAATCATAAGATCTCTTCCCAAGACCACTCCATAATTTGGCTGAGATTACAGTAGATGAGACCCGACCTAAGGGAAGGGGTGAAAGGAAGATAATGGATGGTACAGTGAGCATCGGTTCCGTGAGACTTAGTTGGAGGATAACCTGATTCGTTGTCGACACAGGAGCCAGTGCACTAAATTTATTAGGTTCATTTATTAATATCAGATGAAGTATAATTCCGACTTTATTGTCTATCGTGCTCAATAAATTCTCAAAAGCAAGCTCCAGTCTATTTACTTTAGCTCTCCATTTAATTAGATACTTTATTAACATTAGAATAACGATATTCAGACGAAGCTCTTCGAGCACCTTCGGCTGCCGCCTGAAGTGCGCTACGAAGTGAAGCGACTCGGGCTGTTTAGTCAGTCCCGAGCGAAGGTTTCAAGAGTAAGCTTCCCGTTACCAACTGCACAAATAACATCCGAATTGCGTGCAGCATCATTTTCGTATTCCAACAACTCTACTCTGCATGCTAAGTAGAGGAGGACAGAGTAATCATGTATATAATTTTATTGAACATGTTTTATACAGTGCTTAATGTAACAGGATTCTGACTGATTCTAATGTGAACTGTGAAACGTGTGACGTTGTTTGTTTGCGTGGCCATCCTCCACATCAAGCATATAAATACTTGTTTTGCCTTTTCCTGCTGCTAGTTACTTTATTTATCCTATACGCGTTTCGCCTTCTCCTGTTCTAAGGCATCAGTGGGATCTATAACGATACAGTTTTGTTAGTTATAGATTATCGAACAGTTCACTTCGCGATTTTTGGTAAAAACGTAATTACTTACGATTTGCTGATCTGCGTTTCCTCACATATGGTATGGAGGTCGCACTACCACTTTTATCACTAGTGATAGTGCGACCTCCAGACCAAATGTGAGGAAACACAGATCAGCAAATCGTAAGTAATTACTTTTTTTACCAAAAATCGCGAAATGAACTGTTTGATAATCTATAACTAACAAAACTGTATCGTTATGGATCCCGCTAATGATGCCTTAGAACAGGAGAAGGCGAAACGCCTATGGGATAAATAAAGTAACTAGCAGCAGGAAAAGGCACTTTGATTTGCAAAACAGGTATTTATGTGACTTTGTAGTCGAAGGTATGCAAAACTACTTATTAGCAGTGTACAGCTGTACTTGTTTCGTGTTTAGATAGTAAAAAATCTATTGAGATTCCTAATTTGGAAGTTATTAGATCATTTCAGGTTAGGGAAGTGTAACGGAATATTTGTGTTCTACCTTGAAGTGTGCCAGAACACGACTAAGCCACTCGCATTTCCTGTATTTCCAGTACAACTGGAAGCAGTTACGTGTGGTTCATAGCAACTCGGAGGAGGGTAAGCGATGGAAGAATTAATGAGGAGTATGAGTGCTGATTTAGAAAGGGACTATAATCGTCATCTTTGATACTCAGCTCAGTTGACAACTGCCTGGATGGCAGTTCTATAATACAACCCCCCTTTTCAATGCGTTTTCTTTTTCTCTCCCTCATGTTTCCTTCTTACCACAATAATCCAAGCGCTGGATGCAAACGTCATTATCACATTCTGACTGTCGATACAGTTTGCAAAGTAGTGCGTAGCAAACACTATACTTAAACAATGTTTAGTACTCTTCTCAAAACTGTCTGAAATTACCATTTCACTGAACAAAATTGTATATGCTGTGTAGGTCACATAAACTCGTATTAATAAATACGGTCATGTGGCGTCACGGAGGTGCATGGTTGGGATATGAAGCCTTCCACATTCTATAAAGCATCAAATATTTTCAGTTTTTCACTGCATGTAGTATAAATCAGCCACCTGTGTTGCTGGCTGCTGCTTTGCGAAGGTGGAGCTAGAAACGACCGTGAGCATGAAAAGCGCAGGCAGGGGGCACCACCCCATTTGCAGTTCAACCTACACGTGAACGTCACAGTTTCTATACAGACGTCGCTGATTATTCTTGATTGATGAAGTACGTTCCTCGTCGGTTCTTTCGTGACATGGTCGCGCTTTACACTTTACATTTTGCCCCCCATTGTGTAAACGGTTTTGTTTAACTCTGCCGGACGAGGTTTTGCTTTACAATTCCGGATGCGTGCAGTAGACACAAAGAGCTCTTCGGTTCGCGCCCGTAACGTGATCTGAATAATGCCTGCGCTGCGTGGCTGCCAATTAACGAGCTGCTGGTGCGTGGTGCGCGGTGACTGCTGCCCGTGCGTGCTGCAGCCTCCTACACGCCTCTGTGTGAAATACTGGCCTGCGTTACGCCAAAGTCAGTCCTATTTGCAGTTTCTGTATTATCGTTGTGAAAATGGCATCTTGTAGTGTTTTTCGAAGTGTGGAATGGGGCTACCGGTCTGTTCATGACTTGTCACGACGTAAGGTCGGCAAATTCAGTATGTCAATATTCGTCACATGGGATACAACTATATCATTGTAAATTTCTTTTTGTAATACCTGTTCTGTAATTAACGTTCCTTCGTGTTTTTGTGTTTCATACAAACCAACGCAGTTACAAAGTTTACTATGTATTATGCTGTGGAACGGAAACGTTTTAAAAACATTAACTCGTTTTCGAAAATCATTTCTGTAATTTAAATTATTGTAACGAAAGTAAGATGCAAATCATTATTTTATATTAAATTACGCATGTGTCTGAATTTAACTATCTATCTCGGACTTGGGTTATATCACTGAAGAATAATGTCGAGAGTTTCTGTGACTATGGTGGAGTGCCTAGTAGAATGTTACTGTGTTGCACGTGTTAGCCCTGTATTTAGCCATATTTGGAATTTTTCCTTTCGAAATGGTCAATTTCCTGAACGATTAAAGTACTGAGTAGTAAAGCTGGTTTACAAAAAGCGAGAAAGGGATAATGCAGACAATTTCAGACCTGTTTCTATGCCATCAGTGTTTGCTAAAGTTTATGAAAAGGCTGTGTATGTAAGGATAATTGATTATTTTATATCGCACGATTTCCTAATTTGCTATCAAATGTACAGTTCGGCTGTAGAAGTCGTTTAACAACTCAGAATGCTATATTCTCCTTTCTCTGTGAGGTAATGGATGGCTTAAACAAAAGGTTTCGAACGCTAGGCATATTATTTGATTTTACTATGGCGTTTGATTGGGTTCATCACGGAGTATTACATCAAAAGTTGGACCATTATGGAATACGGGGAATAGCTCACAATTGGTTCACGTCTTACTTTAGCGAAAGACAGTAAAAGGTCATTATTTACAGTGTTGAGAGTAGCTGTGAAGTGGGGTCTGAGTGGGGCACGGTCAAATGAGGGGGGTGCCCCAGGGATCAGTGTTGGGTCCATTCCTGTTCCTTATTTATATAAATGATATGCGCTCTAGTATTATGGGTAACTCTAAAACATCTGTGTGTGCTAATTCCACTATCTTGGTAGTAAAGGATGTTGTGTGCAACATTGGTTCGGTTTCAAATTGTGCAGTTCATGACCTAAGTCATGGCTTTTAGAAAATAAACTAACGCTAAATCACAGTAAGACTCAGCTTTTACAGTTACCAACACACAATTCAACAAAACCTGAGGTTTTAGTTTCACAGAATGGGCATATGATTAGTGAAACTGAACAGCTCAAATTTCTAGGTGTTCACATAGATAGTATATTGTCGTGGAAAGCCCACGTTCAGGATCTAGTCCAAAGACATGATGCTGCCATATTTAATATTCAAACGGTATCTGAAGTGAGTAATCATTCGACACGAAAATTAGTCTACTTTGCTTATTTTCATTCGCCTATGTCGCATGCTATTATACTGTGGGGTAACTCTTCCAATTCTAAAAGGATAATTTTCGCTTAGAAACGGGCGGTTCGGCTAATAAGTGGTGTAATTTCACGAACGTCTTGACGACCAATGTTCACGAGTCTGGGTATTTTGACATTGGCCTCTCAATAAATGTATTCCTTGCTGCCATTTCTTGTTAACCATATTAGCTTATTCCCAAGCATAAACAGCTTTCACTCAGTTAATACTCGGCAGAAATCAAAACTGCAAGTGGATCTGACTTCCTTAACACTTGTGCAGAGAGGTGTGGAGTATACTGCTGCATCCATTTTCAATAAGCCACCACTAGAATTAAAAAATCTTACCAGTAATTCATGCGATTTCATATCTGAAGAATTTCATCATGGGTCACTTTTACTCTATCAAGGATTTCCTTGAAAAATTAATCTGCTTCTCGCTGTATTGATGATTGCGTTTACTTGAACTTATGACTTGACTTTTTTCCGAGTTCATAAATATTTTGTTTTTATCTGTTATTACTTTTATGTTGTAATTTAATGTACTGACACGTTACATGACCTTGAATATTTGCTTCTCAATTTGATCCTGCAGAACTTGACGTGTGAATAAATAAATGTAGCATGAGAAGCTCAAATTGCTAAAAGTCAACTGTGAAGTTCAGTTCTGCCCCCAAAAGTAACATTTTGTAATTAACAGCCAGTAAATTCATGAGAAATTAATTTGTGAGGTGACAAAAAATTAATTATTCCACTAAGAGAATGTAAAACGTAAAAAGTAATAAGAACTCCAAACTGTCATGACAAATACAGTTAATGTTCGTGGAGGCGAACAAAAGATAAAGTACAATAACATACTGTACTTTTCTTTCACTTAATAGCCATTTTGAACTTCCGTACATGTCTACGCGAAGCATGAGCCAATAATACGCAACAAGGATAGCTTAAAATATTAATGTTGTTGTTGCTACTTTGTGTTTTAATTGATCATATACTTTCCTGGAGAGAACAACTGTGTCCCACGTATATACACTTTGCCACTATAACAATAGACAGTATTTTGCATCCACATAACTAATTACTGAACTGAAGAATATGATAAACAATAACAAAGATGACTTAATAATGTATAAAGTAAATTTGTAATTGATTTATAAACTAGAATAACAGTTCGTCGCTTTACCTCTGAAGATAACTCCTGCAGTCCGACATGAAACGTTACGCGGAAATTTCATCATGGACCGTGGCCTATAAGCCCAGAAATTTCAAGTAAGTGAAGTAAAATAAAGAAATTGTAACGAATATAATCAATCCGAGCAAAACTATTAATTTTTGTTCTGTTCGGAATTTATGCACTTGGTTATGTATCGTCGAGAAACTCCATCTGACATTATTGAAACGGACGTAATATTATTTTCTTAATATAACCTATTCGCATATGTGATGGATATAATATATCTTCACCAGCTGAAATTAGTGGACATAGACTACCTGACCGGACAGACATTAAATCTGCTGCTACAGCTGCAGTTATATAAACTATCTTTTGAGGTTTATTATTATTATTATTATTATTATTATTCTGATCATATACTTTTAATGAACGTATGTGGAGTTCGCGTAGGTCCAATCTTTTGTACATCCGAATGCACGCCACGATAATAACGCTGCTGTTGAAGCTTGGAACAAAAGCTGTACTTCCTTAATTCACAGGAACGCAGCTTTGGGTGAGATCTCGGGTGGCGAGTGAGGGTGTGGGTTTGTGCAAGACGGCGTGTGTGGGGGTGGATATGGGTGAATGGGGAGTGGTCTAGATCACTGAGGCAAGACCCAACACGCTGTGTACATGCTACGATGTAACATCATACGTAGCACAGGCTACATCATTGATACTGGAATGTTAATGCACAACAACTGAGGCTTATAGAAGACGATGCACGTCACTGGGTCACACAAGAACAATCTCAGAATTTAAGTCAGGAGATAGAATTACTGAAAAATTGCCAAAAAATCGGATCGCAGCCTTGCGAACGAGGTTTCAGATCCACGTTCTAGTACTCTTACATTCAAATACGACATGTTTTAAATTCCTAGCCCTCCACAGAGAATGCATTTCTCAAAAAATAAAAAAAAATAAAAAAAAACAGCTTCAACTTTTTATAAAACTTCCTGACAGTAATAAGGAGTGATCTAAAACAACGACATAGATAAATGGGAATGACGTCACTTAAGGGGAAGGAAAGAGAACCTATGCACAACACCTACGTCGATAACACTTCAAAATATGCTCCTAAATATTTTTGCGAAGAAAGGAGAGCTGTTCACATAATCAAAAGTCCTTTCACACAGGTCTCCTAGGATTTTGATCGGGAGAGAATTCTAGAAGTGATATAGATTGGGTCCTTAGTTAAAATGAGGTGCTCTGAAACCGCAACGCCACAAGCTCCGAGCAGAAACTGTTCGCCATCTAACTATATCTGTCTGTAGAGGACTGAGAAGCACCTCATTTAGTCTGAATGGCCTGAAAGATGCATGCTATGGACGAGTATTTGTCTTTAGCAATCATAGCTTTTTGTTCTCCAACCCATACCTCTTCTTGTAATTGTAAACGTACCTCGATAGAGGAAATAAATAAGATACCTCTTTTTTTGTTTCCATAGCGTTGATATATGGGGTTATCTGATGTGAAATATTTAGCTATGGAAAATGAAGGCTATTATCCTGTAGTTAGTCTTCCAAACAGCTGTGCCTATTGTTTATTTTTATACTACTTCAACGTCTTCAGACAGTAATTGTTTAAAAATCGATAGCAAAAAAATTAAACCGTACAAGCAGCAGAGTGAAGAGAAGGTAGTATACGGATGGCCTTTATTCTCCACAACGAAACACTTATTTTGTAATATCTTGGAAGACGCATTAAGGTTGGACGAAAGGTCAGTAGGAAGGACAATAGGAATTATACAGTTTCATATGTGGGGAGATAGTGGGATCAATAAGAAAGAAATCTATTGTACGTTGAAGAACGTAAAAAAAATATCTGAAAGAGGTTAGCATAAAAGCTGATAGTTATCTTCGACGGCAAAACGTTTGCTGGATTGAGGAAGTTTCTGAAATTGTACATCTGAAGCACGTCATGGGACAGATCAGAAATTAGGATTTTAGGAAAACTGGGGAGAAGATGCATGAAGCATCTGAAATGTGATGTTGCAGAGGAAGAGATCTAATGAAAGATTTTCGGCTCTATAGCGCCACGTTAACTCATCGCTCCAATAATCTTGTGTTGGCACTGTGGGGACCTAGCTATTTTCAATTCATGTAGTCTCTCTTTAAAGCAAAAAATTGTACATAGCTGAGCCGTGGTAAAAAAATTGCTGTTTTGAAAAGCGCGCCGCAGCGCGTTGTGTGAAGCAGTCGCCTTCCGTTTCTGGTGGTGGCGCCACTGTGGTAATCGCTGCTTTGGTGTCTCCCTCTGGTGGGAAAGCGGAATGGTTGCCTGTTCACGTGCATTTAAGGGGCGCTATGAGCTCGGTAGAGGAGAGTCGGTCAGTCGAGGCGAGTCTAGTCAGTTGGTCAGCCGGCTCAGTGTGGGGCAGTCAGTGTCTGTCGTCGGAGTGCGAGTATGTCTGTCGTTTGGATCAAACTTTAAGCCAGAAAATGAGAGTCTTGCCACTCCGCCAGTAACAGAACTCAGCGAGTGGTCGCCCGGTTGGGGCTGAGTCCCTGCATCTGAGTCTGCGCGCTAGGCTGCCAGTCTGCTCGAGTTACTCGGGCAACGGTCATTGGCGGTTGGATTGGTCGGTTGGTTGGTCGCGCACTGAGACACGAGATGACTTGTCCGCCTTCAGCGTCGGCGCATGTGAGGTCCCCACGTGAGTCCAGTGGGCAGCGCCGTATGGAAAGGGTAGTGGCTTCGCGGTTCACAAGAGAGCAACGGGAGCGGAACCACCACATCGGGCTGGCCGGGGCTGCGACGCCGTGCGACGGGAGATGAGCGAGCCTTCCTGCGTCCGTTGAAGCGGCTGGCAGCGGACGGTTCGGGAGAGCGTTGGGCGTGCTGCGCCAGGTCTTCGCCAGCAATCGCAGTTAATTAGAAGTTAAGTGATTGGAGATATGTTGTTTCATTTACTTGTTAAATTGTTTTTTTGGTGAGGTCACCAGCCGCTTTGATTTGGGGTCGTCCCACCATTCTTCTCCTTTGTCCACCCACGGGAAGGTGGTTATTGTGAACTGGGTGGTCCGCTTTGCCCTTTTGGAATTGGGGAGGGCTTTAGAGCAATCTTCGGTTCAAGTTGTTTAGTAACCCTCCAGTCAATTTGCCATACGTTAATAGCTGCCCCCGTCATGTTTGTCGGATTCGATGTTAACGAATTTATAGAATTAAGGTAAGGGCCGAATTCCTGAAATATGTTTTTATCTTGTCTAACATCTTGAGAGGCGGTACATGCGTAATTTAGAGCATGTTGTACACCTTATGTAAGTCTGAATTTCATTGGTTTTATTCAAATAGTCATTTTTATAAAGTTGCCACCCTTCCACCGTAAGAGCCCTTTTAAAAAGAAATTGCACTTTTGGTGGAAAAAAAGTTCTTAGTGTGAGTGTTTGTACCATTCCCATCCCTCTTACGGGGTGCATAGTTAATGTGTTTGTGTGAGTTGTTAAAAATTTTAGTTTAAAGTAATCTGGTGTGTGCTGATTTGCACCAGTGTAGTTTTTCAGAGGTCGTTGTGAGCGGCCTTGACTACGGCCGTGTTGAAAGGGAGAGGAAGCTTCTCAGCCCAAAGGCTCCTACTGTAACAATAAAATTTTTTTTTATTCTTCCTCTGAATAATTGTAACTCGATATTTTGAGGGTGCTTTTCTGCTTATAATTTTTAAAATGTTTTTAAAAAGTTTTTAGGGATAAAATTCACATTTGTTAAATTGTAAGTTGATATTTCGAGGGTGCTTATCTGCTTATAAATTTTAAATTTGTTTTTGAAAAGGCTTTTATGAACAAAATTTCCATTGGTTGAAATTTAATTTGATTCCATCAGTTACTCCTTGGCAACTACTTCCACGCTCACATAATGTTCTCGATGAATCGCTAGTAAATAAGTAAATTAATCAAAATATCCACGGGTATGCTGCCGGTCTATACTGTCCAACGGGCACAATATTTCGGCGATCAAACATGTCGCCATCATCAGGTGAACTGACGGACTGAGCTCCTGTGAGCGTGCCGGCACGGAGATCCGTACGCTATGGCTGCTCAGAGGGAACTGGGTTCGGTCGCGGCGGCGGCCGATTTAAATACCCTCCGCCCGCGGCGCGCTCCCTCCGCCGTCCGCGCCCAGCGCCACGGTCGCGCGGTGGAACAGATTGCGACGGCGTCTGAGATGACGTCGGTGTGATGACTCTGTCCGCCGTGGTCGTCACAACTATACGTCTGCTCGATTTACTCTTGATTAACCCGATCGCTGGTTCCCAAGCCTTGCTAAGATTATAGCCACAGTCACGGTTTATGAGGTCGTCATTGGTGCGAATTTCGATGGCCTGTCTAACAACGCTGTCCCAGTATCTCGACGTCTGTACCAGAATCCTCGTGCGGTCATACTCCATGGCGTGATTTTCCGACAAACAAAATTCAGCGACCGCCGACTTGCTCGGATACATCAGTCGAGTGTGCCTCTGGTGTTCACGGCATCTATCCTCGACGGTACGCATCGTCTGACCAATATACGACTTGCCACATTGACACGGAATCTGGTACACGCCGGCCTTCCTCAAACCGAGGTCATCTTTGGCGCTCCCCACCAGTGCACGAGTTTTATTTGGAGGACAAAACACAGTTCTGACCCGGTGTTTCTTCAGAATGCGGGCGATTTTCCCCGAGAGTGCGCCTGTGTATGGAATAAATGCAGTGCCTACCTCCTCCCTCGTGACTTCATCCATCTCAACTGGTTGTGCTGCAGTGGTTGGGCGGAGAGCACGTTGAATCTGCCACTCTGAGTACCCATTTTTTTGAAATACAGTTCTCAGATGTTCCAATTCCTGGGGTAGACTCTCTGCGTCAGAGATAGTGCGCGCCCCATGTACTAGAGTTTTAAGTACCCCATTCCTCTGTGAAGGGTGGTGGCAGCTGTCTGCATTCAAATACAGATCAGTGTGCGTAGCCTTCCGATACACCCCATGACCTAGGGTGCCGTCAGCCCTTCTCTTGACCAAGACGTCAAGGAAAGGTAATTTACCCTCCGTTTCAGTCTCCATAGTGAATTTGATGTTGGGGTGTATGGAGTTTAGATGTGTAAGGAAGTCAAGGAGTTTATCCATACCATGTGGCCAGATGACGAACGTGTCGTCCACGTAACGGAAAAAGCAAGTAGGTTTCCATACGGATGACGACAGGGCTTCCTCCTCGAAGTTCTCCATGTACAAATTCGCTACCACCGGTGAGAGTGGGCTACCCATGGCGACTCCCTCCGTTTGTTCGGACAGAGCCATCACACCGACGTCATCTCAGACGCCGTCGCAATCTGTTCCACCGCGCGACCGTGGCGCTGGGCGCGGACGGCGGAGGGAGCGCGCCGCGGGCGGAGGGTATTTAAATCGGCCGCCGCCACGACCGAACCCAGTTCCCTCTGAGCAGCCATAGCGTACGGATCTCCGTGCCGGCACGTTCACAGGAGTTCAGTCCGTCAGTTCACCTGATGATGGTGACATGTTTGATCGCCGAAATATTGTGCCCGTTGGACACTATAGACCGGCAGCATACCCGAGGATATTTTGATTATCAAATACTCCGGGAGAAACTCAAGAATCACAATAAGTAAATTCTTTAAGAAAAGATTTTGAAAGTAAATTTCCAGGGTTCACTAGCCTAGCTGAGGAAATTTTCCCTTTTTTTCTAGCAAGAAAGGTATTTCGGTTCCTCACTTACACGCTTACAAAAACGACAGTAAAGTTCACTAAATTTAGTTGAGTGTCCAAGATGACAATAAGTGTATGACCTTATGACTAAAAGATCTTTAAAACACTGAGCACCCCGTAAACTTTATAAATACGGTGAAGAGTTGAACATATTCTAGGAGACTTATCACATTTCCGAAATTGTCTGCATTACGAATAATTAGTATCAACAAACCAAAAAAGCATGCCTTTTAAAAGGTTAATTTGTTCCACGTTTGCTATTTTTTTTTTAAAAAAAAGAAATTAATATGGAAATGTTTTGCGATTGCCTCTTACAAAAATTACGAGTGTTCAACGCGTAATGACACATCTTTTTTCCCGGCCAAGTTCGGCTGAAAAAAGAAATGTTCAATTAGCTGTGGGAATCACGGAATATTCCCGCTTCAACCCCTGTTGTTCCATGAAGTTCCGACAGGTGACGGCGCTGTACCTAACCTTGAAATTGGCATCTGTAGAGCAAGTGCGTTCCAAGCGAAGGGCTGTCATTGAACTTTTTGTGGTTGAAAACCAGAGCATTGCAGGTGTCCACCGGCGCTTGTAGAATGTCTACGAAGCCCTGCCGGCGAACAAAAGCACAACGAGCAGCTGAGCGAGGCGTCTGTCATCACCGCAAGGACGTCGCCCAAACCTCTACGATCTCCCGCGAGCCGGCTGACCACACACAACTCTGACTCCTGCAATGATGGAACATGTGGGTACTGTCATTCGAGTTGATTGACGGATCGCAATCAGACACTTCGCTGCACATCTGGACGTCTAAACAACTCAAAGCTCTCTCTGGTCTACGCATCCGAGAGGAGCGAAAAAACTTCATTCGATTGTTCTCCCTCATCCACCCTACAGACCGGATCCCGCATCTACTGACTTCCGTCCGTTTGGCCCAACGAATGAGGCACTCCTTGGGAAGGCGTGCGTGGACTATGGGGAGGTTGACGCAGCAGGACGTTGGCTCTAACGTCGACCGGTAGAGTGATATCATGCGGGCATAGAGGCTCTCCCATTAAGATGGCCTAAAACCGTCACATGTAACGGAAATTATGTTGGAAAAATAGTGTTTTGTAGCCAAAGGAGTGGGAAATAATATGGTGTATTGGAATTGTAAATAAAACCAGCCTGCTTTCAGAAAAAAATGTGTTGCATTGCTTACTGAAAGCTCTTCATAGAATCTTCATTTTCACTGTCTTTGGTGAGAGAGAATTTGCCTTATCTCTATGTTTAATACTTTTCCTTTTTTGCTGGTATGTTGGTTACAGCATTAGCGCTAATGTTTATCCAAAAATCTCTCGCGCAATTTGATACCAGTGTTTGAAGGACTACCTCCTATAGTAATTACAACACATTTACCTGTACAAATGTAGGATGGGAATAATAGTGACATTTTACATACTTCCAGTGCTGAAAAATTTCAAAAGTAATGTGAGCGTACCTTGTTTTAGTTTCAATAATGGCGCCCAGTGAAGGGCTGCTTGTTATCTGCGAAAACAGATTTGAAAGAAGCAAGAAAAACGTAAAGCTTTTATTTTAAAAAATGTATGTTCGAAGGGGGAAAAAATGTATGACCATTTCCTACTGAAGTGTCCTCGTGGGTAACGAGCAATACAGGAAATGTGGGTGCTGGAAATTTGCGCGCGTTTCAATCCAGTGGGCGGATTTAACGAAGTGGCCCTTCCGGTTGGCATTTTAGCGCGCCCGCAACGCCCTGTCCTCCACGTACCGTTAACTGACAAGAACCTTCCAGCAGGTATCGCGGCCAGCGGCAGTACTTTGCTTGCACCAGTCTCGCTTTAGGAAGTACACAGAAACCTCAACCACCTCCCTCCGTAAATAGGTAATGCATCACTCGTTAACTGGCGCTATGAGTGTTGAAAAGTTATACACATCAGGATGTCAGTTTACATAGCTCCGCGCGTGTGCGAGCGAGCGATAGAGGACGGAAGGAGAGAGAGAGAGAGAGAGAGAGAGAGAGAGAGAGAGAGAGAGAGCGTCACATCGTCCCATCTGTTGTCAACTCTACTTGTAAGGATAAATCAACTACGCTGACGTCGATTGCTTTCGTAGTCCTTTTAGACCAAGCAAACGGCTCTACTGCAATGAATTCGCCTCGAGCGGATATTGAACATTATCTGACAATATCTATAGCACAGAAAAAGTTTCACAAGTATAAGGTCTTTGTAGTAAGATAGTTACCAGCCCAACTAATCATTACCTACTTTGTTTATTTTATGACTTTCTATCTGACTGATCTTGTTAAAAATAACGCTTCGAACAACAAGAATGTAGAGTGTTTCACGATCCCTGTTAATAGATTCTTAGGTTTAGAGGGGGTCAATTCATGTTACAAAAATGGTTGTACGTATAAAGGCATCTATATATGTATGTGTGTTCTACATTTCCTCATAAACCACTGGACCGATTTCAAACAAACCTGGTAGGCATATTACTTTGGTTTGTAGCGGTCCACCACGAATACCTCTCCAGCTAAACTCTTCGTCTCAGAGCAGTATTTGCAACCTATGTTCTCACTTATTTGCTAGATATATTTAAAATTCTCTCTTTCTCTACAGTTTGCCGGCCTAAGTGGCCGAGCGGTTCTAGGCGCCACAGTCAGGAACCGCGTGACCGCTACGGTCGCAGGTTCGAATCCTGCCTCGGGCATGGATGTGTGTGATGTCCTTACGTTAGGTTTGTTTAAGTAGTTCTAAGTTTTGGGCGCTGCTGACCTCAGAAGTTAAGTCCCATAGTGCTCAGAGCCATTTGAACCATTTTTACAGTTTTTACCATCTGAAGCTTCGATTCCTAAAATGGAAGTTATTCCGCGATGTCTTAACAGATGTCCTGCCATCCTATCCCTTCGTCATGTGTTTTCAATATATTCTTTCCTCTCTGATTCTCCTGCTCGATCACGAGATCTGTCTCTAATTGATCACATACGGGTCATCACTGTCGTCAGTCATCCACAGATAACATTAACCGTCCCTGTTGACCTGCCAAGTGCAACAGGCATGGAACTCCGACCTAAAATCTACATCCAGCACATGTACAACACAATGCTTGCTCGTTTGCATGCTTGCATTCAACATTCTGGCGATTACTTCAGTTATTATTGTACTTATTAATGTACCACGTTATCACGTTTTCAATGGATTATCCCGCGTTCATATACTGTGTGATCAAAAAGTCAGTATAAATTTGAAAACTTAATAAACCACGGAATAATGTAGATAGAGAGGTAAAAATTGACACACATGCTTGGAATGACATGGGGTTTCATTAGAAAAAAAAACAAAGTATTGCTAGACGCGTGGAAGATCTCTTGCGAGCGTCATTTGGTGATGGTCGTGTGCTCAGCCGCCACTTTCTTCATGATTGGCCTCCCGGGTCCCCAGACCTCAGTCCGTGCGATTATTGGCTGTTATTCCTCGACTGCAGCTGTTGTTGAGGAATGATGGTGGACATATTAAGCATTTCCTGCAAAGATCATCATGTCTTATTTTGTTGTGCTAATTATTGCTATTCTGATCAAATGAAATGCCATCTGTCGGACATATTTTGGTTGTAATAAAATCCCATATCATTCCAAGCATGTGTGTCAATTTGTACCTCTCTATCTACATTATTCCTTGATTTATTCAGTTTTCAAATTTATACTAACTTTTTGATCACCCGGTACATTAACCTGTAATATTAAATATGGCACCTAGACCAATGCATTCCTGAAATTTCATTACTATGCCTTGATTATTTTTGGCGTTGCGATTTTCTTCCGTTAGTGTATGTCACTGCCTCACTTCAGGCCTCTGCCATTGTTACTACAAGTATTAGTATGATATGAGCGTTTACCATTGTGACCTATTAATCACGCAGTTCGAGGATGCTAGACGTTTACATACCGGAAAGTGAACGAATCTGAGCTAATTCCCAGTCTTTTTGTCAGACTGGTACTTCGCCAAAGTACAGGTGGATTTTACGACAATTTTTATTGGGTAACATCTCATCGTAGATAATTGAAACAGGCGCAAAAAATCCGTAAAAACGTCTGCACCGTTGGTGGAGAAACTCTGTTCCGTCGGTCATACAGGTGAAACATGAACAATAGAACCCCACGTATCAAGCAGTTTAGCCATCCGGAGACAGCAGTGGAATCCTGAAGAATATAACAGTAGAAGGATCGAAACGTCGAAGTTCGAAGAGGAATATGAAGCAGTCTAACGAATCAGAAAATTTATAGTCAAAGACAATGTCCACGAAAGCCAGCATATTTGCATAATTTTGTTTATTTATTTACTTATTGCTAGTATCGAGGCTATAGCTGTTCGCTAGGTATTTTAGCAGGTCATCGCACAGCTATAATTTAAGTTTATTGCCGATCGTACAAGTACTCCGCTTCATAAGGTCAGGGAACTACCTAGCTACGTCATGTTAATTTATTAGTAAACAATAACTACAAGTCGTACGGTAACATGGTAGTGCGTCAGTATGTTATTACTAAATTTGGAAATACAGTACAAGATAAACATCTGTTAACAAACGAGGATTGCCCAGAATGTAATACACCACATTTTTTTTTCTCCGCCGAAAACTAACCTACGAATGTGAAACTTTACTTATGTATTATTTGAAGTCTCTTGAGTTAGCGCTCCAAGTTTTCGTCACTTCCGACAGATAAAGTATCTGTAGGACAGTTTCAAAATGGCATCTGTAGGTGACGTACGTTACAAGCAACGTGCCCTTATTGAATTTCTCACTGCAGAGAAAGAAACTGCTGGGAATAGTCACAAACGCTTTTGCAAAGTCTATGGAGCAACTGATGTCGACAGAAATACAGTTAGTCGCTGGTCACGGGGGATGAGGTCAACAGAAGGCGGTTCTGCGGAGCTCCACGATTTGCAGCGGTCGGGGAGACCATTTACGCCCGTCACACCTGACATGTTACAGCGAATTGACGTTGTCATTCATGAGGGCAGACGCTTTACGACTCGGCAGTTGGCGCTACATGTGTCAATCAGCAAAGTGATGAACTGGCTCCGCCACCAGGACAAGGATTGGTACCGAAAGGGCATACACGCCCTTACTTCGCGCTGGAGGAAGGCCATATAACTGGATGGAGTTTACGTGGAAAAATAGGGTGTATAGATCAAATATCAATCTTTCGTGTGTGTAATTCTCATTGTGTTCAATAAAGAATTGCTGAAGGAGAAAATGCGGTGCATTACTTTCAGGCCAACCCTATTAATTAAATTATATTGAATTATTTGTAATCTATCAAGCGATAACTGTTCGCAGCCTTTTGCACTTTCCTATATTTTGCTGTTGGGTAGCATGTAGGGACTGTGATGTATACCCGTTATTCACTAGCATCTAAAACTACTCAACCATTATATATTCACGTAATGTTTCAGTTGTTCAATGCACTTAATGTCTCAGCGTTGCTCTAGGGCGTTTCAAACTACTCTGTAGATGTATACTACATACCACGTAACTTCTTTATAAATTCATGATTTCAGTTACATCTGAAATGTATATCGAGATGAGATATTTAATCGATTATTTGGTTATAAACATTCTTCGTCCTTTTCTTCTGCTCTCACCTGTTTACGCAGTGTTGTCTGTTCACGCTTCAAAACGTAACTGACAATCGTTTCCTTGTTCTTCCCGGATGGCTTCTTCCCTCTTACCTACAGTACAACAATCTTTCTGTGATCCTCTCCTACTACATTTATCAACATGTTGCCGCCAATGATTTCTATAGTATACAATGTTTTCTTCCACATAATTTATTCCTTGTTCCTGCCCTATTCCTCCGTTCGCAATTCTGTCTGAAAGGGTACATTCTTTTACTGTTTAAGACTCTCATTTAGGCAGTCTGTATGTTGCCTTCATCAGCTTTTGTCAACATCCATACTTCAGATCCACAGAGAAAAGAAGGCACAGTCATTACTTTGTAGAACTTCATTCGTGTTTATTTCCTAGTTTTAGGTTTTAGGCTTCTGTTTATTGTGCCCGCATGTAGCTGCAACATGGGCAATTCATTTTAAAAATCCTTTCGTATATAAAGCTGACATATGGACATAAGTTTGTAAGAAATTAAAGCATACAACTTGTTTTGATATAGTATGACTAATGGTAGTTTTGGTTCTAACAGTACATCGAGAGGACACCTCTGTAAAGCATCACTGAACGTGCGGGCGAAAGGGTTTACGTGTTTCGATGAAGCAGAGGGCTACACGGGCGGTAGCATAGCTGCAGGCAGGGTCTCCCATGCAGGGCATGCCTCTTGTACACGAATGAGATGAAGAGTGTCTCACAACGTACCATCTAGTCCTTTATCCGATACTGGGTTTTTCTTCCTTAACATAGCTGCAGAGGCTCCCGTCTCTGTGAGCGTGTGGATGGGAAATAAATGGACCCTTAGCTAAGTCTGTCGTTACTTCCACTTACTTGGGTCAGGCTTTTACTTTATCTTTCCTTGTCAGTCTCCCTTGGCTAGTTGTTGGTTCTTAGACCCGATGGTATTAGGTTTCTAGGCCCAAGCGTATATTTCTTTTCTTTCTAATCTAAACAAACAGAAAAAGTTCTGTAGGTCAGGGAAGCACACTTATATAAAACTCCTGCAAGTGAGGTGGCAGCAAGATGGCAGCTCCACTAATCAGACAGTGCTAACACAGGGACCGTAACTATATCAAGCAAGATTTTACAACGAAAAAGATTAGAAATATTATGAATCAAGTCTGTAATGGTGTTAAGTTGTCAAAAACATGGACTGGAAAGTGGCAAAGGCTGGTTACACAGAAAAGAAATGTGTTTGTTAAACTATAATACGTTTACTTCCCAGAGGCGTTTTGTTTCTTTTCTCCCTCTTTTCTTAAAGGAAATTTCATATAATGGTAAATCTTATATGAAAGCAACTCTCCATTAACAGTAATTGTATCATCAGACCGAGGAAACGAGCTCAACTTAAACAAAAGATAGAACTGAGAAAATGTAGCCATTTTTAACGCAACAGTGGTTTAGTGAACCTTTGAATATTCAATATGAATTTATATAAAACTTCACTAAAAAGATAAAACGTAAGACTCTGAAAGCATTACCTCCAATTGTTTAAAAAATGCACAAGCTTTTGATACACTTAACGGGACATACACTGAGGTGATAAAAGTCATGTGACACCTGATAATATCGTGTCGAACCTCGTTTTGCCTGGAGTAGTGCAGCAACTCGACGTGGAATGGACTTCACAAGTCGTTGGAAGTCACCTCCAGAAATACTGAACCTTGTTTTGCCTCTATAGGAGTCCATAATTGCGAAAAGTGTTGCCCATGCACGAGCTGACCTCTTGATTATATCCCACCAATGGTAGATGGGATTAATATCGGGCAATCAGGGCATCCAAATCAGTCGCTCGAATTGATCAGCATGTTCTTCAAACCAACTGCCAACAACTGTGACAGGACGCATTATCATCCATCAATATTCCACCCTTGTTCGGGAACATGAATTCCAAGAATGGCTGTAAATGCTCTCCACTTAGCCGAACATAAACATTTCCAGTCAGTTATCTATTCAGTTGGACCAGAAAACCGAGTGCATTCCAAATAAACGTAGCCAATACCATTATGGAACTACCACCGGCTAGCACAGTGCCTTGTTGGCATCTTGCGTCGAGGGTTCCTGGGATCTGGCCCACAATAGAAACGTACTATCATCTCTTACCGCCTGAAATCTAGACTCATCTGACCAGGCCACAATTTTCCAGTCATATGTGTCCAACCGATAGGGTCAAGAGCCCAGGGGAGGCGCTAGAGCCTATGTCGTGCTGTTAGCAAAGACTCTTCCGTCGGACGTTTGCTGCCGTAACCATTAAACGCCGCATCAGCTTAACGGATGGGTTCGCCGCACGTCATACACTGATTTCTGCAGTTGTTTAACGCAGTATAGCTTGTCTGTTAGCATTGACAACTGTACCCAAAGGTCGTCGGCCCCTGCTTGGTCCGTGGTTAGAGGTAATGCCATCAATTTGGTGTTGAAATGGTTCAGATGGCTCTGAGCACTTCTGAGTATATCAGTCCCCTAGAACTTAGAACTACTTAAATATAACTTACCTAAGGACATCACACACATCCATGCCCGAGGCAGGATTCGGACCTGCGACTGTAGTGGTCGCGCGGTTCCAGACTGAAGCACCTAGAACTGCTCGGCCACCCCTGCCAATTTGGTATTCTCGGCGCATTTTCGAACTATGAGTACTGAATTTCCTAACGATTTCCAAAATGCACTACTCCCTTGCCTCTAGCTCCAACAATAAATCTGTTTTAAAGTATGTTAAATCCTGTTGTGCGACCCTAATATAGTCGGAAATATTATCACATGAATCAGTACAAATGACACCTGCACCAATACACTACCCTTTTATATCTTGTGCATGCGATAACACCGCCATCTGTATATGTGCATATCGCTATCCCATGATGTTTGTCGCCACAGTGTACATCCGTTATACAGTGACAAATTTTGATAATGAGAAACACGTCAATCAAATTGGTGAACGAACTGGTTTCCGTACAAAGGAGCCAAACGGTGCAGCGCTACTTGCTTCCTATATACTCGTCCAACCGTTAACAAGAGCCATCTTAATGCAGACAAAGTATTACACAACACCCGGCTTACTACTACACAGGAAGAAAAAAAAATTTGTTACCAGAACGGGAGTCACAATAGATACTGCTGAATTGTGCAAGTAAAACAGACAGACCACAGTTCTGTACAAGTGAGAGTAAAAGATAGATAAAGCAGAATACGAATTCATGATCTGTTTCTTAGACGCATTGCCATTGCTGTTCAGAGATGTCACTAAACCCGCCAAAAGACGTAAACAACCGTGCATGGGCTGCGCCTATTAGACGGAGGTGGTCCAACAGCCGATCAGTTCCAGTCATTCCACCAGGAAGGAGGTACATGGCTCTTGTTGTCTATAGTTCAACCGTGCCTAGATGGTCAATACAGCGGTTCGATCGCGTTCGCATTTTTACTTTGTGCCAGGAAGGGCTCTCAGTAAGGGAAGTATCGAGGGGTCTCGGAGTGAACCAAAGCGATGTTGTTCTGACATGGAGGAGATACAGAGGGACAGGAACTGTCGATGACATGCCACGCTCAAGCCACCCAAGAGCTACTACTGCTGTGGATGACCACTACCTACGGATTGTGGATCGGAGGAATCCTGACAGCAACGCCACCATGCTTTTCGTGCAGCCACAGGACGTCGTGATATGACTCAAACTGTGTGCAATAGGCTGCATGATGCGCTACTTCACTCCCGACGTCTATGCGAGGTCCATCTTTGCGACCACGACACCATGCAGCGCGGTACAGATGGTCCCAACAACATGCCGAATGGACCGCTCAGTATTGGAATGAGTGTCGCATATGCCTTCAACCAAGAGAATCGTCGGAGACAAGTTTGGAGGCAACCCGATCAGGCTAAACGCCTTAGACACACTGTCCAGCAAGTGCAGCAAGCTGGGGGTTCCATGCTGTTGTGGGGGTGGCGTTATGTTGGGCCGCTGGTACGCCGCTAGTGATTGTGGAAAGCGCCGTAATGGCTGTACGATACGTGAATGCCATCCTCCGACTGATAGTGCAACCACATCGAAAGCATATTGGCGAGGCATTCTTCACGGACGACAATTCGCGCCCCCATTGTGCACATCTTCTGAATGACTTCCTTCAGGATAACGACATCGCTCGCCTAGAGTGGCCAGCAAGTTCTCCAGACATGAAACCTATCGAACATGCCTGGGGTAGATTGAAAATGGCTGTTTATGGACGACGTGACCCACCTACCACTCTGAGGAATCTACGCTGAATCGCCGTTGAGGAGTGGGACAATCTGGACCAACAGTGCCTTGATGAACTTGTGGATGGTATGCCACGACGAATACGGGCATGCATCAATGCAAGAGGTTGTGCTACTGGGTATTAGAGGTACCGGTGCGTATAGCAATCTGGAACACCACCTCTAAAAGTGTCACTGTATGGTGGTACAACATGCAATGTGTAGTTTTCGTGAGCAATAAAAAGGGCGGAAATGATGTTTATGTTGATCTCTATTCCAATTATCTGCAAGGTTCCGGAACTCTTGGAATCGAGGTGACGCAAAACCTTTTTTGATGTGTGTATTATATCGCTGGAGAAGCACACTGGAATGGAGGAAATAAATCGTAGAGCACGGCCAGGGATGTACAAGAACACGCGGCCTGAACACTGTCACACGATTTGTCCCTTGATAGGTACTCGTCAGTTTCAATTAAGGTGGCACAAATCCTGCACGTATCAGTCTACAGTACCCCTTCCCAGCGACCATGGATGAGCAGTCACACAAAGTTCAGAGCACTCAGGAGCAACTTGGGCGGAGTACTTCCAATTAATCGACCAAGCAGTAGTTTGTCCCCCCTCAAGGAGGAGGTCCTGCTAGTCGCACATTGCTGTACATCTTTGCTTCCATCCACCAGCTGCAGTCCTCGCGTCCTACATGGGAAGCTGCCGAACCCCTCCGCACTTTCTCAAATATGGCTCTGAGCACTTTGGGACTTAACATCTATGGTCATCAGTCCCCTAGAACTTAGAACTACTTAAACCTAACTAACATTAGGACAGCACACAACATCCAGCCATCACGAGGCAGAGAAAATCCCTGACCCCGCCGGGAATCGAACCCGGGAACCCGGGCGTGGGAAGCGAGAACGCTACCGCACGACCACGAGATGCGGGCTCCGCACTTTCTGCACGCCCCCGATGTCCGCACGGCGACCGCAGAAAACATACACTACTGGGCATTAAAATTGCTATACCAAGAAGAAATGCAGATGATAAACGGATATTCATTGGACAAATATATTACACTAGACTGACATGCGATTACATTTTCAGGCAATTTGGGTCCATAGATCCTGAGAAATCAGTACCCAGAACAACCAACTCTGGCCGTAATAACGGCCTTGATACGCCTGCGCATTGAGTCAAACAGAGCTTGGATGGCGTGTACAGGTACAGTTGCCATGCAGCATCAACACGATACCACAGTTCATCAAGAGTATTGTGAGGAGCCAGTTGCTCGGCCACCATTGACCAGACGTTTTAAATTGGTGAGAGAACTGGACAATAGGCTGATAAGCTGGCCAGAGCAGCAGTCGAAAATTTTCTGTATCCAGAAAGGCCCGTACAGGACCTGCAACATGCTGTCGTGCATTATCCTGCTGAAATGTAGGGTTTCGCAGGTATCGAATGAAGAGTACAGCCACGGGTCGTAAGACATCTGAAATGTAACGTTCACTGTTCACGGTGCCGTCAATGCGAACATGAGGTGACCGACACGCGTAACCAATGGCACCCCATACCATCACGCCAGGTGATACACCAGTATGGCGATATCGAATAGACGCTTCCAATGTGCGTTGACCGCGATGTAGCCAAACACGGATGTGACCATCATGATGCTGTAAACAGAAATTGGATTCATCCGAAAAAACGACGTTTTGCCATTCGTGCACCTAGGTTCGTCGTTGAGTACACCATCGCAAGCATTCCTGTCTGTGATGCAGCGTCAAGGGTAACCACAGCCATGGTCTCCTAGCTGATAGTCCATGGTGCTGCAAACGTCGTACAACTGTTCGTGCAGATGGTTGTTGTCTTGCAAACGTCCCCATCTGTTGACTCAGGGATCGAGACGTGGCTGCACGATCCGTTGCACCCATGCGGATAAGACGCCTGTCATCTCGACAGCTAGTGATACGAGGCCGTTGGGATACAGCACGGCGTTCCGTATTACCCTCCTGAACCCACCGATTCCATATTCTGCTAACAGTCATTGGATCTCGAACAACGCGAGCCGCAGTGTCGTGATACGGTAAACCGCAATCGCGATAGGCTACATCCGACCTTTATCAAAGTCGGAAACATGATGGTACGCATTTCTCGTCCTTCCACGAGGCATCACAACAACGTTTCACCAGGCAATGCCAGTCAACTGCTGTTTGTGTATGAGAAATCGGTTGGAAACTTGCCTCATGTCAGCACGTTGTAGATGTCGCCACGGGTGCGA
This sequence comes from Schistocerca serialis cubense, assembly GCF_023864345.2. NCBI lineage: Eukaryota > Metazoa > Arthropoda > Insecta > Orthoptera > Acrididae > Schistocerca > Schistocerca serialis. The sequence continues at coordinate 619,917,911 of NC_064642.1, read as the reverse complement.
ACCTTGTGTGAATGCTCTGAATAGCTAATCATTTGCGTATCACAGCATCTTCTTCCTGTCGGTTAAATTTGGCGTCTGTAGCACGTTATCTTCGTAGTGTAGCAATTTTAATGGCCAGTAGTGTATGTGATACATAAATGATATTAAAATATATCTGATCGGTGGCAGAATGGAATCAAGCCGTAATACTACAAATATGTAATATAAGTGGTACAGATCGCTTGACGATGCTGTAAGTTCAGGTAAATTTGTTTCATAAAAACGGGCACACCCACATTCGATTGGTGGCTGAAAGGTATGCAAAGGAAAAGGTTCTGCGACTACCTGTGTTTAATGTTTTGTGTGGAAGAAAATCTTGCGTAAAGTTGTCTGGCAGTCTGCCAGGGTTCCAGGAAACTGTTTGTCGTTTCTGAAGCCCTTACACGCGAATGGAGATGTAACTTAGCCTCCAGGTGGTCGCTTCAGAAGTATTATGGCTATCAACAAGAATCCAGACTTTTCGTTCCCCTGAAACGTGTGAAACTTCGTACTATCTAAACAGAATTTCTGTTCGTACAATCCTGTGTCTTATCTCCCCTGCTAGACTCTGTGTGTGGTACGTCTGCAAATAGTACAAGTTTGTTCGAAATCGGTTTCAACCCAGTAACTTGTTTTTGCACATTTGTACGACATGTCAGGGATACTTTCGCAGCGTTCCCTTCTATTTTCAGGCATCGAGGAACGTTTACGTTCATCACATTGCCTACATGCATGCTGTCTCCAGTCCAACAGAGTTTGTGTTGAAAACAGAGGACTTTGAAGTCTGATCATTTGCTACCTAGATGTTGTCCGTACTGACTACACTATTTGAAGTAGTAAGACTCGCTTTTGCTAACAGCATGAAGTGTTAATTTCACATTTCACAGTTCACATTCTGAGCAGCTAGCGTCTAACTGGTTCTTCTGTGTGTCTTAGAAGAGGTCATTGGGTTATTTGTGTTGTTTAATTGTAAATTGGGTTTTTCATACGAGGAACTCTGATTATGTTATTCTCTCGGTCTTCCTACCGAAGTCAGTCAAAGTCCCATACTGTTACCTTCAGTTTTTCATGTTAGTTTTCTGTGTTTTTATTTTCGAATAGTAAAATTGTAATAAAATACAATGACGGATTTTAAATTTGAATAAATTTCCAGTAATTGTCAAATCGACGTCCATGTATGAAACCTGCCGCATGTAACTTCTAAAATGATTAGGCCACCATTATTTAAAAGATGTAACCAGGAAAACACTAGTGTCGTCTCAGAGTTATGGTATTACCGTTGTGTGCATACGTCAAGTTATGAACTGCATGTTGAATATTAAGTGAAGCTGTTTACTGTGGTAACGAGTGGATAGCACTTCCATTTTTTAATTTCAGAGTATCAAGCGGTTGCTAATGCAGATTAGTGTCACCTTTTTCGTAAAATTAAAATACAATTAAATAATTCATAAAAGAGCCTGCTGAAAAGTAATGTCTATGAATTTTTTATTCTGTTCTTAATATCGGTTGAGATATTACATGTTATGCACATTACTTGGTCGACTTTTCCGCTTCGCTGACGGACGTTGCAGCCATCTGTTGTTAGAGGGCTCCGAAATGTAGCATGTAACCTGGTGCCGTGTTACGTCATCGCCACCGAGACTAAATTGGCCTGTGAACTGAGCAGTCCAACTACCAACAGTAGTCATACAAGTCTTATGCACCCAAGAGCAGTTTCTAGCAATGCTTTTTTTCTGGCTACAGCACTAACTCTATGCTGAGACGTTCTTACAATTTCATGAAGGTGAAAATGCTGTTGGCACACCTACTACCTATAATTCACACCACTATTACACAGGAGTGATTACCATCATCTTAATGATAAACTAATCATCTTAATGATGAACTGGTCATCTTAATGATGAACTGGTCATCTTAATTATGAACTGGTCATCTTAATGATGAACGCATATTATTGATGGATTAGACTAAACAAGCATTTTTTAAGGAAATTTTTGTATTTGTAAATGCTGAATATTATGCTTTATAGCTATTTCTGGTAGGTATCTGAACTTCAGTTCAATTATCTCAACGACCTAGGTGTCTGGACATTCATATTAGGCCATCTGTTCTATCCCAAGTCACCTTATTCAAAAAGCAAGGTTGCTACTCTGAAATCGCCAGACAGTGCCCCTTCCTTGATCACTTGGCGAGAAGACGAAGACCCCTAATAGTTTTGCCTTCCTTTCAACTGAGGTTCGAGAAATTTGCTATTAGTCTACTGAACCAAGAATCCAGTATCTGCTAAACACAACACCTTGTTAAATTTCTAAGTGCAGCTCGGCTGACATAGTCAAAGTACACGGTGATTCGTTTTTGTTCCGTTTCAGGCTACACTTTCACGGCAAGTAAACAACTAAAATGATTAATAACAACATGGTATCGTTTGGTGGTTTGATCTGGGCGTGGGGACTAAAAAGCCAGGTCATCGGTCACCTAAAATTACAGAAGGATGTGTTAGGAAGTCGGCCGTCCCCTTTCAAAGGAACCATCCCGGCATTGGCCTGAAGCGATTTAGGGAAATCAACGAAACCCAAATCAGGCTGGCACGACGCTGGTTTGAACCGCAGTCCTCCCGAATGCGATTCCAGTGTGCTAACCACTGCGCCGCTTCCTCGGCAAACATGTTATAAGAAAAAATTTGCGTGCGAGTGTTACATGCACAACCCAACAAAAAACTGGCATATTGGCGTTTAGTGTCCTGTAACTTTTGTGAATGGACGATAAATAGTTTGGACTAGAAGAGAATAGAAGCTTTCGAAATGTGGTGCTACAGAAGAATGCTGAAGATTAGATGGGTAGATCAGATAACTAATGAGGAGGTATTGAATAGAATTGGGGAGAAGAGGAGTTTGTGGCACAACTTGACAAAAAGAAGGGACCCGTTGGTAGGACATGTTTTGACGCATCAAGGGATCACATATTTAGCATTGGAGGGCAGCATGGAGGGTAAAAATCGTAGAGGGAGACCAAGAGATGAATACACTAAGCAGATTCAGAAGGATGTAGGTTGCAGTAAGTACTGGGAGATGAAGAAGCTTGCACAGGATAGAGTAGCATGGAGAGCTGCATCAAACCAATCTCAGGACTGAAGACTACAACAACAACTTTTGTGAATTCAATGATATATTAAAAAATTAATCGAAACTCAAAATTTCGAAGCCAAAGGGATCAAATCCTTGTACAGAGAGTATGTAGAGCAGTGAACACGCTTCATGCATAGTGTTCAGTTTTAATCTGCCATTACAAAATTCAAGATGTATTAATAACAATAATAATAATTTTAACACAATATTTCCAAAACAGTAACGTACGAGTAGTAACAGCTAAGTTATGTGTAAATTTAAGATTATGCTTCATGTTGTTAACTTAGCACAACAGTATAATCATTAAGGGACTTGAATGACTTACTTTATTGTTGTGCTGATATTTAAATTTTCCATTGGAATAGAACGTTCCCATTTTTCTAATTACTATTTTTCTTTCGAAAACGAAAAATCTTGGACGTTCGATCCTGTCTCGCAATTTTCTTTGCAACCGGCCACACAAAGTCTCTACCGCATTTTGTCTATTACTAATGAGCCGGGTATGTGGCTCATGTTTCCGCCATAATGTATTTTACACCCTGTTTTTAACGTGCTTACACCTCACTACATTAATTTTAACTACGGGTGTCACTGAGTTGCTGCCTTTGGCTGACCGTGAGCGGCACTGGAACCGCGTATACGTATATCCCCTCTCGTAGTATCTTTGCTTTCCTGCTATTACTTCCCGGTCGTTGTCTGTAGTAAGCGAGTTCGGGTCGCGAGCTCGGGCTGCAAGAGTTGGAACGCGTCTGGAGCGCAGTCCTGACCTGCCAGTCAGGGAGTTGCAATGTGGCACTAGTGCAATCGGGTTGGAGCTGTGAGGTCTGCATCGACATGCCTCGCCCGACCATTGCCGCCACTCATCACTTGAGCCGGGCCACTGTCTTGGTGGATCGTCGCTCAGTCCTCCTATCGGAAGACGCGTTTTGACTCGCCGATCGTTCATGAGTGTGTGTGTGTGTGTGTGTGTGTGTGTGTGTGTGTGTGTGTGTGTGTGTGTGTGCGTGTGCGTGCGTGCGCGCGCATCGACTCCCGATTTGTCTTCGTTGGTTACTGTTCGCTATCGTTCAGGTCTTCGTGCAAGCGTTTGTCAGTTTGCGTGTGTGGTTTGCATTATTTCCACTTATGACTATTTTAGATGTTGTCGGCATTCTGCGGGAGTCGGTCAGTTGGTGCGTAACAGGGATGATATCTCCGTGCGGCACAGTCGGCTAGGTCCGCTGGTGGTCCTTGCGCAGTGTCGGATCATGTGTCGAGCTGTCCGATCGCTAAGAGCTCCGTGGCTCACTGACCCAGGACGTGAAAGTTGAATGGTGTCTTAAATACCCAAGCCACGTCCGTTCATGTTGTGTCGTTCGTTTCGATGGTTCGCTGTTGGGGAGTTTTTCCTGTGAGCAACACCGAGTGGTTGTAGTGGTGAAATCGAGCCGCCGTGAGGTGGAATTAACTATATCGGTTCACTACAATTCAAGTGCACCAGCGGATTTTTCTGCCTTGTGGCCGTTAGTGTTCCGGTTACCGGCCCTGGCCACTAACGTAATTTCAGGCAATGTCCTTTCCTCACCTGTTATCGCTGTCCAACATGGTGAATAGTTTTGACAGCTTAATACATATTTCATTGTGGATAATCACGTCCGTAACAATTTGGTCTTTGAGTTTTCATGTACCGACTGGTGGCAAGCAAGTCGTTTGTTTGGTTGGTCGGTCCGTGACTGTCTCTCTTGGTTGGGTTACTGATGGTGCAATTGTAGTTGGGCCCACCACCTGTCTCATCTAAGTGAACGTTAATGTTTCGAGGGCAGCCCTCCCCCCCCCCCCCCAAACTCCGCTGCAGGTGTCTAAGTGCCGTTTTCTTTACTGTCATTTTCATGGGGGTTTAATGGTCTGTTGGTAATCTGTTATAGCCAATGCTTAAAAAAAATTATTGTGTTTTACGTAGATCAAAGATCTTCAGCCCGTATAAGTAAGTTTAAATTCTGGAAACTGGATATTTTTCTGAAAATTACTGTTGTTGTGCTATCTTTTCATTTGGTGTGCTGTCAGCCAATTAAAACTTAGAGGTTTAAGGTATTTTGAATTTTTGGAAAATCAGCTATGGGCCTTCAGCCGCTTAAAGCGTTGTTCTTAAAATTTCCCCTTAAGCGGGAACATTGCGGCCTTCTGCCTTAAAAGATTATGGTAATATATTTTAAAATTTTCAAATTTAATTGTGGCCTTTAGCCGTCTGCATTGCAAAAAATAGTTCAAATGGCTCTGAGCACTATGGGACTTAACATCTGAGATCATCAGTCACCTAGAACTTAGAACTACTTAAACCTAACTAACCTAAGGACATCACACACATCCATGCCCGAGGCAGGATTCGAACCTGAGACCGTAGGGGTCGCGTTGTTCCAGACTGAAGCGCCTAGAACCGCACGGCCACACCGGCCGGCCTGTTTGTATTGCACCTTTTTTATGTTTGTTCTATTCACCTTTGCCTTGAGGGTTTCAGTCTAGCTGTGATACATATATTTTAATTCTTTTATTTGCAATTTTAACTGTCTTCAGTCACTTGAAATTTATGTTGTTGATTTTTTAAATGTCTTGTTTGGAGCCCTTCAGCCGTGAAACAATTGGATTTTGAAACTCGTAAAGGTTCGGCTATGTGCCGTTTTGGTTTAAATGTGTAACTAAATTACAATAAATTACAATTTTGAAATGAAACTGACCGCCACCTTATTTTGCCCTTTCCACAATCCTGATCACCAGTTCTGCCCTGCGGGTGTAGCGAGCGTTTCAACTATCACAAATTCCATCTCTTCCCCACACAAATTACAATTAAAATCTCTGAAAACTGTCTCACTATGCAACATTCACGTACCCCCAAGCTCATCACAATGTTACATTACACTAGTCGTTTGCTGTTGTTATGCCTATTCTTGGTACACAGATCATGCTGTTCGCAGACAGTTAACAGTTATTCTTAGGCTACGTGGTGTTGGTTGCGTGTGCTCCGTGAGAAACACCGTGGTGTAATCGAGTTTATAACCACAGAAGAATGACTGCTGTGCACTTTCATGAATGTATTGAAATCCGTAACGTGTACTGTTGCATTGTTCGTATTCGTAATAAAGGGAACAGTGGCGTTAACCTCATTGTGTGTCACATAGCTCGCAGTGGACGCGGCCGCAGCAGACGAGACTCAGCTTCATGAACAGAGAAAATCGTCATATTACAGTTCTAGGCGCTACAGTCTGGAACCGCGCGACCGCTACGGTCGCAGGTTTGAATCCTGCCTCGGGCATGGATGTGTGTGATGTCCTATGGTTACTTAGGTTCAAGTAGTTCTGAGTTATAGGGGACTGATGACCTCAGAAGTTAAGTCCCATAGTGCTCAGAGCCATTTGAACCATTTTTGAACAGAACCGCTTTCAGGCAAGTGTGCCCCTCATTTGAGTGTGTACAGGCCATCACTGCAAAACTGCGGTACAGAAAACTGTGTATACAGTGATTGTCTAGAATGGTCAACTACGGACATGACACAAAGGAGATCCAACATCTGCTAACAATATCTTTTGCTTTGTGAGTATATGCCAGATCACACACGAGCACTGCGACATCAGCAACAATCCGATGCTTTTAATTGTATCTTTAATTCTCTGTCCTCTGACCTTCCCTACGCTTCCGACTTGGCCTTACCAAGTTTTCAGCTGTTTCCAGAACTTAAAGAACGCTTTCGAGAACTTAACTTTGAGAGTGTTGATGCGGTGCTGGCAGAGGTGAGGGTATGGCTCCGTTAATCAAGTCAGACACTCCGCACTATCAACAAAGTGTTTTGTCGTTGCGAGAAATGATTTCGTCGCCAAGCTCTATGGTGAGAAATAACTATGTAGACATGACGAATAAAAATGTAGGGTATTAACAGAGCTTCCTTTTTTTTAAGAAAACTTTAAAAGCTTTCACTTGAAAAGATTTGGACGTATTACATTTCAGTATGCTCTTGTCTAAATACATTGTCGAGCATTTAGAAGTAATACCGTCAGTGTTAGATTGATACATAACTCATACTGAAAAAGCAATGAAGAAAATAACTGTAGTGTTTCAATGATGTTAGGTTACTTGACACCTTAAATCTTCTTATAGCTGTCTCCTAAGTAAAAAATAGAGATATTTTAGGTGGAAATGTAACAAAACCTGGTACGATTTTTGACAGTTATTACTGAACGGAGGAAATATGTACAATCAGTATATTATTGCTCTGAAGATTATAACTACCGTTTCCACGTAGAATACGTTATGAGTAATAGTCTTTTGGATTTAGAAATCTTTTCTGACGCACCATTTATGTGTCACTGCAGTACCGATAGTTCTCCCCCCTCCACTCCCACCACCCCACCCCCGCCACTCTCCCTATGTTCCTGTTATCCGTACAGTGCTTTCATTTACTTAATTAGAGCTGTCAGTTAATCATGTGTCTTATTGCGACAATGCGAGAGTCATGTAGTGGCGTGTTAGATAGATAATTTAGATGAACTATTACATGTGTTTAACTATTACAACGTGCGTACTACTGTCAAAATGCAAAATTCAAGCATTTATGATGGTCACACATCTACATCTACATCCATACTCCGCGAGCCACCTGGCGGTGTGTGACGGAGGGTACTTTGAGTACCTCTATCGGTTCCCCTTTTATTCCAGTCTCGTATTGCTCGTGGAAAGAACGATTGTCGGTATGATTCTGTGTGGCTGTAATCTCTCTGATTTTATCCTCATGGTCTCTTCGCGAGATATACGTAGGAGGGAGCAATATACTGCTTGACTCCTCGGTGAAGGTATGTTCTCGAAACTTCAACAAAAGTTTAAATCACTCCTAATGCCTACTCCCAGATAATTTATGGAATTAACCGCTTCCAGTTGCTGACCTGCTATACTGTAGCTAAATGATAAAGGACTTTCTTTCTATGTATTCGCAGCACATTACACCTGTCTACATTGAGATTCTATTGCCATTCCCTGCGCCATGCGTCAATTCGTTGCAGATCCTCCTGCATTTCAGTGCAAATTTTCCACACACACGACTGTAACTTATCACTGGACATTGAAAATAGTGTAAGAAATTTAAACCTTCCTCTTTTAGTTAAATGAAGGTAATGAAAATGTTTCCCACCATCAAACTTCGAACCAGATACCTCTATTTTTTTTTTTTACCACTGGTCTTCAGACAGAGGCCAACGCTTTTATACACGCAAAATCGCACCATTTACTAATGATAAGCTGTATCCCCTCCCCCCATGAACCATGGACCTTGGTGGGGAGGCTTGCGTGCCTCAGCGATACAGATAGCCGTACCGTAGGTGCAACCACAACGAAGGGGTATCTGTTGAGAGGCCAGACAAACGCGTGGTTCCTGAAGAGGGGCAGCAGCCTTTTTAGTAGTTGCAGGGGCAACAGTATGGACTGATCTGGCCTTGTAACACTAACCAAAACGGCCTTGCTGTGCTGGTACTGCGAACGGTTGAAAGCAAGGGGAAACTACAGCCGTAATTTTTCACGAGAGCATGCAGCTTTACTGTATGGTTAATGATGATAGCGTCCTCTTGGGTAAAATATTCCGGAGGTAAAATAGTCCCCCATTCGGATCTCCGGGCGGGGACTACTCAAGGGGACGTCGTTATCAGGAGAAAGAAAACTGGCGCTCTACGTATCGGAGCGTGGAATGTCAGATCCCTTAATCGGGCAGGTAGGTTAGAAAATTTAAAAAGGGAAATGGATAGGTTAAAGTTAGATATAGTGGCAATTAGTGAAGTTCAGTGGCAGGAGGAACAAGACTTTTGGTCAGGCGAATACAGGGTTATAAATACAAAGTAAAATAGGGGTAATGCAGGAGTAGGTTTAATAATGAATAAAAAAATAGGAATGCGGGTAAGCTACTACAAACAGCATAGTGAACGCATTATTGTGGCCAAGATAGGTACGAAGCCCACGCCTGCTACAGTAGTACAAGTTTATATGCCAACTAGCTCTGCAGATGACGAAGAAATTGAAGAAATGTATGATGAAATAAAAGAAATTATTCAGATTGTGAAGGGAGACGAAAATTTAATAGTCATGGGTGACTGGAATTCGGTAGTAGGAAAAGGGAGAGAAGGAAACGTAGTAGGTGAATATGGATTGGGGGTAAGAAATGAAAGAGGAAGCCGTCTGGTAGAATTTTGTGCAGAGCATAACTTAATCATAGCTAACACTTGGTTCAAGAATCATGAAAGAAGGTTGTATACATGGAAGAACCCTGAAGATACTAAAAGGTATCAGATAGATTATATGATGGTAAGACAGAGATTTAGGAACCAGGTTTTAAATTGTAAGACATTTCCAAGGGCAGATGTGGACTCTGATCACAATCTATTGGTTATGAACTGTAGATTAAAACTGAAGAAACTACAAAAAGGTGGGAACTTAAGGAGATGGGACCAGGATAAACAGACTACACCAGAGGCTGTACAGAGTTTCAGGGAGAGCGTAAGGGAACAAATGGCAGGAATTGGGGAAAGAAATACAGTAGAAGAAGAATGGGTAGCTTTGAGGAATGAAATAGTGAAGGCAGCAGAGGATCAAGTAGGTAAAAAGACGAGGGCTAATAGAAATCCTTGGGTAACAGAAGAAATATGGAACTTAATTTATGAAAGGAGAAAATATAAAAATGCAGTAAATGAAGCAGGCAAAAAGGAAGTGCAAAATGGCTAAACAGGGATAGCTAGAGGATAAATGTAAGGATGTAGAGGCTTGTCTCACTAGGGGTAAGATAGATACTGCCTACAGGATAATTAAAGAGACCTATGGAGAAAAGAGAACCTCTTGTATGAATATCAAGAGCTCAGATGGAAACCCAGTTCTAAGCAAAGAAGGGAAAGCAGAAAGGTGGAAGGAGTATATAGAGGGTCTATACAAGGGCGATGTACTTGAGGACAATATTATTGAAATCGAAGAGGATGTAGATGAAGATGAAATGGGAGATATGATACTGCGTGAAGAGTTCGACAGAACACTGAAAGATCTGAGTCGAAACAAGGCCCCGGGAGTAGACAACATTCCATTCTAACTACTGACGGCCTTGGGAGAGCCAGTCCTGACAAAACTCTACCATCTGGCGAGCAAGATGTATGAGACAGGCGAAATACCCTCAGACTTCAAGAAGAATAAAATACTTCCAATCCCAAAGAAAGCAGGTGTTGACAGATGTGAAAATTATCGAACTATCAGTTTAATGAGTCACGGCTGCAAAATATTAACGCGAATTCTTTACAGACGAATGGAAAAACTAGTGGAAGCCGACCTTGGGAAAACCAGTTTGGATTCCGTAGAAATAATGGAACACGTGAGGCAATACTGACCTTACGACATATCTTAGAAGTTAGATTAAGGAAAGGCAAACCTATGATTCCAGCATTTGTAGACTTAGATAAAGCTTTTGACAATGTTGACTGGAATACTCTCAAATTCTGAAGGTGGCAGGGGTAAAATACAGGGAGCGAAAGGCTATTTACAATTTGTATAGAAACCCAATGGCAGTTATAAGAGTTGAGGGGCATGAAAGGGAAGCAGTGGTTGGGAAGGGAGTGAGACAGGGTTGTAGCCTCTCCCCGATGTTATTCAATCTGTATATTGAGCAAGCAGTGAAGGAAACAAAAGAAAAATTCGGAGTAGGTATTAAAATCCATGGAGAAGAAATAAAAACTTTGAGGTTTACCGATGACATTGTAATTCTGTCAGAGGCAGCAAAGGACTTGGAAGAGCAGTTGAACGGAATGGACAGTGTCTTGAAGGGAGGATATAAGATGAACATCAACAAAGACAAAACGAGGATAATGGAATGTAGTCGAATTAAGTCGGGTGATGTTGAGGGTATTAGATTAGGAAATGAGACACTTGAAGTAGTAAATGAATTTTTCTATTTGGGGATCAAAATAACTGATTATGGTGGAAATAGAGAGGATATAAAATGTAGACTGGCAATGGGAAGGAAAGCGTTTCTGAAGAAGAGAAATTTGTTAACATAGAGTATTGATTTAAGTGTTAGGAAGTCGTTTGTGAAAGTATTTGTATGGAGTGTAGCCTTGTATGGAAGTGAAACATGGACGATAAATAGTTTAGACAAGAAGAGAATAGAAGTTTTCGAAATGTGGTGCTACAGAAGAATGCTGAAGATTAGATGGGTAGATCACGTAACTAATGAGGAGGTGTTGAATAGGATTGAGGAGAAGAGAAGTTTGTGGCACAACTTGACTAGAAGAAGGGATCGGTTGGTAGGACATGTTCTGAGGCATCAAGGGATCACCAATTTAGTATTGGAGGGTAGCGTGGAGGGTAAAAATCGTAAAGGGAGACCAAGAGGTGAATACACCAAGCAGATTCAGAAGGATGTAGGTTGCAGTAGGTACTGGGAGATGAAGAAACTTGCACAGGATAGAGTAGCATGGAGAGCTGCATCAAACCAGTCTCAGGACTGAAGACCACAACAACAACAACAACAAGCTGTATCCTGAGTTCTCAAACGGTTGTTTCTACAATGTATAATCTGTGACACAATACAAAATAATCTAGGATTCTCTGTCAGGAATGTACCAGTGTTTTGTAAAAGTGGTTAAGTGAAGTCTTAATCACGAAAAGACAAATTAAAATACCATGACTATCATTTGATAATCCTACATTCTACATAGTGTTAGAAAAGAAGCACTAAATAGGGTTTCCCACACATAGTTTTTCTGTTTTCCAACTAATGGGCCTGAGCCTCCACTGTATGTCTGCTATCAAATATGGAACTGAATCTGGAAAAAAAGGGATTAATAATCTTTAATATCACGAGTACAGAGAGCTAAAGAAACAGCACGACACTGCTAGCTACGAAGTGCTATTAAGAAAACTATTCCGTCAAGGGTTCATCTACACTCTGAAGTCTTCTGTTTGTATAAATAAACAGTTTCTGTCAACAACAACGGCCCGTGTTTTAATTTAACAACCCGAGTTCTCTTTCGAAATACGGGAATCCGATATGGCGTTAACTTAACAATGGGGTCTAGTTAAAGGCGAAGAGATAAGAGAGCTGTCTGTAATATTGCATTATGTAATACAGAAAAGAAGTCCTTTCTTTGGTTAATTCGTTATTTCTGCATTGGCGTACCGAGTTCAGTTGGAATCCTTCTACCGTCACTGAAAATGGAGATAGTAATTTGTGTGGTAACACTTGAATACTGTAAACAGTACCGGCAGAGTTTCTTCAGAAGAAAAGCGCACCCGAGATACGAATGCAGGAAGCTGGAGATGCTAATACAGAATGAGAGTTTAGGAAGTAAATTTATGTTTGCTTCGTTCGTAACAGTGATCGCTATGAAAAGCTTAGAGGATGTCGAGAGCAATATTGTAAAAAAAGGGTAAATACCTCTTTTTTTTCTTTTAGCATACGTTGGCTTTGCTTGTACCTGCACAGTTAGTACATCGTGCACCAGTTTTACCGTTCTCGTTATTAAAATCGAAGCGGTGTTTCACTCTCTAAAGTGCATCCCCCCTAAATTGTTTCCCGGATATAACACTCTCGCTGTATCCCGGCGAAGATTGCGCAGGAAGCGGGTGAAAAATCTACGACATTATTATCCTTCGTAGGCATGGGCGTTCTATGGAATTTGAAAGGAATGTCCTTCCCTACTGCACGCCGTGAAGAACATTTACCGGTTAATGGATCGGAATTTCGTGGAACTGAAAGCTGAAATGAAATTTCCGAATGCAGCGTCGTTTAAGAGGAGATGGGATAGTTAGAGAGGGCCATTTACCTTCAATGTTCTCTTCCAGCGCAATAACTAGTTTCCATCGTTATGTTAATTAATTCCGGTGTTTTTCACTTTGACCTGTTTTCGATGCACCTTGGCTACGGCGTTAGTGGAAACAGTCCCGGGAATCAAAGTATCTATATTTCAAATAACGGGCTCAAAGCGAAGTGAAGAGAGATAAGACTCTAACCGTCATGTAACTAGCTTTTTGATATAAATCACTATGTTAAGACCTCTTCCAAATGTTTCATTGTATATCTGTTGGATCACATTATTTAGAACCTTCAGTCGATAGAGATCCTTCAGATTAATTAAAAGTTGCGCCCTTTGCCTCGTAAACCGATAACGTCTAAACAAGTATCACAAAAACAACTTGTGTAATACGGAATATTAAAACAGTGTCGGAGGTACGGAGATCCTCTAAATACAACGTGGCACAGCACCGCCTTTCAGACCTTCAATAGAATACTTCTATTTCTTTGTTATAAAACTAGCTAGAGAGGCTGTAGAGCAGGGGTCGTCAAACTTTTTTACTCAGGGGTCAACGCTGACATTGAGGTCGGGCATCTCGCATGTGTACCTATATTATTACTAATTTAGTAACCTACAAGAACTGGTATGTTATGAGCTTACAGCTATCTACGGTAAGGACGCGAAAAGTTGGCCACTGGACCCCAAGTGTCAACGTTGAAAGTCAGCACCATTCGAAATACTTCCTATCAACTGTTTCTTGTTTAAGATTGCTGTCTCCCTATGCGACCTCAAAGTAGCAGCATTATACTTACCTGACGAAGTGGCGTTGTCTTATCTGTGTGAGTTGATAACTGATTAATAATAAAAATCGTACTTACATACAAATGCGTTATGCAGTAATGAGAGACGATCACGGATGTTTGCTAAATGTTCTGAATGTCATTTTACTTCTATTCAATGTGTTTTATTGCAACGGCCTTAATTTAATTTCACATTCTTTGTGACAAACATGTATTGCATTTCGAGGTGATTGTCGCTGTAATGTATATTTACAAATCCGTGTTACTTCCGTGTCAAAATTTATATCACAGCAGATAAGGGGTATTTATTTATTTCGTCTTCAAATTACAGCCTATTATCTGCAAAGCTAAAACAGGTCGTAGAAATGGCATTTCTTTGGATAGTAATAAGTTACGTATTACCTCTTTATTTCTGATACTTGATTTTTAAAATACTACAGCTACTTCTACTACTAAAAAACTGCAATGAACCCTGTAACTAGTTATCCAAACACTAATATTACTAAAAGCACTGACGCTTTGTTTTCTGTTTGTTCATTTATTTTGGTGCATTTAACTTGGTTGTTTCTGCTACTGAACCCGCCCTCATACTATCCCGGTCAACGGCCGATGTCTGCACGATTTCTTGGACGTCAGGCACCAGGTCAGCAGCGTTTCCTCCATAGCAAGTAATTCCACCCATCGCTGTTACGTCATAAAGTCTACACTTCTACTATCACTTACATCAGCGCAGTGTAGTTTCTTGGGGCACTATTTCATTCGGTCGTCACAGACATCTGTTATCTGCTCCCAATCTGCAGAGTATATTATCTATGGATGGCAGCATGATGAGTTATGGTTGAATGCCCCGTGAAGTCTTCCTTGCCCTTCCTGGATACTGCGTCCTAAATGCGCCAGTTCGACTTGCCCCTAAGTGCTGCTTTTGGATCACCATCCTTAACACCTGACGTCCATTACCAGCCGCATGTTCACAGAACGTGCAATCGCACAAAGTTGTTCTGGTGTGTCCACCCTGCCGTAAGCGCAGTTATCATTCATTTGCTTCCTGATTTGGTATAGATACGAAGCATAACGGCGATGGCCAGTAAGGTAATGTATCAATCAACTCCACGTGTTAAGAAATCTCACGTTTAATTCCTCCCTGACGTTAGGAAGAAACGCAGCAGAGCAGTACAAGTCGTGCATGCCTGTGAGTTCTCTGTAAGGAAGACAGTAACCATAAAACATTCTCCCTTTCGTGCCCTCCACTCCCCCAGTGGCCGCGCTACTTACCACTCTTGCACTCCTGGTAAGCGGCCAGTTTCACTTAGCTCCCGGCCGTATTCATCAAGGTCAGTTAAAATTAAGCACATAGTAAAACATTACCCTCTCTTTATTTTTGTTTGTCACTAACCAGTGAAACCAAGCTCTTACGAATCTCATAACGTTAGTTGATGTTTCTGAATTAGTAGAAAAAGATATAATTCAAACCTTAATCGGAGGAGAGTACTAGAGGGTTTCGCGAAAATCTTTTGTATATATATATATATATATATAGGCTTTTGGCCCGTATTTAATGCTACTTCACATGTTTACATGAAAATGCCGAAGTACACACACAGGTTTAAAATCTGAGTCCTGAGAACCACTTAACTTGAGTGTAAAACACTGATGAGGCTTTTAACCTCAAGGTATTACTAGATGCGTCAACCAGTTACTAAAACAAATGACCACACCGGCGTACAGCGCTGTTTGATTAGCGTGCTCTCAGTAATGTCTAAAGATGGTATTCAAACAATGACTCATGAAAGGAGCCGGTTACTATTGCACTAACTGAAAAAATGGTTCAAATGGCTCTGAGCACTATGGGACTCAACTGCTGTGGTCATAAGTCCCCTAGAACTTAGAACTACTTAAACCTAACTAACCTAAGGACATCACACACATCCATGCCCGAGGTAGGATTCGAACCTGCGACCGTAGCGGTCGTGCGGTTCCAGACCGTAGCGCCTTTAACCGCTCGGCCACCTCGGCCGGCGCACTAACTGAAGCGTTAGGTTCTACTACCTGCACAGTGGAAGTAACAACCAGATATAGTCACATGTAAAAAGGAAGCCACTAACCACAGTACAGTGGTACCAGACCGGCAAATTTTATAAGGAGCAATCTCATGAAAAGGAGACAGATGGAACATTAAGGAGGTAAACTGTTTATTATTTCAAAAGTAATCCTCCTAACTGTTAAGATATTTATACCACTGTGAGACAAGATGGTCAGTGTCTTAATGGGAAAATGTTTGCTGTTGCCTACGGAACCTTGGTTGTATGAAGACGTGCATCTCTTCATACGAAGCAAATTAACTGCCACGAATATCTTTCTACAGGGTCCCAAAGATATGGATATCATAAAGGGAGAGAGATGGCGCCTGTATCGAGGTTGTGTAAAGGCTTTCCAAAGCAACTTTTACGGTTTACTCGAAACACCCTTAGCAATGCATGTTACCAAGGTTCTTTCCACTTCGGTGCAGAAAATTCGCTGAGAGGGTCTTACAAAACCTCCTTACGGTCCTTACGCGATATCCACGTTTTTGGAGCCCTGCACAAAGAGAATTGTGGTCGTCAATTTGCTTCGGATGAAGAGGTGCACGTTCGAATATAATCATGGCTCTGGAGGCAACCGCAAACACTTTCCCATGAAGGCACTGACTATCTTGTCTCACAGTGGTATAAACGCATTAACGATCATTTTCTTCATGTGGGGCACCATATCCGTATGTTTTTAAGGGAATTTTTATGTTTTCCACCTCGAATACTTTTCGTAACTATTACGTTGGTTGTACGTTGTACGATTGGCAAATGTCGGCTATACAGGTCATTTTCTAGCGCAGGTGGTGTCGAGGTGTTGTACAATTATCCTCTTAATAAATGGAGACGTAGCGAATCTCAAAGAGAGCACGTAACGTGAATGTTTCAGAGTTAAAACCAGAAAGCTCACTGCATGCATCAATAGTCATCTTTGTAAGTCATGCCACGTTATAGGAAACTATAAGTGCTCGCTTTCGCTGTTGAACAGCCACTATCACAGCTGGCAATGAAAGCCATCACCTATATAGTCCTATGTCGTGTCTTTGGTTATAAAGATGACTATTACTGCACGAAGTAAGATTTTTAATACTACCACTAGCAAGATATGTACTCGTTTTCAGAACAGCTACATAGCCGTCTATTAACAGAATAATTGTGCAACACATAGACGCCTACTGAGCTTGAAAATTATCTATAAGGCCGAAATTGGACAATCGTTTTAGATATAATAAACTGAATCCTTCTGAGAAGTAGACGATGTGAAAAAACCCAAAATATGCTTTAACATATGTATTAAAAGATATGGCGATTACTTTTGAAATATTAAACAGATTACTTATTTTTCCCATCTGTTTCGTCTTCATTTGACTGACGAAAGTAACGATAAGTAAAAGAAATGAGAACAGCGAGAAACTTATCAGAATTGCTGATCACGAAGTAGATGAATGAAGGAGTTCTGCTACCTTGCCAACTAGCGCTGGCAAAACAGGCATTTCCAGCCAAGAGAAATTACTGATATGAAACATGGGTCTTAATTCGAGGAAGAAATCTGTGAGGATGTACGTTTGCACCACAGCCCTGTGGGTAAACGTGAATTGTGGGCAAATAGGAACGAAAGAGACTCGAAGCATTTTTAGATGCTACGTACCAGTGTTGAAAATTGGGTAGACTGATGAGATAAGGAATGAGGAATTTCTCCCGGGGCATCGGCGAAGAAAGGAATATATGGGAAACAATGACAAGAAGGAGGGACAGAATGGTACGACCTCTGTTCAGACATCACGGATGGTAATACAGGGAGCAATAGGCAATAGGTGGTAAAAATTGTAGAGGATGACAGAGATTGGAAAAGATTCAGCTAATTGAGAACGTAGGTTGCAAGTGATAGAGATAAAAAAAGGTTGGCACAAGAGAAGGCTCCAGGGATTCGTCGCGGGCCGCATCGAACCAGTCAAGAAACTGATGACAAAAAAAAGGCGGAAGACCTTCGATATACACTACTGGCCATTACAATTGCGACACCAAGAAGAAATGCAGATGATAAACGGGTATTCATTGGACAAATATATTATGCTAGAACTGACATGTGATTACATCTTCACGCAATTTGGGTGCATAGATCCCGAGAAATCAGTACCCAGAACAACCACTTCTGGCCGTAATAACGGCCTTGATACGCCTGGGCATTGAGTCAGAGCTTGGATGGCATGTACAGGTACAGCTGCCCATGCAGCTTCAGCACAGTTCTTCAAGAGTAGTGACTGGCGTATTGTGACGAACCAGTTGCTCGGCCACCATTGACCAGACATTTTCAATTGGTGAGAGATCTGGAGAATGTGCTGGCCAGAGCAGCAGTCGAACATTTTCTGTATCCAGAAAGGCCTGTACAGGACCTGCAACATGCGGTCGTGCATTATCCTGCTGAAATATAGCGTTTCGCAGGGATCGAATGAAGGGTAGAGCCACGGGTCGTAACACATCTGAAATGTATCGTCCACTGTTCAAAGTGCCGTCATTGCGAACAAGAGGTGACCGAGACGTCTAACCAATGGCACTCCATACCATTAATCCGGGCGATGACGAATACAGACTTGCAATGTGCGTTCACCGCGATGTCGCCAAACACGGATGTGACTATCATGATGCTGTAAACAGAACCTGGCTTCATCCGAAAACATGACGTTTTGCCATTCGTGCACCCAGGTTCGTCGTTGAGTACACCATCTCAGGCGCTCCTGTCTGTGTTGGAGCGTCAAGGGTAACCGCAGCCATGGTCTCCGAGCTGATAGTCCATGCTGCTGCAAACGTCGTCGAACTGTTCGTGCAGATGGTTGATGTCTTGCAAACGTCCCCATATGTTGACTCAGGGATAGAGACGTGGCAGCACGATCCGTTACAGCCAATTGGATAAGATGCCTGTCAGCTCGACTACTAGTGATACGAGGCCGTTGGGATCCAGCACGGCGTTCCGTGTTACCCTCCTGAACCCGCCAATTCCATATTCTTCTAGCAGTCGTTAGATCTCGACCAACGCGAGCGGCAATGTCGCTATACGATAAACTGCAATCACGATAGGCAACATACCGACCGTTATCAAAGTTGGAAACGCGATGGTACGCATTTCTCGTCCTTCCACGAGGCATCACAACAACGTTTCACCAGGCCAAGCCGATCACTGCTGTTTGTGTATGAGAAATCGGTCGGAAACTTTCCTCTCGTCAGCACGTTGTAGGTGTCGCCACCGGCGCCAACCTGGTGTGAATGCTCTGAAAAGCTAATCATTTGCATATCACAGCATCTTCCTCCTGTCAGTTAAATTTCGCGTCTGTAGCACGTCATATTCGTGGTGTAGCAAATTTAATGGCCAGTGGGGTACCACCTAGAGCAGGAAGAATAGCTGGTACAGTGAGAAGAAATCTTTGTCGCCCACAGAGATGGTGGGGGGGGGGGGTGAGAAGAACTCTTTGTCAGTCACTTCACACGTTTTGCAGAGTATAATTGTTGATGGAAATACTGGGAAACTAAATAATGCATATTACAGTTGGCTATAAAGTTAACAGACTCGAACTAGAGAAAAGGACAGGAAGTTCTTACATAAGTGATGGTGGTAGGAATTATATTTTTAGGCTGGTAATCCGTATCATCTTTCCCAGTGCCTGGCTGTCTTCCTCCGCTTTTACCTAAGCCAGTGGCCGGCGACTGTGCTTATCTTCATGTGGGATTTGTGACGTACGGCAGACGCGTCTGCGACAGCGCAGGGCCTTCCGGCGCAGACATGGCGGCGCGCCAGCTCGGAATGAGAGATTAAAAATGCACGGATGGCGTGCCCCCTGGCACTCGCAGGATAATCGCAAAATCGGACCTTTGTTCGCATTTTAGCAAGCGCATTTAATCTCCGGCGTGCGGTCGGAATCAGCGCCGTTCCGAGGCTATTAAGATCACAGCAATTGTGGCCCGTCATGAAAAATCGCTGCAGGCTTTCCAGCTGTGGGCGACGTGTCGCCGTAGCTTCCAGAGGCTTCTCTGCAAAGGCTTTCATTCGTGTTACGTTAGTGAGTGCATCTACGCCTCATGAACTCTTCAGAACAACAGCCATGGTGACGTAATATCACACTAGGGCATCAGTATGCTGTGGCCAGAAGTGTGCAGGCATGTCACTACGAGGAGTGTTTTTTAAGTCAGTACCGTTTTGAAATTAAAAAAAGACGTGCTAAGATATCTCAATTTTATTTTTACATGAAAGCCTGTACCTTAATCTACTTTTCTACATAATTTGCGTCAATACTGAGGCACTTGTCATAACCTTGAACCAGATTTTGAATATCCACCTCATAGAAGTCTGCCGCCTGACTTGTTAACCACTGCATCACCACTGTTTCGACTTCGTCATCGTCTTGAAGACGCTAACCGCCCAGGTGTTTCTTCAAGTGAAGGAACAGTTGGTAGCAAGATCGGGGCTGTACGGAGGATGATCTAGAGTTTCCCATCGAAAAGATGTGATGAGATCTTTGGTCTGATTCGCCACATGTGGACGGGCATTGCCTTGCAGTAAAACGATGCCCTTGCTCAACTTCCATGGACTGTTGCTTTGATTCTGGTCATGTTTCATCGCCCGTAACAGTTTGGCTTAAGAATTCATAACCGCCTTTGTGATACCGCTGAAGGAAAGTCAATGCACTGTCTAAACGTTTGGTTTTGTGCACATCCGTCAACATTTTCGGCACCCAACGTGCGCACAGTTTTCGATAATTCAAGTACTCGGTCACAATGCCATACAAAACACTACGAGAAACATTAGGAAGGTCATCCCGCAAGTAGGAAATCATAAAGCGTCTGTTTTCTCTCACCTTATTGTCCACATCCTACACCAAACTTTCATTAACGACCGAAGGACGCCCGCTCCGTTGTTCATCATGAACATGCTCTCACCCACTTTCTTACCATTCCATCACTCATAATGTTTTCTCCGTAAACTGCACAGATCTCACGATGAATATCGATCGCTTTTAGGCTTTTAGCACTAAGAAATCTCATAACCGTCGGTGGGACTCACGATTATCGGAGGCATCTTAAACACTCAGTACACAAAGTAAACAAGGAAGAATCAGACTGTAATGGCGTCAGTGCGTAGATTAAGGTACAGGCTTTCATGAAAAATAAAATTATTGAGATATCTTAGCACGTCTTTATTTAATTTCAAAACGGTACTTACTTAAAAAACACGGTTCTTATTTTTGTTTCCAGTCATCAGGCTTTACTGTTTTGATGCGAATCGCCAGGAATTCTTCTCTTGTAACAACTTTTTCATCTCGGAATAGCATTTACACCCTACATCCTTAATTAGTCGTTGGATATATTCCACTGTCGTCCACGACAAATTTTTAGCCTCTGCAGACTCCTCTAGCACCATGGAAATTACTCCTTATCTGTGTCCCCTCCCGATGTCAACGTATCCCATAAGTTCCTTTTTTAACCTAGTCTGAGAAAAACCTCATTCGTTAATTTATCAGTTCGTATAATTTCCAAAATTCTTCTATACCACCATATCTCAAATGTGAAGATAGTAACTGTTCCGAAAGAACAGATACCAATGATGACCATGCAGCTTCTCTAGAAAGAAATGATAATTAATCGAAACCCTCAGCTGCCAACAGGTGTTGTTGATATACCTCAACGGGAACAGCCGAAAAAGCTCAAATGCTTCGATTCTGTTCTCTTCTGATTTTCCACTGTCCATGATTCACTGCCATACAATGCTGTGCTACGAACGTAAATTGTCAAAAAATTCTTCTTCGCATTAAGGCCTATGTTTGATACTATTAGACTTCTCTTGGCCAGGAAAGCCCTCTTTGACTACGCTGGTTTCCTCTTTATGTCCCCTTGCTCCGTCCGTCACGGGTTAATTTGCTTCTCAGGTAGCAAAATTCCGTAACTTCGTCTACCTCGTGATCACAAATTCTGATTTTAATTTTATCGCTATTCTCTCCTCTGCAGCTTATCATTACTTTCGTCTTCCTTCGATTTACTATCAATCCATATTCTGTACTCGTTAAACTGTTCATTCCCATCAGCAGGTCACGTATAAGGGGCGTAAAAAAACGAGCCAGAGGCATGATTACAGGCTGTTGATACACTTGTTCCACTGTGACACAAGGTGGTGAATGGCTGTCTCATAAAATTCTCGGGGCTGCGATGTTAACCAGTTCCACATGTATAGCTAGCTGGACGTTTTCATCCAAAGGGGTGCAGGAAAGGTAATGCTGAAGTTCGTCTTTGATCAAGATGGCCCTCTTCCGATTCACTTCCTGCAGCACGCGAAAATAATTAATACCCAGAGTTACTCGCAAACCTTGACCACTTGTAAACCTTGACCACCATTCGTCAAGCGATCAAATCAAAATGACCAGGCAATCTATCCGTGGGGTCATGCTGCTCCACGATAGAGCAAAGCCTCAAACGGCCAACACTCCTACAGAAATTCAGATGGGACGTTCTCGGACACCCTCCATACAATCCGGACCTCTCTCCCTGTAATTACGCCATTTTTGGTTCCCTTAAAAAGCCTCTGAGGGGCAAACGATTCACCTCGGACGACGACGACCAGCAGTACGTGCGAAACTGTTTAACATCGCAGCCTCGGGGATTTTATGAGAAAGCCATTCACCACCTTGTGCCACAGTGGGACACTTACAAGTGTCTCAACAGCCAGGGTCAATACTTCTAACATACAGGTACTGGTTTCTGTAATTATGCCTCCGGCTCGTTTCTGTTTGAATGCCTCTTAAAATTCTTCTTCTCTTTCACTGAGGATGGCAATGTCAGCAGCAAATCTTATCATTGAGATTCCTTCACCTTGAAATTTAATCCCATCCTTTTATTTCTACCATTGCTTCCTCTCTGCATAGATTGAACAGTAAGGGGGGAAGGCTACGTCCCTTCTTACACAGATTTTAATAGTACCACTTCCTTCTTGGTCTCTCTGTCTTACTCTTCTGTCTTGGTTCGTGTATATAATGTGCAATATTCGCCTTTTCCTATAGGTTATTCCCATTTTTCCCCGAATTTCGAACATCTTACACCAATCTACACCATCTAACGCTTTGTCTAGGTCGAGAAATCATATGAGCGTATCTTGATATTTCTTCAGTCTTACTTCCATCGTCAAGTGCAACGTCAGAAGCGCTTCTACGGTACCTTCATCTTTCCTAAAGCCAAACTTATCGTCTAATAGATCCTCAGTTTTCTTTTCCATTCTTCTGTGTGTTACTCTTTTCAGCAGCTTAGATGCATGAGATGTTAAGCTGATTATACCGTAGTTCTCACACTTATTTCCCCTTGTTATCTTCGGGATAATACTGGTGATATTTTTTCGAACGTGTGATGGTACATCGCCAGTCTCAGAGTCTACTCTCCAGCTTCATGTTCGATTACCACTTTCCTCAATGATTTCAAAAATTCCGATGTAACGTTATCCATCCTTTCTGCCTTGTCTTATCTCAAATCTCCAGTGCTCTTTTAAATTATGGCTTTAATACTGGATCCCCTATTTCTTCCATACCGACTCCGACGTCTTTTTCCATCACGGTACCAGACAAATCCTCTCAATCACAGAGCTCCTATTGTACCCTTTCCACTTATCCGCTCCCCATCTCCGATCAACAGCGAAATTCCCAATGCACTCTTAATGTTACGAGACTTGCTTTCAATTGTTTTGACTTTCCTATATGTTGAGTCAGTTTTCCAACGAACTTTTTTCCCGATATAGTCACATCTTCCCCGCAGCAATTTCGCCATGGCTGCCTTCTCATTCCTACTGGATTTGTACTGTTGTGTTTCTTCCTTTCCCTCAGAACTTTGGAACCTCTTTGTTTCGTCTATCAGTTAAAGTGTTTCACCTGTTGTCAAAGCTTCGAAGTTACCTTTCTTATACATTTTTCTATCTGTCCAACACCTGTGACTACTCGTTCTACCGATTTCCATTCCTCTTGAACTGAACTGACAACTCTGGTATTCCTTATCACAGTGTTCACATCATTAGTGAAAATCAACCGCATCTCACTATTCCTCTGTACTTCAGTATCCCACTTCCTACCAATTGATTCTTCAGAGTGATTCATTTAAACTTCAGTACGCTCTTCATAATAGTCCATATCTGCACCTGGTACGCCTTAAAATCCATTATCTGTTTGCGGAATCTCTGTCTCACCATGATGAAGGTCAGATGGAATCTTCCTGTGACTCCGGATCTTTCCCAAGTAGACTTCCTCCTCTTGTGATTCTTGAGCAGAATATTCGCTGTTACCATCTGAAGTTTATTGCAGATCTCAAATGTGTTTCTCCTCTCACACTCCTATGGCCAAGTCCGTATACTCCCCTAACCTTTTCTTTTGCTCCTTCCCCTATGATCGCGTTCCACTCCCCAATGATTATTAAATTTTCATTTCCTTTTAAATACATAATTAGACATTATATAACCTAATACACTTTCTCTATCTCTTCATCTTCTGCTAGCGACGTCGGCGAGTATACAGTAGCTGATGTATCATTGTCCGCGTTGGTTTGCAGTGGAACCTGAAGAGAACAACTCTATCACCTTACTGTTCCCAGTAGCTCACTATGTGTACTAATATATTTTTTTATGTTCCCTCTGTACCTCGTTGTGCTGCTGATATGCCCCTACATTCGTATGATCGAAAACCCTCATCTTCATTCCAGTTCACGCAACTGACACTACACCTGATCTGAGCCAATCTATTACCCCTCGATGAGCTACCGTGGTCTAGGGGTAGGGTCTTTGATTCATAACCAAAACGTCTTCGGTCCCGGGTTCGATCCCCGCCACTGCCTAAATTTTGATAAATAATCAGCATTGGCGGCCGAAGACTTCCGGCATAAGAAGTCAGCCTCATTCTGCCAACGGCCTTGTCAAAGAGGGCGGAGGAGCGGATAGAGAGGTTCAGGGCACACTCTTGTCCTGGGGGTGGGAAATTGCCTCTAAAGGCGGAAAAATCAGCAATGATCAACGACATGAGGATGCAGAAGGCAATGGAAACCACTGCATTAAAGACACGTAACGTGTATCCACAGGACATGTGGCCTGTAATTGAAGAAGTGTCATGATGATCTCTCCATTAGCAAAAGATTCCGGAACAGCCCCCCATTCGGATCTCCGGGAGGGGACTGCTAAGGGGGAGGTTACCATGAGAAAAAGATTGAATAATCTACGAAAGGATAACGTTCGACGAGTCGGGGCGTGGAATGTCAGAAGCTTGAACGTGGTAGGGAAACTAGAAAATCTGAAAAGGGAAATGCAAAGGCTCAATCTAGATATAGTAGGGGTCAGTGAAGTGAAGTGGAAGGAAGACAGGGATTTCTGGTGAGATGAGTGTCGGGTAATATCAACAGCAGCAGAAAATGGTATAAAAGATGTAGGATTCGTTATGAATAGGAAGGTAGGGCAGAGGGTGTGTTACTGTGAACAGTTCAGTGACCGGGTTGTTCTAATCAGAATCGACAGCAGACCAACAGCGACAACGATAGTTCAGGTATACATGCCGACGTCGCAAGCTGAAGATGAACAGATAGAGAAAGTGTATGAGGCTATTGAAAGGGCAATGCAGTATGTAAAGAGGGACGAAAATCTAATAGTCACGGGCGACTGGAATGCAGTTGTAGGGAAAGGAGTAGAAGAAAAGGTTACAGGAGAATATGGGCTTGGGACAAGGAATGAAAGAGGAGAAAGACTAATTGAGTTCCGTAACAAGTTTCAGCTAGTAATAGCGAATACCCTGTTCAAGAATCACAAGAGGAGGAGGTATACTTGGAAAAGGTCGGGAGATACGGGAAGATTTCAATTAGATTACATCATGGCCAGACAGAGATTCCGAAATCAGATACTGGATTGTAAGGCGTACCCAGGAACAGATATAGACTCAGATCACAATATAGTAGTGATGAAGAGTAGGCTGAAGTTCAAGACATTAGTAAGGAAGAATCAATACGCAAAGAAGTGGGATACGGAAGTACTAAGGAATGACGAGATACGTTTGAAGTTCTCTAACGCTATAGATACAGCAATATGGAATAGCGCAGTAGGCAGTACAGTTGAAGAGGAATGGACATCTCTAAAAAGGGCCATCACAGAAGTTGAGAAGGAAAACATAGGTACAAAGAAGGTAGCTGCGAAGAAACAATGGGTAAGAGAAGAAATACTTCAGTTGATTGGTGAAAGGAGGAAGTACAAACATGTTCCGGGAAAATCAGGAATACAGATATACAAGTCGCTGAGGAATGAAATAAATGGGAAGTGCAGGGAAGCTAAGACGAAATGGATGCAGGAAAAAATGTGAACACATCAAAAAAGATATGATTGTCGGAAGGACAGACTCAGCATACAGGAAAGTCAAAACAACCTTTGGTGGCATTAAAATGGTTCAAATGGCTCTGAGCACTATGGGACTCAACTGCTGAGGTCATTAGTCCCCTAGAACTTAGAACTAGTTAAACCTAACTAACCTAAGGACATCACAAACATCCATGCCCGAGGCAGGATTCGAACCTGCGACCGTAGCGGTCTTGCGGTTCCAGACTGCAGCGCCTTTAACCGCACGGCCACTTCGGCCGGCTGGCATTAAAAGCAACGGTGGTAACATTAAGAGTGCAACGGGAATTCCACTGTTAAATGCATAGGAGAGAGCAGATAGATGGAAAGAATACATTAAAAGCCTCTATGAGGGTGAAGATTTGTCTGATGTGATAGAAGAAACAGGAGTCGATTTAGAAGAAATAGGGGATCCAGTACTAGAATCGGAATTTAAAAGAGCTTTGGAGGACTTACGGTCAAATAAGGCAGAAGGGATAGATAACATTCCATTATAATTTCTAAAATCATTGGGGGAAATGGCAACATAACGACTATTCACGTTGGTGTGTAGAATGTATGAGTCTGGCGACATACCATCTGACTTTCGTAAAAGCACCATCCACACAATTCTGAAGACGGCAAGAGCTGACAAGTGCGAGAATTATCGCACAATCAGCTTAACAGCTCATGCATCAAAGCTGCTTACAAGAATAATATACAGAAGAATGGAAAAGAAAATTGAGAATGCGCTAGGTGACGATCAGTTTGGCTTTAGGAAAAGTAAAGGGACGAGAGAGGCAATTCTGACGTTACGGCTAATAATGGAAGCAAGGCTAAAGAAAAATCAAGACACTTTCATAGGATTTGTCAACCTGGAAAAAGCGTTCGACAATATAAAATGGTGCAAGCTGTTCGAGATTCTGAAAAAAGTAGGGGTAAGCTATAGGAAGAGACGGGTCATATATAATATGTACAACAACCAAGAAGGAAAAATAAGAGTGGACGACCAAGAACGAAGTGCTCGTATTAAGAAGGGTGTAAGACAAGGCTGTAGCCTTTCGCCCCTACTCTTCAATCTGTACATCGAGGAAGCAATGATGGAAATAAAAGAAAGGTTAAGGAGTGGAATTAAAATACAAGGTGAAAGTATATCAACGATACGAATCGCTGATGACATTGCTATCCTGAGTGAAAGTGAAGAAGAATTAAATGGTGTGGTGAACGGAATGAACAGTGTAATGAGTACACAGTATGGTTTGAGAGTAAATCGGAGAAAGACGAAGGTAATGAGAAGTAGTAGAAATGAGAACAGCGAGAAACTTAACATCAGGATTGATGGTCACGAAGTCAATGAAGTTAAGGAATTCTGCTACCTAGGCAGTAAAATAACCAATGACGGACGGAGCAAGGAGGACATCAAAAGCAGACTCGCTATGGCAAAAAAGGCATTTCTGGCCAAGAGAAGTCTACTAATATCAAATACCGGCCTTAATTTGAGGAAGAAATTTCTGAGGATGTACGTCTGGAGTACAGCATTGTATGGTAGTGAAACATGGACTGTGGGAAAACCGGAACAGAAGAGAATCGAAGCATTTGCGATGTGGTGCTATAGACGAATGTTGAAAATTAGGTGGACTGATAAGGTAAGGAATGAGGAGGTTCTACGCAGAATCGGAGAGGAAAGGAATATGTGGAAAACACTGATAAAGGAGAAGGGACAGGATGATAGGACATCTGCTAAGACATGGGGGAATGACTTCCATGGTACTAGAGGGAGCTGTAGAGGGCAAAAACTGTAGAGGAAGACAGAGATTGGAATACGTCAAGCAAATAATTGAGGACGTAGGTTGCAAGTGCTACTCTGAGATGAAGAGGTTAGCACAGGAAAGGAATTCGTGGCGGGCCGCATAAAACCAGTCAGTAGACTGATGACAAAGAAAAAATTACCCCTCCCAGAGTTTTAAGACATTGTACACAAAAAAGCAGTCTAAACCACGTTGGTAGCCTACACGGAGCGAAGAAGATTCTGACCGTAACTACCTGCACTGTGAATTGTAGCATTTGAAACTCTTGTTCCTAGGAAGTAGTGGCAGCAACGTAGGAACTGCAGACTCTTTCGAATTACCACAGACAAGGAACACATTGTGGATTTGGGGAAGAGGCCAAACTGGTAACAGTCTTTGTGTACTGCGAGGATACCCGCAAAAAATGATGCGTGTTACAGAGCATATTTTCCCCTGCGAATGAGGCAGCATCTACATAGTCGAACGATTGAATTTTCCATGATCGTTGTCATGAGCACATGCCCCACAGAAAGCACAGGGCCCTTGAGACGACGAATGTGACTGAAAGTTGTCTAGAAAATAGAACTAAAATACCATTTAATGAGTGTTTCGGCCCAAGGGTCTTTACATTAGGTTTACGAATGCAGTTGGTAATTTCACTCGATGATGGTGGAGGCACTTTATCAAGCTTGAGAATTTTATTGTAAAAAAATTTTATTCTAAACGGAATGACGTGAAAAGAGATAAGATTGTAATAATGGAGGTTTAGATTTTACCGTTCTATTGACGCTAAATTCAATAGAGCTGGAGCTCAAGGGTTCTTATTTACGGAACTAACGAGGTATTTTATGGAATTTTTAAGTTAAAGCAGGTGATCAGTAAAGAAATGATTGTTATTCCTTTGTGGATGATTGTCGTCTTGCACATGTGGCATCCAGAATTGTGTATATTAGTGTCATTTAATATCATCTTTAGTAGCTTAGAAAGGTATTAATTGTGACTTTAACTACGTGTGTCAGCATGGAATAGCTATTAAACCACAAATACATAATTGCTGCTTTACACGTCAACAAGCAATGAGCTTCGACTGGTGCATTATTTAGGATACAGCCGCAACAATATGAGAGCTTTACTCACTACCGTATTACCGTTACTGATCACCACCCTACAGAGAAACTGGATGTATGGGCAGAACACTCTTCATTTCATTACTTGATAACCAAACCACTAAGGGGATTTTTCATTTTGTGCTGTCACGCATTGTTAGTGGTTCACCTACATACCTGCCTCATTTATAATACTTCATTATATTTTCACAACTGCTTAAGAGCATCGGATTACTGGTATTTGTGTTCACTTCTTTCGATGAATACCATTCCATTTACTGGTGATAAGCTACCACTTATCAGTTAAGTCTGACTGTAGCAATTCTGGGGTGAAAACGACCGCTACTTGATAATGGGAGACAAATTTTTGTGTTTCAGGATGGTCTCGACACCATAAGAAGGATCCTGGGTCTTTTTGATGGATTGGGAGGCGGTAGCGATGTTGTGGGCAGCTGGAAAGAAACAAACGGTTCCTTATTAATTCATTCAACACAGACATTCATCAGAGTGCAGCCTTGTCTCTGGTGTGGTTAAGTGTCGACTACTAATATTCCCACTCGTATCCTCTGGCAGTGACTTACGGCTAGTGGCGTGTACGTGTGCACACGCCGCTGAGGTGGCACACCCAGAAAGCAGAAGGCTAAGCTGGAAATGGTGGCCAAGGCAGCGCGCAGCCTCGCTACAGACATGAGGCAGCCAGCAGCATCACATCCATTTTGTCAGATCGCGGCATCACCCAGAGTCGAACTCAACAGGCAATGGAGAACAGCAGTGTGTAGCTGGCTGACTGTGGAGGCAGATACAACGGCAGGCAGTCCAGTCTAGGCGGCAGCAGAGGTTTGACTGTGGAGGTCTTAGTAGTCAGGCAGTGGTTATTGGTGCAGAGCACAGTGGCAGCTTTCATGGCGGCGATGTAGCCAAGGTGAATACTCTAAGGTTGTGGCTGGCACAGACTGTATGCAGGTAGGTTTACCACCATGGGCTGGCTGTGGGTTAGTTTAAATGCAGCTGGTCCAGACTGATATTGTGGAAGTTGCCACTTTTATTGGTCACCATTGAAAAGTCTGAACAGTCTGAACAGTACGATATTGCAGTAATTGTGTTAGTCCGAATTAAAATGCAAGGCTCCTTTGGCCATGCATGCATGTCTAAAGTAACAGGCACTGCGGCAACTACAGCTGTTATGAAATACATTAACTGTAACCGCGTTGCGAATACTGAGAACAGTCAGTCGCAGAATGGAATTACGATAATGAAAATTTGTGCTTGACCAGGACTCGAAGCCAGATTTCCTGCTTATCACAAGCAGTCGCCGTATTATTTGGCTATGTGCCTAACTCATGGGAAGACCAAAATTTCCATACGTCGTCAACCATGCATGCACAACCTGCACTCGTACATCCATTATGTATATTCAGAATAACACAGGCGCTGCAATATCGTACGAGCTTCCAGCATGCTGGATCAGCTTGGGTCAGCAACTTCCTTAGTCAAGAACGAAAAAAAGAGTCCAAATTGCAAAGTTTTACTTTTTATTCGTTCGATGACTAGTTTCGCGTCAATATCCATTATGAAACCATCATAACAAAGGCGAAAATTGTATTTCCAATGATGTAAAAAATGTTCAATGAACATTTACAGTGCATACAGATGCAATGACTGTTATCTGTATGCACTGGAATATCGTATTTACCCGCCGACACCAGGCGAGAAAATTATCTCACCTTTAAGGGAATACACAGAATGGATGTACACCTACAGGTTGTAGACTCATGGTTGACATGGAAGTTTGAGTCTGGCCGTGAGTCATGCAGGGATAGCCAAATGGTAAGGCGACCACTCGTGATAAGCGGGAAATCCAGGTTAGTGTCCTCCTCTGGCACCAGTTTGCATTGTCGTCGTTCCATTCTACAGCTGACGGTTGCCCTTTCTTGCAACTGCGATTACATTTAATATGTCTGACTTCTGTCACGCTACATCTGGGCAAACTGTAGAAACTTTGTGAATGCTAGTCAACATCCTGAACTGTTGACATGCATAAGCAGAGGAACAGAAGCTGTGGGTTCTACTGATATACTGTATCAGCAGGAGCACTGTCCAGCAGTGATATGTCGTGATGCACACGAAATTCCCAGGTGCACATATAAACTCACAATTATTACTTGGTGAGGGCGGCAGAGAATGAAGTCTAACTCATAATGTGTGGCAGAATTGGTATCAGCAGCACACAAAGAGGGCCATTATTGCACAAGTCAGGGAGCTACTCAGAACGCATTGTCACACTGAACCGAGCCGTAAGCGACGTGTGCAAACGACGCAGTGCTACAGCACCTAACACATAATTATGTGATCCATGCGTTAGGATTAGTAACATGTAGCCTTTGAGCTCAGCCACTGGACAGCATTCTTCCACTGATGGACTACTGATGGTAATTGGGACACCACATTGAGGAGAGGATTGCTGACACCTCTGGTGTCAAATGACCGCAGCAGCAGCAACAATGACAGTAGGTTTACCTTAAAAACCTTCGTTTCAGAACCATCAGTTTCGGTGTTTGATCATCGCGTCTACATCTTTTATTGCTATGGAATGACAGTCTTGCTAGTTACGGGGTAACTTGGTTGGTGAGTCATGATGTGCTACCTGCTGCCAGTATGACGATTTCACATCTGAACACACACCAGCAAGCTGAGGTGGGACCTAGCCACCGCAAGTTGCTACTGCTGTTCAGTCGCATCTGTGACTGATAAAATATGTAAACAGACTGTGCCTTCCTTTGAGTGAAGGCCATATCATGTGACTGCAAGCCATCGCCCTCTGTCTGCTGTGTGAGGCAACTGTGTGCTGCCTCCGCGCTATAAGTAAGTGCTGTATGTGCTGTGCGCTTGGTTTCTGCCTTCATGTCACGTGCCGTCCATGATATGCCACTAGTATGTGCCTAAGCATGCGTCCATCTTCGAGGGCATTTGGTGTGCCACGATCTGAGTTGCTGCAGCCTTTCGTCTGCTGACTCTCAGACCGGCAAACTGTATGATATTGCCGTTGTATCCTGACCTGTGACAACAACCGCAGACTCACCGCGCAAGAGAAGACAATCGATATTGGAAAATACGAACAATAAATATGTTTCCAGACATCGCTGTTTAACTGACGACTACGAACTTTCGAGATCCACCCTCAACAGCTCCAGCTCGACATCCCACATCCACAATGCCACCACCTCACCAGCTCACCTTCCACGGTCACTAAAAATCCTGAACTTGAGGAGCGACTGCTACAGATCAATACCTAGGTCACAGCACTCTGTCCATGGGTCTGGTGTGGCTATCCCGCTACGTAATTGAACGCTAGAAAATTAATATAGAATGTAGAAGCGACTTTGATTAATACTCTTTAGACTTGAAACTTCTGACAGTATTTTTAATAATATAACAGGATATTTGCCACTGATGGTTGTTATAAGTTGCAGTTTCCTCATCCATTAATTTCAAAGTGAAATGACCTTAACACGATTTGTTTTGAAGGGAAGGTGGGTGTTGGGATGTCGAAGGTGTGGGGGAAAATTTTCATCAGTCTTATTCTGATTGCTCTGATGTGCACGGATTCCTGTCCTTTTTGGATATCTTTCCCTCAGAGTAACATTTACAGCCAACGTCCAAACTCGTTCGCCGTACATAATCTAATCTATGTCATCTCCAGCAAATTAGGCCCTTTATGGCTCCCTCTGATATCATAGAAGGTATTCCTTGACTTCATAATACAAGATTTATCATTCATTTTTTCCTTGTAGTTAGCGTTTCCCACGTATCCTCTTCTTCAAACATTTTAGTGAGAACCTCTCATCTTCTCAGTTCACTAAATTCTTAAGTTCCTTCTATATCATCACATTTGAAATGCTTTGACAATCTCATTTTCTGGTTTCCCACAGTTCATGTTCCATTCTTGCGCACACACAGTCTCTGAAACTTCTTTCTGCGCATAATTCCCGCTTTGCCTGTGCTGCCCTGATGCTCATATTCTTCTGGTTTCGTCCACAAATTGTCGCCTGCACTTCTCGGCTACATGGACCTCAATTTCTATGCTAATTTTATCTCTATTTTTTGCTGCTCCTCGAAACTTTCGACCGTCATTGGTTAGCTCTCATTTCTTGTAGTCACTGAACTGTTTATTCCTGTGAACAGGTCCTGTTATAAGTGCTCACTTTGTACCGTTGCCATTGTCATCTGCGAATCTTGTTGTAATGCCATTAAAAATCTGTGAGAAAATCTGTAGGTATATGTGATGAAGTACTGCAGGAGCCACTGGTAGCTGGTCAGCCCAGGATGTTGTCATTTCAGTTGTAGAAAAACAGCTTTTGAACTATTGCGAGATGCGTCAAGTTCACAAAGTGAAATCCGCCAGCGCAACAGTAAAGTACGGTTCTTAGGGTGCAGGCAAGGGATTTTTTACATCAACAGGGTCTAGTGGTGTTGCTGATAATATGACCAGAAGCGCCACGTTGGCGTAAAAGGTACGCTCCTCTCTTGTATAAATAGCCGTCATTTTGGCAGCAGTCTTATTCACGGCCCAGCCTTTACACTGGGAAGTGGGGTTATGTTAGAAGACCACGTGCAGCCTTTAGCAGCAGCCACGAGATCTGGTCTTCATCACGGTACCCGCTCTCTGCATGAAGTCCATATTCCGGACTCAATGCCATAGCGCAGCGGGCCGTCTCAGACCCACTACATTAGCAAGCAGGGCAGGGCAGGGCAGTGAATCGTACCATGGGCACGGCAGCCATATCCCGCCATTTGTGGTGCTCACGACTGCGCTGCATGCCAACGGCCGCTGCGACGCAGGCGTTCATTGCAGAGCTGGATACCGTAGCAATATTCTAGGTCGTCTTCGAGCCCGGTGTTTGTGGTGCGATTCAAGCAATGGGGTGTCGTGCCACACATTAGAGCTAGGTGGCTGGACTCTGGTTGTCATCTTAACCCGTTCGGACCCTCAGGCTACAACTGTATGGTATGTTTCCAGCCTTATAGACTCTAGACCGTAACTCAAATGTTCGGTTTCCACTCGGTCTACAGTTTTTGGAAATCCTTGAAGAATGTTACCTATCGCTTCTGCCCTGTTTGATTGGAAGTCTTCCTAATTTCTATCAAACACTGACATTAATACTGAATTCCATATGTCGTTGAAATGAACGCGTTTTTCTTCTGTAACGCCGGCAGATGGTGCCTACTTCTCGTAGAGGTACTCGTTCCAACTGACCGCTTTATTCTTTACGTTTAATAGTGAAATAGCGTTTCCACTTTTAATTTTGGCGCTTTTGTTTCCAAATTACCCAAATTATGTTGAATTTTCTGTATGTTGAATCTGCGCTTCAGGTGATCACCTACTTTACGATTTATTTACACTTTCCTTCAGCTATCCTGCTAATCGCTTATATACCAGAACTAAGTGTGTTATATTGATATACATCTTTCTGTTCCTAAACATATTTGTATTTCCTTATTTCGTTGATCAATTGGAGTATTTTTGTAACCTACTCAGAAATAAGTGAAAATATATTTTCACAGCCAAATGCGGAGTTACTACATCCAATAATTTCATTAAGGCTGTGCACCCATCTCTCAACCAAATAAAACAACCAACTGCAGAAGAGGTGGTGCTGTAAAATTTATAATCCAAACTGGGAAAACTGTTCTGACAGAACAGTCACCAGGCCATCGAAAATAATTATTGAACTGGTGAGTCACACAAGCAGAACTTGTCCCATCCATGTCGAAAATCCATATCTAACAATACGAGCTCAAAATAATCGTCAGTTCCTTCAGCGTAGAAATTAAGCAAAATATTTCTTTAATATTTATTTGTTCGTTTCAAATAAAAAGGTTACGGTTGCCAGTCACAATTTATGTTATTTCCATTACGCGTTTGATAGGTTTAAACCTCCATCATGAGGTGAATTATGTGAATTAATACGTGATTTGTGTGTTGTCTTTACAAATTTAGACAATCTGTGGCACTGTCTAGTGCTAGAAGGCAAAAACCCAATACTGCTTTAGTGCAAGACTGATAGCTTTGCTTGATAAGACGAACTAAAATATAAAAGTAAACTAAAATTACCTTTTTTGCTCAAATGATCCTTTATCTGTTGTTTTACATCACATACAGTGTGTCCCACAAACGTTGCGAAAGGCTTCGAGGAATTTTAGAGGCTGTCTTGAGGAACAAATCGAGGATAGGAAAGAGTGCCTGGAAACGTCATCCAATTACGTCACAGAGCGCCGAATTCATAGGCGCCAGCGCCTGCCACCAGACCACCCCTTCGTCAGCTAACGTGACGCTGATGGACCGCAGGGGGAGCGTCTCGCAGTGACCGCGACTGATTGCCACAACCGCCGGTGGACAAGATGGAGCTAGCTGCTGCGTATACAGGCCTTGTCTCCTATGAATGCGATGCTCTGCTGCCTCGGCGGATGATGGTTTCACGCACGGGTTTCCATCCACAATCTAATTTTCTCCTGGAACCGTCTACAATCCCTAATGTTTACCGGTACTTAGGAGAAAAACTAACTGCAAGTGGAAACGCGTGTCGAAAACCGTCCTCCACTAAGACACAAGACGGTTGTATTCGTAGGAGGCAAGGCTTGTCTTCGCAGCAGCTACCTTTATCTACTCCACTAGCTATCGTCTCAATCGGTGGTAAACACTGGAAAACAAACATCTGAACCGTGCGCGGCTCGTGTTCATGCCATTTATTGTTTGTCAGCTTCTTTTACGGTACTGCCGCCTCGTTTTCTTATTCCATTTACTCGCGTCACTAACTTCTACACTACTTACCGGTGAGTGGCAGCAGCAGCGCTTCTCGGTAAGTGATAAGTGATATCTCTGGAGAGACAGAGAGTGTTTCTGGGTCGTCGTGTGGAGTCAGTTGGAGACGAACCAGGAGTGCAGCCGGGCGTGGAGCAGCGTCGGCGACGGAGCCCCAGTGAGATGCTGACAGACAGTACTTGCCGACCGCTGGCGACACATATGCACTGTCCGACGGAAGGAGACTGGAGCGGGAACGGCCGTTGGGTGGTCATACTGGTGGTCGCCTCGTCGGCCGACGTTTATTTGGTCTTTGGACTATTTCCGTGTGTGAAGTGGTTGGTCGGTTGGGGGAGGGCAGCGAGAAAGTCTCCGTGGCGCGTGGGGAGGCCGGAGCAGTTGGTGGCGTGGATGCGAGGTTGGAGTTGTGAGGCGCTTCTTGCGAGGGTTACGAAGTTCGTCGCCCACCAATACTGGACACTAAAGTTGAGCGCTCACTTAACCTACTATCAAGCCTCAACTGCAATCACATCTCTTCGTTGGATCCTGATTGTCGCTTTCTGGGAGATTCCCGCGAGCAACAATATGTGGAGTAGAACTGATCTTGTTGGTTGATTCATCGGCTGGCTTTCGGTTGGGATGCCTTCCGATTAAGGGGTTGTTGGTCTGGCTGCCTGTCTCACCTAAATTACATTAAGCTAAGGCTTTCAGCCTATTTATGTTGAAGATAAAAAAAATTTTCTAAAGAAGTGAAACCTCCAGAAGAACTCCTGTACCTCAATTCCTTGCTTAGGCCTTGTGCCTTGCAATTTCGATGTGGCCTTCAGCCGATCTAAATTAAATCAAAGGAGGTCTTTCGTTAAAATACTGAGAGTTTTGATTCTTACTTGTGTAATTGTGTGTTTTAAGAAATAAAGTTTATATGTTGAGTGCAACTGTCAGTAACTTATTTTGGCCCCTTTACACAAATATAACGCATCCACTCTGTCCTGCTAGCCCAGGGGTTTCAACAACATTGCGAAATATTCTGTCTACAATCAGACAGCGTACAGAATCACATTTTTTGACGAAGGGATGGCCTAGTGGCATGCGACTGTACCTGTAATTTCGACGCTGTGTAGAGTCGACGAATGACGTTTCTGGACACTGGCTGCTAACCTCGATTTGTGCATCAAGGTACCCTCTAGACTTCTAAGTGTGTCGCAACAATGACGTCATCTATGCTCACGTATTTACATTCAGCACGCAATAGAACACTAGAGAAAAAGGCGTCTGTGACCACTGGTAGTACTTTTACTTTAAATCCATACCTTTGGTCGACCTTTCGAAGCATTCCGCAAACATACAAGTGAGTACTAAGAGATTTTTCCAGTGTTTACCATTTTCTACTAGACAGTGTCTCAGATTATCCCAATGTTAAAAACACAACACATACAAGTCGTACTAATTCACTGAAAAGTATTGCGGAATAAAATAATGAATAGTAACAGTCAACTTGTAGTCTTAATCGGTGTCAGTAACTGTGCAGTGCTATCTAATCTGTTTGCATTTAAAGTATTTTTATTTAATGGTTTATTTATCCTGGCATTATAACCATATCATAAAAGAAAACATTGATTAAAATCTCTGTTTGAAGTAACACATTACAAATTGAAAGGACAGGTATTTTTATTTTGGGTTATGATACAAGAAAAAAAGGAAAATTACAAGTTGCATATGTACTGATCTCTCACCTTGCAGTATGTGAGATAGACACGAACCACTGACTTCAATCGGAAATGTTCTGCATTTAACGTATTCTTCCTCCCAATTCTTAATTCAAGAGAAAGAAAGCTCAGTGGGCTAAGACTTCTGTAGGAATGTTGATTGAAAATTTCGGTGAACCCACTTACAATTTTTCTCATTCAAACATCGTCTACAATACACAGAAGCTTATCGTTACCGCTTTGACATCGCTTGTATGGAATATATTTCGAGCCCCCGGTTCCAGAGGCCTGTTGTGCGTGCAGCCCTCACAGCACAGGGTGGAGCAGCGCCTCCTGTTATTGAGCCGCCCACTTGCCGTGCGTCAGATCCCGCTCTCTCGAATCGAGGAGCAGCCGAGCACGGCGCCAGCGGTGGCGACCGTGAAAGGACTCGTGAGCGAAACAGTGTTTTATGAGGCGGCGCGCACTCGGCCGAAGGGCCCGTTGTTCCACTAATTAAAACCTAACCATCAACGTGGTGGCCTTCCCAGGCGACCGCTTCACCAACAAAAAGCTCTCTCCCTGCGGCCCTCCCTCTCGCCCCTAACAAGCGGCCGCAACTGGTCGCAGAGCTGCGGCCAACCGGAAGAGGGCCGCCCACAAAGCATATGTGTGAGATGTGTGTCCTTCCACTGCAGCGTGTGGCTACGCTACAGCGCGCTGAACATTCACGGTTCATGGCAGCAGACACAATAACAAGTATGCATTCTTCTTTTCCTCATCTAGCGGGCAGTCACAGATTTTAGTCACACAGTTACCGGTCTGGGACAGGGAAGCTTAATAGGAACCGGAAGTTCAACGCACTGCAAACCACATTTGAAAGTCCACTACGTTTCTTATTACACCAGAAACTGACAGCTTACTGTATTTACAAAATTACAATTACGTGGGCACTTTGCAGAGTAAGTTACAGATGTTCCACGCGAAGACCATTGGGGGAGAGAGAGAGAGAGAGAGAGTGTGTGACGCACTGTAAAGATAGTTGTGGGTTCACTGCAGACACACTTCTACTGCAGTACGGATTTTTTTCCGAGTCATCAGTGTTCTGACTGGTCTGATGTAGCCCGCCACAAATTCCTCTCATGTGTCAAATTCTCCGTTTCAGAGTAACACTAGCAACCTACGTCCTCAATTATTTCCTGGATGTACTCAAATTTTCTTTCTCCTTTACAGATTTTTCCCTCTACGGCTCCTTCTAGTAACATGGAAGTTATTCCCTGATGTTTTAACAGATGTTCTAGCAACCTCTCCCATCACCTTGTCAGTGTTTTCTATATATTCTTTACTCTGCGGAGAATCACATCATTCCTTATCTTATCAGTCCACCTAATTTTTAACTTTCGTCTCTAGCACGATATCCCAAACGCTTCGATTTCGCCACCATACAACGCTGTGTTGCAAACTTACGTCCTCAGAAATTTCTTCCTCGGGTTAATACATATGTTTGATATTAGCAGACTTCTCTTGGCCAGGAAAGCTCTTTTTGCCAGTGCCAGTTTTTCCTCCTTGCTCCGTCTGTCGTTAGTTATTTTGCTGCCTAGGTAACAGAATTCCTTAACTTCATCATCTTCGTGACCATCGATCCTGAAGTAAGGTTTCTTGCTGTTCTCTTTCCCGCTACTTCTCATTACTTTCGTTTTTTTTACTTTAAGTCCATATTCTGTTCTCAGTAGATTGTCCATTCCATTCCGCCGATCATGTTATTCTCCTTCACATTCACTGAGAACAGTAATGTCATTCAGTGAATCTTATCTGTGATATCCTTTTACCTTGAATTTTAATTCCAATCTTAAATCTTTCTTTTACTTCCATCACTGCTTCATGACTCTTTTTCAGTTACAGCCGCATGGTCTGTGGATGCACATTATGTGTCTTTAATAAAGTGGCTTCCATTGCTTTCTGCATCCTAATGCCGTTATTCATTACAAATTCCTCCGCCTTTAGTGGAATTCTGGCAGTATTTGGACCAAATGCATTGTCACAACCAGCTGTAGTGAAATGGCCCCAACACTTTGACGAAACGCACACAGACGTGGGGTAGTCGAAAAGCACGACTATCGATATCGACCACAATTGACCAGACAATCTAAACACATTATTCGCACGTCATCCGACGGTGAGGATATTCCCCACAGCGATTGTCGTATGGCTCCATGACCAAGTGTCGGCGAGGAACTGAATGTTTAATAGAACATTCCGAACTTTGTTTGCAGAGGCTTCATAACTTTGTTGCAAAATAGTGTCTTGTACACGTGTCACCTGTTTAGTTCAACATACCGTAACAATCTGTAACTTACTTTTATAAGTCTCCTCGTTAAACACATTGTAATTCCCACAGCTTGATGATGTTGAGTTTCGGAAATAATCGTTCGCTTTCTTCTGTTTTTGTTTTGTATTCACTTCTCTTTTTGTGGAGAGTAAAGACATCGAAATACTCAAATGGTAGTTGTGCTGCAGACTCTTGCCCGCATCTCGTGGTCGTGCGGTAGCGTTCTCGCTTCCCACGCCCGGGTTCCCGGGTTCGATTCCCGGCGGGGTCAGGGATTTTCTCTGCCTCGTGATGGCTGGGTGTTGTGTGCTGTCCTTAGGTTAGTTAGGTTTAAGTAGTTCTAAGTTCTAGGGGACTTATGACCACAGCAGTTGAGTCCCATAGTGCTCAGAGCCATTTGAACCATTTTGCAGACTCTTGGAAGAGATCAATCCATTTCAGTGCCTCGGTGTACCGAACTCACGACCTTCTCTACACAGAGTGGTCGGAAACAGTCCGGGAAGCTTGTAAGGGTGTTCCAGTGTAAATTGTGCTGAGGAGTGATTGTTAAGAAAAAAAATTCGGTACTTTGGGCCGTTCACGAGTTAATTAGCATTGGAGGTAGCCAAACAGGTCGTTGCTGTGGCAAATTAAAGCAGCCCGCCACAGGGGGTGTCGCCAACGTGTTCTTCGTTTGGTTTCCAAAAACCGAACAAGATAGCGATACAGAAATTGGACATGGGATGGTAGTAAGGATCTAATCCGGGTCAAAAGCTGACCAGTCTCTTGTGACAATTGAATATGCGAACGCAGCAGCCTCATTGGCTAACGTCAATACTAAATAACTCGGAAACGACAGAAATTATCAATTTTTTTAACGTTTCTCAGCGCAACCTGCAACGCCAGTATCATTCTTTCCCATTTTCTGAGCACTTTGTATATGTGATAATTGTCCAAATTCGGGTTCACTGATATTGCTAGTTAGCCAGTCGACATTTTCGTCAGTTACGCCTCCATAACCCGAAATTTGTTTTCTTATCGAAAATATTCATTCCAATTAGACTACTTCAGTCTCCTTTTCCTATTTTTTTCTTTAAAATCGCTGAACTAAGGGCACCTGGGCGTCGGGAGCTAGCTGTACATAAAACGATTCAGCAGCACCATAATACTGTTCTCTATCGATGCTGTTGCGTACAGTATCGTCGCTGGACGATGGCAAGGAATTCAACATGGTGTCATCAATGGCAGCGCTCTTTACATATGGATAGAGATAAAGCCAAAGAGCAAGAACCCTATAGTATCTAAGGTTTGTGTTGAACTTCTTGGGCACTTACTATTTAAGAGTTATAATGAGTTGTGATTTGAAATGGGACAATAATGTAGAGTAGTAATTGGGAAAGGTGGATGGAAGATGGATTTATTGGAAGAGATCTGGAAAAACGCAATCCATTTGTAAAGGTAATCTTGAACAAGACACTAGTCCCAGCATTTCTACTGTTTCGGTATCTGGAGTCGTTATGAAATAAGCATTACACTGAACGAATTCAGAAACACACTGTCGATACAGCCCATACTGACTGCCTGACAAGAAGTTGAAGCACCGACAAGGAGAGGAGCAAATGAAATAAAGCTTCAC
Source organism: Schistocerca serialis cubense (assembly GCF_023864345.2). Lineage (NCBI taxonomy): Eukaryota > Metazoa > Arthropoda > Insecta > Orthoptera > Acrididae > Schistocerca > Schistocerca serialis. The sequence continues at coordinate 619,876,445 of NC_064642.1, read as the reverse complement.
ACGTTTGAGAGGATATGTGTTGTTATTTAAGTAATTACAAAACAGAGACACGTCTACAGGGCAGTGTGAGCCTACTTATAACTATGAGGTCGCACCATCTCTGGCCTGGATGCAAGCGCCGATTCTGATGGGAAGAGTGTCACGAAGCCGTTGCAACCTGTCTTGAAGCACGCTGGCACACAACTGTCGCACCTGATCCTTGATATTCTGGATAATGTTTCTGGAATGGAGTTGACGTGTGAGCTAGTCCCTCACGTTATTTCGGGAATAGATCTGGGGATCTTCATAGCCACGAGAGTACCTCAACATAGCACAGACAGCTCCTAGAAACCCATGCCATGTGTGGACGAGCATAAGCATTGTCCTGTTGAAAAATAGCATCGCGATACGGTCGTACGTTATGGTACCACATGAGGATGCAGGATGTCCATGACGTATCGTTGTGCATCTAAAGTTCTCGTGACCTGCATTCATGTCCCATGATTTACCATACCCTCAGATCAGGAGTAACACCGCTGACTCACTGATACTCAAAATGGCTCTAAGCACTATGGGACTTAACATCTCAGGTCATCAGTCCCCTGTATTTAGAACTACTTAAACGTGACTAACCTAAAGTACAAAAAATGGCTCTGCGTACTATGTGACTTAACATCTGAGGTCATCAGTCCCCTAGAACTTAGAACTACTTGAACCTAACTAACCTAAGGACATCACACACATCCATGACCGAGGCAGGATTCGAACCTGCCACTGTAGCAGCAGCGCGGTTCCGGGCTGAAGCACCTACAATCGCTCGGTCACAGCGGTCGGCCTCACTGATGCGCTGTAGCTTCTGTCATGTATTGCACAATCCCTTGCTGAGTATTTATGTACATATCGATGTGGGTTTCGACTGTAAGCCAGTATCAGGTTCGTGTACAGCTTCGGCGGGTCTAAAAAAGTACTCGATGTCACTCCATATTAGCTGCTTGTTGTACGAAAAAGTTGTGCAGATTGTCCTGCGAGTTATACCCACTAGGTATTTGTCTGAAGGAAACAAGCCCGACGGGTTAAACGGGTGAGGCTTCTCTAATGTTTCTGTAGGGTCGTTGACTGAGGAATCCGGCCATCGGTTCCCACTCTCAGTTTTCTTTTTTTTTCTTTTTTCTTCATTCCGCTTTGACGTGTCCAGAGGACCATCTGGTTAAGCAAATTGTCCAATTACAATAAATCCACTAATTCATTACGATTGCCGTGGCACTGTGGGAATGCGTCATTTACGACAATAAATTGGTATGTAAACCCGCAAAAGGCACTGTAGCAATTGTCTGTCGCTGCCACTGTAAGATTCTAGGTCCTGATCTCATAAAGCTGTAATCTAAAAGTAACAACGAACGACATGCCATTGTCGTCATTAGCTAGAGGTACACATTATAAGGAAAGAACTGGAAAACTCTGACTCATTCAAATGAATGTTTTAATGAGGTCACACGTGATCAATGGCGAGGTTATGCCGTCGTTTGTTACTGAAAAAGTCTTATCTGGATAAAATGCTTTGGCTTTGATCGCTCTAACTTTTCGGATTTTGTTTACAAATCCGTTTAAAGAGGCTACAAACATTTCTCATGTATAAATTGCCTTTTTATTAGAATGTTTGGCTTTTACATTATTTCCATTTGTTCTTCCCCACACATCGATCGGCATAAGTTATGTCTGCTTCGAAAAAATAAATGTTGTTAGTACACCAAATTTTGCCAACAATCTCAATCAATTAATTAGTCGAAACAAGTTACCTTTCGAGGGCTATAGCAGGGTGTACAGTTCTCTAGTTACGTTGAGAGCTAGAAACTATGACAAATATCAACATGTTTTTGAAAAAATACTTACAGTGTGTATTAGCAGCTAAAATTTTGACGGTGTGCATTTTTCGGTTTACTCTTCCTGTATTACAAAAACCAGGGGAGTTTCGGCATGTCAGACTTGTCAGGTCCCTTAGGAAATGAATCAGTTGCTTTTCTTTTGAGTCATCAGTCTTGTGACTGGCAACCCGCCACGAATTCCTCGCCTAGGCCAACCTTTTCATCTCAGATTAGTTACACGTGACATCCTCAGTTATTTGTTGAATGAATTCAAAACTCTGTATATCGCCAGTTGCATACATTCTACTCTGATAGAATGTTATCTATCCCTTCTGCCTTATCTGACCTTGAGTTTTCTCTGTCGACTCCTGTTTCTTTTTCTATCACGTCATCAGACAATCATTTCTTTTTCAACTTCTCCACATTTTTCAAGCAGCCATTTTGCATTAACTCCCCTGTACTTACTATTTCTTTTCTTCTAAGTGGCTTTTATTTCTCTATTCCTGAATTTCCCGGAACATTTTTGTACTTCCTTCTTTCGTCAACCAGCTGAAGTGTTCCATCTGTTATCCATAGTTTCTCCGGAGTTACCTTATTTGTACCGATTTTTCTTTTCCAACTTCTGTGATGTCCATTCCTGTTCAACTATAGTGACTATTAAGATATTCTTTATCGCAGTGTCTACAGCTCCAGAGAACTTCAAGCGTGTCTCTCTATATTCCTTAGTACCTCCGTATCTTACTTATTTGGGCGCTGATTCTTCGTGACTAGCCTATTAAATTTGACCCTACTCTTCATTATTACTAAATTGTGATCAGAGTCTATATCTACTCCTGGGTAAGCCTTACATTCCAATATCTGATTCCGGAATCCTTGCCTGACAATGGTGTGACCTACCTGAAACGTTCCTGTATCTCCCGGTCCAAGTATACCTTCTTCTCTGGTGACTCTTGAACAGAGTATTCGGTATTACTAACTAATATTTACTGTAGAACTCAGTCTTTGCCCTCTCTCGTTTGTACCACCAAGCTAAATATCTCCCATAACCCTTTCTTCTACTCTTTCCATTACAACCGCATTCCAATCTCCAATCACTATTACGCTATCATTTCCCTTTACTTATAGAATTACCCGTTCAATATCCTTATGTACTTTCTCTATCTCCTCATCCCCTGCTTGTGACATCGTCTTGTATACATGAACTATTTCTGTCGGTATTGGTCTGCTGTCGATTCTGACGAGAACAACCGTATCACTGAACCGTTCACAGTGACTCACTCTCTGCTCTAACTTCCTATTGAGAACCGATCATAATCCTCTAATGATCTGTTTTGTAGCCGTTGATATTACCCTATGATTGTGTGACCAGAAATTCTTGTTTTCCTCCCATTTCACTTCACTAACTGCCATTATATGTAGACTCAGCCTTTGCATTTCCCCTTTCAGATTTTCTAGATACTCCACCACGTTCAAACTAATGAAATTCCACGCCCAGACTCGTGGAACGTTATCCATTCCTCGGTTATTCAATCTTTTTGCCTTGGTGATCCCCCCCTTGGCAGTTCCATCAGGGAGATCTGATAGGGGACTGCTCCTGAATCTTTTGCCTATGGAGGGATTATCATGACACTTTTTAAGTTACAGCCCTCGGGCCTCTTCGATAATTTGTCTTTATTGAAGTGGTTCCCATTTCCTTCTGCATCCTCATGCCGTTGATCATTGCTGATTCTCCCGCCTTTGGTGCAGTTTCCCATCACAAAAAAGACAAGGGTGTGCCATGAAGCTCTGTCTGCTCCTCTGCCCTATTTGACACGGCCGTTGACTGAATAAATTGTGATCAGAGTCTATATCTACTCCTGAGGAAGCCTTGAAATTCAATATCTGATTTCGGAATAATATGCTGGAAGTCCCAGGCCAGCACCTGTTGATAATTTTTATTCAAAGTTTAAGCAGTGGCGTGTTTCGAACATGCGACTAAGGACGTTTTAAATAATAATCGAGGACGCTACCCCTAGACCACGGCTACATAATATAGGTTGGTACAAGAAAAGAATTCATTTCGATCCCCATCATGCCAGTCGGAAGACTGATGAAGCAAATCAAAGCAAAATGATACCAAAAAATCTCAGGTATCTCTTGTTGCACGACTCCAATTATTATGATGCAAAGCTAGCGTGGAACTTCGGCGAATAGCTGAAATTAATATATCAGATAAACAGTAGTTTGAGATCGTGCACGTAAAAGCTCATCATCTCGAAGTGGTGTTTGATGGGTAATATTTGTTCAGGTAGAAAGCGAGGTTCTTGAGATCTTTTGGATTTCGTTTCTGTTTCGGCTGTAACACACGCAGTGCGTAGTCCAGTCTAACGTTTTAAAGGCAAAAATTCAAGTTCATTTGTGCAATTAACTTTTACGCGGCTGATGCTATCAATAATGAGATCCCACTTGAATTTCCTACCTCCACCTTATTTACGAAGGCATATTTAGTGCGCCGATGTGATCCAGAAAATGTTTCTGCCCGAGAAGGGAAACGTTCGAGCAGAGTTGTGCTACGCCCCATCGCTGCAGTCGTCGTATATCCGCATGGCGTGGTTCTGTCTCGCGTGACGATGACAATAGTGGGCGATGCATGGCAACGATAAAATGTTAGCGCGCCGAACGCAGTTTGCTGCTTCCCTTAGGGCAGCTGTTCATTTTGCAGGCGCCCCAACTGAAACAACACCAGACAGCCATTTAGGTTTCAGTGTCGCGTATCACGAGATGACCGAGTTTCATTCACTAATGCAGTCCTTGGCGAAGTTTAGTGACGCCTCTCACGCGATACGGCGTGTCATTGACGTATAGCCGTTATGCAGTCCCCGAAAACTGCGGATGCCTCAGGGTTTGAAATTACCGCAGTCACCGCTTCGAAAATTCCTACCGCAGAATCTGTGCATAACTTTTCTTTCACAGGGGAAAGAAAATGGAATCTGAGCAAAACTTCGTCATCGATTTTAATAATTAATTTTTATTAGCACAGTCTCATAAATTCCTTCCATGTCTGACATTTACAAAAATTGGGGTATTTTTAAAACGGCTCAGATGAATTCCTTGTGATCTAACTCTTGTAAACGATTATCGGGAGAAAGGGTCTGTTGTTATCATAGTATTCTGTACGAAAGCTGGTTTCATGGAGTTGGTGGTAAGTTCCTATAGGACCAAACTGCTGAGGTCATCGGTCCCTAGGCTTAAACGCTACTTAAACTAACTTACGCTAAGGACAACACACACTCCCATGCCCAAGGGAGGGCTCGAACCACCGACTGGGTGAGCCGTGCGGACCGTGGCAACGGGCCGTTTCATGGAGTTCTACATGTAAGTTGACCCTATGCATGTCTCTTACCTTTGCGCAGTTACTGCAACATTCTCAGTGTAAACAAGCTTTGTTCTGCCTCTACAACTTCATTCTCTCATACTACCGTCGAGAACCAAATACACGATTTCTTCATGCTACGGGATGTGGCCAATCATCCGAACCCTATAGCACCATGACCAGCTTCTGTCTTCAATTCGATCATCTCCCTTCAGCATTCTTCGGTAGAAACGCATCTCGGAAGCGTTTCTTGTCCACACTTTGCTTCCAAACACTCCAGAAAAACACTTTCAAAAATGACTTCCTGACACCTAAATTTATGCATTCGTTTTTAACAGATTACTTATTTCAGAAATAATTTCCTTGTCGTTGCCGGCGTGCGTCTTACATTCTCTCTACTTCTGTCACATTTGGTTGTTATTGTTGTCGTTGTCGTCGTCAGTCCGAATACTGGTTTCGCGTAACTCTCCATGCTACTCTAACCTGTGCAAGCCTCTAGATATCCAAATAACTACCGCAGCCTACACCCTTCTGAATATGCGTACTGTATTTATGTCTTGGTCTCCCTCTACGATTTTCACCTCCACACACTTCCATCACCTCGTACATGGCTACGCTTCAGGCAAATACCCTAAGAAAACACTTCGAAACACTTAAATCCATATTCAATGTTATCAAATTTCTCATCTACAGAACGTTTTTCTTGCCATTGCCAGTCAACATTTTATATCCTCTGTATTTCGGTCTTCATCAGTTATTTTGCTGTCCAAATATCAAAACTCATCTACAACTCTAAGTGTCTCGTTTCCTAATCTAATTCCCTTAGCATCACATGATTTAATTCGACTACATTCCATTATCGTTTCCTTGCTTCTGTTGATGTTCATGTTATATCCACTGTCCAATCCGTTTAACTGCTCTTCCAAGTCATTTGCTTTCCGTGACAGAATTACGATGTCATCATCAAACTTCGAAGTCATTATTTCTTCTGCCTGAATAATTCCTTATTATTATACTTCAAAAAAAGCTTGTCTATTGCCTTTGATTCCTCACTTTGAAATGTAAATCCTTCGGTACCGCCTTATTTATTTCTACTACATTTCACTATATTCGTTCTCTTTCTTCCCCACAACATTTTCTTTGTGTTTCTTCCAATTTAAGTTGTTCGTAATTGTAGTACCTAGGTATTTCGTTGAATCTATAAGAATGTATGTACATGTGTTAAAACGTTCAGCAATGCCACGAAGCCCAAAGCCTACTGCTTGATTACTCTACTGGAGTGTTATCCCTTCACCTGCACATCTGCTAAAGTATTCTGTATATGAATCTCACAAAAAATTAATCAGCATATGAATAACCGCCAGTCCTTGCTAATGGTCCAAGATTCTTAGTACTCAGTTATTTATTTCTGTTTATTTCACAAAGAGGCTCGTTATTTTTCTCCAAGAATGTACCTCTGAGAAAATCGTGTAAACAGCAAGCAACTGTGATCAATTTATCAGTCGTTTTTGATTTTAGACTGTCCGGCGAATAAAATATGAGAAATTTTTGACTTAAAACAGCGAGGCATCTTCAGAAACTCTGTGAGCTCTAGAAAGACGTTAATTAAAAACAGTTTTTTTATCGGTACTCGCACTTCGTTTAGAGAAAGGTGAGTAGATTTAATCGAAACATCTCGTCGCCTGTAGCACGACTATGTCGGAATTTGGCAGTTTAGTAGGTGGACTAAACATCTTACCATTTACAAAAAAGACCCCGATATTACTTTTGTCAAAAATTACACTGTCCCCTTCCCTCCCGAATGACCCAATATCAGTGAAAATTAATCTGTAGTTCGCGTTAATCACAGCAAGAGAGACGATAAAGAAATAATATTTATAACGGTAAAATACAATAAACCTAAGTTCGCAAATGTTTTCCTTGTCCTTATTGATGCCTTCTTTCATGAGATCGAGAACATAGTAGAATTCCTCCGAGTTCAACCAGAAATATTCCTGAAGTTTCCGGTAATGCGTTAGCAAGAGCCGACTGATGAGATGTTCCGAACAACCTTCCTTAGTTCCTGTTCGACAAATCACCCGTGGTTGAGCATTTCTCCCCAAAAGTTGAATTTCTTCAACTTCTTCTGATATCAGATGAATCAAAAAATCGCTGTCACTAATCCTTTCGTTACAGACACTAAAAAACAACTAACTCAGTGCGGCTGCCGGTCTCTAGGAGTGGTTCCCAACCCATCTTAGACCATTACTCCCGAGTGCAAACAGATATTAATTTAGTAACCCCCGCCCCCATCTCCACCCACCGTCATCAACAACAGCGCTAATTAAATTTTGGAATGACAAATAATTTTCTCTGAATACTTTTGTTTTTAAAATCATGGAAGATATGTTATATTTAGTTTTTGTAGGTGTTTTATGAAGTCTCGATCTAATGAGACGTTTGGTATCGATTATTTCCAACAACCTTTAATTATCGAATGATTAAACAAGTCGCTAAAACTCCTGCGCTATTCTTATCTGAAATTCACTTGGTTGCTGGACGCCCTAGTTATGAAATGGTAAAAATTGGAAGACTCCCCACTGCCAATACTTTGTATCTGGTGATTGCCACTAATATTAATAATAACAACATAGTGTAAACCCTACAGCAGTGTAATAGCCATTTTTAAGTTGCTGTTGAGTTGTGCTGTCAATTAGTTCGTTTATTCCCGCGAAGTGATTAATGAACCAATTTCTGGTGTTTTGAGAGAACTGCCTACAATTCGCACACGGTATTTTCATGAGACAGTTTAAACATATGGGAAATATATGTCTCAATTTTACTGTCATAGATACAAGGTGCGAAGCAGAAAGTATGTGTGCTGTGGCGGACCATGTGAGGAAGATGTTCATGCCTTCGTTTCACAGGCTGTAACGGCCACCACACCGCTTCACACGCTAATGCTAGATTTTAAATAAAACATGTAGTTTTTGGTAACTTATGTAATCTGTACCTGATGCTGCATAGGAATCCCACCTTAAGAGGGCAGCCAACTGGACGAGGCGGAGCAGAAGTTCGTGCAGCAAAACAGCGCAAGCAGCCTGATGGGTTTGCGGTAGCTGTCAACATCCTGCATCGGCTGCTGCCTGGACGTGCGGACGGCCTTTGGCTTAGTGGATACAAGAAATGTTGTGCTGCCAGTTTACAAGTTATTAGCCGCTTTGTGTTTGTGTTCGGCTATGATGGCTGAAGAAGTTTGTGTGGCATGTGTTCACTGTAAACGATTCCATGCAGACAACAGGGTCTGCCTTGGCCAGTTTAAATTGCACAAGACTTCACACTGCCACTACGGCGAGGCTGCTGTAAAGTCTGTTGTGCTAAGCCCTGAAAATATGTGTTTTATTGACATCATGGGTTGTCGGGTGTTCTGCCGGATATCAGCGTCGTACTTGCACGATATTTCGGTCACGTAGCTCGTAACCTTCATCAGGTGCGACCTGAGATTGCTCCTCGAGTGGACCTGGTCCAGTATTTATGCCTATGGCCTTCCCCCTCCACCAACGGCTGCAGGCGCTTCCTCTGTGGTCCGCGCCGATTCCCTGCGACCTGTTGAAGCGTTGCTGCTCCGTTTTCCGTCCGCTGCGGTTCTAGGTGTTTCCTCTGCGGTCCGCGCCCACCAAACCCGCTCCTGGGGGTTTCATCTACGGTCTGGGGTACCAAGCGTTCCCCATGCGGTTCGCGCCCGCTCACCACGACCTGTTGGAGCTTTACTTTACTTTACTTTAGGATGGGACCCCTCCACGCCCGCACCAACGTGGTCACCAACACAAAAGCTCTGTCACCTCCGTATGCATGTTAGTTTTGAATCAAGGCGTCACAGGATGCAGGCTGTGATGTTATCCATGCGTCTGGGTAAGACTACTCATTAACGTGGTCCATCAGGAGATAGAAGTGGTCGAAAACGATCGAAGGGTAGCGGTTGTAAGAGCAGAGGAAAAAAAGTGCCAAGGCCAGCGCCAAGGGAAAAAAACCTCTGCGACAGTAGGACGGGTAGTAAGAGCAGTAGCGGTTTGCTAGCTGCGACAGAGCATGCAAGGTGAGGGGGGTTAGCGTGAGGTATCGTGCAACGTTACCTATGTACTGCGTGGTCGTTCGCTGGGTCAGTCCGGTGCCGCAGCTGGGCTCCCTCGTTGTCTCCTGGGCCGGCCGCAGTAGTTTACTCCCTGTAACATAAAAGTTCGGCGCGGCAGCGCGGCGACGCTTGCGCGATGAAGACTGCCCTGGCGGTTTTCTTCTTTGCACCTTTCACCTGCGGTGCTGCTGGGACAACCGCTGGGACAGGCGCGCGAACGTCCTTCTGCGAGGTCGCAGGAGTGTTCGCAGGTACGACTGCACTGAGGCCTTGGGCGAAGACTGCTCGCAGTTGCCTCAAGGCCTCTTCCTTCTCTGCAGCCACGGCGGCTGCGAAGGCAGCCCTCTCCGCCGCCATGACGGCTTTGAGGGCTGCTGTGACCTCCTTCACGGCGATGCCGAGCTCGAGGTCACATCTCTTCGCGGGAGGGCGAGCTGCGTCCTGGCTGCCCGTTTCCGAGCGGCCGTCCCCGCCCCTGGCAGGTGGATCTGCTGCTGCGCCGTCCCTCAGCTGCACCGGGCTGTTCTCCGCCCTACGCCGTTTCCGACGTCGTCTTCTCTTCTGCTGCTGCGTCGGTGCGGCCGCGGCCGCTTCGCCGCCCCCGGCAAGGTTGCGGCTAGAGAAAGCAGCGCAATCGCGCCAACTGGCGACGTGCGGGCCGCCACACCGGACCCAAGTCGGCAGAGCGTTGCTGCCGCGGTCACAGGCGCGGCTGTCGTGCTCACCTGAGCACTTGACGCACCGCGCCGCGTTGCGGCAGTACTTCGCAACATGGCCATCGCCCTGGCACCTGAAGCACTGGGGCTGAGGATCCATGGCGGTCGGGAGAGCCTCCGTCGTAACCGGGAAGCCCAGCAACTTCCGCAAGTCGAAGATGTCGCTCCCGCCGTCGACCGTTTGCACGGTCACGGCATAGAGCGGCGCCCTCTTCCTGTTGGTCCGGTTGTGCAACCTTGCGGCTGCATTACCAAACCCGGCTCGCAGCAGCCCTTCCCGGACCGCTGCCTCGTCACAGCACCAAGGCAACCCCCTGAGGAGTGCCTTTGTCGTCTTCATCCTTCCTACGGAAGGTGCCTTCTCACGCGCCGGCGGCGCGTCGACGATGTGGTCGGCCACTGCGACCTTGATCGCCCTGTGGACGGCCACGTTTGCGGCTCGAACGCAGATCAGCGAGTCTGTATCGACAGACTCGTAGACCACCTCGTTCCGAGCGCAATTCGTCATGGTGTCGAACAGCGCTGTCCACCCGCGTTGCCGCTCCGTTTTTCGTCCGCTGCGGCTCTGGATGTTCCCTCTGCGGTCCGCGCCCACCAGTCCAACTTCTGGGTGTTCCCTTTTCCCTCGCGGACCTCAGGGGGAACGCTTGGTACCCCAGACCGTAGATGAAACCCCCAGGAGCGGGTTTGGTGGGCGCGGACCGCAGAGGGAACACCTAGAACCGCAGCGGACGGAAAACGGAACAGCAACGCTCCAACAGGTCGCAGGGAATGGACGCGGACCACAGAGGAAGCGCCTGCAGCCGTTGGTGGAGGGGGAAGGCCATAGGCATAAATACTGGACGAGGTCCACTCGAGGAGCAGTCTCAGGTCGCACCTGATGAAGGTTACGAGCTACGTGACCGAAATATCGTGCAAGTACGACGCTGATATCCGGCAGCACACCCGAAAACCCAAGATGTCATTAGATCGCCGGGAAAGCCTGAAGAGTTACATGTGTTTTATTGCTATTTGTGCTCTATGACATTCCGATCTGTTTTAGTGCTGGTTCTGATAGAATTACGTTCTCATTTGTTGAGGGCTGTGGTCAGCTGCGGGTATGTTTCATTAATTATGCTTTGTTCTCTTGTAAATTAGTTGTTTTAGTTTAGGGTGATAGCTTTTGATGGGCTTGATTTTGGGGTATTGTATTGAGGGTTAATATTTCATTATTGTGGTTATTGGCGTCATCTTTAATAGTCCTTCTTCTTTTCCTCCTCCTGTACTTTAAGGCTTAGGCATTATGCCTGTTCCGACTTCGCATAAGTAGCTCCATTTCTTTATCGGCTGTCCTGCATTTCTTTCTGAGGGCTTGTACTTATTTTCAACGACTGGATTTCTGCCATCATCCATCCGTGTCTGGCGTTGTCTCCATTCCTCCTGTATTCTTCAATCTTCACATTTAAATTATAAATTCACCATTGTGCCGGAATGTTATTATTTATTATGTCGCCTATCCTTGTGAAACTTAGACAGTGCTTACAAAATATTGCTTGTATGCCATTTTTGTATCTTTTTCACTCCATCTGAGATTTACTGCCATGAAGTAGCAAAAGCTATTGTTTCACACAGTCTTCATTTTCTTTGGTTTTCGAACTTCATTTTTTAAAAGTTTTGTTTACAGTTCCGAATAAGTGTTGAAATTTGTTGCTTTTTTCTGTGTCATTGTCTATGTCCAGCCTTACGTCATAGCTTAAATAACTAAAACTGCTGATTTGCTCTAGTACCTTGTTGTCGATAACAATCTTAGATCGAACTGGGAATTTTCCGTAGCAGTCCATAACTTATATTTTAGTGGTAGACACTTTTTAAATTTTTCCAAGTCATCTAACTTACACACAGATTATTGTAAGTCTACCTCTGTCTTTGGTAATACAGTCACATCACCTGTATAACATTTGTATGAAAGGCTTGCTCACAGCTTGATTTATTATTATCTGTTCGTTTTGGAAGTGCCGTGATTTATGATTATTTTGTGTTAACATATACGCTTTTGATTAGCTGTACAAGATGCAGGGGGTATCCTCGCTTATTCACTATTGTCCATAATCTACTTCAAATAACTCAGTCAAAGGCGTTTTAGAAGCCAATAAAAGCAACGTGTGTTTCTAAATTGACTTTTCGTCGTTTTTCTTAGATGCTCTTCATGCTAAAATTATTATTGCTACAAATGCGTCGTTTCCTCATCCCATTTTGTTCTTTTCCCAAACATGCTTTCGTTATTACTTTCAAGTGATTGTTTATTATTTCTGTGTAAACTTTATAACCTGTGTTTGTAAGACTTAAACATCTCACAATCATTTCTTTTGTCCTTCTTTTAAAGTTTCTCTATTATTTATGGTAAACATTTTGTGCCATCGTATGATAAACTTAAATATATTCTGAGAGACTGATGGTTTTACCGTATGTAGCTTTGATTTATATAAAAAGTCAGTATTTTGTAGACTGCGCACTGGATTATTTGCTTGTAATCATCTTGTATTCCGGATCTCTTGTGTTCTGCCGCTAAATGTGTGTAAGACTTGTTAAGGATTCAAAAAAACGCAATCCACCGCCACTTTCCACGCCAGTCGTTTCCGGCACATCATTACAATTGCCAATTCTGTCTTTTACTCTTTTTCTGCATCTGCTTCCATATATAATAATATATTTTACCTCTTTAAGCTGTTCTTCAGTTCACATCTTATTAATTTCATCTTATTGTGAATGTTTATTTAAATTGTTATGTAGGCTATTAGGGTACGAGGGCGTGCTGTGAAGTAATGCCTCCGAATTTTTATGTGAAAACTCTTTGATGTTCTCTTTTTTTTTTTAAGAAAATAAACTTTATCAGCTGGGGCCAAGCCGGGACTGTACGCAGGATGACTGATGACAGTGAATCCAAGACGTCGGATTGTTGCAGATGTTGCAGCGCTCGTGTATCTGGTGTAGTCATGTTGATGGAGACGGTGCTACATCTGTGCACGAGCTATTCAAATTTGAAACTCAATTACATCATGATGTCTCTCACGCACCCCCATAGTTTCTTTACACGCCGCCATGTTACAAGCTACAATTCGAATCTCTGTAGGTCAAGGGCTGCAAATATGTAGATATGCAGAATAAAGATGTAGAATGTTAATAACGTTTGTCTTATTTACAAAACCTTACGAGTGTTCACATAAAAAAATTCGAAGGCATTATTTTTCAGTACGCCTTCGCAAGTCACTACTTCCTTTGAAGCTCTTTGCTAATGTGGTCCTTCTGCTTTCCTACTCATCTTCACACAACATCGATACTGTTCTGTCGATGTTGAAACTTAATTTTTTCCTGCTTTTCCCCCCTTACATTTACTTACTTGAACTCTAAAATTTTAAATTACGTTACTAATGCACTGCCAAGGAAGACTTTATTTTTTTACCTCACTCCCGATGTGTAGCATCTTTTTCATTGTTGTTCACGAATGTTGTACCCTCTTCAACGACGATGGTTAAAGTCTGGTAATGGCCTTGGAAGCTAAAAAGCGTTAATAAAATAATATCGCAGAACTTGCAAGATATAGTGCTTTACATTCATAGTCAAAGGATGCGCTCAGTAAACACTGTCGAATGTTTGCCTTTCTTCAGGCTTATTTTCAATCATAACTCGGAGGGTCAGTACTGTCCCATGTTCCTACATTTGGCTGAAAACCAAAAATTTTCTTTGAGGTCGACTTCTGCGACTTTTCCTTCCTTGTTTGAATGAACGGTGATCGTATTTTGCAACAATGACTTTTTAAAATGGTGGTTCGCTAATATTCACAAGTGTCGGCTCTGTCATCTTTTGAACTTTAATTATTGCTCTCTTACTGAATATTAGGGAAATTTCGCTTACCTTATATCTTTCAAACTAGGTGGAATAGTTTTGTCTCTGGCACTCCTAAGGATGTCAACAATTCTATGGCCGTTGGTTTGATTTCAGAGCACTGTCGAATTCTTCTCTCTTCTCGTCTTCAGTCACACCCACTTCCCGTTCTTATATAGTGTCTTCAAGATGGCATCCTTCGTATTGGATTTCCTCTTTATTCCTTACATGTTCCCTTCTTTTCTTAATACTACTAAAATAAGTTCTTGATATTCATTAATGTGCTCCGATTTTCTCGGAAGTTTTCATATGGATGGTATCTCTCTCTATCCGCCTGCTTTGCAATTTTGCTCTTTCTAACAATCCTTTTTTTACATGTAACTATTCGATTTCGCCTGCTTCATTTGCACTATTTTTATATTTTCTGCTTTTATGACTCAAATTCAAATCTCATGTCCTAGCCAAGGATTTCTATTCGGTTTTGTCTGTTTTGTTATTTGATTCTCTCTTCTCTTCACTATTTCACCTCTTAGAGCTACCCATTCGTTTTATTTTCTATTCTTTCCCTCGGTTTCAGTTAACTGTTGCTCAATCTTCTCTTTCTGAAGCTCTTAACAACCTCTGGTTATTTCAATTTATCTAGATCCCATGTCTTTCTGCGTCTAATTCAGTTTTAATATGAATTGTCACCAACAAAATATTATCAGACATCTATTACAGGAAATGTTTTGCAGTTTAGTAACTTGGGTACGAAATCTCCTACGTGTTTCGTAGTTCTTAAACGCAGTACTACCAATGATTAAATTGTGGTTTGCACAGAAGTCTGCCATGCCGCTGCCCCTTTCGTTCCTCTTCCCCAGTCCGCGATCTCCTATTTTACTTTGAATCGTCTTCAAAGTGGTTCAAATGGCTCTAAGCACTATGGCAGTTCACATCTGAGGTCATCATTCCGCTAGACTTACAACTACTTACACCTAACTAACCTAAGGACATAACATACATCCATGCCCAAGGCAGGATTCGAACCTGTGACCGTAGCAGCAATGCAGTTCCAGACTGAAGCGCCTATAACCGCTCGGCCACAGTGGCCGGCAGGAGTCGTCATACTTCTGAACTCTATTCCCCAATGCAAATTAAATTGTATTTACCTTAATGATCCAAATTAAATCTCTTATCTCATCATGAAACAAAACAATAATGTTTCAAATGAACCATTTCAGATTTAGCGACCTATCAAAAAGTACCACGTTACAAGAAAGGGAGTAAGATATGAAACACAGGCTTAAAACCTACGAACAAAACTAGTAAGCCAAACTTTTGTTACGATGAACCTGACTGTGTTGCATGACTATCTTACGATAAAGGGAAATATTCAATATACTAAACCCAACGTAATTACCAGTATCATTCCTATCGAGTGATAGAACCTTCCGTCTGTTCAATTCGGGTGTCACTGTTTTTCTTCGACAAATGTGTACGACGAATAGGAAACGGAAATTTTGTCACTCTCCGCACTTCCGGGGCTGTAGGTTGAGGCCATCTATATGAAGCAATGTGATGCAAAGATCAAGATTTGGATTCGCATTCGCAGTGTTTTGTTATTTCCCTAAAACGATCAGAGAGAATGCCACGACGATTCATCATCTTTCTCCGATCCCTTTCTTGTGACTCTGTAGTGCTTTCATTCCGTTCCTTTCTTTCTTCATGTGTGTACTTGTAATATTTCTGTATTTACTTTTATTTATTGCAAATTAGAATTCAGTTATTCCGCAGTTCTTGTCTTTTAACGTGTGTTCCTCCACGCCTCTTCCATTACCATTCATTTAAGTTTGGCACTTCATCATTTGTGTTTGTAGATATTTTACAACTCCCTTCATGTAACCGCTTTCTTTCGTTTACTCTCAATTTCTTTTATTTTCAAGTCTTTCCGATCCTTCTAAATATATTCTCGCCCTCCCTGTTAGCAGTGCGATCTTGCGTACTGCTTTCTGGGCGGGAAGGCGTGGCGGTCCCCGGCACGAATCCACCCCTATGTACACCATAATTACTCTACCACGCAAACATTGGAGTTACACTCGTCTGGTGTGAGACGTTCCTGGAGAATGCGGGGGGGGGGGGGGGTCCACTGGGGGCCGAACCGCACCGCACAATAACCCTGGGTTCGGTGTGGGGCGGCGGTGGTGCGGGTGGACTGCTGTAGTGTGGTTGTATACTGCGGGCTACGGCGGGGAAACTCTCCGTCGTTTCTAGGTCCCAAGTTCCATACAATACAAATACATTCTTGATATCTCGTGTCTTTGCAGTAATATATCACGTCACTCTGATGGTGTTTTTGATGAAATTATCCTTCTAAGAGCAAAGCGCTCTTGCTTCTATTCTGGACATTGTACTTCATTTTTGGCTGTCCTAACTTTGATAAAGTAGTTGTAATATAAGCGTTCTACTTTCTTTAAAGGCTTCAGTAATTACATTTCATTTAAATTGACAGCTCACTTTATGTAATTTCTTCGCTTTGATTATACAGGGTGTTACGAAAAGGTACGGCCAAACTTTCAGGAAAAATTCCTCACACACAAATAAAGGAAATATGTTATGTGGACATGTGTCCGGAAACGTTTAATTTCCATGTTAGAGCTCGTTTTAGTTTCGTCCACCTACGCTCAATGGAGCACGTTATCATGATTTCATGCGGGATACTCTGTGCTGCTAGAACATGCGCCTTTACAAGTTCATCGATGGAGCTCCTGCACATTTCAGTCGAAGTGTTCGTACGCTTCTCAACAACAGATTCGGTGACCGATGGATTGGTAGAGGCGGACCAATTCCATGGCCTCCACGCTCTCCTGATCTCAACCCTCTTGACTTTCATTTATGGAGCATTTGAAAGCTCTTGTCTACGCAACCCCGGTACCAAATGTAGAGACTCTTCGTGCTCGTATTGTGGACGGCTGTGATACAATACGCCATTCTCCAGGGCTGCATCAGCGCATCAGGGATTCCATGCGATGGAGGGTGGATGCATGCATCCTCCCTAACGGAGGACATTTTGAACATTTCCTGTAACAAAGTGTTTGAAGTCACGCTGGTACGTTCTGTTGCTGTGTGTTTCCATTCCATGATTAATGTGATTTGAAGAGAAGTAATAAAATGAGCTCTAACATGGAAAGTGTTTCCAGACACATGTCCACATATATTTTCTTTCTTTGTGTGTGAGGAATGTTTCCTGAAAGTTTGGCCGTACCTTTTTGTAACACCCTGTATGTACACTGAAGCGCCAAATAAAGTGGTAAAGGCTCGCTTGATTACAGAGACATGTAATCAGGCAGAACATGGGCTGCGGTCGGCAACGCCTGTATCGGGTAACAAGTGTCTTTCGCAGCTATTAAATCGGTTACTGCTGCTACAGTGGCTGCGTATCAAGATTTAAGTGAGTGTGAACGTGGTGTTATAGTCGGCGCACGAGCGATGGGACTCAGCATCTCCTAGGCAGCGATGAAGTGGGGATTTTCCCGTACCACCATTTCAGGAGCGTTCCGTGAACATCAGGAATCTGGTAAAACATCAGATCTCCGACCTCACTGCGGCCTGCAAGAACGGGACCGACGACGACTGAAGTGCGACCCTTCCACAAATTTCTCCAGATTTCAGTGTTGAGCCATCAACAAGTGTCAGCGTGCGAACCATTCAACGAAATATCATCGATATGAGCTTTCAGAGCAGAAGACTCACTTGTGCACTTGTGTACCCTTGATGACTGCACGACACAAAGCTTAAGGTCTCGCCTGGGCCCTCTAACACCGACGTTGGACTGTTGATGACTGGAAACATGTTGCCTGGTCGGACGAGTCTCGTTTCAAATTGTATCGAGAGGATGGACGTGTACGGGTATCGAGACAACCTCATGAATCTATGGACCCTTCATGCCAGCAGGAGACTGTTGAATCTCATGGAGCCTTTGGAGTGGTGTGGTCGTATGCAGTTAGATTGATATAGGACCCCTAATACATCTAGATAAGACTCTGACATGTGACATGGGAAATTCCAGCAGGACAATGCGACACCTCACACTTTCGGAATTACTACTGAGTGGCTCCAGGAACATTCTTCTGAGTTAAAGACTTCCTCTGGCTACCAAACTCCCACACATGAACATTATTGAGCATATCTGGGATGCCTGCAACGTGCTGGTCAGAAGAGATCTCCACCCCCTCGTACTCTTATGGATTTACGTATGAGCAGGCCTGCAGCATTCATGGTGTCAATTCCCTCAACTACTACATCAGACGTTAGTCGAGTCAATGCCACGCCTAGCTCGGGGAACCGTATACAATACTAGGCAAGAGTACCAGTTTCTTTGGCTCTTCACTGTATATTGTGAGATGTGTTAGTAATCATGTTAGAATATTTTTACCAATAATTTCAAAACTTTCCACCCGTTATTGCATTAGCTTAAATGGTCAACATTCTAAATCACGTTCTTCTTACAGAAGTAAATTTAGATTGGCGGAAAAAAGATATTGGCCCGAAGAACGAAAATGAGTTTTTCGTACTACATGGTCGGTCATTCCGTAGAAATTCCTCTCTTTTTGTGTAATACGATATCAATATCGCAAAAATACATATGAGACAAATTCTGCATTGAGGAGACTTCGCGGGTGATAGATTCTGGACTGGGAAGACATTACAATCTGGTTCTTCAGATATGTACTGTCAAAACAAATTTCCAGAAGTCTCGTAACAGTGCACTTCATACTCTCGTATGGCTGGTGATAAAGTTGATTTCTCGGACTTTTTCAAGATGGAGCAAGTCATCACATCTTTTCTTGTTTTTCTCTATCTTGCATTTGGCACTCTACCATACAGCCTGATTTATTTACAGCTAATGCGAGGAAGTTTTGGTTGTTTCTGACGTATAAAAGCCGTATTCGTTGCTCTCGTTTTGCATTCAAATAACCTCTGCAGCTGCAGTCTCGATACTCTTTTACTCTCGTACCCCGGTCCAGTTTAATTTTCCGCACGCTGGCTCTGCGCAATATGTCACGACGCAAGTTATAAAACGTCATAAAAACGGAAATGCAAATGAAATCTCAACACGGGAATATCATGCTGTAGAAATTTGTGACGAAAATTTCTGAGAACTGATAGGAAGGCACATTCCACTTCAAAAGCACACGGCGCTTTAAAGACATCTCAAGAGTACGACTGAGCACAGCCCTACGTTCTGGAAGCGAACTGCGTAGCAGTGTCGGGAAAGTAGCTGTACCTTGCTGATTTCTGTGACCCTTTCCTTTTGATATTCTATTATGTTGATGAAATGAAAGCTACGGAAATCTCGTAGTTCATCGTAAAAAACACAACTAAACACCTAGAAAAAATCAGTCGCCTTCCCTCCAGGGATTCCCATTTAAGTTACCACAGCATCTCTGTAACACTTACGTGTTGTTCTGACCTACCGGTAAAAAACGTTGCATCGATGTCTTACTTGGAAACATCTGGTTCACTCAGACGGTAATTTTGACAGCAGCCTTTGCGTCTTTGATGTGTTAGGTCGGTGGTAATGCCTTGTCGTCGAGGTCTCCGTGACGTTGTCCTTCAACAAGATAATGCAAGACCGCATGTTGCCGGTGCTGGTCTGACCTAACGTGACAAAAAACGTTCCATAGTTTCCCTGGTTAGAATGTTCTCCCCTAGCGGTAACCTCAGAGAGCCCTGTACATGCCACCACTCGCTAGCCTCAATTATTGATGAAATCATGCAAAGAGTTGAACAAGCATGGAATGATTCATTAGCATGTCATCGAAGCTGAATTGGATTCGAAATCCAGTACGATTAGGACTGTTGTTACTACCAGAATGGGGAGTTGTGTGTGCTAAATTTTGCACTCTTTACCCCCTCAAATAAGCTAATAATTTTATAATATATTCTTCCTAGCATAATGTATTCGCATATTAAATTACGTTATTTATTATCCTTTCTGCTGTTGCAAGTTGAATGGGCAGCAGCGAACTGGACTACCAGGGCATCCCCAGTCCAAAGTGAAAGATTCGTTTTCAAAACCACGCCACATTCATTAGGTTACTAGATTTGTGAGCAGTCATCGAGTTTCTTTCGGCGGAAAACCAGAGCATCGCAGAGATTCGCAGGCGCTTGTAGAATGTGTACGTAGACCTGGCAGTGAACAAAAACACGGCGAGTCGTTGGGCGTGGTGTCTGTCACCATTACAAAAAGATGGCGCAAACCTGTCTGATCCCTCGCGTGCGCGGCCGAATGCACAAAGAAGTGACTTCTGCAGTGTTGGAACGTGCGGACACTCTTATTCGAGGTGATCGACGGATCACAATCATACAACTCGCTGCACAAATGGACTACTCTGTTAGTAGTGTTCTTCCGGATCTCACATCTTCCACCATCTGTCTGGCCTAATGAAAGCTGTACTCGTGGGAAGCAGTACGTGGGTGATGGGGAGATTATTGATGCAGCAAGACGTTGACTCCTATATCGCCAGTAGAGTGGTAGTGGTAGTGGTAGAGTGGTAGTGTGCGTGCATGCAGCTGCTCCTAGCAAGTTGACGTAAGGCCGTTGGACTGAATGGAGATTGTGCTGAAAAAATATAATTTTATAGCCAAAAGAGTGAGTAATAATGTGGTGTATTGGAATCCTGAATGAAACTAACCTCCTTTCAGTAAAAGAAGTGTCACATTACTTACCGAGCGCCCCTCGTAATTAAGTTATTCACACCATGTTCAACTTATGCGACACACGAACTCACAAAATTTAGTTCGAATATGTTTCAGTTTGTCGTTAATGAATCAAAATGACAGCGGTTCAAGAGAAGGCTCAGTTTGTGGAATGGTTTATACAAACCAAGTCGTAAGCGCAGAGACAAGAGACAAACTTCCAAATTTATAGAATTCGTTTTGGATCCTACGAGCAACTGATTGGTGACAATCACGACAACAGCTAAGTTCAGGTTTTAGAAAATGAGATGAAACGTAGATTTAATAATGATGTACTGTTTTCTGCCAACAGTGAAAATGTTCATCTTAAAAACCTTAAGTCCTATTCATCAGTGTAAAGATGAAAATGTTGATTTACATATCTTTTCTGGTCTCATGAGTTTAAGCTTTACACTGGATGACATACGCTCTAATACTTTGCCTGTTTTAACTTACATCGGATATTGTGCTGTTATGAAAGCTTTGCAGACGTGCAAGTATGATACATGCATAGCATGGTTGCAGTTATATGATGAAATCGAAGTGGACTCTTTTATGATTTTGTAAAAGAATTGAACAGAGGTTGACTGACCTTGCCGTCTGAGGAGGCAGTCTTTACTGTATCACTGGTATGGCACGGTATCTTTGCTACTGGAAAAGTACCTTTAGCAGTTCAGAGAATAGGGAAAGCAGCTGTCAGCTGCTCACAATCTCAGTTTCGGAAGGATAATTAACCCTGCAGTCAATGGTGCTAAGTGTAAATCTTCGCTGTATAACACTCCATATCTGTATGTACATGCAAAATTCTCCTAAATAATTTTAAGAAAATGTGCAGTGACAAAGGCATAGATATTCAATGCAAATCAAGAAAAGTGAAGAAATTTAAGTTTGCATCTACATTGGCAGATATGATATTTTTTATTGTATACTTGTACGTAACTACCATACTGTGTTTTAAGAATAAATTGATACTGTACGTGCATCGAACCCACAACATGACTACTTTCATTTATGTATTTTTAGAGAACTTCTGTTTTTAATGTGCTTCCCGCCCTTCTTCCCTGCTGTTTCACATACAAGGAGTGCTAAAATTGTATATCGTCCACTGCTGAAGAGTACACTCCGTGCGAGTTGAGCATAACGTAATATTGTCTAAAACACTTAGCTAATTAGGTCAGGGTTGTGCAGTTAGTAATAATTTGGTTTCCTTTGAGGCAACACTTATGTAGGCTACTAGTTTATATTATTTAACACATGCAGCCTATTTTGGCTCTTTGTTCATTATTTAGTCAGAGATTTTGTGATATGTAGAAGACTAATAGTAGTAGTAACTAAAGTGACAGTTTTCCCTCCATACAACACTGCCTACATTCCTACAGATCGTATATCAGCCGATGGCTTCTTAATCATGGTAGGTGTGTATGGGTGGTATGAACCTGAAGTGAAATTATGTTTGGTAACTTTATTATATCGTGCTTTGCAGAACTGTTGCTAATGGTGTACCATTTTATGCTAAAGGGCTACAATTCTGTCAGAGGTTCACCCAGTCAGTAACAGGATAGGTGCAAACCATAGAAGATATTTTATACCCAGGTCTGAAATTCGAAAAAGCAGAGAATAATGCAGATGTCTGGTTGCTTATATCTATTACTTAGTGATAAGAAACATAAAGAATCAAATCAAAAATTATGTTTAATTATTACAACGAATCATACCTTATAACATCTACGTTCCTGAGATTAGCCTTCTCAGTTAGGGGCTTTATTTTAGAATATGTACAGATACAGAGAAAACGGTCTTAATTTCTTTTTTTTTCTGTTGGTAGTGACTGGTTTCGGTTGTCATAAACACTATCCACATCATTACTCCACAAACCGTCCTATGGTCAGCAGTGGTGAGTACTTCGTGTATCACGACACTCCCCCACTTTTCCTGTTCCAGTCGTGTGAGGCTCTCGGGAGGGAATATTGTCAGCAAACCTCCGTGTGAACTAGAATCTATCTGATTTTCTGATTTTACCTTCAAGCTCTTTTCGCGACACACAGGTTGATTCAGTTGCCCCTACCAATGTCGTGTTATGCAACACCACATGACAAAAGCATTGTTGTTGGACAGTTCACTCTAGAGGTGAGAAGCACACTGACAAAATCTAAATCTACATCTACATGCACATGGATACTCTGCAAATCACATTTAAGTGCCTGGCAGAGAGTTCATAGAAACACCTTCACAATTCCCGTGCTCTGTTATTCCAATGTCGTATAGCGCCCTTCTTCCCTGCTGTTTCTCAAACAAGGAATGTTCAACATTGTATACTGTCCACTGTTGAACAATACATTCAGTGCGAGTTGAGCATAACGTAGTATTGTGTAAAAAAACTTAGCTAATTAGGTCAGGGTTCTGCAGTTAAAAATAATTCGGTTTCCTTAGAGGCAACACTTACGTACAAACGTCATAATCGTAGCAAAAGAGTTACTGTAACTTGCGTATTGTAAGAGTATACCATTTGAAGGCAATGGCATTTTTGGGATCCATTAAAAACGCATTGTTGTTCGTAGAGTTTCTTATGATTAAATTTCAGTTGATAATGTTACTACCATTAAATATTTCAGGACATTGTAACAAGCAGGACTTTGTCACCTAGTAGCTATGGTTGCATTAACTCAATTGAACACCGGCACGGTAGCTCAGCGTGTTCGGTCAGAGAGCTGGCTGGTCTCTGCAATAAAAATATTCCCGTGAAGGAATCAATAATGGACTTAAAAGGATGTCATGTGACGTCTGCTACAATAAAATACAACGAACAATAGCGGGAAAAGAATGGAATAGCGTCACAGGTTCGTGGCCATGGGTATGCTATACTGCACTACTTGCAGTAAGATATTTTGCCTTTTTTGTGTTCTGTGATTCATATTTTGTAGAGATTCTGCTATTGACTAGGAACAAGGATCAACTAAGGACAGTGTTTTACTAAAAAGTGAGATTAATGAAATAATTTTTATCTTACGTGGAGAAGTACTTTAAATTTGTATCGAACTATTTGTAACGGAAACCTTATAAGCAGATATCCTTATTGACTGGACATAGTACTTTCCTTTTCGCCTTATAATGTTTTCACGGGTAAGGAAGTTTTTATTTATGTCCACTATAGACCGAACTGCCTGACTAGCATATGGATAAAGGAGGAAAGTGCGGTTTTAATAGAGCTAATATAGGAAATTTACGCCCGTCCATTTCGTAAACAGTGTGATTTACGAGCCAGATATAGCCGGTAACTGCCGCTGGGGGGCGTTGCGATCGCATATACTACTACGGGGTCCACGTACCGTACGCAGAAGTCGCATCGTTCCTGAGCGTTCAGCAGCACGTTGAAATCGGCATGCACAACGTTGACACCCGACAGTACGGTCCGTGTGCCGACGGCTTAACCAGATACACAGCTAGCAGAGAGTGCAAACAAACGTTTTGTAAACTGTTACCAAGTGACTAGCTGCAGAGTGAGGGTGTTCGTACTTCATTCTAGCAATGTCTATTTTTAGTTACCTTTTTCGGAGCTACAGCGTAAGCGCAAGGAAAAAGCTTTGTTTGAAATGAGTGAAATACTGAGAACGTTCGAATATATGGACGAAAATTTGTCCAGTTACACAAAAAATTTAAGATTTAACGTTTAGAACTGCATAATAAGAAATGAGTGAAACTGACAAATAATCTAAGCCCAACATAAACTACGTTAGCTGAGATTGTATTTCAGTTTCTAATAAAACTGTCGAATATAGTTTCTTAGCTAATAATTCGATGGTGCAACCATTTTATTTAATTTTCTAACATGTCTATAATAGTGCATGTTTTCTTTCAATTTTTATGAAAGATGTTTAAACAAGAAGACTAAATACAGCGAACTGAAATTCGAGGAGTTAATTACGTTCATAGCAGTACATTTCAGTAGCTCCACGTTCTTTGAAAGCGTTGTTTCACAATAATACTGACGTGATGAGAATAGAAGCTAGGACAGTGCCTGACGTCGGCTTCGTTTTGCTGTGGATGCTACATTACACCTGTGATTTTGTGCCTGCTGTGTCGGGCCAGCACGTGTCACCGCCAACTGTTCTCTATTTTTACCCCGCAGACGGCATGAGAGAGCGAGCGCGTTTTCTTTTGGCCCGCCCTGGCGCGACAGTAACAGGCCCTTATTTAGAGCAAACTGGCGCGACACAGGGAGATGTTGCGCTGCTCGCAGTTGCCTTTGTATCTGCGACGGGACGCGACTGTTACTGTCGGCAAAGCTTGCGCCGAGACCCTGCGAGTCAGCAGGCAGCGACGGCGAGCAACGGCTGCGATGTCCGCTGACAGCGCTGTGGCAGGGTAAAATGAGTATTCCCCCTCGTTTCATTCGCTGGTTGCTTCGATGTTTAGGGCACTTATTACTCTACTGCATGCTTGTGTTTCGGAAACAGTAAGAGATAAGCAAAATTTCGAATGACAAAATTTTTATACTACTGGCCATTAAAATTGCTACACCAAGAACAAATGCAGATGATAGACGGGTATTCATTGGACAAATATATTATACTACAACTGACATGTGATTATATTTTCACGCAGTTTGGGTGCATAGATCCTGAGAAATCGGTACCCAGAACAGTCACCTCTGGCCGTAATAAAGGTCTTGATACGCCTGGGCATTGAGTCAAACAGAGCTTGGTGTGTACAGGTATAGCTGCCCATGCAGCTTCAACACGATACCACAGTTCATCAAGACTAGTGACTGGCGTATTGTGACGAGCCAGTTGTTCGACCACCATTGACCAGATTTTTTCAATTGGTGAGAGATCTGGAGAATGTGCTGGCCAGGGCAGCAGTTGAACGTTTTCTGTATCCAGAAAGGTCCGTACGGGATCTGCAACATGCGGTTGTGTATTATCTAGCTGAAATGTATGGTTTCGCAGGGATCGAATGAAGGGGAGAGCCACGGGTCGTAACACGTTTAAATGTAATGTCTACTGTTCAAAGTGCCGTCAATGCGAACAAGAGGTGACCGAGACGTGTAGCCAATGGCACACCATACCATTACGCCGTGTGATACGCCAGTATGGCGATGACTAATACACGCTTCCAATGTGCGTTCACTACGATATCACCAAACACGGATGCGACCATCATGATGCTGTAAACAGAAACTGGATTCATCCGAAAAAATGACGTTTTGCCATTCGTGCACCCAGGTTCGACGTCGAGTACACCATCGCAGGCGCTCCTGTCTATGATGCAGCGTCAAGAGTAACCGCAGCCATGGTCTCCGAGCTGATAGTCCATGCTGCTGCAAACGTCTTCGAACTGTTCGTGCAGATGGTTGTTGTCTTGCAAACGTACCCATCTGTTGACTCGGGTATCGAGACGTGGGTGAACGATCCGTTACAGCCATGCAGATAATATGCCTGTCATCTCGACTGCTAGTGATACGAGGCCGTTGGGATACAGCACTGCGTTCCGTATTATCCTCCTAAACCCACCGATTCTATATTCTGCTAACAGTCATTGGATCTCGACCAACGCGAGCAGCAATGTCGCGATACGATAAACCGCAATCGCCATAGGCCACAATCCGACCTTTATCAAAGTCGGAAACGTGATGGTACGCATTTCTCCTCCTTAAACGAGGCATCACAGCAAAGGTTCACCAGGTAACGCCCGTCAATTTCTGTTTGTGTATGAGAAATCGGTTGGAAACATTCCTCACGTTAGCACGTTGTAGGTGTAGGTGAATGATCTGAAAAGCTAATCATTTGCATATCACAGCATCTTCTTCCTGTCGGTTAAATTTCGCGTCTGTAGCATGTCATCTTCGTGCCGTAGCAATTTTAATGGCCAATAGTGTACTTTCTTACGGGACCTTAACACGTGGTTCGGAGATTTAAAGCCTGCTTCCTAGCTTCAGTAGATCTGGTTATATATAGTTTGGTCCCTCTATGCATCGACCGACACGCAGTGAGACGAACTTGGATGAAAATGTACATATATTTAAGAAACTAATTTTTGCTACATGACCGAACTTATGTAAGAAGTACTGACGCGTCCTGGCTTCGCACGAGTTGCACTAACTGGTACAGGCGGATGACTTGTCAGGCATTAGGGTAATAGACTTGACAGTGAAAACCGTATCAAAATCCGTGCCGTATTTTCTGAGATTAGCCTTCTCAGTGGGGGACCTTATTTTATATGTACAGATAAAGAGAAAACAGTCTTGATTTCTTTTATTTCTATTGGTAGCGACTGGTTTCGGTTATCATAAACACAGTCCACATCATTGGTCGACAAACCGTCTTATGGTAAGCAGTGGTGATTACTTCGTGCATCACCAGTCGTGGTAGGTTGTCGGCAAGGAAGATTGTCACCAAACCTCCGTGTGAACTCGAATCTGTCTTGTTTTTCCTTCAAGCTCTTTGCGCGACATACAGGTTGACTCATCTTTCCCTGCCGATGTCTTTTTATGCAACACAACCAACTCTTTATGCTCATAAAGTAATAAGTGCTATCGACAGGGGATGGCAAACTGATTCCATATTTTTAGATTTCCAGAAGGATTTCGACACCGTTCCTCAGAAGCGTCTTCTAAAAAAAGGGTTCAAATGGCTCCGAGGACTGTGGGACTTAACATCTGAGCTCATCAGTCCCCTAGAAATTAGAACTACTTAAACCTAACTAACCTAAGGACATCAGACGCATCCATGCCCGAGGCAGGATTCGAACCTGCGACCGTAGCAGTCGCGCGGTTACGGACTGAAGCATCTAGAACCGCTCGGCCACTGCGGCCGGGACAAGCGTCCTCTAACCAAACTGCGTGCCTACGGAGTATCGCCTCAGTTTTGCAACTGGATTCGTGATTCCCTGTCAGGAAGGTCACAGTTAGTAGTAATAAAAGGAAAGTCATCGAGTAAAACAGAAGTAATATCCGGCGTCCCCAAGCAAGTGTTATAGGCCCTGTATTGTTCCTGACCTATATTAACGACATAGGAGACAATCTGAGTAGCCGTCTTAGGTTGTTTGCTGATGATGTTGTCATTTATCGTCCTGTAAAGTCATCAGATGATCAAAAAGACTTGCAAAATGATTTAGATACGATATCTGTGTGGTGCGAAAAGTGGCAATTGACTCTGAATGAAGAAAAGTGTGAAGTTATTCACATGAGTACTAAAGAAATGAGATAAATTTCGATTACGCGATAAGTCACACAAATCTGAAGGCTGTAAATTCAGCTAAATAGTTAAGGATTACAATTACAGGTAAGCTAAATTGGAACGATCACACAGATAACATTGTAGGCAGAGCAAATCAAAGACTGCGAATCACTCACAGAACACTTACAAGGTGCAACAGGTCTACTAAAGAGCCTGCTTATACCATGCCTGTCCGCCCTATTCTGGAGTACTTCTGTGCGGTGTGGGATCCGCATCATAAGGGACTGACGTATGACATCAACGAAGTACAAAGAAGGGCAGCACGTTTTGTATTATCGCGAAATAGGGGAGATAGTGTAACAGACATGATACGTGAATTAGAGTGGCAATCATTAAAACAAAGGCGTTTTTCGTTGCGACGGGATCTCCTAATGAAATTTCAATCACCAGTTTTCTTCTCCGATTGCGAAAACATGCTGTTGGCTCCCACATACATATGGAGAAATGATCATCACGATAAAATAAGAGAAATCAGTTCACGCACAGAAGAAAATTTAAGTGCTTGTTTTTCCCGCTTGCCCTTCGAGAGTGAAACGGTAGAGAGATAGCCTTAAGGTAGTTCACTGAACCCTCTGCCAAGCACTTTATTGTGAATAGCATAATAATCACATAAATATAGATACAAACACCTCATGACAAAAGCATTAATGTTGGACAGTTCACTCTAGAGATGAGAAGCACACCGACAAAATCTAAATCTACATCTACATCGATACTCTGTAAATCACATTTAAGTGCGAGGCAGAGGGTTCATCGAACCTCCTTCACAATTCTGTTATTCCTATGTCGTATTGCGCGCGGAAAGAACGAATACATGTTTCTTTCCTTGGGACCTTGATTTCCCTTATCTTATTGTGGTGATCGTTTCACCCTATGTAGGTCGGTGTCAACCAAATATTTTCGCATTCGGAGGAGAAAGCTGGTGCTTGAAATTTCGTTGGAAGATCCGGCCGCAACGAAAAACGCTTTTGTTTTAATGATGTCCACCACAAATCCTGTATCATTTCAGTGACACTCTCTCCCCTATTTCGCCATAATACAAAACGTGCTGCCATTCTTTGAACTTTTTGGATGTACTCCGTCAATACAGTCTGGTAAGGATCTCACACGGTGCAGCAGTGTTCTGAAAGAGGACGGACAAGCGTAGTGTAGGTAGGGTGTTTACTAGACCTATTATATTTTCTAAGTGTCCTGTCAATAAAACGCAGTCTTTCTTCAGCCTTCCCCACAGTATTTTCTACGTGTTTCTTCCGATTTAATGTTGTTCATAATTGTAGTTCCTAGGTGTTTAATTGAATGTACTGCCTTTAGTTATCGTGTAACCGAAGTTTAACGGATTCCTTTTAGCACTCATGTGGATGACCTAACACTTTTCATTATTTAGCGTCAACTGCCAATTCCCGCACCATACAGGTCGTTTTGCAATTTATTTTGATCTTCTGAATACTTTACTAGTCGATAAACGACTGCGTCATTTGTAAACAATCTAAGACGGCCGCTCAGATTGTCTCCTAAATCGTTAATATGGATAAGGAACAGCAAATGGTCTGTAACACTACCTTGGGAAACGCCAGAAATCACTTTTATTTTACTCGATGGCTTTCCGTCAATTTCTACGAACTGTGACCCCTCTGACAGGAAATCACAAATCTAATCACACAACTCAGAAGATATTCCGTAAGCATGCAATTTTACTACAAGCCGCTTGTGTGGCACAATGTCAAAAGCCTTCCGGAAATACAGCAATACGGAATGACTCCTTGTCAGTAGCACTCAACATTTCGTGCGATTGAAGCGCTAGTTCTGCCTCACAAGAACGATGTTTTTTAAATCCGTGTTGACTATGTGAAGACAGACCGTTTACTTCGAGGTAATGTTCCAAAATCCTGCTGCATATCGACGAGAATGATATGGGCCTGCAATTTAGTGGATCACTCTTACTACCCCTCTTGGATATTGGTGCGACCTGTGCAACTTTTCAGTCTTTGGAGACTTTCCTCGAGCGAACGCATGTATACCATTGTCAAGTACGGAGCAATTGTATCAGTACACTCTGAAAGGAACCGAACTGGTATACAGTCTGGACCGGAAGACTTGCTTTTGTTAAGTGAATAAGTTGATTCACTACTCCGAGGATTTCTACTTCTACGTTACTCATGTAGGCAGCTGTTCATGATTCGAATTCTGGAATATTTACTTTTCTTTGGTGAAGGAATTTAGGAAGGCTGTGTCTAGTAACTCTGCTTTGGCAGCACTTTCTTCAATAATATCTCAGTTGCTATCGCGCAGAGAAGGCTTTGATTGTGTCTTACCGCTAGTCTACTTCACATACGACCTGAATTTCTTTGGATTTTCTGTCAGGTTTCGAGGCAAAATGCCGCAGAGTAACTGGTAAAGTATACGAAGACGTCTTAGACACATTGTGTAAATTTTGTTAATGAAACTTCTTTATCACGTTAACATCCCGAGTCATATATTAAACTTCTCGTTAAACCAGACACCGAAAATCTGTTACTTCCTATTTGTTGTTACCGATTGTGAAACACACTGTAGAAACCAACGTTTCTGATCCATTTACGAAATACTAAGAACTATAAACGAAATAAGCTTACAGAGACATTCAAAATAGATGGGACTAACCCTCTAATGAAACAAAGAAACATTGTAGACACTTGGATAAATATGGCAGAAATACGATGCACCTTGGTTCAAAGGTACCGTGTAACTCGCGGCAAATCCTCACTTGTATTTTTTACAGTATGATTCCATTTGCTAACAGTCACCGAAAGCTCTAAGTGGGAACATGTCAATTACGTAGCTGTCGTCTGTCTGGCTTCCATTCCTGATACGGGCGTAGTGCAGACTGCATAAACGATATCGATAGAATCACCCTGTATACATAGGAGGAAGTAATATGAGTATACAAGCTGACTCTTCTAGGAAGATATGCTCTCGGAATCTTAACAGTAAACCACATCATGGTTTAGAGAGTCGTTACTGCGGCATCTACCTCTGGAGAGAGATAAGCATCTCTGTGACCTTTTCGCAATTACTCAAGGAAACTGTGACAGAACTCGCTTCTATTATTTGGATAATCTCTATGTTCTCAATCAATCCTAACTGATACAGTTCTCAGACTGACGAGCAATATTCAGGTACTGGTCGACGAGGATTCTGTAAGCTACTTTTTGTGGGAAGACTTAACTTCCTGAGAATGATTATAATGATTTTCTTTCAGTCAATCATCTTCATTATTTGCGATTAGTTTTATGTGATTGTTCCATCTTAAATCATCTTATTAATATATTTAATGGATATCTCTGCAAACACGTTTCTCTGCAATCGCGCAGTCTTACAGTAATGAGCATTTCTGCATATTTATGCACAATACGTTACATTTGCATACGCTGAGGTTAAGCTGCCAAACCATGCACCAACGTTGAACCTCTGCAGGTCCTCCTGCACTGAGCTACAGTTTTCTAGGTTTAGATTTCTTGCAATAAAACAGTGTCATTCTTGAAAAACTTCGTGGAACCCCCGACATCTTCTGCTAGCTCATTTTTATGTGTAGTGAAATGTAATGGGCCTATGATAATCGATTGGGGTAGGCCACAAATTTTTCATCTGAAGAATTGTCTCTTTAACGTATTTTTTTTCTTTTTTTTTTGGTAGGAACGCTTCAATCCAGCGGCATAGCTGGTCTAATATTCCACTCGTATTTTGTTTACTAGGCTGTGGACGTGTATCGAATGCATTCTAGAAGTCAATGAACACGACATCATCCTAAGTGCCGTTATTTACTACTTTTTCGGTCTCGTGCACGAATAGTACGAGCTGGGTTTCACAAGATCATGGTTTGTGGACTCCATATTGATTCCTATGGAAGACAGAGTCAGTTTTCAGGAACGTCTTAAACTGGTTTTGGGATCGTTAGTCATTTCACTGGTTTGATGCGACACCTTCTCTTGTGCAAACTACTTCATCTCACAGTAGAATCTGCAAAGTCCTTCATTATTTGTTGTATATTTTACAATCTCGGCTTCGCCCTACGGTCTTTACGCTCTACAGCTCCCTCTAGTACCATGCGAATTACTTCCCGATGTCGTATCATCCTGTTCCTCCATCTTATCAATGTTTTCCTGCTCGATTCTGCATCGAACCACCTCAGTTCTTGTCATATCAGTCTACCAAATTTTCAGCATACTTCTACAGCACCACCTCACACGCGCTTCGATTCTGTTCCTCTCAGCTTCCCCTGAAGTGTAAGATCCACTGCATACAATGCTATGCTCCAGACGTGTTCTCAGAAATTTTTAATGCTAGTAAAGTGTTTTAGCCAGGAATGCCCTGTTTTCCCGCTTTTTATGTCCTCCTAGCTCCATCCGTCGCTCGTTATTATGCTTCACAAGCAGCAGAATACCATCGCTTTGTCTACTTCGTAGTCGCAAATTTTGATGGAAATATTATCGCTAATCTCATTTTTGCTAGTCCTCATCACTTCTGTCTTTCTTGAGTTTAATATGTCTGTGTTCTGTGCTCAATGGACAGTTCATTTCTGTAAGTCGTAATATGCGAGCCTCAAATGTGTTCCATAATTCTACAATCTTGGCGATATAGGTTATTGTTTTGTATATCGTTGGACACCCTGCTGAAAACGAGAATAATCTGCGCATTTTATTAATCACTGAGAAAGCTTCCGTCCTTCAGCAATCTACGTCATACATCTGCTAGACAAGAAGCTAGTTATGTCGCATACTCTATGTGGAAGGGTATATATATCCCCTCTCGTTCTGCCACCTCTTCTCTGTTGAGCAGTCTGTCTGCTATTCCGCAATCCCTTATTTCCATATCTCTCATTTTGCGATTCTTACTACGATTGAAAGGGAAATTGCAGTACGATCTTCCACCGTTAAACAATTTTGGAAAAGGGAATTTAATATTTCAGCAATCTCTCTGCCATCTTCCGTTTCGATGCCATTATGGTGACAGAGCGTCATAGATCACTTTGACTGTTTGCTGATTTTACGTAAGACAAAAACCTGTCAGGATTTTCTATCCGATTTGCAGGCAGAATTTTTCTTATAAGAATTCGTTAGAATTTTCACTCATTACTCATTTACGCTAGTATTTGATTCGTTCGGTGTTTGTTTGTGTGTGAGGCTGTGGCTACGTTTAAATCTGCTGTGAATCTCTTTCTGCTTTCGGAGCAGTTTTTTAACATGAATCGTATACTGCGATGGATCTTTCGTAAGCCTCACAAATTTGCTCAGTATGTATCTGCCTTACCACAATTAATAACCGGTGCCCACAGCCGCCGTGTACTAGCAAACGGGAGCCGTCGCCAACTGTTCTGCTAAATTAATTTTATCCTGATGATGGGTATGAGAACCGAAACAGGTCACCACCAATAGAAATAACGTAAATTTGGAGTCAGACCGTGCTTTATCTGTGTCCGCACACAGCGCGGTCCAGGGTCCGCGACATATGCGGGAAAATACTTCACCTGTGGCCGATGAAAAGTGTGTCTGGTAAAGCTATGTTCCCATCAACGCCTGAACAAGCCTTATCGGAACTCATCAACTTCATCTAACTCTGAATTCAAACACCGTCGTCCATTTAGGAACAAAGTCCAAGCAACAAATCAGTTGGGGCATATTTTCGATTCACAGTTTGCATGAGGCTTCTCTACCGCTCATCCTCGCTACAACAGCAACCTAGACGTGGTATCCTGCGTGGCAATATTGTTTTTATAAACACAGGTGTTGTCAGTGCTCTCACAAAGTAATGTGCTGTGCTCAGTGCTGTAAGTAAGGACATGTTGCAGAAGTTTGCAAAGGCCACTCTGTCTTTTATCAATAGTGCCGCCTCAGTATAAACGCAGCTGAACTTTTTCATGGCACAACAGTGAAAGTTTTCAGTCCCATTTAGGTCAGTAACTTGTTGATAATATCCCGGGTTCGCCAGTTTCTATCATAAATGTGGAAACCTGTGCTTCACCTCTTATGGCTTCATCACAGAGCTAGTGAACAATAATAAATACCTCATGATTTTGCACACTAAAGCCACAGTGACTACATTCTACGACATTCTATTACTCACTTAGCTATGCCGTCATCTCAGGTACAATACATTTTTGGCGTGGACACTCTTCTATCTTTTGTTATAAAATAATAGACGACACCGAAACCAGACGTGTTGTTCGATGATCTTCATTCGCTGTACAAAAAATTTTCGGATATGTTTTCACCAGTTTTAGGATGTGAAAATAATAAGGTAGCTCGCATTCAGTTAAATTCATCTGCAGCACCTTGCTGCTTTTGAGCTTCACCACTTTCAGTGGCACTGCGAAAGGACCTCAAGATGAAATTAAATCTTGTGGTGCAAAAGTACGGTTCAAGTTATCACATCAGGTCAATACCATTGGTAGTTTTACGCAAACCACACGGTTCCCTCAGTGTTGTGGTGGTTTTAAAGCAACCACAAATACATAGATCGGCGTCTAGCCCATCCTGAGGCCAGAATAGGCTACTGAATTATCAGGCGGCAAGTAATAATCCATAATTAGTCTATCCGAAGCATATCCCAACTCCCGATAGACGAACAGTTGCGTCGATTCAAGGTTAGTGAACTCTGGTCGATGGATTTGTGCTGTGCAATAGAGCAACGATTTGGAAACTTACGACTGCTGTTCCAGACACTACAAAGTAATGGCCCAAAGCCGATCGATGAAAGTGTGTTTTCTTTCAATAGCAAGGGGAGGACTAAGGCCACATATTGAGTCTTAAAGGACTGCAATGTTCTGGAAGACGTGGAGGCCGTAGTAAATATCCAACTGCCTAGTAACTTTAAACACTAATCACCTCTCTGCAAAACCCATTACTATCCCAAATTCAGGCCAGATGTCACCCAGATTTCGAGAACACTTAATAATTTATCTAAGAAAAGCACAAAATATGAATGGCTACAGCAGTGTGAGAAGGCTTTTCAAAGGTTAAAGCACTATCTAAAGTCTGCTTTTTCTCTGACAATCTACGACCCATCAAAACGCCTTGTTCTGGGCACCAACTGCTCTCATCAGGGCATCGGGGCCGTCCTCACAAAAGTGCTGACGGGCATCAACAACCAATCGCATACACTCCTAAAACGCTAACTTTACCTAACCTATTCCCAAACTGAAAAAAAGCCCTTCCGATCATTCAGAACCATTGTTTGTCTGACAATCAACCACTGCTTTCTTTGTTCCGCCCAAAGAGTTGTCTTACGGATAAACTGGCCTAACACCTTCACACTTGGCCATCTTACTGAGCAATTAAGACTAACTATCGGCCGACACCACAACATGCTCCTGCAGTCTAAACGCTGCCAAACCCACAACCACCACCACCCCAGCTACTCATTGGACGCAGAGATAGGGCTCGCACCTTCGGCAGAGTTCAAGGGTGTTTTAAAAATTGATATATCGTGCACCGACCTTTGTAAATGTTCGTATAATAATGTATTATCTCAACGACCGCTTAAGTAAATACACCGTGGGACACAGCTGTGATAAAATCGACTACTCTTTACCATATAACGGTATGATGGCCATTAATTGATCTATTTTAGTTCATGAAGTTCGTTGTTTTCCATTCTACTGTGCATTATTGTTGTAAGCTAACTGGACGCACAAGCTGTTAAGCTGAATGTGTGATTGGTTATTTGAGGTTGATTTGGCTTTTTGGAAATATTATTTTGGCATTTAACGTAAATGTTATGCAATAAAGTGATACGTCAGTTAGTGGATTATCTTAGTTATGTGACACCAGTTCAATTATAATTGTTGCTTATTATAAACAGCCAAATACAGAACTCGTTCTCACGTTCTGGAGGCATAAGACGTACTGTGTGGGCTACTGTTGGCAGACTCAATTTTCTTTAACGATGACGAGAATAAATTTTTATGAGAGCAGAGAGATCGTGATCCATCAAAAGTGGTTATTTTTAGTACGTAAGATTTTAGTGGCCTTTCTGATAAATCAGCTTCACTGATGTGCAACAAGCCTATCTGAATACAAGTCATAGCTCCGAGTGACCCATTCCGTAGAAGTCGCTTAGAAGCTGACGAACTGTGTATTATTTTTGGTGAACTTTACAACATACTGAATATCGAGTGAAAGGAAGACTGTTTGTAAACTGACTTTATCGGGATTTAAAAGCGGAGTGGTGTGAGATCGACGTAACTGTTGATTGTTAATGTGAATGTAGCGTGCGAAATTACAGATGAACTTCAAACAACTGTTGATTGTTAATGTGAATGTAGCGTGCGAAATTACAGATGAACTACAAACATAAATTCTTGAACAGTGCTTCAGAGACTTGTAGTTGCTATTACAATGCGGATTTGGAAATAGTTTGTTGATTAGGATATATCGTGTATTCTTTAATGCACCTGTTCCAAGTATCCGTCCACTTAATCGTAAAACGTATAAAGATCTTTCAGCTAGTTGAAAGTAAATATGATGCAGTCTGCTCATAGGTTTTCCACAGTCCTTGGATGAGTAACGTAGTGTGTTACCTTAGATCAGATTGCGGAACGGGTGGAGCTTATTATGAGGCAAACCATCGTATTTTTCCAGCCCATGACACAAACCAGCGCCGCCACAAGATCAAACCAGAGACTGTCCATCCAGATTTATGTTCTTCGTTGTTTCCCTTAAGGATTTAGACGAATGGCGGGACACGTGTCATAGGAAACGGCCAATCTCCTTCGCTAGCCCCTCCACGTTGGAGCTTGTACTCCGTTCGTTATGGTATCTCTGCTGACAGAACGTTAAACACAAATATTTCTATTTCATTGTTGACATCATATGTCCATAGGTAAGAACATGTTCTAGTTCGTTCTTTGTCTGCAAGTGACCTTTGTTTCCCTCTCCCGTTCCGTGCTTTTTTAAATTCCACTCTGTTAGTGCGGGATTGCACCCACGTGTTTTTGTGTATGTGCTGTCTTGTATGTGTGTCAGCACGCAGTCGCGCTCTTGTGTGTGTGTGTGTGTGTGTGTGTGTGTGTGTGTGTGTGTGTGTGTGTGTGTATGTGTGTATGTGTATGTGTGTGTGTGTGTGAGAGAAAGAGAGAGAGAGAGAGAAAGAGAGAGAGAGAGAGAGAGAGAGAACTGCACGCTTTTTTTTCCTTACCCAAAACTAGTATCAATAACAGCTGCAACTGCAGACTGCTGAGTGGACCTTCGGTTACAGCTTCTTTCTCTTTTTAGCGCAGAGTTTACACCGTCGTTAAGAGCCTTCGGGTGTTCTTGCCTCCGCCACAGAAGTTGCCACCATCAGGTGAGATCTTCCGCTTTCCTCGTTCTTCGTATGAGATTTTGATACCTGCTATCTGTATCTTGGGTTTACGGTTTTAGGAAGGTAGAGTTATTTTTTGATTCGAATGAAACATTTTTGGTGGTTTTTAGTACGTAAAGAAATGAATAACCGACCGATAACTGGAAAATAACGACGTATCAAATGACCGTGGTTGTCACCTCAATTTCCAGAAAAAATGGAATAACACCACCAATTACCTTTTTTTATAACATTTATTTGTCTTTATTGTATAACACTGCCGTCATCACAAATGAAGTTTATGTCGTTACAGTACCATGGAATATATTTTGTGCACGTCGTAATATTCGGTCCAGCTAAAATCAACGAAATACATCAAAATTACGTTATACGAGGGCATACTAAAAAGTAATGCTTCCAAATTTTTAATGTCAAAACTCGTAATTATTTTTGAATAAACAAACATTATTAACATTCAGAATCTCTGTTAGTCATGTCTATACAGGGTGGTCCATTGATCATGACCGGGCCAAATATCTCACGAAATAAGCGTCAAACGAAAAAAACTACAAAGAACGAAACTTGTCTTGCTTGAAGGGGGAAACCAGATGGCGCTATGATTGGTCCGCTAGATGGCGCTGCCGTAAGTCAAACGGAAATCAACTGCATTTTTTAAAATAGGAACCCCCCACTTTTTATTTCATATTCGTGTAGTACGTAAAGAAATATGAATGTTTCAGTTGGACCACATTTTTCGCTTTGTGATGGATGGCGCTGTAGTAGTGACAAACATATGGCTCACAATTTTAGACGAACGGTTGGTAACAGGTTTTTTAAATAAAAATACGGAACGTAGGTACGTTTGAACATTTTATTTCGGTTGTTCCAATGTGATACATGTTCCTTTGTGAACCTATAATTTCTGAGAACGCAGGCTGTTACAGCGTGATTACGTGTAAATACCAAATTAATGCAATAAATGCTCAAAATGATGCCTGTCAACTTCAATGCATTTGGCAATCGTGTAACGACATTCCTCTCAACAGCGAGCAGTTCGCCGTCCGTAATGTTCGCGCGCTGACACATGTTGTCAGGCGTTGTCGGTGGATCACGATAGCAAATATCCTTCAAGTTTCCCCAGAGAAAGTAATCCGGGGACGTCAGATCCAGTGAACGTGCGGGTCATGGTATGGTGCTTCGACGACCAATCCACCTGTCATGAAATATGCTATTCAATACCGCTTCAACCACACGCGAGCTATGTGGCGGGCATTCATGATGTTGGAAGTACATCGCCATTCTGTCATGCAGTGAAACATCTTGTCGTAACATCAGTAGAACATTACGTAGGAAATCATCATACATTGCGCCATTTAGACTGCCATCGATAAAATGAGGGCCAATTATCCTTCCTCCCATAATGCCGCACCATACATTAACCCGCCAAGGTCGCTGATGTTCCACTTGTCGCAGCCATCGTGGATTTTCCGTTGCCCAATAGTGCATATTATGCCAATTTACGTTACCGCTCTTGCTGAATGACGCATCGTCACTAAATAGAACGTGTGCAAAAAATCTGTCATCGTACCGTAATTTCTCTTGTGCCCAGTGGCAGAACTGTACACGTCGTTCAGAGTCGTCGCCACGCAATTCCTGGCGCATAGAAATATGGTACGGGTGCAATCGATGTTGATGTAGCATCCTCAACACCGACGTTTTACAGATTCCCGATTCTCGCGTAATTTGTCTGCTATTGATGTGCGGATTAGCCGCGACAGCAGCTAAAACACCTACTTTGGCATCATCATT
This sequence comes from Schistocerca serialis cubense, assembly GCF_023864345.2. Lineage (NCBI taxonomy): Eukaryota > Metazoa > Arthropoda > Insecta > Orthoptera > Acrididae > Schistocerca > Schistocerca serialis. The sequence goes on along the minus strand of NC_064642.1, from coordinate 619,837,488 downwards.
CGTTGCAGGTCGTGGTTCCTTAAATAACGTAACTATCCTGCGAACGGTCCGGACACTTGGATGGCGTCGTCCAGGATACCGAGCAGCATACATAGCACACGCCCGTTGGGCATTTTGTTGACAATAGCCATACATCAACACGATATCGACCTTTTCTGCAATTGGTAAACGGTCCATTTTAACGCGGGTTATGTATCACGAAGCAAATACCGTCCGCACTGGCGAAATGTTACGTGATCCCACATACTTATACTTTTGTGACTATTACAGCGCCATCTATCACAAAGCGAAAAAAATGGTCCAACTAAAACATTCATATTTCTTTACGTGCTACACGAATATGTAATAAAAATGGGAGTTCCTATTTTAAAAAAAAGACGCAGTTGATCCGTTTGACCTATGACAGCGCCATCTAGCGGGTCAACCATAGCGCCATCTAGTTTCCCCTCTTCAAGCTACACAAGTTTAGTTCTTTGTAGTTTTTTCGTTTGACGCTTATTTCGGGAGATATTTGGCCCGGTCACGATCAACTGACCACCCTGTATATTTGCAACACACTGCCGCTACAGGGCCCGAATTGCATCGTGTAACATGGGGCTGCGTAACGTAACTGACAGTGTGTGACTAAAAGCGTGCTGTAATCCAGTTTCGAATCCGAAGAGTCAGTCCACACACGGAACGGCCTCTCCTTCGGCATGGCAGTGCCAGACCACACACGAGCACTGTGATAGCTGCAACAATCCGACGCCTCTGTGTCACTGTCATCGATCATCTTCTATACAGCCCGATCTGATTTTGATCCGTTTCCAAAACTTAAACAATACTTCTAGGCCTTCACTTTGATAGTAATGAACGGGTGCAAGCAAGGGTGACGTCGTGGCTCCGTCAACGAAGTCAAAGATTCTGAAGTGGCGGTGTCAACAAACGGGTCTCTTATCACGACATACGTGTTCGTCACCCAAGTGACGATATTGACAAATAAATATTTAATCATGAAGAATAAAGATGTAGAATGTTAATAAAGTTTGTTTTATTTAAAAAGCTTTTATGGCTTTTCGTATAAAAATTCGTAGGCATTACTTTTCATCGAACCCTCGTACACCAAAGATTCTCCACATATTATTCGACATTTCACATGACAGCAACACTATAATCGCAGATAGGACGCCAGATATCTTAAAAGAAAAAAAGAAACAAATGAAACCTTGAACGTTGTTTGCACGTCGCGTGCCCACTATTTCCTCTATTCAATAGAAGTCACTGAAAGTGTTGGCATACCGTGTCGCTTTAGAAGCATCTTACTCGATCATGCTTGCAGGCGTGAATCGAATTTGAAAGGCGTTGTCTTAAAATTAATCTGGCCCAAGGTACTCCTGTACAGAGGAAATGGCCGGCCGCCGTGGCCGAGCGGTTCTAGGAGCTTCAGTCCGGAACCGCGCTGCTGATACGGTCGCAGGTTCGAATCCTGCTTCGAGCATGGATGTTAGGTTTAAGTAGTTCGAAGTCTAGGGGACTGATGACCTCAGATGCTAAGTCTCATAGTGCATAGAGCTATGATGTTTGAACAGATCGAATAATATTATGGTACATTGATAATTTCTACTTTTTGGACAGTCTGACTGTAACTGAATGAAACACAATTATCGTGCCACACGCGTTTCGCCTTTGTTCTTTGCTAGGCAATCCTTCATTAAATCTGTAATGAGGGGTGGCCACGCAACTACACAGTGTGAGGGTGGTTTCACCACGTGGTGAAGACATTCACCACAACACTCCTCGAACACCTTGAAAGTTGTGCAGTTTCCGAAATGCTCTTGCCGAGTCTTCGGGCCGCCACAGTCTGCCCTCCGTCAAACTCGGACCGATAATGCGCCTTTCCCACTCTACACACGGACAACACGCTCACTGCTGCTACATGTACTGTGTGTGTGTCTGACTAGCAGTCATTCCTGGCCAGGTGACGCTGCTATCGCCTGGGCGGTTTTGTATCGATAGTAGGTCGGTGCTCATAATGTTCTGGCTGATCAGTGCATAAGAATGTTATTTACAGGGTATTGTCTGTTACACACTGACGACAGGATTAAGGGCATAGCACTAGTGTGGAGTTCAAATGTAGAGGCAGGGAAGGCTCTTGTGTGAGAAAACCCTCGAAATGATTTTATGTTAATGATGAAATGAAATACATTCTGACAGCGGCCGAAACTGGGCGTTGAAATTAATTGAACGGCGAAAAGAGAAAATTTGTGCTGTATCTGGCAGGCCGGTGTGGCTGAGCGATTGTAGGTGCTTCAGTCTGGAACCGCGCGACCGCTACGGTCGCCGGTTCGAATCCTGCCTCGGGCATGGATGTGTGTGATGTCCTTAGGTTAGTTAGGTTTAAGTTGTTCTAAGATCTAGGGGACTGATGAGCTCAGATGGTAAGTCCCATAGTGCTGAGAGCCATTTGAACCATTTGCTGGACCGGGACTGTAACCCAGATTTCCAGCTTTTCGGGAGAGGGCGAATGAATCGCTTCGGCTACCCGAGCACGCTTTCCGTCCGACCCAAATCACCATCTTGTCGCACAATACTCACTGAGCAATTTCTGTCAACCATACTCATTGCTTCCCATATCACTATAGAGTTCAGGAGAGAGAGTGCTTCCGGACCGGAGGAACAGACACCATTATTGATACTGCAGCATACGTATGTTGGACTGGGGCGCCACGTAAGTAGTATCCGACGAGATGCGAATTTGGGTCGGACGGAAACCGTACTCGGATAGTGGCAGCTGACCTCTCTAGTAAAGCGGTGTGTTTTGGTCCAGCACAAATGTTCACTTGTCACCATTAAATTTATTTCAATGTCTAATATATATAGCTGCAGGATCGAGAATGGTTTTTGTTCTTTCGGATACGTCCAAAAGGACAGTCACCACACATATATAGACTTTACATTTATTATGCTTCACATACAAGACTTGATAGCCTCACTTTTCGGTGAACCATGTGAGAGATGTGGAAATACACGGTATCTGTTTCAAACTTCCTACATCTATAAGGCACAGGAGGAAAAAAACTTAGATATGTTAATGAAGTGGCACCATATGCTAGACGCAGGCTCATCCAAGAATTGCGCCCGGCGGGAGCGCCCGCGCCCCGCGGGTGCAAGGCAGTGTCGTTCAGCGCCCCGTCCGCGACCGTGTGTCGCTAGTGTCGGCATAGGAGCGAGAGAGAGAGAGAGAGAGAGAGAGAGAGAGAGAGAGAGAGAGAGAGAGAGAGAGACAGAGCTGCAGAGCGAGTGAGACCGCTTAGCACTGCTCTGCGCTGGACTGTCCCGCGGTCAGATCTAACGTAAACAAAATATTCAATTTTAGAATTCATTTTATGTAAGGGATATGGTCTCATTGTTACTGTTAGTAGTTACAAGTAAGTATTTTTTGTTATACTTCGTGCTACAATTTTTTGTATCCCTTTTCAGAGTTTAGAAATCGGATCCTTAGTTTGTTGTTTTGTACGTTATAATTTTAACTGACCAAGTTTGAAAACTTATTAAAATAGAATTAAGGTTGTAAAGCTCTTTAATTCTTACAGTCAACATTGTTAAAGAAGACAATTAACATTTTACACATTTTTCTTTTTCGAGGAAACGATTTTGTCTAGGCTTGGTACAATACAGGGTGATTCAAAAAGAATACCACAACTTTAAAAATGTGTATTTAATGAAAGAAACATAATATAACCTTCTGTTATACATCATTACAAAGAGTATTTAAAAAGGTTTTTTTTCACTCAAAAACAAGTTCAGAGATGTTCAATATGGCCCCCTCCAGACACTCGAGCAATATCAACCCGATTCTCCAACTCGTTCCACATTCTCTGTAGCATATCAGGCGTAACAGTTTGGATAGCTGCTGTTATTTCTCGTTTCAAATCATCACTGGTGGCTGGGAGAGGTGGCCGAAACACCATATCCTTAACATACCCCCATAAGAAAAAATCGCAGGGGGTAAGATCAGGGCTTCTTGGAGGCCAGTGATGAAGTGATCTGTCACGGGCTCCCTGGCGGCTGATCCATCGCCTCGGGTAGTTGACGTTCAGGTTTATACCAACGTTTAATACACCACCTATCAGGAGGTTTAACACCATACTTCGTTCGAAATGCACGCTGAACAACTGTCGTCGATTCACTTCTGCCGTACTCAATAACACAAAAAGCTTTCTGTGGAGCGGTTGCCATCTTAGCATCAACTGACGCTGACGCCTAGTCAACAGCGCCTCAAGCGAACAAATGTACAACTAAATGAAACTTTATAGCTCCCTTAATTCACCGACAGATAGTGCTTAGCTCTGCCTTTCGTCGTTGCAGAGTTTTAAATTCCTAAAGTTGTGGTATTCTTTTTGAATCACCCTGTATTCTGTGAGACTGCTAACCTCAAGGAATTGGTGAAATTTTTATCGCCAAGGAATGAACGGTTCTTAGTTTTAGCAAGCTTTAAAAGAGAGAAAAAGCGCTCACAAATATACGTGCAAACAAACATTGATACAACTTTGGCTGCGTGCTTGTGCAAAAGACGATCTTTCTCTCGTGGAAGACAGCTGTAAAAGTCATCCAAAGTTTTACACATAAGAAAGCGGTCCTTCAGGCGGATATGGCACTGTAGGTCAATCAGCTCTAGTTGAAGCACTTGTGAGACGTCCTCTGCCCGAAGGGAAAACGGGCGAACAAATATATCTATCGGCTGGCGTTCAGCCGGTCCGCACGGCCAGCTAAGCGACACGGCTCGGCCACTGCAGCAACACACGAATTCGCCCGGGGCGCTGGCCGCGGGCGATCGCGGGCGCCAGCGCCCCAGGGGCACAGTTTGGACGAGCCTGTGCTAGAGCATGTCAAAGAATTTATAATTCCCCGTCAGACGCGCCAAATATTGCCGCCAGAGTGCAGCATGATCGTATTAAGTGAAAATGGCAAGTCTGTAGTGGCGCGTAAGCTATAGTGTTGTTTGCAGAAACAAACTTTCCGATTACTGTGCAAAGAAATCATCGTAGATTGCAAGGATGACAGTCACCTGATTCCGAAGTAATTCAGAAATCGTATCACAAGTTTCTCGCAACTGGAAGCATTCTGGAACATTCTGGCGGTGCACCTCACTAGTTTTTCAGAGGGGACAATGGAGGACATCAGAGAACCGTTTTGAAAGCCCATGTAAGTCACCGAGCTAGGTGGCCCAGTGGGTAGCACACTGGACTCGCATTCGGAAGGACTACGGTTCAATCCCGCGTCCGACCATCCTGATTTAGATTTTCCGTGATTTCCCTAAATCGCTCCAGGCAAATTCCAGGATGGTTCCCTTGAAAGGGCATGGCTGACTTCCTTCCCCGTCCTTCCATAATCCGATGAGACCGATGACCTCGCTGTTTGGTCTCTTCGGCCAAACAATCCAACCCCAAGTAAGTTAATTCGGCAGGCGTCTAGTTATCTACATGTACCCCGAGCAACATTGCATCGTCTGGTGCACCAGCGCCTTTTTTTGTATGCTTACAGACTGCAAATTCTGCAACATCTGACGCCGAACGACAAATCATGCCGAGAACAATATGCAACGAATATGCTGCAGCGCTTTTACGTAATGGTCAGCTTCCTGGAGAGATGTTTATTCCCCGGTGAAAGAATCTTTAATGTGTCGAGAATGGATAACCGGGACAATGTACAGATGTGTGGCTCGCAACATCGCACACTATGATTTAACATCTTCGTGATAGTCCTAAACTGAGTAACAGGTGAGGGCTCATGCACGACAGGACTGTTGGGTTGTTCTTCTTTGCAAAAAAACAATTTGTACACCTTCAGATACAAAAGTTGCAACCCAACATCATCTGTCATTCGTCAACAGTTGTTCCCAAGTTTCTGGAGGCGAAATTTCCCAATAGCCGGATCGGACGTGCAGTAACCGGTGCCTGGCCACCTCGTTGGCCCGACGTTACCACCTTTGACCATCTTCCTCTTAGGATTCATGAAAGAGCTTGTGTATGCGCCCAAAGTGGAAGATATTCCTATGTTCAGACATCGTATTACTGATGCAATTACAACAGTGGTAGAGGGCATGTTATCAAGTGGAAGGTATTCCTATGTTCAGACATCGTATTAGTGATGCGATTTCAACAGTGATAGAGGGCATGTTTTCTAGAACATGGCAAGAAACTGAATACAGACTCGATTCTTCGTGCTACAGATGGTTCACATGTAGAAATTTACGGGTTGTTATTGCATAAGTTCTTTCAGATGCTCTAGTATACGGTGCAATTTCATTAACGGATCTACGGCAATTTTCTTGTCCTGGACGTTCGAAAGGTGGGAGGTTGAAAGCGGCATCCAGCACTATACGTACCATTTCTTTTTAAAATAAAGGGTACATTACTTATTATTATTCCATTATCTATGTCAAGAGCTGTAAAAAACATACCGCTGTTTGTTTTTAAGAGTTCCTTCGTCATCAGGTCAATAGGATAATTACAAAAGCTACTCACATTTCTCAAAAAAATAGTTTGGCACGGTGCACATATTAGCGTTTCATGAATTAATTTAAGTTTCAAGATGACTGAGAAATGTATTAGTAGTCATGTGTTGCCCTTTATCGAGTAGCTAAAGTAAATGTACAGGATGTACCTAGGTGATTTTATAGCATTACTTCAGCACTCACTGATGATAGATCGGAAGAATACCCCGCAAAGTGTATTTCATGTACTCCTGAATTTATCTAATTTGCGAGACTTTATCATCAAAGACGTACGTGTCAGTAAGTAATACGTAACTATTTTTCAATTTTCTTTTAAACCGGCTGTCTCGGGATTTTTAAGACATTGTCTTTCCTGTAGTGTTCTGCTTCGACTCCGCGAACCTATGACGAATTGTGCTGCTATTCTTTGGCAATTGTCTACTTCGTTCGTTTCTCCAACTTTGTGATTGTTCTTAATGACGAGTAATACTAAAGAATCGGTCGTGCAGCCCCTTCGCAAGTGACGTTTTCCGAGAATGAGTCTCAGGATTGTATTTTCCTTCATCACAACTACATTTATTACGTCGTTTAACCTGATGTCGCTCCAGGTAGGTACCACACCGAACTGTTTTCTATTGTAGATGTTTTCAAAGACTGTCCTAAAAGAGTGTAATGAAACAACATCTAGGAACACAAAACTCCACAGCTTAAGATACTGTTAGTAGCGTTTAACAGGCTTTCAAAACGAGACGAGCTTGTATTTTCATTCGCACAGGACGAAACAGCAATGACTGAATTGCTTGGACGCTGTTATAGTCATTTCAAAATTACTGCTTGCAACTTCGCTGTAGTATCGTCTTTAAAGAACTTCATTCCAATGTTACAGTTAATGTGACACACAAAGTACGTCGTAATTTTCAGCTGTATTAAAGCACCGCATGAAATGTGATATAAGGACCACATTTATGTAGTTAAAAATATCCCGCGTTCATTTCAGCATATACCAGTGGCCTCTTTCCTCGGAGCCGCCGGCAGCCTCGAGCGACAGGCGCAAGAGTTACGGCGGTTAGATGGAAGAACAAAGTGGAATGATATTGTAACAAATAAGCCCTCGGTCACAAATATTAAGTCAAAAATTGACCTGGTTTCGACGCTACTATGAGCGTCGTCTTCAGAATTACACTAACTGTACTAAAACGTTAGGTATATAGTACAGTCTTGTTGCAACCCTTGTCCACAATACAAGCAGCCCTAAGCGGCTCGCCATCTGACAAGTGTTCATGACGTCGTCTTTCCAGCCGAGATCTTTTTTAATATGTGACTTGTAAGTACTGCATCTTTTCTAGTCAGTACAAACTTTAATTTTATTAATGTACCATATACCTAATGTTTTAGTACAGTTAGTCTAATTCTGAAGACGACGCTCATAGTAGCGTCGAAACCAGGTGAATTTTGACTTAATATTTGTGACCGAGGGTTTATTTGTTACAATATAATTCTGACACGGTCACTGAATCTTAGCAGCTATGTTCAAACTGGAATGAGCAACACGGTGGTGACATTCGAGGAGACTCGCCGAAATCAACCATCCCGATGGTGTGGGGACTCATCTAAATCAAACTTAAATTGGAAAAACTATGTTATGTTAAAACTATCATATTTGCCAAAGTTTAACGGTATAGCCGTAAAAGTTTTACTTTACATTCAAATATTCGAAACGAAATTAAACTTTTAACGAAATACCAACTGTTTGGAACAAGAACGTTTACACTTTTATAGAGAATGAAATGGAGAGTTAAATGTGTCGATTCTCAATTGCAGTAATCGATAAAATCGATTGTTGTCGATTACAGCACCAACTACCACCACGACTGGGAAAAATGTTTCGGATAAATCGTAGGTATTTTTTGGCGTTGAGTCAGAATCTGCAATAATGCAATAAAAACGGGCCGTTCCCATTTGAAAATAAAAAGTTGGTTTCCATATGGGGAGGCCGGTTTTAGCACAACAATTGACCACTTTGAAAATATAATTTTTCCATCTGCAACTTTTTTTCATACGACCCGTATTTTTGGAGATATTTAGTTGTTACAAGTTGAAACAAACACCCCGTGTATTGCGTGTTTGCTGCTGCGTTCACTAAGGCGTAATTTATTGCCAATATTATTAATGCAGTTTAAAAACACACAAAAACAGGAACGTAATTAACTTGCGTTATTAGTTGTGCATCAGAATTTTTTTACAAATATACCGAAATTAATTTTTGTTTATATGAAAGCGATGTATCTCGCAGCTTGATAACCGAAGTTAGGAACACGCTGTACAACGCGGAACGACAAATTCACATAAAAAGTAGAAAAAAACTGCGCTCATTTAGGGTTATCTGTTTAGCACTGGGTCGTTTTCCTCTGTTGGCGATGTGATTTACGGTACCGGGTCATGCACTCCGACGTCAATGTTTAGGACCAGAAAATGTGATAACGACTATGTACCATAAGTTCGCAATGGAAACAGTTATGTGGATGACAGACAAGTTTTAGAATGACAGAAAGTATGTTCTACAATCTTTAAATGAAAACAAACGATACTTGGTGCCTAACACGCAGGTGTTCCGTAATGTGTTCGCCTGGTTATTGTAACAGTGGAACGCAGACAATTCGAAGGTGAAAAAAATCATACCCTAGTCTTTACTCCGTCTTTGATGCCATTATCAGTTGCAGTCGAGGCTGATTTTTATAGCACTACGCTTAAATATACTAATGTAAATAAATTGTTGTCGACAGAGCACCAAACGTGTTTTTCTGGGAGAAATGTTTCAAGATAAGCTCCTCTACTTTTAACGAACATTGCAAGAAAAAGGTTTGCTGCAAGATGTTAAGATGGACTTAAAGGGAAGAGACCTGCGAAAGATGTAACATGAACTTGTGGGCCAATTTCAGAAATAGACCGGAACATCAATGTAGCAACTGCAATAGAGTGCCCTTAGCCTTGAAAACTAAGAAAGGTGAATATCAGGATCAACACATCAATCTAATACAATGACTAGCATTTTCTGAAGTAACTACGTGTGTCTGAGGATAGCTTTCACTACTCTCAATACCCTCCACCGTTCTACAGTCCAGCTATAATCAATCCGTTTCCTTTCTTTTCCTTTTTGTTTTACGCTTTGGAGATTCCTCCAAAAAAAGTCATTAGCGACTAGGAACTGTCTTAATGTAGAATGTATTTTGGCCATTGCTTAGGTAATTTAGGGGAAGAGAGGGAAGACTTACGTTACGGTAATATTAGTGGAAGGAAAGAGGAAGAGGACGTACCTTTCTACTAGGGCTGACAGCCGTTGTTTCACATCGCTTGTCTGTAGTTCGTGAACCTCAATTGAGTATAAGCATTTGTTATGTTTTGCTCAATCATTCTATTAATTAGCTGAAAATTGAAGGTATTCTGATTCATGGAATAGTGATCGTAGAAACTCGTGATTGGATTTTAATACAGTGTACTGATTTTGTTACGAATTTCAGTTTTTCCTCGAAGGCGAGTTATTCGACAGTAACACCTTAATATCACCGACAGTAAGTGATGATCTGCCTACGTAATTTACCTGTTGAATACTGTAGCGAAAAAAATACAGGATGTCTGTTTAATGGACTTCAACACTGACTGCTCGAAAGTATCCGGACATATGTTGGTGGACGTTAATATGACTTTATGACTGCTTTAATTCTACAGGGGTCGTTTCAAACGAGGTGTCTGAAGGTCTTCGGAGGAACTCTTCCTCAAAACCTCGAAACCAGGCGAGGTAGTGATGAACGATGGGTTCTGGAGCGACATAGATGTTCTAACTCATCTCAAAGCTGCTCAATTGGGTTCATGATGGGACTCCTGGGAAGCCAGCTCATTTCACGAAAGTTGTTGTCCACAAATCATTCTATCACACATTATGGTTTATGACAGGTTGCATTGTCATATTGATGCCAACAATCACAGCTTCCGAACTGTACCTCTCCGGTTCTCAGTAAAAAGTACTGAGAAAGGCCATGGAGCTCAATTAAAGTTCAAACTTCGGCTGGCTTTAGTAATAAACCTGATGAAATGCCACTAGTAGTGCCCTTGTTGGTGGACGAGATGAAATATATTATACTGCAACCTACCTACAGTAAAGTGTTGACTCTATATGACTGTAAGGAACTGCGGAACGTCTTAGCCAGAATTTTCACTTCGTGGACTAAGGGCGGTAGTGTGGGAAGAAAAACAAAAAAAGGGAACGGTGGCAAACTGCCGTAGCATGCCACATGATCAAATATTTAAACTACGAAGCAATATGAAATTACTAGAACACATGAAATCACTAATAGGGAAGGTGGATAGAACAGAGCTATGGGAAGCATTCTAGGAGTGCGAATGCGGCTGCGGCCATTTCTAGGCTAAGTTTAAAGTCATTGTCAACCAGAAAGAACTACAAAGATCGAACAGTCGGACTGATTGAGAATCTCAGGAAAAATACGTTTTTCTGCTTAATCCTGTAGAGTGAATTGGAAAAACCACTACTCTGAGAATCCTACTGACCCCTCGCATATTTCTTGTAGGGACCATGATAAAAAATGTACCAGCCGATGTTAATGAATACTATGAAGTACGCCCGTCATTCCACACAGATAACAATCAGCTAAGCGGCCTATTGGCGCAAATGGGAAGATAACATTCAAAATATCACAACAGATTTAACATGGCTTCGTAATCATCGACCGTTTACAAAGTAAAATGAAAGCAATAACAGCCCTCGGTCCATATTTTGAATGTTAAGTAACGTGTTTATATTTGCTACTACTACATGGCATTCTTGGGGTAGTGTTCTTCTACCCGCAATTGCTAACGCGGGCGCCTCAGTCTGATGCTACATGTAGCTCGACGTGTGTGAGCAGCCCATAGTGGCTTGCCTTCTTTTTCAAAATTGTGTGACCGAAGCTTTATCGTTTGATATTTATTCTATTTGTGACATGTAAGCACTGTTCCTTTCTTGTACTGTTAGTCAGAACTTACACTTAAAAACTTTTTTTCCTATAATTTTTGAACTTATGTTATAGGCCAGGTTGAGTGTTTTAATTCTCATGAAGCCACTCATAGTAGTGCCGAAAGCTAGATCAAAATTCCTTTTATGCGACCGAGGGATGTTACTGCTTCAATTTTATCAGAAAAGAGCTCGAGATACTTCGTAACAGAAAAACTAAGCCAAACTGTGTTACTGTATAATATTGTTCATTGAAATTAAATAGACTTTCTCGTGGCATATCACGCAAGACTTTTGGCCTACCTAATATTTATGTAACGGTTAAGAAGTACTAACAGCAGCAATGTTCGAGAACTAAAAGATGTGAATGCAGATTACCTATTATCCGAAACAAATGTTATGTTTAATATTCAAACATGTATCACAACCCTTGTGCCACCATCACCGACTACTTATAGTCCGGATTCGTTAGACTATCTGGTTCATTGCCACTTTCTTTACGTCTCTGTATAGCTATCCACCGAAAATTTATTTTCGTAGAATCTACCCACATCTGTATGCTTATTTATAGCGGAAATTTGCTTTTGAACTTCACAAAACACAATACGTATGTTGTAATTCTTAAGGCTCTCCCGGCGAGGCGTTGTCATGTTGATTAATCGGGTTTCTCCCGGTTATTCGCGTCTTTCCTGCACGATATTTGAACTGAGTGACTCGCAGTCTTCTTCGGGTGCAGTATCGGACAGCACCTGAAGAAACAGCGAGTCACGCAGTTGAAATATCATGTAAGAAAGACGCGAATAACTAGCAGAAACCTGATTAAACAACATGACCATAATAACGGTTTGTGTAATGTTGCCAACGGCCTTGTCAAAGAGGGCGGAGGAACCGACTGAGGTTCAGGGCGCTATGTTGCGATGGGAAACTGTTCTTAAAATGTGGAATAATCAGAGTGATCAACGGCATGGAAACCACTGCATTAAAGACACGTGACATGTATTCACAAAACATGTGGCCCGTAATTGAAAAAAAAAAGTGTCTTGATGATCTTCCCAATGGTAGAAGTTCCGGACTAGTCCCCCGTTAGAACATCTGGGACCTAAATTCCAAGCGGGAGGTGACCATGAGATTAAGGATAACGTTCTACGATTGGGGGTGAGGAACGTCAGAAGTTTGGACATAGCAGGGAAGCTAGGAATTCTGAAAAGGTAAACGCTAAGGCTCAATCCAGACATAGGGGGCGTCAGTGAAGTTAAATGGAAAGAAGGCAAGGATTTTTGGATCAACTTTAGTAGGTTTTGCTTTGAATAGGAATGAGTCGTGGCGCCATTAAGTTAGTAGACTGTTCTGTCTGGCACCACTATCTCAAGGACAGTATCGACTATCCCTCTCGCGGCCCCATTGCCAAAATCAATGGGGAAGAGTTGGTATCTGTGGGCTGCTTGTGTTCTCAGAAGCTCTTTGCTTGCCGATACACTATATACGGGTTCGCTGGCCCGAGAGGGGAGGCACCAAGTCTTGGGACTGGGGGTAGCGTCGCGACAAGAGGCGGTCCCGAGGTCCGAGCGGCCGAAGCCACGAGCTACGCAGGAGGGCCTGTGTAGAAGAAGGATACCGGAGTACTTCACCGTGGTCAGTGTCGACTACACGCAGCATGCCGACATCCCGTCGGTTGGTTGGCAACAATTGTGTCTGATAACCATTTGTGGCCTGGCTGCCCTCTTCCACCTGTTTGTCATCGGCAACACTCAGCAACCGCCGCGACGCACTGTGGGTCCATGGAGCTGCTTGCTGATGAAGGGGAGTAACAGTCTGTAATCCTTGGTGATTGGTGTCATTGTCTACCCCGACCTCCTAACTATTTTCTGGTTTGTACCAGATCCTCAGTTTTACTCGGTCGGCTCTTTGTTCGTAAATATAGACCACAGTGTTGTACTAGACACTAGTTGTCGTTTGAAAATTTGTTCTAATATTATGTTGCCCTTCCTTTGTAATTCATACCCGATCATTAATGTTTTAATGAATCAACTCCTGGTCGGAAATACAGTCAGAACAATAGCACCAAGGCACAGGTTGCTGTTAAACAACAGGTGTCTTGTGGTTAGATTCAGACGTTAACCAGTCAGTTCCTTGATTGTAATTGTATTTGAGATAATCTGAACTACCTGTTTTACTCACCTGTGCGTTTCTGTCTTTGAAAGACCGGGTCATTATTGCTGTATATTTAACTGGATCTGGTGGTTCCACCGAGTGAGTTCTCTTGTAATAAGTACTCATACGCACCGTCTTAAAACGTTCCTTCAGAGCAGCCTTTATAACTGAGAAGCAATTTAACTTTTGACATGTTAACAGCCAACTGTCACCAGGGCTTTACTTGAATAAGATTGTCAAAAAGGATGGGTTGGGATCCAGTCGCACCTTGTTGCTGATTGAAATGAAAATTTTGGTCGCTTTGAAGCAAGCCTTATCATTGTCATAATACTTTCCTAATCTGTTTTACCTTAAAGCATTGGCGCGCATCTTAACCCCCGAACCTTTCGACCTACAGTTTCCAAATAAAAAAAAATACTTCATTTGTTTGAGTAATTGAAACACTCTTGTCATCAATATTACTTCTACGTATTCATGTGATGCAGGAGAGCATTTAATAAGAGAAACACCAACAACTATAGTTCAAGTATATATACGGACGTAGCAAGCAAAAGATTAAGAGACAGAGAAGGTATATGAGGATAATGAATGGATAATGCAGCACGTAAAGGTAGATGAGAACCTGATAGCCATCGGTGACTGGAAAGCTGTTGTAGGTGATTGAATAGAAGAAAGGGTTGCAGGAGAATGTGAGATTGGTAGTAGGAATGAGAAAGAAGAAAGACTAATTGAGTGGTGCGATAAATTTCAGCTAGTAACAGGGAATACTCTGTTCCACAATCGCAAGAAGAGGAGGTATACTTGGAAAGGGGCGGGAGATACGGGAATATTCCTGTTTGATTACATCATTGTCAGGCAAAATTTCCGAAATCGTTTACGCTAACGACCCCTCCCCTCCCCTGCCCCCGCCACAGGTCTTCCTGCCTCAGTTCGCAGACAATACAGCCCGGCTTACCGGCAGTGGGGAGACCTCAACGTCAGCTAACGCTGATGGAACAGTGGGCATCGGATAATCACAGGCGTCTCAGCGCCGACGAAAGTAGGGCTGCCCTCTTCACTCGCAAACGCCCCGACTTGTGGGATAGACTTGCTCTTCACCATCAAGAAGTTGCTTAGATAAAGTAAAATACTTAGGGGTGACCCTGGATAGCAAACTCCTTTTCAATCATGATATCCACAACAAGAGGATTCAACTAATATACCTCCTACACCAATTGCACCCCTTGTTGAGAAGTGCCAAGATAAACGTTCGAACGAAACTCTGACTGTTTTACCTGGACTTGTTTATGGCTGCTCCACTTGGGGAAAAAGCAGTCCATCCAATCTTTGGCCTATTCAAAACATTTCCCTCGGCTTAGGAGCTCCGAGATGGACCCTGATTTCCGACCTTCTCGTATCTCTCTTCACATCTGGAAAGCTGAGACTCTTCCATAGGACAGACGAATTCAGGCCCATTACTCGACACGGAGAATATACGGGCTCCATCGTTCCACCACAGTGGCACCCAGTGCGGGTCCCTTGAGCGATCATTGAAGTCCCCTCCGTCAGTGCATCCAACGAAGACGAACATCTTTAGTGGGGCAATGGGGTACCACTAACCCCCTCCCCCCCCCCCCCCCCCCCCCCCGCCACCCCATTGCTTACGTCTGAATAAAGCTTGAACAAATCCTTATACCAAGACATCAAGAAAATCCAGGCTTAATGCAAGGTAGTATTTTGGCTCACTCCCTCCTCCCTCCTCCCTCATCTCTCATCTCTCATCTCTCATCTCTCATCTCTCATCTCTCATCTCTCATCTCTCATCTTCTCTCTTCTCTCTTCTCTCTCTCTCTCTCTCTCTCTCAAACACAAACACAAACACAAACACAAACACAAACACACACACACACACACACACACACACACACACACACACACACACACACACACGCCGCGCGGGATAGCCATGCGGTCTGGGGCGGCTTACCGTGGTTCGCGCGGCTCCCCCCTTCGGAGGTTCGAGTCCACCCTGGGGCGTGGTTGTGTGTGTGTTGTCCTTAGCGTAAGTTAAAGTTAGATCAAGTAGAGTGTAAGACTAGGGACCGATGATCTCAGCAGTTTTGTCATGGTGCCAGAGATCACTTTAGTTTGAACATTTTTATATAGGGATTCGTAAGAGCAGTGTAAATGAATGAAGCGTATGAGCGAAGTACCGGAGCGCTATTTCGTTATTAACCCCACTATTATGGTGTTATTTGAAATCTGGTTGGTTGGTACTCAGATATCGCACAAGATAAGGTTGAGGTTGTTTATGGGGCCGTAAACATTTACTGTAGGTTGCACAATGAAGCACACAGCTTTATTTTTGTAAGAACCACTTGTTTACACATTGCTTTAAAAGATCACAATTAAACAATATGGCTGAAAGCTTAGTTAAAGAAAACTGGAGCTGCTTTCTGGCCTGAAGGCCCAAAACCACACCAGTAACCAGAACAGCTGAAGGCCTGGCTTAGAAATCAAAAGCAATTAAAAATATAAGGTAAAATTTTTTTCTTTAAAAAAATATGCAATTGAAAACAATTAGCAGCTGACGGCCTACACTACACGTCTGAAGGACAACTATAATTAAAACACATTAATAAACAATTTTTCTAACTAAGAAATTTCTTTTTAAACTTACAACAGAACAGCCGAAAGCCTAATTTAAAAAAATATTTACTTATAGCATGGCTGGAGGCCATAAACATATTTGAAAGAACGGCTGAAGGCCTAGACAACAAGTCAGACGAACAATTGTAAATAAACCCCTTCCTCCTTGTAAAAATTTTCCTTTAAAGAATACACATGGCTGAAGCATTTATTAAAAGGGGTTTACGTAAATCCTCGGCTGAACGCCACACACAATACATCGAACAACTAAAGGCTTAGCGCCTGGATTACAAACAATTTCAGACAGAACCAATTTTAAGGAATTTTTTTTAAAAACACAAAATCAGTCTTGAAAATTTTAATTTAACGCAGGTGAAGGCCTTTACATAATATTTAGAAGGAACTGAATTAATAAATGGTTGAAGGCCTCGCACAATACTTCAAACTAAAATTAAAATCACAATCTAAGACAAACAGAACAAGTGGTTCTCAAAAGTGTTCCAAGAGTCGGCCTGAGAAGGTAGCTCAGTCGTAAGGTGAGGTGAGACAGGTAGCTAAGAGTTGAAGTAAATAACAGAGTGGCAACGAAAACTAGGGACGGCCCTTGGTCTAATCAACTATTTAACCAATTCCCTTCCGTCCGACCAACGGCTCAATTATGGAAATTATGGGCCAAGAACGAGGATACGAACAGCACTACGTCTTCAAATTGACGTTTAAAAACAGCCAAGAGAACAATACCCACTCTAAGCAAATATGAAGCAAATAACTTAAAAGCCTGAAACTTTCTGGCAGATTAAAACTGTGTGCTGGACCGAGACTCGAACTCGGGACCTTTGCCTGTCGCGGGCAAGTGCTCTACCAAGTGAGCTACCCAAGCACGACTCACGCCCCGTCCTCACAGCTTCACTTCTGCCAGTGCCTCGTCTCCTACCTTCCAAACTTTACAGAAGCTCTCCTGCGAACCGCTTCTGTAAAGTTTGGAAGGTAGGAGACGAGGTGACATTAAAAGCAACGGTGGTAACATTAAGAGTGCAACGGGAATTCCACTGTTAAATGCAGAGGAGAGAGCAGATAGGTGGAAAGAATACATTGAAAGCCTCTATGAGGGAGAAGAATGGAAAAGAAAATTGAGAATGCGGTAGGTGACGATCAGTTTGGCTTTAGGAAAAGTAAATGGACGAGAGAGGCAATTCAGACGTTACGGCTAATAATGAAAGTAAGGCTAAAGAAAAATCAGGGCACTTTCATAGGATTTGTCGACCTGGAAAAAGCGTTTGACAATATAAAATGGTGCAAGCTGTTCGAGATTCTGACAAAAGTAGGGGTAAGCCATAGGGAGAGACGGGTCATATACAATATGTACAACAACCAAGAGGGAATAATAAGAGTGGACGATCAAGAACGAAGTGCTCGTATTAAGAAGGGTGTAAGACAAGGCTGTAGCCTTTCGCCCCTACTCTTCAATCTGTACATCGAGGAAGCAATGATGGAAATAAAAGGAAGTTTCAGGAGTGGAATTAAAATACAAGGTGAAAGGATACCAATGATACGATTCGCTGATGACATTGCTATCCTGAGTGAAAGTGAAGAAGAATTAAATGATCTGCTGAACGAAATGAACAGTCTAATGAGTACACAGTATGGTTTGAGAGTAAATCGGAGAAAGACGAAGGTAATGAGAAGTAGTAGAAATGAGAACAGCGAGAAACTTAACATCAGGATTGAGGGTCACGAAGTCAATGAAGTTAAGGAATTCTGCTACCTATGCAGTAAAATAACCAATGACGGACGGAGCAAGGAGGACATCAAAAGCAGACTCGCTATGGCAAAAAGGCATTTCTGGCCAAGAGAAGTCTACTAATATCAAATACCGGCCTTAATTTGAGGAAGAAATTTCTGAGGATGCACGTCTGGAGTACAGCATTGTATGGTAGTGAAACATGGACTGTGGGAAAACCGGAACAGAAGAGAATCGAAGCATTTGAGATGTGGTTCTATAGACGAATGTTGAAAATTAAGTGGACTGATAAGGTAAGGAATGAGGAGGTTGTACGCAGAATCGGAGAGGAAAGGAATATGTGGAAAACACTGATAAGGAGAAGGGACAGGATGATAGGACATCTGCTAAGACATGAGGGAATGACTTCCATGGTACTAGAGGGAGCTGTAGAGGGCTAAAACTATAGAGGAAGACAGAGATTGGAATACGTCAAGCAAATAATTGAGGACCTAGGTTGTAAGTGCTACTCTGAGATGAAGAGGTTAGCACAGGAAAGGAATTTGTGGCGGGCCGCATCAAACCAGTCAGTAGACTGATGACCAAAAGAAAAAAACAGGTTAAGTTATCAGTCAACTTCAGCGTCCAGGTTCGGTGGGCAACGAACTTTGTCGCTCTCACAGCTAGAGCCTCACGATCCGACAGCACGTTTATGCTGCCAGCAGTCCCGGCCTGGCTCTGCACCACGGAGAGTTCCTCGCTGCTCCGTCTTAACCGACTGACCACATCCAACAAGCAGACAACATTAAAATAGCTGCTCAGTCGAAAGACACAAGCTACACACGGTTCCATGAAAACACTTCCACAAACAACTCGAACAATATTAAAACCAGTGACTGTGGGACAACAAGGACGTATCACAAATCGACACACACAGAGAACCCAGAAGCAGTCGGCGACCAAATACACGTCGTCCGGTGAGACGACCGACCGAGCGACCAACCAAGGTCGTCCCCACTCAAGTCATGTGTGTCGGCATCGGTCGGGCGAGTCATGGCTGTCCGGACCTCACTGCTGCTCCGTTCCGACTGAACCCCCGACACATGACGACCCAGAAATACTAGCGGTCGCTCCAAAGATAGTACGACAGTGCTGTTATCGATAAGGGCAGCTTATGCCACTCATGGGCAGGCAAGCCACAAACTTAGTGAGGCCAGTAAATGGAATAAGAAACGGGACGTCAGTACCGCAAAGACAAGATGTCAAGCTATAAACGGCACCAACATGGGCCGCGTGTGGCTCATTATTTTCTTTGGATTTTGAAACTGACAATGCTAAAGTGAAGTGCATATGCAGGAGATGCGTCCTTCGAGGTAGGTAGCTTGATTGAATTGTAAATCTAAAATCCTTAACTTCATTAATTGTAATTCTTCACTTGCTTAGGTTTACTCATTTTGCTTTCGAGAGGGGTATATAAGATGAAGAAAGAATGCCACACTTGGAAGTCAGCATGCTACTCCACATCCGGATTCAAGACAAAAATTTATTCCTCAAAATCAGATCGGCTGTATTTTGAAACCACGTGTATGAAAACAAAGATCCAGGAACACTGTCACATCGCACAGCGCACCAGGACCGTTTATCACCTCGCAGTACCACACCAGCCGCCGTAGCTCACTGGATGCCGGCACGGTAGCTCAGCGCGTTCGGTCAGAGGGCTGGCTGTCCTCAGATATAAAACGATGAATGGACATCAAGTGACGTCCGCCGGCCCAAATCAAATGACGTTACTCACGAAAATATTTTCAACCTCCACAGTAGCCATTATTGGTCGAAAGACAACCCACATGGCTGCCAGGCACGCTTTGTCGTAAACCTGAGGGCTGTAATCGTGGGAGGAATGCTTTTGGGTACTTGTCTACTTCCGCTCAAGCTGAATGCATCCCTGTAAAGTACGTTTCTTTGCAATACTTTGCCTGACGCATTGGAAAACGGTCCGCTTGGTGTTCAACGACAGCTGTAGTTTCAGCATTATGGTGCACCGCCAAAATTTGGAATGAACGTGCATAACTACTTAAAATTTTGAGGAAAATGCATTGGTCACGGAGGTCCAATGTTCTGGCGTCGACGTTTCCCGGACTTCAATCCAACAGATTTACATTTGTGGGGACACTTAAGGAAACAAGTTTATATTGTTCCATCGATGCATGTACACGACCTAATAGCTCGCGTGCATGCCGGCTCGGCATTGGTGGATGCAGGTGAGTTGCGAAGAATCCAGCAAAGTATGATCCCGCGAGTGGCGAAGTGGTTTGCAAATGCTAAGCAGTCGCTTTGAAAATCTTCTCCAAAGTGAACGTCTGCCGTACGTGTATGCACCAGTTCTGTTAAGATGAGCATGGATCTAAAAGCTGCAGAATGGAATTTTCGTACATAGCATTACGTGCATCACTATAGTGTTGTTTGTACCTTATTGGATACAGATGATGTTTAGGCATAACTATTAAATTCTATTTTCTTTATTTGTGCTATGGACGACACGAAGTGGTCATTTACGGCTGTAAGGAGTTAATGTTTAGTCTTAATATTTAAATAAAAGTAACGCTAACAGCAAGAAATACCCAAAATACTGCATTGTGGAACCGTTCGTTGGATACAATTTCATGCTTTAACTGAAAAAAAAGTTTGACGCAAACGTGACTTGAACAGAGCGCTGCATGTAGTCTCCCTGAGATAATGTGCACAGCGTAGAGTTACGGCTACCTATTCTTGGCCACAGTGGTCGCAGTTACAGCCCGAGCGATCTACGGCGCTGCAGTCATGGAATGTGCGGCTGGTCCCGGCGGAGGTTCGAGTCCTCCCTCGGGCGTGGGTGTGTGTGTGTTTGTCCTTAGGATAATTTAGTAAGCTTAGGGACTCATGACCTTAGCAGTTAGGTCCCATAAGATTTAACACACATTTGAGCACTTTTTCCGCACTTACAGCATTTCCATTATCTAAATTTTTAAATCGCATTTCTGTTAAACCTACTGTTGCGGCTCGATTTTGCTACATACACGTTTGTCTTTAACTGGGAGGAGGAATCGCATGGCGACCACAAAGTGCGACTTATTTCTTCACCCTCTACAGCAGCAGAACATGAATGAGCATGTATTGTTAAACTTATGGAATTTATTTGCAAATTGTAAATAAGATTACACATTGTGTGTACCATTTACTAGAAACATATGGAAATTTGTGCTGGACTAGAGCTATAATCCGGATTTCCTATCGCGAGATGTCGCCTTAACCACTCCAGCTATCCAAACGCGCCTCCAGGACCAATCCAATCCTCCATATGTTCTTTGTGTTACATACTGTTCGCACATTACGTGATTGCCGCACTGGGGGACATAAGGATTCTTTCGCCAGTTTGCCTTACTTTAACGTGAAATACCGTTATTGCAGTGTTTGTACTTTAGAGTGTCTGTGTTAAGTCACTACAGCGTCTGGAAGTTTGGATCAGTCTTGGAGGCGTCGTCGGATATCCGAAATGTTAAAGGCGATCACTCGCGATATGCGGGAATTCCGATTTCGAGTCGCGGTCCGATACAAATTTCCAAATGTTTCTAGTAAATGGTACAGCTGATGTATAATCGTATTCGCAATTTGTGAATACATTTCATGTTTTTAATACGGTTGTAGATCGTCAGCAGTGTCTGTTCCTTCAGACAGGTTATTTATATTAAACAAGATATATACACTTTATTATTTCGCCCATCCTCAGCAACTGTTCTCGTATATAATAAAATTATAAGCAACTAGTTGCCCAAAAGAAATTTAATTACCTTACCGTCTTCGGGCACATACTGCCGTTCTTCAGAAAGTTATACTCATCCCATTATTTGCGACTGTCAGCAACAAGATGCATATAGCAAAATGCCATGCTGATGTGCTTCTTAGTGTCTGTATAGAATTACAGGTGGTACTGCCCTCAGAAAGCAAAAGAAGAAGGATTATTCACTACAAAACGTGAGTAATGACAAGTATGTATGCAAAACATTTTTTAAAAATCAAGAGATGTATTAACTCGTCGACGAAATTCACATTTACATCGTTTGGTTTGCAGATGACAAGCTTTCACAACAGGACCCGACAGATGGTCCTGCAAAATCATGAAATGTGAAATCACGATAAGAAAAACGAACATCAACATTCTTTAGATCTCAGTTTGTTAGATCAGTTACAACCTAAAATATGTTCACTTTTTACAGTTTTCAATAAACAAAAGCCTCTGATGATGGCACAGAGGTCGCGAACCATGTTTTTTTTTGGTAAAAAGAAAAAAAAAGAAACGTGTTTGCATAACTGGTGGAACCTTTATCCAATAATTGAATGTATATGTTCGTAACGCTGACATATTATGTACTCCGACCCATTTAAGAAGTTGTGTAGTATGAAGTATGACGTTGATGAATAATTTATAGCTGAAGCGCAGAACTATTTGCGAAATATTTGTGATTACGACTAAAATGTAAAAATGATAGATGGTGACTAATATCCGGCAGTAATAGTGACTATGATGAATAATTTATACCTGTAGTGCAAAACGATTTGCGAAGTATTGAGATTATGACTAAAATATAGAAATGATAGATGGTGAATAATATCAGGCAGTAACAGTGACTATTATTCACGATCTATCATTTCTATATTTTAGTTGTAATCTCAATATTTCGCAAATCGTTTTGCGCTGCAGGTATAAATTATTCATGAAGATCATACTTCTTACTACAAAACTTCTGTAACACTTTGTTATCCAAGACATAAAATTTCGAAACAGGACCTTTGATATAAAGTACTCTAATATTGGCTGTGGAAACATAATTGACAAACTTTGTGGAACGTTCAGTTATTAGAAGTTGATTGTCATAGGAAACGAATTTATCACTTGGAGATAATTCTTTAGTAGAGAGAAGCTACGTAAGGCAGTCTCAAAAACGGGTTAGCAGGAAAAAGAATGGAGGAAGGAAAAAAAAACAGTAAAAATTTAAGCTGGTATTTACTTTGATACTGTTATGGTGTCGACGAAAAGATCTTGGATGATTCAGTATGTTAAAAAGCATAATATTTACATAATATTCGAATATTTGACAAACACTATTGAGCAGGAACGACATGATGATGAGAAAGTTATTCTTTCCGCATTTTCGTTGAGTCTGCTTATTAATACCCTCCTCCTGTGGCGCGCACTAGGAGCTCCCCTACGATTGTTGCGTTATATCGTGGAAACACGCAAAATGTTCCCGACGGACGCGAGATGTTACTTTTGGGAGCAGTAACAGTTAGTGCCCGAAGACGAAACATCGCATTTCCATAACGGTAATGGCGAAAACGTGTTCGTTATTTTTACGACTGGCTCAAAACTTTTAATGGAGCAAAATAGCAGGCTCCTTCCAGCAATTCGCTTAATACGGTCAACTTCCCTTCTCCAGTGAATTAATTCAAATAAGACATCTTGCATTAGCGAGATTCGTTTATGGTTCTTTATGTAAAGATGCTGGTCACGAAATTCCTACCGAGCTCATGCCGCAGTGGTGTGTCAGCATTATCGACCAGCAATTGCGCAGCCTGCAGTAAACGTCCTGTCTTCATTCGCTGATTTCTTGTTGTTCTACATACTCGACTTATTCGCTTTGGGATAAAATACAGGTTGAGAGAAGGTGAAAACTTTCTATTATAATGTTATAAATTGATTTAGAAAGTTAAGTTACACAGACTGTAAACGATGAATCTTAGCGTACTGCAGTAGCGTAAGAAAAGTCATGACGAATAGTTTGATATAAAAAAAGGCTTGTGCTCGGTCAAACCACTAAACAACCTCAAATTCGCCCACAAAATCCACTTAAGACACAGCGCGTGCGTGTCGTTAGAGGTTTTCAGTATCGTCTCCCCTCTTATGTGATCAGCTCAGCCGTGCACTAATTAATTGTAAAATTGAGGTTTGTACGGATTTTACGCACAAGTTTGTGAAATTTAACGGCGTAAAACTAACGGCCCAATCTTTTGTTCCTAAGGCCTTCTTACTAAGAGACAACAAGTTTGCTTAAGTTTAGATCTAAGTGAAACGTATCTAGTTTTTACGTAACTAGTTCAAAAGTCTTTTTCTTTCGTTACTCTCACAGGAAAGGTTAACCTACTAACGTTGCTGAAAGCTAGTAGCATAAGAGGGCGAAAGCATATGAAAAAAAAAAAAAACCTCAAGAGATGCCCATGCGCTGTGGGTTTAAACGGCTATTATAGGCCACTTTGAGACTCTTTCCCGTCTTGATTTTTGAGAGAATATCGGCAACTGAAAGGTCCGAGGACAGGCCCGATGTCATTAAATGGTTTGAAACAGATAAAAATGAAATTACAAAGCACTGGTGGACCTAGCGTGGCACCTGGAGGAGGGCGTCCATTCACGGCGTAAGCTTCTGACGAGGTGGTTGTAACTGAACATGTAGCATGTTCCCTGTGCAATGCCAGTACAAGTGCAGTGTCACGAGAATTATCCACTCCATGGTCGACAGCACGGGAAGTTTTGCGGTCTATTTTACACTGGTACTGCTGGTGGAGCCAGACGGTGTAGCAAATGAAACATGATCCGCAGCAACGTTCTGAATTTGCTTTTCGGTTTCTGGCAAGGATAGAAGTTGATGATATCTGGCAGAGCAATATTGTATGGAGCGACGAGTTACATTTTACACTGCAGGGAGCAGTCGTCGTCGTCGTCGTCGTCGTCGTCGTCGTCGGCTGATACTCGTATCCGAGTTTTCATTTCTCTCCTGAGATTTCCTTTGTCACGGTTCAGGCGTCGAAGTGTCGTTGATGGCTTAGCAGTCCAATCCTAGCGTGGAACAGGCGGCCACAGACATTACAGCTGATGGAAGGTGGAGGACGTGGCTGAGCCTGGAGGAGTTTACGTCTCTGGCGTTTGTCATTCTCCATTCTTCGACGTTCCAGCTCAAAGTTTTGAAGAGCATTTGAGGTAACTGAGCGCCAGCGACTTCGGTCTTCTGCTATTGTGGACCAGTTACTCGGATCGATGTTCAAGTTTTTCAGATTTTTCTTGTACTGATCCTTATAACGTTTGAGAGGGGCACCTCGTGGCCTTTTACCTGTGCTCACTTCGCTGTACAGCATTTGGCGTGGAAGTCTGTCATTTTTCATCCGCTGGACATGTCCGACCCATCTGAGTTGATGCCCAATGATAAGAGCTTCCATGCTATGCATTTTTGCTTTCTCTAGAACAGCCGTGTTGGATATGAAGTCATCCCATTTCAGGTTCATGATATATCTTAGCTTCTGTTGGTTGAAGCGTTCTAGTTTCTTCAGATCGCAGCGATATAACGTCCAGGTTTCGCAACCATATAGCAGGGTGGAAATGACTACAGCTTTGTATACCATCAGTTTGGTGTACAGTGTTAGGTCTTTATTCAGGAAGACACGCTTTGTAAGACGACCAAATGCTACATGTGCAGCACGTAATCTATTCTCCACATCTTTTCCAGATGAGCAGTTGGATGACAGTATGCTTCCCAGGTAGAGGAAATGGTCCACTTGTTCCAAGGGTGTATCATAGATGGATCTGCTGAAGTCAGGAACGGAGGAGCCAGGAGTTGGCTGCGCCATCACCTTTGTCTTTGGAATATTGATGGAGAGACCAAATCGTTCGTACGCCCTGCTGAAGGAATCAACTGACAGCTGCAACTCTGCAGGTGAATGAGCTGTAGAGGCATTGTCATCAGCATACTGCAGCTCTGTCACACGAGTGGTACTGGTGAACCTTTTTGAATGGAGTCTGGACTGGTTGAATAATCCTCCATCAAACCTGTACTTTAGTTCTATTCCTGCATTGTTTACGGTTGTCTCTTAAAGCATAGCTGCCAGATACAATGCAAATAATGTTGGTGCAAGAACGCATCCTTGTTTAAGCCCACTTGTTATTGGGAATTCACCAGTCATTTCATTCTGGCAGAGGACCTGTCCAGTCATATCAACGTGGAGAGCTTCAATCAGGTCAACAAAATGTTCAGGGCAGCCGAAGCGTTTTAAGACCATCCACATGGCTTCTCTGGGAACTGTATCAAAGGCCTTTTCTAGATCGTAGAAAACAAGTAGTAAAGGCTTTTGCTGTTCTCTGCACTTCTCCTGTAGTTGTCGTGCACAGAAGATCATGTCAATTGTCCCTCTTGAAGGTCGAAACCCGTATTGAGACTCAGGTAGTATAGTCTCTGAAAGTGTCTGGAGGCGATTTAAAAGGATTCTTGCAAAAAATTTTCCAGTGACAGAGAGTAGAGATATTCCGCGGTAGTTACCACAGACTCTTCTGTCGCCCTTTTTGAAGATGGTGACAACTGTGGAGTTCTTCAAGTCAGCTGGTACCTTGCGGGTTTCCCACATTAATATAATAAGTGAGAAGAGTCTAGTTTTTAGAAGCAAGCCGCCACCCTCAATAAGCTCCATCGGGATGCTGTCAGGTCCAGGAGCCTTCCCAGGTTTCACACTCTTGAGTGCCTTGCAAAATTCTTGAAAAGTTGGAGGATCAGCCAGCCAGGGTTTTGGAGGGTGCTGTGGGACATTTTTGAGGAAATCTCCAGCGGCAGTAGAAGGGCTGTTTAAGAGTGAGCTGAAGTGCTCTTTCCAACGATTTAAGATGTCCTGACTTTCAGTAAGAATGGTGGAGTTGTCAGCAGCTTTCAGTGCTCCTGATGAGAAGCGGATAGGTCCATACAGCTCTTTAATACCAGCGTAAAAGCCACGCTGGTTCCTTGCATCAGAAAGATTTTGGAGTTCTGTGGCTTTCTGTTGCCACCATTTGTTCTTGATTACTCGTATTTCACGTTGACATTTCTGCTTGAGTTCTTGAAAGTGTGCGTTCTTTTCTGCGCAGGATGGATCTTGAGCAAGGGATAGGTAAGCATCCCGCTTTGCATTGATGATGGCTTGGATTTCTCCGTGGTTGTCATCAAACCAGTCACTTCTTTTCCGTGCACTACAACCAACAACATTCTCAGCAGTTTCTTTGATGATGTTCTTTAATGTGGTCCATTCTTGTTCGACGTCATCTGTGGTTGCTGGAGCTCTGTTAAGTTGTTCAGACAGTATGTCTTGGAAGTGTGAGCGAACGTTTTTGTTGTTCAGGTTGCTTATGTTGAATTTTCTGCGTGGTGGGTTTGAAAAGTGGGATCGTGGCTTGCGATACTTTGGTAATCTCAAACGGCTGACTAAAAGTCTATGGTCCGTCCAGCACTCATCGATGTTTAGTGCTGATGGCCCGCATCTCGTGGTCGTGCGGTAGCGTTCTCGCTTCCCACGCCCGGGTTCCCGGGTTCGATTCCCGGCGGGGTCAGGGATTTTCTCTGCCTCGTGATGGCTGGGTGTTGTGTGCTGTCCTTAGGTTAGTTAGGTTTAAGTAGTTCTAAGTTCTAGGGGACTGATGACCTAAGATGTTAAGTCCCATAGTGCTCAGAGCCATTTGAACCATTTTTTTGTGATGAGAATGTCTTTCTTGTCACGCTGTCGCGTAATAACGTAGTCTATAAGATGCCAATGTTTGGAGCGTGGGTGCATCCATGTGGTCTTATAGCGGTTACGCAAACGGAATTGGGTATTGGAGATGAAAAGCTCGTGCTCAGCACATAGACCAAGAAGTAGCAACCCATTTGCATTGCAGTTTCCCACCCCTTGTTTACCCATGACATCTCTCCAAAAACGGTTGTCCCTTCCCACTCTGGCATTGAAATCACCAAGTAAAATTAATTTATCTTGAATGGGTATTTTAGAGAGAGTACTGTTCAGTTGGTGGTAGAACTGATTCTTTGTGTCTTCATCACTGTCTAAAGTAGGAGCATATGTAGAGACGAAGGTGATGAATCTGTCTGAACCAATGGGTACTCTAAGAGTCATCAGTCTTTCATTAATTGAGACAGGTGTAAATCGAAGATCTTTCACTATTTTCGTTTTTACGGCAAATCCTGCACCATGGATGCGTGGTTCTCCTGCATCCTTTCCCTTCCAGAAGATGGTGTACCCTGAACGTACGTCACTAATGTGTCCCTCACCTGAGAGTCTTGTCTCACTCAAGGCAGCTATGTCTATATCTAGACGGGCTAGTTCTTGGGTGATAAGAGCGGTTCTTCTCTCTGGTCTGTAATTGTTCACGTCCAGGAGGGTCCTGACATTCCATGTCCCTATTGTCATAATCATTTCATTCTTCTTTTGTTTACGTTCGCAGTATAAGGAGTGACCTACTGGGTGCGGATTCCCAGCCCGGTTCAAGTGTGACTTCCGATGTTTAGCCCACATTTTCTAGGGCCTTTCCCATTCAGGGTGGGCAGCGGTCATCCTAAATAGGCCTGCCAGTCGCAGATGCAGGACCGGATTCCCGAGTAGTCACACGGGTTCTCAGGAAGGCGACCACCACACACCTGCCGCCAGTGTGCAGGTCCAGACTAGTAGCTTCCAGCCTCACTCGGAGCCTGCGACCATCGTCCTTATCCCATCGCCATTGATCTTTAGAGAAAATGACAGGAGAAATTGCCATTTGCGTGAATTTCTTTAAGGTACCAGAACTGCAACGAACTGCCGCGAGCTCAATGACGGCTGAGCGGCGCCTTTACAGCCAGTTCGTCTGGCATGACCTCTTCCGCCTCCACGATCTTTGAGAACCTGGGATATAAGATTCTTCTTCCGCTCGCTTCGCCGTTGGGTCAAAGGGTAGATAATAGATACTGGAGAGGAAAGTGAAAGACACCCTTGGGCCTCGGAAACCTAATACCGTTGGGGTCGAAGAAACCAAGAGTTGGCCGAGGGGGGCCGGATAGGAAAGGAAACAGGAGAAGCCTGACACAAGTAAGTGGAAGTAATGCCAGGCTTAGCTAAGGGCCCGTGTGGTTGCCACCCACATACTCCCCAGACGGGAGCCCCCTGCGGGAGCAGGGAGCAGTAAATACACAGAAATGCCAAATTTGGAATATTGATATGCCAAGTGTTGTGCACGAAGCGCCGCTGCACTCGCCGTATGTGATTGAGTGGTGTTGATTCACAAGCACCTTAATTCTCGGTCCGTTCTTCTTTGAGAAAAATCCACCCAGGTGGGCTATCAGGTGTACCGTGACGTTATCCAGACCTCCTTGTACAACACATGATTCCTGCTTCGGAAGAGCGCAACTGTGTGGAAACCACTGTTTTCATGCAAGATGGGGCAACATCTCATCTCGTTCGCCAAGTGAAAGGTCTACTTCATGGAACCTTCCACGAACATGTTATCTCCAGAAATTTTCCACTAGCGTGGCCAACAAGTTTGCCTGATCTGAATCCATGTGACTTTCGGCTGCAGGTGATATCTAAAAGAACGTGTTTACCAGGTACACGTTCGGTCTCTAACTGATCTGAAGGCCAGGTATAGCAGCACTTTGATCAAATACCACCGGACCCGTTGCGAACAGGTGTTGATCACATCGTTTTACGGATGCAGCATCTCCACGACTTCTTCGGTGCTCTTAGCGAATAAAAACAACGTTATGGCTTTCTCGCTTGTTTGTCATTTTCTGCTGTTCCTGATCGGTTACATACAGAAAAGTCTCTATACTTATTTTCTGCATTCATACCGTCAGATTTGCACTTGGTACTGATTTTTTCCCAGGGTAAATCGTTTCCTTATAAACGCATTAGGTATGTACTAAGTTTCGTTGACGGACGAAAATTATAGCCCCCACTGGTTCTCTGTGAATAGCCACACTTAAATTGAACCACCAAGTACGAATCTTTTGCTTTCCTTAAGTTTAGTCAGCGATGCGATCGATGTCTTCAGAAGTGATAATATTTCCGCCTGACAGATTTGCCGACCGAAGGGGCGGATGATGAGATTCACCAGTAACTAAGACAAGCGCTCGAGAAAGCCTTCAGTGCGCACTAGTGTTTTACTCGACATTGTTTTATCGGAGGTCGTCTTCCTCGGAATCGAACTGACTTACCCAGCTGGTCTGCGATACTCGCAGATTAACGTAGATCAAACCATGACATCATCAGTCCATATGTTGTTGTTGTGGTCTTCAGTCCTGAGACTGGTTTGATGCAGCTCTCCATGCTAATCTGTCCTGTGCAAGCTCCTTCATCTCCCAGTACCTACCGCAACCTACATCCTTCCGAATCTGCTTAGTGTATTCATCTCTTGGTCTCCCTCTACGATTTTTACTCTCCACGCTGCCCTCCAATGCTAAATTTGTGATCCCTTGATGCCTCAAGACATGTCCTACCAACCGATCCCTTGTGCTAGTCAAGTTGTGCCACAAACTTTTCTTCTCCCCAATCCTATTCAGTACCTCCTCATTAGTTACGTGGTCTATCCACCTAATCTTCAACATTCTTCTGTAGCACCACATTTCGAAAGCTTCTATTCTCTTATTGTCCAAACTATTTATTGTCCATAGACCATCACTAAAGTAGAAAATTCATTGGTTTGTCGTTATAGGCGAGCAAAAACGCTTGGTGACGGCGGACCGTAGTAATATGATATATAAGTCAGCAAAATAACGTGAATTACACGAAGAAAAACAGTAATCGGACTTCGTGAGAGGGAATTTAGATTGCAATGTTTGACTTAATGAGAAATGCAGATGTGCATACTATGGCGGGCGGATGACGAGCAATCGACACGCCACCAAACTAATCTCTTCCCAACGTTATTGAAAACTGAAACATGAAACGAAACTTTACACATTATTAATAAAGGATAGTGGTGTATTTTCTAGTAAAGAAAAGCAAAGCTCAGGTTAATTACTTCTATAATTAACAATATAATTACAGAGAGCAAGAAAACGGCATTTTTACATTCTGCAAGACGTGAGGCATGAGAATGTAGTATTTGTAAGTAGGCTGTTTATGTTTTCTTTATGTAAGTAGGCTGTTTAGCTTTTTTATTGGTAACGCCACCTCTGTATGAAAATCACTGGCTGTGCTGTGTGCAGTCCGTCGCAGCTTTGCATTGTTGTAATACTCGTCATTGTAGTGTTGGGCAGCGGCAGCTGGCTGTGAACAGCGCGTAACGTTGCGCAGTTGGAGGTGAGCCGCCAGCAGTGGTGGATGTGGGGAGAGAGATGGCGGAGTTTTGTAATTTTTCATGAACTGCTATATTTATATATGATGATATCAAGGTAAATACATTGTTTGTTCTCTATTAATATCTTTCATTTGCTAACTATCCCTATCAGTAGTTAGTGCCTTCAGTAGTTTGAATCTTTTATTTAGCTGGCAGTAGTGGCGCTCGCTGTATTGCTATAGCTTGAGCAGCGAAGATTTTTGTGAGGTAAGTAATTTGTGAAAGGTATAGTTTAATGTTAGTCAGGGCCATTCTTTTGTAGGGAATTTTGAAAGTCAGATTGCGTTGCGCTAACAAAATATTGTGTGTCAGTTTAAGCACAGTCATGTATAATTGTTCAAAGGGGACGTTTCATATGTCGACCTTTAGCCTAGGATACCTCACTGGAATCTTCTGATTTTTTTTCTTGTAGTTTGTGTAATTAGTGTAGATTTTGTTTATTGCTAGCGCGTAATTATAGAGAGAATTTCCTTTGTAGTTGCAGTCTTTCATTGTTGTATAGTAAAACAGTTGTGGCATGCATGTAGATTTGCACTAAGTATTTCGCAGCTGCGCTTGCAATTAACTAGATATTATTTTCAGTGCTATGTTAATGTGTTCTCTTATTTTTGCTCTTCAAATTGTGCTTTTCTGCGTTGTCGTGTGAAATATTGTGACAATAATGGCGTGTGAAAAACGTAATACTAGGCTCCAAAGTAAACTGAGAAATGACAGTGAAGACGAAAGCAGTGTGATAGCGCCGCAGAGTAATGAATTAACAGGCATTCAAAGTAGTAATTTGGTAACTGTTCATAGGGAAATGGAGCAGGCGGCAAACAATGGCGTGGACAGTGAAACAATTAGTGAAGAGGGACGCATTATCGATCGATCGGTCGGCAACAGCTTGCCTCAGGAATCGGGTATGACAGGACACAATTTTGCGAATACTGTAGACTCAGGTTTTGGGTTCTCGCCGTTTTCTCAAATAAGTCAAGACACATTTTCTGCATGTCAAAATGTCAATGTTGCCGGTGCAAATTCACTGCCGAAAAGCACTGAGGAACATGTTTCAGACACCAGTGCATTGTTATTACAGTTAATGCAACAAATGGGACAAAAGCTACAAAAGTTAGACACAACACTTGAACAAAATCAGAAACAAATGGGACAAAATCTTAAAAAGTTAGACACAGTGGAACAAAATCTTAAAAAGTTAGACACAATGGAACAACACCAGAGACAAACACAGCAACAGTTAGACACAATGGAACAAAATCTTCAAAAGTTAGACACCACACTTGAACAAACACGTGAAGATTTAACTACTGAGTTACATAAAATCGAATCGAAATGTCAAAAAGTCTGTAACGACGTAAAAACACAAATTTGTGAGCATTTTCAACCTATTTTTTCGCGGCATGAAAATGCATTAAAGAATCACGAAGCAGCCATAAAAGAACTGCAAATTATTGTTCATGAAAATCATGAGACCTTGCAAGCTAAAATTGACTCAGTTGCATCTACCGATTCGGTTACGCAACTTGCAAAAACTCAGGAAAACTTAAAGGACACAGTAGAAAGACACATGGAGGAAATTAGTTCATTATCAGAGAAAGTAGTTGAACTTTCGGATCAGCTAAATAATTTATCTACGAAGGTAGATGATAATCTGAATGACACAAAACCGGTAGTCTTTAATAACACAGAAGAGAGCGAACAAATTAGGAAACTGAAACAAAATCTGAATCAAATTGATACGCAACACCAAAGAGAAATCCGGGAAGTACAAGATCAGCTAACACAGGTAATACAAGAATTACGTATTTCAGAGGACACTCGCGCCCCAATAAGGGAAGAGGGACATAGAAATACGGAACAGCCACAAAATAATAACATAGGGCATTTCGGAAGTTATGAAAGAAATCGGCAATGTGCACCGAATTTTGAGTTGGAACCGCCGAAGCGACGTAACAATGACCGACATGCGACTCGCCGACATGATGATTTTGACTATAAGCTGTTCATTACTACACGTAAATTCAAAACGTTTAAGAATTCTGCCAACGACATTCATCCACAAGCGTGGCTCCATCAATTCTCTCATTGTTTTCCTCCCAACTGGTCGTTAGAACACAGATTAGAATTTATGTGTGGCTACTTGGAGAATGAACCAGCTGTAAGAATGCGATCGGTAATTCACGATTGCCACAGTGAAGGAGAGTTTTACCATGCCTTCCTCTCAGCATATTGGTCTCAAGCCACACAAGACCGTGTAAAACATAGCATCATAATGATGAAACGTTTCGAACAATCTGAATTTTCCAGTCTTATGAAATATTTTGAAGACATGTTGCATAAGAATCAGTATCTTTCAAACCCATACAGCCCCTCAGAACTCATTCGCATTTGCTTAATCAAACTGCCTGAACATTTACGACATATTATTTTGGCAGGACGTTGCAAAGACGACATTGAAGCATTTCAGGGACTCTTACAAGAATTAGAAATTGACACTGACAGTCGCCGGATGCGAAAACAGGAAAACAATCACTACAGGTCACATACGTCACAATTCCGTGACGACAGAAACAATAACTGGACACGACAAGGCTATTCTTACAACGCAAATCGTGACCAAAACAGACACCACCCATATGACAACCACTGGCAGAGTAATAATAGTTACAGAGAAAGATCGCATTTCTGTAGTAATGAATATGACAGAGATAACCACAGAAACAGACAATATGGGAACCAAAACAATTATTACCAGGGGAGACAGAATAACTTCAGACGCAACAGTTCAGCGCGGAGTTACGATTCAGGGAGAAATTCTCCACCACGTGACCGACAAGGAAGAAACTACGGAATCTACCGAAATGACGACAGACGATATGATCATAACGACAGACGTCAATTGCATCAGAACTGGCGGGATTCAAACAGAGCAGGGCCCTCTCGGCAAGGCGAATTTGTAGAAGTTAGGTCTCCTAATCCCAATAACGACGCGCGCCAACAAAGAGACAGACAATGACTCGCACAGCAGGCAGCCGCGTGCGCCAGGTGGCTCAGAGAAAAATAACATAGACGCTAACCTTGAGAAAAACTCCAGTATTCTTTACCGACGTATACCGCCTGACAATTGCATTCAAGTTCAAACTCTGAGTACTATGAAGAGTAAAGGTTTACACCACATTTCACATGTAAAACCGCTTACTGAGAGATAATCTGCTTTTTAAATTTGTCTTTGCCATATAACTTTTCACTTTACATTACTAGTATGCTGTGTCAGACTTAAGAAACTGTTAACATTCAACAATGTTTGAAGTTAAATATCCAGTCTAGAACCTAGGCAAATTTTTAAAAAGGAATTACGAATGCATTGTTATAGTGAACAGTCGACACAGTGTTGTATTTGTACATTCTTGCTTGTTAGTTGCATGGTTACGTAACGACTATCAGGCTTACATACTTAGGACACATACTGGTACTGCTAATGAGATTTTAATCCAACATTTTGGTTTACTTGAAAATACATTCTGGGTTTAAAGTACTTTCTGTGAGATACCAGACGACACAGTGGTTAGTTTAAGTGACAACTACACGATTTTATCACGACGCTACTAATGAGTGACAATTTACAATGTTGCTTTTGCGGTGTATCTGTTTTATATCTGCACAGTTTTTCTGAATTCTTCTGGAAAGTAAAACAGGTTTTAGTAGTAACTTTTGTGGTATAGCAACAATGAGACAGCCTTTTTCATGGCACAACATTACGTTACTGTACAGTACTTTCTTCATCACGCCAATAAGCATTATAACTACGATATCTATACGCAAAGCATTTCACTTTTGTTTATCATGAGGTAAGTACATTGGCTTCTGCAGAACTTAGCTTTCGGAGGAAAATAACTACGACACTTCCACAGAGATTATCTTACAACAAGATGCACATTTAGCGCTACAGGACACGCATTTCAGTGATCAATTTTATACTTAGAACATTTATTTTTAAAGATTTTTGAATTACAAAGAAAGTTTTCCGTCATATATTTCATTCCATTGGTGTAATCTGTAACACCTGAGGGTATAATTACATTAATCCTCAGGGGGGTACACGCTTACTTTGTGTACCATGTGTGTGGCAACCACAAGGAACCCTAGCTAATATGGTATTTGCTTATACAACTTTACACATCGGTACCATATTTCTCTAACACACAAATTACACAGCTATCTGATCATTTAACTGAGAGAGACAAACATTTATTTTACTACATCAGTGACACATGTTTACGCAATCATACAGTTGGATAACTTCACACTTATGAAACTGTATTTTGTCTGTACTTTGTAAACTGTTCATATTTTTTCAGAATCATTGTGATACTATGAGAGCTTTGAATGATGTATTTGGTATGAGATCATGATTTTTAAAGTACGTTTGAGGCAGATGACACTTTTGACATGAGCAGAGAATTTTTTTAATTCTTGGAGGAAGCTACGACGATTTTGAGATTTGACTGAGGTGTTATGATGTTATTATTACGACGACGATGTGTATTTTGTTGTTGAGTTATGTTTATTATGCTACGTATTTCTCACGATGAAATATTGAAGAAGTGTCGACGAATATGTATATGTCTAATGAGGTAAGGAATAATGAGTAGTGTTTAGGGACTCTGATTTATGAAAAGGATGTTGGAAACCAAGAAACGTACTTTAAGAGTTATGAAATGTGTGACTGTATCACAATGCTGACGAATATTTTTTTTGGACACTGATATTTATAGGATTTTGTTTCTACAGATTTGCAACGCTAATTCTTGACCTGTGAAATATTTTTATATGAGACTGCCACGGTAGCAGAAACTGCTGTCGTAAATATTTCCGTACGAAAGTTAAGTGACCAC
The DNA here is from genome assembly GCF_023864345.2 of Schistocerca serialis cubense. Lineage (NCBI taxonomy): Eukaryota > Metazoa > Arthropoda > Insecta > Orthoptera > Acrididae > Schistocerca > Schistocerca serialis. The sequence goes on along the minus strand of NC_064642.1, from coordinate 619,801,494 downwards.
CTGCACGTAATGCGTCGCGGGCACCCAGCTGTGTCAGACGCCTGGAGAAAAAGCCATTATTGCGAGCCCTTTTCAGCGGCACAGGTAGAAAAAAAAAGGGGACGCCATTAACCTCGCTTCTGACATTCCTTTGTAGAAAGCATCGCAAAAACGACACGGTCGAACTTGAAAACATATGATTTTTGTAATGCGTTGTGGGCACACAGCTGTGTCAAACACCTGGAGAACAAGCCATTAGGGTGTGCCTTTCATCGCTAATGCGACACCCTCGTTACTTGAAAACATATGATTACTCGCACTTTGTGCTAATTACTAAAATGCTTATGAATTGATGGGAAATATTCGTACATCTGCACACCTGATTATGACAAATGTCTTTCTATGAGAGTTGAGAGCTACTGACGTACGAAATGCCACATGACTATTGAATGATATTTTTATGCTTTGGTTTGCGTAATTGCTTATTTCATTTGATATCTGGTTTCCAGCTGTGTTGCAGCATTGCTTTTATAAAATGAAATGCATTTGCTAATGTGAACACTTTCTGTCAACAGATCTATTAAATAATTATTTTATGATCCACATTCTTTAAAAAGGAGCACTTGGAAAGGAAAGAACAATAAGAAGGAACTGGTAACAGTAACACATAATTTTCTTTTCAAGTACATGGTAATATTTCTTTTTACAATCAGTTGTTGTGGTGCACCACTTTAATTACATAGACATTAAGATGTGAATATACATTTCCCTTATCTGCATTGTTGTTTTTACTGTAATATTTTTTCTGCTTGAGCTATGTCATGTTTAGGTATAAGTTACTGCTGTTTGCCAGGCATAGTGCTACTGAATCTTAAATTGTGTTACTCTGTTAAGCTAGTTTTACTACTGACTTATTTTTCTTGTTACTGTACATTGGCTCATATTAGTTGTAATATTGCAATTGTTTTGGCATTTGTATTTTTGTCATTGATGTTTGTGTTAATTGTTTTGTGCTGCTGCATTGCCTCGTCCCTTAGTTTAGCATCTGAGCTCAGTAGATTTAAGTTAGCTTAAGAGGGGGTAGCCTCTAAGAGAATGAGTTGCGATGAATTGGAAGAAATGCATTGAGAAAACAGGTTTAGGTAGGATTTTCTTGGAAATAAATGTTGAGGTGAGAAATGTGTGAACATATAAATACAGAAAGCATGCTTAGATAGAATTTTTTTGGTGGAAACAAAGGATGAAATAAGAGGAAAGATATATGAAGTTTTGGGTTGGACTGCAGTACCAAATGTTACACTGAAAACGAACCCTGTCCTTTCCTTTTGTGTTATCCCAGTACGTGTTTGTGTACCCTTGTGTATTTGTTTTCTTCCTGTCTCTGTGTAGTTTCATAGAATTTTTTTCTCTTTTAATATTAAGCTACATTCACTATGATGAGGAATACTGTTATCCTCAAATATAATTGGCATTAATAATATGTTATTTACTTTGTAAAGATGTTAGATATTATTGATTCTGTTCTGTTTAATGCTCATGTGTGAAGTTGATGTTTCGAAAGTTACTCTGATCTTTTATGTATGTACTCATGTCATAATTCCTGTAACATTGATGTATATGTTTATTTCTATTCTTTTGTAAAGCCCCTATTATCTGCAAATGTTATCTGTATTATTATGTTCTTTAATGATGTATTTTGTACCTTTGTAATTGTATTTTCATGTTGCAAATTTATAAAATTGTAATTGTCACCAGTTCATGATATTATTAACTTGTAAGCTACATTTCACTGCACACGTTTCTGTTGGTCATAGTATATGGACAATATGTGAGAAGTAGGGACTGTTAGTGTTTGCACGTGTGTTAATAATTCAGCAAGGGACTGGATAACAGCATTGCTGGTTCTAAGGACAATTCCAAAAACTTTGTGAGTGCACAAGTGGTGGTTTATGGACTTGCTATATTCTCCGCAAGACTCTTTGATGGTGAATGTGCACCTGCACAATCGCAACAGATGGCTGCTGGCCATCTCTACAAGGACTACAGTGGGTCTGCACCTCTGGTGGCCCACCAATACCGTAATCTCTACCAGGACTACAGTGGGTCTGCTCTGTGATGACCTACCTACCAATATTCTTCCAAACTTCGAATGACTCTGCTGTGGGTTTGCTCTGTTGTGGCCCATTACTTGTCTGCATGTCAAGAGTCAGCACTGTCTTTCCGTTGGAAGGACAACACTACTTCTTCAAGACTGCATGGAAATCCACTACTTCCGTGTGCATTTTCTTTTACTGCTCAGACTTTGAGAAAAACACTGTTATTCTACTGTTATGTACGATCAGGACTGTCTTTATAGACTGTGAGAAAATTTTAGCTTTTGACCAACATTGTATCAATAAGTGTGTGCATTTGATATCTTTGTTATTGTAATTATGAAAAATTTTATCAAATCATTATTGGGCACTGCCCAAAAAAATTTGTAAAATTTTTCGTGGGGAGCATGGGGGCTATGTAAGTAGGCTGTTTATGTTTTCTTTATGTAAGTAGGCTGTTTAGCTTTTTTATTGGTAACGCCACCTCTGTATGAAAATCACTGGCTGTGCTGTGTGCAGTCCGTGGCAGCTTTGCATTGTTGTAATACTCGCCATTGTAGTGTTGGGCAGCGGCAGCTGGCTGTGAACAGCGCGTAACGTTGCGCAGTTGGAGGTGAGCCGCCAGCAGTGGTGGATGTGGGGAGAGAGATGGCGGAGTTTTGTAATTTTTCATGAACTGCTATATTTATATATGATGATATCAAGGTAAATACATTGTTTGTTCTCTATTAATATCTTTCATTTGCTAACTATCCCTATCAGTAGTTAGTGCCTTCAGTAGTTTGAATCTTTTATTTAGCTGGCAGTAGTGGCGCTCGCTGTGTTGCAATAGCTTGAGCAGCGAAGATTTTTGTGAGGTAAGTGATTTGTGAAAGGTATAGTTTAATGTTAGTCAGGGCCATTCTTTTGTAGGGAATTTTGAAAGTCAGATTGCGTTGCGCTAACAAAATATTGTGTGTCAGTTTAAGCACAGTCATATATAAACTGTTCAAAGGGGACGTTTCATATCATACGTAGTTTATCGATTTTATCGGAGTTGGTGCCACGAAGACTAATGCAGGCGCCACGAGCGGCGCTTTGAAATTCGTCAGCAATGAAGAACCTCCAAGCCCCCGACCAGAGAAGACCGTCAGGACGATGTTATAAGAAGTGGCGGACAACTGGGCACCGGTCTTGTAGTTTAAGATTACTTCTAGTTGCTAGCTGGTAACGAGCTTAACACGGAATTTTCGATAGCTAGCTCTACCGACAAAAGTTCAATGAACTTAAATGCTCGCCCGTGTCGGGCCTCCGCTGATGGCTAGCCGCACCTGTCTCAAATTGTGAACAGTAGCAGTCATTACGGACGAGTATATTACATTTCTTTAATGTGGCCTTGTTTTAACTAATCGTTTACTTGCCTGTCGAGATTCGTAAGGCGACAGATCCCTTGGGCCAAATGTTCAAATGTGTGTGAATTCCTAAGGGACCAAACTGCTGAGGTCATCGGTCCCTAGTCATTCATAATACTGACAATAACTTATGCTAAGAACAACACACACAAACACACACACACACACACACACACACACACACACGAAGGAGGACTCGAACCTTCGACGGGAGGGGCCGCGCAATCCGTGACATAGCGCCTCAAACCTCTCGGCCACACTGCGTGGATCCCCTTTGGCCACGGTTACCGACGCGCATCATAACAGCGAATGATAAGCAGGAGGCAGTACTCCTTACTTTGTTTTAAAAATCTTAGTCGAAATTAAACATAGATGCGTTTCGAGCAAGATGTGGGTTAGGTAGAGCCACAAACTGAAGAGTCGCGTACTTTATTAAATACATTAATTTATTACAATACCCATGAAAGAAATTTATTATTTGTTATTGAGTTCAGTACTAGCGTTCATCACTATCCCAATCATAATTCTTCTCAAATTCGCAACCCCCAGGTCACCGCTTCAAATCTTAGTAGTTTACTCTGTTCGATGAGAAATAGCGTGCACAATTTTCTTGAAGTATTTCATATCCCACAGACCTACCAAGCTGTGGTAATATCAATTGCCTGCAGTTAGTTACAGTCCAGTTACTCTATTGTTAGCCTACTGAGCACTTGCAGCTTCAATGGCCGCTAAGGCTAATCTTTCGTGCAAATGTCCTTTGAATGTAGTCCTTTAGCAAAGTTTGTTCAGAAACTGGTTGAGATGGAAACGCAGCCACTGAAAGCAGAAATTCCTGTTAGTGACAAGGTGTTACATAAGACATCTTCATTCACGGTGGTAGTCCGACTGTCCCATACACTCCATTTCACAGGCGTGACGTACGTTGGCAGTTGTGGGTAACATGACCGCTTGGCCAGTTCTACAAACTACAGCCTTCCAAAGCGACCAGAATGCTCCTTGACTAATTCGAGGGGCGGTTAGTAAGTAAGGTAACGTACTTTTTCACCAAAAAAATGCGAAATTGGTTATGGGACTTCATGGAATATTCCCTTTTCAGACCCTTCAGTTTCACGAAGTTCTGATAGGTGGCGATTATAAGCAGAGAGCTGCCGCTGACCTTCTTTTAGCGGAAAACCAGAGAATCGCAGATATTCATAAGCGCTTGCAGAATGTCTGCGGAGATCTGGCAGTGAACAAAAGCACGGCGACTCGTTGCGCGAGGCGTCTGTCACCATCGCAACCAGGCCGCGCAAACCTGTCCTGTGTCCTCCGTGCCAGCTAGAAGCACACAGCTGTGAATCGTGCGTTGTTGGAACGTGCAGGTACTCACATTCCAGATGATCCACGGAACGCAATCAGATACCTCGCTGCTCAACTGGACGTTTCTGTTGGGGTACTCAAAGGTTTGTGCCGGCCGGCTTCTCGGCATCTAAAATAGGATAATGAAGAACAACGAAGGAGCACCTGTGTGGAATTGCTTGGGTGTTACGAGACTTATCATGACCGTTTTGGTCAAAATCGTCACAAGAGAGGAAACATGATTCATCACTTCTAGCCGGAAACAAAATGGCAATCTATTGAGTGGCACCACCCCACCGCTCTTCCGAAATAGAAGTTTAGAGTCATACCCACAACCGGTAACGTCACGCACCAGGCTTCTGGGACTTTGTGTTATTCAATTTGATGTCCTCCCTAATTCCGCAACGATGGACTGTGAAGAGTATTGTGCTACCCTTAAAAAATTGAAGAAACGATTTTAGCTTGTTCGTCGCCACAAGAATGCAAACAAATTTCTCCTTCCCCATGAAAACGCAAGGTCTCGCACATATGTGCGCACCGACAGGAGCTGATAAAACTTCATTGGACTGTTCTTCCTCATCTACCCTACAGTCTGGATCTTGCCTCTCTGAGTTTCGTCTGTTAGGTTCAATACAGGATGCACTGCGCAGGAAGCAGTTCGTCATTGATGTCGTTGGTTCCGTTGTCGACCAGTACAATGGTACTATGAAGATATACAGACCCTCACAGTAAGGTGCTATAAAGCCTTCGCACGAACGAAGATTTTGGTGAAAATAGGGTTTTATAGCAAAAAGAGTGGGGAAAGTATGGTGTGTTAGAATGCTGATTAAATGGAACATACTAGCAGAAAAAATAGTGGTGCCTTACTTATTGAACGCCCCTTGGATGTTGCCGCTGAGGCTATAAAAAGGACGTGCAGTGATAATGCCTAGGTAACGTAGAATGAATACAAGGTAATGAAGTCATGATGCATTTTAAACAGCCGTTATAGGTAAAAATATGAACATAATGTAAAAAATGACACAGTAAATGACTGGTAATTCTCATAGTTCCTTAATTTGATTCCGGTAAGTGAATTTAGAAAACCACCGAAAGTGGCTCCACAGACGGTAGTCCCTAAAAATGGCGGCGAACCAGGCAGAGAAGTACTTTCTCTGCTAAAATTTGGCCGTTGCCAATAGGCAGCGAATGTGTAATGACCTTTCCGTGGCACATTTAGCGAGACACCACTAGTTTAGAACAGCTTGGTGGAGTGATACGAGAAATTGGAGGAGGACAGATGTTCGTGCGACACAAAATTTTCGGACCGACAGGGCGTATCAGAGCCTAAGTGGACTATGCGAGGGGAAAATCCGTTGTAAGCGAGTAACAGTGAAGCCGTACAAATTGCAACTCATGGAAGCCGTAAGCCAAGACGACGAATTGCGGCGTCTGCTGGTCTGAATTTACATGTGGGACTATTCTGAAATCGACGACTTCGGAAGTAAGTTGAGCCTCAGTGACGAAGACACTTTTCATTTTTCGGGAAAGATAAGCCGACATAATACAACTGAGAGAGAGCCCACGTGGAACTATCGAACTCGTCCGCGATTTCTACAAAGTCAACGTGTTCTCTGTCGTAACCGACGAACACTATGAATTCTTATTCGTCGACAAAACTGCCATGGTATCATTTACCTATACGTGCTGCAGTTGTGGCTAATACCTCAACTTGAAAGTGATAGCAGGAATGTTACCTTCCAAGAAGGTGGCATCGCTCCACATTTCCACAATTGTGTATAAGAACACCTGAATCAGGCGTTCCCACTGACCTGGTGCTATTCGAGTAACTACCACGGTCTCTGGAATAGACGCAATTTTTTCTCGTGGGGCTACATTAGGGATAGTGTTTTACTGCCACTCAACCACAGAACCTCGAAGACTTGCGACACTGCTCCGCAGCAGCTGGTGTTACCGTCAATCCCGATATGTTGAATTGGACATGGGCAGAATTTTTTTCTCTGTTTTTTTTTTTTATTTTTTTACGCAAGACCATCTTTCAGACTTGTCCGTATCCGTTCAAATATTGGAAGAAGATACACAAGTTAGTCTAATTGGCTCAAATGGTTCAAATGGCTCTGAGCACTATGGGACTTAACATCTGTGGTCATCAGTCCGCTAGAACTTAGAACTACTTAAACCTAACTAACCTGAGGACATCACACACATCCATACCCGAGGCAGGATTCGAACCTGCGACCGTAGCGGTCACGCGGTTCCAGACTGAATCTCCTAGAACCGCACGGCCACACCAGTTACTCTAATTAATACTCGTCTTGTTGTTTTGTGAAAGCTCGTTGCCACGATGTAAGGAACATGATTCGAAAGAAAATTAAAAAAAAATCTCTATCTGAACAATCATCGTCCGAGTCAAGAAAAATCTGTATCGGTTGCCAGTTTGTGGCGACCTGTCCACTGGTAGCCTTGGGGGGGAACAGTATTTATTCGTATGGAATTTGGAACAATGCAAGGAATTAAGACCTTTATGATTCTTTAAAGAGAATTAACATTTCATTAAACATAATTGTATTTAAATACTGTATCGATTTATTTTGTATATTATTTTTCATTCCATGTTAGAAATTTATATACTGTGAATGGTGCATGATTTTGTGTAATTACTTACTCTACTGTTGGTCTTGGATGAGGATAGACGTTAGAGAGATGGAAGTGAGAGACACTGTAAGTGCACTGACGTTGCATTTTGGTTAAACATGTGTGTTTATTTGCTCTTACAACCTTTATTTGTGTATCTTTAGCAACCCCACATGTTAAGAGGAAACTAATAACTTGTTTTTTATCGTCTGAGAACACGCAGTACATTGAGAGCCTATGACTGATTGTCTGCCATTTGCACCGCCGGAACGTTTTATTTGAATATTTCCTATATTAAACGGCACGGAGCCGCAGAAATAACTTACGAAGTTTGCATTTTAATTACATTATTTATCTTCAGTGTCATTTTAATCTATTTGCAAAGATTAATAGCATTTTTCTTTAAATTCTCGTGGTTGGCCGGTAACGGTTGCTTTAGTCTCAGCTACGTGAACTCACAGAAATTAACTTAGTCCGGAATGATCAGTGATAAATATGCCACACCGTAATATTTTACGCGAATCGATGACATTAATGCTATGCAAAAAGAACGTGAGATATTAATGTAGGAGCTGCTATGGTGCTTCACATCTCTCTTTACGTATTTCACACTGACGGCATTAAACCTTCAAATAATAATTCCATACCAAAAAAACTGCGTAATTTGCGCGCAATAAGTTGCGTTGTCACATTAGTGTGTGTGACCTCATTTGATGTGTAACTAATGAATATTTGCCTACAAATCAAGCAGATTAATGAACCGCAGATGTAGACACAAAGTACAGCGCTTGATTAGCAGAACAGAACACGTCGACATATATATTGAAAACAACACACTGGCTCCCATCGCTAGTCAAGTGGTGTGATTTGTGTGCACACGTATAGTTCATTAATGTGCCTGATTTGTAGGCACACATACGTATAGTTACACGTCAACTGACATCACAAACGCTAAAATGGGAACACAACTTATCGCGGGCACATTACACAGTATTCTTATGGAATTGTTGTTTCAAGGTTTAATGTGCGCAGAATGAAACAGGTAAAGAGCGGAGTGAAGTACGGTACAAGCTCGTATGTTAACAAAATACCTCAGGTTCTTTTTGCATTCGCAGTTTCACTGAAATTAAAATTCTGCTTCAATGAAATGGGTTCGCGTAGAGAAATATTATTGAGTGGTATATTTATCACTGATCATTTCGGAGTAAGTCAATTTCCGAGACAAAAAATAGCCGTTAGCCGACAACTACAAGAACTGAATGGAAACTGCTGTTAATCTTTCCAAATAAATTAAAATGACACTGAAGTTAAATAATATAATTAATATGCAAACTTCGTAAGTTAATGTTGGCAATATTCAAATAAAGCATTCCTGTCGTGCAAATGGCCGACAACAATCAAGCGGCCTGCCGGAGTGGCCCAGCGGTTAAAGGCGCTACAGTCTGGAACCGCACGACCGCTACGGTCGCAGGTTCGAATCCTGCCTCGGGCATGGATGTGTGTGATGTCCTTAGGTTAGCTAGGTTTAAGTAGTTCTAAGTTCTAGGGGACTTATGACCACAGCAGTTGAGTCCCATAGTGCTCAGAGCCATTTGAACCATTTGAACAATCAAGCATAGGCTCGCCCTGTATTGCGGATTCTGATACTACTAAAAAAATCAGTTTCCTAACATAAAGATGTACTATAGATATATAAATATAGGTTTTAGGAACAAATAAACACATATACTTAACCAAAAGACAACTTAAGTGCACTTACAGTGTCTCTCATGTCTATCCTCATTGAAGATCCAGGTCAGAGCAACTTATTACATAAAATCATTCCACTTTCACAGTAATTAATAGTTTTAATATAGAACAAGGAATAATATACATAATAAATGGATATTCTTTTACAATTATGTTGAATTATATGTTTTTTCAGCACATTTTTACGTACATCTTTAAAGAATAATAAAAGCCTTTATTCATTGCACTGTTTGTAATTCCATATTAAAAAATATGGTTCTCCCCAGGGCAACCCGTACATCGCCATAATTATGGTAGAGTAAATGTCTGGAACCAGAATGAATAACGCTCCTATATATAGTGTAAAAAGGCGAATATGTCCTGGGCAGCGTGAATGATGTAAAAGAAGGCAAGTAGCTTTTTAACTTAGCGGGGCAACTTCAAAGACATTTAAATCAAAACATCTTGGTATATTTTTCTCTTTTTTACGAGTTAACCCTACTTCCCCAGCGCAGTGAACGCTCTCAGCTGCAAGGTGTTTCCGCACCTGCAACTCAAAATTTAAAGGCTGAAGTTCAGGATTCTGTACCCAAAATTCAGAAGCTTCACCAGCCATGGTAAACAGTATATAACATCATGTGGCTGGACATCATACATGTAATAGTGAAAAAAGTTTTTCTGGGGGAGGGGGGATTTCTGAGCGATTATATATTCCTGGGGGGGAGTTAAAACAGTACCTTACTTCTGGGGGCGAATTGAGTATTTCTCCTAGGGGGACCATTTCTCCTCCAAATCCACCACCTGTTATATATATGTTAAGGGCTGTAAGAACAAATAGATAGAAATTTTTGTGCCTCTAGAGAGTGGGAAGCATCTACAACAGTAAATATCCGGGGTAGAAATGCATCGATAATAGGAAGTATCCCAGTGAGGGGATGCATGCATCCTAAATCTTAATCACACGTTGTGCCACACTTCAGGACATGATAAATGTCATGTTGGATAACATTATGTTATGTGTCATATTATAAGACGTGGTGTGACGTATCGTGTTACATTACGTGACAAGACGCATTACATTACATGACGTGGTACCAGTACTAACAAGTAAAAAGGCACGAATATGTCAAGATGTTATGATTTAAATGTATTTGAAGCTGCCAGATAAGTCGAAGAGCTATTTCCCTTCTTTTACATCCGTAACTCTGGCCAGGACACATTCTTATTGAGAAAATGGGAAACATCAACCATGTGCGTGGAACCCGAAGGCAGTAGCGATGTTCCTGTTGGGTGGAGCTGGAAGTGCACTGAGAGAGCGGGTGGCTCCAGGCAGCCTCTCCAGTGTGTGCGCGGAGATTACATCCGCGCCCCGTGGCTGCTCGAGCGAACGCAGTGGAACTACTGCCACAGGGAGAATGGCCCTGAACGCTGTTCCAGGAGTGGAGGCAGGAGCAACGAAGACCAGCCAATAGCGGCGGCGAGGGCATCAGCACCTCTGCTAATTAAAACGCGCTGCTAATAATTCAATTGCTCCCGCATCACAACAGGAAGGTCCACCTACATGTAAGTAATGCAATAGCCGTGTAATCAAATATTTACTTGATCTTGTTATGTTTCACTGAACGATCTTAAGTGGGTTAATGAGTCTCGATTAATTACACTTGTGTATTTTTGAGATAGAAGGACTGAAATTTAATTTACTCTCCAATTCAAAACCAACTCATAAACTCGCCCTGTGCCTCTATCAAGCATGCTAAAAGCGAGTCCAGACAATTAAATAAACATCATTTTCTGATATTAAATACAGTTCACACAACAATATAGTACCAGTGTTGTTGAGTAATAAGCATGCAGTAGAAATGGACCCAGTGATTCTAAATTCACTGACGCGACCAATTCATGCAACTTGGTTAATACTGCAAATGCTGATGGCCATGCAACGCCCATTGCGGTTCTCGACCAATGAGAACAAAGCACATGTATGATCGGTTTCCGAGGAAGTCTTATATCCATTATAGAAAAAAAATCGGAGTGATGAAGAGCACACACTGCCTTTATATGTTACTACTGTTGTGACAATTTGTGACAATACTGTCGACCTGAGACGGTAATACGAACAGAGAAACATTTTATTTTAAAGAGAAAACTCGAATTACGACAGACATTTCATAAATTCTGCACGCCTTAAAATTAGGGTTCAATATATCTTTTTGCTTAACAAAATGGTTCTGCATGTCTTCAGTGTAAACTACATTCTTCTCACTGAGAGCGTCCCACCCTTTCGGCAAGTCTTGTTACTACCGGTAGGACGGAATCTCTGTTGATCTGTGTAATTACTTCTGTCACTCAATCAGAATCCTCCTCAGTAGTTTCACAACGTTCCTCTCTGAGTGGTTTCTTACGTTTTGGAAACAAATCAAATTCTGGTGGACTGATGTCAGGCCCGTAGGATGGATTGGGAAGGAGTCTCCATCCAAAATTGTCCAAAACTCCACCTGCTGGTGTGCTGGCATGCAGAATGAGCAGCCCAGGTGTGAAAGTGTTTGATCTGCGGAAGCGTCGGAACTTCTCTGGCGAATCTTCGGCCACAAAACATTTCGCACTTTTACAGTGCCTCATAGGGCATTTAATCAGTTTTTGTCACTCTACTCTTACTATGGGGTTCTGCAGCATGACCAGCTTGACTTTGGACAGCTGGTGTCCGTGTTGTAATGGCTGTCGCAGAAACGGGAAGCCCAACGTGACACTGTGCTTCGAACCTGAACACTGTGTCCACTAACTACAATTAGAGCGTTGTAAAATTTGATAGTTGCTGTTCCACTTTCCCTGCAACGTTCAGTTTTGATGTAAAGCCGCTGGTCACTGTGAGAGATTACGCTTAGGTCATTTTCTCCCTCAATTTCAAGAGTATCTCACTCAAAACACAGGTTATCGCAACACTAAAGCACTTGGTGATGGCGGAAACTCTGGCTCACAGTCCCACATGGAATCGTTCCACTGTTACGGAAACGCACGTTCTCTGTTCTAAAATGATCTCCGTACATTACTTTTGCAGTTGAGAGCCTGTTAGTATGTACCAGTCTGTTTAAAAAATCTGTACTTCGGATGCACATCACCTCGTAGCAGAGAAAATAATGTATCCAGACCCGAAGTCTATCTGTTACTAGTAATGAAACTGTTGTGGCATAACCACAAGCGCCGGAACGAAGAGGAAGAACGCAAGAGTAGAGAAGGCGGTGAGGAGACGTCAGCCAATAGCCAGCTGACCACGACGTAACCACGATAGGAGGGGCATCTAGCCGAAGTGAATATAATCGCTGCTTCTGCCAACCTCGGCCGGACATTTGTGTACGAAGGTGAGTCAAATGAAAACCTTAAATTTGTGAGAACAAATCGAAATTTGGCGCCGTTATCCTGTAAGTTGGTAAGCGTGCTACAAATAGCGTGAAGAATGGCCTGTAGGTGGCAGCATATTGCAGATGCACACATACCGTCGCAGTATCAGTATAAAGATGGCCGCCCCACTTGCGATTTGCACCGGGGAAGAACAGCGTTCTGTTATTTGGTGCCGGCCAGTGTGGCCGAGCGGTTGTAGGCGCTTCAGTCTGGAACCGCGCGACCGCTGCGGTCGCGGGTTCGAATCCTGCCTTGGGCATGGATGTGTGTGATGTCCTTAGGTTAGTTAGGTTTAAGTAGTTCTAAGTTCTAGGGGACTGATGACCTCAGATGTTTAGTTCCATAGTGCTCAGAGCCATGTGTGTTATTTGGTTTTTGCGTAGTGAAGGTGTGAAACCCTTGAAATTCATCGACGAATGAAGGTCCAGTACAGTTACAGCAGCAAGTCTACGAATGGAGAAGGAAGTTCGCAAATGGTGTGACTTCAGTGGAAGATGCTCCTCGTCCAGGTCAGGCACAACGAATTGTGACTCCACAGAACATTGCAGCAGTTGAAGCCATAGTGAAGGAAAACCGCAGAGTGACACTGAATGACACTGCAGCGTGTTTACAGATTAGTCATGGGTCAGCACACCACATTGTGCATGATGTGCTCCAGTTTCACAAAGTGTCTGCAAGACGGGTGCCACTGCAGCTGACTCCTGAAATGAGTGAACGACGTGTTGATGCTTGTGAAGAACTTCTTCGGCGCTTTGAACGAGAAGGTGATGGCTTCCTTGCAAGAATCGTTACTGGGACGAAACCTGGGTTCACTTCCACCAACCGGAAAAGAATAGAGCGAGAAAGGAATGGCGCCATTCCTCAATCACCAAAACCACAGAAGTTTCGAATAGAACCATCAGCAGGGAAGGTTATGCTGACTCTCTTTTGAAACGAAAAAGGCGTCATTTTGGAGCATTACGTGCCTAGAGGGACCACTGTCACCAGTGCATCATACACAGATCTCCTAAAAAATCATCTGCGGTCTGCAATCAAATCAAAGTGACGTGGATTGCTGTCAGCAGGTGTCCTTTTGTAACATGACAATGCAAGGCCCCACACTGCCCGTACAACAGTTGCAACAATCACAGACCTGCATTTTGAGTGTCTTCTTCATCCACCATACTCACCAGACCTTGTCCCAAGTGATTTCCATATATTTGGACCACTCAAAGACGCAATGGGAGGAAAGAAGCTCCGTTCTGATGAAGAGGTACGCCGCGCGGTGCATGAGTGGTTGCGCGGACCACCAAACGGATGTTTTTCTAATGGAATTAATGCGCTTTCTAAGCGCTGGAGGACTTGCATTGAGCGTGGGGGAGATTAAGTTGAACAGTGATACAGCTTGGTACCACTTCTTGACAACAAATAATATTTAAAAAAATATTTAATGTTTTCGTTTGACTCACTCTCGTAGTATTCACAGAGTATTAGCACAGCCTAGCAGAGTGCTACGAGAATAGTTATTAGTATTCCACGAACTGTGTGTCAATCTTTCATGAACACTGTCTATGGCAAGGACAGTGTTTTATGTTGCATGTCGCCCATCGCGTGCGGCACCATATTAAATACAAGTCTTGTCAATCTGCTTTATTGAAATAAAAGTACTGATGTCATTTGCTTGAATTGTTATATAGCATGCCGAGAACGCAGCATCCTCTAGGCACCCTATACGAGACGAGTGGGCACGACCCCACAGAAACGAATCCCGTAGCGTGGCAGCTGTTGTCGGGAGCTCGATACCAGTCCCAGAGCGTTCTTAATTTGAAGCACGCACTCTTACGGAATATATTTGTCTATAATGTGCCCTATTTCAAGGCACCCTAGCAAAAGTTGAAGTTCACCGAGTGACACGACGAAGTTCCAAGCTAATTTACATCAACGCACAGTCCCCAGAATGTCACATCCCGCACACGCATTGTTTAACCAGCGACACAGCGATATGCGTTTCTTGCATGCGCGCGAAATCTGTCTTAGTGCATCCAGGAATGAAAGAACAATACACGTTTCAAATTGCCTCAATACCAATCAGTCTTTATGCAGTACACACTGATACGGTGAAAATTATAATTTTAATGTTTTATCTGTGTCCTCATACACGAAAGCCAACCCACAGACTATGCAATCATGTCATCAATCGTCGTCTGTGTTGTCGCCGACACTATCCCACGATTGTTCACATTCTATAGTCGAAACGGTCTCTCATACAGCAAAGATAGACAAAAATACCGTACATAGAAAGTATTTAGTACACACTAATCAGGGCAACCAAAGTTTAGAATATGAATTGTTACTGGAAGGAAATTATCAAAAATTGTCCATTAAAAAACACTGTAAAAGTTTTTTTTGAAAATGAATGAAAATTATTCAAGGCCGCATTAGCGGTAAAGTAACTCCTATATCAGGTAACACAATTTGTTTCACGCCATTATAGGTGCACATTCTGGTGGTGATAGCTTTCATTCTACAAGGCTAGAAAAATTGTAAGATGATCCTTTTTACAAGGATAGGGATAATGTAAGATGATCCTAAGTACAAATTGTAAACCGATTAATTGCGTAATCTCTGGAAAGCTTGATCATCGAAAAGGCGAACATCGAAAGCGTCGAAACTCGTGCACAAAAAAAAGTGCAGTTAGCACTTGCCAGATCCCCGTCAGTTGGATAAAAGCATAGTTCATGTAAATAACGAGTAAAACCGTGCCAAGACAATGGTGAAGGACCTATGACACTTTAAGGTGGTCATCCAGTAATAGGTGCTTGCAACCTGCTATTGAAAATCCATCTTGTACGAAATCTATCAGAGGGGCCTGTTGTTACAGTCGCATAGTAGAAGTAGTCTTTGTGAGGTACTAATACGAATTGAACCAGAATATTTAGAATCAGATACTTGTAGATTATCTGTAGTACTTGTACGTAACGTTTATTTACAAATGAACTGACTGTAATAAATTTGAAAATAATAGAAGGAGAAGAAAATGTGTAGTCTCTTTACAGTCGCATCGAGGGGTTCTTGTACTGTGCGCAGAGCTCCGCACAGGTAGCAAGGTTGCGGAATCCGTCAAGGCAGACGGGAGACCGAAATGCGCTGATGACTATAAAAAGAGCTGCTTCTGGGTGGGTATGTTGCACGCCAATGATTACTTTTGCTCTGGCGGCGGCGCACTCGGGGAGCGTGAGTGGGGCCGTGATCTCGTGCTCATCGGTTCACGTAAGAGAGCCGTGCAGACCAGTATGACAGTACAACACATCACCTGAACGAGCACTACGCCCAGGCGCTACGTAAGACAGCCTAGTTCGAGAGGGGCTGCATCGCTAGGCTGCGGAAGGCTGGGTGGCTGGGTGGTTCTGCAGTCGTACTGCTCACCACAACGGTTGCACGGAGAGCACCACTGCCCGTTGCTGGCGGCACTGCGTACAGGAAATCGCGAATGAACGGCATGTAGGATCTGGACGCCCGCCAAGAACCACAAGGAGGGAGAATCGACGGATTACCGGCCACGTGCGAATTGACTGCAATGGCGACGATAAGGAGCCATTAAGCCGACTGCATGCCTTCTATGCACAACCATTGGCGGGTGGTTTCATGACGCTTGGCTTGCCGTACGCCGACCGTTACGACACCTGCTACTCAAAACCCCGTAGCGTCGCCTATGTCTGGACCGACGGACAAGGGGTACGGATGAGGGAACCCGATCGGCTAAAACAGATAGCAATATTTTAGTTCCGAATAACAGATTTTTTCGGTATTTGTTTTGCCTTGGTTGTAGCATGTGCTTTTTATTTTTACTCATAACAGAGTAAAGTATCGAAATGCAAATTGGCCACAGCAAGAGTGCTAAATTTTTTCGCTTTCAAATAAAGTTTTTTAAAACATGGAGTAATTTTTATTCGTAAAAACTGCAATGGTCTGAAATATTGCATTATTATAGAAAATGGGAAAAGTGATGAGTGTTATTTTAATAATAATAATAATAATAATAATAACGCTGACAGAAACTAACAACGAACACATGGCATAAGATACACGTGTACGTGCAGAGTGCAGGACATGCCACCATCAGCTCCGTATGGTAGCCAGCGGATAACCGTTTTATTGCAGAATGACACCACCCATTGTATTAAAATACTTGTACGAAGTGATATAGCAATGAATGCACAGTGCTTCATTTGCTTTCAGAATATTAAAGATTTGTCTGCCATTTATATGAAATAACAAAATGGTAGAAATGGCTCAGAGCACTATGGGACCAAACATTTGAGGTCATCAGTCCCCTAGAACTTAGAACTACTTTAACCTAAGTAACCTAAGAACATCACACACATCCATGCTCGAGGCAAAATTGGAAACTGCGACCGTAGCGGTCACACGGTTCCAGACTGAAGCGCCTAGAACCGCTCGGCCACACCAGCCGGCAAATAACAAAAGGGAAGGAAATTAAGATAACACTAATAAATTACAAAATTAATAACAATTAATTCACAGTGTGCAATGGAAATAGAAAGTAGCTGGTCTACTGCCTGTGTCTGCATAATATGCCTTTATACGCTTGTAGCCTTTGAAAATGGTCAAATTCACAAGAAAACTAGAATTTTTCAAACTCAGTTTCCACCGTTTAGTACTGATTAATCGCAATGTCCAGATAGTGGTATGACCGGCGATTACAGCATGATTTTTGAACAGAGTTTCAAAAAAATTAGAATCAACAAGAGAATACTGTTAATTTTTTATGGTATTCAACTAGTTATCCTTTTCTAGAAAAATACCGAAGAGCAGACGGATTAAGTTTTCTTTTATTTGCCTTTTTAATATTTTGCTTCTGTGTATCTCGAAACCGAGTCAGTCAAACTTTTTCATTGTTTATTAGATTTTTTCGTTTATTGCAGCAAATAATAGGAACAAAAAGCCGTTATTTCAGAAACGATTAATTTCAGAACTATGTATAACCGAAAACTGGTTGTTTTAGCCCCTTCACTAACATGGGGCCGTGCAGGCTGTTAGCGGTTAATTTTTTGTGGAAAGTCCCGCCTCTGCATTGGGAGCGACGACCAGTTGCTCCGTGTCTGGAGGCGAAGTGGGCAGCGCCACGAAGAAGGGTTTGTAGACTCCCATCCCACGTCCCATAGCCTGGTGTGGGGAGCGGAATCCAATGGTAGCCGTTCACAGTTAGTGTTCCTAACGGGATCCGTGATAGCAGCATACAGCTGATGTCCAACAAGCGGTAGCTCTACCGTTCGTGAACTCCCACGCCCACGGCCTATTTCAAAAGGACAACGTTCGACTTCATACCGCTACCACCTCCCGAGCGTGCTTTGCGGCTGCGGATACTCTCCAATTGCCAGCGGCATTGCCCCATCTTTCCCCGATCGCTAATGTGTGGGGTGCCATGGAACATTCCATCAGGAATTCACCCACCAACCTGCGGGAACTGCGCGCTCAGGTGCAAGCGTCGTTGGATGACGTATCGCAGGATTACATCAGAGACCATGTCGCGACTTCTGGACGTATTCAAAGGCATTGATGCCCCACGCTATACTAACATGGACGGCCGGGGTAGCCGAGCTATTCTAGGCGCTACAATCTGGAACTGCGCGACCGCTACGGTCGCAGATTAGAATTCTGCCTCGGGCATGGATGTGTGTGATGTCCTTATGTTAGTTAGGTTTAAGTAGTTCTAAGTTCTAGGGGACTGATGACCTCAGAAGTTAAGTCCCATAGTGCTCAGAGCCATTTGAACTATATACTAACATGCAAGTTTTCAAAAAATGTTCAAATGTGTGTGAAATATTATGGGATTTAACTGCTAAGGTCATCAGTCCCTAAGCTTACACACTACTTAACCTAAATTATCCTAAGGACAAACACACACACCCATGCCCGAGGGAGGACTCGAACCTCCGCCGGGACCAGCCGCGTAGTCCATGACTGCAGCGCCTTAGGCATGCAAGTTTTGTGACCATATTGGTTCTTCAAAGCTGAAAGTGTTATTTCGTATGTGTAGTACCCCTAGCTGCCTACCTACGATGATCGCAGTACGTCTTCTCCTTCCGCGTGCAGCTCTTTTTATGAGGTTTAGTGTATTTCTGGCCGACTGTCGTACTCTGCATCTATAGCAAACTGACAGCAGACATATTAAGGCCTAACGTCTTATGTACGAACAGATCATTAGACACGGCAACACGCCGGGAATGGAAAAGGAAGTCGGCTACGCCCTCTCTAAGAAACCATCCTGGCATTTACGTAAGCAGCGTAACGAAACCACCAAATACGTAAATCAGGAAGAACATAATTGAAACTGACGTCACTCCGAGTCCACTGTTTTAAGTTTGGGGCATGTGAATCACGAGTGAATAACACACTTATAGTTCTATTGCATGTGTCATATCTCTGATGTGACTTAGCAGCTTATCTCGTTCCTGACGCCGACAGCAATAACCAACCTTCTACATTTATGTTTGAAAAGGCTTAATTCCGCCGAAACAAACAGGATCTCCTATCCAAATTGTTTTGTTCGAAAAACAATGAAACTGAAGCTTCTATTTTCTTACTATACTGTTTATTCTCCATGTCGCGCTACTTTGTAGATCTGCCATCCGAACAAAAACTGCCCGAAAACAATTCCCAACACTTTCATGTTAACACAGTTCTCTCATTCTGGGAGGCTTTTGCAGCTATTGCCTACTTGCAAAGGTTGTTGAGAAGAAATTTCTTGAGGAAGAATCGTAGTTTCACTACGTGAGCCCTGTATGATATGATCCCTGATTAACCTAACAAGATGTAGACGTTTCGTTGAATCGATGCAATTATGCAAAGCTGCAAAGTACACTACCTTAGCTACATACGATAAATGCAGAGATATTACTGTTATACAGAGAGATTCTGTGACGAAGTTACAAACTTTCATTGCAGCTGGAGAAGTGTAAATGTATCAGCTTCAGGTAAGGGCCCTAATCCGGAAACAACCGTGCCGAAGGTTATAAGAGAAAAATTGTTCGGATACCCCTGACAGTAGAATACATGTATAGTGTTGTTGTCGCTAAGATTGTACGATATTCGCTGGCCGAGGTGGCCGAGCGGTTCTAGGCGCTACAGTCTGGAACCGAGCGACCGCTATGGTTGCAGGTTCGAATCCTGCCTCGGGCATGGATGTATGTGATGTCCTTAGGTTAGATAGGTTTAAGTAGTTCGAAGTTCTAGGGGACTGATGACTTTAGAAGTTAAGTCCCATAGTGCTCAGAGCCATTTGTACGATATTCATTTTTCAGAGGTTGTGAAATGGGGAAAACCAGAAAAATATCTAGTAAACCTGGGATCTAAAATGCGTACCTTACGAGGTACTAGGGTTCTTCAATAGAAGAGATGTGTTTTACAGTACCGAAGATGAAAAAGAAATGTTCAAATGTGTATGAAATCTTATGGGACATGTGACCTAAGCTTACACACTACTTAACCTAAATTATCCTAAGAACAAACACACACACACCCATGCCCGACGGAGGACTCCAAACTCCGCCGGGACCAGCCGCACAGTCCATGACTGCTGCGCCCAAGACCGCTCGGTTAATCCCGCGCGGCTACCGAAGATGAACAAGTTCTCATAGCTCCTAAGGTATGCATTTTAGAGCCCATGTTTACCAGACTTATTTTACTTGTTTTGATCCATACTACCACCACTGAAAGTTGCCTACCTAAAAATCATAGCAACAACATGTATTCCACTATCACAGGTTTCAGAACAACTTTTGCTTATAACTTTCGACTCGGTTGTTTCTCGACCAGGGCTCCTTGTATTAAATTGATATATTTAACATTCTCCAACATCCCTGAAATAGGAGAGAAAATCTGACGTAAACAGACCTTGAAAACATTAGTCGATCCTGAAGGTTTGCTCGGGGAGCGGTCCACAGCTCGTGGTCGTGCGGTAGCCTTCTCGCTTCCTGCGCCCGGGTTCCCGGATTCGATTCCCGGCGGGGTCAGGGATTTTCTCTGCCTCGTGATGACTGGGTGTTTCTCTGCCTCGTGATGACTGGGTGTTGTGTACTGTCCTTAGGTTAGTTAGGTTTAAGTAGTTCTAAGTTCTAGGGGACTGATGACCATAGATGTTAAGTCCCATAGTGCTCAGAGCCATTTGAACCATTTGAACCACGGGGAGCGTTATTAATTATGAGTTGGAGACCTAATTTCTAACTTCGACCAACAGACCTAAATTTCTATGACAAACTACAGTTTACTTTGCAGTAACATGGTTAGAAACTCACCCGCTCTCATTTTCCGATTGTGGTGTTAAGCGTTCCGAGATACAGCAGCACTGCAATGAAAGGTAACCGATGTGAATCGTTAGTCACCACGTTAGTGTTTGTTGGGAGTGGCTCTTTGTGTGACAGTACTAGGCGAGTGCAACGAGAGCTTCAGACTGCGACGCCTCAGAAGCTTGTGTAGCGCTATGTGGTGGCGGTAAACACGCCCGTCAAACGTTCTGACCTACTTACGGACCGTAATCCCCGTTTAATGGTCGGCCTTTGTGAACGCGATTTGTCGTGCCGTGGAAATGAATGCCTTTTGGAGAAGTAAAGCGTTCTCTTTTCGCATACCGTCAAACCGACGCGTCTACATCAGCGGTGGGTACAGTCGACGCTGTTTCATTTGATGACTGACGTCTGATGATAGAGCTTTGTGATGTTCTTTCGTACCCTCTCGCCATTTTGAGTGTTCGCTGAGCCGCCGGAGAATCGTTTATGACAGAAGCGCTCAGACGCATTACCAGCCAGACATAGAAACTAACTCTTCTTCAAACCATGAGAAAAGAAATAGTAAATAATTTTTTAAACTATCTTTTAGTCTGTCCGCAGCTCGTGGTCTCGCGATAGCGTTCTCGCTTCCCGAGCATGGTACCCCGGGATCGACTCACGGCGGGGTTAGGGATTTTCACCTGTCCCGAGATGACTGGGTGTTGTTGTGTCGTCTTCTTCATCATCATCATTCATCCCCATTACGGTCGGAAAAGCGCAACGTCAAACCACCTCCATTAGGACCTTGGTTAGTACGGCGTTGCGGGCCACCAACGTCGTTCCCCGACGTTCTGTCTAGAAGCATGGGACTTCATTTCCGTCTTTTAGTCTCATGTTTCTACTTGATAACTATTTATCCTTTCATTATTAGTTGTAGTCATTAAGACATGAAACTTTATCTTTTTTCTTGTTTAACACTAGCTGAAAGACGCAGAGTTTGTTGGGTATCTATTTATTCCTCCCTCCTCTACCCCTCTCCTTTCTCCCTTTCCCAATCCTGCTCCACATCCCCCGTCTCTCTAACCCATCGCCTTTCTTTTTCAAAATCTTCTCCCTCGTCTCTCCATCCGTACCCCTTGCCCCTGCCCATCATCTCCTTCTCTCTGCTAATCTCCACAACCACCTATTTCTGCCCACCTTCGCTATCCCTATCTCCCTATCCATCTACCTCTCCCACTCTCCCACTCTCCCAGTTCGTGTTTCCTTTCCATGTCCATCCCCTCTTTTCCTCTCACTCTTTGCCCTCTGTCCATCTCCTCGTCTTTCTTTCCCCAGTCCATTTCCTCCTCGCCCTCTGCCTGATCATCTCCTCCTCCCCCACCTCTCTGCCTGTCTCTTCTTCTTCCTAACTCTTCCCATCTTCTACTCTGCCTGATCTCTGTCCATCTCCTAATCTCCCCTCTCTCTATTTCTCCCTCCCCTACCTTTGTCCTATCCTTCTCCTCCTATGTGTTCCTATCTCCCTCTTCCACCTAGTTATCTCTTCATCTCCCTGTCCTCCCTCCTCTCTACATGCTACCACACTCACACTAATAGGAGGGTGGTGGTCCTTACCCCTTCAGTATTCCTTTTGCAGACTGTAACTAATATGCCCATCAAATTTGATTGAAATCGTTGGAAGTGGTTTAGGATGAGCTTTTTACTCGTTTCTTTTGCTCGCATACGCACACGTCAAATACATGTCATACATATTTACCATATTTTAAGCACATGTAACATATACGACGTGTATTTGTACACATATTTCACCAGTATGTCTAGCGAATTTCGCCCTGTAGTTTCAATTTCACACGGCTTAATGTTTATGACGTCTTATCTCCTAAACTATGTGCTACGCAATAATATTTTGGCAGGTATATTAGCGGCTGATGTGGATACAGTCTGCGAAATTTGTTGCAAATAAAGTTAGTAGTAAAGAAGTAATAAATTAAAACGTCATGCATGATCTCTGTAAGTTGTAAAATTGCAATATATGTAAACTTAAACAATTGCTGAAGTCGCTGTAAAGTCAGGTGATTACGTTTAAAATAAATAGGTAATCAACTGTCATCAATCTTTAACATACCTTAAAAATCACAAAGAAATCAAGTTAAAGGAATTTATTTAAAATAAAAGATATAGAATGCAGGGACCCACACATCAGCGTGTGAGCCCTCCAGCCCCTTGCTTAGTATCGTACAGAAAGGCACGCTCTCTAGGTAGCGCTCTCAAGCTCCCCTCCCCAGCTATCCGTTGCGCAATTTTGATTCAGGGCTTGACATCAACTTTCATCTGGCGTCCCTAGGCAAAGAGGTTAGACGGTAAACTTTCAATATGTAGAACGCTATAATCATGTTACATACCATAACGTAGCAAAGAGGAAAATTCATTTTTAAGTCTTCAACACGGAAATCGTTACGAAATTTTTAACTGAGTAATATTTAAGTGATACCTGTGTGGACTTCACGTTACACTTGTTTTCATGAATAATGCGTGTTTCCCGTAATAACTGTTAATTTGTTGTAGTTTTTAGTGCTGCGTAGTAACCCTGTAGTCAGTTGACAGCATTTTCCTTATTTTCGGATAAGATTCTCCATCGGTGTGCAAAATTCTCGTCGGTGTTACCCTGTTGCATATTTGCTATTTTTTTCTCATAGGCAGCCTGCGTCGTTTACATTACACATGTCATTCGGTGTCAGTGAGATGGCAGATGGTACAAGGTAGAGAAACTGGGAGATGGATGGAGTGTAGCCTTATGTTTATAGGTAGTACCAGTTTTGTCTTACACTGGTGGATAATAGTTCAAATGGCTCTGAGCACTATGGGACTCAACTGCTGAGGTCATTAGTCCCCTAGAACTTAGAACTAGTTAAACCTAACTAACCTAAGGACATCACAAACATCCATGCCCGAGGCAGGAATCGAATGTGCGACCGTAGCGGTCTTGCGGTTCCAGACTGCAGCGCCTTTAACCGCACGGCCACTTCGGCCGGCGGTGGATAATAGTGGGTGGATATGCTTCCCGATTTTGTACCAGATAAAGCTTTATAATTTTGTCCTTATTCTGCGTCAACGTCTTGTATACCTCTTTCGCTCTCGTCTTATGTTCGTCATCAGCCCTCATTTTAATTCAACTATATTCGAAGAGGGCCGGCCGGTGTGGCCGAGCGGTTCTAGGTGCTTCAGTCTGGAACCGCGCGATCGCTACGGTCGCAGGTTCGAATACTCGGGCATGGATGTGTGTGATGTCCTTAGGTCAATTAGGTTTAAGTGGTTCTAAGTTCTAGGGGACTGATGACCTCAGATGTAAAGTCCCATAGTGCTCAGAGCCATTTGAACCATTCTAAGAGAAAATATTTCAGGTGGTGCAATTCATTCGGAATATGGCAGAGGTCTACTGGGGGGTCAAGGGTGGGCGGCATTATTTCATTTAATAGTGACGTTGTCATGTTATTAGGCTACTTCTTCAACTTTTTGTACGTTTTAAAGATGTGTAGCGGCCTCGCTTTATTGTGAAAAACTGTAAGGTTTATACCTCCAACTTGTGTATTTAATATCAGTATTTCATAATTCACTTTAAATGTATGTCCGCAGCTGACGAAGAGACCGAGAGCGGATGAAATTCTTTCGGCCATATCTTCGGCAGTGATAAGACTTGCATCACGTAACTTATTTTGGACGTTTTGTTGATATTTACCACTTACATCCTTTGTATATTGTCTGGTATATTGGTAATTATTATTTTTCTGTAATTTATAGCAATTGTGTACCGCATATCACCCGTGAATTGTGTCCCAAGATGTATCATATTCGATAATACGTAACCCATTCCACTGAGAGTTTGTGCTGCGCCCGTCACACTAAGTTTCATATTCAATGTGTTGTGAGGAATGGACTATAACGAACAAAGGGCGTTAAATGTCTAAAGCAACACTTTTTTCTCTGCCAATTTCGATTGACAGTTTTCAGAAATACAGCTTCAGCTCCTATGGTTTCATTAATTCCGACGACCGCCTCCGTAGCGCAGCGGTAGCGTTACCGCCTACCACGCAAGGGGGCCCGGGTTCGATTCCCGGCAGGGGACTGGATGGTGTGTGTCATTGATACGCAAGCCGCCGACGTGGCGTCAACTAAAAAGACTTACAATACAGCGGCAGAACACCGAAGGGGATATCCTGGCCAATAAATGCCATACGATCATTTCATTAATTTCGATAGGCGGCAGTACTACATGTAGACTTCAAAATGGTGTCTACTTTGGAGGTGCACTCCAAGAAGAGAGTTTGTTTCGGCGGGAAACCAGAGCATTTCAGATATCCATAGGCGCTTGGAAAATGTCTACAGAAACCTGACAGTGAACAAAACCTCGGTGATACGTTGATCGAGGCGTCTGTCATTAACGCAAGTAGGTCGACCAAACAAGTCCGCGAGCTGGCCGGCTCCTGCAATGTTGGATCGTGCAGACACGATCATTCAGCATTAGTGCTGTGGTACGTCGTAGGTGATCGACGGATAACAATCAAACACTTCGCCGTTCAACTGGGCGTCTCTGTTGGTAGTGCTGACACATTAGTTCACGTGTTGGAGTACTCAAAGGTGTGTGCCCTTTGGGTCCTCAACGCCTAACGGAAGACCATAAAGAGCAACGAAAGACCATCTGTGCGGAACTGCTTTTAGGTTACGAGGTTGATAGTGAGAATTTTTTGTCGGACATCATTACAGGCGATAAAACATGGGTTCATCATTTCGAACCGGAATCCAAACTACAATACGTGGAGTGGATCCTTGCAACCTCTCCTCCGAAGAAAAAGGTCAAAGCTGAACCCTCAACCTGAAAAGCCTCGGCGACGGTCTTCTGGGAATCTGAAGGGATTATTCTGTTTGGTGTCCTCCCTCATGATACAACGACCAACTCTGAATTGTACTTTGATCCCCTCAAAACACTGTAGAAACAACTTCGGCGTGTTCATCGCCATAAAAATGCAAACGAACTTCTCCATGACAACACAAAACCTAACACAAATCTATTCACTCGAAAGGAGGTCCCGAAACTTCCTTGCACTGTTTGGATCTCGCATCTTCCGAGTTCTGTTTAGCCCAATGAAGGGTACATTCCGCGGAAAGCAGTGCGTCGATGATGGGGAGGTTATTGGTGGATGTCGGCCAGTAGAGTATCACGCGGGCATATAGTCCCCGCCCCAATAAGATGGCGTCAGATCGCCACAATGAACGGGCACTATGTTGAATAATATGGTTTTGTAGCCAGAAGAATGGGGACTATTGTGGTGCATTGGAATCCTGGTTAGAACCAACCTACTTTCAGAAAAAAGAACTGTAGTGCTTTACTTATTGAATACCTCTCGTATCTGCATCATTTATGTCCATGCAAAACCGAGCGTACATGCAGTAAACATTGTTTCCAGCTCTCTTCCAAGGTATCGGAAGTCGATTTTCATATTACAATTTAAGGAGTTTGATGTCTCATTAGCATGACTGTAATTTCGTAAACTATTTCACTGAAGATGAATTTTATTCTAAAGATTACGTGGCTCTACTATACTTTCTTACATCGTTGCTAACAAATACGTTAACAAGTATATTGGATGGAACGTATTATTCTTCCGTTACAGAAAGGAAAATTCTGCGAATTTACAGTGAACTGTCTTCTTAACCTTCACGCGCTCGCGCGGGCGGTGAAGTGACCGCATTTTTGCAATTTCACGCCATACTTACTCCACAAAGGTAACGAGGCGGCGGCAGGGACATGTGTTCTCTAGTTGCACCTTTTTCCGACAGATGCTGCTCAAAGTTCGTCCCAGTTGCACCTCTCTGCCTCTCAGGACAAGTTCAAATAGGTCCGAACACGTTCGGCGGTCAGTTTACCGCCTTGCGAGCGCTTACGAGACTTTGTTCCACTCGTCTACTTCGGAATGTAAGTATTTCTTTCTGTAATTCCCCTATAATTCCTCAATTTGATAGACTCTTCCAATTCTCTAGTGAATGTGCATGTGCTCCAGAATTTCAACATCAAGAAGAACACAAAGGTGGCCTGCATGTATATTTTTCCTCTTACTTGACTTGGCAGGAATAAATTCGTTACGCATTTTTCAATTCAACACAGGTAATATGAAAGAAAAAACGAGAAGACAATTCTTGCATGCGTTATCTTTGGAACTGATGAGCGAAATCCTGAAAGAAAGAGCTAAATTGAAGCATTTACCAAAAGATTCGTTAGTATTTTTGGAAAATTACAGAGAGAGTGACGTAGTTTATCCACCTGTATCAACCCCTACAAGGAGAGGAATATGTTATTTGTGTGGCTCAAAAAATAATATAAAAACAAAGCGAAAATGCGGTGAATGTGGAAGAAACGTCTGTCTACGACATTCAAACACGTCAGTTACGTGCAATAATTGTTGTCAGCCTCAAAACGAAAATGAAATGCATACAGACTGATCAGCATTTTTCATCTGACAGAAATGTTTATGACGTTTTCAATCAAACATTTTTTTTCGAAGCAAAATTACCTTTTCTTGTGACGAGTTAAGACTTTGAATAATTCTAGTCTTAAGTATTACATTATATAATCCCAAAACATTGCAATTAAAAAAATGTTCTTATATTTCGTTTGGGTATTTGGCTTCCTTTTTGTATTCCATTGTATATTTTATTGTTAAATAAATAATTTTGATTACAAATTTGTTTGAAGTATTGTGTGAGACATCCTATGTCGATATTTTATGGAGATATGACCTTTAAAAAGGGAAAACCTCAAGAGATTGATGAAAACTCTCGGACGGTCGGCCGACCGCGCGCGGGAGCGCTCGCGTGACTATTTCTAGCGCGAGCGCATGAAGGTTAACTCCCACATCTATGAGTCAATAGCAGTTACTGTTAAGGCAGTTTTATCTTCGCGAAGTGTTCGAAATTCCTATAACTTTCTGTTTCTTTATACTGCAACAAGCTTCTAAACAAAGCGGAACATTCCAACGAGGAACCAGTTGTAAGCGAACGTGCGAACGCCGGTAGAAAGAAAAACATAAATAAAAAGTAAAAAGTGTATAGAACATGAACTGCATGGAAGATGAAAACAGGAAGGAATCCTTACCTAGAAAATCCACTTCGTTTATTATCTTTATTTTCATATTAATTCCAAACGGGTTTATAAGATATTGTTCATTTATTACGTTTGATTTCGAAGCTGTGGTGGCTGCATCATCAATCTCATCCCGTGACAGTCAAGTTGCTGCACATCCGCGAAGTATACATCTGCGTACTCATCGAACACTGTCATGTATAGTTCATCTTAATAGGCTACACCAACCAAAATGTGAAGCCGAAATCTGATTATGATTAACAGTAATACAGAAAATATGCGCTTGTGCGTAGTTCCAACTTAATTGGCAACATTAACAAAATTTCATTCTTCGTTATTCTAAATAGTACCACATATCACCATTACACGAATCACGTTTATTCTTGCTAATGGGCACACCGAATTTTTTTGTGAATGTGGCCAATTAAGTTGTAGCTACATATGTACCCGTGTGTAATTAGTGTATTGATATCCACGGTTTCGAATTGTCAGTTTATTTCTTGTGATCAATTAAGGAGAAGTTACACGTAAGCTGTATGTGGTAGGGGTAGAAGTAGTGTTAGACGATTATGTAGATATATACTACGCGTCTGTACAGCAACTTAATTGTCATGGCATACGCCTGATAATAAAGCCATTACAGATTCGAAATCGATCGTAGTAAATGAACATCATCAAATACAGCTGCCAGTTGCCATCGCGTCCCTGTCTCTTTAGCAATATGGTAAATCAAAGACTAACAGAAGGGAAGTTGCTTTATCATCGAAAGCTATTAAATTATAGGAGAGGCACTGTGTAAGCTAGACACACATCACCGACAGAATTGTCGTGGTCTTACTAAAGGACCGATTTCAATGCAAGGATGAAGTAAAGCAAGGAACTACGGAGATATAAACCACAAGAAGGTGACTGGAAATAGGATCCTCATAAATGCGAGGCAGATTTAGGTCCAAAAGCAAATGTCCAAATTTTGTCAATTAGATATTTCCTTTTGTGCAAAGAACTGCATTTACCCCCGCCGCTATATGCAATGCTGACACTGAAATTTGAGTTACAGTACTTCCAAAATAACCGCTCAAACTTTCCAGCAACTGCGCTTTCCACTTCAATTCCTCACTGGAGCCATATCCAATATGCATGGGGAGCTTCGGTCTCGAGTCTGCTGCATTGTATCACAACTGCTGGAATTTGAGAGCAATGAAAATGCTCGCAATGTCAAATACAGAATTCTCCTGCTTCCTGCCCACTTAACAAGTCGAAATTTATACCACTGCAGAAAACTAAGAACAATATGGCCATAATCTACTCAAACAGTCTGAATTAAAATATTAATAACACTATTCTCTTGGGATCCTTTTTCTGATTATTATCCTGTGGAAGTGCTTATTTCTATCGACCGAATCGGTAGTCCGGTATGCTGAAAACAAATCCTCTTATTTTACGTGGCAAACTACGGCCTAGGTGCAAGCGGGAAAAATCGGCCGTCTAACGCCGAACCTAGCTGGAAGCAGCAGCCAGAGACAGAATGGACCTCGGCGAAGCCTGCGGCGGAAGCCGGAATCTGGCGTGAGTTGCTCCGCTGCCGATCGAAGAAGTGTTTCCCGGTGAAAGCACCTCCACCACTCCGAAACGTGGTGGGAGCGCGTAAAGGCGAACATCGACTGTTCCCTCAGAGCCTGGCACCAGGAGACAATACCAAGGACTCTGCCGTCCGAGCTGCTTCTTGTGTGTGTGTGTGTTTGTGTGTGTGTGTGTGTGTGTGTGTGTGTGTGTGTGTGTGTGTGTGTGTGTGTGTGTGGTGGGCACATACGGGAACCGCAGTCTGTGGTCGCATGAATATTCTCGGAACCCTTTTCAAATATCAATGCGACTGCCAGCAATATCATTCCAGCGCAACCGCCCCTCAACAGGGAGCTAGCTTTGGGGATTAATAATTTCCTGTGCAACTACCGGCCAGGGACTATTTCGTATTACCTCGCTGCACGGAATTCCGCGGTCCACATGTGATGCGTAACAGCGCTTCCCGCAAAACATGCTAGGCAGAACAGCCAGAGATAACAAACATAGCAACAACGAAGTATTTCAATCATTAGTTTCTTGAAGATATCTAAAACTGTCGAAAGCATATTATATTCCTACGCATAATACATGATATCCTGGCAGTGAAAAGGGAACATAGTTTTTTTCTTGAAAAGCGATTTTCAAATTTGTCAAACAAGATTTGCAAGAACGAGGTCGTCTGCATCCCATAAATTCCCAAGTGAGGATAGTTTTCACATTAAGTTGTCTCATCTTCAGTGGATTCAGACGAAAACTGCACGACGAAACAGTAAAAACTGGTGAATAGCATTAGTTCTTGACATCACGACCGTGAAAAAAAAAAACACCAAAGGAAGCCCGCGGTGGTCGAGTGGTTGTAGGCGCATCAGTCCGGAACCGCGTGACTGCTACGGCAGCATGTTCGAATCCTGCCTCCGGCATGGATGTCTGTGATGTCCTTAGGTTGGTTAGGTTTAAGTAGTTCTAAGTTCTTGGGGACTGATGACCTCAGATGTGAAGTCCCATAGTGCTCAGAGCCATTTTTTGGAAAACACCAAAAGAAGGTGACAAAAATTTATTTCAGTGAAATAACATATAAACTCTAAGGTAAATAGAAAAAAAGACACTCCTCGAAAGAGTTGCCACCAATTGGTATCAGCGCAGCTGGCCAGAATTGTAAACAAGTAACATGTCGATACCAAGTCTTTGTGAATTTCAATCTGTGTACTCAGGTGGACAGTAACTATGAGTCACAGACAGGTGCGTGAAAAATACATACTTATGTCAGCATCAGAGAGAGGACGTGTTGTTGGGATCAAAGCATTCAGGTGGAGTAATAACAGCGATGCCACTATTCGGCGATGCTAGCTGGAATAGGTGAATCATGACCGAACACAGCGTCAAGAGGGAAGCGGTTGACCTAGAACGAGACGAGCGAGCAGACGTCAGAAAGGTACTTAGAGCCCAAGAGTCATTATTATGATCGATCCAACGTGTAACTGGTGGTTCAGGGACCACAACGACCAATAATAGGTGGTTAACCGAAAGTGGACTGAGCTCACGGCGCCCGTTGCGCCGATTACCATTGACCACTGCACATCAACAAGCCCGTTTGTAGTGCTGTCGGACACATGTGCCTGGAATATCATCGAGTGGAGTAGAATCGTCTTCAGCGATTAATACAGATTCGAACTGGTCTGTGAAGATGTGTGTGGGGAAGCCCCGGGCAGCGATGAGAGACTTAACCTGTCGTGTGCCGTAAGGCACGACAACCAGGAGCGATGGTCTTGAGTGCAATTTCTTATCATAAAAGTACCCCTTTGGTCGTCAACAGGACCACCGTTACAGCATAGCGGTTTATTGGCGATTTTCCACGCCCCGTTTTGTTGCGCTCCGTAGCGAGCCATCCTGGGCTTACATTCCAGTGAGATAATGCCCACCCGCACAGGACGAGAGTTTCTACTGCTTGCCTTCCTGCGTGCCAAACCTAACTTGGACAGCAGTGTCACCCGATCTTGCCGGTGTTGGTTTACGGTCAATTATGGTGAGAAAAACTCTATTAAAATGTTCAAATGGTTGCGAATTCCTGAGGGACCAAACTGCTCAGGTCATCGGTCCCTAGACTTACACACTGCTTTAACTTATGCTAAGAACAACACACACGCCCATGCCCGAGGGAGGACTCGAACCTTCGGTGAGAGGGGCCACGCAGTCCGTGACAAGGCGCCTTAAACCGCGTGGCCAAAAAAGTAAAAGCCCTAACAATGAACTGTATACAGTAACTCACTCTCTGCCTTATCTTGCTCTTTATAACCAATCACAGTCTTGATTTTCCGCTGCTGATGACATCACACTATACTCATCTGACCGGAAATCGTTGTCTTCTTTCCATTTCACTCCACTGGATAGAGCCTTAGCATTTCCCATTTCGGATTTTTTGTCTTTCCTGTGTTTTGCCTTCACTACCATGTTCAAACTTCTGACATTCGCACCCTAACTCGTACAGCGTTATCCTTTCGTTGGTTATTCAATCCTTTTGTTACAGTCACCTTCCCCTTGGCGATCACATCCCATAGATCCGAATGGGGAGAGTAGTTCAGAATCTTATAGCAATGGAGAGTTTGCAATGAAAGTTTTTCCAATTACAGACCACATATCCTGTGTATACACACTACGGTTTCCGTTACCTTCTGCGTTCTCATGCTGTTGATCATTTCTGATTCTTCCTCCTTCAGGGGAAGTTTCCCGCCTCAGGGGCAAGAGGGTGCCCTAAACCTCGCCGCTCCTCCGCTCTCTTTGACAAAACCGTCAGAATCCGTAATTTCCATTTTCGTTTATGACACTATCTTGGCGAATCAAAGCACATTTTCACAGCTGGAGATTCTGTTAATGTCACCGATCTTTCATACGGCCTACAGTTAACTTGGAAATACGCAGTCTTTTGCTGATAGTTTAGGAATTTCCGCTAAATTTATGTTATTTCTGGTCACTATTGACCAAACCAGTGAAAATCTTCAGTACATTCTATATGAAAATTTTTGATTGTTTTCGCCCTTAAACGCACCTAGGTAGCCCTACACGTAGTCCCTTTTTCCTGTATTTCGTTCACTAGCAGACACACGTCAGTGCATTGTTCCATGGACGACTGAAGCCGCATGTGAAGACACATTATTTTGAGAAACACTGGACATTGAGCTTCCGCTGACCTTCTGCTCTTTTAACAGTGTGTATGTGGCAACGAAGCTATGACACGGGCCAATCACAGCGCTTAGCCCCTGCCGACTACAGGCACCGGCTCTGAACTTGAGGAGTCTGATTTCCTGACTGACATTTCTAGTGTTAACTGGTCACTTTTACCGCTCAGTCGAGAACTGAGTTTCTTCTTTTATTTTTAGAACTGTAACAGGAGAACAATTATGTTCAGGAATGTATTGTGAATCTTTTGCACAATATAGTGGCACGATTCGTAATAACATGGGCTGATTTCAGTTGAAAGCTTCCCATATTCTTCCTCTCATGTCATTACACTAAGAAAAATCATTAAACAAAGAGTAATTAGAAACAGTAAAAATATTTCTACAGTAATGTTCATATACGATTCACAGAATAAGTGGTTATTTAACTTCTGAGACAAAAATGTTCTGTTATCAAATGGTGGCTTTGTCATAGGTCACTGTTAATCTGACTTCTAGTATTTTGCAGGATAAACATAAAATAACAACATTAATGAGTGACCTCATTTCTTTTAGCTTCAGATAAGTGACGCTGCTGTGAAAGATAAACGCTTCATATT
Organism: Schistocerca serialis cubense; assembly: GCF_023864345.2. Taxonomy (NCBI): domain Eukaryota; kingdom Metazoa; phylum Arthropoda; class Insecta; order Orthoptera; family Acrididae; genus Schistocerca; species Schistocerca serialis. Next base: position 619,768,201 of record NC_064642.1, on the reverse strand, counting down.
CTGACGAAAGTCAAGTCGCGTGTCAGGGAAAGTTCTGTGATGATTTAAGTACAAATACTATTTCCAGTTTCTTGTCCCTTCGGAATTGGCAAATGATTTCTTCGGTTATTAATTTTCCCCTCAGAAGGAAAAGGTCAGGGTTAAGTTCGTACTTTTTCCTGTCTCAGTTATGAATACTGACATTGTTGCCTAGTGCATTGCACGAAGTTATCTAAAAGATAACTCGAGTAAGAAGTGAGATGTTAGTGAAAAGTGTTTTATATGCCATCAGGTACATCTACTAGAAGCTTCGGAATATCAGGATAGCCTTTGAAGGAGTTTTGACAGGTGGTAGATAACGCTTAACTCTTCTTCAGAGTTAACATCACTAAACTAATTCTTAAATCTGTTACAGCTTCATGAAAAGTGATCATCAATAGTTAAAGCTTAACGTTTCTAAGTCTTCACGTGCACATCTTACGCGTCTGTACCAGCTGATGTTCGAACTAAGGTCACAGTAGTTAACAGATGCAACTTCACATACGGGACATACGGTTAGGAAACAGTAAAAGAAAGATTAAAAAAAATAGTCCGATACATTTGACTTGCTAGTAAACGTGATAGTTATAATCTCCCATATCAGCAAAACTCCTAATAACATAAAATATATAATAAACGATAACGGAAATGTGATAATTTTCATAGAAAGGAAAGTTGTATAGGTTTATTTGGCCGCATTATGAACAGCTGATGACGAGATTTGATAAATGAGTTAAATAGACTGAAAGAATCTGCGTGGTTGAAGGCGTGCCCAGGCAGCAACTGTTCGTGATAACCTGGGTATCTGGGTTCAACTCCTGGTCTGGCACTGATTTTTGAGTGTCACCACATAATGAAGTATATGGTTGGTGTGTTATTAGAATGACAAATACAGAGGACTAATTCAGTGTACTCACGGTTAGCCTATTGACCTTAGAATGAGTTAATTGTGCTCGACCCGCATCGTAATAATCAGATGAAGGAAGAAAGACGTGAATGTTAAACTATGTTCGTTGCTTTCCGAGACTTTAGGAAGGTGACAATTTGAGTACTGTAAGTACGATATCGACAGTGACCAAAAGTAGCTTGTACACTTGTGCTTGAGCTGCATAAGTAATTCTCAGCTATGTAGATCTCACTGAATTTCTATAAGAGTCTCTGGGGCATATTTTACGGACTGATAAAATGATCCACGAATGTCGGTGAAAAACGGAAAATCGCTTCAGGCAAATCCCGCATTGGTTACCTTGAAAGGACACGGCCAACTTTCTTCCTCACCCTTGCCTAATCCGATGGGACCGATAACCTCAATGTTTGGTTCCCTCCCCCAAATCAACCTACCAACCAAACAACCAACCCACTGGAGAAAAACACTTTTTGGTGAATGTATTCTATGCTTATCTTCAAAGAACAAGTGCAGTAGCGGATCAAGTACGAGAATGTATTGGAATGCTTCAAACGATAAGGTATGTAGTCGAATCGCGCGAGTTCTCTCCTACAGAGAAGTTACAGAAATCTGGCTTATACCAATTCGTGAATAGTCATTTTTCGAGATCAAAATCTAACGAATTCTCGTCTCCTACCATTCCGATAACATCGATGCACAACGCCATAGGGACCACATAGCACAATTATAGTAGAATGTGGTCCAGCGTCTCGTCTGTACCCGTGAGTTAGAATCAGTAAGACACGCAGCACGGAAATGTAAGAGATAAATACTGCAACAGAATCGCACAGCTCGTATCATTCGCCGTGTTAGAATCACACTGTTGGGCGAACAAAGAAAAGCATTCGTAGGTGTCGATCGTATTCAGGTGGAATGTTCAGTCAGTTCCGGAACCGCGGGACTGCCACGGCCGCAGGTTCGAATCCTGCCTCGGGCATGGATGTGTGTGATGTCCTTAGGTTAGTTAGGTTTAAGTAGTTCTAAGTTCTAGGGGACTGATGACCTAAGATGTTAAGTCCCATAGTGCTCAGATCCATTTTTGAACCTCCTTCTGCAATGAAGAACCGTCTTCTAATCGAAAAAAAATCTGAGGTACGTCATCTTCATTATTTTTTGGCGCAAGAAGTGTTGCTTGTTCAGCAGTAGATATAAAGTATTCTGATAGAGGTAGCAGCAACAATAATTGATGTTTCAAGGGGACACTTGGAGGGTGGGTACGATGTGGGAAAGATGACGACGAGAACAGCATCCTACCAACAGGAAATATCGATAAAGCTATTGTGGATCATTGATATGGCTTAGATGGGAAACTTAGTGCATACCATAATAAATTTAACTTGCTGCTTTTGTGTCGTTTGATCTCGATTGACAATCACTTGTTACGCATTTACACTTTGTAAGATTACCCGAGTAGTACGTCTTATTCCTGTGCTCCATTTTCACCAAAAATTCATCCAAGTGGGGGATGCCGCACTTTCTACGAATTTATAAGTTATTAAAATGCCAACAACACTGAAAACTTTCATTTTTTCACTTCACAGACTATTAAGTACGGTTATTCACAAGCAAAAATATTGGCATGTACTCGATTTTTATGAAGATAATTGAAAAGAAAAAGAACAGAAGATATCTGATAGAGAAATGTATTTCTTTTGCTAAGGAAGAGTTAATAGTGTGTATTTTTTCTGTTTTGTTCAATATTTTTACACGAATAACGACGTTACTACTTTAACAAAATTTCAATGAAATGGAGACTTTTAGCTGCTGACAGGCGTTGATAAATATCAGCGGGGACAGTTGAAAATGTGTGTCCCGACGGGGACTCGAACCCGTGATGTCCTAGTTACGTGGCGTGTCGAAAGAAAGATACCACCTACATATAGATAATGCTTACCGGCCAATGATCACCTGCAGTGTGGATGCACTCACATTGCCAGAACTCTTACTCGAATCGCTAGATTGACTGCCGCGAGTAATGAGCATAGTGGGTAGGGGCACCACAAATGTAGTGTGTGGACAGAAAGTTGGAAGTGTGTGTCTCTTGGGCAGCGTGCCAGAGACAAGTCCCTGCAATCGCACTATCCTCTGTGTCTTCGGTGGCTCAGACGGATAGGGCATCTTCCATGTAAGCGGGAGATCCCGGGTTCGAGTCCCGGTCCGGTCACACATTTTCAACTATCCCCGCTGATATTTATCAACGCCTGTCAGCAGCTAAAGGTTTCGATTTCATTACAGTTTCATTCTTCGAGAGCTGCAAGTTCACCAATGGTATCTGTTCTTTCGAACATGCCCGACAGAACAGATATCATGTTCATATTACTACTTTCATGTCGATGGATTCTGCGAAGAATGTGAAACAGTACAATGAAACCTGTTTGACACATTTCACTGTGTATTTTAGGTCGCGTGGTCACCGCTTCTATTACAAACAACGCAGAGATTATCACAGCGCGTGAATGGAGAGTGTAAATGGAAGATAAACTAGCGACGCTACAGCTAGAAAGCAATCAGCAGAGAGCGCACAGAAAGCAATGTTCAATATTTTCTAAGTTGCACTTCGCTGGTGTGCCGTTGTATGAATAGTGATACGGGCACGATGGGTCATACACATACATGGAAAGAGAAACACAGCCGGCACAAAAGATATTTAATGCACTTTACGATAAGCAACACAGCTTACATTATTCATACGTCGGGCAAGTGGTATAAGATGAGTTGCCTACCGCAAGCTGCATGGCAGTTTTATTTCTGCAGTTCTGTACTAGAGACGAAATCAACAGCACGAGCTCCGGAGAGGCAACAGAAATGTAATCGGACCAGTTAGAGGATTATTCCGGTGGAAGAAAACTGTCACCATGTTCCGAGACTGTACGAAGACAAACTGTACATATACACTACTGGCCATTAAAATTGTTACACCAAGAAGAAATGCAGATGATAAACGGGAATTCATTGGACAAATATATTATGCTAGAACTGACATGTGATTACATTTTCACGCAATTTGGGTCCATAGATCCTGAGAAATCAGTACCCAGAACTACCACCTCTGGCCATAATAAAGGCCTTGATACGCCTAGGCATTGAGTCAAACACAGCTTGGATGGCGTCTACAGGTACAGGTGCCCATGCAGCTTCAACACGATACCATAGTTCACCCAGAGTAATGACTTGCGTATTGTGACGAGCCAGTTGCTCGGTCACCATTGACCAGACGTTTTCAATTGGTGAGAGATCTGGAGAATATGCTGGCCAGGGCAGCAGTCGAACATTTTCTGTTTCCAGAAAGGCCCGTACATGACCTGCAACATGCAATCGTGCATTATCCTGCTGAAATGTAGGGTTTCCCAGGGATCGAATAAACGGTAGAGCCAGGGGTTGTAGCACATGTGAAACATAACGTCCACTGTTCAAAGTGTCATCAATGCGAACAAGAGTTGACCGAGACGTGTAACCAATGGCACCCCGTACCATCACGCCGGATGATAAGCCAGTATGGCGATGACGAATACACGCTTCCAATGTGCGTTCACCACGATGTCGCCAAACACAGATGCGACCATCATGATGCTGTAAACAGAACCTGGATACATCCGAAAAAATGACGTTTTACCATTCGTACACCCAGGTTCGTCGTTGAGTACACCTTTGCAGGCGCTCCTGTCTGTGATGCATTGTCAAGGGTAGCCGTAGCCATGGTCTCCGAGCTTATACTCCATGCTGCTACAAACGTCGTCGAACTGTTCGTGCAGATGGTTGTTATCTTGCAAACGTCCCCATCTGTTGACTCAAGGTTCGAGACGTGGCTGCACGATCCGTAACAGCCATGCGGATAAGATGACTGTCATCTCGATTGCTAGTGATACGAGGCCGTTGGAATCCAGCACGGCGTTCCGCATTACCCTCCTGAACCCACCGATTCCATATTCTGCTAACAGTCATTGGATCTCGACCAACGCGAGCAGCAGTGTCGCGATACGATAAACCGCAATCGCGATAGGCTACAGTCCGAACTTTATCAAAGTCGGAAACGTGATGGTACGCATTTCTCCTCCTTACACGACGGCATCACAACAACGTTTCACCAGGCAACGCCCGTCAACTGCTGTTTGTGTATGAGAAATCAGTTGGAAACATTCCTCATGTCAGCACGTTGTAGGTGTCACCATCGGCGCCAACCTTGTGTGAATGCTCTTAAAAGCTAATCATTTGCATATCACAGCATCTCCTTCCTGTCGGTTAAATTTCGCGTCAGTAGCACGTCATCTTCGTGGTGCAGCAATTTTAATGGCCAGTAGTGTACTACCTTACAGTAACTTCAATCACCTAGTTTTTGTACACCAGTCAATATACCCCTTGAATTTGGACGTATTCCAGAAAAATCTTTCCGTCAATTTAATGTAATGCTATCAAACAACGCCTTGTTTCTGTAGATTTTGTTTAATAATGCAATCTATAATTTATTTACTAGTTTTAAGAAATACCAGCCTGATTGCGGGAGGAAAATGAATATCGCGTTCCATCATTTTTTAATGGCAAATTTTCCTTTTGAAGTGTGATATTTATTCTTATTTACAGTTACACCTAGTATATTACCGTACGTGACTTACACATCGTCCAGTGACATTAATTTCACCACCTGTCGAAGTGTTGAATAACCGCTTTTAGCAGCACGCATGCGACGGAAGAGTGTCGGGTACGTTCTGGAATGTATCAAGAGGAATGCCGAGCCAAGTCGACTCCGCTGTCGTGGATAGCTGCGTCACGTTTCTTGGTTGAAAATCCACTGCGCCAACAGCCCGAACGAGGTGGCCTCATAGATCCTCGATTGGGTTTAAATCTGGGTAGCTGGTCGGAAGGGAGTATTGGAAACTCATAATGGTTCTCTAGCACTCGCATAAACTGCGAGCTGTGTGACTCGTTGCACTGTCCTACTGGTATAAGGCACTATGCAGAGGAAAAAGCAAACTGATGTAGCGCGGACATGGTCATCAAGGATACTGGCATTCGTGAGTTGATCCATTATGACTTCAGAATTACAAGATCACCCAGGGAATGCAACGAGAACATACACCAGGCCATAACACTCCCTCCTCTGGCTGGGATACTTCAGAAGATTGTTGGAAATTTGTTCTGTGGGACCAAACCGATGAGGTCATCGGTCCCTAGGATTTCACAATACTTAATCTAACTTAAACCAACTTATGCTAAGGACAACACAAACATCCATGCCCAATTATGACTCAAACCTCAGACGGCGGGAGCCGTACGAACCGTGGCAAGTTGCCCTCGATCGCACGGCTATCCCGCGCGGCAAATTGTTGCAAGGTCGTACAAGCCAACGGCCATACGTCCGCTGGAGCGTCAAATGTGGTTCATTGGGAAAGACCGCCTGTCATCATTCAGAGTGTCCAATTGCCGTTTCTTTTATTTTTATTTTTTGGCTTGAAATTCCTGCAGCTCAGGATAGGACCACAGCACTGCTCTCGAGTAGCCAAACCAAATAACACAGCTCGTGTATTGCTTTTCAATGGGCTATGCCAGAAGACAAACTAAAACGTAATTATATATCTCAATGTTTTCAAGGCGATGATTCGAAGTTTATGGCTACGTTGCATGTGTCAGCACTCAAAACGTACACTGAAATATTAAAAACGAAAAGCAGGGCTGATAAGCGGGAGTTTTTCCTCTTCTGTGCAAAGTGATATACGTCAGTCTTTTTTAGTCCCCCTTAAACATCCCAACAACCACCACCACATCAGTCTTTTACCAGTCTGGAACGGATGATGCGTTGTGTTGTGATTTAAAGTTATTACTATATGAATGTTGTTCCCACTAATTAATAAATAATTACACGATAAATCAGTCTAATCTAAAAGCCGTAAATTCAACGAAATACCTAGATATTACAATAACGAACAACTTAAATTGGAAGGAACACATAGGAAATTTTGTTGGGAAGGCTAATCAAAGACTGCGTTTTATTGGCAGGACACTTAGAAAATGTGACAGACCTACTAAGGACACTGTCTACACCACGCTTGTCCGTCTTCTTTTACAATACTGCTGCGCGGTGTGGGATCCTTACGGGATAGGACTGACGGAGTACATCGAAAAAGTCCATAGAAGGGCAGCACGTTTTGTGTTATTACGAAATATGGGAGAAGTGTCACAGAAATGATACAGGATTTGGGCTGGACATCATTAACAGAAAAGCGTTCTTCGATGCGAGGGGAATCTTCTCACGAAATTCCAATCACCAACTTTCTCCTCCGAATGCGAAAATATTTTGTTGACACCGACCCACATAGGGAGGAACGATCACCAAGATAAAATAAGGGAAATCAGAGGTCGTACGGAAAGATACAGGTTTTCATTCTTTCCGCGTGCTATACGAGATTGGAATAATAGAGAATTGTGAAGGTGGTTCGATGAACCATCTGCCAAGCACTTAAATGTGGTTTGCAGAGTATCGATGCAGATGTAGATGTTGAAGTAGAAATAATGCTAATAATTAATACCTTAAGTGATTTCCAGGAGTAAACTGTCTACTACTATATTAATTCCTTCTCTTCAACATTAATTTTCTCTGCACTTGCGTTAGGTATGTGATGAGTCATGTCGCACTCCTTCTTCCGCCACTTTAAAATGGGTGAAAATCCCCTGGCCTAAAAAGTTGTGAGAGGGCAACTTGTTGGCTCATGTTAAAGAAAGGGTAGTACGAGAAACCAATTTGCGTATAGGCTGAAATAACCACCCTAGTTCAAGAATGGGAGGAGAACTGAAAACTGTTTGATAACTGTGCTCATGGGTGTGCAACGATTAGTTAGTGTTGAAAAGCTTCTGCTAAAAGGGGAGATAATTGTCTTGATATCAAAAATATAATTAGCTAGTATTTCGCAGAGACTTTTTAATTGGCGTACGAGACTCGGACTGAGAGAGTGGAGAAAGAACTCTGTGTCATTAGATGACACTTCGACTAGGGAGACAGAAGAGGGCAGTTGGGCACGAAATATGGAGAGCACTTGGTCAGAGACATTGTCTGGGGATCTGAAAGAGAGCTGTAGTTAGCACACCACGCCTTGTACACGTCCACCATGGGGCTCGGGAATCACAGCACCAAGTTACAACACCTGAAGATAAGAGCCCGAATAGGTCGAGTGGCAATAAAAGAACCTTACAAGTGTAGCGGTATTTTTAGCCTCTGGTATAATGCTCAGTTGCTGATGTCTCTCGGACAGGATTGTTTGTAGAGAGCTGATTGTTGCAGTCGTAGATCACAGTACCCCCTACGCTCCACGCTTCTGAGTGCTGATTGTGGCGACAGATCGGAACTTGGGCGAGCAGGGTATGAGAATTACTGTCTGGTACGGCGTTAGGTTTAGTCATGACTACCGAATCCAATAATGTTCTCGGTTGATTATATTTTCGTGCATGACAGCCTGCAATGTTAGTTGCATGGGTAGTTTCTCATTCCTCTAGTAAATTCTGGCAACAACTGCGCGGCCATCGACTATTTATCTTCCTATGATTCACGTGTACATTGTGGTCATGTCCCTTACACATAATGCAGCCTATCTCTGCCAGGATATTCAGGTGTTAGATTAGAACTGCCTCATGTCAACTGATAATTTCCGGATTCTTTGCATTATCTGTGATAGTTTTTTATCATCATACGTTAGCAGCGAACTTTGTAATAAACATTTATTATTGTCGACCACTGTATTATTTCATAGTTAGATGAACATCCTGTTTGTTATTTTTTGTGGGATGCAAGACCTGCGTCTCATGTGTGCTAGAGCCGTCGCTGTCCTATTAGTTATCAGTTGTGTGACGCCTTTTTCATTCAGTGCCTGAGTCCAAGACAAGCGATATGACTATCGATCAGTCCAACCGATTTGGGTCATACTGACATCCACAGAGTTATGACGAAGGTTCAGCTGTATCCTCACGAAAGCTTTTTCTGAACTTCATCTGGATGATAAATTAGTGAGATCTTTACTGATGCCAAGGAAAAATATTCTGTGCCACAATCCAGTTTACAGCGACTCTCTGCCCCGAAAATTTAAATCAGATACATTAGAAAGTCATTTGCATGAGGCCTGCTTATTTGATAATGAACTGTATACCAACGACTACACATTCTGTAGTTTTAGGGCGAATGTACTTGTTGGGGCATCATCTAGATATAGTTGCCATAATATCTGCATATCATTATGAACACTGTACGCATAATAATCTCTGTGGTCGACCTACACTAATCACAGATAATTAAAAACAGTGTAGGTGTAGTGCTCACCACTGGACTTGTGACAATGTTGCGCGGGATTGCATACCCCGCAGGGGATTCACACGTCGCGCTCGCCTGCCTAGCAAGCGCCAGTGTTACAGCAGCGTAAACACGGGTGAGTGGCGCCGCAGCTGTGTCAAAGCCCAGAAAAGCCGCCCCATGAACCGGTGGTCGCCCAGCTGACGGCGGGCTCTTGCTTCCAACGATGCGGCTGCCGCTTGTCGCTTGTATGCTACACACAGTGTTGTTCATCCCCGTAATGAAAACTCAGTGTCACTCATCGGTAAAACATGGTGCCAGGTGAAGTCTCCACAGAGAAAATATTCCGAGGACGTGCATCCAGTCAAAATGTGCTGCTCCTCATCTTGCAGTGGTGAAGAAACGAAATTTACGTATCCATTCGATTCCTAGTCGGCTACAAAAAGACAACAATAATCCTGAGGAAAAATAAGAAAAAAGAAACTGCAAAAGACCAGGCATTCAAAAATAATGAAGGAAAACTGCATCAAGGAATTAACTATGCAAAGTTTTAGATGTAGAGAGATATCTGTATGTGCAGTACTATTCTAAAAAGTTTTTAGCAGACTGTAGTTAGCATAGTACGACGTGTTATGGTTTCTTACGCGTGGAGTGCTAGAATGTTAACTATTTAAATGACTCTGCGCTTGCTGTGATTATCCAATCTTGTCCTCGTGGTTCCTACCGGAGCGATACATAGATGGATGCAAGAAACTTCCTCTGTGCCTTGATGGATATGACACTGTTCCACTAATGCTCGTATCATACTTGAATTTCCCGCCGGCTGCGTCGAGCGACACTGCCGAGTGATATACTCGGAAACCAGTAAAATAAGGGCGCTTCACGAGAGCAATAGTACAATGTCAGGAGCATACGTGCGTAGAATTTACTATGGCAGTAGTTGATTCATACGACACAAACAATCATGACGGAATAACAGTATTTCTTTCATAACACGAGTAGAAAAATAAGGCGTTTGCATTCCCTGTAAGGATTCAAATGGTTCAAATGGCTCTAAGCACTATGGGACTTAACATCTCAGGTCATCAGTCCCCTAGACTTAGAACTACTTAAGCCTAACTAACCTAAGGACATCACACACATCCATGCCCGAGGCAGGATTCGAACCTGCGACCGTAGCAGCAGCGCGGTTCCCGACTGAAGCGCCTAGAACCGCTCGGCCACAGCAGCCGGCAAGCTCCTGTATGGAAATCAGTATAAAGGCACTCACTATCCTGTTCCCTTATGGCATTGTTGGTACTTCGTCCAACCTTCGTTCTTTCTGATCATCTCAAAAATTCACTTCGGTATTGATTTTGTTTGCGTTTGTAGTTCTTGAAGCGAAATTGTTGCCTACTTTTCTCGTGTGGCTCCTTTCAGTTCACATGCGACCTCAAATTGCCTAACATTACGATTACACACATTGCAAGTATTCCCCAAAGGTTTCTTACGGAGCTCAATTCCTGGCTACGTGCAGGCCACAGCAATACATCGGTATCTTTATCTTCAAACCACTTTTTTGGTGTAGCGGAAACATACTCAGTTGCATTATATTACTGCAACACTAGATTTTCGTCCGCTAGATGTCCATACATTGTAATCAGTTCTGTCCCTAGCATCTCAGGGTGCTTGTTAGATTTGATTCTAGTCTTAAGACAAGCAGTGCGTGACTTATCTTTAGTGTAGAAACCTTCCCAAATTGTAACACTTACACCATAAAATTTTCTGCTCAATCTTACCTGCTGCTCTGTTCTTAGATTATGTCAATCATATTAAAATCCATCCAGACCATCTAAATTAAACTATTTCTCATCACTGAGGATCACATTATCCCATTCTCAAGTCCATGACATACGTTTTCAGCAAACTCCAATTTAGCCTGTTTATGTTCGGCGTTACAGCAGGTTTCGGCAGTTGTTTCTTACATGCAATATGTTTCTCATTCGACAAAATATGTCGTGCACGTCTGGCAGTTACTGAAAACTGTACATCAGTTCAAATGGCTCTGAGCACTATGCGACTTAACTTCTGAGGTCATCAGTCGCCTCGAATTTAGAACTAATTAAACCTACCTAACCTAAGGACATCACACACATCCATACCCGAGGCAGGATTCTAACCTGCGACCGTAGCGGTCGTTCGGGTCCAGAATATAGCACCTAGAACCGCACGGCCACTCCGGCCGGCACTGTACATCAGTAACACGTTGAGAAAAATAATGGTTTGTGGCCCATGATTTGCCCGAAGGGAACCGTTTCGATGCCACAGATAACTTTCTGCGTAACCCATATTTTACGTTCTGTCCATATCGGCCGTCCAATCTAACGAAATTAATTCAACAGTAAAACTTCTTGGCGATTTGACGATAACAGAGTCGCATTACCTTCAACACTCCGATTTTTGCTTTTTCATCACGTGATAACTTTTGTCCTTTTATTAGGTCACAATCGTTGCTCATGCACGTAATACGGACTGTCACTAATAGTGTCTTTCCTACCTGCAAAAAAGTCACGTACGCACACACTAACGCAGACCAGAGCCGTCTACCCTTATACCGGGTTCCTGCCTCTACCACCTCATCCGTTGGTCTCTTCTTGTATACTATACTACTGACATTAAACACGATACCATTTGACTGCATCTGTCGGTATCTTTCGTACTATTAAGTTTACATCGTGCACAACTGTTCCAACCGACAACGCCATTTTTTTTGGAAATATCCATACCTTTATACAGATTTCCACTACTTTAGGGGGAGTGTGGTTTTGCTTCCTGGAACGAAGGCGAAGGATACGCGCGTCGGCAAACTTCTGCGATCAGGGCAAGAAGGAACGACAGTGAATAGGCGCCAGAACCTTGATTGCAGCTGGGAGAAAGCACTGACCTCGACTGCCGATAAAGTGGGAAGTGCTGCTAAGTGTGCTGGGGCACCGACACCACAGTTAATTTTCCACCGGTTCAGCCGGCCGAAGTGGCCGTGCGGTTAAAGGCGCTGCAGTCTGGAACCGCAGGACCGCTACGGTCGCAGGTTCGAATCCTGCCTCGGGCATGGATGTTTGTGATGTCCTTAGGTTAGTTAGGTTTAACTAGTTCTAAGTTCTAGGGGACTAATGACCTCAGCAGTTGAGTCCCATAGTGCTCAGAGCCATTTGAACCATTTTGAACCACCGGTTCTGAAATACGACGGCCATTCCTTTATTAAGGTTCGAACGGGCTCGAAATCAGAACCACAATGAAAATGAATTAAGTTATGTTTGCAACAGTTAGCTACATCTCCTCCACATAGTCATCGCTCAGACTTTGACATCTGTCATAGCGTCGTGCCAACTTATCAATACCCACGTTATAGAAATCAGCCGCCTATTTTTCCCCCAATTCTCTACGCTGGTCTACAGCTCGTTGTCTGGGCCAAAATGTCGCCTTCACAGCCAGCGGTTCGTGTGAGATGACGTGCTACAGACGCCAGATTTAACCGACAGGAAGAAGATGCTGTGATATGCAAATGATTAGCTTTTCAGAGCACTCACACAAGGTTGGCGCCGTTGGCGAAATCTACAGAGAGCTCACATGAGGAAAGTTTCCAACCCATTTCACATACACAAACAGCAGCTGACCGGCGTTGCCTGGTGAAACGTTGTTGAGATGCCTCTTGTAAGGAGGAGGAATGCGTACCGTCAAGTTTCCGACTTTGATAAAGGTCGGATTGTAGCCTATCGCGATTGCGGTTTATCGTATGGCGACATTGCTGCTCGCGTTGGTCGAGAGCGAATGACTGTTAGCAGAATATGGAATCGCTGGGTTCAGGAAGGTAATACGGAAAACCGTGCTGGATCCCAACGGCCTCGTATCACTAGCAATCGAGATGACAGGCATCTTATAAGCACGGCTATAACGGATCGTGCAGCCACGTCTCGATCCCTGAGTCATCAGAGGGGGACGTTTGCAAGACAAACAACCATCTGCACGAACAGTTCGACGACGTTGGCAGCAGCATGGATTGTCAGATCGGAGACCATGGCTGCGGTTACCCTTGACGCTGCATCACAGACAGGAGCACCTGCGATAGTGTACTCAAGGACGAACCTGGGTGCAAGAATGGCAAAACGTCATTTCTTCGGTTGAATCCAGGTTCTGTTTACAGCATCATGATGGTCGCATCCGTGTTTGGCGACATCGTGGTGAACGCTCATTGGAAGCGTGCATTCGTCATTGCCATACTGGCGTATCACCTAACGTGATGGTATGGGATGCCATTTTTTACACGTCTCGGACACCTCTTGTTCGCATTGACGGTATTGAATAGTAGACGTTACATTTCAAATGTGTTATGACCCGTGACTCTACCCTTCATTCGATCCCTGCGAAACCCTACATTTCAGCAGGATAATGCACGACCGCATGTTGCAGGTCCTGTACGGGCCTTTCTGGAAACAGAAAATGTTCGACTGCTGCCCTGGTCAGCACATTCTCCAGATCTCTCACCAACTGAAAAGTCTGGTCAATGATGGCCGAGCAACTGGCTCGTCACAATACGCCAGTCACTAATCTTGATGAACTGTGGTATCGTGTTGAAGCTGCATGGGCAGCTGTACCTGTACAGAACATCCAAGCTCTGTTTGACTCAATGACCAGGCGGATCAAGGCCTTTACTGCGGCCAGAGGTGGTTGTTCTCGGTACTGATTTATCAGGATCTATGCACCCAAATTGCTTGAAAATGCAATCACATGTCAGTTCTAGTATAATATATTTATCCAATGTATACCAGTTTATCATCTGCATTCCTTCTTGGTGTAACAACTGTAATGGCCAGTAGTTTATTTTCTGTGAGCTGTATGAACTCAGGGAACCATAACTGGCAGGAGTCAGTACTTTCTAGGCACACTCAGCATTCAGAACTGTAAAGAGCGACGTGACGCGATCAACGGTCATACTAGAGACGCTACGTCATCTGTGAAATGCTTTGTCGGAGTTTCATGGTGGTTTTAATTTCATGACTTATTGGATCCCGATAAAGGAACAGCCCTCGTAGTTACCTGCTACATGCGATGAGCTTTTGGAGCAATGTTTTTTGTAATTTGAACGAATCTGGCTGTGAAGTTTAATCTGTGAGGTATTTAAAAACTTGTAAGTGCAAGGGGAAGCATGAGTTTTAAGTGTTTTTCCTTTGATCTTCATGCCGGATAATTTCTTTTGCTTCTAATTAAAATTTGTGAGAGATATCCCACGTAATCAAACCACCCATTCCTCTAAATTTACGTAATACTATTTCTGTAAATTTTGTACGTCATGGGCTTTCTTGGAATAGAGTGAAATGCGTGAGAACCATTATGGCCAGATGACATGGCGCATTGTCATCCATAAAAATTTTGATCCTAATTTTGAAACATGAAGCCCGTAATTAACTACAAATGGTCTCCAAGTAGCAGAACACACCCTATCCAGTCAGTGACACAGTGAATTCCATTCAAACACAGCCCCCACCATCGTGGAACCACACCCCGCTTGCCCTGTGCTTTGTTAACAAAAGGTTCAAATGTCTCTGAGCACTATGCGACTTAACTTCTGAGGTCATCAGTCGCCTAGAACTTAGAACTACTTAAACCTAACTAACCTAAGGACATTACACACATCCATGCCCGAGGCAGGATTCGAACCTGCGTCCGTAGCGGTCACGCGGTTCCAGACTGAAGCGCCTAGAACCGCACGGCCACACCGGTCGGCCCCCTTGTTAACTACATTGGTCCATAGCTTCATGGGGTTTGCGTCACATTCGAATCCTACCATCAGCTCTTACCATCAGATCTTACCAACTGAAATCGGGACTCGTTGGACCAGGTCACGCTTTCCAGTCACTTGGTCAAGAGCCAAGGAGAGGCGCTGCGAGCGATGTCGTGCTAATAGCAAAGGCACTCGTTTTGGTCATCTGCTGCCATAGCCAGATTTCACCACACTGTCCTAACGGATACGTCGTACGACCCACATTGATTTCTTCGGTTGCTTTATGGAGTGTTTCTTGTCTTTTAGCACAACTCAGGGCAACCGCCTCTGCTCTCAATCGTTAAGTGAAGACCATCGGTCACTGTTTTGTCCGTGGTGAGGGGTAGTGACTGAAACTTGGTGTTCCCGGCACTCTCTGAATTACCTAACGATTTCCGAAATAGAATGAGCAATGCATCTATCTCCATCTACCATTCTACGTTTAATGTCTGTAACTTACCACTGTCATAATCACGGCGGAAACCTGTTCATATGAATGACCTGTGTACAAATGACAGCTCCGTCAATATACTGCCCTTTTATACGTTAACGCCGTACTACCACCATCTGTGTACGCGGATATCGCTGTCCCATGACTTTAGGAACCTCAGTGTAATTTGCATCTTCAAGAGTCTACAAAATCAGGTTTCCAACATTTCGATGCCAAATTAGTTAAATTAACTACCTGTACTGCCGACCTTTTCTCTATTCGTTTAATTTACCTGTTAGTCTTGTATGGTCTGGGTGCCACTCACATCAGCAATTTCCTAATATGGGACTCTCAAGTGATTTAGAAACAATCTCTATTGCAAACTGACCTCGTTTTCCCAGTATCCTGCCAGTGAGTCTGTCACCTGCCTTACCTACAACTAAGCATGTGTGATCGTTTCATTTCATATCCCTAAAGTTTCTTGTACCATTGTATTTGTATGAGTTGTGTTATTCTACCTGTAGATTATAATGTAGTCGGTTTACTCGCTCTGTGGAATGCGTAATTTCTATTTCTATCCACGTAAAGCTAGTGGCCAATATTGGCACCGCTTTAAATCTTATCCACATCTACATGATATTTCTGTAGCTTGTTTTCAGAATGTACTTCCTTATAAACAACTTCATCATCAGCGAAAAGTGTTAGGTAGCTGTTGTTATTGTCTGCCAGGTCATTCAGGTCATTACAAGATGAACAATAAAGGTCTCAACAATCTGAAGTTACTCCTCTTTCTGCCGACGACTGTCGATCAAAGATTTCCATGCTGCGTTCCGCCTACTGAACTCAGTCACAAATTTTGTTCCGTACCCAATATAATCGTACTTTTGTTGATAACTGCGGGTGTGATAGTGAGCAAAATTCTTTTCTAAAGTCGACAAATACCGTATCTAGGTGATTTCATTGATCATGTCAGAAGAGCGGGAGTCGGGTTTTGCATGATCACTGCTTGCGGAATCCATGGCGGTTGGCATGGAGGTGGTCGTTTTGTTCGACATACCTTGTTATGTTTGAGCTCAGAATAAGTTCTATGATTCTAAAACAGATGGGGGTCAATGAGATTCGAGAGTAGTTTTGTGGATCACTTCCGCCACTCTTTTTGTAGGTATGTGTCACCTACTTTTTTAATCATTGGCCACAGTTTTTTAAGGGGTCTGCGGTATTTTGTGATATAAGTAGGAGGTAACACAGCGGCAAATTCTGAGTAGAAATTGGCATGGACCCTACTAGACTCTGGAGTGTTGTTTAGCGAATTTAGCTGTTTCTCAAGGCCACTCACTCTAATGTCTGTATCATTCATCTTTTCGGTGGTGCAAGAAGTTATCTGGTGCAGAAAATGTGTATCTTCTTCAGTAAAGGAGCACAAACGAAATTCAGCATTTCGGCTCTTGCTCTGCTAACCTCAAATTTATTTCTTTTGTTATCAACGACTGGCTGTAAACTTTGGTGACAGTGACAACCTTTACATATGACCAGAATTTAATGAAATATTTTGAGAGACCTTTGAACAAGTTTCTGCTACAGTATTCATTGAAGGCTTCACGCGTTTCCCTCTAGGCAGTCAAACGTTTTCCATTCAGCGTCCCTCTATGGATCGATGCATCTTTTATATTTATTTTACAGAAGCAGCTGTTTCTTTAGATGTTTTGTTGACAGCATTGAGTGTCCTGCCTGTCATGACATTAGTAGGTATGTATTTACATAGTGTATAATCAACTATTCTTTTAAACTTGGGTCAAAGTTCTTGTACAGGACATGGTCCTATTCAAAGGTCATTGTTCTGAAGTCCCCTCAGATGTGAAACGACTGCTTCACATGAGCGACGTTAGTCTCCCTGTTGTGTCCTAGCCTAAAATACTCAGTATAACTGTGGCCATCAGTAATTATTTACCGAAGGCTGCCCCTTACACGTTCCTTCTGATCTGTAAAAAGTCTTATACTCCTGTATCTCTCATAAAACCAGTCTCCTCTCGGTATGTAATTCCTCATGCAGACAATGTACGTGGCAGTAAGGTAATGTCACATTTCACCGCCAGGAAAAAGCCATTTACTCCTCGAAAGAGACTGATTGCAACAAATTTGTCCTTGAAAGACGACGAGCTTCTTTAATTGAACAAATATCCCATTACCACTTGTTAGTGATACTGAGGTATGTGCTGACCCTCAAATGAACGCAGGGCTAGTGAAAGTCAGTTATAGCGTCTGAGGAGGAATGTGTAGTTTTCCTAGTCACGACCCATCTATCAGTGAGAGAAAACCTAGTTTCACATCAAAAGTACTTCGCAGTGAGATGCGGGTGTCTCAATAAAAGCGGAAAACTTGAAACTGAGAACAGGTACAACGACATGGAAAATTTTGATATAGGTACCATATGGTATGCATTGTCAGCGAAAGGGTACTAAGAGGTAGGAAGACCAATGTTGTGTTCTATTTCACTAATCACACGGTAGCCCTGATCATCCTCATGCATAACGGTACGCGGACAGACTGCACCGTATGGTGCACTGTTGGAGATTTGCTAAACATCCGTCTCTTGTATGGAGACGGACGAGTCAAAAGAGTGTGCAAGCAGTGAAATTCTCTGAAGCATGATCTATCGAGAAGAGTGTGTTAGATTTATCGATCACTGGCTCCGGGAGGCTCGTTTGTTGCGACTGGATGTGGTAACAGGGTGATGGACTTTCCCCTCCCTTTCAGGAAGAAATGCTCAAATGGGTCGAAGTAGTCTGCACTGCGGGTAAGCATTGTACTGCACGGGTAATGAACGTGGAAGGCATAGCTTGTGCTTAACTAACATGTCTATTTATAAACATGTAGGAATACATGATGGGAAAGTCCATTATTGTAGCAATACGTACGTCGAATGAGACCAACCTCAAAAGCAAGAGCTACGGTATTCTGGGAATATCTGGGGTTACATTGTACAGCAGTGTCTAACTGGCTGTTATCTCTTTCTTGGCGATTCTACGAACTCTACCAGCAGTTCATGTAAACGTGCGTTGCCTCAGATGTTACAGCACATACACCTCATACCATTACACATTCGTTACAAAATATGATCTGACCTCTCAGCAATAACATGGCTGCTACCCCGTCGCTAGACTAGAGGTGTGGCCCGGTTCAGTGGCCTGCGGTATCTCCTGACGTGAATATTTTGGTTTCTTTATTATGGATAAATCAGAAATCGCTTATGGTAGAGAAAAACATGTATTTGATTGTCATTATGAGTTACCGTAAGTGATGTGACACACAACATTCTAATAATATTTCACGTTACTTCTCTACAGCATAATTTTCAGATAGACTTGGTAATGGTTCAAATCAAATGGCTCTGAGCACTATGGGACTTAACTTCTGAGGTCATCAGTCCCCTAGAACTTAGAAATACTTAAACCTAACTAACGTAAGGACATCACACACATCCATGCCCGAGGCAGGATTCGAACCTGCGACCGTAGCGGTCGCGAGGTTCCAGACGGAAGCGCCAAGAACCGCTCGGCCACACCGACCGGCAAAAACTATTCAGTTTAGACAATATGATTCAACGCTATGCTCGAGAACCATTCAAGGAGTGATTACATCTGGAAGAAATCAAACAGCATATTAGGAAGTTATTTACAAAGCAGGGAGAGCTGCACAGGTCATCCAACGAATCCGAACTCTCTTTATCACAATACAGCATGAAGTCTAATTTAATAGGACAGTTACGCGTACAAGCGTACAATGAATTCAAAATCCTAACCTTATATCTAGAGTGTAAAAAAATATATATTAAAAGTTTTGATCCTACGTAGAAACATGAATAAATGTTGTCTATCAAGATGCAAGTAGTCCATGATGCCAACTGGACCAAATAGTATAAAATGCTGGCCGAAATTGTATAACAGAATAGATGCGGATCCAGTTTTACACTGTGACACGTACGTAAAAATGACGAAAAAACCAGTAAGCAAATGCGCCACACATCAATCTACTCGGAGAGGGCACAGAAGGATCCCATGTGGTGTACGTGATATTGTATGTTAAACAGGGACAGAAACTAGCCCTTCTTCTAATATCAGTTTACAATATATAACTTGTAGTGTGACACGCGGGTGGGGAACTATGTCAGACGTTTTAGTCTCCAAGAAGAATGGTTATAAGACACACAGGAGACCTAGCTCAGTGACTTCAACATTTGTATAGGTGTGAAACAGGCAATGAACAAAAATATGGAATTACCACAAATACAACATATTAACGAGCCTAATGCGGTGCAGGAACACCGTTGGAATACTGAAACAGCTTTCAGTTGTTTTATAATGGAGAAACACAGGGCACGTACGGTTTTCAAGGGAATCTTGTAGCTGTGTGCCCGCCGAAATGTGGCAAGTTCGATAACGATGATGGAGGTGGATACCGATTTCGCACCCTTTTCTGCAAAATATATCAAAACGTCTCAATAATTTTGAGATCTGGTTCTATGGTGGACAGGCGTCATGCGACACTTACTACTCGTGCTCACAAAACGGGTTCTGGATGGTTCGAACTGCAACACAGCAGCGCCATTGAGGAAAAAAACATGGACTTAATCAGCCAAAATTGTCACAAAATCCTTGGCAGTATTGTAGAGTAACTATGGCTCCCGTGGAATACCAGGATATGGTTGCCCAATTCATCACCAAAAATCCCGTCATATTGCACTCTTGCGACGTACACTACGGCCAGGAGTTAGAAACAGTGTGAAACAAAACTCATCTGAACAAATGACTGTGTGAAAATATTCCATAGTCCTGGTTTTATGGCTTCGGCACCAATTTTTCCTGTTACGAGGATTTTCATCTCTGGTAAGTGGTTTTGGAGTACAATCTCACCCTGCAGCTTCCTACTCGTGCTCACAAAACGGGTTCTGGATGGTTAGAATTGCAACACAGCACGGATTTCTCTTGAAGTGATGTTTTGTAGCTGATATGGTTCGCGAGTGTCGCATTCTGCTAAGGAGTGATTTTTGCAGCCGTCGTTCTGTTATTTTTCGTCACAATCCTGTTCAATGTTGGTGCGTCACGTTCATTCAGTACACAAGTACGTCCGCTTAGTAATTTAGCAAATGACTTTTTCCGAATAGTCACTATGGGATTTAAATCGTCGGTGCCTTGACTCAAACCACTTCGGTTACCTTGGGTACGGGAACACCCGCTACACGAGGACCAACAATTTGCACCCTTTCGAACTCACTTAGCCACGACACAAAGCATCCTCAACTACATTTGACACTGATCTAACCACGACTGACACAATGTAATGAGGACATTGCACTGCCGTCTATCGTGATCACATACAACGCAACCAGCAGGGTTGGCTAACATCTGCATGTATGTTCAAGCGTGCGTATCTTGCGATTTTCTGTATTCCTGTCCAACCCATATAAAGTGCTCAAGTATGATGAATTTTATGGAAACCAAGCAGATACTATATAGGTTCTACAAGGACTCTGCAAGCACCAATCGCGCGGAACAATTTCCACTGTTAACTCGTTAAATCCAGAAGCTAAGAGGTGGCGGATCTCACTCTATTGTCCAGAAAGCATTCGACAAAGCTTTACTTTTTTTGTCAGAAGTTTCCTTACTGGTTTGATGCAGCCCACCACAAATTTTTCTCCTTTGCCAAGTTTTTCATCTCAAAGTGACTCTTGCAATCTATGTCCTCATATACGTGCTGGATGTGTTCCAATCTCTGTCTTCCCCTACAGGCTTTACCTTGTACAATTCTCTCTAGTACCATGGGGAAGTTGCTCCCTGATGTCTTAACAGATGTTCCATCATCCTTTCCTTGCATTTTTCTGTAAAGCACCTCCTCATACCCTACCTTATCAGTTCAACTAATTTTTAACATTTATTTCTAGTACTACTTCGCAAGGGCTTTTATTTTCATCTTGTATTTTTATGGTACCAATTTCATTTATGTGCGAGCTATACTCCTAATACCATCGGAAGAGATATCTTAGATGTTTAAATTTTTGTTTAATGTTAACGAATTCCACTTTCTTAGTAAAGCACTTTTTGCTACTGGCAATCTGCATTTTATATCCTCTCTTCTACTATCATCAATTAATATGGTTCTCAGATAGAAAAACTCAATTACTAACTGTAGTGCTTCATTTCTCAATGGCATTAATTCGACTGCATTACATTACCACGATTTTACTTCCGTTGTTGTTCATCTTACACACACTTCTCTAGACTGATGTAAACGAATTGTTATTGAGATTAATATGAATGTTATATATTAAAACGTTTTATATGTTATATATGTTTCACATTGTGTCAACGGTTCTTAAAGCTATTTTCGCCACGATCGCTTGTAATCCTTTTTACTGATTAACAACTTCGACATATTATCGGATCTGAAAGTATAATAAGCAGACATCCCAAGTGAAGGTGACTAATACTTATGATTTCATATAAACAATGTACAAGTTACTGATGCATTAGAATCTACATTCTATGATATTCGTGATCTT
The DNA here is from genome assembly GCF_023864345.2 of Schistocerca serialis cubense. NCBI lineage: Eukaryota > Metazoa > Arthropoda > Insecta > Orthoptera > Acrididae > Schistocerca > Schistocerca serialis. The sequence continues at coordinate 619,746,185 of NC_064642.1, read as the reverse complement.
TACAAACCTGCAAGCTAATTAATGATGTTGCGTCACTTTACAATAATAACTAGCAAGGATTCTCAGCATTTCAAACGTAAAATGTCACAAATATAAAACAGAAATCCCGCTGTGGTGATGTTCTAACCCACATGTATACTTAACATCAGCATGGCGACGGCTCTAAATGAGTTTGTATACAATGGTTTACACTGCGGTACTCCACAGTCTTGTGTTCTATCCGCTATGCGGCTGTAATCTAATTAATCTTTTTTTTTTCTTTTTTTTTTTTTGCCCGCAGTTACCACGCTGATCGATTTATGTCAATTGATGGGTAGATAAATAACCTGAATACTACCTTTATCGTAAATTTATATTTGAAAGGTGACACTGTTTATTTACGAGATATTATTTATTATAAATTAGTAATTTAAAAATTTTATCTAACTCTGTCAACAGCAATTTTAATGAGAAAAGAGTGAGGAAAAAATTGGTGTTGTGGCACATGTAGTTTGAAATTTATGCGTGTACGTATCGATTGTCGAGTACAGCAATGTAAACTGCTGTAATTTTTGGAAATTTGTTGTAAGCACTATGGGACCAAACTGCTGAGGTCATCGGTCCCTAGGCTTACGCACTACTTAATTAACATAAACTAACTAACGCTGAGAACAACACACACACACACACACACACACACACACACACACACACACACACACACACACACGCCCAACGGACTATTCGAACCTCAGACGAGGGTAGCTTCACGAACCGTGGCAAGGCACCTTAGACCGCAGGGCAACCTCGCGTGGCCATACAGGCTCATCTGTGTAAATACCATCGCCATTGTGTTAAGTGAACGACTGGGCTTGCACATCAGCTCAATATGATATACACTCCTGGAAATGGAAAAAAGAACACATTGACACCCGTGTGTCAGACCCACCATACTTGCTCCGGACACTGCGAGAGGGCTGTACAAGCAATGATTACACGCACGGCACAGCGGACACACCAGGAACCGCGGTGTTGGCCGTCGAATGGCGCTAGCTGCGCAGCATTTGTGCACCGCCGCCGTCAGTGTCAGCCAGTTTGCCGTGGCATACGGAGCTCCATCGCAGTCTTTAACACTGGTAGCATGCCGCGACAGCGTGGACGTGAACCGTATGTGCTGTTGACGGACTTTGAGCGAGGGCGTATAGAGGGCATGCGGGAGGCCGGGTGGACGTACCGCCGAATTGCTCAACACGTGGGGCGTGAGGTCTCCACAGTACATCGATGTTGTCGCCAGTGGTCGGCGGAAGGTGCACGTGCCCGTCGACCTGGGACCGGACCGCAGCGACACACGGATGCACGCCAAGACCGTAGGATCCTACGCAGTGCCGTAGGGGACAGCACCGCCACTTCCCAGCGAATTAGGGACACTGTTGCTCCTGGGGTATCGGCGAGGACCATTCGCAACCGTCTCCATGAAGCTGAGCTACGGCCCCGCACACCGTTAGGCCGTCTTCCGCTCACGCCCCAACATCGTGCAGCCCGCCTCCAGTGGTGTCGCGACAGGCGTGAATGGAGGGACGAATGGAGACGTGTCGTCTTCAGCGATGAGAGTCTCTTCTGCCTTGGTGCCAATGATGGTCGTATGCGTGTTTGGCGCCGTGCAGGTGAGCGCCACAATCAGGACTGCATACGACCGAGGCACACAGGGCCAACACCCGGCATCATGGTGTGGGGAGCGATCTCCTACACTGGCCGTACACCACTGGTGATTGTCGAGGGGACACTGAATAGTGCACGGTACATCCAAACCGTCATCGAACCCATCGTTCTACCATTCCTAGACCGGCAAGGGAACTTGCTGTTCCAACAGGACAATGCACGTCCGCATGTATCCCGTGCCACCCAACGTGCTCTAGAAGGTGTAAGTCAACTACCCTGGCCAGCAAGATCTCCGGATCTGTCCCCCATTGAGCATGTTTGGGACTGGATGAAGCGTCGTCTCACGCGGTCTGCACGTCCAGCACGAACGATGGTCCAACTGAGGCGCCAGGTGGAAATGGCATGGCAAGCCGTTCCACAGGACTACATCCAGCATCTCTACGATCGTCTCCATGGGAGAATAGCAGCCTGCATTGGTGCGAAAGGTGGATATACACTGTACTAGTGCCGACATTGTGCATGCTCTGTTGCCTGTGTCTATGTGCCTGTGGTTCTGTCAGTGTGATCATGTGATGTATCTGACCCCAGGAATGCGTCAATAAAGTTTCCCCTTCCTGGGACAATGAATTCACGGTGTTCTTATTTCAATTTCCAGGAGTGTATTTTTTATGTTTGTGGTACTGTAAGTTTGAAATGCTGAGATCCCTTGCTACATCACTTTGTGGCTTGCAAGTTTGTAAAGATTACGTACTTGTGTTAATGTATAAGAAGCTACAGTTTAAATGCTTCAGTAATGTATGCAGTGTTTAGTCATGAAACCATACACCTATTAGCTTCGAATGTTTGTTTATAATTTGCAGATCCGACGATAACAACACAGATATGTCGAAACCAGTAACCAATAAAATGATTTGCAAGCTATCTTGGTGAACTTTATTTTTGAAGAATGATATTTTATATTTTTATTGTTACTATTATCAGAATATTTCTTTGCTCATTAAATGTAGAAGTGAAGGTAAGTTATATTTGTGGAGGGGGTGATTGAAGAGACGATAACGAACCGCCCTTCCCCTCCCCCCCCCCCCTTATGCTACCCTTCCCTGACTTTAAAAACTGAACACTTTACCTGTCCCTGATACACTCAGGAGCATACTAAAGTACTGTTACTTTTAGCCTAATTATGTCCTCGTTGCAAGTAATTATCCTGTTAAAGAGAATATCTTGTGTTGAAAAGAGCAGACCACCCGGAAACTGAAAGATGACTCCAGTTTTCACTGTTAAAGTAACAGTTTCCTTTGAAGGAAACGTTAGAGACAAGCGTGGCAGGCACAGAGAAAAAGAAAATAACGACTATATTTTGGAGAGGAAGCGAGGAGAAAAATCGTAATGACTGTATCGTGGGAGGGGATGGTAGCTTAGCTGCAGCTGTAACAGCGGCGGCAGCGAATGCTTAAAAAGCTGGAAGGATGGTAGCGCCGCGGCTAGGCCGAGAGGCGCATTTATCCGCGCCCCGGTGGGTGGCGGCCCTTTGGAGCGTGGGCGGAGGCGCCGGGGCGGAGCGGCGCAGGTGCGACACAAAGGCGCGGCGCCGCGCAGCCACAATGGCGGCCATTTCACGGCGACACAAAACACGGCGCGCGGGTGCCACAAAGCAGTTCTGGCCGACTGCGAACCCGCCAGCGGTCCGGCGGTCAGGGCCAAACACAGCGCGCCCCGACCATCACCAGCACTTCCACGGGGAGCGTCTCTGTGGCGGAGATAGCTAACGCACACAGTAGTCAGCTGGTTCGAATCCGGGTGGCACTGGAAGAAATTTTCATCAGCACCATCTGGCGGGTAAGTGGAGGACAGGTTTTGTAGTTGTCCCCAATAACCGGACGATACGGCAAACTTCTTGGATTGAATTGCAAAACTTAGCAGTGTGTCATGAAGTGACGGTATGTGACACAGTCAAACCCCAAGATTTTGTTGATCGAACGCAGCCCTCTGCATCAATGGATACTTTCATTTACCGCTGTCTGACGCACTCGCGTCCCGTGCTTGATTTTATACGCCATACAGCATAAAAAGGTCCCTTATAACTCTTAGCTCTTCTTGCCAGCTGTCAAGTGCAGGCGAAAACAGTGCAGCATGATATCGATTATGTCGGTATGAACACTGGTTATTTTATTAACACTGGTTAGAATTGGGCATATTAACCACAGCTTCTCAGTATATTCATTCCTTAATGAAGTTTGTTGTAAATAATACATCTCTTTTTCCAACTAACTGCTTAGTACACAGTATGAATACTAGGAATAAGAACAATACACATAAAGATTTAAAATCACTTACTCTTGCCCAGAAAGGATTCCAGTATTCGGCAACGCATATTTTCAATAAGTTACCAGCAGCCATTAAGAGTTTAGTTTCAGACAAGGCCCAATTTAAACATAATTTAAAAGATTTTTAGTGGCCAACTCCTTGTATAACATCCATGAGTTTCTCAACAAGTTCAGTAGACCATTTTAATGAAAATTTATTATACTTTAATTTTTGACAATACTTGGTTTAACAGCCAAGTAACTACCTACTGTGTAAATGATGGATGTATGGAAAGCAGATGTAAATCTTAAGTCTGCAAATAGTGGAAGCTTAATTTTAAGTCTTGTACATAATCTGATTGTTCTCAACTGAGGTTCACTGAAATGAATAATTTACTTTAATGTTTGACAATACTTGGTTGTAATAGCCAAGAAACTAGCAAATGTCTCAATGATGGATTTAATGAAAGCAGATGTAAGTATTAAACCGGTATATATTAGAAGTTTAAATTTAATTCATGTACATAATTTTACTGTTTTTGTAATTAAATTTTTGTAATGTGTTTATCTGACATGTTTCACTCCCAGGAGGATTCCCTGTTTTATGGGTCTATGGAATGAATAACTAATCTAATCCACGCAATCTGTACTAGCTTACGGTCGTCGAGATAAATAGACTGAACGAAAACAAATCCCAACACTAAGAAATAATTAATGTAGAATAACGAAATTTCGGAACTACATTTGTCTAGGTAACATATTTAAGTGGTTAACGTTGCAAGATCACAGGTTACTGAAAGCGAGAGAAAAACGTTTGGCTACGTAAAATGCTCGCACAATAATGATTGGTGTAGCTGCCAGAACATTGAATGCATACGTGCATGTTTTGTATTGTACAGGTGCTGGATGTCAGTTTGGGAGGGGGGGGGGGGGAGGAGATAAGTTCCATGCCTGTTACACTTGGTCGGCCAATACACGGACGATTTATGCTGGTTGTGGATGACCAGGAGCTGTCGTCCGATAATGTCCCAAGCGTTCTCTATCGGAAACAGATCTGCTGATCTAGCAGGCCGAGGCAACATGCCGACACTCTGTAGAGCGACATTTGGGCGAGCGTTATTCTGTTGGAAAACTGGAATACTGTTTATGAATGGGAGCACAACAGGTGCTCACCTGGCCTCATTTTAACCAACACACAGCCATCACTGGCACCGAGGCAGAATTGGCTTTCATCAGAAAAGAGAACACACTCCACTGAGTTCTCGTATGACAGCACCGAATTTGGAAACAGCGTTGGTTCGAGGTTCGTGAACGCGCGATACAGGGAGTTTCGCTCGGAGCTCTCCTTGAAGTAATCGTTTTTTTCCGTCAGTGAAAAATAATTCTTTCCGAACAAATGATGAGCAAGTTTTCCAAGACACTGACTGCCAAATTTATGGCCCTTGGGGTATAGACAATGAAAAACATTATAACTGACAAGAAGTACTCTCTTCAACAGAAAAACTTTAACTAGCAGCCTGATACCTTCTAGCCGAAAGCTTGTCTGTCCCGTTGGCTACAAGTAACAGGAATGCTCCAGACGTATATATCCGTCTCACTCAGAAAGCCGATAACGAGCAGGCCACGAACGGGTGTATCCTCCATGCCCACTTAAAAAGGTAATGTTGAGTTTCTTGTCAGATGGGGACTTTATGCCCGATGGCCTCCTTGGTGCAATCCATCTGATGATGAAACTGAGGTAATTGCGTGTCATCATACGAGGTTTAGGAATCGTTAAAAGAAATTAAAAATAGGCTATGAACCAGGAGCAGGGTTCGCCCTCTCCACCACCTCATTATCAAACACTACACTGTCACCGTGCTATATACAAACATCTGTTACAGTCATCTATACTCAACAGATACACTAAGCGCACAACTGTCACACTTCACAAAGGAAATGTGCCATTGTGGCTTTGAAGGAAAGAGAGACCTTTAGATTAGGCGTCAGCACCCACCCACGTTATCTTCCAGCCAATCATGCCACATGGCTTTGCTTTTCTTCAAGGGACATTCTCTCCCGGTAAGACTGGATGGATCTCCATCAAGAGTCAAGTGGTTTACAAAGTTTCATTTCTTTCTCACGCTTTTTCAGTTCCCTTTGCCCATGGCTTTCTACGGCTATTATTGTCTAATTCAGGTATGGAGGGTCGCGATACACTTCTTTGGGGAAAGCTTTCATTGGTTGTCTAAAATCATTTAGCCACTTCCCTTCATTTTATTAATTTAAGTCTTTCATTCATCTGAAGGCGAATCTGAGTTGATTATGTAACATCATACGAGCTTTAGGAATCGTTAAAGAAATTAAAAATAGAAAGGCTACTGGAACTGATGGACTAACTACAGAATTATTCAAGTATGGCGGACATAATGCTGCAATAGAGAATATTACACATAAAACACATTTATGGTATTCAAACAAAATACCATATCCATGGGTAGCAGCAGAAGTTATATCTCTTTTCAATAATGGCGAACAACTGCAAGAACTGTAGAAGTTAAACTATCCTGCATGAAGCATGTAAATTACAAGCAACACTAAAACAAGAGGATGAAACATATCGAAATGATTGATTTAAAACCAGGTCATCAGCCAAACACAATGCAATTTACAGAAGATGTAAGAGGAATGAATTAAATTTGTGAAAGCACATAGCATTCATAAACCTCGTCACGACACTCGACAAGGTCTCAAAAAGCAGCTGTGATTAATAGTGGAAAATAAAGGATAAAGTGGAATATTAATAAATGCAATAAACTGACTGTACAAGGCTTAAACATTCTTGTAAAAACGAGATGAACAAAGATGAAATTTAATAAACAAATGTGAACGTTAAGGATTCTCAGTGTTACCAATTCTTTTCAAAATTTATATAACAGATATGAACCCTGATTCGAACCAACTGAAGCGTTATATCTACATGACCAGTCTGTAATTCACTGAGAGTCAGTCCAACCACACTCCCTACCGATGCCCTCTCTAAAAGCACGGAGGAAAAATTAATTCTTAAATGTTTCCCTAGTAGCTTTAATATCCCTTAGTTTATTACGATGGCCACTTCTTCCTATATAGGCTGGAAAGAGTCTGTGATTGAAATTTCGTGAAAATATCTCACTGCAACGGAAAGCACCTTTGTTTTAATTATTGCTGCTCTTACTCGCTTATCACATCTGTGACACTCTTTTCCACATTTCCCGATGTTACAAAACGAGACTTTTCCGATGTCCTCTGTCAATCATGTCTCAGGCTGATCTCACGCCCCGCAGCAGTACTCCAGAAGAGGACGGACAAGTGTAGTGTAGACTGTCTCCTTCGTAGACCTGTTGCGTCTTGTAAGTGTTCTTCCAATAAAACGCAGACTTTGGTTTGCTACTCTGCAACATTTCTTGTGTGATGGTTCAAATTAAGTTGTTTATGATTGTGATACGTAAGTATGTAGTCGAATTGACAGCCTTTAGTTTTGGGCGATTTATTGTGTAACCGAAATTTAATGGCTTTCCTTTAGTACTTTTGTGGATGATCTCGTAGTTTTCCTCGTTCAGAGTCAACTGCCATTTTTCACACCAAACGGTATAGTGTCTAAATCATTTTGCAACTTTTCTGATGTTCTGAAGACATTGGTAGACGACAAATAACAGCACATCTGCAAAAACATGAAGAGGGCAGCTCGGACCGTCTCCTAAATTGTTTATATAGAGCAAAAACAGCAGAGGTTCCGTAACAATTCCTTGGGAAACACCTGATATCATTTCTATTTTACTTGATGACATTCCTTCAATTACCAAGCACTTTGCCTTTTCTGACAGGTAATCGCAGATCCAGTGCACAATGGAGACTATGCACCATTGGCACGCAATTTGATTAGAGTTCGCTTGTTAGAATCGGTGCCTTCTGTAAATCTAGAAATAATGAATCAATTTGAGATCCTCTGTCGATAGCACTCATAATTTCGTGCAAGTAAAGAGCTAGTTGTGTTCCACATGAACGATATCATCTGTGTGCTTTAATAGTTTAGTTTCTTGAGTTTCTGCATGTAAATTTAAAATCTAATAGCCACAGCTCTCGCGTTTTCGTTTCCGTCAGAAAGTAGACCTATTTTGTGATATATTACAAGTTCCTTATCAGGAGAAAATTATTTAATTTCACCTGAGTGCTTCGGTAGTTAGGTTCTTGAATATCTGCGTATTACTAGACACAGTTCGTGCGTTTTCGTGAGGGTCTATATTAGAGGTGCGCAGCACGTGCCGATAGTCCGTTCATCTGCATAGTTTAGTTTTCCACAGTCTTTTGTATGGACAGGGACTGTGATTGTTGTGTGGGGATGCGAGCCGAGCTGGTGACACTTCGCTCTCAGCTTCAGGCTGTGATGACTTCGGTTACACATCTTGAGGCCGCAGTGGGTGGGCACCACTGTTGTGTGCTGGCCGTGGGGATCCAACGGAAGTCCTCCGATCGGTCCTCACCGGTGGCCAACCCAGTTACTGCTCGCACTGATGCTAATCCCTCACCTGTGGTAAAGGTCGTCCTGGGGTGAAGCAGGCGGCGAAAGACTTTCCAGGCGGCCGCATGTAAGGCCTCCCCGGTTTGTCTGACAAACAGGTTCCAGGTGCTGTCTGTGGCTGACACTGTCACTGAGCCGAATGCTGTCACCTGTCCTGTTTCAGAGGAAACCACTCAGCCTGCAACATCCGGGTAATCGCAGAGGGTGGGGTTATTGGTAGCTGGGATCTCAAACGTTAGGCGCGTTATGGGGCCCCTTAGGGACTTGGCTGACAAGGAGGGTAAGAAAACCAATGTGCACTCTGAGTGCATACCGGGTGGAGTCATTCCAGATGCGGAAAGGGTCCTCCCGGATGCCATGAAGAGCACAGGGTGCAGCCAACTGCAGGTGGTTGCTCACGTCGGTAACAATGATGTGTGTTGCTTTGGATCAGAAGAGATTGGTTTCGAGCGGTTAACAGAAGTGGTAAAAACTGCCAGTCTTGCTTGCAAGATGAAAGCACAGCTGACCATTTGCAGCATAGTCGACAGAACCGATTGCGGACCTCTGGTGCAGAGCCGAGTGGAGGGTCTGAATCAGAGGCTGAGACGTTTCTGCGACCGTGCAGGCGGTAGATTCCTCGACTTGCGCCAAAAGGTGGTTGGCTTTCAGGTTCCGCTGAATAGGTCAGGTGTCCACTATACGCAGGAAGTGGCTACACGGGTACCAGGGGCTGTGTGGCATGGACTGGGTGGTTTTTTAGGTTTGAGGGTCTGGGGAAAACACAATATGAGCTTCAGTCACAAAGGGTGCAGGCTGAACACAGGAAGAACTTTGGTACTGGAACCATTGGTATAACAGTTTTAAATTGTCGTAGCTGTGTTGGGAAAGTACCAGAGCTCCAAGCGCTAATAGAAAGCACTGATGCTCAAATCGTTAGAGACACTGAAAGCCGGCTAAAGCCGGATATAAGTTCAGCCAAAATTTTTGCGAAGAACCTAACGGTGTTCCGAAAGGGTAGGCTAAACACGGTTGGCGGTGGCGCGTTTGTTGCTGTTAGAAGTAGTTTAAATTGTCGCAAAATTGAAGTAGATACTTCCTGTAAGATAGTATGGGCAGAGGTCATTGTTGACAACCAGAATAAAATAATAACTGGGTCTTTTTACCGACTCCCAGTTCAGATGATGCAGTTGCTGAAAGGTTGAAAGAAAACTTGAGTTTGATTTCAAACACGTACCCGACTCATACGATAATAGTTGGTGGTGACTTTAATTTACCCTCGATATGTTGGCGAAAATACATGTTTAATTCCGGAGGTATGCATAAAATATCATCCGAATTGGTGCTAAACGCATTCTCTGAAAACTATTTCGAGCAGTTAGTTCATGAGCCCACGCGAATAGGAAACAGTTGTGAAAACACACTTGACCTCTTAGCAATAAGCAATCCTCAATTAATAACCAGCATCAAAACCGATACAGGGATTAGTGAACACAGGGTTGTCGTAGCGAGACTGAATATTGTAATCCCCAAATCCACGAAAAATAAGCGAAAAATATACGTATTCAAAAAAGCAGATGAAAATTCACTTGACGCCTTCCTGAGAGAAAATCTCCATTCATTCCAAATTAATAATATAAGTGTAGACTAGATGTGGCTTGAATTCAAAGAAATAGTATCGGCAGCAATTGAGAGGTTTATACCAAATAAACTAACAAACGACGGAGCTGATCCTCCTTGGTACACAAAACGGGTTAGAACACTGTTGCAGAAACAACCAAACAAACATGTCAAATTTAAACAGCCGCTAAATCCTCAAGATTGGCGATCCTTTACAGAAGCTCGAAACTTAGCGCGGACTTCAATGCGAGACGCCTATAACAGTTTCCTCAACGAAACATTGTCTCGAAACTTGTCAGAAAATCCAAGGAGATTGTGGTCGTATGTGAAGTATGTTAGCGGCAAGAAACAATCAATGTCTTCTCTGCGTGACAACAATGGAGATAGTATCGAAGACAGTGCTGCCAAAGCAGATTTACAAAACACAGCCTTCCGAAATGCGTTCACAAAAGAAGACGAAGTAAATATTCCAGAATTCGAATCGAGAACAGCTGCCAACATGAGTAACGTAAATATCCTCGGAGTAGTGAAGCAATTCAAATCACTTAATAAAAGCAAGTCTTCTGGTCCAGACTGTATACCAATTAGGTTCCTTTCGGAGAATGCTGATACATTAGCTCCATACATAACAATCATATACAACCGTTAGCTCGAAGAAAGATCCGTACCCAAAGGCAGGAAAGTTGCACAGGTAACACCAATATTCAAGAAAGGCAGTAGGAGTAATCCACTAAATTACATGCCCATATCGTTAACGTCGATATGCAGCAGGATTTTAGAACATATATTGTGTTCGAACATTATGAATTACCTCGAAGAAAACGGTCTATTGACACTCAGTTGACATGGGTTTAGAAAACATCGTCCCTGTGAAACACAACTAACTCTTTATTCACATGAAGTGCTGAGTGCTATTGACAAGGGATTTCAGATCGATTCCGTATTCCTGGATTTCCGGAAGGCTTTTGATACTGTACCACACAAGCGGCTAGTAGTAAAATTGCGTGCTTATGGAATATCGTCTCAGTTATGTGACTGGATTTGCGATTTCCTGTCAGAGTGGTCATATTTCGTAGTAATTGTCGGAGTCATCGAGTAAAACAGAAGTGATTTCAGGCGTTCCCCAAGGTATTGTTATAGGCCCTTTGCTGTTCCTTATCTATATAAACGATTTGGTAGATAATCTGAGCAGCCGTCTTCGGTTGATTGCAGATGATGCTGTCGTTTATCGACTAACAAAATCATTAGAAGATGAAAGCAAACTGCAAAACGAATTAGAAAAAATATCTGAATGGTGCGAAAAGTGGCAATTGACACTAAATAACGAAAAGTGTGAGGTCATCCACATGAGTACTAAAAGGAAGCCGGCAGGTGTGGCCGAGCGGTCCTAGGCACTTCAGTCTGCAACCGCACGACCGCTACGGTTGCAGGTTCGAATCCTGCCTCGGGCATGAAGGTGTGTGATGTCCTTAGGTTAGTTAGGGTGAAGTAGTTCTAAGTTCTATGAGACTGATGACCTCAGATGTTGTCCCATAGTGCTCAGAACCATTTGAACTAAAAGTAACTCAAACTTCGGTTACACGATAAATCAGTCTAATCTGAAAGCCGTAAATTCAACTAAATATCTAGGTATTACAATTACGAACAACTTAAACTGGAAAGAACACACAGAAAATGTTGTGGGGAAGGCTAACCAAAGACTGCGTTTTATTGGCAGGACATTAAAAAATGTAACAGACCTACTAAGGAGACAGCCTACAATGCGCTTGTCCATCCTCTTTTAGAATACTGCTGCGCGGTGTGGGATCCTTACCAGGTAGGACTGGCGGAGTACATCGAAAAAGTTTAAAGGAAGGCAGCAAGTATTGTACTATCGCGAAATATGGGAGAGAGTGTCACAGAAATGATACAGTATGTGGGCTGAAAATCATTAAAAGAAAGGCCTTTTTCGTTGCGACGGAATCTTCTCACGAAATTCCAATCACCAACTTTCTCCTCCGAATGCGAAAGTATTTTGTTGACAGCGACCAACATAGGGCGGAACGATCACCACGATAAAATAAGGGAAATCAGAGCTCCTGCGGAAAGATATAGGTGTTCATTCTTTCTGCGCGCTATACGAGATTGGAATAATAGAGAACTGTGAAGGTGGTTCCATGAACCCTCTGCCAGGCACTTAAATGTGGTTTGCAGAATATCCATATAGTGGTAGATGCAGATATTTTCTGAATCCGTGTTGACTGCATGTCAATAGATAGTTTTTTTTTAGGTAATTCACAGTGTTCCAAAATTCTACTGTAAATTCGAAGTCAGTTACATGGTTATGTAATTGATCGGATTACTCATATTTCCCTTCTTGAGTATTAGTGTAGCTTGTGCAACTTTCCTGTCCTTAGGTACGGATATTTATTCGAGCGAGCGATTGCATATGATTGCTGACTGTGGAGTTATTGTATCAGGACACTCTGAGAGAAACCTAATTAGTACACTACCTGGATCGGAAAGCTTGCACTTGTTAAATGATTTAAGTTACCCATATTAGCAGCTGTTCTTGATCCGATTTTCGAAATATATATTTCGTCCTCTATGGCGAAGGAATTACGGAAAAATGTTTTCAGAGACTCCGTTTTAGTGGAGCTGTCATCTTTAATTACATTTAGTATCCCACAGTGAAGGTATTGCTTATGTCTTGGCGCTGATGTACTTCACACATGACCAAAATCTCTTTAGGTTTTCTTCCTGATTTCAATACAGAGATTCGTTGTGAAAGCTATTTCTTTGAATTCAAGCCACATCTGGTCTACGTTTACATATTTAGAATGGAATGAGTGGAGACTTAACCTTGGGAAGACGTCAAACGAATTTTTATCTGCTTTTGCGTTAATTTTGGAGGATTTTAATGTCGCGGTGGTCAGTCTCACTCCAGAACATTGTGGTCATTAATCGTTGTGTCCTGATGATGCTCTCCACTCAGATTATTTGTTGCCAAGAGATCAAGTATGTTTCTGGAACCATTTATACTTCCAGTGGGCACCTGAACTACTTCTTCAAAATAATTTTCGGGGAATGCGTTCCTGACGATGTTTTACATCTATTAGCAACTTTGATTATGTTTGTCGCCAAGATAGGGCCGATTGAAGTAACAACCAATTTTCTAAACCTAAATCAAAAGTAAAAGCGTTCTGTAACAAAGCTACAGTCTGAAGTGTTTTTTTTCAGATTAAATGGTTTTAGAGCAATTATCATTGTGACATTTTTGTTGTCGAATTGGAAATTACAGTAATTTAGACCCTGCAACTGATTTGAATATAGAAGTGACACTATCCTGCAACACTTCCGAGAACAATACAGCTGGGAGAATAGAATTCCATAATACTAGGCCCTTTCATTTTTCGTATACGAAAACAAATAAATGAATAATTAACACTACGATAAATTTGATTACAGCCCATAAGGGAGCAGAATCATTGAAACACGTAAGGAGAGATGCAAGAAACTTGTGACGATAGTACAGACTTAGAAGCCTGATCCATGACTTGAAGTCAAGAGTACATCTTTTCATTTTTTACTTTGTTTCTTAAGGACTTTGATTAAAAACTCTGGAAAGAAAGGTTGCTTTATATAGCCTAACAATGATTTTGATATTTTGTTCTTTGTTTGGTTATGACAGGAAATATGGTTTCCCTATTTCTGTAATTTATCTTTTATTTATTTGTTGTCATCAATATTGTTCCTACTACTACTACTACTACTACTACTACGACTACTATTACTACTGCCATCATTACCATTTAAAAAAAATGGCTTTTTACATTTTAGTTCAGAGTCAGAAGCTACTCCAAAGTACTTGACTGTTTCTTCCCCCAATTTATTCTTTGACCACACATCAAGGTGTGTGGTTTCCAATACTAACCTTTCAGTATGAAGTATGCTGTCACTGTCTTGCTGATTTAGAGGTACATTATGAATGATAACGTATATTTTGCGAAGTTATAAAAAATAAAAAAACAGCGTTTCGCTATTTAGAATAAACAGACAGATGATTTAATAGATCATTTATTTACTACACAACGACAGCCGTTTGCACAACTCCTGCGGCTCACGGAAGACGTTAAAGTTCTTCGGGGAGGTTTGTAAAGTGGTACCTCATAAATTGGTAAGAGATGGAACTGATCCCCCATGGTACACAAAACAGGTCCGAACGCTGTTGCAGAGGCAACGGAAAAAGCATGCGAAGTTCAGAAGAACGCGAAATCCCGAAGATTGGCTAAAATTTACAGACGCGCGAAATTTGGCACGGACTTCAATGCGAGGTACCTTTAATAGGTTCCACAACGAAACATTGTCTCGAAATTTGGTAGAAAATCCGAAGAAATTCTGGTCGTATGTAAAGTACACAAGCGGCAAGACGCAGTCAATACCTTCGCTGCGCAGTGCCGATGGTACTGTTACCGACGACTGTGCCGCTAAAGTGGAGTTATTGAACGCAGTTTTCCGAAATACCTTCACCAGGGAAGACGAATGGAATATTCCAGAATTTGAAACACGAACAGCTGCTAGCATGAGTTTCTTAGAAGTAGATACCTTAGGGGTTTCGAAGCGACTCAAATCGCTTGATACGGGAAGTCTTCAGGTCCAGATTGTATACCGATTAGGTTCCTTTCATATTACGCTGATACAATAGCTCCCTACTTAGCAATCATATACAACCGCTCGCTCACCGATAGCTCTGTACCTACAGATTGGAAAATTGCGCAGGTCGCACCAGTGTTTAAGAAGGGTTGTAGGAGTAATCCATCGAACTACAGACCTATATCATTGATGTCGATTTGCAGTAGGGTTTTGGAGCATATACTGTATTCAAACATTATGAATCACCTCGAAAGGAACGATCTATTGATACGTAATCAGCATGGTTCCAGAAAACATCGTTCTTGTGCAACGCAGCTAGCTCTTTATTCGCACGAAGTAATGGCCGCCATCGACAGGGGATCTCAAGTTGAATCCGTATTTCTAGATTTCCGGAAAGCTTTTGACACCGTTCCTCACAAGCGACTTCTAACCAAGCTACGGGCTTATGGGGTATCGTCTCAGTTGTGCGACTGGATTCGTGATTTCCTGTCAGAAAGTCGCAGTTCGTAGTAATAGATGGCAAGTCATCGAGTAAAACTGATGTGATTTCAGGTGTTCCCCAGGGAAGAGTCCTGGGACCTCTGCTGTTCCTGATCTATATAAATGACCTGGGTGCCAATCTGAGCAGTTCTCTTAGGTTGTTCGCAGATGATGCTGTAATTTACCGTCTAGTAAGGTCATCCGAAGACCAGTATCAGTTGCAAAGCGATTTAGAAAAGATTGCTGTGTGGTGTGGCAGGTGGAAGTTGACGCTAAATAACGAAAAGTGGTAGTTGATCCACCAACTTTTACTTTCGAATGCGAAAATATTTTGTTGAGCCCAACCTACATAGGTAGGAATGATCATGAAAATAAAATAAGAGAAATCAGAGCTCGAACAGAAAGGTTTAGGTGTTCGTTTTTCCCGCGCGCTGTTCGGGAGTGGAATGGTAGGGAGATAGTATGATTGTGGTTCGATGAACCCTCTGCCAAGCACTTAAATGTGAATTGCAGATTAATGATGTAGATGTAGATGTAAATGAAACTTCATATCTTGCACGATGTGACCTTAAGAAGGCGTTACACATCTCTAACACCGTAATAAATGAAGTTCGTAAGTGACTGCCAAACGTATGAATACAGCAATTGTCTAGCGAAGACAGTAATTGATATTTTGTTTTAGATATAGAAGACCTTACAAAAACATGCAATGCTACAGAAATATTTTCTGGGTTTGGTATAGTTACTTCACTGTAATCTCGGAAGTTTTCCTTCGTGCTGTGTAGGACCTTGCAATCTCTTCTCTTCGTTCTTTTTTAAACAAAGGGAGGAGTTTCCTTATTGGTAACTCAGTCATAATGCATGCTGAAAGACGCTTTCACGAACAGGAGAATGGACGAACAGCAATTTGCTATCTCGGCATGTACCGTTGTGAAAGCAAAAATGCTGTGAGGCGATATGGAGTTCGTCATTTCCTCTGGTCCTTGTGCTGCGGTAGAAAATAAAATGTTACATACTGAGAAAATGCTGAGTCCATTCAAATATTTCATCACGGACTGGATTGCTCCGATTTGATTCCGAATCAATAAGTGTATCCTCTACCTTTCAATGTTCATTTTGTCGGAAAACAGGAGCATATTCCCCGGAGCGGTTTGAGAGGAGGAGGATTTAGAGGGCTAGGAACGTTAATGAAAACAGTCGATCTTCATCTCACTGCTGCTGATGTGTGCATTCCACGTCGTACCGAGAGCTCGGAATTAAATTTTTTCAGCTGCTCCTGTTATTTGCTTTTATTTCAACTCTGTGTGAAAACTGTACTCATTTCATTTTCACAATGTTCGACGTTTATCAGTGTTTGGCAAGACACAGTCCTCCTTTGATGGCGGCACGAGCAAAAATAAAAAAAAAAAAAAGATCTTTCATAGGATCGATGAACAATAGGGAGCACACATTTTTTTCTGGATGATTAATTAATATCCATACCAGCCCCTCCCCCCCCCCGTCTCATTCTCTCTCTCTCTCTCTCTCTCTCTCTCTCTCTCTCTCTCTCTCTCTCCTCTCTCTCTGTTATACACTCACGCACACACACACACACACACACACACACACACACACACACGTCATGGAGAAAACTTTGTAACAAACAAAATGTTTGCTGACGTTTCCCAGTTGTAGAACGTAAACTGAACATTTCCGGCCATGGATTCCTGTTCAAAATATTGTATACCCACTCCCCTAGACGAGTTCTATAAGTTTGCAACGGGAATTTTTGGACAAGCTGTATACTTGAAATGTAGTCCACCTGGCTCTTGTTACTCGTATATTAAAAAGTTCACTCACGAAACTAAAGCAGTTGCTCAAAGTGACGACCTCCCTCCTGGTTACAGGTGCTGCACACCGAGCATTGCATGGTGTACTGTTCAAATGTTCAAATGTGTGTGAAATCTTATGGGACTTAACTGCCAAGGTCATCAGTCCCTAAGCTTACACACTACTTAACCTAAATTATCCTAAGGACAAACACACACACCACCCATGCCCGAGGGAGGACTCGAACCTCCGCCGGGACCAGCCGCACAGTCCGTGACTGCAGCGCTTTAGACCGCTCGGCTAATCCCGCGCGGCCATAGCATGGTGTACTCCCCCGATGATGCCAGGCATGGTTTGACCGGTATTATATACTGCCTCAATTCGTTCGACCATAAAGTCACGTTGTGGTACAGGCATAGAACACACGCTACTTTTGGCGTGACCACACCGCAAGGAATGTACTGGTGTGAGGTCGGGTGACGTTCGCAGCAATGGCATAGACCTCTCTCAGTCAAATACACACAAAACGGGTGAGTGATGTGCTGGCGCAGATGACGGTTGATATGTAGTGGTGCACCATCAGTTTGAAATCACATTGTCGGTCGTGCGTTCAGTGAAATATCTTCTAGCAGCCTGGTTACGTCATTTGTCCGAAAGTTGTGATATACCTGCCTATCTATATGAGGGGAAGAATATCTAGTCCAACAATATTTTCCTCCAACGATGGCAGCACACACATTTACTGAAAACAATTCCCGTGGGTTTTCATCTGCTCACACGTGGCTGTTAGGCTACTAACATTGCCCTCTCTCGTGTAACGTGCTTCGTCTGTAAACAATACACATGACGTCAACTTTGTCTACACATTTCTGAATAAACCATAGAGTCACATGTTCCCGTAGTTGCTGCAAGTGGAATGAATGTAACGGGGGCTGATGAAGCAAATTCCAAAATGTGTGAGTGAAGTTCACTTTTAGACGGTTCCGTCTCAACTCTGTCCAGTACTTCCTCTTCAACTCGCACAAAGTCAACATATCTTGCATCGACGCCTTCTGCCATGGATGAGACGTGACATATATAGCCGCTGATGCAGCCTCTGGAACAGTGCATGAGATGGCCGTCGTCTTTCTGGGAAGCGTTCCCCATAATGACTTGTTGCTCGAAGTCCACAGCCCTTAGCTTCACTGTGCAGCAAATGCATAACCGCCAGTTCTGCCAAGGAATGACTGGTCTGGTGTAGAATGTGATCAACAACACGTAGCGGCCAACCCGCTGCTGCCTGGAGGTATAGCAAGTGACGAACTGCACGTAGCCTGTACAGTCAGCTGCAATTATTCTTGTTGTGGTACTTCCCCTCCAAAGAGTCGCCTCTTGGCTCTAGCAGGTATTTGTATTTAAACGTTTATATACAGACCCATCTCACTTTTCTAACCACGCCTGCGGAGGCTCCTGATTGTGTTAGTCTTGGTTTGTGCACAAGAGTTAGTAGTCTTGGAGGTCGAAGAGTTAACACGTCAGTCAATCGGCAAGCGGTTGAGGTGTTTACTGTAAGTATTTCAGTGTTGTTATGCATATACAGCAAAACCATTTATGTTTGGAACATTTTAAACTTTGTGTCATCCATGTTAAGAAAAATTTTGGAAATTTGTGGTGAGGTCTTATGGGACCAAACTGCTGAAGTCATCGGTTGCTAAACCTACACACTACTTAATCTAACTTAAACTAACTTACGCTGAGGGCAACACACACAGCCGTGTCCGAGCGAGGACTCGAACCTACGACATGGGGAGCCGCGCGAACTGTGACAAGTCCAAGTTACGAAGGCGTTATAAACGGATGATGGTGTTGGTCAGGACGATGCCATTTTTGCATTATTTCTGGTGGATCTGATTTTTCAGGAATATGAGTATTTATTTGAATAATGAATTGAAGCTACGTTGGATAGGACAGTGGAGGAATAAAGCGACTTTACAGACGATAACGCGGTTAGTAGTGTCCAAGATTGTCGTGGTAATGGCAGTGGTGGAAATAGTACCCCTCAAAGAGAAGCCTACATTTCTAGTGGCCATAAACCTTCACCAGAAAAAGACCAATATCGTTAATATTTTAACAATTTTTTTGAAGAATGTCTTGAACGTATTTGTGATGATTATCATACCCCTGCATGTAAAGTTGCGACCTTCCGCCCGTTACTTAAAATACACCCAAGTCCGAGAAGCACATCGAACGTCAAAGTAATATTTGATTATATGGATTAAAAATGACGTAGTGTGCATCCATTTTGGGGATATAAGGCAATCAAAGAACTGGAGGTAACTCATTCTACCCCAGTTTCACACAGCAAGGAAGGAAGGAAATTATGTCCAATACGGGAACCCGAAATTTTGGGCAATGCAAAAAGCAAGATAAACTGGCCATACAAACTTTAAATGTTGTGCACCCTTCACAGCACTTCTCAACAGAGAATATAGAGTGTGACGTAGACAAATAACTGCTTTAATGACAGCCAGAAATGTACAGAAGGACCGATATTCGCGTCTGGGGCCCGTTTTGTCGCCGACGTAAACCAGAAAACTGCAAGTTTCCAGACACAGCCACACTGCATTTGAAACAATGATCAAAGTGGATATAATTAAGAACTACCTTCTGCAGATGTCTTGGTGCAGTCTCCATACAATACAGCTCATAGGTACACAGCAGATGTTGGACGTTCGATGAGTGGACACCTAAAAAGGAACCTGTATACTTGTCTTTAGGAAAAAAACTTTCTACCCGAAGGTTAGAAAGGCTATTGAAGACACTCTCCAGACATACATTTGGAGGCTACCGCAAGTGGAAAAATGTCAAAAGACTATTCAAAATCCTTTTTCGTGAATGTTGTTAGTGACAACGTGGCAAATAACAAAACATGTTTACTACGTTCTGATTCGTGGAGTGCTCACGAGGACAACAAAAGCAAATGATTCTTTTACGGGAAGAGACATTGAATCGATGATCATTCCACCAAAAGCAACAAAATACGTGCAGCATTTGGCTGTATATGTCTTCAGCCAATATGAACTATATACAAGATGGATAACATACTCTATAAGGGCTCTTGGCAGCGACTTCGACACTAAATTAGGAAACTGAATTTTTATAATGTAAATGCATTCTATCATTCATAACCACGTGTCTGCTCCAGTGTATCGACCTATACTTCAATATTCCTAGCAAGCAGCTGGGTACAATTCTCCCACGTTTGGTGCTGAATTCAAGAAAGTGATTCAAGTGGCATTTCTCGCTTCCCGCGCCCGGGTTCCCCGGTTCGATTCCCGGCGGGATCAGGGATTTTCTCTGCCTCGTGATGACTGGGTGTTGTGTGATGTCCTTAGGTTAGTTAGGTTTAAGTAGTTCTAAGTTCTAGGGGACTGATGGCAATAGATGTTAAGTCCCATAGTGCTCAGAGCCATTTGAACCAAGTGGCGTTTCGTTTTGCAGCTGAAGAATGCGATTTGGAGGTTTGTCCAGATATTTCTTCTGCAAAACGTGTCTGTTATGATTCTGCATATTTTTTCATGCAGTTTGCTGTGGGACCTCAGATACTTTTTAAAGTCCTGTAGTGGGCAAATTAAGAGTAACCGAATCGAATGCTTTCATTGTCCTAATCACAGTGGTATGCAAAGTTTCTTACTACAGTTCGAAATCCGAATTTCTATTCGAGCTGAGAGACTTGTCAGAGCAGTGCGGGGCGTTGCCACAGGCTGTCACACGGAACAGATAACTGGATCATAGACAGCATGCATTACATACACACGCTGCAGATTGTCTGCGCCTTTCCACCTCTCAGAGGAATTACAAATACGACGGTTGTCCAGAAAGAAAGTTCCGATCGGTCGCCAAATGGAAACCACAGTGAATACGAGAAAGGTTTTATTTGCAACAGTTAGGTACACCTTCCACCTACTTCTCTACATAGTCATCGCTCCAACTTCGAGTGTTTTCGTAGTGTTGTATCAGATTTCCAATATCCTCGTCATAGAAAGCAGCTGCCTGTGCTTTCGGCCAGTTATCTGCACTGGTCTGTGGAAAATTTTTGCCTTCATAGCCAGCGGTTCGTCTGAGCAGAGATGAGAGCCAGGGGGAGCCAATTACGGACTGTATTGTGTGTGACCAAACACTTCTCATCAGAAACGCTGCAGGAGCGCCCCTGCAATGTGCGGCCGAGAATTGGCATGGAGAAGGAACTGCTCGACAGTTGTGTTATGTGGGCTGCATTACACAGGCGAATCCATAACCAGGTCTTCATACTTGGCGGGAGACGCTATTCCCTACGTATCTTTACGTGCTCACTGTTCACTCAAAACTGAAAAGAGCTACGCGACACGATCTACGGCATACTAGAGACACTGCCCAACACATCTGTGCAAAGCTTTACCGGATTTTCCCTGTGGTTTCCATTTCGCGTCCGATGGGAACTTACTTTCTGGACAACCCTCGTAATAAAGATTCTCAACTTCTCTTGGATGCGAACAATTTGTCAGTAACATCGATGTGATCCACCATCTCTAGACGTTTGATGCAAAGACTTTGCAATACCTTGTACATATTAATGTTACTATTATTATTTGCTACTACTACTACTACTACTACTACTGCTGGTACTTTATGGCTTCACATATAATTCAAAGCGATATTTTTCAGCTGATGGTCGAATATTAGTCCAGGAGATTGGGTGTTCGATTTCCGGCTGGGCACCCAGTTATAATAAGTCTGAAGTGCTGCTGTTTTTTTTTTTTTTTTTTTAGATCGAGGTACAATCCAGCAAAGAAGAGCAGTGTGGCATGATATTTTTGGGACAGTTGGTTTCGATCTGCTCTGGTTTACTTCAAATGTGGATGGAGATGCTGCACGTTGCATTACACACCACTGGAATCACATTCTGTACCGACTACGGAGGCAGTTAATTAGGGCAGTGGAGCCTAACGGTAGGAACGTTTTTAAGAGAAGCTGTGCAGCTCCTCTAATGCTGCCCAAACTCTAAGGTACTGCGCTCTTGGTAGCTATTCCGTTTCTACCACTCCTTGTAGGACGGCGATACTTATTTTAGACAGCAAATGTATAAGGCAGAGTGATTTAGCAGCCCCTACCACTGTTGTGTTAACCAACCCACAATGTTATAGCTGGCCTTCATAAAACACGAGCGAGTTTTACATATTCTCTCGCTTGCTACGTTCAAACTATTAGTCCTACAGCAAAAATGAGCAGAATCTTTTTGAAGTAAATTTAATATAATTCAATTTTGTCGCGGTATACGTTTTCGCTGGAGGCCACGGTTTTCGAATTATTCAAGAAAAACGCAGAAAAGTAGCCTCAAACGCACTTGCATTCCATGCTCTTCCCTAACGAGTCAGAATTTCTAATATGTTTACGAACTTCCAGTATGCTGGAATAGCTTTAGGTCAGCAACTTCTGATAAACAGTACAACGAAAACCCAGTCAAAAGTTACAAATTTTACTACTTTTTATTCACTCGATGACCAGTTTCGGGCCAAGACCCATTTTCAAATCGTGTATGTTCATCGCGGCACTGACTCCTACCGCTGTACAAAAGTTTGCGACTACACGAACTATTTCATATATTAGACTTTTTTTGGCATGTATTGATTGCGATATTACACCACTAGAATAGTCGCCTATTTCGTTAACATTATTAGTTTAAACATATCCGTGAGGGTAATGAAAGAAAAACTAGTTTTGTAAACGTTTTGCTGAAAGTAGTAACACTGACAATTCGATGCAAACCT
This sequence comes from Schistocerca serialis cubense, assembly GCF_023864345.2. Classification (NCBI taxonomy): domain Eukaryota; kingdom Metazoa; phylum Arthropoda; class Insecta; order Orthoptera; family Acrididae; genus Schistocerca; species Schistocerca serialis. The sequence continues at coordinate 619,723,398 of NC_064642.1, read as the reverse complement.
AACAATTATAAGCACAGTACTTCCGTCGTCAGAATGCGTGGTGAGTACAAGGATGTAATAGTTTATTTTACGGTGTTAAATTCACAGAATTATTGAGTAAAATTCGCGCAAACCTCCATTTTACAATTTCTAAGTGCTCGACTAAGCCAAGGTGTAGTAGGATCAGTTAATGAAGACCAACAAAGGTCGAATATTTGAAATAGTTCATGTAGTGTTAAGAGGGAGCGCCATGTACAACATACTAGAAATCCTGACCGGTGGAGCCTGAGTGTGGAATTGGGGGTACATTTTTAGGTCATTTTTGTATGTTTTTCTTGAATAACTCGACAACTATGGCCTCTAGCAACTTAATTAAATTTCCGTTCTTGACTCTTCCAGTACCAGAGAACCCACATTCCGTTCCACGTTATTTAGACTAATGAACAAAAAACAATTTAAAAAATATAAAAAATAATTAACTCATTGGTAGTGAAACATGGACTGTGGGGAAACTGAAACGGAAGAGAATCGAAGCATTTGAGATGTGGTGCTACAGACGAATGTTAAAAATTAGGTGGAGTGATAAGATGAGGAATGTGGAGGTACTGCGCAGAATCGGAGAGGAAAGGAATATATGGAAAACACTGACAAGGAGAAGTGACAGGACGATAGGTCATCTGTTAAGACATCAGGGAATGACTTCCGTGGTACCAGAGGGAGCTGTACGGGGTAAAATTTGTAGAGGAAGACAGAGATTTGAATACATGCATCAAATATTTGAAGACGTTGCAAGTGCTAATCTGAGATGAACAGATTGGTACAGGAGAGGAATTCGTGGAGGGCCGCATCACACCAGTCATAAAAAAAAATCTATCTCACTTTGTAAGAAAGACGGTACTTTTCGAATTATTTCCACCGCACATCAGCGTACACGACACACAAATTGAACGATTTGCTACGTTACAGTCATTGTGTTTCCTGATGGAGTACGCTTTCATAATTTAACATAACAGAATTTAACGGAAACTGACATCAGTTTCACACACCCTGCGTGTATAAAGATACCCTCTAGTGCTGGAATAGTTGCTTAACCAGTCTGTTCACTGAACAATGAAATTTAAACACGTCAGTTGAACTTGACGTTGGTAGTTACTAGTGTTCCAGGGAATTTGGTTCGGCATTTAGATTTTGTGCCTGTTGCTCGCAGCTGCTCCATGTAGTTAGTGGAACAGATCAGACATGCTGAGCGTGCCCCGTTGAGCCAAGGGGCAGCTCATTTAAATTTCAGATAGTTGGAGCGTTAATACAGCATCAGACGCCGGACGCTTTGTTAGAGCACAAAGTGGGGCCATTACACAGCAGAGCACATCGCAGTAACGCATGCCCATTAGCAGCAGGAGAAATCCTCATCTAACCGCTTCTGTCTCTTCGTTTACATCCCTTGGATGCATAACAGGTGCATTTTGAACCCAGAAACTATTCGGTGTTTCAATAAATTGTCTTAAAGTTAATTTATTTTGGTTGCTGACATTTTTAATCCTTGGAAATACAATCGACTTTCTTCAGTTAAAGCAGTATTTTGTGGACGTCAAATTAATCACTTTATTTTATGAATTTTTAATAGCAAAGGTGTAAATCGTGTCGGGAGCCTTTTAGACCCATAGCAAAGAATGCATTTTTCCAGTAGTTTATCACTGACCAAAATAGTGTGTTAAAGTAACAAGTTACTGATAACATTTACCACTAACTGCCCAATTATTCTCTTCGTTGGGAGATCAGAAGTAATGTAAAAGCTGCAACGGAGTGCTCTTTTGAAGGTAAGGCAATGTCTCAAGGCAAAATAATTTCAGATGAACATAAGCTTAATTTCTTAAACATAATACTTAGATAAGAAAATTTTGTTCCTTGCTCAGGACATAGATACCATACTACGTGCAAGAGACAAAAATCATCATCTGGAGTTAGCACAAGTGATCGGCCGAGAATCGAATATGGAACCCCGTGATCCAGATTCGGCAGCACTAACCAGTTAGACCAAGAGCTTCGCACGTCATAAAAAGGAGGCTTCGGTAACAGCCTCAGTAGTGTGTTCGTCGCACCTAAATATCTCGGTCAGTTGCCACGACCAAATATTGGGGTGTTTCCATAACGAAATCCGACGTCTCGCCCGAGAACCATATTTACAACTACTTCGTCCTGAAAGCCTCAAGCCAAGCATCCTTAAACACTTACACACCATCAGCAGCTTCTTGAAGACGTATACAGCAAAGAAAAATTAGAAAGAAAACGGCACTGTGCAAGACCACGCGACTGAGGAAACGAAAGTGTACTTTACTTTGCCATAACGTAAAAAGAAGAAAAGAAACCAAAGCGGCTTAACTATAATGAGAAATATTCACAGAAGACATAGCGTACAATACAACTACAGCTGGCTTACTGTTTACTCGCTTCTCAAACAGTCTTTGTGAGTCAAGTGTAGTTAATAAGCTGCTACTCCTTGGATGCAATTCGTAGCGCTTCGTAAAGTTTCTTTTGACCGCACTCTGTATCAACGCATGGCATACCGTTAAGTCATGCGTCTATTTACGATTGTGACTGACGTGAATATAAGCAGTAATCAACACAAGATGGCTGTGTAATGGCTAATGAGAAGTAAAAAGTTTACATGTGTACGAAATTTATCTGAGTCAGTGCTACAGAACAAGTGGAGGTGTTCCTATTACAGATCTGAAAAGGAAGGTAAATTGGGATTCAGGTTCATTTCTGCGATGATGTCATTATGGATGTGGCACAGGCTCGGACTGGACAAATGTGAAGAAGAGATTAGAACATGACTTTCCATAAGCACCATTTCGAAATTTCCCTTATGTAATGATGAATTACACAGAACTTAAGTTTAGATGGACAGATGAGGATTTGAATTTCGCTTTTATCGAATGCGAGTCCGTCGTATTAATCACTCAGTATGTTTGCAAAAGGGCATCGTTAATCGTGCGTTCCCGATTTATTAGAGAAAAAAATGGAAATCAGGGTATCTCAGATGGAGCCCTGCAAAAGGTCGTGAGAAATATCACTGCGAGCTGCACGCAATGACAACACGTTCGACAAGGGAGACAGAATGTGCTCGCATGCCAAAACTCATTTTAAGAACTAAGCAGTTCTTTTTTTCACTTTTTGCGGTAAATATTCCATATTATTAAACGAGGCCCACTCTTATTTACCATCTTGTGACAACCTCCTCGTTCTCAGAGGAAGCACCGTCATGAATTACTTGTTTGTATACTCTACTCTCTGTCTTCCCCTACAGTATTTGCTCATTTCGGCTGGAACCTGATGACTGAACAGAGGGCCAGTCATCCCATGTCTTTAGCGATTTCTATCAAATATATTCCACGTCTACAGTATGGAGAATCTCATTTTTAATCTCATCTGCCCTTTTAATTACCAGCATCCTTGTGTACCATCACATCTGAAATGCTTCGGTTCTCTTTTTCAGGATTCACTAGCATTGCAGCTAACACGAAGAGATAAATTCAGTGGAAATATAACTTTAGCACTGAAAAATCACCAAGAATATTCAGGGGTAATGTTTACGAGCACTTCTAAACCACAGCCGGATAATACATCAGTCCGAATTCGAAGATGTAGTGCGAAGAATTCTGCACAAGTTTCCAGTTGTATAGAGAAGCTGTCTTTCGACTAAATAAGGCGCTACCTACCGGATCGGTTGCCGTGTTATTGTATTTGAATTAGAAGTCGTCGTGAGATTTATCACAAGTCGCCTTATATTTTTCAACTTTTGGTTTAAGTCTGAAAATGCACCTGGTTATGAATTCGTTTGACGCAATGGCTATTTATTTGAAATCGATGTATATGTTGTTTCATAATATCAAATTTTCGTACTCCGAAAGCGATCACATTGCAAATTAATTATGCCCAATTAAGTGTAACGGAGTGGAAAGGAAATTGCTCACATATGAATTCGATTGTAGCTGCCACCAAAATTAGTCTATCAATTTCTGATATTGGCAGTTATGAGATTTGCTGCACTTTAATTTTGGTGAATGTAGCACGAGGACCTGAAAAAAGACAATTTCATGGACAAGATAGAATAAAAATCACGTGTTTTTATTGCAAGCACATATTTCTACCGAATTATGTCACCTTCAAATCTAAAATACATTAGCGAGAGCTACCACCGAAGTCTACTGGTGCTGGTTTTTTACGTCTCAAGGTTGTCGTATTCGGCCGAACCAGTAACTACAGTAAAAACAAGTAATGTTGCAGTATTTTGTTCACATAATTGTAAAGCAGTTCGATCTTACCTCTATTACGTCTTTCTGACAGAGAACAAATTCTGTTGACCTTCAGTAACAATGAGCTTATGCTTAGTGCCTTACAACTGTAGTTTTTCTTTAAGTTACACAAGCAATGACGTCACTGATGCAGAAATGTCATATATGAGCAGCTTCTGAAAGCATGTAAATAACAGTACAGTTACATGGGTGCTAGCCGATTTAATGATTCTGTAAATATAAAGGAAGCAGTTAAGCTTCCTTCTGCTCTGAATTCCATGTAGTTTATGGTAAGTTAAAGGATGACATTCTAGATCATGCCGCTTCGGCGACCTGGCCATTGGCTGTATGAGCTGCGACTGTTATACAGTACTTAATGGTTGGTACTGAGTGGCTGTTTTCGATGGCATTGCCCTGTTTGGACAAAACCTACGCCTCTCTAAGAGTGCGAACCAACCGCCTTGCTTAATGTCCCATGCGTTGTACCACAGCGTCACTTCCATTGGCAGGACTCGAATACATGAGCTGCGAAAGGAGTGTCATTCCATATTCTTGCTTTTGGGCATACGACTACGGAGACGTTGATGGCCACTGAATATAATGTCAATAAATATGTTGCAGTAAATCAGCTACAAAACAATAATGAGAAAAATCGCGTGTAGTTTTCGGAACGACCCCGCCGTCAATCTGAGGTAATTTGCGGAACGAAAGGAGAAGTTATGTCAGATTGACGGGTCGAGCGTTCGAAGTCCACTCTTCCTCAATAGGAGTACGGTGTTTTAGCCATTCCAAAGATATCCTGGGTTTACATTTATATTCCGTCTATCTAAGCAATGAACTAGTATTATTAATGTTTCCGTTTTGCAGATAATATCAGCTGGATGGTTTATCAGGATTATTTTCACTGTCTGATTCAGAAAGGGTATGGAACAATGTCTGACTGTCTTCATTCAAGTTGACCGTTTGTGGGCCGTAATTCTGATGGCAGATGTATGGCGGTTTCTAACATGGCGAAGTTTCGACTGTCAGTAGCATCTTCATGACAGCCGTAGATGGGTGTATAGAGTTACTAATGACGAAGTAATGAAGCTAATTGCGAAAAAAGAAATTTATGGCATAGTTTAAATAACAAGAACATCGGATGATAGAACACATTCTGAAGCATCAAGGAATAGTTAATTTGATAACGGAGGGATCTGGGAAGGGTAAAAATTGTAGAGGAACAAGGGCTTGAATAGAATCAAGAGGTTAAAATTGATATATGTTTCAAATGTTATGCAGAGATGAAGAGACGTGCACAGGATACAATAGCATGGAAACGTGCAGAAACTGACCCCCAGACTGAAGGATACAGAAACAAACACAACAACAACAACAGTAACAACGACGGCGACGACGACGACAATAACAACAAGGTAAATTGTACAGTTCTTATAGATATTGTGTAAATGGAACTAAATAAGAAGTAGCTGCTTTTGTTGTTCATTCCAATACATCATTGTACATCAGAAGTATAATAAACTAATATTATAAAAATTATCAAGAAGTGAATTAACATCAAGTGACAAACAGGCCAAAATTCCAGTATTTCATAACACAAGTTTGACAATAAAGGTAGTTTAAAGCTTTTGATTATCCTTGTAGCATCACCTTCTTCATCATCGAAGACGCAGTTTGTATTTGGAAATTAATCTTCTACCCACACGCGAAAACAATCTGAAAATTCATGGCTCTTCAGTCAGTAGGACGCATTGTATAAAGCGAAAGATTCCACTCTAAGAAGGACTGCATCTGTCCACCATAAATGCGGAGCAGTGTCGAGCAGTAACCTAGTTTACAGTCGCCACTGTGAGTTCTTCATTAATTTCTCTAGGTGTTCAGTATGTAGAACATATATTGAATGGGATCAGGCACAAGTCATTTATATATAAAGATTTGAGCTTGCTCAATTCCTAGAGACTTACAGAACAGGTTTGGACGCGACTAGTATCTCAAAGGACAGGAGAACTCGAGAAAGAAAAAAGCCTATTGATACTCTTGAACATAGTCTTGAACATAGTAAAAAATCGGTTTCAGGGTTCCCATCACAGAGTATAATTTTCCTAGTTCCAAAGGATTAACTTATTTCACTGATGCAAGTCACCACGACCAGAAGCATTCATTTCCTTCAAATTAATTACTCATGAATTAAAAGCATTCTAGCAACTGTTAATTTCACTCTCAAAGTAACGGAATTATTATTTTGCAAAAGATTTAGTCCGAGCAACATATTGTATTATAGTTGTACTTCATAGCATTCTTTCGTGGATATCAATGTGAATTATTATGTATTGTGATGCATTCTTGTATTATTAATCTCTATACTGTATATTCTGTTTCAGAACGTTTGTAAATGCGTGGAAAAATGTGTGTCGGTTGACATCGGGAATTAATCCATGAATCACGAAATCCTAAACGCACCATTAAATAGAGTCAGAACTATTTTGTGCTTCGTCTCATATTTATGTCATCTGTTTATAGCAAGCATTAGTACAGCTGACTAAACGCCGCTCTAATTAAGTAGTTAGTAGATATGTTGACAGTAATATTAATTGAAGGGACCTGCGATTTCTTTGTCTTGTAAAATAGATTGTTGTGCTGCTACAACGTGCGGAGCTATTAGTTTATTTATTCTTTAAAAATGATAGTACATCTTCCCCGCTAAATTTTTTATGATAGAATGTTAGTATTGAGATACTGATTGTCTTGGCACATAGTTGAGGATATAGGTTTTTTTAAGGAATATTTTTGTGTCTTATGGTATGAACCCAGCACTAACTGAAAATTAAAACACGCCAATCAATGTACTGCTCGGTCAGTAGAGAGGGCTGTTCAACCAAGTATTTCAGCCTAACACGTGGGAGATCCTATCCATAGATTGAAGATGTTTGGTAGTGTGTCACAAAACATAACCACCAAATAATATTTGCCTGAAGTAACCATCAAACAAAATTGGTTCACCTACCAATCAAATAGGATTTGTCCACAGTATTAGATAAGCGCGTGAATAAAGTGGAAAACAATGAATTTTCAAAAGATATTCCAAAACTACGAATAATTAATACCTTAGGAGATTAGCAAATTAACAATAGGAGTAAACGAAATAAAGCAAAGCCAGAATAGTTGTCAGAAATTGGGAGTAAACTGTCTGAACATGTGAGTACTTTGTCACTGGAACAGTATCAGAAAATCCAGAAACAGTTCACTGAACAGAAGGAAGAATTCACCGCTGAAATTACGACATGGACAGCTACAAAAGAAGCATAAATTTTCCAATGCGTAAATGAGCAATTTCAAGGTGGTGTTAGTGGCCTGTCGACTGAGAAGGACATCAGCGAAAACATATTTTGACGGGAATAATAGGTAGTAGACGAACATTGGGCAAATACTTTTTTCCAGACCATCTGTACATGTCAGGAACGCTTTTCGCTCATGAGTATGATGTGCTACTAACCACGCAATCTCAGATATACTTCCTATAAGAAAACCATTCATACTATTATATTTAATCGTGGATTTTGCGGAGTAGTCTACATTCATGGAATGAATCCCTGATAATTAGTTATGTCAGTAGCTTTATGCACAAAATGGGATGCTATGGACAAAAGATATCATTGATTCTAGTCACATGTGTGAAGACATCGAAACAATATTTCTTGCCAAATATTGGTCGGGTGGAGTACAAGAGACAGTCAGACACTTCTGTTGTGAAATTCGATAGAAATCAGACATACTTTCTTGCTAGACTGGGTTGAGAGTAGTATATGGAGAGAAGCATTAACTGGAAGGGAATTCACTGTTGTTTTTATTTGACAGTCAGACTATTTAATTCCATATGAAATTAACTTAGCTCAGGATTTGAAAGATTTGTTGGTTCTTGGTGAGCAAACAACAGAATTAGCATTTTGGAACCCATTTTGGAGTAAATTTCATCAAATTAAAAGCACATTTCACCATTGTTAACCAATAGGAATCATATTTTTCGTGCATTGTACTACACATGATATTCTTGCCAGACGTAGTTACATAAGCATCTAAGATTTTATATATATATATATATATATATATATATATATATATATATACACACTCCTGGAAATTGAAATAAGAACACCGTGAATTCATTGTCCCAGGAAGGGGAAACTTTATTGAAACATTCCTGGGGTCAGATACATCACATGATCACACTGACAGAACCACAGGCACATAGACACAGGCAACAGAGCATGCACAATGTCGGCACTAGTACAGTGTATATCCACCTTTCGCAGCAATGCAGGCTACTATTCTCCCATGGAGACGATCGTAGAGATGCTGGATGTAGTCCTGAGGAACGGCTTGCCATGCCATTCCACCTGGCGCCTCAGTTGGATCAGCGTTCGTGCTGGACGTGCAGACCGCGTGAGACGACGCTTCATCCAGTCCCAAACATGCTCAATGGGGACAGATCCGGAGATCTTGCTGGCCAGGGTAGTTGACTTACACCTTCTAGAGAACGTTGGGTGGCACGGGATACATGCGGACGTGCATTGTCCAGTTGGAACAGCAAGTTCCCTTGCCGGTCTAGGAATGGTAGAACGATGGGTTCGATGACGGTTTGGATGTACCGTGCACTATTCAGTGTCCCCTCGACGATCACCAGTGGTGTACGGCCAGTGTAGGAGATCGCTCCCCACACCATGATGCCGGGTGTTGGCCCTGTGTGCCTCGGTCGTATGCAGTCCTGATTGTGGCGCTCACCTGCACGGCGCCAAACACGCATACGACCATCATTGGCACCAAGGCAGAAGCGACTCTCATCGCTGAAGACGACAGGTCTCCATTCGTCCCTCCATTCACGCCTGTCGCGACACCACTGGAGGCGGGCTGCACGATGTTGGGGCGTGAGCGGAAGACGGCCTAACGGTGTGCAGGACCGTAGCCCAGCTTCATGGAGACGGTTGCGAATGGTCCTCGCCCATACCCCAGGAGCAACAGTGTCCCTAATTTGCTGGGAAGTGGCGGTGCGGTCCCCTACGGCACTGCGTAGGATCCTACGGTCTTGGCGTGCATCCGTGCGTCGCTGCGGTCCGGTCCCAGGTCGACGGGCACGTGCACCTTCCGCCGACCACTGGCGACAACATCGATGTACTGAGGAGACCTCACGCCCCACGTGTTGAGCAATTCAGCGGTACGTCCACCCGACCTCCCGCATGCCCACTATACGCCCTCGCTCAAAGTCCGTCAACTGCACATACGGTTCACGTCCACGCTGTCGCGGCATGCTACCAGTGTTAAAGACTGCGATGGAGCTCCGTATGCCACGGCAAACTGGCTGACACTGACGGCGGCGGTGCACAAATGCTGCGCAGCTAGCGCCATTCGACGGCCAACACCGCGGTTCCTGGTGTGTCCACTGTGCCGTGCGTGTGATCATTGCTTGTACAGCCCTCTCGCAGTGTCCGGAGCAAGTATGGTGGGTCTGACACACCGGTGTCAATGTGTTCTTTTTTCCATTTCCAGGAGTATATATATATATATATATATATATATATATATATATATATATATATATATATATATAAGAGATTTGAGTTGGAACAATTTCAAGAGACTTGCAGAAAAGGAATTTGACGCAAAAAGTATCTCAAAGGCTGCTAGAATGTAAGAAAGGAAAAACTCGATTTATAATCCTTCAACACATTCAGTTCATTACTATCAATTTAAAGAATTCCAGCTCCAAGAATAATATTTCTGTCTTTAAATATATGACTTATTTCCCTGTTGCAAAGACCATTGTGAGAAGCATTAACTGTCTTTTAATTAAATATTCCAGCTCAAAATTCATTCAAGTAAATGTGACATTCACTCCCAAAACAACATGATCATTATTTTGAACAACGTTTAGCCTGGGCAATCTCTTGTGTTACGTTGTATTTGGTAGTATATTTTACTACTACAAAAGCAGAGAAATTACAGTCGCCATCATGAGTTCTTTACTGATTTTTCTAGATGACAGTTCTTTATCAGCCACACATTTATCCCTTACATGTAACTTCGAGCTGCAAAAATTGTAGGACATGCTTCTCCCCCAAGAATTCCCAAGACGGTCTTTAGCTCTGATCTTCATACTTCGCTCTTCTCTTGTGTCGCTTGCATATAATTTGCAAATTGTAAATGGTGTAATGCACATGGAAACCTTACTGTAGCTGTGTAGGCAATATTACATGGTAATACCAATCGGTGACCGATGCTCTACAGCACATTTGTGACACGTACTTGCATCTATAGTGACAGTCTGAGAAACAAATAAAGGTGCGCATTTTTCATTTCTTGAGTTAGTACGAATATTCTACGTCTTAACGCTATTTTGAGATCGTTAAAAAATACCTTTAAGGTAAAACATAGTAAAACATGTACAAAAGAAGGCGGATTACTTGAAAGCAGTTCTTCTTAACAAAAGGGAATCCGGTATTCCTGAGGAGCGTTGAGGGATGATGTGTCAATGAGCCGACATCAACGAACGACCAGCTATCTCGCGAAAGTGAGAATATTTTTCCATTTGCGGCTAACGAGGATGTGAGCGAAGCATACCTGTAACAAGAAAAACCACATGAATGTTGGATAGAGTAATCTGAAATACACTGAAAAGAATGAAACAGAATGAAGAGGTTTTAGAAAAGTAAGAAATTGCTGAGTGCTAAGATCTAAACTTATTCATTGTAGGTTCTATTGTAAAATATTTGATTTTAGAGTTCCAATGCTGGCGTAAACTATGCAAATAAATAAATAACTAGCTACACTTTGATCTTTGCCAAAAGGGCGAGAAGCTATAATAAATAACCAGAAACGCAAAAGAATGTCCTACAAACTGGAAGTTAGCTCCGCAATCAAGGTGTAAGCATCGAATATCTGTGAAAGTACAAAATTTTAGATATGGCCTTGACGGCATATATTGTGTGTTGAATTATATTACTGTACTAATGGAAATCGTTCGTGTCCGTTGACATTTAAAGAGTTTCTTATAAAGTATAATTTTAAAAATTACGATAGTTCCTTGCTGGAATATATATGACGCAATAATTTTATGCACGAATGGAGAATTAAGCTAAATCTCTGAATTTAGTTTTCCTTTCAAGCTTGTGTTCTCCAATAATGAAACAAGAATAGAAGTAATTTATTAATGCTAATCATAAGTACATTTGGATTCAATACTTTGTTTCATCAGTCTTCGAGAACGCAAAATCTGCTCCTTGGTTGAGCGCTCTATTCCAGGAGACATGTTTTTCTGTTTTTCCACAAACCTAATACACAAACGAAAATGACGAGGAACATAAAAACAGAACTGTAATCGCCCCCACTCCATTTGACTTTTGGGTGTGGTTTCTTGACTCGAAATGTTCATGCTTCACGAATATCTTTTACCGTTGTAGTAACCCCTCCAATTTCTGCTGAATAAAAGTGTCGCAATAGCCAGCTATAGCAATGAATGACAGTATCACGGCTTGAAGGAATATCATGCTCCCTCTATTAGATGAGAACACAGACTTTTGAACACACAGGGTATGTAACGAAGTAATAAGCAACCAGTTGCATAAAAGAAATTTAATTTCATTATCGGTTTCCAGCACTTGGTGCCATTCTTCAGAAGGTTATACTTATCGCATTATTTGCGACAGATATAACCTTCTGAAGAATGACACTAGGTTCCCGGAAGCAGGAAAGAATTTAAATTTCTTTTATGCAACTCGTTGCTTGTAATTTCATTACACACAACTACTGTTGGTGAGGATGGATAAAATACTACACAAGATGTAATAATGCAGAGATGCAGCGATGTGGCTGAGAAGACTTATAGTCGTTAATAAGGGATAAAGCTCCAGATGTCAAATGGGTTTAGTTTGAGGTCAGCACAATTGTAATGTAAAGAATGCATTGTTATGGTTATATCAGCAATGTTTTTACATAAACAAGCACCAGTAACGTTTGGTGTGAAGGAGAAAGCATTAGTTGAGGTTCCGATGTGTTGTGTACATAGTCCTGCGTAGTCAGCGCGTACACAGCTTTCCCACCAGAGCGCGCCCCGCTAAGCACAACAGCACAGGCGCAGAGCTCGTCCGTCTCCGCACTACGAGATGGCGCTCTCTTAGAGACGGACCAATTCTGCTTCCGCCGATCCGCGTATTCATATATAACGGAGCCAATGAGATTGCTGCTAACGTAGAACCTTTTCTCCTCGCGGATCACACTCGCGCAGTAATACATGAACGCGCGAGGTATTTTGACGAATGTACAGACCTCCGATTAGTCAGCCTGCATTAGTCTGTAGTCAAGTTTCAGTCTGCGCCTAATAAGATTATCATATTCCTGTACATAGCCATGAAGAGAAATGTATAGACACTTTGTCAAGTATCAGAGATATGTGAGAATAAGATTAACGTACCCAGACCAAAGGAACTTCAGACTGTCAATTGTAAACAGCATCCAGAATCAAGTTACGTAATATCTATGAATTTTATTATTTTAATAAATGTGTGTGAAAATTAATCAAGTTCTGTTTAAAGTTTGTCACCATCAATCTGCTACTCTAAGCGTGCAAGTGGCATATCTATCGTCTGACATAACGGCAGAAGATAAACACGCCACGATAAGAATAGGAGACATATTGCTGACACTCGCCTACTTCGTTAGTGCGACAAGTCAAATAATCTGATGGTGTGTGTACCGAAGGTCTTACAGTACGCACAACACACGATGATAGTTCCACATATGATGTATCCGAAACAAGACTAAATTCTGTAGACAGTGAATAACTGTTCACTTGGGAAAGATTAACTATTCTACGTGGTTGCGTTTCTTTAAAAGCGAACAATTTTATGTGCAAACTATTGTCTATGGTTCAGTGGTATCCCTATAAGAAAAGGCATTCATTGACATGAAACTGTGACATGCAAACTTCATAAAAATCGCTTTTGTGCAGTCGACAAGGAGTGTAAACATGCAACGTTGTCTGTATGTGGCCTACAATTATTTCACGTGAAATGTGCAAAATATGGTAACGTAAGTGTCCGGTGAACACACAGACACTAATTCCATACGGAAATTTTCAGTGTTGACATAAATAATATTAAACAGTAAAGCTATAATACAGGGCGAGACAGTCAAACAGGAAAATTAAAAAAATCCCACAAGCTTGAAATTAAAAAAAATTATTTTATTTTGTTTATTTATTTGCGCACATGGGTGGAAATTAAGTTAATGGTTTACAGTGAAGGTTGTCATTTCTTGGACTTGGTATCACTGATATGGCGTCCCTGTTTTTGCTTGTATTTTCAGAATTTAAGGGCGAATCCGCCCATGACGTTCCGCAGAGTCCACAAAGAAATGTTTATTTCTTGCAGAATTCTCTTCTTCATATTATGTCTGTTTCTAGGAGAGTTTTACAGAAAACTTTGTAATGGGGTAATCGCAGGTAAAAGTCTTGAGCCGATAAATCTGGTGAATGGGAAGGTCACGAAATACCGCCGTCTCTGTTGATGATACGGCTGGGAAATGATAGTCTAACCAAATCCTTTGACACTGCAGTGCGCCACCCCGCTGGAAGAGACCAACCTCTGTGGTGTTTCGTCAAGCTGACTTCTTCGTGATGACTCACATTACGTCCAGAAAGCCGTGGATCAAGAAAGTCAGCTAGAAGCAGTATTTCAACGTCAGAAGAGCATGTGACTTAGTACCATGCCAACGCTTACTAACGAAATAATAATTCGTATGGGGTATCAAGCGAAGTTTGAAGTTACTGAGCATTTCTTGGTAGGGAGAACAAAGCGTGATCTTTTGAATGGAGAACGCGAAAAATATAGAACGACCAGGTGTACTTGCTTTGAATCTGCACTTAAAAATGCAGATAACTATTATCCTATGGCTAACATATCTAAGAGTCGAACTGGTTCTAGAAACTCTCGTTTGCAGAAAGTTTTGTTGTTATTGACGCGTTTCGCGTGGTTGGTGCACCTTCAGATCATCTTAAAACAACGAAAGTCGCTTTAAATAAGGGGAAGCCTCAGTAAAGTAAGCTTAACACGAAATACGTAGGCGTCATATTTGGACCAGGAGGTCGTTGAAGCTGAAGTGGAAAGCCGTGCATATTAGGAATACGATTACAAATTAGTAATACTGGAGTGTACCGGCAATGCAGCAAATCCACGTAAACACTCAATGTGTTGTTTACTTGGATTCTCTGTATCGCCGGTTTACATTCCTATTACATGTTTGTGATTGCCTTTCTACCTGTTCGCCGCTTTCCACGTCAGCTTGGGCTTCCTCCTGGTCCCAAGTATGACGCCTGCGTATTTCGTGTTAAGCTTACGTTACTGAGGCTTCCCATTGTTTTACTAATGCGGATTTTGCTGTTTTAAGATATCCTGAGGAAGCACTAACTACGTGAAACGCGTAACTGGCAATAGCGCCTTCTGTCAAAGAGAATGTTTTCTTTTGTTTTTGAAATAATTAATTGTTATCGCTGGACCGCGGTCATGGAGCTGAGTGAAGAGTCACAGTTAGAGTCACAATCAGCACATAACTAAGTTAGGTGTAACAATTTGTGGCGATCTGAAATGGAATGATCACGTAGTCACAGTGTAGCTTGAATATTATTACGAATTATCATCTTGCATTGAAAGTATAGACTGTAGCTCGCCGCGAGGCCCTGACGCAGGCACAGCTGATACTTAGTACACCAAATTGCATGGATAACGCAACCTTGCCGCGTGGGGATAGCCGAGCGGTCTCAGGCGCTGCAGTCATGGACTGTGCGGCTGGTCCCGGCGGAGGTTCGAGTCCTCCCTCGGGCATGGATGTGTGTGTTTGTCCTTAGGATAATTTAGGTTAAGTAGTGTGTAAGCTTAGGGACTGATGACTTTAGCAGTTTAGTCCCATAAGATTTCACAGACATTTGAACATTTTTTGAACGCAACCTTATTGTTAAAATTTCAAATCAATATCTTCCATGCCTTTGGAATTATAAATTTTTACCTCAAACACATAATAACCACGCTAGCATTGTGAAACTCAGTTAGGGACTGCGATGTATTTACCCAAGAGCATAGGCCCACATATGATTTTGTGGAATTTTCTTTAATTTCATTAGTTCACATTTCTGACGTAATTAAAATTACTTTGGAAAATTATTATTTCATCGTGTTTTGGTTGTGTGAGTTTTGGAGTGACATAATGAATGGAGGACAAGCGCAAAGGGAGAATTTGATATTTTAGTAAAACTATGTAAATGTATGCGTGAGTAAGTTGTGCAATAGAGAAATTTGTGACGTATGAACGAGTGAGCTTGATTTTGTAAAAGGCAGCAGAAGGGGTGTGGAGTATTAAATTTATTAGTAATTTATTTTGTGGAAAGGAATCGTATTTTGTTGCTTTAAAATTATTTTTAGTTTCAGTATTACGAGATTTCTAAACTAAATTTCTTGTGGGAATTTGATTGGCTGACCTTAGAAACACCGAGAGCTTAGAGGTGCTAAAGATGATCTGATTGGCTGTTTGACGTAGGCTTACCATAACCAACAGGGATTCAGCATTTCCCACGCGTCTGAGTAGGACTTTGTGCCTCAGCTCTACGAGTGTAGCCGCTTGGTAACCATTTTCTAGTAAACACCTATGTTAAATTTGTATCAAAATGAAGAACTCCGGAGGTTTGATCGGTTCTCGTGTCGTTGACGAAAAGATTGAGCTTTGTGAAGCGATTATTTTAGGAGATATTAGCGTGTGAACACTTCTTTACTAGAAGCCCACTAAACGACTGAATGTGTTAACTCGCAAGTAGTTGTGCGTCAGTGACTGTTTAGGACGTTCAAAATACCAGGTCAGACTAAATATCTTTTTTCAAACGGGTTATGCAGGAATCCCGAAAGATCGACAATTTCAGTTTCAGGTATGCCAATGAACTGAAGTTACATGGCCTTTCCTATTAGGTATTTAGTCGAATTTTGGACAACGCTGCTTTTATTAGCTAAAGTAGTATCTACTATAGCAGAGTGAATGGACAAAGAACCTGAAACCTATCCAGGTAGGGGGACTGATTGTTTAGAGGACAGTGAGAGAACAACCCGCCCCGCCGCAACAGTCATTAAGGAGATGGTAGAGCTCGCCTCATGGGTACGATAGTGGGAAAATGCAACCTGTCCACTAAGGATACTACTTGAATGACACATGTGCATCCAGCCAAGCATATTGTTCAGTTGTGTCTCATAACAAAGAGGAGCAAGAGGGGCTACTGGGCGCACACAAAAAAGGGCTGCACTCATCGTCGTACGTCCATGTGGTTCAAATGGCTCTGAGCACTATGGGACTTAAAATCTGAGGTCATCAGTCCCCTAGAACTTAGAACTACTTAAACCTAACCAACCTAAGTACAGCACACACATCTAGAGGCAGGATTCGAACCTACGACCGTAGCAGCAGCACGGTTCCAGACTGAAGCGTCTAGAACCGCTCGTCCACAACAGCCGACAAGTCCGTATGACTCACAGAAGAACTAGCTTAATATTGGGAGAAACAATAAGTGTCAAAATATTGACGCCAATTATTTCAGTAGGCCTACTTATAAAGTTTCTAGAACAAATATTAAGTGAGGAATCTAGGAATATACAGCTTCCTTTCTTGTATAGCTCACGAAAGGACCGTGAAGGTAAGATAATACAAATTACAGCACTCCGAGAACTATTTAAGAGTAACTTTTCCTGAGTTACATATGCAAGTGAAAGGGAAATAAACGTTATGGTATGGTACAATGGGAAAAATCCCTTCCATGCATTTCCCAGCAGTTTCCAGCATGGATATAGTTACAGATGTAGGACATTTAGAAGAACAGTAATGCCCTTTTAGTCTAGCGAAGACAGAGAATACATATAATGTTATACCAATAATAAGCGTTTCTCTCTATAGACAGGACAAGCAAGTGGTCTGTAGGTGCGCCATGCGCTACGCTCAGCTAGCAAAGTGCGTTCAAATGGACATGTGGAATTAAGTGCCAATATAGGTCGTTCACGTTACAGGAAGCAGTAGCAGCGTGTTAATTTGGTAGGTCGATCTGTCTCCAGTAAATTGGTCTGTCACTTCGTGATGCGTACGATCGCACGGTGCGCAGGGCTACTAGGGTAATGAGAGGTAGTGTACAGGTGGATGGAAGCAGGTCAACAAGCAGATGTGCTCTGTTACTGGAATACTATGAAATGTGGCCACGGCTCTGGATGGCCACAACGTTTGTCCGCACGGCTGCTATGTACGGTTCAGCTTCCTCCGCTATCTCTACTCGACGTTATAGTACTTGGAAACGCTTCTGTCACCAGGTGTTGCTTTGATTTCATCTCACTGTGTCTTCTCTATTTTTCAGATCACATAAACGCTTCAGACTGGGCTAGACAAATGACCGCCGTTACTGGTGGACTGCTCGAGAAAACGTACAGCTTTCAGCTGAATAAATTCGAAATAACTTAGCTGAAAACGAAAACTTGGCCTCGGCTGCGTTTGGTATTCATATGAAAATTTGCCTTAACCACCTTAGCTATCCGCGGACGCCTCCCCGACCGCTCACGATAAGAGGGAAATCCGGGTTCGAGTTAACAAATTTCATACGGATCTAAGAGGGACGTGCCGTCCGCGCCTTCGTGTTCCCTTTACAAGAGCGTACTACCTTATGACAACAACCAAAACTTATCCATAAGTAAATCTGTAATAATCTTGCCTTATTTTTCACTTTCACTTTATTAACTGGCTGAGTTACCGGCGTGGTCGCCGTGGTAACACCGGTTCCCGTCAGATCACCCAAGTTAAGCGCTGTCGGGTTGGGCTAATACTTGGATGAGTGACCATCCGGTCTGCCGAGCGCTGTTGGCAAGCGAGGTGCACTCAGCCCTTGTGAAGCAAAATGAGGAGCTACTTGACAGAGAAGTAGCGGCTCCGGTCTCGTACTTACATACGGCAGGGAGAGCAGTGTGGCGACCACATGCCCGTCGGTATACGCATTCAGTGACGCCTATCTTCTGACGATGACACGGTGGCCGGTCGGTACCGTTGCGCCTTCATGGCCTGCCCAAGAGGAGTTTTTCTTTTAATAGCCGGAGTTGCTCAGGTATGTATTTATTCCAATCTTGAATCTTCTAATAATCAATCTCCTTCTTCCCCCTCTCTTTGTCGATCACATCTCACATCCACCACTCCCCCCCCCCCCTTCTCTCCCTCTCTCTCTCTCTCTCTCTCTCTCTCTCTCACTCACTCACTCCATCAATGGCTCACCCCTCTCTATCAAACTCCTCGTCCATCTCTCTCCATCTGTCTTCTCCTCCCCCTTCTCTCTGTCTCCACCTCCTCCTCTCTCTTCCATGTCCCCTCCCCCTCTCTGTGTGCATCTCCTCCTTCCTACTTATCCTCCTGTCTGCGTTTGTATCCTCCTTCCTCCTCTCTATCTGTTATCTCCTCCCACCCGCTTCTCTCTCCGTGTTATCACTGCTACCTCAATAAGAGGTTAATATTCTTACCCCTCCCACCCCCCCCCCATACTATTTCTTTACAAATAGAAAGTAGTGTGTGTGCCAAGTTTGGTTGAAATCGATCCACGAATTTTGGAGTAGCATTTTACACGTAGCTTTGCCCGTATATTTAATATATTTCACACATATTTGTACACACAGCTACTCTGTATCTGTTGCAAATTTCGCCCTGTTATTGCGCTACCATGCACCTCAATGTTTATGAAGTATCTCCTGAACTATGCATCGTGAAATTTTGTAGGTATCTTCAGCGGCAAATGTGGATACTGTCTTCGAAATGTGTTGCGGATTCAATTATTAGTGAGGAAGTAATAAGTTTACACGTCACGCATGATCCGGCAGTTTTTATGCATATCAGTGTTTATGACGTAATATCTGCTGAACTATGTGTCGTACAATGATACAATCTTGCAGGTACATTCAGTTGTATACAAGAATACTGTCTGCAAAATGTGTCGCGAATAGAGTTTGTAGCAGAGAGGTATAAAATTTAAACCTCACGCATGACGATGCAGTTTTACTGCACAAACAGCGAACGTGTAATAAGCGACAAACTTTTTCCTTCCATCATTTTGTGGATGTTGTCAGCGAGGAAAAGTTTCGTAAAGATTTGAAATTATATGTAAAGTTTGGTGAACGTTACTAACTGCACTCGTTATGAAATTATTCGTGCGTCATCTGCTACGCTTCTTTTTCACTAGCATAGCCACCCGTTGATAGGTAGACGGCTGGCATCCTCGTATAGAGATTGATTCCAGACAATAAGTGATAAGTGTATCAAATTTTCTTGGAATCGGTACAGTGGTTTAAGAGGGGATGTGGGACATCCACTTTTATAATTTGTATGGATTCGTATCGTACTTGATGTTTCTCAGTTCTGATATCTTCAATGTCAACGATTTCATGCAATCAATTCACGTACAGCGAAATGTTAAAGGAATGAAAATACCTTCGCAGCACAGAAACGCAGTTCCCAAAACTGCTGAGGTACGCCATTATTTTGTGTTGTAAAGAAACTACCAGTGAGGAAACTGGAGAGTAATGAGAGCAAACTCGGCATCATTAGAGCCTTTTATAAAAAAATATCGTATAGCAACTTCAAACGCATAATGAAGCGGGTCATGGAAATGGCTCTAGGAACAAGTAGATGGCTTCTGTGAAGTCTCTGGATAGCTTTTTACCTCACAGACAGACGATGACACCTGCGCTTTGTCACTCCAAATGCTTTTCGGTGTTTAATACTTCAAACGTTACTGAAGCTTGTAGATGAAGGAACTATCGCATAGTGAAAATTTTGTACGTACTCGAGAATCAGTCACAGTCACAGACAGTCTGGTCGTAATAGTCGTTTTTCGCCGTTCTCTTTTGCTACAGAAGGTGTATTTTTAACGATATAAACTACTAGCTTCCGATAGTCTAATATGGGGACTTTCTTATTTTCCCGGTCAGCTCTCTTCTTATTGGCTCTCCTGTGCCACTTACTTCATCTTAGATAAGCACTAACAATCAATGTCCCAATATCAGTACGCCCGAAATTTGTTCCCTCTACGTCACTTTCCATTTCGTTGCTGCTCATCGAAACTGCAAAGGCAGGAGAGATAAAACTGAAGAAATTTTACACGTTTTGGGTGTACGGTGTAGCAGAAAGAATACATGATTAAATATGTAGAAGATTTGAGGTATACAAGTTTGAGTGCTCAAACTTTCGCTGCAGCAAAACTGGTGGCATAATTGAAGAAAACATTGACTATATTTGAGGGGTCGATAAAACTTTTGAAGGGTAGTAAAGAATGAACATCCGGAACCGATGGTTACACATGATAACGTTTTCTTCGCTCATTACACATTTTACGTATAGTGTGTTACCCTAATCACAGTTTATACCATTGCAGACAACTGGTCTAGGACTACAGATTGTATAGCTTCCTACTGCATTGTTGCAGTCGTGGCCAGAAGCGATCACAGAGGTGTTGGGGGTCATCCAGAGGTATTTGCTGCCTGTTGTCAAAGGTGGTCAGGGTGTAATTTAGAGATCAGAAAACATTCCACCGTATGCGAATGAGTGGAAAAACAAACCAGTAATGTTGGGATAAAACACTAGTAATGTGTTGCTTGACACAGTCACATCGTTTAAATATTTGCGCGTAACGTTGCAAAAAAGATACAAAATGGTACGAGCAGGTGAGGCTTCTGGTAAGGTAGGAGAATGTCCGACTTCGGTTCATTCTGAAAATTCTAGGGAAATATGGCACAGTTGTAAAGGAGACCGCATATAGGACGCTAGCGCAACCTATTCTTGAGTACTGCTCGAGCGTTTGGGATCCGTAACGGGTCGGATAAAGAAAGACATCGAAGCAATACAGAGGCGCACTGCCATACTTGTTACTGGTAGGTTTTAACAACATGCAAATGTTACAGACATGCTTCATGAAGTCAAATAGAAATTCCTGGAAGGATGGCGACATTCTTTTCGAGGAACACTACTGAGAGAATTCAGAGAACCGACATTTGAAACTGACTGCAGAACGATTCTACTGCCGTCAACGTACAATGGGCTTAAGGACCACGAAAATACGAGAAATTAGAGCTCATACGGAGGCATGCAGAGTCGATTTTCTGTCTATTTGCGAATCGAACAGGAAGGCGAATGAATAGTAGTGGTATGGGGCACCCACTACCAGGCGCCATTACGGCGTATTGGGAAGTCTCTATGAAGATGTAGATGTAGATGTCTCACACACATGCACAGTATGACTGATTTGATGATAATGGTGACAGAGGATACGCCAAGCATAATGGAATCCGTGTTGAGCATCATGAGGGCCTGCACATTGTTCTGATGAAAGAAGTGTATCTGTCCCCCCTCAGGTTAGGGAGTGAGTTGGCATCGCATCTGGGCACGTATCAGAGGCCACGCTCCGAAGGTTGGTGTTTCATGTTACCCATGCAAGAGGGCCTCAGTGGAATTACCTATAATAAGTATCTTTCTGGCGCGTAGGAAAGTGACTGGGTTGAGTCACAGGCATTCCGACAGGTCGCGTAGCTTGCGGTAGGTGTGGCAAACTACCTGACCGAAAAGCGGCATGAGCTTCTTTAGCGGATTCCAGCGAGGCAGCCGATGTATGCGCCTGGGTGGATACGATGGGCCTCAGTGCTCTGGAAGAAAGGCGTGCGCTTAGACCTGAACCCACAGCAACTTCCTGCTGGCGATTCTGGAGGCGGAAACCTAGGATTCCGTTAGCTCACGCAGCATACAGCCAGGAAATTGGTACAAATAAAGCCTAGGAGATGGCGCTCAGGTTCCTACCCAGCAAGCAGAAGATGGCAGTTTGCCATTAGCCGGTTTTGCCGTTCAGCAGAGTAAGGCTCATAGGCCTGTGTCTTCTATAATTGACGGACACGACCAATCGGTAACGGCAGCGAGGAGCAATGCTGTCCAACCACAGACGGCAGTGTAGTCTCGTAGTTGAAGTCTCCAAGCATCACGCCACTGTTCGCCAGTACAGTTAACCTGTCACTAGCGAGACTGACATTGTGTCGGGGTCGGCGATGCGGATGGAATGTCCAGATACAGAGAACTAGCTGTCACAAAGAGGAGTTCTTAAAGCCAGACACCACGTTACTGTGGCACGGTAGGCGGCCATTTGCCATCATTTAACTAGATGTGTCGGCGGTCTTGTCTGCACCTCAGTGTCTCAGTTGGGGGGGGGGGGGGGGTGGTTAGTGTTTAACGTCCCGTCGACAACGAGGACATTAGAGACGGAGCGCAAGCTCGGGTTAGGGAAGGAAATCGGCCGTGCCCTTTCAAAGGAACCATCCCGGCATTTGCCTGAAACGATTTAGGGAAATCACGGAAAACCTAAATCAGGATGGCCGGAGACGGGATTGAACCGTCGTCCTCCCGAATGCGAGTCCAGTGTGCTAACCACTGCGCCACCTCGCTCGGTAGTGTCTCAGTTGTGGATGGTTTTCTCTGTGTCTGCATTTCTCATCAGTACTAGAACGTCTTGGAGCGGCGATGCTCGGATGTTGCATGTCATCACTCTGTATTGTAGACTCTGCAGAACGACGTTCTGGGTGGTTTTATGTGGCACCGTCTGCGCTACTTGCTATGGTTTTGCTCGCTGTGTGGCAATTAGTATTGCCCTGATTTCGCAATGTTTCCCCTCTTCTCGTGCTCGAGATTATGATTGTGGCACACGGTCTACATCGAACTTGGTTCTTTTACCGTCTGTGTCGAGCTGTAACTTCTAAGATTCATTAGCGCACAGAGCAAAAAAAAATTACTGTGCAGCAGAACACGTCTCTGTGATGCTGTCGGAAGAATAGGAGAGTTAATTTGTTGGTTTATGTTACTACAAGTATAACGTCTTTTTGGGCAGTGATTTCACAATTCACTATGTTGGATCGCGTTTTGTTCCCTGTAACACTACGGCAGATGCAGCGACCCTGGTCTACGTCTAATTTAAAAGAAAGTCGCTAAACTTAAGTCGAATTTACTTTCATCATTAAACGATTTTAAGGCTCCATTTGGATATTACGCTGTAACACTGGTCGCCGGCCGCACGATGATAGAGGGATAGAATAGTGAGTACATAGCTTCAAGGAAGCGATTTCCGTTGGTCCTAAATGGTACAGAGGCGCAACGTTGGTTCTGGAATTGTCTAACAGACTGAAATTACTTGCCACATGTGTCGTTGCTAGTTCCCTTATTGCGACCTGTCCGTTGGAATAGTAACCCGCTGCCACAACTATTTTACTAGAACTTTTCTCCTGTTAATGAAGTTACTGAGCTGCTTTCTATCATGAAGTTTCATTGCAGCGAATTTTTTCCGTACAACGTGAAACATTCATTGAGAAAGCGTTGGTTCTGTTTTGCGCTGTAATCACCCCAGTCTTCACACCGTTATCTTTCTGTATCACATCTATAAGTAACTTTACTTTCGTTACTGACCTGGTGATTCACATCGACTAAATCCTGTCACGTCTGTACAAGTTAACAGATGAAACTAACATTAGTTTAGTATTGGATTAGAAAACGTGACCTACATTGGCTGCATTTTGTTACTAGATGACTGCAATACGATGTGTGTCCCAGACGAATTCATTACTAGCGCAACTGAAAGATTGTCGTTCTGACAATGGGCATCGAAACATAAGTAATGAATCACAAACTACCTTGCCATCACGCTTCCGAGCACCAAAAAGAACCTGCCGTGTGTGTCTGTATATAAAAACAGAGATGTATTGGTTGTCACGTTCACGGATAGTTACATTTACGTCGCTTAAGCATATCATTTTCCTTCAGATGGCACATGATGAAAGACGACATTCGGACACAACCGTGAGACCTTTGACATATAGTTCTTTGTCAGTTCACAATAAAATACATGCCTAGATACCGCATAAAGCGCATATACATGTTATTCTCATAATTGATGACATCTTTTGTCATAAGAGAGCCACGTACATTCCTCGATCATTGGTTAATACACACCGTAGGATAATGGCGGTACGAACGATGTCAGACTGACAAGAGATCCTTAAACCTGTCGTGCCGAAGGGTTCTCGTCTCCCAGTAAGATTCATTTGTTTTCCTCTCCATATTTCTCTCTCTCTCTCTCTCTCTCTCTCTCTCTCTCTCTCTCTCTCTCTCTCTCTCTCTCTCTCTCTCTCTCTCTCACACACACACACACACACACACACACACACACACACACACACACACACACACACAGAGAGAGAGAGAGAGAGAGAGAGAGAGAGAGAGAGAGAGAGAGAGAGAGAGAGAGAAATATGGAGAGGAAAACAAATGAATCTTTATAATTCGCAAGATATTCAACCCGTGTACCACACTCGTTTCGATGGGAGCTAAAACGGAGAGCAAGTCTCCACCTAATTTACTGCTGCATATCAAAATGTATTGTGTTAAATCACAGAGACCTAGAGTGTACGCTGCAGTCGCTACAAAGGAATGAATCCTCTCTCTAGAGAAAAATACCCACGTGTTACACCGAGAAGGATGAGTAGGACTCTTCCTACTGTCATGTGGCCCGTCGGTCGATTGCATTTCTTCAATTATCGTAGCTTTACCGCGAAACGTCCTATTTTCGCTACCGAAGAGCAACACACATCTTATCGCAAAATATTATAAATCACACCGCAAATTTAAATCATATACAAAAGCTTAACTGTAAAACTAGCAGCGTAGCACGATGCTGGCCCAGGCGAAACTCTTGTCCAAGAGTGGGATAGGCTGGAACCGATGTATAATTCTTTTTACCCAATCCAGTAACATAAATAAACACATTGATATTTGTCCACGGTATAGCAGCAACACGATGATTTTGATGGTGAAGTCTATTTATTTTCCTTTTATAATGTACTGCGTTAAATCAAAGATAAGTTTCTCTCTGCACTTGCTTCAAAACTTCAATTATGAAATATATTAGTTTGTTGTACGGTATCTGTGACATTACAAAAATGATGCTGCACAATAAACTATAGAAGGAATTAACTCCCTGTTTGATATTAAGTCTTCTTTTTCTACTTCCTTCTCAAGAATTAGACCACATGGCCCGTTGCAACTTTCGAAACCATGCAACTTCCGTAGAGTCTACCAGTATCATTTCTTCCTTTAGGGATGTATTGTAGCAGTTGTTTCACAATACGTTCATCGTACACATCTTCTATATGTTGTTTCCATTATTTTTTGTATTGTTTGATCTTTTTATTTTAGTTGCACATTCCTGCGTTCCTTTCTTGTTACTCCCTGGACTGTTCTCAAAAATCTCATCTCGGCAGCTTGGATTCAACTATGGATTCTCATTTCATAGTCCAGTTTTCAGTTCCTTTTGCTTCCCAGGGAATGCCCTATCCTTGTTACATTTTAACATTGTGTCTTTACGCACTTTTCTCCTGAGCCATCTTTTGATGGTGCCACATACCGTACTGAACATCTCAATCTCCTTTTTTTTTTCAGTATCAACTTCACCATAGACATATCCAAGTAACGTATACCGTCTCCTCTTGCGGTTCCTAAAAAGAGTATTCGCTACTACCATCTCAAATTTATTTCATAATTCATTTAAATTGAATAACGTGATGAATAAGTTTATTTAGAATATGAATTTTCATCCTGTAGGTCGTTTAACTGAAAAAAGTGTCATCATGATCTTTCCACTGGCAAAAGATTCCGGATTAGTTACCAATTCGGATCTCCCGGAGGGGACTGCCAAAGGGGAAGTGACCATGAGAAAAATAGGGAATTACCAACGGTGGGATATCACTCTATGAGTCGGAGCATGGAATGTCAGGAGCTTGAACGCACTAGGAAAGCTAGAAAATCTGCGAAGAGAAAAGCAAAGACTCAATCCAGATGTGGTGGGTGTCAGTGAAGTGAGTGGAAGAAAGATATGGATTTCACGTCAGATGAATATAGCGTAATAGTAACAGCAGCAGAACTGGTATAAAGGGAACAGCATTCATTGAGGATAGGAGAGTAGGACAGAGAGCGAGATTCTGTGAAGAGTTCATTGATAGGGTTGCTCTCATCAGATTCGAAACCATTCCAACAATAACAATAGTTCAGGTACTAATGCCAGAAAATCCCCTAAGCCAAAGATGAAGAGACAGAGAATGTAGATGAGGCAATTGAACGAGTAATTCAGTAAGTAAAGCGAATGAAAACATAATAATAATGTGGGATTTGAACGCAGGTGGTTGGAGAAAGAATAGGGTTATCGCAGTAGCAATGAGAGAGTAGAAAGACTAAATGAATTCTGCAATAAATTTGAGATGGCAGTAGCGAATACTCTTTTTAAGAACCACAAGAAAAGACGGTGTACGTTACCTGGACATATCCCAGAGACAAGGGAAGATTCCAGGTGGTTAATAACATGGTGAGACAAAGATACAGAAATCATATACTGGATTGTAAGTTGAAACTGGGTGCACGTATGGAATCAGATTTGGCAACGATAAAAAGTAGACTGACGTTTGAGGGAACAGTCCGGAAGCATCAGCGTGGAGTGAAGTGAGGTACTCAAGTAGTGAGGAATGATAAGATGCGTTTGAAATTCCCTAACGTTGTGGATACTGCGATAAGGAATAGCAGTGAAGGCAGTTCAGTTCAAGAGGAGTGAACATCGCTAAAATGGCAGTCACACATGTTGTACAGATAAACATAGGTACAAGGACGGTAACTGCAAAGAAACCTTGGGTAACAGAAGAAATGAATTGACCTTCGAAAGAAGGGAGTACAAAAATAGAGGAATTATGAGTCATTAAGGAATGAAATACATAGGAAGTGCAGGGATGCCAAGGCGAAGTGCCTGCAGAAAAAATGAGAAAAAAACCGAAAAGCAAACGATCGCCATAAGGAGCGACTAAGAATACAGGAGAGTCAAAACAGCCTCCGGTGAAACTAAAATTAAGAGTCATATCGAAATTCCACTGTTAAACGCAAAAGGAGAAAGCGGATAGGTGGAAAGAGTACACTTAAGACCTTTATGAGGGGGAGAAACAGTCTTACTGAAGAAGAAATAGGAGTCGACATGGAAGACATTAGGGCTGCAGTATTTGGAGCAGAATTTACTAGAGGTCTGGGAGACTTCTACTAAGGCAGAAGGAATAGATAAAATTCCATCGAATTCTAAATTCGTTGGGCGATAAAACAACTACACGACTATTCAAGTTGGAATCTATAATCTGTAAGTCTAGCAACGTACCATTAGACTTTCAGAAAAAAATATCATCCACAGAATAGCGACGATAGCAGGGGTACAAAAAGGCGAGAACTATCTCTGAATCAGAACAGCTCAAGCATCCAAGCTGCAGAGAAGAGTAATATCCGGAAGAATGGTAAAGTAAATACTGGATATGTTAGATGACCGTACGTTTAGATTTAGCAAAGGTAAAGCCACTAGAGTGGCAGTTCTAGCTTGATAGCAGAAGCAAACATGAAGGAAAGTCAAGACACGTTCACTGGATTTGTCCTCTAGAAAAAGCTTTCGACAATGTAAACTGGTTCAAGATGTTCGAAGATCTGAGAAAAATAGGAGTAAGCTATAGGGAAAGACGGGTTATACAAATTAAGTGCAACAACTAAGAGGGAACAACAAGACTGGAAGATCAGGAACGAAGTGCTAAGATTAAAAACGGTGTAAGACAGGGATGCTGTATTTCTGTCCTAATGTTTAATCTATACATCGAAGAAGCAGTGACAGAAATGAAAGAAAGGAAGGTTCAAAATTGGGATTAAAATTCAGAGTTAAAGAATATCGATAGCAAGAATCCCTGATGACATTGGTACCTCAGTGAAAGAGAAGAGTTATTAAACGATCTGTTGAGTGAAACGAACTGTCCAATGAGTGCCGAATATGGATGAAGAGTAGATCAGTGAAAGACAAAGTTTATAAAATTATCGGAAATAGGAATAACGAGAAACTTAACATCAAATTTGGTGGCCCCGAAGTAGGCGATGATAAGAAACTGCACTACTTCGGAAGCAAAATAATACATGTCAGACAAAGAAAGCAGGACATTATAAGGAAGCTAGCACAAGTAAAGATGGCGATCCTGATCAAAGGAAGTCTCCTGGTAACAAATGTAGGTCTCAATTTGAGGAATAAACTTCTGAGCATGTACGTGCGGAGCACAGCATTGTACGACAGTGATTGTTGGACACTGGGGAAACCAAATTAGAGGAGAATCGAAAGTTTGAGACGTTTTGCTACAAAAAATGTTGAAAATTAGGGTGCCTGAAAGGATTGGGAACGAGGAGAGTCCTCGCAGAATCGTAGGAGAAAGTCACACATGGAAAACACTGACAAGAAGAAGAGACAAGCTGACTGCACGGATGTTAAGATGTCAACGGGCAACCATGGTACTAGAGGGAGCTGTAGAGGGTCAGAGGTCAGAATTCATCCAACAAGTGATTGAGAAGATATGAAGAGCTTAGTTCAGGAGAGGAAATGGTAGGGATACATCGAACCAGTCAGAAGTAAGTAGACTCCAAACAAGAAAGGAAAGTTTATGTCTTGGAACGCCACGCACAAAGTTTTATTTGTCGATATGCTTAAATTATGTTGATTTCCTATTTTATATACAGTAGTTCATATACATATCTGCACTGTCTGCCAGTAGAGTCTGGTTGTCAGCGTATTACGAGGGTGTGTACGAGCCATCGTAGGAGAACTGTGGTACAGAAAATCGTGTGCAAGGTGGGTGTTTGGAGTGCTCACTCGAGACTGGACATCTGTCGACAATTACGTTTGTGTTTTGAGAGTGAGGGTGATACGTTTCTTAACAACACTGTTACAGGTGATGAAAGCTGGGTTTAGCATTTTGACCTGGAAAACAAGAGAGCGTCGATGAAGTTCTGCACAAAGGATCGCTGAAGGCAAAAAAAGTAGGCTCAGGGATATTAAAGGTGAGGTGCATTTGGAATCGGGTCTAAAGGCAGCACCGTAAACACTACAAGGAGCTGAGATATCCTAAGAAAAAGGAAAAAAAGAAAGCATGAAATCCAGCAGTTAGTCCACACATGGAGTATCTCCTCTTTCACCATGACAATGCAGCAACACACATTAGCGCTGCGACATCTGCAACAATCCGACCCCTTGGGTTCACCGTCATCGATCATCCTTGTACTTAACTGTAGTTGCACGAGTAGAACAAAAATAATGTGTGTATCAATGTTGAGGCTAACCAAGTATGTATGTACTGAACTGTGCTCGTTCCACATCATTTCGGTAAAATAATCGTTCAGACGATCTATGCTTACGATGGAGAAGCTTGTATGCAACATACCGCGACTGCGATGGCGATATGTAGAAACCGATACGTAGACAAGGAATCAGCATGGCTTTTGTATCTTTATGGCGTTATTACGCTAGATGCGGAGGCGGGAAGTATGGCGACATTACTAGCAAATGCGCCCAGACAGCACCAATGTTATTCTTTTCTTGTCTGTCGAAGGACAAACACCGATAGACATCCATAGGAGAACGAAAATTTTGTATGGAGTCAACAATTCTTTCGCAAACTACCGTTGTTTCCTCAAGTTCCGTGCTGGGTGCTGGGTGCTGACGCTTCATGATAACGTGCGTCGTCGGATAGCAAACACCGTAAAGAAGAAGTTACGCCAACTGGGCGTGGGAAACATTCGAGCACCGGTCCTATAGCCCTGATTTCTCCCCAAGCGATTGTCACGCCTTAAGTCTCATAAGAAAAGGTCTTGAAGGGTCGATGATTCCTGTCGGTCGAGCATGTGCAGAGGCACTTACGGAGATTTTCACTCAGCAGCACACAGTGTTTTACCAAACGGGCATCTTCAACATCACACATCAGTGAGATAGTCGCCTCAACGCCTAAAACGACTCTGCCCGATTGGCGTATCGATTTCGGACTCTAGGCCTTCGAACGGAACTTGTAGAACGCCCCTTATTACTAACAGAGAGAATGTTATCTGAGCATGACCTACTTTTTCACGAAGCTTTTTTCCTTCGAGTAACATGCTTTCCAGGATTTTTGTGATTCCGTCTACTATTTTCTTCGTATATATTTTGTATACCATATTTGAGAGACTTCTACCTCAATAACTTCCAACCTTCCTTGATCCTATTAAAAAAGGCTATTGGAGCTTCTTGTGGTAAATATTCAAAAAGTTCCGTATTTCGATTGACCGTTCAAGGAGCTTCTCGCTTTTCAAAGCCTTTCAAGTCCTCTTGAACTTCCTAAAATTCTGTTTTGGCAATTCCCAAAATACTTCTGTTTATTTTTGTTACTTCCTAATCATTCTGTCTC
This sequence comes from Schistocerca serialis cubense, assembly GCF_023864345.2. Taxonomy (NCBI): domain Eukaryota; kingdom Metazoa; phylum Arthropoda; class Insecta; order Orthoptera; family Acrididae; genus Schistocerca; species Schistocerca serialis. The sequence goes on along the minus strand of NC_064642.1, from coordinate 619,692,740 downwards.
TTCTCCTGACCAAAGATTTCAACAGACAACCATCCACTCTATTTAGAATATCTAAATTTGACACATCCTTTTCTTCTTCGTTTAGAAGTTTCATTATCTTGGATGCTAGAGATTGACAGTCGTTTACATCTGTTTCAATGTTAATCAAGTATCAGACTAAAACCTACGCCACTTCCGTCTACGATGAAATAACCGATTTTACGGAAGGATGAAATACGTAGGAGATGTTTCTTCTTGTCGATAGTTTCTACAGGTTCCTTTCCTTCGGCGCAGATCCTCGTTTCTGAGCAATACTAACTTTCAACCCCTTTCCAGAATGAGATCTGCAGCGGAGTGTGCGCTGATATGAAACTTCCTGGCAGATTAAAACTGTGTGCCCGACCGAGACTCGAACTCGGGACCTTTGCCTTTCGCGGGCAAGTGCTCTACCATCTGAGCTACCGAAGCACGACTCACGCCCTGTACTCACAGCTTTACTCCTGCCAGTATCTCGTCTCCTGCCTTACAAACTTTACAGAAGCTCTCCTGCGAAGTGTGGAAGGCAGGAGACGAGATACTGGCAGAAGTAAAGCTGTGAGTACCGGGCGTGAGTCGTGCTTCGGTAGCTCCGATGGTAGAGCACTTGCCCGCGAAAGGCAAAGGTCCCGAGTTCGAGTCTCGGTCGGGCACACAGTTTTAATCTGCCAGGAAGTTTCAACCCCTTTCTTTGATACCAGATTTCAAACTGCTCGAGGCCATCTTTTAGTGGTTTTCCCACAGTCCATGATCTCGAGCGTACACATACCCGTTCATCCGTAGTACTTATACATACCTGGGAACTTATACGAAGGGCTTTCAATAAGTGATTTAACACATTTTTTTCTGAAAGCAGGTTGGCTTTATTAAAGATTCCAGTAAATCATACTATACCGCACCATTTAGGCTACAGAAAACTGTTCTTCAACAGAATCTCCGTTCAATGCGAAGGTCATAGGCCACCTTACCGTGAGGGCCTGTGTGTCGGAGCCAACGTCTTGCTGCATCAGTAACCTCCGCATCATCCATGTACTGCTCCGAATTTTTCCAACCTAAAATTCCACGCATATGGACCTTCGTTGCTCTTTTTGGTCTTCTATTAGGCGATGAGGAATCCAGCGGGCATACAAGTTTGAGTAAACCAACTGGTGGACGAGTGTGTCAGCATTACGAACAAAGACGTCCAGTTGTGCAGCGACGTGTTAAGCGACGATGAACTCGAATGAGGATGGCCGCACGCTCCGACATCGCAGGAGTCACAACTGTGTGCGGCCAGTCGACATGTGGGATCTCAGACAGGTTTGTGTGACCTCGTTGCGATGATGACAGACTTCGCCCAGTGACTCACCGTGCTTTTGTTCACGGTCATGTCTCCGTGGACATTCTGCAAGCGCCAGTCAATAACCGCGATACTTACGGCAAGAAAGGAAGAATGAAGTGATTGTTGGTGTTAATAACGATCATCCTGCTTTACCTCCTCTGCATTACTGCAGATGACGTGTCATTGAGATCATTTGTTCAGTGCATGCAGTACACGGGAGGCGCCTAGTTGTTTCCACTGCACTGTGTGGAATACGAAGGTTCCGTTATAGTTCACTAACCTGCTGTCTTCAAGTTTATGTCCCCAGCGCAGAAAATAGCACGCAAGTCGTAGGTTCTGTATCTTGAGGCTGAAACTGACTTTTATCGAGATTCTGTTCTGAAATAATGTATCACTTCTTTGGGATGCCACTGGCGTATTTTAATATAGCCACACGAGAAGACTACATGATCTTAATACAACACCTTATGATACAGCAAAGTACATGATGAAACACAATGTTTACGGAAATGTATCTTTACACTATTTGTGTCACGTGTCTGTGCCTCATGACTACCGGAGTGAATAATTTAATGGTTCAAATGGCTCTGAGCACTATGGGACTCAACTTCTGAGGTCATTAGTCCCCTAGAACTTAGAACTAGTTAAACCTAACTAACCTAAGGACATCACACATATCCATGCCCGAGACAGGATTCGAACCTGAGACCGTAGCGGTCTCGCGGTTCCAGACTGCAGCGCCTAGAGCCGCACGGCCACTTCGGCCGGCAATAATTTAATACTGAATACTGGCAAACACATCCTGCGCCAAATAACATGTCTGTTCTTCTCGACTGCCATATCCAGAATGACGAACAGCCCGAAACACTTCGTGCGCCATACCAGAAAAGGCTGACCCGAACGCTTCCGAAGTGTTTCTTCTGCAATTTCGTCAGCCTTTTGTTTTTGATTTAAATTATTTTTAACATATCTAAAATGACTGATTGATAGTCAGCTGTTGAGAGATATTTATATTAAAAAGTAAAGTCATTCCCATGAGTAGTTTAACTAATAATAATAACTATACTTTAACGTTTTGGCGCCCTTGGTCCGAAGACAACAGCCAATCACAGAGCAGTAACGTTATGCAGGCGGTCTGTCTCACGGGAATGGTACCGAATCTAACATCTGTCGCAGGTACCTCAAACCACATTTCATCATCTACACTCCTGGAAATGGAAAAAAGAACACATTGACACCGGTGTGTCAGACCCACCATACTTGCTCCGGACACTGCGAGAGGGCTGTACAAGCAATGATCACACGCACGGCACAGCGGACACACCAGGAACCGCGGTGTTGGCCGTCGAATGGCGCTAGCAGCGCAGCATTTGTGCACCGCCGCCATCAGTGTCAGCCAGTTTGCCGTGGCATACGGAGCTCCATCGCAGTCTTTAACACTGGTAGCATGCCGCGACAGCGTGGACGTGAACCGTATGTGCAGTTGACGGACTTTGGGCGAGAGCGTATAGTGGGCATGCGGGAGGCTGGGTGGACGTACCGCCGAATTGCTCAACACGTGGGGCGTGAGGTCTCCACAGTACATCGATGTTGTCGCCAGTGGTCGGCGGATGGTGCACGTGCCCGTCGACCTGGGACCGGACCGCAGCGACGCACGGATGCACGCCAAGACTGTAGGATCCTACGCAGTGCCGTAGGGGACCGCACCACCACTTCCCAGCAAATTAGGGACACTGTTGCTCATGGGGTATCGGCGAGGACCATTCGCAACCGTCTCCATGAAGCTGGGCTACGGTCCCGCACACCGTTAGGCCGTCTTCCGCTCACGCCCCAACATCGTGCAGCCCGCCTCCAGTGGTGTCGCGACAGGCGTGAATGGAGGGACGAATGGAGACGTGTCGTCTTCAGCGATGAGAGTCGCTTCTGCCTTGGTGCCAATGATGGTCGTATGCGTGTTTGGCGCCGTGCAGGTGAGCGCCACAATCAGGACTGCATACGACCGAGGCACACAGGGCCAACACCCGGCATCATGGTGTGGGGAGCGATCTCCTACACTGGCCGTACACCACTGGTGATCGTCGAGGGGACACTGAATAGTGCACGGTACATCCAAACCGTCATCGAACCCATCGTTCTACCATTCCTAGACCGGCAAGGGAACTTGCTGTTCCAACAGGACAATGCACGTCCGCATGTATCCCGTGCCACCCAACGTGCTCTAGAAGGTGTAAGTCAACTACCCTGGCCAGCAAGATCTCCGAATCTGTCCCCCGTTGAGCATGTTTGGGACTGGATGAAGCGTCGTCTCACGCGGTCTGCACGTCCAGCACGAACGCTGGTCCAGCTGAGGCGCCAGGTGGAAATGGCATGGCAAGCCATTCCACAGGACTACATCCAGCATCTCTACGATCGTCTCCATGGGAGAATAGCAGCCTGCATTGCTGCGAAAGGTGGATATACACTGTACTAGTGCCGACATTGTGCATGCTCTGTTGCCTGTGTCTATGTGCCTGTGGTTCTGTCAGTGTGATCATGTGATGTATCTGACCCCAGGAATGTGTCAATAAAGTTTCCCCTTCCTGGGACAATGAATTCACGGTGTTCTTATTTCAATTTCCAGGAGTGTATATACTTCTTGCATCCCCACTGCTCTGCGAACCGCTTCTTGCAGCCTAATATGATGGCTGACCAAGCCAGAAGTATTACATACTCTGAATTTCTGCCTCAAGAAACTCAGTGACAGTTCTCGGCTTGGAACGCACTTACTTCACAGACGCCATTTTGGATACTACGTATAGCGTCACCACTTACCGGAAGTTAACGAAAGTATAGGGCTGGCGTGAGAACAATCCATAAGTCCCGCAAAAAATTAGGCATTTTGTCAACAGAAAATTGACCGAGAAAAAAAAATGCATTTCTTATTGAACGATCTTCGTACATAAACGAAAGTGATAAATGTGCCAGGATCCCCATGTTTCCCTACTGAAAGGAGGCTTCGTTCCTCCAGCGTGACCATAGCGCGTTTCTCTGCACAATTCCGAACGTATCTCTTCTGTCTAGAGCCCCTTCTTTCTTCCTGTCGCGTCTAGTCCTTGAGCATTGGCGGATACATCAGACTGTGCGATGTAAAAGCATGTCTCCCGTCAGACGTTGCGTCGCTAGCGAACCGTCCCCCGCCCCCACATCCCCCACCCACAACCGCCCCGTTCTGAGAAAAGGCAGGTAGTAGAGGGGAGCCAGATTCCGCGAAGGCAACAAGGCAACGTTGTTGGCGACAACTATAGCGCCTTCAATATGATCTACTGGGAAACGTTGTTAGCACTGGCTGGCTTCCAACGCGTGATTAACGATATGTTACATGGCCTGCAAGAACCGAAGTATTAATTTACGCTTTAAACACTTGCAGATGATGTCATTAGAGACGAAAAAATACAGTAGGGTGGGGGGGTCGGGGGTTAGGAGACGCCACTTAGACCTAGTGCTATCGAAGGGAACTAGTAGACATTTTTTTTTTCTCTCTTCTCGTTGGAATGCACAACCGCAAGAAACCCATTAAGGTTAAAACCATTATCCGAAGTGGCAAGACGGGTTGGCCAAACTGAAAAGTTTAACATCCATTATAGGCCTCTTTTGGTTTTTGAACTACTGCGAAGTATTAATTTCATATAGGCGCGTCTCAACGACATTTCTATGTTGATTATGTTTCGGTGTTCGTGTGTACCAACAGTATCGACGGACATTGGTGTCCAAAAGAAGTCTGTAACGTTGTTACGCTTACGTATTATAAACAAATTAACAAATGAATAAATTAAGACCTGTCATTTGTCAACCTGTTTCTAATTCATATGGTTTACAATGTTACAGAGATCACAATTTCAGTCATGCAAGTATAATAACGTTTCTTTTAAAAAAAAAATTAATTTGTCTTCTGGCTTTCATTATGGAGTAAGGCCCCATTCCTAAAATTTCTATCAGAAAGATATCTAAGACGGTAACCGGGAATCGAACACGGAACCTCTACGTTGGCGTATGTATAAGAACGTTAAAATGTAAACGTTATCAGTGTAGAAATGTTGTTGATGTGCATCTGTACTTAACTGTAATTCGGCAGTGCCTCATGGGCCTAAAATGTCTGCAGCAAATGTTAGTAAACTTTTTGACGAAGGTTTATAGGCATGATGGAACCATGGCCTTAACCGTCTTTAAATAGAAGAAGAGGGCCGATGTGGTTTCGACTAGGTGCCTACGAAAGAATGTTTGGACGTACGTAAAAAGATTATGAGACGCTATGGAGGTGCGAATGCCAATGAGGGGACACTATGCAGTAGCAGTTTGACGAAAATCCATTGTATCTCGTCTTTTGCCTTTGAAGAGCTGTATCCATAAGAAATGCGACAGCTGTAGGTTGACTGGTAGATGGTTTTGTGTTAGCAGGTGGACAAACTCGAGTTAACAGTCGTCGTACCATCATTCATAGGTATTTTAATTATAAGACAGGAAGGCAACGTTCTATTTTAATGCACCTTAATTGGCGGTATTTGTCACCAACGATGAAGAGTTACGTATGGAGAAGGCAGAAAAGAGCCTCTGCTTTTTTAAAAATCACTTAGAAAATATTGTAATGTTAATTATAACGTAACGAAAACTATGAGAAGGAGTATACTCGAGAGTTTAAATTTCCTTTACTTTATTTTTTGTCATCAGACTACCGGTTTAGGTCTATAATGACTATCTTCAGATCTGTTTTATAAAAACATGTCCTAATATACTGGAGCATAATGGCAAACTGAGTTTAATTTGTAGAATAGTAATGCTGACAAGATGACTCTTCTGTATACCACTATTTATATACATATGACGATGCTGGCGCTGATTTTATGTTTATCATTTGACTATGTCACTATGCCTTCAATATACGGACTCGCATTCCGGAGGACAACTGTCAAACCCGCGTCCGGCCATCCTGATGTAGGTATTCCGTGATTTCCCTAAATCACTTCAGGCAAATGCTGGGATGGTTCCTTCGAAAGGGCAAGGCCGATTTCCTTCGCTATCCTTCCCTAAACCGAGCTTGTGCTCCATCTCTAATGACCTCGTCGTCGACGGAACGTTCAACACTAATGCCCTCCTCCTCTTCCTCCAGTACATTAGGACATGTTTTTATAAAATAGATCTGAAGATGGTCATTATACACCGAAACCGGTATATGACGACAAAAAATTTGTGACCATACACGTAAAGTATAGGAAATCTATTATGTATGCGGGCCACTGTTCAATTCGCGACTATGTCGCAGTTTGTGATACTCGAGAGATGTTTGTGACAGAGCGAAAATTGAGGCTTAAAGAGAAACTGATCTTTATACAGAGTGTATCATAATTAATGGAGTAAAAGCATACTGTTGAAAGTGCACGGTACTAGAAGCAAAAAAACTCTTTACTTTCCATATTTTGGGAAGTGGCAGTATGCACCAAAACAAGAAAAAAATGTCCAGTAAACATGTGCTATAAATTCTATACGTTAAGAGCTATGAGCACTTTTTCATCTTCGCTACTTTGAAACATAACTCTTCTACTGAACAAGTGTTCGTAACTTTTAAGGTATGCATTTTAGAGCACGCGTTTACTGGACTTCTTTTTCTTGTTTTCGTCCATACTGCTACTTCTCAAAATATGGAAAGCAGAGAGCTTGCAGTAGAAGAGATTTGTTTCATAGTATCGAAGATGAAAAATAGCTCGTAGATCTTAAGGTATGCAATTTCAACCCTATGTTTACTGAGACTTTTTTGCTTCTAGTATTGTGTATTTTCAACTGTAGGCGTTTACGCCATTAATTATGATACACCCCGTATATTGCATACAATCAGTCGTTACGTTGATCACGATAATTTAGAGCTCGTTACTTTGCCATGTAATAGACTCCTCCGAGAGCACAGAGTGAGACGACGTTGACAGACGGATACTCTATTTGATCAAAAGTATCCGGACACATATTTCTGTTTATTAATATTTAGTGTCTCCAGCCTTCGCTTTTATACCGGATGAATGTCCGTAGACGAATTGCAGTTTATCCTTCCTCAATATCCGAATCCAGAGATGTTAATGATGTAGGACGCTAGCGTCTCGAGCAAATTCGACCATGTAACTGATCCCAAACGCGTTTCTTTGGACCATCAAAAAAGCACCAGATACTAGTAAATCACTTGCTTTTCTACCCTTTGCTACAAGTATTTCTTCAAAAATTTCTAGATTTCTCAAGAAATATGATATTGAAAGTGTTCTTTTGCCTTTGGTCAAGACTAGAGTCTTGTATGGATCTGTTAAACATGATTAGGGATTGAGAAAGCCTGTATATAAAATTCGCTGCCTTTGTGAAGAGACCTCTATTGGACAGACTATTCGCACTGTTCATGACCGATGTGTGGAACATGAGCGTTACATTCTTTTGTTCCAGCCTGAAAAATCTGCCGTGGCCGAACATTGTATCAATGAAGGGCATAACATGTCGTTTAAAGACACGCAAATCATTGCTCCGGCTGAGACGCCGCTAAACCCGCTGGGCAGAAGAGGTAACTAGGATTGTGGAAAAGGCTAAATAAGGTTGGGATCAGTTTCATCTTCTAATTGTAATTTATTGTAATTTAATAACACATTTATAACCAAAGCGGCAGATAGCCGAACCTTTACCAAATTCAACTACACTCCTGGAAATTGAAATAAGAACACCGTGAATTCATTGTCCCAGGAAGGGGAAACTTTATTGACACATTCCTGGGGTCAGATACATCACATGATCACACTGACAGAACCACAGGCACATAGACACAGGCAACAGAGCATGCACAATGTCGGCACTAGTACAGTGTATATCCACCTTTCGCAGCAATGCAGGCTGCTATTCTCCCATGGAGACGATCGTAGAGATGCTGGATGTAGTCCTGTGGAACGGCTTGCCATGCCATTTCCACCTGGCGCCTCAGTTGGACCAGCGTTCGTGCTGGACGTGCAGACCGCGTGAGACGACGCTTCATCCAGTCCCAAACATGCTCAATGGGGGACAGATCCGGAGATCTTGCTGGCCAGGGTAGTTGACTTACACCTTCTAGAGCACGTTGGGTGGCACGGGATACATGCGGACGTGCATTGTCCTGTTGTAACAGCAAGTTCCCTTGCCGGTCTAGGAATGGTAGAACGATGGGTTCGATGACGGTTTGGATGTACCGTGCACTATTCAGTGTCCCCTCGACGATCACCAGTGGTGTACGGCCAGTGTAGGAGATCGCTCCCCACACCATGATGCCGGGTATGCAGTCCTGATTGTGGCGCTCACCTGCACGGCGCCAAACACGCATACGACCATCATTGGCACCAAGGCAGAAGCGACTCTCATCGCTGAAGACGACACGTCTCCATTCGTCCCTCCATTCACGCCTGTCGCGACACCACTGGAGGCGGGCTGCACGATGTTGGGGCGTGAGCGGAAGACGGCCTAACGGTGTGCGGGACCGTAGCCCAGCTTTATGGAGACGGTTGCGAATGGTCCTCGCCGATACCCCATGAGCAACAGTGTCCCTAATTTGCTGGGAAGTGGCGGTGCGGTCCCCTACGGCACTGCGTAGGATCCTACGGTCTTGGCGTGCATCCGTGCGTCGCTGCGGTCCGGTCCCAGGTCGACGGGCACGTGCACCTTCCGCCGACCACTGGCGACAACATCGATGCACTGTGGAGACCTCACGCCCCACGTGTTGAGCAATTCGGCGGTACATCCACCCGGCCTCCCGCATGCCCACTATACGCCCTCGCTCAAAGTCCGTCAACTGCACATACGGTTCACGTCCATGCTGTCGCGGCATGCTACCAGTGTTAAAGACTGCGATGGAGCTCCGTATGCCACGGCAAACTGACTGACACTGACGGCGGCGGTGCACAAATGCTGCGCAGCTAGCGCCATTCGACGGCCAACACCGCGGTTCCTGGTGTGTCCGCTGTGCCGTGCGTGTGATCATTGCTTGTACAGCCCTCTCGCAGTGTCCGGAGCTAGTATGGTGGGTCTGACACGCCGGTGTCAATGTGTTCTTTTTTCCATTTCCAGGAGTGTATTTCACCGCTCAAGGCCTCCAAACAAGAAATCTTAAAAATCAACATGATACAAATGAAGTTAAAATAGCAAATAAAATAATTAAAAAAAACATATGTCACAGCTAGGTGGAAAGCCTCAAGGTAAAGTATATAGAACAAACATATGGAAGGGACCATACAAATGGCTGAAGGCCACAATTAAGTTTCAAAATTTTAAAACATATTACCATAATCCTTTAAAAGCAGAAGGCCGCAATGTTTAAGCTTGAAAGATAATTTTAAGAATAAGGTTGCAAGGCTGGAAGCCCACAACAAATTTTCTAAAATTTTTAAAAAATGTAACCACAAGAGTTAAATTTTTAAGTAGCTAAAAACAAATAAACACAGGTTGGAAAGACAATAAAGACAACGGCACTGAGAAGCCTCCAGGGAGGTCGGTCTGCCCTCGTTTACTTAGGTTCAAAATGGTTCAAATGGCTCTGACCACTATGGGACTTAACTGCTGTGGTCATTAGTCCCCTAGAACTTAGAACTACTTAAACCTAACTAACCTATGGACATCACACACATCCACGCCCGAGGCAGGATTCGAATCTGCGACCGTAGCAGTCGCACGGTTCCGGACTGCGCGCCTAGAACCGCGAGAGTTTACTTAGGTGGGACGACTTGCTTGCCATCGATCAGTTCATGAGAACTCAAACACAAAAGGTTACGAACGTAATAATCCACAATGAAGTATGTATTAGCTGTCAAAACTACACACCATGTTGGACAGCAACAACAGGTGAGGGAAAGACGCTTCCTGAAATTACGTTAGTGGCCAGGGCAGGTAACCGGAACACTAACGGCCACAAGGCAGACAGTTCCGCTGGTACACTTGAATTTGAAATTCGGTAATAAGATAACTTCACCCAAAACGAAAAATGCCTGAATTTACGTCAGTGGCCAGAGCAGGTAACCGGAACACAAACGGCCATAAGGAGGAAAATTTAGCTGGTGCACTCGAATTGTAGTCAACCAATATAGTTAACTGTACCGCGTGGCGGCTTAATTTAAGCAATAGAAACACTCAGTGTTGCTCACAGGAAAACCTCCCCAACAGCGAACCACCGAAACGAACCACCACAACATCAATGGACGCGGCTTGGGTAGTTGAAACCACTACTCAACTTTGACGTCCTGGGTCGATGAACCACGAAGCTCGTAGCGATCGGACAGCTCCACACACAATCCGACACTGCGCAGGGACCGCTAGCGGACCCAGCCAACTGCACTGCGCGAATATAACTTCCCTGGTCCGCAGAAACCGACCGACTCCTCTTGGAATGCCGACAACATCTAAAATAGTCGTCAGGAAAAGTAACGCCGACTACACACACAGCCTGACAAACACTTGCACGAAGACCTGAACGATACCCAACACGAAATACACACACGAAGAATAATCGGGAGTCGAAAAACACTCATGAACGATCGGCGGACCAAGACGCGTCGTCCGGTAGGACGACCGACCGACGATCAACGAAGACCGTGGCCCGGCTCAAGTGATGCGTGGCGGCAATGGTCGGGCGAGCCATGTCGACGCAGACCTCACTGCTGCTTCAGCCCGACTGCACTAGTGCCGAATTGCAACTCTCGACTGGCAGGTCCGGACTGCGCTCCAGACGCGTTCCAACTGACTGGCAGCCCGAACTCGCGACCCGAACTCCCAAATCGAACTCGCTTACGACAGACAACGACAAGGAAGTCATAACAGTCGAGCAAAGATACTACGAGAGGGGACATATCAACAACACGCGCTGCTAAAGCCACTCACGGTCAGGCAAAGCAGCAACTCAGTGACAGTAATTTAAATTAACGTATTTAGGTGGAAGTACATTAAAAACAGGGTGTAAAATACATGATGGAGGGAACACGAATCACGCACGGTTCACCGGCTTCTCGTTACTGGGATTGTGTACTCAAGGCATCCATCAAAATACGATCATCTGTTGACATTAGTAATAGAGATAAAGGTTTTCCTTTAAGCAAGATATGGAACCATATTTTATCGGATATGAAGTAAAAACGGTCTGGTTTTTCGACCCGCTACATTCTAATTTCCGATTTATCACTTTCGCCAGTTTGTACCGCGGCGGCGCTGCAATTCTTCACTTCGCTAAGGCAGCTCTTCCACTTCTAGCCGCATGGACCAGACGAGGGGTATAAAGGAGCCGCCTTTTCTGATGTTCATTCAGTTCCGGCGTGATTGTGTACTAGCGATCGCACCTGAAGATGACGGCCAAATCGATCGCTGAAATATCGTGTAGTGAAAACGATCATATCCAGTAGCATATCCGTGAAGAGCATAGACATATTACACGTATTAATAGAATGAGGCAATTTGGAGTAGACTGATGTCCCGACCCTTAAATGAAATTAATAATTCACTGTCTTGGTCATATTTTAACTGACTAAGCGATACTTTCTTCTAGTTAAACGAAGCACTTAGGAGAAGTATGAAGCATCTAATTTAAGTCATTCCAGAATACACGAAAAACTTTTAGGAACATTTAAATGTAACCTGTGGAATTTTCTTCGTATGTTATATTTAATTTTGTTCAATTCGAGTAGTTATCGGCAAACATACATCAAATTTTTTACCGTTTGTTCTTTTATCACCATCTTCAGAGCTGTTTTATGATAGAACAATATAAATACAAATACAAATACAAATGTGTAGTGTAAACGATATAGGGTAACAATATACCACACGGTGATGTCAAACGAGACGGGTATTAAACAAAGGCCAGATTAACATACCTGAAAATCTATATGTAAAAATAGCGCAAGGAATAAAAACAATTACGGAGACGGTCATTTGAAATCAATTGCAGAATACTTATAGCACGTTCAGAAGTAATAAGCACCGTATGACGTCCAGCATGTTCAGACTTCATATGCAAGTTGCCGACCGATGGGATTGTTGAGATGTAACTGCGGTGAAATCAAGACGGCAGGAGAGTAGCGCACTGGACAACAGCCGCTAGGTGTCATAGCTGCTCCAACAGCTTGCAGGGCCACGTTTAAAAAAATTTAATCATGATAGCTAAAAAAATAACGATACAATGTATAGAAATTTTAAGCGCCGAGTAGATATTCTACGTAAAACAAAAACAATCCTGCTCTGTATGAGAAAAGAACCGGTAGCAGAGAATAAACTTAGTGAAACAGTCAGCAGGCAGTGGAGTGCTTACCATGTCCTTCACGAGTAGGGAAAAGTGTGAAAATGAACACTCTATGCCTGTAGAGAGTAATCAGATTAGGAAAGCGACAGTTGTACATTGTTGCACAGCAAAAAATACGCTTTAGTAATTCACTCTATTCACACAAACTTCTCTTAGACTTCTTCTTCATGTTTCTGTAAACCTCTAATATCAGAAATAAACTGAGAAAATGATACTTTGGTGCAAATCATAAATTGTTCTCTATATTCTGAACAGAAGGACGGTTCTTCGGCAAATGCACCCTGAAGACAGTCTTGGCTGTAAAAACATACACAACCTGAAATATTAAGTCGACACAATGGCCCGTCTAACCAATGTAAACTGTTGTGCTAGAACTCAAGGACTTGTCACTGACAAGTAAAATAGCTCGGTGAAAATTGGGACATACATAAAACGAACAGCTACCATGTAATACAGCACAGAAGATAATTGAAAGAAATACGCAATGAGGTGAACTGAAATGACACTTTTATTGAAAAACAATAATTACTAATTCAGCCCCATCCATGATGGGCATTACAAATGGTGCGACGGATCTCTTAATAGGGTGAGCAACGGACGGCACTGTGTGCTCGGCAACGTGTTCCCACGATGGTCACTAGGTTGGTAAGGATAACTTGTGGAGCCAGCCGTTGTGGCAGAGCGGTTCTAGGTGCTTTAGTCCGGAACCGCGCGACCGCTACGGTCGATGGTTTGAACCCTGCCTCGGGCACGGATGTGTGTGATGTCCTTAGGTTAGTTAGGTTTAAGTAGTTCTAAGTTCTAGGGGACTAATGACCTCCGAAGTTAAGTCCCATAGCGCTCAGAGCCATTTGAATCATTTTTGACGTCTTGTGGTAGGACGTCACATTCCACCAGCAGTGCGATTGACAACCGCTGGACTGTAGTTCATGCACGTCAACGCGCTGTAATACGTCAACCCCTCCTGTTCACATCCCACTCGGGCCCGATGGAATTTAAGTTGGGGGACGGGCAGGCCATTGCAGATTGGAATGTCAGTACGCCGACGCAATACTCGTTGACCCTCCCTACACCAAAACTCATGGACCACCAAAGCGATCATATTCGACAATGAATTACTTAATCCCCGCCTCTCGCCATATGAAGTTACGTCCGGAATCGCTACCCAGGCTGAATCTTTACTCATCCAGGAAGGACCACTGTCCTCTTTGGTCCAGGCCCTGCACCCTTGTCAACATCACAAACGCTGATGCAGATGTCAACAGAACACAATGTTCTGGTCGTCGGGCAAAGAGACTACCTCCATGCAATCTCCGTGCAACTGTCGATTGTGAGGTTGCATTTCTTACATCTGCAGCCGTAGTTGACCGTGGCCGATCTCCTCCTCTCCATTAGGCAGGAGTGACGGTGGTTGGGAACGCTTCCCATGCAAGTGAAGCAATGCTGTGAGAAATACCAAACTGCTTTCATACACTTGTCATGTTTTGTCCTCTTCGTAGTTTTTTGATGATTCTTCGCCTTGTGAAGTCATGTAGCTATTCTCTCTGGACCATGTTGTGAAGAACACCTCCACCGGAGTGCACCATACATGCTCGCTAATTCCGACACTGTCTTTTCCCATTCCTCCAACTGCCTCATGTGGCGGAGCCAGCCTGATTGGGAGCTACAGTCATGCACTGGCCCCACTTCATGTGACGTCTCCATGACCGGGAGACATCTGGCAACATTCTCTCACAATTTCATTAATTCCCACAGAGTTGTTACTACGACGGGTTACTTTATTTATCTCATCCTTAAGTCTTGTAGAGCACATTAGTATTGGTCACGGTCACTACAATTTATTTAATTCTTTTTAGTAGTCTGTGTACACCTTACCTACAATTCCCTTTCTTTTCTTATGGTCCGTACAAAACAAAACAGCAAGTGCTTTTCCTTTTGTTATTTCACAGCCTAAGTAGAAACCACGCTCAATGACTATTGCCTGTCCGTGGCGAGGCTAATTCGATTAGCCAAGACTGAATGAAGTTCTATTAGGATGCCTCCTTATATGTACGCCGCTGGTCCCTGACGCGCGAATACCTAATCCGGCGAGAGAGAAAAATGTGCTCTTTGAAGCGTACGGACATCACGATGCCACACATTTCCGAAACGATACCATTTCCGCCTTCGCCCGCTGTTAGGTGGACAGCGTGATTGCTTGTTCTGATGGACATCAACTAACACTTGATAATGGTGTATTAGCTGAAATTTGCCAACAGACATTGTCGAAATGCACCCACTGTGCTAAGGAGAGGACACCACGTGGTTTGTGCTAGACCTATACTACGTTTATTTTGAATTCGGGTGATGGCGTTGGAAGAGTGATTAACAAACACCAACCCCCCTCCAGCTCCTTACAAAAGTGACCAAACACAACGTTTTTCCTCCACATCTGCACCTGCCGTCAGAAAACAAGGAGTGTGGGACTGAGATTTTCGTCTTACGCAACTTCTGTTTGTTAATTTGACAGTGGTATCGAAAGTGTTAATTGATATCCATGAGAACAAGCTATCATGCTGTCCACCTAACAGCGGGTGAAGGAGGAAATGCTGTCGTGTGGCATTGTGATGTCCTTACGCTTCAAGGAGCACACTTTTCTTTCTCGCCGGAGTAGGCAACCGTGCGTCAGGGATCAGTGGATTTTATATAAGGAGGCGTATTAATAGAACTTCATTCACTCTTGGCTAATCGAATGAGTTTCGCCACGAACAGGCAGTAGTCATTAAGCATGGTTTCTACTTAGGCTGCGAAACAACAAAAGGAAAAGCACAAGCTGTTTTGCTAATTACATCTGTTTCCAATGTAAGCTTACTCCACAGGCATTTAACGACTTTCGTTGATACAAACTTAAAAATATTAATGTATTTATCCGAATGTATGGAAGTTTATTCGTAAATGTACTCCTTTTATTTTACATTTGTGTAACGTTAGTGCGCTGAAGACATACAATGTAAATCTTGTGATAAATATAATTAAAAGCTGTGTCCCTTAGGTCAAAGCTAATATCCGTGTTTAATACTCCAGGTAAGAGAAGAAGATATGTGACAGTAGAAAAATGATGTGAGGTTGATGGTGGTACGTTAGTGGAGGAACGGTTAATGCAATTGGGAGGAAAAAATATTGCAGAGCACTGTCGAGACAAAGTCGGGTCGAGAAGAGCGCGGAAGGAAATATTGCAACGAGAAGAGGTTAAACTGATGCTAGTTTGAGAAACTGCCGACTATCGACGTGTGTTGTCGCAGACGGTAATGGCGTCTTGTTACTACGGGGCGGTGAACTGTAAGTAGAGACACTGCGTTAGTAAAACTTATTGAAAGACTGCGGACGCATATCCAGAAGGCGGTGAAGGTAACGGATAGTGAAGTTAAAAGTTTTCCTGTTCATGAGTGAAGAGAGAAGCGTACGTGGAAGATAGCAAATGAACGAACTGTTTATCTTAATGAGTAAGTTTCGTACCAGGGAGAAATTGCGTCTTTATTATTTGTGAGGGCGTATTACAGACATGGTGGAAAGTGAAGTTTTCAATAAATTTGCACCTCATCAATCAGACAGACATGCATAATAATAAGGATTTTCATTATTGCTATTTCCACCAGTGTGTGTTTGCAAAATACCTAATTGAAGTAATTCCAGGATCCTTCCATGTTTTCTATGAGAGGTGTAATGAACTTCGAACTATTCTTTGGCGTGGAATCTTCTGTGTATTAATTTTCAGAGCATTTAGTAAATCTGTAGGCGGGACATCTGAACTCAGCTCTGGCAGAGGAGTCCAGGGACGTACTGTTAACAGCCCACTGTAACCAGCCTGAGGTGTGAGCATCTCAAAAATAAGTCTGTGATGGTAGACGGGAAACAATAAGAAAAACATTAACGACTCCGAACATCACAACTACCATCAAATCTTGGTTCAAATGGCTCTGAGCACTATGGGACTCAACCTCTGAGTACATTAGTCCCCTAGAACTTAGAACTACTTAAACCTAACTAACCCAAGGGTATCACACACATCCATGCCCGAGGCAGGATTAGAACCTGCGACCATAGCGGTCTCGCGGTTCCAGACTGCAGCGCCTAGAACCGCACGGCCACTTCGGCCGGCACCATCAAATCTGTTCAGGCAAGTTAGTTAACTGGAATGTAAAACGGTCACGTTCAGTGGGAACTGAAATAATTACGAAACATTAAACTTGCAGCGCAGACCTCTGAAAACAGACACGTTAACTGTAGCCAGTGTGACTATTCTAATGTAAACACAAAAAGTGACTTCTCTCGCAGTCTAAAACCATACAATTCCCATACATGTACAATGAGTTAAATTCCAGATACAATGTAAAAGTTTAATATTGAGTCTAAAATGTTTGTAAGTTAGTTATATCTACGTATGCTGTCTGTAGAGTACACGAAATAGTTTAGAATTATATATAATGGCAGTTATCAGATGACATTAATACATGAAATTGAGACTCTGATTAGCATGTAACATGTACTGGTATAAACTGCATGTGATAGTGTATTATTATTATTATTACGAGGGTTGGATCTTTAATAGCGTCAACTATTTATTTACAGATCATACAAAATAGATATGTGTTTCAAAGTTTTATTGACCTTCAAAGTAGTCACCTGCATTGTGTATAACCCGTTGCCAGCGATGTAGTAGGATACTTTTAGCAGTGCCATATGTGCTTCACGGTCTATTGCCCGACGAATTTGTAGCACGTCTGAAACGAATGCCGTGAAGTGTTTCCACCAGTTTAGAAATCGAGTTGAACTCACAAGGGCTTAAGTCAGGGGAGTGCAGTAGGTGGTACAGC
The DNA here is from genome assembly GCF_023864345.2 of Schistocerca serialis cubense. Taxonomy (NCBI): domain Eukaryota; kingdom Metazoa; phylum Arthropoda; class Insecta; order Orthoptera; family Acrididae; genus Schistocerca; species Schistocerca serialis. The sequence continues at coordinate 619,675,246 of NC_064642.1, read as the reverse complement.
AATTAGCAGCCCCATCAGTCAAACAAATCAGTAACAGCTTGCACTGTACGTGCTTGAGCATTGTCCTGCAAAATGATGATCAGGTCCTGCAGAAAAAGTCATCACTTCTGTCTCTCTATGCTGTTCATTTCTGGAACACAACCTACTGCCAGCTAGCTGTTTGTCATCAAGGAGATCTGGTGTTACTTTAAAGAAAATAAATGTATGTTGCCGAAAGGATATCCTTACATATCGTTTCCCTGATCCTGGTAATTCTCTGTTTCATGTGGTTTGCGTGATGTCGAGTTACTCGTGGATCCAGCAATATGTCATGTCTAAACCCGAAAGAATGCGTGCACGATCAGCTCAGACGTCGACTTCGTCCCAGGGCCAGTAACCAGGATACCACTGACCATTTACAAAAATTGTGTTTCAGCTTGCCTCAGGGGAGGGTACAATGGCTTTATGACACCGTTCCGAACCGGATCAGTACACGCGTCCAGGCCGTAAGTTGGACAACGTCGAAATAGAAAGTGGGCCCGTACTGCTAAGTTCTTGCTAAATGTGACTTGTCGTAGTCAGTGAAGAAAGATCACATACCCTCTCAAGTTTCCTTTCGTTTCCTTTTCCCCTTGCCGGCCGGAGTGGTCGAGCGGTTCTAGGCGCTACAGTCCGGAATCGCGCGACCGCTACGGTAGCAGGTTCGAATCCTGCCTCGGGCATGGATGTGTGTGATGTCCTTAGGTTAGTTAGGTTTAAGTAGTTCTAAGTTCTAGGGGACTAATGACCACAGCAGTTAAGTCCCATAGTGCTCAGAGCCATTTGAACCTTTTCCTCTTCTGTCAGGAATTGTTTTCAAGTGTGTGTGTGTGTGTGTGTGTGTGTGTGTGTGTGTGTGTGTGGATTTAGGGCGCTCAAGGCAATGCTAAAATAGTCCACGACAAATGCCTAAAAGTAATTTCACTTAAAATTACAATCAGTCCCTTACATTTCCTACATGTGGATTAATACTTTGATGTGTGGTATTAATTCCTTTTGCGTCGCCTCTGTTTCACTCACGATTTTCAACCTTGCATTTGTATGTAGGCTGTTCAAGTTTTTTTATTGGTAACGCCACGTAGCGCTCTGTATTAAAATCACTGGCTGTGCTGTGTGCAGTCTGTGGCTGGTTTGCATTGTTGTTGGCTATTGTAGTGTTGGGCAGCTGGATGTTAACAGTGCGTAGCGTTGCGCAGTTGGAGGTGAGCCGCCAGCAATGGTGGATGTGGGGAAGCGAGATGGCGGATTTTTGAGAGCGGATGATCTGGACGTGTGTCCATCAGAAACATTACATTTGTAAGAATGGATGTCATGAACTGCTATATATATTATGACTATTAAGGTAAGTACATTGTTTGTTCTCTATTAAATTCTTTCATTTGCTAACTATGCCTATCAGTAGTTAGTGCCTTCCGTAGTTTGAATCTTTTATTTACCTGCCAGTAGTGGCGCTCTCTGTATTGCAGTAGTTCGAGTAACGGAGATTTTTGTGAGGTAAGTGATTTGTGAAAGGTATAGGTTAATGTTAGTCATGGCCAATCTTTTGTAGGGATTATTGAAAGTCAGATTGCGTTGTGCTAAAAAAATATTGTGTGTCAGTTTAAGCACAGTCATGCATAATTTTTCTAAGGAGACGTTTCATATTGCGAGCCTACCAGGATTTCGCATTGGGCGACACCCAATGCGAAATCCAGGCAGGGTCGTCATATGAAACGTCCCCTTAGAAAAATTATACATGACTGTGCTTAAACTGAAACAATATTTTTTTAGCACAACGCAATCTGACTTTCAATAATCGCTACAAAAGAATGGCCCTGATTGCTTCTAACTTTTCAGGATCTGGCTGAATGCCTTCAGAAGAAATAATATGTCCCAAAAACTTCACCTTTGTCCCACCGAATTCGGACTTTTCCAAGTTAACTGTAATCCCAGATTCTGCAAAAATATGCAAGAAGCTGTTGAGGTATGTTTATGATCAATGAGATGATGCTATATGAGAAATCTGATTATGTTTTGTATTTATTATAACAAAATATTGAAGACATGTTGATGAATATGTATATGTGTAATAAGGTAAGGAATAAGGAGTAGCGGTTAGGGACTCTGACTTGTGAAAAAGGATGATGGAAACCAAGAATCGTACTTTAAAGAGTTATGAAATGTGTGTAAATGCGTTAATGTATCACAACGCCGACGAAAATTTTTTGGGTACTATTATATTTAAAGGATTTTGTTTCTACACATTTGTAAAGCAAATTCTCGACCTGTGAAATTTTATATGAGACTGTCACTGTAGTGCAAACTGGTGTCGTAAATATTTCGGTAAGAAAGTTAAGTGACCACCTTCACGTAATGCGTCGTGGGCACCCATCTGCGTGACAGTCGCCTGGAAAAAAGCCATTAGTGTGTGCCTTTCAGAGGCACAGGTGGAGAAAAAAGGAGGCCATTGTCCTCGCTATTGACATTTTTTTGTAGAAAGCATCGCAAATACGACACGCCCAAACTTGAAAATATATGATTACACTGTGGAGCTCGTAATTTATGATATTTACTGAAATGCCTAATGAAATGATGAGAAACATTTTATATCTATTGTCTTTGTAGCTGAGAGATTGCTCATTTTGTGTAATATATAGTATCTAGCTCCGCTGCAGCATTGGTTAAAATAAAATTTTATAGATGTACTAATATAAATATTTTATGCCTACAGATCCAGTAAATAATAACTTTATGATCTACTTCAGAAAACGAAGGAGCACAAAAAGACATTTCCCTTCACAGGAATTGCATACGGAATTTTCTTTTCAACTACTTGGTAATTTTATTTTTGGTAGAATAACTTCTTGTGGTGCACCACTTTAATGACATAGATATTAAGCTGTGAATAGACATTTCCCTTATCTGAATTGTTGTCTTTAGTGTACTATTTTTTCTGCTTGTGCTTTGTCATGTTTAGATATAAGTTATTGCCTTTGCTGCTGCTGTTTGAAGGCATAGTGTTACTGAATTTCACTTTGTATTACTCTCTTAAGCCAGTTTTACTACTGATTTATTTTTCTTGTTGCTGCACATTGCCTTATATTAGTTGTAATATTGCAATTGCATTGCTAATTTATATATACTTCTGCTTGTTTGCCAATTTCCATTTTTTGTCATTGCTGTTTGTGTTAATTGTTTTGTGCTGCTGCATTGTGTCGTCCCTTAGTTTAGCATTTGAGCTCAGTAGATTTAAGTTAGCTTAAGATGGGGTAGGCTATATAAGATAACGAGTTGTGATGAGTTGGAAGAAATGCATTGAGAAGCTATAAGAAAATAGTTTGGCCAAGAAAGTTGTGTACAGTGGAGAAAAACTATTTTTGAAAGAGGATGTGAACAGAATACAGAAAGCGTGCTTGGATAGGATTTTTTTTTGGTGGAAACAAAAAGATCTACAGAATGAAGTTTTGGGTTGGACTGCAGTACCAAATGTCACACTGAAAACTAACCCTGTCCTGTACTTCTGTGTTATTATGCTATGTGTATTTGTGTTTTTCCTGTCTTTATGTGTTTAGCTCACGTGAGTTATGTTGTAGAATTTTTCTAATACTATGTTATTTACTTTGTAAAGATGTTTAGACATTATTTATCTGTTCTGTTTTGTCGCTCATGTGTGAATTTGTTGTTTCAAAAGTTATTCAGATCTTTTATGTATGTACTTATGTCATAATTCCTGTAACACTGATGTATATGTTATTCTGATTCTTTTGTAAAGCTCGTATTACTACAAATGTTATCTGTATTGTTATGTTCTTTAATGATGTATTTTGTACCTTTGTTATTGTATTCTCATGTTATAAAATTGTAATTGAGACCAGTTCATCAAATTAAGTAACTTGTAAGCATTCATTTCACTGCACATATTTCTGTTGGTCATAGTATACGCACAAGATGTGAAAGGAAGAGGACTGTTAGTGTTGGGATGTGTGTTAATAATTCAGTGAGGGACTGGTTAACAGCATTGCTGGTTCTAAGGACAATTAAAAAAAAACTTTGTGAGTGCACAAGTGGTGGTTTATGGACTTGCTATATTATCCGCAAGACTCTTCAATGGTGATTGTGCACCCACACAGTCACAACAGATGGCTGCTGGCCATCTCTACAGGGACTGCAGTGGGTCTGCACCTCTGGTGGCCCACCAATACCATATTCTGTACCAGGACTAATGTGGGTCTGCTCTGTGATGACCTACCTACCAATATTGTTCAAAACTTCGACTGACTCTGCTGTGGGTTTGCTCTGTTGTGGCCCATTACCTGTCTGCATGTCAAGAGGCAGCATTGTCTTTCCGTTGGAAGGAAAACACTACTTCTTCAAGACTGCATGGAATTCCACTACTTCCGTGTGCATTCTCTTTTACTGCTCAGACTTTGGGGGAAAAAAAAACCACTGCAATTTTACTGTGATGAATGATCAGGACTGTCTTTATGGACTGTGAGAAAATTTTAGCTTTTGAACAACATTGTATCAATAAGTGTGGGCATTTGCTATCTTTGTTATTGTAATTATGAAAAATTTTATCAAATCATTATTGGCCACTGCCCAAAACAATTTGTAAAAGTTTTTGTGGGGAGATGTAAGTAGGCTGTTTAGGTTTTTTTATTGGTAACGCCACGTAGCGCTCTGTATGAAAATCACTGGCCGTGCTGTGTGGAGTCTGTGGCTGGTTTGCATTGTTGTTGGCTATTGTAGTGTTGGGCAGCTGGATGTTACCAGCGCGTAGCGTTGCGCAGTTGGAGGTGAGCCGCCAGCAGTGGTGGATGTGGGGAAGCGAGATGGCGGATTTTTGACTGCAGATGATCTGGACGTGTGTCCATCAGAAACATTACTTTTGTAAGAATGGATGTCATGAACTGCTATATATATTATGACTATTAAGGTAAATACATTCTTTGTTCTCTATTAAAACCTTTCATTTGCTAACTATGCCTATCAGTAGTTAGTGACTTCTGTAGTTTGAATCTTTTATTTAGCTGACAGTAGTGGCGCTCTCTGTATTGCAGTAGTTCGAGTATCGAAGATTTTTTTGAGGTAAGTGATTTGTGAAAGGTGTAGGTTAATGATAGTCATGGCCATTCTTTTGTAGGGATTATTGAAAGTCAGATTGCGTTGTGCTGAAAAAGTATTGTGTGTTAGTTTAAGCACAGTCATGTTTAATTTTTCTAAGGGGACGTTTCACGTTGTCATGGAGAAGGACTGTGTTTGCATTTTTGTGCGACGAACATGTTGAGGTTTCTTTAGTTCCTTGATGGTAGCACAGTACAATTCAGAGTTGAGCGTTACGCCTTGGCGGAGGTCTTCGAAAAGAATAACGCCTTCAGAGTCTCAAAAGACCCTCGCCATAACTTCACCGGCTGAGTTGGCGGCTTTGAACTTTTTCTTCGGAGATATCACTGGATGTATGTCCGCCCCCAGTAGCTGAGTGGTCAGCGCGACAGAATGTCAATCCTAAGGGCCCGGGTTCGATGCTCCGCTCAGGCACTGGGTGATGTGTTGTCCTAATCATCCTCATCTCATCCGCATCGACGCGCAAGTCGCCGAAGTGGCATCAAATCGAAAGACTTGCATCTACCCGAATGGAGGCCGAAGTCACACGACATTTACATTTTTACTCCATGGATGGCCACTTTGTTTTCCATTCGTAGTGCCGAACCCATGTTTCATGGCATGTGATGATGACTGACAGAAATTGTAACGCCCAGGTCGTCTTTGCTCTTTCTGGTCTTTCGTTACGCGCCAAGGAACCCAGCGGGCATACACCCTTGAGTACCCCAACAGGTGGACATGTTTGTCAGCACTACCATCAGACACGTCAAATTGTGCAGCGAGATGTCTGTGATGCCTCGATCACCTCGAATGAGATCGTCTATACGTTCCGTCACTGTAAGAGTCACAACTACGTGCGGCAGCCCGCCACGCGGGAGATCCGACAGGCCTGTGCGACCTTGTTACAATAATGCCAGAAGTCTTGCACCACGACTCACCGTGTTTTTGCTCACTGAAAGACCTCCGTTGAAATTCCGCAAGCGCTTATAAATTTCTGCTACGCCCTTGCTTTCCGCCAAAAGAAACCCAACGACAGTTTTCTGCTTGGAGCGCAGCTTCGTTGCAGACGCCATTTTGAAAGATATGTACAGCGCGGCCAATTAACGGAACTTCATGATGCTGTATAGGCTGAAGTGGTAATATTCCACGACGTTCCACAACAAATTCTGCATTTTTTTCAACTGAAACTTATTGAGAACAATATGTGTTGTTCCCTTAATGAGCTCTCCGCGTCGTTCATACATTGAAGAGCCAAAAAAATGGTACACCTGCCTAGTATTGTGTAGGCCCCCCGCCAGCACACGGAAGTGCGTACATCCACCACGACGTGGTATGAACTCAGCTAACGTCTGAAGCAGTGTTGCAGAGAACTGACACCATGAATACTGCTGGGCTGTCGATAAATCCCTAAGAGGGGGTGGAGATCTGTTCTGAGCAGCACACTGCAAGGCATCCCAGATGTGCTCAATAATGTTCATGTCTGGAGAGTTTGGTGGCCAGCGGAAGTGTTTAAACTCAGAAAAGTGTTCCTGGCGCCTCTCCGTAGCAATCCTAGCAGTGTTTCATGTTGCGTTGTCCTGCTGGAATTGTCCAGGTGCGTCGGAATGCACAATGGAAATGAATGGATGCAGGCGATAAGACGGTGTCACCTGTCAGAGTCATATGTAGATGTAGAAGAGATCAAAAAGTCACTCTAACTGCACACGCCGAACAGCATTACAGAGCCTCCACCAACTTGAACAGTCCCTTGCCGACAGGCAGGGTCCTTAGATACACGAGATTGTTTCCACACCGGTATACGTCTATCCTTTTGGTACAATTTGAAACGAAACTCTTCCGACCAGGCAACAAGTTTGCAGCCACCAACAGTCCAATGTCGGTGTTGACGGGTCCATGCGAGGCGTAAAGCTTTATGTCGTGCAGTCATCAAGGATACACGAGTGAGCCTTCGGCTCCGTAAGCCCATATCGATGATGTTCCGTTGAATGGTTCTCACCCTGACCCTTATTAATGACCCAGCATTGAAATCTGCAGCAATTTACGGAAGGCTTGCACGTCTGTCAATCGTATTTTCTGTTCTTGATCTTTTTCTGACCGGAGCGATGTCGGTGATTTGATGTTTTAGCGGATTCCTGTTATTCTCATTACACTTGAGAAAAGGTCGAACGGGAAAATCCCCAGGTCATCGCTACGTCGGAGACGCTGTGTTCCATCGCTCGTGCGCCGACTGTAACACCACGTTGAAACTCACTTAAATCTTGATAACCTGCCATTATCACTTCAGCAACTGCTTTGATGACTGCGCCCGACACTTGTCTTATATAGGCTTTGCCAACCGCTGCGCCGTATTCTGCCTGTTTACGTATCTCTGTATTTAAATACGCATGGCTATACCAGTTTCTGTGGCGCTTCAGTGTAGCTTAGGGAGAAAATCGAGCATCTACGAAATCTTGGAAGTCGTAACACATTCATCTCTTAGTGTCTTAAAAGGAAGATCAGCTGGTGAAGAAATCTCTGGTCTGTTGTCTCACTGTAAGATACATTCACTTAACCAGGGCTGCACGGTAATCTGTACGCCACAAGCGCCACACATTGGAGGGTCCCCTGCCGCAGAAGGAAGTCATGCGTCATTGGGCTGTAGGCTGTCTTCCGGAGGCGGGAGAGTAGGCCTCACCGGCCGGAAGGGGGAACACCACGACCGCTTATTTCGTTGTTACCTACTATAACTTCTCGTTCACCGCTTACAGGTATTATTCTTCCCAGCGACTCATCACCTTCTACTTCAAGAGTAACGATATAGCATTTAGCGGGATAGCAAGTTGAGCCACTTCATTTAACAATATCACCAACTTCACAGTGAATGATGCTAAGTGTGTCAGGTAGGATTGCTGCTACCACCTGTTACAATTTGACTTGAGTGCACAGTACCTTACGGGTACAGTATCAGTGCCCTGAAATTTTACCCTTGAATCACTACCATCGCGATCTGGCTACAGTAAGTGGAGTATGAGTTAATAAGTGAACTTTCTTAGCGCAACAGAACATATGAACGGCCCTTTAACCGGCGCAGCGGAAACCATAACGGACCCTTTCACATAGAGAAAGATGTATTTCAACCAAGATCTTCCGCTATTGTAATAGGACCTATGATTGTAACTGCTTCCCTCCTTGTAGATATGACTCGTGCCATGGAGGTGCAACTTAAGGATAAGAAAATTTTTCAGTGAAACCCAAAACCTCGATGTATTCAGTGATGCAGCAGATATCTCATTCTCTGCTACTCGCACTTTTAGTCTTTCGAGTGGTTCGTAACTCAGGTATTCACACTTGACTTAAAGGACGTTTATAGGAGACTTCCGTCGAGTAATAAAATAATTATGAAGTTCTTAATATTTTTGTATACATTTTTGGCGCTTGTAATTTTTAAGTATTGTGCTACTTGCACGATTGAATACAACAACGGGTTATATCCATATTCTGACTTTCAAGAAAAAGCCACTTACCGAATGTAATTTTCTTTCATTATTGTAAATAAGCATGAAAACATCGTTTAATTATATTTGTAAAAATATAGTTAAAGTTGTAACATTATAGGTAAAACGATATTTGACATTCAGTCGCACTTTCGGTAGAAAAAATTCTCAGACTCACCGCTGAGCATGAAGAATTTTTGAAGCAGATACGTTAAGTGGACAACGAAGCCAAAAACTTACGAAGTCGGAGCATTTCCTTCATTATCAAATTTCCTCATCATCATCAGAAACGCATCCCTCGCCTCCTTCCTCAGTAACTCCATCTGCTTTTCTTTTTAGTCTTTCCTGTCTTCCTTATACATAGCTCACTGGTGTGTTTATTTCAAATCAAGTTACCAATTCCAAATGTTTCACATATTACGCAAGTGTAGTATTTGGAACACGAAAGGCCATATGAAAATTTTCATAAATACCCTGTATATACGACAATTCCTTAATGAGTCGAAATTCCATAAATAAGATGTGATATGCTGAACCAACGCCGGCATCTTCTGTCATCTGGAATAAACTATTATGGAAGACACTAACTTTTTACCCGTTTTAATAATCTCCATAATCACTGCTAGGGAGACGATCCAAATGACCGTCCACCACTTCAACTTTCACTGGACATAAAACAGCTTATTAACAGTGCAGAAATTGTTAACAGAGGGTGTGATTCGTTTTCCCCTGACATATCATTACTTCAGCTACAAGGGGCAATGCATCACTCAAAAATGGGAAAATTCGACATTGCCTACGTTTTTACTGAAGTGTCCATTTTGTCCCTTTCTTCTGAAAAGTTTCTGATTTACGTTTATGCGATATATTTTCTACTAACACCACTGGAATGACAATACAGTGATTAAAATACTGACTTGGTAAGGCTGAAAGAAATCAGCCAACCAGTTGCAAACCAAAGGTTTATTTAGCCCTTGACCTACGTTTCGATGTTTATAGGAGTATCTTCTTCATACGAAGTGGGCCCACCCTTCTGAAGAAATTTTTTATAAACATCGAAACCAAGGTCAAGGGTTAACTAAACCTTTGATTTGTAACTGGTTGCTTGATTTTTTTTCAACCTCTTCAAATTTATACAGTTTCTGAATCACAGCCGTATTTACGACTTTGAAATACTGTGTCAACCATACTACAGTGTACAAGCGGCAGTTACGAAGAGTGCTCCGCGCTTGTATCTGCTGTGAGACTCATATTCAGACATAGTGTTGGGTGTCAGGAATGTATTCTGAAACACTGGATGTAATTCCTGTAACGGATCGTTACAAGGGGCATGATGTCAGAGAAGGGGGAAGGAGACGAGAGGTGAAATGTCCTGGGGGCAAATTAAAAGCCGAGAGTCATAGGTATAGGCTACAGTCGCAGGTTCGAATCTTGCCTCGGGCATGGATGTGTGTGATGTCCTTAAGTTAGTTAGGTTTAAGTAGTTCTAAGTTCTAGGGCACTGATGACCACGGCAGTTAAGTTCCATAGTGCTCAGAGCCATATGAACCATTTTGATAGGCGTAGGAAAAAGGCGTATTTTTAATAATTTTATTGACAGGCACAAACGCGTGTATTCTGATAACAGCTGATCGGTTTCGAGCATCAATGGTCATCTTCATATGCAATGGTGAGATCGTGCTCACAAAAGCGTCGCGAAACGTTTTAGATCACAGATTGAGGGTATTATTCATTGACAAATAACAGCTCTTACTCAGACACTCTTGCCACTGATCAACACAAGCCGAAAGGGACGATATCTTAAAATATGGTAAATAAAAATGAATAAAAATTTGATGGTGATTCGTAGACACTAAGTGTATGTGTTTTGATATTATGTATAAGCACAATGCAGACGTAGCAGCAACACCCCATCTTCCTAGCCCCGCCTCACAGCACCTATCGATTCTTTATAGAATCAAACTCAAATACACAAAACCGCTTGAAACGTCTAATTTATATCGAAATCGGTTGATGAGGTAAGTATTTGACGTCTAGAATGTAATTATTTTATGGTTGAAAACGCAAAGCCCTAATTATGTTGGTTTTATTAATTTCGGGAGAAAGCTAAAGGCACCAGTGAGGCAGCTATGACGTGGTGCTTGATAAAGGAAACGGCACTGTAGAAAAATTGTGACACATTCATAGGATTTGTCGACCTGAAAAAGCGCCTGACAATGTAGAATGGTAGAAGATGTTCGAAATTGTGAGGAAAAGAGGGGTAAACTATAAGAAAAGACGGGTAACACACAATGTGTACAAGAGCCAAGAAGGAACAATAAGAGTGGAAGACCAAGTACGAAGTGCTCGGATTAAGAAGGGTGGAAGAAAGGGCTGTAGTCTTCCGTCTACGGTTGAATCTATGCATGGAAGAAGCAATGACGGAAATGAAAGGAAAGTTCAAAAGAAGAATTAAAATTTAAGGTGAAATATTATCAGTGATAAGACTGGCTCATGACATTGCTACCCTGAGTGACGGTGATAACAGGGTCTGTTGAATGGCATAAACAGTCTAATGAGTACAGAGTATGGATGAAGAGTAAATCGAAGAAAGACGAAAGAAATGAGGATAGTGAGATATTTAACAACGTAATTGGTGATCACGAAATAAATGAACTTAAGGAATTCTGTTACCTAGTAGCAAGGAGGACTTAAAAAGCAAACTAGCACTGGTAAAGAGGGCTTCCTGGCTAAGGTAAGTCTACTAGCATCAAACATACGCCTTAATTTAAGGAATTAATTTTTGACTAATGAGGAGGTATTGAGTAGAATTAGGAAGAAGAGGAGTTTGTGGCACAACTTGACTAGAAGAAGGGATCGGTTGGCAAGACATGTTCTGAGGCATGAAGGGATCACCAATGTGGTATTGGAGGGCAGCGTGGAGGGTAAAAATCGTAGAGGGAGACCAAGAGATGAATACACTAAGCAGATTCAGAAGGATGTATGCTGTAGTAGGTACTGGGAGATGAAGAAGCTTGCGCAGGATAGAGTAGCATGGAGAGCTGCATCAAACTAGTCTCAGGACTGAAGACCACAACAACAAGAATTTTTGAAAATGTACACTTGCAGCACAGCATAGATTGGTAGTGAAACATGGCCTTTGGGAAAACCAGAAAACAAGATAATTGAAGCAACTGACATGTGGTGATACAGACGAATGTGGAAAATTAGGTCGACTGATAAGGTAAGGAATGATGAGGTACTCCGGAGAAATGGCGAGGAAAGGAGTATATGGAAAACACCGGTAAGAAGAAGGGGCAGATTGGTACGACATCAGTTAATAAATCAGAGAATAACTTCCATGATGCTAGAGGGAGCTGGTTTGTGGGAATTCGCTAAATGCTGGCCTTATTAACAAGTGGATGTTTATCGTCTCGGTAATCTGGGCCCCCTCTCTAAATGCTGATATTTCCTGAAGTTTGTGTTGTACTATGACATAATTTTACAGATACGTTCAGTAGCACATGTGCAAACTTTCTGAAAATTTTATTGCGAATAACGTTGTTAGTAATGAAGGAATAAATTAGAATGTCGTGTCTGATGTTGAAATTTTATTCCCTGAAAAGCGAAAATGTAGTACGCAATAAATTTTTCCCTTACATTATTTTGTTTCGGGTGTCAACGCGAAAACATTTTGAAATGGTTTGAAATTGTATGTAACATCCGCTGTAAGTCTCTAGGTGCTGTCACTCTCAAATACTGGGTGAATATAATCTGGCTAATTCGAAGGCCTTGAATTACATTGCTTCAAAAGATTATCTACGAGGGTGTGCCGAAAAGAAATGTCACCGAATTTTTTATGTGGAAACAGATAAACGTTTTTAAATAAAAGAATTGTTATTAACATTCTGCATCTTTATTCTTCAGGTCTTCATATCTGAAGCTATTTGCTCCTAGAACTGTAGTGTGCAGCAGTGCGTTGTGACGTAACTATGTTGGTGCGTGAGATAGAGCGTGCTGTAATCGAGTTTCAAATTGTAGGAGTTAGTCTACACATGGAGCATCCTCTCCTTCAGCATAAAATGCCAGACCACATATGAGTGATGTGACGTTTGCAACAATCCGACGCCTTGTGTTTGCTGTCATCGATCATCCTCCATACACTCCCGACTTGGTCACATCCGATTTTCTACACCCAATTTTGCAAAACTTGAAGAACGCGTTCGCAGACTTCACTTTCATGCTGGCGAAGCGGTGCAAGCGGAAGTGAGGTTATGACTCCGTCAAAACGGTCAAACATTCTACATAGACGGTGTCAACAAACTGGTTTCTTGTTGCGAGAAATGCGTACGGCGCCAGGGTGACAATGTTAAAAAATAAATATGTTGACACGAAGATTAGGATGTAGAATGTTAACAACGATTGGTTTATTTAAGAATCTCCGAGAGTATCCGCATAAAAAATACGGACGCACCATCTTTTAGCATGCCTTTGTAAATTCAATACTTGACCTTCAAAGTAAGAGGCTACATTTATGGAACAGCGAAAACATTATAAATTGTTACGTTCGGTCTGTAATTACACGAAATATTGCATATCAGACCGTGGAAGCTGGTAAAAAGGCAAATTGTGTGTGGTACATAACGATGTTTTCCGACGTTTGGTAAAATAGATAGTTTGAATGTGCTCCATGGATTAGTGCGTTAGTGCGGAAGGCCAGAATTTCTGTTTTCTGCAGACTTATTATTTGCCACAGCATCTGAAGTGTTTGTAAGGGTCAGTTAGAAGAATTGTTGTCAAACGGCATTATGTTAGTGATTTAAAAACATATCACGTAGGCAGACATTTCAGTCTGTATCAGAAGCCTTCCCTGACTCCACTGTCATACCATTATGTGCTAGAGATAGAAGCATTGTGATTGCTGTGTTATACATTAGAGGATAAGAATATGCTTTCACTGCAGTCTGCAACTGTGTTTCGAGTCCTCCCTCACTCATGGGTGTGTGTCTTGTTCCCTAGCGTTAGTTTAAGTAGTGTGTAAGTCTAGGGACCGATGACCTAAGCAGTTTGGTCTCTTTGAAATTCACATACATTCGAACTTTTTTTATTTTTTTCAACTGTAGTGGAGGAACAATATGGTGAGCCACCCCAGAAGTACAAAACGTGACGGAGTTCTCTCTTGTAGGGAAAAGGTAGTCATAAGTTATACAATATGAATGTCAATAGGACACATTGTGTATCACTGTGTTGGACTGATCTAATACGTATATTGTATACCACGAATAGTAGTTGCAAGATATTTAGGTGTGTGTTGAATTCTGTGACAATCTTATGTTGGCATGTTAATGCAGCATGTTTCGAAGTCTTTACATCAAAAGGGTAGGAGTACGATAAAGATGTGGGATGAAGCAATGAATTGAAATTAGTGTCAGCCGTAGGATATGAATCTGGGTTTCCTGCTTACTAGGCAGAGATGCTATCCATCGCGTCACAATGGCATTACTGTCAGCTGCACTGTCGATCCCAGTAAGTCTCTCTCCCTGATACAAATACAAATTCATGTGTCATCCAATTATCAGTCCATGCAGCTGCACTAACCATTGTGTCAATGTGGTGCAATGGGTAGCACATCTGCGTAGAAAGCAGGAGACCCAAGGCCGAATCCAGGTACTGGTAAAAATTTTAGTTCATTGCTTCAGCCTACATCATTATCGTGGATGAAAGTGAGACTCACTATGCCTCCGAAACATCAGCTCTATATGAAGAACTTCTTATTAGAAAAAAAAAATTACGCTGATGCTTCCCAGAAACGTTAGAAGTCCTTGAGTGTTGTTCGCCAGCGCTGAAACGGCGAAATTTTACCATTCAGGAAGGGACTACTAAACAAGCTACCTATCCCAATAATTTCATGGAGTGATTTTCAAACCAAAGAACAAGCATAAATGCGAGGCAGAACTTAAATTTTTCTCGGCCCAACCCCCTCCGCGCTGAAGAGATGACTGGTTTATAGGCAAAACACACTGCATATGCTCACAGCAGAGAGCCTACGCCCTGCCGCCTATCATGGACACAACCAATATAAAACAATACTTAACACCGCTTTCCGACGTACAAGACAGTTTAACATAAATGTTCACAGTTATAAGAACATATTACTCTGCACACACCTATTGCGAGCATAAAAGTAGTAATCAGTTGTTACATACTGCAATGTGATTGGCATTTTAGTTTTGACCATGTGGTCGAAACTGACCGTCACTGACAAATAAAACATTTTAGTCAAGTGTGTTTCATAGGGAGCATGACGTCTTGCAACAAGTAAAACGTGACGTACGAAAAAGCCAGTTACAGAAAATTAACATCAGTGAAATGCCAGGTAGTCTGGTGACGTGGTTACTGATGAGCTCGAAAAGGGTGCTACATAAGTACCGAAAAATCTGGAAAATAACAGTAATTTTCACGTACAATATAATTTTTGAAGATAGCTCAGAGCGCTGTTCAGAGCTGCACGAATTATTACGCAATGAAAAGAAATGGAACATAGCGTATAACGAGTGGAAAGGTAAATAACCTCAGAAAACCGACAGATAAAATTGGGACTGGCCGTTACTGGCAGTTGGCGGAAGTGTGACGCGTGACCTATTTCCCTCTCGCTTAATGGTGACGAAATGAGGGAGTGACTCAGGAGCAAGGGAGCGAGCCGTGGACCTACACAAAGCGCGTGTCCCCTCCTCGGCCCCTCTTCAGGAATTAATATTAAACGCTGCAAACTAGGCGCATTCGCACTTCCCGGCGAAGTCACTCGCAGCCGCTAGGAACGTAATTAATAACTCGACACCTTCTAACTACTGCCAGGAGTATTAACACAAGACTGGGAGGAAACTGAATGGCGGCAAGGACAGCGAGTAAAGGCGAGGCAGCTTTTGAAATTTTGAAGAGTCCTGCTGCAGAGTCTGCGCGTCGCCTAGAGGCGTCTCCGCTGCAACTTGCGAGGAACGAACTCGCAAAGGCCGTGACGTGAACGAACGTAAAACTGTCCTAGATTGCGCACATCTGAATAGCGCGAACTGAGCAAGAAACTGGTAAGGTGCGAGGGCTCTCCTAGAAAAAGTTAAGGTTTCTGTGCAATTAACTCATTGTACAGTGGTGCACCCTTTTAGTCAGTAATCAGCTGTAGATTTGGTTGCAGCATAGCAACGCATCTGTGTTTCACTCCTTCTCATATCCAGTCCATTTCTATCTACTTTTGATCTTCGTCATAATGAAACCCAGAAAGTCTTACAGGAAACAAGGGAAGACAAGATGGTTCAATAGACCATGACGAGACACACTGTCATGAAACATTATTCCAAGCAAAGTTCGAAAAGAATCCACTGACAACATTAAGCAAGCAACAACTCATGAGCTCTGTAGCTCTTATTTGTTCGTAAAAAACAAATTAGTATTAAAATAAATTATTTGTGTCGGTTGTCATGGAGTGCTCACCCCCAGGATAAATCTCACTAACACCCGTGTGATACACTACTAGCTTTCACGTCTGTCTCTTCCGACGATGAAAAGTGAGTCCACAAGTTCTTTGGTTATGCCATATGCAGCTGAACTGATGATTTACCAAAATGCGGATCTGTTGGTCGCTACGTCTATCGTGATGTATAAGATAGCCACAGACATTTTCCATGGTGCCAAAGTCGTTTGATTTAGCGCGGCAGATGGGTGATATAACCTGCCAGAGTGTTAGCCAAACAAAAAAAGTACGTGTACGTCCTTGTGAACACGGCTGCTTCCATTTTTGAAGACTAGAATGTTCACAATATACTGATCACGCACATACAAAAGAAAAGGCAACACTTGGTCACAGAGAACTCCGAAATAAATATCGGGGTACATGCACACCGTAACCTGAAAGACTGAGCCCAATCCATAGTATGAAATTCCCTCGCAAGACATCACAAAACACCCTCCAGCCCGAACTGCACATTCCAAACATAAATATAGGATAATTTTAAGAAATCAGGAAACAACATGTATAACACTAGAGGGACCTACAGAGGGTGAAAACTACAGGGAAAGACGGAGACTGGCACACAGCGAATAATAACTGAGGAAGTATGGAGCAAGTGTAACTCAGAGATGAAGAGGTTGGCACGGGAGAGGAATTCGTGGTAGGCCGCATCAGAAAAGTCAGGGGACTAATGACTAATATACTCTTTGGTAGGACCTACTGCTTTGTTCTTTCTTTTCACTATGGAAAGTTATATCCCTTCTTGAACCCTGTATGGCTTGCGAGGGGAGTTAATATGGACGGACACTACATGATAATGTATCCGGATACCTGTTAGTGGACATTAATATGGGATACGTCCACACTTCGCCTATATGACAGCATGAACTCTGCTGGGAAAACGTTCAATAATATGTCTGAATGTCGTCCTCAAAAACTGAAAACAGAGAAAGCAGTGACGTTGGACGTTACTACACACATCAAAGAAAGTTTTGCATCACCCCGGTTCCCAGAACTCCTGAAGATAGACGTTGACTGTCGATATTGTATCACAGACACAGTCCTTTTTACTCTTCAGAAATGTCACTAAACCCAACCAAAAGTGGAAGCAAACATGCATGAGCAGCGCTTATTAGACGGAGGGGGTACGACATCAATAGCAGTCATTCCCTCAAGAAGGAGGTACACAACTCCAGTTGTCTGTAGTTCAACCATGCCTTGACGGTCAATACCGCGGTTCGATCGCGTCCGTATTGTTACTTTGTGCCACGTAGGGCTCTCAACAAGGGAAGTGTCCAGGCGTCTCGGCGTGAACCAAAGCGATGTTGTTCGGACATGGAGGAAATACAGAGAGACAGGAACTGTCGATGACATGCCTCGCTCAGGCCACCGAAGGGCTACTACTGCAGTGGATGACAGCTACCTACGGATTATGGCTAGGAGGAACTCCGACAGGAAGGCCACCTTGTTCAATAGTCCATTTCGTCCAGGCACAGGACGCCGTATTAAGACTCAAATTGTGCGCAATAGGCTGCGTGATGCCCAACTTCACTCGTGACGTCCATGGTGAGGTCCATCTTCGCGACCACGACACCATACAGCGCGGTTCAGATGGGCCCAACAACATAGACAAACTGTCCAGCGAGTGCAGGAAGGTGGAGGTTCCCTGCTGTTTTGGGGTGTCATTATGTGAAGCCGACGTATGCCACTGATGGTCATGGAAGGCGCCGTAACGGCTGTACGATTCGTGAATGCCATCGTCCGACCGATACTGCAACCGTATCAGCAGCATATTGGCGAGGCATTCGTCTTCATGAACGACAATTCGCGCCCGCATCGTGCACATCTTGTGAATGACTCCCTCCAGGACAACGACATCGCTCGACTAGAGTGGCCAGCGTATTCTCCAGACACGAACCCTGTCGCACATGCCTGGGATAGATTGAAAAGGACTGTTGACGGACGACGTGACCCACCAGCCATTCTGAGGGATCTACGCCGAATCGCAGTTGAGGAGTGAGACAATCGGGCCACCAGTGTCTTGATGAACCTGTGGATAGTATGCCGTGATGAATACAGGCACGCATCAACGCAAGAGGACGTGTTACTGGGTATTAGAGGTACCGGTGTGTACATCAGTCTGGAACACAACCTCTGAAGTTCTCGCTGTATAGTATTACAACAAGCTATGTGTGGTCTTCATGAGCAATATAAAGGACGGGTACGATGTTTATGTTGATCTATATTCCACTTTTCTGTACAGGTTCCGGATCTCTCGGAACCAAGGTGATGGAAAACGTTTTTTGATGTGTGTATCTGGAATGGGATCGATCTTCTAACTCATCACAAAGTTGTTACATTGGCTTCAGTCGGGGTACTGGGCAGGCGAATCCACATCAGGAATACTACTGTCAACGAACCATTGCGTGGTGTATGCTGTTTTGTCATAGGTGCATTGTACGGGTGATACCGTCGTTCACCTGTACATGCCATACACTATGATTTAAATTGTTTTCTTGTCCTCCTGCATTTCACGTTTTGTTAACTGCAGTGAGTGGACCACACCTTAACACGAAAAGCACATCCACACCTCCTGCGAATCCAGTTCTTGACACTACACGTAAAAGCTAGTGACGTTCTCCAAGTGTTCGCCAAACCCAAACACTTCCACTGGGTGTAGCGTGATTCACCACTCCGAATAATTTTTCGCTGTCCTCTACTGTTCAGTGGCTACAGAGGAACAATAGACACTAGAGGTCTGTGAGAGAACAACTAGAACGTTAAGGATTAACATCGTTACTCCAAGTGCAGCTCAATATCACCTACCGAATGTCTTTCAATAGTTGTAGATGTTGACGTTTCCGGTGACTGATGACTAATCTTATACACTGAAGCGCCAAAGAAACGTATAGGCATGCGTAATCAAATAGAGATATATGTAAACTCAAAGAATACGGCGCTGCGGTCGGTAACGCCAGTATAAGACAACAAGTGCCTGGCGCGGTTGTTAGATCGGTTAATTACGCTACAATGGCGGGTTATCAAGATTTAAAATCAGTTTGAACGAGGGGTTATAGTCGACGCACGAGCCATGAGACACAGCTGAAGTGTGGATTTTCCCGTACGACCATTTCTCGAGTCTACTGAGAATATCAGGAATCCGATGGAACGTCAAATTCTCCGACATCGCTGCGGCCGGTTGGTTGGCTGGTTGGGTTAAAGAGTAAAGGGACCAAACTACAAAGGTCATCGGTCCCTTGTTTCATAAAAACACAGAGCACAGGGAAACTATCCACCAGTCAAGCGAAGCACTAAAAGAAAAACTCCAGGGGAAGAAAAGCCCCTTGGTCCATTGTAAGACAACACGGAAAACAGAGCACAGCAACAAAAACAACATAGAGAACAAAGGCAGAAGGAACGAAAGCGGCACAGCAGAGGACTGTGGTTGGCTGAACACGAAAATAATAGGATGAGCCAGCCACACTGCAACACGTTAAAACCTCCAGCCTAACAGTGTAGGGTGGAGTCGAATTACAACACAAAACTAATTAAAAGAGACAGCTCAAAAGAGAGTGATGTTACAAAAGTTAAATGGACCTATAAAAGCCACTTGCGCGAATAAAACTTAAAACCCGATCTGCCATAGAGACATTGTCACCTAAAAGAGATGATAAAGCACCCTGGAGATTAAAAGTTCGCCTGAGGGCGGTTAAAAGAGGACAGTCCAACGATATATGGGCCACCGTCATATTCGCACCACAGCGACAATGAGGGGGGGTCCTCTCGACGCAGCAGATGACCATGCGTCAGCCAAGAGTGGCCAATGCGGAGCCTACACAGAACAACAGAATCCCTGCGAGAGGCCCGCATGGAGGAACCCCACACAGTCGTTGTCTCCTTTACCTGCCGCAGCTTTGTTGGGTGCAGACAGAGTGCGCCATTCGTCTCCCCACAACCCAAAGACCCGATGGTGCAAAACGGTTCTGAGATCAGTTTCCGGGAGGCCGATCTCCAACGGCAGTTTGCGGGTAGCCTCTTTGGCTAACTTGTCGGCGAGTTCGTTTCCCGCGATCCCAACGTGTCCCGGGGTCCATATGAACACCACCGAACGACCACGCTGTTCAAGAGCGTGGATGGACACCTGGATGGCACCAACAATGGGATGGCGTGGGTAGCACTGGTCAAGAGCCTGTAGACTACTGAGCGAGTCACTGCAAATGACGAAGGACTTTCCAGTGCTGGTACGAATATGCTCAAGGGCACGAAAAATGGCTGTCAGTTCTGCGGTGTAAACACTGCAGCCTTCCGGCAAGGAGCGCTGGTCGACATAGTCCACATGAGCATAAGCGTACCCCACACGGCCATCAACCATCGAGCCATCGGTATAGATAACCCCCGAGGCATGGTATGCACCTAGGAGCGTAAGGAATTGGCGGTGCAAGACTGCAGGAGGAACTGAATCTTTCGGCCATCGGGAAAGTTCCAGCCGAAGCTGCGGCCGACGAATACACCAAGGTGGTGTATGTGGGCGGACCTGGAAAGCAGATGGGAGAGGCAAAAACTCGAGTTCATTAAGGAGCGACCAAACACGGATCCCTATTGTACGGCCTGATCGTGGCCGCTGGTGTGGGATATGGACTGCCGCATTTTCGAAAAGGAGACGATAGTTAGGGTGACGGGGCGAACAATGGACGTGGGCAGCATAGTTGGCTAACAGTTGTTGACGCCGAATACGAAGTGGAGGAACCCCAGCCTCAGCAAGGAGGCTATGAACAGGACTGGTGCAGAATGCTCCTGTCGCCTGTCGAACCCCAGTGGTGAACGGGATCCAGCAGCTGCAACGCCGAGGGCGATGCTGAGCCATACGCCACACTCCCATAATCCAGTCGGGACAGCACAAGGGCTTTGTAGAGCTGCAGCAGCGTGTGACGATCTGCACCCCAGGTTGTGTTGCTTAGGCAGCGGAGGGCATTCAGATGCTGCCAGCACTGACGCTTGAGCTGACGAATATGTGGAAGCCAAGTAAGCCGGGCATCGAACAGCAATCCCAGAAAACGGTAAGTGTCAACAACCCTGAGCATGGCATCCTGAAGATAGAGCTCAGGGTGGGGATGGACAGTACGACGCCGACAAAAGTGCATAACACAGGTCTTCGCAGGAGAAAATTGAAACCCATGGGCTAGGGCCCATGCCTGCGCCTTGCGTATGGCTCCCTGCAACCTACGTTCTGCAACACTAATGGTGGAGGAGCTGAAAAAGATGCAGAAATCGTCAGCATATAACGTGGGTGAGACAGACGACCCTACTGCTGCTGCAAGGCCATTAATGGCCACAAGGAAAAGGGGCACGCTCAATACAGAGCCCTGTGGAACGCCGTTCTCCTGCATATGAAGTGAACTATGGGATGTGCCAATTAAAACGCGGAATGTCCGAATAGATAAAAAATTCTGAATAAAAATGGGGAGAGAGCCCCGGAGACCCCACCCGTGCAACGTGGCGAGAATATGGTGCCGCCACGTCGTGTCGTATGCTCTGGAGAGATCGAAAAAGACGGAGACGAGATGTTGGCGCCTGGAAAAAGCAGAGCGGATTGCAGACTCAAGAAAGACCGAAGTATCGGCAGTGGAACGGCCCTGACGGAAGCCGCTCTGGCACGGAGCCAGAAGACCCCGAGACTCGAGTAGCCAACACAGCCGTCGACTCACCATACGTTCCAAGAGCTTACACGGAGTATTTGTCAAGCTGATGGGCCGATAGCTATCCACATTAAGTGGGTTCTTACCAGGCTTCAGCACCGGAATGACGGTACTCTCCCGCCACTGCGACGGAAAGACACCATCGCCCCATATGCGGTTGAAGATGGCAAGAACACACCGCTGACAGTCCGGGGAAAGGTGTTTGAGCATCTGATTGTGGATGCCATCTGGCCCAGAGGCTGTATCGGGGCACTGTGCCAGGGCGCTCTGCAGTTCCCACAAACTAAATGGGGCGTTATACGCCTCAGGGTGGCGAGAAGCAAAAGAAAGCCATTTGCCTTCCTCCCGGCGCTGGAGCGCGCGAAACGCGGGCGGGTAATTCCCCGACGCAGAGGCCCGAACATAGTGCTGAGCGAAATGCTCGGCGATTGCATCGGCATCGGTGGATACCGCCCCGTTGATGGTAAGCCCTGCGACACCTGTAGAGTGCTGCAATCCAAAGATGCGCCGAATCTTCATCCACACCTGGGAGGGTGAAGTACGGGAACCAATGGTGGAAACGTACCTCTCCCAGCACTCCTGTTTCCGCCTTTTGATGAGCCGCCGTGCCTGAGCACGGAGACGTTTGAAAAAAATGAGGTTCTCCAAAGACGGGTGCCGCTTATGTCGCTGAAGAGCCCGCCGACGTTCTTTAATGGCTTCAGCGACCTCTGGAGACCACCAAGGCACTGACTTTCGCCGGGGGCACCCTAATGAACGAGGAATGGTACGTTCCGCAGCGGAAGCAATCGCTGCAGTCAGTGTCTCAACCGCCACATCGATGGTACCGTGGGGGAGAGAGTCAACAGTGGCAGCAGAGGAGAACATTTCCCAGTTTGCCTTGCTAAATGCCCATCTAGGCAAGCGTTCATGGGAGCGACGCTGGGGTAGTGAAAGGAAGATGGGAAAATGGTCACTACCACACAAGTCGGCTTGGACTCTCCAGTGGACAGATGGTACATGCCCTGGGCTGCACAATGACAGATCTATGGCCGAGAACGTGCCATGCGCCACACTGAAATGTGTGGCGGCGCCAGTGTTTAAGAGGCAGAGGTCGAGTTGGGAGATGAGATTCTCGACCTCTCTGCCTCGGCCAGTAACCTTCGTTCCACCCCACAGGGGATTGTGGGCGTTAAAATCCCCAAGGAGAAGAAAAGGCGTGGGGAGTTGGGCGACAAGTGCAGCCAAGTCGGTCAGGGAGACTGTACCACCTGGAGGGAGATAGACACTGCAGACAGTTATGTCCTGGGTAGTCCTTACACGTACAGCCACAGCTTCCAATGATGTTTGAAGGGGCACAGGAGCACTATATACAGAGGTAAGGACATACACGCAGGCTCCACCTGACACACAATTATAAGTGCTACGGTTGCAGTAATAACCCCTGTATCCACGAAGGACAGGGGTCCGCATTGCCAGGAACCAGGTTTCCTGGAGGGCAATGCAGAATGCAGGTGTCAGGCTTAGAAGCTGTCGTAGCTCAGGGAGATGGCTAAAATAACCGCCACAATTCCACTGGAGGATTGTACAAAGCGTGTCCTGTAGGGGCATTCAGGCACTGAAAAGGCAAATTACTTTGCAGGGTCACATGCTGCCACCGACTGAGCGACGGACGTCACTACGGCCATCGTTTCTGAGGAGACGGCGAGATCCAGGTCATCAGGGGATGCAAAGAGCTCGACCTCGTCCTCAGAGGCTGAGCTGACAGGGAGCGTTGGTGCGGGAACCACTGGGTCCTTATCCTTCTTGGAGAGCTTCCTCTTCTCTCTCTTGTCTTTGGGAGGAGGGTTGGCATGCTGGGAGGGCTGTCCTGACGCATTGTCAGGAACAGAGGAATAGCGTGAAGCCCTTCGACCAGCAGCTGGTGGCTTTTTCAGCCACTGGCTAGTGTCTTGTGAGACACTGGGGAAGTCCGTGGAAGGGACGCCCCCAAGGGATCCCTTCCGAACAAGTGAGGCCGGAGGACGCTGTTGCGTCTCCGGCTGAGCAGCCGGAGGGAGCTGTCGCTTCCCCGGCTGAGGAGCCGGAGAGGGCTGTCGCCGCTCCGGCTGAGAGGTGGGGACCAACGTCCCCGGTTGCTTGGGGCGCACTGCTCCCAAACTCGGTGTTTTGGGAGCACTGGAAGAGAGAGCGGCCTGTCCCAGCGGTGGGGCAGACGTTACTTGATTTCTCTGTGGGCCAACAGAGAAGGGAGTCTGTGCAGGAGCTGGTGGCGGCAATGTGACGGTAGCGTAACTCCTCAACATAGGTGTGGGGTTGAGTCGTTCTAATTTCTTCTTTGCCTCTTGGTAACTTAAACGGTCCAAGGTCTTAATTTCTTGTATCTTCCGTTCTCGTTGATAGACCGTACAGTCTGGTGAGCAGGGAGAATGATGCTCCCCACAGTTAACGCAGGTGGGAGGCGGAGCACATGGAGCATTAGGATGCGGAGGTCGTCCACAATCACGACACGTGGGGCTGGAAGTGCACCTGAAGGACATGTGTCCGAATTTCCAGCACTGGAAGCATCGCATAGGGGGCGGGACATAGGGCTTGACATCGCACCGGTATATCATGACCTTGACTTTCTCAGGCAAGCAGTCGCCCTCAAAGGCCAGGATGAAAGCACCGGTAGCGACCCTATTATCCTTGGGCCCCCTAAAGACACGACGGACAAAGTGGACACCTCGACGTTCCAGGTTCTCACGTAGCTCGTCATCAGACTGTAGCAGAAGATCTTTATGAAAAATAATGCCCTGGACCAAATTTAAGGACTTATGGGGAGTGACAGTAACGGGGATGTCACCGAGCTTCTCACAGGCGAGAAATGCCTGGGACTGCGCAGATGAAGCTGCTTGTATCAAAATGGCGGCACTCCTCAGTTTGGAAAGAGACGCCACTTCCCCAAACGTATCTTCGAGATTGTGCACGAAGAAAAGAGGCTTAGTCCCCAAAAACGAATCCCCATCAGTTCTGCTGCATACAAGGTATCGTGGCGAATACGGCTCCTGTCTGTCTGCAACCCTACGTTCCTCCCATGGTGTGGCTAGGGAAGGGAACGACTGCGGGTTATATGTCACAGCGTTAAATTCCACCTTACCACGCTTAGAGACATTGGCGGTCGGGCGACCACCAGATTGAGATTTCACCCGCTTCATTGCGGGGCATCCGCCCCGATGCCACCCACTCCGACCAGGGGCTCTCCCCACGGGCGCCACCCAGCCACAGCAAAGGCCACCTGGCAGGATGGCCGTTGCCGGGAGTCCCGATGCCCCAGAGAGACGAGCATCTACTCCTTGGCTTACGTGGGGAGGTGTCAGCTCAGGCATCGGCAGTACGATCCCTGTGTTGTCAGGGGGCTACAACCTAGAGGGTACATGACGACCCCACCACAACGGGCTGGCTACCGTGCTGGATTTCGGGTGCCATGGGTAGTCCATAGTGATCGTGGGTGCTGATGGTGACGCACTAAGGGCGGTACATACACAATATATCAGGTGTGTATGCCCAAAAGGAGGGATGGAGGGCGCAGGTACGACGCCAAGACGATCAAGAGTGCCAAGGTCTTAGGGCACAGAGGACTGATGGTGCACCACGTAAGGTGTCCTTCCCCAAAAGGCTCGTACTTCTGTGGAATTTGGAAAAATGGAGGTCAAACCCTAATGGGGACCATCACATTAAGGCCAAAACGTTTGAGACTCCTTTTAGTCGCCTCTTACGACAGGCAGGAATACCGCGGGCCTATTCTTACCCCCGAACCCGCAGGGGGAGCTGCAGCCGGAAAAAGATTCTGAAAAACGGGACCAACGACGACAAAGAGATTCGTGACAGAAATGCAACCTTTCCCCAAATTGCTGCAGATTTCAATGCTGGGGCATGAACAAGTTTCAGCGAGGGAACGATTCAATGAATCATCAGCGATATGGTCTTTCGGAGCCAAAGGCCCACTCGTGAACCCTTGATGACTGCAAGACACAAAGCTCTACGCCTCGCCTCGGATCGTCAACACCGATTTTGGACTTTTGCTGACTGCAAACTTTTTTCCTTTGCCGACGAGTTTCGATTTAAATTGTATCGAGTGGATGTACGTGTACGGGTATGGAGATAACCTCATGAATCCATGGACCCTGCATGTCAGTAGGGAACTGTTGAGGCTGCTCTGTAATGGTGAGTGGCGTGTGCGATTGGAGTGATATGGGAGTCCTAATACGTCTAGATACGACTCTGACAGTTGACATGTAGGTAAGCATCCTGTCTGATCAGCTGCATCCATTCATGTCCATTGGGCATTCCGACTGACTTGGGCCGACAATGCGTTGCCCCGCACATCCAGAATTGCTACAAAGAGGCCTCAGAAAAACTCTTCTGAGTTTAAACACTTCCGCTGGCCACCGAACTCCCCAGACATGAACATTATTGAGCATGTCTGGGATTGCTTGCAATGTGCTGTTCAGAAGGAATCTCCACCGTAGTCTTACGGATTTACGGAGAGCTCTGCAGGATATGTGGTGTCAGTTCCTTGTAGCGTTACTTCAGACATTAGTCGAGTCCATGCCGCGTCGTGTTGCGGCACTTCTGCGTGCTCGCGGGGCCCCTATACGATATTGTACCAGATGAGCCGTGGCGCGGCTAGCGCCAGTGTTCTCGCACTTAGAATGGTATCGCCGCCAGCGATTATAGGGTCACCATCTTTGCCTTCCGCGATTCAGACCTGTGGTCGGGTGGTTAACAGGGAGAGAAAGGAGACAGCGGAGTGGATATTCGCATTGTCGGAGGTGGCTTGTTGACGTTTACCGTGATACCTGTGGTACTACGTCTGTACGCTATGGACAGGGTCAGCGAGAGATCACGGCAGTGAATTGATGGGATCTGGGTTTCGTATCGCGATGGTGCACTGTTGTGTTTCGGGGCTTTTCTGCTGCGAGGGCATGTATACGTTCTTGTTACTGGCCGTTGAAATTGAGATGTGTCTATGGCGTGACGGAGGAAATGTGTGTAGCTCGCCGCTGTTGCATGTGAAAACGCTTCATCTGCCATGTGTCTGTTCAGGAAATTATGTGAAGTAAATAGCTGATACCACGGCGACTTCTTGTTCTCACGCGTTGTTGAATATATTTCGGACTTACTGAATGGCGAAAATATCCCACATGTAAAGCAAATGAAGTCATTTGCGACATATTAAGGTATTGTTTTATTCTGCTTAAATCTGTGTTAGTTATATGTGCATTTAAATGGCCTTCTTTAGTCGCTGAAGTTATAGAAGTGTGTAAACAGAGAGTTATGTGGAAATGGATGTAAAGTTGAAACCCTTCCAATAGTGAATACACTCGAATGAATACACTCGAACTCTGTATTACTAAAGGTGCCTTTCGATACCAGCAACCAGCACCCTTGGGTAATACGTGTTATTCGGAGGTTGTCATGGTACTGTAAGTAATTATTACACACAAAATTGTTTATTCTGATTATACTAAATTGTACATGTAAGGTCGGTTGTGTGCCGCTTTAAATTACTATTGTCTCCTCTGTGTGGCAGCCTAGCACTGTCAGTGGCTTCAATCATTATTCCTGTCATATGTCGAGTTTTGTATTCGAGGGTTTGCTTAAGCTGATACTTGTTGAGTTGTAAGACCTATAAAGAGGCAAGTCAAACTGAGTATTCTATGAGCTCAAGACCATATTCTATTACGTGGTACCTTAGTTTGTTATAGATTAAAAGTATTTTACGTGTTATCAGTATTCAGCTGTTTGCTTTGTCTAAAGAGGAGCTAGTTCTGTGAAGTAGTCGTTTATATATTATTCGTATGTTACGCGTTGTGTCTTTTTATGTTAATTGTTTTTAAGAAGCTACAAATGACTCTGTGCATGTTGCAGGTAGCTGAAACTGACGTGTTCACGAGGGACGCATCCTGACGTGGTTCATAGTTGCCCTTTTTACTACGGCACAACCGGTTCAAATGGTTCAGATGGCTCTGAGCACTATGGGACTTAACATCTAAGTCATCAGTCCCCTAGAACTTAGAACTTCTTAAACGTAACTAACATAAGGACGTCACACACATCCATGCCCGAGGGCACATCCGGCTATCCTCCTTCAGTACATTTGTCTCGCTTATATCGTTACTACGTATGTCGAGTGGAATTAGGGCTTACTGTAAGCACCTTATATGTTGAATTTAAGTATCTCCCTTGCCAGGGCTCGAACCTTCGTGTATATCTACATCTACATCTACATGAGTACTCTGCAATTCACATTTAAGTGCTTGGCATAGGGTTCATCGAACCACAATCATACTATCTCTCTACCATTCCACTCCCGAACTTCGCGCGGGAAAAACGAACACCTAAACCTTTCTGTTCGAGCTCTGATTTCTCTTATTTTATTTTGATGATCATTCCTACCTATGTAGGTTGGGCTCAATAAAATATTTTCGCATTCGCAAGAGAAAGATGGTGACTGAAATTTCGTAAATAGATCTCGCCGCGACGAAAAACGTCTTCGCTTTAATGACTTCCATCCCAACTCGCGTATCATATCTGCCACACTCTCTCCCCTATTACGTGATAATACAAAACGAGCTGCCCTTTTTTGCACCCTTTCGATGTCCTCCGTCAATCCCACCTGGTAACGAACCCACACCGCGCAGAAATATTATAACAGAGGACGAACGAGTGAAGTTTAAGCTGTCTCTTTAGTGGACTTTTTGCATCTTCTAAGTGTCCTGCCAATGAATCGCAACCTTTGGCTCACCTTCCCCAAAATATTATCTATGTGGTCTTTCC
Source organism: Schistocerca serialis cubense (assembly GCF_023864345.2). Lineage (NCBI taxonomy): Eukaryota > Metazoa > Arthropoda > Insecta > Orthoptera > Acrididae > Schistocerca > Schistocerca serialis. The sequence continues at coordinate 619,646,696 of NC_064642.1, read as the reverse complement.
AACTGAAGTTGTTCGTAATTTTAAGACCCAGGTACTTAGTTGAATTGACAGCCTTGAGAATGGTACTATTTATCGAGTAATCGAATTCCAACGGATTTCTTTTCATGTGCATCACCTCAAACTTTCCGTTATTTAGCGTCAACTGCCACCTGCCACAACATACAGCAATCCTTTCTAAATCGCTTTGCAACTGATACTGATCTTCGCATGACCTTACTAGACGGTAAATTACAGCATCATCTGCGAACAACCTAAGAGAACTGCTCAGATTTTCACCCAGGCCATTTATATAGATCAGGAACAGCAGAGGTCCCAGGACGCTTCCCTGGGGAACACCTGATATCACTTCCGTTTTAGTCGATGATTTGCCGTCTACTTCTACGAACTGCGACCTCCCTGACAGGAAATCACGAACCCAGTCGCACAACTGAGACGATACCCCATAGACCCGCAGCTTGATTAGAAGTCGCTTGTGAGGAACGGTGTCAAAAGCTTTCCGGAAATCTAGAAATACGGAATCAACTTGAGATCCCCTGTCGATAGCGGGTCGTATTCTCATCTGTAGAGATTGATAGTGTTATTCATCTGTTCTCGTGCCATGTAGGATTATTTATCTTGTTATATTTAATGTCAGTAAAATGTAAGTGTTATCGAGGTCCGAATTGGGACGTTGTATTCTCCTCTTGTGGAAACAAATTTAAGTGATTTTATTCCTTTTTTAAGTAGCCTTTGGATGCGAACATTTTGCCTTCATGTTTGGTGTTTTTATGGCTTCCACGTTAATTAAAATTAAAATAAAGGTAAATTTGGCTACGAAGGGTTTCGTGTATTTATTCGTTACACAAGTGGATCCTAAGTGAAGTGCAGGAACAAGTTTCTTCGGGTCTTCGGTGTGGCTTAATTACGCGAATTCCGTTCCTTTTTCATGTTTCATCGGCAGTTATGTTAAAAGATGAGAGCCTTCGACTGCACGCGAGATTCATACAGTTGCTTCCGGGAAGAGCCAGATTATATTCTTGCCGCCGGGAAGCTGCCCCGGACCTCATTTCGGCGATACGGAAAGCGCGGCGCGGCGGGTCGCGCAGCGTCAGCAGCTGTGGAGAGGCTGCTGAGTCGGGCCCTTGTCTGATCCCACGCTCTCGCCCTGGGCCGGCGATAGGCCGATCGGCGAGCACGGCCGAGCGCCTCTCAGCGCCCCCCGGCGTAGCGCCTAACCGGCACAAGTGCCGACTAATGGCGGCAGCCGGCGGCGGCGGCGGCGAGCCACGGACAGCGAAGCGGCACCGCCGTAGCGGCCGCCAGCTGGTGACGCCACGTCTGGCAGTTAGCTTCACTAACAACTGCGTTAATAAAACCTACTGATGACATCAAAATCACCATGAAAAGACGACTACGAGGGGGGGACCCAAAAGAAACCGGATTGTTGTCACAAAAAATTTATTGATGAACCTTTTTACAAGATTACTTCAGTCACCTTCAAAATACTCTCCATTACAAGCGATGCACTTGTCAAGTCTCTTTTTCCCACTGTTGGAAGCATGTTTGGAACCCTTCAAGCTTGATATTGTCCAGTCCCCTTTGCGAAGCTGTTTTTACCGCCTCCACATCATCATAACGCTCCACTTTTAGCGTTTTTTTCATTCGAGGAAATAGGAAAAAGTCGCACGGGGCTAGGTCCGGCGAATACGGATCGTGGGGAACGACAGACCACCTCTGAGATGCCAAATAGTGGGTCACTCGTAAGGCCGGCCGTGTGTGCTGGAGCGTTGTCGTGATGCAGAAACCAGTCACCTGATCGCCAAAGTTTCGGGTGTTTCCTCCTGGCATCCTCTCGCAGACGCCTTAAAACATCCAAGTAAAAGTGCTGGTTAACAGTCTGGCCAGGGGGTATGAATTCCTGATGCACAATTCCACGAACATCAAAAAAGACAATGATCATCGTCTTCACATTTGACCTCACTTGCCTTGCTTTTTTTGGTCTGGGAGAGTTGGGAGACCTCCACTGGCTTGCCGCTTGCTTGCTTTCTGGGTCATACCCGTAACACCAACTCTCATCCTCTGTTATGACTTTGTTCAAGAAGTTTGGATCACGTGCAATCTCTGTTTTCAAGTCCTGACACACATTCATGCGGATGATTTTTTGCTCGTGTGTGAGAAGGCGTGGAACAAATTTAGCAGCAACACGTCTCATGTGCAAATCCTCACTCAAAATCCGCTGGCACGAGCTCCAACTGATTTTTTTTCATCATTATTGTGATACAAGGTAACCTACTACCTAATACATTAGTAGGTCCTATTTTTAACTATTTCTAAGTTTTTATCTGCAGCTATTATTGTGTTTAACACTACAGGTTTTACTACAATCCATCACCATTATGGGGGGGAGTGTTTTGCTACTATGTTTTGCTATGTGTTACCTTGAGTTTGGCTTCTATGTTAGTATCCTACTTGCAGATGGTTAATTATTATAACTACTCTACCTGCAGCGTTACAAGTGTGCCAGAATACAATACAAACCTAATTTCTTGGCCATTCCCACTGAGCTAATCCCAGTGGGAGTGCCCCTGGCACTGGGCTGGCCGGTGACGTAGTCGCTGGAGTTCTATGCTATTTCTATTATCCTAATTTGATCTTATAACTAACCTTAATCTAATGTCATATTCGGTGCATAGTCAAATCCGGTGGTAATGTACTACTCCCCAACCTATTCCGAAGACCTGGCGGATTCCAGTCGTGAAGCGACTGGCCTGTTCCACGTCCCGGCGGAACAGGGGGGTGTACGCGACAAATCTAGTGTTTATTTAATGATTGTTACGTAAATATTCTTTGAGGACTTTACTCGATATTACATTTGTTAGTTGATTCAGAACGTTGAAGGTGTTTTCATGCCGGAGCAGGTGGTACGTGTCGTTGTTCGGCAATTGTTCCCTACGTTGGTGTGCAACATCGTCGAGGAGGGGACACTCATACACCACATGGTCTGGAGTTCGATGCACTGCTCCACAGTCACATGCTGACGTTGCCCTTTTCCCAAACCGACAGAGATATGTCGGGTAGGGTCCGTGCCCAGTAAGAAAGTGCAGCAGTCCCTTTGACGGTCTGATGTGGGTAAGTTCAAGGCGTTCCTTTATGCTTGGAAACAGCTCGTGCGTTTTTCGGCCAGTTTCATCACTATCCCAGAGTTCCTGCCACAATTCCATTCCCCTTCTTTTGATGCTTGATTTATCCCCTACATATACCCCCATAATTTCTTCTATTTTCTCCCTTCTATTTTTCTTGATCCAGTACCAGGTGACCTGTTCCCTAATTTTTATGTCCAATGGACATAATCCCATCAGTACTGAAAGTGCCCCTCCTGGAGTTGTTCTGTATGCGTCTACTGACCGTAGGAGTATATTTCGCTGCACTCTTCTTACGGCCACGGCAGGCATGACATTCGTGAGCCTGTGTGCCCAGACCGCTGACCCGTAGCCTACTATGGATGTGAGGATGCTACTGTGATACAATTTAATAAGATCAGATGGGAGGTGAAATCTTTTGTGCTCTATTCCAATTAAGTTGTGTAGTACTGTGAGTGATCGTTGTGTTACTGTGTCTATATGTGATGCGTAGTTCCACCTCTCGTCGATGATGACACCAAGATACCGAGCTTCTCGGCGCCTGAGGATTGGTAGGCCATTTATTCTAACGGTAGGGTTCATATGAGTTGACCCTTAAGCAGCAAGTAGGTTGACTTATTGGGTGCTATAGACATCTTTGTTTTATGACACCATGTGGTCAGTATTGTGATAGCTCTTTCTACTTTTGGCTCCAAATCTTCGCGGCTATGGCCGCCGACCAGCAGGAGGAGGTCATCTGCGTAGGCTATGACCTCTAGCACATCTTCACTGCTCTTTAGTTCTTCTAAGAGTGGTTCCATATTTATGTCCCAAAAGAGTGGCCCCAGGACGGATCCCTAAGGACACCCTTTGGTGATTTTCTTACTGACTTTGCCACTAGGGGCCGATAGCCAAGCCTCCCTGTCTTCACAATAGCTCGTCAGACAGCCATATAGCGGCCCTGGGCATTCGTTCTCCCGCAAGCAGGAGAAGAGCGAAGGCCACCACAGGTTGTCAAAGGCGCCACTGATGTCCACTATGATGCCAACTATGTACTTGTGCGGGGCGGAGTCACAGACATCCGCGGCCAGGGCGATTGCGTCAGACGCCGACCGCCCTGTCCGAAAACCGAATTGTCTGTCACTCATCCCGCACAGGACCCGGTGTGCAGCCAGCCTGTCTGCCAGCAACCTTTCAAAGAGCTTGCCCAACAAGTCCAATAGACATATAGGTCTGTATGACTTGGCTTCTTTGGGGTCTTTGGCTGGGCCTTTTTTAATTATGACTACATTCGCCTTCTTCCATATTGAGGGGAATGTCTGAAGCCGTAGACATTCGTTGTATAGCTGAGTGAGAGGTGCCACCAGCTGGGGGGCGAGGTACTGTATTACTTCCGCAATAATGCCGTCTGGGCCGGGAGCCTTACCTTTTTTGAGAACGTTTATTTGGGAACTTACCTCTTCTTCGGAGAAGGGGTAGACCACACGGTTGTTTTCATAGACCCGTTGGTTCTCTCGTCTTACTCTCTGCTGTTCTTCCGAGTCATCTTCCTCTCTATCGTCAGGTAACAACTAATTACTGTCTATGCTGAAATTTGGTCGATCGTTTGACGACGATCCTCGTTGATCTTTTGGCGGACCTTTCCAATGTTCTCCTCATTTCGCGATGCTGAAGGGCGTCCAGAACGAGCTTGGTCTTCAACACAGATCTCAACACGTTTAAAGCGCCAAAACCACCCGAAAACCTGTGTGTGGCTCACAGCGTCCTCCTGGAAAGCTTCCTGAAGCATTTGGTGTATCTCCGTTGCAGTTTTTTAAAGCAGGAAACAAAATTTCACACACACTCTTTGTTCTTTTAAAGTTGCCATAACGACTTCGCAGAAGTAACCCGCCAACAGTCAGAGAAACACAATACCACACTTGCACGTTCAGCTCTACACTGACGCCGTCTGCACAGCTGTGTCATGAAGGTCTCTACTAACACCATCTAGCGTGAGAACTCTTCACTACGTCTACGAGTGGCAGCGCCCTCGGAGTCCGGTTTCTTTTGGGTCCCCACTCGTATTTTATCAAACCTGATTCCAGCAAGTTTTGTCATACAGTTGACTTCGATCGTTAACCGCGGAAACGAAACAGCCAAATTTCTTAAACGGGAAACCGTTGCTTCTTGTAGGTCCTCAAGGTCCACTACCATGTCTACTGATTTTCTCGCTGTGTAAACTACACTCCTGGAAATGGAAAAAAGAACACATTGACACCGGTGTGTCAGACCCACCATACTTGCTCCGGACACTGCGAGAGGGCTGTACAGGCAATGATCACACGCACGGCACAGCGGACACACCAGGAACCGCGGTGTTGGCCGTCGAATGGCGCTAGCTGCGCAGCATTTGTGCACCGCCGCCGTCAGTGTCAGCCAGTTTGCCGTGGCATACGGAGCTCCATCGCAGTCTTTAACACTGGTAGCATGCCGCGACAGCGTGGACGTGAACCGTATGTGCAGTTGACGGACTTTGAGCGAGGGCGTATAGTGGGCATGCGGGAGGCCGGGTGGACGTACCGCCGAATTGCTCAACACGTGGGGCGTGAAGTCTCCACACTACATCGATGTTGTCGCCAGTGGTCGGCGGAAGGTGCACGTGCCCGTCGACCTGGGACCGGACCGCAGCGACGCACGGATGCACGCCAAGACCGTAGGATCCTACGCAGTGCCGTAGGGGACCGCACCGCCACTTCCCAGCAAATTAGGGACACTGTTGCTCCTGGGGTATCGGCGAGGACCATTCGCAACCGTCTCCATGAAGCTGGGCTACGGTCCCGCACACCGTTAGGCCGTCTTCCGCTCACGCCCCAACATCGTGCAGCCTGCCTCCAGTGGTGTCGCGACAGGCGTGAATGGAGGGACGAATGGAGACGTGTCGTCTTCAGCGATGAGAGTCGCTTCTGCCTTGGTGCCAATGATGGTCGTATGCGTGTTTGGCGCCGTGCAGGTGAGCGCCACAATCAGGACTGCATACGACCGAGGCACACAGGGCCAACACCCGGCATCATGGTGTGGGGAGCGATCTCCTACACTGGCCGTACACCACTGGTGATCGTCGAGGGGACACTGAATAGTGCACGGTACATCCAAACCGTCATCGAACCCATCGTTCTACCATTCCTAGACCGGCAAGGGAACTTGCTGTTCCAACAGGACAATGCACGTCCGCATGTATCCCGTGCCACCCAACGTGCTCTAGAAGGTGTAAGTCAACTACCCTGGCCAGCAAGATCTCCGGATCTGTCCCCCATTGAGCATGTTTGGGACTGGATGAAGCGTCGCCTCACGCGGTCTGCACGTCCAGCACGAACGCTGGTCCAACTGAGGCGCCAGGTGGAAATGGCATGGCAAGCCGTTCGACAGGACTACATCCAGCATCTCTACGATCGTCTCCATGGGAGAATAGCAGCCTGCATTGCTGCGAAAGGTGGATATACACTGTACTAGTGCCGACATTGTGCATGCTCTGTTGCCTGTGTCTATGTGCCTGTGGTTCTGTCAGTGTGATCATGTGATGTATCTGACCCCAGGAATGTGTCAATAAAGTTTCCCCTTCCTGGGACAATAAATTCACGGTGTTCTTCTTTCTATTTCCAGGAGTGTATTTGATCAAAGCCATCCGAACGCATGTTCCACTGGTTAACAAATTTTCACTTTTTATTTTTTACAGAGTTGAAATAAGTTGTATCATATAGATTTACATGCGCTGAACACTAATATAAAAGATAAAATTGTCTGCCAGCCCAGAGGTACAAGATAACAATGTGTTTACGTTTCACAGTCACTGTTGCTCGACATTATACTCGGAACAGCCAAGGAAACTGGTACGCCTTGTGACGGTACGTCACATAAATATTGACATTATTATCGGTTGTAAACCGCAGTTAAAGTATTTTATGAATATAATTAGTATAAAAGATACAGTTAATGTTCTTGAAATAACTGATATGCAGCGATAATTTAAGAGTAGTGTCTTCATTTAATGTCTATGAAAATAAAAAAGGATCGAAAGAGGCGCTATTGTACGGCCGGGGAGGAAGGACGTATTTTATGAGACAAACACTGCTTTGTTTCGCTATACGGAAGGCAGCCATTGAGCGGCTACACATTTTATGAAAGTTATTCGTATTTCTGCTAAAATAAAATTGTTATTATTATCACAAAATGAATTTCTTTGTAACAGTTGTCACCTCAAATGCTCGCAGTGGCTAATTATTTTTAATAAGCACTTTTTCAGTAATTTGCGCTGCGAGAGGCTCATCTTCCGATGCAGCCTCTGGTCGGTCATTACGCACCGAAATATTAATTTATTTTTCAAAGTGTTAATAGTAAATGTAAATGCGAGAGATTTCGTTGTAAGAACCTTACTAAATTGCAACAGATAATTAATTTACGTTAAAGTTCATGTTCTTGAATTATGCAGATTCCATGAGTTCAGTAAGTTTTATCTTGGCCGCTCCGCGGCAACAATCGAAATTCTCTCGAATTTTGCTTTGCAATCAATAAATAGAAATTAACAAAATTATATTCAATTCAGTTAACGGCAACTATATTTTAGTCATCACGTTCAAAATATAAAGTTGGTACATGAGTAACTGAGGCCCTTCAAGAACCCGTTTCATATTTACTTCTGCACGTAAGTACAAGTGATAAGAAAATATCCCTGAGAGATAGAACCATGCTGATAAATTAAAAATTAAAATATATAAAATATATATGTAACATCTTTTGTATATGACGTAACAAATGCCACCGACGTCACAGCCTGCTTAACATAGTGTAGCGCCCCCGTGAGCACGCAGAAGTGCCGCAACACGGCGTGGCACATACTCGACTAATGTCTGAAATAGTGCACGAGGGAATTGGCACCACGAATCCTGAAGGGCTGACCATAAATCAGTAAGAGTACGAGGGGATGGACATATCTTCTGAACAGCACGTTGCAGGGCATCCCAGATTTGCTAAATGATGTTCATGTCTGGGGAGTTTGGTGGCCAGCGAAAGGGTCTGAACTGAGAAGAGTGTTCCTGGAGCCACTCTATACCAATTATGGACTTGTGGGGCGTCGCATTGTCCTGCTGGAAAAAGTCCGTCGGAATGCACAATGGATATGAATAGATGCAGGTGATCAGAATGCTTACGTACGTGTCACTGGCAACAGTCGTATCTAGACGTATCAGGGGTCCCAAATCACTCCAACTGCACAAGTCCCACACCATTACAGAGTCTCCACCAGGTGTTGACTTGCACGGTCCAATATGGATTCATGACGTTGTATCCATACCCGTCAACGTCCATCCGCTCGGCAGAATTTGAAACGAAACTCGTTCGACCAGGCAACATGTTTCCAGTCATCACAGTCCCATGACGGTGTTGACGGGTCGAGTCGAGGCTAAAACTTTGTGTCGTGCAGTCATCAAGGGTACACGAGTGGACCTTCGGCTACAAAAGCGCCTATCGATAATGTTCCGTTGAACGCTTCACAGGCTGCACTGAAATCTTCAGCAATTTGCGGAAGGGTTGTACTTCTGTCACATTGAACGTCTTTCCAGTCGTCGTTCTTGGAGGATATTTTTCCGGTCCCAGTGATTTCGGAGATTTAATGATTTTCCGAATTCCTTCTAAAATGGTTTTACAGGAAAATCCCCTCGTCATCGCTACCTCGGAGATACTGTGTCATATTGCTCGTGTGCCGATTATAACACCACTCTCAAACTCGCTTAAAACGCGCCGTTGTAGCAGCAGTAACAAAAAATGGTTCAGATTTCTCTGAGCACTGGGACTTAACTTCCGAGGTCATCCGTCCCCTGGAACTTAGAACTACTTAAACCTAAATAACCTAAGGACATCACACACATCCCCTGCCCAAGGCAGGATTCGAACCTGCGACAGTAGAGGTCGCGCGGTTCGAGACTGTAGCGCCTAGAACCTCTCGGCCCATCCGTCCGGCCAGCAGTAACAGATCTAACAATAGCACCAGACACTTGTTATCTTATATCGGTGTCACCGACCGCAGCGCCGTATTCTGCCCGTTCAAATATCTCTGTATTTGAATGCGCATGCCTATGCCGGTTTCTCTGGCGGTTCAGTGTAACAGCTACACGCAAAGGAATTACGACAAGGGTTCCTCTGCTGTGAGTGAGTTAGATGGACTCTTCCAGTACTACTTGGCATCACTGCTTTACATCATAATTAATGTGCACAACATCCAGTCACGTGAGCATTATAGAATGTAGAAACCATAGGCGACTGTAACTGTCATTTGTCACGGATTTGTGCATTTGTACTGTGTTACTTCACTTGTTACTGGAACGAGTGTCATGGCAGTTGGCAGTAACCGTGTAGTGATCAAACGATAGATGAATAAATTGGAGAATTGTTTTCATATTACCGTGTACCCGCAAAACGTGCATTGGGCTGTTATGGTTGTATGGCACCTCCCTTGAGGACAGAAGTCAATACCAAGAGCAAGAGAGATATTCAATACCCTGGCATTCTGTCATTTACTCTCTGACTCATTGAGAAGAACTGCCAGTTCATGTTCCCCGCAATCAAGCCTGATAACGATGATGCTGAACCGACAAATATTGCTGAAAAACCACCACCGTCATTTGGAGAACAAGGCAAACTCACACACAGTTAATTCAGTGACCTGATGAGGGATTTTGATCTTACAAAGCATAAATCCGAGCTCTATGCTTCACGACTGCAACAGTGGAATCTCCTCGCTGAAACAGAGCGTGTTTCTCGTTTTCGGGAGCATCAGATATAACTTGAGTTTCATTTCAGTACTGAATGCGACATTACCTTCTGCAGTGACACTAACGGTTTGTTGCAAGATTTCAACATCACACACAAGCCAGACAAATGGGGGCTCTTTTTAGGTGGCTCAAAAACAATCCTGAAAGAAGTACTGTTACACAATAGTACTGAAAGTCCATCCATCCCCGTCGGATATGGTATCTTAGCTGAAGAAGGTTTACTATAGTGAAATACAATGTAAACTGTGTCAATTACAATAATCATGAATGGCTGGTACGTGGAGGTTTCAACATTGGGATGCTGTTGGCTTTGAAAGAGGATTATACTAGCTAGTGCTATTGCCTGTGTGAATAGGACACTCGCACAAGAGAAAAGCACTACACACTCCACGAACAGCTCTGGTGCCTGGTTCACAGAATATTGCAGCAGAGCCTCTAGTGAATCGTAAAAAACTGTTTTCTCACCAATGCACATTAAGTTGGGACTCACTACGCACTGGTTAAGAATATGCACGGGAACGAAGCAGCATTTTTGGTATTTGTGCAAGGCGTTTCCACGACTCGGAACAGAGAAGATCACAAAGGGGATAAGAGGAAGGCTAACACGGCGCGAATAAACAGATAAGCTCAATGTGTATATCCTATTGATTAAGGGAGAAATTTATGCGGAGCCTAAAGTTCCAACTTGTTTATAATCCTGACCTAGGAGAAATGTGTATATCCTATTGATTAAGGGAGAAATTTATGCGGAGCCTAAGGTTTCAACTTATTTATAATCCTGACCTAGGAGAAAACGGTAATTTTGTTATTAGTGTTCAGCATATCGAAATCTATAGAAAACACCTACTTTGGCTTCTGTAAAATTCCATCGTGGACCAGTGCTAGTGGTCATTAACGTGAGTTGTGTGCACCTTTCATTCTTGTGACAACCTGAACTCTTATGAGGACATTAACAATGAGCTATCTGAATGTCTGCAGAAATAGCAACCCATTCTTCCTCAAGACCTAAACCAGAGAACGTAATAATGTTATCGAACGCTGGGCTCGACGTTACAGTCAACATAATTGTCCAGTTTGATCGCTATTTACATTTCATTTATTCGAAAATGTACACCTTTATCCGTTTTGGTCACAGCCACCGTCAGAATAAGTAAAACAAACAACAAATGAGAAATAATATTTCAGCCAGAAATACAGTAACAAAATGAAGACACACCACATTTAAAAACACGAAACGCCTTATCTCTTTAATTCAAATGTACACTTGTTCTATGACTATCGCCGATTAGTGAGGCCGACTAACATAAATAACAAAATGTGGCTGTTAGAGTGGCGTCCAGCATTAATTGCAATTTGACTACCCCTACTAAAATTCAAAATAGCTTCTACAAATTAAGCCTACAACCATTACAGAAAATAATTAGGGAAATAATGAACTGGAACCATTACACTAAAATTCACGGTAACATCCAGAAATTGAATACAGCGTCCTTTTATAAGAAATAGCATACAGCCATTTCATAAAAAGTAATCTATAAAAAGAAATTGGGCAACTGTCTATTAAAAACAATTTAATGCTTAGTTTTAAAATAATGCAAGGCAGTGTTTAATGTAGCTGCATCACAGCCTCGCTTTCTTTTTGTGATGATATAAAACATATTGACTTCATTGATAGCATACATAGTCAGGGTGTTAATATAACATAAAGAGCAATCGACATTTACCTCGCGGTTATCTCGCGGCTGTTGAGTTTAACATGTTGACACGGCAAACGTTGTCATACCTGCTATGGCCCGCGGTCCCGACACACACACACACACACACACACACACACACACACACACACACGATGGACGTCAGGCGAGTACCATCCTCGTTCCAGCTCACCCCACTCGCCGCTTTGCTACAGTACTAAGTCGTGGAAGATGGCAAGGTACCGGTTTAATCTGAAGTCATTTCTCTCGTCAGCCATGAGCTGTGATTCTCTTTTTCCGTGAGTAAAGATTTCTCATTTCTCTAACATGTGTACTTTTAGTTGCCTCCTGTAAAATTGATGAGGTGGAGTGTATAGAGTTTTGAATGTTATTCTGATGAGAGATGTGGCCGAAACACGTTAAGGTATATACTAAAAAAAAAAAATTAAATTGCAATCAACAAAGTAATTACATTGACTGTAATGATTTTGACTCATAACATAAATGTATAAAATAAATCAAATGAAATTTCTACTGTGTGTAAGAAATAATCCTGAAAATTCCGTAACTGTACTTGCAACATCCTGTACCAAAATGTCTTAGAAGACAGTTGCATGCACTGTTCATAATGCCATTACAAACTTAGGAGATCGATTAAACTGACCAATCACACACAGAGTGTGTACATTTGCGTCTGTCATATTGTCTCAATTTTGTCACATCTCTTTATCAGCATTCTTGTCGTACGGCACTATAACGCTGAAATACCTTGATACTGGCCACTGAATGAAAATAAAATTTTAAACTTTAACTAACAATAATAATTAATAGAACTAAATAAAAATATTAATTACTTCACTAAACGTTACCAAAGGAAGATTTTGATACCAGTAACTACGTTTCCATATAAAAAAAATGCCATGCATCAGCAGACTGTTGTGATGCTTTCAAATATTTTAGGAAAAGCTACTTATATTTTTAAGTGGCACATGTATTGTCATCTTCTTGTAAACTCATTTCAGTTAAATGAATATAGATGGTGATGCCACGGATAAAAGTAATGGCGGCTAGTCTACATATACGTTTTAATCGGTTACAACGAAAAATATTGTTACCATTTGGCTCAGAAATGATTTACAAGTAGAGAGTGACATTCAACGTATCAACCAGAAGGCCGTATCAACCACAAGGCCGTATCAACCACAAGGCCGTATCAACCACAAGGCCGTATCAACCAGAAGGCCGTATCAACCACAAGGCCGTATCAACCACAAGGCCGTATCTATCAACCAGAAGACCGTATCAACCAGAAGGCCGTATCAATCAGATGTCCGTATCAACCAGATGTGTGTATGCTAGAGATGTGCGGTAGATAGTTTTTTTGTCTTTTTTAAGTATAAGTTGGTAACATATCAGCATTGTTGGTCTGTAAGCAACAATGATGTCTGAAACTTCCTAGCAGATTATTGGAGTCTGGATCCCTTGCATTTGGTGAGTTATTACTGACTGAGCAACTGTCTCTTCTATAATTCGTCTCAAGATTTCCAAACTTCACAGCTATTCAGATTGCCTTGCGTGATAGGTACACCTGGTAAAACGCATATAGTGGAACAGCCCAGGGGACAGTTATCAGAATGAATCTGCAGTTGAATGTATGGATGAGGTACTGGCGGAAGTCAGGTTCTAAGGGATGGTCGTGAGTCGTGCCTAGATATCATTGGCTGCAAAACGCAAAATCTCGAATCGAACCCCAGTCCGGTACATCGTTTTCACACCAGCACACACAATGCTGTGCATAACAGAAGTACACTCTTGCAGCAATACCTTAGACTGTGGCTAAGCTACTTCTCTGGAATATCCTTTCTTCCAGGAATGCTAGCAGTCGTAAGGTTGAGAAGATAGATTATGAGTCGCATCTGGATAGCTCAGTGGGTTCAAGCATTTCCCGTAAAAAGGCATACAGGATTAATCCGCTAGGAAATACGAGAACATGGTACATTTAAAACCAGTGTGAAATTCTAGAAACACTGATGACTGTTTCTTTTGCTTGCCAGATAAACAAGTACTATCTTAAGTGCGTTTCTTTTCATTTAACGTAGTACCAAGGAAAAATATCAATAACGCACCTTCTCGACATGCTGTCGGTTGGATCAGCCACCAGTACACTTTAGAAGTAAAATGTGTTTCCAAATTAGGCATGTCAAACACTAAAAGTAAAGCACAATTTTCAGCTTTAAGTAGATGCAAATAGCGGCCAGCAGTGATAATAGTGCCCCTTAGGTATAAAGATTCACTTTTTACATCTTAAAGGGCTCGAGAAAGGTTCAAAATCATGAAAAGTTCAATTCTTACTTTTTTGTATTTTGAAATTTTACTGGCTTTCCCATTTTGATTGATGTGTAATTTATTCAAGTCAGAAGAATACAACTACTTTTAAAATATTTTTGAAATACGTTGTGCATGGGCAAGACTCACTGTGACGCTGTTGAACAGCTGTCAAATGTTGTACTCATGAATCTACATGCTCATCATGTACATTTTAGTGATGTGAGAGAAAACAAGTGTTATAAAATAAGTGTTGTGCATAACCTGTGATAGCTCGACATATATCGCTCGCTCGATATTCGTGTGTTTCATGCTTATTTACTCTCCTCTAATCCTGAAAATATTCATAGTGAATTTTGTTCACTGATGTTTCTGTTTTATTGAAGTGTAATCATGGGTAAACGTAAAGTGACTATAAATCCTCTGAAAGCTTTTAAGCAAAGGAGAAATGTAGGAAAGTCAAAGGTGGGTGTTATTACCATAAACAATAAAGACGATAAAAAAATGTGTGAATCTATCCCTGCTAGTACAGCTGCCCATTGCAATGAAACTGAGAAGGAAAGTATTTCACAGAGGAAGCTTGATTCTGTTAGTGAAAAGTATGAATGTTTTAAGGGTAAACCAGATGTAAATGAAATATTTGATATGTCAGTTCTCAACGGAATTTTTGCAAACTGTGTGAGATGTGTTCAGTGTAGTAAAATCGGTCTGGAACACACTATAAAAAATCATGTAGGACTTGCAGTGAAATGGAACTGAAGTGTAGTAAGTGTTCACACATGACCACCTTTTGGAACAGTTGTGTAGATATTGAAGGTGCCCACTAAAAAAAAGTACACACGAAAATAGCTGCACAGCTAACTGTAGTGGCAGTAGTGGAGGAATGGAAGTGACTGGTGTTGCTAGTATATTTCAGCATTTTGTTGTGTGTGATAAAACGTGATATGTGAATTACCTTGGTGAGACTAATTTCAAAAGTGTCAAGCATATTCAACACCTGAAGCCGTATGGTGATAATGTTGTAGTGAAGAGATTTGAGTGTAATGGACACGTACAGAAGCGAATACTATCAAGACTTCGGCGACTGGAAGCTTCGTATAAGAAACGAAAACTCAGTGACGGTAAAGGGTTCGATGGAAAGGGAAGGTTATCTTACAGTGTAATTGATAAAATACATAATTGTTATGGAATGGCTGTTAGGCGAAACACACACAGAATGAAGAAGGCTGCTTGGGCTCTTTTCTCCATAGATTTTCAGCTGATGAAATTCCCCGTCATTACTTGTGTTCCAAAGGAGAAGACCTGTGGTGTAAGTACAACAAGGGATTGCCAATTGGTGAAGTGTACACTCACATCATAGTCTGCCTGATGCGGTAATAAACCCTATTTTCAAAGATTTAACTACCTAACTGTTGAAAACGTGTGTTCATGTAAAACTCAAAACCCCAATGAAAGTGCAAATAGTGTTATATGGTCAAGAAACCCCGAGTCTGTGTTTGTTGGAACAGAAACAATTCACTTTGACATGTATGATGCTGTTGCAACTTTCAATGATTGCAGCCATATAAGGTGCAATGTATTAGGAAATATGGGAATGAAGATAGGTTTCAACATGGTACGAATGATGCTTGCTTAAGACAAGGAACGTCTTCCGGCTGCTGACAGAGCTGTAAATAGCCTAGACATACAAGCCAGAATGAACAGGAGGAGTACAAAGGGGAAGCTGGAGGAGGAGTTTGCAGAAGATGAAGATAATCCAGCCTGGAATGCACTAAAAAAGTAATGCAAACTCCGTCGCTCGATTCCCAAAAGTTTTATTGTTTCATACATATTACATGTTTTATCAGGATATACCAAACCAATTTGCTCAAAATTTTCAGGAAATGTTACACAGCCTTTTCTGCGTAACTCAACACAGCCTTTCTCCGAAAACTTGTATCTTATTGAATTAAAACAGAAAGGTACAAAAAGTAGTGAATTTTCATTACAATAGAAAAAATTAATCTCTAACAACTGAATTCAAATTTTTAAAAATCCGTGTGTTAAGTTGTAGGCAATATTCCAATAAATAACCTGTAAACATTTGAACTGCCAAGCTCACATGCTTTCTGGGAAAACATGTAATTCATAAGCGCTATTTTAACATTGGAAATATAGGGCTTTCCGGAGCCTCTTAATAGGTGTCACAATGTAAAAGATATTTATAGAAATAAAAATAGCATAAAATATGACATTTAGCAATTACAAAATAAAATAGTGCCTAAGATAATATATCATTAAAATTAAATAGCAAGTCTATTTAGTTAAGTTTGCATGGTGTATTTCACTATGATATATCGATCTGATGTGAATCTTTAAATGAAGCCCTTGTCGTCATAACATCATTAAATATTAAAAAACATTAAGTAAATTTTATTGAATAGAAATAGAGGATCCAGAGGGGATGGTATTTTTCATCTCAAGTTCCATGTTTACGCAAGCAGTGTCCACGTGTACGGCGCGGCTCTCGTTGGTGCCGTATCTCGGCTTCACCACGCTATGACGCAGCTCATCGACCAGCCACGGCTGCGATAAGCACTCTTAGTAGGTAACGTGCAGTCGTGAAAATGTAATAATACTTAGGTATACAAACACTAAATCAGAACACAGATAACAAGTGCTCCTCAGGGAGGTGAGACTCGAGGTCACACTTCTGAGGCTCATTTCCCGCTTATGACGGGGGCAAATGGAGGAAGTAACAGCCGTAACAAATAACAGGGCCATACCTCACAAACAAACCACGTAGATGTAGTCTAAAGCCGCGCGGGATTAGCCGAGCGGTCTGAGGTGCTGCTGTAATGGACTGTGCGGCTTGTCCCGGTGGAGGTTCGAGTCCTCCCTCGGGCATGGGTGTGTGTGTTTGTCCTTAGGATAATTTAGGTTAAGTAGTGTGTAAGCTTAGGGACTGATGACCTTAGCAGTTAAGTCCCATAAGATTTCACACACATTTGAACACTTTTGTAGTCTAAAAATACAAATAAATATAGCAGTTATCACAGTAGAGCAGAAGATTTAAGGACGTGAGGAAGGCCCTAAGAGTATATCATGACCCTCCCAATAGAAAGAAACAGGTAAAGGGACCTCTTTTCTATTTATCCTTTCTATCATGTATTATTTTCTCCTTAATAACACAATAAAATTTGTTTTCCTATTCCAAAATTTTTTTATACGTCGTATTACTTTATTATACGTATCTTATTATTACGGTCTGATCATTTATGAAAATAAAAAGATGTCAAACAAATAAAGCATTGACAAGGGGAGACCACGACGTTTGGAACGCGGATTTACTTTAAAATACGTACACTCGTAGTGCTCCATTAGGACAACAAAATGTGTAAGCAGTAGCGCATACTTCTCAAGCGTTATTGAGAAAATCGCAAGATAATTTGGGTTGTCATATATATACATGTGCGTGGGCGTTTTTACCAGGAAGCGGCGGCAGCCTAGTAGGTAGCGTTCAAGCCCCGTAATCGCTGGATCGAGTCCCGTTCGTCACGTTTTTTTTTAATTTCTAACACAGTCATTTTCTTTACTATTTATATTTCAATTGATATAATGGGACAAATACGTGTAATCGGATGAACTTTTATTAAATTTACAATCTTATTTGACAGTCTACAAATTTTTATTATCACAAATAATATAATATTCATAACTATCGACTAGCAAACGACCAAACGCCTAAAGTGATACTGAAAATGTATGCTTGTCCGTGCTTTGAGAAATCCCTTATCTGGATGGAGCCCGAAACCACTTGTTACCTCCAAGTTTTAACCGGCACAGCTGGCTTTCGAAAGATGTACAATTAATCGTCGCTTCGACATTACGAGCACAATGGCAGGATGGTATTTTTCGTCAAAACAGGGAAAATAAAGTTAAACGGCACCAGCTGCATTGGATAAATGCCGTTGCCGCATACGCAAGGTCTCTTGAGGTTTTCCGTTGAAAAACAAACCTCGTTAACACTTTCAAAAACCTCTCTTTCAGCCGATAATTTGGAAGCAAACCATGCATAACGTAGCATTTCCTCAAATATCGGTGCTGATAATTGACCATGCTGTATCGAATGTATTTTAATAGCGTCTTCACGAGGAGCAATTTCTCGTTGTTTTCGATTAAATACTAACAATTTTGAAGACACGGGCAAGCAGACATTTTCAGTATCACTTTATGCGTTTAGTCGTTTACTAGTCGATAGTTATGAAATTGTATTATTTGTGATAATAAAAATTTGTAGACTGTCAAATAACATTGTAAATTTAATAAAAGTTCATCCGATTACACGTATTTTTCCCATTATATCAACTGTAATACAAATAGTAAAGAAAACGACTGTGTTAGAAAAAAAACTGACGAACGGGACTCGATCCAGCGATTACGGGGCTTGAATGCTACCCACTCGGCTGCCGCCGCTTCATGGCAATAACGGCCACGTACATGTATATATTTGACGACCGAGATTATCTTGCGATTTTCTCAATAACGCTTGAGAAGTACGCGCTACTGCTTACACATTTTGTTGACCTAATGGAGCTCTACGAGTGTACGAAGTTTGAAATAAATCCGCGTTCCAAACGTCGTGGCCTCCCCTTGTGAGAGAAGCTGTAGAAAAAGACAAAGATGCCAGGTTTTCAGCTTTGTGTTAGCGTTTAGTAGCAAACGGGCCACCATAGTTACCAAGGCCTTGCGTCACTCTGTGATGTTAATAAATAAATAGTTATGAAAGACTGCATCAAAGGGTTTTAAAACTAGGCGACCACAAAGGACCGCAAACTAACTAATAAAATCGTGTCGTGCCGTGAACGTTGTTTTATTGTGGTACTTTAATCCAATTATTACGGCCGAGCGAGGTGGCGCAGGGGTTAGCACACTGGACTCGCATTCGTATGGACGACGGTTCAAACCCGCGTCCGTCCATCCGCATTTCGGTCTTCCGTGATTTCCCTAAATCGCTTGAGGCAACTGTCGGGATGGTTCCTTTAGAAGGTTACTACAGACTTCCTTCCCCATCCTTCGAAAATCCGGTGGGATCGACGATGTCACTGTTTGGTCTTCTCCCTCAAATCAACCAATTATTACGTTCTTAACCAATACCCAATAACAGTAATCTGCAATCCATGCACTAGTTTGCACACTGTGCTGGCTCTTAACGTATAAGAATAGCTGAAAGTACCATGCTATTCTAAATGCGTGAAAGAAGAGAATAATGCACTAGTCAATACATCGGAGTCGTTTACAGAATGAGGGGGCTTCGAACCCCCATCCGATTAAACCCATTCACTTTTCTCGTCGACATCACTTTAGGCGAATGTCAAGGGTAGACACGTAGAATTTGAGCATCAGTCGTAATGAATAAGAACTTACGATTTTGAAGTTTGTAAATGAATACCTTTGCTGTGGATGGTTCAAATGGCTCTAAGCACTATGGGACTTAACATCTGAGGTCATCAGTCTCCTAGAACTCAGAACTATTTAAACCTAACTAACCTAAGGACATCACACACATCCATGCCCGAGCCAGGATTCGAACCTGCGACCGTAGCAGCCGACTGGTTCCTTACTGAAGCGCCTAGAACCGCTCGGCCACAGTGGCCGGCATTTGCTGTGTAATCATGTTTCAATTTCATCAGCGAAGTTTCTTAATACCCGTGTTAATTTCTCATACTTTCTTGTAATTTCCGTAAGTTAGTAAAAAGGTAACGCTGGATTCAATGCACGGCTGTTGAAATACACAAATGCTGAACTCCCAGGCTTTACACCGAACTAACCTATTGACGTAATCGAGTTTGTATGAACTAAATCCATTCAAGCGATGTACAGCATTTGGGGACGTGTCAATCTGATTAGACAACCGAAAAGAATAAAAACAGACTGCGGCAGCAGGGCGTCCATCATAACTAGCAGAGGCCTCTAAATCAAAATATTTAGTGGACGTTAAGCCGCTATTCGGGTCACACATTTTATCCCTTGGTAGAGGCGTAAATAACGGCAACGGCTAATACGGGTAAATAGAGCTTATAGGCTCTTGGACACCAATAAAATAAAATAATTACAGCAGTTAACAGCCAAGTGTTAATGCGTTGTCACTCGTTCACATGTTCTGTTTGAGAAATAAACAACTGTGTCAACATTTCAAGTGGCTGTATATCTCAGATTTAGCTTCCAAACGACTATCATTCTCTTATTACGCCAGTCCACAGCACTCGTTTGACTGTTCTGCTTCTGGTTGAAAGCGTAGTTTCCTGTTCTTTGGTTCCTCAGTATCCGTTTACAGATTATTAGATCAGAAATCAGTCTACAAGACCTTACTCTTTCGAAATTAATCCAGATTCTGAACCCTTTAATAAGTAAAATTTTACGGAAAGTACAGGGTCTGGCAATCAAATCTCCCGCATTTGACGCAGCCTGCGTGCGAGTTGTAGTGAGGATACTGATATGGAGTGAGTTTTGTTTGAAAGCGGTGTACGTGCCATTTTCAGTGTGAGCCATGGCGTGGCTCGGTGAGCATCATGCGTTTGTTGTGTTATTCTTAACAGTGGTCCTGTGATTCGTACTCAACTACAGTTTCGGAGACGGTTAGAACTTGGCCGACATGATCGTGTCCAGGATAGAAAAACTATTCGACAGTGGGTGTAAAACTTTAGGAAAACTGATCCAGCACTGAAAAGAAAACCTACCGGCCGGCCTCGGACTACAATAACGCCGCAAAGCGTGGCGCGTGTGAGTGTGCCTGTTGAGCAATCACCAGTGCGTTCAACAATTAAACATGCAGTGTCTCTGGGATTATCTGGTAGGAGTGTAAGAAGAATTCTTCCTAGAGAACTTCTTATGCCCCCTTCAGAATTATGGATACCCAGGAATTAACTGAAAGAGATTTTGAAACTCACTGAGCTGCGTTTGAGGAAATTCTTCAAAACACTCCACCTGGAGCTTTGTTTATTTCTTCGGAGGAGGCCCATTTCCACTTTTGAGGAACTGAAAACAAACAGAATTGCAGCTACCGGGCTGCAAAAGACACTCTTGATATTCATCAACGACCTCTACACAGCCCTCGTATGACAATTTGGTGCGCCGTTGCTGACTTTTAGGTGTGGGGACTGTACTTTCTCGAAGACGGTGGCCACATGGTAACGGTCAATTCAGACCGTTATAACCACATGCTAGAGAACCTAGGTTAAATCAGTTTATTGCAGATCATGAAGAAGTGTGGTTCCAGCAAGACGGAGCAACAGCCCACACCTCTCGCCGTTTTATGGAAATGTGCGAGTTGATTCTTAGCTATCTTGTGTCTTAGCGAGGAGACATTGCGTGGCCCTCAAAGTCGCCTGATTTATCGGCTTGTGATTTTTTTCTTTGGGGAAAAAGTCACTAGTGTACAAACATCATCCCACAACACTGCAAGCACTTCAAGAGGCCATTACAAATGAAGCGGCAGTCATTCCAAGATGTATGGAGAACTATCGGGATTGACTTTATCAGTGTGTCAACAATGGAGGAAGTCATTTAGCAGACATAACTTTTAAATCGAAATAATCGAAAATGGCAAAGTATGTATTTTCCGTAAATAAAAATAATTTTTCTGTCAATCATATTTAGTTTTTCTGTGACAACCTACTATAATGAGGGCGGTTTTATCGCCCGGTCCCTGTACTTTGACGATTCAGTTTAATCTTACCCTTCATCAAATTTGACATTTAATCACCCACACTGACTACTTACGCCAATTCATTCGTCTAGTTTACCTACGTCTATGTCAAATATTATTACAGTCTTGTCCATTTACATTTTGTTATTATCTTGTATACGCGTGTTAATCCTTCTGGTAACTTCCAGAAACTGGGAAAAATATTACAACAGCTCAATATGCTAACATAACGCGGTAAATGAAAGTTAGACACTTGACGACACGATGTAACGAGAGTTGAACCTGCCACTGTAATAGAAGACGGGGGGGGGGGGGGGGGGGAGGGGGGGGGGTATTGCATCGTCGGTAGAACAGAATTAACAACAAAATAGTTCGGTCAGGAGAGCACATAGACTACGAACGTGGGCTAGTCATTGGACATAAGCTGGATAACATATCTATCGGGGACATTTTAGTCCCTCTAGAGCCGTCCAACTCGAGTGATTATGAGGTGGAAACGCGAAGGAATAATCGCAGTTAAACTAAGACCAGGCAGAACTCATATACTGACGGACAGAGATCTTAGAGCATTATGGAAGTAATTATAAAAAGTATGAAATTAGCGGAAGGAATCAGTCGTGAATTCAAAGTGTTACCAGTGGCCCAGCTAGCACAGTGAGTATGCATAGGGGGTTGAAAAAAACTGGGTTATATGGTCAAGCAGCAACTCATAACCTACAGCTTTTTGGTAGTCTATGCTAAGAGACGCTGGAGGTCGAGTAAAGAGTGATCGAACTGGAATGTGGATAACTGGAAACGAGGGATCTGGAGCGATAGTTCGCGATTTATTCCATGGTAAACTGCTGGAAGAGTTTGCACTTGCCAAATGCCTGGTGATACGTACGTATCAATTTTGTTCCGTGATCGCAATCTGGCGCAGAGAAAATGGTTGTGACTCTGGCGTATAGGACGTGCGGCGCGGACAAAAATGGCTTGTTCAGCACCGCTTAAGTAGTACGGTAGCGACTTGAGTTTCGTGTCCGGTATGCGTGATGGCCAAGAGATGGCGTTGTGATGCTGCAGTGACTTGCCGTTTTCCGCTACGGCTCGACTGGGCAGTGGTGTGGTTGGAGCCGCGGGTGACTGTAGTATACGCTGGGGAGCAGGAGAGTGATAGCGGCCGGGGTTGCTGTGGTCCCCGACTTGTGGTACGAGTTGTGTGTGCCGTTTTAATACCGAGACTGCGCTCTGACCTTGTCTGTCTGCAGCATAATTAACGGAGGGCATCTTTTGCGTTCTGTCTAGCACTGCTGGTTCCCGCAAACCTACAAATTTCGTCCTACTGTTTCAGCGACACTCACCTTATATGCTTCGCAAACGTCAGTCCATTTTGGATTCAGCTGACGGGGACAGCTGCTGTTACGTGAAATATAATCATGCTATACCTATAACCATTATATTGATATTGTTTTATTACGAGAACAGTTCCTGCATTACAGTCACATGATCTTCAGGCCAGTCGCATGAATGGCACCAAGTACCACTCGTGCACGTATGGAAAAAGGTACCAATGCGGTTCCGTAGATATCCGAACTTCAGGAGCATGTGTGCTTCATGTTTGTCACATACATTGACGGAAAAAACAAACAAAAAAAGCAGCACTCACAAGGCCATGTCATTTTACTAATAAGTGATGTGAAAGGTAGTCAATCATTATATGTGTACATGACAACGGATTCAGACTAAATGAAGCACACAAGTCACAGTAAATGGTGCCAAAACGGCTACATCAATACCCAGTGTAACTCTCTGTAGCGGCAACACAGGACTGTTTTCCTGCATGCAAACGGTCATAAAGGCGGTGAATGACATCCTGCCATAGACTGTCCCTAGCATCTAGTACCTTTCTTGTAATCTGGCAATAGCTCTTGCAGGCTGCGAAGGACGAGTAAGTTTCCTCTTCACCATGCAAACTTATTAAATTGGCGAGAGATCTGATGTGTTTCTGGCCAGGGCACTTGTACATACGGAGAGCTCGTTGTGTAGCGTCAGACATATGTGTACCGGCATTGTCCAGCTGAAACAACACGTCATCTACAGGTTTAGGAAATGCCATTAGCACAGGAATAACTAACGACCTGTGCTGTGTAGCGGACACCGATTGATTTACCGAGGAGAAACACCAAATGTACCACGAGTTGAAATTGATAGTTCCCCACACCATGGGGATGGGGTGGAACCTGTGTCACGTGGGCAAATTTACTTCGAAATTGAATGCTTACTAGGTCTACGCCGTGCAAGTGTACGTCCATAACTCACATACAGTCAGAATCTGCTCGCATCACTCACGACGACAAAGTGCTATTCCACCCTGCAGTTAGCTTTCACGTCGGGGTTGCCGTACTTGGCGATGTTACGGTATTGGTGGCTGCCTGGCCACCGAAACATTTGATGCTAGTCCTGTAGTTTTCAAATAACTTCCGGGAATTCAGCCACGTAACACTTTCAGCTACGCCGATATTTCGGCCGGAGAACACCCCGCCATTTTCAAGGCAAACTGCAACGGACAGGCGACGTACATGCAAATTCAAAAACTCGGTTCTCGGACTGACGCAGGAAAGATAACACACACACTGAATACTAGTGCCACCAAAGATGACCAAAGTCAGAGCTATCGATAGTGGGACTACGAGCTCGCAGGTCCGAGAACCGAGGTTTTAAATTTGCATATACGTCGCCTGCCCGTTGCAGTTTGCCTGGAAAATGTCGGGGTGTTCTCCCGCCGAAATATCGGTGGTCGCTGAAAGTGCTACCTGGCTGAATTTCCGGAAGTTATTTCAAAGTTGTATGCGCCAGGAGAAACTCAGGCCACACATAGTCCTGCTGTTAGTGTATGGCTCCCAATTGTCCTTGGTCATCCTTAGTGACAGACGTTGACTGGATGATCTTTGGTAGGCCTGAGCTACTCGAACAGTGCGGCGATCTTGACTTTTATCTCTACGAGGACGTCTATAATCTGGTCTATAGATGTGGCAACATTTCATAGACCACTACCGAAAGCATCAACACAGCACCGATACACTGTGTCCAAAAAGTGCAGAATTCCGTCGACACGTCCATCTACCTTCCTGCAAGTATGCACTGCGACCCCGTTGAAACATCAGTTGTTTAACAGGAGTGGGTATTCGTCGGTGGGTCATTGTTGTACCTAGAATGAATTAATGACTCATTATTCGTCTTAGCACGGAACTGTCTGCAGTGAAGAGACAGAGGGCACACCGACAAGCCTCCTGAGCGCCATCTCACTGCCAACGGCCGTGAGAAATGAATAACTGATACTACAACCTCTCAGTAAGCACTTATTATTACATGGTGCCACTGAATACGGTAGTTGAACATGCTGCGTTCTTTTTCCCCGGTAGTGTACTTTAGCGACCATTTCTCGAGTTACAGCATCCACTGCTGTTGCTACGCGGCAAAGTTGTTAGAAAGGGAGGCATGTGGACGGAGTGTTGCATAAACATCGCAAAAAAGGAAAAATAAGACGTACCTTGAGATGATGCGAGCTAGGAGTTAAATGGCACTGTGGCAGATCCATACGCCCCTTGCAGCTGATCCATCCTTCAGGCAGCTGTTTGTTAAGAAATTCTCTTACGTGCATATTACGGCGCGACGGTACTTAGTGCTGTTGAAAAGAAAAATTTTTAGACATTCTCTCCAATACATCCAGTTACATGATGCCTTGTCATCACGCAAAAAAACAGTAACTTTTTCTCCGTAAATGAGGTAAAACACTTAAATCTTTGAAGGGTCTTTCTCGCGAATTTGTAGGGTATGTGTTTGCAGTGTTCCTTTTAATTTTACTAATTTTACGTTGTCATGGTTTTCTTTTCATTAACAATGGAACGTGTTCTCGTCTATGAACTCTTATACCGAAAGGAAATAGTCATCTCCCATCTCCAGATTCTGAGCTGGCCGGAGTGGCCGAGCGGTTCTAGGCGCTACAGTCTGGAACCGCACGACCGCTACGGTCGCAGGTTCGAATCCTGCCTCGGGCATGGATGTGTGTGATGTCCTTAGGTTAGTTAGGTTCAACTAGTTCTAAGTTCAAGGGACTGATGACCTCAGAAGTTAAGTCCCGTAGTGCTCAGAACTATTCGAACCATTTGAACCAGACTCTGAAAGGACTTCCTAAATTCTGCCACATTATTGTTTATCGCCTGCAGAAAGTGCTTTAGGTGTGTAACTCTCGGCGAATTACAGTTTCGGAGTCCATGCCCAGTCGAGTAGCTGCACTACGCCAGGCGCAAAGACGTATCCCATGGCCTCATTGTATTTATACGACTAGTTTCAGTCACCTGACTATCATCATCTTCATGGAAATATTCACAGCATCCTGTTAGGAGAAATATAAAATAGTTATCGTCAGGTGGTAAAGCCGTGACTAATACACTGTTATTAAATGGTAGTGTAAATTACGTCATCAATCTATAAAAGCTATGTTGCTATGGGGTGTACAGTTGAAATTGCGATCATCTGTTCTCAGAGTTAACACCGATTACAGTCTGAACATCAATAAGTACCTTTTTATGTATTGAAGATGTAATTTATATTAGGAGATGATAACAGCGTATTACTCACGGTTTCATCACCTGACGATAACTATTTTATATTTCGCCTAACACGATGCTGTGAATACTCTTATGAACCTGATAATAGTCAGACAGCTGACACTGGATGTATAAATGAAGTACTTTACCAGTAGTTCAGTGTAGTAATATTACATTTTCATATATACCTACAGAGTGAGGGTCACCACCTACTAAATATATAAGTATGTAAAGTTACTGTAAATCACTGTAAATTCTTGATCTGTGGTGTCACCATTTTGCCACAGTTGTTATTTAGGGTCCGGTGACGAAGTTGAATAGTTGCTACGTGCGAGTAAGCCATTTGGTAACAGCAATTACATTCGCAGCCATGGGGTTTTCTTACCGCTATCTTTAGAAATGCATGCTTCATATCTTACGGGTCAAATTGTTACAGGTGATAGTGGGTTCCGAATTGATTATATTGAGACAGGGAACCAATAGTTGGAAAATCATATTTGTGTTATCGGCTTACACAGCGAACACCGCATAACAACAACGTGGCTCACTGTAATTATTCAAAGTGAGAAGAGCCAGTCTCAATGCGTGCATGGAAACGGCACATGTAGTTCTGCCGTACTCCCAGAAAGATTCATTGTGTCTGTTGTACCAGGAGACAGGCAGCTAGGACCCTGACAAACAAATCTTCAATAGTGTCTCCGGGGGTTTCATGCACGACATCTTGACGTAAACCCAGAGAAAAGAGTCCAAGGGTGAGGGGTCTGACGATCGTGCTGGCCGTGAGATTGGACGTCCCCTTCCAATCCAACGACGGCGGCTCATGTTGTTCAGGAGCTAGTGGATATGAACGTCGAAGTGGGCTGGTGCGACGTCGTGTTGAAAGCACCTCGTTTAGTGGACAACAAAGGGTACAGTCCCAAGAACTGTATCAACACACGTCGTAGGAACAACGGGTAACATGGATCATGCAACAAAGAATGTCCTATCAGGTGATCTCAGACAATGCCCAATCATACGTAGACAGGGAGATGTGCCTAGTTGCTATCGACACGGACGGCGATGGACTTGTCCTCACTCTAGACATGCAATACATGCATTGAGACTCTAGGTGGTCGCTTTGAACAATTACTATGAGCTACGTTGTTGGTATGCGATGAACGTTGTGTGTGTGTCCACAACGCAATAAATGTGCACTTGAGTCTGTCTCATTACAAACGGTTGTAGACCGACTGTCACCTGTTTCTATTTGACCTAAAAAGTTTGAGACACGCTATCTGTTTGCCACGTTGAACATTTGGAGAATACAGGATATGTAGAAGACATACTCTTGTCAAAACACCCTGCCTCGTATTGTATATTATGTTTGTAAATGATTAGCTGTGTATGATTACACTTCGTACGTCATTTTTTCAACACAACAGAACATGCTCAGTAATTGGACAAAACTGGCTATCGGTATAAAAAGTATGTGGTCATCTGAATGCCAACCTTCCTTGTAAAGTCACAGGTCAGCCATTTGTGAGCCCTGGACGTTCTGCAAAGTCGCGCTTCAGTTTCAGCCGCAGTAGCAGCCGCAGGAGAGACGGATGGACGCAGACCCTCGGCCAGAGTTATGGACGTCGCCGGAGAAGGCGCAGAAGTTTCCCAGGGCTCAAGTCAGTGGTGTTATCTGTCTGGTTTCTTTGTTTCTCCTAACGCAGCACTGCGTTAAATAACTCCCAGTTTGCTTCTTTCTTCTTTTACTTTCTAGATCCTGGAGCCGCTTTCTTTTATATATGTTGAAGGAGCTGCTAGACTGAAGTTTGAGGTATATTCCCCTGAGCTGTTATAATAATCCGTAAATCTTAGCACTCTTCACTTTTTATGACCTCCTCCCGCAAGACGCTTATGAATATGCTAAATTTCTGCCCTGCCGTGCTTTCGCTTCAGGGAACACAGAGATCCAGTACTCGGCAAGCAGAAGAGGCCTCAGAAAAAAATATGCGAAGGGTTCAAACAGTAATATTTCAAGAACACCTTTCAGTAAAATAACATCTGCGGCGTTCGTGAAAACTGACTTTGGATCAAGAGGTAAATAATCCTTCTTTCTTAATCAATAATAAAAGTGTTTTCTACCCTATTTTTGTTATGCTAATAAAAATCATGGTACCGTGTTTAATGGACTTCACAAGAAGCACTCTCATAGTATGCTATGTACTAATATCGAATGTGAACTTCACTCATTCGACATTAACGCACTAGAAGTTTCACCATTTCTTCAAACTATGCTGTAACAGTAATGAAACTTTATGCCGCGTCTGTAATAAAATGATAGGCAAGTCATACATGTGCCACAATGATATTATTGTGGCAACAGATTTTAATTCTGTCTCCTTGATTCCGATTTTATTTCAGTCGCTTTTTGCAAATCAGTTCAGGCAGTGCAGATATTGTTTCTCCCGAGTTCAATAGCCAATTTCTTTTTCTTCCAATCGGTTAACTCATAATGAGCGAGGTGGCACTGGGACGGAAGGATTGAAAGTCCATTTCGTCCAAACAACACAAGAATTCCTGACGTTTCACTAAATGGTTGAGATAATTTGCGACAGTGGTTGGTGAGCCGTGGCGAGCTGGCGACAGTGTTATTTTGTTCATGTATCGTTGAGATCGATTGTGACTGAGTTAAGTTATCTTTGCTTTCCGGGTTGGCGACTGAAGCGAGTTGGTTGGGTTGTTTGGGGAAGGAGACCAGACAGCGAGACCATCGGTCTCATTGGATTAGGCAAGGAAGTGGAAGGAACCATCCTGGCATTTGCCTGCAGTGATTTAGGGAAATCGCGGAAAACCTAAATCAGGATGGCCAGACGCGGGATTGAACCGTCATCCTCCCGAATGCGATTCCAGTGTCTAACCACTGCGCCACCTCGCTCGGTGAAGCGAGTTGGTGGTGGGCCTTCGACCGGTAACCCTCGAGATCTCGTGACATTCACAGAGAGACGAGTGTCAACGGTTGCCGAACGAGCGTGATGACCATGGTGTGAAATTGGTTGGGCGTTCTGCCGATATGGGTAGCTTGGAGATACAAGGTCTGTGACTTCGCTGGGAACGAAATTTGAATGGAAGCGATGAAGCTGTGGAACACGCTCCCTCGTACTGTGTACCTGATATGAAGTAAGTCGTGTTTGTTCACCGACACACTCAGAGCCATTTAAACTTTATTATTAGGGTGAGACTTTCATAGTCGAACCTTAAGACGGTGTGAAAGAGTTCAGTTGGCCTAGTTAAATGTTGGCCGTTATTTCAAAGTTTTCTCAGAAGTTTTACTAGTGATTTGTGTTTCTTACAATGAAACGATTTTATGTTGCCGTTTTTAAAGCGTGCACTCTATTAATGAAGTTGTCCATGTGTGAGTGAGTCAAAGGTTCTGCCGAGAGTTTCTATGTTTCAGAGTTATTGGAATGTCTTTGTGATTCAGGCAGACACTTCTGATTGTGTCAGCTCCATGGCGGGGAGTGAAATGTCATCCGAGTTCTAGACCTGGCATTGTTCAAGAACCTGGCCACTACCGGGAGTTGTTCACATATCACCTTCCAAAGTTTAGTATTTATCATCCTTCCTTAAAGGCGATTGAAGCTGGTGGACATATAAATACATATTGTATGTAACCTGTTTGTAAATGAACTTGTTTACTCAAACATTAGGGACTGGCGACTGGCTAAACATTAAACTGCATCGCATCTGCTGCGTTCCTTGTGCATCCTTTTCTAGTAATTTTTTTATTAACAAGTCTGAGCATGTGAACTTTATTTCTAAAGATCAATGTTTCTGCTGCAGTTTTTTTTTATTTTGGTGGTTCTATCATGTTATGTAATTGTATCTTAGCTTGGCAGTAGTGTTCAAGTGTCATTGAGTCACCCTTTACTTGTAATTGTTTTATTATATGGATTTTCAGGGAAATCCTGTATGGGTGTTTGAATTGCTGAAGTTTCTCAGTAATTCTGTTTTCTTAGTAAGGCACTGTTTCAATACTGAGTACGTTGGGCTTTAAGTGTATTTGCAAAGCTTTATCTAGTAGCTCGTCCACAGTTTGTAATTCTCAAATTTTTTAAAGGCATAATGTCAATAAACTGTCTTAATAATAAAGTGTGACTACCAACCATGATTCCATTCCGTTTCCTCTTTTATGGGACTTAAGGTACGGAGTGTAAGTATGGTACGATTAAGGAATCACGTATCAGTTGGTTTAAAGGGAGACAGAACTGATTTCCTTCTCAATCTTTGTCCAGTGCGATCTTGAGTTACATCTGTAAGGTCGTGACCAGAAGAGCAGCCTGTGACCAACGAATGGCAGTGTCATGGGTTACCTACCCAACGTCCCACTTACAAACGGCCCATATCTCTTCAGTTCATTTAAAACTATCTGCTTGTGGAGGCTCAATCCTTTGAGGCGCATAGTGATAAGAAAAATAAATCAGTCTGGTTATAGTAAGTTCTATTTTCAGTCCGCGTATCTTGTTAAAAATTCGCCGACAATTACAGTCTAGCTTCAACAGTATCTTCGTGTTTTCCACACGCGCGAACAGCACGTATCGTCCAAAAGAGATTATTTAGCATTCGCAGATGACCAGCGAAGAAGTACCTGGAGACGCCCCAGAGAACGGTGGGATACCAAACGGTGGGAAACCAACCTGATAGATTCCCGCCATTCGGCCCAATATCGAGGAGTGATGGTCTGGGGTGCCATTTCATTTCATGGCAGGATGCCTTTGGTTGTCATGCGCGGCACCTTGCAGAACAGCGTTACATCAACAATAGTCTACGTCCAGTTAAGGTGCCCTTCATGCTAAGGAATCCTCAGATTACATAATGCCCACCTGCACATGGCAAGAGTTTCTCCTGCTTGGATTCGTGCCGTGAAACCCTTCTTTGCCCAATTATTACGTGTAGTTGCTGCATTCTTGTCAAATTTTTTTGCAATATCGCAGAAGGATCATTCACATTCTAGTAGTCCTACTGCACGACCTTTTCCAAACTCGATGGATGAGGTATTGATGATGGTGTGTTTGTTTCCTTAAAGGCATTCTTGACTAACATCAACTCACTACGTCCAATCTCAAAGGTAACTAACGTTCACGACCGTTACAGCGTCTGTTTAGTGCAAATCTGATTTTTATTCTCATAGTGGCGCTACTAGTGCCATTCTTATTCAGCTGGCGTGAAATTGTAACAGACGTCACCTTCCAATGTAAAAACACGCTTACCAACTTTCGTTTATGTATAAACTATTTCTAGGTGTTGCTATTTTATCCGTCAGCGTTTATGCAAATCAAATGAAGGCCATACGCGTGGACCATACAAAATCTCTCCCTGAAATGCTATTAAGTTTACATAATTGTATTCTTCGCAACGCATAGAATGAACTGAATTAAGTCATATGCGAAAGCGACGCGGTGCTCTGTGTAAATATTTCACAAGCTAAGTCGCCCTTGTGCTGCCAAGTGATTAGTGCATGCAGGGACACCAGCACAACATTTATCTTTTAACAGTGTGGAAATTTATTTGTGAAACATTGGGGCTCAACGCCACCTTTTTGTTACAATTTTACGCAACATGACTTTGTGATTTTCACTGTCGCAGGAAGTCTGTATATCTAATACAAGATATGTTATAATGTTGCACTTGTGTACACTGTGGTTACATGAAATCATGTGGGTGTAAGCCATTTTGACTTGAAATGTGTGTTTATGTAGCTCTGAGATCTGATGACAACGTTGTTCTGTCCTAATCGGTAGTAGTAATAAAAAGAATTACTAGCGATAGCCTTTAGATCGCCCCCAACGACTGACGCAATGTCAATCATATATAACAAACACATACGCTCAAAATATGTGATTTAATAAAGTAATTTGCTGTAGCTCACAACACTCGTACACCTTGAATGCCAGTAATCAAGAGACACAACTTGTCATACGACAATCACCGACTTCCCTGAGGAATGTAGTTTGCTAACTCATACAACCAATTCATCCCTCGTAGGCAATACTGTGAACTGCATCAAGCACTAACACAACTGGTTACAAACACCAGCTGCTGAAGTATTCATGATGTGCTCCTCTCAACATGCAGATGTCTCTTCTTGCGCCTCCACCAGAATCGCTATGCTCTGGCCGGGAAAAGGTAGGAAGCGTTCCGCCACACAGCAGTTGTCAGTGGGTGACCGTTGGCGACGTCTGTTTGATAGTGTACCACAGCGTAACAACTCATCGAGGCTCTTGCACTTGGCTTTGCCCAGAAATTCCACATTCCTCTCCGTGTTCCAGACCAAGCTGTCTGTCCTTGCGTCCAACTTCAGCCTGGGAGCTCTCCAGTCCCAAACTTTCCCTTTGATGCCCATCTCTATGTGCAGCTCTAGTCGCCCATCTCACGCACCACCACAGAGCCCCTCACGTCTGTGCTGACTGCTGCCGTCAGGCCCAGAATATCCGACCTTGGTCAAGGCGCTGGTTTCCGGTAGATGTAGAGGCCACACAGAGAACATCGTGGCCAGTAGATGCCAGATGGCAGGGTAAACGTGGGAAGAGCGGCAGTGGTGGGAGTTAGAGGTAACTGAAGCCTACGCTGACATTATTTAGTAAATATTACGTGGAGCACCTCCATACCCACACTTGGATGGTGCCCATTGTAAAAGATCTCTCACTTCAGCTTTTGTTACTATCTAGAAAGAACTCCGCCGAAAATGCACCGATTAACTTTCGCCTGGCTTGTAATGTTTAGAGAAGTGTCTTCAGAACCTTTTTTGGAAGCATGACTGAATGAAATCTTCTCGGTTTTCAAGTCACATCAATCCCAATAAAATTCTCGAGCTTTCGATGGTTAGCTCTGCCACATTCATCAGAAGTAAAACTACTGACTGCTGGGGCTGGCACTACTGCCTGCTTATATCCCTAACATTACGGCCGCTGGCACCAGTCAGAGACGGCCGAAACGAAAAGTGTGTGGAATGTGAGTTGTTCAGCTCATAGCAGCTCTGGCCTGCTGTGGGACCAAATGATGTTATATGTCATGAGGTGCCAGAGCCAGTTTTTAGAACAAAAGTATCTTGGGTCATGCATCAATATACTGAGATTAGAATGAACAGCAACAACTTCAACCGAGACCAAAGCTACACACTGAGTAGGGCGAGGGGGGCGGGGTTTGGATGTCGAAAGGAAGCAAACCCGGAAGCTTAACGCTTGTACGGAGGGGCAATTTCAAATGGGAGCTTCACCCAGATCTCTCTCCCTCCTACCGACCAACTGCACATTCCCCCTTATACTCCTCAGGGCTCCCTTTCCCCTCCTCTTCCCTTCCCCAGAACGGTTTTCCTCTCTCCTACAGCCCGCAGCTCGTGGTCGTGCGGTAGCGTTCTCGCTTCCCGCGCCCGGGTTCCCGGGTTCGATTCCCGGCGCGGTCAGGGATTTTCTCTGCCTCCTGATGGCTGGGTGTTGTGTGATGTCCTTAGGTTAGTTAGGTTTAAGTAGTTCTAAAGTCTAGGCGACTGATGACCATAGATGTTAAGTCCCATAGTGCTCAGAGCCATTTGAACCATTTTTCTCTCTCCTACACCCCCCTCCCTTACCCCATGCCCCTTTCTGCGTCTCTGAACTCCGTCCTTACTTGCCTTCCAACTCCCACCCCCATGTGTCTCCTGCCTCTTGGTGCGTCCTCTAAGCCCCATTTTACCTTTTCCTTCCACCCCCTCCAGCCCTGCTCCTCCACTGCACCTTCAATTCCGCTCTTTTTTTCCTCCTCTCAGGCCTCCCGTCCCCCAGCAGACCCCTCTCAGTAGTTCCTTATTCGTCGTGTTTACTTCATGGATTACCGTAGTTTTTTTAAGTCTCTCTCTCTCGTTCTATGTGTTTCTTATACTGTGGCCAACTTTTAAGTTATATGTGTGGCTCCAGTGTATTTTAATTGGTCCACAAATCGCCAACTGTGTTCTTTAAACTTTTTTAACTGTTCCCCAATGAACATCTGTGTGTCAGTGTATATTTTAACATCCATTGTCTGCAATTACTATGTTCTTATATCCCCTTTTTCTGCCCTTGTTTATGTATAGTTTCCTCTTTTCTTTTTTTCTTTTTTTTTTAGTGCCACTTGGCTGAAGAGCAGTGGATTGTGCCATTGCCAGCCCTCCCCTGCCCATTTGGGCAGGGGAATGAAATCACAATAAAGAAAAATAAACCAGTCCTGGCAATCAGTACTTTTACTCGTGACGACAATGGCAGAGCTAGCCATCGAAAGCTCGAGAATTTTATCTGAACTGATACGGCTTTAAAACTGAGAAGACTTTATTCAACTTTTAGAGAGGTGTAATGAGTGGCAAATTTTGAGTAAAACTGACACATTTCTCTTCCTCACATATTAAAATTTGCTTCTTTAGCCAAAATACAACGAAGTTAACACTGTGTCATCTGACTAACATGTTGTGCAGACACAGGTGATAGAGAATTCTAGAACAGTGTGTCCTTAAGTTTATGGAGCCAGTTCCTAAGGAAAAGTAAGGCCAGTAACATAAGAAAAGGCACAGTCTCGGCACAGCTTTAACCTGTAATGTCTCCATATATGTTGTTTCAAAACCTAGAACATTTCTCGTTCCACCAGCTATCGATGGCCCTTGAAAATTACATTATTTCATCGAGTAAGTCTGTAGTTATTCCACTAAGCTGGTAGATAATAAAGTTTTGCGTAATATCCTTATGGTAAAATACTCACCTCTTCCCATACTATCATTTACCAAAATCTCGTTTCAATATCTCAAACTGGTTATGAAGTAAGAGGAATGTTGTGGATATTTTAACCTTGGCTATGTCGCTGGTACGGCGCGATCGCAAATGTGTGTGCTACATCACATCAATTTCCTCGAGTTTCGTGACAGAGACTTCCACCCAAGTCTAAAGAAAAATTCATTACGTTAGCAAAATTTCATACACAACAACATATTATGTAATATGCACCAGATTGAACAAACCACAGCGACCTCTACTTTTCCACTGCCAACTTTTTCGAATTTCGCGCAGTGTCTTATTTCCATGTAAATGTCAAAACAACTAAGACGATTAACAAAATGATGGGCAAATTTTCATAAATCTGATACATAAAGCTACAAGTAAAGCAAACATGAATTTTTTTTAACGAAGAGTTTTTGTAAAATTGTTCGACAAATATTGCAGTGCGTGCGCCACGATTCTGTTATCGCTGAGCGGCCGAACGGTGGCAGACACTTTCGGCCTCTCATTTCGAACAAACGAATGAAATCACCCAACGCTCTGGACGAAAACTGGTCACTGTGCATCTGCCACCGTATCCTGTGTGTGCCGTACAGTGTTTGTAGCGGAGCAAGTGACTGCCACAGACCGGTCTCGCGCTGTCCACCAGGACTGGGCGCTGCTAATGTTGCCGACAGCACCTCCGACCACCGCGCCAGTGCGAGACTACTGGGCGGTCCAGGAAACCAGGCCTACCGCAAAATACAAATTCAGGATGCAAACCCATCTGCGGTGAATGTTATTTTAAACTGCGGATAACCACTGCCTGATTTCCCCAATTTGAATGATATGATCTGCACTGGTTATGAAGTACTCTATTAAAAGTACTCAGGTAAGGTGTAAAACATTAACAAAGGAAAAAGCTTTTAGAAATAATTTTGAACAATGGTCCCAAAAAAAACTGATACCGAGAAACACTAAAGCAATACTTGAAGAGTACACTCTTTTTAACAAGTCATAGCGGAAGGGTAACTTAGAGCCACTTCTAATCATTCACTTCAAGGTCTAAGCAAATGGCGCGCTAAAACCAGCAATTCTTAGTTAAAATGAAGGAAACGGTAGAACCTACACAAATAAAACCTGGATAAAAACGAAGCGGCTGTCATTGTGTTATCCTAACGCATTACGTTCCTCTACGGCAGACCGTCAATGCACAGTATTACTATTCGCTTTTGGAGCATCACGTGCGACCACCTTTGCGAAAGAAGCGGCGAAACTTTCTACACAACCCACCCATCGTTTTTACGACAATACGCGGGCGCATACAGCGCAAGCTGCGGCTGCTCTGTTTGGACGATGAGACTGGAACGTAGTGTACCATCCACCATACTCCCCGGAATTAAGTCCTTGTGACTTTGATTTGATTCCGAGGATGAAGAAAGCGCTTCGTCGCACTCGCTTCAGAACTGTTCCAGAGATTCGACGGGCAGTAGACCGCTCCATTCGCACCATCAACTGAAGTGGCTCTGCTAACGGTATACTATGGCTTCCACATCGCTGGCAACGGGTTCTGCACAGCGCTGGTGACTACTTTGAAGGACAGTATCAGGTACAAACATGTAACTCTTTTGTATCGGTTGTGAATAAATAGTTGCAACCCTGGTATTTTTGTTACTTTTCCCAACAAAATCAGCATCATATCCATTTGAATATGCTATGAACTATATTGTTTTGAATTCCAGATCGTGATTATAGGGGACATGGGAACTGCGCCCTGAATGTTTCCTTTTTGAACTGCAATGGGTCGTTATATGTTTTATTGTAACAGTTGTGATACTAAATGTAACACTTCTGCTACTAAATGTAACTGGGTTTTCTCTTTGGATGCTGTCAATTGTCAGGATGAGCATTCTAAAGCTTTCAGTCAGGGTGAAAATATCAAACAAATTAACTTTTCTCTCTTAACAACATGTGGGCAGGGTGGGTTCTTCCTTGGCTCGGGTATGAGGTAGAATGAAACAGCATTTTTACATAAGATAACTTTTATTGAAGATTTGTACAACTGTATCTTACGGGATGTTCTGCTTCGGAGAGCGGCAGCTGTGTCGTTTGTGAAGTCTTCTGCTGCGGCAGCGGCGGCGGCGGCGGCGGTGTCTGATTACGCGTAGCGGTGTGTATCTCGTGTCGCTGTCTTGCCCAGCTGACTGGAGACGCGCAGCGCGAAGTGGCCCGTTTAATTATTGCGAGCGAAGTCGTGCATCGGATGGTGATACCTTGGATGTGACGTCGCAGTGTTTCTCTTCTCTAAGCGGCCGCGTGTGTTGTGCGTCGACCAGCGGAGCGGCGCGGCGGGGCAAGGCCAGTGTCCCGAACTCGAACCACGGACTCCCGCTTGCCAGTCTTCGGCTGTCAGGTCTTCATCCCAGCTCACAGGTGACTGCTGAGATGAGGCCGTCTCCTTCCCGTCCTCACGAGTCACCCGGGTACGTAAAAATCAGACTTCAAATACCTTTTAACTTCTGTCTTCTGGCGCCGCGGCTGCTGCTTGCTATTCCATTACAGCGGCGGACTTGGTGCGTCTGTGCATGATGCAGTCTCTTCTTGCATGACGGTCTTCAGCACCGAAACTGACGGAAAACTACTGCTACTCTTCTTTTCTTCCTTCGTCTCTCGTCTTCGTCTCCGTCCCCGTCTCCGTCTTCGTCTTCGTCCTCGTCTTCATCTGTCGGGCCCACCGCGTCTCGCGTATTTATTCACTTCAGTTTACTGGAGATGAACGACTTCACGGTCATTGCCTCTTCTGCCACGTTGAAAAGCTTCTCGAAGAATCTTCAGTCTTCTTAACGTCGGTCATTGGCTCTTGGAATGTAGGCGAGGGCCTTTGCTCACATGTGACAACTGAGAAACACGTGAGCCGGTCATTGCCTCTTATGTCACGTTGAAAATCTTCTCGAAGAATCTTCTTAACGTCGGTCATTGGCTCTTGGGATGTAGGCGAGGGCCTTTGCTCACATGCGACAACTGAGAAACACGTGAGCCGGTCGGGCGATGCCCTGACGGCTGAATCGACAGCGCCCGCTTATGTGGAACTTGCTGACTTCATGGTCATAGTCTCTTCTGTTCTGTCCACTGTTTGCCAGTATGTAACTCTCTAAACTAAACCAAGTTTTTCATTTATAGTCTAATTTATACTTCACTTTGATTTCACTAATTTCTTTACTTAAGTACCACTCAACATTATGTATAACGTCGTCAGAAGTGGTCGGCTCCCTAAAAATATAACTCATCGAAATCCCTTCAATGTTGACGGATAGTGCCAAGCTGGAAACAGTCTAATTCTTGCTTTGTTCCACAGTGAATTGAATCCGTCATGCATTTTATTCAGCTCACGTAAAAACGTATCACAGTCTTGAACACTTGTCAAGCAAAATTATTTCATCTGCGTACATGACTCAATAAACTGTCTCACTAGAAGAAATGCATAAGTTATCCATCATACTGCGCTTGAAAAATGGCATAAAAGTGTTGGAAAGGCAGCAAGACAGTGGGGAGCATTCTGTAGTGAAATGCTCATTCACTGCCACTGAACTGTTTCATTTTTATGAAATGTGTCTTGACGATTCAAGAATGCAGATGAACACTTTAAATCATTCACTGGGGTGACTGCAGCCAGCAATGGGGAACGACCGAAACATGGATTTCGTGAGAACGAGACTGGAATTCCCAGGTTACAGACCAGTTGCCACCAGATCACACAGCATGCAACGTCGATCGATCATTGCCACGAATAGAAAATTCAACGCATCGACGACAGCTACGATATGATGGAACAATGAGCAACCCGAAGGACAATGTGAGAGGAGCAATTAACTAAAATGCAGAGCATGACTAGCTAAGAGATTAATTCAGGCTGTTGATAGTCAGGCAGATGAACGGCGGAGAGACAATGATGAGACGCTAAACAGACAGTGGGTTAGCAATGCACATTTAGAGGAATCAGGAAAGACAGTCAGTTTGCCTTTTGGAGCCATGCCATCATGATATCGACTGAATCTTCGGATTTTGGGTCAGATCTTTGATTTCATACCAATGTTTATCGATACTTTGTGAAATATTCATTTTGGCTCCACGTTGATTGGAAGAATACTTGTGATTTTGTACTTGGATCATCTTGTATCTGACTAAAATTACTTCTCTAAACCCAGACCCCTTAAATTAGGCTAGGGGTAGTCTCATTGATTAGTAATCAAAACGCCTGCGGTCGCGGGTTCGAAACCGGCCACCTCTTAAATTTTAAGTAGAAATAGTCTGCTTTGGAGTCCGAAGACTTCCGGCATAAGAAATCACCATGATTCTCCCAGCGGGGTTGTAACGAGGGCGGAGAAATGGACAGAGCTTCTGAGTACACTCCTGCCCGTGGGGTGGGAAACTGTTCCTAAGGCCGGAACAATCAACGATCAACGACATTAGGATGCAGAAGGATATCGATACTATTGCACTAAAGATACATAATAAGTATCCAGAGGACATGTGGTCTGTAAACAACAAAGTGTCACGATGATCTCTCCATTGGCAAATGATTCCGGAATAGTCCCCCATTTTGGTCTCCGGAAGGGCGCTGCCAACGGGAAGGTGACCATGAGAAAAAGAGTGAATAACCAACGAAAAGCTAACGTTTTACGAGTCGAGGCGTTTCAACTTAGTAGAGAAGATAGAAAATCTGAAAAGAGAAATGCAAAGACTCAACCTAGATACAATGCTGTTCAGTGAAGTTAACTGGAAAGAAGGCAAGAATTTCTGGTCAGATGAGTATAGGATAATATCAACAGCAGCAGAAAATGACATAACGGAAGTAAATTCGTCATGAATAGTAAGGGAGGGCAGAGGGTGTGTTTCTGTGAGCGGTTCAAATGGCTCTGAGCACTATGGGACTTAACATCTGAGGTCATCAGTCCCCTAGAACTTAGAACTACTTAAACCTTACTAACCTAAGGACATCACACACATCCATGCCCGAGGCAGGATTCGAACCTGCGACCGCAGCGGTCACGCGGCTCCAGACTGTAGCGTCTTGAACCGCTCGGCCACGTTTCTGTGAACAGATAGGATCGTTATCAGAATCGGCAGCCAACCAACACCGCCAATAATCGTTCAGGTATACATTCCGACGTCGCAAGCTGAAGATGGGGAGATAGTGGAAGTACATGAGGATGCTGAATGAGTAATTCAGTACGTAAAGGGAGATGAAAATCTAACAGTCATAGAGGACTGGAAAGTGGTTCTAGGGGAAGGAGTAAAAGAGAGGATTGCGAGGGAATATTAGCTTGGTACTAGGAATAAGGCGGGAGAAAGGCTGTTTGAGCGCTGCAATAAATTTCAGTTAGTAATAGCGAATACTGTTTTCAAGAATCACAAGAGAAGGAGATATACTCGGAAAAGGCCGGGAGATACGGGAAGATTTCAGTTAGTTTTTGGCACGGTCAGGCAGAGATTCCGAAATCAAATATTGGAATGTAAGGCGTAACCATGAGCAGATAGACACTCAGATCACAAGGGTATGCTAAAGTTTAAGACAATAGTCATATAGGATCAATAAGCAAATTAATGCGATACGAAATTATTAAGGTATGACGAGATACGCTTGAGGCTATAGATACTGCGATAAGGAATAGCTCAGTCGTGAGTTTACTTTAAGAGGAGTGGTGAAATTCCTAAGAAGAGCAATGAAGTTGCAGACAGGAAAATAGGTACAAGGAAAGTAGCTGTGAAGAAACCATAGGTAACAAAAAAAAAAAAAGTACTTCAGATGATAGACGAAAGAAGGAAGTATAAAAATGTTTTGGGAAATTCAGGAATACAAAAGTACAAGTCGCTGAGGAATGAAATAAATACAAAGTGCAGGGAAACTAATGCGAAAAGTCTGGAGTAAAAATGTGAAGAAATCGGTTAACAAATGTTCGTCGAAAGGACTGACTCAGTACATAGAAAGGTCAAATCATCTTTCGGTGAAAGTAAAACGGTGCGGCTGGTCCCGGCGGAGGTTTGAGTCCTCTATCAGGCATGGGTGTGTGTGTTTGTCACTAGGATAATTTAGGTTAAGTAGTGTGTAAGCTTAGGAACCGATGACCTTAGCAGTTAAGTCCCATAAGATCTCATACACATTTGAACATTTTGAAAGTAAAAGCAAGGGATGTAACATTAACAGTGCAATGGAAATTTACGCTAATAAAAGAAGAGGAGGGAGCGGATTGTTGGAAAGAGTACGTTGAAGGCCTATATGAGGGAAGACTTATCTAATGACATGACAAAGGAAGAAACAGAAGTTCATACAGATGAGTTACCGGATCCAGTATTAGAATCAGAATTAAGGGACGTTTGGAAGACTTATGATAGAGTAAGGCAGAAGGACCAGATAACATTCCATCAGAATTTCTAAAATTATTGCGGGAATTGACAACAAGACAACTGGAATGAGATTTTCACTCTGCAGCGGAGTGTGCGCTGATATGAAACTTCCTGGCAGATTAAAACTGTGTGCCCGACCGAGACTCGAACTCGGGACCTTTGCCTTTCGCGGGCAAGTGCTCTACCAGGAGAGCTTCTGTAAAGTTTAGAAGGTAGGAGACGAGGTACTGGCAGGAGTAAAGCTGTGAGTACCGGGCGTGAGTCGTCCTTCGGTAGCTCAGATGGTAGAGCACATGCCCGCGAAAGGCAAAGGTCCCGAGTTCGAGTCTAGGTCGGGCACACAGTTTTAATCTGCCAGGAAGTTTCTTAACAAGACAGCTGTTCACGTTGGTGAGTAGAATGTGAGAGTCTTACGATATATTATCTGACTTTCGGAAAAATATCATCCATTCAGTTCTGAAGATTGTAAGAATTGATAAGTGCGAGAATTATGGTAACATCAGCTTAACAGCTTATGCATCCAAGTTGCTGACAAGAATAGCGTCAAGAAGAATATAAAGGAAAACTGAGGATATGTTAGATGACGATCAGTTTGGCCTTAGCAAAGCTAAGACACCAGAAAGGCAGTTTTGCCGTAGTGCTTGATAATGGAAGCAAGACCAAAGAAAAATAAAGACGCTTTCATAGAACATGTCGAAATGGGAAGAAGAATTCGACAACATCAAATGATGCAAGCTGTTCCAAATTCTGAGAAAAATGTGGGTAAGCTATAGGGGTTGTAGGGTAATATACAGAATGTACAAGGGCCAAGATCGAAATGCTCAGATTAAAAAGCGAGTGAGAGAGGAAAGAAGTATTTCGCCTCTACTGTTCTATCTATATATCGAAACTGTATCCATGGAAGTAAAAGAAAGGTTAAGGTGTGGAATTAAAATTCAAGGTGAAAAGGCATCAAAGATAAGATTCCCTTATGACGTTGCTATCTTCAGTGAAAGTGAAGAAGCATTAGAGGATCATCTGTATGGAATTAACACTCTAATTAGAACAGAATTCGGATTGAGAGCAAATCGAAGAACGACGAAAGTAATGAGAAACCTGAGAAATGAGAACAGCGAGAAACTTAACAGCAAGACTGATGGTGACAAAGTAGATGGATTCTGCAACCTAGGTAGCAAAGTGATGGACGGAGCATGGAGGACATCAAAAGAATACTGTGAATGGCAAAAAGGGCAAAGATGTCTACTACCATAAAAAATAGGGCTTAATTTGTTCTGAGAATGTAAGTTTTGAACACATTATTGTATGGTAGTGAAACATAAACAGTGGGAAAACTGAAATGGAAGAGAATGGAAACATTAGAAATGTGGCGCTACGGAAGAATGTTGAAAATTAGGTGGACTGGTAAGGTAAGGAATATGTCCTGCATAGAATCAGAGAGGAAAGGAAAATATGGAAAACACTCAAGAAGAATGGATGGATTGATAGGACCTCTGTTGAGAAATCAGGAATAATACTATAGTACTAGAGGGAGACGTAGAGTGTAAAAGCTGTAGAGGAAGACAGAGACTGGAATACATGCAGCAAGTAACTGAAGACGAAGGTTGGAAAGGCTACTCGGAGATGAAGAGGTTGCCGCAGGAGAAGAATTCGTGGTTGGCCTCATCAAACCAGACGCCTGACAGTGAAAAAGAAAAGGAGACGTGAAAAATAAGACAGAGCAGGAGCGGGATGTCTCCCCTACCTTTGGTAAATACAGCCTTCATAAAGGGAGTAATAACAATGGACTCCGCCATATAAATTTTGCAGCATCACTTAACATGAGAGTTTATAACATATGGTTCCAGCATAAGAACATGTCAGGCATGGCTCTGACGTACTAGACTGCCGTAGTTTCAGAAGTGCTAATATGAACTGATCATTATCTGCGCATAATAAAAATTAGAGAGAGAATTTCAAATGCACATAAAGTTAAAGGAAAAATACAAAATAAGTATACTATCTATTGAAGGAAAAAGACAAAATAAGTATAATACCTCAGACCTTAAAGACCCAATGAAGGCTGAACGCCTATCTATTAATTTGGAAGATAGATTGACAGGAAGCCTGCAGTTCTATTAACATGAATGAGCAGTGGAATAAAATCAGAAATGGAGTAGAGGTTGCAGCAGAGGAAGAGACTGGTATAGAACAATAGACACGAAAGAATGAATGTTGTGACGAAGAGTGTGATAAAACAAGGACAAAGAATGAATCATATTAAGAGATATTTGTGGATGACGAGAGATAAAAAAAGCTTGTATAAAAACGGATTCTGAAAACAAGGAAGGTAAGTCTTTTTCGAAAGACAATTGCAGGACTTTGAATCACTGGAAAACCTAAATGAAACCAGGAAATTCTACAGAAAGTTCAACAACCTTA
This sequence comes from Schistocerca serialis cubense, assembly GCF_023864345.2. Classification (NCBI taxonomy): domain Eukaryota; kingdom Metazoa; phylum Arthropoda; class Insecta; order Orthoptera; family Acrididae; genus Schistocerca; species Schistocerca serialis. Next base: position 619,602,951 of record NC_064642.1, on the reverse strand, counting down.
GAAAAGAATTTCAACCAAAAACAACACAGTGTAGAGGAAAACACAGTGATCTAACAGCATCCCAGGAAGGATTGTTATATCGCTGGGCAGATTACTTTGAGGTGTTATTATGCTCAGAGAATGCCTAAGCATGAGAAGTAACTGAAAACCAGTAAACGGAAGTTGAAAACGGGATATCCTCGATGCAAGAGATTCGGCTAGCAATAAAGAAATCAGCCAAAAGAAGTCACCTGGCAATGACAACTTACCAGCTGAGCTTATTAAGTATGGTGGAGGACATCTGGTTAGATGCATGCGCACCCTGACCTCAGAAATACGAACACAAAAAGTCATCCCAGATGATTGGAATACTGACGTGATGTGTGCTATACGTAAGAAAGGAGACAGCGTGGAATTTACGAACTATACGGAAATTACATTGCTCGACACCGCAAATAAAATATTCTCCCCCCTACTTTGTACCTGTGTGAAACGTTCTGCAGAGAAAGCATTTGGGAGACATTAGGCACCGTTTAGAGCTGATAAATCAACTATTGACTAAATATCCATCCTGAGGCAGATATTGCAAAAATCAAGGGAATAAAATCTAGATACCTTATATATTTATTGGTTTTTAAGCGGCATATGACACCATAAAAGGAAATAATCTTATCGTAGCCGTGAATGAACTGGGCATACCACAAAATTTAATACGCCTCTGAGTTTGACTACGGGAAAAAGTACGGATAAAAGGAATTTTAACACCAAGTTTTGAAACTAACTGTGGGATTTTGTAAAAGACAACATATTTAAGCCAGTGACTATAACATTTTCTTTATTTCACGATTGCAATTTCGGCCTTTGGCCATCATCAAGTGCACATCTTTGTGGCTTATTTTAAGTTGACTTGGCTTAAAGCCACAAAAGTCTGCACTTGATAATGGCCTAAGGCCGTAATTGCAATCGTGATAGAAAGAAAGTGTTACAGTCAGTGGCGTAAATGTCTTTTATAAAGTTCCACATGACTCTGAATCCCAGATATAAAAAGTTAATTAACTGTGGCATTACCCAATAGGATGCTTTTTAACATAGCACTAGAGAAGGTACTAAAGACAACTTCAGTCAACACAACAGGCACAACAAACAATAAAATGGAGCAGCTTGTGGCCTATGCATATGACGTGGATGTTATTTCAAGAACACATATAGCTGCTAAAGAAAGATATAGGGCAGTGATAGTAGCAGCAATAGAAATAGGACTGGAAGTGAACATCAGTAAAACTAAATACATGCGAGTAATACGACCAGAACTAGATATAACGTAAGAAACTGACCTGGTGCAAATAAAATCTTTTGGTGAATTTGTCTATCTGGGAACACTAGTAACATCACAAAACGATATTAGTATCGAAATAAGGTGGCGTACGCACCAAGCTTATAAATACTATTATGAGCTGGCCCCGCAACGTAAGTCCCAAAATCTGTCCATAAGAACAAATTATCAACTGGACAATTTGATCAGAAACCTGGACACTGACAAAACAGTGTGAAAAGTTTATAGGATGTTTTGAACGAAAGGTGTTACGTAAACTCTGTGAGGCAACTAATTAACATGAATCATGGTGCAGACGATGTAATTTTGAACTGTACAGATTATAAAAATATTTTGAAATCATGAAGTTCATGTTTTTCGCATGGAATATGACAAACCATCAAAGGTAGGAGTGCTCCAAAATCCAGTGGGACGAAGAAGCAGAAGACTTCTATATTTGAATGACATATAAGATTTTTGGACAACATGGTTGTGGAGAGAAGCAGCGATTAGTATGATTATTCAATAGATCAAGAACAGTCTTAATCGCATTTATTATTGTTATAATACCGTCAACTGGTTTCGACCCGACGTTGGGGTCATCTTCTGGGCGTTTACACCATTGGTCGACTGCTGGTGGTGTCACCCCTGTCTACATGCCGGCAGGAAAGAACACTTAATACACGTGTGCAGGTGTAGAAAGAGGACACGGGCCACTACACAACAACCTCTCCCTTGATGCCTATGGTACAAGGCTCTACAGAGTGAGATCGGCACAGAGAGGTAATCTTGGCGGGCTGCAATATACCAGTCAGAAGACTGCCGCGACAACGCCACACTATCGCGAGATCGTCAGTGCTACGCATGTGATCTGGAGATGGCTGTATTATACAGGTGAATTCGGTCGTACTGCCCGACTACACTGTGACTGTTGACATTTAATGAAAAACGTTGGTACCTACATCCCGCGTTTTGGCCCTTTCCGTTTTGCGTGTACTCGGTACGGCGGTAGTAGCGGATTTGAACATGTCAAACCGGGAAACGTCTGCAGCAAAGCGAGCTGCTGGCGGCTGTTATTCTGAATCGCTGTATCGCCGTGAACAGAGCTGCTGCCAGCGGAACGGGCGCCGCGTCCCGAGGTGACCGCATGAATATTCACCGTCCGAACGGGCCTCGGGCCTTCGTCAAAGGCCGGCCTGCAGCGTGCAGCGGCGGAGTATAGCGTTCACCCGGCCTCCGACGGAAGCAGGAGGTAGGGGGCAGCTGCTACCACTACCACAGGCCCTGCCGAGGTCAGGGCGCCTCCAGGGAGCGCCGCTGCGAACGTACTGTCCATGTGGCTGATTGTGCACTCTACAACAACAACAACAACAACAACCACACGCAATCTGAAATCTACTGCTGTTTGAATACCCTGTTCATAAGAAACCAGGTACATATGCCGACTCCGCAAGCAGAAGATTATATATATACAGGATGTTACAAAAAGGTAAGGCCAAACATTCCTCACACACAAAGAAAGAAAATACGTTATGTGGACATGTGGCCGGAAACGCTTACTTTCCATGTTAGAGCTCATTTTATTACTTCTCTTCAAATCACATTAATCATGGAATGGAAACATACAGCAACAGAACGTACCAGCGTGACTTCAAACACTTTGTTACAGGAAATGTTCAAAATGTCCTCCGTTAGCGAGGATACTTGCATCCACCCTCCGTCTCATGGAATCCCTGATGCGCTGATGCAGCCCTGGAGAATGGCGTATTGTATCACAGCCGTCCACAATACGAGCACGAAGAGTCTCTACATTTGGTACCGGGGTTGTGTAGACAAGAGCTTGCAAATGCCACCATAAATGAAAGTCAAGAGGATTGAGGTCAGGAGAGCGTGGAGGCCATGGAATTGGTCCGCCTCTACCAATCCATCGGTCACCGAATCTGTTGTTGAGAAGCGTACGAACAATTCTACTGAAATGTGCAGGAGCTCCATCGTGCATGAACCACATGTGTCGTACTTGTAAAGGCACAAGTTCTAGCAGCACAGCTAGAGAATCCCGTATGAAATCATGATAACGTGCTCCATTGAGCGTAGGTGGAAGAACATGGGGCCCTATCACGACATAACAAGCAATGCCTGCCCAAACGTTCACAGAAAATCTGTGTTGATGACGTGATTGCACAATTGCGTGCGGATTCTAGTCAGCCCACAAATGTTGATTATGAAAATTTACAATTTGATCGCGTTTGAATGAAGCCTCATCCGTAAATAGAACATTAGTACTGAAATGACGATTGACACATTGTTGGATGAACCATTCGCAGAAGTGTACCCGTGGAGGCCATTCAGCTGCTGATAGTGCCTGCACACGCTGTACATGGTACGGAAACAACTGGATCTCCCGTAGCACTCTCCATACAGTGACGTGGTCAACGTTACCTTGTACAGCAGTAACTTCTCTGACGCTGACATTAGGGTCATCGTCAACTGCACAAAGAATTTCTCGTCCATTGCAGGTGTCCTCGTCGTTCTAGGTCTTCCCCAGTCGCGAGTCATAGGCTGGAATGTTTCGTGCTCCCTAAGACGCCGATCAATTGCTTCGAACGTCTTCCTGTCGGAATACCTTCGTTCTGGAAATCCGTCTCGATACAAACGTACGCGCCGGCCGAAGTGGCCGTGCGGTTAAAGGCGCTGCAGTCTGGAACCGCAAGACCGCTACGGTCGCAGGTTCGAATCCTGCCTCGGGCATGGATGTGTGTGATGTCCTTAGGTTAGTTAGGTTTAAGTAGTTCTAAGTTCTAGGGGACTGATGACCTCAGATGTTAAATCCCATAGTGCTCAGAGCCAAAAACGTACCGCGCCACGGCTATTGCCCCGTGCTAATCCATACATCAAATGGGCATCTGCCGACTCCGCATTTGTAAACAATGCACTGACTGCAAAACCACGTTCGTGATGAACACTAACCTGTTGATGCTACGTACTGATGTGCTTGATGCTAGTACTGTAGAGCAATGAGTCGCATGTCAACACAGGCACCGAAGTCAACATTACCTTCCTTCAATTGGGCCAACTGGCGGTGAATCGAGGAAGTACAGTACATACTGACGAAACTAAAATGAGCTCTAACATGGAAATTAAACGTTTCCGGACACATGTCCACATAACATCTTTTCTTTATTTGTGTGTTAGGAATGTTTCCTGAAAGTTTGGCCGTGAGAGAGAGAGAGAGAGAGAGAGAGAGAGGGATAGCATACGAGAATATTGAGAGTGTAATTCACTACGTAAAGGGTGATGAAGATCTAATAGTCATAAGCGATTGGAAAGCTTTTGTAAGAGGAGGAAGAGTTGAAGAAAGGGTTACGGGAGAATGTGGTCTTGTTATTAGGAGTGAGGGACGAGAAAGAATGAGTTGTACAGTAAGTTTCACAAGTAGTAATGAATACTCTGTTCAAGAAGTACAAGAGGAGCAGATGTACTAGAGGCGGCTGGGAGATACGGGAACGTTTCGGATTATATCACGGTCAGGTAGAGATTCCAAAACCAGATACCGGATCGTAAGATGTACCTAGAAGCAGATACAGACTCAGATCACAAATCAATAATTGAGCCTAGGCAGAAACAATCATTCCGCAGAGAAGTATGATGAGGAAGTACTAAGGAATGAAGAGAGACGGTTGAATTTGTCTTACTGAACAACTGATTCAGAATATCGAAAAGTCGAAACAACCTTCCAGGAAATTAACACATATGTCTTAACATTAAGACTGCTGTGGGGATTATATTGTCACACGCAGAAGAGAGAGCGGATAGGTGGAAAGAGTATACTGAAGGCTCTGTGAGGGGAGTACTCGTCTAATTACGAGATGGTAGAAGAAACAGCAGTGTATGGGGAAGACATAAGGGATCTACTATTAGAATCAGTACTTAAATAAACTTTGTAAGATACAATAAGGCAGAAAGTATAGATAACATTCCATCGAAAATTCTTAAATCAAATTATTAGTAATGTGTGGGAAATCTTATGGGACGTAATTGCTGAAGTCATCAGTACCTAAGCTTACACACTACTTAACCTGAATTATCCTAAGGACAAAGACACACACCCATGCCCGAGGGAGGACGCGAACCTCCGCCGGGGCCAGCCGCACAGTCCACGACTGCAGCGCCTTTGACCGCTCGGCTAATCCCGCGCGGCTATTCATGTTAGTGTGTAGAATGTATGAGACTGGCATTATATCATCAGACTTTCGTAAAAAGAAAAGTCATCCAAATAATTCTGAACATAGCAAGGGCAGGTATGTGAGAGAATTATCGCACAATAGCGTAACAGCTCAAGAATCCAAGCCGCATACAAGAATAATATACAGAAGAATGGAAAGGAAAATTGACGACGTTAGATAATTAGTTTGGCTATAGGAAAGGTAACACGCCAGAGAGGAAGTTCTGACTACGTGGTTGATAGAGGAAGCAAGACAGAAGAGAAATCAAGACATGTTAATAGGATATGTGGACCTAGAAAGAAGCGTTCGACAATGTAAAATGGTCTAAGTTTTTCGACAGTCTGAAAAAAATTATCGGTAACCCACAGTGGTAGATGGGTGATATACAATACGTTCAAGAATCAAGAGGCTACAATAGGAGTGTGAGAGCAAGAACAAAGTGCTCTGATTAACTATGGTGTAAGATAGGGACGCAGTATTTCACCCCTACTGTTCTACCTTTGCGTCGAAGTAGCAATAAAGGGAATTAAGATTGGTATTAAGTTTGAGGATGAAACGATATCAGTAATAAGCATCGCTGAAGACGATGATATCCTTAGCGACAGTGAAGGAAAGTTACATAATCTGTTGAAAGGAATCAGCAGTCTAATGCTTACAGAATATGGATTGAGAGTAAACCGAAGAAATACGAATGTAATGCTACGTAGCAGAAATGAGGACAGCGAGGAACCTCCATCAGAATTGGGGATCACCAAGTAGACGAAGCAAATGAGTTGTGCTACCTAGGCAGGAAAATAGCTCATGGCGGTCGGAGCAAGAGGGACATAAGATGCAGAGTAGCACTAGCAAAAGGGGAAAAAAGGCATTCCTGACTGAGGTAAGACTAATGATTTCAAACATAGAACTTAATTATAGGAAGAAATTTCTGAGAATGTACACTACTGGCCATTACAATTGCTACACCAAGATGAAATGCAGGTGACAAATGGGTATTCATTGGACAAATATATCATACTAGAACTAACATGTCATTACATTTTCACGCAATTTGGGTGCATACATCCTGAGAAATCATTATCTAGAACAACCACCTCTGGCCGTAATAAAGGCCTTGATACGCCTGGGCATTGAGTCTAACAGAGCTTGGATGGCATGTACAGGTACAGCTGCCCTTGCAGCTTCAACACGATACCACAGTTCATCAGGAGTAGTGACTGGCATATTGTGATGAGCCAGTTGCTCGGCCACCATTGACCAGATGTTTTCAATTGGTGATACATCTGGAGAATGTGCTGGTAAGGGCAGCAGTCAAACATCTGCTGTATCCAGAAAGGCCCGTACAGGACCTGCAACATGCGGTCGTGCATTATCCTGCTGAAATGTAGGGTTCCACAGGGATCGAATGACGGATAGAGCCACGGGTCGTGACACATCTGATATGTAACGTCCACTGTTCAAAGTACCGTCAATACGAACAAGAGGTGACCGAGACGTGTAACCAATGGCACCCCGTACCATCACGCCGAGAGATACGCCAGTATGACGATGACGAATACACGCGTCCTACGTGCGTTCACCGCGATGTCGCAAAACACAGATGCGACCATCATGATGCTGTAAACAGAACCCGGGTTCATCCGAAAAAATGACGTTTTGCCATTCTTGCACCCAGGTTCGTCGCTGAGTACACCATCCCAGGCGCCCCTGTCTGTGACGCACCGTCAAGGGTAACCGCAGCCATGGTCTCCGAGCTGATAGTCCACGCTGCTGCAAACGTCGTCGAACTGTTCGTGCAGATGGTTGTTGTCTTGCAAACGTCCCCATCTGTTGACTCACGGAATCGAGGCGTGGCTGCACGATCCGTTACAGCCATGCGGATAAGATACCTGTCATCTCGACTGCTAGTGATACGAGGCCGTTGGGATCCATCACGGCGTTCCGTATTACCCTCCTGAACCCACAGATTCCATATTTTGCTAACAGTCATTGGATCTCGACCAACTCGAGCAGCAATGTCGCGATACGATGAAACACAATCGCAATAGGTTACAATCCGACCTTTATCAAAGTTGGAAACGTGATGGTACGCATTTCTCCTCGTTACATGAGGCATCACAACAACGTTTCACCATGCAACGCCAGTGAACTGCTGTTTGTGTATGAGAAATTGGTTGGAAACTTTCCTCATGTCAGCACGTTGTAGGTGTCGCCACTGGCGCCATCCTTGTGTGAATGCTCTGAAAAGCTAATCATTTGCATATCACAGCATCTTCTTCCTGTCGGTTAAATTTCGTGTCTGTAGTACGTCATCTTTGCGGTGTAGGAATTTTAATGGCCAGTAGTGCACGTTTAGGGTACAACATGGACTGTGGGAAAACTGGAACAGAAGAGGCTAGAAGCATTTGAGGTTTGGTGCTCCAGAAGTGTGTTGAAAATTATGTGGAGTGATAAAGAGGTGACGAAAGGAATATACGGAAAACAGTAAAAAGGAAAAGGGACAGGATAGTAAAAAGTGTGTTAGTACATCAGGAAATAAGTTAAATGGTACTAGAGGGATCTGTAGAGGGTAGAAACTGTGGAGGAAGGCAGAGATTGGAATACATAGAGCAAATAACTGAAGTTAGCACAGTCGTTTAAGTATCTAAGGTCGCACCCGCTCCTCAGACGAATTAATCGAGATGACCGTCTTCCCCTCGACGCGCTGTCGCCAGAGTCGCGCCTCGCTGGGTGCCGGTGCTGGGCCACAGTGTCCCTGGCCCATCACGCCCCGGGCGTGCGCCTGACGTGGCGGTTATTTCCGGCCGCGGGCAAAAAGTCCCGCCGCGGCCGCCCTCGGGCGCGGCGCCCTGGCGCCCCTGATGTGTTCCACGGTCGCTCGCTGTGTAGCAGCGCGCTCACAGGCCGAGTTGGGCCCTCCCATCTGGAGCACCCTGAGCGATAAGGTCGTTTGGAAGCATGTGTCAAACACAGCAGAAGCGTTCGCAGAGTCTTTTACACATAGGGCCATCTAGAAGCGCTTCAAGCAGTTCGCAATTCGCAAAAAACTTCACCGAGGGAGCAATCATCAGGATGATGTATCACGTTCTCCGCTAACTGTTTCCGAACCCGTCGCTGATCTCAAAGCGTGGTAGAAGAACACAAGTGAAATTTGAAGAGGACAGTGTTAGAAAACCGGAATTAAAGGGAACACCTACACAAGTCGTTTTGATAATTTATTATATAGCAAACGGTTTTGCTGATACAATACACCACCTCAGGGCATATCTGAGGCTGATGGCGTGAAATCCAATCTCATACTCGATCCCGTCAGGGGTCAACATTTATGAATTGGCTTCCGTAGAATAATGTAAATATCAGTTCTTGATGTTAGACACTGATGGGAAAGAGTATACGTTTGGATTTCACCCTCTCAGCTCCACGTAAGGTCTAAAAATGGTGTGCTGAGTCACCGAAACCGCTTGCAGTATAATAAAATGGCATCAAAACAACGGCTGTAGGTTCAAATAACTTACGGGTTTGCTGCCGGGTGACGACGTCGAACACCGCCGATATTTCGACAGGAGCACACCCTGCCATTCTCAAGGCACAAATGCAAGGAAGAAGAAATGTGCAAGCAAATTTAATACCTCGGTTGACAGAGGAGAAACACGGAAGACACCACACACAGAACAAGTGTTAACACAAACAAAGAATACCAACATCAGAAATATCGATAGTTACTATTAATCAACAGGTGAGGTAGCACTAAATCTGTCCCTCTGTTTGTTGATGACAGACAGTGCCGGATTTCAAGCAGCATTTAAATAAAATCCACCATCTCTGTTAATAAGGTTTCTTGATTGATTTCAACAGCTTCCTTAATAACACTATCCCAATAGCTGGACGTGCAAGCCAGAATCTCCGTGTTGTTGTATTCCATCAGATGACCGGTGTCAAGGCAAAGTTCTGCAATAGCGGATTTTCTCGGCTTTTGTAAGCGTGTCTGCCGCTTATGTTCAATACACCGGTAATCCACAGTCCTGATTGTCTGACCAATACATGACATGCCACAACTGCAAGGAATACGATAGACCCCAGCCTTACGCAAACCAAGATCATCTTTTACGGACGCCAACAGGGCCTTAATCTTAGAAGGTGGTCGAAAAACCCATTTCACATCATATTTCCGCAAAATACGGCCAATCCTGTTGGAAATGCTTCCTGCGTAAGGCTCGTCCAGCTATTGGGATAGTGTTATTAAGGAAACTGTTGAAATCAGACTATCAAGCAACCTTATTAACAGAGATGGTGGATTTTGTTTAAATGCTGCTTGGAATCCGGCTCTGTCTCTCAGCAAAAAACAGAGGGACAGAATTAGTGCTACCTCACCTGTTGATTAATAGTAACTATCGATATTTCTGATGTTGGTTATCTTTGTTTGTGTTGACACTTGTTCTGTGTGTGGTGTCTTCCTTGTTTCACCTCTATGAACCGAGGTATTAAATTTGCTTGCACATTTCTTCTTCCTTGCATTTGTGCCTTGAGAATGGCAGGGTGTGCTCCTGTCGAAATATCGGCGGTGTTCGACGACGTCACCCGGCGGTAAACCCGTAAGTTATTTGAATATTCAATTCGCAGGGAAAAGTTAAGGTCTCACAACGGCTGTAGGTGCTTTATTTTGTTACATTAGTGAAAAGCCAAAGCTACGCAGATCAGTCATAAGGATGGGGAGAGGGAGAGAAAGAGAAAGAGAGAGAGAGAGAGTTAGAAGATGTTGCTTGTTTACTCCTGGTCATTAAAATTGCAACGCTAAGGAAGACAGGTTGGTTGGTTGGTTGGTTGAGGAAGGAGACCAGACAGCGTGGTCATCGGTCTCATCGGATTAGGGAAGGATTGGGAAGGAAGTCGGCCGTGCCCTTTCAGAGGAACCATCCCGGCATTTGCCTGGAGTGATTTAGGGAAATCACGGAAAACCTAAATCAGGATGGCCGGACGCGGAATTGAACCGTCGTCCTCCCGAATGCGAGTCCAGTGTCTAACCACTGCGCCACCCCGCTCGGTAAAGGAAGACAGGAAAAACAGTATTTTACTTATTGTGTGTATGCAGTATACAGGATTTCAATAAGAGCGTTGACAGATTTGACAGGACATAAAGAATGGCCCACTGAACAATTTGGGGTAGGCAACATTGAATCGGAGAAGGCAGCTGAAGAAGATAACATGAATAAAATCACATTAGTTACACGTAACTGCAAGTACCATTGTTCACAACATGAATGTGTCATTTGTATTGTATCTTACACAATGTGCTGAAAGTGACGGCCATCGGCCTCATTGCTAGCATGACATCGGCTAACAATATTCTGACGCAACTTGACAAATCCACCTGGTTCAAAAATGTGTGTGATATCTTATGGGACTTAACTGCTCAGGTCATCAGTCCCTAAGCTTACACAATACTTAACCTAAATTATCCTCAAGACAAACACACATCCATGCCCGAGGGAGGACTCGAACCTCCGCCGGGACCAGCCGCACAGTCCATGACTGCAACGCCTGAGACCGCTCGGCTAATCCAGCGCGGCAATACACCTGGTGTACTTCGAATCACATAACAGGCAGCTACAGTTCTGGAAATTCCTTGTTTCTTCACAGGAAATACACAAAGTACATGGAACTAAACATTACGTGCAAACATGTACGCATTTAGTTGTAAACAAGCTGGAAAACAGTAACTCAAGGGAAAGCGGTAGACAAGTTTACTTCCATAGCTCCTCAAGCTGGCATCTCCGACTCCAGGATCCCTATCACAAATTGTTCAGTGGAGCATTCTATATGTCCTGTTACATCTTGCACGCTCTTACGGAATCACCCCATAAAAGAAAACATACATGATTAAATTTTGAGGTAATTTGGGACGTACAGGGGCACAAGGAGCTGACACTTCTGGATGGTCATTGATTCGAACTAAGCTTGGATGGTATATACAGGTACGCCATTTCATCCTGCTTCAGCTTGTGAGGTGTCAGTATCCTCACACGTCGAATTGTGCGAGTTTTGAACCATATTTGAATTGTGCGAATTTGATTATCTGTGTCTCTGCTGAAAAGCATGCTATATTTGGCAGAAAAAAAATTGTTCAAATGGCTCTGAGCACTATGGGACTCAACTGCTGTGGTCATAAGTCCCCTAGAACTTAGAACTACTTAAACCTAACCAACCCAAGGACATCACACAAAGCCATGCCCGAGGCAGGACTCGAACCTGCGACCGTAGCGGTCGCGCGGTTCCAGACTGTAGCGCCATTAACCGCTCGGCCACTCCGGCCGGCTATATTTGGCAGATATTTTGTATAACTGTAGTGGAATGTTAGTCGACAACGCTGCGCTCGGCAGATGGAGCATTGTGACGTCTCCCAGTGCGTGCAGGTGTGAGAGTGTTCGTTGGGGTGAACGTTTATTGTGGAACAGAATGACGTGATTGTTGGTAAGTGCATTGAAATGTATGGATATGTGTTGAGTCCCTAAGAGATTTATGGCTGATAAATTCAGTCAGTCATTTGTAAAAGTTGACTTTAAACTCAAAGAAAACAAATTCTGCTCAGTTCCGAGCCGAAATAGATAGTAAATTGAATTACGTTCGTTAATTGTGTGAAAGGGAAAGAATTAATATAGCCCTCTACAGCTTGCAATATTAGAGTTGGGTGGTGTTACATAATCTATATCAGAGTTCTTCGACCTTGGCCGCTGACAACTGGTGGCATACACCCCACGACATATGTTTCTTTAATGAATGAGAAATCTATAGCACATGACGACCAGGACAACACTCGAAGCTTCTCTGCATCGAAAAAGGTCAGGACAGCCCAAGTAACAGACGGTCTATAGTTGTCATTCTGAAAGATAACGCCACAGAGACCTTCATACATCAAAAATGCAATGGCTGCTGTCGAAGTTACTATGGGTGTAAATCGTAAGTGGTCGTGATGTAATCCCAAAAATGGTATACCATAACATCTCGGCAACTGTTGAGCCCGTATGACGACGACGAATGCAATTTGGTATCTTTCATCTTGTTGGGAGCCCCACAGACAAGAAAAGGTCCACCGTAGCGCTATACGCATAAACAGGAATCGTTCGAACATTGTTGTTGCAGGGTGCATCACTGCCGCCGAGCCTCTTTCTGCTTCGACGTCAAGGGAAGGGGCAGCAAGAGTCGTCATGCTTACGTCCGAGGAGCGCCGAACTCTCCGTGTAGATACTTGTCCTTTACCAAACAAGCGTATTTCCAGACACATGATAAGTGACATAGCTGTACTATCCAGCATGGTCAAGTGAGCTATGTGTCTGTCCTCGACCGCTAGTCATACGGCGCCTCTGACATCCCTCATGAAGACTAAGGCCGTTCGGATCCTATCTATTCCATATTCACATGAGAGTCATGGGGGTTCCGACCAACACCAGCAGCAATATTGTGATACTGTAAACAGCACTGTCGATTGCTCACGACCTTCCTGCTGTCGAATTCTGACACGTACAGCTCGTTATTACACGAGGATTGACGCAACCTCCTCACAAAAAACCAACACTCGAAAACATTACTGAATGAGAAACAAATTGCTTAATCTTTCCTCATACGAAGAATGTTGATATCACTACTCTGACCTACACTACATGGTTGCGTTGAAATGCTTGTCATTTATATATCCAAGCATAGAGAATACTTCGTGCTATTTTCATAGTGTTGCAGTTTTAATAGTCTAACTGTTGTAGATCTATTAGGTGTTCTCGGATGGTTCAGTGGATTGAAAACGCCTTGTCACAGGCATATGTTCGGGTGAAAGTCGAAGTGTGGAACACAACTTTGTATCTCGTCACAAATTAAGTTTCAACAAATTTTGTCATATTCCAGCAGAAAATATTTTCCCAAATTCTACAGGAAAAGTTGTATCTGATATTAAGTCGTACAGTTGGGCGAAACTAAACAGAGCAGGAGGTTGTTACTTTACACTGCGAGTGTAAAAATCCTGAAATGTTTTCTTGCAACAGATATCGTTTTCGTGTGTGCCTTTGTCGTGGAACAAGAAGGGAGTAATTTAATTACACAATGACGGTTACTGAGAGAAGAGATTCTTTTATATAGATTTGCGACAAAATGTTGCGTAACACACAACAATTTCGTATTTGTGCTCTTTCTATCAGAAACTTCAAATTGAGGAATTAATGACGGAGTAATCGCGCGATCGAGAACAAACAGTAAAATCACTTCTTTTGTCTCATTTAGTGGTAGAATGAAATCCAAATAATAAAGAACAACACTTTTCGAAGACTAAAAATCTCTGTGTAGAATTTCATTTCGAAGCCCTCTCCAAGAGTGCTAGATCAGATCGTTAACAGAATAGGAAACATATTTCTCTTGCCAGAGGATGCAACAAAATAGTTGTAAGTTGGTATTGGAAAAATTTTACCGGTGGTCAGGTAAATTAATAGCTTCCCGTATGTAAAAGGAGGAAATATTGATCGTGCCGTTAACCATAATAAATTGGCAACAATATTCTCTATTTGCGTCATCTGAGATAGTGGGAAGAGAAATCCAACACTTATGAAAGTGTAAGAAACAATGTAATTTGCTAGTGAATAGATGATCAAATTATTTTGAATTAGGTGTAAAATATGTACTGTCTGAATGAGAAACAAGTTGCTATGTGTAGTACTTTGAAAAATATTTCCTAGTCTGCCGCTACGTCAAAAGAAACTGTACACGTGACCAAAACGACTACATTTTGTGTAAACAAAACGTCATGTTCAAAGTTGTAACTGCTTTTAATTGCATGGAAGTGTGCACTTGACAAGGAAAAAAAAAACAGAATACTTCTCGCAGTTCACCACCTGATGCGATGGATAATCCTGCAAGCAGCGCTAGATAGAGAACACAGGCGAAACTTATGGACGTAGAGCGCGCTACCTCCGACGTAATCCAGCCAATCGGATGCCATTCTGTGGGTATAGAAGAGGAAACCTTGATAGATCACGATAGTCAGTTTTACTCCCTGACGAAGATGATGGCGGATATCATCGAAAGCTTAAAAATTTTATCCGAATTTGACGCGCCAAGTTAACCGAGAAATTTTTGTGCACTTGGAGAATTTACCTAGACAAATGTATTCCCGAAACTTCATTACTCTACGTAACTACTTTTTGGTATTGCGATTTCTTTTTGCACGTCCGCAGCTCGGGAACTAGTAGCGTCTGGATCGATTCCCAGCTGGGTCGAGGATTTTCTCCGCCTGGGGAGCCGGCCGGGGTGGTCGAGCGGTTCTAGGCGCTACAGTATGGAACCACGCGACCACTACGGTCGCAGGTTCGAATCCTGCCTAGGGCATGGATATGTGTGATGTCCTTAGGTTAGTTAGGTTTAAGTAGTTCTAAGTTCTAGGGGACTGATGACCTCAGAAGTTAAGTCCCATAGTGCTCAGAGCCATTTGATTCATTTGAACCGCCAAGGGACTGGATATTTATGTCGTCCTAGTCATTTCATCATCATTCGTGAATGTGGCGCAACTGGACAGTGAAAAGATTGGGACTTTGTACGGGGGCTGATAAGCACGCAGTTGAACGCCCAACATACTAAATATCATTATAATCATCATTTTTTTGCGTCGTATGATTTTCCTGTAGGTTACTGTTGTTTCCTCCCGAATTTGCGAACATCTTGCTGCATTTTACACTGGAGAATGCTTCTTCCTTGTCTACGGATCCCTTGAAAGTGTCTAGAATTTTCTTAAGTGTTGCTTCCGCTATCAACCGAAACGTCAGAGCTGCATTTCTGGTTTGTTTGCCGTTTATAAAGCCGAAGTAATCGTCAGCTAATTGATCCTTAAGAAAGAAGAAATTTTTGTGTTACTTCCTTACTTCCAAATGAGCTTCGCGGCCACTGTGTGACTGAGAGTCAGCAAGCCTGCAGACTAGGCCCGTCAGCAGCCGGCGGTCCTCAGAGGCGCGCTGTCAGCCAACGGGGCAGGGACTGGGGAGAGAGCACAGGGCGGCCTGTGTGTGTGCGGAGCCGCTGCGTGGGCGGCGCCGCGCCCACATGCTGGCGATAGCATCGCCGCCGGCGGCGGCCCGTGGCTGGCTGCTCTGCTGCGCGACCAGCGTCTCTCTCACTGGGCCTCCATTTAGAGGCCCCGAGGCGAGCAAGAACTGCTCTTGGGACTCATGCAAACACTGGATGGTTATAATTAAACTTTCACTACTGGAGAGCGCCTCAATGCTAAACATGCGAAATATGTAAAATCACGAAGCTGGTCTAAGGCTTCCATTTTGCTCCTTGATGCCCAGTCTGGTGTGACAGTTGAAGATAGCAAAACGAAAGACGAAATTTTTAAATCTCAGGTACAAGAATTCGTTCACACAGCACATTCCGTCATATGACCATCGGACATGCTGCCTATGGACGACATGATAATAACTACAAAGCATCCCTCGAGTAGAGGAACTGTTGTGTTGGCAGAAGAGCCAACACCGTGTTACTAATGGAAGCAAAATGCACGCGTTTCAGCTCACGCAGGCTGGCGTGTGGAGGGAAGAACTATACCGACGTGAGGTCTGGAACATGACAAGGAATTAGAATTCAGAAAGCGGACGTAATTAGTTTGATAACTTTAATCCATTAATGATGAACGTCGCTCTTGACGGTACATGATTCACAATATTATCCGTTCAGATTATAGTAACTGAATATGGCGCCTAGATAGATCGTAGCAAATGACGTAGTTGAAGGCTATGCTAAACTGTCGTCTCTGGAAATGGGAGCGTATGTAGACAGTGAACCATCACTAGCAAAGTCGGCCGTACAGCTGGGGCGAATGCTAGGGAGTCTCTCTAGACTAGACCTGGCGTGTGGCGGCGCTCGGTCTGCAATCACTGATAGTGGCGACACGCGGGTCCGACGTATACTAACGGACCGATTCAAAGGCTACCACCTAGCAAGTGTGATGTCTGGCGGTGACACCACAGGAACAACTGAAAGATCTGGAAGTTAGTAAATCACTAGGTCCTGATGGAAACCCAATTCGGTTTTGCGAAGAGTATTGTGTGCATTGGTCCCTTAGCTAGCTTGTATTTATCGTGAAGCTCCCGCCCAGCACAATCTCTCAAGTGACTGGAAAAAAGCGCAGGTGAGTCCAGTATATAAGGAGGATAAAACAACGTTCCCACAAAATTACAGACCAATATCCCTAACTTCTGTTTTTCTGCACAATCCTTGAACGTATTCTCGGTTAAAATATAATAAACTTCCCTGAGACGGAGAAGCAGACACAATATCCATATAAGTATATACTGTGGTTCTGGCAATATCGGCCATGACCTTCTTCTGTGGGATGCACACATATTACTCGAACTCTTACGGAACTTGGTAAGAATGTCTTCCACGAGTAATGAGTGTGTTGGGTAGAGACACTACGAATGTAGTGTGTGGACATATAAGGTGAGAATGTGGGTCTCGCGGGAGGCGTGCGAGAGAAAGTCCCTGCAGTCGCACTATCCTCTTTGCCCTCGGTGGCTGAGACGGATAGAGCGCCTGCCGTGTAAGCAGGAGATCCCGGGTTCGAGTCCCGGTCGGGGCACACATTTTCACCTGTCCCCGTTGATATATATCAACGCACGTCGGCAGCTGAAGGTATTAATATATAATTATAATTTTGAGAAGCTTATGTCCGCGAATCAGCATGGTCTTAGAAAGCATCGCTTGTGTGAAGCTCGGCTTGCCCTTTCCTCACATGATACACTGGCAACTATGGCGGAAGGGCAACAGACAGATTCTATAATTCTAGAGTTCCGAAAAGCATTTGACACGGTCTCCCATTGCAGGCTGTTAACGAAAGTACGAGCGTGAGGAATAAGTTCACTGATATGTGTGTGGCTCACAGACTTCCTACGTAATAGAATCCAGTACGTTGTCATCGACGGCGAATGTTCATCAGAGAAATGGTATCGTCAGCAGTGCCCTAAGGAAGTATGATAGGACTGCTGCTGTCTCTATATGCATAAATGTTTTGGCGGACAGTGTGGGCAGCAATCTGCGGTTGCCTGCTGATAATGCTGTGACGTACGGTAGGCTGTCGAAGTTGAATGACTCTAGGAACATACAAGACAGACAAAATTTCTAGTGGGAGTGATCAATGGCAGCTAGCTGTAAATGCGAAGAAATGTAAGTTAATGCGGATGAGTAGGAAGAACAAAAATTTAATTTTCCGTTATAGTATTACAAATTTCATGTTTGAGACAGTTAAGTCGTTTAAATATCTGCACCCAACGTTGGAAAGCGATATGAATTGGATCGAGCATGTGAGAACCGCGGTAGGGAAGGCGAATGGTAGATTTAGGTTTATTGCGAGAATTTTAGGAAAGAATGATTCACCTGAAAATGAGACCACATGTAGGATACTTGTGTGACCTATTCTTGAGTATTGCTCGAGTGTTTTGGATCCGTACAATGTCCGATTGAAGGAAGACATCAAAGCAATTCGGATCAGGGCTGCTATATTTGTTACCCGTAGGTTAGAACAAGTAAGTGTAACGGAGGTACTTCGGGAACTCAAGTGGGAATACCTGGAGAGGAGGCGATATTCTTTTCGAGAAACGCTATTGAGAAAATTTAGAGAACAGGCATTTGAAGCTGACTGCCGATCGATTCTACTGTCACCAACATACACTGCGCGTAAGGTTCCCGAAAAGAAAATTCAAGTAATTAGGGCTCAAAATGGTTCAAATGGCTCTGAGCACTATGGGACTTAACTGCTGTGGTCATCAGTCCCCTAGAACTTAGAACTACTTAAACCTAATTAACCTAAGGACATCACACACATCCATGCCCGAGGCAGGATTCGAACCTGCGACCGTAGCGGTCACGCGGTTCCAGACTGAAGCGCCTTTAACCGCACGGCCACACCGGCCGGCAATTAGGGCTCATACCGAGGGGTACAGATAGTTTTTTTTTCTCGCTGTACTTGTAAGTGGAACAGGAAATGGAATGACTAGTAGTGATATAAGGTATCCTTCGCAACGCATCGTACGGTGGCTTTATGGAATATCTACGTAGATGTAAATGTAGGACAGTGAAACTTTTTGGAAACATTTTAAGATGCGGAAGAAAAGTAAAGAACAAACCCATGAGAGAATCACATTTTATTTTCCACATGAGAGGGTTAAAATGGCTTGATCTTGGTGGTTACGCAGTTTGAAACGATAGGCCAGTGATTCATATTACAACTGGGAGAGACTGATGGCAAACTGCGCCAAAAATTACTTAAGATAGATATTACTGTTGCCATGGTTGAGGATGCTAGACGTAAACGTGCAATCTTCAATCAGTGCACGTGCTGTGTCATGACAAATGAACATTTGAGGAGGAGGAGGAGGAGGTAGAGGAGGACGACGAGGACGAGCACCTGATTAGTGTTTAACATCCCGTCAACAACGAGGTGATTAGAGACGGAGCACAAGCTCGGATTCGGGAAGAATAGGGAACGAAAGTGGCTGAACCCTTTCAATGGAACCATCCTGGCATTTGCCTATAGCTATTTAGGGAAACCATGGAAAATCTGAATCAAGGTGGACAGACACGGGTTCGAACCGTCGTCCTCCCGATTACGAGTACATTGTGCTAATCGCTGCTCTATCCCGCTCCGTATGAACATTTGTAATGTACCTTCAAGGTAGTGTACATCAAAGGAAAGAGTCGTTATACGACAGTTAAAGATGCATGTAGTAAAAAACTTTCGGATACACACAGTTTGCCGCGTCATAAAAGCCGATTCCAAAAGGCGCTGGGATTGACTCTCATTATCTGCTTAGTTTCTGATAAAAGAAAGACATGTAACTTTTAGGATCTTAAATAACTTCATTCCTTTTCTTCCTTCGCTGCCTGTTCAGATCGATGCGTTGTGGATGGCCTCCGTAATTCTTCATTGACTGTTTGACCATGAAATTTCGATACAGTTCCCACACCGCGAACTGTAAGAAAAGAGTGGAAATAAATCTACAAAGATATGTTCCTTCTTTGATGCTAAATCTTCAACAAAATAGCCAACATCAAGCTCAAATCGTTTCGTCATTGACCAATTAATGACCGAGTCCAGTTGATATCTGCGTTCTGGAAAATGATAACTTACAGTTTTGATTAGTGGAGGATATATAAAAATATGTGGTTGAAGTATGTCTACTAAATAAAGTTACTTTTTTCCAGTTAATTAAGTAACTGTTTAAAAAATTATTTCCCATGTGTGACACATACAATATATTGCCGACCGAGAAGTTGTCAGACGATTAAGTGCCACACAATAGGTCGTGCGCGAAGAAATACGGTAGCCAGTTTTTGCTATAAGAGATAAATGATGAATATTTGCAAACAGGATCTGAGAATGCGGAAACATTTCAATTTCTTACATTACATAACTGAGTGCAACATAATTAGCTCTTTCCATATTTTTGATGATTTTATAAATAAGGAAAACGATAGTATTATGCATTCCATGGCTCATCGTTTGAAAAGTGTTGCAAATGGTTGTGAAATGGTATCCGTACAAACTTCGCATTACTTACCAACTTTTACCACTTGACGCAGACATTAGAGAAGACTTTGATCGTAAGTCTTTCGCTAGGTTTAAGGTTGACGGCATGTGGCCTTTGTGGAACGATGACGACAACTTTGAGCTAAATGGGCCAGTGAACACTTATGGCGTTCCCCTACATAGTGAACGCGTAACTGTCTGGTGTGGCTTCACGGCACAGTTCGTGATTGTTTCTGTTGATCCATTGTAAACATGGCACAGAAGCTGGTCAAATATTTAACAACAAAATTCGCCAAACAACCGTGCGACTGAGATGTTATTTTATTTTATTGTCGCTACCTGTTCCGACAGTTCATTACGCCGTTTTCAGGCCCCATATGCACCTCTAAAAAATAATCGATATTGGCGTACTGGGGACACATGTTACTGAATGTCGTGAACTTTCAAGTGGTTCCTTCGAAGACTTGGCTGCTTCGAGGGAAGCGCTTGAGAATTCGCGACATCCAGAAACATCTGGCCCCAGTATGCCAATATCGATTAATTTTTACAGGTCCATATGGGGCCTGAAGATGGCGTAATGAAATGCTGAAACTAGTAGCGAAAATGAAATAAAAGAAATGTCAACTGCACGACTGTGTGGCATATTTTGTTAAATAAGCAGTTCATGATCGGTCCATTTTTCTGTGGGGAACTCGTACCTGAACGACCAAGGATATTCACCTGAACGGACGTGTTACTATGATCTGATCCGCCAACATGTCTTTCGATCTGTAAGGGTGAGAAGGGCTTTGAACTCAGTTTTAATCAGCGATGGAGCTCCACCTCACATTGCTCTTGAGGTCGCTCAGTTACTTCGTAATCCATTTGGAGAAAACTGAATCATTCGCCGA
The DNA here is from genome assembly GCF_023864345.2 of Schistocerca serialis cubense. Lineage (NCBI taxonomy): Eukaryota > Metazoa > Arthropoda > Insecta > Orthoptera > Acrididae > Schistocerca > Schistocerca serialis. The sequence continues at coordinate 619,581,996 of NC_064642.1, read as the reverse complement.
TCGCTCTAAACTGTATAACCACCAAGATCACCTGATTTGAGCCCTCTTTCCTGGAAAATGAAACGTTTTCCTTTTAATAGTTTTTATTCGTTATTTCTCTCCCAAATTTTCTCAGAAATGTTATCACAAAGTTTCTTTGTCCAACGATTGCATAGTGGCCCTCTCAAGCAGCGAAAGTTTAATTGTAGCCAACCCACACATTAAATGCCAAAGGCTTCATCGTCGCCGACATCGAATGAAACGACAAGTTTTCTACAACTGCGTAGGCTTACATGGCGAGATTCAATGAACCATGTTATATGGTCGACTATTTTCGTTCATATTAGAAGTGCTTAGGTGATGCGACCGAAGACATTTACTGTCATGTGCAAGATATTATCGTGGTGTAAGATTCGAACGGGAGTGACGGCTGTCGGGATTGGCTGGAGCAGTGACGGCGAGTATCAATACGCGCGCAACGAGGGAAGAGACGTAGAATGGGCCAGCAGGCGGTGGAGAGTGAAATATATTCGCAGTTACGAATACGAACAATAATCAGCTGTATCAGGCAATGACGAGAGTGAAAATCTTTACCGGACCAGGACTCGAACCTGAGTTTCCCGCTTTACTTGAGCGGTTATCTTAACCGTCGCGACTATCCGTGCATGCATATCCGAAGAAACATCTCATCGTTCTTCGTAAGAGCACAGGCACTGCAATATCGTATTTATTCGCCGATACCAGGCAGCAACTTTCAATTAAAATGCCTTCTCCTGTACGGGAATTACATAATGTGTGTGTGTGTGTGTGTGTGTGTGTGTGTGTGTGAGTTCAGGTTGTGATGCAGGAACGACGACGTATGGAAATCTGGATCTGGCCACGAGTCGTGCACGGTTCGCCAAAGCGGTTAAGGCGACCGATCGTGTAAAGCAGGAAATGCGAGTTCGAAACCTGATCGTGAACAAATTTTCATTGTCGTCATTTCTTTACACAGCTGATGGCTGTTTATGTTCGCAACTGCGAAAAAATTTTAGCTGTAGACGCCGCAGTGCTTGTTTGAAGGAACATTGCACAGTTCTTGACAACACAGACACTGGAATACAGGACAGAAGACTCCGTTAGCGTGTCGACAGCGGGTCTGCGCTGTGCCAAGAAAGGGTTTTGGCTTGAGTGTTGCCAACGCGAATGAAGAAAAGGGGATGTGGTTGTCTACTACGGTGGACAGATTTACCGCAGTCGACCTTCGGATCTTTTGCGGCTTAGTTACTGTTCAATGCGAGGGTTAGGAGTTTTAGTCCAGCCAAAGGAAGAGCTCATGTTGAAGTTCAACGTAGATTTACGTTATGATCGTGTTTTTGTTAAAAACTTGCCAGGATACTAAAAAGCCATAGATCGAAATACTATTGGAAAACGGTGTTTCAAGGAACTAGTGCGATTGTTTACAGAATTATCAGTCCAGTGAGACTGAGTTACAGCGATGTGTTGCTAAAGATGCCGTGCTGACGGTGAGACCAAGCAGAGGTGCCGTTAGTAACGAGGGAACCTGACTGGTCAAGGGGATGAGTAAATGTTAAGTAAATATTTGTCCCAGAAGAATGTGATAAAAGTTGTGGTACATGCGGGAGGAAAATGTAAAAAGCTATGTATGTAACTGTAAATTTGTTCACTGTGTATGTGTTTTAAAACAGCGAAGTTTCTAAAGTTACTGATACATGTTCCAAAGATTCGCTGTAGTCATAGATCCGTAACATTTTCAATGAGCAACTTATTTATGACTTTAATTTTCCTTAAATGGTGATCTGCAAGTTGAAACAATACTTTATGGTCAAAGAAGCCAAATATTGCATATATAATTCGACTGTGGGCGCTGTTAACATTAAGAGTTATACTGGTTTACATATGTTCTTTTAACTAATTGTTAAAGTTTTCTGAAATGTTGGCTTTGAGTTTTGTTCAGTTTGATGATGTTGGGTTTGTGGGCCGCTCAAATGCGCGGTTATCAGCGCCAGTACAAATTTCCGACCTTTGCTCAGTCCAACCCCGCGACTTTCATGAATGATGATGAAATGATGAGGACAACACAAACACCCACTCATCTCGAGGCAGGTGAAAATCCCTGACCCCGCCCGGAGTCAAGCCCGGGACCCCGTGCTCGGGAAGCGAGAACGCGAACGCGAGACCACGACCTGCGGACTTGTTTAGTTATGATTATCAATTACACTGGTAGAATGCGGTGTGACTGTTGAACCAATGTAGTTTGTGTGTTCTGCTACTGGGTGTCACTAAAGCTTTCAGTATAGCACTACCTCGCTCCACTCCCCGCACGTCCTTGTCTCTATCTGAGGAATGGGCATATAGGAGTATACTTGGTGCAGCGCGAGAAATTACAGTCGCCGTACACAAGGAAGACTGCGCAAGGAAATAAAGTTCAACGTACTTGCCAAGCATCGAGGGATGGTGAAACGCAAGATGAGAGAGACCACTGGAAGACTGAAACACACTAACAACGTAAATGGAGTGGGTAGACTAAGGCTTTCGCCATCCTGGCTGCCAGCCATCAGAGCCCAACAGGCCGCACCAACAACACGAGACGCGAGCTTTACCAGTGGGTAACCGCAGCTTAAATTCGGATTAAAAATCCTCAACAACAGCGGCAGAAGACATCCGGCGTAGGAATTCACCCTCATTCTATCAACAGCCTTGTCAAAGAGGGCGGAGGAGCGGACAGAGGTTCAGGGCCACCCTCTTGTCCTAGTGTTTGGAAACTGCCCATGAAGGCAGAGGAATCATCAACGATAAACAGCATGAGGAGACACGTAACGTGTAATTGAAAAAGTGTCATCATGATCTCCCCATTGGCAAAAGATTCCGGAATAGTCGCCAATTCAGATCTCAGGGAGGGGACTGCCAAGTGAGAGGTGACCATGAGAAAAGAACTGACTCACCAGAGAAAGAATAACGTTCTATAGGTCTAGGCGTGGAATGTTGGGAGCTTAGGCGTTGTAGGGAAACTAGAAAATCTGAAAAGGGAAATGCATAGGCTCAATATGGATATAGTGGGGTTCAGTGAAGTGAAATAAAATGGAAGGAAACCGAGGATTCCTGGTTTGGTGAGTGTAGGGTAATGTCAACAGCAGCAGAATATGGTATGACAGGAGTAGGATTCGTTATGAATAGGAAGGTTGAACAGAGAGAGTGTTACTGTGAACAGTTTAGTGATAGGATTACTCTTATCAGAACCGACAGCAAACCAATATCAACTACGATAGTTCAGGAATACATGCCGATATCTCAAGCTGAAGATATTGAAAGGGTAATACAGTACGTAAAGGGAGATGAAATGCTAATAGTCATGGGGGACTGGAATGCAGTCGTAGGGCAAGTAGTAGAAGAACAGGTTACAGGAGAATATGGGCTTGGGACAAGGAGTCAGAAAGGCTACTTGACATTTGTAATAAATTCAGCTAGTAATAGCAAATACTCTGTTCAAGAATCACAAAGGGACGAGATAGGCCGTATACTTTGAAAATGGCGCGTGTCACGGGAAGATTTCAGTTAGATTACATTATGGTCAGACAGAGATTTGGAAAGCAGATTTGGAATATGTCTAATAGAGTCTTTAACAAAGTAAATGGTATTCACAGTTGAGAACACGGTCAACCATCAGCTGTGTAAGGTAATGCATGACTCACCGCCAGACCCAAACTTCCGTATGTGGTCGTTCATGCGCCACAACGTGCTCTCGTAGGCTTGCTTTCATTCCCGTACAGGGGGGGAGGGGCGGCATTTTTAATTTAAAGTAGCTGCCCGACATCGGCGGATAAATACGATATTGGACTGCCTGCGGTTTTAAGAAGTACCATGCAGTATTCCTTTGGAGAAGCAATTTTCATATGTTGCTTCAGGCAGTACATTTATAACAGTTATAGTTGAGTTGAATTTCAGGAATGAATATCAATATGTGGAACTATAGTTCGTCATCAAATATAAACAAATGTAATGTGAAGACGGGCCTGTGACGAAAATGACAGCGGTATTTCACTACTACTTGTTGTCTGGATTGTAAAACCTGCACGAGAATCAAGAGATGAGTGAATTGAGCGAATCAAATGATAATTTACGAGAAGCAGTTGATAGGTCTGTGGCATAAGTAACTTTGAATCTGTCAGGGAAGCGTGCATAACTGAAACGGCGGCCGTCAGCGATCAGAGGGGAATCCGGGTTCGAATTCCGGCCCGGCACCAATATATATACGTAGTACATCTATACCTATTACTTTTAAGCCCACTGTTAGAAATAAATTTTAATAGGATTTACTCTGCATCACACTGCTACTAACAACTAAGGGTTCCACTTACCTGTTGAGATTACACCTAATACATTTCTTTCAGCGACGAGCGAAAGTTTATGCACTTATGAGGTAGATTTTGAAGTTACATCGTCTTGTGATGTCGAAGAATTAAATATTCTTTGTTTCAGAGCAAAGCATCATACAGTAGCATTTGTATCATTGATATTCGCCGGATAGTGCAAGTGATGTTTTCCTTCACGTTTAAACGATCAGCAGAAAATCGGCCCTAATACTAGAATGTTGGACTGGTGCATTTGACTTACAAATAGAAATATCTATGGACTGATGAACTTAACTTACCAGTAGGAGTACCTAAGGGTTTCTTGGAGCCCCTAAGAACATTGCCGACCGGAGTGGCCGAGCGGTTCTAGGCGCTACAGTGTGTGATGTCCTTACGTCAGTTAGGCTTAAGTAGTTCTAAGTTCTAGGGGACTGATGACCTCAGAAGTTAGGTCCCATAGTGCTCAGAGCCTTTTTTTGAACCCTAAGAACATTACAAATATGAAATTATTCATATAACCTTTAGCGCATGAAGATCACATAAACTTAAATCTGTATTCTAATATAACGCATGTATAAATCATACATACACAAAACGTTTACACAAAGTTATCATCTTTATCCGAGAGAGTGAATTACATTGTTCGAGAAATTAACTAGTTCCATTCCCACAGTTCCAATCTTATCGGGAGATTTTTCTTTGGATATTAGGTGAATAATATTCCGTTAATTCCAAATTTGGATTCTATTCTGTTCCACAAGTAGCTCGCCAGGCAACTGGATGAAAAGAAGCGAGACTCTATAGCGGCCCGCATCTAAACCAACGCACTCTGTTACTTGGAGGAGATTAAAAAGTGAAAGAAATAGGTATCTGACGAAACATCACACATTATGTAGGAATATGGCTTTCATTTACTGCGAGAAAGATAAAATAGTGAATTTCTTTCTTATACAATATCGCAACAAATTGGTGCACTTGCTCTGCCGATGTTCTCTTCGTTATTCGAGACTCTCGAAATCAGTTTCTTTAATCAACGGAGCGCCATAAAAATAAAACAAGTTGCACTGTGCACGCAAACAGAAATAAATTTCCTGAAGATATTCACTGAAACAGATGCGCGGGGGGAGGGTGGTGGGTAGACGGTGAAAGACTTTTTCACACATTCACCGCTTGTCTCACAGGAAGACCAGTATTTATATTCGCGTATCGCCGAATTCTGAAGCCTGCGACTGGAAGTAGTGTGTGGCCGATATATACAGCTCTCCAGGACTCTAAAAATGTTTACAAGAACGAAGTAACGTGTAAAGACAGGTTGGAAGCGGGCGAGCCCTTTTGTGCATCTACATAAGTGTGCTAACGACTCCATGCCACTTGCTTTCTGTGAGTTTTTCGCGGATTTCCAGATTGGAATACCAGTGGCAAATGGTTGTTGAGTCCTGTAGATGGGAAAGTGACAGTTCATCAGGTGCGCTATTGCAGTTGCTCCACACGGTTCTCGTTGAAGGAGGGTGACTGCTTTTCGCTCTTTCCTTCATGTGCATTTCTCCGAACACGTAATTTTCCATGCCTAGAAAACAGTCTCTGATTTCTCATGACGTCTGATCCATAAAATGGACTAAGCTAGCAGGCTGACCTTACATCGCCCCACTGTAACGTGAGTTCGAGAATTCGCCACAGCCCCATACACGGATGACAGAAAGAAACGTATTCACTGTTTCCACTGATTGCAACAGTGATACTGTTACAAATCAGGTAGAGCGTACTGTGGTATAGAGTAGACATAGAAAATGGGAATGACATTTAATCGGTTTTCTCCACAGTTAGCCCTTAAATGGCAATTAGTAGGTTTGATAAAAGTAAATTTGGAATTTCTCCTACTGTGATACCTGATCGTTCATTGGTTATCCTTTTATCAGTTTTTCTGCAGTTCCATCATGTGTAAATCGGATGGACTGTGGCCGGCCGAAGACCTGAAGAAAGTAAATACCTACAGCCTCACTTTTATTAATTATTTTCATTACTAGTTTCAGTGCTTCATTGCGCACCATCTTCATATCCCTAGACACGTAGCTAGATAAAAATACGGAAGCCTCTTGAAACTGGTGATCCCTGAAATAGCTCAGACATTAAGAAGATTTATCCAACTACGTGTGTAGGTGACAGAAGATAGAGCCAATGAGGAACCGAAACTGGAGTCAGATAAAGTAATTAATGCAAGTATGGCTGTCGGTTATTTACAGTCTTCAAGTTTTATAACCCGTCCCTAAAATAAACATACAGGTTGACAATTATTGAACTCTATGAAAAAACCTTAATTAGTTACGAACTTTGGCGTGCAGATACTTTATTCAACATGTAAACGTCACTTTTTTTTATGTACGTTATGCCTGCCATCATGCCATGTGGCGCAGACGAAAGGCGAAATTCTGCATGACCCGCTCAAGTGTCGGTACATCTGTGCTGTCGATGACCTCCTGAATGCCTGTTTCCAGCTCAGAAATGGTTTTGCGGTTTTTGCTGTACACCTTGTCTTAGCCCCACAAAAGTAAGTCGTATGTGTTCAGATCCGGAGAATATGACGGCCAATCTAGGCCAATGCCAGCGGCCTCCGAGTACCTTAGAGCCAGAATGCTGTCCCCAAAGGGCTTGTTCAGGATATGAAAGACTCTCCTGCTTCGATGGGGTCGAGCTCCGTCCTGCATGAACCACATCTTGTCGAAATCAGGGTCACTTCGGGTAATCGGGGTGAAACCATCTTCCAAAACCTTCACATACCGTTCCGTAGTCACAGTGCCATCCACGAATATCACACAGATTATTCCCTGACCGGACATTGCACACCACACAGTCACCCGTTCAGGGTTCAGAGACTTCGCGATCGCGAAATGCGAATCTTCAGTCCTCCAAATGCGCCAATTTTGCTTATTGACGAACCCATCCAAATGAAAACCCAACTAAAGGCGCTTGCACGTGAGCCTACTAATTCCCATCATGCCCCGTAGCCAACCGTGCAGTTTGAACGTCCTCACGCAAACCCTTCAGAAGTTTTCACGATTGTATTTCACATAGTTCAATAATAGTCAGCCTGTGTTACAGCCGAGAACACTACTAAATGTTGTAAGTACAGAAATATTTATGAAGGGAAATGATATCTTGGGAGGAGTATCAGGTAAAGGCATCCTTCAACCTTATTGTAATTAAGTTCTCAAGTGCCTATGTGCGGCAGCCTCCACAGACTGTGTGTTCTTCATCACAACGACACTTTGTTCGCCTTCTCCAACGGATTCAGAGTTTCCAAACACGGCTGAGAACAAGATTAAGTTACATTTTCCTATGGGAGAGAAACAAGGTTAACTTTCTCTCTGTATCTATGTCTCTCTCTCGCTCTCTTTTAAACAGATGGATATTTTCAAATATTAAAAGCCACAGTAAATACATAAATCTCATGCGAATTGCTATTTGCAGGTTTTCAGCCTCTACCACCACCCGCCCCAGTAGAACACTGTTCTAAAGAATTTGTCTCATCGATTGGATGCGAAACACTTGTCACAAGAGCATCAAGCGGATCAGCGCTGAGGAGAAGGGTAAGTAGGTTCCGTCTTCGCTGTTCTGCGATTCAGTGACAGGGGGAAGACATAATCCGTCTTCATGGCCCCGGCTGAAATACTCCGACTCTTATCAGCTGAGAAAGATAATGTACACCACTGAGCTTCCCCCGTGTGTATAATAACGTTAGAATACGAACAGTATTATGAGCGCAAACCCTGCCCATCACACAATAACGCTGGATTCGACAAGGGTGGTGTACTCGCCTACAGCCGGAGAAATTGGCGTTTGCTGAATATCTTTTAGAAAATTGACACAAAAATGGATTCCACGACCCATCGTGACACTTTTGATACATCTTGGATAGCATAAAAATATAAGCTGTTAACATGAAAATAGCTAATATCACTGCCCATAAAGACGGCGTGTGGAGCTGAGTACAGCGCCGAACACTGCTATCGTGAGGTTAAATTGGGCGCGGCAGACGTAGGACAGAAACATTACTCATTATGACGACGGACTGAGCACTTATGACGACGGACTGAGCACTTATGACGACGGACTGAGCACTTATGACGACGGACTGAGCACCAGTGATTTGACCGCACGTAAAACGGATACATGGGTCGAAGCCAGAAGCCTAGCGGCAGTTATCACGTGACAAAAGCTGAGGGGAATTCGACAAAAAGCTATTTATATCACTTCTTCACACGGCTGAAAGACCAGAGGAGGTTGAAATTATAAACAACTTAGTCTTTATTGCATTATCCGTTTCAGACTAACACCCCCTTCTCCAGATACACCTTGTATATACACTGACCAACCAGAAAACAATGACCACCAACCTACTATAGGTGACAAAAGTGTGACCAGGCGAGGAGTGACTGCTGAGACACGCGCAGAGTTCACGCAGTATCCGTGAGTGTGCTGTCCGCGTATAGAATGGGGAAGGTGCGCGTTCAATCATAAAAATGGCTCTGAGCACTACGCGACTTAACTTCTGAGGTCATCAGTCGCCTAGAACTTAGAACTCATTAAACCTAACTAACCTAAGGACATCACACACGTCCATGCCCGAGGCAGGATTCGAACCTGCGACCGTAGCGGTCGCTCGGCTCCAGACTGTAGCGCCTAGAACCGCACGGCCACTCCGGGCGGCGTTCAATTATAGTTTGACCGACGGCAGACTGTGATAGCTCGGAAGGTCGGCACGAGCATTTCGGAAACTGCACGACTTGTCAGGTGTTCGAGGAGTGCTGTGGTGAGTGTGACCAAGGAGTGGCGAAACGGAGGTGAAATCGCGTCCAGACGTCGTGGGATTGGGCAGATGTCGGACGTCGTAGTCTGTACAGACTGGTAAAACAGAACAGGGGATGAACCGCTGCGGGACTAACATCAGACTTTAATGATGGGAAGCATACAGTGCACTGTGGTATGCGTACTGTAAGACCTTCGGTACACACACCATCAGATTATTTGACTTGTCGCTCTAGCGAAGTAGGCGAGTGTCAGCAATATGTCTCGTGGTCTTATCGTGGCGTGTTTATCTTCTGCCGTTAGGTCAGACGATAGAAATGCCACTTGCACGCTTAGAGTAGCAGATTGACGGTGACCAACTTTAAACAGAACTTAATTAATTTTCACATACATTTATTAAAATAATAAAAATCATAGAAATTACTTAACTTGATTCTGGATGCTGTTTACAATTGTCAATCTGAAGTTCCTTTGGTCTTGGTACGTTAATCTTATTCTCACATATCTCTGATACTTGACAAAGTGTCTATACATTTCTCTTCATGGCTATGTACAGGAATATGGTAATCTTATTAGGCGCAGACTGAAACTTGACTATAGACTGGTACAGACTAATGTAGACTGAGGCAGACTGACTAATCGGAGGTCTGTACACTCGTTATAATACCTCGCGCGTTCAGGTATCACTGCGCGAGTGTGATCCGCGAGGAGAAAAGGTTCTACGTTAGCAGCAATCTCATTGGCTGCATTACATATTAATACGCGGATCGGCGGAAGCAGAATTTGGTCCGTCTCTTAAGACAGCGCCATCTCGTAGTACGGAGACGGACGAGCGGTGCGCCTGCGCTGTTGTGCTTAGCGGGGCGCGCTCTAGTGGGAAAGTTGTGTACGCGCTGACTACGCGGGACTATTTACACAACATGCACCGAACACACTTAACGTTTGGCCTCCGTAGCCGACAACCCAGGCATGTTCAAATGTTAACGTCATGACATCGGCAGCTACGACTGAAGTGGGTATGTGACCATCGGCACTGGACGTTGGCGGAGTGGCAGAGCGTTTCATGGTGTGATGAGTCCTGATAACCCTCATCATTCCGATGGGAGGACGCGAATCCGTCGTCTTCCACGGGAACAGCTGTATTGCGGGACAGAGACAAGCTGGCGAGGCGCCATTATGTTTTGGGGAGCCAACAGTCCAGTGAAGCTCATGCAAGGCCATACCGGCCAAGAAGTATCATAGAGTGGTTGCAGACGACCCACACCGCTTCATGACGATCTTGTTTCCAGACGGCAGTGGCATGTCAACAGGCCAGGAGTGTGTTGGAGTGGTTCGAGAAACACCGTCTTGAGTTCCAATTGATGTGTTTGTCGCCCTCTCCCCTCCCCCCCTTCCAACTGGCCAGATCTGAACCCGATAGACCACATCATCGCCCCCCCCCCCCTCCCTTCCCGGGATTTGCGGAAATTACGTTACTTGCGTGTGTAGATGTGATGCCTACTCCCTGCAGGGATCTGCCAAAGCCTCATTGCTTCCTAGACACACGCGTCACCTCTACTATCCGTGCCACGGGTGAACATACCGGTTTTTTGGTACGTGGTCATCATGGTTCAAATGGCTCTGAGCACTATGGGACTTAACATCTTAGGACATCAGTCCCCTAGAACTTAGAACTACTTAAACCTAACTAACCTAAGGACATCACACAACACCCAGCCATCACGAGGCAGAGAAAATCCCTGACCCCGCCGGGAATCGAACCCGGGACCCCGGGCGTGAGAAGCGAGAACGCTACCGCACGACCACGAGATGCGGGCGGGTCATCATGTTCCGGCTGATTAGGGTATACATCTAATCAATGCTACGGATTTCCTCATGATCTCAGGTTGCTGCCATTATCGATCAATACAATGCTTGCAAAATCCCGTTTGCTACAGAACAAAGAAAGTGATCGGCTGCACGGCTGCAGACTACGTATACAGAATGTATACAGACAGTTTGGCTTCATACTATGTATACAGCATGTATCCGTAGTCAAGTGACTGTCTTGACCGTAGAATAGTTTAATCACCAACCACACCGACGAGGGAAAATATTCAGCCGACCGTATGGATAGGCACGTCCGCCTGGCATATTCGGCGATACGCAGAGGTCTGGAAAATGCAGAGAAATTGTGATGTCTTACAATAACAGCCGCACCGAGGGTAAACACCACGAGACCACGGAAGAAGGCGGTTTGGGCCGTCGCTTGCTCATCCTAGAGAAGTTTCGACCACGAACTATACCTAGTAGAAATAAGTCTACACAGATTTGCAGAGACGGACTACTCAAGAAGCCCCGAACTAAGTTGGTTACGGGGGAGGGGGGGAGAGAGGGGGAGTGAGGGGAAGCGGAGGCCAAGCACTGATCATGAATGAAGAAGGCCTGCACAAGGCGTACAGAAAGGTACCACTACCAGTCACAGTGACAGTAACAATGAAACATCAAGGAGTACCTCGCAACAGCAGTAGAACATCTACGAGGAGACAGTAATAATTCGGTGGATGGGACAGTACCGATAGTAAAATTTGTAAGTCTAGAATGAGGGTTTGATATAATTTAGTGATTAGTGTTGAACAAGGACAGTTTGTCTGTGTCTCATATAATTTGCTCAGCAGGATCAAGTAGCTACATAGTATTTTCCGCCGTGCAATAGACCAGTGATTTAACAGAGAACAAAACGAGTGGCAGTAATTGCACTTGTCTGGTTTAGGCACCCAAGCTAGTGCTTCTAATCATAGTAAGAGCAAGACGCTACGTTCAAATGGTTCAAATGGCTCTAAGCACTATGGGACTTAACATCTGTGGTCATCAGTCCCCTAGAACTTAGAACTACTTAAACCTAACTAACCTAAGGACATCACACACATCCATGCCCGAGGCAGGATTCGAACCTGCGACCGTAGCGGCCGCGCGGTTCCAGACTGTAGCGCCTAGATCCGCTCGGCCACCCCGGCCGGCAAGACGCTACGTGGCCTTCTCTCTTGGGAAGGTGGTACCATTCTGTAACGGGACTATTGAGGAAGCATTATTAGTGAAAGGATTGGAGTGGGGCAATTAATCGGTGGAACAATAGTGAAATGACAATGAAAGTTTGACTCTGCATTGGAGTGTGCGCTGATACGAAACTTCCTGGCACATTAAAACTGTGTGCCGGACCGAGACTCGCACTAGGGACCTTTGCTTTTCGCGGGAAAGTGCTCGAGCAACTGAGCTACCCAAGTGCGACTCACGATCCGTCCTCACAACTTCAGTTCCGCCAGTACCTCGTCTCCTACCTTCCCAATTTCACAGAAGCTCTCCTGCACACCTTGCAGAGCTCCTGGAAGAAAGGATATTGCGCAGTAATGGCTTAGCTACAGCCTGGGGAATGTTTCCAGAATGAAATTTTCACTCCGCAGCGGAGTGTGCACTGATACGAATCTTCCTGGCAGGTCCTGAGTTCGAGTCTCGGTCTGGAGCACATTTTAAAATACAAACAATTTTAATCATGAAATGGAATTCGATTGATGTATATTTTACAGAGATTTTCTATCAGACGCTTCATATGTAAACGTATTTAGTGCTGTATAGCAGGAATTAAGCTTTAATAATGGAGCACAGTGGCTTAGTATACGCATGATTCTTGTTAAGATTTTTCATGAATTTGAATTCTGACGTCACGTTGTACTTGATGGTCTATTTCTGACGGAAACTCATTGTTTAAGAAAATTACAATACGGCTGGCTGTGAAATGGGGAATTACCAGGATCAGGGAAAATTACGAAGATCAGGGAAACGATGTGGAAGGAGTAGGCCCCTTTAACTAACATCATTTAACCTTTAACATAAACAGCATTTATTTATATATATTTTCTTTGGTAATAGATACCCTTTGAAAAACAGGTAGATAAATTGAAGTTATTTGCCATTAAGGGCCTTCAGAATGTTAAGACCGTCGTTAAATTACAACAATAATAACCTCAAACAAACTCTAGAAATAAGACCTTAACAATAATATCACTTTTAAGAAATTTAAATTATTCAGTTTTAAATAAAGTTGTCAGTTAAAATAATTAAAACAGTGAGCCGTGGCTGGCTCATGCTATGCGTTGGATTATACCTTGATTGCTATTCTGTGTTTAGTCACCCACGTTTATCACGATTATTCTGTTATCCTCTCTTTCCACGGGAAGCAGCAGCGGTGTGTATCGATATTCGTACTTTGGACTGTCTTTGGCCTGGCGCTTATAGTTTCCAGCTGTGTTGTGTGCGGGCAGTTGGTCGGTTGGCGTGGACCAGCGAGGAAATCTCCACAGCGTACAGTTTCGCCAGGCCCGCTGGCGGCCTCTATGTGGTGTCTGAGTGTGTGGTGCTTTTCCCCTTGCTACAAGGTTCGTGGCTCACCGATCCCGGACATGAAAGTGGACTTTTGACTTAATTTACCAGCAAGTCACGACTGTTCACATGGAGTTCGCTGTCGACTGTTGGAATATTCCTGAGAGCAACAATGTGTGTTTCCAAGTTGGAAAATTTTTGCCACCCTCCGGTGGAGTTTAACTGTACTTGGTTACTTGAATTTAAGTGCACCAGCGGAATCTTTTGACTTGTGGCCGTTAATGTTCCGGTTACCTGCCCTGGCCATTTATGTAAATACAGGCAGTGTATTTTCCTCACCGTGTTGTCGCTGACCAGCATGGTGTGTAGTTTGACAGCTCAATGTACAATTCATTGTGGACGCCAATACCTTCTACATTGTTCCATTGAACTCCCTGTTGTGTGCTGGTCGGCTGAAGTGGAGGTTATCTTGTCGGTGACGTACATGTTTATGTGATGACACACTGGGACATAACTTTGGTCGCAGTTTTTAAGCATGAACGAGACGGTACATTGTTGACAAATGAAAGAAAGCCGAAACTCTCATGCCATTCTTGACTCGTCATTATTCTGGTTCGCAGACAGAAATGTTAATTAACGAAAATTCTCTTGATATTTGTAGCTGGAGAACATTTTATTCGTATAAATTAAAAGGTGAAGGAAAGAGTAATGGAACTGACAAATCAACAACTTACATCCATTAACATTGTTCTCGTTATGGTGCGGTGCTGAAGTTGAGAAAATGAAGCCTTTATGTACCGGTCCAGCAGTTTACAAAAGAAAGCAACAGCAGAGGTAAAGTAATTTCGGCGTCCGGCAGAAGTTGCGCCGAGAGTGTTCGGAAACGGCGCCGCCGCCTCCTCCGTCCGCCCCCACCGCCCCCGCAACTTTAATTAGACGCCGGAGGCACAGTCAAACCAGACCCTAGCCGGCACCAGAAGACCAGCTGGGGGACGGCATTGGCTGCCGCGGCCTGGCGACAGCCTAACGACGTCTCGGGGCGCCGGTGGGGGATTTAATACAGCCGCGTGCCATTAGGCCTGTGTCGCTGCCGCTAGCTTAAGCCTCACCACCAGGCGGAAATTAATGTTTCGGCGCTACGCATTCTCTTCTTGTGGCGCCGTCGAATCAGCTTGTCCCACTGTCTCTTTTAATGGCTAATAACTGCAGGACAAGTATCTTTTTGTATCCGACTGTAATTTGGATTCCCTTCCTATCACGGACGCGGGTATGTCAGAGGTAGAGTGTACGCTGAAAAGCGTTGTCGGTAGCTGCGCAGCCCGCAGGATGTATGTGGTCGGAGCACTGGTGGTGGCGGTTATGAGTAGGCGCAGGCTGTAGGGGAAATTCCAAGCCCTGGAGGGGAAGTGCTATTCTAAAGTGAAGCCTACGCTCACATTTTCTGTAAATATTAAGCACAGCTCCTCCAGGCCCACACTTGCATGGAGATAATTCAGAAAAGCCTGTCGCCTCTGCTGTGGTTAGAATCTAAAAGTAATTCCGCTGAAAATGCAACAAAAACAGCGACCTATTTTTCGGCCTCGGGGAAGATCAGTTAGGATTCCGTAGAAATGTTGGAACACGTGAGGCAATACTGACCCTACGACTTATCTTAGAAGAAAGATTAAGGAAAGGCAAACCTAAGTTTCTAGTATTTGTAGACTTAGTGAAAGCTTTTGACAATGTTGACTGGAATACTCTCTTTCAAATTCTGAAGGTCGCAGGGGTAAAATACAGGGAGCGAAACACTACTTACAATTGGTACAGAAACCAGATGGCAGTTGTAAGAGTCGAGGGACATGAAAGGGAAGCAGTGGTTGGGAAGGGAGTGAGACAGGGTTGTAGCCTCTCCCCGATGCTATTCAATCTGTATATTGAGGAAGCAGTAAAAGAAACAAAAGAAAAGTTCGAAGTAGATATTAAAATCCATGGAGAAGAAATAAAAACTTTGAGGTTCGCCGATGACATTGTAATTTTGTGAGAGACAACAAGGGACTTGGAAGAGCAGTTGAGCGGAATGGATAGTGTCTTGAAGGGACAATATAAGATGAACATCAAAAAAAGTAAAACAAGGATAATGGAATGTAGTCGAATTAAGTCGGGTGATGCTGAGAGAATTAGATTAGGAAATAAGACACTTAAAGTAGTAAAGGAGTTTTGCTGTTTGGGGAGCAAAATAACTGATGATGGTCGAAGTAGAGAGGATATAAAATGTAGACTGGCAATGGCAAGGAAAGCGTTTCTGAAGAAGAGAAATTTGTTAACATCGAGTATAGATTTAAGTGTCAGGAAATCGTTTCTGTGTATGGAGTGTAGCCATGTATGGAAGTGACACGTGGACGATAAATAGTTTAGACAAGAAGAGAATAGAAGCTTTCGAAATGTGGTGCTACAGAAGAATGCTGAAGATTAGATTGGTGGATCACGAACTAATGAGGAGGTATTGAATAGAATTGGGGAGAAGAGGATTTTGTGGCACAACTTGACCAGAAGAAGGGCTCGGTAGGTAGGACATGTTCTTAGGCATCAAGGGATCACCAATTTAGTATTGGAGGGCAGCGTGGAGGGTAAAAATCGTAGAAGGAGACCAAGAGATGAATACACTAAGCAGATTCAGAAGGATGTAGGCTGCAGTAGGTACTGGGAAATGAAGAAGCTTGCACAGGATAGAGTAGCATGGAGAGCTGCATCAAACCAGTCTCAGGACTAAGGACCACAAAAACAACATTTTTGTCTGGCTTGTTAACTGTTAGTAACTTACAGGGAAGCGTCATGAGTGGCAAGTTTCCAATAAAACTTACTAATCTGTTTCCAGAATGAGATTTTCACTCTGCAGCGGAGTGTGCGCTGATATGAAACTTCCTGGCAGATTAAAACTGTGTGCCCGACCGAGACTCGAACTCGGGACCTTTGCCTTTCGCGGGCAAGTGCTCTACCAACTGAGCTACCGAAGCACGACTCACGCCCGGTACTCACAGCTTTACTTCTGCCAGTACCTCGTCTCCTACCTTCCAAACTTTACAGAAGCTCTCCTGCGGACCTTGCAGAACTAGCACTCCTGAAAGAAAGGATATAGCGGAGACATGGCTTAGCCACAGCCTGGGGGATGTTTCCAGAATGAGATTTTCACTCTGCAGCGGAGTGTGCGCTAATATGAAACTTCCTGGCAGATTAAAACTGTGTGCCCGACCGAGACTCGAACTCGGGACCTTTGCCTTTCGCGGGCAAGTGCTCTACCAACTGAGCTACCGAAGCACGACTCACGCCCGGTAGTCACAGCTTTACTTCTGCCAGTACCTCGTCTCCTACCTTCCAAACTTTACAGAAGCTCTCCTGCGGACCTTGCAGAACTAGCACTCCTGAAAGAAAGGATATAGCGGAGACATGGCTTAGCCACAGCCTGGGGAATGTTTCCAGAATGAGATTTTCACTCTGCAGCGGAGTGTGCGCTGATATGAAACTTCCTGGCAGATTAAAACTGTGTGCCCGACCGAGACTCGAACTCGGGACCTTTGCCTTTCGCGGGCAAGTGCTCTACCAACTGAGCTACCGAAGCTCGACTCACGCCCGGTACTCACAGCTTTACTTCTGCCAGTACCTCGTCTTCTGTAAAGCTTCTGTAAAGTTTGGAAGGTAGGAGACGAGGTACTGGCAGAAGTAAAGCTGTGAGTACCGGGCGTGAGTCGTGCTTCGGTAGCTCAGTTGGTAGAGCACTTGCCCGCGAAAGGCAAAGGTCCCGAGTTCGAGTCTCGGTCGGGCACACAGTTTTAATCTGCCAGGAAGTTTCTTACTAATCTGTTGTTGCCACATTGAAATTTGCTTCTAGTATACGCATGACAAATCACTAACAAGTTGTGCAGATGCAACTGCGAGAGAATTGTGAAACAGTGGTTTATTAAGTAAGGAACTGAGGAATATAAGGTCAACAGGTCACGAAAAATCACATCCTCAGTACAAAAATTTACGTGTAATGTCTTCACTTATGTTGTTGCAAGACCCATAGCGTTTCTCGTTTTACCAGCTACCGATGGCCTTTAAAAATTACATTCTTTCACCGAAAAAGTCTCTAGTTAGGGGAATAATATGGTAGACAACGAAATTTTCCGTAATAACCATATGGTAAAATATTCTCCTCCTTGTGTGCTATCTTTTGTGTTAGCAGAAGAGCCAACACCGTGTTACGAGGGGAGGCCGAAATGCACGCACTTTAGCTCACGCCCGCTGGCGTGAGGAGATAAGAACTATACTGACGTGAGGTCTGGAACATGACAAGGAATGAGAATTCCGAAAGCGGAAGTAATTAGTTCGATACTCAACTTTAATCCATTAATGATGAACGTCGCTTTTGACGGTATATGATTCACAATATTATCTGTTCAGTATACATTCTTGAAGATAGTAATTTAGTAACTGAATATGGCGCCTTCCTAGGTCGTAGCAAATGACGTAGTTGAAGGCTATGCTAAACTGTCGTCTCTGCGAATGAGAGCGTATGTAGTCAGTGAACCATCGCTAGCAAAGTCGGCTGTTCAATTGGGGCGAGTGATAGGGAGTCTCTCTAGACTAGACCTGCCGTGTGGCGGCGCTCGGTCTGCAATCACTGATAGTGGCGACACGCGGGTCCGACGTATACTAACGGACCGCGGCTGATTTAAAGGCTACCACCCAGCAAGTGTGGTGTCTGGCGGTGACACCACACTGTCTTCTGCCAAAATCTCTGATTGATATCTACAACGGTTTATTAAATATAGGAAATCTTGTGCTTATTTCATTCTAGCTTTATCGCTGGCGGGCGCGATCGCAGATGGGTGTGGCACATTACATCAGTTTTCTAGAGGTTATTGACTGACAGACACCTCCCCCCAAGGCTAAAGAAGAATTTAATATACTAGCTAAATTTTATAAGCAGCGGAATATTATGTAATATGCACTAAACGCAAAATCATGAACTCCCTATATTTCGTTGGAAATATTTTTTAAAATTTCGGGTAATGTCTTACTCAAATGCAAATATCACAGTAAGTATGACCATTAACGAAATGATAGCCACGTCAGCACTAAGCTGATGTATTAAGATATAAGTAACACAAAAATGGCATTTCTTTATGGAATAGTTTCTGTAGAATCGTTCGAGAAATAATGCAGGATGTGCGCCTAGATTCGGTCGTCACCGACTGGCCGCTGGCGGGCAAACAACGTCGACTTCCTCTTTCGAACAAACCAATGAACTCGCCCAGCGCTTCGGACGAAAACTGGTCACTGGACCGTGCGAGGACTCCACGCTAAAACTGCGATCGGCGGCTGCGGACCGCCGTCGCGTGGACCCACCGGCGGTGCGGTGGTGACTGTTTGCAGGTGTGTCTGTGGCCAGGGCTCGCGGTGCAGCTCATTCCTAGGTGTACTTTACAGCTGTTCGTATTGCACCACTACACAGACAAGTTGAGTTACAGGAAACTATATTGTTCCAGAAACCTTGTCCAGTATCTAACATCTATAAGAAATTTGTATATGCAAGCTGAAGCGACGAATGAAAATTTCTGCCTAGACTGGGATTCGAACCGAGGTCCCCATCGCACTAGGCAGATGCGCTAACAACTACGCCACACTGGCACAGCAGCTTTACACAACTGCATGGATTACTCTAGCAGGCCTCCCTCCTCAGTCCAAATTCCTATACACGTCTCACACCTCTTAGTATTACCTTTCAACTCAAATGGACGTTCGAGTTCATGGGAAATACAATGCTGTCTGAGGCGTGAACGTGAATGTGGGCTGCGTAGGTATCCATGATAGTGATGTTTGAGTTCAATGGGAGTACCAATTGGGAGGAAGCACGAATCGCACTTTGGATTGAGGAGTGAGGCGTGCTTTAGTAGTCCATGCAACTGTGCAAAACCACTGTGCCAGGATTGCGTAGTGACTGGTGCATCTGCCTTGAGACCGGGTGACCGGGGTTCAAGTCCTGTCCTTGATAGATTCGCCACATCAGTCTCCAAATACGTACCATAGATGTTTGAGACTTCAAAAGATCCCAAGAATAATATAGTTTCATTTGACTAAACCTTGATGGGGAGCCAGGTGAGCGAAAAATTTACGATCTGTGCAAGAAAACAGTACAGATTACGAGTTAGCAACACAATCCCACAATGAGACACTTGTCTACGAGATAATTAGTTATCGAATAAGAGATTGACTGGCATCAGAAATTGGAAATTTTTGGTAAGTTCTTATGGGTCCAGACTGCTGAGGTCATCGGTCACTAGGCTTACACACTACTTAATCTAACTTAAACTGGCTTACGCTAAGGACAACACACACACCCATGCCCGAGGGATGACTCGAACTTCCGACCGGGGGAGCCGCCCGAACCGTGGCAAGACGCGCGGCTGACTGGGATCAGATGCAACAATGCTGTTTAATGCTTCAAGTGGGCCATTTCTGTGGGGTGACATTTCTGTTCGGTAACAGAGTGATATAATAAAAGTTTATTATTATTATTTAAAAAATGGTCCAAATGGCTCTGAGCACTATGAGACTTAACATCTGTGGTCATCAGTCCCCTAGAACTTAGAACTACTTAAACCTAACTAATCTAAGGACATCACACACATCCATGCCCGAAGCAGGATTCGAACCTGCGACCGGAGCGGTCACGCAGTTATTATTATTTAACCAAACAGTGTTTCAGTTCATGTAATGAACGTTTACTTTATCGTTGTTTACTTAAATGGCCGTTTTGGGGACCTGGAAACGACGGAGAGGCTTCGTACCAGCCGTAGACTCAGTGGTACACAACCCCAGAACAGGCTACAGCAGTCTACTCACTCCCCCACCCACCGCCCCACCACCTCCCCACACCGAACCCAGGGTTATTGTGCGGTTCGGACCCCAGTGGACCCGCCTCCCTCCCTCCCCCACCCCTTCTCGGAACGCTCACACCAGCCCAGTGTAACCCCAATATTTGGGTGGTAATTATGGCGTACGCGTACGTGGAGAAGGTGTACGAGCAGCAATCGCCGACATAGTGTAATTGAGGTGGAATAAGGGGAACCAGCTTGCATTCAGCGAGGCAGATAGAAAACCGCCTTAGAAACCATCCATAGATTCGCCAGCACACAGACCTCGACACTAATCCGCCGGGAGGATTCTTCCCGGGGACCGACACGCCTTCCCGCCCGGAAATAATGTTAGACCGCATGGCTAAGCGGGCGGGTAACCGTGATTTTACTCATAAATATGTATGAAGTATGCCATCGCCCACTAGTGCTATGAAATACGGCGCGGCCGTTCGAGGGTTAAAGTATGGATACTTGGATCTCACGTAGGATCACCGCTTCATTGAATGCTGAAGTTCTGTTCCAAGAGAGTTGGAGGGCCCCTGCAACGCTGATTGACTTTAGGGGGAACACTAACAAGTGGCCTAATGAGTCAATGGGAATTTGTCAGACGGGGGGCGGGGGGAGGGGGGGCGGGGGGAGGAGGGGCGGGTGCTGGGGTAGTCTGTGCAATGGGGAAAACCACTGTGCCACAGTGAAACAGTGGTTAGCGCATCTGCCTAGTAAGCAGGAGACCCAGGTTCGAATCCTGGCATTGGTAAAAACTTTCATTCATCACTTAATTGTGCATATACAGAAGTTTCAGTATCGTGTGGTTACTGATGTGGAACTTTGGTATTGATACGACGACCTTGCTGTGCCCTGTCACTCACTTCTTGAACTCACTCTATTGCGGAGTTATTGGAACATGCATCTGTATCCTTACGGTTCGCTGTAAGCACCGGAGAAAATGACAATAACAGCTTCTTCCCATGCCACGCAGGACAGGTAAAAACCCGAGTGGTCTGACTCGCCACGGTTCGCGCGGCAACCTCCGTCGGAGGTTCGTGTCCTCCAACGGGCATGGGTGTATATGCGTCTGTTTGTTGTCCTACGCTTAAGTTAGTTTAAGTTTGATTAAGTAGTGTGTAAGCCTAGGAACCGATGACATCAGCAGTTTGGTCCTATAGGAACTTACCACAAATTTCGAAAAACAGAAAGAAAAACAAAATTGTGGAAGGTTCTTTTCACAGACAAATCGAGGTTAATGAATGATTTTACGGCCGGTTGCCTTTAGCTGCTGATGAATCTTCCAGGTTGTATTGTAGTGGTACATGAGGCCTTTCTTTCTGGACGTTTCGCTCATAGCTGTGCTGAGCATCTTACGAAGTGCTCCCGCCTCTGCTGATTCATGCTGACTGACTGGTAGGACGCTGGAGACAGACATAAATATTGTGAAGAACGGGTGGTTTAGAGGTTTACACGTGATCGGTAGAGATAATCCTTGTCATAAATAAAAATTAACTGTCGATTGTCGTCTGTTACGCGTAAGAAGTTATCTGTCGATTATGTAGAGCTACAGTCAATTTATGGTTATGTTTCATGTATTCTTCTTTATTATCCCATTATTTATAAACGGAGGTCAGAAATACTCTGGAAACCGTGAAAGGGTGCGTATGTCGTGCTGAGAACTAATTATTACGAAACTCTCTACTCTATTAGAACACTAATATTGTAAATGGCGGGCCGCTTGAAATTGGGCACGCAACGGAACAGCTTTACTGGCTAACTTCAGTGCTAGTAACCGCGCAAATGTAGCAGCGTATTTTTTTGTTAACTATCATTAATCAGCATGAACTACCCCTTAATACCCTCATGGGCTTTTCGGACAGTAATTGGCCGCCCTGTATAAGCAACAGGCAAATGAAAAAGAGGAAGAGGGAAAAAATTAATAGCAATAACTGTTAATACATTCATCCCTCTGTGAGACGATCCGGCCAGTGCTTTATGTAAAAATATTTGCACATGTTTCCAGAATGAGATTTTCACTCTGCAGCGGAGTGTGCGCTGATATGAAACTTCCTGGCAGATTAAAACTGTGTGCCGGACCGAGACTCGAACTCGGGACCTTTGTCTTTCGCGGGCAAGTGCTCTACCAACTGAGCTACCCAAGCACGACTCACGCCCCGTCCTCACAGCTTTACTTCCGACAGTACCTCGCCTCCTACCTTCCAAACTTTACAGAAGCTCTCCTGCGAACCTTGCAGAACTAGCACTCCTGAAAGAAAGGAAGTTTCATATCAGCGCACACTCCGCTGCAGAGTGAAAATCTCATTCTGGAAACATCCCCCAGGCTGTGGCTAAGCCATGTCTCCGCCATATCCTTTCTTTCAGGAGTGAGGGTTCTGCAAGGTTCGCAGGAGATCTTCTGTAAAGTTTGGAAGGTTGGAGGCGAGGTACTGGTGGAAGTAAAGCTGTGAGGACGGGGCGTGAGTCATGCTTGGGTAGCTCAGCTGGTAGATCACTTCCCCGCGAAAGGCGAAGGTCCCGAGTTCGAGTCTCGATCCGGCACACAGTTTTAATCTGCCAAGAAGTTTCATTTGCATATGTTTTCGGAACCATGATCGTACCCAGCTTGCACTTCTGCGTCCGAAGCATATTGACGGCCACGATAGACTTCCTTCACGGTTACAAAAATATGGCAATCGCTTTGGGAGAAATCGGGACCAAATGCCGCGGCCCCTGCAATGCGAAGGTTGTTTCGACTACGCTTCAGAGGTTACGCTGGGAAGCACTTTAAGATTCATCAGTCTCCTGACTGGTTTGATGAGGACCGCCACGAATTCGTCTCCCGTGCGAACCTCTTCCTCTCATAGTAGCACTTGCAACCTACGTCCTCAATTATTTGATGGATGTATTCCAGACTCTGTATTCCACTACAGTTTTGGCCCTCTACAGCTCCCTCTAGTACCATGGAAGTCATTCCCTCATGTCGTAACATATGTCTTATCATCCTGCCTCTTCTCCTTGTCAGTGTTTTCCACAATTTCTTTCCTGTCCGATTCTGTGCAGAACCTCCTCATTCCTTATCTTATCAGTCCACCTAATTTAGAACATTCGTCTCCAGCACTACATCTCAAATGCTTCGATTCTCTTCTGTTCCGGTTTTCCAACAGCCCATGTTCCAATACCATACAACGCTGTGCTCCAGCATCAAATTAAGGCTTATGTCTGAACTAGTGGACTTCTCTTGACCAGGAATGCCCTTTGTGCCAGTGATAATCTGCTTTTGGTGTCCTCCTAGCTCCGTCCGTCATTGGTTATTTTGCTGCCTGGGAAGCACTTATACATCCTCTAAACAGTCCCAATCTCTCCCAAAGCGATTTTCGTAATTTTGGAGCTTTGAAGAAAGACATTCGTGGTCGTAGATCTGCTTCTGACAGAGAGATGCACGCCTGGATACAATCAATGCTCCGTAGGCAACTGCAAACGTATTTCCGTGAAAGTATTGGCCGTCTTGCCTCACAGTGGGATAAATTTATTAGCAATTATGGTTATTAACTTGTAAATATTAAATAGTTTATTATTTTTCTGTCTACTGTCCCTTCATTTCAGTGCCACTTACGATTTCTTTCTGTTGTCATCGAGCACAGTTCTTCATTGCAGATACCTGAAGCAGGTTTTCAAGAAACTGAGTATTGAGGTAAAGAAGTAAATATTCTGCAGACAAATAATGCTAAGCTGTAGTACAAAATAAAGAACAACAATGGGAGAACACATTTCCTCTGAATTTTATTGAAAACGTAATTGAGCATACCGTTATGGTTTTATAGAAACTTAACATCACACCGAGTTGTAGACAGACAAAGAAAGTATGTCAAGCGCTCAAATGTGTATAGCATAAATGCACTCTACTGACGCCATATGGAATATATAGAATATAGTAAAGGGTACCTCGCACACCAAACGTTTATTGCACAGTACTATCTCGTAATAATATTGGCTGTCTGAGAATGGCATTAACCATTTGTGCAGTGCTGTAAAAGTGACTGTATAATTTTAATAATAGTGACGCTCGTTCGCTATATTGCGCAATATATTGTGCCGTGTAAGAGAGATAATGTGGAACGCCCAGTAGTTCCTGCCGAGTCTTCGTGACTTCAGACATTTAAAAAATCGGCACAGCGACGTCATTGGAAAAGGAATATATCGGGGAAAACAGATGAGAGGAATCTATTGTTGAAGTTTGTTCACAAATTTAATATTTATTCAGTAATTACCTGTGGTAACATTCGACAGGAGTGCTTATGTACAGAAAAATAACACTGGAACAGTGTATTTGTTCGTTCAGTATCTTCAGTTACTTATTGCAGAAATACACAGCAGCACTATCTACCGATCCTCTACAGTAATGTATCTTATTGTTTTCGGGATTATACAAGGGCGTCCTAAAGGTAATGCCTCCGATATTTTACGTTACAACTATTTAAGCTTTTTAAATAAAACAAACGTTATTGACATTACACTTCTTTATTCTTCATGTCTACATATTATTTCTCAACGAAGTCAGCGACGAACACATTTCTACCGACGAGAGACAGTTTTCTAATAACGTCAGTGTAGAATGTTTGTTGACGGAACCACAACCTCAGTTCTGTTTGCCCCGCTTCATCATTATCATTGTGAAGTCCTGAAAGTCGCTCTTATGGTTCGTAAACAGATGAAAATCGGACGGGGCCAAGTTGGGTATGTATGGAGGATGCTCGGTGATAGTTAAACCAAGGCCTCAGCTCCATGTGCGGACAAACTCGAATACAGTAAGCTTTTTTCTCTCGCACCTACACAGTTACATTACACACCACCAAGTATCACTCTTCAATTCGGGGCTCTCTTGCGGCAGAGGGATGCAA
Organism: Schistocerca serialis cubense; assembly: GCF_023864345.2. NCBI lineage: Eukaryota > Metazoa > Arthropoda > Insecta > Orthoptera > Acrididae > Schistocerca > Schistocerca serialis. The sequence continues at coordinate 619,556,742 of NC_064642.1, read as the reverse complement.
ATACGTACGTGGATATGACGAATACAATTGTAGACTGTTTAAAACGTTTGTTTTAACCAAAAAGCTCTCAGAATTCTCACATAAAAATTCGAAGTCTTTACTTTCAGCACGCCCTCGAAGATCGCTTTCAGCATTATGGAAAGTGAAATCCGAATAGTGTATTAACACTACATTTTTGTGAACATAAGGTGTACAGAAGTACATCAAATCATTCCTCGTTCATCCTTTAAAAAATTCCGATAGTAATTTGTTTCTCCTGCAAGTTCTCTTAGCATGTTAGTATAACCATGTGTAGAATGGCGCTTAGTCTTCTTTTTTCTTTTGACAACACGTAAAGACTGTAATCTTAGTACATGCGAGCCCTACACTGTCGAGTGCCGACATGTAAGATCCGAAGGCATAGTCCTAATCTCGGTAGTAAATATTGCGCTATAATAATGTGCTGTTCTTGGTTCTCGTACTTCCGAGCAGTATATCGAAACAGTATTATTGCGCAATAAAAACTGAGTCTCCGAGGGCTACATTGGGCTAGGGAAAGTAGTACAATCAGTTGTAGCAGAGCATGGTCATCAGCGATGGATTCGCGAATTTCTCCCTAAGTAAACTTTTATCGAAAATGACAAAACTTTTCTCCGCAGCATCCTGTAATGGTGCCTTGATCCGAGGAAGGAAATTCTGAGAATTCACATTTGGAGAACAGCAGTGTACGACCGTGAATCATGGACTGTATCAAACTCAGGAAAGAAGAAAACAGAAGCGTTTTAGATGTGTTGCTATAGACGGATATTGAAAATTAGGTGAAGTAACAAAAAATGAGATTCTCTGTAGAAAGGTAGATTTGGAAACACTGACAAGAGGGAGGGACAGAATGATATGACATGCCTTGAGGCATAATGGAATAACTTCCATGGTACTAGAAGGAGCTGTAGTGGGTAGAAACCGCAGGCCAAGAGAGACTTTAGAACATCCAACAAATGGTTGTGGATGCAGAGTGTAAGTGTTATTCAGAGTTGAAGAGGCTGGTACATATCTACGTATTTGTTACAGTCTCTCTTTTGCGGGGAACTTCCTGACACAACGGCCTCATATTCATTTTTAAGGAACTAATATCTGGAGGCACCTCCTTATGAGTCACTTATGTTTAAAAACTCAGTTTCAAGCTTGACCTTGTCAGGAATGGTTGAAAAAATTGGAAAGAAAGACTTATAACATTTTCGTCAAATGTAAGGAGTTTTCTCACTTTCCTTCTTCAATAAGTAACGAAATTTGATCGATAACAGAAAGTTGTTATACGTATATCGAAAGACGTAAATGGCTCTGCAGCTTTATGTGCTACTGCGTCTCCGAAGAGTTAAGAAACAAAGGCAGATGCTCCGCGACTCCCGACAACGCGCCGCAGTTTACGAAGTCACACAATGGAGGGTGAGATAGCGTCGCAAGAAACTCGCGAAAAGGGGAGCAGCCAGTTCTCCAAGTTCATTATTTCTGCTGATTCTGCGTTTTGACAAAACAGTCTCTCCACTTCGGAAACGTTGTTATTAAACGTGACCCTCTGTTTTGCATCTGCCAGACATCATCTGCAAAGCAGTTATTAGACCCGCTAGAGAACTGCTCGTCTTTGCTATATTAATGCTTATGAAATTACTGAGAACGAAGTTTCTGAACAGATCTTTTATTATCAAAACGCCAGACGTATCGTGCTCAGTTGCAATATGCTGTAGAGACAGAGTAAGGTAAATCCAGGAAAGAAATGATCTGTGAACCTGCACGTAGAAAGCTTGAGAGACGTGGACTAAAATACAATCTATATCACACGTTACCGGTGGCATCTACTGTGGGGAGGCGGCCAAAAATATAGTCTCTTTGAGGAAGTTTCCCCGTATCCAAGGAGAAGATTTCCGGCCTAGTGCAGAATCCTGTTTTACGAAACACGGTACGAAGTGAGCTACAATGCGAAAATATGCAGAATATAAACTGCTCGGTCCGTCAGTAGATGTCTTACCCAAATTCGTTCCATTAGATAAAACGGAGAAACCAGATAAACTTGTTGGCTGCGCTGCCTCCGTCCAAATGCTTTCTTTCCTTCTCTGATGATGCTGGAGGCCGATAACAGTTACTTGCTCAAAGAAATTAAAAAGTGGCGAAGGTTACGAATTTAACAGTTTATATAGGTAGGAAAACGACAGGTCTCTGAAAGTCAAAGCAGCATGACTTCTTGACGCTATCAGATGGAGGCATTTGAAATAAGACGCTGTGGAAGAAAGTTAACATTAAATGGACAAATAACTTAGGAAATTAAGAAACACGGGAGAGGATGGGTGGGTAAGAAGTTTATGTAAGACACTTAGCAGAACAAGGAATAGGTTTGCTTCAGAATGAAGCTTATCGTGTCACTGGAATGGAATTTAGAGGGAATAGATCGTTGGGTCAGTTTAAGAGTGAAGAACGTAAAATGAAGTACCAAGGCTGTTGGATGTGGTGTTAAACATGAAGAGATTACAAGAAGTCAGGAAATTATTGGGAATCACACACCGTCCAGGAGACATTGTTTGGGTTACTGACTGGTCGCAAACAGGTGAAGGCGCTGATGCCGGAGTAGACGGGGTGTAGCCTGAACTAAAGGTAGCAGTCTTTCTAGGAAAGCTGGCCACAGTAATCCAGGCGAAAATATCCGCTACCAGAGTGTGCACGGAGGAGAATGTGCATATGTGATGCAAGGATCATACCATCTACATTTACTCAGACAGCGAAGCAGCTCTGAAATGTCTGTAAGCCCATCAACGAGACAAGGATCGTTGTAGAACGTCACGAAGTTCTGGGGTAGACTTGAGTAAAGCAACACATTGAACTTTCTGTGTGTTTCTTGTCACTTGCAAGGGAAACCCCCACCGCCTCCACCCACCTCGGATTTAGTGGTTAGAGGGGGCCAGTGGACAGCCTCTCAACAACTGAAGACAGATCAAGCATGAAAACAGGAACAAGTTTTACTGGACTCTGAAAAAAAAAGCAAAATACAAAGAGTGAACGGCCCGAGAACAAGAAGTGCAAAATAGATAGCAGAGGAGAGAAACGTCGGCGTGATGAACCGGTTACGGTGTTGGACTGCCAAGCGGCTGAGCAGTGTTGAAACCGCCCTCGTGTTAACTTCTTTTTCCCCCTGTTCGAATTATTCAAATTTGTGTCGTTGTCGCGGTGTAACGTCTGTTTGCCACAGACAGTTGATTCTGTGCAACTACTCTATTAGCCGCCGATAGGAGTTGGCTTTCGAATCGGAACCGCAAACCTTTGATGACAAGGCGACAAGTCAGACCGATTCCTCCACCGGGAAACGCATTTGATGTGCCACACACGACGTTAGTGACAGTACGTGTGTCATATGGCAGGAATCTGGTGAGTGAGTGAGATACGCCCCCTTGCCCGACGTAGGTGTTCGTATGAATGTGAATGTGATCACTCTAAAGAAAATGACGAAACATAATAGTTTTCACATAAACTGCAACAAATAATCGCAACAGTTTCACAATCGCGCAGTTCCTGTGCGCTCAGTTAATGTTTTAACGATTTCCAAGTTGCGTTCCGTTGTGTAAGTCTTGACTTTTGAATTCCTTTGATGTAACATTGTTCACACCCGTTTATTTGTTGTTTTCATTTCTGTGAGGCGCATATGTGATATCTCACATGCTCTCATAGTTCATCACGTTTATCGTATGCCCCCGCCAGCTGAGTGGTCGGTGCGACAGAATGTCAATCCTAAGAGTCCGGGTTCGATTCCCGGCTGGGTCGGAGATTTTCCCCGCTCAGGGACTGGGTGTCGTGATGTCCTTATCATCATTTAACCCCCATCGACACGCAAGTCGCCGAAGTGGCGTCAACTCGAAAGACTTGCACCAGGCGTACGGTCTACCCGACGGGAGGCCCTAGCCACACGGCATTTCACTTCATCGTGTTTACTTACAATGTGACTCATATTCTATTACCAATGTATAGTATGACAATTGCCAAGCCTACGGAAAGAGAAGAGACGTTTCAATGAACGGACGAACAGTTCATATTGCTGTCAAAAAAAGAGAAAGAAAAAAAAGAAGGAAAAAAGGAAAGGACACACGGGAGTTTTGAATACGACACGTCCGCCTGGCAGTCGAACACAGATCCACATTTTTTTTATTGTTGTTAGTTGCCGGCGTCCCATCGCACTCGTTCATGTTCATCGGTGACCTATTTATTTATTTATTTTTTGTTACAGAGGGTAGCTAAACGTCTGACCGAACTCGCTGCTGAGTTAATGTGCCGGCTACTTAACTACGCCACATCTATTGCATGTTCCTCTTTATTGCAGTTCTTGTTCTTGGAGCGTTCACTGTGTCTATTTTTTTCACAGTTTCTTACTCCTTCTTTCTGTTTTCATGCTTGATCTGTGTTCAGTTTTTGACTAGATCTGAGGAGGGTCACATGGGAAGTTTGTTAGGAATTAATGTCTGTGAACAAGGTGGAAGATTGCCAAGGATAGGCGTGAAGATTCTGTTTCACGGGTCCGGAACCTGTCCTAACCATCAATAAGGCGATGGTACGATGAAAACTACGTAGGAAGCAGAACGTAAAAAATTTGACTGTAGTCCACAAACTAAAACATGGCAACCTAATGATCCTGAAGACATGTTCGAAATTCAAATAGTTCAAATGGCTGTAAGCACTATGGGACTTAACTGCTGAGGTCATCAGTCCCCTAGAACTTAGAACTACTTAAACCTAACTAACCTAAGGACAGCACACACATCCATGCCCGAGGCAGGATTCGAACCTGCGACCGTAGCGGTCGCGCGGTACCAGACTGAAGCGCCTAGAACCGCTCGACCTCCCCGGCCAGCCAGGGAAGAAGATAACAGCCGTATTTGAGGCGTAATGCAATAGAAGGATATTGAAAATAGAGTGCATTAATGATATAAGGAATGAACCGGTTCTACGCAGAGTCGGCTGAGAACGGGACGTATGGAGAACACTGACAAGTGGAAGGAACAGGATGATGTGCCTTGTGTATGCTTGTCATGAATTTATAAATCTATACGTATCTTCCATACGTGTTATAAATTAAAGTTCCACTCCGTGTGTTACTTCGACGCATGTATGTGAAGGCTATGTCTGGAACTACTGTAGTTCGCAGTAACAGATTGGTTCAAGAAAACGATTTGTGTATCTTAGCTATTGCAGCTACGTCATACACTTTCCGGCTGGAGATTCCAAGTGCTACTTGGGTGAAGAGGGAATAATCCCTAGTATTGCGCCGGCCGCGGTGGTCTAGCGGTTCTAGGCGCCGAGTCCGGAACCGCGCGACTGCTACGGTCGCAGGTTCGAATCCTGCCTAGGGCATGGATGTGTGTGATGTCCTTAGGTTAGTTAGGTTTAAGTAGTTCTAAGTTCTATGGGACTGATGACCACCGACGTTAAGTCCCATAGTGCTCAGAGCCATTTGAACCATTTTTGATCCCTAGTATTGTACTAATGTGAACAATAGCTGTGTTTGCAGGACGAGAGTAATTCGCAACAATTACAGTCAACATTGTATAGTTGAAGTACTCTGAAAGAAGAATTCTATTTGCATGTGGACTGTCATATTTCAGTGTTTATTACAGAATGCAGCTTAACTTATTAAAAAATTACTTAAGCAGCCGAATCGCTATAGCGAAAATTATAACATATAGTGTAGCCGTTCTTTTAAAGAATTCCGATAGAATTAAGAAGCCGATTTGCCACGTGTTTTATCTGGAATGTAGATCAGGGAAGAAATACCTCAGTTGATCGAAGAAAGGAAGAACTACAAACATTTTCAAGGAAATGTAGGAATAAAGCTATATAAATCAGTTAGGAATGAAATACATTGGAAGTGCAGGGCAGCCACGGCGATGTACCAGAGTTTCGGAAAAATATCATCCACACAATTCTGGTAGCAGCAAGAGGAAGTGGGTGCGGAAAGTATCACACAATTAGCTTAACATTTCATGCACCCAAGCTGCTGACAAGGACAATATACATAAGAATGGAAAAGAAAATTGACGCTCTGTTAGATGACGATCAATTTGCCTTTAGGAAGGGCAAACGCATCTGGGAGGCAATTCTGACTTTGCGATCGATAATGGAAACAAGACTGAAGGAAAATCTAGATAAGCTCAGAGGATTTGCCGTTATAGAAAAAGTGTTCTATAACGAGAAATTGCGAAAGACTTTTTAAATCCTCATAAAACTTGGAGTAAGCTACAGGGAAAGACTGGTAATAAGCAATACGTACTAGAGCCAAGAGGGAACCATGAGAGTGGTGGACCAAGAACGAAGTGCTTCGATTAAAAACGGTGTAAGTCAGGGATATAGTGTTTAGACCCTAACTTTTCAATCTACACATCGAAGAAGCAATGATGAAAATAAAAGAATGGTTCAAGAGTGAGTCTGAAAGGATGAGAGGTTATCAATGATAAGATTCACTGATGACATTGGTGGACACAGTCAAAGGGAAGAATAATTACAGGCTCTCTTGGATGGCATGAATACAGAATAAGGTTTGAGAAAAAACCCCGAAAAAGTAACGAGGAGTAGCATAAGCAAGAATAGTGAGAAACGTGGCATCAAAAGTGGTGGTCACGAAGCGGACGAAGTAAAGAAACCCTGGTAACTGACGGACGAAGCAAGGAGGGCGTGAAAAGCAGACGGGAATAGGTGAACAGAACTTTCCTGGCGAAGATAAATCTAGTGGTGTGAAATAGAGGCCTTAATTTCGAGAAGAAATTTCTGAGAATATATGTTTTGAGCAGAGCACTGTAGGGCAGTGAACCATGGATAGTGAGAATGCAGGAACACGAAGGAATATAACTGTCTGAGATGTGGTGTTGTAGAAGAATTTTGAAAATTAGATATACTGGCACGAAAACGAATGAGGATAATCGAGGAAGAAAAGAACATATAGGAAATACAGGAAGGAGGGGCTGGATAACAGGCCATGTCTTAAAGCATCAGCGAATAAACTTCATGGTACTAGAGGGAGATGTAGAGGGTAAAAATGCCGTGGAAGACAGACCTTGGATGAAGGTATGTTCTATCTTGGCAACTAAACAAAAGGCTATTTGCATTTTTCCCTACGTGTTTCCATTCTTTTGTTTATGAAGCCTCTTTAGTGGCGATTCCCAATGTAGCAAGTCCATGAATGTGGTCCTATAGATGTGTTTACTCGTCCCCATACTGCAGATGGCCGATTTCTGGCTTTCTGTACCCACGTTTATTACTAAACATCACTTACACTTTTCACTTTCTCGCTTTGCCTTGCACGTGAGTGTTTTTACAGTGAAAACACGCCGCAAATTGCCCATCTAGAGTATTGGAACCAAGTAAACACATCTACCGGACCATTGTAAATCGCTGCTGAAGAAACTTCAAAGGTAAAAGAGACGAAAAGTGTATGGGAAAATACAAATTGCTTTCACTTACTAGAAAAGACGGAAATACCTCCATGAGTTTTAAGTAACTAAGAACGACGGAAAACGAAAAAATGACTGAGATCGGAATACAGGGTGCTCTATTGATAGTGACCGGGCCAAATATCTCACGAAATAAGCATCAAACGAAAAAACTACAAAGAAAGAAACTCGTCTAGCTTGGAGGGTGAAACCAGATGCGCTATGGTTGGTCCTCTAGACGGCGCTGCCATGGATCAAACGGATATCAACTTTTTTTTTTTAAATAGGAACCCACATTTTTAGTACATATTCGTGTAGCACGTAAAGAAATATGAATGTTTTAGTTGTACCACTTTTTCGCTTGGTGATAGAAGGCGCTGTAATAGTCACGAACGTACAAGTACATGGTATGACGTAACATTCCGCCAGTGCTGACGGTATTTGCTTCGTGATACATTACCAGTGTTAAAATGGACCGTTTACCGATTGCGGAAAAGGTCGATATCGTGTTGATGTATGGCTATTGTGTTCAAAATGCCCAACGGGCGTGTGCTACATATCTGGACGACATCAGCGACGTGTCCGGACCGTTCGCCGGACAGTTACTTTATTTAAGGAAGCAGAAGTGTTCAGCCACATGCGAAGCGTCAACCACAACCTGCAACAAATGATGATGCCTAAGTAGGTGTTTTAGCTGCTGTTGCGGCTAATCCGCACATCAGTAGCAGAGAAATTGTGCGAGAATCGGGAATCTCGAAAACATCGGTGTTGAGAATGCTACATCAACATCGATATCGATTGCATCCGTACCATATTTCTATGCACCAGGAATTGCATGGCGACGACTTTGAACGCCGTGTACAGTTCTGCCACAGGGCACAAGAGAAATTACGGGAAGATGACAGATTTTTTGCACGCGTTCTATTTAGCGACGAAGCGTCATTCACCAACAGCGGGAACGTAAACCGGCATAATATGCACTATTGGGCAAAGGAAAATCCATTATGGCTGCGACAAGTGGAACAACAGTGACCTTGACGGGTTAATGTATGGTGCGGCATTATGGGAGGAAGGATAATTGGCCCCCATTTTATCGATGGCAATCGAAACGGTGCAATGTATGCTGACTTCCTACGAAATGTTATACCGATGTTACTACAAGATGTTTCACTGCATTACAGAATGGCGATGTACTTCCAACGTGATAGATGTCCGGCACATAGCTCGCGTGCGATTTAAGCGCTACTGAATAGCATATTTCACCACAGGTGGACTGGTCGTCGCACGTTCACTGGATCTGACGTCCCCAGATTTCATTCTGTGGGGAAGGTTGAAGGAAATTTGCTATCGTGACCCACCGACAACGCCTGACAACATGCGTCAGCGCATTGGCAATGCATATGCCATCATTACGGAAGGCCAACTACTCGCTGTTGAGAGGAATGTCGTTACACGTATTGCCAAATGCATTGAGGTTGACGGACATAATTTTGAGCATTTATTGCATTAATGTGGTATTTACAGGTAATCACGCTGTAACAGTATGCGTTCTCAGAAATCAGTTCACAAAGGTACATGTATCACATTGGAACACCCGAAATAAAATGCTCAAAAGTACCTGCGTTCTGTATTTTAATTCAAAAAACGTAGCTGTTACCAACCGTTCGTCTAAAATTGTGAGCCTTATGTTTGTGACTATTGCAGCGCCATCTATCACAAAGCGAAGAATACGATCCAACTAAAACATTCGTATTTCTTTATGTACTACATGAATATACAATAAAAAATTGGGGGTTCCATTTTTTGAAAAACTCAGTTGATACCCGTTTGACCTATGGCAGCGCCATCTAGCAGGCCAACCATAGCGTCATCTGGTTTTCCCCTTCAAGCTAGACGAGTTTCGTTCTTTATAGTTTTTTCGTTTGATGCTTATTTCGTGAGATATTTGGCACGGTCACGATCAATGGACCACTCCTTATATGCAGCAAATAATTCAGGACGTGGGGTGTAAGTGGTACTGTGAAATGAAGAGTTTAGCGCAGGAGAGGAATTTGTGGCAGGATGTACACTCCTGGAAATTGAAATAAGAACACCGTGAATTCATTGTCCCAGGAAGGGGAAACTTTATTGACACATTCCTGGGGTCAGATACATCACATGATCACACTGACAGAACCACAGGCACATAGACACAGGCAACAGAGCATGCACAATGTCGGCACTAGTACAGTGTATATCCACCTTTCGCAGCAATGCAGGCTCCTATTCTCCCATGGAGACGATCGTAGATATACTGGATGTAGTCCTGTGGAACGGCTTGCCATGCCATTTCCACCTGGCGCCTCAGTTGGACCAGCGTTCGTGCTGGACGTGCAGACCGCGTGAGACGACGCTTCATCCAGTCCCAAACATGCTCAATGGGGGACAGATCCGGAGATCTTGCTGGCCAGGGTAGTGGACTTACACCTTCTAGGGCACGTTGGGTGGCACGGGATACATGCAGACGTGCATTGTCCTGTTGGAACAGCAAGTTCCCTTGCCGGTCTAGGAATGGTAGAACGATGGGTTCTATGACGGTTTGGATGTACCGTGCACTATTCAGTGTCCCCTCGACGATCACCAGTGGTGTACGGCCAGTGTAGGAGATCGCTCCCCACACCATGTGCCGGGTGTTGGCCCTGTGTGCCTCGGTCGTATGCAGTCCTGATTGTGGCGCTCACCTGCACGGCGCCAAACACGCATACGACCATCATTGGCACCAAGGCAGAAGCGACTCTCATCGCTGAAGACGACACGTCTCCATTCGTCCCTCCATTCACGCCTGTCGCGACACCACTGGAGGCGGGCTGCACGATGTTGGGGCGTGAGCGGAAGACGGCCTAACGGTGTGCGGGACCGTAGCCCAGCTTCATGGAGACGGTTGCGAATGGTCCTCGCCGATACCACAGGAGCAACAGTGTCCCTAATTTGCTGGGAAGTGGCGGTGCGGTCCCCTACGGCACTGCGTAGGATCCTACGGTCTTGGCGTGCATCCGTGCGTCGCTGCGGTCCGGTCCCAGGTCGACGGGCACGTGCACCTTCCGCCGACCACTGGCGACAACATCGATGTACTGTGGAGACCTCATGCCCCACGTGTTGAGCAGTTCGGCGGTACGTCCACCCGGCCTCCTGCATGCCCACTATACGCCCTCGCTCAAAGTCCGTCAACTGCACATACGGTTCACGTCCACGCTGTCGCGGCATGCTACCAGTGTTAAAGACTGCGATGGAGCTCCGTATGCCACGGCAAACTGGCTGACACTGACGGCGGCGGTGCACAAATGCTGCGCAGCTAGCGCCATTCGATGGCCAACACCGCGGTTCCTGGTGTGTCCGCTGTGCCGTGCGTGTGATCATTGCTTGTACAGCCCTCTCGCAGTGTCCGGAGCAAGTATGGTGGGTCTGACACAACGGTGTCAATGTGTTCTTTTTTCCATTTCCAGGAGTGTATCAGACCAGTCAGAAGATTAAGGAAGTATGCAAAATAGAGGAGAGCGGAGAGCGTACACTCGATACTTGTCAGGACTTGTCACACAGTCGAAGCAACGAGTCACAGCGCCACGCGGTGATCATGGCCGGCCTACGGGAACTTCTGGTTCCCGCACCAACGCCGGAGACAGCGCTCAGCATACGATGTGGTATTGAGTTCAACTGCAGGTCTGCTGCGATAGCTGCGCCGGCAGGTGTTGCACCATCTGAGGACCGGCCGCTGCGCCCGCAGGCTCCGCGTGTCCCGGATGTAGCCGTCAGCGGGGATCCCCACAGCACAGCGGCGCGGGGGCGTCTAATATAAAGTGGAGCGGCGCCAAGGTGCCTGGGCGGCGCTGATGAAGGATTTAATAAGGCGCGCAGCCGCTCTCGCGTCCAAGTCGCCTCGCTCTCGAGGACCTTGACGTCGGCGCAATGTCATACTCGCCTGTCCATCACGGTAAGAAGTCTCACACCACTCAACTTCCTCAGCAGCTTTTATCCACTACAGTTTGAAACAGTGTGGGAAAATTGTGGGAGATGATTCTAGAGAGGCACTGATAATCTTAAGGTCCCAAAGCATAAAAGCAAAGTTTTGAGGAAATCAGGTGTTTGTGAAAATTAGATTTATAGACAAACAAGCAGAGCCAGGCGGGGTAGCCGCGCGGTCTCAGGCGCCTATCCACGGGTCGCGTGGCTTGCCCCGTCGGAGGTTCGAATCCCCCCTTGGGCATAGGTGTGTGTGTTGTCCTGAGCGTAAGTTAGATTAAGTGGTGTGTAAGTCTAGGGACCGATGGGCTCAGCAGTTTGGTCCCATGAGAACTAACCACAAATTTCCAATTTCCAAACCAGCAGTCTCGTAGGTCTGAATCGTATTTTAACCGATATCCTTTTATGATATAACGTATTAATTAAGATTATGTTCATTACTAACGTAAATTCGCAAAAAATCCATAAAAAGGCTAGAGACAACAGTGTCTTTCGACAGTTGTAAACTCTGTAACTAGAAACAGAACATAAAGAACAGATACTAAATGTGCCATACACACACGTGGAGAGCTGCATCAAACCAGCCTCAGGACTGAAGACAATAACAACAACAACACACACGTGAGACCTGATGGTAGTCAAGGGAAGGCAGGATTCGTTTACGATTGTGGACGGGGCCTTAATCAGTTGCTATTGGTTGCCTTTTACAATTACACAGAATTTATTTTAAACCAGTAATTACAGACTCAACAATAAAGAAACAATACCACACTTTATTAATGAAGGAATAAACAACAGTGTAAATAATAGTGTTTTCACTAAGCAGCAATTTAGCAAATCCCCATTAAATACAGATACAACCGATACTGTTTTGAAAGGAAGCCACTGTGATCTGGTCAGAAGGCTTTACACGCAAGAAATGGTAATAAATTAATAATTATTTAAAACTCGCTGCACCTTACAAATGACAGTTACTGAAATATTATAGGCAAGTCGTCACAAACACAGCAGGAGGCATCAGACGCCATAAATAGAAGTAAATAAGGTTATAAGGCTTACTGCGTAAATAGAAATACCAAATTAGAATTTTAAGGCAAGCGACCACAATCACGGCTGAAGGTCTTACACGCCAAGAACGGCAATAATATAAAAAAAATTGAAACCTGCTCTGCTCTAAAACAGCAAATACAATAGCAAAAGTTAATTAAAAACACAAGCAACTGATCCAGACGGTGCTCTAGGAATCGACCTCTGAGAAGGTCAGGCAGCAAACACTTTCGTGAGCGATGAGACAGGCAGCCAAGAGTTGGAATCACTTCACAAGATGTTAACTCAGACTAGTGGCAGTCCAACTAATGACTAATGATAATCTTGCTGAAGCTACCTGACGACCGATAAACCAAATGCGACGATGGAACAATACGCCAAAGTCGGACCGACGGTCTGCACTACGTCCCCAGAATACTGTGTTTAGAGCACCCGGAACGAGAAAGGAATCACTACCACCAGAGAAGAAGAATCACCTACCGGCACCCGGGGCAGGTAACTGCGGCGTTAGCGGCCACCAGGGAAGAAGTATTACCGCTGGTTGCGCTTAAGAAATTGTAACAAGTTGAACGCAGTAAATAGTAATAAGAAGTCGAGGAAAGCTAATCAGATCCGCCTTCCCCAAGCACCCCAATCGCTGCTCTTTGCCTCAGCGACACTACGAGCAGCAACACGAACCCAAGTCACTGGAGAAGCGCCAGATATCACAAAGGTGGAGGTTTCTCTACTTGGATTGAAATTCACTCATCTTAAAGCTTGCTGTAAACGGTATACTACGAGGTCGTGCTCCCTCATGACCACATCCCTACCATCCGGCAGTCCACGCTTGTCGTCAGCGGTCCCGGCGTGTTTTGGCTTTTTTTGTGGACCTGGCTCTTCCTGAGTCTCCAACCGAACTGGCCCACTCACACGACCTGGAAAACAACGACGTAGCGCCGAAGATAGGGCAACATTTACTACATCTCGATAACAGCCGCTGCTGCCACTAGCGGACAGGCAACGGTTGCGAAACCGGATGGCGCCAGTCAACACGAGAAGAAGACAAACAACCGCAAGCATGCCAACTAAACGACACCCTTTGGCCTGCAACAGAGGGCGGAAACCTACAAACAGCACCAACGTGAGCCGCAGCACCGCTTAACAGTTATGACTTATTTCAAAATTTCATGCTCCTCATTATGATCGTTTTCAATACGCACATTCTGTGCCTAGAGTTTCAGATAGAACTGCCAATATACTTCCTATTATGAAGTATTACTCCTATGTACTTGATGTAGGTATTAAATTATGCTGCAAACTCTAGAAACAATATTGAGTAGCGCAGAGCAACAACATTATGGTTTGTGCTTTGGGCCCCAAGGGAAATGAATACCCAAGAAATCGGTAAGACAGTTTTGATCAATGTTCATGTATACACTGTGGGGGTACACATATAGATAAATCTGGTTCATGGTAAAAACAGATGACGTCAGGAGGAAGCATACATACTGTAATCCCAAAATCAGGAATAGTGTGCTTTAGTCCATTATGGTTCTCAGTACCTCAACTGAGTGCCTCATCTAACATATGGTATGAAATGGGCACTGTTGTGCCTCATCTAACATATGGTATGAAGTGGATACTCAGTTGAGGTGCCGAGAACCATAATGGACTAAAGCACACTATCGTTGATTTTGAGATTACAGTATGTATGCATGCTCCTGACGTCATCTTTTCTTATCATGAACCAGATTTATCTATATGTGTGCCCCCATAGTCTATATATGAACATTGATGAAAAAGTCTCTCAGATTTCTTGGGTATTTTTTTCCCTCGGGGCCCAAAGCACAAACCATAATGTTGTTGTTCTGCGCTATTCAGTATTGTTATCTAGAGTTTACAGCATCTGGACACTTCCACCAAGCTGTTCCTTATATATTACAGCTGTCGGCTGGAGTAAAGAAGTTAATTAAACATATCTACTTTTGTCCTGATGGCTCATTTCACTCTTCACACCATCGGAGAAACTCTAAAGAAGACGCGAACCCTCAGAAACGGCAGGCTGCCCCGTCCCATGGTCGAACAGCGGATCCCGTATTGCGTTCAAGGATGTCGTTCCGGTTGTCAGAGGCACATGAGGTAGGCTGTGATACTGAGATGAGAGTATATTTATACGCGAATGGCTGAGCACTTATATGCTTGAGACTCTGTTCGTTGAGTACTTAAGCCACATACACTAATCACTCCCGTGGTAGGAAATTAGCCTTCCGCTAGCCTACTGTGGCGTCTCCTCTTGCTACACCGCTGCTCTATCGCGCCCAGCTGGCTCTGCTTCGCAATGCCTGTCGGCCTTGTTTTGCTTTGCAACACGTAATACTCTTGCCTGCCTGTAGCTCTGTTGGAACTCACTTCCACTCTGACGTACCTTTTTACTGAATACACTCGATAAGCTACATATAGGTTATTTGAAGAAATGCCGTTTATACACAATTGACATGAAGGCTGTTCCTGACTACAAAAATTGTTTTGTAATGAACTATGCTAGATATCACTATGTGGTCTGTTGCGGTGGGTAGCTTAACTAATTAACTTTTTATGGATTCATTTCTGCATATGTTCCGGCAGAATCTGATTCTCTCTCTCTCTCTCTCTCTCCCTCTCTCTCTCTCTCTCTCTCTCTCTCTCTCTCTCTCTCCCTCTCTCCCTCTCTCTTTCTCTCTCGTATCAGAAAAGCTTAATTTAAGAGCTTGCAATGAAAAGGCATCTGTGTGGGAGAAAGTGCAATGGGCTTTTATCCTTCATGACTTCATGAAACAAAGTCACGTATTACAGTTCAGCGTAGCGACAGTTTCGAAATGTGTATAATGGAGATCCGCCAGATGTGAAGAGCATCGTAGGATGGTATGAAAAGATAAAAAGAGGCTGGCGGACAAGGTTGTTGCGTTGGTGGCAAGGCAAGTACCATTAGACTAGGAGTTAGTGACGTCACCGTTGATAATGTGAGTACAGCGTTATAGTGCAGTCTGCGGAAATCGACGAGTCGATTTTCCAGAGAAACACCTATACATCAGATCACAGTGTTGAAGACTTTACACAAACATCTGTATCTACATGCACACAATGCCTTGCATTTAGACGATAGACCCACATGTGCTGAGTTTGCCAGGAACATGCTAGAACGAATCGATGAAGGCAGTAACTATCTTAATGAAGTCAGTCGCAACAGCATATCTATATTTATCATAGGCAAAATGGCTCTGAGCACTATGGGACTTAACATCTGTGGTCATCAGTCCCCTAGAACTTAGAACTACTTAAACCTAACTAACCTAAGGACATCACACACATCCATGCCCGAGGCAGGATATATTTATCATAGTCCCTTAGAAATAATATTTTTATTTTGATGGAAACACTTCATGTTCACCCTGTAAAAAGTAAATAGCCCTACACGCAGACAGTTTATTAAGAAAATTTAGTCTAATAAGGAAAATACATGTAGGTTTCTATAAACGTACAACTTCATGTACACAAACGCACAAAACTGAAGTCAAACCGTCTTTAGCAAGAAACGTGAGTGGACGATGCGTGATGGAGAGGTTACTGATGCAGAAAGACGTTTGCTCCGAGGTCGACCAGTACAGTGGTACCGCGCAGGGATATAGTAAGCCAACGTACAGCCTTCGGACTGAGCAGCGATTATATTGAAAATAGGTGTCCCTGTTTTAAGTGGAAAATGTGTTGGGTTACTTATTTAATACCCCTCGTATAAAGTCACTTGCCATCAGAAATGTCAGGGTGGAAGATTGTAGACGTCGGAATTTTTAGAACGTAACTTCCTCTCGGATCCAACCCTACGTCTGCCGAGCATCGCCCCCTTCTCCACTTCCGGGGAGCGAAACGCGTGGAACAAAAGCCTCAGACCGCCGTCTCGTCCAGCACTCTACAATGGGTGTCACCATTGCTCCAGTTCTTCTTTTTTCCGCATCCTGGCACTATTCAGATTTACGACAATACCTAAATAGCTTAAACCACGCGAAAACCCCCGCCCGGATATTGTTCCAATTGAATCTCGAACAAAAATTCTGGTCGGCTGAATATCGAATTACTTCTGGACATTTATAAAATTTCCTTTTTATGCGTCATTACCCACGTCCGTACAATGCCAAGTGAAACACGCGACCCGCTTTTGCAGATAAATTGTGCGTGAAACATTTTATTTAATCTCTCACACGACATTTAGCATGCACAATCACTAGATAATCCTTTCATTACTGTATGCCACAATTGCTTCCCGTTCTACGAAGTAATCACACTATTAGAATAAACGTATCATTAAGGCGTTCCGGAGTGCCGGATTGTAAATTTACGCACTGCAAACCATAGAATTTGTTATCCTGTTTGAAAGCAATATTTCAGACTCACTTCTGGACTATTGCCCTGTAAATAACGTACGATTAGACTACCACTATGTAGTCACATGTGATCACCACTCTTCAGTAGTCCGTAGACTGTCAATGTGCAAATCGTCAATGAAAAAGATTCAGTTCCAACCATCAGCATAGCCTAGAAGCCGTTAGTTAATTAGTTACGTATATAACGTCACTCTCCGAAAAAATTTAAATACAGCACATAGTAGTACCTCTGTTCTAAAATGGCAAGGCCCAATATATGTACAATAAGGAGACAAAAGTCATGGAACTTCGATATGCACTTATGCAATTGTTGGTAGTACCGTGTACACAAGGTGTAGCAGGTCAGTGTATTGGTAGAGCTGTCATTTGTACTCAGTTGATTTATGTATAAAGGTTGCCGACATCTTTATGGCCGCATGACGGGAATTAATAGACTTTGAAAGATGGAAGGTAGTTGGAGCTAGATGCATGGGACATTCCATTTCAGAAATCGTTAGGGAATTATATATTCTGAGATCCACAGTGTCAAGAGTGTGCCGAGAATACCATATTTCAGGCATTACCTCCCATCAAGGACAACGCAGTGGCCGACGGCCTTCACTTAACGACCTAGAGCAGCGTCGTTTGTGAAGAGTCGTCAGTGCTAACAGACAAGCAACACTGCCTGTAATAAACACAGAGATCAATGTGGGCGGTACGACGAACGTCGAATTACGACAGTGCGGCAAAATTCGACGATAATGATTCAAAATGGTTCCAGTGGCTCTGAGCACTATGGTACTTCACATCTGAGGTCATCGGTCCTCTAGAACTTAGAATTACTTAAACCTAACTGACCTAAGGACATCACACACATCCATGCCCGAGGCAGGTTTCGAACCTGCGACCGTAGCGGTCGCGCGGTTCCGGACGATGCGCCTAGAACCACTCGGCCAACCCGGCCGGCGACGTTAATGGGTTATGGTAGAAGACAACCGACGCGAATGCCTTAGCTGACAGCACTACGTCGTCTGCAGCTCCTCTCCTGGGCTTATGACCATATGGTTTGATCTTCGACGACTGTAAAACCATGGTTTGCTCAGATGAGTCCCGATATCAATTGGTAAGAGATGATCGTAGGGTTCGAGACTGGAAATGGTTATGTTAGGCTACTTGGAGACAATCTGCAGCCATTCCTTACCTTCACGTTCTCTAACAATGATGGAACTTTTCAGAATGAGATTCTTTTTTTCTCTCTGCAGCGGAGTGTGAAACTTCCTGGCAGATTAAAACTGTGTGCCGGACTGAGACTCGAACTCGGGACCTTTGCCTTTCGCGGGCAAGTGCTCTACAAACTGAGCTACCCAAGCACGACTCACGCCCCGTCCTAACAGCTTCAATCTGCCAGGATGTTAGAATGATGGAACTTTTGTATATGATATTGTGGCATGCCACAGAAGCACAGTTGTCCGCAAATAGGTTGTAGAGCATTCTGGACAATTCGGGTGAATGATTTGGGCTCCCAGATGGCGAGACATGAATCCCATCGAATATTTATGGGACATAATCGAGAGGCAGCATGGCTTCATATTTCTCCAAGGGACTTCTAACGACTTGTAGAGTCCATAACATGTCGAGCTGCTGCACTACGCTGGGTAAAAGAAGGTCCGACAGGGTATTAGGATGTATCCCGTGACTTTTGCCGCCTCGGTGTATTTTCTATAGTGAGTAAACTTCAGTTCATAAGGAATTCCCTAGTGCACCCGTAAAATGGAAGTTACTTCTTCCTGGAGCGACAGCATTAGGAGGCTGGCTTTTATTTTCATTCTTACATATGTAGGTACTATCTTCAGAATAAATCGTTGATGCAGGAGGGACAGTCTTAGTGCTCACATTAAATCAATGAGAACACTCAAGGTTAAGAAACAGTTTTTCGGAGTATACATGACATTATTAAAAGACGTTCCAACGTAATTAATCAGTTCATTGAACTGATTAAGCTATTTCTCGAACAGATCATGACGATCGTTCTTCTCCAGTTATTTTCCTTAGAAGTCTCATACCATTCTGGTAGCATTTTTGAATGTCTATAATGAATTTTCTGGTCTCCCGTGTGTAGTTACAGCTAGATGAAAAGTCCCAAGGACAGAGGTCAAAATTCTAAGGCATACACTATGTGATAAAAAGTATCCGGACACCTGGCTGAAAATGGCTTACAAGTTTGTGGCGCCCTCCATCGGTAATTCTGCAATTCAATAAGGTGTTGGCCCACTCTTAGCTTTGATGACAGCTCCCACTCTCGCAGGCATACGTTCAATTAGATGATGGAACGTGCACTATCACACAGGAAACAGTGGACCTAGGGATGTTTAGTAGTGTGGAAATCTCATGTACAGACGTATGACACAAGTGATACCCAACCACCGACCGCGTTCGATGTCCGTGAGTTCCGCGGAGCGCCCCATTCTGCTCTCTCACGATTTCTATTGACTACTTACGTTAGGTCGCTGTTATGGAGTACCTGGCAGTAGGTGGCAGCACAATGCACCTAATATGAAAAACGTATGTTTCGGGGGGTGTACAGATACTTCTGATCACATAGTGCATGTAGTCCATGCAACGTACTGCTTTTGCTGAAACATTTCAACGTGAATTCCGTACATTATGATTATTTCATAATGATCTACCTCCAAGTTGTTATCATTATGCTTTTTATCCGCTGCAGTGTACATCTGTTAATGGTAGCTTCTTTTGCGTTTTCAGTCAGTCCTGAGGCTGCAAATGCATGCCGTCCACTCCAGTGGATATTCCCTACTAAAGCTGTGCCGGGCGTGCATTTGCAGCCTTAGGGCTGATTGAAAACGCAAAAGAAGAGACCATTAACACGTGTCCACTGCAGTGGATAAATATGGGCGCACGGAAGGTAACTGCTAAGAAACCTTGGCAAACAGAAGAAATACTACAAATGATCGACGAAAGAAGGAAGTGCAAAATGCTCACGAAAACGCAGTAATGGCAGTCACTTAGGAATTAAATAATTAACAAGTGCAGGGAAGCCAAGAAGAAAAGGCTGTATGAAAAATGTGAAGAAGGAAATGGTTATCGGAAGGACTAATTCACGGTACAGAAATGGGAACTCCATAGCCTAACGCAGAGGAATGAGTAGATGAGTGGAAAGAATGTACTGAAGGCCTCGGAGAGGGACACGAACGGTCTTCGGACGTGATAAAGGACAAAAATCGACGGTGAGTGTTAGAATCGCAGTTTAACAGAGCTTTGGAAGACTGATAGGTAATATCCCTTAGGAACTTCTAAAATCGAAGGAATCAAACGACAACTCAGTTTGGTGTACAGGATCTGTGAGACCTTGGGAGAACCATAATACACACGATAGCGAAGACAGCAAGGAGAAAAAAGTACGAAAAAGACAGGTAGGAGTAATAAGTTCGAGAACTACCAAAAATTCAGCTTAACGGCTCTTGCTTCCAAGATAATGACCAGAAAAATATACAGAATAATATAAAAATAGCATTGAGGATCTGTTAGACGACGACGATCAGTTTGGAAAAGTACAGGTGCCAGAGAAGCAAAAAAATGGCTCTGAGCACTATGGAACTTAACTTCTGAGGTCATCAGTCCCCTAGAACTTAGAACTACTTAAACCTAACTAACCTAAGGACATCACACACATCCATGCCCGAGGCAGAATTCGAACCTGCGACCGTAGCGGTCGCGCGGTTCCAGACTGTAGCGCTTAGAACTGCTCGGCCACTCCGGCCAACCCAGAGAAGCAATTCTGATGTTAAGCTAGATAATGGAAACAAGGCTGAAGAAAAATTAAGACTCGTTCCTATGATTTCCGACAGAAGCAAAGCGTTAGACAATCTAAGATTGTACAAAGACATTCAAAAGTCTCAGAAATACAGCAGTAAACAATAGGGAGACATGGGAAGTACACGCCGTCCAGTAAAATTAATATAACCTACTGCCAAAAGCCTGAACAACCACATTTAGCAGCGCAGACCACGGCAAGATGTGCAAGAAGAAAATCAATGAGATTCTTGAAGGTATCCACAGAGATGTGAAACCTAGCTGACCCCAATGCCGCGGTCATCTACGCTCGGTTTCTTTGATAAAAATCAAAGAGGCGTTTAACTAGATAGAGATTATGGATTGCATTTAAAGGGCGAGTCTGGTGGCCAGGTTCTCTTCGAACCATGCTGTGAGTTGTGTAGCACGTTGTATTGTCCTGGTAACAGATGCCGTCGTGTCGAGGGTACATAAACTCCATGCAGGGGTGTACATGGTCACCAACAATAGATGCATTGTTGTGTTGATCCACCGTGCTTCCCAGAATGGCGAGATCGTGCAGGGAACGCCACGAAAATGTTCCCCAAACATTCTCCCTCCTCCGGCCTGGACGCTTTGCTTTCAGATGTTTCACGACGTGCATGCCAATGGCAATCTCTCCTGGCCCATTCATCTGATAGGCCACCTGTCGCCACTCAATGGACGTCTAATTTCAGTACTAGCGTACAAACCTCATGTTCGTCCCCGATGAACCACAGTTACCATGAGTGCATGACCGAGCGAGGTGGCGCAGTGGTTAGGACACAGGACTCGCATTCGGGAGGACGACGGTTCAATCCCGCGTCCGGCCATCCTGATTTATTTTTTCCTTGACTTCCCTAAATCGCTCCAGGCAAAATCCGGGTGGTTTCTTTGAAAGTGCACGGCCACCGTCCTTCCCCCTCCTTCCCTAATCCGATGAGACCGATGACCTCGCTGTCTGGTTCCCTCCCCCAAACAACCCAACCCAATGAGTGCATAAACCAGGCGCCTGCTGCGGAGGCCCATACACACCAATGTTCGCTGAACGGTCGTTGAGGAGACACTGTTCGTAGCCCCTGGGTTCATATGGGCGATAAGTTGGTCAACAGTTCCACGTCTTTTCGCTCGTACACATCTCTGAAGCCGTCTTTCACCCCTGTCATCTATTATCCTTGATGCACCACAGCTACCTTGATATCGGTTTTGGACAGCGTCACTTTGTCATGCACGGTATACTTCAACTACGGGGAACGGGAACAGTTTACGAACTTAGTCGTTTCGGAAATGCTTTCACTCATGCTCCAAAAGCCAATGAGCATGCACTTTTGGACGTCACATAAATCTCTCTGTTTCCGCATTACCACAACGACTGCATTGCTGTACGCGTCCACCGACACCCATTGTATACCCTCCACTGCTAATGCTGCAACCTGCCATCTGTAGATGGTTATTCAATATTGACATCGAACATAGGCTGTTATCACATTAACACGACTGGATCGTGTAAAATATGGACGAAAATCAGGAGAGCAATACGAATGGAAGACCGAGAACCAAGTACTCAAATTGAAAGGAGTGTGAGGCAGGGATATAGCCTTTCGCCTGTACAGTTCAATTTGTACCTCGAAGAGGCAATGATGGAAATAAAAGTAAAGTTCCAGAGAGGGGTTAAAATTCGACATGTAAGGATATTAATTATAAGATAGATTCGCCTATTTCATTACAGTTCCCAGTGAGAATGAAGAATAATTACCTTTTGAGTGAAATGAATAGTTTAATGAGTACAGAATACAGATTGAGAGTAAATCGAGAAAGTAATGAGGGATAGCTGAAGTGAGACTAGATATAAATCTTACATCCAAATGGCTGAGGACGAAGTAGATGGTGTTATGGATATCTTCTACTTCGGTAGACAAAGAAAAAGAAACTACGAAGAGGTCTGACATTAAAAGTAGACTAGTACAGATAAAGAAGGCATTCTTGACTAAAAGATATCAAACACTGGTCTTAATTAGAAGAAGAAATTCTGACAATGTACATCTGGAGCACAACACTGTATTAAAGAGAATCATGGACTATGAAGAAATCAGGACAACATTTGAGGCGTAATGCTATAGTAGGATGTTGAAAACAGACTGCATTAATGAGATAAGGAATGAATCGGTTCTACGCAGAGTCGGCGGAGAACGGGACGTATGGAGAGCACTGACAAGTGGAAGGAACAGGATGATACGCCTTGTGTAAGGATACAAGGGAATAATATTTATGGCACTACAGGTAGCTGTAGAGGGTGGAAAATGCAGAAGACAGAGATTGGTACGTAATCAACAAATTATTGAAGACGTCGGGTGTAAGCGCTACTCTGAGAAGTTTGGCAAACTACAGGAATTCATTGCGGCCGCGTCAAACGTTTTGGAAGGAAAAATATGCCCAGCCAATTCCCCATAGTTTTGCTGTAGTAATATTACGAAATTATGTTTCAAATGGTTCAAATGGCTCTGATTAGAACTACTTAAACCTAACTAACCTAAGGACAGCACACACATCCATGCCCGAGGCAGGATTCGAACCTACGACCATAGCGATCGCGCGGTTCCAGACTGTAGCGCCCAGAACCGCTCGGACGCCACGGCCGGCGAAATTATGTTTGTAACGTGGTTTATTCTGGTCTGCTAGTTAAAATCGTGGCCCGCGAAATGTACGGCCACCAACTTTCTCGCCCTATACAGGGTGTAACAAATGTACGGCACAAATGGCAGGCCACGTTCCTCACACGTAGACTAGGAACTTACGTGAACATTCGTCTGGAAACGCTTTGTTTACAGGTTACAACTCATTTTCTCCAACTCGTTAATAATGGGGAACACACACGAACAGAACGCATGAGCATTCCACATGCAACTCTTTCTCACAAGGGATGTTCAATGTGCCCTCCGTGGGCAAATATACATGCATCAACCTGTCGTCGTAGTGAATCACTGATGTGCTGATGTATCCCTGGAGCATTACGTATGGTTTCGCAGCCTTCCAAAGTACGGGCACGGAAACTCTAAATATCTTGTACTAGGGTTCCATACACAACAGCTTTCAAATGCCCCCACAGTAAATGTGTAATGAGATTAGATCCGGAGAGCGTGCAGGCCAGGCAATTGGTCCATCTATACCTATATATCTGTCACCAAAACTGTTACTCAGAAGCATATGGACATTAACACTAAAATGAGGAGGTGCTTCATCGTCTACGATGTATATGATTCATCCCACAGCTAAAGGCACATCTGCTAACAGATCAGCTAGAAAATTCTCTACGAAATTATCTTAACTTGTCCGCTGAGCCTACGTGGAAGATAATGAGCTCCTACCAAGCAGTCACCAACAATAACAGTCCAAACACTGACAGAAAATCTTTGTGGATGACTTGCCCCGGTAGCTGCGTGAGGATTGAGGATCTGCCCATACATGCCGATTTCCACAATTTTCAATCTGATCTCGTTAAAAGGAGTTGGAGAAAATGAGAACATGAAAACAAACGTTTACAGACCCACGTTCATATAACACAATTTCTTCTTCTGCGTGTGAGGAAAATTTCTTGCAATTTCTGACGTATATTTTCGTTACACCCAATATTTTAGATTGTTACCATCAACCGTGTCCAGACTATGCATCAGAAGAATCAGTGGTGGCCTTTAATTACACCAAATCATGGACTGAATAAATGCCACAGGCACATAAGAAAATACAGCAATGAAAATGAGAAGGACGTCTTCTTCGCTATTACAATTTTTCGGTGTTACACTGACCGCTTTATGGGACACGTTTGTAAAATTCAATGCACGCATGAAAGCTTGGCGGCTCAGTGCTGTAGCACAGTTCTCCTGGGTACTGTCAGAGACATCCAGACATCTACGGACCCCTGTGTTTGTCGCGTCTATTTCTGCCGGTTCGGCAATCCAGAGATCGTCTTCTGTGGGGGAGCGGTTTGTTGTTCTCCCCGTTCCCCTTCCTCTTCGTCACTTCCTGCTCCTCCTCACCCTTCGCGACACCGAAATAGTAAATGTACACCGACGAGCCATCTGCAGTGTCTACACTTTTCTGTTTTCTCTGCTTCAGAGTCACCTTGGCGGCAGTGTCTGACAAGAAAAAATACCTTTGTAAGAGGGGAAAAAATTAAGGATGTATCCTTTAAGGTTTGGGATTAATCATTAAATCTTTTTCTCTCAACTCACTAACACAATGGATATAATTTGGTTGGGAGCAGTAACATTGTCGTTCCAAGTTACAGTGGTTACAAAAACACAATGAAGCACTTGAATGACAGAAGAAAACAAATAAAAGAAATTGGAATGCAGTTCAAACAAAAACATCAAAAATAACATATTTTGAGATCGAAGAATGTTTACATTCTGCTACTTTTTTCGTCATTGCTCCCACATATCGGAAGGTAGGCCTTTTAGCCTATATGTATTTTTGAACAGAAAGGCTTGCGGTTTATGTTTACATCGAACCGTCTCATTTAGATGTTTGGTCAAAAGTTTTTATCGTTAACAATATCTAAGTTATAATTAAGTAAATCGGATACCCTTCACTTACTTATACCGGGCCACATACTTTTGTAATGTTTCCTCTCTGTCTGTTTTAGTACACAATAGTATTGTCTGCTGCTTCAAAGAGGATAATGAGAAGCCGCGCGGGATTAGCCGAGCGGTCTTAGGCGCTGCAGTCATGGACTGTGCGGCTGGTCCCGGTGGAGGTTCGAGTCCTCCCTCGGGTATGGATGTGTGTGTTTGTCCTTAGGATAATTTAGGTTAAGTAGTGTGTAAAAGTAGGGACTGATGACCTTAGCAGTTAAGTCCCATAAGATTTCACGCACATTTGAACATTTGGTAATGGGAAATGTTCGTTAAAGAAAGTGGCCCGCGTAAAATTGCTAAAGCTGTTGATGCAATTCAGAAAAAGAAGACGGGTTGGAAGAAGGCCAGTTAACGGTTTAATGTTTCAAAAGCAACACTTATGGAGGAGGAGAGTATTGTTTAATGTCCTGTCGACAACGAGGTCATTAGAGACGGAGCACAAGCTCGGAGTATGGAAGGATGGGGAAGGAAATCGGCCGTGCCCTTTCTAAGGAACCATCCCGGCATTTTCCTGAAGTGATTTAGGGAAATCATGGAAAACCTAAATCGGGATGGTCGGACGCGGGATTGAACCGTCGTCCTCCCGAATACGAGTCCAGTGTGCTAACCACTGCGCCACCTCGCTCGGTAGCAACACTTATGTGTTTGTCCAACACGAAGTACGATACACCTAAGGAAGCAGCAAAAATAAGACGATGCGGACGTAAAATTTTGGGGAAAGATCTTGATGAAGCGCTGATTTACTAACGTCTTGCTATTGGAGCTTTGCTATTTGAGCTTACTCGGAATGACTTTTAAAGAATGGTTGTACAATTGGCAGGAAGTAAACAACATTGACGAAACTGCTTAGAAAAATGACTTTTTCTTGAGTGCCACAGACTTGAGCTGTCAGAACGAAAACCTACAAGAATATCCTATTGCAGGGCTCTTGGGCTCAAGATAGAATCCACAGGGAAATTCTATGACCTGGAAGACACTGCATAATACTAATTATGAAACTGGATTAAGTTTCCTCTGACGTAATAACATTTTCCAGTTTTGTTTAGAGTTATTTTGATTATTTTTTAGAAAATAAATATTCTCATAACAACTTTGAATTGTATTTTCGAAAAGTAAAATGTAAATAGCGCATGAAGTAAATATTCCACCGTTTAAGAGCATACTTTTCAATTTTTTTCTATGTTTTGAAAATAGAAACGAAAGTGTGTCTGGTCTTTGGCTTTCCGTCTTTTCGTAAACTGTAAGCAGTACTTCAAGTTTTTATGTAACTAGTGGGCTTAAAATAAAACGCACAGATCGGAATAAAAAGACATATTAACGAAAACGACGGTCCTATACCCGTGCAGTAGAGCCGATTCGACACATCGTCGAAAGACGTCCTCTTAGAAAGTTATGTTAGTAGTATGGGCATATGTTTGTTAGGTGCATCTCATTTTTTTTATACATGGACTAAGACGTCTGTATCTTTATCTGTATTTTTGGATCTTTATTTATACTTTTTTTGCATGTTTATATTCTGCCTACAACTTTTATTTATATTCTTATTGCGAGTATACGAATTTGCGTACTTCACTCGTGTCCTTTACAAACTGTGATTCGTGCTGCACGCTTTATAAGAGGCAGACGACACGGAAAGGGTGCCTCAAGGAATTTTCTTGGACGTATTTTTTTGAAACACCGTCTTTGTTCCGCTATGTAATTTTTCGCTAACTCTATAAAAAGGATTGTGAAACAACTTTTATGACGGACAAATGATTACTCTTTAGCGGAATAGATTCTATGTCAAACCAATCTTGGGTAAGTCTAAGGGGAAGACAAAGACAAACAGAGAATTTGACTAGTTTCGTAAAACATGCTCGGACAGCGCAATTCACTGCTCAAAGCACGTGAAATGTTATTATGCTTCACTCTACAGCACTGAGTACATAATGGACTTTCTACACACATATGCATGTTAGGAGTTCCATGTCGGAGGTACTGAAGCTTTCAACTTTGCATAGCAGCCTTTGAAATGAAGCCGCCGCCGCCCCCCCCCCCTCCCAATCTGTTTAATTGCAACGAAAGCACGAGAGGAGTTCAGTGCAGAGTCGTCCCCTCTTATTCTAGCGAAACCCATTAATTCCATGACACCTAATGGAAAATTGTCCTGCATGTGCCTGGAATCAATAGTACCCATATAAACATAGGCTTCTGCTACCATTGTCACAGTCAAAATTTTTCTAGGTTTATGATTGAATTATCAATATGTAAAACTACCGACGTTTCGGTCACTGTTGCAAGTGACCTTCTGCGGGGACCTGAAGGAGGTCACTTGCAACAGTGACCGGAACGTCGGTAGTTTTACATATTGAAAATGATACACATACTTCCTTTTCGCCTAGTTTGCATTAGGGAAAATAAGAAGAAAATATTGAAGTTTTGAAGGTCGTAAAAAGGAACGTAATAATTAAACAACCTATTCGCAAGAAAGGCTATCAAATTAACAACTACGGTAATTAATACCGGAAAAATTGGGGCAATGTTTGCTGCAGCTTCTTCGTGACTCTAACCTGCGAATAGAGAATGGGTAGAGAATACAGCCCAGTACACAGTAGCTACCTGTCACGAACATTCCCCACCCAGCACATACTGTGGAAATGATTAAAAATGTGATTCCTGAACAACATCGTCACCGATTCAACAGCTTTCGATCGTTTTCTGTTCGACAGCAATGGTGGTCTATCTTGTCAAAAGTTGACATGTTGAGAGACGTGATTATACTACAAATACGAAAATCGATAATTTAATTATAAGGTTAATAATTATTATGTTTCAATTACGGAACTTGTAAGCAAAGATGGTGGTAGAAATTACGCCTTACGATACAAAATAAACCAAGCAATAGTGTGGCTACTGTTTTAAGAAGCCATAATTACCCAACTTAAATATTAATACAACAGTAGTCTAAATATAGGTTGTTTTATATCATTGTGTGCTAACGTGCACCGAAGAATTATTTAAAAGTGTATTGTATAAACGTCTGTTCTGAATATTCATTTTGGAACGAGGGAACGTATCTACAGGGTGTTACAAAAAGGTACGGCCAAACTTTCAGGAAACATTCCTCACACTCAAATAAAGAAAAGATATTATGTGGACATGTGACCGGAAACGGTTAATTTTCATGTTAGAGCTCATTTTAGTTTCTGCCACCTAAGCTCAATGGAGCACGTTATCATGATTTCATACGGGATAGTCTACCTTTGCTGCTGGAACATGTGCCTTTACAAGTACGACACAACATGTGGTTCATGCACGATGGAGCTCCTGCACATTTCAGTCGAAGTGTTCGTACGCTTCTCAACAACAGAGTCGGTGACCCATGGATTGGTAGAGGCGGACCAATTCCATGGCCTCCATGGCCTGTCATGAACAAATGGCTGCACAGGTAAAACATTAAATCTTGGATTTATGTTAGATGAGCTGCTTACAGTCACCAACATTTCCCCACTGGCAAAATCGTTAAAAGTTCGACCTTTGTACCATGCTTGTTCTAAGACACAAGGAACTTACATTAATTATTTCCTACATCGGCTATCAAAATGTCACAATACTCATTTCAAGGCTAAAATGACTGCAAAAATACTTTCGGCAATCCAGAAAAGTGCAATGTTTACATCAAGTATCATAATGGTAACTTCCAACTTTGTCATCAAATTAGTGCCTATAACGTGACTGTGAACTCTAAAGTAAGTACCTCAACGTTGTTTCCATGCATAAATAGCTAGAAATAATATTCGATGTTAGAATTTAGGATTAATGTGAAATTATAGCGTAAACTGTCCTGGCCAAGTTAATTATTACAGAAAATACATGTCAGCTAAAATACAACGCTAGGCAGCTAAGCATACACACAAATATTCTGAATGTAATTAATAGGCCTACTCTTGATGTCAGTCATTCTGTACCCTCAAATTAAACATTTCCACAGTTAAATTTTTCTTACAGACCATTTTAGGAGGAATCAGGACAGTGCATCGCTACGGAAATTTAATCGATGATACTGACCAGCAATTATTGCCGTTATTAGAAATGGCTTAGGCCCACTGGAGGTTAAGTAAAATAACAACTTTTGATGAAAATTGCAATGTCTACTAATCGGAACATTGGCGCCAATGATCTCTAAAATATTTGCAAACTATTCAAGAAATTCCTATAGTAAATTATTTAATAACACCATCATCTAATGAAAGTACATTATGCGGGAATACACGCACCATAGAAAAAAGACAAACACTGTATTAAGAAGGACCGAAGAAGGTGTTCTATTTTAGGAAGGAATTTGATGTTTTACTTATACTGCAGAACGACGTGTTTTACACACTAAAAAGACAACCACAGACAGTAAAACAAACATGAGACGTCTCCAAAGATGATGACAGGGTCAACATCTCGAAAGTAAATAAAGTTATTTAAAATTTATTATATATATATATTACTACAACTTTAAGCTCTATAGACGTTCAAACTACGAAAATTCGAGCAAAGGTAAAATGGTAGTATATGTAAGATATCACACACTATGCAACCACTGTGCAGCTTTCAATTAAATGTTTCCATGTATAAGTTGTCTGCATCGTTTAATAAAATACATGCAGCTCACTTATTGACACTATTTGAATAAACTACGGGTTACCAGACGACTGAAGTTCGACAGTAATAAAACCATCTAAATATGTAAAAATTGGTTGCACAACGACACTGCAGCTTATTCTGCACCTCACCTTGATACCCTCAAGTCTAGAAAGTCGCCGGTAGTTCGACACAGTCTATAAGCAAATTAAATATATCCGCACTTAAATTGTCTGTATCACTTGTAAAATACACACAACATTAAGTTTGTCTAGAACACTACTGCAGTTCCAAATTACATCTCCTTGTGATATGATACTATTTATGATCCAGCAGTACCTAAAATCTGATGCCTTACAGGTAATGCATATCACGTCAGCCAGTAACATTATAATACGACTGCATAAGTATGTATACAATTTTTTTATCTGTTCTGGCAACTTTTTCTATTTTTTCAGATATTCCGACAAACATGTCTGGTAATTTCCGCAACGACCAATGGAAGCGGATAATTAAACAATATTGGGAGGCAGAGAATGCTGAACAGGATCGGGTCAAACGGATAGAGGAATTCAACAGACTTTGGCACAGTACGCTCTCAATTTACACGATACACGGACACATTTTATCGAACCTGTTGTATCTGCAATGTGCCAAAGAGTAGTCGACGAGTGAATGTTACTACCGATAAATATGAAATGTTAATTGTGCAGGCATAAATCCAAAGGCAAAGAAATCCAAAAGTGGAGCCAGCGTTGAGTTGGAAATTTCCCATAAATCCTTGAGTATGCTAACGAAACGATTAGGTTTTCGGATGTATCGGCCAAGATTATTTCATGGATTACTGGAGTATGATTCAGATCGACGTTTATAATTATGAGAGATTCTTTCGAATGAAGAAATGCAAGGTGATGGCGTGATTCGAAAAATTTGTTGGTTTGACAAAGCTAATTGTAAGTATTTGGACTTGGTTAATAGCTATTACTGCTGTAGTTGAAAAACATCTGAATCAACCAGAGGTTAAAGCAAGGGCATGCTTTTCATGTCAAGGGATCACTGGGCCTGGTTTCTTTTTTTTTTTTTTTCCTACACAACTGTTATCTCCATGCCTATCTTAACATCCTGTGGGATACTGGTATTCCACAATTGTGTCTACGGCAGGGTAATGAAGAGTTCTACTACGAGTAAGACGGTAATCGTCCTCACTGTGTTATTTAACAGTGTGTACATTTCTTGGCAACGAATTAATATGAGGATAGGCCAAAGAGGACCAACTAAATGGCCACCAAAATCACCAGACCTTATTCCAATGGACTTATTCTTTTGGAGAGATTTCGAAGATAAAGTCTTTGCAACGAAACCACGTATTGTGCCAATTATGAGAGGGTACAACCCAGACTACAAGAATGTGTACATGCAGAAGCCTGGCAATTTGAGCACTTAAGATACTGAGCATTTAAGACATTGCGCTTACGCGACTTCATGAACCTTTTTTTTTGCAATTTCCTATACTAAATTTCTGATTCTCATTTCATTACCAACCTACAATAAAAATAAAGAAGTACCTAATGTATACCTTCTTATACGTCCCCTGCATATGCACTCTATAGAGTGAAATCAGTTTTCCCTTTCAACAGCTGATACCAGTGTGCTGTTAGATTGGTAAATAAGACCAGCTAACATTAAAAGGATAGCCGGCCGGTGTGGCTGTGCGGTTCTAGGCGCTTCAGTCTGGAACCGCGTGACCGCTACTGTCGCAGGTTCGAATCCTGCCTCGGGCATGGATGTGTGAGATGTCCTTAGGTTAGTTAGGTTTAAATAGTTCTAAGTTCTAGGGGACTGATGGCCACAGATGTTAACTCCCATAGTGCTCAGATCCATTTGAACCATTTAAAGGCTAATGCCTGACAGCTAACACATATTGTGTAATGAATAATGCCAACAGGAAGTCGTAAGTTTCCCTAACAGCTCATCTATGACATTACTGAATATGAACCATTATTCACTATCTGAGCGATTACAAACCCCTAACACATAACACCAAACGCCTTTTTGAGGTGTAAGCTGATACAATTTGGGGAGGGGTTATCTGACACAGTTCGGGGTAAAGGTTTCAACAGCATTGACCTCTTTTGTACTGAAACTGTATTGCACCTGAGGATAGCACTGAAAGCTAGGCGTCAGGTCTTCATCAGATCCTGTTGACCGAAAGTGATTGCTATCGTAAGTGACTCTGATACAGAAAAGGATGCCAGTTTCTTGATGTACAGAGCAGCCGGTTATTAAAGTAACAAAACCAATAGGCATTAATAACTCTTGTGGTTCACATCGTTAGGCTATCTGCAAAAACAGATGCCAGATAATACACACAAATACTTCATATGATTTTCATCGACTAATGAACAATGCATGAACTATACTAGCATATAACTGGCCAGCATTGCTTGCAGACTTACAGCGCGAAATACACTGATCTGGGAACTTAAGGAGAGAGAGAAACATAACATATTAACAACTCGAAGAAAATGAGTGGAAGTAGAGAAACATGTTACCAGAGGTCTCCCAACCGTGCATAGAATGCTGGACGTCACATGACATGACTATATCATCAAATGGGGCTGGCCCACAAAGCGAGGAGGTTGCGGGAACGGGAAAAGACAATATGTTTGAATCAGTGAGCAGTTAAGTTGCACTATGGTGGTGGTGTTCATTACAACATGGTATGGAGACAACACGAAAGAATCATCAATAAACTGGGAGAAGGGCGAAATGTGGCAAGTGTAGGTCAGGAGTTTGGTATTGCTCACAGCATTGTTTCTTGGGCACAAAGAGCGTTTCAAACCAGTAGATGAACTCACAGGCCACGACCCACTACATAAGTAGATGACCCCTACATAGTGCAACAGACAAGAAAGGACCCACATCAGACAGTGGTTGCAGTTGGAACCACATTTAACAGGCCTGCAAAGCACGATCTCTCACGATCCACCGTGGCACAGTTTCTGCATGGGGTGGTCTCTTTGCCTGACGACCAGTACTTTGTCTTCTGTCGACATCTGCACATCTGCGGCACCATTTGCGGTGAGGCCAAGAGATTAGGGAATGGACCAACGGCCAGTAGGTCTTCACAGATCAGAGCAGATACAGGTTTTGTGATCCTGAGCGTACGCTCATTTGGCGAGAGATGGGAAGATGTAAGGCACTCAGAAACATCGTACAACATTATCGTTCCTGGGGTCCAGGAACTTTAATGTGGGGAGGTGTAATGATACTGTGACTGATGATAAAGTAACCATGGCTGCAGGAGTCAGAGATCATATAATCAACGTTTGCAGAAAGATATAGATTTCATTCAAGGACTTAAAATAAATAAAATATTACTCATAGACAGTATAGCTCAAAATGGGCACATTTTATCATATCCGTCCTCATACCTGTAAACATCTTTATAGAATCGAGCTCCCATGTATAAAACAGTTTCAAATGACCTTTTGTAACTAAGCTGACGAGCTAGATGCTTTACTTTAAGCACTTGATCGAGAAATAATTTAGAAAAGGTTTGAAATTGTTTAAAATTTGTTGGAAGTCGCTTTGTATTCTCATTATCAAACATGGTATGAGTACGGTATTGGTAACGCTTAAGCGAAAGCTTGAATTTTACGTATCTGAATGTTTATGACGTCATATCTCCTGAACAGTAAATCGTAAAATGATGTAATGTTACACGTACGGTCGGTTGCTTATGTGGGTACTCCCTGCAAAATGTATTGTAAATAGCGTGGGTAGTAAAGGAGAAATAATGTCTGATGGTGAAATTTGACCGCATCAACAACAAAAATGTAGCAACTGGTGAACTACTTGCCCTTCATCGTTCTGTGAAGGCTGTCAACGAAAAGAAGTTTCACAAATGTTTGCAAGTGTGGGTAAGGTTTATTGGAAGTGGTTAAGTGCTCTCATTCGCAAAAACTCGACGAATATTTTTCGAGTAATTGCGCGCCTTTAGTTACGTTACCTAAATAGAAACACACAGTTGGTAACTGTAATAGATGTCTAGGTGTGTGTTAAACTTTTAACATAATGTTATACCTCATAATGAGTACATTTTAATTTTTTGAATTACACCTATAATTATGTGAAATATTCAAAATAAGATTTTTGAAGATGCTGCACGCCACTGGATAGGCAAACTGAAACTGCCTAAAAGAAAACACAAAGAGAAAATATTTGTACCCCAAAAGCAGTCGAAATGATGACGGCAGTTACATCGAATATGGTCAATATGCGCACTGACTTATTTCATTCGGTTAGCATGTTCTGCGTACACTCTCAAGGATGAGTGTGGCAGCGGTTGCATATCTCTTAAGCAACAATAAAAGCTATCTACAGCCACTTTCTAGAGCAATCATTGTGATAAATTGTGAGTACTCACTCAACACACCATGTTCTCACACAACCAGAGGAATACTTATGATGTGGCTGAAGTACCTGAAACAAAGAAATATTTTTAAAAAACTGAAATTGCGTCTCTTTCTGCGTACTTTCTTTAGCAGTGCATTAAGTCACCATAATCATATTATTGCATTAAGCCATAGCAGGTAATTGGAAAGGAATTATGCGGAGTTAATAATTGAAGAGGGAAGTCAGTAAGAGAAGCTTTCTCAAAATAAAAAATAGTGCAGACAGGGTCACATATCTGCTAACTCAAAATATAAACAATACAAATAGGCTGAAAGACTAAAAGCATGATACAGTACGTTTGTATTTTTTGTAAATTCTTTCGTGTTACTTAAAGGATGCTTATAGTTGTCGCTGCTTGTGAAACTACATAGCTTCTGCACTGTAATCTGATGTTCTTATATACGACATGCGGTGATAACGTTCCTCCACCCTACCCGTACTCAGAGTGTTTTGTCTGATACTATATGAATATAGCAAGTCGTGCTATAAATGTCATTGCATGATATGCAAAATCCACGCATGTTTATAAAATTCGAGGTACATTGGTTGTGTGAAAATGTGTCTGTATTCCATGACAGGCTTCAACCTAAGATCCTCATCACAGTGTTCTGTAAACACGAACAAGACAGAAAGCATATACGTCTCCACTAAAAAGTTAGTTATAACGAAGCATGAGCGTACAATACAGGGTACGAGAATTTGTTGTAACTGGGAACACTCTTCAGATGTTCGCCTCTAGACAGTTGTGATATAGAAGTTTAATATTTTTTTCTTATTCCCTTTTAAATGATATCATTCACTTTTTGTGTGTTGACATCCTTTTTTGAAACTAAAAAATTAATCCTGAAGACATAGGTTTTTTCCAAATGGGAAAAAAATGTTCCAAGGTACAACACTGTCATTTACCCAGGAACAAATATTCGATGGAAAATTCGAACTGTTGAAATAAAAAAAATTTCAATACTGAAACTACCTGTTACGTTATCACTCTACTTTTAATAGTAATAGTGACATCAAAATAATTAGAAGTGTTTTCAAAAACCTGTTACAAGTTAAATACATTTTCAGTTGGAAGCTACTGACAAATAACTATAATCTCCATTTTCAATACAGGTAAAATTTTTAAGGCATTAAAGAGACTAAGCCCATTTCCAAATATCATACGTTCCATGTGAGAAGACCTCCTTCCTTTTCAAGATGAAAGATAGTGCACGACTGAGGAAGTTTGGCTTAACTGTCGACTTACTGCACAAATAGTTATAAAAATAGAATTTTACACATAAAATTCTGTAACAGAAAAATACTTCCTAATAACTTTAATACGTAATGCAGCACTCGTATGGGTAGAACTAAAAATATTTACATATACTGTACTTATAGCATCATGTCTCACAATGAAAGGAACAACAGGTATAGACGGAAAGTACATATGGCGGCGTGTGGTGCACAATCCTTCATGTGATCCTAAAATAAGTCACTCGGTTGAAACGTGAGTTGCTTCTAAGTTAACTGCCCTCAATGTACCATACCCTCCTCAATACTCTCCAGTACTAAAAATACCAAACTTGTGATGTATGTTCCGTAACTGGTGTTTGCATAAGGTTAAGGCGAACATATCAGTGCTCAGATTCAAAATGTGTTTAAGACAGGGGCGTATCCTTTGGCATCTTCTATTCAATCGCTGCATCGAAGAAACAATGACGGAAATTAAGGAAGGATTCAAGAATGCGACTGAAATTCAGTCTGAAATGACATCACTTATAAGATTCGCTAAAGAAATAGTTATCCTCAATAAAACGGAAGGTGAATTATAAGACTTGGCCAATGGCAGAATAGTCAGTAAAGAATATGGATTGAGAGTAAACAGAAGAAAGAGAGAAGTAACGGGGTGTAGCAGGTATCATATCTTTACTAAAGTTAACATCAGAAGTGGTGACCACGAAGTATACGAAGTTAAGGACTTCCACTACACTGAAGCGTATTAACACATGACGGAAGAAAAAGTTCATTAGAAAGTACATTTGGAGCGTAGTTGTGTACAGCAACGGAAATCAGTAGAGAGGCATGGATATCTGTAGGAAAATTAACATTATCGGCTGGAATAGTTGTGCACAATGTATATGTAATAGTAAGAAATCCAGTATGCAGTCAAATGGTATCGCATTTAATGTCATTAGTACTGTATATAACCAGACATCAACGATTCAGGTGGTAGAGAGTGGAAAAAGGTATAAAGGCAGTAGATTCTTTGTGGTAGTAGCGTGTGCTTACTGCAAACAGTAAACAGACAGCATTTGTACCAGTGAATGTTGTGCATGTACACCACGACTGTGACAATAACAAGCGGAAAACAGATATAGAGTGATGAAAAAGCATAAATCGGTACTTACAAGGAAGTAGAACTCTGTAACGGGATTCTCACTGTTGAAGCACAGTGACTGATAATTTTCTTAGATTAAGCGCACCATATACACAGAACAGTAAATGCGGACAACATAGAAAATTATTTGAGGCATAGAAAGAGTTACTTTTGCGCAAATCCAGGGCCACAAACCATTTTCTTCTCAACTTGTTGCTGATTTACGGTTGCCAGTAGCAGCCAGATGTGTGCGACAAACACGTTGCTTACAACAAATGAATGTAGAAATCCTCTCCAACGTGGAACCACAAACAGGTTAGATCGACGTTGGCTAATAATCATACGTAACGGACTTCACAATGGAATAAAGTGATCTTCATAAGTCTAATTTAGATTGGCAGGCTGGATTTCAGTATTATTGGATTGGTCTGAGAACAGAGCAGCAGATATGAAAAAGCAGAAATTTGGACGGCGGAAGTGTTATGATTGGGGCAGCCTTCTGCGCTACAGGTAAATCACGTTCTACTTGTCTGAACAATGCAATGTAATTTGTGTACGCTGAGGTGCTACAAACCGTATGGAT
Source organism: Schistocerca serialis cubense (assembly GCF_023864345.2). Classification (NCBI taxonomy): domain Eukaryota; kingdom Metazoa; phylum Arthropoda; class Insecta; order Orthoptera; family Acrididae; genus Schistocerca; species Schistocerca serialis. The sequence continues at coordinate 619,519,417 of NC_064642.1, read as the reverse complement.
TACTATGTATGAAGACCTGGGGGATGACAGTCTAACTTTTCAAAAAGATAATGTACCTGTGTCTGGTTCCACTAGAACCAAAAAGTGGTTTGAGGACAAAAATGTCGCTGTCTTGCCCTGGACACTACGTAGCCCGGATCTGAGCCCTGTGGAAAACCCTTGTGGAATATTTGCAAGGCACGTGTGTCACAATGGAAGGCAAGTTGAGGCGGTATGTGAGCTGAAAAGAGCGATAGCTGAAGAATGGGTGACAATGTCACTGCAAAAACTACAAACCCTAGTATTGAAATCCATCCTGACAATTTAAATTAGACTTCTGAAGATCACTTTATTCCATTAAGAAGCCGATTAGATAAGATTTCCAGCAAACCCCAATCTAACCTGTTTATGTTTGCTTGTTACAGCGGATTTCTACATTCTTTTATGGTATGAAACGTATTTGTGCACAAGTATGGCTGTTACTGGTAACGGCAAATCAGCGTAAATGCTGAAGAGAATGTTGGAGATAGTTAGAAAGAACGGAGATTGGATAAAGTACAAAGGATAAAGTATAAAATAAAGAACAGTGAATGCCGTTATAGAAATTTCCAGGCAAGAAATGCCAAAGCCTTTTGTTTTTAGTGTTATGAAAGAAATTACGTAACTCCATCATGATTATTTATCTATTATATGTATCTATTACATTCACGGGAAGTTGGGTACTTGTATGTTTCAGACGTGGTACTATTCCTTTCGTGCCTGTATACTGATTCCCAAAATTGTATAGATTGTGGGAATACAGAAGAAGTAGAGAATCGAAGCGTTTAATAAGTGGTGCTACAGAAAAATGTTGAAAACTGAGTGGACTGATAAGATAAGGAATAAATAAGTTCTCTGCAGAACAGGTGAAGAAAGTAACATAAGGGAAACACTGACAACAAGAAGGAGCAGGATGATAGGATACGCGTTAAGGCATCAGGAAAAACTGTGGGGAAAGACAGAGATGGGTATACATCAAATAAATGATTGAGGATGTACGGTGCAATAGCTGCTCTAACATGAAGAGCTTGGCACAGGAAAGAAATAAGCGGCGCGGTTCATTAAACCAGTCAAAGCACTGACGAGCCAAAAAAACTTTTTTTGACGCAGATACATGACATTTTCGTGGTCTCATATTGTTAAATTTATGTGTTAGGTACTTTTTTCGTTTACGCCGTCATTTACAAATGCACCAATGAAATTGAAAGGAACTTCATTGCCACGATACGACGTTGTGTGTCTTCCGTTCGCCATTCTCTTGTTCTCGGTTGCTTTACGCTACGTCTCTATGTAGCAGTATCTGCAGGAATGGGTCCTCTGGACGTAAAGATACCTTCATTGCTACGTACTTTTTCTACGGGCAATAAATAGTTCTTTGCAAACAAAACTTATTAACTACCTATTTAGACCATTTCTAAGACCTGACACCGTCAGACGAGGGAGACACAACAATTTCTATTACTTATTATAAATTTTAGTGAGATTAATCGCAATATAATACAATAACAACCACATGACAATCGGTTTCCGTTGATCAGCAACCATCGCATATCATGCTTACACTATAATGGGTACCTAATTACAGTGTTAACTACAACTACATCGTTACTAAGTGTGACTGACCAAAATTTAGATGCTGTTCAGTGGGTGATAGCCTATAAAACCTGTGCGAGACTCCTGTTGTTATTATATTATATTATATTGCGGTCAATAATTCAAAAATTTTAATAGTTATTTATTCATAGTTACCAGTAAAATTATAGTATACATGGCGGGGACTGTCAGACTGTAACGATAATAACTGCTTGTGATTCAGTGACCGGGTAGATCTCTATCAATTTGACGCTAATTCGGCACATTAGTGTCGCTTTTCTACCCCACTAATTATTATTCAATCAGGAAAACGGGACCTGCACTTTAACGTGGAATCTTGGCAATCTCTCACATCGTTGGGAGATGAAGGTCAGATTAAAGGCATACTGAAACTTTCCATGTTACGACCGGGATTAGGTACGGCGATCTCTCTTTTTCAGACACGCGCTTTAACCAATAGATCACCAGGCCCGACAGCTATACCGATGAAAACTCTGAATGTTTCTAAAGACCTCACTGATCCATATATGGAATAAAAATAACGACATGAAGGATGACACTGGCCGTACGAATCTGCGATGGCTGTTCCCACCGCCCGAGTGGCTCCCGCTGTTATTTTTCGGTCAGCGACAGAACATGTATCTGCACTGCCGGTGAAACTCTGTTATTGTTGTATTCTTCACAATGAAGCCATTCAGCAGCTGTGGGGCGCCCTCTGCAGGGGAAGCGGTTCCCACCAGTAACGTCCAGAAGCAGATAATTAACGCTGGAGGGCCGAACGTCCAGTCTTTCCCTGTTCTGTCACAGGGCGAAAATAAACGGAAGACAAACAAACAGCTGTTTCATTTGAAAGTACTAATCGCACTGTCAGCTTGTTGTCAAACGAAAGGAATGGACATTCATGAATTTCTAGAAATCAGACACCGTAGCAGAATATAAAAAGAGTAAAAATAGCTAATTGACCAGACAGGGAGTCACAAAAAATGACTATTTTACACAATATGTTCAAATCCAGTTTTCAGTGGCGTCCTCCACTTCCGCGTCAAATATCACTCATAGAAACAAAAACGATAAAAATAATTGTTGGTGTAGGACGGATAGGAAGATCTGGTGTTTCCCCAGACTCTTCATCCTGCTTCTTAGGTTGTAGTGAAAATGGCAGGAAGAGAAAAAACCTGGAAAACATGCCTTGTCAACCAAGTCAAAATGTTTCACGAATAAAACAACTCATTGCTGATTTCACCAGCGAATAAAGTTGAAATATGCACACGAAGAGAAATCTTAACGAAGTAACATGTACCTGTCGACAGAGGACAGAAGCCGTTCGTGATGAATAAAATTTTGTTTCCTGCAACGCTTGATCTCCAGTAGTAAGATAATTGGTTTTGGTCTTTCAGACCATACTCAAATCTGTAGAAACAGTAAAATACTGTACGTAAGTTAATAATTAAGGTAAATAATATCAAACAATAGTTAACTAAGTCAGTTATGCAATTCTGCACCTTATTCATTTCTTTTTACTGCTGCTTCAGATCACAGTAACATCGAACAGACCGGAACCGATTTTCTTGCTACTGATGTGCATCCGTCACGGAGAAAAATTTCTGTGTGTGCAGCCCGGGTTCTCGCAGTAGATTTTTTATGAAGTCACCTGGACAAAATAATAACAAATATTTCGTATTAATATGTAAATTAACTATCAATATCAGTCTGGACTGTCAGAGGCTGCTGTGTGCCAGATGGCTCAGCTACGTAAACGCTTTGCACCGCTCCTGCGTTTCATTTTCGACGCTGCAATAGTTTTCGAATTCGCTGTGACTGGACTTTTACGGCGTTTTGAATTCCTTTAGGCGGAGTTTTCCGCTGAGTTTAACCTTCTACATTACCGAGGATATTTACCAGTAATACGAGACATCTTTCACTAGTCTGTAATCTTCATTTTAATGGCGATTTTCATTTTAATGCCGATATTTTTACGTAATTACTTTGGGTTCTAGTAGTACTCGCACGCTCTCCATCAGGACACCCGAATAAATGCCCTGGCTAAATTCATTTCGACGCTACATCAGTTTATAACTTTGCACAAAGCCAGTTCGTAGCAGTCACTCGTGTGTGTCTACAGTCACAGTCAAAACCAATGCTACGCGTCAAAAATGTACAGACAGATCTATCCGTTGCTGGCTCAAGGACTGTTTACCCATTGTTAGTCGCGTACTTATTAGCGATTCACACAAGGAACTCCAGTCAACGTGCGAAGATTTACTCATAGGAAAAAGAAATGGCACTAAGTAAAGAGAGACCAAAGTGAGGAAATACTTTTGTATCACTCTTACAACAGGACCTTCTGGTCTCGAAAAAAATTCGGGATGAAATTTCGCAGGTTGGTGGTATACATCAAGTGTGTCCCACTCATTGAGGTCTTAAAGCGAACTATCCAGAAATTTCAGAGAAAAAGGGCTTTAAGGCTTTAAGCGTAGCTCATATTCATGGTCAGAAGTAGCTATACAGAATCAGCTCAGTTAGTAGAGTCCTGGAACGTCTACGACCGATCCTTCCTGAAGGCTCGATTTTATTTTTTTCTCAATTGTTTTAAAAATTAAAACAACTTTTAAATAAACTTAATGACGTAAAGTATTATTAATTAAATCAAAAATAATTTTATTTTCTTTATGAAACGGTAGTCACAGGTTACTTAAAATGTGAATAATTTCAAGTGTATTTTTAATGGAGGTAAATTAAAGCATTAATTACTGTAATTACAATGTTATTACAAAATTGGGTTGTATTATAAGCTGTGGAAAGGTTATAAATACTCGTTGTAAATTCAAGGAATCTGTGTCTTCGTGGAAAAGCAGACATTCAGGAAGTGACAAGGTCCGGGCCGGCCGCGGTGGTCTAGTGGTTCTAGGCGCGCAGTCCGGAACCGCGGGACTGCTACGGTCGCAGGTTCGAATCCTGCCTCGGGCATGGATGTGTGTGATGTCCTTAGGTTAGTTAGGTTTAAGTAGTTCTAAGTTCTAGGGGACTGACGACCACAGCAGTTAAGTCCCATAGTGCTCAGAGCCATTTGAACCATTTTGACAAGGTCCGCACGGAACTAATCGAGCAATGGGCCTTACGTGCTACAGGGCCAGTTCACTCCTGACCATCGCTGAGATAGAAGCCTTCTGTACTCTGAAATAATATCGGAATTTTTACAATATTGTGAATTACAGATATTTCTCAATGAAGACATCGCGAAATTATCAGAAGCTGCAGAGTCATTATGCAGAGAAGTGTCGAAGGTGATGTTAAATATGTGGTTGTTTATTACGAAAGCTAGTTTTCTTGCTTGCTACAAATAATTTGATTGCATCGAACTCTTCATCGACAACTGCACGTGAAGCAATGTTTGTGGGTGAAAAAATTTACGGACTTTCTGAGGAACTTCTTGACTAAAGAAGTTCTTGTGACTTACGATGAACTTGCTCACGAATATGAAAACAGTGAACGTGAATCCTTCGAACAGTACGAAGACCACAGCACGACGGACGACTAAGAACAAGAAGAAAAGAAGGCACGGAAAGTAGACCTTCTTTGGTTGGATTACAAAACTAATATAGCGAAGGCTCACCCCACGTGGAAACTTAAAAAAAAAAGATGCAAACGGTTAATAAAAAAGGAATATTTATCCCGATGGGAGGAAATAATAAAATAAAGGGAACAGTCAATTTGACAAGTACGCAGCAATCACTTCCTGGAAATATGATGTTGAAGTCGAGAAAATTATCAGCAAGTCATTACCCGGAATTTACAACAGTGGGCTTTAGCACTAACAAAACAATTTACAGGTTTTTAATTTAAAGTTTCTCACAGCTGGGTTCCAAAATAAGCACGGAACTCGTCATCGAAAAGTGACAAGATTTGTTTAAACAAAAGAAACAGCGATGATAGAAGAAACCTTGACAGCTGCAGACTCCTTTGAGCCCAGACGTTAAAATTGATACCGACTTTCAACAAAGATCTTGTTCTCAACATTGAAGAGACAGGTATTTATGGCAGGGTATTTAATAATTCTTTTTGCTCTATTTTTTACGATTCACTGAAAAAATGCTTAAATTTTGCTTTATTTTTCTGTTTAGGATGTCAGTATCAGTCGGTGCAGAACAGGTCTCTGGCTGTCAAAGGAAGCAAAATTATTTTCGTCAAAAGACACGACATGTACGAAGTGACGCGTGCACACAGCGCTCAGTATGCTCTCACTCTGTCTGGAAACATCCTACCTTCCTACCTCAAGTTTGTGTCTGTTTGTCTATGAGATACAACCGGCAACTTTGGTCCCCGAGTTCGAAAAACATTAAAGTAATATGAGCAAAATTATAAAAACGTTGTAATAACGTCTACGAAATCTAGGAAGCTAATGACTGAAATGCATACTGATTTTTTCAAAAGGAGTTCGAAGTCTTACGGGTCAAGAACGGTTTCTGTTAATTATTGACCCTTGAGGTGGACTAGCAAGGTCTGAAGACGAAATCTTTCGGGATGACGAGAAGTCTCTAACTCGTACAATTAGAGTGATTCCTCCGAAATGTACTCACTTGTTCAACGATGTGACGTCAGTTTTTATAGACTAGCAAAAATCTGATACAGTGTATAAAAAATTACGCTTCTCTTACGAAAAAAAATAGAGAAACAAACTCTCGTGAAGACTGTATGAAAATACAATCAATAGTAAATCAGCTGTCATCGCCAAGCATTACAGGTAGGTTTTTCAAGAGATCTTTAAAAAAAAATTTTTCCTGTCTCCAATCGTCTTTCATAAATTGCACAAGATGCCGAAATACTTTTTGTTTTCATTGTTTTCATGACAATTACCACTCTGGTGATTGCACGCAAAATAAGAAATTGACAAATGAAGAGACTGTAAAAAATGTTATATAACTGAAACTACTCCCAGAATTTTGTGACAGTGGTAATGTAACTCCATTAAAATGCATTTGAAATTATTGAACCTTTAAAAAAATATTGATGAGTGTAATTCACATGTTAAGTGAACAAAATAAAATTATTTATAATTTAATCGATAATACTTTAGATAAATAACTGTATTTAAGAACTGTAATAATTTTTAAAACGAAAATCAAAATTAAACCGTACCAGCAGGTAGGTGGGTAACGTCGCACCCAGATCGGTCACGTGACAGTCTAGCATACAACTTACTGAGTTACTTAACTCATCTGCTGCCTTACTACTTATGACCCTTACATGGGGTACATATGAGCTATGTTAAAAAAACTTTACAGGCCTTTTTTCGGAACTTTCTGGATAGTGCTGTTTAAGACTTCTATGAGTGGACAGAATTGAGGTATACAAATGACCTACGAAGTCTCATGCCGAACTGATTTCCCGAGACAAAAGGTCCCCTTGTTAGGTGTTCGCTGAGGAAGCATTTAAGCAACGCTCTGGTGTCATTCTACTGCACCCGCCGCGTATCTCGTATAAGATTCACTAGCACAAATTAAGGGAGATTAGGACGCGTATCGAGGCACTTAGCTCAATGTCACCCTCGCTCGGCAAGCGACCCCGTTGGAGTATTTAGAGGGTGTCCATAGAAGGAGTTCCTGATTTCAGAATTAAATGTCTCGAAAACTCAGATCGATAGATGACTGCAAAAACGGTGTGTTTATTATGAAATCTGTAAGAATTTTATACAGAAGTTTCGATATAGTACGAAAAGCTGCTAACGGGTGGCTGTGCAGCTCGTATAGTATGAGCTTTCGCTGCCAGCCTAGTCCTCTCCAAGCAGTCTTTGCAGTCACGTGACAATGTTTGCGAAATGTCACCCTATCACAGTCCGCAGGTGGCGCAAACCAACAATGAAATCTGCCATTACGTCCTGTAGTGTCTCAACGGAAACGGCTTCAGAAGCCACATAGATCGCCGATTCAAGCTCGTCCAGCGTGGTTCCGGCGGACAGTGTCTTTCGATATGCCCCACGAAGTACTCACAACGAGTCAAATCGGGCGAATATGGAGGCCAACCGAACCCTGCGCCAGTAGATTTGCAACACGCCAACGCAATGACTCTGTTTCGAGAAGTATTAGTCCAGAAGCTAAACACTTGTTCGGCGCTATGTGATGTGGCCCCATCAAGCATGAACCAGTCGACTTCTGCCAGACCCTCCACCGCTTTGTGCCGACAAATTGTTTCAGAATTGCAACGCAACTTTCATTAAGAATCGTTTCTTGCATGAAAAAGGGCCAATAATACCTCTGCTGCATACAGCAGTCCAAGCAGTAACTTTGGTAGAATATGGTGGTTTCGATTCACACAAATGTGGATTTTCGGAACCGGAAAATCAGTAGTTTTGTTAATTCATGTCTTCAGTCAGGAGTCCCCCTGCTTAGTTGACTGGTAACGTGCTCGCCTCCCACGCAAGCAGGCCCAGGGTCGATTCCCGGCCAGGAATTGGGTGTTGTCTTATCCTCATCATCATTTCATCCCCATCACCGGCGCGCAAGTCGCCCAGTGTGGCGTCGACTGAGATAAAACTTGCACTTGGCGGCCGAACTTCCCTGGATGGGGCCTCCCGGCCAACGATGCCATTCGCTCATTTCCATTTTTTTCATTCAGGAGGACATGTGCTTTGTTGTATAGCTAGAGAAGGCCGAAATGCACGCTATAAGCTCACGCAGGATGGCGTGAGGTCTGAAACAGGATACGTAATGAATGCTATAAAGAAAAGTTTGTAGCTTCTGGAATACTTAACTTTAATCCATTATTTGTATACATCGTTCTTGATGAGACGTGCTTCATACGATAACTATCAATTGCTATGGCGCCTCGCTAGATCGTAGCCATTGACTTAGCTGAAGGCTATTCTAACCATCTTCTCTGCAAATAAACGAGGCTTCGTCAGTGTTGCATCGCTAGCTAAGTCGTCCGTACAACTGGGGCGAGTGCTAGTAAGTCTCTCGAGACCTGCCGTGTGGTGGCGCTCGGTCTGCGATCACTGACAGTGGCGACACACGGGTCCGACATGTACTAATGGACGGCGGCCGATTTAAAGCTACCACCTAGCAAGTGTGGTGTCTGGCGGTGACACCACATGCTTCACCTGCGAACCAGATGCTGCCAACTTCAAACCCTTTCTCGTCAACCACTGTCAGAATCTAGTTTGCAAAGTCGGTCATCTGTCGCACATCTCGTTCAAGTATGGCAACGTGGCTTTGTAGTTTGAATCGAAACATGGGAAGGATCTGTCCCAGCATGTTTTGCGAGCTAGAAGTCTTCAAACCAGTCTCTGGTTCAGTTCTTTGGCCGGATTTTCTTGGATTTTGCTGAATGATTCCAGAAGCCATGGCGACATTTTCAGAAGTAACAGTAGTTTGTCTGTGGCTACATTCCCTGTAAGATATCAGCCATGCTGCCTGTCCATTGGAATTTCATGAAGAGCTTACGAATGACTTTCCCATCGGGTCCCTATAGAACGTTAACTTGCGTTTGGAAACTACGTCTTGTTGACGTAAGACTATGTTACAACCTGCGGTATTCGAGTACCAGAAAAAAAAATAAACGCTCTTCAATGGAATACATGATATCAACCTTTTCCTTCCGTAAGCTAATCTTCTTTCTCATATCAGCGGAACTAATAAGGCCTAAACTAGGACAAAATATTTATATGCACTACGTATCGAGATTACAGCTTCAAGTGTTAGATGCTTTTCCAACTATTTCGAAGCTTCTGTATAACTTCTGCATAAAATCCTTACAGCATGCACAATAAATATACAGTTTGTTGCACTTGTCTATCAATCTTAGTTCTCGAAATATTTAATTTTGAAATCAGCGACTCATTCGCTGGACACCCTGCATGTACCGGGTGATCAAAAAGTCAGTATAAATTAGAAAACCGAATAAATCACGGAATAATGTAGATAGAGAGGTACAAATTGACACAGATGCTTGAATGACATGGGGTTTTATTAGAACCAAAAAGGTTCAAAAAATGTCCGACAGATGGCGCTTCATCTGATCAGAATAGCAATAATTAGCATAACAAAGTAAGACAAAGCAAAGATGATGTTCTTTACAGGAAATGCTCAATATGTCCACCACCATCCCTCAACAATAGCTGTAGTCGAGGAATAATGTTGTGAACAGCACTGTAAAGAATGTCCGGAGATATGGTGAGACATTGGCGTCGGATGTTGTCTTTCAGCATCCCTAGAGATGTCGGTCGATCACGATACACTTGCGACTTCAGGTAACCCCAAAGGCAAGAATCCCACGGACTGAGGTCTGGGGACTTGGGAGGCCAAGCATGACGAAAGTGGCAGCTGAGCACACGATCAATCACCAAACGAAGCGGGCAAGAGACCTTTAACGCGTTTAGCAATATGGGGTGTTTTTTTTTTTGTTCTAGTAAAACCCCATGTCATTCCAAGTTAGTGTGTCAATTTTTACGTCTCTATCTACATTATTCTGTGGTTTATTAAGTTTTCAAATTTATACTGACTTTTTGATCACCCGGTATATTACGTGAAATATGACACACACACACACACACACACACACACTGGAGACGTTTATGGGACGAAAAAGGACGAGGCCGTTTGGCAAGAGTAGTCTTGCCATTCACCTGCAGTTTCTTAGTGCCACAAGGAAACCCTAGTTTCGGAAGCACTGAGCGAGATCAGAAAGTTGTACTCGCCTGAGCCCTGTGCCATGTCTTATTGTTTGTTACAAAATCTGAGTGTCGCAGAAATTTTAACTTAGAGATAAAAAAACCGTGTTATATCTAACTCAAAATTTATTAGCCACAAAACATGTGTCACTGAGCTTCACGTCGAACACTGTGGTTGCTACAATACCTGTAGTGTTAACTGTGCAAATAATTTTTTCGGTATTAATTCACCCATAGTTTCTTCACTAAGCATTCTCCTTAATGTATGAGAACCATTCGCAGTAATGCTCCCTGTATTGATGAAAAGAATTCTTGTAACGTTTATATAGAGCGAATTTCGTGCTCGGATGAAATATTATTTTGTCTTCTGCTACTAATATTTCGTTCCCATGAATGAAGTCCTTTGGACGAACATATAAGATTATCGTGAAAGAGAGTGTACGTAATTGGTAAACAAACTGAGCTGTTTTGGTTCAAAAGCAAAACTTTCCAGTCGTCACAGACAACGTGTTTGTTGTGACACAGTGCAGCAGTAAGAGAAATCTCAAGGGGTAATAACCACAGCGTCGAGTATTGCGAAGGAAATTGTGAGCGCCGGCCAGCGACTGCCCAGCACGAGAGAAAAAGTTGGAAAGTAATAAAGGTGGTAGTGTCTGTTCGGTATGAGCCCTCCCGTGTGGCCACCCCTTCCTTTTTCTTCCTCTCCCTGCCATCCCTACCACAAGCGGGTAAGGAAAGGGCACTGTTACAAACACGTTCGTTTCATTACAGGGTATGTTTCCAGCTCTAGATGTCCTCTTAAAATGAAAGAAAGATAACAGAATTTTTTAAAAAATATATCTATCTAATTTGTGTAATCGCATGTATAAGAAGAATGCGTTGCTAGAGGATCATGACAGTAATAACAACCTTGTTTGTGGACAGAATAAAGTAGATGAGGTGTGATTTTCACTTGGTGGGCACCTACGGACTGTTTAATATGATTTTATTGTAACGCACATCCCAAATACATTGCACAATTAATATGCTATCCAGACTTCGTTCCTTTAATTATTTCATATGATACATGAAAGAAATTATTCTAAAGAACACACATATAACTTACCTAAGCACAAAACATTCTCAGTTTACTAGGCGAGTCAAATCCGCGTAAAATCTCGAGCTTTCGACGAAATCCGCCATAATCTTCGTCAGGAACTGTCAGACTTCCTACTGTCGTGTTCGCTGTACATGGTACCATGTATACTCCATAGAAGATATCTTCGAAAGCTGGAGAGTTTTTCATTTGACTTGGCAGCTAAACCGAGAACGTTTTATACTACGTTACCGTAGCGAGAAACAACTTATCTAAGTGAATTGTCGATGACAAATATACCCGAACGATACAATTAAAACAGTTTCATAAATTATCAAATATCTCATAAATTACTATACCACACACAATACTTCCGTCAAATCTTTGTACTTTATATCGTAACTTCTGCATTGCATTGCGTTTACTGGCTCTCTCTCTCTCTCTCTCTCTCTCTCTCTCTCTCTCTCTCTCTCTCTCTCACACACACACACACACACACACACACACACACACACACAGCTTGACGCATCTCATCGATTAAAAGAAATGTATTCGCTTACACATTTACCGACAAAAGTTGTTACTAAAATGTCAAATACACATATATAGATTTCGGCTAAAACATTTACTCTGTATGGCGCTATTTTTTTTTGTCCGTTAAGATCTTCACATCAATGGGTAAGTGTTCAACGATTTTAAGACGTGGATATTTCTCTTTTTACCTGTAATACTAAGGAAGGTTCTGGTTGAGCTTTTACATTTTGTATGTATGGCCATCCTCCGTGTGAGCTAACCCGTTCAAGCTACCACCGTCGCATCCTATGTTATGAATACGAGAGCCAAGTCACTGAGTTTGCGGCCACTAAGCACATAAGGGGCAGAGCTGCTGCACAATTGTTAGGCGCTGGATCCATACTTGGATGTCGATGTATCAGTTCGAGCTGTGGCACAGCGCTGAGTTGTCTCTGGTAATTCTATGTTGCACGACGACGTTGAAAATCTGGCGTCGTGTTCATCGTTCTGGGACTCTGTGGCGAAAGCTGCCCTGGAAATTCGTTTTGCGATAGATTTAGTTTAGCAGCTTCAGCCTACACAAAGCATGACTTCGGAACTCTCTTTGATCAACTCGTAAAGACGTTGCTACAGCGCAGTTCCTCTCGATATCCTAGCACTGATCGAACGTCTACCCACAGATTCAGTTCATACAAAGCCCTTTGCCGCCGAACATCATATTTGGCCGTTGTGTACATTGTGGCCGCAGGAACCGTGTCTCAGTTCTCGTATTTAAAACGACGGGCGGAAGTGCTATAGCTTCAGTCTGTCACCTCACTCGGAATATGTCCGAAAGGTATAGGACAAAAAACCTTACCTTCGGAAATGGAGTTTCTGCTAGTGCCCCCACAAACTCTAACGGGATCAGTCAATACACCGCGAAAATATGAATATGTAATTCACCTTTACAGTTATTTGATCTTTGAAAACGAACATAACGAGGGAGTAAATTTATTTTAAGTTTGCAGCACTACGGGTAGCTCACGGAAGAATACGTACAAGAGCCTCTGTACGGGATAACAAACACACTACCCACTGTCTAGTGACGTTACTCTTTACGTCATCTCAAGCATTGTTTCGGATCGACTAAAGAGTTGAGTGGCATGGGAAGAGCTGTTCGAATAGTTGAAAGGTTTATACATATTCCGAAAGACGGCAGTTCTTTTCGGAATCTTTGCCACATGTTCGGTCTCCCGAACATGTGCATGGAAATCGGAGATCGTAGTAGGAGTAAACGACACACACACACACACACACACACACACACACACACACACACACACACACATACACATACACAGAGAGAAAGAGAGAGAGAGAGAGAGAGAGAAAGAGAGTTAAATCACAAGAAGAGTGTTATTTTCTGCACTCACCAGCCGAGTAATTACTGTAAAGCTCCCACTTTGTTCAACGATATCTACGTTCCGGTACCTAGAGCGAATTATCAGTCATGTGTTCAAAAGCTTAATTATTATTCGTCACCTATCACTTTCAGTCAGAATTACGTTATAAGAAAAGAAATGAGTAAGTTTTGTAAATTTAAGTATTGTTTTTATGAATTAGGTTTCATTGTTTATGGTAATGCAAAATAAAATCATACAGTCACTTGTTAGTACCACACCTTACCTTAGTTTCATTTGACAATAAAATATCATTTTTATTCACTTGCGAAATGTTTCACTATAGCTTCTCATCACAGTTTTAATGCAGATCGTAACACTGCTGCACTGTCACACCTCCCACTATCCTCTGCGCAGTTAGGTGAATTGTTTGGAAAGGTAGTAAAATTCTCATTTTGCTAAGCAGCTTGAAATAAAGACAGTTGACCACTCAGTGATTTAATTCAGGACTGTACAGTACAGCACTTCTTGTTCTTACAGGTAAGCAACATAGATCATAGCTGAGTTATGCATTGCTGGTAAGAGAGAATTGAAGGTCCTAAATGAACTTCCTGAGAAGGCGTTGGGAAGTGCATTCAATTTCATATAATTCAGCAGATGGGTTTCTCTGTTCCAATGAGCGACAATTAAGCCAGTGTGTTGTGACTGTTAAGGAAGATATTCCGTGTATTATTGATACCTATTCTTTGTAATGAGTTACACTTACGAATAGTCAGATTCAGTTTCGAGTAATTGTGAATCTAATTTACAAAATTATTAAATGACTGTGCGTATTCAAAAACTAGTTACGGACTAGACTATGACATGCTGTGTTCTTGTAGGAACATAGGAAAAAAAGTTCATACTACTGCTAAAGTGTACAAGCGATACAGTAATGGTAGTAAGGAACGTTCTTAATTAAGAGGTTCTGTCACAGACAATTCCCAAGAACCAACTTTCAGCGCTTACATGTGTGACTTCCTAAGGAACCGAACTGATGAGGTCATCGGTCCCTAGACTTACACACTACTTAAACCACTTTATGCTAAGAACACACACACACACACACACACACACACACACACACACCCATACCTGAGGGAGAACTGGAACCTCCGGCGGGAGAGGCCACTTCTCGCGGCTCAGCTCTTAATTTTCATAGTACACCCCTTTCTTTTTAACTCCATACGCTTGACCCTTGTGCTAGCTGGACTTCTGGTAGCATTTTGCAACTCCTGAGCGATACATGACAACAAATTAATCCCCCCATCTCCTTTCATAATGGCGGTTCCGCCTAGTGGACATTTACGCATTACAGTCGGGTGTTAGAATACAGTGGATTAGATAGTGGTTTCTCATTATTATAGGGTTCGAAGTTAGGGCATGTTCTTCTTCAAAGAAAAGTTGCCTTACAATATGACGGTAATAGAAGTATGTGGAGGAAAATAAGTTGAAATCATCCGAAATGCACAAGTTGGGGAGCTCGCATCCTTCAGATATAGGCTTCCAGTTCAGCTTGCTCCTTGTACCTGCTGGAAATTCCACTTTGCAACGCCTCAAACCTTCGTAGATTTTCCCCACATTACAAGATGCCTTCGTTCCCCACAACATTTTCTAATCTCTCTATAGCGCTGACCATTCACGGTTTTTCGTTTTAGGATTTCCCCGATTCCATCTTAAACACGATATACGGATGTACGGAATTTTGTGTCCTGTCCTCGAGCAGTACAGTTTCCCAAGTACAGGAAGAATACAAACGAAGCAGCACGAAAACACACCTACAATTTCGCGTGGAGATCACCGGTTGCAGCTCAATTTCGTACAATTCATTCAATTTAAACTGGTTGAGCTGTTGAAGATCTGTGTTGATTATGGGTTATTAATAGAAAACGGAACCCACCACAAATACTCTGACGACGATAATGATGATAAGGTTTAGTGGGTGTACGACAGCTAGGTATTTAGAACCCAACAAATACTCTTAACGAGGTTACTTTTATGTGCGTGATCTGTTTCCAGCTTTTATGCACGTCTTTAGACAGCCCACTTGGTTTACCACAGTATGAGATTAGTCAGCAGCTTGTCGTCTGCTTGTGTAATTTGTTTTAGTTGACGACGTTTTGTCTCCATTTGGCCAGGCGTCTATGGAAAGCACAAGGTATACAGACTGGCCCACTTAAACATTTTAGCGCAAATACTGATACTGAAAAAGACTTTCACTGGCATGACTGTAAGACCGGCGCGGATAAAAGTAAATACTATGAGTCACTCCAGAACACAAGCAAATATAACTTACGTTTTTTTCACAAAAACAATGGCGTTAGTTACACCACAATACGTCAATTACATCCCAAAAGGTTATGAAGCGAAGTATATGCTTAAAATAAACGAAACGAGCCGCTATTGCACATCACGAGATGAAAGAGTGACCGCAACATGTCAATGTTTCTGGCAGGAAGTACTGTTCTTACTTTCGGTTTTCTTGACAACACTGAAGTAAGATTATGTACGTCAACCACACCGCAACTATGGGCAACCTGTGGTTCACGCTTGCATCTCGAGATGTGCATAACGACGCGTTTCGTATATTTCAAGCTTCAACTTCTCTTTGCAACTTCTCTGGTAGTCACTTGACGTATTTTGATGCAACAACGCCATTCGTTTTCCGATTTTTCATGTTATTGATTACGTAAAAAATACTACGAAGTTTCTATTAAAAAGACCATAGCTATGTGTTGAAACTTATATTTGCTTACGTTTTAGAATGTCTCATAGTTTTTATTTTAATGGGCCTCTGTCTTACATTCATACAGGTGAAAGTATTTTTCAGTGCCTATGTCTGTTCCGAAGATACTTCCGCTGAAACGTTTAAGTGGGCCACCCTGTGTAAGTGTAAACACTCCATACAACAACCAGCTCTGGAACACGAACATTTCCCAGTATTCTTTCTGCAATGTCGGTGTGCCACAGATGTTAGACGTACGCGCTGTTCGCACTTAAATACCTAGCAGTTTTTCACAGAAATGTATTAAGACAAAATCAAGACGAAACACAGTTCACTAGAACAAACTATAGAAGCAGATGACGTTTTGCTAATGATTCTACTAAAACAAATGAGGAGAGGGAAATTCAGACGTGTCAGGAGAGTCAAAAACCAATGTGTCTCTTTTTGCACATAACTTATTATCACTCAAACATTCAGAGGGTATTCTGACACCACACAATTATATTGCCCATCTCCTCATGCATTACCTTATGAGACGGATTAGAAAACTACGAACGTTTTAGCTGCCATACCAGGAAACTGACTGGTGCAAATTTTTTTCTGAACTTATTTGAGGCTATAAGTCTTTTCAGAGTCATTAAATCCTTTGATGACGTCTGAAGCTCTGGATGACGACACGTAAGGTAGGGAATTACGAATTTGACCACGGCATAAAGCCCATAAAACAAACATCACAACCAAGAAAGTTTTTCTTTCAATTGTCATTAACACTGCGGTACTACGTTTTATTTGTGACAATAAAAGTGCAGAAATACCGTACTCAACAAAAGGAATTTCTCATATACTTTATCGTTTTTTACAAGGTAATAATACACTTCTCTTTCTTCCATAATTCCATTCTTGGGATCAGACGTTGTAAAAGTTATTGTGCTTTTCAGTTAGAAATGGCGACATCATCAGCAGGTCTTTCTGTTTTGAAATTCATGGTTGGTCATTCATATGAAGCACGGTATGATATACATCAGACACGGTCGTGACTAGTTTGGTTGCATTTCAATTCCTGCTTTCTTTTGTTTCACAGTAACGATTTTAACAGCTATTTGGGATGGATGAATATGAGATAGTATAATCACATTGCGTTCAGATATCTTACGCTTCTGTATTGACAACAATGCTTCAGCAGTGTCTTTGAAATACAACAAGTCAGTTGTATGCATTGAGACTGTGTCTCCACAGAGTTGTGAATGTCTTGGCAAACAAAGAGCCTTGCTTATCTTTGTTCGTTTCTCTATCATCGCAGAATTTTTCTTCCATTACACAGATGTTTCACTGATGCAGAAGAAAACGCCTATGCACTCTGCTCAGCACATGAACTGTGCATTAATTAATTGGAGGAGACTAACGAATAACGCTTGGGCCTCCAAAGCAAAGCGCTGATCGGCGGGAAGACCATGCCCTTTCTACACTGAAGCACCAAATAAACTGGTACAAGCATGCGTATTCAAATGCAGAGCTACGTAAACAGGCGGAATATGGCTCCGCGGTCAACAACACCTATATAAGACAACGAGTGTCTGTCGCAGTTTTAGATCGGTTTCTTTTGCTATAATGGTAGGATATCAAGATTTGAGCGAGTATGAACGTGATGTTATAGTTGGCGCTCGAGCGACGGGACACAAAATCTCCGAGGTAGTGATGAAGTGGGGATTTTCCCGTACAAACATTTCACGAGTGTACCGTGAATATCAGGGATCCGGCAAAACATCTAATCTTTGACATCGCAGCGGCCGGAAAAATATCCTGCACGAACGGTACCGACGACGACTGAAGAGAATCATTCACTGTGACAGAAGTGCAATCCTTCCGCAAATTGCTGTAGATTTCAATGCTGGCACATGAACAAGTGCCAGCGTGCGAACAATTCAACGAACACCATCGAGATGGGCTTTCGGAGCCGATTGCCCACTCGTGTACCCATGATGACTGCTCGACAGACAGCTTTACGCTTCGCCTGGGCCCGTCAACACCGACATTGGACTGTTGATAACTGGAAACATGTTGCCTGGTTGCACGAATCCCGTTTCAAATTGTATCGAGAGGATGGACGTGTATGAGTATGGAGGCAACCTCATGACTCTACGGACCCTGCATGTCAGCAGTGGACTGTGTCAGGCTGGTAGAGACTCTCTAATGGTGCGGGGCGTGTACAGTTGGAGTTATGGGGTACCCCTGATAGGTCTAGATACGATTCTGACAGGTGATGCGAACGTAAGCGTCCTGTCTGATCACCTGCACCCAGTCATGCACAATGTGGATTCCGATGGACTTGGGAAATTCCAGCAGGAAAATGCGGCACCCCACATGTCCACAATTGCTACAGAGTGCTCCAGGAACACATTTCTGAGTTTGAAGACTTCCGATTTCCACCAAAATCCCAAATTTTTCAATATGTACACATCAAAAAAGTTTTGCGTCACCTCGGTTCCGAGAGTTCCGGAACCGGTACAGAAAACTGGAATATAGATCAACATAAACTTCATTCCCACCCTTTTTATTACTGAAGAAAACCACACATTTCATGCTGTATCACCATACAGCGAGACCTTCAGATGTTGTGGTCCTGACTGCTGTACACATCGGTACTTCTAATGCCTAGTAGCATTGATGCATGCCTGTGGTCGTGGCACAACATCCACCAGTTTATCAAGGCACTGTTGGTCCAGATTGTCCCATTCCTTAACGGCGATTCGGCGTAGACCCGCCAGAGTGGTTGGTCGTCCATAAACAGTCCTTTTCAAACTATCCCAGGCATGTTGGATGTGGAGAACATCTGGCCACTCCAGTCGGGAGATGTTATTATTTTGAAGGAAGTCATTCACAAGATGTGCACGATGGGGGCGCGAATTGTCGTCCACGAAGACGAATGCGTCGCAAATATGCTGCCGATATGGCTGCACTATCGTTTGCGTGATGGCATTCACGTATCGTTACCTGACCGGTTTGCTTCCAAACACGTCTCCGACGATTGTCTGGTTGAAGGTATATGCGGCACTCTTCGGTGAAGAGAACGTGATGGCAGTCCTGAGCGGTCCATTCGGCATGTTGTTGGGTCCATCTGTACCGCGCTGCATGGTCTCGTGCTTGCAAAGGTGGACCTCGTCATAGACGTCGGCAGTGAAGTTGCTCATCCGCATATTGTGCACAGTTTGAGTGCTAACACCAAGTCCTGTGGCTGCACGAAAAGCATTATTCAACTTGGTGGCCTTGCTCTCTGGGTTCCCCCGAGCCATAATCTCTAGGCAGCGGCCTGAGCGAGGCACGTCATCGACAGTTCCTGTCTCTCTGCGTGTCCTCCAAGTCCGAACCACAACGCTTTGGTTCACTCCGAGACGCCTGGGCACTTCCCTTGATGAGGGCCCTTCCTGGCACAAAGTAACAATGCGGAAGCGATGGAACCGCGTTATTGACAGTCTAGACATGGTTGAACTACAGACAACACGAGCCGTGTACCCCCTTCCTGGTGGAATGACTGGAAGTGATCGGCTGACGGACCCCCTACGTGTAATAGGTGCTGCTCATGCATTGCTGTTTGCATATTTGGGCGGGATAGGGACATCCCTGACCAGTGAAATGGAATGTGTCTGTGAATTAGTATTCACAATCAACGGCTATCTTTAGGATCTCTGTGAAATGGAGTGAAGCAAAACTTTTTTTTATGTGTGTAGTTCAATTATTGTCACCTTTTTATTTCATGTAACGTGTCAGTACATGAAATTACAACATAAAAGTAATAACAGATAAAAGTAAAATGTTCATGAACCAAAAAAAACTCCAGCCATGAGTTTAAGTAAACGCAATGAACAATGTTACGTAAGAATCAGCTAAAGTTTTCAAGGAACTCCTCAACAGAATAGAAGGAGTGACACATTAAGAAACCCTTCAGTTTAAATTTGAAAGCGCTGGGATTACTACTAAGGTTTTTGAATTCGATTGGTGGTTTACTGAAAAGGATTAAGCAGTGTACTTCACACCTTTCTGGACAAGTGTTAAGGAAGTCCGATCCAAATGCAGGTTGGATTTCTGCTTATTCTTGGTAATAAGCTGATACTATTTACAAGGAACGACAGTAAAGAATAAATATAATGAAAGTCCAGTGTCAAAATACCCAGACCAGTGAACAAGGGTTGACAAGGGGTTTGAGAATTTACACCACTTATTGCCGGAACCGCCAGTTTTTGAGGCAAAAATATCCTTATAGAATGGGAAAAGTTACCCCGAAATATAATACCATACGACGTAAGCGCATGAGAATAAGCAAAGTAGACTAATTTCCCTGTTCAACGATCACCTGCCTCAGATACCGTTAGAATACTAAAAATGGCAACACTCAGTCTTTGAACAAGATCCTGAATGTGGGCTTTCCACGACAGATTACTTTCTATCTGAACAACTAGAAATTATAGATGTTCAGTTTCACGAATCATACGCCCATTCTGTGAAATTAAAACGACGGGTTTTGTTGAATTTTGTGTTAGAAACTATAACAACTGAGTCTTACTGTGATTTAGCGTTGGTTTATTTTCTACAAGCCATGAACTTATGTCATGAACCGCACTATTTGAGACTGAGCCAGTGTTGCACACATCATCATTTACTACCAAGCTAGTGTCATCAGCAAACAGAAATATTTTAGAATTACTCGTAATACTAGAGGGAGTATCATTTATATAAATAAGGAACAGAAGTGGCCAAGCGGTTCTAGGCGCTTCAGTTTGGAACAGGGCGACCGCTACGGTAGGAGGTTCGAATCATGCCTCAGGTATGGATGTGTGTGATGTCCTTAAGTTAGTTAGGTTTAAGTAGTTCTAAGTTCTAGGGTCTTATGACCTCAGATGTTAAGTCCCATAGTGCTCAGAGCCATTTGAACCATTTGAAGAAACAGAAATGGTCCCAACACTGATCCCTGTGGCACCCTCCATTTCACTGTACCCCACTCAGACCTGCATCACAGCCATTCTCAACACTCTGAATAATGACCTTGTGCTGTCTGTTACTAAAGTAAGAGGTGAACCAACTGTGAGCTATCCCCATATAATGGTCTGACAACACAATCAAACGCATTAGTTAAATCAACAAATATGCCTAGCGTTCGAAACCATTTTTAACCCATCCAGTGTCTCACTGAGAAAAGATAATATAGCCTTTTCAGTTGTTAAACGACTTGTTAAGCCGAATTGTATATCTGATAGCAACTTATGTGATTACGCAATGATCAATTATGCTTACATACACAGCCTTTTCAACAACTTTAGCGAATACTAATGGCATGGCAATAGGTCTAAAATTGTCTACATTATCCCTCTCAATCTTTTCATAAAGCGGCTTTACTACTGAGTATTTATTCGTTCAGGAAACCGACCATTCCTATAGGAAAAATTAAAAGTGTGGGTAAGTACAGGGCTAACGTTTACAGCACAGAACTTTAATAATCTGATAGGCACTTCATCATACTCATGAGAGTCCTTAGTCTTCAGTTATTGACTCAATTTCCCCATGTCGGTGTCAGAGGAGTATTTCAGACATCAATCTCAGAAAGGCATTTGCCAAGCGAGTTATGTGACTGACTCCCTGTAGAAACTAAATTCTTATTTGATTGATCAGCAATGCTAAGAAAACGATTGTTAAATACTGTATGTATATCTGATTTTTCAATAACAGATATACAGATATATTTTTACTAAGAACTGGCTTTATATCGTTGACCTTGTGATATTGACCAAGCTCTTGCTACACAACTGACGATATAATTTTAATTTTATCCTGTGAATTAGTTATTCTGTTTGCGTACCACATACCCTTTGCCTTCGTTATAACATTTTTAAACAATGTACAATACTGTTTGTAATGGATTACTGTACCTTTAATGTGACTATTTCTGACATTTTGATATAACTCCCGCTTTGTTCTACATAATATCCTTATGCCATTAGTCAGCCATCCAGGTTGCCTTTTACTGCTAGTATCCCTTTTATAGCGTTCTAAAGGAAATCAACTCTCAAACAGTATGATAAATGTGTCAAGGAAAGCACTGTATTTGTCATCTATGTTATCGGCACGATAAACATCCTGCCACTCTTTTTCCTAGAAGAGGTTTGAAAAAATCTATTTCTCGTTGTATTAGCTTTCCTAAATAGTTAGAAGTATATGTGATGTTTGTTTGAATGCAAAATCGTTTAGTGTTAAAATTTGTGCATCATGATCTGAAAGACCATTTACCCTTTTACTAACAGAATACCCATCTAGTGATGAAGGATGAATATGGCTGTGGTACTGTTCCCCTGCACCCTAGTTGGAAAAAACACAATCTGCATCTGATAATACGAATTTAGGAGATCTACCAATATCCTTGTTCTGGCACAATCATATACAAAATTAACACTGAAGTCACCACATATAAATAATTTCTGGTATTTCCTATAAAGTGAATCAAGAACCCTCTCTATCTTGAGCAGAAATGCTCTGCAGTCAGACTTGAGGAACCTATAAACAACAACAATCAGTAGTTTAGTTTCATTAAATTCGACTGCTCCCATACAACATTCAAATATTTGTTCAATGCAGTGCCATGATACATCTATGGACTCATACCGAATACTGTTTTCTACGTACATGGCCACTCCCTCACTCGGCAAGGAACTCCTTGAAAAACAGTAAGCTAATCTGTAACCTGGTAAAAGAAGCCTCTATGAACTGTCAAATTATTTAAGTGGTGCTCCAATATACCAATAACTTCAGCGTCAAGATCTATAAGCAGTTTACTAACTTTATCTCTAATGCCTCTTATATTTTGATGAAATATGCTAATTCCTTCTCTGCTTTGAAACATAACTTTCTCTGAATGCAATTTCTTAAGTAGAGAGACTTCCTTTAAGCAGTATACTTATCACCTGACTTCAATCTAAAAAAGATGCAGCTCTAACACTAACTACTACAGGAATTTTTGCACAAATGAGCCCACCACCACGCACTACACGGTCACCTATAAGCTTTGCCAGCCTCCCCTTCCGATACATATTGAGTTGCAGGCCATGCCTTGTGAAACTAGATCTACTGATAGACTCAACTCTCACCACTTTCTATGTCAAGCGAAACATTCAACTTTCATATGTATTAACCCTGAAAAGCAAGTTCTCCATTTTTCCTCTGCTTCTGTAGTGAAAAAAAAGCTTCTTCTTAGGAGATCTCCCCTCTGTGTTTGTTCAGAACATGTATCTGCGATGCAGCAGATCTGCCGCTCCTTTCGAACCACATGCATTAAACATCGTGAGCAACTGGAAGATACGGAGGAACGGAGTAGGATAGTTTTCTCCGTTTTTGTTTTCAGTATTCAAGATCGGCAACCTGTCAAGGGAACAATGAATCAAATATTCCCATTTTCCGGAAGGAGTGAAAACATTGCCGATTTCCCTAAAAGACAGTTTCGGCCTGAGGAAGCGTGAGGTCCTCTAGGGGAAACACATACTGTACTGGCCAAACGTATCGAAACGTAACGAAAGCGACCCACTACATCAGGCAAATCTCCCATTTAAAAATACCCATTGTCTTGCTACGTCACTCACCATGAAGTACGGTTAACCTCGCCTCGGCCCACTGCAATGATTTTAGGGAGAACTTGTCGAAATTGGGGGAACTGACATTCTTCTAAGGACTAATCCTTTTTTCCCTCAGTTTCATTTCATTTCAACCACTGATTCCTCGTTGCCGTCGCCTAGCCCCCTTCCCCAAGTTCTCCCTCTTTCCCCTCGCACATACCACTCTTATAAAGATGGTCCACATTCCTAAATTAATGTTTCACAACTACAGGATTCGATTGATTTTAAAGAGTCATAGATTTAAACGAACCTCAGAACACATTATTCGAAAGAGATGTTAAAAGATCTCCCTCCCTTTCACAAATCACGTGCAAACCGAGAAAAATTAGCATAGAAATCGTATAGGTTGCAGGGCTTTGGAAATTCATTTTTTCCATGACTGCCTCTGTTCATTCTTTCGTGACATTTTGTTCTGATGTAGGTTGTATGACTTATCAATATAGAGGGTGTGCACTCTTAATTTCATAAGAACCTACTGATATATTTATTACAAGGTACAGTGGAATGAAATGAAACATTGAAATCTTAAATTAAAATAACGTCTGGAAATGTTCCCAACAGTTAAGAGTCCATTCAGTTTCGGCTACAGTACTACTAAATTTTGGAAAACCATCCAATGAACATTTAACTACTTGCATATTCCTGATATGATTGCTGGCCTATGTAAGAAAGGCACAATTAATATTTCATAAGTTTTCAACATTTCGGCTCAAGCTGTTGGAGGACGACGTATCTTCTCTGTATAGTTAGTAACCTTCGCAAAGTTACCCAAACGAATATGGTTTCACGACGAAAAAGTAGAGAGAACGGTAAAACCCAAGTAATTGCTTGCATCGAAGCAGGTGCTAAAACGAAGCACAGAAATTGTCAAATCCGCCTCATTCAGTGTCAAATAATCTAATGTAGCTTGCAGCCTTAAGTTATCATTTAGTGAGCTGTTGCTCGCACCAAACGTTTCACTACTAATATTAATTAGCGGGGTACACGTGTTCCAATTTTTTTATTATGTAACTAATGACAGAATCAAAAGAGTGTCGTTTCGTTACAACAAATAAGTGCTTCCATACAGCTATAGAAAACACAATGTTTATTAGATGATTTCAGTTGGTGAAATATTTGAAGAATGTACTTTTAGTCTTGTTGTCAAATTATCGCCAGAAAATTAAAGTGAAACATAGAGTGTTGTCATATAAAAATGAAAAGTTTGGGTAAGACATTGTACAACCATGTTACTTAAGATTACTTGTATTGTAAACAGATTTCAGACTTTCAAGATATTCATTAAAGTATCACAAGCCATACGGAGAGAAAAATGATTAATCTTAATCAAACAACGGAAGAATCTGGCTTTCGAAAGTGAATACAGCACAATGAACGAAATTATAGAACATATAAATGAGTATAGAGTCGTAAATTTTGAGTAAGTTTTCGACACAATTCGAACTAAGTCTTCACTACAGGATCCGACTGTCCCACCCTGGTATGAAAAAGAAATTATACGTCAGTGCTGCAGCTTCCATTAGACTCTGTAAGGAAAATGAGGTACAGAAATTGATAGAGGCCCCATTCAAGAACATTCAGTCACTAAACCTATTCCCAGTAGTCATAGAGGACTGATTACTAAGCTGAGAAAACGTTTTCTTTTTCACTAATACGTAATTCTACGTTTTCTTTTCCCTTGACGACATGTTACTGTTTGGTCCAGTGCAGATAAACTTTGACGCCGAAAGTAATAACGTAATGGGCCTGATCAGAACGTAGGCTGAAAATGAATTATGAAGACGACTAACTTACTATATAACGAACAAATCAAAAAGAAAAGACTACAAATTAACAATGAATGTGTAGAAATAATGGATTGCGTTTTGTATTTAGACCAGTTGAAAATGACAGTTAGATGAAAAATGAGAAAATAAATAATAAAATTTGCTTCGACTGCTTTTTATAAACTGTACAGTTTTCAAAATAAATATTCCAATGTGACTGAACTGGAATTTACATTCAGTGTGCATTTCTAGATTCGGCCTAATGCAGTTGCGATGTAATTCTATTGAATTCTCAGCGCTTTTCATGAATTCTAGATCGATGGCGTCTAGTAGATTATTCCGAATCGGTTGCTTCAGATGAATACTGCTTTGTTTCTCATAACCTACATTCTACGAAATAAGCTTTAGTTCTGATGTAACATAACTCTTTCGAGCCCTACACAAAACTGCTTTAAATTATTAGTATTTTTTTCATATTCATACTTCTGTACACCTTATCAGGGTTCTTATTGTGGCTAAGTTTTCGTGATTGGTTTATCTTTTGGGAACAATCTCCACCTTCACTAACATATACTGGAACTCAGAACATCCTCTATTTCGGAGTGAAATAAAGGGTGTCGTGGGAAATGGCTTCCATTTCAGTCAAAGCAGAAGGTAAAATTAACTCACTTCTGACACGCAATTTTTCCTAAAAGACGTTTTAATTACTACTCATTAATTAGAACATCGATAAAGGCATACCAATAACTTCATGGTACTTCGCGTTCACGAAATCGAGTATTATTTGTAATAGTCTGATGAAACGGAATCGTTTGTTGTATATCATGATAACGTTCTGTGACGTTTGTATTTCGATATTTTCCATGTGATTTTCTTTTTGTATGCTTTATTCCTTTTCCACCACACTCAACACAGTTCAATCAAAACATTGTAACACACAACCAGATCTAGCAATCTGTGGGGGATTCCCAATGTCACTTGGGTGCACTGGCGTATCTGCCCACAAACATACCTTAAATTTGCATGATACTTATTTGAGTCAAAAGACTCATCGTAATTCTGACGCCGTGTTTGTCTGAGGACAAGGAAATGACGTCGCTAGCCCACTACATTATTTCTGGTAGTAACAATTGCTTGGGCGGTTGTTGTGGCGAGAGTCTTGGCAGACGCTTTAGCAGACGACGAATGTGCTTATGTTTCCAAAATGGCGGTACTTTATTTTTGGCTATGGGGACAGGTGGCAACGCTGACTCACCGAGGCAACTAGATACTTTAGTCGTTCTTAGTGCATTGGTCTCATGTTGTTGTTTGCACCCAGAACGAAAACACTTTAAGATTATTCTACATTTATGAATTTGGAAGTTCACCTCGACCGTGGACCTGCAGCTCTGGGCAGTAGTCATACATTGAGGCTGTAAAATTACCGTAGGCTATTGTAGACTACCACAAGTAAACATAGACGAGGATAGTTTTCCTGGTAACTGTGATCAGTTAAGGTCGTACGTGCGTTACAAGGACATTAGGTGGTGCACACTTTTAGGGGTTTACCTCATAACAATCGCTTTTTATCAGAGGTGATCAGTGTCTTCCTTGACTCCCCTAAAAACTGGAAGCGATAAACTGTCTGGAAACCGAACGAGGATGTATAAACAGCCATGTAGCCCGTGGAACACTTTTTTTTTACATTGTTATCCTCCAGTCAATATTTGTAGCAAAACTGAAACTGTCAATGTTTAATTCAAGTTTTATTCTAAAATTGTTAATTTGTAACGTGAAACAGAGGGATGTTTCAGTAAAATTAAAGAAAACAACTTTCGCGTTATCAGTAACAACAGGAAACTCTTGCCTTTGACTATGATAAGGAACGTTCTACTGAATACAAAATAAGAATATTAATTACATATATTTTTTATTTTTCCGCCTGTAAACTGTACTTGCCTCAAAAGTGATTGCTTTGGTTACATAAAAGCCCAACATTACGCCATCAACCAATTTTTATTCCGTATAAAACGCAATTTATATTCCGTAAATAAATGAAATACACAATGAACTAACACGGAATGACGTGCGATTGCCGTTCTGTAAATTAAAAAAAAAAAAAAAAAAAACACAAGCAATCAAGTAAACAAAAAACAGAGTGAAATCGTCAGTTCACAATATCTCTCCTACACATTGATTTGTGTATCTTTCCCTACCAATGCTGCCAATACTATCGGTAATCCTACCATTTACTATATTTATGTAGTGTAGTTTTGGTAGAGTGAAACTCCAGTGATATTCACTTACAATCTGAGGTTTGCACAGGGAACAGTGGAGAGAAGTTGAGCACGAAGGCAGAAAGGTAAAACACTCGGCGACCGGACTGGAATGGAAGATGTAAGTACGACTGTACTGAAAAGAGTTTTATAGTGAATGGTGCACGAAGTCAGGCCACAATGCGTAGTCGATAGGGCAAGCGTCCTTTGTCGGAATTTAAAAGATAACAAAACAAGTCGGTATTTTGTGAGTGCACAGATGACATTGTAAAACATGTATGAGCAGTATGGATTCACTTGGCGGCCGACTATTACTGATGAAAAACAGTAGATGAGAACTCGTAACGTTGTAGATGTCACTTGGGTGATGATTATGCTGCAGCTTACAATATAAAAGCGGTAGTTTTCGTTTCGTTACAATAGTCCATAACGAAAGTGACGTACATATTTGAGACATTACAGCACTTAACGTCCTGCAGAGTAGAGAACGCCAACCATTCCGCGGCAAGCCCCCAGAGAAAGGACTCTCTGCGGCGTCTGGCCATTCGTAACTGTAGAGCGACCAGCAAAGTTCTGTGACAAGTGGCAGTCTGCCCTGGAAATGGCGGTCAGTTTCAAAGAGGGCGGCGTCCTTCATTAAGCGACGGAAAGGAAGAGGGCGCCGCTTAGCCGCCGAGCCTCGCTGCAGCAGAAGCGACCCGAGGTCAACCTCGTTTCACTCTGACGCTTCTGTCAATCTCATTCTGCATCCGCTCTGAAATTATCTCTACTGAGTTCCACGGCTTTTTAAGTTCTCTCTACTAAGTTGGTGTGACTTGTCTGATTCTTTGAAGAGGGGTCTGCAAAATAACTGACACATTACAAATTAACTAATAACTCTGAAGGACCACAATTCGCCACGGAATGTAGAAATTATTTATTTTCACTATTAAAAATATGGTGTTAAGGACATTATCAAGTGTTATATTGCAAAACGACTGTTGCAGCACATCTGAAACTTAAAACGTCCTCCGACATGTATATATGTCATCGTCGTATCTAAAACTCTTAACGTTGTTAACACACTTAACACAGATCCAATTACGCTGCAGTCATGGATTGTGCGTCTGGTCCCGGCAGAGGTTCGAGTCCTCCCTCGGGCATAGGTGTGTGTGTTTGTCCTTAGGATAATTTAGCTTAAATAGTGTGTAAGCTTAGGGACTGATGACCTTAGCAGTTAAGTCCCATAAGATTTCACACATATTTGGACATTTTGGACAGGTCCCATTAACCACTGTCCTTGTACATTATTTACATGTGAACACTGTGGACTGACAGAAAATACTGCAGCCACACTTCATACGGAAACGCCGTGACAAATGTATGCTTGAACACGCAAGGCTGCAGATTGTGCTGTTGTATTTGACCACAAACGTCACCTGTGCAAGGTTCTCATACAATGCACATGTTATTCATGGTCAGAACTGTGTTCTCTGTAGTTGTAAATGCTTTATGTCGTAGCTCACTGAATTCGAGTGTGGGCGGGTTGTCAGTACTAGTATGCTATTTTTTTCCGTAACCAAGGTAGTCAATGTGTTCGGCATTTTAAGTGGCATCGTACCGAAGATTTGTACCGCATAGGAGCAAAGCGGAGAAACATCACTGAACAAGTCACAGCGCGGACGAGAGTGGGTGTTGACTGGTAGTGACGTAAGGTCAGAGGATTATGACGAAAAATGAGAGGACGACAAATGCAAAAATCGCTGCAGAATTGAATGTCGCACTCACGAACCCTGTCAGAACCAAAACAACAGGAAGGGACACCCGACCAGAGAACTGAAATTCCAAACCCACTCATCACTGATACAGATGCCCGTTACAGGAAAACGTGGGTCCGATGTCGTAAAACGTGGACTGTGGAGTAACAGAAGAAAATCATTTCGTCGGATGAGTCGTGTTTCACAAAGTTTCTACTTCTGGCTGACCTTATACCGGAAGGGTGAAACATGGCAGTGGTATAGTGATGATTTAGGCCTCCATAACGTGGTTTTCCATGGACCCGATGTTCATATGCAAGGTCGCATTACGCCAAGCATTATGTGAATATTTTGGCTGGTTAGGACCATGCCATGGTACAATGTTGTTCACCAAAGATGACGCAGTGATCGAACGGAACAGGACACATATTCACACATCATCGTCCAGGATTGGTTTCGTGAGCACGATGATGAACTGTCACATCTCCCCGGGTCGGATCTCAATAGCTTCTGTGGTCTAGTTTCGAGAGAAGGGCGCGTGATCTCTATGCACTTACACCATTCTTCCTGGAAAATAGCAGCAATTTCAGGTGAGGATGGTGAAGGTTTAATATTCGCTTGAAAATAATAAAGGACCTTTATTTATGCATTCTGAGATTACTGGAAGGTGTTTTGAACGCCAACGGTTTCCCTACTACCTGTCAGACTAGGTAGTGGCTTGTGCTTTTCGTGCCTGCACATTTTTTCTCCGTTCCCTATACGAAATTGAGTCACTGAGAATTCCTACACCAAATTTTTGAGGTTGTGAATGGACATTTTCCGCTGTCGGTAAGAGCATTACCTGTGAAACGCGTGGATATAGTTTCGGGTGACGGTCCGACAGACATTTAATCTGGCAGGAAGGGTGAAATCAATTTCGATAAACACTATAGTTGAAAATGAACCTCTTTTGTCTCACAGAAGTTTGGACAAATTAGCCATTCTACTGGGTAATGCCGAATTTCATCAACAAAGTATCAGAGTTTGCCTAAGTATAGTTTCTGTACAATTTGTTAACAGGTACCTGCGGTTTCCTGTAACAGAGTAATTGCGTTTCGTTTGACTTCTTTCCCCCAATTATCTTTGTACCCGTACTGCATTGAATACGTCTGCAAAAAGTGGTCCGCAACTCGTGGTCGTGCGGTAGCGTTCTCGCTTCCCATGCCCGGGTTCCCGGGTTCGATTCCCGGCGGGGTCAGGGATTTTCTCTGCCTCGTGATGACTGGGTATTGTGTGATGTCCTTAGGTTAGTTAGGATTAAGTAGTTCTAAGTTATAGGGGACTGATGACCATAGATGTTAAGTCCGATAGTGCTCAGAGCTATTTGAAACATTTTTTTGCAAAAAGTGAAAATATCGATGCTGTGTGTCCTGTATGGAAACAAACTTGTTCCATTCACTCACTCTGCTTGCTATTGATAACAGCTCTTCACCGTGAATCTATCATCCAGAAATTCTCGGCCTTGTGTAGGGACGGCTCCCTTGCGATGTTATATGTACTGTACGTGATACAGGGACGTACGGAGCGGTTTACCATGAGGAGTTGGCCGGTACTCACCTCGTGTATGCAGGTGGCAACGACGCCATGCTGGCCCGTTTCTGTGGTGACAGCAACCACATCACTATATCGATGATATCTGATCATGGCCGTGGTCCAAGACATAATTCTCTGCCTAACATTTCGTCTTCCAATGTTGGAGAGTTCATCGAGGCTTCAAAGAGCCAGAAACCTATTAAAAACTCATACAAGCTCAGCAAGCCGAACTGTTTATGCGTATCCACGCCAAGGTCTGTTCTTGATGTCATCAGACGCCTGGCTAAGACCGCGGAGTCGAGCCGACTTACGTGATAAAGCTTTTAGTAGGGAAGAGTTAGCACTGCTTTATTTAGCAGTAGGGCCCACAGCTTGTCTAATTTCAGTCCTTCTTTTGTGTAGAAATTGTTTGAAAAAGTCTAATAATTAGCACGCTATGGTATACAGAGAAGCTATAATGCACCTGTCCGTGGCTAAATAGTGTTATAGTGCTGAAGGCCAAATCAATAAAGAAATAAAATAAAAAGAGAGGCCGCAGAAACTCTAAAGGATAAAAACAATTTTCAAAACAGAAACGAAGAAGGAAGTCGTGGGCTATAGTTCTAAAAAAACAGCGTGAACTGTTCCCCACTAGAAGCGGGGCAGTGGTCTGATGACGTCACTGAATCAACCGTTGCGAGGATACATACAAACAGTTCGGCTTTCTGTTCTTGCTCGAGCTTTCCATAGCTCTCTGCCTCGTTAACGTCTTTGATGAAATCTCCAGCAGTGGAAGAATGAAACGTTAGGCAGAGAGGTACGCCTCGGACCACGGCTTTATTTCCAAAAATGAAATTGCAGCGGTGTTGTAAACAGTGGCCGTGAAAACGTACGTCACATCGTTGTAATTTTGTACAGGTGCCTATGAGACATCGTTTTGTATTCCACGTTTTGGTGGTTGCTTATACACTTTTTTTCACATGCCTGAATGTACAATCACGGACAACGGTGTTTTGTGTAACGATGCAGGTAATCGTAATGACGTAATAACGTCTAACAAGCCACTGGAGACCATGGGTCGCTCTTACTAGAATATTCAGATAACATTCCTGAACAAAATTCAAAATTTTTTTGCTGAATCTGGACCCACCCTGTTCTTCTTGGTTAAAACAAATTAATTCTGAGAAACTACGCTTCACTTCTGCGCAGCTTGTTGCAAATGGTACCTTAAATTCATATAGTTCTTTATGGATACACTTCCACATGCGATCCGTTGATTGTCGGAAGAGATTATAGGAGGTGCTGAAATTCTCTCCATGTCTTTGCCGACAACACTTGCTTCACAGCTTCACAGCATCAGGAACTGTTGAACTATCCTTCATGTAACCACACAAAAAAGTCAAGACATATTCTTTCTGGTGGACGTGGGGGTGCGATGTTGAATCTTCTCTACCGAACTGTGTGATACGGTTTCATCAAAGGACTGGCGAACAAATAATCCCGAGTGTGATGGTGCACCAGCATACTGGAACACAACTCAAGGTTGATATTACAGTTAAAAAATAAATAAAAAAATAAATAGCCATGCAAATGAGTGACAGTCGACTTTATTGTACTGACTCTCAGTTTATATCACTGCTCGAAATTTCATGCCTCTTGTAATAACTGACATGTAGTGAAGTGAATGTTTATTATTGCTTCTCGGAGACATTGTCAGCGAGGAGCTTTGTGTGTCGAGGAACCGATCATATGAAAACAGTGTTGATTTTGTTGTAGCTCTCATCCAACATTTTGTGTTCGTTGTGAAGTTAAATCCACATTCTACTTGGATACTCTGCAAATGACTCTTAAGTGACTGCTAGGGAGTACATCCTTCACAATAATTCCCTGTTATTCCAATCTCGAACACGCGCGGAAAAAGGAACACCTATATCCTTCTGTGCGAGCTCTGCTTTCCCTTATTTTACTATGATGATGGTGTCTCCCTAAGTAGGTCGGCGTCAACTAAATATTTTCGCATTCGGAGGACAGAGTTGATGAATGAAATTTCGGGGGAAGATTCAAAAACTGAAATGGTGCATATGGCTCTAAGCACTATGGGACTTAACATCTGAGGTCATCAGTCGTATAGACTTAGAACTACTTAAACCTAACTAAAGTAAGGACATCACACGTATCCATGCCCGAGGCAGGATTCGAAGTTGCGACCGTAGCAGCAGCTTGGTGCCGGACTGAAGCGCCTAGAACCGCTCGGCCACAGCTGCCGGCTGAGAAGATTTCGCACCAGCGAGAAACGCCTTCGTTTTAATGATGTCCGCCCCAAATAGTGTATCATATCAGTGACACACTCTCCCCTACTTCGGGATGATACAAAATGTGCTGCTCTTCATTGAACTTTCTCGATGAACTCCGTTAACCATATCTGGTAAGGATCCCAGACCGCGCATCAGTACTCTAAAAGAGGACTGAGAAGCGTAGAGTAGGCTGTCTCTTTAGTATATCTGTTACATTTTCTGAGTGTTCTGCCAACAAAATGCAGTCTTTGATTTGCCTTTCCCACAATATTTTCTGTGTGTTCTTTCCAGCGTGAGTTATTCGTAATTGTAATTCCTAGATATTTAGTTGAATTTACGGCTTTTAGATGAGATTGATTTATCGTGTAACCGAAGTTTAACGAGTTCCTTTAAGCGCTCATTTGGATGACTTCATCCTTTTCATTATATAGGGTCAAATGCCAATTTTCGCACCACACATATATCTTTACTAAATCGTCGGGAAATTTGTTTCGGTCTTCTGACGACTTCCCTAGACGATTACCGACAGCGTCATCTGCAAACAAACTAAGACGGCTAAATCGTTTATATAGGTAAGTAACAGCAGAGAGCCCGTAACACTACCTAGGGGAACGCCAGGAAACCACGAATACAGTCACGTAACTGAGACGATATTCCATAAGCATGCAATCGCACTACGACCCGCTAGTGCGGTACTGTGACAAAAACCTTGTGAGAATCTAGAAATACCTTGTCAATAGCACTCAACACTTCATGTGTGTAGAGGTAGTTGTGTTTCCCAAGAACGAAGATCTCTAAATCCGTGTTGACTGTGTCAACAGACCGTTCTCTTGCAGGTAATTCATAATGTTGGAACACAATATATGCTCCGCAATTCTGCTACATATCGATGTTAATGATATTGGCCAGTAAATTAATGGATTACCCCTAATGCCTTTCTTGAAAATTGGCGTTACTTGTGCAACTTTCGACTCTGTGGGTATGGATCTTTCGTCGAGCAGGATTGTTAAGCAGGGAGATATTGCATCAGCATTCTTTGATAGGTGGAGGAGGAGATTAGTGTTTAACGTCCCGTCGACAACGAGGTCATTAGAGACGGAGTACAAGCTCGGATTAGGGAAGGATGGGGAAGGAAATCAGCCGTGCCCTTTCCAAGGAACCATCCCGGCATTTGCCTGAAGTGATCTAGGGAAATCACGGAAAATCACTTTGATAGGTATCTAATTGGTATAAAGTCTGTACCGGAAGGCTTGCTTTTATTGATTTAAGTTGCTTCACTACCCCGAGGATATTTACTTCTATAATTACTACTTCTGTAATTACTATTATAAGTAAGTGGCGACATAATGTTTCATTTAGGAGTGATTGCAGATGAAGTAATCTAGTTTTCAAACAGTCTCGAATCTGTATTCGTTGGTGTTAGTTTGTAGAGAAACAGACAATTAGACATTGGTAACGTTGCCTATAATACTGTCCGGTACAATTTGAGACTCTTGCTATTTTAGCGAGCTTTAAAAAATGACTCCAGCATTGTTACTGCAACATAATACTTGTAAATTATGTGATGAATTTTCTAATGTGTTCTGTGTCCTAAATTAATAAATATAATTTTTTATACTGTTGTATGAATTTATTCATCTGCAACAGTATACCTGATGATTTTGAGTTAAATGAATGTAAACGCATGTGAAATGAGCCTAAGCCGACAGAGAAGAGACAGAAAATAAAACAAAAATGCAAACTGAAATATAAAACTTTTTAGCCACAAAAAAGTGTGAGAAGGCAAAACACCTTAGCCTTCCTTATAGTTTTATTCATTTTGTTGCAACCAGTTTCGGCGCTTCAATGCACCATCTTCAGGCTCTCCCTATATATCTTCATATATATATCGCATCAGTGGCCAACATAAGTAGATACGCAGACTACCTGAAAACTTAAATGTAATCACAAAGAGTGCTGACACCTGAGTTTTCAGATAGTCTGGGTATCCAGTTATGCTGTTCACTGATGCGATATATATATAGGGGTCAACAACAGTCTGAAGGTGGCGCACTTAAGCGCCGACACTGGTTGCAGAAAAATAAATAAAATCACAAGAACGGCTTTAGGCGTTTTATTTTCTCACAATATTAAAAGGCTGCCGTCGCAAAGACCTTCTGTCAAGCTGATGGACATACAAAAACAGTAAAGTGTTTCCCAACGAAGTTGGAAACGAAGTGGAAGAGCACATTTTTACATTTGAAAAGATCGTGTTCGCTTAAAGCTTGTCTGTCGAAAGAGAACTTACGTTCGTCGTAATAAAACCAATAATAATAATAATAAAGGCTTACTGAGGCAAAGAAGAAGAAATTTAGATCTGCAACTACACCTATCTAGAGGAAGCGTTTTCGAGACTCCAGGGAAGCCACCACAGAAACTCATATGTAAAACAGAGGAATGATAAAGTGATTTGCGCGAGGTCAGAATTTCCAATTTTTAGGTCAGATGCCAAGAAGAACACCCTGCACTTGAACATGATGTTGTTTAAATGAATTTTTACGTTACTGTTCAGGCTGCAATATACTAGCGCTTACCTCGTGGCTTGGTATACACAAGTGTGTGTTCAACACATATTGGACACACGTCCTTCTCCCCCTCTCTGTGGCCACCTCTTCCTTCAACCTCTATCTGTGTATCTCCACCACCCTACCCACTTTCTCTCTTCATTTCCTCCTCCCCTCTCTTTGTCCACTTCATCCACCCCTTCTCTCTGACCATTCCCTCTCTCTGACCATATCCTCCTCCCTCTATCTTTCTTTTCCACGTACTGACAGCCACTATGCACCTCCCACTTGTCTCGTGCTTCTTCCCTCTCTCTCTGTCCATTTTCGCCTTCCTTTGTCAACCCTGTATTCTATCCTTTTCAAAGTTCCTTTAGCCATGCTGATTGCCACATGTAGCCCCTGAAATACTGTTCGATAAAGCAGGCTGATACTATCCCCACAATACATTTGTCATGCAGGACTGGCTACACACCAGGAGCTGGAAAATAATTTATTTGTCTCAGACATTCAAGCCACGATACAAAGCAGGTCTATAGAGCTGGCTGATAGTACTACAACATGACAGTCACAAAGAGCAGCCTACACACTGGGGACAAGAAAACTGTTTCTTCCTCCCAGCATGTAAGCTGGTTGAGTTGGCAGGCTGATACTTTTCCCACACAACACACACATCATGCGGGGACGCCTATATGTCAGGGGCTGGAAAAACCGCCTTTTGCACATGTTTTAGCGGTTGTGAAGTCCACTGTGCTGAGAGACTTGTACATCCTGCCGTTTATGTGGCAAATTTGGTTGATATCGATCCATGGATTTGGGAGGAGATCTCAGACACATACCCTGCTTTATATACAGGGTTTAAAGGTTTAAGTGTAGGTGCTTCTGTATGTGGTACCTTTTTAAGCACACATGTCACTTTATTAGTTGTCTTTTCTCTCCATGAGACAGTCTCCCCACAAACTTTACAACCTTATGTTTTCTGCGCAGTTGTACTGCACAGCAAAGTGGACTACATCTGTCAGTATAGATTAACGATTTTGCACACAGGGGAAAACCAGCCTTTACGCCTTGCCCTTGCTGCATGTACTTGAAGCTGCTAACCAACCTACAAACATACTGTTGTAATAAATAGTCTGCATACGGAGTAAATACTGATGTAATGTTGTTCAGTATCAAGTCACAGTCACTGCAAGAAGTATCTGCACTTATACCTGTTATGCCATGTGTACAACAGATAAAATATCAAGAGTAGTACCATTTATGCAACTCTGCCCTACATGTGGAGGTGTATCTGTAAAAATCACCATAAGTTTAGTTGCCTATTGCAACAAACCACATAGCTGTATGTAGCATAGATGTTTAGAAATAAATGTTCGTAATCGGTGGACGACTTTAGGGTCATCCTGTGCTTTGTTGATGGACTGGAGAACTTTTTTATTGTCACAGTGCGTTCGGCGTACTTCTTTCACAGTCGTTGAGCAGTTTGCTGCTGCGGACAGGCGGTCACTCAGCAAAAAGACGACCACCAACACCATGCCTTCTCTCTCTCTCTCTCCCTCTCTCTCGCTCGCATTCTCCACCCGCTGCCCCCACCCACCTCTCTCACTTTATCCTCCACCAGCCATCCATTGAGGATGGAGCCTTCCGCACACCGTGTTGGCGCGTTCCCAGCGGTGTATTACGAACAGCAGCGGCGGCGACGGTGGAAGCGGCAAAACAACGCGCCGGCGCTTCTTGTTCTCAACGAAGCGTGGTGCTTCTGCTCACACGACAGCAGCCGGGAGCCTGCACACGTAGCAGGGGAGATAGCGCGGCTCGAGATGGCCATCTCACATGTGCGTCATCCCTCAAGACTGAGTTGCACATGGACGTGCCATCCATGTGACGTAAAATAAGGGCTCCAAACGGAAACAGTCATTACGGGTCTGATGAGAGGCTGCAGACCGTCCGGCTACGTATCTACTCCAAGCACAATAGTTTTGACTGAGTTAGGACTAAACAATGCAGCGTATCTTTTGCTGGTTTAGAAGCTATACAGGACAAGCTGGCTAACGCCGACGTGGCGCTCTACGATTTCAGTAACGTTACATCCTGCTATTTCAGATTGAAGAGCTATATTGTCGCCTGGAACACACAATAAGTCCTGCGACATTTCAGCTTCATGTCACGTGCCTGCCCGGCTAGCCACGCGGTCTAACGCACTGTTTTCCGGACGGGAAGGCGTGCCGGTCCCCTGCACGAATCCACCCGGTGGATTAGTGTTTAGGTCCGGCGTGCTGGCCAGTCTGTGGATGGTTTTTAAGGCGGTTTTCCACATGCCTCGGCCAATGCGGGCTGGTTCCCCTGATTCCGCCTCAGCTACACTACGTCGGCGATTGCTGCTGCGCAAACAAGTACTGCACGTACGTGTACACCACCATTGATCTACCACTCGAACATAGGGGTTACACTCGTCTGGTGTGACACGTTCCCTGGGGGGGGGGGGGGAGGGGTTGTCCACCACCGGGGGCCGAACTGCACAGTAACCCTGAGGGCGGCGGTGGGGTGAGTGTACTGCTTCTGCTTGCTGTAGCCAGTTGTAGGGTTGTGTACCATGGAGACTTTCCATCGTTTCTAGGTCCCCAGTTCAATACAATACAGTACAGTACAATACAATACAATCGTGCCACGTAAAGTAGACCCAATAGGAAGCAAGAATGCTCCTTAGTCACAAGCAGACAACAAGACACCGTATTGTGACCAGTTAAATCCCATATTCAGTTGGTTTTATACCTTGCATCCTGTGAATATGTGCTTTTTTTAGCGCCAGCGTATTGAAGGTCTTCAGAACGAATCGCTTTTGGTATGATTTACCGTAATAAATTGAAGGGAAACGTCATATTTGTGGTTAAGGAATTTTCGTATTTAGTTACTCTAGCGTTCTAACTTACGTGTTAGGAAAGGAACTTGTTTTAAGAGGGGCAGGACGTCAAATGGGTCGACTTGGAGCAGGAGAGGCACCACAGGGCATTTTAATTTCCACTGTGTATACTTTCACAAATAGATTCTTACAACTTTGTCAGCATGACCAGGAAGGATTAAAGATTCACATTAATAGCAACGAAAGTTCAAAAATATAACCAAATAATTTTTTTTACAAGTGAAACTTCATAATTTTTTCACTTACTATTGTCTGCATTTGTACACGTTTCTTCATAAGTAAGAGAGATTCTTCGATGAATTTTGCACAGCATACAAACCATACTTACATATGTATGAAACTGTAGAAATTATTTCATTTTTGGAAAAATTAATGAGCTGTTACATTTTAAAATTAATGTTTAAAAGAAATTCAAATTTTATAATTATTTATCTCAACTTTTATCACAGATTTTAACAGATTTGGAAAATTCTAGAGTTTTGCATTAAGGAGTTTGTGTTGAGCAAGCAGTGTAAAATTCTTATGAAGAAAAGTAAACCTATAGCAACAAATGAAGCCAATAGTAAGTGAAAAACTTATGAAATTTCACAAGGAAAAAAAAATTCTTTCCTTATGTTTTTCAGCTTTTACTGGTACGAGTGTGAATCCTGAATCCTTCCTGGCCATGCTGACAAAGTTTATGAATTTATTTGTAAAAGTATAGACAGTGGAATTTAAAATGTCCTTTGGTGTCTCTCATGCTCCAAGTCGGCCCGTTTGATGTCCTACCCCCCCTTAAGGCAACGCCACATTTAAGACTTCTATTACACATGTCGTTCTTTTAGGTTTTCTTGCAATTAAATGTCAGTTAGTGCAGTTTCAGCGAGTAAAGCCTTATGAAGACAAGGTCGCAAATCCTACATCTTTAGCGTAGCGTAGCTAGTGAGAGGCACCACGTTATGGAGCAGTAGGAAGAGTGTTCGTGTTCCGCTGCACCCTTTTCCCAACTTTACGTTTGCTAAACGACTGTGGGACTTTCTTATGCAGTTGAATAATTTCTGTAGTATTTTATGTTAGTAAATGCAAGTGCACTCTGTGTCAGGAACGAGTTATTTTGATAAGGTGAACTTTTATAAGCAGAAGTTCTCATTGACAGGACGTATATCTTTCCATTTTGTTGCAGTACATGGTCACGAATATTGCAAGTGCATGGAGAATGAAGGTAATGTGCGTTGTAATAGAGCTAACGTAGGTATCTGACGCGCGTCCCTTTTCGTGAAGAAGAAAAAGAAATGAAAATGAGCGTATTGCATTATTGGCCGGGAGGCGCCATCCGTGGAAGCTCGGTCGCCAAGTGCAAGTCTTATTTCAGTCGACGCCACACTGGGCGACTTGCGTGCCGGTGATGAGGATGAAATGATGATGAGGATAACACAACACCTAGTCCACGAGCGGAGAAAATCTCCAGCCCGGCCGGGAATCGAACGCGGGACCGCTTGCACGGAAGGCAAGGACGTTACCACCCAGCTAGAAGAAACCTGTAACGTTTGCGATTTAAATGAAGCCTACAATTACCACTGGATAACCAGCTCGTCCCATACGCCAACGGCACTGTGTCCCGTGAGGTTGCATATCCCGTCTACGTGCACGTCAGCTTTGGCTGCCTTGTCCCACGTGACGACGACTTAGGCCAAAGGGGCGTTACATGTATGTACAGTAACTTGAGCATTTCCTATATGGAGACCTTACACTGACATTACCATTTGCTAAAATTCAGAACAAGTGTAAATTTCAGCACACTCAGAAGATAGACGAGATGAAACTAACTGTTGGTGCTGGCGGATCTTGATGGAGTCTATGCTGAGTGTGGTGTATCTCCCAGATTTTGAAGGATTTATGGAGGAGAACTAACACAGAAAAAACAACCTTTTACCGGCTGCCACATTTATTCAGTGGAAGTAGAATTCATTAAGGTAATTTTATTTCAGGATACGGCTGAAGTGAATAGTCGGGGGACAATTACAGTTGACTTTTCCTGCATTATGACTCTATGGCACGTCACAGTTTCTGCAAAGTGTCTTCCTATCACTGCGCACTGATTATGGTTCCACGCTCGAGAAACTCGTCGAAAAGAGGGCCTCTGCATTCGAAGGAGGGGGTCATCATGACCTTACTGGAAGGCTTGGGAACAGCTTTGGATTTCTTTAGCGAGAAGGTGTGGAATGTTTTCACTGTTAGCTTGGCCATTTGCCCTCGAGCTTCCGAATGCTGTGCGACAGAATCATCGTGTTTCACGATAAAGCCCGCCCCCACATCGCTAATATGACGAATTGGTTCGGCAACACTGCACTATCCTCCGTACAACTCGGATCTTACACTGAGCGGTTTTCGTATCTCTGGTGACCTGACGAAAGACGTGCGTGGACGTCGGTTTCATTCGGATGAGGAAGTATAAGGATGGGTGCAGTTATGGATCCGTCAGTGCCAACGGGGACAGGTGAAAATGTGTTCCACGTCCGGGACTCGAACCCGGCATCTCTTGCTTACATGGCAAACGCTCTATCAATCTGAGCCACCGAGGGCACAGAGAATAGCGCGACTGTCTGAAAGAACAGACACCATATCCATATAAGTGTATAGTTCTGGCAACACCGGCCATGACCTCCTTCTTCTGTGCGGATGCACACATATTCCCGGAATTCTTATGGGACTTGGTAAGAATGTCTTCCACGAGTAATGTGTGTGTTGGGGTGGGACACTACGAATGTAGTGTGTGGACATACAAGGTGAGAATGTGGGTCTCACGGGAGGCGTGCGCGAGATAGTCCCTGCAGTCACGCTATCCTTTGTGCCCTCCGTGGCTCAGATTGATAGATCGTCTGCCATGTAAGCAGGAAATCCTGGGTTCGAGTCCCGGTAGGGGCACACATTTTCACCTGTCCCCGTTGAAATATATCACCGCCCGCTAGCAGCTGATGGTATAAATATAATTTAATTTTGTTCTAGACGTCTTCCGGTCATCATGTCCGAAGGAAAAGACGCCATATCCATATTAGTGTAAATATCTTCATGGTTGTGATGATTACTTCGGCATAGAACTATCCCGTGGTCCCGTAGGGGCAGGTGTTCAGTTTGATTTAACTACCCTTCATAGATTCTTGAGCCTTTG
This sequence comes from Schistocerca serialis cubense, assembly GCF_023864345.2. Taxonomy (NCBI): domain Eukaryota; kingdom Metazoa; phylum Arthropoda; class Insecta; order Orthoptera; family Acrididae; genus Schistocerca; species Schistocerca serialis. The sequence goes on along the minus strand of NC_064642.1, from coordinate 619,477,548 downwards.
TCAACGTTGGACGACGACCTGTAGACGGCAGAGCCAAGCGCATTATGGTTTCTCTGGTCCCATGACAAGCATCTATAACCATCCCAAGTAACTTCGAGATACGCAATTACGTCTACTAGCGAACTACGAAAATGACAATGTTATGGGCAACAGCCTCGAGTGAATCATTGTTAGTTACGCTAAGCTACTGTGTTCTCATAGCGACTGCCGCTGAATTCTGGTTAGCCCACATAGCTCCGCTCCACTGGACTCTGCCGAATTCATCACTTTGTCCTGATGTGTTGCTAAGGGGCTTTGTAGGCAGTGCTCCACTAGAGGTAGACTAAAAGGCAGTTCCGCAGGATATCTGTGCTACTGAACTATATAGAATGTGGAATACTAATGGAACTTGTTCACATTATTATCAAATGCGACAGATTATGTCCTTCGACAAATGCTGAACTTCAAGAACTTTAAACGTCAGTTTCTTTCTTTTGTGCCCAGCCACACTGCGGGTTGGGTTAGTCCGGTCAAGTTTCTCGGGCGGGTGCTGATGTCGGCGTATTGCTGGGAGCATCACCATGACAAACCTGACAGTAGCGGTGAGACATAGTGGTTCGCAGTCTGGTGGTATAACATGAAAACAGCAATATCTTGAAGAAAGTTCCGGGTTCTATGGGCAATAGCGAAAGTCAAGATGTAGAGTGAGGTAGAGGGAATGAAGGGCGTGCTGCCGGGTCCTCTTTCACTTCCTGGAGTTGCTGACACAGAGAGCCGCTGAGCGACGGAACATGGGCAGACGGCTGCAGGCAGTCGGTAGTGACTCGACTTTTAGCCTGCAGTATGGAGCCATCACAGAAATTGGCAAGGAAAACATAGGTACAAAGAAGGCAACTGCGAAGAAATCATGGGAACAGAAGAAATACTTCAGATGATTGATGAAAGGAGGAAGTATAAAAATATTCCGGGAAACTCAGGAATACAGAAATACATGTCGTTGAGGAATGAAATAAATAGGAAGTGGAGTGAAACTAAGACGAATAGGCTGGAGCAAAAATGTGAAGACATCGCAAAAAAAAAAAGATTGTCGGAAGGACCAACTCAGCATACAGGAAAGTCAAAACAACCTTCGGTGACATTAAAAGCAAGGGTGGTAACATTAAGAGTGCGACGGAATTCAACAGCTAAATGCAGACGATAGAGCGGATAGGTGGAAAGAATACATCGAAAGCCTCTGTGAGGTGCAAGAGTTGTTTGATGCGATAGAAGAAGATACAGGAGTCGATTTAGAAGAGATAGGGGATCAAGTACTAGATCAGAATGTAAAAGAGCTTTGGAGGACTGAAGGTTCAATAAGGCAGAAGGGATAGATAACATTTCATAAGTATTTATAAAATCGTTGGTGGTAGTGGCAACATAACGACTGTTGACGTTGGTGTGTAGAACGTATGAGTCTGCCGACATACCATCTGACTTCCGGAAAGACATCATCCACACAATTCCGAAGACGGCAAGAGCTGACAAGTGCGAGAATTATCGCACAATCAGCTTAACAGCTTATGCATCCAAGTTGCTTACAAGAATAATATACTGAAAAATCGAAAAGAAAATTGAGGATGCGCTAGATGAAGATCAGTTTGGCTTTAGGAGAAGTAAAGGTACGAGAGAGGCAACTCTGACGTTACGGTTAATAATGGAAGCATCACTAAAGAAAAATCAAGACACGTTCATAGGATTTGTCGACCTGGAAAAAGTGTTCGAAAATGTAAAATGGTGCAAGATGTTCGAAATTCTGAAAAAAGTAGGACTAGGCTGTAGGGAGAGACGGGTCATATACAATATGTACAACAAACAAGAGAGAATAATAAGAGTGGACGACCAAGAATGAACTTCTCATATTAAAAAGGGTGTAAGACAAATGATGTAGCCTTTCTCCCCTACTGTTGAATCTGTACATCGAGGAAGTAATGCTAAAACTTCAGCAGTGGAATTAAAATTCATAGTGAAAGGATATCAATGATATGATTCGCTGATGACATTGCTACCCTGAGTGAAGGTGAAGAAGAATTACATGACCCGCTGAACGGAATGAACAGTCCAATGTGTACACAGTATGGATTGAGAGTAAATCGAAGAAAGACAAAGGTAATGAGAAGCAGTAGAAATGATAATAGCGAGAAACTTAACATCAGGATTGATGGTCATGAAGGAGATGAAGTTAAGGAATTCTGCTACCTATGCAGTAGAATAACCAGTGACGGACGGAGCAAGGAGGACATCAAAAGGAGACTAGCTATGGCAAAAATGGCATTCCTGACAAAGCGAAGTTTACTAATATAAAAATCAGCCCTAATTTGTGGAAGAAATTTCAGATAATGTACGTCTGAAGTACAGCATTGTATGGTAGTGAGGCGTGAACTGTGGGAAAATCGAACCACTTGAAATGTGGTGCTACAGGCGAATGTTGAAAATTAGGTGGACTGATAAGGTAAGGAATGAAGAAGTTCTACATAGAATCGGAGAGGAAAAAAAATATATGAAAAACACTGATATGGAGAAGGGACAGGATAATAGGACATCTGTTAAGACATGAGGGAAAGACTTCCACTGTACTAGAGGGAACTGTAGAGGATAGAAACTGTAGACGATGTCAAAGATTGGAATACATCCAGCAAATAAATGAGGACGTAGGTTGCAAGTGCTACTCTGAGATGCATAGGTTAGCACAGGGGAGGAATTGGTGGCGGGCCGCATCAAACCAGTCAGAGGACTGATGACCAAAAAGAAGAGAAGTGGAGCGGAAGCGGCGTCATCAAACTGAGTCAGTGCCAGGAGCCACTGTGGACAGTGGTGGACAAATCTTGGGTTCGACGTTGGCGTGGAATGGCGCATCTGTTCTTCTCGGCTCGGTTATTGGCGTGGCTGGCCAAGTGGTTGTCCACAATAGTCCGCTGTAGGGAGTAGGGAGCTAAACTGCGCCGGCGAACGAGACGGACCCAGAATAAGCAGGCAATGGCGCGGAGTCGGAGGGGACCGGTAGAGGCAGCAAGGCAGTGGCACTGCAACAATTAACACGGGGTTTTGTCGCCTGTCACGCAGGCATAGTATGACTGGGCAACAGGTGAAACTTCCTGTGTACGTCAAGACTATATGGCAGCTCGGAACCAGGGAGCAGTTGAAGGTTTATAAAGCACGCCATAAGAGTGACTCGTGTCACTCAGCGTCTCCACAAATGCGTGTTTGTTGGCATTAGTGAGCGACAAAGGTCTGAAATGTTAAAAGTCAGTGGGTCTGTGATGCCCCTGTGTTGTCAGACCAGTGCTTACATAGTGATACTTGATTTACAAAGGCATTGTAAGGCCACAGTGTGTTGTGGCTGTTTAACATCCGCAAATGAACGAAAAACGCACAGCGATGTCTTGTATTTGTATCAGCACTTCATACACCACGTATTTCAGCTGCTTGTGAAGTGCAGACTGCGTTGTTCGTGGGTGTTGCTATGTGATGCGTGATTACCGAGTTGGTTGTAGTTAGGTGTTGTACTATCTAATAAGATAGGGCCCATTATAAAGTTAATTTCTGTATCCTGCAGCCATATTTATTTATGAAAGAAATGTACACATTTATTTTAGCTGAAGCGTTTTGGTGTATTGTTAGTGTCTCCTTTGAACCTTTTATTACTTTATTACTACGGGGTGAGTATTTGTCTCCTTTCTTTCTTTTTTAGGGTTCTGTATATCAATCGGTAAAAACACAACCGTTATAGGACCATTTTTTATTCATATTTTTGTCTGGCTCTCTGCTCGACTGTTAAGACAGGTTTCTCTCCGGAAAAGGGAGTGGTATTAAGTCGAAATTTATATCACATAAGAAGGTTTACAGTCGCCTGGCAGTTCAAAAAAATTTAAGCCCCTATGTCAATGCAAAGAAAAGATACGGCTTCTGCAAAGACCCATTTTTCTCTGGAACGGGTAGAGGTATCAAACTGAAATTTACGTTAACTATCAAGGTCTGTCGTCACTTGGTTGTGTTAACCTGCCTGAAAACCTCTAGGTCGCGAGATCGAATCTCCGTCGTACCAGGACTTTTCGGTCTCCATTTTAATCTCTCAACGGTGTGAGGAGTGGCCATAAACACACAATTTGTATTCCACGTTAAACGGTAGGTCCCTTTCCTCCAATTGATAACTGGGGTAGATAAGAAAAACACAGACTGCGGAAGTGACTTTCACCAGCCCATAAATTCACAAGATATTATTATTACTATTCTTCTTATTAATATTATTCTTATTATTATTATTATCATCTGCCTACGAAATAAAGTTTGACTCCGAGCGCAAGACTTACACGCCCTTGTCTAGGTTTTTAATATTATTGTTTCATTAGAAGTTAATTGATTTGAAGATCAAGCGGTGTGGTTTATCTCTTTTACTGTGAAAGCAATGCAGCTTTGTATATTGTTGTTAATAAAACAAAGCATTTAACCAGACGCCCACACTTTCCCAGTCCCCACCCTGATTTCACACCCCCCCCGAAACTCTGCCCCACAGCTCATTTTCTGGAGACAAGCATCAAGCGACTGCAGTTGTCTTGCTGACTGTTGACCGGTACCCTACGGTAACTATCAAACTGTTTCTCTATTGCTCTAAATATGGCAACGTAGAAAAGACTCTCGGTTGTGCAAATAAAAGCAGTAGATACAGGAACCCTGATAGATATTGTATTCCTTGACATTCGGAAGGCATTCTATTCAGTTCCGCACTGCTACCTCTTGAACATATCAAATACCAGGCGAACTGCAGTGAAATGTTCAGAGCAAACTGAACACAGCATGTCGTTTTCAACGGAGAGAAATCTTCAGATGTAGAAGTAACTTCGAGAGTGTTAAAGAACCATTCCTTTTTACAATATAAATACATGATCTAGCACATAATGTCGAACATTCCATGGAAGCTCTACGGGTGATGCTCTTCTATACAAAGAAATGGCAACGCTAGATAATTGTAGTGAAATGCACGAAGATTTCTGAGGATCGACGCTTGGTGCAGAGGTTTTAAAATTACCCTCAACATACACATATGCAACGTACTGAGCATATAAAGAATGATATAATCGCTGTTGTATGGCCACATGATTGCAGGAGAATTATTGAAAGCAATTGATTCCACAAAATATCTAGAGAGTATGCGTACGGAGCGTTCTCGAATGGAACGACCACATAAAGTTTAGCACGCCAAGACACATTCATTGGCAGAATCCTCGGGAAATGTAGTCCATCAACAAAGGAAGAAGGTTACAAACCACAGCTTCGGCCAACACTTGAGTAGTGCTAGGAATCCGCACCAGAGAGGATCGGTACAGAGGGTCCAAAAAATAGAAGAGCGTTTCGTTGCAAATTCATTTAAGTAAGAGCGAAAATGTTACAGAGATGCTCAGCCAACTCCAGAGGCTGATGCAGCCACAGAGGCGTTCAGCATCACACTTTGGTCTAGTGTTGAAGTTCCCAGAGCGTACTTCCCTAGAAGAGTCACCCAAAAGGTTGCATCATTCTACACATATCTCGCGAGAAGACAAAACTGGAGGGATTGGAGTGCAAACAGAGGCTTACCAACAATCCTTCTTGCCGCAACCATTCGCCATTGGAACAGAAAAATGGGGAAGTGACACTGGTGTACAGACTACCCTCCGCCATACACCGTAAGGTGGCCCGCGCAGTATACAGAGGCGAAAAAAATGCACAACGAATAAGTTTCGTGACATAATCAAAAGATGGTAGGCGTGTTTCTACGCCTAATAGATGGTATCTATTCAAATTTCGCACCAGTCGCATGAGAGTGGTGCAGATCATGTTTGCTTTAAATACACGCTGTACCGGTCGTGAGTGTTAATTACCTTTGACATTGGAGGTTGTCATCTGCTGTTAGCCAAGAATGCCTTTAAGGCGACAAAGACGCCATTATCGTAGCGCAGGATTAGCCAAGCCGTCTAAGGCGCTGCAGTCATGGACTGTGCGGTTGGTCCCGGCGGAGGTTCGAGTCCTCCCTCGGGTATGGGGGTTTGTCCATAGGATAATTTAGGTTAAGTAGTGTGTAAGCTTAGGGACTGATGACCTTAGCAGTTATGTCCCATAAGATTTCACACACATTTTTTTGAACGCCATTATCAACACCTCACTGAGTTTGAACGAGGTCGTGTAATAGGGCTATTCTCAGGTGGTGGTTCCTCCTGCGATAACGCGGAAACCTTGGCAGGAATTTAGCCACTGTACATGATTACTGGCAGTGGTGGTCACGAGAATGTACGGTCGCATGAAGACTGGGCTCCGCACTACCGAAAGGGAAGACCATCGTGTTCGGCGTATGAGTCTGGCGCATCGTACTGCATCTGCAGTAGCAATCTGAGCAGCAGTTGTCACCACAGTGACACAACGAACTGTTACAAATCGATTACTTCACGGACAGCTTCGAGCCAGATACCTGTATCGTGTACTCCACCGACCCTAAACTACCATCATTTGCGACTTCAGTGGTGTCATGAGAGAATCGTTGTGGTGCAGGGTGTAGGTCGGTTGTGTCTTGTGATAAAATGTGGTTCTGCCTCGGTGCCATGGTCGTATGTTGGTTAGGAGGCCAGCTGAGGGCCTGCAACCAACCTATTTGCGTGCTATACACGATGCACCTACACCTGGAGTTATGATGACAGCAGAAGCACCCTCCTGGTTATCCCAAGCACCCTGATTGCAAATCTGTACCTCAGTCCCGGGATTCAGCCTGTCGTGTTACCATTTATGAACAGGATTCCAGGGCGTATTTTCCAACAGGATAACGCTCGCCCACATGTCGCTGTTGTAGCTCGACGTGCTCTACAGAGGGTCAACATGTTGTTTCGGCCTGCTCGATGACCAGATCTTCTCCAGCCGAGCATATATGGAAATCAACATTCGTCAACTCCAGTATCATCCACAAACAGCGTTTACCGTCCCTGTATTGAAAGACCAAGTGCAACAAGCACCTGTACAATATAATGCAGGCACTTTTGCAAGCTTAAGTTCACAGTCTTGTGGTTACAGTGGTTAGTAATGCACTACCATCTTATATTTGCAATGACTTACGCTGCGTTCACATTAACTTGTGATCTTGGAGTGTTCAGTCGTATCTAGACAAATGTATTCCCGTAATTTCTTTACTCTGCAATAATTATTTTTTGGCCCTCCGATTTTTTTCCCGTCAGTGTATATGGCCAGTTTTGTGTCGTTACCTGAACCAGACCTCGTTACAAGCTGCCCGACTGCACAGAGTCCGCCCTGCCCTACTGAGCGCCTCGCGTGACCATCAGCGCCCGCCTGGCCGGCGCGCCGCCGCTAATCACGGCCTGCCACCTGTGAGCTGTGCCGCGCGGCTGCTCCAGGAAAGCGCAATCGCCGCCACAGCAGAAAGAGCGCTGTTTGCTCGCCGTCCCCCACAAATCACCGGCAATGGCGCCCGACACGCACACGCCGTGCTACCGCTGCCGCTCCACGGCCGTTTTCGTTCGTTTGCACGCCACACTCCCAATGTTTCAATGTTATATGGTCGCAGAACTTTTGAATTCGCAATTTTCGTCTAACGTGCAATGCTGTGAAATTCCGAACCTTTATGTCCAGTGTACTTATTTGTGTCTTCCTTCCGCCGGGGCGCCAATGACGCGAAGCCACTGAACTTCCCTCTAATACGTACGTAGTAGATCACTATTTCCAAATCACTGTACAGCATTCGAAAATCTGCTATACGTTACACGTGCTTAAATACCTACATTTACATTTATACTCCGCAAGCCACCCAACGGTGTGTGGCGGAGGGCACTTTACGTGCCACTGTCATTATCTCCCTTTCCTGTTCCAGTCGCGTATGGTTCGCGGGAAGAACGACTGCCGGAAAGCCCCCGTGCGCGCTCGAATCTCTCTAATTTTACATTCGTGATCTCCTCTGGAGGTATAAGTAGAGGGAAGCAATATATTCGATACCCCATCCAGAAACGTACCCTCTCGAAACCTGGGCAGCAAGCTACACCGCGATGCAGAGCGCCTCTCTTGCAGAGTCTGCCACTTGAGTTTGCTAAACATCTCCGTAACACTATCACGCTTACCAAATAACCCTGTGACGAAACGCGCCGCTCTTCTTTGGATCTTCTCTATCTCCTCCGTCAACCCGACCTGGTACGGATCCCACACAGATGCGCAATACTCAAGTATAGGTCGAACAAGTGTTTTGTAAGCCATCTCCTTTGTTGATGGACTACATTTTCTAAGGACTCTCCCAATTAACCTCAACCTGGTACCCACCTTACCAACAATTCATTTTATATGATCATTCCACTTCAAATCGTTCCGCACGCACCACCGGCAAACGAAACGTTAGTAACAACGTATAAGTAAATGTTACTATACAACTAATGGTTTCGAGGCTTAACGCCGTCATCTTCAGGTGGAGATCATACGTAGATGCATTCTTGGTCTTACTGAAGAGAAGAGATGTCTTTTCCCAGCAGCAGATCAAGTGAAGAAAAGATTATGCTTCATTTGAGGTGAAATGGATCCAAATATTTCCTGCATCCTGCTAGTTGTAGCATATACTCTTTGCTGTACATGGAGTTTTACACATTTATTTATTATTTTTTAACAAATATTGTAAAATCTTTGTATAAAATGAAAAAAATAACATCTCATGTACATAGAATTTTGTTATCTACAGGGCCTGCGCAAGGATCCGTCGCTAGAATCGTTAAGAGAAAACTAATGTTACACTAGACTAGGCAAAGTACGCGTAGTTGATTTGTTACTGAGTGTATAAATTCAACAAAGTCGAAGTTTGCGGCTCAAGTCTGTAAGCAGACTATCGGTCTGACTGCAGGCGGAGGGTCAATACAGGCGTTCTTTTCGCCGCTGCGCTAGAGAGAACGAGGGGGGGGGGGGGGGGGGCAGCGACGGGTGGCTGGTCCATCGTTCGTCCGGTGGCCTTTTAAGGAAGATTTACTGTTGGACAAAGTGCACAGTTTTATAATGAACTGAACAGCAGAGCTTAGTGGCTGCTCAAAGAAAGTCTTATGCGCTTTTTCCAACAGTTCGTACTCAGTATGAAAGATTAACAGTGATGATTTTGTGTAACAAAGACCATACAGAGGGCAGGTGTTTGAATTGTGTGTGACTTCCAACTACAATAAGAACTCTCGGAGTTTACGAGATGAATAATTTACTTGGCTTTACATCTCTTCTGTCGATTAATTTGACGAAGATAACACTTTTTCTTGTTAAGATTAAACACAGATTAATGGCACTCACTAAACGGGCGCTTTTCAAGTATTCGTCATTTGCAACTTGACGGTGTTGTTAAAAGGATTGTACACCGTTATTTTTAAGTGCCTCCTTAGTTTCCGAAGACGACTTAACGAAAACTACAGATATATTCAGATAAATGACGAATATAATTGGAAAGAGTAACTTTGTATTCGTACCGTGTCATAAATGCACTAGGTTGATTCGCTCCGTTTCGTCGCATTGTGTAAAGTCACCGGACAAGAAATTAGTCACCTGAGTGCGCACCCACAGATTGATCGTTGAACCTTTCCAGACGGCAGAGGCACGGAATCACGTGCTTAACAATGCGAGCACTGCCTCTACGCGAGCGTAAGAAAGTAGCGATCAGTGAGACATTTATGTTTCAAACGTGCGTTGTACTAAAACAGGACTAAAGGTAAGGACGCCACAGAGTGCCAAAAAGGGGCCATCGTGTTTAGCCGTATAACACACGTGACTATGAAACACGACGTTAGAATTGTGGTCAGGAAAATATCCTGTTTGAGAGAGACCGGAGACGCTTTTCCAGACTTTTCTATCAAAACCGCATCCAAATCCGACAAGAACTATTGCAGACAGTGCATGAAGGTCCATCTCAACCTCTCAGCGAGAGGATTGCGACGGGAACCGCATGCAATGTAGTCGGCCAGTTCGCAAGAAACCGTTGCTCACAAAGGCACCTAAAGACGACAAGAGCGAAGTTCATTTGGCTGGAAGAGTATATGATCGTTTTTCTGAACATTCCCTCACTCTATTACATCTTGATTGGCCTGCAAAACTATCTCAAAAAATCTGTGGGTGCACGTTTGCAACATAAATGTCTCACTGATCGCTACTGCCTAATGCTCACTTAAAGGCAGTGCGCGCATTGTTAAGCACGCGACTGGATCCTTTGCGATCTGGAAAGGCTTAACGGTTAATCTGTGTGTTGGAACAGCAGATAATACGCTGTCACCAGTATCCCCGCAATTTGGTGGAACTGCGAGACCAAATGCTCAGCGACTGGCTTAATCTGAATGCGACACACCTGCACAACCTTGTGGATTCGCTTTCGAAGCATTCATTCAATTATCAAGTGCAGTCAGCGAATCGCACTCTCATGCTTTCCCGCCCGTACTGACGGTTGCCACTTCACAAACGGTACCCATACTGAGCCCCCGTAGTATGAGTTAAAAGCTTGGAGAGATGATCTGACCGTTAATATGTGTCAATTTTCAGTATGTCCTGTTTTCCAGCAGTCGTCTTCTGAAACTGCAGAGGTACTTCTGAATAAATCTATATTTACAACCGAATAACTCTCTAACTGCACGCAAGAACCGTTGCTTTGATATTTCTGGATGAAACGTTGAAATGGTTCGTTTATCAAACTGACCAGCTTGATTCAGTTATGAATAGAACAGGCCTTGAGAATGTGGAAAGGAAGAGGTTGTCCTCAAAACACAAAATTACGAACACTGATGAAAATCCGAATGATAATTGTTCAACTGTAGTCTTGTAATGTTTATATCCGTGAGAAAATGTTCCATTACAGATTGAAGAAATGGACGATTTATCAGGGAAAAGAATATCGCAAAGAAGATATCAAGTTGTCGGTCAATCCTGATCTAGGATTTCACATGACTCCATTAAATGACACTGTGCTGTTTTAAACAAGGTCATTGTCAATTCCCTTGTACATCATTTTCCAGTCTGAGCTAATGTTCAGTCACTGACAACACGACGTGAAACTCTCGTTCCTCGCTTCTTTTCTTTACATTAATGACACGTTTAAAACTCTCAACTTTTTTCCAGATTTCGCGCACGAGTGCAGCTAATTAACTTGCCGAATAGAATACTAAATAAACACTCATCAGTTAGAACAATAAAGTGAATAACATTCCTTTGATACCAAAGCAATTACTTTGTAAAAGAATTCATATAGTCGCCATTTTTACTACTCAGGAATGAAGTAAATGGCCATTTCTTTTGTAGCATACAATTTTCCCATTTTTGTTTTCCCTATTCTTCACCTCTTATCGCTTTTAAATTTCTCTTCATTCTTTGTAATTCATCGTTTTCCCACTTGTGATCCATACTCTCATCTGCCTTGCAGCTGCAGGCTACTGTGTGAAACTATCTATGTTAATAATTACGTCTGCGGACCTCTCCTTCAAAAATAAATGTACACTGATTTTAATTGGAGTGCAGTTGTCACAGTTGTTACTTAGTCTGTTATTACACATTGCGTCTGGTTTCATAACTTTTTCGCCTATTGTAGCGCATTTACTGGTAAAATATGAAGACCACATGATAAGAAAGGGCATTGTAGGCTCTACCATTTCGAGACAGATGCACCTATAAGGAGACAAATAAAAGTAAACATTAAACATTACAAGAGTTTTGTTAAAACACTAGTGTACATAACCTTTATTTTGTGTGTTACTTTGTTAACTTTAAATACCATTGCTTCTCATGGTTCTACCGGAACTGCTAAGTATCCACACAATTACATATATTCGACTACAGAGCTGTTTCGAGTCTCAACCAGAGGCACTTGATAACAACATATAGATGCACGTCAACAACACTTCTTCGCCAACAAATGTCTCGTTTTGGTTTATGTATGCAGCAAAGAAACTCTAGCACACGTACTGTAAACTTGTGGACATACGTATCAGCAAATAATGTTTGCACTGTCTGTAACATTGTTAACCGTATACAGGCTGAACTCTGACTGTATAGAAAATATCGGCGAACAATCTAAAAATTTGGTCTGTTTTGATATAAGGTACCCGAACACTCTGCTGGTTCGTTGCATAGTAATAATGAGATTAGATTTTTGGTTGTTACCCCACTTACCCCCCCATGAACCATGGACCTTGCCGTTGGTGGGGAGGCTTGCGTGCCTCAGCGATACAGATGGCCGTACCGTAGGTGCAACCACAACGGAGGGGTATCTGTTGAGAGGCCAGACAAACATGTGGTTCCTGAAGAGGGGCAGCAGCCTTTTCAGTAGTTGCAGGGGCAACAGTCTGGATGATTGACTGATCTGGCCTTGTAACATTAACCAAAACGGCCTTGCTGTGCTGGTACTGAGAACGGCTGAAATCAAGGGGAAACTACAGCCGTAATTTTTCCCGAGGACATGCAGCTTTACTGTATGATTAAATGATGATGGCGTCCTCTTGGGTAAAATATTCTGGAGGTAAAATAGTCCCCCATTCGGATCTCCGGGAGGGGACCACTCAAGAGGACGTCGTTATCAGGAGAAAGAAAACTGGCGTTCTACGGATCGGAGCGTGGAATGTCAGATCCCTTAATCGGGCAGGTAGGTTAGAAAATTTAAAAAGGGAAATGGATAGGTTAAAGTTAGATATAGTGCGAATTGGTGAAGTTCGGTGGCAGGAGGAACAAGAATTATGGTCAGGTGATTACAGGGTTATAAATACAAAATCAAATAGAGGTAATGCAGGAGTAGGTTTAATAATGAATAAAAAAATAGGAGTGAGGGTTACCTACTACAAACAGCATAGTGAACGCATTATTGTGGCCAAGATAGACACAAAGCCCATGCCTACTACAGTAGTACAAGTTTATATGCCAACTAGCTCTGCAGATGATGAAGAAATTGATGAAATGTATGACGAGATAAAAGAAATTATTCAGGTAGTGAAGGGAGACAAAAATTTAATAGTCACGGGTGACTGGAATTCGTCAGTAGGAAAAGGGAGAGACGGAAACATAGTAGGTGAATATGGATTGGGGGGAAGAAATGAAAGAGGAAGCCGCCTTGTAGAATTTTGCACAGAGCATAACTTAATCATAGCTAACACTTGGTTCAAGAATCATAAAAGAAGGTTGTATACCTGGAAGAATCCTGGAGATACTAAAAGGTATCAGATAGATTATATAATGGTAAGACAGAGATTTAGGAACCAGGTTTTAAATTGTAAGACATTTCCAGGGGCAGATGGGGATTCTGACCACAATCTCTTGGTTATGAACTGCAGATTGAAACTGAAGAAACTGCAAAAAGGTGGGAATTTATGGAGATGGGACCTAAATAAGCTGAAAGAACGAGAGGTTGTAGAGAGTTTCAGGGAGAGCATAAGGGAACATTTGACAGGAATGGGGGAAAGAAATACAGTAGAAGAAGAATGGGTAGCTCTGAGGGATGGAGTAGTGAAAGCAGCAGACGATCAAGTAGGTAAAAAGACGAGGGCTAATAGAAATCCTTGGGTAACAGAAGAAATATTGAATTTAATTGATGAAAGGAGAAAATATAAAAATGCAGTAAATGAAGCAGGTCAAAAGGAATACAAACGTCTCAAAAATGAGATCGACAGGAAGTGCAAAATGGCTAAGCAGGGATGGCTAGAGGACAAATGTAAGGATGTAGAGGCTTGTCTCACTAGGGGTAAGATAGATACTGCCTACAGGAAAATGAAAGAGACTTTTGGAGAGAAGAGAACCACTTGTATGAATATCAAGAGCTCAGATGGCAACCCAGTTCTAAGCAAAGAAGGGAAGGCAGAAAGGTGGAAGGAGTATATAGAGGGTTTATACAAGGGCGATGTACTTGAGGACAATATTATGGAAATGGAAGGGGATGTAGATGAAGATGAAATGGGAGGTACACCATACTGCGTGAAGAGTTTGACAGAGCACTGAAAGACCTGAGTCGAAACAAGGCCCCGGGAGTAGACAACATTCCATTAGAACAACTGACGGCCCTCGGAGAGCCAGTCCTGACAAAACTCTACCATCTGGTGAGCAAGATGTATGAGACCGGTGAAATACCCTCAGACTTCAAGGAGAATATAATAATTCCAATCCCAAAGAAAGCAGGTGTTGACAGATGTGAAAATTACCGAACTATCAGTTTAATAAATAGCCGGCCGCGGTGGTCTAGCGGTTCTAGGCGCTCAGTCCGGAACCGCGGGATTGCTACGGTCGCAGGTTCGAATCCTGCCTCGGGCATGGATGTGTGTGATGTCCTTAGGTTACTTAGGTTTAAGTAGTTCTAAGTTCTAGGGGACTGATGACCACAGATGTTAAGTCCTATAGTGCTCAGAGCCATTTATCAGTTTAATAAGTCACAGTTGCAAAATACTAACGCGAATTCTTTACAGACCAATGGAAAAACTGGTAGAAGCGGACCTCGGGGAAGATCAGTTTGGATTCCGTAGAAATGTTGGAACACGTGAGGCAATACTAACCTTACGACTTATCTTAGAAGAAAGATTAAGAAAAGGCAAACCTACGTTTCTAGCATTTGTAGACTTAGAGAAAGCTTTTGACAATGTTGACTGGAATACTCTTTTCACATTCTGAAGGTGGCAGGGGTAAAATACAGGGAGCGAAAGGCTATTTACAATTTGTACAGAAACCAGATGGCACTTATAAGAGTCGAGGGGCATGAAAGGGAAGCAGTGGTTGGGAAAGGTGTGAGACAGGCTTGTAGCCTCTCCCCGATGTTATTCAATCTGTATATTGAGCAAGCAATAGAGGAAACAAAAGAAAAATTTAGAGTAGGTACTAAAACTCATGGAGAAGAAGTAAAAACTTTGAGGTTCGCCGATGACATTGTAATTTTGTCAGAGACAGCAAAGGACTTGGAAGAGCAGTTGAACGGAATGGACAGTGTCTTGAAAGGAGGATATAAGATGAACATCAACAAAAGCAAAACGAGGATAATGGAATGTAGTCGAATTAAGTCGGGTGATGCTGAGGGAATCAGATTAGGAAATGAGACACTTAAAGTAGTAAAGGAGTTTTGCTATTTAGGGAGTAAAATAACTGATGATGGTCGAAGTAGAGAGGATATAAAATGTAGACAGGCAATGGCAAGGAAATCGTTTCTGAAGAAGAGAAATTTGTTAACATCGAGTATAGATTTAAGTGTCAGGAAGTCGTTTCTGAAAGTATTTGTATGGAGTGTAGCCATGTATGGAAGTGAAACATGGACGATAAGTAGTATGGACAAGAAGAGAATAGAAGCTTTCGAAATGTGGTGCTACAGAAGAATGCTGAAGATAAGGTGGGTAGATCGCGTAACTAATGAGGAGGTACTGAATAGAATTGGGGAGAAGAGAAGTTTGTGGCACAACTTGACTAGAAGAAGGGATCGGTTGGTAGGACATGTTTTGAGGCATCAAGGGATCACAAATTTAGCATTGGAGGGCAGCGTGGAGGGCAAAAATCGTAGAGGGAGACCAAGAGATGAATTCACTAAGCAGATTCAGAAGGATGTAGGTTGCAGTAGGTACTGGGAGATGAAGAAGCTGGCACAGGATAGAGTAGCATGGAGAGCTGCATCAAACCAGTCTCAGGACTGAAGACCGCAACAACAACAACAACCCCACTTACCACTGTTTGTATGAAAATACTTGAAAGAGGATACTTGAAGGATGAGTAGCTTTTAAAGATCAGGATATGAATAAAAAGCAGCGTAGTGTAACACACGGAACAGTCAATTTGTCCGTCTGTGTGGAATTCAGTACGTAGCAAATGCAGTACTGGTCCTTTATGGCTATCGTTCTAACTGCAGATCACTATGGCAGAGTGCACAGCGACGGTCAGGACTTATACTGCGGAAAACGTAGCAACCAGGTCCCTGTGCCTATTCACCAGGCTCGTAAACGAGATTCTCCCCTCGGAAGAACGATTCCTTTTGTGTCGATTCTGGACAAGAAGCCGTTGATGGAAGAGGTCCACTGCAATCAATCAATTGTTGTTAAAACGAAATGATGTTATTAGTTTACTCATGTTGATTTCTAGGGGACGGTCTGTAGTTACTACTTAAGAATAAAGAACTTCTAAGGCGAGATCGCTATAAAAAAACTTTATTGTAGCTAGCCGGCTTCGGTAAAACTAAGTTACATCTTCAGATCTTCATAAAGATTATTACTCTATCCGCCATTAAAATTTCTACACCACGAAGATGACGTGCTACAGACGCGAAATTTAACAGACAGGAAGAAGAAGCAGTGATATGCAAATGATAAACTTTTCAGAAAATTCACACAAGGTTGGTGCCGGTAGCGACACCTACAACGCGCCGACATGAGGAAAGTTTCCAAACGATTTCTTATACACAAACAGCAGTTGACCGGCGTTTCCTGGTGAAACGTTGTTGTGATGCCTCTGGTAAGGAGGAGAAATGGGTACCATCACGTTTCCGAATTTGATAAAGGTCGGACTGTAGCTTATCGCGATTGCGGTTTATCGTATCGCGACATTGCTGCTCGCGTTGGTCGAGATCCAATGACTGTTAGCAGAATATGGAATCGGTGGTTTCAGGATGGTAATACAGAACGCCGTGCTGGATCCCAATGGCCTCGTATCACTAGCAGTCGAGATGACAGGCATTTTATCAGCATGGCCGTAACGGATCGTGCAGCCACGTCTCGATCCCTGAGTCAACAGATGGGGAAGTTTGCAAGACAACAACCATCTACACGATCAGTTCGACGACGTTTGAAGCAGCATGGACTATCAGCTCGGAGCCCATGGCTGCGGTTACCCTTGACGCTGCATCACAGACAGGAGCGCTGCGATGGTGTACTCAACGACGAACCTGTGTGCACGAATGGCAAAACGTCATTTTTTCGGATGAATCCAGGTTCTGTTTACAGCAGCATGATGGTCACATCCGTTTTTGGCGACATCGCGGTGCACGAACATTGGAAGCGTGTATTCGTCATTGCCATACCGGCGTATCACCCGGCGTGATGGTATGGGGTGCCATTGGTTACACGTCTCGGTCACCTCTTGTTAGCATTGACGGCACTTTGAACTGTGGACGTTACATTTCGACCCGTGGATCGATCCTTCATTCGATCCCTGCGGAATCCTACATTTCAGCAGGACGGCATGTTACAGGTCCTGTACGGGCCTTTCTGGATACAGGAAATGTTCGACTGCTGCCCTGGCCAGCACATTCTCCGGATCTCTCACCAACTAAAAACATCTGGTCAATAGTGGCCGAGCAACTGGCTCGTCACAATACGCCATGAACTATGGTATCATGTTGAAGCTGCATGGGCAGCTGTACCTGTACACGCCATCCAAGCTCTGTTTGAGTCAATGCCCAGGCGTATCAAGGCCGTTATTACGTCCAGAGGTGGTTGTTCTGGGTACTGATTTCTCAGGATCTATGTACACAAATTGGGTGATAATGTAATCACATGTCAGTTCTAGTATAATATATTTGTCCAATGAATACCCGTTTATCATCTGCACTTCTTCTTGGCGTAGCAATTTTAATCCCCAGTAGCGCACAAACATCTTGTGCCAACTACACACGAAAACTTTCCATTATGTACCTGAAAACTCAACAAACAGATATTGTGCGTAGCTGGCAAAAGATGTTTGTACACCACTGACCACAATCTTTATGAACATCTGAAGATGTTAACTTAGTTTTACCGAAACCGATTATCTACAATGAAGTTTTTATAGCGATCTCGGCTGAAAACTTCCTCTCCTAAGAAACGTAATTAGTCTGTAACGCAGCACCGGAAATCAACGATCTCTCATACCGAAGTACACACTACCCATAAATGATCCAGAAATTTAGTTGATGGAGTTCGGTTTCACGCTTTAAATTACAAACTGCTTGAGAAACAAAATAAGGAATGATACACAGTCAGCACTTGTTTCGTTGTACATGTCTGCCAATGTGTGTCACTACATTTTTCTCTTGAGGTGACCAGGCCACCAAGACCACTACACTTTCGCTTGTGAGTTTTCCTTGTGGGGAATTTTAAATTGCGTGTCTGTTAAAAAAAAAAAATAGCGGAGTTGAAAGCTCGCATTCTTATCCGGCGCTTCAGTCTGGAACCGCGTGACTGCTACGGTCGCAGGTTCGAATCCTGCCTCGGGCATGGGTGTGTGTGATGCCCTTCGGTTAGTTAGGTTTAAGTAGTTCTAAGTTCTAGGGGACTGATTACCGCAGATGTTAAGTCCCATAGTGCTCAGAGCCATTTGAACCATTTTTTTTTCTTATCCAGACATGTCGATTTCTACGGGTGACGATATATCGCCCGCACTCCAACGAAAGCCTCAGTACTTAGGGCACGCTGTGCTATGTCGTCAGCTGTTCGACTGGTGCACAAATGGCGGACAACTCCGAGGTGTGCTGTCGTCTAGCTCCCACTTCTGGCAGTGGTGCAGTCCTAAATCAATCCGTATTTTTACAGTCTGACACACACACACACACACACACACATACACACACACACACACAGAGGGAGAGAGAGAGAGAGAGAGAGAGAGAGCAAAACAGTGAATGACGTATCGTGAACTTCGATTTATTTCAGGCACAGTCACATTGTATGACGCAATCACAACCCCTTTTTGTCCCACGTTGGTCATCCTTGGACACCATAATAGGAAAAAAAGAAAATGTCCATAGCCGTATCTTAAAATCATAAAATCTTTCTGTCAGTTTCGAATAGAACTGAAAAGGAGAAATTCCCACAGAAATTGAGCAGCATTCCTACGAAGATCAGTTGGAACAGCTGGCCTGGTGTGCAAAGGCATTTCCTGGAAACCATGTTGTCACAGAATCGAATCCTGGTCGAACCACGGAAGTGAGGAGTCGCCAGGAACGAAACTGCTGGTCCCCTTTCCCCGGTTGGGTAACTCGGGCACATTGTGGACCGCAAGTCGCCGAAGTGTGATACAACTGAAAGACCTGCACCTTGCCATTCAAGCACACGAAGCTATTGTCTGAAATTTAGATTTACTACAGTACATGAGTGGTAAGAGAAATTTAGTTTGAAACAAACAATGGCAGACACGACTTTCAAATGTATAGGAAAAACATATGTGCGGAAGTGCTTAAGCCCATCCCAGTCCTCTCTTAGGCCAGATACATACACTTTTTTATTGTATGATAGCCAGATACTTCCATTATTTCTGGAGGAAGTGGAAACAGATATCGATATATGACAGGTTACGTGTGTAAACCAATACTCTGAACAGCGTGCGTGTGTGTGTGTGTGTGTGTGTGTGTGTGTGTGTGTGTGTGTGTGTGTGTACAGAAAAATAAGTCGTATGTACAGCTTGCATCCAGCGTCGAATGCGGCGTTATGGCATATAGGCAAAACATCCGAAAAAGACTGAGTCTATATTTCAGAAAAATGAATTAAAATTGCCGTCCGGATATCACATAATACATAAAAACGAGTCACAACTTTACACGTAAGAATAATAAGTACGTACAATCTGGGGTCGACAAAATATCTTGCAAAAAAAAAACAAAAAAAAAAAACGCTGTATCTGTTAGCCGGGCAAGTCACGTGACTTGAAATTTAAGAAGCACACGTTCGCTAGCAGTAAAACAGCATTATAGATTGTACATTAATATTGGTAACATCGATGAACAACAACAAATTTTACATAATGTTGAAAAATAAGATATTATAGGAGAACTGGATTTTTAAATTACGTTATTAACAGAATCGGATAAACTGCTCTGTTATCAGAATGAGTTTATACCGGATGCATATATCAATGTTTATGACGATCTGCGGCCCGTATATTTGTACCCGCTGATGGTGGAACCTTCCCGCGACGAAGAGTCGGGCTGTGTCTTCATTTCCGAGCATCTGCCCAGACAACGTAAACACCTCGCAGCCGCATTTGGACTACCGGCAGTCTACAAACGGAATGCTGTTCTGAGGCATCCAGGTCGAATCGTCTCTCTGTGCTTAGAGCCAGCCGTGTGAGTAATCGCAAACAGTAGTACGGATCCGTTTGCCTTCGGGAATATGTATACCATGTCTATCGTTCCCGTTTCCCCTCATTTTTCTGCCTTTGCGAACTGCACTCTGAATTTATATACAACGAATAAGTGTTAGAATTTTCACTGTAAATACACACTGGTGTTTACTTTTAAGATTGGCCGTATAAACTACTGGTACAGCGCAGACCTTAGCGAAAGAAAAGAACACTTTATTATACCTGCTAACTGAGTAGCCAGAGTTTCCCACTTCGCGTCGCATTTTTACCTTCAGCGGCCTTTTGTACTCTTGAGATGACACTTTTGGACACACCCATTTCTATGGACACTGTAGTGACACTTTGACCGTTTTCGAGCCCTCCAACTCCATTTCCGTGATCGTAAGCACTCGAGCGATGTCTTGCACACATCTTGCCCTACCACACAGATTGTCGCACTAAACCGTTCCATAACATGCTTTATCAATAACGGTGCTGCATTAACTGTCGAATGTACATAGAGCGTTCGCCACCAGACGTCGCTGCATTTGGCACGTCCCGCTCACGTCACGTTCCTTTAGGTCGGGTATTCCGCAGCGCTTGCCGGTTGTGTCATAGCAGTTGGTAATTTTCCCCAACAACCGTCAGTTGTTCGTTAGCAATCGTCAAGCTGTGTAACACATGGCAGACGAAGCAAGGAGGACGTAAAATGGAAACTAGCCCAGGAAAAGCTAAAAGAAACCTTCTAGTACTAACCTTAGCCTTAATTTGAGAAAGAAATTTCTGAAAACTGGAGCCCAGCATTCAATGATGTACTGAAGAAAAACCGTAAGATACGAGAATCGAAGCGTTTGAGATAGGTGCTATAGAAGGATTTGAAAATTTGGCGATGTTGAAACTTATGTGAACTGTTGAGGAACGACGAAGTTCCCCTCAAAATCGGAGGAGAAAGGACATAACACAATGGCAAGAAGAACTAGAAGTGTGCAAGATCGAAACTGCAGGGGAAAACAGAGATTGGAATACATGAAATAAATAACTGATGAAGTAGGATGTATATGCTGCTCTGACAAGAGGTGGCCACGACGTTCGGATCACGGATTTACTTTATACTTCCTACACTTTTAGTAGTCCATTAGGATAACGGAACATACAAGTAGTAAGGCGTGCTGATTAGGCGACTGCGAGGAAATTGCAAGACGAATTCTACGCGTCAGAGATGTGCGGATGCGTTGCGATTATGAGCACGAGATGCCCCCGGTCACGTGTCCAACGTTGAAGCTCCATGGTATGTGGAACGCTGGATCGAGTCCAACTCTTTTTTTTTTGTGATTTATATTCTTTCAACCCTAGCCATACTATTTCGTACATGTTACAGGAAGTTGTACTGACCTACGGAAAAGTGAAGCGAACTAGAAACAATGAAGCGTCCAAGCTCTAGAAGTGCAACGAGGAAACGGCAGGGCCACCGCATCGTGTTGAAGTGGTCTTAGACTTCAAGGCAGACGAGCCGTGATCCGAACTGCCTTGTGCCATATTTTTTTTCACGAATTTATGAACTGTCCGTCCAGTCATTGAAATGACTATTCTCTTTCTGTAGTCTTCGTCGATGTCATACTATACAATGGTTGTAGAATATGAGACATGTGATGTAAATTATTTCCGTCGCAAGTAAACGTGATGAATAGTGAGAGCAGGCGGGATACCACATAGACCTCTTACAGGATTGAAAATAAGAAATAAACGGGTGTGAACTATGTTACAACAAAGGAATTCAAGACTCAAAAGTTCCTAAAAGGAACTCAACTTCAAAAACATTAAAAACATATGTTTTGATAGAGCATTGGGAAAACTGTGAGACTATGAAACTGTAGCGTTAATTTGTCGCAGCTTACGTGACGAACTTATGTTTTCATTATTTCCTTGGGACTGATCAAGTTCCAATTACCACGAACACCTAAATCGGGCAAGGAGGCATATCTCACTCATTCACCAGGCTTGTATGATACACCAGACGTTTTGTGGTGGAGGGTTCGGTTGACTTGCCGCCACGGCATCAAAAATTTGCGGTTCTCATTCGAAAGCCACTTCCTTTCAACTGCTAATACAGTGGTTGTGCGGAATCAGCTTTGATTACACGTCCGTTCCTTGCACCACGCTATAGCAAACAGACGTTACATCACTACACAGATGTAAATTTGGATAAAACGGAAAAATGAAGCAAGTACGGGGGAGTTTTGAACACGGCTCGTCCACCTTGCAATCCAGCACCGTGGCCACTTAATCACGGCCTTCTCTATGTTGCGGTTCTTATGCTTGAACCGTTCACTGTTTCTAATCTGCTCTTTTTCACAGTTCAGCAGTATACTTTCTTCCCGTTTTCATGCTTGATCTGTGTTCAATTTTTGACGGGCTGTCCACTGGGCCCAGGGAGATGCGGTGGGGAGTTTTCCTTGTTAGCATCGTGAAACACTAGCGATCACCAAACGATCGAAACTGCGATCGAATCCCAGCATTACTATACACATCAAAAAAAGTTTTGCATCACCCCGGTTCCCAGAACTCCTGAAGACAAATGTTGACACTTGAAATTGTATCTCAGACACAGCACCTTTGACTGGTCGGAGATGTCACTAAACCCGCCCAAAGATGTAAACAACCATGCATGAGCAGCGCCTATTGCACGGATCAGTAACAGTCATTCCACCAGGAAGGAGGTACACGGCTAGTGTTGTCTGTAGTTCAGCCATGCCTAGACGGTCAATAATGCGGTTCGATTACGTCCGTATTGTTACTTTGTCGAAGGAAGGGCTCTCATCAAGGGAAGTGTCCAGGCGTCTCGGAATGAACCAAAGCGATGTTCTTCGGACATGAGATGCAGAGAGACAGGAACTGGCGATGACATGCCACGCTCAGGCCGCCCAAGGGCTACTACTGAAGTGGATGACCGCTACCTACGGATTATGGCACGGAAGAACCGTGACAGCAACGCCACCATGCTCAATAATGCTTTTTGTGCAGCCACAGGACGTCGTGTTACGACTCAAACTGTGCGCAATAGGCTGCATGATGCGCAACTTCACTCCTGACGTCCATGACGAGTTCCATCTTTGCAACCATGACATCATGCAGAGCGGTACAGATGGGCCCAACAACATTCTGAATGGACCGTTCAGGATTGGCATCACGCTCTCTTCACCGATGCGTGTCGCATATGCCCTTAACCAGACAATCGCCGGAGACGTGATTGGAGGCAACCCAGTCAGGCCGAACGCCTTAGACACACTGTTCAGCGAGTGTAGCAATGTGGAGCTTCCCTGCTGTTTTGGGGTGGCATTGTGTACGGCCGACGTACGCCGCTACTGGTCATGGAAGGCGCCATAACGTGTGTACGATACGTGAATGCCGTCCTCCGACAGATAGTGCAAACCATATCCGTAACATATTGGCGAGGCATTCGTCTTTATGGACGACAATTCGCGCCACCATCGTGCACATCTTGTGAATGACTTCCTAACGGGTAATGACATCGCTCGATCATAGTGGCCAGCATGTTCTCCAGACATGAACCCTATCGAACATGCCTCGGATGGATGGAAAACAGCTGTTTATGGACGACTTGACCCACCAGCCACTCTTAGGGATCTACGCCGAATCGCCGTTGAGGGGTGAGACAATCTGGACTAACAGTGCCATGATGAACTTGTGGGTAGTATGCCACGACGAATGCAAGAGGACGTGCTACTGGGTATTAAAGGTAGCGGTGTGTTCAGCAATCTGGACCACCAGCTCTGAAGTTCTCACTGCATGGTGGTGCAACAGGCAATGTGTGGTTTTCATGAGCAATAGAAAGGGCGGAAGCGATGTTTATGTTTATGTTTCTGTACAGGTTCCGGACCTCCCGGAACCGAGGTGATGCCAAACTCTTTTTGAAGGGTGTATTAAACTGTGTCTGAAGTCACAAACCATTAAGGTATGCCGTCGCGTGGAGGAGCGTATTTACGGGAACCAAGAGGTCACTGGCGAGACGGCAGCTAGTGGAGCTTCCAAGAAGACGATCCAGATGGTGTTAGAGGGACGATGCCCCGGGCTTTTGATAGCTGATCGGCACCTATCTCTAGAGTGTCTACAGCTGATAGTTCCCGTGCCAACATGCTGGGTGGTCAAGCGGCTAGCTGTCGCCTGCTGGGCTTCAGACCTGGCTGCTTCCTTCTTGCACCAGTAGTTTAGTTATCTGACACAGCCTCGACCGTTGAGGCGGCGGAGAGGTCTGTGTTCATGCGCGACTCAAGACGACTAAGTCGATCCGCTTAACCGTCAATGTTTTCAACGGCGTCCCCGACTTTGAACAATTTACTAATTCCTCCAGGATGACAGCTACCGACATCTTTATACACATTGCGGTTCCTCTGTACATAGGGAATTATTATTACAAAAGTTTCTTCCGTTTCTGTAATCATTTAGATGCTTTAATTCGCTGTTGAATATTTTGATACTAGGCAATAAAACTGACATGCAAACTATGGAGAGAGCAGCAGTTTGCTCCTCGTCAAAATTTCCGAACTCTGTCACTTGATCTCATATTCATTAATTGCCTCTCGACTTATCCTCTGCTCCTAGTCTCACGTGGCCGCCCATGCGCTGTTCACTGTAATTGGCGTTCTTGGGAGGGTTCATAACTCGATGTGTTGCATCGCTGACGCGTTAGATTACTCATGAGGTTTTCTCGAAATTGCCTGAGTAGTACGCCTTACTACTTACACAGTATGTTGTCCTAATGGACTGTTAAAAACGTACGAAGTTCGAAGTAAAGCCGTGATCCGAAAGTCGCGGCCTCCCATCGTGAGATGACGAGGTTGTCATGATAGAGAATATCAGAAGCCTGCTGACTCCAAAAAATAGTGCCTACGTGGCCCCGTTCTTGTACTGTAATTGCTATTGGAAGACCTGGCGCAGCACGGCCTGCATTTAGCAGCGCGCGGCGTAGGCGCAGTGCCGGGGGCAAAGCCACCGCAACCGCGCCGAATATTCGGCGCCGTCGTCTGGCGCGCCCTCTCGGCTGACCGCGGCCGGCGTCGCACAGTGGCGGACCTGGGCTGCGCTGGGCTGGTATGGACCTGGCTGCATGCTCCATTAGCAGTCGGGCCGGCGCAGGCGGCGGCAGCTCGCCCGGGATTAACTGCGGCCAGCCAGCCAGATATGCGCTTAGCTCCTCTGCCGCTGCTGCTGCTGACGCTCGCACAGCCAAGTCTCGAACAAACAGCGTTAATTATCGGGAATTTAATGCGATTCAGCGCTTTTGAAGGAGCTTCCAAACTGGACTGCCGCTGCCGTTGGCGGTGGAGTGCCGTCTGGGATGGCCGTACACTGCGCGCTTTCCCCACCCGAGGCCAATCCTCACGGGAGCGAAACGAGGGGGAAAAAAAAAAAACATCGAAAAATTATTTCGATGAACTTGCGGCCAGCTCCGCACCGGAAGACGCTAATTTTTCTCCGTCTAATTACAAACAGCGAATTTCATTAAGACCTTCAGTTATTCCAGAAAATAAAACACTTCACAGTAAATTAACATCCGACTGTTAAACATCTCTATTTGCGCATTCTGTGTCAACAACACATTTAAAATTCTCATTTCCGTATTCCGATATTTATAATTTATAATTCTGCTTTCTACTTTCGTTGCCACCATTCCGATTGCTTTCATACTTGGCAAAAAGAAATCTTTCCAAAGCAGAGATCGCATAAATATTTCTTTATTTTTAACAACCGGTTTCGACAGACTTTGCTCTCATCTTCGGATCCTCAAACTTCTTGTTAACAATGGTGTTCAATGGGAGCTGAAACCTCATGCCAAGTTGTTTTGTTAGTGGATAACATGTAGCAACTTATACAAAGATTTGTCAATAATAAAACATTAAGAATCAAAAAGCATCTTGTGTATATGGCAGTTTCGGTATATGTAGGGCTAACAGATAATTATTGCGTCATAACAATCACAATATCTAGTAAAACGCACAGTAGCTCATCTGTTAACGTGACAGTTCCATTAACCACTGATCCACCTAAGACGGCGCATTTCACAAAATAAGACAATTCAGTCGTTTCATAACGTCCAATTTTTTTTTATATATTCTTCAATCATTTTCGTTTATCCAAGGTTACGCATTCATCGCCATTGATAATCTGTATTAAACTTTTTGCAATTTCCAGGGGCTACAATTTTTAACTTCCTATTGCTTCCTCCATTCCTCGATATTATCAATAATCCGTTCATTGGTGACGCAAGACGCGTTTATTCTTTCACACGTTTAAGACGCTTTTAGCGCTCTCTATAACGTATCTTATACTACTATGTAGCCGCGCGAAGCTGCCGCGCGGTTTGAGGCGCCATGTCACGAATTGCGCGGCACCTCCCGCCGGAGGTTCGGGTCCTCCCTCGTGTGTGTGTGTGTGTGTGTGTGTGTGTGTGTGTGTGTGTGTGTGTGTGTGTGTGTGTGTGTATGTGTGTTTTGTACTTAGCGTAAGTTAGTTTAAGTAGTGTTTAAGAAGTCTAGTGACAGTGTATGGTCCCTTAGGGATTTACACGCACAACTATGTACTGCGACATTTAATATCCACTTACATGAGATTTTATAAACTTAAGCCTGAAGTTCTGACATAAATAAGTTTTTACTTGCAGCGAGGAGTTCGGAATGTGGAATATTAACTACAACAAAGTCCCCCTCCCACAAGCTCAAGGCCACACTGTGACATGAAGTACGGGAAAGGTAAGTAGAATTAAATTCACCTCGTGTTTCTGAAATCTGGTTTTACAGGACAGTGCGGATCAGGTTGTGGAAAGGGGCCGAAATTAGTTGCTGTTAGTTGCACAAACATACAAACTTTATTTTGCTAAAACACTCAATCACACATGTCCTTAAAAAAATTCAGAAAGCCAGAACACAGGTTATTAAAATTCATTTAAGGAGTACACACGGCAAAAAGCCGTAGTTACAAAATTGAACAACTGAGGGCTTAAGGCCTGGATAGCAAAAATTTCTATAAGGAAATTCAGTAAGGTTTTAAAAAAATGACCTTTCAAATTTTAACTTAAGACGGCTGAACGCCTTATCTTAAAATATTTGACATAAAGTTCGGCTGAAGGCCGTAAACGGAACATAAAACAACTCAAGGCTTAGGGCCTGCCTAACAAAATTAAGACAGAAAAGGCAACCCTCAATTTTTCAAATGATTTTTCAAATTTTAACTTAAGATGGCTGAAGGCCTTATCTAAACTTATTTCACGTAGAAGCTCGGCTGAAGGCCACATACTGAACATTAAAACAAACTAAATTAATACACGGCTAAAGGCCTCGCACAGTACTTGAGACTAAAATAAAACCACAATCCAAAACAACAGCCAGTTGTGCTCATAAGTGTTCCAAGGGTCGGCCTGGGGAAGGAACTCTAACGTAAACTTAGGTGAGACAGGCAGCCAATCGTAATACTAAATAATCTGATGGCAATACGAACTAGGGACGGATGAAGAACCAACCTACAACCTAATCAACTCCCGTCCACCCTACCAACGGCACGACAACCGAAATAATCGGCGAGGGCGAAGATACCAGCAGCACTATGTCTTGACAACTGGCGTCTAAATACGGTCAAGGCACAATAACCACTAAAAAAAAAAAAAATGAACAACGCCAAGGCTTTCGAACTCCACGCCGTGCAAGACGGCATCAACACGGCGAGGAAAACACACTGCCGGAAAACTGCGCTAATGACAAGGGCTGGTAACCAGAACGTTAACTGCCACAAGGCAGAAAATACCGCTGGTGCACTTCACTAGTAAGTTACAATCAATTCAATAGACCGAGCGAGGTGGCGCAGTGGTTAACACACTGGACTCGCATTCGGGAGGACGACGGTTCAATCCCGCGTCCGACCATCTTGATTTAGGTTTTCCGTGATTTCCCTAAATCGATCCAGGCAAATGCCGGGATGGTTCCTTTGAAAGGGCACGGCCGACTTCCTTCCCCGTCCTTCCCTAATCCGATGAGACCGATGACCTCGCTGTTTGCTCTATTCCCCCAAACAAATCAATTCAATAGTTAAACAAAATGCAGGAAGACGGCTGCAAGACTTTGCCGACTCCAGTACACCAACCGACAATAAACGAAGAGATGTCACGTCAGTTGAGGTTTCATAAGAGGTTAACTGATTACTATACTCCAGTATGCAGGTTCGGTGTGCGACGAACTTGGCAGCTCCCGCAGCTAGTGCACGTACACGCCGCCAGCAGCCCCTTTCCTGATCTCACGCCCCGGAGACTTCCTCGCTGCTCTGTCGCAACCGACCGACTGCCTCACACACACCACCACACGGAAATATAGCGGTCACACCGAAGATGGTACAGCAGTACTAGTATCGACAAGCGCTGCTGCTACCACTGACGGAGGCAAGTCAGAAACTCGTTATGGTAGTAACTCAGGGAGCAATAGGACGCCACTCGATTCTGTGAAGGTGCCAAAGAAGAAACGACATCAATGCGAGCCGAGCACGGCCCAACCACCCCCTTTCAAACACCAACCAAGGGGGGGAGATGGGGGTAACTCAACAACAGGAGTACCAAAAATTAACTTGGTTAAGGTGGACCCGGTTATCCTTAACCAGCAGATTCACTGGGCCTAAAATGCGTACAATGGTGCAAGGCCCCAAAGAACGGGGAGTGAATTTACTAAGATTTCCGACACGCACCTGCCTCCTGAGAAAATTACGCACATACGAGGTGCATTCAAGTTCTAAGGCCTCCGATTTTTTTTCTCCGGACTGGAAAGAGATAGAAACATGCGCATTGTTTTAAAATGAGGCCGCGTTCATTGTCAATACGTCCCAGAGATGGCAGCACCGTACGGCAGATGGAATTTTACAGCCAGCGGCCAGAATGAGAACTGTTTTACATACTTAAAATGGCGACGTTTCCCTTACTTGAACAGCGTGCAATCATTCGTTTTCTGAATTTGCGTGGTGTGAAACCAATTGAAATTCATCGACAGTTGAAGGAGACATGTGGTCATGGAGTTATGGATGTGTCGAAAGTGCGTTCGTGGGTGCGACAGTTTAATGAAGGCAGAACATAGTGTGACAACAAACCGAAACAACCTCGGGCTCGCACAAGCCGGTCTGACGACATGATCGAGAAAGTGGAGAGAATTGTTTTGGGGGATCGTCGAATGACTGTTGAACAGATCGCCTCCAGAGTTGGCATTTCTGTGGGTTCTGTGCACACAATTCTGCATGACGACCTGAAAATGTGAAAAGTGTCATCCAGGTGGGTGCCACGGATGCTGACGGACGACCACATGGCTGCCCGTGTGGCATGTTGCCAAGCAATGTTGACGCGCAACGACAGCATGAATGGGACTTTCTTTTCGTCGGTTGTGACAATGGATGAGACATGGATGCCATTTTTCAATCCAGAAAGAAAGCGCCAGTCAGCTCAATGGAAGCACACAGATTCACCGCCACCAAAAAATTTCGGGTAACCGCCAGTGCTGAAAAATTGATGGTGTCCATGTTATGCGACAGCGAGGGCGTAATCCTTACCCATTGCGTTCCAAAGGGCACTACGGTAACAGGTGCATCCTACGAAAATGTTTTGAAGAACAAATTCCTTCCAGCACTGCAACAAAAACGTCCGGGAAGGGCTGCGCGTGTGTTGTTTCACCAAGACAACGCACCCTAACATCGAGCTAACGTTACGCAACAGTTTCTTCGTGATAACAACTTTGAAGTGATTCCTCATGCTCCCTACTCACCTTACCTGGCTCCTAGTGACTTTTGGCTTTTTCCAACAATGAAAGACACACTCCGTGGCCGCACATTCACCAGCCGTGCTGCTATTGCCTCAGTGATTTTCCAGTGGTCAAAACAGACTCCTAATGAAGCCTTCGCCGCTGCCATGGAATCATGGCATCAGCATTGTGAAAAATGTGTACGTCTGCAGGGCGATTACGTCGAGAAGTAACGCCAGTTTCATCGATTTCTGGTGAGTAGTTAATTAGAAAAAAAATCGGAGGCCTTAGAACTTGAATGCACCTCGTAGATCTGATCTCCTGGCCTTCCTCTTAAGGCTCGCCAGTTACGATTATAATGCTCAGCTTGTTTATTATGGGCCCTGAGTATGTTATGTCTGGCATGGTTCCAGTTTTCCTTGACGACGTGAGGGGTAAACTCCGCCGGAATCAGATCTTGAGTTCCCCACAAGTTCGAAAGAGGGGAATTAACAGGATAGGGAAGGATTAAGAAGGCGGGAGTACCTTTTAAGGCCTCATGATTGGCGGTATTGAGAGCAAAACTAAGCCAAGGCAGACCAGAGTCCCACTTACTAGGCGTTTTCTGATGGTAAATAATCAAAGCGGAGTTAAGATTTCGACTGACCCTCCCACCCTCTCCGCAAAAGATCCCTGCTGATAATATGGCGTAGTAGTGATATGCTTAACACCGTTCTGAAAGAAGTTCTTGAAGGGAGCCGTAAGAAAGGCGGGTGCATTACCACCTACTATTTGCTTGGGGGGAGTCCAAAAACAGTGAAAACATTAGTTAAATGTGAAATAGTAGTGGTAGCAATCACGTTACGGCTCGGAAGGGGCCAGGGAAATCTCGAAAACGCATCTATAACAACCAATACGTACCGATGACCTCTCTTAGTACGAGGTAAGTGCCCTACATAATCGATATAGACATGATTCGCGCTCAGAACTCAACACACGCTGTTGAAGAGCATTCTTAGGTTTGGCTACATTACGTATGTGACATTGAGAAACCATCTCTCTCACATCATGGTCCATGGAGGGGCAAGTCAAATGCTCCTTAATTTTTTCAAGGTCTTGTAATTTCCTAAGTGCCCACCCACCCACTAATCATGAAAATGTCCGCAGCTCGTGGTTGTGCGGCAGCGTTCGCGCGCCGGCCAGTGTGGCCGAGCGGTTCTAGGCACTACAGTCTGGAACCGCACGACCGCTACGGTCGCAGGTTCGAATCCTGCCTCGGGCATGGATGTGTGTGATGTCCTTAGGTTAGTTAGGTTTAATTAGTTCTAAGTCCTAGGGGACTGGTGACCAAAGAAGTTAAGTCCCATAGTGCTCAGAGCCATTTGAACCTTTTGAAGCGTTCTCGCTTCCCGCGCCCAGGTTCCCGGGTTCGATTCCCGGCAGGGTCAGGGATTTTCTCTGCCTCGTGATGACTGGGTGTTGTGTGATGTCCTTAGGTTTGTTAGGTTTAAGTAGTTCTAAGCTCTAGGGGATTGATGACCATAGATGTTAAGTCCCATAGTAAAAAAAAAAAAAAGAAAAAAAAACAAATCATGAAAATAACGGAAAACCGGGCGCAGCACAGCTACTAGCAAACAGATCTTGAGTTGCTTAGCACGTCCCACCCTTTTACACAAAATGCCCTTCTTGATAACATACTGATCTGGTAGTTCCCCAGCCAAGAGACGTTGCTTAACGTGTGCCTAAGTAGGGTCCTGATCCTGATCAACCTCATCAAATAAAAGTGGAATCTCACCTACCACGCTACAACTAAGACGGCCTCCTTCTGTCTCCGGGATTGTCCTCACTCGGTATAGGTTCAGTGAAAATGCGGCTGAGGACATCCATAAGGAGATTTTCAGTGCCTTTCAGGTGTTCAAATTGAAATGCAGAAATTCGTACTGCCCATCTGGCAATACGGCCAGTTTTACGTGGCCTGGCTAACACCCAGCTCAATGCCTCATTGTCGGTTTCTAGCTGAAATATCCGATGCTCAAGATAGAAGCGGTACTTCTCGAGCGCGAATTAGTCAGCCAACGCCTCACACTCGTAGACGGAATATTTACGTTCGGCACCAGAAAACCGACGAGACGCATTACGCTAATGGCTCCCTCCGACCCTCGTACTCCTTGAGGAGGACAGCCGAAATACAGGCATTAGAAGCATCAGTTTGGTCAGTAAACTTTTTATTAAAGTCCGGTACTCTGAGAACGAGAGGGTTGGCTATAGCTGCCTTAATGTGCTCAAACGCGGCCTCTTGGGCAGGTCCCCATTCAAAACGCACTCCTTTCCGGCGCGGTTCGTTTAAGGGGATCACCAACTGATCAAAATTAGGGACAAAACACCTGAAATAGTTGGCTATGCCTATGAACCTAGCAATTCCACGTTTATAAGTGGGCGGAGGCAGAACTCGTAATGCCTTAGTTCGCTCCTTGTCGATGCGAATTCTCTGCCCTGACTCTAGGTGACCTAAAAAGGACACCTGCTGCCTGGCTAATGTCAATTTACTATTTTTAATTAACAACAGCCTTAGTTGCAATGTTTACCTAGATTTACCTAGGTTTCAGTTGGAATAACCCAACCTTCTTCAGAATAAACCTAGGTAAACATTACAACTGAGGCTGTTGTTAATTTAAAATTAATATTTGTACAGTTGCTGTCAGGGCCGCGAAGTGTTGAAAATATTTCAATTTACTGGGTTTAATAGTTAACCCAGCTCCAGACAATCTTAAAGATACTTGCTGGACATGTTCCATATGGTCCGGAAACGATTTGCTATAAATGACTGAAGTAGTCGATATAATTATACACACACACTAATTTCAAGTCCCCAAGGATATTAACCAGCAAACGAGTAAGATTGGCTGCACCAGTAAGCAAACCAAAGGGAACCCTGTTAAACTCTAAAAGTTTCCAATCAGTACAAAATGCAGTAACATGTTTACATTCTACAGCTAATGGAATCTGATAACAGGCTTGGTTCAAATCAAGAACAGTTAATCAATTAGGACCTGCAAACCAAGTAAAGGAGTTATGAAGATCAGGTAGAGGAACAGACTCGCGGACGATCTTAGCGTTCAGGCACCAGTAGTCAACAATAGGCCTGAAATCCCGGCCCTGAACCTTAGGGACAAGGAATATGGGAAAAGCATAGGCGGATGTCGAGGCCTAATAACCCTTGTTCAAGCATTTTGGATATTTTAGGTCTCAGTATATTCACGTTAGGGGGTGAGAGGCGATATGTGGACTGCCTAACAGGAATATCGCCCGCTAGATGGATATGGTAATTAAGAACATCAGTAACCCCCAACCTAACACAAAGAAGCTCCGGGAACCTCTGCAGAAAATCCTGTAACTAAGAGGGCTGATGTGGGGAGAGATGGGCGAGATCGAACTCATTAGGCACAGCCTAAACAGCCAGGATGCCGACATCCCGATGCACAGTACGTTTAGCACATTCAGAGAAACCAAACTTCTCCACAAGAGCGAACTTAAAGAAGTAATCCAAGACTAACCCAGTTTTATTGGTATCACTCCCCAAAATTAAATCGACTGGCAGTTTCTTAACCAAGGCTAATGATAGAGGCCAGAAAAAATCCCCAACCAATATACTCCCCCGGACCAAACCATGCACAGGCAACACCTGGCCATTGGTCACCCAACATCTCTGCACCGGAGAAGGGACCGACCGAAATTTTGTAAGATGACCAAATTCAAGAAACCATTCGAAGGTTAATAGTGAAAGGGAGCTACAAGAATCCGAAAGAGCGTAAATCGGTTTCCCAACTACTCGAGAACGCGGGCACACCAGGGCTCGATCCTGAGGTCGCTGGCCAGCCCAGTGTCATTTATTGGCTCTGGGCGCTCGAGGTTGAACGCAAGAGTGCACCAAATGAGCCGTGCTAACGCACCTGAAGCAACGCCTGGGTTCCCTTTTAATGAACTCAGCCGATGTGGTTAATTCGGAATCTTCCTTGACTGTGCACTTGGCCTGATCCTTAACCTCACGATGTATATTGTACGCAAGCGGCAACGCAGATATCGCTACAACAGCGGCACGGAGCTCTTCCCAGGTTGAAGGACGAGCACGAAAAACAAAGTGTGACTTATCCGTCGCTCGCATTCCCCTAAGCAGAATAGACACCAATTCTCGTTCTGGCAAATCGATCAACAAGGCCAAGCAGACCGTCTGAACACTGTCGACATACTGATGTAACTGATCTTTATCCTGCTGCATCTCCCAAACATAAGAGCACTCAAGCTGTTTTCGAACTCCGGCGGTCAATCTCTGGCTAATGACGAGCTCCCTCAAATGCTATAAGGAGAACCCTTCTGCCATGGCTCAGGACAGTAGGTTCCGTAGCTCACCTGTAGCTATCGGATACAACAGTGACAAAACAACTTGGTGCGGAACACAAAAGGCAGCAACATGTTGTTCAAGACAAACCAACAACCATAGTACGGTTTCGACCTGCTCAAGTCGATCTACAACTAATTCAGTAATATCTCGAAAGAAATACGCCAGAGGATTAAGCAATTTCGCAAAGGCTGCGTCTAACTTCACAGAGGATACAATAAAACTACCCTCGGGCTGGCTCTCGGTTCCCCTCTGATATAGCAAGTCCCGCTCTTCAGACCTCCTGCCATCCAGTTCTAGACATGTAAGCTTAAATTGCAATGCATTTACCGGAACCCCAACTCACCGGGTAATTTTTTATGATGATCTTCCAAACCTAACATGCCCAACTCCGCTATCCGATTGGTTAAATGCACTAACTGTGCCCGCACCCTAACCAGTTGACTGTCACTACGTTGAGTGCCTTCCAAAACATCAATGGTATCCTCAAGACCCCTAACAGCCTCAAACAAATATTCCAAGGCTCCTTCTGTCTAACCCACCACCGTCGGCGTGACGTCAACCGGGTGGAGAACGGTAGCACGCAAGCGGGCCACCAAGTCCGGAACACTGCCCTCAACAGACTGGCGCCTTATCGCCAACTCATAAACAAGATCGTCCTTCCTCAACAGGCCGAACGCCTGATCGCCATTTAAATAAGGCATCTGTACGCAACAAAACCTCGAAAAGTACGCCCTCAGGATGTAATTATCTAGGGAAGTATCTTCACGTAATTATTAGGTGGTTTAGATATTCGACTTCCTTCTTCAAATATACTGATGGATAAAAAACAGAACACACCTCAGAGAAATATATTCGATTCACTTACTGTCCTTAGCTCTCTGAAAAGAGTGTGTTATATAACAGCGTTCATGTTTGGCACGGTGTTCCCCTCACTATAGGAATATTGCTGCAGTTTGTTGGAAGGGCGAGTGCACTTATCCAACCTCTACGTTACGAGGGGAGTTCAATAAGTAATGAAACACATTTTTTCCCTGAAAGCAGGTTGGTCTTATTAATGATTGCTATACACCGTATTTTTCCCCACGCGTTTGGCTTCAAAACCCTCCGTTCAAAGCGACGGCCTTCCGTCACCTTACCCAGAGGGCCTGTGTGTCCGCATGGTACCAGTCTACTGGTCGACGCCGCAGCCAGTGTCTTGCTACATCAATAACTTCCCCATCACACATGTACTGCTTCCCGCTGAGTGTATTCTTCGTGGACTCAAACAGCTGGAACTCATAAAGGGGGAGACCTGGGCTTTATATGGATGAGGAAAAACAATCCAATGAAGTTTTGTGAGCTCTTCTCGTGTGCGCAGAGTGGTAGGGGTCCTTCGTTTATCATGGGGAAGCAGACGACGACGAACTCGCTGAAGTGCCACAATACACTTCAGAGCTGGCCGCTGCACCATGAGGGAGGACTTCAAGCAAACTAACCCCTTCGTAGACCCAAAGACAAACATGACTTTACTTGCTGAGGGTGCAGATTTGAACGTTTTCTTCACTTGAGAGGTGGTGTGTTGCCACTCCACGGATTCCAATATGTTTCCGGTTCTAAGAAAAGAAACCATATTTCCTTGCTTCTGACGAAGTTCCACAAAAAACTGTCACGATCATCCTCAGAATGCGCAAGATGGTTCTACGTTGCGCCTTATAATCTTCTTCTAGGCGGCGGGAAAACCAGCGGGCACACACCTTTGAGTACTCCAACTGGTGGACGAGTGTGTCAGCATTACCAACATAAGACTCCAGTTGAGCTGCGAGATGTTTGATTGCGATCCGTCCATCA
Organism: Schistocerca serialis cubense; assembly: GCF_023864345.2. Taxonomy (NCBI): domain Eukaryota; kingdom Metazoa; phylum Arthropoda; class Insecta; order Orthoptera; family Acrididae; genus Schistocerca; species Schistocerca serialis. The sequence goes on along the minus strand of NC_064642.1, from coordinate 619,441,548 downwards.
CCTCGAATGAGAGTGTCCTCACATTGCGAGGTTGGGGGAGTCACAACTGTGTGCGGGAGATAGGACACGTTCGCGCGACCTTGTTGGAATGACGACAGGTCAACGATTCATCGTGCTTTTGTGCACTGCAAGGTTGTGTTCAAATGTGTGTGAAATCTTATGGGACTTAGCTGCTAAGGTCATCAGTCCCTAAGCTTACACACTACTTAAGCTAAATTATCCTAAGGACAAACACACACACACCCGCATGCCCGAGGGAGGACTCAAACCTCCGCCGGGACTAGACGCACAGTCCATGACTGCAGGGCCTTAGACCGCTCGGCTAATTCCGCGCGGCCACTGCAAGGTCTCCGTAGGCATTTTGCACGCGCCTGTGTGTATCTGGGATGTTGTGGTCTTCCTCCGAAAGAAACTCAATGACAGCTCTCTGATTGGAATGTAGCAGCGTTACAGACGCCATTTTGACGGGATGTACCAGAACTTCATGAAAGTATAGAGGCTCAAGCGGAAATATTTCACTATGTCCCACAACAAATTCTACATTATTCAACCGAAATTAGAAGATAATTTTTTTTTCATTACTTATTGAACACTCCAGGGAAATCTGTATTAAATGTAATAATGTAACGTAAAACGACAAATAATTAAATGTATCTGTTAACATCGACGATCACTAGAGTTTTAGCACGTTAAAACAAACAATTTAAGTACCCAATGTTGCTGAGGAATGCGAATTCATAATTTTGATTAGCTTTCCTCAGAAGCTAGCAAAGCGAGTCGATAGTAAAAAGATGGTGCGAATGGTACAGAGCGTGAAATACGTGAAGTGAATGTGTCCTAGACTTGTTACGTAAATTATTCTATGTTTGTGATAGCGTGAGACATGATAAAACTACCCGTATTTAGTTTACCACTGCAGGCAATCTTAATAATGTGTGCTATACATGACGTGCAGATCTCAGCTCTAGGACAAACGAGTTTTCCGACGCATGTAACGTGAAGGTCTTCACTAAATGAGTGTGTAACACAGATGGATGGATTTAATGTCCGTGTGTGCACTACACAGTAGTTTCGCTAAATCTATTATGAAAGTATCTGTCATATGCTGCGTATGTCAAAGAGTCAGGGTTTCGGATTCAGAGAGCGAAAGATACAATTACTGAAAAAAAATCGCGACACTAAAAATTTATTAATGAAGAGTAACGATATTTCGGGAATTGATTTGTCTAGGTAATGTATTTAATGATTAACATTTCAAGATCATACAGGGTGTTTCAAAAATGACCGGTATATTTGAAACGGCAATAAAAACTAAACGAGCAGCGATAGAAATACACCGTTTGTTGCAATATGCAGCGCCATCTGTTGTTGAAAATTGTAAATACTGTAAATTCGAAAGTTTGTCTGCCTGAAAATGTACTGTTGTCCCAAGCATATTGCAACAAACGGTGTATTTCTATCGCTACTCGTTTAGTTTTTATTGCCGTTTCAAATATACCGGTAATTTTTGAAACACCCTGTAGATTAACGTAAGCGCGAGATAAGCTATTGCCAGTGTGAAACACTAGTACATTAATAACCGGTTTAACGGTCCGAATGTTGAATTGAAACACGCAAACGTGCGTGCATTGTGCCGTACGGAAGCCGGATGCCAGTTTGTGGGTTGGAGTTCCATGCCTGTTGCGGTTGGTCGGCCAATACTGAGACGGCTAATGCTGCTTGTGGATAATACTAGAGTTGTTGTCCTATTATTTCTCATATCTGCTCTATCTGGTGATCGAACAGTGCAAGGCAACATGTAAAAACTCTGTTACAACAGCATTAAGTGGGAGAGCGTTATTATTTGGAGCACACCCATGTTGTTCATTTAGTTATTTGGAATGGTGACGCACAAATCCGCAGTCACGGTGCGTGAGATAACCAGGAGTGTGCTCCTGCTGCCATACGAAATCGCATCCCAGACCATAACTCCAGGGGTAAGTCCAGGGCGTTGGGCACGCAGACAGGTTTGTTGCGGACCCTCAGTTGGCTTCCTTCTGACCACTACACACTAACACCGAGGCAGAACCAGGTTTCATCAGAAAACAAATTCCATATACCTCGTTGGCCAAAATAGCAGAGCAGATTGAAGATCATGGTGCAGTAAAGAGAAGTGTTTTATTTTACTAGTGGCGGTTTTCAGAATTGGTTAGTTGATTCGAGAGAGGGTACCAGTGAGGTCGTCGGCCCCATCGGATTAGGGAAGGACGGGGAAGGAAGTCTGCCGTGCCCTTTCAAAGGAACCATCCCGGCGTTTGCCTGAAGCGATTTAGGGAAATCACGGAAAACCTAAATCGGGATGGCCAGACGCGGGTTTGAACCGTCGTCCTGCAAAATGCGAGTCTAGCGTGCTAGTAAACTGTTGGTGATATGCTCTGATTCGTACTGAATTAGCTTATTTTCTAGATGGATTAATAATCCTCTGCTTTATATCTCACTTTTTATTTTCCTGATTATTTCACCAAGGTTACAAGCAACCGAAGTTCTTCAGCCTATCAATCACTAACATTTAACAAGTCGTGGAGCACTTCGCGATAATTCTGTGGGAAGCAACATTACTTCTATCTTCTCACAATTCATTTTCAGGTTGACATTGCTTGAATGCTCACTGTCCTCCCCCACTTCCAAGCCACCCACACCTTTTGCTTGTACAAAACGAGTTTTGCTACCATGTTTTTTAGATTCCTGTCGTCCTCCCAGATTGTTTTGTCAAGAGCTATGGTAAGCGGGGCCATTGAAATAGCATTAGTATGTTGCGAAACACTTCTTAAAGTGCACTCCCTGTATATCACTTCCTGATGTTTCACCTTTGCCCTCTTCCACGTAGCACACCCCTTCAATACGCTAACTGGCGCCCTAAAGTAGAACTCTGTCTCATTGCAAATACACTGACGTAAAAAAATCGCAGTACCAAGGAAGAGTCGTGCGACGTAAACGATAGAAACGATAGTTGGTAGGCTTACTTCTGCATCTGACGGATTATGTTTATTCAGATTTCGCACCAGTCGCATCACAGCGATGCTAATACGCTCCTTTTATTAATGCAAATCAGGTTTTCTCCACCCTCCCCTCCAATGAGCTTTCGCTTGACACCACTGAAGTCGTGGCTGGCGGCGGTTTGGGATCAGTGGAATGCACGCCGCAGGGCGTCTGGCGCGGATTGGTAACAGCTCGTTCTGTCACTGCAGTGCCAACCACTGTTCAGATTGCTGCAGCAGGTGCAATACAGTACGCCATAGCCATACACCGAACACGATGGACTTCCCTCTCGGTAGTGCCACGTGGCCGCCCGAAGTCCGGTCTTCTCACGATTGAACGTTCTCGTGACTAACGCAGCCAGCAATCATGCACAGTAATTACATTCCTGCCAAATCTTTCTGCAGTACCGCGGAAGGAACATCAAGTTTCACGCAGCCGTATTATACCTCTTTCAAATTCAGTGAGCTGTTGATAATGACGCCTTTGTCGATTTAAAACTGTTCTTGACTGACATGAACTCACCAGTCAAATCTCAAAGGCAACTAAGGCCCACCACCACTAGAGCGTGTATTTCAAGAAAACCTGATTTGCATTAAAAAAAAAGGAGCGTATTAGCATCGCTCTGATGCGACTGGTGCGAAATCTGAATAAACATAATATGTCAGATGCAGAAGTAAGCCTACCAACTATCGTTTCTATCGTTTACGTCGCACGACTCTCCCTTGGTACTGTGATTTTTTTACGTCAGTGTATTTGCAATGAGACAGAGTTCTACTTTAGGCCGCCAGTTAGCGTATTGAAGGGGTGTGCTACGTGGAAGAGGGCAAAGGTGAAACATCAGGAAGTGATATACGGGGAGTGCACTTTAAGAAGTGTTTCGCAACATACTAATGCTATTTCAATGGCCCCGGTTATCATAGCTCTTGACAAAACAATCTGGGTGGACGACAGGAATCTAAAAAACATGGTAGCAAAAATCGTTTTATACAAACAAAAGATGTGGGTGGCTTGGAAGTGGGGGAGGGCAGTGAGCATTCAAGCAATGTCAACCTGAAAATGAATTGTGAGAAGATAGAAGTTATGTTGCTTCCCACAGAATTATCGCGAAGTGCTCCACGACTTGTTAAATGTTAGTGATTGATAGGCTGAAGAACTTCGGTTGCTTGTAACCTTGGTGAAATAATCAGGAAAATAAAAAGTGAGATATAAAGCAGAGGATTATTAATCCATCTAGAAAATAAGCTAATTCAGTACGAATCAGAGCATATCACCAACAGTTTACTAGCACGCTAGACTCGCATTTTGCAGGACGACGGTTCAAACCCGCGTCTGGCCATCCCGATTTAGGTTTTCCGTGATTTCCCTAAATCGCTTCACGCAAACGCCGGGATGGTTCCTTTGAAAGGGCACGGCAGACTTCCTTCCCCGTCCTTCCCTAATCCGATGGGGCCGACGACCTCACTGGTACCCTCTCTCGAGTCAACTAACCAATTCTGAAAACCGCCACTAGTAAAATAAAACACTTCTCTTTACTGCACCATGATCTTCAATCTCCTCTGCTGTTTTGGCTAATGAGGTATCTGGAATTGCAGTCCTCCAAGTCCAAGTACTGCACAGTGCTTTAATATACATCCTCCAGCACACATCCAGATATTCTGTTGTTCAATTTTTTTTCAGTTCTGTGCCGATATTCGTTGGGGAGCGAATTGAATATCTCTCCGTCTCGTCACGAACTACCTTTCGTTGTACAATAACACCCTTATACGGTACAATACATTGCTAAATATATGCAGTGAGCTTCAATACAATCTTCTTATGTGATTCCGTCAAGAGGTCGAGGTGCCACACCGAAGCCGGCAACGCACATCGATACCCAGACGTTTGCGAGGTCTCGCTGCAATTCGCATATGAAGAACATGGTGGCGCTCCTGACGAAAAGGCCTTTTTCTCTCCACACTGAAGTGCCCTTGAACGGAGGTCAACGAAGAGCAAAGCTTGGAAGCACTCAGCCCCAGTTCGTGACCTCAGCTGAAGCAATGTACGTTATCAAGTACGACTAATTAATTAACAAACGACGGAGCTGATCCTCCTTGGTACACGAAATGCGTCAGGATATTGTTGCAGAAACAACGAAACAAACATTTAAAATTTAACCATACGTAAAATCCTCAAGAAGCTTGAAATTTAGCGCGGACTTCAATGCGAGATGCTTATAATAGTTTCCATAACGAAACGTTGTCACGAAACCTGGCAAAAATCCAAAGAAACTCTCGGCGTACGTAAAGTATGCTAGCGGCAAGAAAGAACCAATGCCTTCAATGCGTGATAGAAATGGTGATACTATAGAAGACAGTGCCGCCAAAGCACAGTTACTAAACGCAGCCTTCCGAAACGCCTTCACAAAGGAAGACGAAGTAAATATTCCAGAATTAGAATTAAGAACAGCTACCAACATGAGTAACGTAGAAATAAATATCCTCGGAGTAGTGAAGCAACTTAAATGACTTAATAAAAGCAAGTTTTCTGGTTCAGACTGTATATGAATTAGGTTCCGTTCTGAGTATGTTGATGCAATAGCTCCATAGTTAACCATCTTATATAACCGTTCGCTCGACGAAAGATCCGTACCCAAGGACTAGAAAGTTGCATAGGTCACACTAATATTCAGGAAAGATAGTAGGAGTAATCCACTAAATTACAGGCCCGTATCATTAACATCGATGTGCAGCAGGATTTTGGAACATATATTGTGTTCGTATATTACGGACTATCTCCAAGGAAACTACTGACACACAGACAACATGGATTTAGAAAACTCCGTTCTTCAGAAACACACCTAGCTCTTTACTCGCATGAAGTTTTGGGAGCTACTGACAAGGGATTTCAAATTGATTCCGTGTTTCTGGATTTCCGGAAGGCTTTTGACAGTCAACCACACAAGCGGCTTGTAGTGAGATTGTATGCTTATATCGTCTCAGTTATGTTACTGGATTCATGATTTCCTGTCAGAGAGGTCACAGTATGTAGTAATTGACGGAAAGTCATCGAGTAAAACAGAAGTGACTTCAGGCGTCCCCAAAGGTAGTGTTATAGGTCCTTTGTTGCTCCTAAAGTATATAAACGATTTGGGAGACAATTTGAGCAGCTCTCTTAGGTTGTTTGCAAATGACGCAGCCGTTTATCGACTAATAAAATCATCAGAGGATCAAAACCAATTGCAAAATGATGTAGAAAAGGTATCTGTATGGTGAGAAAATTGGCAATTGACCCTAAATTACGAAAAGTGTGAGGTCATCCATATGAGTGCTAAAGGAATCCGTTAAACTTCTGTTAAAAGATTAATCGGCCAAACCTAAAGGCCGTAAATTCAACTAAATACCAAGAGGTCACAATTACGAACAACTTAAACTAGAAGGAAAACAGAAAATGTTGTGGGGGAAGGCTAACCAAAGACTGCCTTTTATTGGGAGGGCACTTAGAAAATGTAACAGACCTACTAAGGAGACTGCCTTCACTACGCTTGTCCGTCCTCTTTTAGAAAACTGCTGTGCGGTGTGGGATCCTTACCAGGTAGAACTGACGGAGTACATCGAAAAAGTTCAGAGAAGGGCTAGCACGTCTTGTATTATCACGAAATAGGGGAGAGAGTGTCACTGAAATGATACAGGATTTGGGGATGGACATCATTAAAACAAAGGCGGAATCTTCTCACGAAATTCCAGTCACCAACTTTTCCCTCCGAATGAGAAAAAATTTTGTTGGAACCGACCTACATAAGGATAATCGACCACCACGATAAAATAAGGGAGATCAGAGCGCGTACGGAGAGATATAGGTGTTCATTATTTCCGCGAGCTGCAAGAGATCGGAATAATAGAAAATTGTGAAGGCGGTTGTTCGAATCCTCTGCCAGGCGTTTTGCAGAGTATTCATGTAAATGTAGATGTAGAAAGAGTCATTCAAGTCTCAGATGGAAACGTACTTTTGTAAAAGTTGAAAACTGTATTTGAAGAGAAGGGTTACAATTGTAAGCATCAAGTGATGCTGTAATAGTGAATGACTGGTGTAAATTGTGAAGCACTCCTGTGTCACAGGATTGTATCAAGTTAAGTAAATCTCTTTGTCATTCATATAATAAAGTCAACCAATATTTCTTAGTTGCAATTCAGATGACCCATCTCCCAGAGCAATCAAAGAACGCACAGTTATGGCTAGACAATTGTAGATTAGTCTGGTCATAATATCTTCAATATATTGCTCAGAGCGTCATTGCCGGTCTCAGTCAACATTATTGCGTAATACTCAATATTGCGCAATTGATATTGAGATGATGGGGGTCCATTAACAGAGACGCTCAATAAATTCCAGTGGATGACACTACATAGATGGCTCGTACATCAGGGGGAGGATTACTGTTCAGATTTCAAAGGCGGGCATTTGAAGGCAAGTCGAGATAAATTTCACCAACTATCACATGTGACTTGCGAAATTACCATGACGAGAGAATCAGAGAAATTAGAGATCATACGAAGGTTTATCGACAATCGTTGGACTCCACTCACCATTTTACAATGGAACATGGAGAGGGATAAAGGAAATATACCAGAATTACCCTTTGGCACACACTGGAACGTGGCCTGGGGATTACATATGTAAGTGCAGATGTTACGGCTGAGAATCTCTTTTTGGGTGAGTCATGGAAGGCTGGAAGAAATGATGAAACAAGAGAAGAGTAATTAGTTATAATTTTGGATGATATGCCAGGAAATCATTAAGAAAAATAACTAGTGATAAGAAGCATTCTGGAAACCTCGAAAGAGATTGAGGCATGGTTTTACGAGAGATTTGGAAAATTTGGAGTTTGACAACGACTGAAACGATAGAATCCGTTACCGTGCTAGGAAAACATTATGAGATGATCTTCAAGGCTGACAGATAACAAGGATAGAAGTAAATATTTCAAACGACTACTAACAAACCATTGTCGACCCTTAATCAGAATAGTGAGGCCTCATTACATCCTGTGCGATGCACATTTTCATCCCTTCACCACTTCACTCGGCTGTGACGGCACTTGTTGTGATTACGGAAGCTCTCCTTTCGTCGCCAACTGCTTCTTCACAGGCCCCTCGGCTTGAACTGGGCATAAAAGAAAACAAGCAAGTCATTACGGGGAAGACGCTGTTAACTTTTGCGCAGGCGCGTATGACAAAGTGCCGGCGCCGTGTGTACGCCCCGCCTGTATAAATAGCCCGCGGCTGGCGAGGAGCCAGCAGCGTCGCGACGCCCGGCGTCGGTCCGGACGCCTCGCTCCTCGGCGTCTGTCGACGACACCCTCAAGCTCTCGCGCTCTCAGTGAGCTTGCGACATGCAGCTGTAGTCCAACAGATGGACATGCAGCTTCTGTCTTACCACCGACCGAGAAGAAAATAGTGCAAGACTTTGATTAGAATCATAAAGTACATAACATAAAGGGGTGTGAGCCAGAGTCAGAAGCTTTTGTAAACGGGAAGACCTTTTAGGTCAGCTTTCGAAACTGTCAAATTAGTTAAAAGGCAGGTATGTTAACGGAGAAGGAGTCTGCAGTAACAAAACGATCTATAATTGTGTTATCCTTGATAGAAATTCATTCGACTAGAAACGTAAATATCGACCGAGTCTTTTACTATGAAAATCATAATTCAAACTGAAACCGCATCGCTTTTCCACCTACTGTAAGGTCTTTACACAATCGATCACGCGAGCAACATTTTATTCGTACTACTTTGAGACGAGACAGTGAGCGCACAGAAAGGTATTGCTAGTTCATTATTGGTCAAATGTGCGTCCGGATGCAGCCTGTTATGATCTATTTCATCAGTATTGTGTATCTATTATTCCATTCCAAAAAATTTGTACTCCGGACAAATACAGTACTCTGAGTTTACAACTTCTGTAAAGCGCCAAATGATGTTATGTTTTTAACTTTCGATGGTGCATGGCACCAAATCACATTTTTTAGTTTTTGATGGGTGTAACTTGGGATCTCGTACGACTGACTTTTATTTATGCTCACATAATATTTCGTATCTTCACTTAAAACTTCCGGGCTGATAGGCTGTGGTCGAAGTATAAAACTCTCTCCCGACGTTTCGTCTCCGACTGCGGGAGATATCCTCGGAGGTAAAGCCGCTTTACCTCCGAGGATGTGTCCCGCAGTCGGAGACAAAACGTCAGGAGAGAGTTTTATACTTTGACCACGGCCTATCAGCCCGGAAGTTTTAAGTGAAGACAATACCGGCCGTGAAAGCATACATTGTATGAATATTTCCTATGTTTTATAAAATACTGGTTTCTTCCTCTCCTTCGCTGCTCACTTATTTCTATCGCCTGTGTTTTATTCTATGTGGTTACGGATTTTATACTTTGAGTTCACAACATTTGTAAGGCGTCACAAGACCCTACGATTTTAACCTTTGTCGGTGCATGGAACCAAATAATATTTGCTATTTTTATATGAACCCAACTGATTTTTGCTTGTGGTAAAATATTTCTTATGTTTCATAAAAAAACTAGTTGTGGTTATTAGCAGAAAATAGTTCTTCTATTTGATGTTTTGGCAGCTGCACATGTTCGGTACTTTCTGGTACTGGATTTGAGTGTGGCAAACGGACTGTCCTTGTTTTCGCGAAAATATTGTATTGTCCTTCCTCCGTCTTACCGTATGCATTTTAATTTGTGGCATATGTGGGTATTGCTAATTTATGTTTTGATATTATGTAGCTTGTCATATCGCACAGTAGTTGTGATTACAGCTTTTGACAATGTGTGGCGCTGCGCAGTACTCCAGAGTTATACCAACATTTATTTGTAGGCGCTTCAGTCCGGAACTACACGGCTACTACGTTCGCAGGTTCGAATCCTGATGCGGGCATTGATGTGTGTGATGTTCTTAGGTTACTTAGGTTTACGTAGTTCTAAGTTTAGGGGACTGATGACCTCAGACATCAAGTCCCATAGTGCTTGGAGCCATTTGAACGATTTGAAAAATGACTCTTGGTCGGAATACTGAAGAAGTGTGTCTGTAGTCGGCGAATGTTTCTTTCAAACTGTACTTGAAACGCCATATCTACGTGCAGAAATCGCTCCTCGATAGGTATAGTTCATTATGTGCCAGTTTATTTCAATCAAAGTGGAATGCTATTGCTATCCATTACTATATTTTGTAAAATATCTTTTATCTGATTTTTTGTAGATATCTGATGATAGCGTAGATTACGAAACGCACCTACGAAAAATAAACCCATTTCTTGCCTAATGTTTGTTATCGTTGTGATCCAGTCAGCCTGAATGCATAACTACTGATTATTATAATAACGTTCGCTTGCCTTATGGATGACTGTCACATTTCTACGATCATAAAAGACCTGATAAATAATATGTGTGAATATTTCTGCCTACTTTAGCAACACACTGTGGATCACCATCGACAGAAAAACTAAATAATTTCTTCTCATACAAAACATTATTTTTCGACATGTTTTCGAAGGTGTAGCACACACTTGTCCATTTCCAAACTTCGAACGTTTTCAACTTCAGTATTGCTTTCAAGTTTAAGAGCAGGTTTCCGTGGCCGTTGTCACTGTCAGTAAAATTTTTCCGATCTGTTGACCGCATTGTCAACATATAAAATTGTCTGGCATTTGTACCCATACTGCAAACGCCCTTTCTTGGTGCTTTGTGCTGAACTATACTGTGACTGCGGATTACAGTCGCCTGTTTCTACCAATGGCAATAAATTATGTAAACACTTGTCAGGCACGTCTTTACCCACCAATGACATGGAATAACACAAAGACCAATAAAGATCGCCTAATATCCCTCCTCCTATCCTCAAGTAGCCTATCAAATTACGCAAACAGCTTCCTCCGCCACTATGTAAGATGTGTAGTCTATCTCATTCATCAGTCTCGCTCAGTACAAAGCCCTGAGGAATGCCGTTTACAGTATTGGCCAAAACGTCCGGCAATTTTATATATTGACAGTGCGGTCAACAACCCAGAAGAACTTTATCGACCGTGTTTTAATGTCACATAATGTAAGGATTAATTATTTTTTATTATAAATAACGCAACCAACGTTGGAAATGTTAATTAAGAAGTAAATAGCGTGTCAATGCAGTCCAGCCATTCTCCATGCGGGGGTGTCCTGTCGGAGCCGCGCTGCGGCGTTTCCGCTGCGTGGGATTACCCTGTGCCCGTCGGGCGCGTTCCATTATTAAGCGATTCTGGATGACGTATGAGCGCTATTTTTGGCCCCAGTCGTTCCCAATGACAACACTGCCAGCATTTTGCTAGAGCTGGAGCCTCCAGATTCAGCAAAGACTCCCGTCATAGCCACTGTAGTGGCTCCTCTATATTTCATATACTGTGACTTGTTTAACGTGAAGTTTTTGCTTACTCGAGGGACGCAGCCACGGGACGGTAGGACCGCAGCTGTTCAGTGCTGAGGAAATTGCATAGTTTTTCATTTTTTCCGTCTCAGTTGCACTGATATGTCATTTGTTTTTAATCACACACCTTGCTCTTAACCGTATTCATACAATATGGTGACAAAAAGCAGTTACGGTTAACAGCACTACAACTTAAGTTTATATCAATGCAGCTGAGAAGGACGAAAAAAAATCCAGTTTTCTTAAACACACAATTATTTTACGTTTCGATTACTGAAGATAAACCTCTATAGCTATGCTGAAATATAATCTATAATATTCCACGGAAGAACGAAAATAATTTTACTTCATCCTCTGGGCTTGTGAGTACTTCGGCGAGGGATGAAAGATATCAAACCATTTTCACTGGTTCATTTACTTAGTACTATAACAATGGAATCGTACATGCTTCAAGATGGAAGCTGTCCTACATCATGCCATTTATCATGATCAGAGGAGTGCTAAACTCAAATAACTTCTACGCACTAGCCTGCTCTTAACCGTTCCCAAGGAGGAAGTACGCCATCAACGATGATGTGCGGACTATCGCCCAAGGGTACCCTTTCTTCTTAATCTGTTTCGTAAGAACGACTTGTTAACTTCTAGTTATTGCTTTCTTCAGATACACCCACTGGATGAATTTCTAAAATTTCTATTAATCACATACGAATAATAATATGTTAGGGCAAAGCTTTTCAGGAAACTTGATTATTGAGAGGCCTTGACTTTAGCCATTATGTCATTAGAATCAGTACCACAAAAACCTCACTGCTGCAAAAACCTCACTTCTGCAATAGTTCAGAATACATCTATCAGCAGACAGAGTTGAAAATGAAGCTCTATAGCTGCCGATCCTATCTGTTTCAGTGTTAATGACAGCGTCAGTTTCGTCTGCACTAGGTATCGTGGCCTGACTGTGGATCAACGGAGATGTATCGGTTCGTCTTACGAATTTCGATTCTTGGTATACCTTGTCCATGGTCGTCTCGGAGTCATCCAGAACAACAGCTACTTACAACATTCTCCACGCGTGGGATGCAGGCATATGGGACCAGCATTATGCTACGGGGGACATTAACCTGTGCTCGCATCGGAAGTCACCATGGCAGCTGAACCTTATTTCGAAGCATTTGCATCGCTTCACACTTGATGTCGTCTCGAAAAGTGATGCTGCCTTCCAGCATGATAACTGTTTGGGTCACAGGCCCGAGTAATACTACAGTGCTTTGAAGAGTATGACAGTCAAGCCGCGATCAGGACTTGGCCACCACGATCGCATGATAAGACCACAATGGAACAGGTCTGGGATTCCATCGGGTGCCGTCTGCGCGCCCACAAACAACCGGCCCGTAATTTACGGAAACTGCGAGAGAGAAGTAAACTGCAAGCAGTAGAGGTGCAGAGAATCCGGACGGTAGCCAGGATATCCCGAACAAAGTGAAGAAGAATTGAGTAAATTAGAGAGGTAATGCACATGGGACAACCAGTTTTCCAAAGAATTGACAACAGAGCTCTTTAATGGTATGGCCATGTATGGCGAATGGAGCAAGGACGATAGCGAAAAGCAATCCTGTAATGGTCGGCACTGGGAAGGAGGGAGCGCGGACCAATAAGATTAAAATGGAAAACGGGAATAATTACAAGGATGAGGAAGACAGATCCGAAAGAGGAAGACTGCCAGAATGAAAAATGCTGGCAATTGGGAATATAGGGCAACACCTGAAGAGTGGAGAAGCCCCTAAAAGTAACTAATAGTAAGTATTTTGCATCCCTTAGTCACTCCATTGTCCGTTGAGGGGCTATAAGTTTCTGAACGGTTTTCACATAAAAGTCCACACCACACTGACATAAGTTAGATTGATGGTACACACAGATCTCAAACTTCCGTTGTCACACATATCGGAAGCCACGTTTTGAAAACCGTATTTAATTTACCAAAACAACTACGTGGTCATTCTTCTGTTCATTTCTTTTTGTGGGACACGGCTCCATTGCACTGTGGCGGCGTGGATTAGAATTTTTGGCCAGCAGTTCCGAGTCCATACGGAGGGCGCGGTTGTCCCCGAGTTTCCCGAGGAGGAAGGACACACGCCACGGTAGACCCTCGTGTCCGAGATGGACGGCACAGCAACTGCCGGCTCGGCGTGTCCGTGACTGCATCTGGGCGAGGGACATCGTATTTACTTGCTGGTCGAATGCGGTGGGACTCCATCCCGCGCCGGGTGTTGGCTCCAGTTATAGTGCAGGTACCAGCAAAATTCCTATCGAGAAATGTTGAAAGCAGTGAAGTCATCCCAGTTGGTGCACAAAGGTATTATTACTTGTTATTTGAACTGTGTTCCAAGGTCAGCTGCGAATACTGGTAAGAGAATCTTTATTTTGTGAGGGACCGCTTCTTGTAATTTGGAATTTATATTGAATTTCATAAGTTACCAGTTTTTATTCAGTATTTATCATGTACATCAATATTATATTACTTGTTGTTTGTCTTCGCAAATGTATGCTATAAAGCCATTCAAGAGCTTTCTCTGTTCCAAGTCATTTCTCTTTGTCACCTTTCATCTTATTCAGCAGCTAAGTGGCAGCAGGTTTGATTTTATACTATGCAGTTGTTGTTAATAAATACTGTCAAACACAGTGAACGCTATCAACCCAGCTGTACCACTCCTCTACCCTTCTGTAACACTTTTCTTGTCTATCCATTCAACTCAACTGCCCAAAATATGAAAACCCATCCGAAAGCCCTTTGGCTTCATTGTTAAATTGCAACACCCATACAAATTATGAAAAGCGTATGTATGTTTGTATGCATGTATCTTTAGGTATGCGACAGCATGGGCTACTAACATGTTTCAAAACGTCGCGCGTTAAAACGGGATTGTTCTGGGGCTTATACACCGAGTTCTATTGGTCATACAAAGGTAGGGACAAGTATTTTGGATAGCCCTTGTGCTAGGGGCCATTTGTATACCCAACAGAATGATAGTGTTGTAATTATCCTACAGTAAAAGATAAATTTTCGAATATTACACACTTCCTCCAGTTTAGGCAAATGGAGCAAATCGGTTGGTTCTTTTTGCATTAGATGTGGTCTACGGTGTGACTTAAGTGGCTTATGGAGGCAGCATTTAGTTAATGGGCGGTTCCTGAGAAAACTCGAAAGAGGCGTTTACCACTCTTTCCTCAGCGCCAGCAGCGTTTATCTACAGAACTGAGCGCAGGAGATTGCTAAAATTTTAACGGTATATTTTCTAGTCATTCATCTAGATGTGTCATCTTCCCGCTTTCAAAACGTCTCATCTGTTATCGAGAAACACAACAAACACATGGTTTTTCGGTACCAAAAAAAAAAAAAAAAAAAAAGGTTCTAATGGCTCTGAGCACTATGGGACTTCTGTGGTCATCAGTCCCCTAGAACTTAGAACTACTTAAACCTAACTAACCTAAGGACATCACACACATTCATGCCCGAGGCAGGATTCGAACCTGCGACCGTAGCAGTCACGCGGTTCCGGACTGAGCGCCTAGAACCGCTAGACCACCGCGGCCGGCTCGGTACCAAAACCGAGCCGAGGATTCCTAAACGGCTAAGGATAGCAAACGGCTGAAAGTTTTCTTATATACTGCTAAGATCCCGACGTCGAACGATCTCGAAAATTTTTGTGATATATTAATCAGTTTATGAGATACAGAGGTCAAATTTACCCTACTTTTGCACGTGAAACAAAGTCCGGTATGAGCCGAAAATGTAGTTCATAAAGTGAGATAGCACAGGTAAATTTGATGTAAAGTGTCTCCGTCATCATGAGAAGGGTTCTGGGAACCCCATACTGTAGTGCAGAAGTAAAATTTTTGTGCAAGTAAAATTCGGTCTGAGGTATAAAATTACTTGTGCGTTATTTTAATTTCACATGAGTTGACTACCACAATTTTGCTGAGTTATAGAGTTCTTTTCATATGAATCCTGCTGTATGAGGGAAAAGAAGGGAATTGGCAGAAACATGTCCCAATTGGAGCACAAAATAGGTGAATAAGAGTATGCTGCTATTCAAAAGACTCTGACTGGAAAGTGGGGTGCCAGCAGTCTGATTCTACATTCCTCCGCACCTTTAAAAATGTTCCAAAAAATTTTGACATGACATATCTGCACATTTTTATGCTGAGAGAGAAAAAGACAGTGTCAGTGGAAAAGAGACGGAAAAGCAGTTAGTAAAAATGGGACGACAGTAGACAGTGGTTGTGGTATAGAAAGAGCGAAGGAGGCAATGACAGTGACAAGGAAGGGAAGGACACAATATCAGTGGAACTTAGTCAACAGATACAGAACAGAGCCAGAGGGAGATAAATAAAGGAGAAAGTGGAAGTAAATGAAAGCTAGTTATAGTGAGAAACCGAGTCTATGACTTTGACAACGAGGAAGAGAGATATAGTGTCAGTGATTAGAGACTGCAGCATTGGGAAGCAATGAATGAGACTGTAGCAGTAAGAGAGCAAGAGGGAGACAGTGAGAGTAGACAATAGTAGTAATAGGGATTACAGCTGTAAGACATTTGCAGTTAGACAGACACGAAGAGATAACTACGAATAGTTGGTTTGAATGAGCGAGAGAGAATGGGCAACTCTGAGTGGATGGGTATGAGCTACTTACAGCGATGAGGAGGAAGGAGGAGGAGATTAGCGTTCAACGTCCCGTCGACAACGAGGTCATTAGAGACGGGGCACAAGCTCTGGTTAGGAAAGAATGTAGAAGGAAAGCGGCCGTGCCCTTTCGAAGGAATCATCCCGGCATTAAGTGATGTAATGGAAATCACGGAAACCTAAATCACGACAGCAGGAGGGGGGTCTGAACTGTCCTACCGAATGATGTCTCCCCGCCCCCCCCCCCCCCAACCGACCACCGCACGGTTACAGCAGCGATGCGATGAACTAGTGGGCATGAGCGAGTTACATTTAGTGGAGCTTGTTGGAGTGAGAGGCGAGTTACCTGTTAGAAAGAGAAAAATTTTAAAGGTGCTGAAGAAAGTAGGATGAGGCATTTGGTACGCCCTTTTCAGTCAGGCTCTTTTAATAAACAGGGACATATTCGTATTTTCGTTCTCGTTCTATGATAGGACCATTTCCCCGCTGGTGTATACATGTTACACACCTCCTGAACTACTGAATGGATATGAACTACGCTTGCTACACAAGATACAGAGCTTACACACTATCTTCGAAGAAATACTGTGGGGGTAAGAACCGTCAGTTTGCTATTGGCGTGGTGGTGACCAACGGAGAGGAGCGGTGGAGGCGAAGATGGATAGAGAAAGGTTAGAGGAGGTGGGCAGAGAGAGGGGCAGAAGGAAGTTGAGAGATGGGTGAGAGTGATATGGGCGAAGGCAGGGATGTGAGACAGATAGAGAGGGGGTGAAGCAAATGGACAAGGAAAGGGTGGATGAGATGGTCAGAGAGAAGGAGGGCAGAGGAAACGGACAGACAGACAGAGACAGAGAGAGAGAGAGAGAGAGAGAGAGAGAGAGAGAGAGAGAGAGAGAGAGGGGGGGGGGGAGAAGGTGGAGGAGAAAGAGAGTGGGGAGGAGAAGATGGGCTAATAAAAGACTGGACCAGAACCATACCTGGTCGACGTCGGATACACCTAGTTTTTTCGATTGCTTTCAGGTTTGTTCTGTTAAACTGCTCTATTAGTTGTTGAAGTTTATTTGCACTGGAGACAAACAGTGAAATGTAATCAGCTAAACGCTGTTTCATATAATTATGAACTTTTGACACGTATTCCTTCTTTGTGTGTCAAATTTAAGTTACCCAAACTTAACCTATAACTGCTGAACATATTTCACTGATCCGGATTATCTCTGCCTGACTCAGCTTCAGCTTTAAATTTCTCACTATCCTTATCAATGGATACTGTTATATTCAAATACTTATATCTTCATCATTTATCTACTCAATTTTCATTTCCATATTTGTCTGCATTATCTAGAGTATACACAAAGACACGCCAGTACTATTGATAAACGAAAGAAGTCACTTATTCATCAGTTATGGTTACACAATTTCGGTTTTAACAGCGTTTTCATGGTTGTATCACAGGAAGCTGGCACCAATAAAGTAAAAGAAAGCTTAGAACGGCTGGATTACGGCAAACTAATTGTGCAGAGTTGGATGCAGCGTAAGACTAACCGGTAGCTCGCTCTCCTGGCTCCGAGCGTACACTATATGTTCCGGCCATGGCATGGTATGGCATTCGATAAGAGAACGAAAACCATGATTGTCCCCTTTCTGATACGCATTCACTTACTGTGGCAATGGGCGTGAATCTTAAAAGTGTCACGCAGAGTGTAAAAATAAAATTGCTCTTACGATGTAAATTATATACTTGTTTCGTATAGTAAAAAAAAATTAATACGAGCTATATTTCTGACAGTCAGTTTCATTTTATCAATCTTTCCTTTGTTGCAAAACATATTGAGTATCTTGTTTCTTTATCATTTGTTATGTATAGCTGCGTTTAAATTGTATTTACAGAGAAGACGACAACGTATAACCTTTGATCAAATTGAATGAGGACCTGTGATTGCATCATGGGGAGGGTTTTAACGTGTCGCAACGTGGATAAATCCAATTTCCGGCTAAAGCGTATCGAAAAAGTTCTCCCAAACTTCCGTCGTGCAGCCGGAAATCTGCTGGAGCAGAATTCCTTTCAGCGCTGCCAAACCGCACCGTGCATAGGGAAAGTCATGCCAGTAGACGATTTTCCAGCACCGTAATTGTACGTTCCATAACTTTTCACTTTCCAGGAAGCATTAAAAATACAGCAGAACTGCGACTGCTGTTTACCGAAACAACAAGTCGTGGTGCGTTACCGTGTTATGAAAACAGGTAACTTTCAGTTCTGTAAACTTCGTAATCAGCAGACTGGATTAACGCGTGAAACTTCGGATCGAATGTCCTGATACTGCTTTGCATGCTAACACAATACGTGTTTTAAATAAGAGGGAGTTTTACTATAGCTTGCATACTTGCGTCTGCTAACTGGCGACTACAGATTTCATGATACTGTAGGGGTCATAGGACTGATGTGTTCTGGATTACAGCTATTAATAGAAGTGGTTCAAATGGGTCTGAGCACTATGGAACTTAACTTCTGAGGTCATCAGTCCCCTAGAACTTAGAACTACTTAAACCTAACTAACCTAAGGACATCACGCACATCCATGCCGAGGCAGGATTCGAACCTGCGACCGGAGGGGTCGCGCGGTTCCAGACTGTAGAACCTAGAACCGCTCGGCCACTCCGGCCGGCTACAGCTATCAAATAGAACAAAATCGTATTTTACGCATGGCATACTCTGTTCAGTCAGAGCATTACGACCACCTAGCTATTAAACAAAATGTCCACCCTTGACAAAGATAACTGCGGCAACTAATCGTGGCATAGAAGCAATGAGGCCTTACAACACTCCTTTGACGTCACAGTGCTTTGCACAACTTCCACTTAACGCGTGGATGCTAATGTGAATGTTTCACAGAGCATAATGGGGCGACCGCCAGCTTACCTCCGTTACGAAGTACAGGTCAAGGAGCTATTCCCCTGGAAGTCGACGGATTCACGCCCTCCCATCGGTATAATGAAGAAGGTATTGGGATTCATCAGACTTTGCAACGTTCCGCCACTGCGCCAACGTCCATTGCCGATAGTCACGTACCCATTTCAGTCGCAGTTACTGATGTGGTGGTGATAACATTGGCACATGGCATGGGTCGTCGGCTGCGTAGCCCATCGCTCGGAATGATCGGTGCACTATATGTTTTGACAGCTAAGACGTAGTGGTCATCCAAACACAGGTCGTACAGAAGTGGTTTCACATTAGTTTCGCCCCGTGTTGATGATGATAATCAGAGAACTCGAAGTCCCGACAAATCGTGCAGTTTCGTAAATCCTCCTGCCGAGCCTCCGGGCCGTCACAGTCTGCCCTCAGTCGAACTCAGATACATCGCGCAGTGATTCCTCGCCAGATGACGCTGCTATCACCTGGACGGGTTTATATCGATAGTAGGTCAGTGGTCATAATGTCCTGGCTGATCAGTGTACGTCTTCAACGAACTAGATGTTTTGAAAAGGCAAGGCTCTAGTAGGTGTAAACATTTAACGCATTGAACATTAATAGGCGTATGATCACACGACAAGCACGGATAGCAGTCACATTCGTTAAATATTTGAGGATATACCTAAGCATCGTTTTAAAATGGAGCGAAAATATGAAATTAGTGGTAGTAAAGGCAGAAGCCAGACAGAATCATCGGGAGAATCCTCAGAAAGTGTTGTCCACCAAAGAAGGATGCAGCTTACCACACCTTTATTGGAGTAATAATAATGAGCGTATGGCATCGGTGGCCGGGAGACCCCTTGCGGGGCGGTTCGGCAGCCGCTCCACAAGTTCTTTAACCCCACTACGGCGACTTGCGAGTGAATGAGGCTGAAATATGCTGAAAGACACACAAAAACCAGTCATTTCGAGGCAGAGAAAATCCCTGACCCCGCCGGGGAATCGAACCCGGGACCCCGTGCGCGGGAAGTGAGAACGCTACCGCAAGACCACGAGCCGCGGAATTTATTCGAGTAATATTGGGATATTGCTCTTGAGTTTTGGAGGCAGACCAAAAAAGAATGGTAGAATATATAAAGATGACCCAAGAAGAGCAGCACATTTCGTCACAGGTTCGTTTAATAAGATATAAAGGTTCACGATGCTCATTCAACTACAGTGGCAAATGTAACAGGGGTAAAGCACCACGGTATAGATTGCTATCAGAATTCAATGAGCGTGCGATCCTAGAGCAGTCAGTCGTTATACTGCTTCTTCCTACATACCTTGCATTTATTTTGAAGCACCATGAAGGTAAAATGAGAGAGATCAGTGCTCAAGCGGTCTCACCAACAATCGTTCTTCCCACCCACCAAACACGACTTGACTCGCAAACAATGTCACCTTTATGTTCGAACGGTCCACGAAGACTTTATGAAAAGCTGGAAATGAAGTTTTTCTAGCTTTCCGATACACAGTGTTAAACAAAGGCAAATTTACTGTCATAAAGCGATTGCTTCACAGATACCTAACTCAGTTACCAGACGGGTTGGTCGACTAAAAGCGTGCACCAAGCCGGTACTTGACCCCGGAACTTTACACAATCCGACTAGAGCTCGTGCTGCCTCCTCCACGGCATGCTGCGATCTGCCAACAACTGCCAGACACAGCAAATGCACCCATGCATACTGGTCTGGCGACCCTGGAAGGAATTGTGTGGTACAGAACTTCTTTTCTGACCACAGTATTTTGAGTGTGTATGTTTTACTCTGCAGTGGAATTCACGCGGTATTGTCTGTGATAACGGTTTGAATTCAGTTACGGCGCTCAATTGTGTTTTTTTCGGGTAAAACCTGTAATTTATCACGAAGTTTGACGAGAGTTAACACTCCTGTACAGAATGTAAACTTAGTTCCAGATATTTGAGTTGCTATACTTGCTCCTGGGATGAATATTAGTATATTTCTGAGCGTGAGTAACGAATTATAAAGCTCACTTTCGCGTTACTGTTGATTGCCAACAGTTTTATTCATCGTAAACTTCACTAAAATTCCGATATACCGCCCAATGCTGATCTTGACTCTAAGACTCCCAGCATCTACATCGTGTAAATTATTTTTCCGAATGTGATTCTAGAGGGTATAACTGAGCACTGCTAACAGCGCAACAAGCATGTTTAAATAATAATGTAAGGGATGATAAAAAAATTTCAGTTCGAACGCCTTACAGTCCAGAATCGGTATGTCAGCTAGGCAAAATCGCCGAGAGTATTGAGGCAATCATTCCACCTAAACACCAAGTTGAAGATATCAGTTTGATATAACACCGTGTCCTGCTACTTACAGTCCGTAACTACCTGCTGCACATCCTCGTCCAACCGGGATCGTCAACCCTTCAAGGTCTGTTGTGATGGACCGAATACGTGATAATCGCATTAGGAGAGATCAGTATTATAGGGCGGATGCTCGAGTGTCTCTCACTTGACTTGGCTTAATTTCTGCAAGAAGCTGCCCTCCTAGATCGATCGAATGGTGACTAACATTGAACTTGGCGCAACATACCATAACAGTGGTTTTCGACTGAAATGCTCCCCCACACACATACTTCAATCTCCAGTGGGAGTCCACTGCTGTTTGTCCTGCAGCAGCCAAAATAAGAATTACACCACGTTGGTGCTGCCAAGACACATTTGGTAATAACATCGCCATACCTCGCGTCGAGTAAATTGAAGACGGAGGGGGAGAAAGGAAAGGAAAGGAAAAGAATGGAAAGGAACTAATGATATCAGCTGCATTGGGATTTTACGAGGAACCAGCAACGACGAGTGATAATGTGTGCTGGACTGGGACTCGAACCCAAGATCTCCTGTTTACTAGGCAGCTGTGTTAGCTACTGCGCTAACGGGACGCAGCGTTTATCGCAAATTCAGTGACTGTCTTGGCCCGCACCCTGGTCGATTCACATTCGCACCGAGCGCAATCTATCCACAGTGCCCGGCCATATCCTCCATGCTTGCGAATTTCAGATTCCCGTTACAGGTCAAGCGTAGTTGTTCATCCGCATTGCAGGTTGTGGAATCGCTGCCCATCGAGGCGAATCAATTATATAAATGCGTAGTGTCTATTCTTTTGGACAAAAGGCCGGCCGGAGTGGCCGTGCGGTTCTAGGCGCTACAGTCTGGCGCCGAGCGACCGCTCCGGTCGCAGGTTCGAATCCTGCCTCGGGCATGAATGTGTGTGATGTCCTTAGGTTAGTTAGGTTTAATTAGTTCTAAGTTCTAGGCGACTGATGACCTCAGACGTTAAGTCGCATAGTTCTCAGAGCCATTTGAACCATTTTTTTTTTGACAAAAGAATATCTTATACTTGTTGGAAACTCAGTATACTATGTTGGAGTCAACTGAAAGAAAATACTCCTGCGAAAATCTCTCTGAGAACGGAGAAATGCAGAGCTGAAGGATTTGATCAAACTAATTAATGAACTAGTTCATCTTCCCACGATATGTATCATATTCTATTACTGTAATTCATATATATCGGCGTTTAACTTTTTACAAACCTTATAAAACATGAGATATATGCATGAATTCAAGGAGGTGTCTAACCAATCAGATTTGGCGAAGTAGCGTACGCTGCATCTTCTGGTTCCGTGGAAAATGGTATTATTACAGCACATGAGTCAGACGCCTTAGACGCCTCTGGAAAAGGAGCTTTACGTTTATGTCCCAAATTACGCCTGGAGAAAGAATTTATTCTTTAAAGGTATCATGAACTAGTAACGGTTCTCTAGGCACCATATCGTCTTCTGAAACCGCTATAAGAAGGTAATAAGCGCAAAGTCATCGCAGTGGTAAGACGTATACTCGTAATCCATTTATTGCTATATTAATAGCTGCCCATTCCGCCCCCCCCCCCCCCCTCACCCCTCCTGCCCAGTGGAACTTCCCAAAGGAAACTGCCGGCCGTCAGTTGAAAACAAGATACGCCACAGAAGCGAGAATACACCTCGTTGGGATAGATTCGGCGTTCACTTGCCTGAAGAATGGCCAATTACACGGGAATAGTATATCAAACAGTTCTGTGAAATAAAAGTGTGCGATCGTTGCGGAGCTATTAAATTCAACGAAACAGTTTAAATACTTTCAATAACAGATCATTTGGTTTTATTTTTTATGCAGTTTTACATTCAAAGTACGACTCAGATTGGCTCTTATTTGATAAGCTATGCAAAACAAAATTATTTTTTGTTTCAATCAGGCAAAAATCATAAGGTGAAAGAGGCATTTACTAACCAAAAGCGTCTCAAATTTCACAAGAAGTCCACTTCCAGTGAAAGTAAAGAAGTCTGCTTTGTGGGTGGGTGTCGATGATAGTCTAACTCCTGCAGGTTAGCTGAAGGGAGATATAAACTGAAATTGCAAAATGGGCGGAAATGTGGCCCCTCACTGGAAAACATGCGGGAAAAATTTTCCAGCTCTTCAGAAGATCACCATGGTAATATTGTGTATACAATCATTCAGTTCCATTTCTACACGAAATTTTAACTTCACGTATTTCTTCCTGAAAGCAAGACGGTCAGTTTTACACCCGGTCATTGTTGAAGCTCTTATTTTCTCTCATGTTAACTCTGTCAGACTAAATGAGTGAAAATGTTTAATGAAGCTCCTTTGCACGTTCTTTCTTCATGTAAAAATCTCTGTTTGTTGCACATTTTATTGCTTATGTTTGTTTCCCAGGAAAGGAAGACATCTGTACATAACACTAATGCGACTGGTTATACAGTGTGGTTGTGAAACATGGGCAAATGTACAGACAATGGAAGAGCGCATCTGTGCATTTGAAAGGCAGGTTTTAAGGAAAATTTATGCTCCCGTATACAATACAGAATCTGGAAGATGGGAAACAAGGCACAATGCAGATTTTTATCGGTCACTTAAGAAAGCTGATACTGAGAGAGTGATTGCAAGAAGAAGGTACGGCTGGCAGGACATGTTCTCCGAGCAGAGGTTACTTTCCCTAAGAAAGCTTTAGCACAACATGCGAACGTGATGGAAAGACAAAACTTTAGTGGCACTGGAAGTAGTAGATCCAACAGCCAGCACTGAGGTTGGTCGAAACAGAAGTAAAGTGGCAAACATGTGTAATCAACCTCTGTGCTATTACAATTACCATAAAATTAATCCTGATTCGTCGACTGGAAGTGTTGGTGATCTCGTTATGTATTTCTTTATGTTTCCTACCACGGGCTTAAACGACCTGTTAATGTGCAATAAATGATGATGTTGATAAAGATGATGTATAAGGAATATAATGCCAATAAAATATGGTTAATGAAATGTGAAATACACATACCACCTGTCATATACGTTACTTGTTAGTTACGCTATATAGTCTGTGCAGGGGACAGACAGCGTGATCACGAGTAAACCATTTACATTTATCATTAAAATTCTACAGCATAATTGTGATATGTCAACCACGTAATTACGGATACCATGAGGGTCTTTCGTACAGATGGTGTATTAAATTCGCTTCACAGACTTTGAAGGCTAGTAGTGTGGGCACCCAGCTTAAGAAGTCACACTCATTTTGTCAAAGGCCTTGTCAAAGAGGGCGCAGGAGCGGACAGAGGTTCAGGGCTCTCTGTTGTCCTTGGGGAGGGAAACTGTTCCTAAAGGCGGAAGAATCAGCAATGGTCAACGGCACGAAGATGCAGAAGGCAGTGGAAACCACTGCATTAAAGAAACGTAACATGTGTCCACAGGACATGTGTCATGATGAAAAGGTTAGAGGAGAATATGGGATTTGGACAAGGAACGAGAGAGGATAAAGTCTAATGGCGTTCTGTAACAAGTTTCAGCTAGTAATAGCGAATAGAACGGGATACACATGGAAAAGGTCGGGTGATACGGGAAGATTTCCGTTAGATTATATCATGGGCAGGCAGAGATCTCGAAATCAGATACTGGATTGTAAGGCATACCCAAGAGCAGATATAGACTCAGTGATGAGGGTTAGGCTGAAATTTAAGAGATTAGTCAGCAAGAATTTATATTCAAAGAAGTGGGATACAGATGTACTAAGGAATGACGAGATACGCTTGAGGTTCTCTAAAGCTATAGATACAGCAATCAGGAATAATTCAGTAGACAGTACAGTAGAAGAGGAATGGACACCTCTACAAAGAGCAAGCACTGAAGTTGGAAGGAAGAACTTAGATACAAAGTAGATAACTCCGAAGAAACCAAGGGGAACAGAAGAAATTCATCGGCTGATCAATGAATGAACGAAGTACAAAAATGTTTTGAGGGAAATTCTAGAATACAGAGATATAAGTCGCTAAGCAATGAAATAAATAAGAAGTGCAGGGAAATTAAGACGGCTGCATGAAAAATGTGACGAAATCGAAACAGAAATGATTGTCGGAATGACTGACTCAGCATATAGAAAAATCAAAATATCCTTCGATGAAATTAGAAGCAAGGGTGGTAACATTACGAGTGCAAGGGGAATTCTATTGTTAAATGCAGAGGAGAGAGCAGATGGGTGGAAAGAGTACACTGAAAGCCTCTATGAGGGGGAAGATTTGTCTGATGTGATAGGAAAATAAACAGGAGTCATTTAGAGGCGATAGGGGTTACAGTATTAGAATAAGAATTTAAACGAGCTTTGGAGGACTTAAGATCAAATAAGGCAGAAGGGACGGATAACATTCTACCACCATTTCTAAAAGCGTTTGGGGAGGCGGTAGCAAAACGACTGTTCACGCTCGTGTGTAGAAAGTATATGTCTGGCGACGTATAATCTGACTTTCGGAAAAATATCTACACAATTCTGAAGACGGGAAGAGCTCACAAGTGCGATAATTATCGCACTGTCATCTTAACAGCTCAAGCCTTCAAGTTGTGGATAAGAACAATATCCAGAGGAAGGGAAAAGAAAATTGAGGGTATGTGTGATGACGTTCAGTCTGGCTTTAGGAAACATAAAGGCGCCAGAGAGGCTACTCTAAGGTTGCGATTGATAATGGAAGCAGGGCTAAAGAAAAATCAAGAGACATTAATAGGATATGTCGACGTGGCTAAAGCGTTCTACAATGTAAAATGGTGCAAGAGGTTAGAAATTCTGAGAAAAATAGGGATAAGCTATAGAGAGAGACGGGTAATATACAATATGCACAGGAGCCAAAAAGAAATAACAAGAGTGGATGACCAAGAACGAAGTGTTTGGATTAAAAAGTGTGTGAGGCATGGTACACTCTTTCATCACTACTGCTGAATTTGTACATCGATGAAGCAATGACGGAAATAAAAGAAAGGTTCAGGAGTAAAATTAAAATTCAAGGTGAAAGGATAATGATATGATTCGCTGATGATATTGTTATCCTGAGTGAAACTGAAGAAGAATTACTTGATCTACTAAATGGAATGAACAGTCTAATAAGTGCAGAATATGGACTGAGAGGAAATCGAAGAAAGTTGAAAGTAATGAGATTTAGTAGAAATGAGAACAGCAAGAAGCTTAACATCAGGATTGGTGGTCACGAAGTAGATGAAGTTAAGAAATTATAGTACGTAGAGAGCAAAATAATCAATGGCAGACAGAGCGAGAAGGGCATCAAATGCAGAAAAACGTTGACAAAAAGGGCATTCCTGGCCAAGAGAATTCTACGAATATCAAACATAGGCTACAATTTGAGGAAAAAATTTCTGAGAATGTACGTTTGGAGCACAGCATTGTATGATGGCGAAACTTGGACTGTGGGAAAATTGGAACGGAAGAGAAACGAAGCATTCGAGATGTGGTGCAACAGAAGAATGTTGAAAATTGGGTGGAGTGATAAGGTACGGAATGAGGAGTGTCATCATGGAATCGGAGAGGAATGGAATATGGGAAAACACCGACAAGGAGAAGGGACAGGATGATAGAACATCTATTAAGACATAAGTGAATGACTTCCACGGCTCTATATTGATACAGAGGCCAAAAACTGTAGAGGAAGGATGAGAGTGTAATAAATCTAGCAAATAATTGAGAACGTAGACTGCTGCTTTGAGATGAAGAGGTTGGCACAAGAGAAGATTTCGGGGCAGGCTACATTAAATCTGTCAGTAGACTGATGACTAAAAAAAGTGTGGACCAAGACGGATAAGTTTAGCATATGAAACGTACGGTTATCCGCTACTGGCAGAATATCACAGTACACATTGCTCTTTGGCTCCTACTGCTTGTCGTCTGTGTCCACTTACAAGTAGGGCTCGATGTGACGTTCAACATCGCTAACACAGACACGGTGCCTTCGTACCACGTTGCAGTACGCACGACAGCCTACACCCTGGTAACCCACAATCCGCTGCGCTCATAACCCGGTCTTCCTCGGATGCCACAGAGCTGTCCTAAATGATACATTTTGTATGACACATACCATCTCAACATACTGGTAAATGAAGAAACCTGTATGAGCAAGGAACATCAGTTGAACGGTGTGTAACGCCCACGATACTCTATGTCAACAAAGATAAAAAACACGGGAGATTTTAACGAGTGTTGTATTTTATTTTGCGTGTAGAGAGAGGACGGAGTTTCCAGACATGAGTTTCTATGGCAAACTTAGCTGTCTTGGTCCATGCTATAAGTCCTAAACGTCTGTAAAGAAAATTAAGTTACGTCCTTCATTTTTAACTTCAGAGAGTATATTAGATACATAGTAGTACTTGTTTACATTCAACTAAATTTATTTTGCTTTTGTATTTTAGAGTACCGTACATGAATTGGTCAAAACGGAAACCTGATATGATCACCTTGTTGTCCGTCTGTTTCTTCGTCTATTAAGATTTGCTTTCTCAGAGGTATCGGATTGAAATTTATGTCAAATACAAGGTCGTTTCTTGGCGGCGTATGAAATGTTAGCTTCTAAGTCAATGAAGTCAAAATCATTATGCATATATTGTGACTGTCGCAAACTCCCTCATCAAAATCCATAGCTTAAGTGTGTACATACGTAATTACGTTTGTACGGAGCATTTAGAGCGCGAGACCTACTCGGTCGAAAGCCGGCCGGAGTGGCCGAGCGGTTCTAGGCGCTACAGTTTAGAACCGCGAGACCGCAACGGTCGCAGATTCGAGTCTTGCCTCGGACATGGATGTGTGTGCTGTCCTTAGATTAGTTAGGTTTAAGTAGTTCTAAGCGCTAGGGAACTGATGACCTCAGCAGTTAAGTCCCATAGTGCTCAGAGCCATTGGAACGATTTTTGAACCTACTCGCTCTTGTTCGGTTTTTTATTTGTTTGTTTTTTAGTACAAATACTTACGAATCTCGTGCTCATTCACTCCGTTCACGCCTTATGCGAGCATCTAATGCATTTATCGTCTTTCTCACGTCCTCAGTGAAACCTTTAAATGCTTCGGCAGTTTGCTTCCAATCATATTTCTGGTACTTTATCATTTGTACTGTTGCTCTCTTGGCTTCCAAACCCACGTATAATATCTATTATCTCCTACAGCAAATATTTCATTTTCTTCGGACCACCTCACAGCTTTTACAATGGGTACGAACAACGATGAAAGTATGCAACAGAAAAACCACTATCCACTGGAGCACGAGCGAGCAATGCGAATACGATCTGCGCACGACTGAATGCCGTTTGGCACTCGAACCTTGCATTTGTACCAATGAGAATCATTCTCGTCAGCTGTTGTACGTTCAGTTGTGTTCGCTCCAGCGCCGCGCTTGTACCCATTGTAGAGTGCGGGTTGCCTACGTGCCAGTGTGCGCGGCGTAGTCTGCCCTGTGCGGTGGGCTGACTGCCCGAAGGCAGAGCGTGAAGGCAGCTGCAGCGAATGAGAAGGGCCGGCCCGGTAAGGATTGTGTCCTCGCACTGTGCACAATGGACCACTTTGCGCTACTTTGTCTCAAGCCACATCTCTGTCAATGCCATATGTACCGCCACACATGTCAGTGGTAGATCTGTGATTAACGCTCCTTCTATCGTACTGTTACAGCGACGTTGTTTTCTCAGTGCGTGATTTGTAGATACATACTACCATAATGATAGATTAGGAAATGAGACACTTAAAGAAGTAAAGGAGTTTTGCTATTTGGGGAGCAAAATAACTGATGATGATCGAAATAGAGAGGATATAAAATGGCAATGGTAAGGAACATCGAGTATAGATTTAAGTGTCAGGAATCGTAGAGGGAGACCAAGAGATGAATACACTAAGCAGATTCTGAAGGATGTAGGCTGCAGTAGGTACTGGGAGATGAAGAAGCTTGCACAGGATAGAGTAGCATGGCGAGCTGCATCAAACCAGTCTCAGGAATGAAGACCACAACAACAACACGAGGAGCGTTCAATAAGTAACGCAACACTTGTTTTACTGAAAGCTCGTTCGTTATATTGAGGTTTCTAATAGACCATCTCTTAGTTACAATACCCAGTTTTGCAACATAATCCCTGTCAATGTGACTGCCTTACACCTTATGCCACCTTACTGGAAGGGCCTTTATGCCTGCCTAGACCAACGAACTGCCAACGTACTTCTGTATCAATAACCACCCCCTCATCCAAGTACTGCTGCCCGCAGAGTACACTGGACCAAACTGACGGAAGTCGGAAGGTGCAAGGTGCTGGCTTTAGGGAGGATTAGGAAGAGCAGTCCATTGAAGTTCTGTCAGCGGACTTGTGCGAGGCCTTGCGTTGTCATTTAGAAGAAAAAGTTATTTGCACTTATTTGGCTACAAATACGCTGAAATAGTTTCTTCGATTTCCTGAGAGTAACAAATACACTTCAGAGTTGATCGTTGTATCAGGCCCACAGGAACTCCTCGAGAGTCTCAGAAGACCGTCGCGATGACTACCGGCTGACGGTGCGTCTTTCAACTTTTTCTTCAGAAGAGAGGTGGTGTGGCGCTACTCCATGGACTGCTGCTTTCTTTCCGATCTCAAGCCATGTTCCATCGCTTGTGACGATGTTCGACAAAAGATTTACACTATCAGATTTTTGGACAACATGGTTGTGGAGATGAAGCAGCGATTAGTATGATTAATCAATTATTCAAAAACAGTCTAAATCGCATTTGTTATTATTATACCGCAAACCGGTTTCAATCCGACGTAGGGGTCATCTTCTGGGCGTTTACACCAATGGTCGACTGCTGGTGGTGTCACTCCTGTCTGCACAACGGCCGTTATGTAGACAGGAGTGACACCACCACCAGTCAACCAATGGTGTAAACGCCCAGAAGATGACCCCTACGTCGGGTTGAAACCGGTTGGCAGTATAATAATAATAAATGCGATTAAGACTGTTTCTGAATGATTGATTTACACGATCGGCCTTGTAATGCCCACGAAATACCGTACAGACGGTCCCTCGTTGTTCTCTATGCTCTTCTGTTAGCAGACGAGGATCCAAGCAGGCACACCAAATTGAGTACCCCCGATGGTGGTCGATTGGTTCAGCACTATCAACAGAGTCATGGAGTTGAGCAGAGAGATGTTTCACTGCGGTCCGTCTACCACCTCGAATGAGAGTGTCCGTACTTTCCAACATTTCAGCAGCCACAACTGTGAGCTGCTGGCAGTCACTCGGGAGACGTACACGTTTCACGCGTCTTTGTTGCGACGGTGACGGTCGCCTCACCCAACGCCTGACCATGCTTCTGTTCACTGACAGGTCTCAGTCGACATGCTGCAGGCGTCTGTGAATGTGATCGATGCTCTGGTTTTCCGTGAAAAGAAACTCAGAGACAACTCTTTACTACGAACGCACTTCGGTCACAGACGTCATTTTGAAGGGTACGTATAGCGCAGTCTAATGTCGGAAGTTCGTGAAGCTACAGGAGCTGAAGCGGGAATATTCCACGGTGTTCTACAACGAATTCCGCAGTTTTCCAGCCAAAATTACTTACTGAAAGCCCCTCGTGTTTTTATTGTTGTACTGCCCTGTGGAAGTGTGGCACCTGACAGACAAATCACAGAATATATACAGATTTATAATTTACTTCGTATTTCTTGTCGAAACAATATTTCAAGCATTTGACGAATTTGGTTTTTGTGCAGCGAATATCAGACCATAAACATTTTTTAAATAAGGCCATCTCACTTCATACTTTAGCGTGTTTTATAGTACTTTCATCCTTCTAACTGTATTTTCTACATCTTTGCGATGCAGTGTCGTACTAATACAGTTTTCCTTTCCTGTAAGTTCCTACAATCTCTTTGCTTCCGAACGTATCCCTATGATCCTAATTTTACAACTTTTTGTGAGGTCATCAATACGTGTCATTTTTGTCCTACAATGAGAATTTAATAAGCAATGCAACCTCTTATTTTCTTGGACGATTTCCATTGAAGACACGCAGCATTTGTTGTGGGACATCGTGAAATATTCCCGGTTGAGACACTGTACTTTCATGACGTTCCGATAGGTGGTGGCCCTTAGTTTTCAGAGTGGCGTCTCTAATACAGGTGCGTTCCAAGCAGCGAACTGACATTGAGTTTCTTTTGGTGGAAAACCAGTGCATTGCAATTATTCACAGGCACTTGCAGAACATCTACGGAGACGGAGCAATGGAATAAAAGGCCGTGAGTCGTTGGACGATGTGTCTGTCATCATCACAGCACGATCACACAAACCTATACTATGCCCCGCCTGCTGGCCGGCCTTTCACGGCTGTGGCTCCTGAAATGTTAGAACGTGTGGACACTCTCAATGAAGGATGAAGCACTCAGTACGTGGATGATTGCGAAGTTATTTATGCAGCAAGATGTTGGCTCCGACGTGGAGCAGCAGAGCGGTACGACGGAGGTATACAGGACCTCCTAGTAAGGTAGTGTAAGGTCGTCGCTGTGAAATGATATTGTGTTGCAAAATAGACTTACGTAGCCAAAACACAGTGGAGAAAAAACTAACCTCCTTTAAAAAAAATTGGTTGCGTTACTTATTGAATATCCCTCGTACTGGCGTACACTCTTCATGGTGTAACAGGTTTTCTAAGTAAGGCATCAAGTTTGATGGAAATGTGCATTGTCAAATAATTAAAAGTTAAAAAATATGGGATTGTATGACTTTTTCATTGCGTCTTAACATCTCTTTTAATGGGAAACAGCGAGAACCCATCAAAAGTGAGAGACAACAGGTTGCTGCAGCTGCTGTAGTTACTGCTGAATGAATTGACACAGTCATCACCAAAGTGAACCTGATATTTAATGTACAGGTAGTCTGGATATGTTTTGGAGCTGATCTGTGTGCTGTTGACAATGACGCACTTACTAATCATTACCAAGAGTAAATGCCTCATAAAAATTTATGTTTATCAGACAGTAAGGAATTGTGCACCTTGCTACATCGCTTACTTTTGATTGAGAGTGGTTTATCATCTTTTCGTCCTTGATAAACAAAAAATTAATTTCAACTAGACCTACCAATTTTGACCGTCTAATAGCCATCTTCAAATCTTAGGAAGTGTGAGTCAGGACGTCAGCCAAGGACTAAAATCGTTTTCTGCGCTACCGTGTGTTTTTCATAAGATGATATAACAGTTTCTCAAAGATCTGAAGCTTGCCACTCTGGCCACCCACAGCTCCAGCTAACTGATATCATTGAACCGTAAATAAATTTGTCTCAAACTATTTAGCTTGATCGCTCATCTTCTTACAGTCACTGCGTCTGCTGTTTTACTATTGGTCCCATTTTCTTTAACGGTTGAGTTATCCATTCCGTCACAATTAATTTGATACATCAGTATTTACGCTACGCTTTGGGATCAGGCCCCCGCCAGAAGATAATACACTAAGCCAGGCGTTCTTCCGTGTCTGTAATACGATTTTGGGAACATTATTGCTCCAATTAGTTCGCAGATTTAGTTGACTAATTTGTGAGTAAGCAGTTGCGTAAAGTATAAATAAAGTTGGAAATCAGACATACGTTATTCTGTGAATAAAGAAAACGTAAAATAGTCACTTCTTCCAATACAAAAAAAGTAGAAGTGCACTATTAGCTGTACAAGTTAAAATAAGCTAGTATGGGTGATTTATGTTGCGGGTTTGCATTTAATGTTAAGAGGCGAAGAACGTCTCCAGACAAGTCGAAAGATGGCTTAAAAAATAATAATCTCATTATCAGAAATGTGTTTCAAAGTATGCGAATGATCATATGAATAATGAGGTGCGAGGCCGATTTAAAGCCACGCTGGGTCCGTGGCTTTAATGAACTGCCAGTCCCTTCATGCGCCGCGCAGGTTACACACCAAAACTGGCCGAGTCAGTGTTCTTATGGTCGTTCTCACTGAGTTGGAGGGGCAGGGTGACAACCTGCGCCGGACCTTTACTACAGCTCGAATTTCCCGTGAGCAGGGCATTTGCTTGCTTTTGCAGACAATGATACGTGCTGATGACTTCAAAACTGATTTCATCTATTGCGGCTCATCTTAATAAGCAAAGTGCGTAGGACGATATTCCGATTTAGAGACACATCATACAATTTTGTGCCACACAGCAAAATGATCTGTCAAACCGTTTGGTAGAAGGGTATACCGACGACGATATTTTGGCAAGCTATACTAACAATGTAATGCAAACAATGTTTATCGCCATTATTGTGGCCCTAGTAGGTAATAATACATAGAAGAACATTGTGGAACAGAACGTGTAAATAAAATTCTTCTGCTAATCTGTGATATGTAATATGTGTTTTGATAGAGAAGAATTAAGTCGAATATATCGATATTTACCATTAAAAACAGTCTTTATCACAATTTATTTAGTACGGTGACCAGTTTCGACCACTACTGTGGTAATCGTCAGACCTACAAGTCTTATAAAAAGCTTTAATTAGAGGGCTACATACATTAAAGTAGTGATTCTCTAGCAGAAGGAGGTTCTAACTCATTGGTAATTCATCGTTTTACAGCTTTATAACTTTATGTATTTTCTTTAAAGCTTTGTATACGACTTTTAGGTCTGATGATGACCACAGTAGTGGTCGAAACCGGTCACTGTACTAAATAAATTGTGATCAAGACTGTTTTTAATAGTAAATATTTGTAACATATTGATCACTGTTACTCCCATAATGTATTCAAAAGTAATAAATATATCGATGATTTCTTTCCAGGGCTGTAACAGCTCTGCCCAACCATTTCTACATAATCCTAAACAAATCTTGTTATTTTCAATTCAAAATCGTTAACGGTTAACTGCCTCCCAGAAAAAAATACGCAGTGTGGCGTGTCGCCAATGACACTGCGGGTCCAGTGTTATTTTGTGTATGAGAGCAGTACGTAATGCAGTAAAGGGCAGGGCTGAGTATCCCAGGATTAATGTAGGTAGAAATCCATAGCACTTAAAAATTTATTTAGTTGGCAGAGGGAAGACTTGTACGTAAGGGTAAATATGAGACTTTACAGCTTATGCGACGCACGGCATTGGGCGACGACGTACGGTATAAAAGAAACCACGGTGTTAATGGACGGCCTAACCTGTCTCTCCAGCGCTGACGACGCCGATCGTAGTCAGCAACAGCGGCAGTAGTAGCGCCTTCATGGTGGAGTGGAGCGAGCACACACACAGACACATTCACTGGGAGGGGGGAGCGCGGACTGTCAGCGCGCCATGGTGGACGACACGTGGTGGAGCGTCGCCGCTACAGCCAGACTACTGTGCGTCGGCCGACCGTTCCGCTGCGGTCGCGCGGACCAGACTGCCGCGCCGCCGCCCGACAGCCTCCACACGCGACGCTACCGCCGCCATGCGGCGCCACGCGTCAACCACTGCCTCTGCCACTTGCTGGGCCCCGCGTGGGCAGGACGCGATAGCAACATTGAAAGGCAACGGTTACCACGATGCATGCAAAGAGCCAAAATCTGGAAAAGTTTAATATATGGCTGCCCGGTATGTTGTTGCGGTCTCATAATCCCTCTTTCCGTTTAGTAAGCTATTAATGCTAGAATAACAAAGTGGGGTAAAAATTGCCCCAGTCCATATATTTTTTTATCCTATGTTGGTACTACTGGCTTCTCGGGTGGGTCATTGTTTACCTTACCTCTCAGTATTGTTGTTCACATTGAGGAGGCTGTAATCTCTCACCCTTTATTCTCCATCATACTTTGACAGGTAAATTGTGAAATCTATCCGTTGGGATATTACTTACGTTTTTTTGTTTACAAAAATAGTTGGTACTTTCTTTTTCAGACATAGAAAATGTCTTCTGACATTTCCCTATTTTAAAAAACGCAGTTTATATCCGTTTGACCTATGGCAGCGCCATCTAGCGGGCCAACCATAGCACCATCTGGTTTCCCCCTTCAAGCTAGACAAGATTCGTTCTCTGTAGTTTTCTCGTTCGACGCTTATTTCTTAAGATATTTGGCCCGGTCACAATCAGTGGACCACCCGGTATATGCAGAATGAAGTGACGAATGAGAATTTCTACTATAGCCGGTATCCGAACCCTGCATTGGTACAACTTTTCATTTGTCGATTTAGTCTGTATATGTATATACGTGACTTTAGTTTCATGGATGACCACAGGTGGAGGAGGAGTAGTAGTAGTATTAGTAGTAGGAGTAGTAGTAGTAGTAGTAGTAGTAGTAGTAGTAGTAGCAGCAGCAGGAGCAAGAGGAGGGAGTCTTGGAATGAGACGATATTCAGTAAATGCTTGCTCATTCTCCCAGCTTCTAATCCCATTTAGCACGTGTGGGATGCGTTAGTTAGACGTACTGAACTACGTCCACATTCACCAGCACCCATTATGAAGTTGTCAGCAGCGGTGGTGGAGAAACAGAACGCACTGTCACAAGAACTCCCTACAACCTTTAGGTAACACTTTGCAGACCATACAATGTCGTCCGTCGTGATCACACAGCCCGTTAAAAACCAGACTCTTGTGGTACTCGTGTTGTCGTCGGCTGCATCCGGCGGCCGTGGATTCCATACTCACGAAACGTTCTTGATGGAGAAAATGTGAAATTGCGAGCCGCTATCAGATGCGTCGATATGGCGTGTCTTGTCCATCGCGTGTACTAAATCCAGCCAACGGAAACTACAAGATCTGAACATATCATAGTCATGTGACTCGCCGAAATGTTCCAGCCGCTGGGAGCGCTCTCTCACACAAACTGTCTCTAATTTCGTTGGCCTGTAGTGTGGTGCGGTTCAATGTATACCATCTGATCAAAAGTATCCGGACCATTATTAGTGGGCATTAATATGGTTTGTGTCCATCCTTCGCGTTTATGATGGCGTAAATTCTGCCAGGAACATTTTCAACGATGTGACTGAATGTCTGTTGAGGAATGGCAGCCCAGCCTCCGTCCAGAACCGAAGAAAGAGAATTTGGTGATTCTGGACGCTGGTTTCTGGAGCGAGGTCGACGTTCCCTCTCATCCCAGAGGTGTCCACTGGGTTCAGGTCGGGACTCTGGGCAAGTCAGTCCGTTTCAGGAATGTTATTGCCCACAAGCCATTGCCTCACAGATGCTGCTTCAGAACACAACAATAGCTTTCGAACACTTCCTCTACTGTACGCAGTATACAGTGCCGTAAAACGTGTTCATACCCTTCCGCATTTATCGTTTTATTAAGCACCCTGACAGAACCACATCCCAGCAGGAAACACCGATCCAAACTGTAACACTGCCTGTTCCATACATCACTGTTGGCACTAAACGTGGTGAAAGATAACGGAAGGTATTTGCCAAACCTAAACACTTCCATCGGATTTCCATTGGGTATGGAGTGATTTATCACTCCGTTTCACAATTTTCCAGTCATCCAATGTCCAATGGTGCCGCTCTTCACACTATCACTATTAGTACCATCAGTACTATTGACTACAGAAATATGTGGCTTATGATGAGCAGCTCGACCACTG
Source organism: Schistocerca serialis cubense (assembly GCF_023864345.2). Lineage (NCBI taxonomy): Eukaryota > Metazoa > Arthropoda > Insecta > Orthoptera > Acrididae > Schistocerca > Schistocerca serialis. The sequence goes on along the minus strand of NC_064642.1, from coordinate 619,404,600 downwards.
CACCCCATTCTCCTTAGCTCCTCGGGTACAGCAACTGTGCTAGATCGATGGCTGATAACGCTTTGGAGGTCACGAGTGATTTCTTTCGGTGATTTAATGCGATTTTTATAACCACTCTTCGAAATGCTCCACAATGCCTGTCCGTTGGTACATGAGATCCGTCTGGTCTTCGTTTAGCTTTAGTTGTTCCTTCTCGCTTCTACTTCAAAATGACACAAGCAACAACCGACGTGGGTATCCTCATAAAAATTGAAACTTTCCTGATGCATTTGTTGCTCACATGAAAAAATGGCTCTGAGCACTATGCGACTTAACTTCTGAGGTCATCAGACGCCTAGAACTTAGAACTAATTAAACCTAACTAACATAAGGACATCACACACATCCATGCCCGAGGCAGGATTCGAACCTGCGACCGTAGTGGTCGCTCGGTTCCAGACTGAACCGCACGGCCACTCCGGCCGGCTGCTCAGATGACATCCCATGACTAGTCTCCGATACGTTCCTATGTTACTGCTTCTCTACTGACAACACAATACTCCTCGCCGCATTTAAAGTGGCGGGCCCGCACCTCTTGACATCTGGTAGCCAATTCTGCGTTACATAGTTGTGTCTGGAAGCTTTCGATCAGATCGGAAATGTCCAAACTCTGTTGACAGTTTGTGCTTTGTAGTGTCATTTGCTAAGGTTTAAAATATGTGCACTGATTGCATCCTTGAGATCAAAATTCCTCAGCCCCAGCTGTATGTTGTTTACCTAGTGCCTCATGACTTATTTCATGGAATAACTATTGAGCTCTTCAAGGAAATCTTTATTTTAGTGAAATGGATAGAACCATCACAACACTCAAAAATATTGTTGCTTTTGCACATTAATTCCACAAACACATGGTCATGACATTTCTCAGTATAAATTATCAGTCCTAATGTTTCCTAATCAGCTTTGTGACAAACGGGGACGATGTTGCAACTCGAAATTGTCGAACATGTGGATTGGTCAAGAAAAGGTGCAATGAAAATAGTGGCTGATTTCCTCTGGAAAAGAATGAGATATTTACAATAGAAATATCTGACAAAGGAGTTTCTCCTTACTAGAGAGACAAAAGCCCCATTTAAACGTACGTATGAAGAATTTCAATATCTAAATCACAGCTAATGTGTTATGTGGAATATGGGCAGTGGAGACTGCATGAGCACACATACCGCCATTGGACCACTGACAACGAGAACTAACATGCTACTCGTGTACCTTCTAGGAACTATTCCATCTTCCCGGCGTGGTCAGGGATTTTCTCTGCCTCGTGATGACTGGTTGTTGTGTGATGTCCTTAGGTTAGTTAGGTTTAAGTAGTTCTAAGTTCTAGGGGACTGATGACCATAGATGTTAAGTCCCATAGTGCTCAGAGCCATTTGAACCATTTTTTTGAACTATTCCATCATTTGTGCAAAAACAGCTAACCAGGAAGGGTTCCAACGATTTTTACCGAAACAGTTCTATCGACACACCTACAAATACAGTAGCAATATTTGTTATTAAAAGTATGGTTCAAGTTTTAATCAAGCCAGGTAATGAAAACAGAAACTAATTATTTGTCGCTGAATCTCTCGTTTCTCCATTAAATAAAAACTTTTGTTAAGCTCGGCGGTTTATAGTTAGAATTATAATAAAAATAAGGGATAATTCCAAGCTTTCCGGTGTAAAAGGTAAGGTAGGCAGACAAAAAAGCCTGCTTAACCTTCGTAAAAACTGGTGGAGAAATACGTAATGTTAAGCAGGCTCTCTACGAACATTACTTTAGAAATTTCCTCTGTATGGAGCGGAAGAGCCACAAAGGGTGTAACTGTTAGCCACTCATAAGATTCTGATCAGGTACTGTTGTCCCCTTTCCCATTCCCTCTCCGACCATTGTCACCTTTCTCCTTTCTCTCTCTCTCTCTCTCTCTCTCTCTCTCTCTCTCTCTGTACCCTAAAAATGCCCCTATGTGATTGCTACTACACGGAAACTACGATATTGTACAGCCTTTGTTGTTCCAATTTACTGTGCAATGTTTCTTTGCATAGTAATTCGGAATAATGCAGGCACTGCAATATCGCATTTATCCTCCGACACTAGGCGAGCGACTGTCAAGTAGAATGTCTCGCCTGTACGGGAATATACATAATGGATGTACGATTGTAGGTTGTAGACACATGGCTGATGAAAGTTTGGATCTGGTCGTGAGTCAGGCTCCGATAGCCTAATAGTAAGCCAACCACTTGCGGTAACTGGGAAATGCGGGTTGGAGTCCCGGTTCGGGGAAAAATTTGTGTCGTCATCCCATTGTATTGCTGATGGCCGTTCATCTTCGCAACTGCGAATGCATTTCATATATATAGGGATACTACGTCGGCAGGATAATGTAGACTGTCGGCGAAGGTGAAACCAGTTCCCTTGTCTACACGAGGTCTCGCTGTTATCGCGAATAACATGTGTGTAACAGTAGTCATTGTCAGCTATAGAACACTTCACAAACAGAAGAGGAATAGGATTTGCAGTGTAACGTCCTGTCGACAGCAGAGCCATTACAGACAGAACATAGCTTTCACTGAGGAAGGAGGGAGAAGGAGGTCAAGGGTGTCGTTCAGAGGAATCATCCCGGCATTTGTCTTAAGTGATTAGGGAATCTCAGAAAAAGTAAATCTGGATGGCCACATGTAGATTGGAACTCTCGCCATCATCTCTCATAGTCAGCGTCAGATTAATTTAGAAACAGTTGCAGTCATAGTGTGAGAAAATTGTGAAAAAGCAAATATGACCTTCCTTAGTTTACCCTCCGATGTCTGTATGGTGTCTTTAATTCGGTCCACGACGCTGTGGGATTTTGACTGTGAGAGCAGGTGTTCTCTAACTCTGTTCCCGCCTACCTCAAGTGCATGACGTAGTGATTCTCGTGCAACCATTTGACATGAATAATAACAATTCGAGTTCTAACTTTTCCGTTGTTAGGTTACGCTAGATGAAAAATGACGTTTGACTACATTTCAAGAAAGTGAAGTGCTGTTGTATGTTTTTCTACGTGTTGTATGACCAGCGGATCTAAAGTTCAAAGGTGCTAAAAACATGTATTCTGATGTAAAAGACACTTCCAGAAGGTTTACTCTCTTTTAAATGAGTAAAACCAGTTAAAACTAGTGACACGGAGAGTTTGGTAAAATCTTTCTGGATTGACTACTTTTCGATCTGAACTGATAATTTCCGAATTTTAGTATATTTTAGAGTCGAGAAGTTAACACGTGGTGAGCCTTTGGGCGTTGTAGCTCCAATAATGTATCCATATTCCATATACGAAGAGATCTTTCAGAGCTCGCAGGTGTTCGCGCCATGTCCTTAAAAAATCCTGTTGTATGTTGGGGTACAGTTTCTCCTTCTCTGTAAAAGATTACCTCATCACTGGTAAGTCCCAAATGGGAAACATAGCTCCGGTAATAATGACTGGAAGGGGAATGACACAATACGGTCACGAACTGTTCAGAGCAGCCTGATCTTAATACTGTTCGCGACGGGGCACCAAATCTGCCCCTGTGGATCGCTAGACTGGGGGACGCGCCTGCTACGTTGTGCTGTCTCCACGTCTCCCAGCGCTCTGCTTCAGATATGTACCGTTTTGATATATTTCTGGCATTTGTACAGAACTTTGAATTTCGGGCGATGAAGGAGTCGACAGTTCCTTTTCACCGGATCGTCTGTTATGCCTTCCGTGCTACATACCTCATGAGAAGGGGAGTGTTTAGCGCACGATAAACTGGATTAATGACAGTTGATTAATGATCTTTACTTACAGCGAACAGCTGTCTTTATCGAAAACAAGCATGAGGCAGCTTTTACGAATTACATAAAAAGTAACGTTTGGCGTTCTGAAAGACTACAGTCGGGACGCAACATTTCTATTGTTACACTTCTAAATCAATTAGATAGTGTATAGGACTTGGCTGTAGTGAATCTCAGGTCATAATCTTGCTGTTTAAAAAAGCTGTATAATTCTAGAAGGTGACGCCGCATATCTCGTAAAGAGCTGCTGATAAAATTTATTGAACAACCAGTTTCCGTTCTCGGAGAGTTATCAAGTGTGGTGTCAGCTAATAAATTGCATGAATTCATCACGGTTGTCACATAATAATGTAAACTACATCGTCAATCACAAAATCTGCCATGCAGTCCAGTCAATCATACTACATCATCCGTCATCATAAACGCTACGAACAGAAGCATACTCGAGGCATTCTGCATCAGAATGCCGAATAGCTTCGTCTGTAGCCTACTGTTCATATAGCATGAAAGAGTGCCCTGTCGGGCACATTTTATGATTAACGATGTTATTTATATTACAGTGTGACAAAACTAAGGAATTCATAGACTTTGGTATGGATGCTACTAATTTACATCGGCTAGTATGATGTAAAAGCTTTTATGAATTTGGTGTTGGTCGATGCAGCGAAACTGGTTCTTCATTAAAGACATTTTATCAGCAGCCCATTGGCGGTAAATCATTACGTTTTACTTCCTCTTCTGAGCCATCTCTTCATATCAGAGTAGCACTTGCAACCAGCCCTCAATTAACTGCTGGATGCATTCAGATCTCTGTCTTCATCTACAGATTACCCCCTACAGCTCCCTCTAGTACCATGGAATTTGTCCTACCATCCTGTCCCTTCTTCTTGTCAATATGTTCCATGTGTTGCTTTCCTCGCCGACTCTGCGGAGAACCTACTCATTTCTTACCTTATCAGTCCTCATAATTTTCAACATTCCTCTATGCCAGGTAAGCTGCTTCGAATCCCTTTTTCTCCGGTTCCCCACAGTCCATGTTTCACTATCACACAATGTTGTGCTCCAAACGTGCATTCTCAGAAATTTCTTCCTCCTGTTATGGCAATTTTTTATACTAGTAGACTTCTCTTGGCAGTACTGCCTATTTTGCCAGTGCTATTCTGCTTTTTAGGTCCTCCTTGCTCCGACAGTCATGGGTCATTTTGCTGCCTAGGTAGGCGAATCCCTTAATTTCATTTACCTAGTGATCACCGCTCCTGATATTAAGTTTCTTGGTGTTTTCATTTTTGCTACATCTAATTACTTTCGTCTTTCTTCGATTGACTTTTAATTCATATTCCGTATTCATCAAACTGTTCATTCCATTCAACACATTCTGTTATTCTTCTTCACTTTCGCTGAGGGTAGCAATGCCGTCGACGAATCTTAACATTGATATCATTTCACCTGGAATTTTAATTCCAATCTTGAAACATTATTTTATTTCTATCATTGTTTCTTCGATGTATAGATTGAGCAGCAGGGGAGGAAGACTACATGCCTGACTCACAACTTTTTTAATCTGAGTACTTGGTTCTTAGTCTTCCAGTCTTATTGTTCCCTATTGGGTTTTGCATATATTCTTTATTGTCGTCCATCCCTATAGCTTACCACTAATTTTCTCAGAATTTCGGACATCTTGCGTCATTTGACATTGTCGAACGCTTTTTGAGGTCGACTAATACTAACATCATGTCTTGATTTTTATTTAGTCTTGGTTCTATTGTCAACCCCAACGTACGAACTGTCTATCTGTTCCGTTACCTTTGCTAAAGACAAACTGATCGTCATTTAACACATACTTAATTTTCTTTTCCATTCTTCTGTATATTATACTTATCTGCAACTTGGGTGCATGAGCTGCTAAGAGGACTGTGCGATAATTTCTGCACTTGTCGGCTCTTGCAATCTTCGGAATTTTGTAGATGATTCTTTTCCGAAAGTCAGATAGTATACCGTTAGACTCAAACGTTCTACACACCGACCCACGAAGAGGTTTTGTTGCCACTTTCCCCAATGATTTTAGAGAGTCTAAGGGATTGTTATTATCCTTTCTGTCTTATTGGATCTTAAGTTTTCCAAAGTTCTTTTAAATTCTGATTCTAGTGCTGGATCCCCTATCTCTTCTGTGTTAACTTCCGTTTCTTCTTCTATCACACTGTGGGATTGGTCTTCCTCCTCATAGAGGCCTTACTGTGCTCTTTCCACCCATCCGTTTGTTTCATTTGTAAGTGACTTGTACATAGGTATCCCCGAATTTCCCTGAACTTTTCTGTACTTAACATTTTTTTCATAATATAGGGCCACAGTCATAATATATTTCTTTAAAGTCAGTACCGCCATTAGACTGTTTTTTATTTACAGTGTTACATTTACACAATCATGATTTCGGCTTTAAAATGCCAGTATCAAGTGTTTTCATGTTATACAGTGCCTAAGATGACAGTGTATTTTAAATACGACAGTATGCCACCTTAGGCACTGTATGACATTAAAACACTTCTTAATGTCACTTTAAAGCCAAAATCATGATCGTGTAAATGTAACACTGCAAGTAAAAAACAGTCTGATGGCGGTACTGACTTTAAAGAAGTTTTCTGTGCTTCAATCGTTGATCAGCTGAAGTATTTCTTCTGTTACTCATTCTTTCTACGGAGTTACCTTCCTAGTGCCTAAGTTTTTCTCTCCAGCTTTGTTGATTGTTCTTTATAGAGATGCCCATTCCTCTTCAACTGAATTGGCTACTGAACTATTCCTTACCGCAGTATCTCCAGCCTCGGAGAACTATAAGTGTACCTCTTCATTCCTTACTAGTTCCGTATCCCAGTACTATGCGCACTGATTATTCATGAGTAGTCTCTTAAACTTCAGCCTATCCTTCATCATTTCTAAATTGCTTATGTCTAATACTGGATACGCCTTCCAATCCATATCTGATTTCGGAATCTCTCTTGACCGTGATGTAATAAAACTGAAATCTTCCGTTATCTCACGGCCTTTTCCAAGTATACGTCCTCCTCTGTTCCCTATTAGTAGCTGAAATTTACTACAGAACTCAATTAGTCTTTCTCCTCACATTACTAATACCAAGTCCACATATTCCCGGAACCCTTTGTTCTACTATTTCCCCTACAGCCGCACTCCAATCCCCCATGACAATTAGACATTCATCTTGTAGTGTTGGCAGAAGCGCCAACACTGTTTTTCTAGAGGAGGCCGAAATGCACGCGTTTAATTACACGCTGACTGGCGTGAGGTCTGGAACAGGACAATATCTTGAGAATTGCAAATAAAGTACGTAGTTGATACAATACTTAACTTTAATCCACAATTGTAGAACATCTTGGTTATAACCACAATATATATAGCAAAGGATTATGGCGCCTTGCTAGGTCGTAGCAAGTGACGTAGCTGAAGGCTATGCTAACTATCGTCTCGGCAAATGAGAGCGTATCGGTCAGTGTAGCTTCGCTAGCAAAGTCGGCTGTACAACTGGGACGTGTGCCAGTACGTCTCTCTAGACCTGCCGTGTAGTGGCGCTCGGTCTGCTATCACTGACAGTGGCGACACGCGGGTCCGACATATACTAATGGACCGCGGCCGATTTAAAGGCTACCACCTAGCAAGTGTGGTGTCTGGCGGTGACACCACACATCTCCCTTTACGTACGGAATTACCCGTCCGCTCTCCTCGTATACTTTCTTTCTGTCTCTCTTGATCTTCGGCTTGTGACGTCGGCACGTATACCTGAACTATCGTTGTAGGTGCTGGTTTGTTGTCGATTCTGATGGGAACAATCCTGTCACTGAAGTGTTCACATTAACTCACTCTATGTCCTACATTACTGTTCATAGCGAATTCTACTCCTGTTGTGTCATTTTCTGCTGCTGCTGATATTAGCCTACACTCATCTGCCCAAAAATCCTTGTCTTCTATCCATTTCATTTCACTGAGCACCACTATATCTTTACTGTGTCTCTGTATTTCTGTTTCAGTTTTTGTAGTTGCCCTACCACACTCAAGGTTCTGACATTCTACTCCCCATGTCGTTCAACGTTGTCCCTTCGTTTCGTTTGCTATTCAACCCTTTTCCCACTGTAGCCCTCCCTTCCCCCCCCCCCTCCCCCCCCGTAGCCAGTCCCCTCCCGAAGATCCGAACAAGGGGCTATTCCGTAGTCTTTTGCCAGTCATCACACTTTTTCAATTACGGGCCACATGCCCTGTCGATAAACGTTAAGTGAAGTTATCGATTCCTTCTGCATCCTCATGACGTTGGTCATTGCTGATTCTTCTGCCATTAGGGTGAGTTTCCCACCCCAAGAGCAAGACAGTGCGGTGGATATCCGCTCCTCCGCCCTCTTTGCCAAGACCGTTGTCAGATGCAGGGTAACTTCTTATGCCGGAAATCTTCGGTCACCATTTCTAATGACTTGTTATTCAAAACTGAAGCGGTGGTGGGATTATTCGAACCCGGGATTACTAGTCAAAAACTCTACTTCTAGACCACGAGCACAACTGCAGAGAACATACACGGCCTAACATATCGTCACATTCCTGCACTATATCTACTAAAATGATCTTCTAACAATGATCACAATGTCCAGAAATTAATTAAATTAAAAAAAAGTAAAAATATTTATTTGCAGCAGTACTATACAAATAATGCTTTCATAACGGTCAACATAAAAACTGAACTCCGCCCGAACAGGCCATGAAAGCCCAACGGTACCGACCGCCCGCCATGTCGTCCTCAGACAACAGGCATCACAGGATACGGATGTCGAGGGGCATGTGGTCAACACACCGCTTTCCCGGCCTAATGTCAGTTTGCGAGACCGGAGCCGCTACTGCTTAATCAAGCTGCTCCTCAGTTTGTGTTACAAGGGGTGAGTGCACCCCGCTTGCCAACAGCGCTCGGCAGTCCGGATGGTCATTCACCAAGTGCTAGCCCAGCTCGACAGCGCTTTAACTTCGGTGATTTGACGGGAACTGGTGTTACCACTGCGTTGGTTAACAGTCAATATGGCCACAGAGTTTCGAAATCTTGTAGCGGGGACTGGGGAAGGGTGGGAAGGAGTAAAGCGGGGGCTAGATGGTAGTAAGCTCTCATTGCTAATTTGCTTCTGATTCCATTATTTATTAAGAAATCGGAATCGTTACATACTAGAATTGACCTACAAACAACAATTTGGCAGATCTCTGCTACGTGGTGTAGTTCATCGCCGCAAAAACGGTGAAAACTCCACGACTCAAACTAGCAGTGGATTGTTGGGTAAGATAGTTTGCATATTTGACCATTTTCCCACGCCAGTGCTTCTTATGTTCGGAATGGATGCTTCCGAATAGTACGCATGGTTTACACAAGTTATGTGTTCTTCATCGGCGTCTTATTCAGTGGTGTGATGCATACCTCCCCTCACTTATCATCATTCAGTAACAGAAATTAATAATCTCACACGCCGTAAGTCTTAAATTTGCTTTTGGATGGATTCCGCCTTGAGTAAACAGAGTCTTTTCTTCTTTTCACGCAGATGTGTTTCGCTGAAGTTATAGCATCATCGACGTCCCTTTTTTGTTTGTTTGCTACAGCATCTGTGATGTTTGCAGTTTTCCGTGTTTCGCGTCACAGATGTTTTTCTTTCCTTCTCTGTATCGTTCCTGGTTTCCCCTTTATCTTCATCGTGAATGTTGCACTTTTTAACTTTCCCTAATGACTATTCACTGAAAGATGTGGCCAATCGATACATCTGATTTCGTATTTAAGAGTGGCAGAAAAACATGACGCGGTCGCCAATCTGCCGAGATTTTCGCTTCCTATTAACTGATGGAATTGGCAGTTACAGTGTCGTTCGGAGAACGGCGTTCTTTGAGTAACAGACGTATTAGTTTTAAAAAATGATCGATAGCTTAAACGCCCTTTTACGAGCGTTGTACAATAGGACAGTAGCACAGCTTTAGAAGATACGTGAAATTCCACCGAGGATCGTTGCGCCACCGCAGAAGTGGGAAATAAACATCGGTGTGATCACGAATATCAAAAACCGCGAGCGCAGCAAGTTAGAGGCGACGGCTTTGCCGGCAGAGGGAAATGTGCTGGCTGGCCAGTTGTATTTTTCGGAGCTGACTAAATGCGCTCGGGCGGCGCCGGCAGCAGCGGCGCATTCTGCGGACGCAGCGGCGCGAAGCGAACAGAACTCTGTGGCCAACACGAGAGCACCAGCCGCCGCCAGGCCAGCGCTACAGCCGCGGCTGACAGGCGCCAGAGAGAGAGAGAGAGAGAGAGAGAGAGAGAGAGAGAGAGAGCTGCGCTGAGCCGAACCCAGCCCACCTGCGGAATCTCGGGATCGTTCGCTCAAACAGCAGGCCGAGGTGGCCGTCTGCATTTCAGAATTGCCTCAGGCCGCACGTTTCCACGATTGCTCTCTCCGTCTGCCATCAGAGGACTGTTTGTCTCTCTCCGTCGCTGCGCCGCACTTCCTCTCAACGTCCTACCCTACCCTACCTTGGATCTCTTTCCGTTCTCTACATTTTTCTCTCTCTCTCTCTCTCTACACCCCCCCCCCCCCCCCCCGCGCGCACACACACACACGCACGCGCACACACACACACACACACACACACACACACACACACACACACACCAGCAAACACATGCGTATATTCAGACCGTGAGGGGGGAGAGAGGGAAGGAGAGAAAGAGAGAGAGTCGTTGGGAGTGGAAGGACAGTGGGACAGATATGTGAATCGGGATGTTTTTTGCCAAACCCTGCCTAGATAGCTTAATATGCAGAGTGTTTGACAATTACAGGTACAAACGAATGGGGCGAGTAGAGGGCAATGAACCAAGCAATAAATTCTAACAAACGTGTGTCTGGAATCAAACTTCTTCTCTGATTAAACAGCGTACTGGACAGTGATTCGAAATCACAAGTTTTGCCTTCGCAGGCAGATGCAAATCTTAACAATCATTTACTTTACCTACTTTGCTACTACTTCTTATTCTTCTTGCGTTACGGCCTCTGTAGGACCACAGGTAGCCCCTTCGTGGACTGCATTTTCCTCTTCATTTCCCAGTACCTCTTCATTGTTTTTCTTCCTCTCTCCCGCTCTTCTTCCGAGATCTTCAGTTTCCGTTTCTCTTGTCAGCTCCACTGGTGACACTCTAATCTTTTCCTGTATTCTTCTCTGTCATTGATCTCCGGCATGTTGGTCGGTGTATATTTGTTCCTCCAATTTTCCTTTCCTTCGACGTTGATCCCCAATTCCAACCAGTCCTTCCGAAGTTCAACAACCCACTTGGTTCCTGTCTTTCCCCTTGTCCTCCCTGTTGTTACCCACACTCTCTTCGTCATTCTGTCCATACTCATGCTAACTACATGTCCAGCAAACCTTGCCCTTTTGAGTCTGATTTCCCCGGATATTGTTCTCATGTTCCGGTACAATTCTTCCCTTGGTCTTCGCATCCACCTCTCCCCACCTCTTTTGGGACCTAGTATTTTTCTTAGTATTTTTCTCTCTTCTTTCTATAGTTGTTCTGCCCCATTTCTTCCTAGTGTTATCGTCTCAGCAGCATATAATACTGCATTCCTCACCGTTGCCTTGTAGTGGCATATCTTTGCCTCTGTGGATATATTCTTTTTATTGTATATGTCTCTCGTCATGCAGAAGGCTGATATCATCTTCTTAATCCTCTCTGTTGTTCCCTCCTTGCTCCTGTTCCTTCCTGTTATAAATTCTCCCAGATATTTAAATTTGTCCACCATTTGCACAGTGCCTTCCGGTGTTTCCCAGTCTGCAGTGGTATTTAATGTCTTTGTCTTGTTATAGGCGATCCTCAGTCCCACCTTTCTGGCTACCTTACTTAAGTTGTCGAGTTGTGTCTTTGCGTTTTCTTCCGTCTCACTATTGCTATGTCGTCTGCAAAGGATAGGCAATCCACTTGAGCCCTGTCGTCCTTTTTGTCCCCCACATGGGTCTTTGGTATCCCCATTTCCTCGTTTATTGCTCTCCACTGCCTGATCACCTCGTCCAGTGCTATATTGAACAACAATGGTGACAATCAATCTCCCTGTTCAACACCAGTCTTGATCTCAAATTCTTCTGACAGTGCTCCTCTGAATCTCACCCTTGCTTTTGTGTCTGTCAGAATTTCTTTTATGAGTTCTTGTGTAGTTCTATCAAGCCCTCTGTTCTTCAGGATCCTAAGAAGAGCCTGTCTGCCGATGGAGTCATATGCCTTTGTGAAGTCCACGAAGGTTATTACTGTCTTTTTGTTTTTTAAGGCCCTATCTTCTATCATTTGCTTCAGGATAAATATCTGTTCTATACAGCCTCTTCCCTTCCTGAATACCGCTTGGTAGTCGCCAACTGTACTTTCTACCAAATCTTTAACATATTGCAGCGTGTCAGCAACTGTGAAATGTACAGCAAATAAACAATTTTTTTCAGCCTTTAGTTGCAAGGTAATTTTACTCGTTTACCTAGGTTTCGATTCCAGTAATGGAATCTTCTTCAGAACAAAAAATTAAATTATTTTGTGAGCCAAACACTGGCCATGTCACAGATTAAAAATTAAAACAATAAAGACGCATAATCATAAGATTATGTCAGTCAAAATTAAAACCATTAAGGCGAACGTAGACGGAGCTACGCCGGCCAGAAATCAGGACCACACGTAAGCGGCTAGTAAGTTTTCGAGCCGCTTACGTGTGGTCCTGATTTCTGGCCGGCGTAGCTCCGTCTACGTTCGCCTTAATGGTTTTAATTTTGACTGACATAATCTTATGATTATGCGTCTTTATTGTTTTAATTTTTAATCTGTGACATGGCCAGTGTTTGGCTCACAAAATAATTTAATTTTTTGTTCTGAAGAAGATTCCATTACTGGAATCGAAACCTAGGTAAACGAGTAAAATTACCTTGCAACTGAAGGCTGAAAAAAATTGTTTATTTGCTGTACTTTCTACCTGTTCCTCTACTCTCTTGAGCAATAGTTTTGACAGCACCTTGTATCTGACCTGTAGTAGCAATATTCCTCTGTAGTTGTTTACTTCTCTCTTGTCTCCCTTCTTATGTATTGGTACTACAATTGCATGCTTCCATCCTTCTGGCAACTTGCTGCTATACGAGTATGTAACAGATACATGGAGTTAACTACCCGAGCGCGATTCACGACTCATCCTCACAGCTTTACCTTATCTCTCTCTCTCTCTCTCTCTCTCTCTCTCTCTCTCCCTCTCTCTCTCTATTCTTAGTTCACCTAGTGCTAGTCCGGCAAGTCTTGCAGGAGAACTTCTGTTAAGTTTGGAAAGTAGATGATGAATACTCTGTGGAAATAAAGCCGTGGGATATAGGGTTGTGACTCGTGCTCTGGCAGCTCAGTTGGTAACGGAAAATAGCCATATCGTTCTCGTCTCCACGAAGTTCAATTCGCCGACTCCCGCGGGGTACCGGACACAGACGATCATCGCTTCGTTTGTGTCCCAGTATTAGACATCTGGCGCTTGGTCCAGCGAATCCTGGCCTTCCTCACACGAGCCACTCTTGACCGAATAACAATGGAGAGGATGTTGTTCCCGCATGACGTGAACTACTCACAGATGAAGACTCACTCTGTGTATTGGTTCCGTGGCTTTGCACTTCGATAAATTTTACCAGCTGGCGAGAAGAGTACTCTCCAGTTTTGGACTTATGAGAACGAACGACAGCACGCCACTGCTTAAAAAAAACGTAATATGACGGTTATATAGGAAATGCCCTTGATGTACGATATTGCGGTCTACAACCTGGCTTGCTCACAGTGACGATTTTAAACTACATACTGTCATTGTAATCGTATTTACGAATGCTTGTTATTGCATGGCTGCAGCTAATGGTGCTTTCCAAGGCATATTCACCCCTTTTTCCGATTCTGAACGATCTCAGAATGGTTGCACATAGCAACTCAAACTACTTATTGTAATTTAATTGTGATAGGAAAACTGCGGTCTTATTATGAAAAGATTTCTACTTTAAAAAAATTTATACCGTATGTGTTAAAACATCAGGGAACGTCTCCCACAACAGTAAACGGAGTTGAAGCGGATTAAAGACTGTAGTGGAGGACGGAGATTGGCACATACCCAACACTAGTTGAGGAAGAATGGTTCAAGTGCTAAAGAATGGTGCATGTGCTATTCTGAGATTGGCACAAGAAATTAGTGGCAGGCCGTATCAATCCAGTTAAAAACATTTTAATGCAACTCGATAAACTGCTACAAGCTATATGGATGAAAGATCTAGACTTTACTATTCACCAAAAACCATATTAGGATGTCAAATTAAACATGTTTCAGCCTTCTAGTTTCCAATCTTATTTTATTTGGCAACCAGTTTAAGCGGTGTACTACGCGATCTTCAGGCCCTTAACAGACGCGTTGGAACAATCTACCTCGGTTGTGATCAAAACAGGGGCCACCTATATTGGTATTAGTAGATGTTTGCTGTAGTCATCATCAGCCGACTGTTACATCACAATCGAGCAGAATATTCCTACACATCGTTTAGGGTCCTGAAGATGGCGTAGTAAATAAGGTTGGAAACTAGACGGCTAAAAGTTGTTTAATTTGACATCCTGTATCGAAGAGCCGAGATCCGGAATCATCTCTAAAAAGATGGACATAAAAAGAAAAATCATAATGTTCGCACTCTCATTTAAGAAATTTATTTTATTTAATCGTGCAGCTAGGGCCCCCCGTCCGGCAGACCGTCCGCCGGGTGCCCGGTCTTTCAATGTGACGCCACTTCGGCGACCTGAGGACGATAGGATGATGATGCGGACAGCACAACACGGAGTCCCTGGGTGGAGAAAATTCCCAGACCAAGCCGGTAATCGAACCCGAGCCCAGAGGATTGAAAATCCGTCACGCTGACCATTCAGCTACCGGGGCTGGACAAAGGAATTTATAACTAGTATCAATAATTATAACACTATGTGAATTACGTCTTATACGACTCAATACAACTCGATAAACTGCCACGAGCTGTATGGATGAAAGACTTCAGCGAAGTGTTGTGGGTACGTTAATGAAACACCGAGAATCGGTACATTTTTAATGTTCTGACGCGACGTCTCAGGGTCTCTGTGAGAGTGAAGTGTTGGCCCAGGCAACAGACGCCACCTGCGAGTTTCCCGAGCAAAGGCGCAGCGCACGCGGTCGCCTTGCAGGCGGATATCTTTCCTCTTTGCTGCTCCTATTGCTACGAGATAATGGGGAACTACGAAGTGGAGGAGGGAGTGGGCCTTTGGCCGCGCGCTGCAGCACTCTCCTTTTTCTCCTCCTGCCCCACCTTCTGCCCCCCCCCCCCCCCTTTCTTGTCCTACCGACAAAATGCATAATTTAAGAGCAGGCCCGCACCGACCCGCCTCGCCTCAGTGAGCTGCTCATCTTGTGCAGTTGATGCTCTTCCCAGGCCTTGAGCGGCGCTCTCCCCGGAGACCTGCAAGGAGCCGACTCGTAGGGACGGCCCTTCACCAGCAAAGATACCGCCGCAGCCCGAAGCGTAGGCTATCCGTGATTATAGATGCTGCGAACTTGGGCTTGTTACCAGTGTTCCCCTAAGATTAATGAACAGTGCTTCGTTGAGATTGGCACAGAGAGGAATTACACTAGGTTATTGTGTACAGTTCTACGTTTGAATAATTGCTTCCATGGGACATGATACGATTCGCTGATGACATTGCTATCCTGTGTGAAAGTGAAGAACAATTAAATCATTTGCTGAACGGAATAAACAGTCTAATGAGTACACAGCATGGTTTGAGAGTAAATAGGAGAAAGACGAAGGTAATGAGAAGTTGTAGAAATGAGAACAGCGAGAAACTTAACATCAGGAGTGATGGTGACGAAGTCAATGAAGTTAAGGAATTCAGCTACCTTGGCAGTAAAATAACCAATGACGGACGGAGCAAGGAGGACATCAAAAGCAGACTCGCTATGGCAAAGAAGGCATTTCTGGCCAAGAGATGTCTACTAATATCAAATACCGGCGTTAATTTGAGGAAGAAATTTCTGAGGATGTACGTCTGGAGTACAGCATTGTATGGTAGTGAAACATGGACTGCGGGAAAACCGGAACAGAAGAGAATCGAAGCATTTGAGATGTGGTGCTATAGACGAATGTTGAAAATTAGGTGGACTGATAAGGTAAGGAATGAGGAGGTTCTACGCAGAATAGAAGGGATATGTGGAAAACAGTGATAAGAAGAAGGGACGGGATGATAGGACATCTGCTAAGACATGAGAGAATGACTTCCATGGTACTAGAGGGAGCTGTAGAGGGCAAAAACTGTAGAGGAAGACAGAGGTTGGAATACGTCAAACTAATAATTGAGGATGTAGGTTGCAAGTGCTACTTTGAGATGAAGAGGTTAGCACAGGAAAGGAAGTCGTGGCGGGCCGCATCAAACCAGTCAGTAGACTGATGACCAAAAAAAAGGGACATCTGAACTGCCTGACAAAAATAGTGAATCATCCAGGAGCAATGGTCAGACCCCCAATGCCACTTAAGTACAGTCCAATGGCAAGTTTTTAAATGATTAAGAGTTTTAGTTACCTGAGACAAGTAGAAATCGCGCCAGAGTGCCCTGGTATTTTTCGTGTGTACTGTTGTTAGCAGGCGTGAACAGCGTAAGATGTTGAATGGATATGTAAGTGTTGTGTATTTGCGTAAGGCAGAGTTTGAAAGTAAGTTCATTGTGGACCTCCATTTGACCGACTAGTGAAATCGTCCGATATCCAGAACAGTGGTGCATTCACATGTGACAGTAGCCTGATCCTGTGCTCCAAGTTCCGGTCGACTACGTCTGGCCGCAAAACTGGAGGAACGCCGTATTGTGCACCAGGCACATGGTACCCTCCTCAAATTTGCGCCTCGCATCTTAGAACAAGTAATTCGTGTAACATTCTGTGTTATCCTGCACCATTTGTCTTGAACTAGCAACAGCCTGACTAGGGGTATACCATTCCATGCGTACGCTGCCGAGAACACCACAAAACAAAAGGTTGCATCTGAAGCAGTGCCGTGAACGACAGGAATGGACTGTTGATTAATGGTGCCGCACTGTGTTCAGTGGTAAATGATGGTTCTTTCCTCGCCCAGCTGATTATCGTCGGCGAGATTGGCGATTACCTGCAGAGAGATCCCATTATTCTTGTTGTGGACTGGCCAGACAGCCAATCCACTATGACCGGTAACCGAAAGGCACGCGTTAAGCTCACGCAGGCTGGCGTGAGGTCTGAAACAGGACAATGTCTTGAGACTAGCAAAAAAGGTACGTAGCTTCTGGAATACTTAACTTTAATCCATCGCTCTTGACGGTACATGCATCACAAGATAAATAGCAAATGATAAAGGCGCCTTGCTAGGTCGTAGCAAATGACGTAGCTGAAGGCTATTCTAACTTTCCTCTCGGCAAATGAGAGCGTAATTTGTCAGTGAACCATCGCTAGTACAACTGGGGCGAGTGCTAGGAAGTGTCTCTAGACCTGCCATGTGGCGGCGCTCGGTCTGCAATCACTGATAGTGGCGAACGCGGGTCCGACGTATACTAACGGACTGCGGCCGATTTAAAACACCTAGCAAGTGTGGTGTCTGGCGGTGACACCACATTTCTAATGCTCTGAAGAGGCACAACGGTTTTGCTCCTGGCGTCATGGTGTGGGGACACATTGGATACGTTTTTGGGGTCACATTACGAGGAGAGAACTCTGACGGCAGAACGGTATATCGCGTTTCGTCACAGGGTTATTTGGTAAGCGTGATGGGGTTACCATGATGTTTAGCAAACTCAAGTGACAGACTCTGCAAGAGAGGCGCTCTGCATCGCGATGTAGCTTGCTGTCTAGGTTTCGAGAGGGTGCGTTTCTGGATGAGGTATCGAATATATTGCTTCTCCCTACTTATACCTCCCGAGGAGATCACGAATGTAAAATTAGAGAAATTCGAGCGCGCACGGAGGCTTTCCGGCAGTCGTTCTTCTCGTGAACCATACGCGACTGGAACAGGAAATGGTGGTAATGACAGTGGCACGTAAAGTGCCCTCCGCCACACACCGTTGGGTGGCTTGCGGAGTATAAATGTAGATGTAGATGTAGACCCCTGAGTCATCATGTGTCACCTCTCATGTGAGAAACGGACACCGCTGGTGCACGTACGATACATGTCTCTGTGGACCGTCTTCCTGATGTTGAGGTACTTTTGTGGCCTGCAAGATCCGCAGACCTGTCCCCGATAGAACGTGTGTGGGACCAACTCGGACGTCGACTTCGTCCGAATGACGGTATCCAGGAGATCGAGGACCAGGTATAACAGCTGTGGTAACAACGGTGTTATGGCACTGTTCCCAACCGCAACAGTTCATGCATCCACGTCAGCGGGCATGCTGTTTCGTACTGATAAGAAGACTCATGTTGTCAAGTTCTTTGAAAATAACGCTCGATTTTAAAATTATAGCCATGGATGAAGCAGGTATCATGGGATTAAATCTTGAAGAGGTAGTAAACAGCCAATCAGTTATAAAATGGAAGGTTTCTTAAAACGCCTTTACCATAACGTGCATTGAGACGTCCTCTTCAGAAGGAAATACTGACAACTAGATTACATGTTGTGACAAAGGTTCCTTAAAATACAGCCGAAAGGCGCCTGTCAAATATAAAACAGGGCTTCCCTAAAATTAAAAGACGCACAACATGATTGTTGTTACACTACTGGCCATTGCAATTGCTACGCCAAGAAGAAATGCAGATGATAAACGGGTATTCATTGGACAAATATATTATATTAGAACTGACATGTGTTTACATTTTCACGCAGTTTGGGTGCATAGATCCTAAGAAATCAGTACCCAGAAAAACCACCTCTGGCCGTACGTAATAACGGCCTTGATACGCCGGAGCATTGAGTAAAAGAGAGCTTGGATGGCGTGTACAGGTACAACTGCCCTTGTAGCTTCAACACGATATCACAGTTCATCAAGAGTAGTGACTTGGCGTATTGTGACGAGCCAGTTGCTCGGCCACCATTGACCACCCGTTTTCAATTGGTGAGAGATCTGGAGAATGTGGTGGCCAGGGCAGCAGTCAAACATTTTCTGTATCCAGAAAGGCCCGTACAGGACCTGCAAACATGCGGTCGTGCATTATCGTGCTGAAGTGTAGGGTTTAAAGGGATCGAATGAAGGGTAGTGCCACGCTTCGTAACACATCTGAAATGTAACGTCCACTGTTCAAAGTGCCGTCAGTGCGAACAAGAGGTGACCGAGACGTGTAACCAATGGCACCCCATACCATCACGCTGGATAACACCAGTATGGCGATGACGAATACACGTATCCAATGTGCGTTCACCTCTATGACGCCAAACACGAATGTGACCATCATGATGCTGTAAACAGAACCTGGATTGATACGAAAAAAATGACGTTTTGCCATTCGTGCACCCAGGTTCATCATTAAGTACACCATCAAGGGCGCTCCTGTCTGTGATGCAGCGTCAAGGGTAACCGCAGCCATGGTATCCGAGCTGATAGTCTATGCTTCTGCAACCGTCGTCGAACTGTTCGTGCAGATGGTTGTTGTCTTGCAAACGTCACCATCTGTTGACTCAGGGATCGAGACGCGGCTGCACGATCCGTTACAGCCATGCGGATAAGATGCCTGTCATCTCGTCTGCTAGTGATACGAGGCCGCTGGGATCCAGCACGGCTTTCCGTATTACCCTCCTGAACCCACCGATTCCATATTCTGCTAACAGTCATTGGATCTCGACCAACGCGAACAGCAATATCGCGATACGATAAACCGCAATCGCGATAGGCTACAATCCGACCTTTATCAAAGTCGGAAACGTGATGGTGCGCATTTCTCCTCCTTACACGAGGCCTCGCAACAACGTTTCACCATGCAACCCCGGTCAACAGCTGTTTGTGTATGAGAAATCGGTTGGAAATTTTCCTCACGTCAGCACGTTGTCGGTGTCGCCACCGGCGTCAACCTTGTGTGAATTCTCTGAAAATCTAATCATTTACATATCACAGCATCTTCTTCCTGTCGGTTAAATTTCGCGTCTGTAGCACGTCATCTTCGTGGTGCAGCAATTTTAATGGCCACTGGTGTATTTGGTATTTCCTCATCGAAGTACAGCTATACACTGATCAGCAACTTTTTATTATTATGGAAGTGAAATTTTTCTCTCACTGGCGCCCTTCGATTATGTTTTAACGTATCTCTGTTATAACATGCAATCCAGTAGTCAGTATCTCATTCTGAAGAGGACGTTTTCCTAAAACATTGAAACCACTGTAAAAGTATTTTAATAATCCTTCCACTTTACAACTGATTGACTGTTTACTACTCCCACAAGAATATGATACCTTTGTGATTACTGAAGGAAACATCACACACCCTCTCAACTGGTCAAGTTTTATTTCGCTTGCTCCTTCCTGTTTTTGTCACGCGTTGGATTGCTGGATTGCCCTTGTTTTTTGGAAAATCTGAAATATCTGTTAAGTGTACAGTTCGTGATGTAGCTGCGGGAGGGTGCACAAAGCCTCGTCTGCAGACAGGAGGAAGCTTTCGTCTAAGAAAACTCGTGGGGACACCACATCAGTTTCTATAGGCCAGCAAGAGCAGATATTCATTTTGAGGTATTATGAAATAATGGGGTATCATGAAACAACAAGAAAAAGTAACGTGCGTTCAAAGCATTGGAGACTGTATTTTGTGGAAGTGGTGATTGTACTCGGAGACTTCCTCAGAAAAAGCGAGAGCTATTCCCCCAGCGGGAGACTGACACCGACGGCCGCTCTCTATTTGTATTTGTAACGGTGACGCAGCGGTAGTGAGCCTCGATGGCTCCAAGTGACGTTAGCCCAATTCTGGAAACAGAAGACTCCAAAAAACTTACCAGTCCATCATCGAGGCTAGACCAAACGTAATCTTGATTAATTAAATGGATGGCGGTAGAGGATAGACCTAGTGAGCTGGGCTGGGACGTGACGAAGTTATTTTAATTTAAATTGCGAAGGGATGGAAAAACAGATAGATCTCTTCGAATCGCTTTTATTGGAAGACGCAGATGCAGGCTTTTGAACGACAGAACGAGCACTTAGGTGACTGATCTGTAAGGACTACTCAGAATGATGAAATGAGGATTAAAGCCTAACGTGGAGTCTCATAGTTAATTTTGCGGTCAAAGCTGATGAATATGAACATTGATGAGTAGATTCATTGCAATACTTACCATTTTACTAGTGGCTAACAGAGCAGATGACACAACAAGCGTTCAGTTTAATTTCGCTGTCACTTATTCAGTTCGTTGTGAGCGTCTTAAGATCAAATGTATTTTCGGATGACGTTCTCATTCTGGAATGTAGCTAGTGATAACCTTGCATAGAACCTGTAATGAATATCTGAATGTACCAGCGCCATTTTCCATATCAAAACACATCACATCCCTCTGTTTCGGCTAACTGAGCAGAACCTATTGTTATTTTTCTCTCTGGATCATGGCGATAAAATGCAATTGAAGAGATAGTTGGAGAGGCTTAACAAGATCTATGTGTGAACAGGGCTCTGGGGTTACACACCTCAGTATCACTTATTATGTACTTAAGGAATTTGTGAGAAATATTCTTTGGTGTGGGACAGCAAGGCTTTATTCAGCAGCAAAAAAAGTTGCTAACAAATAATGCGATGGAGAATCTGAACTAGTCGTTCAAGGACCCCGAGGAAAAAGCCTAAAGAAAACTTTTGAGGAAGCAAGGACAGAATAAAGACACAGCGATAGTGATACTGTAGGTCTCTTTGCTATGAAGCCTGATGTCAGGTGCTTCTAGGAGAAGTCAGCTGAAGACTCATTCCTAGAGTAAGAAGTAAATATTAGTGAATCCTTACGAACAGACCATTACGGACACACGTCTGGACCACGTTACACAATACAGCCGCTGTAACTGCTGATCAAGAGATCTATTCTGAACTTTATTTTTCGCGAGAAAACATTCTACTCACAACCGAATACCGGGATACACTAATCCAAAGAAATTAAATTCTGCCTTTAAGAGTACCGCTGCTCTCAAACTAATAACTAATACCCAGAAGACAGATCTTGACTGTTAACTCAGTGAGGAAGTTACCGATTCTCCTTATATCTTAATGTCCGATGTAGATGTTAATTATTTCGAAATACCTTTCTTTAAATGGTGACCCTAATCGCTTAAGCCATGGTTTATAGTAAGGTAAATTTTGCAGAAAGTAAAGCAATTATGGTATCCTTTGTCCGCGGCTGGTGGTCTTGCGGTAGCGTTCTCGTTTCCCGCGCACGGGGTCCCGGGTTCGATTCCCGGCGGGGTCAGGGATTTTGTCAGCCTCGACATGACTGGGTCTTGTGTGTCTTTCATCATCAATTCATCCTCATTCACTCGCAAGTCGCCGTAGCGGCGGCCGAACCGCCCCGCGAGGGGTCTCCCGGCCACCAATGCCATACTCTCATTATGGTATCCTTTAAAGATATTCCTGCTACTTACACATCTAATATCTCCTGTTACAACCCCCAAGCTCAGGGGATATGGTTGGTAGAGAGAGAGATGACTCACGTCGGTGTGTGCAGAGAATCACGGGCAATTGTGTCACTGACTTTATTAGATCGAAGATGGACAGCGGTCCTTCTGCTGAACTCGGCAATGGCATCGCACACCGTGCCTTAGCTGGAATCTGCAGCGTGGGCGCCCGGTCGCCCAACCTCGCGGACATGGGGCTCCTGCTCGTGGCTATGTGGCCGCCTCGTGCGTTAACTGCGCCCGATAGCCCTAAATACGGCTGACTGCTCCCTCAAGCGAGACGCATGGACCCTATATAGAGCTTCGAAGGGAAGCAGCCGGCCGGTGGTGTAGCAGTGAGCCTTAGCAGCTCCTGCTGTACGCCCAGGGAAGCTCGTTCAGTGCCCTCGGACGGCTCTGTACCACGGAGGCCGCGCTTTCGCGCCCCGGTCTCGCCACGGAGGTTGACAGATTGCAAGGCGCCGGACGATGCCACACAGAGTGCGGAGGCAAGCAGCCCTCTCGTTCCTCGCGCCGGTGTAGCACCAAGGTGCGACCCGCCACGCCAAAGCAATGACGCGTCCGCGCAGCGGAAGTTGCAGGTAGTTTCAGCGGGCCGGTTGGCCTCCGATATTCGTTCCAAAATGTCGTCGTGGTTGGCCTGCATCTTAAACAATCACCATTTTCTTCTGTTCTAGACGCGACACGACTGCCTGCTTTGACCCTCCGAGCTCGCTTATTTATACCTCTTCTCCCTACGTCCCTGACGTAGTTCCTCTGCAGGGGACAAGTACATTTATCCGCATTCGTCATCCTACACAGTCTGTAACATCATCACGGAATCACCTGGTATATTCACACATTTACAAAAAATGTTTCAAATGGCTCTGAGCACTATGGGACTTAACGTCTGGGGTCATCAGTCCCCTAGAAATCAGAACTACTTAAACCTAACTAAACTAAGGACATCACACACTTCCATGCCCGAGGCAGGATTCGAACCTGCGACCGTAGCAATCGCGCGGTTCCGGACTGAAGCGCCTAGAACCGCACGGCCACCACGGCCTGGCATACATTTACAGGCCACGGCATCTGTAACTTTGGCGTTCTGTACCGTCAATGGATGACGTTTCCAGGCATGGGTTCCTGTGCAAAACTTGATCTACTAAGTCCCCTCTATTCCGGGCGGGAAGGAGCGCCTGGTCCCCGGCAAGAAACCGCCCGGCGGACTTGAGTCGAGGTTCGGTGAGCCGGCCGATCTGTGGATGGTTTTTAGGCGGTTTTCCATCTGCCACGGCGAATGCGGGCTGGTTCCCCTTATTCTACCACAGCTACACTATGTCGGCGATTGCTGCGTAAACAAATTCTCCACGTACGTGTACACAACCATTACTCTACCTCGCAAACATAGGGGTTAGACTAGTAACCCCACTGGAGTGAGACGTTCCCTGGTCGGGAGGGAGGGGGGGGGGGGGATGGTCCACTCGGGGCCGAACCGCACATTAACCCTGGGTTCGGTGTGGGGCGGCGGAGGGGTGAAGTGGACTGCGGTAGCCGTCGTGGGGTTTTGGACCACTCCGGCAGCGCCGGGAACGAAGTCTCTCCGTCGTTTCTAGGCCCCCGGTTAACATACAATACATACAAGTCCCCTCTGCAACCTCTAGAAGTGTGTAATATGAATTGTGAAACACCCTGTATATGAGTGATGTCTGTTCTTTCGGACTTCCCCGAAAGAATTGACACTACACACATATCCTTCGTTAGTTCAGGTGACAATCGGCCTGTCCCTTCAGCAGTGCAACGCTCAGAGCCCATAAGCGAACGGTCGGGGTACCAGACCCCGACCCGGGCCGGCAGTGGGTGCGGTGTCCGCTGGGCGGTGCGGCGCGGCGTGCTGGCAGGCCGTTTTAATTAGCGGGACAACGCGACTGTCGCTGGCGCAGCCGCCGGCGCATAAATCACAGAGCGGCCGGCGCTCGCGAGTCGCCCGGTCGCACACTACTCGCCACGCCACGCTGCGTGGCTGTTGACCCAGTGGAGTGCGCGGCGCCGCTTCTGATTAAAACGCGCCGAGTACACCGCAGCCGCTGTGGCAGTCGACTGTCGCCAGTGGACAGTAATTAAAATCACACTTGTCTCCTCCGCCGGCTGCTCGCGGTGATACTGCAGGTGTCGGTCCTGAACGTGGCGAAACACTTTGAAACTGAGGCTCTCGCCCGCATGATCCACACTTCGATGCTACCGTTTCTTTATTTCAAGCAGTCTTACCATGAATTCACTGTTCTTCTCCGATATAACAGCCCAGATCCATAAATATTATAAAAATTGTTACACTGGAGCCAAGGTAGCGCCCGAGGGCCGGCAACCCATATAACACCACAGAGGGCGAGGTTGTCTATGCCCAAGGCGTACCCAAAAGCACCATGATAAACACCGGCTATT
The DNA here is from genome assembly GCF_023864345.2 of Schistocerca serialis cubense. Taxonomy (NCBI): domain Eukaryota; kingdom Metazoa; phylum Arthropoda; class Insecta; order Orthoptera; family Acrididae; genus Schistocerca; species Schistocerca serialis. The sequence goes on along the minus strand of NC_064642.1, from coordinate 619,379,737 downwards.
TACATATAAGATAATGGAAACAGATATTCCGAGCACTACTTCCTGCAGAGGGAGCTCGAGCCACGGCCTGCAGGAAGTATCACTACACCGAAACCTGATTGGCTGGAGACAGCTACGAGGGTGAGTCGATTGAAAACCTTAAATATATTTTAAAATGTTATTTATTGTGCAGAAGTGCTACAAATCTGTATCACTTTGCAACATAATCACCCCTATGCTCAATGTAAATCCTCCAGCGCTAATACAAAGTTCATAAATTCCTATAGAAAAAACTTCTTTTCTTTGTCCGAGCAACCACTGATGCACCGCGTGGCGTACCTCTTCATCAGAACGGGACTTTTTCCCTCCCATTGCGTCTTTGAGTGGTCCATACACATGGAAATCACTTGGGGCAAGTTCTGGTGAGTATGGTGGATGAGGAAGACACTCAAAATGCAGGTCTGTGATTGTTGCAACTGTTATACGGGCAGTGTGGGGCCTTGCAATATCATGTTGCAAAAGGACACCTGCTGACAGCAATCCACGTCGCTTTGATTCGATTGCAGGCCTCAGATGATTTTTTAGGAGATCTGTGTATAATGCACTGATGACAGTGGTCCCTCTAGGCACGTAATGCACCAAAATGACGCCTCTTTCGTCCCAAAAGAGAGTCAGCATAACCTTCCCTGCTGATGGTTCTGTTCGAAACTTCTTTGGTTTTGGTGATGAGGAATGGCGCCATTCCTTGCTCGCTTTCTTCGTGTCCTGTTGGTGGAAGTGAACCCAGGTTTCGTCCCCAGTAACGATTCTTGCAAGGAAGCCATCACCTCCTCGTTCAAAGCACTGAAAAGTTCTTCACAAGCGTCAACACGCCGTTCTCTCATTTCAGGAGTCAGCTGCCGTGGCACCCATCTTGCAGACACTTTGTGAAACTGGAGCACATAATGAACAATGTGGTGTGCTGACCCATGAATGCCGGCCGAAGTGGCCGTGCGGTTAAAGGCGCTGCAGTCCGGAACCGCAAGACCGCTACGGTCGCAGGTGCGAATCCTGCCTCGGGCATGGAGGTTTGTGATGTCCTTAGGTTAGTTAGGTTTAACTAGTTCTAAGTTCTAGGGGACTAATGACCTCAGAAGTTGAGTCCCATAGTGCTCAGAGCCATTTGAACCATTTTTTTGACCCATGAATAATCTGTAAACATGCTGCAATGTCATTCAGTGTCACTCGGCAGTTTTCCTTCACTATGGCTTCAACTGCTGCAATGTTCTGTGCAGTCACAGCTCGTTGTGCCTGACCGAGACTAGGGGCATCTTCCAATGAAGTCACACCATTTGCAAAATTCCTACTCCATTCGTAGACTTAGTGCTGTGACAAACACGCATCTCATTACTGTACCTTCATTCGACGATGAATTTCAATAGGTTTCACACCTGCACTACGCAAAAACAGAATAACAGAACGCTGTTCTTCCCTGGTGCAATTCGCAAGTGCGGCAGCCATCTTTATACTGATGCTGCGACGGCATGTGTGCATCTGCACTATGCTGCCACCTACAGGCCATTCTGCACCCCGTTTGTAGCACGCTTACCAGCTTACAGGATAACGGCGCGAAGTTTCGATTTTTTATTAAAATTTAAGGTTTTCATTTGACTCACCCTCGTATTTAGGGACTAGAATCAGGCCCGAAGTTCAGTTCACGCTGGATGCCAACCTCATGTACTGCGACCGTTGAAGATTACGTCTTCGTCTCCGAATTGGACTGTTACTAATGTGTGATTGTGTTATACGAACCTTCGTGGAAAATTAGAAGTGAACTTCTGTTTGCCTCAATTAGGAGACGTTTTTCATTTTTTTACCTTTCGTTTGTATGTCCAGTTATGAAACTTGTGAACTTATATCAATAAAAGTTGTGTTTGTGAAAAACTGCGAATTGTCAGTGACAACAAAATGAATGTACTTATATAATATTGAGTAAATATGTATGTTCCACATCTCCTCGTAAACCACTGTATAGATTTCAACCAGGTAAAATCTTTCTAAAGCCAATATCGCATACATAAAGACAACCGCGATCGATATACTTTGCTCTCATCTCCCGGTTTTCAGATATTTGTGTTATGAAATGTGTTCGTTTTAAGTTGGACCTCATTTCAAAGTCCAGCACTAAATGATTATATTTTATAACATACTTATTTGAAGATCTGAAGATTACAGAAATGTCTGTAGAAAGCGGATGTTCAAATACACTCCTGGAAATTGAAATAAGAACACCGTGAATTCATTGTCCCAGGAAGGGGAAACTTTATTGACACATTCCTGGGGTCAGATACATCACATGATCACACTGACAGAACCACAGGCACATAGACACAGGCAACAGAGCATGCACAATGTCGGCACTAGTACAGTGTATATCCACCTTTCGCAGCAATGCAGGCTGCTATTCTCCCATGGAGACGATCGTAGAGATGCTGGATGTAGTCCTGTGGAACGGCTTGCCATGCCATTTCCACCTGGCGCCTCAGTTGGACCAGCGTTCGTGCTGGACGTGCAGACCGCGTGAGACGACGCTTCATCCAGTCCCAAACATGCTCAATGGGGGACAGATCCGGAGATCTTGCTGGCCAAGGTAGTTGACTTACACCTTCTAGAGCACGTTGGGTGGCACGGGATACATGCGGACGTGCATTGTCCTGTTGGAACAGCAAGTTCCCTTGCCGGTCTAGGAATGGTAGAACGATGGGTTCGACGACGGTTTGGATGTACCGTGCACTATTCAGTGTCCCCTGGACGATCACCAGTGGTGTACGGCCAGTGTAGGAGATCGCTCCCCACACCATGATGCAGGGTGTTGGCCCTGTGTGCCTCGGTCGTATGCAGTCCTGATTGTGGCGCTCACCTGCACGGCGCCAAACACGGATACGACCATCATTGGCACCAAGGCAGAAGCGACTCTAATCGCTGAAGACGACACGTCTCCATTCGTCCCTCCTTTCACGCCTGTCGCGACACCACTGGAGGCGGGCTGCACGATGTTGGGGCGTGAGCGGAAGACGGCCTAACGGTGTGCGGGACCGTAGCCCAGCTTCATGGAGACGGTTGCGAATGGTCCTCGCCGATACCCCAGGAGCAACAGTGTCCCTAATTTGCTGGGAAGTGGCGGTGCGGTCCCCTACGGCACTGTGTAGGATCCTACGGTCTTGGCGTGCATCCTTGCGTCGCTGCGGTCCGGTCCCAGGTCGACGGGCACGTGCACCTTCCGCCGACCACTGGCGACAACATCGATGTACTGTGGAGACCTCACGCCCCACGTGTTGAGCAATTCGGCGGTACGTCCAACCGGCCTCCCGCATTCCCCCTATACGCCCTCGCTCAAAGTCCGTCAACTGCACATACGGTTCACGTCCACGCTGTCGCGGCATGCTACCAGTGTTAAAGACTGCGATGGAGCTCCGTATGCCACGGCAAACTGGTTGACACTGACGGCGGCGGTGCACAAATGCTGCGCAGCTAGCGCCATTCGACGGCCAACACCGCGGTTCCTGGTGTGTCCGCTGTGCCGTGCGTGTGATCATTGCTTGTACAGCCCTCTCGCAGTGTCCGGAGCAAGTATGGTGGGTCTGACACACCGGTGTCAATGTGTTCTTTTTTCCATTTCCAGGAGTGTATGTATGCGACCTTGGCTTTAGAAAGCATTAGCAAATGAAACATATCGCTCATTCTAATTTCTAGCATGACAAAATTCATTCGATTTCTACCAAACATGATACACATATCACCTGGGGCGCCTGTAAAGAATCGCTACGAGGGAAGAACCAGAAACCTATGAAAATGCACTGAAGTGGGAATGAAAAAGCACTGTAGCCCACGACGAGCAAATACCCATACATTATTCATCCAGTATTTGAGAATGAGAGTACTTAGTAGCTCGCAACAAACTTTACACATAATTTCAAACCTTTACGAAACTACGTCTTGCCGACAATCCCCCAAAAATGACAGGAAAATGGTTTATCGTTTACTACATTTTCGCTGTTCTTGTAGTATAGCTGCCGCATGAAGTATGACGTTTTAATTTACTACTTCTTTACTAAAATCTGTATTCATGACACATTTTACAGCCGACCGCTTTGGTCGAGTGGCTCTAGACGCTTCAGTCCGGCGCCGCGCGGCTGCTACGGCCGCAGGTTCGAATCCTGCCTCGGGCATGGATGAGTGCGATGTCCGTAGGTTAATTAGGTTTAAGTAGTTCTAAGTTCTAGGGGACTGATGACCTCAGATGTTAACTCCCATAGTGCTTAGAGCCATTTGAACCAGTTCTGAACACATTTTACACACAGTATTCAGAGACACCACTTTGTGAAACACCAAAATTTATTATTGAGATATGACGTCGTAAACACCGGCATGCGTGAGAAGCTGCCGCATCGTACATGGCGTTTAAATTTATTGCAGCTTTCCAAGTAACTCTATTTGCAAAATATTTCACAGATAGTATCGATGTATGCCGTTAAATGTACCTAGAAGATTATACTATTGTACCACATATAGATATGACGTCATAAATTCTCAGAATTTGAAAAACTGTCGCACCATGCATCAGGTTTTAACTTATAAGATCTTCACTACTAATCATATTCTCAACACATTTCGCAGACCGTATCCAAATATGCCGTTGAATATACATAGAAAAATATATCATCCTGTTGTACGTCCATCCTTGTGGCTGAAGTTCATTATACGACACATAGTCTAGAACATATTACGTCATAAGGAATGAAACTGCAGGGCGAAATTCGCCAGAAATACAGGTGTAACATATATGTAAATACTTGGTAAATATGTTAAACAGATGTAAAAGATATTTGAAATTTGTCTACGCTGGCAAAGGCATGGGTAAAAGAAACTCATCTTAAGCCCCTGGAAGTATTTCAATGAAATTAGGCTCAAATTTGGTTACGATATGAAAAGAAATATTCTGCCTCCAAATGGGGTTTGTTAGAAATTTAAAAAAAGAAAAACTGAGGAAAGGGACTTGATCCATTGATCAAGTGATAACAGCACTTGAACGCTAACCACTCGGCTGCCGCCGCTTCATGGTAAAAATTGCCACGCACAGGTATATATTTGAAGACCAAAATTATCTTGCGATTTTCTCAATAACGCTTGAGAAGTACGCGCTACTGCTTACACATTTTGTTGTCCTGATGGAGTACTACAAGTGTGCGAAGTTTGCAGTAAATCCACGTTCCAAACGTCGTGTCCTCCCCTTGTAAGACGAAGAGCCTCGTCTTCTTACGGACTATTGCTTAGAACGATGTTGACACGGTACGGGCTCGGCAAGAGAGCCACGGTGGAGCACCCTTCAGACCCTGGCCGCAGCCTGCGCTGGAAACTGACCACAGCCCCGCCTGCGCGCCACTTGCCCTGGTCTGGCTGGTGCAGCGGGCCACTGAGTAGTTATCGCCCTATCTGGGGGCGCTTCGCGGGACGGGGGCCGCTTCCGCGTTGAATTTTATGGCAGCCCGCCGGTCGGCGATCGCGACCATAACGAATTTTATGGCGCGGATTTTTACGAGCCCTAATAAATAACATCACTGCAGCCATGTAAGTATGGCGTGCGGATGCACTGACGTTACGTACACGGCCGCTGTATAACAGAGTTCCGGAACCGTCAGTTATCTTACAGGGGAGCTTGCACCGCGCCGTAAATCGCGTCACTGGTGCCGTACAGTGCGTTCTCAAGTAACTGCACTGGAAGAAAAGATTTCTATGCTCGAAGACGAGTTGTGTATACTTTACAGCCAGAAGTGGGACTCTGGTGTGAAAGAGGTAGTGAACAACGAGACACAAAAATCGGCTCCTACTCAACGTGCTTTAGAGTTGTGTACGTGACGTGGAAACAATTGGACGGAACTGAAAGGTCTTCAGCGGGGCCGGCCGCGGTGGCGAGCGGTTCTAGGCGCTGCAGTCCGGAACCGCGGGACTGCTACGGTCGCAGGTTCGAATCCTGCCTCGTGCATTGATGTGTGTGATGTCATTAGGTTATTTAGGTTTAAGTAGTTCTAAGTTCTAGGGGACTGATGACGTAAGATGTTAAGTCCCACAGTGCTCAGAGCCACTTGAACCATTTTCTTCAGTGGGCATCAGTGCGGACGTGGACTCCACCGAGACATATTCTGATTTACACTGGGACAGTGTCCGGTCGCGCACGTGCATACTTAAGCACAACGCGTCCACCGCAGAGTTCGTGCTCCAGTAGACTCCTTTAGTGCAGTTAAAGCAAAATAAAGAGAATAAAGAAATTTGTTTGCCTCTGCCTCAGCGTCGTAGAGGAATTTCTGTCAGCTAACAGGCATACAGAACTTAACGGACTCTTATTATGTGCTTTGTGCAGAAGATCTTGATATGACTGCTTAGAATATTCAGAGATAAGTTCTAGTCGTAGCTTATTTATTCACAAGAATGGCTACTTTAATAAACAGATATTCTGATCTTCCTTTAAAAATTGTAAGTCCAGCGTCGGGTGTCTGAATCTGATAAGGATGGTCGAATACCTGCAAATGGAAATGCAAACACTCAGCTTCGGTGTAATGGAGTCAGTGAAGTAAAACTGAAAGAGGATGAGTGGGATTTTTGGTTATCAGGGTTGTAACAGCTTGAGAAAATGGTGTAGCAGGAATAGAATTCATTATGAATTTCGAGGTATGGCACAGAGTTAGTAACGGTGGGCTGTCCATTGATAGAATTCCACTCATTAGAATCGACGGTAAATTAACGTCAACAACACATGTTCAGGTACACATGTCCATCGCAAACAGAAGAGGGCTTACAACACTGCTGCAGAGGAAGTTTTATGTTAAACTGACTTTCACATCATTCGCACTGATTGTATCGTTACGGTCTAAGGCGCTGCAGTCATGGACTGTGCGGCTGGTCCCGGCGGCGGTTCGAGTCCTCCCTCGAGCATGTGTGTGTGTGTGTGTGTGTGTGTGTGTGTGTGTGTGTCCTTACGATAATTTAGGTTAAGTAGTGTGTAAGCTTAGGGACTGATGACCTTAGCAGTTAGTTCCCATAAGATTTCACACATATCTGAAATTTTTTATCGTTATATCGTGCAATGATCTTTGTACACATTTCACAAAGATATCCTGTAATCGGTATCGGTAGGTTAGTGAACTCTTAAAGATATATCTCTGTTAAACACTGTTCTTGTCGAATGCTTTCAATCTTGGCGAGTTCGGTTCGGATGCAGCCAATCACGCGTTATGCCATAAGGCAGGTGCAGTTTCTCATCATTTGTGTACTGAACGCGGCGGCCGTATGTCGTAAGCTCGTCGCAGGTGGCAACTGAAGTTGGAGATTTCCTCAGAGTTTTACATTTTTTTTAGTTGTTGGAGATTTCCTCAGAGTTTTACAGTTATTTTTAGTTGTTACTAATGCACCGTGTAATACATATCACTCAGAAGATCTAGTATTTGGACATTTAAATTTATATTTCGCGTGTTGGGGTGGTGATAAATTGCAAGCGTGGTCTAGTATATAGACACGTAGTATTACAGAGGCTCAGAGATCGATTACTTTTCGTAATTTGGAATTTGATTGCAGGAGTAAATCGTAGTTATTCCAACAAATGCTTTAAGTATTCAAGTTTGACATCCTCAGGTGTATTTCGGGTTACTTAACGCATTACTGGAAGATGTGAAAGGCAAATGTATCTTTCTGGGATTGCTAGAAATTGCTTGACGTTCACGCTTACTGTAGGATCCACGAAATGTATATCTACAGTATGTGATCAAAAATATCCGAAGATGACTTACAAGTTCGTGGAGCCCTCCATCGGTATTGCTGGATTTCAATATGGTGTTGGCCCACCCTTAGAGTTGATAAAAGCTTTAACTCTCGCAGGCATACATTCTCAGGTGCTGGAAGGTTTCTTGGGGAATGGCAGCACATTCCTCACGGAGTAAATAGTAAACAAACAGCGCACAGCTGTACTACGATTGAAGTGCTCCGTAAGAAATTAAGTGTTGTGACTTCAGTCATCACGTAAATTCTCTAACATCAGAATAAGTGAGTGACATGCGAGGCAAACTATCAGGTCAGGCACGTCTGTGTGGTGGACGGCAAAGCTGCAGGTGTTGTCGAGGGAGGACGTGAGTGACGACCCCTGCACTGCGCTAATGGCTAAAGTTGGGTCGCACCAGCGGCTCTCAATACCTCACTTGTTCCGGACTTGGGCAGGCTATCGACTGCGAGAGCTAGCAGCGCGCACTACGCCCAGGTAACTCGAGCGACCTTTCCTTTAGCACGGCCCATTGATACTACAGAGTGTTTCAACATGAAAGCCGGTATTAGAATACCTGAAATTTGTCGCACTCTCTGAACAACCGCTGCACGTTCGGAATATTTTCTCATGTCGATGAAAGAGTCTATTCTTCGAGGTAGATATCCATCACTGCGTCCTTTTATGCAATCCTCGTATACAGCGATCGAAACGCTGCCAGTTTTAGTAAAAGTAAGCTGGAGTCACCAAATAGTGAACTCTTGTCTCTAATCGTAACCGGTATGATTCACACTGGGCATGATTTACTTTTGCTTCGGGTGCTCGTAATTAAGCTCAGGAGCATGATATGTATGTCGAGCTTTTAATGACATACACTACTGCGAAGAAGGGGTGACTGTTATCGTTGAAGCAACCAATTGTCGGTTGTGTCGTTTTTTACCAACGCCAGTTTAACCTTGCTGTTACAACCGCTCAAAACAATCGATTTTCGGCTTTTTTATTCCAATTATCTTCTCTAATAAACGACTGAAAAATTATGACTCACTCAGTTCAAAGTTACATAGAATCTATCTATCTATCTATATCCGGATCCCGCTCCAGCTGTTGCCGGGTCTGGGTGCTGACGAGTCCTCTCCATTTGGCTCGATCCTCCCACCACTTTTCTTCCTCCACTTGCTACCAGGTCACACCTCTCCTTTCCACAGATATTCGCACTCCCATTTTCCACCGTGTTCTTGGGCGCCCTCTTGGTCTTTTCCCACCCATCTTTAGTTCTTCCATAATTTTGGCGAATCTCTGCGCATGCATCCTCTTAACATGCCCATACCATCTTAATCTATTTTTTTCAATTTCTTCTCCCATACTTTCTTAATTAAGGTCCTTTCTAATCTCTACATTCCTTTCTCTGTTTATTCTTGTTTTCCCTTAACTGCTCTGAGAAATTTCATTTCCCCTGCTTGCAGCTGCTCCAGTCCCTTTCTGTCATTGTTCATGTTTCTCCACCACAGGTGAACATAGGGAAGTAATAATTCTTATACATAAGGAGTTTTGCTTTTTCTGTAACTTCATTATTCCAAATCAGGTGATTTATTGTTTGGTAGAAATTGCCTCCCTCCTGTAACCTCCTATTAGTTTCGTTGGTTATTCTTCCATCCCAAGATATTTCACTCCCTAAATAAGTGAAACTTTCTACCACTTTGAGGGGTTCTCCATTGAAGGTAATATTTCCGTTGATCACTTTCTCTCTTCCAAAAACCATTACTTCACTCTTATCTTTATTTATTTTTTTATAAAAAAATACAAAATATTAAATTAAATAGTCGTTTGATGTTTTTCGTGGTTGAATATCATAATAAAAAAAAAATCACAATTGATTCCAATTTTTTGAAACTCTGTGGAAATATCATGTTGTAATCGAGGATCATAACACTATTTGGACATTACCAATACTCATTGCTACAGGCTGAAAACTGAATTTGGAGTACTCAGTTTTTCGTCTTAATTTGTCCATTTTCAAGGGATACAAGCAGATAAAGGCATATTATGTAGACGCAGGCAACACATCAGTTACTTCCTATTTTTATTGTAAACTATGCATAAACAATTAAGTTTTAAGTTTTCTCCTTGTATGTTTGTTGTGATTCTTCCCGTTCTTAATCTTGTAAAGCAAATGGGGCATTGTACTTCAATGCTACAGCACATCATAAAATAATTTTATGCTAGTTACGCTGTCATTGTGTAATACAGCTAATGTCCGACGACATCAGCGAGAAATTACCATATAGACAAGGCGGGGCAAGTGTCTCACAGTGCATGTATATTCGTTCCGTCCAATAGGCCACGTCACATGACAGGAGGTGCACTATTGTATGAGTAATACTGTTCCAATTCTTATTCCATGTGTTTGTTGTTGGTTTCTGCTGACATTGTTGTTAAAATAGCACTGATGCTGTTCTCATTTTCTTGACAGCGCAATATTTCAAAGCAATGGAAATTTTGCGAGCAGATCTTACTCGTTCTGTAAAACAGGTTTATTTACAAATCAAAAATTTTAGCACTTCTGCTTTGGCTATATTTCGGTTTTTTACCCGGTTATTAGCATTAAGTAAAATACTAGCAACTAGCAACTAGAACCAAAATACCGGTATCTGTTTTAATCGGTCGGATTTTCCCATTCATAATGCGAACATCTTAACAATGAGTATGAGGTCCAGGATGAAGATAGGAAGCTTCTGAAAAATATCAGAGGTTCGATTGTTTAAACAACATGGATGCGCTTCTAATATCCGGAAGACTACGCCCTGCCTATAATCAGATTGCGTATGCAACTGCGACGAGTAAATACATCCAAATCCCTTGAAATGAAATTTCTATAAAACCATTATAATCATCTGTATGTAATACAGCTCAACAGAAGATAACATTCATAAACGAATACTTGGATGCTCGTACAGTATCTTATTTAGTAAGAAACGAGATGGTGAAACCCGTTAGCAGAGGCTTTGAACATATTTCCTTCAAGGGAATGTAGAGCTACTGATTCTGTTACACTATTCACGTTCTTGACACAAGAATGAGATTTTTGTTTTTGTATATCGCTTGGAAGGCGGCCGGTGAGTCTGCTCCCGTACATTTAAGGGTAGGCCGAATGTAGGAAGTGAGTAGAAGCAGGAAAAGGTGAAATGCTTCGGTACTGCGTTTGAATTTAAATCACCTTTACTATAGGTAGAATTATGATTACATTAGGCCTACGTAACTTTGGCTGAGATGAGCACGTAGGTGGGAAACCGTACATCAAGTTACAAAGGCAAAATCTGTAGTGGCTCGCCCACTATAAAATAGAAACAATGCTGCTTGGTCGTCTACTCGGAATGAATCTGGAGCGGCGCTCTTAGAGCTGCACAGCGCCGGCTAGAGGGAGCTGTCGTCTGTGTAGGTGTACCAGTGCCAATCTAAGCACTTGGACCTACGCCGTGGCATCGTAGCTATCGATACCACATTAGTTCCTGTTTCCCCTCGTACGGAATGTAAGCAGATGACTCGGTGGCGTGTTGAAAGCTACACTTGGATGTATGAATCTCAGGAATAATTGATAAATTACGAAAATCTTCTCCGATTCCAAACAGCGGATATATAACTCTGATCGACGGTATAGATCTTTGCTTATGGTCCATTCTGTACATGTCGTCAGTTGTTGTAGTTGTTGACAACATGGCAAATACTTGATATGGTGAGGTGAGAGAGAAAAGTAGTAGTAGATGGTAGTGGAGGGGGGGGGGGGGTTCAGGGGAGAGGGGTGCTGGTAAGTAGGAATTAATGGTACATTTCTGGCGATTCATTTTCGTGGTCCACTAGAAACCACTGGAGCGTCTAACTGCCTTTGTAAGTAACGAGCTTTAAGATTTAAATACAAGCATTATAATTACGTACCAGTTCTAGTATCCGTACCCCACACACTGCCGCAGGCATCACCCACGGGAAGTGTTTTCCATTACTAGCCTTTCATCTTCGGTAGGTGTAAACGAAGGTGTAAGCCCCCTTCGTGCAGTCACTTAATGCAGCCGCAAGCATTTCGCGTCCGCTGTTAATTATCTCTATCCACAACATCAGTGCGAAGGCATTACAGACGCACATGAATTTTGTTGTTCCTTTCCCTTCTTCTAACAAACATAACTTTCCAGTCCACTTTACATCTCTTCCGAATATTGTTTGATCTCTTTCCTCCCTCGTCTCCGCTTGTACAGGGTATAACTCGTATAAGCGGAAATATTTTTATATGGTACCTTAAAATGCACACACGTCAGTGTGTTTGTTATTTTTCTCCTTATGACCTGTTGCTTTCTCCATGGCCGTAACTGCACCACTAAGTGGTCTACGCATGTCAGTACAGAATAACCATCTTGCGTGCACGTGTCCACACTTCAGCACCTGACCTGCTCCCCAGAGGAAAATAAGTATTAATGGCTTGCTTTTGCCACATGCACATTCAGCTACTAATCAATCTAAAAATACACTCCCCCCTTAGGTATAATTAAATACTTCTGTAATATTGTTTAGTGCTTCGTCCTCAGTCTCCAACAGAAATATCCGCACTTACTCACTGTATAGTGCAACATACTCTGAGGTTTTTATGTAGCCCAAACGAACGAAGAAGACTTTGCTGTTGTACTGATGGATTTCCTGCCAGTCCAACGGACGCAAATGAAGCAAGATGTGAAAATCCTTTCTTATTGCATATTGGTAAAGCAATATGGTTTTTATAAGCTGCCTGTTTTCAGTCTAAGGTAAACGTTATACTGTATCCTCTGTCACTGCCTGTTCACTTGTAACTTCGACAAAACTATTTTTACTAACTGTTGTGTTATGTCCGCCATATTTATTCAACTTGTCACAACATTGCTTTCGTTATAAAAAATTTTCCATCTCTACTAAATATTGCTTATAGTAACTTATCATCACGTATAAAATACTCGGCACGTCAGTCAGAACTGTTGTCTGCTTGTAACGGTACCATCGACACCTCAAACAGCAATCGATGCTAACTTTATACTTATGCGAGGAATTTTAAGTAGTTGTGACCTTGATATAACATAATGGAAACAGAACAATCAAACTGGGAGTCGTTTCCAGAGGAGTATAAACAATAGTAAACGGTGGGCAGGGACAGACGTTCTCCCAGCACAAAAGTAAGTTGTAACGTTACATATTAAAATCTGTCTCCTGCCTAATTATATATCTGAGTAGGTCAAAAGACTGCTTATCAAAGCAAATTTGTTATTTAAAGAGTTGTATTTTGTTGTGGTTCAATGAATTATTAATTAATGAAATGAATACTTACCATTTTTTGTACATACTGTTGTAGTTTTGTTAATGTGTGTGTGTGTGTGTGTGTGTGTGTGTGTGTGTGTGTGTGTGTGTGTGTGTGTGTGTGTGTGTGTGTGTCAAGGAAGGTTAGGCTAGCCTTAGCACTGCCTTCTACTTCATCATTTTGCTTGACACAAAAAATGCCCAATTAGGCAGGCGACCAGTTGTAATATGCAATGTTACAACTTGCTTTTGTTATGGGAGAACGATTGTTCCTGACCCACCTGTTTACCGTTGGTTATACTCTGCTGAAGTGTTTCGGAAGCGAATCTCAGTCTGATGTTCTTATTCCATTAGTTTATCTCACGGTCACATCTAAAATATTCCTCGCAGAGGTATAACGTTAGCGTCTATTTCTGTTTAAGTTGGTCGGTGGTATCGCTACATGCTGCTTATGATACTGTATTTAATGTTACATTCCAGTGATGATATCATCTACAATACCGCTTTACACCCTTTTGTAAGTGAAGTATCGAACAAGGGGGATGATTAAGGGTACTATACTGACATAACCAAGAAGCCTGGTTCAACCCACGACTCACGTTTTCTTAGGACGAATGGTGGGGTGCTACATTGAGAAAACTATTGCGATGCATTAGCCCATTCTTCCCTAAATAAACTGGTACCTCGCCTCATGCTATCCTGTTGACGATAGTACTTGACATTATTCTCTTACTGCCTTACTCTTTGAAAACTCATGTCCCAGTTCTGTGTTCTCAGCTGATGTGCTTAATAAGAGAATAAGAGAATGATGGTGAATAATGTATGGATGTACCAGATCGGAAAAATGCAGTTAAAATGCCTCTATTCTTTCTCAGAAGTTCTGATGAGGTCGTTACTTGGTTAAGAACAAGACTACAAATTCATTATGTAAAGCACAACAAACTGACGAGAAATTGTTTCGTTTGTCAGGATGTTCGCTTGCAGTGTTTTGGTCTGTGCATTTTATCTTCGTCTTTCATGTCGACGCATCCTGCTTGTTGATGTTCTGTTACATATTTTCGCCGGCCGGAGTGGCTGAGCGGTTCTAGGCGCTACAGTCTGGAACCGCGCGACCGCTACGGTCGCAGGTTCGAATCCTGCCTCGGGCATGGATGTGTGTGATGTCCTTAGGTTAGTTAGGTTTAAGTATTTCTAAGTTCTAGGCGACTGATGACCTCAGAAGTTAAGTCCCATTGTGCTCAGAGCCATTTGAACCATTTGTTACATATTTTCACAGACTCTTGAGTCCCATAAGACTCATTTCTTTCAAGAACCATGTATTTCTACTTTAATTTGGTTTATGTACTACAAAGTACGTTCCTGGCGCATAGGCACGTACAACTTCCTCTTTCAGAAGGAACGATGTGTCATATGGGTTACCTGAGCTATCTCTATCACAGACTGTAAAAAGCCCTGTGTACCAAGTCTCCACAGAGTTACTACATACTTCCGCTTTGCCTGAATAACTCTCCGCAAAGTACTTTCTTACGTGGGTACACCAATGAAATATGCATAAGAGCGTTTGTGGAACTTGGAGATGGAAATATGTGTGACAGATTAGAGCTTATAGTTGTTCTATGAGACATATTCACTCAAATCATATCTCTACAAAATTTCAAAGAACGTGTTAGTCACATAGTTTTACTGTACTGAATTGTTTAAATATACATGGGGACCTGATGATTGTATTGTTCTGCTACTAATGACACTAAGAACATTTCAGTGTGACTGCGTATGTGCGCACGAACTAGAGTGATCATCATTTACCATTAGAAGCCAACAACGACGATGAACTTTCCATCGAATTTCGCAGTGACGTGGATAGAATGGCCACTGCGCAAAATGGATAATTATTAAATTAGTTCTCAGTTACAACACATATGCAGTGCTTTAACTGCACATTTGGCGTCGCAGAATTATCAACATTTGAACATACAAACTCTCTAGGGTTATCATCACGAGCTGTATCTGGGCAGGAAATAAATTATTCTCTCTAATCACGAACTAATTACATTTTGCCTTGAGCTGGATGGACTTTGCTGCTGCAAACAGAATTACTCACACTTTTCCCCTCTTCAGCCAATTAATGGTTTGCACGTTAATTGTCTAGCTGTGAAATATTACGTGTTATTGGTCATTAGATAATTCATCATTGCTCTCATTATGTTAGAAGCCTATTTTAATTTTTATTTTCGAGCGGATCCCATCTTGTTTTCCTATATTTCATGTGCCACCCTGATACTCATAAATTAGATATCACTGTTATAAATATAATGGAACACTATTTGAAATGTTTATTCCCATATTTAGAATGAAAGAGAACTCCGAGACTGAAAATGTATTGAGCTCGCATTGGCATTCTTCGTGATATGTAGTAATGTCTGGTACTGCATTCTGATACATATGATATGCCACCTCCCCCCCTCTTCCACATCGTTTTAAGTCGAATTGGAAGATAAAGACCACTAAAGTTAAGATGTTTTCCATTTTCTCTCATCCAGATTAAACCAATAGTCATAAATTACGAATTTCATCAGGACAGAAACTTTCAACATTTTGAATTAGTTTTAAGCAGCATACATTAGTTTTGATCGACACTTTGATTTATTTAACAGTCAATATGGTTTTTAAAATTTTTAGTTTCGGTTTATAACATATTTTGTAGAATACTGCAGGTAAGTTACGTTCACCGCTGCAACACGAATGGCCCTACATCCAAACTCCTGGCGGACAGTCATTAAATACGAACATCTGCGATACTGCTCATATTATTTCTTTTCACAGTGCATCACGAATTACCATACTGACACTATTATAATACCATGCAGAGGCAAACTGAGCGCTGACCTCTCAGAAGACACAAATTAATTTGGAAAGCGCATGGTAAGTTGTGTTAATTTATGAAAATAATTATTTTTTCAAACAGGCCTCAGTGCAGTGTCTCTTAAACATCGATAATACATCGATTAATTGATACCGTCTGCAATTTCGTCACTATCGGTAGTCTGCTTTAGCTATCGATACATCGCGTATAACGTAATTCTTCTTTAGCTGACGCGCGAATAGTTTTCGGATCCTATTATATCCATGGCGTGTGGAGTGCGGAGGGAAAGTAGATTGCGTGGTGGTACTTAGTCAACATCAAATATGGTGGCGCCTTAGCAAGTCTATGCTGTTTACAGAGGTACGTTGTCAATAAATTGGCCTCTGTGGGGGTGGGGTCGTGTGAGAGCGAATTTTCAGTGCGCTTTCACTATACATTCTCACTCCCGTGTACAGTTTATACTATATCTGCTGCAATTTATCTGCAAGCATGCACACATAAGGTGTGTGCCATCCATTGCGAGGCGGCGCAGTGGTTAGCACACTGGACTCGCATTCGGGCGGACGACGGTTCAATTCCGCATTCGGCAATCCTGATTTAGGTTTTACATGATTTCCCTAAATAGCTCCAGGCAAATGCCAGGATGGTTCCTTTGAAAGGGCACGGCCGACTTCCTTCCCTAATCCGATGAGACCGATGACCTCGCTGTTTTGTCTCCTCCTCAAAACAACCCAACCTAACCCAACCATTGCATGGCTGACCAGTAAATACTTCCCCTCTCGCATATCTATTCCTCTTGGTGATCTCCTTCTTCTTCTTCTTCTTCTTCCTCTTCCTGCTTTCCCCGTGCTTCTAAGACGCTGAAGCTCAACCTAGCAGCGGCAAGTAATATACTGGCCCGGTTTTTATAAGAATAAATTTCTTATATATGAAAGTAATGTTTCACGTAGGAAGACGTTCAAAAACTAATTTTTTGAGAATATTATGTAAAATTTCGGACATATTGGTGGTTACTTTTAACATTATATTTTTTCCGGTCATCAATCAAATCTTACTAGAATACAATATTCGTGATAAGACGGTAGTAGTGGTTTGAGACAACGTTGCAGTTACAGAAAAAAAAATGCAGAAATCTGAAGGATTCGATTCACCCTCGTTTACCCACTGCATCAGCTTAACATTACAAGGTTGTTTCAAACTGGTATCATTTCCCGAAATTTTATTGAAAACAAAGGCTATTGTGACTTTCTTTCATAACTCTGCATTACCCAGTGAGAAACTGTGTAATGCTTAAAAAAGGGTAAAAGAAACAGCTGAAACTGATACAAGGGGTACCGACGCGATGCAACAGCTCATACTACATGCTCAAAAGAATTTTGGAAGTACATAGCGAGCCTGCGATTGCGGTCAATGAATGCTCAACAGTACCGCCTTCCCTAACAGCAGAAAATTACTTAGGTGTACAAGAGACAATAAGTCTTTTTGAATCTCTTGAAGTAGTAACAACAACAATCTCAGCGGAATCATACGTCAACACTTCCTTAATTGTATTTCTTATACGAGATATTTCTGCAAAGCTGTCAGATTTCGAAAGCACATTAACGACTAATGAAGAGCGAAGTGTTCTGAATTCCTTGATGAAATTAATCTATGAAAGACTGAGGACTGCCTTGAGAAAGAGTATGCTGCTATCATTTCATCAATACCATGAATAATAACTAAAACCGAAGCATTCACGAGCAGTGCCAATACCTCTACAGATACGTGTACCAGTTTGAAATCGGACGATCTACCTTTTGCCCAATCGGCAACAGCCTAACGACGATGTCGTTACACGAGTCAGTGTTTCCATAATTGACTTAAGTCAACATTTTGGAAAACCTGTAATTGTCAAGGATACTTGTGTATTAGAATATTGGGTAAAATGTAAAAGTACGTTGCACGTAATGGCCACTAAATATTTGTGCTGTCCAGTGACTTCAGTTTCTGCACAGAGGGTTTTCTCCAAGGCAAGAGATATAATTAATGAAAAACTCAACCGAATAAGGGAGAAAAATTTAAATACTTTTTATAAAACGAAATTTGTATCTCTTGTATTGTTGTCCTTAATCAGTAAAAAATAACTGCACAGAACACTCGGTCGTTAATCGATATATCGATAATTCTTAAAAATATGGTCGATAATAGCGTCAGCTATAGATGTTTAGGTAACATTACCTCACTGATCTCAATGTATTTGGTCCACTGAGACTAATATGTTATTCTTTCAGATATTTACGAGTAATTTGTATCATTCTTTTTTTACAACAGTGGTGTACACCACAGATAAGATTCATGTTCGAGTAAACTTTCTCTCTTGGCGCCATTTGGTGATTCTGGAAAGACAGGTAGAAATGACGAATTTGGGAAGGTGGGCAGAAGTGTAGGTTTGATGACAAGCAGTTCGGGTGCTTTCGTTATCCCCTGAGGCCGGTGTGTGAGCGAACCCATCGTCTTCCAATAGAACACGTAATTTAGTTACTTCTGCTTAATGGAGTGAGGTCGTTTGGGCTTTTGGAGAAGACCGCTATACTGGATACCGAAATGAACTGTAGAATTTGCAATCCTGACGACAGCTTGATTTGTTGAGCATCAAACGGGATTCGACCTTACAAACGTCATAGCGTTAGAAGCATGGCTCTAAGCAAAGGCGTTCTGAGCAATGCTCCCTTCTTAAGATATGTTGATGAGTGTAGAGCTTAAATCGGATGTCAGTTCAAATAAATCAAAATGCGACCAAGACTGCAAATTTACAGCATTTGCTCCAATTATCTTTCATACCCGAATTATCCGTGAATGGAAAGGTCAGTCGGTAATAACAAGTCCTGAAAAGGCAAGGTTATAGACTAACGACTTGTTTTCCGTAAACATACTCCACGTATAGTATGATTAATGCTTGAAGGAATTCATTTCTCCTGACATACCCGAGTTCTTACATGCCTCGAAAACTTTACCTTTACATAGATTGCTGTAGACATCAAACATAATTCTCAGAACTAATATATTCCTTTCACATTTTCATATGCTTCTTCTTGTACTGACATACACAGTCTTCTTCTCCGCTGACCCTTTCGAAATATCCACATAAAATCAACTTCGTCCGAACAGACTGCCGCGTCATCCTTAGAACACATACGTCACTGGAGGGGCATAGTTTCAGCCCTCCGTTCTTCTGACCGAAGTCAGTTTTCGTGACCGTATTCTAAATGTCCACAATATGGTGTAGTATGCTGTTCAAAATGTTTCATTCTCATTCTCATTTTCTTACTGAAACCACAGTGGTGAAAATACATACTGCATACTGCTTTGTTGTCAGGTACAGTCACAAAAAGAAATCCAAATACATTTCTAATTGATAAACATAAAAAAGACTTACAAAGGATTATGCTGCGTAAACTGTAATTTCGTCTCACTGTCATCTTGAAGAAGACATTGTTTATGAACTAACTGCCTCTTCTCGTAACTGATAACACTGCTTAGCAGATTTTCTAGATAGTCAGAGGGATATTGTCCACTGGGTCCACAGTGGCCTGCAATGTTCTCTAAGATCTCTGGTGGGACAGAACGATTGAAAACTGCTAGTTTTAGCTTGGGCCATGCATTGTCAACGCAGTGAGATTTCGAAAATACTGAGGCCATTCCATCGGACTGATTCTATTACGAAGGTATTCACAATACTGTGACGATGGGAGCGTGCATTGTCACCCATCTGCAACAATCTCGCTCCAATATGTTCACCAAATTTCGCCACGTGCATCCAAGGATGTCGTCCCGATACTTTGCAACAATCATCCTCTCATGTAGTGGCGCATGGGGTGTTCAGAAGCCATACACGATGCCACCCCATATACATGACTCAACCACCTTGATAAAGGGTGGCGCTCTGTGGCAACAGTTAGGGTCTAAACGTTGTTCTGCACACAATGAGGACATTTTACACAGCACTCTTTGAGCTAATAACTTGCTTTGCAGCCAGCTAGTGCCTGGGCGTGAGGATTATGCTTAAATAGCATCCCAGACGAAGAATGGTGGCTGTAACCACAACATGCGGCACAGAAACAGGTGAGGCCGCACGCTAGAATGAGACAGTCTCCAGATCTGACAGATCGGCAGTACATTGTACACGAGACAGAAAGAAGCACAGACAGTGCCTTGGACGCTATATCATGCACAGGAAGTGAAGACGAGATGCACGTACAAACATAGTAAAAGTTAGCTAAGGTTTTCTAACACTAAATCGAATCAATCTGAAAATGTAACTCTCTATGTAGTCGATTGTTATACTATTTCATAACATGTAACACTATCTGAAGATAAAACTTTTCATTTTCTTTCCCTGCATCAGGTGTGATTGGCTCGAAGTTTTACCGAGCCCGTGCACCTCTTGCCGTTGACTGTGACATATTACATCAACTTTCAATATCCACTGTTGCCTTAAGTTTGGAAAAACATTGTAACTTAATTAGTTAATACAGTATTAATTAACTATTAGCATAGTCAAGACAACATATGTAACTATTAGCATAGTCAAGACAACATATGTAACAGATGTATACCCATCACATAGAAGGTAGAAAGGGAAAAACTGTCTAAGTCAAAATTATTGTCAGCTCTTACTTTTTGCATTATATAAACCTTTTATATGTCTTATTTATTATCATTACATAAATTAGCAACAATTTTAGACAAAATTATATGTATACACTTGTACTTTTTCATATTATTTATTTTTTACCTTATACTTTTGCAAAATTCCCAAAAAAATGTAAAAGGATGTGCTAGTCTTTATGATATAACATGTAAAAATCACGAAATGTGATATCAGCTACATAAAAAATAGGCCGCAGGTCTTGAGAAATAAATAAATGTCCTCGTTGCCTCAGTATTGTCAGTATGGATAAACATACGCGTTTCTTCTGAAAAGTGTGTTGTGTCCTACTGCTGTATAATGCACAAAGAGTGGTTTTGGTCCCATGTGACAGGAGCCCTCTCCGGACTCTCTTCAGAGGAGGAGCCTTGTCTTCTGGTACGTAATCCCTGATCATGGAGCTTATGTCATATCGTTTGTGTTAACACTTACATTGTTTGGAGCTATAGACGATTGGCAGTGTGTTAAGGGTTTCTGCTTGCTCTTATACGCAGATATCGGTCTATCTGTCCTGCACACTTATTGTTTCTCTTCTGCAAATATTTCCTTGACGTTCCTCAACTGATCCTGTCGCTAGAAACTTGCCCCATTCTTCTAAACACCGGCCCTACTATCCCGTTCTTTTGACTCCACTAGTGCTTAGTGGTCTCCAGTTTTGAAATAATGTCTATCGCTAACCTCATTTCTGCTACCACTAATGACATTTGTCTTTCCTCGATTTACTCTTAATTTGTAATCTGTACTCATTAGTCCAGTAGATTCAAGAGGTACTGCAATTGTTAGTCCCTTCAGAGGTCGCCAATGTCTTGAGTGGACCGTATCATTGACATCGTTTCACCCTGAATTTTATCATATACCTCAATGTCTCTTTTGTCTCTGCCTTGCTTCTTCGATATATACACCGAATAGCCAAAGAAACTGGTACACCTGCCTAACATCGTGTAGGACATCCACAGACATGCAGAAGAGCAGCAAAAAGAGGCGATATAGACTCGACTAATGTCTGAAGTAGTGCTGAAGGGAAATTACACCATCAATCCTCCAGGGCTGTTCATAAATCCACAAGAGTATGAGGGGTTTGAGATCTCGTCTGAACAACACGTCATAAGGCATCCCAGATATGCTCAAAAAGTCTGTGATATTTGGTGGCCAGAGGAAGTGTTTTAACTCATAAGAGTGTTCCTGGAGCCACTCTTTAGCAATGCTGGACGTGTAGGGTGTCGACTGTTCTGCTGGAAATGTCGGAGTCCGTCGGAATGCACAATGGACATGAATGGATGCAGGTGATCAGACAGGATGATTAAGTACGTGTGACCTGTCAGAGTCGTATCTAGACGTATCATTGGTCCAATATCACGCCTACTGCATATGCGCCACACCATTATGGAGCCTTCACCTGCCTGAACACTTCCCTGCTCACACGCAGGGTCCATAGATTCATGAGGATGTCTCCATACCCGTAAACGTCCGTCCGCTCGATACAATTTCAAACGAGACTCGTTTAACCAGGCAACAAATTTCCAGTCGTCAATAGTCCGATGTCGGCGCCGAAGGGCCCAGGACAGGCCTAAAGCTTTGTGTCGTGCAGTCATCAAGGGTACACGAGTGGGTCTTCGGCTCCAAAAGCCCTTATCGATGATGTTCCGTTGAATGGTTCGCACGCTAACACTTGTTGATGGCCCAGCATTGAAATCTGCAGCCATTTGCGGGAGGGTTGCACTTCTGTCACGTTGAACGATTATCTTCAGTCGTCGTTGATTCAGTTATCTTCTTCCGGCCGCAGCGATGTCGGTGATTTGATGTTTTACTCGATTCCCTATGTTCATGGTACACTCGTGAAATGGCTGTACCGGAAAATCCCCACTTCATCGCTACCTCAGAGATGCTGTGTCACATCGCTCGTGCGCCGCATTCAAACCCATTTAAATCTAGATAACCTGCCATTGCAGCATAATTAACTGATCTAACAAATGGCCAGACACTTGTTGTCTTATATAGGCGTTGTCCACCGCAGCGCCGCGTTCTGCCTTGTGTATTTGAATAAGCATGTCTATGCCAGTTTCCTTGGCGCTTCAGTGTATATTAAACAGCAAGATCAAAAAACTACATCCCTGTCTAATATCCTTTCTAGCCTGAGTACTTCGTTCCTGGCATTCTAACTTTTTCCTCTTGATTCCTGCACATCCGATATTTTACGTGATGCTCCCTAAAGCATAAATTTTTTTGATAATTTCCAATATCTTGCACAATTTAATGTTATTGATCGATGTGCATACATACACTATCAAGCACAGAGTGAGAACTGCCTCTCTGCTCCCTTTACTTCTCCTAAATGATCGTCATCTAACTGATGCTCATTTCTCCAATTCCCTATTCCGATCTAGCAATTCCCTGCCTTGATATCTTGTATGAACAATGTTTATCCGAGACTGATGGTACAGCCTCAGGCTTATAAAGTCCACAAACCCAGTTAAATAAGCGTTTCTTTGCAAATTCGTCCGATGCTTTTAGAAATTACGAAGGAATGTTACGTTTGCCTTTCTCCTCAGTTGATCGCTACTCTTCCAAAGCCCATTTAAACTCTGACTCTGAAACTGGAACTTCTACGTCTTCCATGGTGACTACATTTTCTCCTTGCGTCACTTCATCAGACAGATTCTCCGTAGAAACCTTCAGTGTATTCTTCCCACCTATCCGCACTCTCCTCTAGGTGTAAGATGAGAATTCCTGTTGCAATTGTAATATTAAAACTTTTGCTTATAATTTCACCGTAGGTTGTTTTGACTTCACTGTATGCCGAATCAGGCCTTCCACCGACCATTTCTTTTTAGATTCTTCCCATTTTGGCTGTATTTATTTTGCTTTGGATACATGCACTTCCAATTTATTTATTTCCTACGTGCCGTATTTATGTCTTTGTCTTTTGTGGTCATTTTTAGTGTGTTATTAATGGCTTATTCTTTTAACATACGGGGTAGATATGTTTCTCAGACGTTACGAGACAAGACATGGTAATAAGAAAGCTACATTGAAGTAGGCCTATACGAAGGAAAACTAAAAGGGTTTACGAAGAAAATAGGCAGAAAAAAGTCTCCAACCGAGAAAATGTTACTCAAGAATTGTGACATCATAATCAAGTAACATCGTGACATTGTTTTTGCAAGATAAATAAATGAAGTAAATAAATAAATAGAAGAATTTGGCATGTTTCAATCCTCCAAAAGCATGAAGTAATAAGAGCAAATCCCTGATTTTCCAAGAGAGATGATACCCTTGATGCAAACGAAAAACAAAAAATGGCTTAACTTTTGCTGACGATGAAATAATTTCTTTTTCGCTGGGTCTTAGTACTCAATGCAGATTGGTCACGTTATGGGTACAGTTATATAATGAAGCCGCAGATACTGCAGACTGATTCACTATTTTTAAAAAACATTGTTTAGTAGTTTCCCTCGGGAATTTTTCTTATGCTTAATCATTTTGTTTCTCTTCTGCTTCTTCGTACGCACTTTTTTACTCATGCATACATTTTTTACTCATGCGTTTAAATTCTGTAGTACGTGTATATTTGACAAGAAACGGGAAGCCAGTAGGCAAAATAAATAAATTGCGACTGTAGACTAAACTATATACATCTTTAATATTGCACGGCTCGCTGTTCCACTTACATTTTGTAGGGAATATGTATTCGTCATTAATTACTGCGATTTACTGTGAGATCGATCATGTTCGACAGCTGCCAACAAGCATCTGAGTGATATGTCAATTTTAAACTTTTAAACAGAAATGTATAGTAAATCTTTTTGCTGTTTCGCAAAAATTAACCGTATTACGTACCCTCCATTGTGATTACCAGTGTGGCAGAACTGAGGAGCGTTTGAAAGGTTCGTAGAACTGTACAAATAACTTATATTAGGAAACACGTTTGTAATTGTCAGCATACAGCAATATGACGCATGTGTGATAAGGGCAAAAATGTGTATGCTACGACAGGGTACACAACCAACACGGGAACGACAATACGGGCGGTGACATTCAGTCCGGCAATAAACCACTGATGCGTAATGTAAATCTGAATACCGCTCGTGATTGAGGCGCTAGCGATTGGCAGTACGGACGCTATGCCGAGAACTCTTTGCACGATTGCACAGAGTAATTGAGTCGATCACTGAGGCGACGAAAGCTAGGTGTACTGACATGGATGTGTGCAGCCGACAGTGCAGGGTGTTTCTGTGTTTCCATTGACGAGTAGTCCAGTGAAATATAGAAGCGTCAAAACCGAAAAAATTTTCCCATGTTTGCTCAGTATATCACGGTCTATTTTAGAAACAAACTATTTGCTTAATTAATTGTGGCCATACTAGCTACTTTTTGGAACCGTGACTTTGTGGATTAATGGTCTATTTGCATTATCTGCTACCACTCATTTTTATTTGCTTTATATTTAATCTAACATAGAGAAACGCGTGTCGAGCACGTTCTCCCCATGATCAGGATTTTATGCATGTAGAAAATTATTAGTTAAAGATAAATTTACTTAAACTAGACAAACATAGAACTTTTTGTTTGTTGTTCGCTGTTGGAGGGTCTCTTGTATTTAGGGTGCGGGGGAGGATATAGCTTTTGGCCAGATACTGATGTCCAGTGATGTCTTCTGCTTGCGTGCAGCTCTGTCTCGTAGTTTATTATGATTCACACCACAGCCTGAGACACAGATAGTTTTCCATCAGTTATTACATTTCAAAAATACTGTGGTACACTTACTTGTCTATATGACAATTGTTCATTTACGATTGTTGCGTCTCAAAGCTCCGTCTTTCACTCTTGGTACACTGGCAAAGCAGCTGTGTAAGCAACATTTTGTACTATTAATTTTGTGGATGGAGAACTGTCTGCATCTCACGCAGCCCGAGGTGTCCATCGTTATAAACAACGAGACACAGCTCCACACAAGCAGGAGACAGCACTGGACATCAGTTCCTGGCAAACCGCTGAACTGCTTAGTCCCCCCCCCCTCTCCCCTTCCCCACCTCAGGATCACTCCAAATTCCCCAACACCTCCGCCAGCAGCGAACAGTAAGAAAACAGTTCTGAGTTAAAATGATTTGATTCAGTTTATTTTTAACAATTTCCTGTGTGTATAAACGCATAAAGATTAACAGAACACGCTCGAAACGCTTTGCGTTATGTTAAATTAAACATAAAAGGAATAAAAGTGATTAGCAGCAAAAGATACAAGTAAGTAAAGCTATTTTCTGCTGTACAAACCGAGATTTAGACGATAGCAAGTACCATTCAAGAGGAGAAAACCAGACTTCCTAAACTGTGTTGTGGGTCGGTGCTCGAATGAGTTGCGATGAACAGGAGAAGAAACTTTCAAAATAGTCCGCATTATTGTCTTCTATTCGGTTTAATTTACGGATGCGCCATTTCTTCCAGAACTCAGGCAATTAATCACTTTCACTCGCCTTCCCTAATCTTTATTTAATGGTTTCATCCCATTTGGTATCACTTTGTTATACTGTCCCTTAGTAATGCTTAAATAATTTGGTGATCGAATTCTTTCAGTTTATTATGAATGTTCATTTGAAAGTCTTGTGCACTGGGCGTTGTGCAGCTTGCATGAAGGAGATAACATTAAACAATCGCCTTGACCGTATAATATCTTAGAAGAAGCAGAGATACACACTCGCATGGCGAAAGACCTTGAAACTGCCTTAATGAGCACATGTACATAACAAGATCTGTAAAAAGAAATTTGAATATAACGATTTAATAAGATAAGTTCAAGTCGGTATAATCTCTACATCCTACATTTAAATTTGATCTTTGAAAACATGTGGTATGTCCTTAGCTACAGGTTGAGCCACATTATATAGGTACAATTCTAAACATTCTGCGTGGTGTCTGTGTGTTCTATATCGTGTCTCCCTACCACTTTCGCGCAACGACGCTCTGAGCGTGTTTTTTAGGGAATTGACTAGTTTGAACCTGGGACCTGTTGCTGGTAAGGAGACGCCAGACCACACATGACATGTAGAATTCAGAAGAGGTCAGTGAGACTAGCGATGATATAACCAAATACTTAATGATTTCGGCGTCAGCTCCACTGCACTCCCTGTAACAGAATCTTAATACTAACTAAATTTAGTGGAAGGGGTTCAAGGCTTTCCTATTTTTAGTTAGCTGGTAAAATAACGTCGAAAAAGCAGTTAAGTTTACCATTGGAAATTTTATTCTACTCACAAAACATTGTTTATAAATTGCACTATTGATAAAAGGAAATGTTTTAATACAGGATGGTAAAAACCAACTGCGTTCAACAAAAATGTGAACGAATATTCCCTGAATGGGTTTCCAAGTTCTACAATGGATCGAAGGATGACCTATGCCATATATATGACCTATGCCATATATAATCTAGGTTTAAATTAAGTTTCACAAAAGAGAAAACTATCAAAATGGTCTACAGTGACCCTCAGTTATCTTTAATTACTTATCTAACTTGTTGTAAATTACAGTGGCTGATGTGGCTTCACAATAACTATAAAACAGAAAAATCATCGCGTTTCAGATTTTTACTTCAAGTGGCAAATGTGAACACCATGAGCTTTAATTGACGATCGACACTAGTATTGCGTAAAGGGGATGTAACAGATGAGACTTCTGCAGATCTGAGTGAAGTCTTATGCACTCAAAAATGCGGCATCGCGTGCGTTCATTACCTTGTCGGTGTTCATCAGGGGGCGGCGGCCGGCGCAGCTCCGTCCAGCTCGCCCTCTCGAAAGCAACTCTCCTCTAACTTCTCCTTACTACAATTTACCGAAGTTGGTTTAAAAAAAATATCTGGCTGTGTTTTCATCTGACCAATCAGGGTCTCAATGTTAACCTTAAGCTCCGCCTACAAAAATTCTGTCTATTCAATGAGAAACGCTATACTTTTCGTGGTGGGGCAATGTTTTTAAAGTTTGCAACGTAACAGAGACGCGAAAAAGTCTCACGCTAAAACTTGCGGGTGGTGTTGCCCTTTTTGTGTTATCATAAGATCTATACTGTTCTTCTGGAGGGCTCCAGCTTTTAACATGGGCTGGGGGGTGGTCCTAACGTAACAGAGACGCGAAAAAGTCTCGCGCTAAAATTTGCGGGTGGTGTGGTCCTAGCAGTTAGGTAGCGATGTGGGTGACCGTCCGTCCCTTATCGTAGGGCCTTCCAGCTTAACACGGTTCTGCTCTCGGCTTCTGTTCTCGTTTATTCCCTCGGAACTGTGTCTGTCTCACGGTGGGAAGGTATGACATGCATTTAGGCATTCTTGTGTTAGTCTATGGTATTCCATTTGCTCACTCGTTACTCGTATTACTTTGGTTAATTGTCACGATTTATTCGGAGCTATGTGACATACTACTGGATTCGCTTATCATGTCAGAGTTATCATGGAAGGTGTTGGATTTGCCTGACACCTTACACAATTACATTTTTGTCCATATTCCTGTGTGATAATCGTAACAATAGGCATCAATTTTTATCTCTGTATATGTTATACCCTTGTACACTGTTTGTCCAAACGCTGTATTCTATGTAGCCTACACAATGAGCGCATGTCATTGTTCTATCTAGGTGTGGTCTCAGAGGTAAAAGGAGGCCACTATTAAGAGACTTTTCGTCCTCACTACCATTTTCATTTTTTCTTACTGTGTCTACATCTACATCTACATTGATACTCCGCAAGCCACCCAACGGTGTGTGGCGGAGGGCATTTTACGTGCCACTGTCATTACCTCCCTTTCCTGTTCCAGTCGCGTATGGTTCGCGGGAAGAACGACTGTCTGAAAGCCTCCGTGCGCGCTCTAATCTCTCTAATTTTACATTCGTGATCTCCTCGGGAAGTATAAGTAGGGGGAAGCAATATATTCGATACCTCATCCAGAAACGCACCCTCTCGAAACCTGGCGAGCAAGCTACACCGCGATGCAGAGCGCCTCTCTTGCAGAGTCTGCCACTTGAGTTTATTAAACATCTCCGTAACGCTATCACGGTTACCAAATAACCCAGTGACGAAACGCGCCGCTCTTCTTTGGATCTTCTCTATCTCCTCCGTCAACCCGACCTGGTACGGATCCCACACTGATGAGCAATACTCAAGTATAGGTCGAACGAGTGTTTTGTAAGCCACCTCCTTTGTTGATGGACTACATTTTCTAAGCACTCTCCCAATGAATCTCAACCTGGTACCCGCCTTACCAACAATTAGTTTTATATGATCATTCCACTTCAAATCGTTCCGTACGCATACTCCCAGATATTTTACAGAAGTAACTGCTACCAGTGTTTGTTCCGCTATCATATAATCATACAATAAAGGATCCTTCTTTCTATGTATTCGCAATACATTACATTTGTCTATGTTAAGGGTCAGTTGCCACTCCCTGCACCAAGTGCCTATCCGCTGCAGATCTTCCTGTATTTCGCTACAATTTTCTAATGCAGCAACTTCTCTGTATACTACAGCATCATCCGCGAAAAGCCGCATGGAACTTCCGACACTATCTACTAAGTCATTTATATATATTGTGAAAAGCAATGGTCCCATAACACTCCCCTGTGGCACGCCAGAGGTTACTTTAACGTCTGTAGACGTCTCTCCATTGATAACAACATGCTGTGTTCTGTTTGCTAAAAACTCTTCAATCCAGCCACACAGCTGGTCTGATATTCCGTAGGCTCTTACTTTGTTTATCAGGCGACAGTGCGGAACTGTATCGAACGCCTTCCGGAAGTCAAGAAAAATAGCATCTACCTGGGAGCCTGTATCTAATATTTTCTGGGTCTCATGAACAAATAAGGCGAGTTGGGTCTCACACGATCGCTGTTTCCGGAATCCATGTTGATTCCTACATAGTAGATTCTGGGTTTCCAGAAATGACATGATACGCGAGCAAAAAACATGTTCTAAAATTCTACAAGAGATCGACGTAAGAGATATAGGTCTATAGTTTTGCGCATCTGCTCGACGACCCTTCTTGAAGACTGGGACTATCTGTGCTCTTTTCCAATCATTTGGAACCCTCCGTTC
This sequence comes from Schistocerca serialis cubense, assembly GCF_023864345.2. Classification (NCBI taxonomy): domain Eukaryota; kingdom Metazoa; phylum Arthropoda; class Insecta; order Orthoptera; family Acrididae; genus Schistocerca; species Schistocerca serialis. The sequence continues at coordinate 619,350,045 of NC_064642.1, read as the reverse complement.
CTCTAGAGAGTTGCGGTACACGGCTGTTAGAAGGGGGGCTAGTTCTTTCGCGTACTCTGTGTAGAATCGAATTGGTATCCCGTCAGGTCCAGTGGACTTTCCTCTATTGAGTGATTCCAGTTGCTTTTCTATTCCTTGGACACTTATTTCGATGTCAGCCATTTTTTCGTTTGTGCGAGGATTTAGAGAAGGAACTGCAGTGCGGTCTTCCTCTGTGAAACAGCTTTGGAAAAAGGTGTTTAGTACTTCAGCTTTACGCGAGTCATCCTCTGTTTCAATGCCATCATCATCCCGTAGTGTCTGGATATGCTGTTTCGAGCCACTTACTGATTTAACGTAAGACCAGAACTTCCTAGGATTTTCTGTCAAGTCGGTACATAGAATTTTACTTTCGAATTCAATGAACGCTTCACGCATAGCCCTCCTTACGCTAACTTTGACATCGTTTAGCTTCTGTTTGTCTGAGAGGTTTTGGCTGCGTTTAAACTTGGAGTGGAGCTCTCTTTGCTTTCGCAGTAGTTTCCTAACTTTGTTGTTGTACCACGGTGGGTTTTTCCCGTCCCTCACAGTTTTACTCGGCACGTACCTGTCTAAAACGCATTTTACGATTGCCTTGAACTTTTTCCATAAACACTCAACATTGTCAGTGTCGGAACAGAAATTTTCGTTTTGATCTGTTAGGTAGTCTGAAATCTGCCTTCTATTACTCTTGCTAAACAGATAAACCTTCCTCCCTTTTTTTATATTCCTATTAACTTCCATATTCAGGGATGCTGCAACGGCCTTATGATCACTGATTCCCTGCTCTGTACATACAGATTCGAAAAGTTCGGGTCTGTTTGTTATCAGTAGGTCCAATATGTTATCTCCACGAGTCGGTTCTCTGTTTAATTGCTCGAGGTAATTTTCGGATAGTGCACTCAGTATAATGTCACTCGATGCTCTGTCCCTACCACCCGTCCTAAACATCTGAGTGTCCCAGTCTATATCTGGTAAATTGAAATCTCCACCTAAGACTATAACATGCTGAGAAAATTTATGTGAAATGTATTCCAAATTTTCTCTCAGTTGTTCTGCCACTAATGCTGCTGAGTCGGGAGGTCGGTAAAAGGAGCCAATTATTAACCTAGTTCGGTTGTTTAGTGTAACCTCCACCCATAATAATTCACAGGAACTATCCACTTCTACTTCACTACAGGATAAACTACTACTAACAGCGATGAACACTCCACCACCGGTTGCATGCAATCTATCCTTTCTAAACACCGTCTGTACCTTTGCAAAAATTTCGGCAGAATTTATCTCTGGCTTAAGCCAGCTTTCTGTACCTATAACGATTTCAGCTTCGGTGCTTTCTATCAGCGCTTGAAGTTCCGGTACTTTACCAACGCAGCTTCGACAGTTGACAATTAGAATACCGATTGCTGCTTGTTCCCCGCATGTCCTGACTTTGCCCCGCACCCGTTGAGGCTGTTGCCCTTTCTGTACTTGCCCAAGGCCATCTAACCTAAAAAACCGCCCAGCCCACGCCACACAACCCCTGCTACCCGTGTAGCCGCTTGTTGCGTGTAGTGGACTCCTGACCTATCCAGCGGAACCCGAAACCCCACCACCCTATGGCGCAAGTCGAGGAATCTGCAGCCCACACGGTCGCAGAACCGTCTCAGCCTCTGATTCAGACCCTCCACTCGGCTCTGTACCAAAGGTCCGCAGTCAGTCCTGTCGACGATGCTGCAGATGGTGAGCTCTGCTTTCATCCCGGTAGCGAGACTAGCAGTCTTCACCAAATCAGATAGCCGCCGGAAGCCAGAGAGGATTTCCTCCGATCCATAGCGACACACATCATTGGTGCCGACATGAGCGACCACCTGCAGATGGGTGCACCCTGTACCCTTCATGGCATCCGGAAGGACCCTTTCCACATCTGGAATGACTCCCCCCGGTATGCACACGGAGTGCACATTGGTTTTCTTCCCCTCTCTTGCTGCCATTTCCCTAAGGGGCCCCATTACGCGCCTGACGTTGGAGCTCCCAACTACCAGTAAGCCCACCCTCTGCGACTGCCCGGATCTTGCAGACTGAGGGGCAACCTCTGGAACAGGACAAGCAGCCATGTCAGGCCGAAGATCAGTATCAGCCTGAGACAGAGCCTGAAACCGGTTCGTCAGACAAACTGGAGAGGCTTTCCGTTCAGCCCTCCGGAATGTCTTTCGCCCCCTGCCACACCTTGAAACGACCTCCCACTCTACCACAGGTGAGGGATCAGCCTCAATGCGGGCAGTATCCCGGGCAACCACAGTCGTAGTCCGATCAGGGGATGCGTGGGACGAGCTGGCCGTCCCCGACAAACCCCCATCCCGACCCCCACAGTGATGCCCATTGGCAACAGCCTCAAGCTGTGTGACCGAAGCCAACACTGCCTGAAGCTGGGAGCGAAGGGATGCCAACTCAGCCTGCATCCGAACACAGCAGTTGCAGTCCCTATCCATACTAAGAACTGTTTTGCTAAGAACGTGTGAACTAATCTACAGAGAGCGCAAACAAATCGACAAAATTTAAACGGTTATTAAAATACAAGATTGCCTAGTAAATGCAGTAATGCTGCTACTTGCGCACTGCTGACACTGCTCGGCGGCGGAAGGAGACTAAGCGAAATTACACTATTCAGGTACTAAAACACGATGCTACACTCTCAAATACTATAATACGCCCGAAATTTATGAATTAAACAATGCAAGTACCAAAAACACGCAAAGAAATTAAGAATTAAACTATGTAACAAATGAGTGAGCTAGGAGTATACGACTTGCTGCTCAGCTGCTTATCCAACGGCGGCAGGGAGCACACTGACTGCGACCAACCGACACTGGCCGTTCAAAACAAAACAGTAGACAAACGACTACGCGAATTTACACTATTCAGGTACTAAAACGCGATGCTACAACTCTCAAATACTATAATACGCTCGAAATTTATGAATTAAACAATGCAAGTACCAAAAACACGCAAAGAAATTAAGAATTAAACTATGTAACAAATGAGTGAGCTAGGAGTATACGACTTGCTGCACAGCTGCTTATCCAACGGCGGCAGGGAGCACACTGTGCCTCTGATGTCTAATACGACCAGGAACTCTGGCCCCCTTTAGCGTTTCAGTTACGACATGTACACACGATCCTCTCTGTATTGCAAAGGTAAGCCAGATAATGGACCATATCGTGGTCATGTACAATGGTTATGTATGGGTTTTGTTGCTCGATTTCAAATATTCCCCATATTCTATGCTTTCTAAATTCACACCAATCATGACAATAACAAAGGTTTTATACTTGAAAAACGCATCGTTTGATGCAGTGGTGCACAATGTGTAGATAATTTTGTGTTACCATATAGTGTGTATAAAATATTCTTGTGCTATCAGATGCCAGTGATGATGGGATTGGTGAGTCATATGCCTGAGTGCTGATCTGGCAAATAAATACTTTTGGAGTGCAGCTCATTGTGAACATGAAACTGTTCTTTTTCAAATGTTACGAGTGATTCGCATATTGCTCATGTAACGGAAGCTGCCACTCAGTGCACTAACAGAAATACTTCTGGTCATTTGCAGACGAGGCTGACTTCTATAACGAAGTACCGTCAGCTAACTGAGTATACTTCTGACCTCAGCGTTCATGATCATTCAGAATATCGGCGGTACTGAAATTCTTTTTTTTTTTTCTCGCCCAATATTAAATTCATTTTAAGTGAATGTTCTTCATCCAAAGTACAAAGTAGAATAGTCAGTTCTAACGGCGAAAAGTTCTTCGAGTCACATATTTTTTTAAATTTCATGTTTTATCGTGTTGGTAATGAGTCGACAGTGCTGAACAATGTCAAACGCCTTTTGCAAGTTGAGGCAGATTGAATCTACTCGTTGCACGTAGCAAAACAGCGGAGTGTATTCCACACGAATCGTATTTGTTGAATGCATGCACGCAGTACGAAAGAAGCTGTATTCCTTTTGTATTGGAACGTCATGCATTTCAGTCTTCCAGAATGCCGTAGAAAGCAGACAGACGTTAAGGATATTGCCCTGTAATTCTACAATCTTTTTGCCCATTCCATAAGCAAAAGTGACCTGTGCTCGTTCCATTTCACGTCAAACTGTCGGTAACGTGAGAGATTCAATACAAATATGTAAGAAACGTAAAACTTGTTCAGAATATCGTCAGATCCGGCCTTGTTTGCGTTGAACAGGTTTTCCGTGCTGCTATTGTTTATTTCAGTATCTCAGACAATGAAGAGGTGGTTTGTGGTTCAGTATCTATAAATTGGTAAGTTTCTATCAGTCAGTTGTCTTTCAGAATCTATTGTTGTTTATGTTTGCAGGATTATTTTACCATATGCAACTGATGAGCATTCATTAATGCATTTTTAGAGTGGTTGTTTAAAATTTCATCCCTTTGCTTGCTTTTATTGGTTTCAGCATCTGCTCTATCCATCACGTAAGGGTCTGGATGGAAAAGTTAAAGCTATTGATTGACTTTGCTGAGCACCTGAAATTTGTAGGATTTTTCCAAAGACAATTTGCATCTTTCCGACTGTCGATATCGCTGTACACTGTTTCGCTCGAAAAGCATTCTCTGTTTTAGTAGCAATACCACAATTAAAACAAAGATGTGTCTTAGCCGCCGTTTACTACCGCACATGTTAAATATTTAACTAGAGCGAATTATGATGTTACTAAGCTTTTCCCTTAAACTTCTACATATGAGGTGGCTTGAATACACAACAGATCTTACCCTTGCTGCCGCGAATGACTCAGAGGACATATGTAGTTCTTCATTAACCACTATTCCATCGTCATATCTACTAACCTTCTGTTGCTGATCGCTAATGGTCCACCTTGGACTGTCGGGTGCCCACCATCTACCAACACCAGTCATTCAAGAGTCACTATTATATATGTTTTATATTTTAATGGGCATCCACGAAATTAGGTTATTATACTCCAGGCAGCTTGTCATTGTTCGCCTCAGAAAACGCGACACACACAGATGACATTCAAATCTTTGCTTCCTATGACTGTGGCAGTAGGAAACATAGGCGGCAAAAAGTGAAAAATGAGTGTCCTACATGCGTAAACACCGTGAGCAATGGACATCCACTATGAGCAGAAGAAGAAGAAAAAGTAAATGAAGAAGTAGAAGAAGAAGAAGAAGAAGAAGAAGAAGAAAAGGGGAAGTAGAATTTAACTGCATGCAGTGTGTGGGCAGGTCACGAAAGAGAGGCATGAGAGTCAACGTGGTACGCGGTAACATCACTTCCTGAACTTTTAATAGATTATAATTTATGGACGTAACAGGCTGCGTCGGACGAAAGTTTTACTCAACATTCATCTCGTCGTTTTGTCAGGTAATGGTTTCGACCGTAAATGTAGACAGTATCCATACTGGCGTCTTGACGTAACACTTACATAGTGACGGTAGACCTGTTAGGAATCACAGAGATGACGTTAGTACTTAACTGCGTTGTTACCAATAATAACTTACGGTTACTTTCACCAGACGCACTGACAACAGAGTGATCCAATACATTAGTAGTTATAAGTCTGTTTACTGTAACACGTTCTGTGACATTTTGGTTGACATCTTTCATAAATCACACAAAACAAAAAGTACAATATACGAGCAGCTCTTGGTAATAGAAACGACTAAGAGACACCCGCTTCTTCACGAGTTTCAGTGCCAAATTCCTCTAAGATGAATCTCTTATCTTTAGTATAACCTTCAACTGCCGATTTTAAAACATCCGCATAAAGTGATTTTGTTTTCCTATAATTTTTCGCTTTTTTCACGTAAATTTACAATAACATCTCTTTATTTCTTGGAAATTGGTGCTGAATTTCACGAAGGCGAAAATTTCTCCTCTATCAAGATATTTCCCTTCATACCTTTTCCCGTTGTCACCATATAAAGTAATTTCTATAGATGTTACTCGAGCACCCGAAATTGCTACTCGACTGACTGCAGGTACCTTCCCAACTTCCTTCCCCATTCATACTTTAACCATTTCCTTCGTCTACTTTCTGAAAATTATATACCTTCTGTTACCCATATCTGTTCTCCTTAATTCATCAACCGCCTTTCGTACAGCAATTTTTCGAAATTCCATATGAAGTTTCGTAAAAATATCCGTTGCGTTGTACAGGCAGCTTTGATTTCATAAATGTTTCAACACAGCTTCACTAGCACAGATTTTCTATGTCTGTATGCATGATCAAAATCTGCATGAATGAAAAAACAGATCTTACCTAAACAACTGAGGCGACGTATACTTACGTTGTGTGTGCCGCATCAAAATGACCGCAAAATCGATCCCAGTTGTGATGGAAAATATGATATTTTCATCTGGACAACGTATAGTAGTTATGAAATACGTCACAAACGAAGTACTTTAATAACAAAGAGGTACACTTGGTTAGTAAAGATGTAAACTATGGCGTCAGAGCACTTCTGCTTCAAAGCATTTTTAATTAGTAGCTGAATTTAATTAACGCTGAAACAGGTGTTGTAGTTTTCACTGCAGCGGCATCGCTGCAAGAAAGGGCCAATCATCTGCTGTTATTAGATTCGAAATTCCAAGTTTTTAGGTCAAGGTGTTTTGATAATACAGGAAGTAATCGCAGCACAGTAGAGAAGTTAACAGGGTCTCAACAAAAAATTAAGTGAAATGATAATTTCAGTATTACTGAGACGGATATTGTTACTGAAACTGTATGTGTACTCTTTCTGATCACAAGTGTTGGAGATTAATATGGGTTGCATCTAGCCGTTGCAAATAAGATGCTTTGAACTGTGCTGGGGGGCACTTTCACTGACATGTCTGAAGGTATGTGGAGAAATGACTACCCATTTTTCTTCAAGAGAAGACAGTTATGTTGTATGCTGGGGTACAGAGATGAAATTGTTCTGTTCAGTTCAGCTCAGAACTCTGGGTAGGTCAGTCCATTTCTGAAATGTTGTCGTCCACAAACCACGGTCTCAGAGATTCTGCTTTATCACTGGATGCATTGTCACGCTAATACAGTCGTCGTCTTCATACTATTCCCCTACCATACACAGTTCACTTTGCTCTAAAAAGTTTTCATATCCCTATGATTTAGCGTTTTCTTAAGCGCAATGATGGGAACGAAAAAAAACACTTATCCCTAACACCATCTTCTCCGTACTTCACTGCTGGTTCTTTTAATCTCCTTCATCCGTCCACCTATGGCCCACGTTAAACAATTTACAGTCCAAGTAATTAACGAGCCAGGTCCTTTAGGAAGATTCGAGACGAGCGAAGATTACAATTAACTTTCAATTCCACTTAGCTTGTCATGTTCAGATGGCTCCAGTTCTTCTTGTCTAGGGGTTTGATTCTTGAAGCTGAAAATCTCACATCAAGTCCTCACGGTTGAACTAAATAAATTTGAAGATTGTTGTTGCAGTATTTTTTATGTAAATGTATTTTGTCACATTGTAGTATATCATACAGTATTTTGATTTTCAATTACATTGTTGGCACAAAAATACGTGCGCTCACATCACAGGCAAGCTTACGACTCCCACAATCTGCGGGATGTTCTATGATCATTGGTATTTACAAAACTTGATGTTTGTTCATTTGAATACTAACAACGAAGTCTTTGAGACATCGGAACATCGACGTTAAGGGCAAAAAATCGACCTTCACTGTCTGCAAAAATCCGGCTGATTATTACCACTGTTAGTAATTCTTTACACATTTAAACGAATGTATCTCTTGATGTGTCTGCTATCCACAACAGTGCAACGTATTTGTTTCAAGCGAGGCATTGGAGGCGAAAGGGAGAGGTGGGAATGGGAGAGTGGTAGAGTGGTAGAGTAATATTTTTCGACGTACTAAGGCAGCAACATTGTTTATTGTTGTGACAAAGTGTAGACTGTTGCCTTTCATTGTTAAGTTGCGTTGCTAACATGCATGGAAACAGAGAAACGAAAGCTGATTTATCGGGGCAACATTATGAACCAGCACATGGAAAGAGTAATTCGCAAACTGGAACAGAAACTGAGCTACTCTCGCAGCTAAGTTGTTATCTGAAAGGTCGAATTCTAGATCAAAGGAGATACATTTGACGCATGGGATGACATCGTCTCTACGCATCCATTTGTACAGTAGCTACAAAAACAGCTTTTAAATATTTGAGCTGAGTAGTCACATCGATAACTTCCGAGAAACTATTTTCAAAAGCCAGATATGCTCCCTGCCAAAACCGCAATAAAGTCTTGGAAAAAAACCTGACTCAAAAGTACTTCTGTCGCTTGTAAGTAAAAATTTGTGAGATGTATAATGTTAATTATTGCCGTATTCATTAACTAATAAACATAAGATGTATTTCTAAAGGGATTGGACAAAAAGATGAAAACCCGCGAGAAATGCATGCTTGAACATAAAGCCTCCAGGTTGCTATGTTGTTGTTGACCATTAACGCCACCTGTGCAAAGTCCTCCAAATACTGGAACTGTCAGTCGTGGTCAAAACTGTGTCCTATGTTGTTGTGAGTGTCAGGGCTCAACCTAAGTGATGTCGAATACGGACATATTAATAGTGCTCTTATGGTGGGTGCTTGCGTAATCAAGGTAATCGAAATGTTTGTTGCCTCAAGAGATCCGATCGACGATTTATGCCGCACACAGGGAATGAAGAAAAAAATAACCCTTAAGGAAGGATGTAGGAGAAAATGGACGTGTTTACATAATCTAACACAGTGTTTGGTGCTTGAAAGGTAATAGGATAAAATTTGGCAAGTGAGCTAATTATATTATGGGCTACATTACGGAGTTTTTTCAAAGTTTTTTCTTAAAGAATTTGATCATGGCATTGTTGGAAATTTTCGCAACACACTTTACTTACAACTTTCATATTGTGGTAGATACTTCTTAGTAATCAGATATGTTTTCAATGTCAGATTTAGAGCTCTTAAAATTAATTTTAACAAATTATGCGTATTAAACAAAGCTATTTCACAGTAAAGTAAATAATTTTGACAGAGATACACTTAGAAAAAATTTGTATCACAGGTAGTTGTGTTATACTATGAATAAAGTCCATAGAAAATTTCACTTTTCTATCTCCAAAGGATCAGGGGACAATTTTCCTTATACAATGAAAAATAAAAATTCCGGGAATGTACATAAAAGATTATGTAAGGATTTACGCAATAAACTAGTACCTTAATGAAACTTCCTGGCAGATTAAAACTGTGTGCCGGGCCAATACTCGAAATCGGGACCTTTCCCTTTCGCGGTCAAGTGCTCTACCAACTGAGCTTCCCAAGCACGACTAACGACCCATCCTCAAAGCTTTAATTCCGCCAGTACCTTAGTCCAGCACACAGTTTTAACCTGCCAGGAAGTTTCGTATCAGTGCAGACTCCGCTGCAGAGTGACAATCTCATTCTAGTACCCTAATGTTGACCGTAACCATACATTTGGTCTTGGTGCACTTCGTATACCTGTTTCCTTTTCATCTGATGTTTCTGGCGTGCCCTTTTAGATATATTCTTCACAGACACTTCAGAACGTGCAGCACGCGCAGTATGTATCTTCTTCAATAGCTTCTCGTTGAAGCAACCAGCAACAAATCCTAGTCCAGTAAAGGTCCTTATTCTTTCAATGTTACCATCATCAAGCACCAGACATGCATCAAATGTGGCAATTTAAACAACAGCAGATGAGCAATGGTTTTTTTGACCATCTCTGTTGAAGCTCTCATTCGGGTTTAGTGTTCCACCATGGGTACATTTCTTTAACAAATCTGGAAGAGCTATAAACTCGAATGTTGGCTTTAAGGTGTTTAAGACTGCTTCAGGAAAACTGTGTTTATGTGAATAGGTTTTGTTTTCTCCTTTTGACTTATATTTGCACCAGGATATATTAAAATTCATGTACTGAATTCTCATCAGCTGGCAATTTGTGAAAAAAATTGCCCACACGGCCTTCTGCATTGCCTTCAAATTTCCATTGGTTTGCTTATTGCTTTGCTATAAAATATTTGCAAAATGTGGATCTCTTTGTCAATCAGGCATACTGGCCCACCCAGTGGCTTTCCGTCTTTAAGTTTTATACCTTTCTGTTCTCGTTTCAGTTTCAGAAGTTTCACGCCCATCCTCTTCTGAAAGTGCCCCATAAACTCTAGCTTTTCAATGTCGCATCCATTTCCACAGGGCTTGCTTTCTACAACAGATCTGAAATCTGTAGAATCTCCATTACCAAGATATTTCACATATCTAACTCCATACCTCATTTCGCTCCGATGAAATATTAATTTCATTCCTGCTGGCTCAATGCCACCACTGAAACCATCATAATTCTTGCTGCAAATTATTTTGTGTTTTATTTGCCACTGTCTCTCTTCTTCGTTATTGTCTAACGTCTTTCTTTGTGCACAAATAGAGCAATATTTGGACATTAACCGCAAATCCAAAACTTTTCCTATGTCAACACTTACAACAGATGAAACACCGTGTAGGGAGGTGTGGCCCCTTTTCATCCATGTGATATCACATGAAACATATAGATCCTTAGAAGACAAAGTGTCATTTACTTCTGTCTGAATGTCTATGTTAAATAAAACTGCCTCTTTCACTGCTGCTGACAAACTGCTATTGCATTCTGATTCCAAGGCGTTCAGAAGTGTTGAGTACGAGGCAGACGAAGATGGCATATTCATTATTGCACGAAACAAATTACTACCATCCCTTCCAAAAGCAACACATCCCATCCCATAGCAGAATCTTATGTTGGCTTCATACAGCCAATTCTTATCAGCTGATGTTATGAACTGAATGTCAGTTTGACAGCTGTCACAAAACAAGTGCATATTACACACAACACCATGTATGACGTTGCCTCAACTACCACATGCACAAGAGTTTCTAGTAATAGAACACATAATTTCTAAATCAGCTATCCAAAAACCACTATTCACTTCGTCTTTAGTGGACTGAAACTCTACACCAGTTCCATGTTTCTTCTGTGAACTACTCGTCGTCTTAGCTTCACAATTATCTTCCGCTGAATTATGTTGACTCAGTTCTGCAAACTGTTTATCCACACGTAAATGGAAAGCTTTAGCAACTTTCATAAACACTTTACCCACTATATCTTTGCATTTTAAGCGGTAAATCATATAAAAATGCTTGAACACAGAGGTAATTCTAACACTAACAGCAAAATTGAAATGTTTATATTTCTGCCCCACAGACAATAACAGATGTCAAAGATAGCTATTGGAAGGCAAAGATAACACGGCGTAAATGGGTCCACAGAGCACTATACTCTTCCGATACTTTTATGACAGCAGGAAGTAATAAAACATCACAAACAAGAGGAGTGTCTTCTAGTATAGTGGGCGTGGCGCTGCGCAGTGATTGAAACGAGACAGCTTTTTTATTATTTGTAGTTCGAATTAATCTGTGAAAATTGGAGGCAGTATTTCTAACACGCTACAAAACTATCTGGTGGCAAAATTTCTTTTTTATCGTTTTTAACCAATTTTTCCTACATTCCCACTTTAGCGTGTGTTGAGGGGATGGTGACAGAAAGTCATTGAAGAGGATTATGACGGACAATAAGGGGACGACAGCTGCAGAAGTCGCTGCAAAACTGGTTTAAAGATGATGGTAATGAAGCTCAGAAACACGGGTGAACTTGTTGTGGCACCTGGAAGAGAAAGGCGTCCTATGGCGGGGGAAGTTACTGACAAGGTTGCTGCTTGTGTAACAGACTATGGGGCTCGTGCCACTGGAAGTGCTAGTGCTCGTGCAGTGCCACGAGAATTGTCCATCCCATGGTCAACAGTATGGAAAGTTTCTCTGCCTAGATTACACTGGTACCTGTACAAAACCCAGGTTGTGGAGCAGCTGAAACCTCACGATCCGCAGCAATGTTATGAATTTGGTCTTCGGTTTCTGGCACGGATAGAAGTTGATACCATGTGGCCAGGCAATATTCATTGGAATGAAGAGGCACATTTTACTCTAAAGGGTGCAGTGAACACACAGGCCTGCCGAATTTGAGGTACTGTTAAACCACGTGTACTGCACGAACAAACACTGCACCCACTGAACGTAATTGTCTGCTGTGGATTCACCAGCACCTTTATTCTTGGTGCTTTCTTCTTTAAAGAGATTACAAGCAGAGGGTATGTGACGTCTGGAAGTTAGCGATACCTCCTTGTGCCGCATGTGATTTGTGCTGTGTGGAGACCAATGTTTTCATGAAAGACGGGTCAGCACCTAACGTCGCTCGCCTAGTGAAAACATGTGTTATCTCCAAACGTTTTCCAGATCCAAAGCCTGCAAGGTCATCTGGTCTCAATTCTAAAATAACAAGTTTACCAAGGGAAACGCTCGGTTTTTACCTGATCTGAAGGCCGATATACAGGAACACATCGCTCTGACTCCACCGGAACTGCTGCAAGCAACGGCTGATCACTTCGTTTTTCGGATCCAGCATCTCGTCGACATCTCCGATGCTCATATTGAACAAACTGGTAAGCGGCGGTCAATAATAAAACCAACGTTATGGCTTTCTCACGTGATTAGCCTTTTCTGTCCAGGTTCCGTTCACAAACCATTACATAAGGAAACATTCCTATACGTCTTTCTTGCATTTACAGTGCCAGATTTGCACCGGGTGCCCAAAAATGTAACTTTTTTCCACCATAAATCGGTTCCGCGTTAACGCATTGGCACATCGAACATGTTTCGCTACCATACGATAGTTACTGTCCACACTGGGTGAGTAGCTGCACCTTAATTACAACCAACCGATACGTGACAGAGATAAAATTGATACTCCGATCTATTCCTGAGGAAAAGATGTCTTAACAGTCGCACAAACACACAGACAGACCAACAAAGTTTTTACCGATTGAAGTACGGGACCCTTAAAACAAATATGAATCGAAAGATTTAGTATTAAAATCTAAACAAGGTACCTAAGCCGGTTTTGGATATCCTAGTACCAGAAATAAGTGAAAATAGGTACTAATTTTTACTGCACCAAAACTGTGGCTCTATTGGCAATAATTATTAATATCTGTTGTCATCAATTTTTGCTTTCGTGATGCTTTTTACTGGAATAAGTATTTTGTGTCCGGCCATGTATTTAGGATACCATCATTCAACACACATGCCGATCAAACCTAACATCAGATGGCCACAAAATCCCACTGTTCGGACATGTATAGTGACATTTACACTGCTGCGTTATTCAGACTCCAGGTACTTGTTACCGTGGCTTTAATCGGTTTAATTACTGTTATTGGCTTCCACAGCGAAATGTGCGCTCCGGAAATACTGCGTGGTCCGTTAGCTGCAATAAGCAGCACTTCGGTGAGCGCTGCGAAATTTTCGTGGAATCGCCGACGGTGTGGAAGGAGACGTTTTGATTGTCGGTGTTACGCTTTTGCGTGTTATCATAGTGGAGAAGGGCTGCCGGCAAACAGAAATGACCGGTCGCCCTAGGCGTTGAGTACTCCGGGACTGCGATTTGTCCCCGACGTTTCCCGAAGCGTGAAAATAAACTTGGAATCTGAACGAAAGTGTGTAAACAGTTTCACGAGAAATTACTCAAATGGTTCAAATGGCTCTGAGCACTATGGGACTTAACATCTATGGTCATCAGTCCCCTATAACTTAGAACTACTTAAACCTAACTAACCTAAGGACATCACACAACACCCAGCCATCACGAGGCAGAGAAAATCCCTGACCCCGCCGGGAATCGAACCCGGGAACCGGGGCGTGGTAAGCGAGAACGCTACCGCACGACCACGAGCTGCGGACAGAAATTACTCGTTTTCACACTCCAGACCAACGTTGATTATTATATACTGTACTGCTTCTTACATTACCCCACTTCAGCAGCAGTTTTCGTTTTCAGTTCCTTTCACGTGTTTCGATGCCTTTAACCCGTCATTGAGTAATCTTAAATGGAAGAAATACTTTTTCTTCAAGTTTTTTGTTTTATTTTGTCCTAGACAAGTTCTATAGGTTTGAAATGACAGTGTGATCCTCAGATCAGTATGTCTCTTACTTCATAAAGCATTGATTAACAGGATGTAACAGTTGCAGTACGTATGTTTCGCGACTAGTTGCTAACCAGCTGATTCATTCTCAAGCACGGCCTTCTGGGGCTACCAAAGTGGTACATAGTTGTCAGTGAACAGCAGCACTACAATATAAACAGTTTCAATGCGACAAAAATTATTTGAAGAAATTAATTATTTGAATTGAGACTTATCTGCGTTGAAAGAGCCTGATCTTAGTAATAAACATCAAAATGGCAGTGCTTTATAAAATGTTCGTAGATGACTGTCGCAGTCGACATGTGGCTCTATGCAAGTCAGTATCAAACTGGAGGCAAACGCTGCCATCACCATCAGGCACCAGCCATCATCTCCGTAAGTGTTATGGAGATGCTTGGGAAACACGGCCAACTGGCGCAATGAATTAAATAAGAGGCATCGCAACGCTTTTATTAACCCGTCATCATCATAAAACACTATAAAAATAAATAATTAAAAGCACACTTGTTGCTTCAATATAAATTTTGCGTCGTACATACAGATGGTTGTCATCTAAAGGTTCACATACATAAAAAGTTTACATACTACATAAAACATTTAAAAACAATACATATTGTTTGTTTAGCGAAGACATTTTGGGAAAAAGCAGTTAACTAGTCCTATTAAAAAGCATCTCATCGCACAGATTCTTTACGATATCTCGTGATACGTTACTACATTGAAATTGCCTTGTACTGTGATCATAGCGCAAATCCGTTCGTGCGATTCCTATCGTGGTAAATTACAGAGGACGAATACTGAAATACGGATACTCAGTTATTTCACACTATTTGGTATTGCTGGTGTCGACAATCTCTTTCATATAGTCCCTCCATGAATTATGGCACCTGTCAAATTTCAACATAATGATCTGACAAATTAATTATCTAGACATATTAATTTAATTGCAGATATACGTAGCTGCTATGAGATTCACCAAAAAAGCACTCTCCTACGAAGCATTGTGTCAAATTCAAACATCATGATCTGACATATTTGCTGACGTGACATACATGTCTAATTACAGATTACTGTCAAGTGGTAAGATATCTACTACAATGTGCTCGCACACGAAACACTGAGCTACGCGTCATACAGTGCGCCACATTTCTTATTTATTTATTGTGAGGTCATCATACACTATTTTCTATTCGAATGTAATAATTAAAATTAAAAGGGTGGTTATGTGTAGCCTGCGTGCGAAAAACTTGCTGAACTCGGTTTCAAACTGTCTTAGTTCCGAATGAAATATTAAGTCCCGTTCTTTTTCCGAGTTCCAGAAGTGGGGGCCTTATTTATCTCAACAGTATGTTACGGTGCGTTATGAAGAACTTCATTGCTACTTGATTGGACGCTATGAATCAGTTGCTCTTCTAACCATTTACGATAATTATTCCCTTTCACACCAGCGTGGTAATTTGGGTTTTAGTTTTCCAACCATAAATTACCTCTGCTCCATCTATGAAATCGACTGCACCTCCCGTGTGGAGAACAATAGTTCTTTGGCCAGCTCTACTAGTAGTCATTTCACCTGAAACCCCTTCATGCTGTCAACACTCTCATGGTACAATATGTATGCATGTACAATATGTATGCATCCACCTATCGTCCATGTACCCCACTGAGTTAATGGTTCCGTTTTCGTTATTTGTGATTGCTGTCAAGTATTCCGCACACTGTGTTACAATGTCGAAACGTTCTGATATGATGATCCTCCTATTCTCAGATATTCTGAAAATAAATCTCTCCTGTTTCAAAATTTTCTGAAATGTTTACCTCCTCCCCTGAAAACTTATCTCATTTTTTGAAAATATTAAGAGTTTTCTTCACTTTTGGATCTCCTTCTTCTGCTCATAGTAATCCAAAAATTTTCTTCGAATACGTGCTGTACTGAAGTCGTCTACAGAAACTACAGTTCTGTAACACAGCAGTTTTCTAGGAATTTTAACATTTCCTTCCGCTTTTTTAAATTCATTCAGAATTATTTTCGTGGGCCTGTCCATAAAGGTCCTAATGGTCTCAACCGGGAAAAGATTCGGCGACCTTGCTGGTTAGGTAGGATTTGGTAAACACGAAGATAAGCAATAGAAACTCCCGCTGTGTGCGGGTGCAAATTTTCTCCCTGAAACGTAAACTCAAAATGGTTGAAATGGGCCTAAGCAATATGGGATTTAACATCTGAGGTCATAAGTCCCCTAGACTTAGAACTACTTAAACCTAACTGACCTAAGGACGTCATACACATCCATGCCCGAGGCAGGATTCGAACCTGCGACCGTTGCAGCAGCGCGGTTCCGGACTGAAGCGCCTAGAACTGCTCGGCCACAGCGGTCGACGAAAGGTATCCCTCGAATGGCTTGCCGTCAAGGGAAATAAAACTGGGCCTAGATTATCATCGACGCACCCCAATGCTGTAAGGGTGTCCCAGTTGACGACAAGAGGGGTCCAGCTATGTAAAGAAATGGCACCCCGGACCACCTCTCCTCGTAATCGGGGCGTATTGTGGGCATCAAACCGCTGTCCGGAGCGCCTCCATACACGTCTTCACCCTGGAATCTCATTGATTGAGCAGAACTGTCTGCTTCGAATCGAACGCTCCTGACCGGCGAAGACAACACTGACAACGGTGGGACACGAGCCTAACTGTCGCCTGTCGCTCGATGTACGGCCGGAAAAGCAGGAGTGGTAGTTTCTGGCGCAATTTCTTTTCATAACAAGACCCTTCTGGTTGTCATCCCCAGAAACCTTACAGAATAGCGCTATATCGACTATATTCTACGCCCCATTTTGTCGCCCTTTATGGCAAACCATCCTGGACTTACATTTCACCAATATATGGCCACCTGCACGCAGTGAGAGTTTCTGCCGCTTGCCTTCGTGCTTACCAAACCCTTTCTTGGCCCAAAACATCGCCGGATCTCTCCACAACTGAGCATTATGGGCAAGGTCTTCCAACCAGATCGTGATTTTGACGACCTAACGTGCCAGTTACACAGCATATCGCACGATACCCCTCAGAAGAATATCCAGCAACTCTATGAATCAATCAATCACTCACTCACTGGTCATACCGGACTCGAGAGTCCATTACCGCAGCAACGTATTTTCGCCACCTGTCCCTGTCTTGGGCTATTTCCTTCCATTCTCCTTCAATACCCAGGCTTCTCAAATCGTCCTTCACATTGTCCTCCCATCTACGCCTCGGTCTCCCCATAGGACGCTTTCCCTCTAGGTGCCCTACCAGTACTCTGCGCGCTGCCCTGTCCTCACCCATTCGAGCTACGTGACCCGCCCATCGCAGCCTACGTGATTTAATAATACTGATTATGTCAGGGCTTGAATAGAGTTCGTGAACCTCTTCGTTACGCAGTTTTCGCCACTCTCCGCTAATTTCATCCCTTTTTGCTCCGAAAAACACTTGTTAGGTGGTAGACTTTAAATCGGCCGCGGTCCGTTAGTATACGTCGGAACCGCGTGTCGCCACTATCAGTGATTGCAGACCGAGCGCCGCCACACGGCGGGTCTAGTCTAGAGAGACTCCCTAGCACTCGCCCAGTTGTACAGCCGACTTTGCTAGCGATGGTTCACTGTCTACATACGCTCTCATTTGCAGAGACGACAGTTTAGCATAGCCTTCAGCTACGTCATTTGCTACGACCTAGCAAGGCGCCATATTCGGTTACTATAAGTAATATCTTCAAGAATGTATTCTTAAAAGATAATATTGTGACTCATGTACCATCAACAGCGACATTCATCATTAATGGATTAAAGTTAAGTATCAAACTAATTATGTCCGCTTCCTGAATTTTCATTCCTTGTCATGTTCCACACCTCACGTCAGTATAATTCTTCCATCCTCACGCCAGCCTGCGTGAGCTAAAACGCGTGCATTTCGGCCTCCACTTGTAAGTCGGTGTTGGCTCTTCTGCTAACACAAAACCTACATCTTCACTAATTTGATTAACGCATTCGCATTTGCTGTTACAGATTCTTTCCTATCGCTAATGATGTTTAGATCATCTGCGTACCCTACTATCTTAATAATCCAATTTAACTCCACACCTTCTGCATTATCTGCTGCCATTCGTACAATATATTCTAGGACTAAATTAAAAAGTAACGGAGACAGGGCATCTCCCTGCTTAAGTCTGTTCTTTATTACAAATTCTTCTGACTCCAATTTCCCCACGCGTACTCTACCTTTTGCGTTTTTCAAATTCGTTTCTGTAAGTCTAACATCCTTGTTTGGTATTCCAAGTTCCAAAAGAATTCTGTACAATTTTGATTGCAATACTGAATCATATGCTTTTGTAACATCTATGAAAAGATTATGAGCTGGTTTATTGTATTCCCATTTCTTTTCCAAAATTTGACGCAGAGTGTCCATGACTCAATGAATGTCTGTGAATCAATGCCAAGCCGAATAAATGCTTGCATAACGGCCAAAGGTGTAGAGGTGTAGCAATGCGTTACCGAATCGCTCAATTTGTGAAGCTCCTTCACTGGAATAAATCACCTAAAATTACAGACATTTGTTTGTCTGCACATGTACATGACATCTACAGATTTCCGTTGAATTCAGATACATCTCCCATGGTGCGTTGTTTATTTTCCTCCGTTTTATTTTCTTACAGTGTCTATGCACAACTGATCAGAAAACACTCAAAGTGCGATGCGTTTTCCGCTATACTGTAACGTCACGTTCTGTCCAACACTGAAACAGTATTTTCATCACATCGTCAACACTATTAATGCTCTCCTCTTCCTGTCTATTTCTGTTATCTTTCCTGCACCTCGTCTGCTGACTAACTTCACGTTGTAACTTGCTCTATTCCGAATAAGTTAATTTCTGCAGATTTGACTCCTTCTGTTTTGCTGCAATACACTTCTGTAAAAAGTCGTTACCCACTTTCGGCAAAGAGTTGGTGAAGAAATCACTTCACACAGTGTTAATTAGACTTTCGTTTTTGTAGTATAGTATATCCATTACAGTCTCTAATATTTCTATTATTATTTTTAAAGTTGTCATTATTACTGTTTTTGTATATGAGGTTCAAGTAATATACAAATAGTTCAAATGCCTCTAAGCACTATGGCACTCATCATCTGAGGTCATCAGTCCCCTAGACTTAGAACTACTTAAACCTAACTAACCTAAGGACATCACACACATCCGTTCCCGAGGCAGGATTAAAACCTGCGACCGTAGCAGCAGCGCGGTTTCGGACTGAAGCGTCTAGAACCGCTCGACCACAGCGGCTGGCTCAAGTAATATACATACTGCAGTTATTATCCTGTGTGTTATAATTACTGGTAACAAGCGAGGACGCCCCTGTAGATAGCTCTTCTCAAACGGCATGCTTCACCTCTTGATCTACTGTAAGCGTTTTCCAGCTATGTACTTTTTGGTAAAGTGAAACAAAGGTTCACTTTGTGCTAGTTCGGGGGTATGGACAGTAAGGTGCAGAAATCCCAACGAAGCTTCTCATTCTTTGGGGCAAGTATTAACGTTCATTAGTGACATTAGCGTGGCAGAATTTCACGGAGGTCACTGAAAACTTCCTTTGTACTCACCGCTTTCTACTTTCACCATCCATTTAACGCAAAGTTTTTGAATTTTCGATAGGTCGATGATGGTTTTATGCTGCACAGTTTAATCATCTTCAAATTTTATGCAGTTGGTGCTTATTGGAATCAACATTTCACGTCATTTACAATAGGTCCTCCCAAGTATGTTGGTAAGATCGTTGACACCGGTAATACAACCCCCTTTGTTTTAAGGAAAAATTTTATGTACTGTGACTATGGCTTCACTATTGTAATGTCAAATAAACATTTGTTACATCACCTTCAAACTCTCTACATTTGATTACCCAACGTTACTTCGTCATGACCGGCTACTATTTCCTCGTATTTACTGGATTTCTCTTTTTGTTTCGTCCTTACGAAATAGCAGATCATGTTACGAAACAGTGATCTTTTTGTTCATGTATGGACATTATTTTCGTACAAATTCTCAAGCTTTACAACTCATACGTCTCCGTTTTCTACGCACAAGATAATTCCCTACATGAAGGAGTACAAGTGTTACGAAGACAGTTTTTTTTTTTTTTTTTACTTTATTGTTATTTTAAAGCCTGTACAGCAGGCAGGCTGTCAGCAGCATACTACGCTGCTCTTCAGCCATAGAAGGTACAATCAGCAAAAACAGGAGAAAAACATAAAAGTTACAAAATGGTGGGCAATAAAACAGGAGACACAGAGAAACAAACACGGAGCCGTTCACACTCGACGATAAGCCACACTGCAAACTGTTGAGACGACGCACAAACACTGAAGGAGACGATGGCACTGGTGAACGATGGAGTGTGACGGTAAACACTGAACACTAAACATGACGGCACACACGATACACTGATGGCGGTGATCTCCGGTGAGACAGTTGCCTCTCGCAGAAGTAATTGTGCAGTATCTTGATATGTGTAAGCAAGAACTGATGGTAACAGAAATGATGGGTGACCTGTGGATGGTGAAGGCTGATCGGTGACAATGTGGCAACAATAGCCCGAATGCAGCGAGGTAAGAAACGAGGGTCACTCCAAAAGAAATGCGCACTATTTTTGTAAAAATACAGTCTTCATTCTGGATGTGTGAAAGTTTTACATTGTGTAGATACATCCTTCCCCCTTACTTTCAAACTTAGTTCAACCTGTTCCCGTGAGTGGCGCCGTCACAGCGTGTCTTGAAGGTGGCTGCTACACTTGGCTTTTGTCAGAAGCAACGTGCTGTCATAGAATTCCTGGGCTGTGCAAGCGAGAAAGTGGGAAACATCCACAAGAGGTTGATGAAGGTGTATGGAGATGCTGCTGTTGATCGCAGTACAGTTAGTAGGTGGGCAAGTAGGTTACGTGATGAAAGCGGGCACGGCAATACTGAGGATTGTCCTCGCAGCGGCAGCCCTCGTACTGCACACACTCTAGGCAATGTGCAGAGAGTTAACGAATTGGTGACTGCTGAAAGACGCTTCATAATGAACGAATTGTCACGCTACGTTGGGATAGGAGAAGGAAGTGTTTGCAGAACACTGAAAGTGTTGGCGTTAAAAAAGGTTTGTGCCAGATGGGTTCCCAGGATGTTGACAGTGGCTCACAAAGAAACAAGTAAAACGGTATGCAGCGAACTTTTGGAACAGTACGAGAATGGTGGAGATTTCTTGGAAGAAATGTGACAGGTGGTGAAACACGGCTCCATCATTTTGTACCAGAGACGAAGAGGCAATCAATGGAGTGGCATCATGCAAATTCACCCAAGAAAAAAAATTCAAAACTACGCCTTCTGCTGGAAAAGTTATGGCTACGGTGTTTTTCGATTCCGAAGGACTCTTGCTTGTGGACATCATGCCAAGTGGAACTACCATAATTTCTGATGCATATGTGGCAACACTGAAGAAACTTAAAGCTCGACTGAGTCGTGTTCGACCACATCGGCAAAAGCAGGATGTTTTGCTGTTGCACAACAATGAACGGCCACAGGTCAGTAAAAAAACCATGGAAGCGATCACAAAACTCGGATGGACAACACTGAAACACCCGCCTTACGGTCCTGACCTGGCTCCAAGTGACTATCATCTCTTTGGGAAACTGAAAGACTCTCTTCATGGAACAAGGTTTGAATATGACGACTCCCTTGTGCACGGTGCCAAACAGTGGCTCCAACTGGGTGGTCCAGAATTTTACCGTGTGGGTATACAGGCGCTGGTTCCAAGATGGCGTAAGGTAGTTGAGAGGAATGGAAATTATGTGAAGAAATGAAAATATTGTTACTAAAGGATGTATCTACACACTGTAAAACTTTCAAACATGTACAATAAAAGTTCGATTTAAAAAAAAATCGTGTGCATTCCCTTTGGAGTGATCCTCGTAGAAACGAAAAGCTTTCAGGTGTATAGAAAACTATTTGAAATAAAGTCGCTGCGGCTACGACGAGCAGCGATTGTAACTATAATGTGAGGATAATATTATTGCTTTTGTGCAGTTATAAAGCATCGTCTGCACATCGACCATCGCTGCTCCGCGAGAAGTCATCAAGAAGGCGCTGTCCCGAATGCCGGCGGAAGGCAGAGTTCAGCGACCCTAAGAACGCTCATTTAACCAGCCGTCCATCTTTAGTCGGCTCCAGTTCTGTCACAAACTAATTGGACGACGATACTTAGCCTGCGTTCTGCGAATTGTAAAAGTATATAAGAGTAATTGCATGTAGGAGGCATAGGATACCACTTCATAACGAGAAGTTATTTTTCTTCCCTTTTTAGAAATAAAGATGCCTATTAATCAGTAAGTATATGGTCAGATCATTTTGGATTCCTGACACCGGTCATCACCGTTCTCTCTTTTCTTGTTTGCGTCCGTGCTAACTTACACTGTAGCCTTGTCTTGCAATCATGTACAGCTTACCCTCATCTTTCCTTTCAGGAGCCTTAAGAGAACAATCTAAAACAGATAACTTAATGCCTTTCCAAAGCAATGATGCTAATTTCTTGTAATTAACGTGACATACGTAAAAAAGGATAAAACGTGAACGGGCTATGGAATATCGTTAGCAAAAGCAACACATGTCAGCAGCATGACGTTTACCAATGAATGCAGGAATATGTCGCGACACTGGAAGGAGTGCGAGTCAGACATTGAGGAGGAGATTACGTAGAGCACACTACACTAACTTTAGAGTATAGATATAATTGAACGAATTAGTTGGAGTTAAGGAGTTCCGCTACGTTGGAGGCAAGATAGCTGGTGACGAAGCAATGAAAACACAAAAAGCGGTTTAGCATACACAAAGAGGATAATGCCTGGTTAAGAGGAGTCTGATAACATAAAAAACCGAATTTAACGTGATTAACAAATTTTTGAGAACGCACGTTTGGAGCACAAGATTATATATTGATAAATCATGGACTGTTAAAAAAACCTGAACTGAAGGTAATCGAAGAGTCTGAGACGTGGTATTATAGAGGTAATTGCTCTATTAAGACAGGGAAAGAGGGCCTTCTCCAAAGATTCAGTGAAGAAAGGACCAAAGAGGAAACACTGAAAAGAAGAAGAAAATTTGTGGTAAGATCTTATACGACCAACTGCTTAGGTCATCGGTCCCTAAGCTTACACTCTACTTAAGGGGGGTAGGACGTCAAACGGGCCGACTGGGAGCTGGAGAGGCACCACAGGACATTTTAATTTCCATTGTCTATACTTATACACAAAAATTCATAAAACTTTAACAGCATGACCATGAATAATTCAGGATTCATACTCATAGCAGTGGAAGCTCAAAAACGTAACAAAACACATTTTTTTTTACATGTGACATTTCATCATTTTTTCACGTACTACTGGGTGCATTTGTTGCTATAGGTACACTTTTCTTCCTTAGTAAGAGAGATTCTTCGATGACTTTTGCACAGGATACAAATCATAGTTACAGGTGTATGAAACTCTTGAAGTTATTTAATTTAATTTAGAAAAATCTCAAGTTTTATAGTTAATTATCTGAATTTTTTCCACAGTTTTTTAATAGATTTGGAAAATTCTAGAATTTCATGCACCTGTAACTACTGTTTGTATGCTATGAAAAATTCATCGAAGAATCTTTCTTACTTAGGAAGAAAAGTGTACCTATAGCAACAAATGCAGCCAGTAATAAGTGAAAAAATGATGAAATTTGACATATAAAATAGAAATTTTGCTACGTTTTTTAACTTCCACTGCGACGAGTGAGAGTCCTCAATCCTTCCTGGTCATGGTAACAAAGTTTTATGAATTTATTTGTAAAAGTATAGACAGTAGAAATTAAAATGTCCTGTGGTGACTGCTCCAAGTCGGCCCGTTTGACGTCCTAGCCCCCTTAATCTAACTTCAACTAACTCACGATATGGACAACACACACACATATGCCCGAGGGAGCCGCGCGGATCGTGACAAGACGCCTCAGTCCGCGAGGTTACCTGCGCGGCGAAAATAAGAAGCAAACAGATAGAACATATGTTAAAACATAAGGGTATAACTACCACGGCACTAACGAAACCTGTAAAGCTATCATTTTGAAGTGTCTGTGTTTTACGTTCTTCAGACATGCAGGCATGCCTGCAGGAAAAGACACTGCTACGATCTACAGCGGTGTGAAATAGAGGGAACATATCCGCAGATGCGAACACGACTATAATGTCTAGTCGTGTCCGCAATTACGAATATACAGAGTGTTCAAAAAACGTGTCGAGTACATTGAGAGGTACTTTATCGAATCAAAAATAATAAAAATAAGTCTAATAACATATGAGTCCAGAAGCGCATACTTTCCGATATAAATACGTGTTTGTAGGAAGGGTTGCTCGACGCTTGGTTGTGTATATTAATGCAGTCGTTGCATTGGTGCCCCGTCAGATGTTTCGACAGGGTACTGCAATGTCTTACTCATGTTGCTGTACCTATCATTAAGTGGTCTACAATCAGTTGTGTGGTTCGAGTCGTGTTGTACAGTACGTTAGTTTTCGTCGTGCTTGTGCGTCTTCTTGTACAGTACTGTCAAACCTGGGTACTTAAGGCGGATATTGTATTCTGGTATGGTTTAGCAAATGGACTTAGCCTACGAGCCCGTGCCCTTTACTCTGAAAAAATTCATAGCGTACAGTGCCCTTCGATAAGCTATTTGGCAGACTTTTCCAGCGTCTCATGGATACACATACTCTTGCACATCGGTGTTGTAGTATGTACTGCATGTACATACTACAACTAATGTTAACTGTGGTGCATTATCTGAATTTCTTCATTAATATATTACCTACCTTGCTGGAGGCTGTGCCATTGCAGCAACGAATACAAATACGGTTTGTAATACATGATGGGACACCATCACTTTTCCGTCACAATGAGCGCCAACACCTGACACAGATATATCAAGGTCGCTGGATTTGTCGGCCTATTGGGGGGGGGGGGAGGGGCACATCTTCGACTGCTCGTTGTTGCCCAGACTTCAGTCTCCTAGACTTTTGGTTATGGGGACAATTGATGGAATTGGTTTTCACCACACTAATCAATAATGCGCGGACACTACAGGTTCTCGTCTGCAGTGCGTGCCATTAGGGCGTACTTGAAAGGATGCGTCATTCCTCACGCCGGAGGGCAGAAGGGTGCATAGTCACGAATGGACGTCACGTTGAACACCTCCTCTAAACACTTGTTTATCGCAGGAAGACCCACTTTTATTGGACTTATTTGTCTTCCTTCGATGAGTACCACCACATCTAAAAGGATTCGCGACTTTTTTGAACACCCTGTTTTTCTTCTATTTTGTTTCATACAGCTGTAAATCGTAGCGCACCTAATTTCTGCAGGGCGGGGGGGGGGGGGGGGGGGGGGAGGGGTGACTAAATTTTTGCTCAGTGTTGCGTACATTATTTGATACAAATGTACTTACTTCCCTTTTGCTATGTAGTTCTTCTCAGCAAGTTCTATAAAATTCACACTGATAGGATGAGTAGCAATCCTTCTCCTTTCGTTATCTCTCTCTTCTGTCTCACCTGGGATCTCTTGTAACAAGTAACCTGTTATATAGTTTTATCTGGTATGCTTCAGTAATATTTTTATGGACTGTCCTAATTTTAAATGCAAATTATTAGTACACTACTAATCTATTAGGGCTAAAAGTCTGCTTCCGCCATTTTGCAATAGATGGCAGAGGCGGCAAGTGTTGCTGCAGGTGGTAGGTCGTGAGTGTCATACAGTAACTTCAGGCGTTTGTGAGAATAATGCCACCAAATTATTACTCGATTTGTCTTAGCATCATGAAGTTACTCTCGATTGAATGTCGAGCACCTGAAGGGAGCGGATTAACTTCGCGTCTGAAGAAAGGCCCATCTTGCCAAACACGTGGACAACCAGCGGCATCACTGGCTGAAGAATGTAATTTTAGCACTCTCCTTGAACTTCATGCTTAAATCCGGACATTCTTCTAGTGGCAGCAAGGCAGTTTAACACTAACGAGCAAATTTCAAGTGAAGATGTTAAACAATAACCTACAGTCATAGATTTTGTGTTTGTTGGAGCAATGGGGTTCTCATGTGAGGAGGTTGGTTGGTTTGTGGGATTAAAGGGACCAGACCATGTGTGGAGAAAGGCAGAAAATCTCTCCCAGTCCATGGCGCAGTTCTGAAGAGGAATTATGCGATGCTCTGCATGTAGGCGCAGCGAGAAAGCATGGGCTCTCCGGGAAATATCAATATGACCCAGTCAGAAAGGTGGATTCTAAAGGAACAAATACAGGTGAGATATGTGTCTGAAAATTTTTATTACGTGATTTACTTGACCTGCCATTTTTGCTTAGTGATCATATTGATAAGATCGTTGAAGGAAAAAGTATACCTATAGTTATTGCAACCTATTTTTGAGTTTGTACTACTGTTTTGATGACTGGTTTCACGGAAAACGTTTGGGGCTGTATTTACATTGTGATGGCATTGGTTTGTGACATTATACAAAGCAACAATATAGAGGGTGGTCCATTGATAGTGACCGGGCCAAATATCTCACGAAATAAGCATCAAATGAAAAAAACAACAAAGAACGAAACTCGTCTAGCTTGAAGGGGGAGACCAGATGGCGCTATGGTTGGCCCGCTAGATGGCGCTTCCATAGGTCAGGCGGATATCAACTGCGTTTCTTTAAATAGGAACCCCCATTTTTATTACATATTCGTGTAGTACGTAAAGAAGTATGAATGTTTTAGTAGGACCACTTTTCTCGCTTTCTGATAGATGGCGCTGTAATAGTCACAAACGTATAAGTACGTGCTATCACGTAACATTCCGGCACTGCGGACGGTATTTGCTTCGTGATACATAACCCGTGTTAAAATAGACCGTTTACCAACTGCGGAAAAGGTCGATTTCATGTTGATGTATGGCTATTGTTATCAAAATGCCCAACGGGCGTGTGCTGTGTGTATCCTGGACCACATCTTCCAAGTATCCGAACCGTTCGCCGGATAGTTACGTTGTTTAAGGAAACCACGAGCTGCAACAAATGATGATGCCCATTAGGTGTTTTAGCTGCTGTTGTGGCTAATCCGCACATCAGTAGCAGACAAATTGCGCGAGAATCGAGAATCTCAAAAACGTCAGTGTTGAGAATGCTACATCAACATCGATTGTACCCGTGCCATATTTCTATGCACCAGGAATTGCATGGCGACGACTTTGAACGTAGTGTACAGTTCTGTCACTGGCCACAAGAGAAATTACGGGACGATGACAGATTTTTTGCACGCGTTCTATTTAGTGACGAAGCATTCACCAACAGGGGTAACGTAAACCGGCATAATATGCACTATTGGGCAAAGCAAAAAATCCACGATGGCTGCAAGAAGTGGAACATCAGCGACCTTGGCGGGTTAATGTATGGTGCGGCATTATGGGAGGAAGGATAATTGGCCCCCATTTTATCGATGGCAATCTAAATGGTGCAAAGTATGCTGATTTCCTACGTAATGTTCTACCGATATTAATACAAGATGTTTCACTGCATGACAGAATGGCGATGTACTTCCAACATGATGGATGTCCGGCACATAGCTCGCTTGCGGTTGAAGCGGTGTTGAATAGCATATTTCATGACAGGTGGATTGGTCGTCGGAGCACTATACCATGGTCCGCACGTTCACCGGATCTGACGTCTCCGGATTTATTTCTGTGGGGAAAGTTGAAGGATATTTGCTATCGTGATCCACCGACGACGCCTGACAACATACGTCAGCGCATTTCCAATGCATGTGCGAACATTACGGAAGGAGAACTACTCGCTGTTGAGAGGAATGTCGTTACACGTATTGCCAAATGCATTGAGGTTGATGGACATCATTTTGAGAATTTATTGCTTTAATGTGGTATTTACAGGTAATCACGCTGTAACATCATGCGTTCTCAGAAATGATAAGTTCACAAAGGTACATGTATCACATTGGAACAACTGAAATAAAATGTTCAAACGTACCTACGTTCTGTATTTGAATTTAGAAAACCTACCTGTTACCAACTGCTCGTCTAAAATTGTGAGCCATATGTTTGTGACTATTACAGCGCCATCTATGACAAAGCGAAAAAAGTGGTCCAACGAAAACATTCATATTTTTTACGTACTACACGAATACGTAACAAAAAATGGGGTTCCTATTTTTTTAAAAAAACGCAGTTGATATCCGTTTGACCTATGGCAGTGCCGGCCAGAGTGGCCGTGCGGTTCTAGGCGCTACAGCCTGGAGCCGAGCGACCTCAACGGTCGCAGGTTCGAATCCTGCCTCGGGCATAGGTGTGTGTGATGTCCTTAGGTTAGTTAGGTTTAATTAGTTCTAAGTTCTAGGCGACTGATGACCTCAGAAGTTAAGTCGCATACAGCCATTTGAACCATTTGAACCTATGGCAGCGCCATCTAGCGGGCCAACCATAGCGCCATCTGGTTTCCTCCTTCAAGCTAGACGAGTTTCGTTCTTTGTAGTTTTTTCGTTTGATGCTTATGTCGTGAGATATTTGGCCCGGTCACGATCAATGGACCACCCTGTATATAATCATTTTATGCTGTTTTCTCTCGAACTATTTGAATGGAAGGAGGGCCTGTGAATTATGTTACTCTTGTTTTCCTCAGTTTGTGAAACGTGGCAAGGAGTAGCACCTGCAGTTCTTCAGCAGCGGGTTGACAATAGAGGAATTCTGAGAGGTTTCCCACAGTTCTCAAGGTCGGCAGTTGCACAAGTATGCCAGAGAGCTACAAAAACATCTTTTAGTGCCAAGCAAGTTACGAAAGGTCTTGAGCTATATCAGCAAAGCCAAATATGGGGACACGAAGGCAGGGCTATCGCTATGTTTCCGTTAACAGCGTCGGAAGTGAGACGAATTTATGCGGCCAGGTATCTTTCCCCAATCATAATTGTAGAGCCGGTATTCTACCAACTTCAGAACTTCAGATTGTAACAGAGAATACAATAACTGCTGGATGAGAATAATTCTGCTGGCTTTCCCTGTACACAGGAAGAAAGAGTGAGAGTGAGAGTTTCAGTTGCCACTGTGGCAAACCTTGGAGTTTCCTCACGTCCTATGGTAATTTTGAGAAGTTTGAAAGACAGTCTAGCTAAGGTTCAGTTGGAGTGTGTAGGTGTCGACTCCTGGGCGAGCACGTAGTGGCTGCGTGTGTCTCTTTCCTTGGAGAGTTGCTCTTCAGTGCACCCGTGCTGCTTGAAGCGCTTTTAGTGATTTTCAAATAAAGGTCGCGTTTAGTGTTTGCATTTGTCTTTCCATTACATAGTTCACAATTTACAATTCTTTTTCGAAACTTGTGACTGCAATATATCTTTAGTTCTTTAGCGCATTGATTTCCAGGGTTTATAGTGTACAGTATATGCACGTTTTGTGAGTTGCGTAGACTTTGGAAATTGGTTTGCAGACCAATCTACAGTCTTCCAGAGAGTATTCAGATGCCTTCTGCACAGCTACATTTCCCATTTCTTTCAGTATTATAGCGTTGGTGATCCAGAGAAACCTATAATTTTTCACCAAATTCCTGTTTATGTTTTTTATCAAAGTAATTGTGAATCAAAACAATCTCTATTTAAACCATAGTGACTGAGACCAAATAATTAGTGTATTTTAAAACAGCTTTTCTGACCTCTTCAATTCCTCTCACAACGTTCTGATGAGGTCACCCTTACACAAAAAAATATTTTCAGTGGAATCTTGCTCATTGAACTGCAGTCTCACTGTGACGGTGGAGGAGGAGGAGGAGATTAGTGTTTAACGTCCCGTCGACAACGAGGTCATTAGAGACGGAGCGCAAGCTCGGGTTAGGGAAGGATGGGGAAGGAAATCGGCCGTGCCCTTTCAAAGGAACCATCCCGGCATTTGCCTGAAGCGATTTAGGGAAATCACGGAAAACCTAAATCAGGTTGGCCGGAGACGGGATTGAACCGTCGTCCTCCCGAATGCGAGTCCAGTGTGCTAACCACTGCGCCACCTCGCTCGGTCACTGTGACGGTGTTTCCAATGTTATATAGGTGCCGTAACAAGAAACACGTTTTTTTTCTTTAATTTTGAAAATTAGCTAAGTCAAATTTAATTATATCAGTTTAGTTACATTTTCATTTCTTTGATAGATATTTCAGCTGCGTTAGTACGTAGAAATGTAATTATTAACTTAACGGACGTATGACTGTGTTGGATGCTATCTGAGCATCGAATCGGTTCCTTGGTCTTTTGTATATTGAGTTCAAGAGTGTGGCAACCAGCCTGCACTAAAGACCGCTGAACCCCGCCGACTCGCACACGTACATACAATAGCAGTGATAGCTGCAACTTGTCAAATTTTATAACCAATTTTCCAATTGCACGCAATTTTTCTTAATTTTAGACCTATTTTTCGTTAGTTATTTAGGACTATAATTTTTTTAAGGCAGTGTGTGTTCATGGCTGTCTTGAGACATTACACATGATCTAAATGTCCATCTTTTAGAAGACCAGATTCCTAATGATTAGGATTCAGAGACATCTGAGGCAGAGAGTGATCCTGTGGTAGCTTCTGTAAACGTTCTCCATCAGACAAGTACATAAGGAACTTCAACTTGTTTGCCAGGTTCTGAGCTATTTATTGAAAACGCAGTTCATGAAGATACTGATGACGACATTGAAAATGAGCCTGCCATGATAGACTCACGAAAAATGATGGTTTACATCGTTCAAATTAGCAGCTAAGCATTTCTGCTAAAAGGGTGGATCAAATGTTGATCTAAGCTGTGAATATCCCGTGGAAGTGTTGATTTTTTTCACAGTAAATGCTGGGAGGTTGCTGTCCGAGAGGTTCCAGAGAGAAACGACATCCATAAAAGAAACGGCCCTCTGTTGTTGAAGATTTCTTGTTTTATTCGTTGCTCATGATGATAGTAAAGGTTTATTTAGTGAAAGTTTTTAAAAGTCAATTTTTTACAACAGCAGGCGTGATAATTTAATGAAATTATCGTATGGCATTGATGGGCTGGAGTAAACGTGAGGAAGTTCGGCCGCCTAGTAGCAAGTGTCTTCAGTTGACGCCACAGTGGGCGACTTGCGTATCGATGATAATGTCAGCACAACACCCAGTCCCCGAGTGGAGAAAATCTCCGACCCGGCCGGGAATCCAACCCGGGCTCACTGCATAGACCTGCTCACCACTCGCCTAAAGGGGCTGACTTCTTAGGACTCAAAGGGATTGAGTGCGTGACTAACGCATCTTCCCTTGCGCTGATAATGTGCCTGAAATACTTGAAACATGGACTGTTGTGTTTTTATTGCCACTGTTATGCCTGAGCACGTTTCATAAAAGTTTGTTTGAAGTCCTTTGAAGAATTCATTTCTGTGAACTTTATTTCATACTCTTGGCAGCAAAACAGCCGTGCATTTTTTCCGTACATTAGAGAGCTGGAGATATTGTTCCTTATAGCGAGAATGATGTGTTCTGCCACAGACCACGCAAGGTAACTGGTCGGCTTTGAAGGACAAAACCTTTCCATTATGATTATGTGGTACACAAAAGGCGGCTGCATTCGCATTGTCTGGCCCCGGCAGAGCGCTACGCAGCCCACGGGTGTCTGCTCGGCTCCGCTCGTTAATGCCCGGCTCCGCTCGTTAACCCAGACTGCGGGCTGTCCCCGGGGAACCCCCGGCCCAGCGGCTCTCCATTACACGCTGCCGGCCATTTAACATCCAGTCAGCCAGTCAGTCGGGACACGCCGGACCCGTATGCTAGTACAGTGGTCTCGGTAAACGGTACTTGGGCTCCTCTCAATAGTGATACCCATCCGCCTGTTGGCGATGGAGGACGACCAAGATGACGATAACGTCTCCAGATTCCCAACGGGGAATTTACGTTAACTGTTATCTACTGTAGACAAGGTTGCAGACACCTGTATTAATCCCGTATTTTAATTTGGCCCCTGTGCTGAGGATGCTGTCAGAATTTACTGTGTATCTAGGTCTGTGTAATAGATATTTAAGTCGATACTTACATTAAAATATTTTTAGGAATACAGCAATAACTGAAACCGGTACTTGTGAATTGTTCAACTTACGTGATCAATACGGATCTTTATAAATCAAGTGCCGCAACATGATAGCGTATGCATTTACAGACCTCTCGTCTTTAGTTGACCGTCTCATTTGGTTAGTAATATTTAATAAGAGGGTTGGAACTTTACTGGTGGCAACTATTTATTTACAGCTCGTACAAAATAGATACGGGTTTCAAACTTTTACAGATCTTCGAAGTAGTCATCAGAATTCCGCATAAGCCGTTGCCTGCGATGTGGAAGTCGAGTAGCCCCATCAGTCAAACAAATCAGTAACAGCTTGCACTGTTCATGCTTGAGCATTGTCCTGCAAAATGATGGTCAGGTCCTGCAGGAAGTGTCATCACTTCAGTCTCTATGCTGTTCATTTTTGGAACAGAACCTAAGACTCGGGACCTTTGCCATTCGCGGGCAAGTGATCTACCAACTTTTTTTAAATTTTTCATTTTGTTCGTTGTTGTTCGTTGTATTTCGTCGTAGCGAAGGTCACATGACATCCATTGAAGTTCGTTTTTGATCCCTTAATTCAGTTTTCTTATTACAGAGACCAGCCAGCTCTCTCACAGTACACGCTGTGCTACCGAGCCGGCTCCGACTGAGTTACCCAAGCAAGACTCACGACCCTCATCACTACTCCACTTCCGCCAGTACCTCGTCTCATACCTTCCAAACTTCGCAGAAGGTCTTCTGCGAACCTTACAGACATAGCGCTCCTGGAAGAAATGATATTGCGAAGATGTGGCCTAACCACAGGCTCCGGGATGTTTCCAGAGTGAAAGTCTCATTCTGGAATCACTAGCAAGAGCTGCGGATTCGCCTCCTGCTTTTGTGCAGACATTTTTGCTCGTGTAAAATACTCTTATTCGTAAAACCATCAGGTGTAGAATATAACAGTTTCATGTGTTTGATTCAGAACAACTCTTAATTCGAACCTTGTTACTTATTTGTTGTGCATGTCATAGCAAAGCGTCGTGTTTCTAATGTTTGTACTCCTAGTTTCAACCGAGCAGTTTCGAAGCACATAATATTCAAAACGAATGTTAGATTAATTCCACAGAATAACAATGCTCAGTTTTATCATGCCATGGAAAATCATACTTGTTATGACATGTTTCATGCGTTCACTATTCGTTCACTGTTTATAGTCATTAAGACGTAGGTGATGCAAAACATCAACGCGTAGACTGCATAAGAAAATTAATGGCTGTAAAGCTCAAAAACGAATTAAACCTCAATATTGGTCAATGATAAACATTTATTGACTATTCTATCCCATTCTGTGACCGAAAATTTGCAGTCTCCCCATTTAAAAAGAAAGAAGTTGTGGGATATTTTAAGGTCCACTAAATTTTGAGTTCAATATATTGCACTTCAACACGGTAGTAGTAGTAGAAGTAGTAGCAGTAGTTGTTGTTGTTATTGTTGTTATAGTTGTGGTCTTCAGCCTGAAGACAGGCATGATGGACGTCTCCACGCTACTGTATCATGTGCATGCCTCCTCATGTCTGCATCTGTTTGGACCTGCGCACTGTATTCAAGCTTTGGTCTCCCACTTCAATGTACTCTCGCCCCCTTTCCCACATACGCACTTCTCTCTAGCACAAAATTGACATTTCCTTGTGTGGTATACACCACTTCTAACAAACTTCGAACAACGCGCTCCAGTACGCGGCCGCCAAATACATCGCTGGCCGCAATTCCCTGGGCAGCCCGCTGCTCCCATCGCTGGCCGTCTTCACACGCACGCTCCTTTACGTGACCGAGAAGTATATCGCTGGCCGCACTTCTCCGGGTGGCTCGCGGCTACCACCGCTGGCTGCCTTCGCGCGCGCGCGTTTGTCAGCACACAGCAATTGGCTACGCCAGGAAACATTGCGATTAGTTTTCCCTGGAAAACAGCGACCCCAGCCGACGGCTCCATTAACTAGCAAGCCTTATATAAACCCGGCCGCCGCCGCCGCAAGCGACAGTTCTCATCGGGAAGTGCAGTACGCCGTGTTCCAGCTGCTTGTCGATGACTCGCCGCACCACTCGAGGTTACCTGGCTGCTCGGCGGAAATCTTGCGACTTCACTCGGAGAGACTGAACTTCACTGGACTTGGGAATAATGACGGGACGTGCACCCCACTATGCACATTTGGACATTGGTATAACCAAACTTTAATTATGCATTACTTCTGAGTGTGAGCCTGGGTAGACGCTTGGCTAACATAATTGTTAAAAAGTGATTTGTGATTTAATAAACCAGACTGACGAGGTTATTGTGTTATTCCTGGTTATAACACCTTGATGACTCAAACATGTCTCATAAACCGATACTTTTTTAGTCAAGATGTTTATAAATTTTTCTCCATGATATGATCCAGTACCTTCTCACTAATTAATCGATGTACCCATATAATCTCGTCCATTCTTCTGTATTGGCACATTTCAGAGGTTTCTGTTCTCGTGTGAAACAATAATCTTCCACGTTTCGCCACTGTACAAAGTTACACTCCATACAAACCCATTCAGAAAATACTTTCTAGCATGTAGATTGATATGTGATGCTAGCAAGCTTTTTTCACAAATGATTTTCCTTCTTCTTTCAAGTCTGCATCTTATATCTTCCCTGCTTCAGCCATCCTCAGTTATTTTGCTGCCCAAATACCAAAATTCATTACTTTTTTAAATATTCTTGATGTTCATTTT
This sequence comes from Schistocerca serialis cubense, assembly GCF_023864345.2. Classification (NCBI taxonomy): domain Eukaryota; kingdom Metazoa; phylum Arthropoda; class Insecta; order Orthoptera; family Acrididae; genus Schistocerca; species Schistocerca serialis. The sequence goes on along the minus strand of NC_064642.1, from coordinate 619,315,083 downwards.
ATAATCTCTCTTCCAGACATTATTCGTTCTGTTCAACTGTTCTTCCAAATGCTTTCCTATGTATACCATATTTAAAATCGTAACATGTAGTTGGCCAACCTTAAGGTTTTTATTTCTTTCTCTTTCCAAATTCCGATGAGGTATCTCCTCAAAGTGAAGTAATCAAAGTTGTCGTTGTTTTCTTAGGATTAATCTGGAGAATGGGTCTACAAACTAATGAATGTGCAAAAAATCATTGTTTTCTACTTCAATATTGGCTATAGAAACAGGACAAGAGCTACATTTACAGTTATTGGAAGCAGGATGGCCACTTATTTCTATTGAAGGCACACTGGTTTTGAGAATTTTACGGTTGCTACTCTAAAACATTTCCACTGTACACACGATTAACTTCGGTCATGATTATCGTTATACTAGTATGGCCTGCTTCAAGGTCAGAGAATAGTTATGTAGAGTTCTATACACCAAAAGTTAGAGTTCGTTCCTAGAGACCGATGAAATGTAGCTCCTACGGAAGTCATGAGATTTGGAAATAAACTCAAGATACTAGGGTGTAAGTCCCATTATTACTGCTTCTGTTGAAAAGTTACTTTCTCACCAATTAAAGGCGTAAACCTGTAATTTATGGCCAGTTAGCCGTCGCTGGCTAACCGGACGCACAGTTTTTACTTGTTGTATTAAAAAGGGAAAATTTTCTTTATCATTTCTTCGTTTCCAGACAAGCTGTCGTTAGAGGCAGAGTTGAATGACAAACCGACATTAATTTGAAATCGATGAACGTCGCGCTGGGGATCCCATGCAGCACATCGTCATTCGATGTCAGATACAACTCAGCGACACATAAAAAGCAATGGTGACCCGTAATCCTCCATTCTAAGCTCGTAGCAGGCTTCATACGTGTATCTGCGTTGAGGAAGTGATTATTATACGTTACGCAGTACAACAAGAACGTTGAAAAACAAAGGGACTGCAGAGAAAGAGCGGTCGAACTGACGGAATGTCATGTAGCTGTTCCTTTTATTCCTCACCACTTGTCAGACGCCTCTTTGGGATGACACAAAGGGTTTCCGGTGGGACTTGCCCATAAATCTCTACATCAGACAAGTGTTATGGAGGAGGGATGGAAGGAACCGCGACTTGCATAAAAATGGGTAATACCAGGAGAATAGCTTCTGTGGAAGATGCTGATGTCTCTTCAAGAACGGTTCTGAAATACATTAAAATATGTGCTACGCTACATTCTTCTAGGACAGATCAAAAATTTCAATAAATCTATTCGCTCATAAACTTGTTTCCACAAAATGCCTATAATGAGTACACGAAGTAGTTTGGGTGAGCTGTATATCCGTTCGTTTCGTCATGTACTTGTTTCTCGAAATATAATCTTACCGTTCATGCACTGCTTTTCGTCTCCTCCTGTAGCACCTACTTGTATTTGGTATGGTGCCACACTGGCTTGTTTCTGCACGATAAGTCAATATTTTTACCTTCCCACTCAAATTCTTTATTCCGTTTTTCATATTTGTTTCTAGTCATCTCATTGTCCATGTCGAATTATTAGCGCAAGTATACTGATAACAAACGAAGTATAATAGTTGGGAAGAGTACGTCATTAATGACACTTAAGACACAAACCCACAACTAGGAAACAGTTGTCTCTGCTATCATATTCAGTATCATGTAACAAAAACATCTATTTATCTGCGTGTTCAGAACTTCACGTTATCCGTATGCTGTAGACCACATTGTTGTGATTTTCAGTCAGACTTTACAAAATCTTAAAGTAACACCCAATAATTCGAAGTAGAAGTAAAACTTCCAAGATTTTACTGGAAATTTCTGCAGCTAGTTCTTCTTACGATTTTTTTCTGCCGGAAGTTAGTATAGATCTAAACTCAACTGAGCTAGTATAACCCAGAAATAATACTTGAAAAGTGGTCATAAAGTCTTAAAGAGCTATGGCATAGCGTGAACACGCTAGCTATAAGCGTATTTGTCTCCCAGTAACTGGCGGGAAGGTTAAAGTGTGGAGAAACGCAGCGAATAATTTTCTCAGAGTTTACAACTATGCTCCGGAGAACTGAGAAATGGGAACAGCGATTATTTACACTATGGATTGCCTTCTGTTTCTGTAATTGATACAGGTTTTCTCAGGAGCTCGCTAAGCAACTGCATTTCATTTACTTCCAGCAATCATCCATGTATAGTTTACAGCAGGCTTATCGAATACAACTACTGTGTTACTTATATTACCTGAAACGAGAAGCTTCCAAAAATGCCCCACGTCGTACGTGATTCTTGGATTTATTACTCTCAAAATGACTGCTCCAATAGGATTAATGAAGCGTCCTCAGTGATACGCATGTCTCGTTCTCCGCAAATAAGACGGAAGGAACTGAAATATATTGTGCAGTAGAAAGCACCCTCTGTTACCAACTTCTCAGTTCCTTGATTAAGTTGCTAATCCATAAATATTATAAAAATGGATGTATGGAAGTGTGTATGTTTCGCATTTTCTCTTAAACCACCACACTGATTTCATCCAAACTTAGTATGCATATCCCTTACTGACAGGCAGCAGTGGCTCTTTGGGTAAAAACCAACTACCTTTCACAGTTTAGGAGATATGACGTCAAAAACTCGGAGATACGTGAAAAATTGCCCCATTATACGCACCGTTAAATATTATTTCTTCTTTGCTGCACATTTTGGAGACAGTCCCTACAAAATTATGAGATTGTGTGACACATTGACCAGGAGATATGACGTCAAAAACATCGAGAGGCTATGAAAACAGCCGCATAATGGATAACCTTTAATTTTTATTACTTCTTTACTGCTAAGCCTATTAGAAACATGTTTCGCAGACAGTATTCACTCATGCATCTGAATGAATCTACACAAATATAGCAATGTATGACTCAGTGTGTAGGAGATATGAGTCGTAAATACTGAGATGCGTGAAAAAATGTCACAACATACTTGAAGTTGCAGTACAGTTATTCATTACTCTTAAGACACTTCTAGAGTCGAGTCAGCTTATGGAAATACCTGGCAGCCCTTTTCACTGCGTTAGCTGCGAAATGCAAACGGATGTAGGCGGAAACAGTAGTTGTCTATAAGCTATAAAGATGCGTTGCTTTAGAGAAGTTTAGAAAATCGCATCGTAGACACCGAAGCGTCCAGAAACTGTTTCATAATTTCAAGGCGTTTTGATGAATACACGTAAATGGAATTTTATCGATATTACACTACAAACACAGTTCATCTTTTATTTTAGTTTCTAATAGAAAATTGGCAAAATGAATCCCCCAGCAATAGTGAGTTTGTCAATTAATAGCATACCAAAATATATCTTCGTTGTTATCTTGGGCCGAAGACTGGTTTCATGTAGCTTCCATTGCTATTCTAACACGTGTAATCCTCTAAACCTCTGAATAACAACTGTAACGTACTGTACATCCATTTCAGCTGCTTACTGTATTTATTTCTTTGTTGCCCTCTACATTCTTACAGCATCCCCCATCAACCACGCCCCACTTCACTCCAATACTAGACTGATGATTCGTTGATATCTCGGAACGTGTCCTAACAGTCAATCTACTCTTTTAGTAAATTTCTTTTCTCCGAAATATTATTCAGCACGGCATCGTTACTTACTAAACTACTCGTCCGATCTTCAGCATTCTTGTACTGCACCACGTTTCAAATACTTCTAATCCCTTCATATATGGACTTCTTATCATCCACATTTGACCTCGATACAAGGCTTCACAGCAGCCTTCAGAAATCTTAATATGTATACGATGTTAACATGTTTCTTTTGTTTGGATATGCTTTTCTTGCTATTCCCGGTCTTCATTTTTTATTCTTCCTATTTCTGTTTTTTTACTGTCCAAACAGCGAAATTCATCTACTTCTTTTTGTTTTGTATTTGCTACAGTAATTCCCTCAGTATAGCATGATTTAATTCGACTACATCCCACTACGCAGCCCCTCCCGCCGGAGGTTCGAGTCCTCCCTCGGGCATGGGTGTGTAATTCCTTAGCATAAGTTAGTTTAAGTAGTGTGTAAGTGTAGGGACAGACGAACTAAGCAGTATGGTCCCTTAGGAATACACACACACACACACACACACACACATATATATATATATATATAAAACTATCATTGTTTTGTTTTTATTAGAGTTCGTTGTACTTCTAAGTCGTTTGCTGTCGGCATACCTCAGAGTTTTTACTTATTTCCCGGAGCTTTAAACCCTTTTAGAAATTATTGTTTTTCCTTACTGCTTGCTCAGTGCAGACACATAATAACACCTAGATAGGCTACAACGCTCTCTCACTCTCTTCTCAACCACTGCTTCCCCTTAATGACCTTCGACTACACAACTGGCGTCTAGTTTCTGTGTTTTACCCTTGCTACGTTAAAAATTCCAAGAATCGTATTATTGCTAAAAACACAGGTTTGTACATCCTTGACCTATCTTCTAAGATAAGTCTTAGAGCCGGTATAGCCTCGCGTGTTCCTACATTTCTCTAGGCTCTCCGGCAGTCGTTCTTTCCGCGAACCATATGCGACTGGAACAGGAATTGGAGGTAATGACAGTGGCACGTAAAGTGCCCTCCGCCACACACCGTTGGGTGGCTTGCGGAATATAAATGTAGATGTAGATGTAGAAACCGAACAGTTCCACCCGAGGTCGGCTGCTACGAGTTTTCCCAGTCTTCTGTAAATATTTCCTGTTAGTATTTTACAACCATGACTTGGTAAAGTGATAGTTCGACAGTATTCACACTTGTCAACGTCTGCTTTCTTTGGAAATGAAAGTCTGTGGTCAGTTCGCCTGTCTCCTACAACGAGTCTATCGTGTGGAATAGTTCTGTCACGGCTGCCTCTCCCGAAGATAGGAGTAGCACTGAGGGAATTTTCTCTATAGCAGGGGCCTTCTGTCAGTTTCTGCTTCCTTTGGAACATGAAGTCTGAAGGTATTTCGCCGGTCTCACACAACTAGTTGGAATGGTAATGTCATATCTGGCTCTTCCAAGGAAATGGGTAGCAATGAGGGAATGTCGTCTACTCCAGCAGACTTGTTTAGACTTAGCTCGTTAAGTGGTCTGTAATATTCTTATCGCATCTACCATCTCATCCTGATCCGCTTTCTCTTCCCTGTCTATAATATGCAAGTGGATTTCCCTTGTATAATCCCTCTATAGACTGCTTCCACCCTTCAGCTTTCCATTCTTTACTTACCACTGGTTTTGCATCTGCCGTCTTGATGTTCATAGAGCTTCTTGACCTTTCTCCAAAGGCTTCTTTATTTGCCTTTAGGCGATCGATATCTGTCTTTGCTCTAGTTACACATGCTTCTATAGTCTGGCAATTATTCTCTTGCCATTCCTGTTTAGCCATTTTGCACTTTCTGTCAATCTGATTTTGTAGACGCCTTATTCCCTTTTGCTTTCTACATACGCTACATTTTTATGTTTCTCCTTTCAGCCATTGCATACAGTACCTCCTATAATATGCAAGAATTTCTTCTACGGTTCGCCTTTTTATCTATTTTATTCTCTGTTGCCTTCACACTATCATCTCTCAAAGCTTTCCATCCTTCTCCTTCTACATTTATTTCCTCTGTTGCATTCAAACGCTGCGTAATGCTTCCTTTGAAACTCTCAAAAGCCCTTAGTTCTATCAACTTATTCAGGTCCCATCTGCGAAATTTCCTACTTTTTTGCTGGTCATCAGTTTTAATCTACAGATCATAACCAATAAACAGTTGTCAGAGTCCACATTTATCCCTGGAAAGACCTTCGAGGTTAAAAGCTGACAAACTGAAGAATTATGTCGTAAATTATCTAACGGGTTATTTAATATCTCGACCAATATGTTCCCCTAATGACAACTGTGCGCAAATGCCACAAGAGTTCACTAACCTCACGCAACTATACCCCGCGTTTTCAGCTACCAGTGACTGGAGGAATATAACACGACGCAGCCATTACTTTCTTCATGAATTTAGTTTTGTGCGCATTAGGCCGTGGTATAAGAGAAGTTTCTGTGCCTAAAGTTTCGTGTCCTACGACTGGAGATATCCTCAGAGGCTATAAAGATGTACTGAGTTAATTTCCACTCTTAAACGAGCTAAGCCAGTCGAGCTCCTTCTCTGTAACTGTGCCACGGGCAGTTCGTGACGTCATCCACCAGAATTACGCTGATGTTACGCTTGTGCTGCAAAGGGGTTGGCGATTATAGGAAACGGTCGGAAGAAGTCGCGATCCGAGCGTAATGCGGTTACGTAAAAATAGCTCGGCTCTACGAGCTTGTTTTTCGAAAAGGAAGTAAAGGTGTTATATAACTTGTACGCTTCAAAATATACCTTACTTTCTTTAATTGAATGTTTCAATAAAAAGGGTATATGAGTGAAGAAGCTTGGTTTCCATTGAAAAGTACCACCATGAGCATGAGAAGAATTCTCCCTTTGCAACACGACGCCATTCAATTACTGTTTCGAGTAGTTGACTGCGTCTGTAACTCCCCAATCCCGGTCAAACAATCTCACCAAAGACCGCAGAAACTTTCCACGAAGCATTTCATTATCTTCGGTTTCTCTGAATTGGTGAGCCGTTCGTGAATTATCTGCCAAGATGTTTCCTATGACAATTGCGGTTAGCGTGAAAGGCTGTGGAGAAATTGTTCATGTCAGCTCACTCTCGAATACAAAGCCCAGGAATTTCCAGTTTGTTACAGACTGTCAATTTGCTACGATTTTTTCTGCCTCTAGCATCCGCATCCGAAATTCTTCAGCAAAGAATGCAGCAACGTAGCGGAATATGAGAGGCGCAGGAAGTAATGACATTTGAAAGCCTTAAATCATCACACGGATCAAAATACGCCACTCATCACCATTAAATTTCAAAATTAACCGAAAATGTTCGGTATTAATTTCGGTGTATGTGTCCAAAACGTTGTAAGATGTTCAATAATCGTACAGCATCCTATATACTAAAAAACCATCCCAGAACCCTGTACCAGATGCAGCGTAACTACTGACCTTATTTAACAATCTGAAATGCTATTATAATCTGCTCATCAAGATGTTAAAGAATGAATACAATAAGACAAATATTTACATTTAGAAACTGTGTTTTCCTTGGGGGAGCGTTACTGACAGAGCACAAATGCATCCAGTATTTGAGGATGGAAGCACTGAGCGACTTCCATTAGACTTTACACATAATTTAAAACCTTTACGAAACTTTTTCTTCCTGACAACCCTCACAAAATTAAGAAACGATAAAGTTTATCGCTTTCTACATTTTGCTGTTCCTGAAGTCAGATTTCAGCATCAGGTATGGCGTTTCAATTTACTGGCTCTTTACTACTAACTCTATGCTCAACACAGTACGCAAACAATAACACTGAATGTACTTGCACAATTACATCTCTGTACGACGCACGTAGTTCAGGAGGTATAACGTCACAACTTTTAGATGCGTGAAAATCTAGCTTTCGCTTGAAATGGGGCGTAAATTATCCGGTACATATTTACCCGCTTTTTCATAATGACCGCACTTAGCGGGTTCCAACAAAGTTCAACCGTAGTTTGAAACATTTACTAAACATTTATCGCTTTATGCTTAAAGACAAATACAGAGACAAAAAAAATAGTTCGCAACACAAAATGATAATTAATGTAGAGCAATGAAATTTCTGGAGTACGTTTCTCTAGCTAACATCTTTAACTGATTATCATTGCAACCTCACGGGTTAATGCAAGCACGAGATAGGCCACTGCAAGAGTGAAATGCTGGTACATTAATAAACTGTGTAGCCGCAAAAATGTTGAATGAAAGCATGCAAACGTGTATGCAGGGTGCAGTACAGGCGCCAGATTCAGTTTATGGAGTTACGTTCCATGCGTTTTGCACTTACATTACAGGGACAGTTAATCTGTCTGTGGATGGCGCTGGAGTTGTCGTCCATCGTCCGATGGCGTCCGATATGTGCTAGATTGGAGACAGATCTGGCTGATTTACAACAGCGGTATGTGGGGGACCGTTATCCTTTGAAAAACACTCCCTGGATGGTGTTTATGAATGGCACAAATGGTTCAAATGGCTCTAAGCACTATGGGACTTAACACCTGAAGTCATCAGTCCCCGGCGGCCGGTGTGGCCGTGCGGTTCTAGGCGCTTCAGTCTGAAACCGCGTGTACGCTACGGTCGCAGGTTCGAATCCTGCCTCGGGCATGGATGTGTGTGATGTCCTTAGGTTAGTTAGATTTAAGTTCTATAAGACTGATGACCACAGATGTTAAGTCCCATAGTGCTCAGAGCCATTTGAACCATTTGTCATCAGTCCCCTAGACTGAGAACTACTTAAACCTAACTAACCTTAGGACATCACACACATACATGAATGGCACCCCAGACGATAGCTCCAGGTGTATGTCCAGTGTCTCTAGCAAGCAGGCAGGTTGGTTGCTGACCTCCTGCTAACCAACACAGGGCCATCACTGGCACAGAGACAGAACCAAATTACATCACGAAACACAACAGATCTCCAGCGTGACCTCTAATTAGATCTAGCTTGACACCACTGAAGTCACAAATGGTGGCGGTTCGCTGTCAATGCATTTTACAGTACAATGCGTTTGGCTCGGTGCTGTCACTGAAGTAATTGATTTATAACAGTTCTTTGTGTTGCTTTTCCACCAAGTGCTGCTAAAACTGCTGCTGCAGATCCAGTACGTTGCTGCAGAACAGTACGCCTAACACGATGGTCTTCCCTGTCGGTAGTGCCGTCCGGAATCCGATCTTCATGTGCCCGTACATTCTCGTAAACACAACTCTCAGAAATCATGCACAGTGTCTACATTCCTACTAAGTCTTTCTGCAGTGTCGCAGAAGAAATATGTAGCTTCTAGTAGACTTAAAGGCATTCTTGACCACATCAACTCACCCTGCACAATCTAAAACGTAATTAATTCAATTCATTTGTAATCAGACTTAGTGGCTGTTTTATACATGGGAGTTCGATTCCTTAAAGAATGACTAAATTGCACCATTCTCATCATATCATCATCATATCACCGAATCATGGACTTGTCACGTTCTTCCTTTCTCATCTTCGTCTTCATTCAAGGAGTAGGTCAGCCAGCGAGCCTATCATTTCTTTGGCCTTCCAATCTCTCCTGCAAGTAGATCGACGTTTCTTCATTTTCAAAGGCAGTTGGTCGTATGTGTAAGATGATCACTCGGTATCCGCTGTCATGGACTGAAATTAGTAGTCCCCAGTCCCAGCTCCCTGGCCTGACCGTTGCGTAAAGCATCACGTACTTTTCCTGCTACAGACTTAACTAGTCTTGATTTCAACGCGTCGCCGCAGTGATGGTCGCCAGTTTAGTGATGATGCAGGATCTGATATTGGACCACTATGAAATTTTCCTCTTCGAAGATACACAGAAACTTGTGTTATATAATCTACTTTTATACATTTTAAAGAACTATGATTTGCTTGCTCGCTGCGGGAACTTGACGCAAACAGAAAGATATATGGATGAGAAGTTTTCGAGCCGAAGAATCGTACTGCTTCCAAGCCGACATTGGTTTTCTGGAAGAAGGGAAATCCGGCCGGTGTGGCCGTGCGGTTCTAGGCGCTTCAGTCTGGAGCCGCGTGACCGCTATGGTCGCAGGTTCGAGTCCTGCCTCGGGCATGAATGTGTGTGATGTCTTTAGGTTAGTTAGGTTTAAGTAGATCTAAGTTCTCGGGGACTGATGACCACAGATGTTAAGTCCCATAGTGCTCAGAGCCATTTGAACCATTTTTGAAGAAGAGAAATCAAGCTTTGTCAATAACTTGTTCTCTATTATTGGCATTCCAAAGGAAAGATTTTCGTGTTACCTTTGTAAACGTTCCCATTTAAGCATGTTTGCTTTGCACATACATAACTTCAAGCTTTTCGTTATTTGGCAGTGCCATCCACCACCAACGTGTAATAAATTTTCTTGTACCTTAAATAGGTTTCTGGGATAAATTTACCGAACGTATATAAATGAATTATTTTGCACTGCGCCTACACTGATGAGCCAAAATGTTACATCCACCAACTTACTATATTGTTTGTCCGTCTTTGGAACGAAATACACCACTGATTCTGCGTGTCAGGGGTCCGACAGTTTGTTGGTAGGTTTGTGGAGGTATATGGCGCTAGATGTCTACGCACAGGTCATGTAATACGCGTAAATAACGGGGCGCAGATCTGTGCACGTGGTGATGGCGCCCGATAGCGACCCAGATGGGTTCAAAAAAAGGGTTCAAATGGCTCTGAGCACTATGGGACTTAACTTCTAAGGTCATCAGTCCCCTAGAACTTAGAACTACTTAAACCTAACTAACCTAAGGACATCACACACGTCCATGCCCGAGGCAGGATTCGAACCTGCGACTGTAGCGGTCGCACGGTTTAGACTGTAGCGCCTAGAACCGCTCGGCCACCCCTGCCGGCCAGATGGGTTTCGTAGGTTTTACATTAGGTGAAATTGGTCACCGAGAAATCAACATGAGTTCACTATAATCCTTCTCAAACCCGGTTCTGACTCCGAGACTCGGACGATGACACTGTTGAAAGATGACGTCAACGTCGGGGAAGACATCAAGCATGAAGAGATGCAAGGGGTTCGCAACTGTAGGCGTGTCTTCGATTTCTGCCACTCAAGCGCAGGAGAATATCTACCGTAGCATACTGCTGCCCCGCCAATCTGCGTCCGGGGAGCTCTTCACTTTACGAGCCGCCGTTCACCTTGAAGATGACACCATCGACATAGTGTAGCAAAAATATAATTCAGCCGAAGAGCCCTTCACGTTTCTATTGATCAACGGTCAAATCCCGTGCGCACTGCAGTTCACGGAGGGGTGGTCTCCTGCGTGGCTCCATGTTCAACAATATACGATGAACGGTGTGCTCCGAAACACTTTCGTGTGCCCCAGCATTCTCCTCTTTCGGCACAGATGCCAAAGATCACAATCTGATGTTCTTTATAGAGCAGACAAGACTCCGAACTTCACGTTCTGAGAAAAGTCGTGGGCGTCGAGCCACTTAGCGCCTAGTGATAGTTTGACTGTCCCACCTCTTTTTGTTGATGCCCACTACAGTAGCTCGTGAACATTAGATCAGCTTCACCGTTTTCAAGATACTCGTTCACAGGCTCTGCGTAACAATAAGCTCCCCTTTGTCAAAGTCGCTTATCTCAATGGATTTCCTCATTTGCTACCCGTGTCTTCACTAGGGTGATTCCCCGTCCGAATCTGCTACACTTACATACTTTTTTACCGCATCACGTGACCGCAATGTCACGGTGGCCAGTGGTCGTAATCTTCTGGCTCATCAGTGTATTTGAATGATGTTTGAATGCTTGAGATAAATACAAAACGTGAATCAAATGTGAATCTAAATATTACGGTAATATATGGTAGTGTACATGTCTGGTTCTCCATGACACTGATGAAATGAATTCATACAGTGAGTTCTTTACTGCTTTCTTGAAAATGAACTGCAAACAATTTCCTAGTGAAAAGTACGTAGTTTGATTATCTGAAAACTTGATCGGTGACATAAAGTAATCAAAAGTACAAATTAATTTTCATTTAGCTTGAATTCCATTCTAAGTTTAGAGATTAATGAAAGTTGCTCGACGGCAATATTACAACATCTCTGCTTGTCACTGAAACACGTAAAACAACGAAAATTTTACGAAAAACTTTTATCTCAGATTTTGCTGGATGAAGATAAAATCAGTGGTTTCCTTTTTGTTTGTATTAATTTTCGTCGAATTTTCACTAATAGAAAGTAAAACATTTATGCAGTTTCGTTTTGATCTTCGGTTACTAAATTATTACGGCGCAAAACTACGCTACATGGGTCGTATAAGTTTACCATGCGAGATTACTTTACTTGCATAAGCGAGTGTTGGCTCAGTAGACCGTGAACACATTTGAAATGGATCTGTTTCAATGGGAATGCAAAATGTTTGTAAAACGTGTCAGTATGTGAAATATTGCTACACTACGCTTAGTCGGGTCGCCAGGTAAAAAATTGTCATTCAGCTGGATGAAAACAGATTACATAGTTCCTTGAATTAATGCACTTCGTCTAAGAATCGAAGTATAGGCCAACTGACTGCTTGCGCCTGATAATTACTTAAAAGGACTACATAAAGGATAGCTAGCTTTTATATTTATTACTCGAGTATTAATCAAGGAGGCAGAATATCATGTTTAAATCTATTAATGGAGTTTTAGTCTTACTCCACCTCAGATACACTGAAGATGGGGGCTAGGGTTACAATATAAACGTTTTGATTTACTTTACAACATATGGTTCAAAAAATTATTAGACAGTTTTGTTGAACTTGGGCCAAATAAAGGCAAATAACATTAACCAAAATAACAGAATGATGTGGTCTCCTGCATTACACGAAAGTTAAAGAAAATTCGTCAGTCCGCTAATTCGAGTGGAGCAACGATGAATTCAGAAATCGAATTAAATGCTCGTACACTCGCTCATACCGCAAGAACTCGAAATAAACACTGCATTATTACTACCAGGACCACAAAAAAACCTCAATGCCTACTCAGCAGAGAATGCTCTGGCCAACACATGGAACAATAAGCACAACGATGAGAGAACCAATTTAATATAAATTAGGAATACGTTTCGTATAAGATTCACGTTCTGAAGGTGCACAGATTTACTGTAAATTAACAAGAAATAGGCATGAACTCTACTACTGACAAACTGCAGTGTGGCTGCACAGAGCTACCGACTTACAAGTACCGAAAACTCATATTCAGTCCAAAATTCAACCTCTCCCTTGTCGTAATTCATCTCGCACAGCGAGAAAGATTCCATTACACTGATGATCTGCGAAGACAAAATCTCTTTTATTCTACACGTGGAGCCAACCTCACTCATACAGGAAGTGTTCCTTACTACGAGGGCTATCCACAAAGTACGTTACGTTTTGGAATTAAAAATAAATAAAGTATTGGAAATTTTTTTTATTATATACAGATGAAAGCCACACTTAAATACTACTTTTCTACATAGTTTTCATTTAAATTAAGGCACTTATCGTAGCGATGGACGAGCTTGGAAATTCCTTCGTCGTAAGATTCGGCCGCCTGCGCCTTCAACCACGTGGTTACCTCTTCTTGAAGCTGAAAGTCGTCATCAAAACGCTGCATAGCCAACCACTTCTTCATTGCTGGGAATAAGTGGAAGTCGCTCGGTGCCAGGTCGGGACTGTACGGCGGATGAGGAAACAACTCCCACTTAAAAGATTCGAGAACTTCACGAATGGCATTTGCCGTGTGGGCCTGGGCGTTGTCGTGAATCAGCAAGATCTTTGAGCCCAACTTTCCCCTGCGCTTGTTTTGTATTGCTCTTCTGAGGTTGTGCAGAGTTTGGCAATACCTTAGAGAGTTTATTGTAGTGCCTCTTTCCAGGATATCCACAAAAATCACACCATTTCTGTCCCAAAAGACAGTTGCCGCGTGGTTGAAGGCACAGGCGGCCGATTTTTACGACGAAGGAATTTCCAAGCTCGTCCATCGCTACGATAAGTGCCTTAATTTAAATGGCAACTATGTAGAAAAGTAGTTTTTAAGTGTGGCTTTCATCTGTATATACACTCCTGGAAATGGAAAAAAGAACACATTGACACCGGTGTGTCAGACCCACCATACTTGCTCCGGACACTGCGAGAGGGCTGTACAAGCAATGATCACACGCACGGCACAGCGGACACACCAGGAACCGCGGTGTTGGCCGTCGAATGGCGCTAGCTGCGCAGCATTTGTGCACCGCCGCCGTCAGTGTCAGCCAGTTTGCCGTGGCATACGGAGCTCCATCGCAGTCTTTAACACTGGTAGCATGCCGCGACAGCGTGGACGTGAACCGTATGTGCAGTTGACGGACTTTGAGCGAGGGCGTATAGTGGGCATGCGGGAGGCCGGGTGGACGTACCGCCGAATTGCTCAACACGTGGGGCGTGAGGTCTCCACAGTACATCGATGTTGTCACCAGTGGTCGGCGGAAGGTGCACGTGCCCGTCGACCTGGGACCGGACCGCAGCGACGCACGGATGCACGCCAAGACCGTAGGATCCCACGCAGTGCCGTAGGGGACCGCACCGCCACTTCCCAGCAAATTAGGGACACTGTTGCTCCTGGGGTATCGGCGAGGACCATTCGCAACCGTCTCCATGAAGCTGGGCTACGGTCCCGCACACCGTTAGGCCGTCTTCCGCTCACGCCCCAACATCGTGCAGCCCGCCTCCAGTGGTGTCGCGACAGGCGCGAATGGAGGGACGAATGGAGACGTGTCGTCTTCAGCGATGAGAGTCGCTTCTGCCTTGGTGCCAATGATGGTCGTATGCGTGTTTGGCGCCGTGCAGGTGAGCGCCACAATCAGGACTGCATACGACCGAGGCACACAGGGCCAACACCCGGCATCATGGTGTGGGGAGCGATCTCCTACACTGGCCGTACACCACTGGTGATCGTCGAGGGGACACTGAATAGTGCACGGTACATCCAAACCGTCATCGAACCCATCGTTCTACCATTCCTAGACCGGCAAGGGAACTTGCTGTTCCAACAGGACAATGCACGTCCGCATGTATCCCGTGCCACCCAACGTGCTCTAGAAGGTGTAAGTCAACTACCCTGGCCAGCAAGATCTCCGGATCTGTCCCCCATTGAGCATGTTTGGGACTGGATGAAGCGTCGTCTCACGCGGTCTGCACGTCCAGCACGAACGCTGGTCCAACTGAGGCGCCAGGTGGAAATGGCATGGCAAGCCGTTCCACAGGACTACATCCAGCATCTCTACGATCGTCTCCATGGGAGAATAGCAGCCTGCATTGCTGCGAAAGGTGGATATACACTGTACTAGTGCCGACATTGTGCATGCTCTGTTGCCTGTGTCTATGTGCCTGTGGTTCTGTCAGTGTGATCATGTGATGTATCTGACCCCAAGAATGTGTCAATAAAGTTTCGCCTTCCTGGGACAATGAATTCACGGTGTTCTTATTTCAATTTCCAGGAGTGTAATAAAAAGAAAATTCCAATACTTTATTTATTTTTAATTCCAAAACGTAATGTACTTTGTGGGTAGCCCTCGTAAAAGCTCAAGAATGACCTTAAATCTTAACAAAAGTTATTCCTAAAATTAACTAGCGTGGCTACCCCTGACTTCAAAAGCAACTGAAATAAAAATGACAAATTCACACAAATCAATCCATATAACTCTATCTGTGGACTGTCCACAGAGCAGTCCGTACTCATCAGGCTCCAGCACAACACTCCCCGAGCACAAACGCGCTAACTGCTTACGGTGGTCTGATTGTGTGTGTGTGTGTGTGTGTGTGTGTGTGTGTGTGTGTGTGTGTGTGTGTTTAGCCACCAAATATATGAAAGTCATATCCTGCTAACATAACTTTTGTTTCTTACGTACCCGTTCTGATGACCTTACTAGATCTCTCTGTCTTTCTGCTTACACTGCTGCTACTGGAAAAACTGCAGTAACAGGTGAAAGCTGCCGCAACGGACAAAACTCCAATGAGTGTTCTTACAAAAATTGACATTCATTCGCCGGCTTCATTCGCCGGCCGGTGTGGCCGAGCGGTTCTAGGCGCTTCAGTCTAGAACCGCGCGACCGCTACGGTCGCAGGTTCGAATCTAGCCTCGGGCATGGATATGTGTGATGTCCTTAGGTTTAAGTAGTTCTAAATTCTAGGGGACTGATGACCTCAGATGTTAAGTCCCATAGCGCTCAGAGCCATTTGAGCCATTTGACATTCATTCGTTTCACTGACAAACCATAGGTTAAACGATGGAACACGGTTATGGTGTTTACTAGTAATGTTTACTTGTAACACAACAAACAAAAGAAACAAAGCACTTTTCTTTGAGACGCTCGTGGTACAGAAAAGCAACAGAGACAACAAAAAATTAGCAGAAGGCTACACGGTTCAATCAAATTAATGTGACTGCCACGTGTTACAATGTCAACTTGCATTAGCCTTCACAGACGGCAAGTGGCAGCACTATTAGCGGAGGGTATATGAGGTTTGTCCTGAGGTCGCGGAAAACAGTGCATACGTTGTCTTAAGGTGGAAACAAAGAAATCTGTATGGCGTCCAAAAGGGAATGTACATTGGCTTTTTGACCAAGGGTGGAAGCATCTCCGTTTGTAACTAGTTCGCGTGCCGCCGTCGTCATACACTCCTGGAAATTGAAATAAGAACACCGTGAATTCATTGTCCCAGGAAGTGGAAACTTTATTGACCCATTCCTGGGGTCAGATACATCACATGATCACACTGACAGAACCACAGGCACATAGACACAGGCAACAGAGCATGCACAATGTCGGCACTAGTACAGTGTATATCCACCTTTCGCAGCAATGCAGGCTGCTATTCTCCCATGGAGACGATCGTAGAGATGCTGGATGTAGTCCTGTGGAACGGCTTGCCATGCCATTTCCACCTGGCGCCTCAGTTGGACCAGCGTTCGTGCTGGACGTGCAGACCGCGTGAGACGACGCTTCATCCAGTCCCAAACATGCTCAATGGGGGACAGATCCGGAGATCTTGCTGGCCAGGGTAGTTGACTTACACCTTCTAGAGCACGTTGGGTGGCACGGGATACATGCGGACGTGCATTGTCCTGTTGGAACAGCAAGTTCCCTTGCCGGTCTAGGAATGGTAGAACGATGGGTTCGATGACGGTTTGGATGTACCGTGCACTATTCAGTGTCCCCTCGACGATCACCAGTGGTGTACGGCCAGTGTAGGAGATCGCTCCCCACACCATGATGCCGGGTGTTGGCCCTGTGTGCCTCGGTCGTATGCAGTCCTGATTGTGGCGCTCACCTGCACGGCGCCAAACACGCATACGACCATCATTGGCACCAAGGCAGAAGCGACTCTCATCGCTGAAGACGACACGTCTCCATTCGTCCCTCCATTCACGCCTGTCGCGACACCACTGGAGGCGGGCTGCACGATGTTGGGGCGTGAGCGGAAGACGGCCTAACGGTGTGCGGGACCGTAGCCCAGCTTCATGGAGACGGTTGCGAATGGTCCTCGCCGATACCCCAGGAGCAACAGTGTCCCTAATTTGCTGGGAAGTGGCGGTGCGGTCCCCTACGGCACTGCGTGGGATCCTACGGTCTTGGCGTGCATCCGTGCGTCGCTGCGGTCCGGTCCCTGGTCGACGGGCACGTGCACCTTCCGCCGACCACTGGCGACAACATCGATGTACTGTGGAGACCTCACGCCCCACGTGTTGAGCAATTCGGCGGTACGTCCACCCGGCCTCCCGCATGCCCACTATACGCCCTCGCTCAAAGTCCGTCAACTGCACATACGGTTCACGTCCACGCTGTCGCGGCATGCTACCAGTGTTAAAGACTGCGATGGAGCTCCGTATGCCACGGCAAACTGGCTGACACTGACGGCGGCGGTGCACAAATGCTGCGCAGCTAGCGCCATTCGACGGCCAACACCGCGGTTCCTGGTGTGTCCGCTGTGCCGTGCGTGTGAACATTGCTTGTACAGCCCTCTCGCAGTGTCCGGAGCAAGTATGGTGGGTCTGACACACCGGTGTCAATGTGTTCTTTTTTCCATTTCCAGGAGTGTAGTACTTTATATCGAGCATAACGAAAGCTATCGAAAACAGGCACCAAGGCACCTGCTGTCCACCACGGACCATAAACGACAGCGACGAACGTCGGCCGCCGAGATGTGTACCGGCGAACAGACGTGCGACTGTTGAGCAACTGACCGCTCTGGCGAACCAAAGGGCTAACAACAGCGTCTCCTCAACGACCTTTCTGTGAACTACGCTGCTTTGGGCATCCGCAGCGGGTGCTTGGTTGAAAGACCCGTTCTGACACAGCACTGAAGCTGGCTTGCCCCTTATACCTTTAGGTACTTTCCATAACATCACCAACACTCTGATCTCTCTCCCATTTACAAGAAGGTGCTTAGTAATTTTGAGCGAGGCTGACGACTGGGGATTTAAATCTTACGATACTGTTCTGGGTCTTACAAATTTTTACAGCGCATGTAGTACAGAGGTCGCAAGCATAGCGGTATTTGAATTTTGTAACCACTTTTGCATCCGGCTACAGATTATCAAGATAAATTTTATCCATGAATTAGTATCCCTCGCATTTTGACACTTCCCACGCTTTTTGGGGGGATACGATTTAAATCTGACGATACTGATTTGGGTCTTAAAATTTTTAACAGCGCATGTAGTACAGTGGTCGCAAGCATAGCGGTATTTGAATTTTGTAACCCTTTTTGTATCCGGCTACAGATTATCGAGATAAATTTTACCCATCAATTAGTACCCCTTGCATTTTGACCCTTCCCACGCTTTATGGGTAGATTTCAGTTTTTCTTTCGGGGTTACTTCCGTGACGAGATCGTTTTGAGAGCTGGACGTGTCCTAAGCAGTTGAATGGGGAAGTGAACGTTTCGTGGATGGTACGTGGTGTCACGTATCGATTGGACGCTTCTCACATGTTGGTGAACAATAGATTGCTGCGTAGCATTTCCGGTGGGGCGAGGGCAGCGTAGCGATCAGTTACGGTTGGTGCGCCTGTTGTGGCGGAGTGTCCAGACAGACCCAATTACAGCCTGCTGACCGCGGCCAGTAATTTCACTCGAAACGACACCACTCATTCATCAAAGAGACAACCAAGAAAAACACAAATTCCTTCAGAGTGGTCACGCTTTCCGTTGACACTAAGATGTCACAAGTACAGTTTAATACGACTTCTTGACAGATTCATATATAAAATTTTGAAACACATTTGTTAAAATATTTATAGTGTTAGCGACGGAGTTTAGATACACAGCAGTGTACGGCACTTCAAGAAAGAAACTTGTTGGAGAAAATTATCAGTTGTACATGATTTTGAAGGTTTTTATCTGAAATTTTACGAAATGCGCCTAGCAATAGTTGGCTATCACAAGTGAAGTCAGAAGACAACCTCTGCATATACTGGTTACAGCAACCACTTGCTTGTTCTTCAACAGGGTGATAGAATTAAAACTGTACCGAAAGTTGTTTACTGCATTTCGTGCAACGTAACAAATATTACGGCGTAGTCAGCGCCGGATCTCCAGTCGGGAACGATAGAGAAGAGACGGCTATGAGAAGAGGTCAGCCAGTCACACGCCGACCCACCGCCCTCCAGGAAGACAACGCGACAGCAGCGGCGTCAATGTGAAGCACTGTGCCCGACTGGTGGCAGACCACTTCGACAGCAGTTTCAACGTTAGCCACTTCGTTAGCCGACGCAATGTAGCCTCTATCTTAACAAACATCTATGTAGTACAGACTTGTGCTCGTCTACACTGAAGAAGACTGATGATTTTCTATGTCTTCCTTTGCTTGCGACACATCTCTCACAGTTAAATACTTGTAGTTCCCTTGTTGTAATAAACCTTGTAGATTAAAACTGGAGAAACTGCAAAAAGGTGGGAATTTAAGGAGATGGGATCTGGACAAACTGATTAAACCAGAGGTTGTAAAGAGTTTCAGGGACAGCATAAGGGAACAATTGTCACAAATGGGTGTAAGATATACAGTAGAAGAAGAATGGGTAGCTCTGAGGGATGAAGTAGTGAAGGCAGCAGACGATCAAGTAGGTAAAAAGACGAGGGCTAGTAGAAATCCTTGGGTAACAGAAGAAATGTTGAATTTAATTGATGAAAGGAGAAAATATAAAAATGCAGTGAATGAAGCAGGCAAAAAGGAATACAGACGTCTCAAAAATGAGATCGGCAGGAAGTGCTAAATGGCTAAGCAGGGATGGCTAGAGGACAAATGTAAGGATGTAGAGGCCTATCTCACTAGGGGTAAGATAGATACTTCTTCTTCAGTAGCTCTACAGCCCTTGGTGAGCCTTGGCTTCTTCAACAATCTTCCTCCACACTTCTCGGTTATTTGCTGCTCTTTTCCACCCCAGGACTCCCATACTGGTGATATCCATTATTACCTCATCGATCCATCTTCTTCTAGGTTTCCCTTTTCACCTAACTGAATGGATCATACCTTTCATCATTTTCTTTGGAATTCTATCCTCTGCCATTCTCTCCAAGTGACCTAGCCATCGTATTAGCTGTGATTTCACAAATTTTACTATGTCCCTGCCTTGTATTAACTCTTATAATTCGGCATTGTAGCGTATTGGTTCAAATTGCTCTGAGCACTATGGGACTCAACTTCTGAGGTCATTAGTCCCCTAGAACTTAGAACTAGTTAAACCTAACTAACCTAAGGACATCACACACAGCCATGCCCGAGGCAGGATTCGAACCTGCGACCGTAGCGGTCCCGCGGTTGGAGACTGCAGCGCCTAGAACCGCACGGCCACACCGGCCGGCTGTAGCGTATTCTCCAGCCTTCTTCCTCCCTTATTGGCCCATAGATTTTGCGTAGTATTTTCCGCTCAATGCTTCTTAGAGCATTTTTATCGTGTTGAGTCAATGTCCACAACTCTGAGCCGTATGTGATAACTGGGCGGACTAGGGAATTATATATTAGCAATTTAGTTTTTCTTGTAACAAGGCTACTTTTTAAAAGCTGCATATTTGCAAAGTAAGCTCTGTTCCCTGCTTGTATTCTTTCCCTTATAGCCTTTCCAATACTGTTATCATTTGTTATTAGGGCTCCCAAGTAGTTAAAAGAGGACACTCCGTTGAAGCATTTCCCATTGATGTTTAGGTTTTTAGGGGTTCTTCTGGCCTCAGATTGTGACATTACCATATATTTTGTTTTGCTTTCATTTACAATGAGGCCAATTTTTAAGGCTTCTGTTTCCAGTGCCCGGTATGTTTCTAGGAGTGTATTGGCATTTCTTCCTACAATAGCAATGTCATCAGCGTATGCACATATCTGGCTAGTTTTCATAAATATGGTACCTCTTTGTTGATTTTATTTACTGCACTATGCAGGGCTATGTTGAATAGGATAGTGGAGAGACTATCCCCTTGCTTCACACCTTTATTAAAGTCAAAGCTTTCACTTGTTCTGCTAAGGACCTTTGCTTTTGCTCTTGTCTCTGTCATTGTCATTCTGATTAGTCTTATTAATTTAGCACATATACCAACTTCTTTCAGTACTCTGTATAGTTCTTGCCGATTTATGCTGTCAAAGGCTTTTTTGAAATCGATGAATAAGAAATGCAGATCTATATCATATTCATAGAACTTTTCCATCATTTGCCTTATCACAAATATTTGATCAGTTGTTCCTCTGCCTGGTCGAAAGCCACACTGATATTCCCCTAGTATGCCTTCTGCACACTTCCGTATCCTTTCGTTTAATATACTTGTGAAGATCTTATAGGCTGTACTTAGAAGTGTTACACCTCTATAGTTTTCACATGCTGTTATGTCCTATTTCTTATAAATGGGGACTATTATTCCCATTTTCCGATTATCTGGCATAGTTTCTGTTTCCCATATATCTGATATTAATGTGTGCAGTTCCTTTATTACAGCCTCACCACCAGTTTTTTTTTAATTTAGCAATTATGCTGTCTTCCCCAGGGGCTCGATTGTTTTTTGACTTGCGCACAGCCTGGGGGACACCGCCTTATAGTAGGCACCTTCAGTGCCGGGCGAGAGGGTTTGCGTGCTTCGGTGAAGTGGAGAGGTATGCCGGCGGTGGCATGGCTACTGGCAGGGTGTCCCAAGCCGGACTGGTCTCGCCGGAGGAGCCAGACAAAGTGTGTCCCACAACATAGGGCAGGGAGGGCTCTAGAGGCGTAGTGAAGCCAGCTTCCCTAGAGGAGTAAACCTCATACAAATCCTGGTCCTCCAGGTTGGGGGTTGGGCATGGGGCTAATAACCCCATACTGCAAAAAAAAGAATATTATGGATATTCAGCAGAAGCCTCGGAAACTGGATGGAAAGCATGTATCACGACACCGGCAAAGGAAACGGGTAAAGGATCTAACAGTAGCATCATGGAATGTGAGGACAATGCTTCAGCCTGGAAAAATGAAAGAAATAGCCAATGAAATTTTAAAATTCAAATATGATATTGTAGGGCTACAGGAAATAAGATGGCAGGGGAATGGGCAGATAGATAAACCTGAGTACTCATTGGTATATAGTGGACCAGAAGAAAGAACAGGTCAACTTGGAACAGGGTTTATAATAACTAGGGAAGTTAGGAAAAGCCTTCTAGCATTTAAACCCATAAATGAAAGGATGTGCAGACTCAGATTAAAAGGTAAATTTAGGAATATATCAATAGTTAATGCACATGCACCTACAGACGAAAAAGAGGATGTAATTAAAGAACAGTCTACGAAGACATGGAAAAAGTATACTGTGCAGTACCTAAATATGACCTGATGCTAGTAATAGAAGATTTTAATGCAAAAATAAGAAGGAATGAACATCCGTATGGAAATTCTGGAAAATATTCACTACATGAAGAAAACAATGAGAATGGAGACTTACTATGCTAATTCGCAGCAAGGAATAATATGATTATTAAAAGTACCTGCTTTCCACATAAAAGGATCCATCTGGGTACTTGGAAGTCGGCAGCCAATGGAGTAGTCAATCAGATTGACCATATTTTAGTGATTGCACGCCACTCCACGTCAGTTACGGATGTACGGAGCTGCAGAGGACTAAACTGTGATTCAGACCACTTTTTGATAAAATCAGTCTTGAGAGAGAAACTGTCACTAACAAATGGCAACAGAACGGGAAAGATTATGAAATGGAATACAGACAAACTGAACATCCCTGATGAAGTAAAAAAATACCAAGTAACACTAAGCAGAAAGTTGAGCAATGAAGAGACCACAGTAAGAGTAGATGAAAGGTGGAACAGGTTTGAAAAAGCCATTAAGGATGCTGCAGAGGAAATAATAGGCATAAGAAGGAACAGAAGAACACAGGGGTGGTTTGATGAAGATTGCAGGTCAGCAATAAAGGATAAGAACAGGGCAAGAACAAAAGTGCTAGAGAGAGAGAAACCAGAAATAATGTAGAACAATATAGAGAATTAAGGAGAAGAGCTAACAGACTGTGCAAGAGAAAGAAATGAGAGTGGAATAAGAAGAAATTTCAAGAACTAGAAGAACTAAAGGAACAGACTGAAATACGAAAGTTCTATCATGCCATAGGCAAAATGTAGAATAGATTCCAACCAAAAACAATGGCCTGTTCCAGTAAAGATGGGAAAATGATAAGGGAGGAAGAACAGATAGTGGGAATATGGGCAGAGTATTTCAAAGATACACTAAGCACCAGCCTAGAAGATGAAGAGACAGTTGCACAAGAGGGAAGAGTGGAGCTGGAAGTAGACAATGAAACCAATTAGGCAAGAAAGATACTGCCTACAGGAAAATTAAAGAAACCTTTGGAGAAAAGAGAACCACTTGTATGAATATCAAGAGCTAAGATGGAAACCCAGTTCTAAACAAAGAAGGGAAAGCAGAAAGGTGGAAGGAGTATATAGAGGGTCTATACAAGGGCGACGTACTTGAGGACAGTATTCTGGAAATTGAAGAGAATGTAGATGAAGACGAAATGGGAGATACAATACTGCCTGAAGAGTTTGACAGAGCACTGAAAGACCTGAGTCGAAACAAGGCCCCGGGAGTAGACAACATTCCATTCGAACTACTGACGTCCTTGGGTGAGCCAGTCCTGACAAAACTCTACCATCTAGTGAGCAAGATGTATGAGACAGGCGAAATACCCTCGGACTTCAAGAAGAATATAATAATTCCAATCCCATAGAAAGCAGGTGTTGACAGATGTGAAAATTACTGAACAATCAGTTTAATAAGACTGAGCTGCGAAATACTAACTCGAATTCTTTACAGACGAATGGAAAAACTAGTAGAAGCCAACCTTGGGGAAGATCAGTTTGGACTCCGTAGAAATATTGGAACACGTGAGGCAATACTGACCTTACGACTTATCTTAGAAGAAAGATTAAGGAAAGGCAAACCTACGTTTCTAGTATTTGTAGACTTAGGGAAAGCTTTTGACAATGTTGATTGGAATATTCTCTTTCAAATTCTAAAGGTGGCAGGGGTAAAATACAGGGAGCGAAAGGCTATTTACAATTTCTACAGAAACCAGATGGCAGTTATAAGAGTTGACGGACGTGAAAGGGAAGCAGTGGTTGGGAAGGGAGTGAGACAGGGTTGTAGCCTCTCCCCGATGTTATTCAATCTGTATATTGAGCAAGCAGTAAAGGAAACAAAAGAAAAATTCGGAGTAGGTATTAAAATCCATGGAGAAGAAATAAAAACTTTGAGGTTCGCCGATGACATTGTAATTCTGTCAGAGACAGCAAAGGACTTGGAAGAGCAGTTGAACGGAATGGACAGTGTCTTGAAAGGAGGATATAAGATGAACATCAACAAAAGCAAAACGAGGATAATGGAATGTAGTCGAATTAAGTCTGGTGATGCTGAGGGAATTAGATTAGGAAATGAGACACTTAAAGTAGTAAAGGAGTTTTGCTATTTGGGGAGCAAAATAACTGATGATGGTCGAAGTAGAGAGGATATAAAATGTAGACTGGCAATGGCAAGGAAAGCGTTTCTGAAGAAGACAAATTTGTTAATATCGAGTATAGATTTAAGTGGCAGGAAGTCGTTTATGAAGGTATTTCTATGGAGTGCAGCCATGTATGGAGGTGAAACATGGACGATAAATAGTTTGGACAAGAAGAGAATAGAAGCTTTCGAAATGTGGTGCTACAGAAGAATGCTGAAGATTAGATGGGTAGATCACATAACTAATGAGGAGGTATTGAATAGAATTGGGGAGAAAAGGTGTTTGTGGTACAACTTGACAAGAAGAAAGGACCGGTTGGTAGGACATGTTCTGAGGCATCAAGGGATCACAAATTTAGCATTGGAGGGCAGTGTGGAGGGTGAAAGTCATAGAGGGAGACCAACAGATGAATACACTAAGTAGATTCAGAATGACATAGGTTGCAGTAAGTACTGGGAGATGAAGAAGCTTGCACAGGATAGAGTAGCATGGAGAGCTGCATCAAACCATTCTCAGGACTGAAGACCACAACAACAACAACAATAAACCTCATCAATACGAGTTGTCTAGTTGTTTGTCTAGCGAACCGAGTATGCAGGATTCCTTGACATAAGAACAAAAATGTGACACATATGATTAAATAACAACCCTGAAGGACACTAAATACCACAACTTATTCCTA
Source organism: Schistocerca serialis cubense (assembly GCF_023864345.2). NCBI lineage: Eukaryota > Metazoa > Arthropoda > Insecta > Orthoptera > Acrididae > Schistocerca > Schistocerca serialis. The sequence continues at coordinate 619,289,772 of NC_064642.1, read as the reverse complement.
AAGATAAATATAGGGCCATGCGGAGTGGCCACGCGGTTTGAGCCCCCGTGAGTTAAAAAGAAAGGGGTGTGCTATGAAAATTAAGAGCTGAGCTGCGCAGAGTAGCCGGGCTGTTAGAGGCGGAATGTCACAGACTGCGCGGTCCCTTCCGCCGGACTTTCGAGTCCTCCCTCGGGCATGGGTATGTGTGTTGTTCCTAGCATAAGCTAGTTTAAGTGCTGTGTAAGTATAGGGACCGGTAATCTTTGAAGTTTGGTCCCTTAGGAATTCACACACATTTGACTGCAATAATCTGAAGAAGCAGATGCCACACACTGGGTTAGAATCTAGAAAATTGCTCATGAATCACAATAATTATTTCTGAATCAGGAAGGTTCGTTTAACATGTTGGCTAGAGTAATGCTGGAACTACTGAACCTGGTCATAGAACTGGCCATCTGTTTCTTCTGAAGGTTTAATTCGGTTCGAATGAAATATTTTTATTCAGCGAAATCAGAGCGAAATCTTTTTTAAATGTGTGAGGTATGTTCATAATTACGAACACTTATTCCATTACTTAATTATTAATTTTTAATGATTAACTTATCACCGAAATGCAGGCAAAAAAGAGAAATGTTTAAAATGCTAACGAAGAACAGGGTTAAGATTCCACGACCTTCCGCCTTCTTTTTCATTCTGTTTTTAAGTGTGTACTATTATCTTCGTGAATCAGCCTTAAAATCCAGCTACTAGCCGTAACTCCGGCTCTGAGCCACTTTTCAAGCGACAGCTGCAAAATGCCGTTACTTTAAGTGAGAAAAGAAAACAGAATATTTAACTAAAATACGAATGAAACACATATGCTCGAATATTCAAACAATTATTATTTCTATAGTACTGCTAATAGGTTGTCACAAAATAGAAATATAATTTCTAAATATGTAGTATATTAAATATATTAAGAATATAAAAATACTCTTAATAAAATAAGTATATAATTTCATATCCATAAGTTTCTCCTTGATAAATTTAACTTTGTTAAATTATATTGTACTATTACATATTTCTTATCTCCTTCAACCATCTCCTAGGAAAGGGAAGACCTTGCTGTCGGAAGCTTAGTACTTGCTGTAAAGGATTACGAGGATTTAAGTGCTATAGCCGATGAAGATACATATGTCGGTGAGGAAGAAGATGAAGAAGGAAATGAATGTAAAGAATAAGAAGCAAACGAGAAAGAAGATTAAGAAGAATTATCAAACGTTCGGTTTCTGTTACTAAAATATATTATCTGTAATAAAGACAGTAACAGAGTAAGTTTTGTTATACCGTTCAGCATTAATATTATAAAACGTCACTGAAAACTATTTTTCTGTATTTCATCAAATTTTTCAAATTTATTTCTCCATATTTCATCCGTTATTTTGAATTGTTCTACTTCCAAGTAAAAGTCATGCTCAGAAGCATCAAAAACCCCATCATACTCGCATTTTTGACCATGTTGGAGCAAGTGGGAAGTAAATGATCGTCTTGTCCAAACCAATCGAAAAGAACTCTCTTCCACATTCTTACAGCTTTATTGTTGCGCAGTAGTTAAAGCGTCCAGACGGTCCTTAGCGTGTAGATCTCTGCCGGTGGTTTCTGGGTAAATTGAAATAAGAACATTTTGATGGTCAGTTTTCCATTTCTTCAGATGAAGCCTGCTTCAGCTTATCACGGTATGTGAAATTACAGAATATACACTGAAGCGTCAAAGAAACTGGTATAGGCATGCACATTCAAATACAGAGATTTGTAAACAGGCAGAATACAGCGCTGCGGTCGGCAACGCCTGTATGATGGGCTTATTTCAATAGTGATATAAGTCCATTTTTGTTCATTCTGAGATACAGGGTCCTAAAGTTAAGTGAGCGCTGAAAAATCTGCAGCAGAGATACCGGAAATATTCAAGCATATGGTTTCTTGCTAGAGATGAACCTTTCTTTCTGTTTGTTTCGACCATTAATTTCAGAAGCATCATAGAAAAGTGGACGTAATGGACTTGTACCACTATTGAAATAAGCCTCCTGCACTATTTCGGACATTAGTCGACTCCATGCCACGTTGTGTTGCGGCTCTTTTGCGTGTTCGCGGGTGCCCTACGCGATATTACGCAGGCGTACCAGTTTCTTTGGCTCCTCAGTCTATGTTGTTCTGCATCATAGTATACCAAATGGTAGTTAAAAGCGCCATTGCATTATGTTCAGATTGGTGTTTGGTGCACGGTAAGAAATTTTTGTTATGTAATGTGTTCTTTTTGAGTTGGTATCTCGTGCCAAGATGTCGTGTTAATGAATAAAATGTGGCATTTTATACAAACGTTTATCATAAGTAAAACATTTACTATTAAAAAACACGACAACTTGGCACGACGTTCCAACTCAAAATGAACACATTTCATAACAAAATTTTTTGAAGACTTGTAGATGACAAAAGTCGATCGAAAACGGTTGTTGTAAATAAAGAAATATTTATGTGATCCTGACTTTAGAAAGAATGAAGTAAAACAGATCGCTCCTTCTAAATTTCTCAACAGAAGGAAGTTCACTGCCACTGTTAGTAGTTTTGGTTGTTACTGAGCAGTACAATTACACTCTTAAGAAACTCTTAACACCAATTGACGTTTTAATGTTTGGGTGTTGGTTGCTAGATGCTTATGTCTGTATTATACGGTTGAGAATCGCGGGTCGCACGAATACTTGATTCGGGTCGCATGTTGCCAACGGTCCGCAACTTGCTAACCACTGTGGTAACCGCTATGCCGAAAGATAATTTAATCCAAATGCGATGCAACTCAAAGAAGAGGAACGACTGTACACACATTTTCAGTAAGACGGAGCAACCGCCTACACCGCGTCGACAAAGTTCTCTGGAGTGCATGAGGTTTTTTTGCTGAGAAGAGGACAGTCAGCAGGGGCAGTACAATCTCCAGACGTTCTCGAACGCCTGATTCTCACCTACGGGTTAATTGAAGGGTCAGCTGTATTCAAATAATCCTTACACGCGGTAAGAGCTACAGCAGAAAACTGAAAACGTTACTGCCTCCACCAGTGAGGCAAAGCTGCTACACGAGTCTCACAGTTTGACAAATCGAGCACAGCGCTGCATCGCTTTCAGCGGAGGCCTCTTCCAGCACCTTCTGTGATTTTCCTCTACATACGTACATACTTTACAAAACCATCATATGATGCAAGGCAGAGGGAAACTTGTGTCATTACTAATCATATCATTTCCTTTCCGAGCCCCTCGCAAACAGAGTGAGGGTTAAACGACTATTAAAATTATATGAATACTTGGTGTCTGTTCTTTCGGACTATCTAAAAGCCTCCGTACGATCTCTAACTTCTCTTATCTTTATGGTCCGGTTCTCTAAATCTGCTCAATATTGCCTTGTGAACATAATATCGTCTTCCCTCCATGGATTCCCATTTGAGTTCGCGAAGCATCTCCGTAACACTTGGGTGCTGATCGAACCTACTGGTAAGAAATCTAGCAGCCAGTCTCTGAATTGCTTCCACGCCTTCCTTTAATCTGACTTGGTGCAGATCCTGAACACACGAAAAGTACTCTAAGAGTCAGTTGCACTAACATTCTATACGCCTTCTCCTTTGTGGATAAGCTATGATTTTCCAATATTCTTCCAATAAATCGGAGCAATCGCTATTCCGACTACCAACCTGATCTGCTCATTCCATTTCATATCGCTCTGCAACCTTACTCCAAAATATTTAATCGAAGTCACTGTCTGCAGCTGTGCCCTACCTATGCTGTATTCGAACGATACAGGTCTGTTTTATCCTACTCATCTCTTTTAACTGACACTTTTCAACATTGAGAACAAATTGCAATTCGTCACACCAACAAGAAATTTCCTGTAAGTCATCTTGCGTATTCATACAGTCACTCAACGATGACACCCTCCCGTAAACCACAGAGACGTCAGCCAAAACCGTAAAGTGCTGTTAACCTTGTCCACCAGGTCATTTATGTGCATAGACAATATCAGCGGTCCTATCATTTACGTACATGAAGAATAACAGCGCTCCTGTCACCGTCCCTGATGAACACTCGCCGTCGAGGAAAACGTACTGGGTTCTGTTGCCTAAGAAGTCTTCAAGCCACCCACTTATTTAATAACCAAAAGTGGATGCTGTGACCTTCGTCCCAAGTCGGCAGTAGAGCTCCGTGTCAAACGCTTTCCGGAAATTTAGGGATATGGAATCTGCCTGTCCCCATCCATCCATGGCTTTCTCGATATCACGAGAAGAAAGGGCAAGCTGTTTCGCACGAGCGTTGCTTTCTAAATCCGAGATAATTTGTGGACAGCAGCTTTACGGTATCAATGAAATTTTATGTCTGGGAACTCGGTACGAGTCCAAGACGTGTGCATCATAGCGCCGTTAAGGATATTGGTCTTTAATTATGGGGATCAGTCCTTTTACCCTTCTTATAAACCTTCTATTCATTAATAAGGATCAATATTCTGGTTGGTTTTATTTTGCACACCCGCTATATCTCAGCTTCATTACTGACAGTATAAATTAGCTTGGCAGATACAGACTTATGAAATGTTCCACGGCTTATTTTGAATGTTAGACGCAAGTCGTGCATCTCCACACATTGAAGATGTAGGAAATTTCATCGAAAAGCATGGAGTAGGCCCTACAACATTTTCTAACGGTGTTCAGTTTCGTGGTGTTGGCAAGCCGACGTACAATGCCAACAGGCATACTCCGACTTATTCGAATCACTTTCAGCTCTTGCGGTAGTGTTATAAACTGACAATAATCTTTATAGCTTTCGTGATATATTACATTATTTATATACTTAATCGCAATCATGGAAAATCAGTTCTCTGTTTTTTCGGTATTTGAATTATTGTAATTTGTTACAGCTGCTACGTGACTGGTTAAGTGGGTGTGAGCCAGTCTATAGACAGAAACACAAATCTGTTTTAGGTATCTTGTGGAGTCTATTGGTCGATAAAGCTGATAATAGGCTTTTAGGCTGCAGACCTTGGAAAGAGAATTTGGAGGCAATCGCAGACCGTTAAAGAAAGCTAATTTACATCTGTAATGTCGTTTTAGCAGTGTAAATAGAAGGTTCAACGTAAATTTCAATAATGTTTATTGTGTTAGTTAATTTTAGTCACACGTTAGTATTACAACAATTTACATGACAACTCTGAAATTCATACTGACGTCCCTTGCAGAGGGTTCTTCGTACCACACTCAGGCTATTTATCTAGTGTTTCACTCTCCAAGAGCCCGTGGGAAAAATGAACACTCAAATATTTCTGTACAAGCTGTGGTTTCTGTTACTTTTTATGATAATCGTTTCTTCCCATGTAGGTTGGCGACAGTAAAATACTTTCGCATTGGGGTTAGAAAGTAGGTGATGTAAGTGATGAAACAATACCGCCGAAAGGAGAAACGCATATGTTTTAATGACTGTCATCGTAGCTCGCATATCATATTCGTGACATATCTCCCCTATTTTGTCATAATGCAAACGTGCTGCCCTTCTTTGAACTTTTTCAATGCCTTCCACCAATCCTATCTGGTAAGGGTTCCACACAGCGTACCGGTACTCTAGCAGAGGACAAAGAAGCATAGTGGAGGCAGTCTCCTCAGTAAACTTGATGCGTCCCCTAAATGTTCTGCCGATAAAAGGTCCCCACGACGTAAAGCAATATTTCAGGAAAACTGAAGATACATTTGTAGAAACTGTTTCTTTATTTCTTCTTTGGTACACACATTTCCAGGGGACTGATCATTTTCTGTTATCGTAATTATTTCGGAAAAAATCGGAGGTGAGAGACTCCAAGTAATCCATTACGTCCTTCCACTTGTTCGACAGTAACATCGGCTTTTCTCATCAGCCCTAAAGTTGGCAACAACTCGGTAGCAGATAGAGCGGTCCACAGGCAGCCAGAGTGAGACGTCGATAAATCGACGGTGCAAGGCGTTCGCAGCGGCCCGGCTATCTGGACCGGCATAAAACGAATGGCAAAGCAGGCTGGCCGACGAGGGAACTTTGTGAGGCTGCTTGATACGCCGCCCGCCTGTCCTCTGTCTGGGAGCGGGCCCGCCCACTCCGAGCTGTCTTCGTTGTTCTTGACTGCCGCTATCTGGGAGCCACTTCTCGTACTGGCGTTTGGGACGTTGCTTAGCCCGCTACTCTAGTCGTCCCTGTACTTACCCCTTGTCGGCGAGTCTGAAACAGCGCACTCATCACAGTTGCTCATCGAGACACCGTTAATACTTTGTTGGTGCAACAGTAACTCAGTAACGCTTCTCTCTTCGACAGGATAAGGAACAAGGCCATTCAATCATCTTGGGTTTGAAACTCTAGCAGTCATCGACTAAGGGAGAAAATACTGGCATCCACATCCTCCTCATAGGAAAGAAATTGTTGTTTAAAAATTCCCAAACGTGTTTCAGTGTTTTTGAGCCACCATCAGTGGGTACTTTTATTCAGTTCCGTAAAACGCAAACCCGTTTTAAGAACTAATTACTCATTATGACGAAATACAAAAAAGACAATATACACAGACTACACATACACGCCGGCCGCGGTGGCCGTGCGGTTCTAGGCGCCGCAGTCGGGAACCGCGAAACTGCTACGGTCGCAGGTTCGAATCCTGCCTCGGGCATGGATGTGTGTGATGTCCTTAGGTTAGTTAGGTTTAAGTAGTTCTAAGTTCTAGGGGACTGATGACCTTAGAAGTTAAGTCCCATAGTGCTCAGAGCCAGTCAGAGCAATCTCAAATATCTCTGGAACAACAATAGATAATGAAAAACGGTTTTCACCTGCCGGAATGTACGGGAGGGGCTTAGGAAACCAAACGCTATTCGAAATTTTAAAAGGTAAAGAAATACGATTTCGACACAAACTTGTGTATTTTTAAACGGACACCCCCTATTATTTCGTATGCAATCAACAGCATGAAAAATCACAAAAATAATGGAGAGCTGGTTGCATGGCAATACCTCGATTACATCCAGAGAAATTGCGAAGCGAAGTTGACGCTTGAAATAAATGAAGCGCACAGCTATCGCTCGTCCTGAGACTAAAAGTGGTTCAAATGGCTCTGAGCACTATGGGACTTAACATCTATGGTCATCAGTCCCCTAGAACTTAGATCTACTTAAACCTAACTAACCTAAGGACATCACACAACACCCAGCCATCACGAGGCAGAGAAAATCCCTGACCCCGCCGGGAATCGAACCCGGGAACCCGGGCGTGGGAAGCGAGAACGCTACCGCACGACCACGAGATGCGGGCGTCCTGAGACTCAAGCGCACATCTCACCCTGCCGGTAATCATGGTATGATTGACTTGCCACGTCAGTGGAGTGTTAATTTATGGTGTGGTATTGTATGACTACACATCATTGGCCCATATTTCATTGATGGCACTCCTAAAGGAGGATTGTTTAGTGCCATCTTGATCTGTACCTTACTTGAACCGTCCACCTCTTATATGTGTCAAATAATGTGGTATCAGAATGGTGGATGTCCTTGCGCATAATCTTTATTGTTGCGAAATGACAACTAGAGGTACAATTAGTGGTAACAGACTTGGTTTCACGTTTCTAAACCAGATACGTTCTGAAATATGCAGCTTGTAAAGGACAGCATCGGCGTCACAGCATCTGACGTAATGCAGCGAATGTAGTTCTGTGTTCAGAGCAGGGGTTGCCTGCATTGGTGCCTGTATCCTGTGTAAACATACCAATATCACCAAGGCACGCTCTACCTTCAGTGTACAAGTGTCTTCTAATCTGGCATGCTGAACAGCTCTCATACTGTAAAGTAACTCACATACGTTGCCACATCAAAACTTGTTTCCTCGTGGCTTGTTACATTTGCCGTCATCTAGTCGATATGCCGGCCTTCAGTGATGAAGACAATCTGGACATTATTTTAATTTATGTAGAATGTCACAGAAATGCAACCGCAGCCATGACACTGTATGCTGAACGCTACCCTGATCAGCGGTGTGTCCGCCACATCGAAGTATTGGCCACATCTGCAAGACACTCACGGAAGTAGGATGCTGGGCTCCCACATAACGTGGACGTACAACGCCAGCGACTGCCAATGAAATCGAAGAAATCGAAATTGCTGTTCTGGCTGCAGTAGCGCACGATCCTCAGGTGGGTGTACGAGAAATTGCACGAGCTGTAGGAATGAGCCACAGTAGTGTGTGCAGAATCTTACTTCGGCATCGGTTTCATCCGTTCCAGATCTCACTGCACCAAGAACTCTACGGGAGTGACCAAATCCCGTCGTTTTGCACTTTAGCAGCTGCAAGGTAATCAAGTATTCTTAAGCAATACGTTGTTTACGGATGCTGCTTCATTTAAAAAGCATAGTAATGTGAATCTGCCGAACATGCACTACTGGTCCGTGCAAAGTCACCACTGGATTCGCCAAGTTGCTCATCGACGACAGTGGAGTGTCGATGTTTGGTGCGGTATCATTGCAAACTGTATTTTAGGTCCCTATTTTTACTGTGGAAAATTGAATGGACAGCGATATGCATAATTTCTTCAACACACACTAGCGCTCCTCATGGAGGATTTAGGATTGGAAACTCGTCTATCAATGTGGTTCCAACAATGTAAAAGTTACCAGAGACGTTCTAGATGCAACATGTCCAAATAGGTGGATGGGGTGGGGAGGTATTGTGCGATGGCCAGCACTGTCCCCCGACTTGACGCCATTAGATTTCTTTCTCTGGCAGTGAGAGAGAGTGTGTATCAAGAACTCCTAACGACAGTAGACGATATGCAAAATCGTACTACTGCGGCGTGTGCGGCAATATCTATAGAAACTCTACAATGTGTGCAACGCACTCTCGTTACCGGTCTGCAAACGTGTATTAATGCAAACGGAAGGCACTTCGAACATATGTTGACGTGACATAGTTTCATTGGTCAAGATGTGGCTGTATTTTCTATGCTGGATGTAATGCACAACAATACAGTTTCTGTGGGCGACAGGGTACTAGTAAATGTGTTTATCAAAGTGAATTAAAGTGTGTTATCTCTGATTGTAGCTCTAGTTGTCATTTCACTAGAATAAACATACGTTTACAATTTCAAAAACGTAACTTTGCGTTAGACGTGTTACTTGTCTATTTTTGTGGATTATGCATACCTTCCCATTGTGTGAGTCCCTGACATAGGCAGCATGAGGTGCACGCTTGAGTCTGAGGACGCTTCATTTATTTAAAGCGTCAATTTCGCTTTGCAATTTCTCGGGATGTAATTGAGGTATTTCGATGCAACCAGCACCATTATTTTTCTGATTTTTCATGCTGTTGATTACATACGAAATAATAGGGGGTGTCCATTTAAAAATAAAAAAGTTTTTGTTGAAAATAGTGTTTCTTTACGTTTTAAAATTTCGCATAGTTTCCTACCACTGCCGTACGTTCATGCTGGTGAAAACCGTTTTTCAATATCTGTTGTTGTTCCAGAGATGTTTGAGGTTTCAAAGTTTGGTGAGACACTTAGGGAGAGAGTGACGGGGAGAGAGGGGAAGATGACAACGTAAATTTGGTTTCAGATTGATATGAAAACAAGTGAACATCAACAGGGTTAAGACACACGACGGCAACATAAGCGTTGTGTTTTGTGAAGTGTAACTTACGAGTGGTCGATCTCCTCTAAAACATGTATCATATACGTGTATGCAGTTGCACAATAGAGGAGCATGCAGTTAAGGACGATTTTTTCGAAAATACCATTAAGTAATCGCAGAATACAGGCACGAAATATTTTCGGATAGGAATTTACGATTTTGAAAAGATGGCCCTACAGAAGACAATAATGTTGAAAATTAGGAAATAAAGCGAGAACCACAAGAAGCACACCTTTTAGCCCTAAATTTCGTTAGCATAATTACATACCATTTGAAATATGTCTGCATTTTACTAAACTGAATAAAAAATCCAATTACCTTGATAAAAGGTGCTGAAACATCTTTGGGCATTTACAATCATCAGTTGTTGAAGTAATAGGTGCCCTGAAATCCAATAATAGTCACATACGAAGTTAGCTTCCGAAATTTTTGTGTGACAATTTTTAATGATCTTTAAATAAGACCAAGGTTATTAACATTCGACGTTTTTATTCTTCATGTCTGAGTACTTATTTTTCAACATAGGCACCCTGGCGACGAAAAGATTTCTCTAACGAGAGAACAGTTGATACTATCACTGTAGAATGTTCGACACCGTTGACAGAGCCACCACACCTCTGTTTGCACCACTTCATCACTATCAAAGTGCAGTCCTCAAAAGTGTCCTTCAAGTTCTGGAAACAGATAAAAATCGCCTGAGACTGTGTGGAGGCTGATCGATGACAGTGGATGAAAGACGTCGGATTGTTGCAGATGCCTCAGGGCTCGTGTGCCGTCTGACATTGTCATCCTGGAGGAGAGAGTGGTCCATGTGTAGACGAACTCTTCGAATTAGGAAATCGATTACATCAACGTAATTCATTACACATCGCCAGAGTCTTCTAGTGGCAGAGGGCTACAAACATGTTCGCATGAGGAAGGAAGAAGTGGAACGTTAATAACATTTTTCTTGTTTTATTTAAAAATCTTTAAAAATTATAACAGAAAAATCGCAGATTATTTTCCAGGATGCCCATGTTGTGTCGCAGCCGTTTACGGAAGTAACATTAATGAGTGAACGATTGGGAGCACATCTAAATTTAACTGCATTATGGGAACGGGTTTTAAACAAAATTTTCGTTAACGTGGTACACAATTTTGCGTTTTGAAGTCGAGGGCATGAAACTAATGGCGAAAGGTAAATAGCCTATTATGTTATACCATTCCCTAATAACACAGCGTGTCCTTTACAAATCCTGAAGAACCCTGGTCTACCCCTCCTACTTCTGAAAAGTATCGGAACTAACTGGCTTGAATTGTTACGAAATGGGAAGTACGGAAATTACTACTGTCGGAATTAACAACGATACTATTCAACTTACACTACTGCCCCGAAATTACCAGAGAATTAGAAAAGTTTTCATACCACACTGGATACACGAAATAGCAGATAAGCAGTGCCATCAGGAGACACATTTCTAATTTTTAACGAAATTTAACGCTTGTGTTCATGTTTTCCCACATTTGGCAATTTGAGGAAAATGTAAGTAATTACGTACACTTGGTACTAATCTCGGAGATGCATATGACCAGTGAGATGTGAGAATACGGAGTTCAGCCTTCAGCTCACATTGTGATGACTTTCACTTTAAATTACGAAACTGTGTTTGGAAGCAACAATTCATAACATCTTCTCAGTAATTATCTTTCAGAGGAATTAGCAAATTTTCGAAGGGAGTTACGTTGGGTTGAGGAATGAATTCGGTAGAAATGTCGTCGTGTCGCGCGGCTCACGAAACTCATTCTCTACTTTCATACATTATGTACATTGCTTGTAACTAAAGACTTTTAAATATTTTGCGTTGAATAATAAATTCAGTTCAGTACCTTTGGTTATTGGGAAGATCCGACTAGACTTCTAGATGACTCATGAAAACACAGGGTCACTGTAAAATTTGTTGAAATTAAAATATTTTAAGGCGATTTAGTCCTATGGTGCGGATAGACCACACAATATATCTTTCAGCTCGTTAAGTACGTGGTTTCATGTGTACACTGCATAGGACAGCGTTCCCAAGCTAGGATTTCTAGCTATTACTACAAGTATAAAACAAATGCATCGATAGAAAAAAGTTAATGTCTATAATTGTAAGTTTTTATGATTTGTGTTTATTTCAGTTTCACGTTGCCACTGCCTCACCCTTAAAATGCAAGTCAATTAACATCGAAATTGTTACATTTCATTTTGTGTCCATTATGAAATGGCAAACTTTAATCAAATTTTCAGTGACGCTAAAACACGTCATTCGTGTTAGTTAAACTACTTATCACGTCTTGTTCGTAACCAGTCATATTACATTAAAAAGAACTACTACGGCTGACCAACAACAAATTCTCCTGCTTCCATAAAGAAATTTTCTAATCTCAGTTTCGTTTCTGAGCAAAAAAATTTCAGTGTATTAAAAACGGAAAACGAAATATTGAGTATCTTGTGCAGGATTAATTACATTGAGTTAACGATGATGGCTTTGTAAGCCAAAAACTGGTTAACTCAGTAAAATTAATCAAGTAGAACATACATAATATTACGTTTTTAATTTATAATCATGTTCTATCAAGAAGCGGCAGAAGAACCTTTTTCTTAACATTTCAGGATATGCTACGTAGATAAACCGTTTGTCAATCTAATTTAGGGGAAACCAGGGCTCGTTTACACATAGCAATTTTCTCGGGAACCGTTCTTGCTAGAGCGCTACCGACAATGGAAAACTAGTACTGCCATCTACTGAGGACTCTCCCGAACTTCACGGCACCAGCTGAAAGAACGTGGTAGCGCGAAGAACCAATTAGTGTTCTAGTGCAAGGTAAGTAAATTTTGTTGCTCAAGTATTGAAACTCCTAGGTAGTATACCTTTCAGAATTGAGAACAGATAAATATATGTCCGTTTCCCGGAGATTATTCCGCTTTACAAGGGACTCTTGCAAAATCTGGAAGCCTAAATGCTATTACTGCAATTTCAAAACTAATTCAAAACAGACGAGAAACGAAGCATTTGAGATATGGCGCCACCGAAGAAAAACTGATAAAGTAAGGAATGAGAATGAGGCACTTTTACGCAGTTCTGTTTCAGCACGTTTGCGCAATACTTGGCATTGCCATCCTAATTGATACCCCAATAATGAAACTTTAAGGCAACAACAGTTAGAACCACAATCTAGAAAAATTAAGGCACAGGGGAACCAGAGGCAGACATTGCTAAAAATCTATTTGAACCTAACGAACTCAGGGGGGAAAAAGGTAGTTCTATGACAGCAAGGCCTCATAAGGGCATGAATTTGCTAAAAGCAAGTACAAGGGAAAATGTGGACAGGCATACTTCTGATGTCAACATTAATGTTCTAAATCAACATCTACATGTACATGAATACTGTGAAAATCACACTTAATTGCCTGGCAAAGGGTTCGTCGAAGCACCTTCACATTAGTTCTCTATTATTTCTCTCTCGAACAGCGCGAGGAAAAAAACGGACACCTATATCTTTCCGTGCGAGTTATGATTTACCTTATTTTATTATGATGCTCTTTTCTCCCTATGTAGGTCGGCGTCAACAAAATATATTTGCATTCGGAGAAGAAAGTTTGTGATTGAAATTTCTTGAGAAGATTCCACCGCAACGAAAAGAGCCTTTGTTTTAATGAAGTTTATCCCAAATCATGTATCATATCATTGACAGTCCCTCCTCTACTTCACGATAGCACAAAAGATACTGCTCTTCTTCGAACTTTCTCGATGAACTCCATTAACGCTATCTTGTAAGGTTCCCAGACCGCAAAGCAGTGTTCGAAAAGAGAACGGACAAGCGTGGTATAGGCAGTCTCTTTAATAGATCTGCTACATTTTTTAAGTGTTCCACAAAAAAAACACAGTCTTGCATTGGCCTTCCACACAATATTTTCTCAGTGTGCTTTCCAATTAAAATTGTTCCTACTTCTCATTCCTAGGTATAAAGTTAAAGTTACGTTCTTTAGATTAGACTGATTTATCATGTAACCGAACTTTAACGGATTCCTTTTAGCATTCATGTGAATGACAACAAAATTTTCATTATTTAGGGTCGACTGACAATTGTTTGCACCATTCAGATACCTTTCCTAAAACGGTTTCCAATTTTTTTTAATCTTCTGATGACTTTACTAGACTAAAAACGTCAGCATCATCTGCAAACAACCTAAGACCGCTGCTCAGCTTGTCCCCTGAATTTTTTTATAAATATAAGGAACAGCAGAGGACTTACAGCACTGTCTTGGAGAATGCCCGAAATCACATCTGTTTTACTCGATAACTTCCCGTCAATTAATACGGACTGTGACCTCTCCGACAGGAAATCGGGTATCCCGTCATATAATTAAGACGATATTCCATAAGCAAGCAATTTCACTGCAAGCCGTTTGTGTGGTACAGTGTTAAAAGCCTTTTGGAACTCTAAAAATAAGGGATCGATTACAAATCCCTTGTCAATAGCACTCAACACTGAGTGTGTAAAGAGCTAGTACTGTTTCATTAGAACAATGTTTTCTAAATCCGCGTTTCCTGCATATAAATAGACCGTTCTATTCGAGGTAATTCATAATGTTCGAACAAAACGTATGTTCCAAAATCCTGCTGCATAGCGACGTTAACGATATGGGCCTGTAATTTAGGGGATTACTGTTGCTAACTCTCTTGAATATTAGTGTGACCCATGCAACTTTCCAGGCTTTGGGTACGGATCTTTGGTCGAGCGAGCGGTTGTACATGATTGTTAAGTATGGAGCTATTGCATCAGTATACTCAAAAAGGAATCTAATTCGTATTCAGTCTAGACCATAAAATTTACTTTTATTAAGTGATTTAAGTCGCTTCACTACTCCGAAGATATATACTTTTAAGTTACTCGTGTTAACAGCTGTTCTTGGTTCGAATTTTCAAATATTTACTTCGTCTTCTTTGATAAAGGAATTTCGAAAGGCAGTGTTTGGTAATTCTCCTTTCGCAGCACTGTCGTCGATAGTATTTCCGTTGCTAACGCGCAAAGAAGGCACTGACTGTGTCCTACCGCTAGCATACTTTACATACGAAAAGAATGTCTTTGGATTTTCTATCAGGTTTCGAGATGATGTTCCGTTGCGGAATTTATTATAAGCATCTCGCATTGATGCCCACTCTAAATTTCAAGATTATGTAAAAGATCGCCATTTTTGGAGATTTAGAATTCATTTAGTTTGGCATGCGTTTTTCGTTGTTTCAGCAACATTGTTTTCACCCATTTGGTGTACCAAGGTGGATCACCTTCGTCGTTTGATGCTCTATTTGGTATAAGCCTCTCAACTGCCTTCGATTCTATTTCTTTGTCTGGTCATCACTTACATTGTAAATTTGAATGGAGATCGTCTCCGAAGGAGGCGTTAAGTGGTGAGTTTTGATCTGCTTTTTTGAATACGTATTTTTTTCGTCTATTTTTGGAGGATTTGGGGGTTACAATAATCAACTTCGCTACGACAACCCTGTGTTCACTAATCCCTGTATCCGTCTTCATGTTCTTTATTAGCTCAGGATTATCTTCCGGTCGCAGACAACTTTTCACAAGATGTCTCTCCATGTTCTCCTGCCTTCTGCCACCATCTTCAGGTCTGTGTAATTCCTTTCACTTTATATTGTCCATCACCTTGTTTCTTTACCTTCCTCTCAGTCTCCTGTCACAAACTTCCTTCCGAAAACTGTTAGCAATTACTGCCGTCTCAAAGAAAGTATCATCCAGTTTTCTTCCATTCTCTAATAACCTGCACAAAATCGATGCAGAAGATGAAAACTGTCTTTGTTTTTAGTAGTTGAAACGACACAACCAATGAAAAATAAATCAAGAGCGGTTCCAGTACCTCAGGAGTAAAAGATGTGCTCAAGATGATTGTACAGCAGTGAACTCATTATTTTGCGTGAGTAAATGACAACTCGGTCAATGATGATGAACAGTCCTTTAATTAACATTTGGACTTCTTTTTAGGTCAAATTGTACCAACATGTATTACTTCGCCAAAAAAATTTGTTTACTGCCAGAAAAATATTGTATTGTACTACTTTAATTGTGTAAATGGCGTACAATTTTGTTCACTGCCAGTAAAACGTATTTTCAATCTTTCAGTAGCGTGTTTCATTATTGTGTATAAGATGTGCGTAAACGTGCCCCCATTGGGGCATAAACCTGCCCTATACCCGCAGGACACTAATGCACTCGTCTTGAGCGTATATAAAATTATGTTCCACTCTCGAATATAATGTTTAGTTACAAGTACACACAACTAGCTACACTTTAATAACCATACTATACGACTAAATAATATTAAACATGATATATCCAAGAACAACAAAGTTCCGAAAATAAATCCGCGTAAATGTGCCACAGTCTGCCCTATTGCAAATAGGGTTGACATGTATAAAATTATCTCTGAGTGACAAGTAATACTGAATGATGACCTCTCTCGTTTTTATCAGGAAAACTTCATATTATCAAAGTATTGTCGATTACTCGATAAGTTCGCCGGACAAGATACTAGACACTTCTTAAAATAGGACACTGGTCGTTTTGGAGCACTGCTGGTGTAGAACCGGTACCAGGTAGTTATATGAGGCTTCAACGCAGACTTTAAATGCAGTCTAGTGGCAGTGCAGTGGTACGTATGTACCAGTCAGTAGTATGGAGTCAGCTCAGTAAGAGGGGTCGATGTGGAGACGTGATGGAATGTCAAAAGGAGGTGTCGTGTTTGGACGTTGATCGAGTTGTCCGGAATGTTACTGTACCATCTTGGACTGTCTAGGTTGTGGACAAGTATATACTACAGGCAGCCTCGTTACACGGCTTAAGGACAGTGATTGTAAAAAGCTCTTAACCAATAGGTATCGGAGACATCGGTTTCAAACTCAAAAGCGAATTCTACAAGCGATGAGCGTGGGACGGCGTATTCGTAAAATCCCACCTATTGTAGTCGCTGACTGAGCAGCATGTCTGAAAAAAAGGCCACCATGTATCCTCAGCCCTTAGGCGTCACTGGACGTTGATATGAAGGGACATAGACCAGTCCCACTACTTCTCAATCAAGTAGCTCCTCAATTGGCCTAACAAGGTCTGAGTGCATCCCGCTTGCCAATAGCACTCGGCAGACCCAGACTGTGACTTATCTAAGTACAAGCCAAGCCAAACAGCACTTAACTTCGGTGACCTGATGGGAACTGGTGTTACCACTGTAGCAAGGCCAAGGGAAAGTAGCACGTCTTCAAAACTCGGAAACTGGCCAGCTGGTGACTGTCTCGTGTAGCGTGTGTTGCCCAATAATTTACCGATTTCACCTTTCTTTCAAATGACAGCCCAATCTGTTCAACGAGCTGTGCGTGTAAATTATAGTTTTGGGATTGTTTTCCGTACCACTACCCGGGCCAACTCATTCATGTTTCCGTCAACATGCACCTGGATATTTATTTCGATATCCTCGGTGAACAGGTGTTGTCATTTCTGCTGCACCTGAAAGAGGAGTGCGCTGTGGTAATCCCAGGATGACGATATGTGTGTTCACGGTGCTACAGGGTTACGCTCCTTATCTCAAGAATACTCAGGTACCTCAAGTGAACAGCTACAGCATCCGACATTTATTCCACGTCAAACGTCTGGAACTATTCCGCACACAAGGAAGAATGTATCAATGGCAGTTCACATTGTTTGTCAGACCTACGGAAGCTAAGCATCAGTGATTGTCTTCGGAGGGACGTGGTATACCTGAAGAAATGAGCGAACTTTCTTCCTCTACGAACTGTGTGGTGTCACACGTTACTGGCTTCATATCACCTGGGGCAGATTCACTTTTTGTCTGAGAAGTTTAATTCATAATACAAAGAGAGCATAAATGTGTGTACCATTTCACACACTGTCCAGTCGTATTAATGAGACCACTTGTCCGCCTACATAGTTGAGTGGTCAGCGAAGCATAATACCATGCTACGGGTTCCTGTTCGATTCCCGGCTGCGTCGGAGGTTTGCACTCCTCGGGGACTGGATGTCGTCTTGTCTTCATCGGCACGCAAGTCGCCAAAGTGACGTCTACTAAAAAGACTTGCTCTAGGAGACCGGTCTACCCTATGGGAGGACCGCGGCACACAACATTTCAATTTCAGTGAGACTAACTATCAAAAGCCTCAGTAACCACCGCTGAGACAAGGTCAGAGCTTCTGGAAGGTACCGACAGGGATGTAGAGACAGCGATGTGCAGCCATGGCGAATCCAGTGCTATGGACAGCAGAGTTAGATTTCCCGATTGAGGATTATGGTACGCACAATCTGATAGAGGTGGTCTCACAGATTCTCGATTGGTTATAAATCCGGTGAGTTTGGTGGAAGTGCAGTAAACTCATCCTGCTAGTCTTCCAACCACGCACATGCAGTGTGAGCTGTGTGTCACGTTGCTTTGTCCTGCTGGAAGGTGCCATCGTGCGAAGGACGAACAAACAGCATGGAGGAGTGGACTTGGTCCCGAATGACAGTTACGTGATTGTGTTGATACATTGTGCCTTCAACAATGATGAGATCACAATGGGAATGCCACAAATACATTACGAAGAAAAGAACGCTCTCTCGTACGGCCTGGAATCTTCCGACGATAGTTGCACGGTATTTGCTCTCAAACGTTTTAGGCCGAACACGCAAATGGCATCTGTCCAATGGAGCATAAAACTTGATGCAGCTTAAAAGGCCACATGTCGCCACTCCGTGGACGCCCAGATGTGGTACTGGTGCGCATTTCCAGCCTTCGTCGCCAATGAACTGCAGAGTGGGTGCATGAACAGGTTGCCTGCTGCTAAGCAACATTTGCTGAACCGTCAATGAGGAGACACAGTTGGTAGATTCTTGGCTTACCTGGGCGGTCCGTTGCTCATCAGTTGAAAGCCTATTCGTCCTATCATCTCAGAAGCCGTCCGTCACTTCCATCGTATATGGATAGCATTACACAATTGCCGCTGCGCCGGTTTTGGATAACATCATTTTGCTATGGACTGTATACTTTAACGACAGGCGACCAATTTAGAAACTTAGCCATTTTGCAAGTGCTTCCATCATTGTCCCGAAAGCTAATGATTCTGCCTTTTGGACGTCAGATAAACCGCTCCGTTTTTCGCATTACGACAACGACTGCGTTGTTTCCTGCCTCTCCCGGGCACACTTTACATACCCTACACTGCTTGGGCTGCCACCTGTCGTCTGTGAATGGATGCTGTACGTCGACCTCGAACATAGGCGGCGTCACCTTAATGTGCCTGGACCCTGTAATATAACAGAACATCATTTCCGAAAACAAAATCCAGCTATCATTTACAACCAAGATCGAATTCTGCTGAAAAGCAAGGCTCGTGCTGACTGCAGTAAAGTAAATTAGCTGTGAAGGAGAAGGAGGTGCGGC
Source organism: Schistocerca serialis cubense (assembly GCF_023864345.2). Classification (NCBI taxonomy): domain Eukaryota; kingdom Metazoa; phylum Arthropoda; class Insecta; order Orthoptera; family Acrididae; genus Schistocerca; species Schistocerca serialis. Next base: position 619,270,638 of record NC_064642.1, on the reverse strand, counting down.
CGTTACTGCCGTTGTTACGTGGCAAGGCACGCTTTTGCGCTATCCGAACCTCACAAGGCAGTCGCGTGCAAGCAAATTAAAGCTCCGATTTCCGCGCATTTCGAACAATAAGACTGGAAGACCAGGAGGAAGTACTCGGATTAAAAACGGCCCAAGACAGGGATGCAGTCATTCATCTCTACTGCTCAGTCTATACATCGAAGAAGCAATGACGGAAATAAAAGTTTGAGAAGGAGATTACAATTCATGGTGAAAGGATATCATCGATGAAATTCGCTGATGACATCTTCACCCTCAGTGAAGCTGAAGGAGAATTGCAGGATCTGTTGAATGGAACGAACAGTCTAAGAAGCACATAATGTGGACTAACATAAGCACAAGAAATACGAAAATAATGAGAAGTAGCGATATAAGAATCTACTCAAAACTGGTACCAAACATAGGCCTCAGTCTGAAAAAGAAATCCTTGAGAATGTACGTTCGGAGTACAGCATTTTATTGGCGGTCAATCATGAACTGTGGGAAAATCGGAACACAAGAGAAGAGACGCATCTGAAATTTGATGCAACGGAAGAATTTTTAAAATTAGGTGAACTGATAGGCTATGACGAGTTTCTCCTCAGAATTGGTGCAGGAACGCTTATATAGAAAACACAGAGAAGGACGGTCAGAATGACAGGACTGTGTTAAGAGGTCAGGGAATCGTCCCATGGTACTAGAGGGTGGTGTAAGTAAAAACAGTAGAAGCGGACAAGAAATAGAAGTACAGTTACTAATAATTGAAGTAATTTCACAGATTTTTTTACAACTATATTATTTGACGTGTTGCCACAGGGCTTTGTGCACACATCGAAAAATTTAAAAGATGTTTGATACATTACAAGATGGGGGTTGGGTTGTTTGGGGGAGGAGACCAGATATCGAGGCCATCGGTCTCATCGGATTGGGGAAGGACGGGGAAGGAAATCAGCATTGCCCTTTCAAGGGAACCATCCCGGCATTTACCTGTAGCGGTTTAGGGAAATCACAGAAAACCTAAATCAGGATGGTCGGACACGGGATTGAACTGCCGTCCTCCCGAATGTGAGTCCAGTGTGCTATTATATTGCAGGTGCTCCATATGTGCTCCTCTACCGAATCTGCAGATATCAAGTCGATAATGAAATTCTTGCCCCCATTCGGTGGTGCAGCACGTCCCTCTCAGTCTCTTCACATAACGTCACGTTGCACAGACTGATATGAATTTATTTCAAGTACAACATATGCTTTCTCGGTGTCTGCCGCCATCCCTCCCAACGGAGGCAGAATCCTGAAGTTCGACTGCAACAATGTAAAACTTTCAGAGATTTTGTGAAGTTTCTGAGATTTTTTTGAACGAGTATGCGAGTTTTGTGACACTATGTCCAGTAATGTAGTTACAATAAATTTACGAATTCGCTTCAGTCATTTATAATACCTTTATAAATCTAACAGATCATTGAAGATCTACGGTGTAAGTGCTATAATCTGAGATGAACAGGATAGCGATGGAGAGGACTTCGGCCGTACCAGTCGGAAGACTGACCGCCTCTCCCTCTCTTCCCCCCCCCCCCCCCCCCTCTCCACACCAACCTCCAAAAAAGCATAAAGTCCGAATGACATCTTGTATGCTATGAAAAAGAGACCAATGGATGTTTCTTACTCGCTGCATACCTTCGGATTCTGGATTACGAGAAATAACAAACAGGCAGAAATAACGTCAGTCTTCCATATAAACTTTAGTTAGGAAAACGGTGTTTAGTAAAATGTTCAGTAAAATCGTTACAATTACAGAACATTTGGCACGCACTTGTGAATCTAGTCTCTTTCCTGAGGTTGATAAAAGTGTTGGACGGAATTACAATTTCTAGGGAGAGAGATTTTGACCAACATTAGAATTGTCCCAAGCTCCCTGGCAGAAGACAGGAAGTATAAAACCAGCGAACACTGCAGTGCAGAGTAAATATTCATTCTGCAATCATGAGAATAGACCTGAAATTCGCCATTAACACTGCTCACACGGTGTCACCCCAACATTCTTTGTATTATAAAAAAGTTATACATGCTAAGAAGTGATTTTCTATATTGTAATGTAATGTTTCTCACCTGTTATTTATTTGAATATCGCTATCGTATCGAACCCCAGCCTATTTTAGAATCCATGCAAGTGAACCAAGACTCTCGATCTCATTGACACACAAAGTTACATCAAATCGAATCTACTGGCGCTCTGTGATTGCCGAAGTCTGCTCAGATTAGACAGTAATAGGAAACTTCTTCGTACCGTAAGCTCTAGGTATTTTTCAACACTCACCATGCGTCATAAGGTGTGATTTAAAGCAACTTTGAGTTTTGAGGAGCTGACAACATCCCAGTGCCGGAACCTGTGTCCCGTGAGATGGGCTCCATTTCGCCCAATCGATATACCTTGTTGCTACACCTATGCTGTGGACAGCACGGTACTGACTGGAATATGGACCCATTACTCTTGAAAATGCAGAACAATGACAATCGATGAAAATGACAGTATTGAGCAATGTCTAGTGGACCGAAAAGTCATCTTAAGGCGCACTGAAACAGAGAAATCTGCATTTCCAGTGGATGCTACAGCAACACATAAAATTACTTGGGCCGTTAGCAACTTTAGAGAACTCCGCTACGTTTTCTACTGCCGACGACGCACCTTATTTCATCCGAAAGTTTAAAGAAGTGCTATGGTGCAGCTATAACAACCGTTCATCCCTGAGTACTGGACTGCCGTCCCTCGTTTCACGCTTCCCCGCCTTTGGCCTAACGCCAGCTAATGGAAGGGATCACGAGCAAGTTGCCTGCAGGCGAGCTCTCGGTTTAGCCGGCTCTTACCACAATAACCAGAGAAGCATGTCACGGAAAGCAAACAGAACTGCTGGAACTAAACCGCTCTATGTAAAGTATGGCTCCAGTCGGGGGCATATGTTGGTTGCCGTTTCCATTTCGTCTCAGTTTTATGCCAGGCTATTAAAGCGGGAAGGAGTGAGAAAAGGGAGGAGGCAAAGTTACATTACAGGGAGAACAAATAAAGAAGATGAAGGCAAAAGGACAGGGTGGCCCTAAAGGGACGGATATGTATGAAAGGAAATCAAGACGACATTTCAAATAGACCTAGCTTTCCGTGATACTGAGATGCTTGTTTTCGCCTACCATACGTAGCAAATCTTGTTACAGAAAGCAAGCCAAAGCGACGAAAGTGTGCTTTTAATCTCTCTATCGTTGCTGACTAGCGGATCTCGAAGGCACGCAGTCTGATACAACTGAGAAACCAATCGCATCTAAGTCGATTCGTTCTTGTTTAGTAGGTACGCCCAACGATCAATTTGTATTTCGTTGATAGGGTGAAACGAAAGAATGTTTCCATGTGATGTGATTTTACTTGCGTGGTAAAGTAATACTGCAGATACCACGGATTTTGGCTATCTATGCATGGAAGTATTTTACTGAATCGATGTAGATGTGACTGGTTTGCCAGACACATCTACCTGTGTAATGTGTATTCCGAAACCCATAACGTATGTGAATCGAATAACTGCTACAGCTCTGTTTCATTGATCGCAATTGAACGCTCAGAAATGGATCGCAGTTATTGTTGGAAGCAATGTAACTTTAAATTACACTCTCTGCTCAAAAGTAACCCGATGTAATTCGGAAGTGACCATAAAATGTTACGAAAGGCGGACAAGTTAGTATAAAAGGAAGTGGTGAATATTGTCTCATCAGAAGAGGAACAGTGACAGCAGAGTGTATCGGTCGGGAGAGCTCAGTCGCTTTGAATGTCGAAGAGCCACTCGATGTCACTGAGAAACAGATCTATCAAGAGCATTTAAATCTTTATAAGGCTGTCCAGGTCGACTGTTAGTAATGTGATTGTGAAGTGATAACGCGAAGTTGCAGCTAACCAGAGACAAGGCAGCGTCATCTACTGACAGACAAATGGCTCTGTGCACTATGGGACTTAACATCTATGGTCATCAGTCCTTAGAACTTAGAACTACTTAAACCTAACTAACCTAAGGACATCACACAACACTCAGTCATCACGAGAAAATCCCTGACCCCGCCGGGAATCGAACCCGGGAACCAGGGCACGGGAAGCGAGAACGCTACCGCACGACCACGAGCTGCGGACTACTGACAGACAATAAGAGTCGAGCAGTGCAGAGCGTGGTTGCAAAGACTCGGGTAAAATCAGTGGTAGGAAACACTCGTGAGATCGAGATTGCTACCTGCAGTCGAGCTAGCACGACTATACGTACGCAGGTAGAAGAATGGGACGCAACGATCGAGAAGCTTCTCATAAGCCACACATTTCTGCAGTCAGAGCGAAGCGAAGCTTGAATTGGTATAAAAACGACGCCACAAGACAGTGGATGACTTGGCACAAGTGACTTCGAGTAGACTGCTGCTATACCCTGTGGCAGACCGATGGAAAGCACTGGGTTTGGTAAATGCCTGGACAGCCGTACCTGCCACCATGTGTAGCGCCGAAAGGAGGAGGTCCTGTTTTCGGTGCGAAGGTGCCTTCCTTGGTGAGATTGGTCTCTCGGTAATTATTAAAAACTTCAAATAATAATAGTTATAGTATATATGAACAGATTTTACAAAATTCTTTGCTGCAAACAGTAGACGACCACTTCGGAGAGCATAACTGTGTCAGCTTGACAATGCACTCTATCATAGCAACAGAAAGATAATGGCTTGTGGCAAATAACTTCCCTAAACTTGACTGACTTGCTCAGAGTACCGACCTGAATGCTAGAGAATCCAGCGCTCAACATCAGTACCTAGTCGGGTTTGGATTCTTGAGGAAGACTGAGCTGTCATTCCCCCACAAACATTCCCTTGAAAGTGTCCCCAACAAAGCTCCAGCCGTCATAAAGGCGAAGGGTGGACACAGGCACATTAATGTCCACTAACAGGTTTTTCGGATAATTTGCATCAGACAGTGGAAATAAATGTGCATGAGCGAGTAAAATAATAATAGAGTTTTACTTTAGCGCAACGTGCAATGAAACAGCGTTATGTGAACCTCCCCAGTTTGCTAGTGGCGTTATAAGCAGTACATTGCATAGATGTTCCTGCTCTACGGTCGGTGGACTATCAGCGCCGCCGGCGAAATGCACAATTGTCTGCGAGGTGCAATGGCTCCACCCTAGAGCGACGTCTCGTGCTAGACAGCAACGGAACGCAGGCCGCACCGGATGCGGCGCATGCTGCAGTTGCAGGGAGCAGCGGGGACGCCCGCTTAATGCGAAGCCAGCCGCAACACGCGAGGATGTGGCCAATTAGTGGCCGAGGTGGGCATAATAGGAGCATTGCCAGCTGCGGGCGCGTCCCGTGCGCCTCCGGGAGCCGTGTTGTACGTAACCTGCCGCGCTCTGCCCCTGCACCGCTCACTGCGGCAACCCGCAGCACCGCTCTCCGCGTACCACACTCTCGCCTATCATACCAGACTCCTCACTAGGTTCACAAGTTTAGCTCTCTACCCTCATCTCTGTCCCACTCACTGCCTATACTTCTTGAAAGTATGTAGTTGGGTAGCTTTACAGCGTATAGCGAATAGTAAAATTACGGCTATCTTATACAGAGTTCTTAACAACCTAACTGAAGCGCCATTTGATCACTGGTACCGTCCCTGGCAAACGTCTCAACTGACGAAAGAACAAAACTTCGCGAAGTTAAAAATTTTACGATGACATACATCAATGATAGGAATTTGAATCAAACACAGATTCTACCATGCACACTTTTACAGAATCAGAATGTTAACTTCTGCATACTGTGAAGATCACCAATCAAAATAACCATCTTCTTAGTTGTTTCCACTAGGGCGGTCAGCATGCCAAACTTCACAAGGCAATCTTCAAACAGGAAATTCTCTTGTCCGCAAGTGACATGAACCTTGTCCAACAGCGGTAACTCTATGCTCACATCGCCAGGTACATTCAAGAGACAGGTATCAATCTCTAAATTTCAAGATGTGAAGCAACTGTGGCACAATGATACCTATACTTGTTTGATTCTGCAGCTGCGTTCCAGCAACCGATAGTACAGAAAGAAACTGTGTGTAATGATGAAGTCATTTGATAATTGATTAACTGGGCCGGCCGTTGTGGTCGAGCTGTTCTAGGTGCTTCAGTCCGGAATCGCGCTGCTGCTACTGTCGCAGGTTCGAATCCTGCCTTGGGCATGGATGTGTGTGATGTCCTTAGGTTAGTTGGGTTTAAGTAGTTCTAAGTTCTAGGGGACTGATGACCTTAGAAGTTAAGTCCCATAGTGCTCAGAGCCATTTAAACCATTTTAAACCATTAACTGGGCGAAGTGTTAATCTCTTCCCTGATTATAATTTCAGTGATGAACACTATAAAACTTATTCCAGTGAGAAATTATTGCTCATTATTAACATCCTCGGAATAATAATAAGAGAGTTTATATGTGAATATGTTATTTGTAGCGATAATTAGTAATTAATGAACTGTTAGAAGTATTGGAAATCCTCTATTAACGTAATGAATTTTAAGCATTTCTGGTACATTAAATAACGATGTAAATGGATAAATAGCTGGGCAGCTACAGATCGAATAAATACAACAAGAAAGGAATGGATGTTTACACATGCGAAGACTACAAACAGTGACATTAAAATACTCTGGGCATATTGGATTATTAGTGGCGAGCCGGAACTACAATCAGGAACTCATTTATCACTAGTTACTCGGAAATCTTTGACATAATTAATAGAAATTTTCATAAGGAATGGTTGAAACGTCGCACATGTCATATGTATTAGCGCAGTTCAGACACGGAATGCTGTTGTAATACTAGGAACGGTATTTTACAGAGACAAAGTTTCGAAAAATGTGACCTGTTGCATCAGAAGTACGAGTAATAATTTATAGTAACGTGAAACAAAATGTTTCTCAATTATCGAGAAGAAAATTCAACAATAATAAGAGCCGTTACGTTTCCCTTTGGACAGAATTCCATTTTGTGCAGTTGCAGCTAAAGAACAGTTCCGCTACAAAACCTGATACTGGTGAAATAAGAGGATATTGTAGTAAGAGATCAGAAGTAATAACAAACTCCTAAATTAATAAACGTTTACTGATACATTCTGCATCTTATTATACTATAAAAATCATTGAATCGCTTTGATTATTAAGAGTGCATTTTCGATAAAGTTCAAAAATGACTCTAAGCATTATAGCAGTTAACATCTGAGGTCATCAGCCCCCTAGACTTAAAACTACTGAAACCTAACTAACCTACGGACGTCACACACATCCCTGACCGAGGCAGGATTCGAACATGCGACCGTAGCAGCAACGCGGTTCCGGACTGAAGCGCCTAGAACCGCATGGCCACAGCGGCTGGCTGTAAAGTTCAATAGGTCTACTTACAAACTAAATCTTGACGTAGCAAATGTTGAGACAGGCTTCCTTCCGAATCGTTAGACGAACGTGGTTACTTAAGATTCGCAAGTAGAGGCCTTTTAGATTGAGCCATCCATGCAAACTTTATATACCTATTCAAAAGTTCTACTTTTATATGCGTTACTATACCCTACAAACCTTACATACGTTCGTGTTCTACGTAATATACGCTTTTCAGATTCAACAACAAATCTTGGCACGCGAATTAATAACGAAAGACATTAGCCACTAGCATAAAATTTACTAAAAAGTCTTATTTCCCATGTTATCTAGATGGATTCAAGGTGCAATGAGGAACGCTAACTGAAGCAACAACTAACTGTTGTCATGTGTCTTTCCAGGGTTCTAATGGATACCACGGCTACAATATACATTCTCAAATCCCATTGATTTGACCACCTGTCAAAAGCCAGAATAACAACGTTTTGCAGCGTCGACCGTGCGTGACGTGTGGGAAGCGTGTCAGTGAGACTTTGGAAGGTACCACCACGGATGCGGAGCCATGGCAACTCCAGTTCGGTGGCCACCGGTACTAGGTTTCTCATCTAAGGGACCATGGTGTGTACAGCCTGATCAAGTTGGTGCCCCTTATTCTCGATGGGTTTATATCTGATGGCTAGAGGTACACCGTAAACCCATCCTGATGCTCCTCCGACTATGCGCCAACGTTGCATTGTCCTGCTGGTACACGCGATCGAGCCGAGTAAACAAACTGCTTGTAGAGCTGGATGTGGCACCCTAGGACCCATCATCCAGGAACCGCAACGCTCTCTCTTCCGGTCTGGACGGTTTTCCGGTCGGGACAGTTCCGACGATTATTGGAGATTCTTTACTTTCAGAAGTTTCGCGCTAATTGGGAATAGAACGTGATTCATCTGAAAAGGCCACCTGTCGTCATTGAATGGACGTTCAGCTGCTGTACTGGCATGCAAATTCCTGCTTTCGTAGCCGATGAACATGAGTCAGTTTGCCCGCAGCTCGTGGTCGTGCGGTAGCGTTCTCGCTTCCCGCGCCCGGATTCCCGGGTTCGATTCCCGGCGGGGTCAGGGATTTTCTCTGCCTCGTGATGACTGGGTGTTGTGTGATGTGGACTGATGACCATAGATGTTAAGTCCCATAGTGCTCAGAGCCATTTGAACCATTTTTGAGTCAGTTTGGATGCATGGAAGACTACCCGCAGCAACGTTCGCTGAACAGTTGTTGAGGACACACCTTGTGCAGCCCTCTGGTTCTTCTGGGAGCTCAGTTGTTTAACAGTTGCACATCTATTCGCTCGAACACATCTCCGCAGCCGCTATTCACTCCTGTCATCTGCAGTCCGAGGTGCACTACAGTTTCATCTGCGCCAGTTTTAGATAGCATCATTTTGCCATGCACAGTATACTTTAACCAGGTTGACACGTGAACAGTTTACAAATATATCCGTTTCTGAAATTATTCCATCCTTGGCCCGAAAACCAACGATAGTGCCCTTTTGGACGTCAGATAAATCGCTCCCTTTCCGCATTACGACAAAGATTGCACTATTAATCGTGTCCCTCTGACATGCTTTATATATCGTTCACTTCTAGTCCTGCCACCGCCTTCTGCGAGTGGTTACGTACGTTGACGTCGAACATAGGTGCGGTCACATTGATGTGACTTGACAGCGTGTTTCAATCAGTAAAATGAGAAAATTTTTATTTGGTTCATATCTTATAAGAAGAGATTATGTAGTGTAAATAGGCTATGAGACTGAAACCTCAACTAGAAAAATATTATCTCATTTATGTTAACTACAGTAGCAACTCAGAATAATGCCAGCACCGCGTGGGGCGCGCTGCGGGAAAGCATCTTTCCCCTCACTCATTTTCATTCTCGACCGCCTATGCCTGTCAGAAAAAATTGTCTAGCCACTAGACTTCATTATCGCTGCTGGATTCGTTATTCGCCTGTTACGGTCTCAGATTTTGTTTTAATTTTTATGTGCAATACCAGTACCAAACATGCCTACTGTAGTTACACGTATTTGCAGACATTTCATACCACTGTAAGCAAGGAACGGACGAGGATATTCCACCGCTGACGATGTTATAAATAAATAAAAGAAAACCTGTATCGCGCCGATTAAACGCGTTTTATAAGAGTTGCACACACGGTACCAGTAACAATAACTTATTCCTACGGTAGCTATTGATGCAATGAAGACACAAATAAAGTATATGAGTGTCTCAGTAACAATGTCGACGTAACTGTATAGATGAAAATGTTTTCAGAACCTCAGATATTATTACTCTGCTGCAGACGACGTCACAGTGGATACTCGATTCACTGCCGGATTCTTGTTGTGCACATATTAATCAGCAATGAAGGGTAAGTGCTATAAGAAAGATCAAACTCTAGTACCAGTTTCTTGGAGACAACTATTAGTTCTGAAGCCACTTATAACACAAAAAATCTAAAGATATAAGCGAGCTAATACATTTAATTACTCTGCTAAGCAAATAAATAGACACAAAACTGCATTATGGAATTTTTATGGAAAGGACATCACAAAAATCTTCAAGACCTGTAGCCCCGAGTATTAATGCGATCCTCAGCGCTTAAGTATGATATTTATAATCAAGTGACCTGGAGTATCTAATCCCGACGACGTGTTAAGTCACCTTCGTGAATACAGCGTCATTCTGCACGGTAACAGCTAGAGTTCTACCTTAAACTAAGTGGCGTTACATTATTTGTAAAAAGCTAGTGGGGACCAAAAAATCTGCACCTTCCTGTCAGACCTTGCGTGTCATAGTAATGTGGTGTTCAACCCTAATTTCGGCTTATCATAATTTTTTTTCGTTAACTTGATAAACATAGCAAGAAATTTAAGAGGGAGCTCTTCGTTCACTGTTTGGAGGGAAACGATCGATTCTGAGTGAATAAAGAAGAATTTGCCTACATTGGCGAAGAAGAAGAGAGAATTCCGTAGAAGAAAGCTACTTTTAATTATTTTGAGTCAGTCACATGCAAATGAATAAACTGAGAGTAAGAAAGATGTGAAGCGCTTCATTATGTTTTTTGCATCTTCCATAGTTAGAGACATGCTGGATTTAGGCTTTGTTAGCTGTCGATGTGATTGACAGAATTTAATTCGGTTGTCACCTAGCACGGGAAAGAACTACCAGATGTATCGGCGTAAAAAATGGACAACTTTAACGTTTAAAATTTTGTTTAGCTTTACCTCAAAATGACGAAATTGGGAGACTTCTTGATATGGAAATGATGAAGGGATAGGTTACTAAGCAATTAGGACGGTGAACATATCTCGGTAATCGTGTTGCAGCGGTGTTCATGTACTATGAATATTCAGGTGGACACCAATTAAGTCCGCAGGGGCGGGTACCGGGTGCCTCCGTCAAAGGTGATCACACACGTGGAAGATAAACGTTGTGTGATGGACGTGGCAAAGGCACCCGACAGCAGAGCTGCGGTGATGCGTGGCTGATTGCAACACAGACCGATGATGCGTGTAAATTGCGAAACGGGATGCTGGCTGTACGTCGCATCTGTGTTTTGATATTCGCATTTCAAGATGCAGTGTGATAAGAGTGAACACATTTGCTACCTGCTTGCTCGTCAGAGTTAACAATGTACTTACGTACAATTTTCCACTCATTTGCATGGAGGTTAGCAACTATCTTACATTCATATAATGTAGGACATACTAATGCTCTGTACGCGAAAGTGAGAATCCTTCCGGATGGTTGTTTACATCTGCATTTAAAAACTAGTTATTAGTACAAATAATATTCATCGCCCTCTGCCCCTATCAACCAGCCACTTATCCTCCTCACAGCCACCCATCCACAAAACATAAACACACACACACACACACACAAATTAAAGCGAGAAAGAAAGAGAGAGAGAGAGAGAGAGAGAGCTTATGAATTTCATACCTTTGACCTCGTAACTAATTAGAGGTATAAAATGGTAGAAGTTTCGGCTTTCCTCTATAAGACATGGCCGTGTACTGTGACGCATTGTATCCGACGTAATGAGGGTAGGTAGTGGCTTCTAGTGATAATAGTTCTGGCTTTATGTGAAAACAGAATTCAGAGTATTACTCTAGGGAGGAACTAGTCTCTTATCGAATACTACATGTGTCTGTGGGTTTAGTTACCCGACCATGAACAAAATTTTCTCTACAACTGCCTGCCACTGTTCTGTATTGTTAATTATGGAATAATTAGGCGTAAATTCCATTCTCTCAGATTTTCCTACTATGTATTGCAGCTGCATCTAAAGAATTAAGGATAGTGAAAGGTAGTGACACTACAATATGAATAAAACTTCCCGGTCGTATGGTTAACCTGCTTCACTATCTTCATGAAATGCATGAACTGTACGCCTCTCACGGAAGTGCTGTGTCATCCGCATAGTCAGAGACATTGAAACAGGGAATAGCTGCATCAATGTTGAAAATAGTAGATTATCATTTCCTTCGCAATGGCCGCGTGTCAACACTAGGAAACTTTCTGCATGACTGCATCTGTCCGTCCAATAAACTGAAGAGTAAAATACCTAACTTAGCGACGGTAAAAAAACCAGACAGTAATGTGGAGAGCTGTCACCAAAGCGTGACAGAATGAGCTAATTTAAGAGTAACATCGTCTTCGAGATCATCTGACACAGAATATTAGATAAGGATGGAAGGTGAACTGACCCGGAATTATTGTGAATTCGATTATTCCAGCTTTCTAAACGAACACATGGCACTGTGTTCCACTTACCGTTATTGAAGAGTATAAGCTGTTATTTTTGGTAAATGTAATTACGTACCACTATCCATAGACGCGCTGGACGCGAGGTTATTATATTCAATATCGGCCTCAGACCATGTTTTCAATTATTTTCACGTGACTAATTGTCGTATCAGTTTATAAGATGTACATCAAAAAACTGGAAACAAATGATAGTGCAGTGTTATCCGATTACTTGAGGTGAACCTGAGAGAATTTGATTAATAAAGAAAAGTCTAAAAGTTATGTAGAGTGCTTGGGTAGTAAAATAAATGACGTTGGAAGAAATTTAAAGAATGTAAAATGCATATTAGCAATAACAAGATTTCTTTTTACAAAATGAAAAATGTTAATTTTCTAATTGAAGTTAGGAAAGCTTTTGTGAAAGTGTTGGTCTGGAGTGTAGTGTTGTGTGGAAGGGGACAGACCAGATGAGGAAAGAAACATTTGAAATGTGGTTTTACGGAAGACTGCTGAGGGTTAGATGGGCAAAACAAATAAGCAATGAAGAAGAAGTGAATCCAATGAGACAGAAGAACCTTACAGCACAACTAGACGAAAAGAAGGCCTCTATTGGTCGGAATAGATAATTTGTATTGGAGGGAAGCACCGTCCGAACAGGCCATGACGGTCCAAGGGTACCGACCGGCCGCCGTGTCATCCTCAGCCCTTAAGCGTCACCGGAGGCATGTGGTCAGCACACCGCTCTCGCGACCGTTGTCAGTTTTCGTGACCGGTGTCGGTACTTCTCAATCAAGTATCTCCTTAATTGGCCTCACAAGGGCTGAGTAGACCCCGCTTACCAGCAGCACTCTGCAGACCTGGACGGTGACCCATCCAAGTGCTAGCCAAGATCAACAGCGCTCAACTTCGGTGATCTGACGGGAACCTTAGTTACACTGCATCAAAGCTGTTGGCGTATTATAGGAAAAGGTGAGGGATAAATACTAAACCAAGGCTAGACTGCAGTAAACAGTTGAATGTTAATTCAGATATGAAGAAATTTGCACAGGATAGATTAGTGTGGAGAGCTGCAGCAAAGCAGTCTTCGGTCTAAAGACCACAGCAATAATAACAACTAGTGATGTTTCAAGTACACATCATTATAATAAATTAGCGATGTATAGAACTAATTTATGCATTATTTATAAGAATAAAGTTACTTGTGTACTTTACAACTTATGTAAACATTTAACCAGCATACGCCTAAGGTATTATTCGGCAAAGCAAGCTCACCTCACGTGTGGAGTTAACATCCTAGGTTACGTAATTAGATGCAGTATTGTTTCCACTCTAAATATTGCGAGTTATTACCTCAGGGCATGCAGGAGGACCATGACAGGAAATGTCTTGGAGTACAGAGGTACTGCTTGCCATTGAACTTAACGAATATTTTTGACGATTATGACGAGAAAGTGTAATATTAGTAATTTGTAAAGTGTACGAACGTGCTTGTATAAGGTTAAAGTCGCTGATAAGTAAAACAAAATGAGGGAATGGAAGCTCAAGAGAGGGGTCTAAATATGATGCTTGCCAACAATTTCTACGATCCCGTGAGAAATTTGATGCGATATTACCTTTACGAAAATTTCACAGTTTTTGTCATATACTTTTGTTACTGTGTTTTTCATATTAGTGAATAAAAAACAATAATAACAACGACATTTGGCAGAATCTTAGATGGATAGTCTACTTGTTTTACCTTCCGCCCACATTTGAATCTCTGTTAGCTCTAAAATTTTCTAACTGTGCAACCGTTCCACAGTAAAAGATATTTATAAAGAATGGAAGTGATTTTAGTTGAAAAAATACAGAAAGATCGGCAAGTTACAGCATGTTAATAATAATAATAATAATAATAACATATCAAATAATTTTTTTCAAAATTTTAGGAAATTCAAATGAAAATGTTCTTAAAACCCCTACCGCCTACCGCCCAATATGAAAGCTGGAACGCATTGTAATGAGGGGTAGGGATCAGGTTGACTATCAATGGGTTAGAACACACTCTGTCACAATACAAATAGTCCAACCGGAAATTTCAGTCCTTTACCTAACATTACCTTACGAGAAACCATTAGATACTAAATGTAGCGAGCGAGTTATCGAAGAAATATTGTCATCGTCTCAATGAAAGACAGAACGATGATGTTGATATTCAAGGTCTTTAAGCATTCGGCGCTGCAAGGAACTCCTGACCATTGAACATAAATATCTAACTTAAGTGCTAACGTGCTCTATTGTCACGCCAATGGTCAATTCAAGGTCTGACTTCATCCTTTTCACCTGACACAGTAAGTTTTGCAGTCGCCTTTGAGCCAGAACAGCTGACTCCAGTAAAGAAACTTTTCGAAAAGATATTTCCACCATTTGACTGTACAGGTTTCGGCGGTAACTCATTTTCAAGTGCTACAATGTCAAAAATCAAAAATAATCCTGTTTGTGTATATAAAACACTTTATATAACCTGATACGTATTTTTCGACGAAGACTTATGTATCACACGAGATGGAAAATTTTTGATGGGTAAAAGCTGAAAATAGTTTAAGGCTGAAATCTAGACAGTGTATACAGTCAAATGGCTGAAATATCTGCTCGAAAATATTACCTGACTGTGGCCCCAGGAAAATAAAAAAAAATCATCAATACAGAAGCTATTTCGATTATTTTCCTTACGTAGCTAATTCGAGATATGTGAGGGCTACGTCGTAAGTATTTGGAAGCTGTCTCCCTTTCAGGTATTGGGCTGTCGTATTCATTTATTTCATTGGTTTCAATTTCTTCGCCGGAATATTTAGCCATTTTGTTAGCTGTGGATTTGCATATATTTCCTCTCAATATCGAGTTTAATTGCTTTACTATCGACGTAATCCTTCGTTTAAGCTGCTAGCAGATCTGTTTCTTCTTATAGCACTGTAATTCATTTCCTGTCCTGCCGCTACAATAGATGTTTCAGGAAACAATCCATTCTCAACAGTGCAAAAGCCGCCAGAAAAGTTCATTATTGGCCTCACCAAGTAGCTTTCTTCCAATACTTCCAAAGACGAGGATCATTTGCTTCAAACGTTCTTCTGTTCTGGTACTGTCGTTTCGGAAATATCTCCCGGCCGTTACCATCTGCTAATCCGTACGGAAAACTGACATATAAAAACTACGAATCCGAGCACACTTCCAATGAACTCTACCAGATACCATGTCTGTGATGATGCTTGTTGCTGTAGAGGAATGAAGTTAGTCGCTTGTTAATACATGCACTGAAGTACATCAAATTGTAACACATCTTCGTTCAACTGGAATCATTGGCAACTAATGTAACAATTACTTACTATACATTCTAACCAAAGGTAACAAAGAGGGTATTTTTAACATTTCATGTAATGCTGGTTCGTTTTGGTTCTGTGCGTGTCCCATAATTAATGTGATTATTAAGAGAAGCAGAAAATGAGCTCTAACGTAGGAAAAAACCATTTACTGATTGAGTGAGGAATGTTTCCTGAAAGGCTGACCATACATTTTTGTTACACACTGTACAATTCAGTCTCTAGATTTGACACTGTAGCTTGATACTTTTTAAAGCGTATTTTAAACGGCGTTCTGCATTAGGTCCTGGACTAATATATTATATTTAATACTTACAGAAAGAGATTTTTACTCTGCAGCGGAGTGTGCGCAAATATGAAACTTCCTGGGAGGCTAAAACTGTGTGCCGGACATAGACTCAATCTCTGGACCTTAGCCTTTCGCGGGCAAGTGCTCTACCACCTGAGGTACCCAAGCACGACTGACGCCCCGTCCTCACAGTTTTACTTCTGCCAGTACCTCGTCTCCTACCTTCCAAACTTAACAGAATTTCTCCTGCAAAACCTAGCAGAACTAGCACTCCAGACAAGAAAGGATATTGCAGAGACATGGCTTAGCCACAGCCTAGTGGATGTTTCCAGAATGAGATTTTCACTCTGCAGCGGAGTGTGCCCTGATATGATAGAGCACTTGCCAGCGAAAGGCAAAGGTCCCGAGTTCGAGTCTCTGTCCGGCACACAGTTTTAATCTACCAGGAAGTTTCAAATTTGATACTTTCTAGTCCCTTGAACCACAAAAGACGAGAATTTAGTATTCTTTGATGTCTTTAGTAATGTTGATTATATGTGGATTAATTTTCTTGAGATGAGCTAGGGTATGCATATCTTGGAGCAGGTGTATACAATCCTACAAAATCAATTTTTTTTCACTGTAAGGTCCTGCATTCTGTTATTGTCTGGAATTCAGTCACAAGGACGTATTTGCATTACATACAGAATGTAAATCTGCTAATGCAAATACATCCTTGATACTGATTTCCAGACTACTAACAAAATATGAACCTGTGTAACCAAAATACGAGATTATCATCGATTCTGTTTTCAGAATTCTGCTGCACTGTTCTGGCTGTAGCCACCAGAGGTGCAGCAGTTGGTAGCGCGACCGTTTCACTCGCCACATGGTCTTTCCAGGCCCTGCTTCATAAAGCTGTCTGCAGCGGAATCGACGTCCACCGGCCTGCAGTAGGTCTCTGATTTAACGATATAAGCTTCCGCACCACAGTGCCCGCGAGAGTGAGGTGAGAACACCGACGGTTAGCGCTGCGCCCGCAGGACCCACGTCGACGGAGCATAGACGGAAATTAACGAGCACGACCGACTCCGCACCACTGCCAGCGTTTCGCTTCTACTCCCGCCACATTCCCGAAAAATACGGGCACGCCATGACATCCTGGCGGTAGTACGTATGTTTTTGAAATATTCTTCGAATATCTCTCATGTCGAATACAAAAAATGTGACTGGATGCGGTAGAGCTTCCTTCCCCCTCCACAGTGTATGCGAAGTGACACATGTGTATAGTTGCAGAATTAATCTTTAGGTTAAATGTGACAATCTGCAAGTCATCAGTTCCTTCACATTTATCGTTTAATCTCGTTTATTACGACTCTTCTATATTTCGTACCAATCCACTAACGGAACAATAATTCAGTGACGTGTAATTTACTCGTTATTGTAAATATATACGAAGGTTTGAGAAAGTAATCTAACACATTTTTTCTCGGTTAATTCCGCTTCAAAAAATACGTAATTTGTTGTGTGACATCGTAGAATATTCCCGCTTCAGTCGCTATAGCTTCATGAAATTTCGATAGTGACGGCGCTATTCGTAACCATCAAAATGACGTCCATTATGGAGGCGTGTTCGAAGCGGAGAGCTGTCATTTACATTCTTTTGGTGAGGAACTAGAGCGTCGCAGTTATTCATAGGCACTTACAAATGTCTACGGAGACCTTGTAGTGAACAAAAGCACGGTGAGTCGTTGGCTGTGGCGTCTGACATAGTGTCAACAAGGTCGCGCAAACCTGACAGATCTCCCGCGTGACAGCCGACTGCAGGTAGCGGTGAGTCTTGCAATGTTGGAACTTGTGGACGCTCTCATTCGAAGTGATCGAAGGATCACACTCAAATGCATCGCTGGTCAGTTCGACGTCTCTGTTGACAGTGATGACACAGTCGTCCACCGCGCAACATAAGACCGTAAAGAGCAACGAAGGAGCATCTGTATGGTATTGCTTGCTCGTTACAAGGCTGGTCGTGACAATTTTTTGTCGAAAATCGTCACAGACGATGGAACAGGGTTTCATCGCTTCGAACCGGAAACAAAACGAGCAATCCCTGGGGTGGCACCACACCACCTCTCTTCCGAAAAAAAAAGTTCAAAGCCGCTCCCTCAGCCGGTAAACGCAAGGTGACGGTCATGTGGGACTTGGAAGGGCTCATTCTGTTCAAAAAATGTTGAAATGTGTGTGAAATCTTATGGGACTTAACTGGTAAGGTCATCAGTCCCTAAGCTTACACACCACTTAACCTGAATTATCCTAAGGACAAACACACACACACACACACACACACACATGCCCGAGGGAGGACTCGGACCTCCGCCGGGACCAGTCGCACAGTCAATGACTGCAGCTTCTGAGACCGCTCGACTAACCCCGGGCGGCGGGTCATTCTGTTTGACGTCCACACTCTCTGTGCAACGATCAACCCTGACGTGCAATGTGCTACCGTCAGGAAGAGGAAGAAACGACGTCAGGATGTTCTTCTCACACAAACGCAGATGAATTCCCCTCTCCATGACAACGCAAGGCCTCACACAGCCGAGAGGAACACAAGAAACATTACTGAGTTTTTTCTTCCTCACCCACTCTACAGCCATGATCTCGCACCTTCCGACTTTCATCTGTTTGGCCCAATGAAGACTGCACTCTCTAGAAAGCAGTACGTGGATAACGGGGAGATCATTAATGCAGCAAGATGTTGGCACCGACATCGACTAATTGAGTTGTCCATGTGGATATACAGGACTTTCCAATAATGTGGTGTAAGGCTGTCGCATGAACAGAGATCATGTTCAAAATTGAGTTGTATAGCCGAAGGAATAACGTAGATTTTGGATCCTCAATAAAACCAACGTGACTACAGAAAAAAAGTGGTGTATTACTCATTGAAACCTTAGTTCCGTTAAGACTGTGGCTATGAAACATAAAAGTCACGCATTATGTTGGCAGAATCACTGTTTTTATTGGAAATACTCTGCCCCTGAATCTAAACACAACTGAAATTGTTGTAAAACAGTTGAAATCTGTCAGTGTAGCCTTTAGTACTACAGTACAATTTTCTAGATTGTCGTTCAAAAATGGCTCTGAGCACTTTGAGACTCAACATCTGAGGTCATCAGTCCCCTAGAACTTAGAACTACTTAAACCTAACTCACCTAAGGACATTACACACATCCATGCCCGAGGCAGGATTTGAACCTGCGACCGTAGCAACCACGCGGTTCCGGACTAAAGTGCCTTCTACCGTCTAGATTGTCGTTAACTGCATCGTAATGGCGCCCTTTCGTTGACAACTTCAGTTTGGGAAACAACCGGAAGTCGGCTTAACACGAATACGTTGGGTAATCCAGGTCTGTTTTCCGTCCGCTGACCATACACTTAATGTTGCCTCAACTCTCCACCTCCATTTTCCGACGAGTGTCGGACACGCACTGTTGTATTCGCCGCGAAGTGGCCTCAACACAGGTTCTAGTGCCTTAACCTTCTACATACGTGTTGTTGAAATTTCAAGGATAGTAACCCGTAACTCGCCAGGAGATAACACTGCAATTCGAAATTTCACACAAACAGTTCTAACAAAACTGACACAATGTGTAGTGAATCATCGTCCTAGTAAGAGCTTCTAACAACTGAAAGCAGGTACCTATCGAATTTTCCTGGCGCAAAGATTATTCCATTACCTACTGGGCGCGCATCCAGAACCGCATTACTTCATCTTCCGATATCTCGGCTACACAGCGGTATTCAAGACGAATTGGTGACCGGCTTAAAACCACTTGACACAACGACGCACTGTAGAATAAATGTGTGGGCGTCATACAATATGTACAAGATTGCCAGTCATAGATAAAACCTTACGTGCGTAATAAGGATACACAGCAAGTGCCGAGTCAGCCAATCCACAGTGCTTACAAATCATGTGGTTAATTACTAGTGTGGGTGGCATGTATTGGCATGTTAGGCAGTGAAGGCTGAGAACAATAATTTCTCTGAAAGCACAAAAGAAAATGATTTGTTTCCGTCATTAGTCGAGATGAAAATCTCGTCTCGGTTGAGTGGTTTGTCCACCGATTGTATTTCCACGCCTTCCTTCACCATCGATCCCAATAACGTAGGGCTGTGGCCAGTGTGTTGACTTCCCCGTAATCCATGGAACGGCCAGTGGGCCATAGAGGGCGGATGTGGCTATTGTTCGATTTACCGTATTGTTTGTCCTACGTAACTTTTACCAACACTGACTAGGAATTTCATAATAACGGTCTTTCGTATCAACAAATCATCTTTCACAGACCCTAGAATAGCTGCTGTATCCACTGGTAGGTGGTAGATCACACCCACTTCACGCTTCTTGACATCTCTGTCAGATTTTGAAGGAACAATTCTCACATACGGTTAACAGTCGAAATATCGCCAGCTAAAGCATTGATGTCACGGATGCACGCCAGAAAGATGACGGAATAAAACTCAAAACAACGTAACTTTACAGAACTCATCAGTGTTTCATAGAACTAAGAGTATTTGAATTCCAATTAAACACCTGCTTGAGGATATTTGAGTACTAAAATAATAATGAATGCAATTAAGTATTTAGAGCGATTATGTCGTATTGTGATTCTCTTCAGATTAGTTTAAGGTGAAACGACAAATAATTACACGTGCATAAAAGGCAAACGCCGTTCTCATATTTACGTACGAAAGAGGATAGTTACGACGCTAAAGTCTGAATAATTGTAGAGTCTTGTTTACCGGTATGTGACATCTGGCGGGTTTCGAATCCGTGACAGACGGCATGGACCTCGATTAGCACTACAGGTCTCTGCAGCCGTCGCGTTGTAAGTCGTGGCTATGCACACGTAACATGTCCCCTCCTTCTCCCAGAGCGGATTTTCCTCCCCCCCCCCCCCCCTCAGTCCCTGCACCACATCCTCAGCTCTTTTCCTCCCACGTTCTTCCCTCCCTGGCCCTCTTCGGCGCGCCCTCCACCCGTCTCCCCCCTCTCCATCCCTCCCGCCCTTCTTCCCTCATCCGCCACTTCCATGGGCGTGGCAGATCCTCTGTTTGCTCATCATCAACATCATCATCATCAGTGTGCTACGTCAGTGATGGTTTTGGTGCTGTTCTCCTGTGTGTCGAGAGCTGCGATTTTAATTGTGTGCTGGACTTGTAC
Organism: Schistocerca serialis cubense; assembly: GCF_023864345.2. Taxonomy (NCBI): domain Eukaryota; kingdom Metazoa; phylum Arthropoda; class Insecta; order Orthoptera; family Acrididae; genus Schistocerca; species Schistocerca serialis. Next base: position 619,249,579 of record NC_064642.1, on the reverse strand, counting down.
ATAGTGTTACTGTCAGTCATTGTTATGTGCTACCGCGTCCATCGATACTTTTATGCTCTGTTCATGCTTCGCCTTTTGTTCTTTTAATTGTTCCAGTGTGTGTTTTTTTGTGTGTGCTACATTTTTATGGTTTTTATTTGCGTTTTACTTTCCCCCCATTTTGCCCAGTGTCTTCATAATGTTCCCCCATTTTTTATATCTCCTTGCATCATATTTTCTCCTTTATGTTATTTTTAATGTCTTCTATTGTATGATCTATGTCTTTCAGCTGAAGAGCAGCGCATATGCTGCTGCCAGACCGCTCGAGATGGGGAATTGAAATACAATAAAGAAAAAAAGCGTAATATGTGAGTGCGCCACGGTGGAGCACGTGGTCCCCGCGGCCAATAGCGGCGTGCCCTATCATGTATTTAAGCGCCTGCCTCTCACTGAGCGAGGCTGTCTGGTATTCGCGTGAGTCTATCGACATCTCGCCTGCAGACAGCGTGTTTGCTTTACTTTGTTCCCGTGTACGAGTGGCCATTGTGGATTCGTGAAGTGTTCACTTGCGACCCCGTTGCTTCTTGCGTGTTGTTGTTCGTAAGGTCTTGCTCGCCGTCCATCGTTATTCTTGTCCGTCCTTTCCAGTTCGTTTTGTTTGTTCGCGGGCCGCTCCTGTTTGGTCCCGCCGCGCTTTCGTTCTCGGCAACCCCGCGACTGTTCCGGTCGCGGCTACAACATTACGCTTACCGAGTCGGGTAACGGAACAGAGAAAACATACTAGAAGAAGAGCAGCGAATATTTCTCGGTTTGCTTACTCGGCATGAGAACGGCACTTTGTTCCACGACTTGCAGTGACTGACGTTACTAGAGGTAAGCTGTGGCTCCCGAAGAGACTTGCATGCCTTAAGGGGGGTAGGACGTCACACGGGCCGACTTCGAGAAGGAGAGGCACCACAGGACAATTTAATTTGCGCTGTCTGCAATCATACAAATAGATTCATAAAACTCTGTCAGCATGACCAGGAAGGATTGAGGATTCACACTCATAGGAGTGGAAGCTCAAAGACAAGAAAAAATAATATTTTTTAAATGTGAAATTTCATGATTTTTTTTCACTTACTGTTGGGTGCATTTGTTGCTATAGGTACACTTTTCTTCATATGTAAGAGAGATTCTTCGATGAATTTTGCACAGCTTACAAACCATACTTACAGGTGTATGAAACTCTAGAATGTATGTAATCTATGGAAAAATGAATGGGCTGTTACGTTTTAAACTTCGTGTTTAGAGAAAACTCGAATTTTGTAGTTAATTATCTCAATTATTACCACAGTTTTTAACAGATTTGGGAAATTCTAGAGTTTCGTACATCTGTAAGTATGGTTTGTATGCTGTGCAAAATTCATCGAAGAATCTCTCTTACATATGAAGACAAGTGTACCTACAGCAACAAATGCTGCCAACACCAAGTGAAAAAACGATGAAATTTCACATGTAAAAAAATCTGTTTTGTCATGTTTTTGAACTTCCTCTGCTATGAGTGTGAATCCTGAATCCTTCGTGGTCATGCTAACAAAGTTTTATGAATTTATTTGTAAAAGTATAGACAGTGTAAATTAAAATGTGATGTGGTGCCTCTCCTGCTCCAAGTCGGCCCGTTTCACGTCCTACCCCCCTTAATTAAAAACACCAAGAAACATGTCAGCTTTTCCTACATAATTCTCTTGTATATTCACTATACTAAAATTGGAGATAATACACATCATACAAAACAATATTCATAATCTTCCGCCCACATATCATCCACGAATGGAATAGGAAGCAGGGAAAATAATGATACATACGGTGGTTTCTGGTGTGCAAGTTTAGAGGGAAATGAATTTGTTGAAATAATTTTTTTGCAAAACTGGATGAATAAGCATACAATAGTGGTTAAATGCCGGATCATTAATGAAACAGTAACGTCAACTGGGGGCATCGGATGGGGTGGTATGTCAACAGTACACAATCTGACGTAACGTATCCAGACACCCCCAAATAATGCAGAATTACTCACTGGGTACGAGAGGTGAACCCTCCAATATAAAGGGAGACGAGGTGTATTGTTTTGTCAGTAAAGAAACAGTAACAGCCGATTGGATCGACCAGGAGACTTCAGCGACTTTGAACGTGGATTAGTCATTGGGTGACATCTCAGTAAAAAGTCCATCAGGGACATTTGAATCCTTCTAAAGCACCTAGGCTGACTCTTGGTGAAGAGATCGTTAAGTGGAAACGTGAAGGAACAACTAAAGTTAAACCAAGACCAGGCAGATGTACTGACGGCAGGTACTGTCGTTTATTGCTGAAGGTGGCTGTAGAAGATCGGATGAAATCAGCGGAAGAAATCACTCGTGAATTTTAAAGTGCTACCATCATTAATGGCAGGACAATGACTATACATAGGGAGATAAAAAGAGATGTCTAAGATAACGAACAGCACCTCATAAGCTGCAGCCACTTCTAAGCGGCGACCGTGGCGGTGTAAAGAGCCACACCGCTAAGCAGTGGATGGGTGGTAACCCTGTGGCAAACCGATGGAAGGGTTCGGATTTGACGAATGCCTAGTAAACGTTACTGCCGTCAAAAGCAGTGCTAACTCAAGGAGGGTGATTTACGATATGGGGGTATTTTTCGCGGTTAGGCTGTGGTCCCCATGTTGCGCGTAATAAGTCGCTAAATGTGAATGAATGTGAATACTTTTACACCACTTTCTTCTGTGTACAGTAGAGCAACGGGTCGGAGACGATAACTGTTTGTATTAGAATGAGAATGCAACCTGTGAATGAGTAGTTTGTGGACAAATAGGCTGTTCTGCACAGGGTTCCGACGCGAACCGATAAAGCACCAGTGAGATGAGACTTAAAACAGATGAGCTTCGGGGACCAAAACGTTCACCATCTCCACCCTCTCTGGTTCTTGAAGAAGATTGGGCTGTCATTCGTCCACAGAGAATAAGCACCTCATTGAAAGTGTCCACAGCGGTGTTCGTCGTCATAAGGACGAACGGAGAAGACACCCCATATAAATATGCACTAATGGGTGTGGGGATACTTTCTATCAGACAGTTTCTGTCAGTCGACTTACTACATAATTTATCTTACTACTGGCGCAATGGAAGGAATGATTTAAAGTGAGACCAGGGAAAGTCGAGGAATTTTGTATTGTAATCTAGACGCTAGACAAACACAAGGTTTTCTTGTGGTTCTCCAACTATCAGCCACATGATGTGTGCCAGTGGTCTAAAGTGAAGACGGAAATACAGACTGTGTGAAGATGGAGCTAAAACACCAAAGACGACAGCTAGTCAGTGCCGAGCGTTCGGATGACTGTTCGCTTTGCGAACGTGTTGGAGTGTGGCTGGTAGTGCATATTAACAGCCGCTCAGATATGATGTGCTTCTAGCCGACCACGATATTACTAAGCTTGGCCTCTCGTTATCACTCACACGCGCTAACTTTACAGTAGACAAGTGCAGTGGTGACTAACGTTTTCCGTATGCTTTCATAGGATACATTGTGTCCTCATAAAGTATCACCATAAAAGCTCATGACAAGCCAGCAAAGTGCCCTCACCCCTAGGTGCGATTATATTGTGGTCGAATAATAGATGTTCTCCTCTGTTTGTTGCCAGGTGTTGTACCGCGCCAGGATCACCGTGAAAAGGTACGTAAACAACGAGATAAAAAGCTTGCCGGATAGCCATAGTTTATGGGATGTAGGTGCGAGAGGATGGAATGCTCATTATATCCGAAACACAAGGCTACTTGCTGTCAATATCTTTAGTGCTGAGGACTATCGTTTGAGGAAAACAGACGTGTTTTGATTGGTTCATGGGCGCTTCAATCAGCATCAGAACGACACCTCACTAACCAAGTGACATTTATCGTCTTATTGGCAGTGTCGTAAAGGGCCGGCCTCGTTGGCCGAGCGGTTCTAGGCGCTACAATCTAGAACCGCGCGACCGCTACGGACACAGGTTCGAATCCTACCTCGTGCGCGGATGTGTGTGATGTCCTTAGGTTAGTTAGGTTTAAGTAGTTCTAAGTTCTAGGGGACTGATGACTTTAGAAGTTAAGTCTCATAGTGCTCAGAGCCATTTGAACCATTTGTAGTAAAGGAAAACGATTTGCATTCTTACGATGACCAAAGGATATAAGCTTTCACCGCAGAAGATTAACCCAGACGAGCAAATGTTTATGCATGGCTTGTAAGGTAGCACCCGCTTGCCAAAAATACGAGATGTCCCTACTCCATCCTGCTTCTGGACGAAGAAAGTTTTGCTAGGGGAATAGTATCTGACATCTACAACCGTCAACACTGGACACTCTAGAATGCTCAGTACATTCAAGAACGTAATCTACTCGAAATGTTTCGAATGTCTAGGCAGCAAATGACGGTGGCACTTTGATTGGACCTATCATTCTACCTCCCATATTAAATGGTAACATTTATTAACAAGTTCTGCTAATGGAACTCGTTGACATACCTCTCCACGTAGGCAGAAGGATGTACTTCCAACAGAATGGTGCTCCGCCGCATTCCGTTCCAGCAGTCAGGCGACATTTTAAAAGGGAGTTGTGCCACGGAAGGATTGGAGGCGGTGGTTCCTATGAGAGTCCTCCCTGATCGCCAGATTAAGCACGACTAGACGTTTTAGTCATGTGTTTCATGAGAGACCGTATCTACCAGACAACAGTCTTCTCCCGTCAACTGCTAGCAGCAAGAATTTTCGAGGTCGAACCAATCATTCACTACATGACCAGGAACTTCGACAGAGTGCGACAATCAGTTCTTCGTCGATGTCAATTATGTAGCGATGTTGAATGCAGGAATTTCGTGGAATTTAATTCCTGTTTTTATTTCCATTATTTTTTTCCTTCACAGTTACCAATCCAGCGTAGAGGTTCTGTAAAAAGATAATTCATGCTCTCCGTACATCAGCAAAAATTAAAACAGCTCGCCTTCACATTTCGTTATTAATAACATAGGACCTTACAGTAACACGTGACGACCATCTTACTTCAGCGCTGTTTCTGCAGTATAGCTTGTTAAAAAATTTAGAGCAATATGGATTTTTTTACCGTAGTCGATTTAATACCCCAACTTTGCTCATGAAATATTTAAAAAATGCGCTCACCATGGATAGAAATTTAAAGTTTATCTATCCTTGACTCTTACGCTGAACCCATGATTTTTAGTATATTTGAGAGGTTCCATGCCCTCTTTTGCACGTCGCCTCACATTTTCATCAATTTTATCAATATTACAAACAGTCCTGTTGGCAGAACATCCCCAACTGAGCATTATAGCAAAGGTTGAAAATACCGTTTCAGTTGTAAATTATTTTCACACGACCGGCTTCGGACTCTTATAAGCCCATCCGTAGGTGTCGCAGCTGTGCTGTGGTCCTCGAGTGCCGCGTGTACCAGGCACGGTGTGCTGTCTATGAGTGCAGAACAGTCTGGGGAAATTTTGGAATTAGCACTGAATCCTGATTCGCGCTTTTCGAGGATGGTAGGGAGTTGAGCAATGTTGCCTTCGCTCTTGCGTTGAGCGAGCGCGGGTTTCGCGATCTGATCTTCGTCGGCGTCGGACGGTCTTGCGACTTAATCGCACTTTTTCTGCAGAACTTAGAATTCTCCGACGGCCTTCGAGGCCAGAGGTTGAAACAGAGTTGGTGCACAGCAGAAGTCAGCGCCTACCGACGACGTGCTGCAAATGTCAGGTCTGGTACAGTATTTTGCGGCTTCAGCGTTGTAGGCCCTATCATTTTTATACTGAAGTCGCTTTGCCACAATTCCACCTTGCTCGTTTCTCCCTTGTGAGCTCTCACTACTAATCGCGATACTGCAATATAGTCGAGAGAGTGATGTTTGATTGATTACGACCTACAGTCATTATCGTCAAGCTATTGCATTATAGAGAGTAGGGGCCTTTGTTCTCGAGCCAACTCTTAATCGTATAATAGTTCAGAATACCTTTAACCTACTGTTTGAGTCGATAATCAAGTCCCTTTATGTTCTGATGTATAATAATCCCCATTGTAATATTTCATCCCGATATCATTTTGTAGAGCCATGCAGACTCCCATTTCCTGTTGTTTATTATGATAAAGTTCTCTTTTTTTCTCTGAGTAGATGACGATTATTATTAAATTTTTGTGAGTGGACACTCCTTATTTTACCAACTAGCAGGGTCCACGATCATTTCCTTTCGTTACCGTTGTGCTCACAATTTATTAGGTGGTAGGTAAGGAGGGAGTCGAGTGCATGTCTAGTTCTCATGCAGTTCGTCTGAATTAAAGATGTACAAACCCTTCTCTACCCCGACACCCTCGAATATATAATAAGTAACTGCACTCTACAATCTACATGTACAATAATACTCATATTATTCAATCCACTGTGAAGTACATGGCTGAGGGTATATCCCATTGTGCTAGTTGTTACGGGTTTTTCCCGTTCCATTCAACCTGGAGGACGGAAAGAATAATTGTTAAATGTCCTTAAGTGTCCTGTAGTTAATCTAGGTCTTGTTCTCACCATCTCTGCGGGAGCTGTATGTAGGGGGTTGCAGTAAATTCCTGAGTGATCAACTGATGCCGGTTCTTTAAACATTCTTAGTAGGCTTCCTCGGGATAGTTTCCTTCCATCTTTAAGCAGTCTCCCACTTAATTTCTTTCAGCATCACAGTGACACCTCTTCTGTGGGCCGAATAAACTTGTGAGAATTCGGGCGGCCATCCTCTGTGTACGTTCAGTATATTCTTTTACTCCTATTTGATACGGGTCCGACATATCCGAGCAAAATTCTAGAAGGGTTCGCACGAGTAATCTGTAAGCAGTATCCTTCGTAGACCGATTGCATTTCCCTAGTAATATACGAACAAAACCGAAGCCTGCTACCTGCTTTACCCAAGATGGACCTATGTGATCGTTCCATTTTATGTCCCTACCAAATGTTATACAACGGTATTTGTATGAGTTTACCTATTCAACAGTGACTCACTGATATTATCGTCTCAGGTTACAACGTTCCTGTTTTAATGAAGAGCACAGTTTCATGTTACTTAACATTTAAAGCAAGTGGTCAGTGTTTGCATCACTTTGAAATCTTATCACGATCCGACTGAATATCTGTACAGCTTCTTTCAGATTGTACCGAATTATAGATAACTGCATCATCTGCGCAATGTCCGCAAGGTGTTTAATAAACATTGTGAAGAGCAAGGGCCCAACACGCTTCCTTGCGTTACCTCGAAATTACTTCTACGTCTGTCGATGACTCTTGCAGCACACCCTCCCCCCCCCCCCCCCCCCACAATTGCATCCTTCTGCCAAAAAATCTTGACTAAATCTATTATTTAATATCCTCCTCTCCCAAGGGGAGGAGGATTTTCAGTAATAGATTTATTCAAGAGAAATCTTTACGTATATTATCACTTGACAAGTCATATGGCCTTAGTTACCCGTTCAAAGCCGGGATTGGTTGCTTGTTAGTAAATAATTGCTTGGTTGTCATCCTCATACTAAAGTACTGAGTTGCAACACTCAGTGGCAGTTGCGTTTGGACGTCACCACGACGAACTTTCGTAAGAGTATTCAGGACGCACTTACAAATGTTCAGATGAATTATATGGGAATGACTTTGTGTAACGCACCTCCTGATATTTCAGCAGGTGAACGTCCTGTCACTTGTGAGGCGCAAAAAAAAAACCGTAAATGCTGTCCAAGGAAATTTAAATCCTCTGTGGACGGAGCTTCGCCAACCATGAAACGAAAAGACCGCGTATGCAGACAGAGAATACACACACACACACACACACACACACACACACACACACACACACACACACCAGCACACAAAAAAATAAGCAACCTCTGTGGTCCTCCATAAACTAAGAACGGGCTGAGCTGGCGCTGTTGTTTTGCCATGGAGAGGCTAGGATTCTAGGCACAATTTAAGCAAAACCCAATAAAATTTACAAATTCTTTTCGGTTCCATCAGGTTTAGAGGGTTCCGCCCGAGCTTAATTATAGATAATTCATCCATCATAGGAATCAAGAATCTCAAGAATTTTTGCCCGTCATCAGCATTTATATGGAATTCCAAAGCTTTCGAGAATGTTTTAACTTTAAGTCTGAGGACGAATAACAAATGGCAAAAGAAACATTTTTCATGTAATATAATTAAAAATTAACAATTATATTATATTTTCACTTTGAAACCATACTTCTTGTTATATTTCATCATCCTAAATCAGCAGAAAGTACCCTACAGCTTTTATTGAGTCAGTTTGCGGGTATCAAAAGATTTGACACAAATGGACGTATTTTTTGATTCCATTATCTTAGAAGCTTACACTTACTTCATCGTCAAGGGGCGATAGATCTCAGTATGTGACACACTTTCAACTTGATACATATATCGATTCCTGAGAAAAGAGATTTTTTCCAGTGGGACAGGTAGATAGATAGGCAGACAACAAAATGATCCTACAAGGGTTCCTTTTTTACAGAATGAGTGCCGCCGACTCTAGGTTACATGTTTACCGATGTACCACAAGAATGATGCCAAGGATGCGTTATCAAGGGCTCTCGATCGCCACCCGATGTATATGTTCAAAGAATTGGCCATTGAATGAACTTGTTGCTTAATTCAACAAGAAGCCTAACAGCAATTAACCGTTCCGAAACCGTCGTGAGGGGCAATAGTGAACAGCAAGACCACAGCCAACCTGCAAAACTATCAGTTACAGAAACACAATTCCGTATGCAATGGGGCCAAATGTTAATGCATTATACACACTTACCCTCTATCGGGCTTATCGGGACAGCAAGGTGCTTTTGCTAGACGATATGTCGGAGCAGCTATTACCAATCATTTTTAAATGCAAGACAGGCAGCTGTTTTCGTCTTCTATTTACTACCAGTTTCAGTATTAACCCATCATGACGATCTCAATGAAAAATCCCTACATCTGAAAGAATTATTTATTTTTAAAATAGGGCAACGCTACCCGATTTCAGGTCATACGTCCCGTCTTGAAGTGCGTATTAAAATGTGAGTCCACAAAAGATGCATAACTAAAGTTAAAATTTCAACTTTGGGTAGTGCTTCGCACTGGTTTGACGGATGTTTACGCAGCACTCTCTTTGAAAGACCGTCTATCTTTCTTCACGAGGATCGATGCGTTCCATGCGTGGCTCACGTTGTGTGGACCGTTCTCCTACTCTGCGAAAGGCATTCTGGCAGACCTAGTCAGGGATTCACTGTTTTAACACATATGAACCTTCAATGGACAACTAACTCAGCAAACCGGTTGGAAACAAATGTTTAATGCAGTTACCTAGGTTTAGACATCTGTAAGGATGTCTTCAGCATAAGGAAAATTTAAACACCTTGAAGTTACATTGCGAGAAGACAACAGTCAAAGTAGAAATGCTAAAGTCAAAAATTGCTTGCTAGGTACGTGTACCTAAGGCTGGATTGGTTTTCGTTTTTGATTTTTGCCTGGAACATGTCTGCTCCAGCATTGACAAATGCCTTCTCGCACTGTAACTTTGCGGCTTTTAAATTTTCATTCTGATGAAAATATCCTTAGAGGTATCTAAAACTAGGTAAACGTATTGAACAGTGATTGCAACCGTTTGGCTGTGTTATTTCTCTACTGAAACTTACATATTCAAAACTGTAACATTTTAACCCACATTCAAAGCCAAAGAAACTGGTACACCTGTCTAATATAGTGTAGGGTAACGGCGAGCACGTAGAAGTGCCGCAACACGACGTGGCATGGACTCGACTAATGCCTGAAGTAGTGCTGTATGGAACTGAGACCATGAATCCTGCAGGGCTGTCCATAAATCCGTAAGAATACGAGGGGTGAAGATCTTTTGTAAACAGCACGTTGCAAGGTATCCCAGATATGCTCAACAATATTCATGTCTGGAGAGTTTGGTGGCTGGTGGAAGTGTTTAAACTCATAAGAGTGTTCCTGTAACCACTCTGTAGAAATTATGGACTTGGGGGGTGTCGCATTGTCTTGCTGGAATTGCCCAAGTCCGTCGAAATGCACAAGGGAGATGAGTAGATGCAGGTGATCAGATAGGATGTTATGTACGTGTCATCTGTCACAGACGTATCTAGATGTATCAGGAGTCCCATATCAGCCTAGCTGCATACGTCCCACACCATTACAGAGCCTCCGCCAGATTGAACAGTCCCCTGTTAATATATGGGGTCCATGGATTCATATGGTTGTCTCCATACCCGTACACGGCCATCCGCTGGATACAATTTGAAACGAGAGTCGTCCGACCAGTCAAAATGATTCCAGTCATCAACAGTCCAATGTCGTCGTTGACGGGCCCAGGCAAAGCGTAAGGCTTTGTGTCGTACAGTCATCAATGATACATGAGTGAATGGTTCGCACGCTGACACTTATTGATGGCTCAGCATTGAAATCTGCAGAAATCCGCAGAAGGTCTGCACTTCTGTCACGTTGAGCGATTCTCTTCAGTCGTTATTGTTCCTGTTCTTGCAGTATCTTTATCTGGACGCAGTGATGTTGAAGATTTGATGTTTTACAGGATTCGTGATATTCACAGTACACCGTGAAATGATCGTACGGGAAAATCCCACTTTATCACTACCTCGGGGATGCTGTGTGCGATCGCTCGTGCGCCGACTATAACACCACGTTCACTTAAATCTTGGTAACTTGTTATTGTAGCAGGAGTAACCTACCTAAGAACTGCACCAGACAGTAGTTGTCTTATACAGGGGTTACGGACCCCATCGTCATTTCTTTTCATTTGAATACGCATCCCTATACAAGTTTCTTTGGCGCTTCAGTGTATTTTAAGCTTAGTTATTATGAACCTGAAGACAGAACATATGTTCTGAAGCCGGGTAGTAATTTCCTCTGTAGAAATAAATAACTTTTACAACTGAATCGGATTTTATCATTGAAAGTGAATAACAGTTGTGGAAATAAGCCTGCCGGAGTGGCCGTGCGGTCCTGGGCTCTACAGTCTGGAGCCGAGCGACAGCTACGGTCGCAGGTTCGAATCCTGCCTCGGGCATGGATGTGTGTGATGTCCTTAGGTTAGTTAGGTTTAATTAGTTGTAAGTTCTAGGTGACTGATGACCTCAGAAGTTAAGTCGCATAGTGCTCAGAGCCATTTGAACAATTTTGTGGAAATAACGCCAAGAGAAACGTACATTCAGTGAACCCACACACGAAGTGCGTATCGGGTAGCTCTCCACCAGTGAACCTGGCCACAGCACTGCTGTGTATCACCGTTAACGCACAACAGACTATGGAACTATAAAGTGCTAGAAAGATCCAAGTAGAGCCGATTGCAGACCTGAGGGCAACGAGGAAATGAGGGCATTACTTTTGTCAGCAGCAGATACCATGAGCCAATGGAAACATGACGCCAGTGTAAACCGTCGGCATTTGGAGTGATGTGCTTTAAGTGCAATACAGATAAAAGAAACCAAACGAAATGCAATAACTATGAATGTATACCTGAAGAACCTACGAAAAGATGTCGGTGTTATTCTGGTTTACCCATTATATAGGTTTTATATTAAGTAATGTTTAGAAAAGATATGTTAACAATCACATGTCGTAGCGCCTTGTTATATACCCATGATGATACCCAATCATCGGTGACAAAGGCTGGAATTTGCACGCCATTACCGCACCTGGTTGTCCACTGAGGAGCTACAGGTGACCTTAAGAGATGAATCTAGTTTAATTTGCTTCAGACGCATGGCCGTTGCCGTGTACGGGGTGTAGCCTATGAGAGCAAGCACCCTACAACAATCGTCGAAAGTGTCCAGGCAAGAGGAGGTAGCGTTGTGGTCTGGGGAATGTTTTCGTTTCATTCCCTGGGTGACCTTGACATAATGGAAGGCACTACGGATCAACACAAACATGCGTCTGTCCTTCTGGACCAAGTCCACCAACACATGTAGTTCGATTTTTTCCGGAAGATGGCATCACACAGCTCGCTAGGTACGTGCCACCAAACTACCCGTATTTACGCCCAATCTAGAATCTGTGGGACGGCTGCGGTGGCCGTGCGGTGCTATGGGCTTCAGTCTAGAACCTCGCGACTGCTACGGTCGCAGGTTCGAATCCTGCCTCGGGCATGGATGTGTGTGATGTCCTTAGGTTAGTTAGGTTTAAGTAGTTTTAAGTTCTAGGGGACTGATGACCTCAGATGTCAAGTCCCATAGTGCTCAGAGCCATTTGAACCATTTTAGAATCTGTGGGACCACCTTGCCAGGGTGGTTCGCGTTATGGACCCTCAACTGAGAAACCTAGAGCAGTTCGCCACGACACTGGAATTCGCCAAGGCTGAGCATCCCTGTCGATGCCTTTCAAAACCTCGATGACTCTGTTCCTGCACGTCAGCGCTGAAAAATGTGGTTATTCAAGCTTGTGACAGGTAGTCACACTGGGGCGTGAAATGCCTGCCTGGCCTACTTTGCTAAACACATATCGAAACAAAACAAAAGGTGGTGCAACCGATTTGCAATTCACATTTACAACTGATTATTATATAAGTTTTTCTGTCATCAGTCTTCTATGACTGGTTTGATTCCGTCCACCACTAATTCCTCTCCTGTGCTAACCTCTTCATCTCAGAGTAGCACTTGCAACTCAATTATTAGTTGGATGTATTCCGATCTTTGTTTTCCTGTAAGTTTTTGCCCACTACCGCTCCCTCTAGTACCGTGTCCCACTCCCTCATGTCTTAACAGATGTCATATCATCCTGTTTCTTCACCTTATCAATAATTTTCACATATTCCTTCCCTCTCCGATTCTGCAGAACCTCCTCATCTCCTCATCCCTGACCTTAACAGTCCACTTAATTTTCAACATTCGTCTGCATCACCACATCTCAAATGCTTCGATTCTCTTATGTTCCGGTTTTCCCACAGTCCATGTTTCACTACTTATAATGCTTTATTCCAGACGTAATTCTCAGAAATCTCTTCCACAAATTAAGGCCGATATTTGATATTAGTAGACTTATCTTGGCCAGGAATGCCCTTTTTGCCATTGCTAGTTTGCTTTTGATGTCATCCTTGTTCCGTCCGTCATTGGTTGTTTTACTGCCTAGGTAGCAGAATTCCTTTACTTGATCTACTTCGTGCTTATCAATCCTGATGTTAAGTTTCTCGCTGTTCTCAATTCTACTACTTCTCATTATCTTCGCCTTTCTTCGATTTACTCTCAATCCATACTCCGTACTAATTATACTGTTCATTTCGTTCAGCAAATTATGTAGTTCTTCTTCACCTTCACTCAAGATTGGATTGTCATCAGCGAATCGTATCGTTCATATCCTTTGACCTTGAATCTTAATTCCTCTCCTCAACCTTTCTTTTATTTCCATCATTGCTTCCTCGATGTACAGATTGAACAGTAGCGGCGAAAGTCTACATCCTTGTCCTACACCCTTTTTAATACGAACACTTCGTTCATGGTCGTCCATTCTTATTATTCCGTATTGGCTGTTGTACGAACTGTATATGACCCGACTCTCCCTATAGCTTATCCCTAATTTTTTCAGAATTTCGAACATCTAGCACCATTTTACATTGTCTAAGGCGTTTTCCAGGTCGACAAATCCTATGAACGTGACTTTGTTTTTCTTTAGTCTTGCTTCCGTTATTAACCGCAACGTCAGAATCGCCTTTCTCGTGCCTTTACCTTTTCTAAAACAAAAGTGATAGTCATCTAACGCATCGTCAATTTTTTCCCATTGTTTTGTATGTTATTCTTCCCCCTTCACTCCTAAATCGACTTCAGACATCAGATAAATCTTCCCCCTCATAGAGGCTTCAATGTATTCTTTCCACCTATCCGCTCTCTCCTCTGCATTTAACAGTGGAATTCCCGTAGCATTCTTAAAGTTATCACTCTCGCTTTTAATGTCACCGAAGGTTGTTTTGATTTTCTTGTATGCTGAGTCTGTCCTTCCCACAATCATATCCTTTTCGATATCTTCGCTTTTTTCCTGCAGCCATTTCATTTTAGCTTTCCTGCACTTCCTATTTATTTCATTCCTCAGCGAATTGTATTTCTCTGTTCCTGAGTTTCCCAGAACATTTTTGTACCTCCTCCTTTCATCGATCAATTGATGTATTTTTTCTGTTATCCATGGTTTCTTCGCAGTTACCTTCTTTGTACCCATGCTTTCCCCTCTCAACTTCTGTGGTGGCCCTTTTTAGAAATGTCGATTCCTCTTCAACTCTACTGCCTACTGAGCTACTACTTTTTGCCGTGCCTATAGCCTTAGAGGCCTTCAACAGTATCTCGTCATTCCTTAGTACATCCGTATCCCACTTCTTTGCATATTGATTCTTCCTGACTTATGTCTTAAACTTCAGCCTACTCTTCATCACTACTATATTCTGATCTGAGTATATGTCTGCTCCTGGGTATGGCTTGCAGTCCAGTATATGATTTCGGAATCTCTGTCTGACCATGATGTAATCTAACTGAAATCTTCCCGTATTACGCGGTCTTTTTGCAAGTATACCTCATGCTCTCGTGATTCTTGAACAGAGTATTCGCTATTACTAGCTGAAACTTGTTACAGAACTCAGTCTTTCTCCTCTCTCATTCCTTGTCCCAAGCCGATATTCTCCTGTAACCTTTTCTTCTACTCCTTCCCCCAAAACTGCATTCCAGTCTCCCACGACTATTAGATTTTCATATCCCTCTATATACTGTATTATCCTCTCAATAACCTTATACACTTTCTCTGTCTCTTCATCTTCAGCTTGAACCGTCGTCATGTGTATCTGAACTACCGTTGTCGGTGTTGGTTTGCTGTCGATTCTGATAAGAACAACCCTATCACCGAAATATTCACATTAACACACTCTCTGTCCTACCTTCCTATTCATAATGAATCCTACTCCCGTTACACCACTTTCTGCTGCTGCTGTTGTTGATATTACCCCATACTCATCTGACCAGAAATACTTGTTTTCTCTCCGCTTCACTGACCCCTACTATATCTAGATTGAGCCTTTGCATTCCCCTTTTCAGAATTTATAGTTTCCTTACCACGTTCAAACTTCTACCATTCCACTCCCCGACTAGTAGAACGTTGTCCTTCCGTTGATTATACAGTCTTTTTCTCATGGTAACCTCCCCCATTGACAGTCCCCTCCCGAACGTCCAAATGGGGGACTATTACGGAATCTTTTGCGAATAGAGAGATCATCCTGACATTTCTTCAATACAGGCCACATTTCCTGAGGATACACGTTACGTGTCTTTAATGCAGTGGTTTCCATTGCCTTCTTCATTCTCATGCCGTTGATCATTGCTGACTGTTCCGCCTTTCGGGGCAATTTCCCACCACTAGGACAAGAGAGTGCCTTGAACTTCTATTCACTCCTCCGTTATCTTTGACAAGGCCGTTTGAGGAATGAGGGGTGACTTCTGACGCCGGAAGTCTTCGGTCGTCCATGCTGATTAGTAATCAAAATTTAAGCAGCGCTGTTATTTGAAACCGGGACCGAAGACGTTTTGATTATGAATCCAGTGTACACATTTCAAAAGGTATGAACCTGACGTTTTATAAATTACAAACTACAGCAAAGATGTAATTAATCCATCTCCATGCATTCAATACTTGATGTTATAAGACCTATCACATTAGTGACTGACACTAGACGAAACAAAAAATGTTTTACAGTGTAAGACGTGTATATTTTTACTGTCTATTGTCAAACCATAATTTATGAAAAATGTTTATATTTTATTAATGGGATTAAGTAGGAATAATTAATATTTGTCATCTCGTAAATAATTGTGGTAGCAGAAAATGTCTGAATCAAAGTATTGGTGACAGGAGGGACCGCACATTGATACAATTTTAAAAAGGGCGGGAGGGACCTCGTATGGATACATTTTAAGAGAAGAGCGGGAAAGACTGCACATAGATACATTTTGTAATGGTAGCAGGGATTGTCTGCACCAGAAAGCATTGTTGGCGGGGGAGACCGCAGTTTAGCGTTCGTAGGAAGTCAGTAGTAAGCGAGATGTGAAGCGAGTCGGTAGCAGGTCTGAAGCGAGAGGTTGAGAGGAGCGGTGTGTCTGCCAGCCACCAGGTATGATTTACACGAGATTATAAACGGATGTACAGAGACATCAGCTAACTATTATCGTAAGAGGAAGTAATATTATTGAATTATTTTTTTGAGAAACTCAAGACTACTGAAGGTATGTTTGCGCAATGCTAGTTGTAAGATTATTGTAAAAAATAAGTCCCATTTGAACGTCTGTAAAATCATTTCATTCAGAGTATAATTAATTTTTGCCAGCAGTATTGCATTACTGATTATAATCCATCCCAAAAATCATCAACGGTAAACTTTTGAAAATTTTATTGTTGTCAAGAAAAAGTTTAACTGTGAATTACGTAACGTCAGTGAAATTAATTAAAGAATAAGGTCAGCTTTGCTATTAAAGAATAACGTCAGCTTTGGTAATAAATACAGCCACTTATTATGAAAGCCCACATACGGCTAATAAAGTACAGTAAAACTGAGTAGGTATATTCATGTCGCAGTTCGATGCAGCAGTCAGATGGCGATCCAGTAACAGTAAAAAAGGTAAGAAACAGTTTTGGGTTATTGCAGATAACGACTGAGGGCCATCAGGACGACACATTCTATGTTTCGTCGAAATAATCAGAAAATCACTTTTAATAACCAGCATTTAAAATTTGTATGCGAAGATTGAGAAAGAGAATTAATTTCAAAGGGAAGATTTCGTTTGATATTATTAACCAAGAGATAGAAATCCTAAGGGAAGGTTTCGTAGGTTATTGCAGAAGGAAAGGTTGCGTAACAAAAGAGATATAGACGAGACGGAAAGGTTTCAATAGTAAAATGACAGGTCTGTTGTAAAAGAGTGTGAGGCTGACGTGGTGGAAGCAGGGCGGTTCCCGTATCGTGCGCCACACCTGCAGTTTGGATGAGGCGGCCCCGGTGCGAGTAGGCAGCAGTGGGCGGGTGTCGCAGGGCAAAGCAGGGCGGAGAGCGCGTCTGCGCGGCCGCCCGCAGCTGTCACAGCGCCAGCCAGCGCTGACTCACGCCGCACAGTGGAGCCGCCTCCGCACCCCGGCACACGTGGCTCGCGCTGTCACAACCTGCACACCGTGCCGTCGGCTGCTATTCCTGGACGCCGGAGCACGGCGCGAAAACACAGCCGTGAGGTCACACCGCGCCGTGTCTCGTCGCAGCCTGACGCTGCTCACCAGCCTGTGCACGGGTCGCTCGAGCAATTTAGGACTGATCACGATGGAATATGAGAGCGGAGATCTGTCTAGCAAGTGAGTAATTTAAATGCTTCTCAGGCGCCACACCGGTATTAAAGGGACGCAGCGTGTGCTGAGTCTCCTTGTTGGCTTCCAAACCTCTCAAGGTACGATTACACGAGCCATAAAATTGTATTTTGCCGACTACATTCCGACAATGTGTCGCGTCCCGGTACAGCCTCACTATACCAAAATGAAGTAAGTGCGAACTGCGTAGCGCAATCGGGACGTTAACAACAATGGATTGGTTATAAATTGCTGTCAGACTTAATATCGGAGATGAGAGGGAGAGAATCTCCTTGATTTGAAGCAAACAAGTTTCCTGAAATTAGGTTACAGAATTGCGGTGGGCAGAAAAGATTGGTTAGTTTCTATCAAGTTTATTCCCACATATACTTATGTGAGGTGTTGGACCATAAACCCCTTAGTGATATTCAGTCTATTTATTCGGACTTGCTACTTCAAAGCTAATTGCCGGTACATATAAGAAACAAGTACAAAGCAATCACTTGTTCTTGGTTAGCACTGAAACCTCTCTAAGTAAATGATACAAAGACTGACAGCCTCTGTTCAGCACTATTCCAATGAAACTCTAAAAATCCTACTTGACCTGCAGTTCCTGAGTGTCCACCAGAGTCTATCACCGTCTTCTCATAGTTGAAGTCTTTGTCAGCTGTATCGGCTGCTGTGGGCCTACTCGGCCCCGATGGCCTCTCTCTGTGGAATCTCCAAACTGCCGGCACTGGCTCTGAGTCTGCATCTGAATCTCCGCTTCTAGCTATTCCGCTGCCTGGCCTTTTATTTCGTTTCTCACGTACTTCGGTGCACACGAGTTAACTTGTCTCACATGACCCTTTCATTTCTAAGTGATCGGATTGCACAAGAATGCCTATGGTTCCAGACGACACACTCGTTTCTAATTGGTCGGCTTGCGCAAGAATGCCTTCGGTTCCACACGACACTTTCGTTTCTAGCTCCACACAACTTAATTTGGTTCCACACGAGTCTTTTCTGCACGTGACTGACCCTCTCTCTTGCTGCATTATCCCCCTGGTGTTCGCGTCTTCCATTGCGCAAGTTTGACTGATGCTGCTTCCTCTGGCAGGAAGTCAAACACTAAGTTATTTGACCAACAAGCCTCCGCGGCTTATCTTGTCCCTACATCCTGGTGGACTATCTCTTAACGTCTGCTGGCTGTTCGCCTATGGAGACAGGACTCTCATTATGTTCACAAAAGCAAGAATAAAAATTAAAATTTTCTACGGTCGCAACAAATATTGTCCAGTACGTTGTGGCCACACGAATTGTAGCCACTAGCACGACAACATTACCGACCACTATTGCCCGGCAATACATTTCCGGGACAGAAGTGTTTACACGAGGCCAGACAGTAGCCACACAATAGAAGAACGCGAGCCAGTAGGAGTAGCGCGGCCCTCCTACATTTACATCACACAGCGAAATAATGGCGATCATAAAGTTTTCATTCCAGTGCCGTACAATCTAAAATCGGTACGCCAGTCGAGAAAAATCATCGTGAGCACTGAGGCAATCACTTCACACTTGCATCATGTGTTCGGTAAAATAATGTGACGTGTTGCGTGCAGAAGTCCATAACTGCCTGCTGCACATCATCGTCCAACAGGAACTGCCGACCCTTCAAGGCCTTTTTCAAGGGACCGAAGGTGCGATAGTCGCGCAGGGAGAGATCAAGGCTATAGGGCGACTACTGGAATATCTCCGCGTTTACCGCACGCAGGTTGGAAAGACATGAATTCCACAATAACCCCTTGCCAACATATCCGTGTTTATATACCCGCGTCGGTGTCGTGTTGCATTGCATATACGCTGATACAACACTCTCTACGGAGACATCTTCATCGCCCCTTATACAGAGAGTGCAATAGAAATCAGGACTGTGGATGCGGGATTATTGTATTATAAAATGTATAATTATATGTAATTAAAAATTTTACATTACTGTAATTGGATATAAACTGTATAATTATTTTATTTAATCTAACATATTACGTTAACTAAATTATTTATCTTAATTATATGTGTATTATTTATACATTTTATAAGCAAGCGGAATCATTCAGAAAATTCAACTCGAGAGCTGAAACTGGAGACATAAACCTGAAACAGGAGATACATGCTCTCAGAATTTTGCCACAATTTCGAAACACGATTTCAACACTTCGTAATAGCAATTGGTCACATACGTGCTAAAACCGATACAGAAGTGTGGATGTGTATCCCAGTCACAACTTGACTGCCAATTACGCTCCGGTTTTCAGCTATTAGTAATTAGAACAGAATTTTAACGTATCTCTTTAATGTGTGTGCTATTGATCAATAAGCCTTTTGGTACCAGGTGCGCCAGCCGGTTTGGCCGAGCGGTTCTAGGCGCTTCAGTCTGGAACTGTGCGACCGCTACTGTCGCAGGTTCGAATCCTGCCTCGGGCATGGATGTGTGTGATGTCCTTAGGTTAGTAAGGTTTAAGTAGTTCCAAGCTCTAGGGGACTTATGACCTCAGATGTTGAGTCCCATAATGCTCAGAGCCATTTGAACCATTTGGTACCAGGTGTATGCACTGCCTTGGTTGAGGGACTGAACGATTTCATTAAAATACGTTTGAAATGGGGACCTTAGTTTTACTTATACACGAAGAGACAACAGATGCAAAATTAGAAATTTTATTTATTTAATCGTATGGTTACGGCCCCCGACGAGCAAGATGTTTTCCGGGTGCCTTTGCTTCAATTTGACGCCACTTCGGCGACCTGCAGTCGATGAGGATGAGAGGATGGTGATGAGGAGAGCACAACACCCAGTCTCTGGGCGGAGAAAATTCCCCAACCCAGCTGGGAATCGAACCCGGGCCCCGAGGATTGACAATCCTTCACGCTCACCATTCAGCTACCAGGGGCGGACAATAGAAGGAATGAGTTGTGCGACATCAACGAAGTTGGTACGCGTATTTCTACATCTGGAAGACGTCGCGTAAGAGAGGCTTTAATAGCGCCACTATGAAGACACGAATTAGGTTACCTTTAAATATACGCTGTAATGCTCACGAGCGTTAGTTACCTTCGAGATTGGAGATGGTGAGTTGATGTTACTCAAGAATGCCTTTAAGATGACGAAGACGCCATTATCAACATCTCACTGGGTCTGAACGAGGTCGTATAACAGGGCTTCTGCGATACTGCGGGAAGACTTGGTAGGAATGTAGCCACCGCACATTATGGCTGGCATCGGTGGTCACGAGAATGTACAGTTACGAGAAGACCAGGCTCCAGACGGTCACGTGGCACTACGGAGAGGAATGACCACTGCGCTCTGCGTGGGACTCCGGTGCATCGTATTGTATCTGTAGCAGCAGTTTCAGCAGCAGTTGACACCTCAGTGATAGAACGCACTGTTACAAAACAGCTCCGAGCCAGATGGCCTGTGTCGTTCATTCCACTGATCCCCAACATTCTATCGCTATCGCTTTCGCCTTTGTTCTGATTTTGGCGTGGTTAAATCGGATTTGGCATGTTAATTTGAAGGAGTTGCCGGATGCCCTTCCTGCCGCCACCCTGTACCCCCAGGGACGGAATCAGAGTACCCCATCTGTCTGCGTCTAGTGTAAATCATGGAACCGTGCGGATGTGTTTCAAATGTCTGTGAGTCGTGTAACTGAGGCATGACATGGGGACCAGCCAGGTATTCACCTAGATGGATGTGGAAAACCGCCGAAAAACCACATCCAGGCTGGCCGGCACACTGGCCCTCGTCGTTAATCCGGCGGGCGGATTCGATCTGGGGCCGGCGCGCCTACCTGAGTCCAGG
This sequence comes from Schistocerca serialis cubense, assembly GCF_023864345.2. Lineage (NCBI taxonomy): Eukaryota > Metazoa > Arthropoda > Insecta > Orthoptera > Acrididae > Schistocerca > Schistocerca serialis. Next base: position 619,228,352 of record NC_064642.1, on the reverse strand, counting down.
AGGCAGCGCATTAGCGCTGTCGGCTAACCTGGCGGGTCTCCACTGATCACAAACATCTCCCTTTGCAATTCGAGTGTCGTCAAGCGAGAGCTCATTGGAGAGCAGTTTGGAGGTCAGTTGCGTTTTCTGACGAAAGTTGGTTCTGGCTCGGTTCCATGGTCGTATGTTGGTTAGAATGAGGCCAATTGATGGCCTGTATGTGTATGTGTTCTAGACGCAGTGGACCTACACCTGGAGTTATGGTCTGGGGTGAGATTTCGTATGACAGGGAGACCACATCGTGGTTATCCCACACACCATGGCTGCTAATTTCTATGTCAGTCTTATAATTCGACCTGTTTGCTGCCATTCTTGAACAGCATTCCATGGGCTGTTTTCCAACAGGATAACGCTCACCTACATACCGCTATTGTAAACCAACATACCGCATAGGGAGTCGACATTTTGCCGTGGTCTACTATATCACCAACTCTGTCTCCAATGGAGCACATCTAGGACACTCCAGCGTCATCCACAACCACCACTAACCAACTATTGACTGACCAAGTGATACAGGCTTGGAACTCCATCACGAAAACTGACATCCGGCACCTAACAACTCGACGTATGCACATTTTCATGCTTGCATTGAACATTCTGACGTTTACCAGCATTTCACATTTGGAATGGCTGCTCTTACCTTAACCTGTGATATCCCAATGTTAATCACTTAAATCTGTTAACTGGACGTATTACAGAAATTACATTACTCTAAATTAATTATTTTACGATGGTATGATTTCGTTTCCATTAGTTAATTTTACTTTTATTTACCAGCACCCACCTGCGCTTCTACTCTTCATATGCAACTATTTGTCTTGCATTTGGCATATGTTCGAAGATTTCTTTATCTTCTTGTATCTACGACAAACCCTGATTCTCTCATGGCTAACTGCCTTCTTTCAGATGGCGATCTTCACGTACGTGACTTTCGATGATCCATAACTCTGGTCGTAGATGAATCGCATTTATGAAATTCATACTTCCCTCCATTGTCCACTTCTCCATTGCTGTAAAAAACAAATTCATAGCAACAAACGACTAACAAAACTGGTGGCTACACGTACTTTCGAACAAAAGCGAAACGTAATTTTTTTCGCTCAGTTAAACACGCGACTATAGCGCTGTCAGTGACTGAAGGAGGAAACAATGGTGAGAGCGAGAGGGAAGCTATTACAGTCATGGACAGAGTTAGATATTGCCCTGCAATATGAAATATTCTCCATCCTTTATGGACAACACTGGCGACACATCGGCAATAGTCGGCAACGACGAGCAGCAGTAGCAGGATTACGTAGCCATACTGCATAACCGTCGTGTACTGCAGCCGCATTAAAGCAGTGTTGACGGCTACGTTATTGCGGCCAAATATTGGTGCGAAGCATCTTTACTATACCATGCAGCGAAAATGAAGGGAACTTGCGGGTGCGATAAATATCAACATATTTCCGCGATTTTAAATTGATTATCTGTCCAGTATCCGATCGTGGAAGGCGTTAGCGAAGTTCCCACTAGTAATGAGGCCCCTTATTTTTTTCAGCAATGGGGAGGACGGAAGATACAACAACATTTATGAGAAAGAAATACGAACAAAAATATAGATATATTCTGAAATCAGACTTGTGTGAAGCACAATATTTAGCCCAAGGCAGCCTTCACTGGCATTATCAATGATGGATTACACATAAAAAATGTACTGAAATAATAACTACGTACAAAGCACTACGATGAACCCTGAGGCACAATCATAAACCTCAAGAAGCAGATGAAGATGACAGTGACTCTTGCCGCCTGGTTGGCGCCACTGGTTTGCGGCTATAGCGCGAGATGCTCGCATTCACTGACAACGGAACGAAACGGCAAGCGAACTCTAATGATGCTGGTGTCTTCTGTTCGAGGTAATGGACAGCTAAATTGCGATGCTGTGTGGCGCTAAATGCCAGGAGCCGCTGCTGGACAGGTTGCTGACGGCTTTTATGGCCGTGCTTGGCGCCACATTCCGGTATTCTTCCCACTTAATAACACTAATAATAAAAGGAGCCACTGACAACTACCAGGTGGTTAGAATTAAACTACTCACGTAATTCCAGTGTGGGCCGTAATTATCGCAAGGCGGTGAATCCGTAGAAGTGCTAATGCGTTAATGGAGGACCGACTTACTCTGAAAAAATTTAATTACTATTTTGGCCACAAGGTGGAAATCTGGCTCTGTACAGCAACTCTTCGACATCTCCGTGCTCTTATTAAACAAGCTGTTTAAGTGGCGGTTAATAATAAAACGAACATCATGCCTGTCTCACTTGTTTGACCTTTTCTGCCCGCTTTGCCTTCCTAATCCATCACATATGGAAAAATGTCTCTTCGCCTTTCTTCCATTCACAACCACAGATTCCCACCTGGTGACCAAAATTTGGAACAAATTTTTGTACAGCTTGAATCGTTTGTGCATTAACGCTTTACAGTACCTGCCAAGTTTCCCGGCCATACGATAAATACAGCCCACA